>NC_134851.1:66108062-70908062 GCF_965363235.1 Mytilus galloprovincialis | reverse complement strand
CACCCTGCTAATCCACCACTCAAAGCACCAATGCCTGCACCTGTCAAAAATGCATTTTTGGTTAAACTATAACTGTAAGTGTCTTAATCATTTTGAACAGTTGCAGTTGATATTGCTCCTGATATTGTACCTCCAAAAATGGAAGAACCAATTTTTGCTGCAATGTTTTGAGAACCTGCACCATACACCAAAACTATTCCGTATCCTGCACCAGTAGCTGCCCCTGCTAATGCTTCTTTACCTCCCTTGATTACTGTCCCAATTGATGCTACACTTAACACTACCATTTTGACCTACAAGTGTTTATTTTTAATTTTGATAGTTATCAACCTTATTGAATCTATTAGTATAACCTGAGAGATATTTATGATTTCAGATTTATCAATGATTTTCTGAATATTGAGAAGTATGTACTCAAATAATATTTATTATAAAATAAAAGAGATAATATAGAAAGTAACATTTTTGAATATATGACAAACACTGATTGATTACTTTTTCAACTGATTCGTCAATAAACATTCGATGCTACAAAAACTGTCCCTGGGGAGGACTTTGTGTAACAGGAGGCGCATTTCAGCTGATCCATATACAAAAGTTGTACTAGTTCAGCTAAGATGAACGTCACATTAAACTCCCAATCATGTAAATACAAGTCTAACTAAGGCCAGATTTTCCAGACTTGTGAAAGGAGCAACAAATGCGACGTGGTTAAATATGTTTTATGAGATCTCAATACCCTCTTTATACCTTCTGTTGTTATAGATATGTTATATATAACTCCTTATCAGCCAATCCACGTGACGTAACAAAACGATGAAACGGGTTATCAGCCTCGGTGTGAATTATATGGCTGGTTTATTTACGCTCGTTACACATATAAAAAAAATATCATGTTAATGCTTAGTGTACGGTATATGTTAATAGTTTTGGGGGATTTCTATTTTTTTCTATTTTTTTCCGTTGTAAAAAAAGTGTGATTTCTATCATATCAATGTTGAAATAATTTTCAAAGTCCATACACATGATACAGTACTCAGTTATATGTTTTGATTCTTCAACATGTATACCTACATATATATAGATTTTTTTATTTAATATGTCTTTAAATATATGATTTCTGTAATGGTCATAAGCGACGACTGTAAATTACTTTATGTTATACAATTTTTGTGTTTAAATTTATTAAACTGTTCCTACTTGTTCTAGCGTCATTATTATCCCACCTCCTTCAAAAAACAGTGCAACTGCAAAAGGTCAATTATTCCAACAAGAAAACGAAAGGCATGTATTATACTACAATGTAAATATAACGGTTAAAGACAGAGGGGCATCAGACTTATAAGTCGTAAATCAACTGACAACGCCTTTGCAAAAAAAAACCAAGGAAAAGGTTAACAAACAAAACGCAACATACAAAACTAAAGACTGATCAATACGAACCACAACAACAACTTAGAGGTGCTCGAAAAAGCCAGTACAAAGCCTTACTCACAAAAGAAATATTTTTCATATTTAATAATTAGCTCACATCAAAGATAAATATTTTGTGAGAAGCACGATTTTATGCAATGCCAAACTATATTAGTTTTTTGTTTCACATCACTTTTTAGCTATACAAAACATGCATTTTGATAGTTTTATTCGTACAAACCGAGTACACACCGACATCTGGCCGTTCCGATTCATACATAAATATGTATTGAATTCAGAGATATATTTTAAATTTTAAGATGACATATTTTATTTTCGAAATGAATAGACAGTACTCAAAAATTAAATGTAACATACCTGTTTACATACTGAATTCCGAGGAATAAAATATGTCTCTGAATTCAGTATATAAATGAGAGGTTTGGCTACCTATAAATGCACCATTTTCTACATAAGAAAATGCCTGTACCAAATGAAGGCAACAGAACAGTAGTATACCGCTGTTCGAAAGTCATATATTGATTGAGAGAAAACAATCCGGATTACAAACTAAAACCGAGGGAAACACATCAACGATAATAGGAAAACAACGAAACAGTAGAAACACTGAAGTGCAACAAAAACCAAACAACAATGCAACACACAGAAACAAACTATAAAATAACCATAACCATTTATCTCACTTGGTACAGGGCATTTTAAGATTCCAAGTCAGGAATGTTACAGTTGTCCATTCGTTTGATGTGTTTGAGCTTTTGATTGTGACATTTGATCAGGGACTTTCCGTTTAGAGTCTTCCTCGGAATTCAGTATGTTTGTTATTCTTTATTTTACACAGTCGACAAAGGATGCTGGTAAAAAATTATATTATTAGAACCATTGACCAACGTGGGAGAAACTACTAAGTCTTTGATTTTAAACCTATTTTATTCATTGAGATATGAAAAGGATTGAGCAACAGGCACAACCTTTAAAAGTTCTCTCCATATTGCATGTACAAGGTATAAATAAAATATTTACAACTTAATTTATGAAATTATTAAACGTGTTGTTTTAAATTTTTCACATCACTGGGTGGTTACCTCTGCTGGTGGCTTATCGGTCCCCGAGGGTATCATCAGCTCAGAAGTCAGTAGTTCGGTACTGACTTGATTTAACAAACTCATAGATACCTGGACTAAATTTTGTATATACGCCAGACGCGCGTTTCGTCTACAAAAGACTCATCAGTGACGCTCGAATCCAAAAAAAGTAAAAAGGCCAAATGGAGCCCTATATAGCTTGTTGTTCGGTGTGAGCCAAGGATCCGTGTTGAAGACCGTACTTTGACCTATTATGGTTTACTTTTACAAATGGTGAAATGGATGGAGAGTTGTCTCGTTGGCACTTATACAACATCTTTTTATATCTATCAATTTAAATCTATAATTTTGGTTCATAACAAATGTAGGTGGTTCTTCTATTGACGTATAATATTTTTAATTTTCCTTTTTTTTTCTGTCCTACGTATACCTTCAAGCGTGAACGGCGAATAGAAACACGATAAATTAGGTCTTTTCCCAACCGACAATTAAATCCTTGCAAAAAATGGGCGTCAATGTGGTTGTTTTTTTATGTTAAATTACCAAGCCATATCCGGTCTTAATTAGGGTGTTGAATCCGAAACCTCGTACAGGAAGAGGTAGATCTACCTAATGTATTGAGTGTTTATATGTTTTCGTTCTAGATATGAATGAAATATGTGTAACTCGGCTTTTTTTTGCAATCACCTGCAAAAAGTCTTGAATTTACATGTTACATATCAAATTTGCAATTATGGTAATTCTAATAAAAACAGCCGGCGTTGAACAAACTAATGCTACTAAATTTTTTGATTTTTTTGTTTGCTTTTCAATGTGTGTACATGGCAAACTGTTTGGTTTTTTTTTCAATTTGTACATTGAAAAGGGTTTGATCTTTCCATGTTTATACGCTGTTAATTAGACATGGTGATACAATTTGTAATGCATTTTTGTTATTTACTATTATATCTCGTCTAACTTTATTTGATATATACCAGCTTTGATAAGTGTTTGATATGACTTTAAATTTGTTCTATTCTCGTACTTTGAACAACAAAGTTATTTATTTTATTACAAACAAAGTCTGTACTCCATGACTGAATACCTTACCACCATTTTCTACATTTGAAAATGCCTGTATCAAGTCAGGAATATGACAGTTCTTGTCCATTCGTTTTTGATACGTTTTGTTTTTTGATTTTGCCATGTGATTATGGACTTTCCGAATTGATTTTCCTCTAAGTTCAGTATTTTTGTGATTTTACTTTTTACAAAAAAATTATTTGTATTTACCAGTGTACGTTGTTTAACATCTCACCCCCTATTGTATTTGGCGGCATTTAATTCAAGGTTATGGTTTTCTTTCTGATATTGTTTAACATCTCACCCCCTATTGTATTTGGCGGCATTTAATTCAAGGTTATGGTTTTCTTTCTGATATTGTTTAACATCTCACCCCTTATTGTATTTGGCGGCATTTTGTTGAAGGTTATGGTTTTCTTTCTGATATTGTTTAACATCTCACCCCTTGTTGTATTTGGCGGCATTTTGTTGAAGGTTATGGTTGTCTTTCTGATATTGTTTAACATCTCACCCCTTATTGTATTTGGCGGCATTTTGTTGAGGTTATGGTTGTCTTTCTGATATTGTTTAACATCTCACCCTTATTGTATTTGGCGGTATTTTGTTCAAGGTTATGGATTTCTTTCTGGTATTGTTTAACATCTCACCCCTTATTGTATTTGGCGGCATTTTGTTGAGGTTATGGTTGTCTTTCTGATATTGTTTTACATCTCACCCCCTATTTTATTGGTTTTGTACTTACATTGTGTCATATATCAAATTTATTCAGGGTATGTTCACTTGAGTTTTTTTAATATATCTTTTGATTGAGTTAAACCATTTCAATTGATATTTTACAGTGTGTCTTTCTGTAATGTAAAGTTACACTATAATTGTTTCAGGTAAGGGTGAATACTGGTACTTATTTAAACGTTAAAACCTGCTGAATTTGTTTGCACCTGTCCTAATTCGGGAACTTGTATTCAGTTTTTGTCGTTTGTTGGTGTGGTTCATAAATGTTTCTCGTTTCTCGGGGTTTATATAGATTAGACCGTTGGTTTTCCTGTTTAAATGGTTTAACACTAGTCTTTTTTGGCGCCCTTTATAGCTTGCTTTTCAGTGTGAGCCAAAGCTCTCTGTTGAAGACAATACTTTGAACGAGAAAAAAAAGTTTAATGTTTGTACATGTAAAAGGGGTCTTGTCATTGTAATGTTTGTACATGTAAAAGGGGTCTTGTCATTGTAATGTTTGTACATGTAAAAGGGTTTTGTATTTTTCAATGTTTTTCATTGAGTAGTGTTTATTTATTCAATGTTCGTACATGGAAAAAAAAAATTTCTATACTGTTTATGTAAAAGTGATTGTTTTTTTCAAATGATTTTTGTTAATGCTTGTTCACGAAATAGTGTTGTTATTTTTTTTTTTTTTTGTATTTTGCAATGTTTGTTCACGGGAAAGGGTTTGGTGTTTCACTGTTGGAACAGGGGAAAGGCTTTTTATTTACAATGTTGGCAGATGTACATGACTGTACATGGAAAAGGTTTTAAAAATTGATGTACATGGAAAAGTTTTTTTTTTATGTGCACACGGAAAAAGGTTTATGTTTACATGATTTTACATGGAAACGTGTACATGAAATAGGATTTGTTTTTTCAATGTTTAAACATGTAAAAGGGTTTATTTTTTAATGTTTGTTAATGGAAACTTGTTTATTTTCTTCAATATTTGAATATTGAAAACATGTTTGTTTTCAATATTTGAACATAGAAAAGGGGGTTATTTTTCGTAATTAAATCCAAACACACAGTAGCTACCTTGTCTGTGTTATCTGCAAACACAGTTAATGGCAGCATCTAATGTAAAGATTTTCAAAATGGTGTATTGCATGTTGTGGATTTTTACACAATTTCGGATGCTTCTTGTTATCATCGTTGTGAATCATGACTAAGCAACACGAACTCCTCCTGAAACTGGGGGTGATCTCACGTGCTCCGGAAGGATAAGCAGACTTGCTCCACATGCTTAGTTTGATTTCATTATTACCTGCGCTTGATACTGTATCAGTGAAGATCAGTGTCCTTCGCGGTAATCCAATAACTTGTAATTGTATTGTCATGGTTTTTTTTTTTCATAAAAAAAAATTCTAATTAAACACATATTGTGTTCCATCAATTCGTTTAATTACATACAGATTGCTTGTGCTTCACATATTGTTTTACAAATCCATATTTCGGGATGAAAATGGGTGAACGTGCGACACGTAAACTTGTAGATATCACGACCAGAAATATGATATTTATTGTGAAAAGTCAAATCGTATATACACATAAAATCCACCGGACTGATCTAGACGAATATATCTTGTAGATGTTGAATCGTGTCAATCGGATTGTGAAAAGTCAAATCGTATATACACATAAAATCCACCGGACTGATCTAGACGAATATATCTTGTAGATGTTGAATCGTGTCAATCGGATGATGATACCAAATACCAAACAGTAAGGTATGTTATTTGTCCTTAATCTATACGTCTTATTAAAGTCATAAGAAACGAGTAACCGGTGAAAAACAATGTTATTTCAATTCTTGAACCAATGTCACCAATGCATACAAATATCATAAACTTAGTCTTCTGTTCAAGAATTTTTCAATTTTTTTTCGCATAAATTTCGTATAATCGTCATTTTTTTTCAATCGGTCAGTGTTGTTGTGAAAATATGGCAGGTAATTAAAGTTCGTGTTTTGAAGCCGAAGTTTAACGATTGTCACCTGTTTGTCAACAATCAACAAAAAATCAACAAAAAAGCATGGAAATTGAGTACGTGTTTAACATGTAAATTCAGATAATAGATTATTTTAAGGACATCCAGGCGTATTGCGATCACCGGATTTTTACGAGATGGGTCACACTGAGGTCACTTTGCATACGGAAAATATGTCGGGGTAATTGCTTCCTGGAATGAAACAATTAAAATAAAGTAAACTTCTTCTAAATATGAATAAATTAAAGAATTTTCGTCAGATAAAAAGTATATGTACATAAGTTTTATAATGAAAACTATCCATTGAGTTATAAAAATACATATGCATTATTTTTTTTTAATTTGAGGTTTCTTATCATTTTAAGATAAAAATCACATTCCTAAAGTCAGAATGCGAGTACATATGTTCAAACTCTTTTAGGTCATTTTTTAGTAGCAATAAACAAAAGAACTATGTCAATTGGACATGTTTTAATACTATATATGCGCTTGAATTTTTACTTGATAACATTTTTGTTCGCTTTGGAGATTCCAAATATCGTCAAGTTATTGAAATTTCAATGGGGACTAACTGTGCACCACTTATTGCGGACCTGTTTTTGTATTGTTATGAGTTACAATTTATGACTGAAATTAGCAAAGACCCATCGAAACAACATTTGATACAAAAATTTAACAATACTTTAAGATATTTGGATGATATATTGGCTCTCAATAATGACGACTTCAGTATGTATACTAAAGAAATTTATCCTGTTGAACTTACTTTAAATAAAGCTAATACTAACAATGACTACTGCCCTTTCCTCGATCTTGATATCTATATCATTAATGGGAAGCTTAATACACAAATTTATGATAAAAGAGATGATTTTTCATTTCCTATCGTTAATTATCCATTTTTAGATGGTGATGTTCCCTTGTCACCATCGTATGGTGTTTATATATCTCAACTTGTACGATTCGCTCGTGTATATAACAACGTATTAGATTTTAGCCAGAAAAATTTATGTTTTACTGAAAAATTATTACACCAGGGTTTTCGATATCACAAACTGGTCAAAACATTTACTAAATTTTATCACCGGTATAAGGAAATAATTCGTAAATATAACTCAACATGCAGACATCTTATACGTTCACGTATTTCACATCCAATCTTTTATGGTAATATTCTTTACAACGCACAAAACATGCAAAAATGTCAGTATTCACCTCAAAAGCTTACAACACCTTTCAACAGACTCATTAAAAAGGAATATAGTTACGATACTGTTGTCAGGTCATTAAAGATTGTATGTTTTTGGCTTTAATATTGATTTACTTATAGGGTCTTTGCATCGGATCTAAACACATTTATATAAAAAAAAACAGTTGTTGGCATGACACGGGTTATGTTCTTCTCATATATTTTATGATAGTATGATACTTAACCCCTAACGGGAGGGATTGTGCCTGATATTCATACATGTATGATGAAGACATAATCTTTCAATCAGTTTAATTGAGTTCTGGAGCTGGCATGTCAGTTAACTGCTAGTAGTCTGTTGTTATTTATGTATTATTGTCATTTTATTTATTTTCTTTTGTTACATCTTTTGACATCAGACTCGGACTTCTCTTGAACTGAATTTTAATGTGCGTATTATTATGCGTTTAATTTTCTACATTGGCTAGAGGTATAGGGGAGGGTTGAGATCTCATAACCATGTTTAATACCGCCTCGATTTTGCGCCTGTCCCAAGTCAGGAGCCTCTGGCCTTTGCTAGTCTTGTATGATTTTTAATTTTAGTTTCTTGTGTATAATTCGAAGTTTAGTATGACGTCAATTATCACTGTACTAGTTACATATTTTTTAGGGACCAGCTGAAGGACACCTACGGTTTAGGGAATTCTCGCTACATTGAAGACCCATTGGTGGGCTTCGCCTGTTGCCTGCTCTATGGTCGGGTCGTTGTCGCTTTGACACATTCCCCATTTCCTTTCTCACTTTTATTAAAAAAATTTGAGGATGTACTTAGGTAAAATTGAAAAACAATAATGCCTGAAATTGGAAGAGTATTAATTAAAAAACAAAAAAGACTGAATATATTGATAGGAGATAGAGCTCCTTTTCGAAATATTCCATTTAATAAAAAAAAAATGGAAAAACTCTGACTCGTATTTTTTCCTTATATTTGCATTGCTATTATGTGGATGCTAAACCGAAAGGAAATAAATAAAAAATCTGCTTATATTTTGTTTTTTATAAGCATTGAATTCGTATATGAAAAGAAAAATGGGTGTTATGGAGCAAAATATTTTACCGTGTATTGAAGAAAAAAAACAAGCAGTCCAAAAATTGACAATTAATTCCTAAACCTCAACTTAGTTCATCCTTAATATAGCATATGGCTTGTCATTTATATTAGTCCCCGAGGGTATCACTAGTCCAGTAGCCAGTACTTCGGTACTGGCATGAAAATACGGATTTTTTTATGTTATTAAAATTTGCTGTTACAAAATGATAGAAATTATTATAAATTAAGGAATGTACAAAATGTATCTCCCTCATGCAAAGCTCTGATTCCTTTCACGGATTTGGCTATACTTTTTGGACCTTTTGGATTATAGCTCTTCATCTTTTACATAAGCTTTGGATTTCAAATAGTTTGGCCACGAGCATCACTGAAGAGACATGTATTGTCGAAATGCGCATCTGGTGCAAGAAAATTGATACCGTTAATTTTAGTATAGTTGTAAAATTTATAAAATGAATTTTGATAATGATTATTTCATTCCTTCTCTACGCTCTGATTTCTTTACTATAGATTAGGGAGCAACCATTTGATTTTTATGGGAGGGGGGGGGGGCTAGGATGAAAAATTTTGTCCTGCATTTTTTTTAGCTGTAATCTCTGTCCTTAAAAAATAAATTTTTATTTTTTACTCTGTTCGATCCTGCCTTTTTTTTTAGTTTATCCTGACTTTTTTTACCTAAATTGTCGTCCTGACATTTTTTTTACTCAAAAATCCTGTCCTGACTATTTTTTTCAAATTTCATCCTAGCCCCCCACCACCACTACCCCCCCCCCCCGACCCCCCCCCCCACACCCCCAAACCCCATAAAAATCAAATGGTTGCTCCCTTAGGTCACTTTTGCTTTTATCAACTCTTCAGGTTTTTTTTTTTTAATATTTTGACGTCCTTCCATACGCCTATATCACCCTGCTCAGTCGCTCCGTAATACTCGTATCACGGCTTAGATACGAGATCAGTAATAATATTGGTATAGTTAAAGTTATTACATGATCTTTAACAATTTCTCTGCTACTGTTTTTATTTGCAATTCCTATTATGAAAGAAAAGAAACAGTAGTACTATGTCCGCCGTAACCATCCAAGAAAATCTGACAGCATCGATAAAGCCAAGCGGGATTAGATATGCGTCTTCCACAGTCAATAAGTCATTCTAACGATTTAATAATAGGTACATTCTGAAAATGTAGCTTTCAACGTTCATACCCACATCATGGAAAGGTGCTGGAAATTATGAAAACTGTGTAAGTGTGGTGTATGTGATGTAGAATACAAGAAAACGTATATTTTATACATGTATCTAGGAGAATGAATGACACATTTACGTTTCATTTGTCGATGCTCTTCAATTTCGTACTTTAAATGGCTTTTTTATTTTTTTTTTTTTTTTCGAGCGGGATTTACGCGTCATATGCATACGAAACGTGTTTGGTAAACAGAATTTAATTGGCCATAAAACCAGGTTCAACCTCCTTTTTTTTCTTAAAACGTCCTCTACGAAATAAAATCATCAGAGATACCAGGATTAAATTATGTATTTATGCCAGACGCGCGTTAGGAATATGGCAGTTGTAATCAAATAGTCCATTTGTATGAATGTTGGCGTTTGTTTGGTTTTTTTCTTCAGTTCCGTGTTTCTTTTGTTCTGTTGTTTCCTCTTATAGTTGATGCGTTTCTGTCGGTTTTAGTTTGTAATCTGGATTTGTCTTCTCTTAATCGATTTATGACTTTTGAACAACGGTATACTACTACTGCCTTAAATCTAAGAAGTATCCTTAAGAAGTAGTTTTTGAATGCTTTAAAAAAAATCATAACCGTTTTTATGTTTTAGTTGATGACATCAAGCCAAAATGATATTAACGTTTTTTCTCTTGGCCGTCTTGCAAACGGTTAATGTCGAGTGCACTATATATCGTTATCCAACAGATGTAGACTTCAAAGAAGTGAGTAATTTAATTGAACCCTTTCAAGATGGATACCAAAAACGAATTTTAGAAAAACAATTATTGTACTGTCCAATGGTTCCTCTCTGCAACAATTTGACGAGACAAGATTCATACCCAAACGGAACGTCCCCGGATGTTGGAAGTTGCTGTTTTCCATGCTCATGTCAGAAGAATGGAATATTGAACAACGAACAATGTCCAAATACCGATGTCATGTTATCAGCACATAGGAAGACTTGCATATATCCACAATATCTCACACAGGGTAGAACAAAGATTATTTCAAAGCATTCTTACTATATGATTTCGACTTGCGCACCAAATTTTAATACTGTCTCAATAATTCAAAAATGTACAGCTGACCAGAGGAAGCTTGACTCGTTTGATATTTCTCTTTATATACCCGTTTCAATAAACAGTAGTAATCTTCTTTTCAAAAACAAATATTGTGCCATATGTAACCACCATACGACTAAAGAAATGATTCCATGGTCTGCAAACCTCACATGCATATTTAAACCGGTTGATACAATTTCATTTTCACGCAGCATAATGAAAGAGATCGCACAGTCAGATGATTGTAATATATTATTTCAAAGTTGGAACATGACCTCTGAACCGGAAACATGTGACTGGGGTAGTTATACCGTTTGTAATCAAACAGGTAGCTGGAAAGTGTATGACAAGTTTATCGAAGACGCTTGTAACTCGTATACCTCTGTGTACAGGGCCAAGTATAGAAATATTTTTTGTTTCCTATGCAATTCCAACGAAACACTTTATATGGGATGTGACTATTGGGACTTATATGAAAGAATTAAAGAAATTCCAACGGCGACGTTTGCTAGTCTAATAAGTTTTAGGGAGGAGGACCAAAGAAACACTTACCAGGATTGTTCAGATAATGAAATATTTGATAGTTATGAGGTAAGACAACATTACTTACTGTGGACTCATTTCTTTCCGTGGGTACCAATTTTCGTGGATTAAGGAAATCAACATGTTCGTGGGTACCAATTTTCGTGGGTTAAGGAAATCTTACATGTTCGTGGGTACCAATTTTCGTGGATTAAGGAAATCTTACATGTTCGTGGATATATAAATTCGTGGTTTTGCTGAAGTCTGCCTACAAGCATATAGGAAATTTGTCATTCATTAAACATTTAATTTCGTGGTTTACCCGATCCTACGAAATCAACGAAAATTGGTATCCAACAAATGATAATGAATCTACAGTATTTTGCACTTCGTTATATCAAAATGAGTAAAAAGTAAAATAAGAAAGAAAAAAAAATACCAGGAACATTCTGTACGGAAAGTCGACTAATTTCTAAATCTAAAAAAGAAAAAAAAGAAAACAGGGGGAAAATAGTACTAGTGTTCCTAAGCCAAAAACAAATAAGGACTGTTAAGGTTGTTAAGTGCCCTCCTAGGGGAACCTATGATGTTGATTATTACACAAATATGAACTGTGAACTAACTAGTTTCTAGTGATAAGTAAAATAAAATCAAGAATGGAAATGGGGAATATGTCAGAAAGAAAACAATCCGACCAAAGACCAGATAACAGCCGAATGCCACCAATGGGGTTACAATGAAGCAAACAAAAATCCCGCCCCGCATCTTTAAGTGTTGGTCCAAAGTTTTTTCCCTCACAAATATTAACTAAAAAAGCAACAATCTGAATCAAAGCTTTTAAAATCTGAAAAAAATGTTGGATAATTTCTATGACCTAATTATCTGTATTCAAAAATGAGTATTTTTAAAAAGTACTAAGATAGGTAAGCTAAAATGTGAGTGTATCGTTAATTGTTAGTTTATGAGTTTATAGATATTCAAGTTTTAGGTGATCTATAAACTTTCAAAGAGTTATTTTTAGATAACATCAAATAAGTATTGTCATAGGTAACCTACTGTAATAAGCAACACGACAGTTTTCATAAAAGAGAACTAAACCTTAGGAGTCATTTTAAATATGGCGATATGTGTATATGTGCTGTCCAATGTTTTTTGGACTTTTGTTGATTAGTTACTTTTCAAGGTTTTTTTTTATGTTTGTCAAGAAATTTCCACATTGTAAAAGAGGGACGAAAGATACCGAGGGGACAGTCAAATTCATAAATTGAAAATAAACTGACAACGCTATGGCTAAAAATGAAAAAGACAAACAGACAAACAATAGTACACATGACACAACATAGAAAACTAAAGTATAAACAACACAAACCCCACGGCTGATATGCATAAAACTACTTAGGTTAAGATTTGTTCCAAACGCACAGATTGTACTACAGGTCCTACGATAAATTAGTATTCAGATTTAAATGGTTCAGTGCGTCTGCTGTTGACTACTCAGGATTGTCTGTCATTTTTGTTATAATGAGGAGCAGAATGTTATTATATCAAAGGGTGATTTTTTAGTTACACCTAATGGAGTAAGCCCTTTAAATTCAGATGGATATTCCAATCGCGATTATGTTAGTAAAGAGAAATCATTATGTTCAACTGTACACATTAAGTGTTTGTCAAACTGCTATATATCGTTTGTTTTCCATTAACATTAAAAAAAAGTATTCATTTTTATGATGAATAAAACAAATGATAAATGTGAAATTGAGTACTTCTTGCCAATACATCCAATCGCTTCATTCCATGTTCTTTTTGGCAGAAAAAATCTTTCAAATACAGGCAACAGTAGTATACCGCTGTTCAAAACTCATAAATCTATGGACAAGAAACAAAATTGGGGTAACAAACTAAAACTGAGGGACACGCATTACATATTAGAGGAGAACAACGACACAACATTAATATGTAACACACACAGCAACGGACTAAGCATTAGACAACATCCGATGAGAATAACCAATATAACATCAAAACCAAATACATGAATTTGGGATAGAAAAGTACCGTGACACGTCTTATAGTAATGTGAATTCACACTCAAAAATAGGAGAAAACGACACAACGGAAACACGACGTAAAAATGTTACACACACAGAAACGAACTATGATATAACAATGGCCATTTTCCTGACTTGGTACAGGACATTTTTAAAGAAAAAAATGGTGGGTTGAACCTGGTTTTGTGGCATGCCAAACCTCGCATTTTGATGGCATTGTTAAATATAACATTAAAATGACAACATAATAATGAGGGCCCTCATGGGGTTTTTGATTATGTGATTACTTGGCCGTTTTTTTAATGATTATTTGATTATTAAGCCAAATATTTCATGATTATTTGATTACCTAGGACTGTATTTTTAGTTTATGATTATTTGATTACTAAAGATAAGCAAATATTTAATGATTATGTGATTATATTGGCAAAAAAATGGTGATTATGTGATTACTAGGACCCCCCCCCCATGAGGGGCCTCAATAATACAGGACTACAATACAAATCTCTGTGCATGCCATTTCGAGTTTCTAATTTGCTATTATGTATTGTTATTAGGAATGTATTGCAAATATTTGTCAGATATTCGGACTCCTTGTTTTATTCCTTCAATACAGCAGAAAATAGTTTGTCCCATATTTTTCTATTTATATTGGACTTCAATAGCTCATAAAAGGTCATTAACCAAAATTTAAGCAGACTAAAGATTTCTTTTCTTTAGATTAGAGAACAAATAATAACAATGCAATATTAATGTAAAAGTCGGAGTCAATATCTTCAAAAGGATAGATACTATATATATAAAAAAAAAGGAAGACGTGGTATGATTGACAATGAACCAACTCTCCCCAAGAGTTCAAAATGGCACAGACATTAACAACAATAGGTCACCTTACGGTCTTCAACAACGAGCAAAGCCCATACCTTATCGATCCACCTTTCACCTAACTGTAAGTACATCCTTAGGAGGATCACATAGAGATTAGACGTGCAATCTAATTAAAAACCGATCTCTCATCGCTCCTGTTTCTGATATGTCGCGTGGGAGATCTAACGAAACCCGCTTTGAGGTCACATGTGAGTGACCTCGTAGGTGTGTCTTTTTCGACCAATGAAATTGAGTCTTCCACGATCTTGGAAGTTTAACGTAAGGCAAAGGGATGTAACTCATTTTATTTACGACGAAATCGTCAGTCATAATAATTCATAAACTTTTTTGATTGGCTTATTAATAGGTCGTCAACTCATTTGCATATCTTTATAAATTCATGACTTTTAGTTCACTCACATGTGACCTCAAAGCCGGTTTCGTTAGATCTCCCACGCGACATATCGGAAACAGGAGCGATGAGAGATCGGTTTTTAATTAGATTGTTAGACGTGATTTAATATGTTTGTCAATTTTGAACCCTTTCTTCAACCAAAATATGATTATCTATACATAAATATGTTCCTATAGCAATTTAAAACAGATTTCATCAATTTGAGTTAGAAATCAACGACATCATATTATTGTAATACACACTTTTCAGTTACATTCTCTAAGTTGTCCTGTACTATTTATGGAAAAGTTAACCAATAAGTATAATTAGTTTGCATTTATTTGATGATATTAGCATTTATGTTAAGGAAAAATGCTGAGAATTAGTATGTTTTGTGATATAAGCATTTCGTTATTTTCGCAATTTTTTTTAAACGATTATTTCAACGAAAAATGCCAAAAAAATAATATGTTTTGTAATATTAGAATTTTATAACTCTTGTTTTACAATTATTCCAAGGGAAAATGCAGAGAAGTAGTTTGTCCGAGTATGCACTACTATAACAGACAGAACAACAAATGTGAAGCCATTTTCAGATATATTAGTGATGTGTTTTATCAAGTTTACTACAAAGTTACAGTACAAGTCAACAACGTCATATCCGGTTGTTCAATGAACTGTGTGTTATACGATTATTATACAGTAGATATGGCTATAAGTTTATATGTTAATGATATTATAGGTGGTGCCGATTGTTGTTACATTTCGGAATTTCATTATCCGAATGAAATGAAGAACTTGACAGATCACGTATACATAATTGGTGTAAACTTTTTAGCTACAGATATTCATAACCAAACATTGTACGTTGAAGCTCTGTCTTCTTCTATTCAATATACATTTGAAGATAACAGCCTAGTATTTGAACCAATTTCACAGAAAACGCTTGAGCTTATTCCGGACTTTACCGAATTAGATCATTATTATGACGATTATGACGATTACTGGTATGATGACAACATTGATCGATGTTTTGCATACCATAAAACAATTAAAGTTGTTTCACACTACTTTTGCCCAAGAATCAAACTGCAATTCAACGAAGTCCAACTGTCCAAAAATTACCTTACAATGTCGAATATTAAGATAGATTTTGAACTAAACAGTGTAATTCAAATAGAAAATGATTTCCTAGTTTGTTTAGACGACAGAATTATATCAAACAACCGAAGTGGGGAATCAAAGTCACAAACTCAAAAGAATGACATTGAAAAAATTTTGTCTTTGATTTGTTCAATTGCATCAATAACTTCGCTGACACTGACGATGTTAGTATATCTGTTACTGAAGGAACTTCGAACTCTTCCAGGATTGCAACAATTGATGTTATCCTTCCACTTGTTAGTTGCGCACGCACTCTACCTTTTTGGTATGAATGCAACATACAATACAGCTCTGTGTGTTGCTATTGGACTACTCACTCATTATTTCTGGTTCGGATCCGTCATGTGGATGCATATCTGCACGCTTGATATTTTCAGGGTATTCTATTATCAATCAAACTCTCGGTGTAATTTAAATCGCATGAAGCTTTTTAAACGTTATCTTCTATATTCTGTATCAGTTTGCTGTCTTATGTTGACAATTAACGTAGTTTACTTTTTCGTTAGCGACAAATCCACGTTAGGCTATTTAGGGTATGGCGGTGATAGTTGTTACATTACAAAGGCAGAAATGGTACTGTACACGTTTGCAATTCCTGTAGGTATTTTCGTACTCCTTAATATGATTTTGTTTTGTTTTGTTATTTTCCGAATTGAAACGGCTCCACAAGTAGGTTCGGAAACCAAAAACGACCGCCCAATGTTGATTATTTATACCAAAATTTCATGTATGACAGGAATTACTTGGATCTTTGGATTTCTTCATCAATGGACGCTTATTGATGCTCTATCCTACGTCTTTATTATTTTAAATGCTTCACAAGGATTGTTTATTTTCCTTTCGTTTGGTTGTAATGGCTTCGTAAGGTCACGCATCAAAGTAAAATTATTTGGACAAGGGGCACATAATTCACGTGACACAGTCATTACGAGTGTAGATAAAGAGATTTCTATGACTTCCTTAAGCGTAACACACTAGAACCAATCAATATGGCAAAAAGATATGTTTCCACAAGCCGTGGTACCATAGCACATCCAAGTGTGTCCATCAATTTGATTCGACTAAGTGAGAGGTTTGGCGTTTAAAAGTCAGGTTTAATCCATCATGTTCTACATAAGAAATTCCTGTACCAAGATAGGAATATGACAGCTGTACCCCTATTTTGACAAATTTAGCTATTATGTCTGTTTTGTTTCACGCATTGTTGTAAATATGATGGACTTTGATCCAACTGTCATACAAGTGAGAGGTTTGGCGCTAAATAAACAGGTTTAATCCACCATTTTCTACATAGGAATATGCCTGTACCAAGTCAGGAATATGACAATTGTTATCCAGTCGTTTGATGTGTTTGAGCCTTTGATTTTGCCATTTGATGAGGAACTTTCCGTTTTGAATTTTCTTCGGAGTTTAGTATTTTTTAGATTTTACTCTTTTTTTCATGTCAATCCTCGTTTTTCTATGATTGTTCTGCAGATTAGTTTGACATTAGCGTGGAAAGAGCTATTTATTGACTCTTTTGGTTGATCATTTTTTTCAAATCAATGTGTGTTGCTAAGAATATTTATAATTTAATTCTTTAATTTAACATGTTTAACAATAAATGTATTTTCGTAATCGTAATAAAGAAATCAAAAACTGTTTGTTCATGTTGTTTACATGCATTCACACAGAGTAAAACTTGATCATGTTGATACTGACAAAATAAAATGCTCAAATACGAGAGAAAATGATGATACAAGATGTTCAAAGACGCAATAAAAGCACGAGTCTGATGACAACACAATAAAAATGCATTGTTGTCTTCTCTATGGTCGGGTTGTTTTCTCTTTGATACATTCCCCATTTCCATTCTTAATTTTATTAACGAAACGAAAAACAATAGTGTGATGATTTTGTATCTAAGGCTAGATTGTTTATATTAGTGACTGTTCTGCAGAAGCCTTATTTAATGCGTTTGTATATACCTTAATAAAACATAGTAAAGAATTGGATGTTTCGCGGGTAAACTTTGGGTCAGGTCAAACGTGAAGGGGTGTTCCAAAGGAAACTGCCAATACGAGTAATGAGACACTTTGGAAGAACACCCCTCCTATAATAATGGTACGGCTCCCATCGGGGTATATAAGCAGGAGAGAATCCTAGCTCAGGGTCGATTGTTAGAAGTCTTAGTAGACTGAAGACCACGGTACGTTGATATTCGAGATCGCTCGCTCGTATATATTATATATTATTACTAAGTGTAATAAAGAACAGGTCGGTGCCTGTTATAAATACGGACTTGTACATTTACAAGCGGAACCGTATTGTACCGTATAGGACAAGTGTGAGTCTGTGTGACCACCTTGTAAAGTACATAATTGTACCAGAGGAACAAAGACGAAGTGTGTAAACTTGTAGGGTACATTATTGTACCAGAAGGACAAGTTTGTTCCTGACCTAGGACAAATTTGTAATAGTACAAATTTGTACCAGTTGTGTGTATATATATATATATATTAAAGAAGAATTGTTTATAGCTAGTTTATTAAAGATTGCAGAGAGCAGTTGTACATATTTTGGTTCATTGACGTTAATTTATAAATAAAGATTGTTTGTTATATATTTTGTAAATAGAACAATTTTGGATCCAGTATCAAACTGGTAACGAACACATTCTAAATAGAAATAGACACGCTTACCCTGTGTACACGTTACATAATTTGGTGGCTAGCGGTGGTATCCGAATTGTTCATTTTTAAATCCACAGTGAAAGATTATATCCAAATTTGATCATCTAATAAACTTATATCCAAACTGTCTTGTGAGAATTTACTGTTCACTTTTGCACAGATCGTTTTTGTTCATACTGTTCACTTTTGCACAGATCAAAATTGTCCTGTTAACGTTTTAAATTTCCCACGGTTGAGTTACGATTATTATTTACATTAGGGATTAACGATCGATAGTGGTTCAGGCAATATTTTGATTGACATTTATTACGTTGTACATTTATGACATTGTGTTGATATTATTATATTGTGAATGCATAGTTATATCGCAAATTAAAGTACAAAAATGTCTTTTGATGACGAATTGACAAAACAAATTGAAGATATGGAAGAAACAAGGTACAGAAACAGTTTTGTTTCGTCTACACCTAAAGATCAGGGTGTTCGTCCAAAAGATACTTTTATAAAAAGAAATGATTCGGGTCTGGAATCAAGAGGGTCCTCATTGTCAAGAAAGGGAGATAAAGAAAAAGTTGATTTACCAACATTCAACAACCCGAATACGCACAAAACTGTAAAATTTTCCCAAATTGATTTAAAGGAAGGGGATACTTTGCCTTTACCCATAAATAATAGTTATGATAGGGAAAGAGACAAAACTGACAAATCAAAGTATCGACATACTGATCACACAGATAATTTTGGTGTAAAAGTTAAACCGTGTAAATATGACGGTAGCACATCATGGATGGACTATTTGTCCCATTTTGAAATGTGTGCACTTGTAAATAATTGGTCGGAAAACCAAAAAGGGTTATATTTGGCGGTATCGTTAATGGGACAAGCACAGGCTGTACTTGGAGATTTACCAAGTGAGAAAAGACAAAACTTTTCCGATCTAGTCAGCGCACTTGAAGAGCGATTCGCGCCTTCTAGTCAAACTGAGTTATATAGAGTTCAGTTTAAAGAAAGACGTCAAAAAGCCAGCGAATCTCTTCCCGAATTAGGCCAGTCAATTCGGAGATTGTCCAATTTGGCATATCCTACTGCCCCATTGGACGTACGTGAAACTCTCGGGAAAGAGCAGTTTATTGACGCGCTCGTTGATTCGGAAATGCGACTCAGAATAAAACAATCGCGACCGAAAGGTTTAAATGATGCCATGAGACTTGCTGTTGAACTAGAGGCGTACAATAAAGCCGAAAATAAAGTAAGAGAGGGACGAGGTTATTTACGGCAAACTATGAACGATGACGAGTTAGGTAGGGAAGAAAAGAATACAAGTAGTGACTCACCAACGAAAGACATTGCATCATGGATGCAAACAATGGAGAAAAGTCTAAGTACTCTTACGACTGAAATGGCAAAATTAAAAACTAGTGGTACAAATAATAAAACGAGATATACCCAAAGTAAGAGGACAAATAAGGGTTGTTACAATTGTGGCAAATTTGGTCATTTAGCAAGGGACTGTCGCCTACCCCGAAGAAATCAGAACAATTATAATGGAAATAAGGGGGATGGGACTGTCAAAACATTAATGAAAACTAGGAAACAAAATAACCGTAAGAAAAATGAAGGTGCGATTACAACAGCATCGGAAGATGCTGGTATGTATGTCAAACTAAATGTAGGAGACATTGAAGCCAAGTTTGTGGTTGATACAGGAGCAACTTTGACATTGGTATCTTCCAAGTTATACGATATGTTGACTCCATTAGACAAATCATATCTAAGTGAAGTAAAGACAACTGTTAGGTCAGTGTGTGGCAATAAGCTAGAGCTTCGTGGAAAGGGGAGGTTCAATCTGCATTTCGGTCCAAATATGTTGCAATCTGAAGCTGTTGTGACTGATCTGCAAGTTGACGGTATACTTGGTTTGGACTTCATGAAACGACATAATTGTTTAATTGATGTTAAGAATGGGCACTTTTGTATTGGTGATTTTAGGGTAGATTTGTGTTTTCAGGGATCAATAGGCTGTTACCGAGTGGTTGCTTCAGAAGCGGTTGTTATACCGCCAAGGTCAGAAATTGTCATTAATGGCACGGTTTGCTTAGCAGAAGGTCAGAAATTACCTGCTGACAATGCTTTGTTAGAAGCAAATGAGCATGCAGGGAAAGACTACATTTTAACTGCTAGAACGTTGGTAAGGTCAGGCGAAAAAGTCCCTGTTAGATTAATGAACACAGAACTAGATCCTAAGACAATCTATCCTGGTACAACTATAGCCCAAATGTCTGGTGTTGAACAAGTACTAGATAGTAATATTAGTTCAAATGAACAGAAACATGACGGACTTAGACCAGATTTACAAGATCTGTTAGACAGGACATCAGATGAATTGACTTCGAAAGACAAACAAAAAGTAGAATCTTTGTTGATAGAAAATCAGAACTTGTTTGCTTCTTCTGATGTTGACTTGGGAAGGACCAATCTTGTAAAACATGAAATCAATACGGGAAACGCAATGCCGTTTAAAGAACCGCCTCGTCGTACACTATATCATTTGAACAAGGTAGTAAATGACAACCTTGACAAAATGTTACAAAAAGAGATTATTAAAGATATACCTGCACACAAGTTGGCTTGGGAGCTTAAGGAAAAGTTAGAAATCTCCCACGGTTTTGTCAGAGGTAAAATAAAAGGCCAAATGCGAAGACAGAAACACTATCACGACCTCAAATTGTCATACCAAAATTTTAGAAAAGATGACGAGGTGTATGTTTATTTCCCGGTTAAGAAACCTGGGATGTCTTCAAAATTGACTAGTTTCTGGAAAGGTCCTTATAAAATCCTCGAAAAATATGGTGACCTTACATATAAAGTTGACTGTGGATACAGAGGGAAACCATGTCGACAGACTTAAGAAAAAGAACAAACAGACATTAAGGACAGAATCGGATAATAACACTTTTGTTCCCTTAGACACTGGAAATGATACAGCTGAAAACGACCCTATAGAAACTCCTTATGTTCAAGACATTGCTGTTCATGAGTCAACGTTGCCTGTTGAAGAAACTGAGGAAAGTAGTGTTGAAGGGCATCGTACAAGGCGAAAACCAGCTTGGATGGCAGATTACATTGTTAAATAGTTTTATTATATATTTAAATGAATAAAAATGTGTATATAGTACTTCTATGTTTTATCCGTTTCAAAAGTTAGTTTTAGACATGCGGGACGCATGTGTTTTTGAGGCGTGGGTTATGTTATGATTTTGTATCTAAGGCTAGATTGTTTATATTAGTGACTGTTCTGCAGAAGCCTTATTTAATGCGTTTGTATATACCTTAATAAAACATAGTAAAGAATTGGATGTTTCGCGGGTAAACTTTGGGTCAGGTCAAACGTGAAGGGGTGTTCCAAAGGAAACTGCCAATACGAGTAATGAGACACTTTGGAAGAACACCCCTCCTATAATAATGGTACGGCTCCCATCGGGGTATATAAGCAGGAGAGAATCCTAGCTCAGGGTCGATTGTTAGAAGTCTTAGTAGACTGAAGACCACGGTACGTTGATATTCGAGATCGCTCGCTCGTATATATTATATATTATTACTAAGTGTAATAAAGAACAGGTCGGTGCCTGTTATAAATACGGACTTGTACATTTACAAGCGGAACCGTATTGTACCGTATAGGACAAGTGTGAGTCTGTGTGACCACCTTGTAAAGTACATAATTGTACCAGAGGAACAAAGACGAAGTGTGTAAACTTGTAGGGTACATTATTGTACCAGAAGGACAAGTTTGTTCCTGACCTAGGACAAATTTGTAATAGTACAAATTTGTACCAGTTGTGTGTATATATATATATATATATTAAAGAAGAATTGTTTATAGCTAGTTTATTAAAGATTGCAGAGAGCAGTTGTACATATTTTGGTTCATTGACGTTAATTTATAAATAAAGATTGTTTGTTATATATTTTGTAAATAGAACAATTTTGGATCCAGTATCAAACTGGTAACGAACACATTCTAAATAGAAATAGACACGCTTACCCTGTGTACACGTTACATAATAGTATAGGACAAAACAGAGAGAAATAATGTTGAACAACACAAACCCTGAAATAAACTTCAAGAAAATGTATCTGCAATGCCCTTCTTATAATGTTATTTATTCTGTTCAAGTAATAACATTGAGAATTGAGTAAACATACATAGAGGAGATGTCGTGTTACATGTACTGAAACAATCTTAATGTTTTGTTTGGGATTTGAATATAATTTAGTAGGAGATGTCGCCTTACAAGTACTGGAACAATCTTAATGTTTTGTTTGGGATTTAAATTTAATTTTAGTAAAATATTTATTTTAGTTATTTTCTATGTTATTGTGACTGATTCGTTGGTTATAGAGTCGTCTAAGTTTTATGTTGGGTTTTTTTTGGTGTTTTTGAGGGGTATTCTTTTCAATTTGACTTGTGTTTTTACTACCATTTCCTATCTCCTAATTGTATTACATTAATCATTAGAACACATGTAAAAATAACTGTATGTTTTAGAAACTGGAGTCCTGATACATGTAATACTTAACAAGTGACATGTAAATGCTACACTGTTGTGAAAGAGTGGCGAGAGATACCAAAGACACATTCAAACCCAAAAATCGAAAATAATCTGACAACTCCATGGCTAATAGTTATTAAAGGTACCAGGATTATAATTGAGTACGCCAGACGCGCGTTTCGTCTACATAAGACTCATCAGTGACGCTCAAATCAAAATATTTATAAAGCCAAACAAGTACAAAGTTGAAGAGCAAAAATAAAAAATAAATAACAACAGAACACATAAAAAACACAAGATTAAAATTTAAAGACTGAGGAACAAGAACCCTATACAAACTCGGGGTTTTCTCAGATTTTATGGATCATATTCCATATATAGTGCCTGTCGTGTTGCTCGATTTAAGTACAAACCCGAGGATGAAAAGCAAAATCACAAAAATACTGTAAACCAACTTATTTTCGCGAGCGATTTATTTTCGCGACTTTCGCGAGGAGAAAAATAACGCGAATATAAATCGTCGCGAATAAGTAAATCGTTATTAATCTACATCAAGTAAATAAGAAAATCGCGAATTTTAAAGGCGCGAAATGGACTAGAATTGGTAAAACGCGAAATAAAGTATCCACGAAAATAAGTTGGTTTACAGTACTCAAATCCGAGGAAAATTCAAAACGGAAAGTCCCTAATCAAATGGCAAAAAACACATTTAACGAATGGACAACAACTGTCATATGCCTGATTTGGTTTACATCTGTAGGTCTCATTTTGAGAAAAAGTGACGAAACCGTAGTTATAAATTCATCATAGATACCATGATATTATTTTATTCAGTGACGCTTTAACAAAATGTTAAAATTCAAATAAAGTACAAAGTTGAAGAACCACAAATTCCTAAAAGTTTTGCAAAATACAGCTAAGGTAATATATTCCTGAGGTAGAAAAGCCTTAGTATTTCAACAATTCAAAAGTCAAATGTAAATCACAACAATACTGAACTCCGAGGAAATTCAATCGGAAAGTCATTAATCACATGGCAAATATTGAAGAAAAAACACATCAAACGAATGGACAACAACTGTTATATTCCTGACTGACAGGCATTTTCAAATGTAGAATTGTGGATTAAACCTGGTTTTATAGCGCTAAACCTCTCACTTCTACAACAGTATCATCAATTTATAATTATGACCTAAACAATGATAGTTGTAAAAATATATCCGTTGTCTTCGAAAATGGATATTCCGTACCGAGCAATCAACTCATGATAGCAAAGGAATGATAACAACTTCAAAAAACTTGTCAGATAATCTGTAACAGAACAATTAAAAGCACAGAGGGGTAGCAAAGCATTCCAGACAGTGTACACAAATAAACAACGAATTGAACCAAGCTTAAACAGCACCTACACATTTAAAGTTAAATAAAGGCAAGAGTTATATACCTATACTATGTTCCTTACGTCATAACTACAATCCCCTTCCCTTTCATGAATGTGACCTACCGAATTAGACTATTTACCGGATTTGTTATCACATGAGCAACACGACGGGTGCCGCATGTGGAGCAGGATCTGCTTACCCTTCCGGAGCACCTGAGATCACCCCTAGTTTTTTTGGTGGGGTTCGTGTTGTTTATTCTTTAGTTTTCTATGTTGTGTCGTTTGTGCTGTTGTTTGTTTGTCTTTTTCATTTTTAGCCATGGCGTTGTCAGTTTGTTTTAGATTTATGAGTTTAACTGTCCCTTTGGTATCTTTCGTCCCTCTTTCATAAACAGATTGAATTGAAAGAAAACAAATCTGGGTAACGAAATAAAACCGAGGGTCACACATCAACTATAAAAAGAAAACAAAGGAACAACAGGAACACTGAAGTGGTAAATCTAACGATCAATGCTGAAAACAATGAAGGAACTTATGTTCCCCGTACAAGTCAGTTATTTCTCATCCGCATGTGACATCCATTGTTTTAAACTTAAAAAACATAAAGAAGTCATATCTATTCATAACGCATATTACAATAGATTTTCAAAAACAAACAACGCAATAAAAAATAACACTACGTACACGACTCAAGACTGAACAAACAAACACATCATAGAAATCGGGATAGAAATATATATGCCAGACAATTGTTTCGTCTCTCAGTAACGTTAGAAAGTTGAATAGCATAAGGAACCCAATATTTTAAAAGGATTTGCAAAATACCGCTTACATAATCTTTTCTTGTTCTATCATATAATAACAATGACACCAAAACGATCCAACCACGTTTTATAAAATTGTTTTATGTAATTTGTCTGTAAATATTAAATAACGTTCATACTTGAAACCATGACTACCTATTGTACATTACAACATATTTTACTGAATGAGTTAAAGTTTACATAATAAATTATTCAAACTGTTTTAGTAAGACTGTTATGACTCCTAATGCAGGCGCGGATCCAGAGGGGGGGTTCCGGGGGTTGGAACCCCCCTTTTTTTTGGACGATCAATGCATTTGAATGGGGACATGTAATTGGAACCCCCCCCCCTTTTTGTCCTGGGTTAGGAACCCCCCCTTTTTTTAAATGGCTAGATCCGCCCCTGTAATGTTTTGTTTATGAAATGTTGTATTGTTATAGCGAACTGTATTAACGTATTAATAAAAAAAACCAAAACAAAATAACCCTCGATCCTACGGAGAAGGCATACATTAAATATTATAATAAGGAAACTTGGTATAATATTCAATTTTAAATTAACAACAATCAAACAGTGACGTGATGACGACGACTTGACTATGAATTAACCACAATACAGCCTTTCACATTGAGCACAAAATTAAAACTAAAATCGAGGGAAACACATACATGTATATAAAACGATTTAGATTCGAAAAGAACTTACGAGACTTAGTTTAGTACATGTACGCATGTATTGGTTCAATAAATTCGTTAAACTCTGCAAACTTGTTAAATATAACTTTAAAGAGACCATTTATACAAGCCCAATACAGATAATATCTATATTGCTCTTTGATGCCAAAATATCAGACAGGCGATGTCATCAGCAGTAATAACATGCCGTTGCTTTTCCTTTTTGAATTGTTTTACATTGGTCCTTTTAGAGCCCTTTATAGCTTGCTGTTATGTGTGACTCAAAGCTCCGTGTTGTCCTTATTTTGACCTATAATAGTTTACTTTTTACGAATTGTGACTTGTATAGAGAGTTATCTCGTTGGTACTCTCATACCACATCCTCTAATATATAATATGAGAGATGTATTGTTTGATATCCGACTCATGGCATTGTTAAATCTTGTCAAGCAATAACCGTTTCAACCAGTGGTTGTATAACTTACCCACACGATTAGACTAAAGGTCATACTTTACGTGAGAAATAGGATATTCTCGGCAGATTCTAAATTCCCGACTACTTTTAAGGTGCGATACTCTGAACTGAAATTGAATATTCTTTATTAATAGTATCAGATTCTTGAATTTCACTATATAATTACTCTGTACTACGCAATTTACCTATTTTTCTATATACAAATAAAGAGGATGTGGTATGAATTCAAATGATTCAACTTATCACAACAGACCAAATGACACAGTAATTAACAACCTTAGGTCACCGTATAGCCTTTATCAATAAGCAAAGTCAATATCGCATAGTCAGCTGTAAACGGCATCGAAATGACAAATGTAAAACAATTCCAACGAGAAAAACTAACGGCCTAATTAATGTACGGGAAAATAAACGAAAAACATATATGTACCACAGCCACTGAATTAGAGAATCTATATCTGTACCAAACTCGTTGTACTGTTAAATCTTGTCGGCCAATAACTATTACAAACAGGAGTTGTATAACTCATGCTTATATTCTAAAGGTCATACTTAACGTGATAAATAGGATATTTTCAGCAGGTTCTGAATCATCTTTTAAGGCGTGATTCTCTGAGCTGAAATTCTGCCGCCTTTATCAGTTAATATCACATTCTCAAATTTCACTGTAAATTGACAATGGAAATGGGGAATGTGTCAAACAGACAAAAACACGATCAAAAAGCATGAAAACAGCCGAAAGCCACCAATAGATCTTCAACACAGCTAGAAAATCCCACATCTGGAGGAGTTCTTCAGCTGGCCGCTAAACAAATATCTGTTAATTTATATAATAGCACTTCATAAGAAGGGAGACAAATCTGATCCCAATAATTACAGACTGAGGTATATCTTTAATCAGTAATCTTCCTAAAATATTCAATGCTGTACTCAATAATAGACTAATCACAGTTGTGGATAAACAGCTGAATAACTGTCAGTTTGGCTTCAGAGAAAACCACAGAACTGCTGACAGTATTTTCATATTAAAATCTTTAATTAATAAATATATACACAAAAATAACAAAAAAATATATGCATGCTTCATTGACTTAAGAAAGGCATTTGACTCTGTATGGAGGACAGCCCTTCTATATAAATTATGCAAAATGGGAGTAGGAAAGTCTTTTTACAGGGTAATAAAACAACAATATTTAAATACAAAATCCTCTTTAAAATATAAAGATCACATTTCTGACTATTTTGACATTACTAGAGGTGTGAAACAAGGGGACTCATTAAGTCCTACTTTGTTCAATATTTTTATAAATGATATCACTAAAGGTTTGGAAGATGACAACTCAAGTCCATTGCAGCTCATAAATAGTAAACTAGGCTCCCTCCTGTTTGCTGATGATTTGCTTTTACTATCAGAATCTAAGGAGGGTCTCCAAAATAGTCTAAATAAAGTTTCCATGTTTTGTTAAAACTGGCAGCTTTCTCTAAACATAAATAAAACAAAAAGTATGGTCTTTTCAACAACAAAGCAAAAGCCTGAAACATCTATACTTGTATATAAAAACAAAAAAATAGAGAATGTTATGGAATATCCTTACTTGATTCTGCTAATTAAATTAAATGGTAATCTCAGTCATAGTACAGCTGAATTAACAAAAAAGGCAAAAAAGGTTTTGTTTTCTATTAAAACATATACTAATTCTCTTGGCAGCCTTCCTATCAGAGACACCTTAGTGAGACCTATATTAACTTATAATTCTGAGATAACATATTTGGACTCATATATAACATATTTCAAAGCTAAAAAAAGAGCTTTGGTTTCTGGAAAAATTGTGGACCCATTTAATTTTATTGACAAGACTCCAATAGAAAACTTCAAATTTTATCATTGGTATAAAGACATCATTCGTAAATATAGCTCAACATGCAGACTTCTAATACGTTCAGGTATTTCACATCCAATTTTTTATGGAAATATTCTTTATAAAGCACAAAGGTGTCAGTATTCACCTCAGAAACTTACAAAACCTTTGAATAGACTTATTAAGAAGGGATATAATTACGATACTGTTGTCAAGTCATTAAAGATTGCATATTTTGGCGTTAATATTGAGTCACTGATAAGGTCTTTGCATCGCAACTAAACACATTTATTCTAAAAACAGTTGTTGGCATGACACGGGTTATGTTCTTCTCATATATGTTATGATGGTATGATACTAAACCCCTAACGGGAAGGATTGTGCCTGATGTTCATATGATGAAATCATAATCTTTCAGTCAGTTTAATTGAAGTCTGGAGCTGGCATGTCAGTTAACTGCTAGTAGTCTGTTGTTATTTATGTATTATTGTCATTTTGTTTATTTTCTTTGGTTACATCTTCTGACATCAGACTCGGATTTCTCTTTAACTGAATTTTAATGTGCGTATTGTTATGCGTTTACTTTACTACATTGGTTAGAGGTATAGGGGGAGGGTTGAGATCTCACAAACATGTTTAACTCCGCCGCATTTTTGCGCCTGTCCCAAGTCAGGAGCCTCTGGCCTTTGTTAGTCTTGTATTATTTTAATTTTAGTTTCTTGTGTACAATTTGGAAATTAGTATGGCGTTCATTATCACTGGACTAGTATATATTTGTTTAGGGGCCAGCTGAAGGACGCCTCCGGGTGCGGGAATTTCTCGCTACATTGAAGACCTGTTGGTGACCCTCTGCTGTTGTTTTTTATTTGGTCGGGTTGTTGTCTCTTTGACACATTCCCCATTTCCATTCTCAATTTTATATTTTATTGCATCTTAGTTATTGCAAGTTTACCCTTGGCACTAACAAGAGTGCCTCAAATTTTGGTACAAGGAACGAATTAGGAAGACTGCCTATTGAATGTCATATAAAAACCCAAACTATTATGTATACATATTTAGCAAGGCTTTTCACCTCAAATTTGAATCCCTTATTACATGAATCTTTTCAATTAACTAAAACTTTGGATTCTAGTGGCTCCTATTCATGGTTCACTTTTGCAAAAGATATTCTTTCTGAATCTAACATTGATATAGATAGACTAAAAACCTGTAATAATTTAAAACAATTAAAAAATAATTAAAAGCTATATTAAACCCCAAATAAACTCATATTACAACAACCTGTTGATGGATAAGTTGAAATCTATTGATGATAAAAGTAAATTAAATTTTTATAAAGGACTTGAGCCAAATCTATTGATCAAACCTTACCTCTCTAACCCAAACTTTGAATTTAGAAAATTAATTTAAAAACTTAGAATCAGTAACCATTCATTATTAATTGAAAAAGGAAGGCATTTTAAAATTCCTCGCGAAGAGAGACTTTGCAAAAAATGCAAAGTACTAGATGATGAGAAACATTTCTTAATAAATTGTTCTCATAATTCAAATATTAGATTAACATATTTTAATTGCATTAACAGAGAAAGTAATTCATTTGCTAATCTCACTGACAATGACACAGTTATATATATACTTAACCCATCAACACCAACACAAGTGAATAAACTAGGATCCTTTATAAAAAAAAGTCAATGGAACTGAAGACAGGGGACCCTTTAATATTTACCTGAATTTGTGTATATATATTGAGTTACTTAGTTATTGTCTTTATTTGTTTTTGTTGTTGTTTAATATGTCACAAACTGTATAGTTTATATGGCAATAAAACTTTGAATTGAATTGAATTGTTAATTCTAGTTCAGTGATAATGGGCGTCATACTAAACTCCGAAATATATTAGTGAACTCAAATTAAAAACACACGAGACTAGCAAAGGCCAGATGCTCCTGACTGGGGACAGACACAAAACTGCGGCGTTGTTAAAAATGTATTGCAAGATCAACCCTCCCCTTTACCTGTAGCCAATATTTGATAAAGAAGCACATAGCAATGCCCACAGTAAAACTCAGTTTTAAAGAAGTCCGAGACCGATGTCAGGATAGGTAACAAATGAAACTAGGCAAAATGATAATGATCCATTAATTAACAAAGGACTTATAGCAGTTACTGACATGCCAACTCCAGACCTCAAGTACTACTCTTTTGTCGCAACTTACCTGTTTCTCCACAGTACATTTACGCCTTATTTGAGATAAAAATTACTTCGCTTGTGTTTAACATGACTGTGTAAAACTATGTATTAAATTTACCATTACAACATGATAAGACGGTCCAGAGAATAATAGACAAAAAGTGCTGAGTAAAGGCCTAAATAATGTGTTGCTATTTTACTGTACGTATTGCTATTTTACTGTACGTATTGCTGCGTGTTTGTTCATTCCATAGAGGCTAGAGGTATGTAGTAGATTTCATCTTGGCTAGAAGTATATTGTTTAATTGAGGTACATGTATAGGGAGGTTGAGATCTCATAAAACATGTTAAACCCCGCCGCTGTCCCATGTGTGGAACCTCTTGCCTTTGTTAGTCTTTTTTTTTTTTTTTTTCTTTTTTTTCATTTGTATGTTTCGGAGTTCAGTGTGACGTCCATTTTTGCTGAACAAGTATACATACATTTGTAACTGTTCCGTTACCATTGTAAATTTTATAAGTAAATATTGTTTCACTTTCTTTTGTGCTTTATGTTAATATGTTTGGTACATGATTACATGTCAAAAGTAAAGACAACCCGAAATTCGAATAATATTGATCTGTTCAAAGTATACCGATGTTTTATAATTGTTTAGGGAGCTACCATTTGATTTTTATGGGGGGGGGGGGGCTAGGATGAAAAATTTTGTCCTGCATTTTATTTTTAGCTGTAATCTCTGTCCTGCCTTTTTATTTTTCACTCTGTTCGGTCCTGCTTTTTTTTTAGTTTATCCTGACTTTTTATTACCTAAATTGTGGTCCTGACTTTTTTTTTTTTGCAAGTGTCTCATCCTGCCTTTTTTTTTTACTCAAAACTCCTGTCCTGCCTATTTTTTAAAAATTTCATCCTAGCCCCCCATAAAAATCTAATGGTAGCTCCCTTAATAGATGTGTGTATAATAGTCTCATTTGAACAAATATATACAATCAGGTGATGAATTCGTTATGGCAACAGCTAAGCCGCTTTGCATAAAGTGAATACTCCGAAAATGGAAAGATAAAATAGGCAAGACATCGGATTACTACATTCTAATGATATCTGTGAAACATGAACTTCTTTCTTGTTCATTTGCGAAATATCTGAGTTCACTCCCTTGCACTGCTTTGTGACCGTGTGTTGTTCAATCTGTAGTTTAACATGACTCACAAATTTATTTTGTTTTCGTTTTTTGTTTTCGTTTTTTTCTTTTCTTTCAGAAATGTCTTTTTGACATGTATTACAAGTTTTTGGTGGTGTTCGTGCTGCATATTCTTTAGTTTTCTAAGTTGTGTCTTTTGTACTCTGATTGTCTGTTTGTATTTTTCTTTCTTAGCCATGGCGTTGTTGGTATATTTTCGATCTATGAGTTTGAATATCCCTCGAGTATAATTTGCCCCTCAATTATGTCTATTGCAATGCATGTATATGCACATCAAATAAATCAGTACATCTAAATATTTACATTCAGTTTAATATGTTATGCTAAGTTAACAGTTTTCATTGTCCCTCTCGCGTAAAGTTAAAAACGTTGATATTGACACATGATTCTTTTTAAAATTCCCCTTATGAATTTTCTAAATAACTTGAACTAATATTAAGATAAATAGTCTGTGCTTTCATTTTCAATCGAAATCTATGTACTTAAATATTACCGCCTGACGTAATGTATAGATTATGTCTTGTTTCTTATATAAGTAGCATGCTTTTACAATTTGAATCACATTAATGCACATGCATTTGGATAAAAATTAGAAACCAAAAAATGTCACATTTCAAGGCTATTGAAATTGTTTTTTAAAGTATAGATTTTCAATACAAGTAGGCTTTCCGGTGACCGAAAAAATGAGACTATTTTTAATGTTTTTATCAATGCGATAAGTTGTACAGATTATTATTATATAACTATATCACAAAAATTTATAAAATTTGAAAGATATCGAATATTTTTTATCATGTAAAAATTTACTCTCAGTTTCTCTGCGTTTAAATATACACACGATTAATCTTGTCATACATTAGGGTTTTGCTTAAGGTTCCTCATTTTTGTATTATATTAATTTCTTTTACCATTTCTCTCTATTCCTAATACTTTTTCTCTCCATTTTTCTCTCTATTCCTAATACTTTTTCTCTCCATTTTTCTCTCTATTCCTAATACTTTTTCTCTCCATTTTTCTCTCTATTCCTAAAACTTTTTCTCTCCATTTTTCTCTCTATTCCTAATACTTTTTCTCTCCATTTTTCTCTCTATTCCTAATACTTTTTCTCTCCATTTTTCTCTCTATTCCTAATACCTTTTCTCTCCATTTTTCTCTATTTTTTATATTTTTTTGCTAATGAGCTAACTATCAACCAGGGACAAAATCATATAGACTTTAATAACTATTATAGTTTACCGTTGCCGGATTTTTAAAAGTTATAATTTACAGTTTTAAACTATTCTAAATTGATAAAAGTCCTTAACTGCTACTAGTTTTATTTGAAGAAAATACATAATTATATTCTTTCTATCAGGGAAGACAATTCTTTTTCCTCTCTCTTGGTAGGAAAAAGGGGAGGGTCGATATTGATATTGTGGACTGATACTAGTTGAAAAAATAAATACCGCTTGAGGCACGAAGAAGAATTTAATTCTGTCCCACAAAATGCATGCGTAATTTGTGTACAATATCAAAAATAAATGTTACGTCTCCCAATAATCCCTTGTTAAAGAATATCAAATTATCGTCTCCTGAAAAAGTAGTACAACAGATATTGGAATTCTCTTATTTAATATTAATTTTCTCGGCTTAACAATATTATGTCAAGAAATAAAAACTTGATTTTTGAAAATTAAATTTAAAAAAAGTGTATTTGAAAGCAAGTATTTTCATTTATTTTTTAATATTTGTCTATTTTCCTTATATTTTTAACAATCATTTACCTCGTTTCCTGCTTTCTCTTTTTTTAAATTTTTCCTATACACCTTATATTCAAAAGAATTCCTAAATTCAGTGCAAATACTTAGTCTAGTTTAAACATATTTATTTATAGTGGATTGTGAAACAAGTTTTGCAACTTATATTAATCCCTTTCCACTTTGCGGGTGCGAGTGCTTGTTGCCTTGTAGCGGCATTAGCCTGCTCTTTTTTCGATGTCTACAAGGATGTCTTTAAAGTGTAGGATATATTGCTCTTTCTGAACACGGGTCCGCCATTTATCGTTGGCCATAATGGCCATGTATTTTTGACAACATTAAAGAAAAACCACAGTAGCTCTACTCCGCTTGCTTCTAGTTTAAAACAACCGAGTCATGCTGCGAGTGACACGAACCTTTGTTTTTAAGGGGAAGTCGATTTCACTAATAGCCAGTTAAGATACCAATGATAGATAAAACAAGGAAGTACTACAATGACTATAAAGGATAGGGTTTTATCTAATCTGATATGACACAGAGCCCGTATCTTGAATTCAACGACATTGGATCATTTATAACAATCGTTCAAACTTTTATAGATTTTTCATTGATTTTTAGTGAATTCGACAAACGGCACATGCAGTGATCTTTTGGGAGATATCGGTTCGTTTTAAAGTGTTGTTAGGAAACTTAAGTCATAGCGGCAGGGACACGGGACTTTATCTGTATGCATAATTTTACAGTACTTATTGGTAGGATGAGTCTCTGTGCAGTAAGTCTTTTATTTTATTATTATACCTCAATATATACATGCATTTATATATACGTATTTCCTTATTGACTCATAAAAGAATACATTTGCTACTTTTACGAAACTGTCCGAAAAGAAATATCTACTATTAAATAGTTATATACAAAACTATTTACTTGTTATGAACTATTTAGTACTGAAACAAATAATTTGCTGATCAAAATAGTTTCAATTATTTTTTTCCCGTAAAAAGACAATTTGCAAGTGTATTATAATATCCCTCTAGATACCAACAGTTTCCCGACACGTTTTTTTTTAACACAATAGATTAAGGGACGACATCAAAAGATCGATGTAGGATAAAAAAAAACTTAAATCAAATAGTTTGGGGTGGGGGTTAAAATTCTGCAAGTTTTGTTTATCTAAAATCGATTTTTACATATATCCCTATTGGTAAATCAATTTTTCCCAAATTAAGTTAAGAGGGGTGGGGGGGGGGGGGCAGTGAAAAAACTATGTGAATTAAGTTTTGTATCCTACACTGAACTTTTGATGTCGTCCCTAAGGTCGTCGAAGATAGAAATGCGACATTGACTATATGAAAAACAATTTATATTCTCTCTGTTATATGAACAATGCACCTGTAGACTATAGGCCGGACAAGGTTGTTCGACAATCTTTATCCTTAACTAATAATCTAATGTTGTTAAGATCAAAGATTGAGTCATTTTTACATTTTTACAATATTAACAGGAAATGGATTGAAGAACAAAGATAACAATTTCCTGCATGCATTTTTTTTTCTTCAAAAAACACAATCCCCTTAATCTTTTATCAATTTTTTAAAAATATTGTTTATCAATTTGCCTGGTGCTTTCAAAGTGTCCGCAAATAACCCCGTATTAAATCGTTCCACTTCAAAAGTATACAAAGAGAAGATAACCCCGTATTGAATTGTTCTTCTTGAGACTATGGTAAATAAACTTAAAATGATAAAAGATAGCATGCAGACTTCTCATACGTTCAGGTATTTCACATCCAATATTTTATGGAAATATTCTTTATAAAGCACAAAAATGTCAGTATTCACCTCAGAAGCTAACAAAACCTTTTAATAGACTTATTAAGAAGGGATATAGTTACGATACTGTTCAACTTGTCAGGTCATTAAAGATTGCATATTTTGGCGTTAATACTGATTCACTTATAGGGTCTTTGCATCGGAACTAAACACATTCATTATAATGAACCAGTTGTTGGCATGACACGAGTTATGTTCTTCTCATATACATGTATGTTATGATGGTATGATACTAAACCCCTCACGGGGAGGATTGTGCCTGATATTCATATGATGAAGACATAATTTTTCAATCAGTTTAATTCAAGTCCGGAGCTGGCATTTCAGTTAACTGCTTGTAGTCTGATGTTATTTTTGTATTATTGTCATTTTGTTTATTTTCTTTGCTTACATCTTCTGACATCAGACTCGGACTTCTCTTGAACTGAATTTTAATGTGCGTATTGTTATGCGTTTACTTTTCTGCATTGGCTAAAGGTATAGGGGGGGGGGGGTTGAGATCTCACAAACATGTTTAACCCCGCCGCATTTTTGCGCCTGTCCCAAGTCAGGAGCCTCTGGCCTTTGTTAGTCTTGTATTTTTTTAACTTTAGTTTCTTGTGTACAATTTGGAGTTTAGTATGGTGTTCATTATCACTGAACCAGTATATATTTGTTTAGAGGCCAGTTGAAGGACGCCTCCGGGTGCGAGGATTTCTCGTTGCATTGAAGACCTGTTGGTGACCTTCTGCTGTTGTCTGCTCTATGGTCGGGTTGTTGTCTCTTTGGCACATTACACATTTCCATTCTCAATTTTAACTTATGGTGTAGCAACGAAAAAACAGTTAAATTTATTTTTACTTGTCAAATTCTAAATGATATTATAATATCAACTTCATATCGCTATACGCGAACTTAGCAATAAATACAACTTGCTTACAAAAAAAAATAAAGATATGTGACATCCGCACAATTTAGAAAATTTAAAAGAGGGGCGAAAGATACCAGAGGTACTTTCAAACACATATTCGAAAATAAACTGACAACATCACTGTTAAAAAAATACATGTTTAACCCCGCCACATTATTTATGTATGTGCCTGTCCCAAGTCAGGAGCCTGTAATTCAGTGGTTGTCGTTTGTTAATGTGTTACATATTTGTTTTTCGATCTTTTTTTTTTACATAAATAAGGCCGTTAGTTTTCTCGTTTGAATTGTTTTACATTGTCTTATCAGGGCCTTTTATAGCTGACTATACTGTATGGGCTTTGCTCATTGTTGAAAGCCGTACGGTGACCTATAGTTGCTAATGTCTGTGTCATTTTGGTCTTTTGTGGACAGTTGTCTCATTGGCAATCATACCACATCTTCTTTTTTATATAAGCAGACAAAAAACTTGTATTAGTCATCACAACACAACATGAAAAAAATTAAGACTTAGCAACACGAACCCCCCCCCAAAAAAAAAATAAACTAATGGTGAATGCAGGTGCTCCGGGAGGGTACACAGAGCCTGCTCCACATGTGGTGTAAATTACTATGATTGAAGGTCGGACGCTTTTTAAAAAAGTCGTGAAATTATTACCTTCATTCTTATTCCTATTGCCAGTTTGTGTTTCAGTTTGAAAAATAAACAGCTGCACCATGAGCGCATGATACGCCCGTCATCTTGTGTAGAAGTTTTATGCAAAATCAGAAATGGTTTCTGAGAAAGTTTTAAGCAATAACCATATATTGTTTTTTAGATACGGCAGGACATGTGAAACCCCTCCTGGTTTTTTTTTACAAAAAACTAAATATTACTAAAATAAAATTTTGAATCAAAACCAAAAAGTATTCAAACTCATAGATCGAGAAAAAAAACCTCCCCCTTTTTTTACAAAATACTCAATGACTCAAAAATAAAATGTTGAAGCATCACCAAAAAGTATACAGATCTTAAGGTTGATATAATAAAGGAGTGTGTTAAGTTTTAAGCAATAATCATTAATCGTTTTTGAGATACAGCGCGACATGTAAAAAAACATCCCCTTTTTTTACAAATACTCAATAACTCAAAAATGAAATTTTGAATAATCACCAATAAATATACAGATATTAAGATTAATATAACTAAGAAGTGTGTAAAGTTTTAAGCAATAATCAAAAATCAGTTTTGAGATAAGGTGCGACATGTGAAAAAAACACACACCCTGTTTTAGTTACAAAGTGCCGTAACTCAAAAAGTTTTGATCTTATTTTCACCAAAAAGTATACAGATCATTTGACCATCATAAGAAACAACTATTTAAAGTTTCATGAAAGTTGGATAAGTCGTTCTCAAGTTACGGTGCGACATGTTTACGCCGGACAGACAAACGGACAGACGGACAGACAGACGGACGGACGGACGGACGGGCAGACGGACATTTGTATACCATAATACGTCCCGTCAATTGACGGGCGTTTAAAAACGGTTGTACTATAATTCAGTTATTCACTGTGTCCATTTAAATTACAGATCGAGATGAAGAAAGTTAACAGAATCACCGTTTAAATCACATTTTCCTCCAATTTAAAAGGGTTGTTGTGAACGAGGGAAATAGGAGCCTCCAATGTAACTATTTTTGTTAACCGCTTATTTAAATCGATCAAAAACATTCTAAACTATAGAAAAGGGGGAGGGAGTCTGCCTTGAAATAATTAGTTTACTGCTGGAAGGCTACGATTACAGAATTCTAATTGTTTTACAATTTCCCCAATATAAGATTGAGGGTTCACATAAGGTTTTTAATGAAAAATGGAAATATGGAATACATTAAATTTACAAATTTGAAATGGTAACTTGATTATTCAACATATTCTCTGTAGTATAAATTTTATTGAGATATGATACATTTATCTAATAATCTATCTATCTGTCTATTTATCTATTCATTTATTTATTTGCGTTCTAGTATCTACATTGGTATATATACATTTGTAGTTACATGTTTCTCATAACAATAGTGTGCACATTAAAAAATGTCCGAAATACCGCAATCAGTCTTGTCAAGTACATGTACATGTATGTACATGTATATATGTTCAATCCTGTCATCCTACTTTGCTATAAGTTTTTTTCAATAATGATATTTGTATTTGTAAAGCTATATAGAGTATTAAGTAAGATTGTACTTCTATAAAGAATTAAAATTAAGAATAGATTCGTTTAAATCCACTTTATTACACTACAGACTTATACATTGCTTTTTAAAAACACAGAGTTGTATATAAAATTGAACATTAAGTTTATAAAATATCAAATAAAAACAGACTCGTTTAAATCAAGTATTTTACATGACTTTTTTTTGTATTCTTTGCTTTTGTTTTATTTTTTTTTCAAAAATAATATTTGTGAAGCTAATTTAAAACAGAGTATTAAATAAGATTGAACATTTTTATAAATTATCAAATAAGAAAAGATTCGTTTAAATAAACTTTATTACACTAAAGTCTCATACATTGCTTAAGCCATAATATCTTTATACGTTTATCAGTCTACAAGTGTAGTGAACTTAAAATGCAATATAAAATATGTTTTAAGAACCATCTTTAGATAAAATTCACACCGGGGTACATGTTTTGGACTTTTATCAAAACGACGCGAATTCGTACGTGTAATCATTTGTAAATATAACCCATGATAAAACTCTGCACATACTACACTTTGTTAAACGTTAACCTTAGATACCTACCGATAACCTTTACAAATGATACGTTTAGTATAGAAAAAGTTTTACAATGTGGAAAATTTGTTATTTGCCCAAATCCAAATATGTTAACTTTTATATTACTGATTAGTTTGCAATGTTATGTTTAGGACAGAAAAAAGTTTTACATATATAGGGTATATATCTCCCAATTGATACGATATTCCCGTGCTTGCATTTCCTATCATGATTTTCTTGATAGAGAGTTACTGCTTACAAGGAAGCTATTAAACCAAGAGTTCCAAATGATGAAGTTGAAATCATCCCTTTCGTAAATTTTACGGACGCCATCACGAGTTGGTTGACCGTTATGGAATAACCGTTTCACAAATGATATCGGATATGTTCTTTACGTCGTAACTACAATCCCCTTCCCTTTCATGAATGTGACCTACCGAATTAGACTATTTACCGGATTTGTAATCACATAAGCAACACGACGGGTGCCACATGTGGAGCAGGATCTGCTTACCCTTCCGGAGCACCTGAGATCACCCCTAGTTTTTGGTGGGGTTCGTGTTGTTTATTCTTAAGTTTTCTATGTTGTGTCATGTGTACTATTGTTTCTCTGTTTGTCTTTTTCATTTTTAGCCATGGCGTTGTCAGTTTGTTTTAGATTTATGAGTTTGACTGTCCCTTTGGTATCTTTCGTCCCTCTTTTACAATGTGGAAAATTTGTTTTTTGCCCAGATTCAAATATATTACTTTTTATATTATTAATATTTTTTTTGATAATTTTTGATTACTTAGCTTCAATTTAAAAGGACAGAGCAAAGCAAACATTCATCTAGGGGTAATATATAGACTCCCCCCTTTTTTAGTTAATGTTTTCTTTACAAAGTTTTTACACGCCGCGACTGTCAGGATATATTCATCAATTAAATACGTTATACTCAAATACTCATATATTAGAATATTTCGGGAGTTTTCAGCCAACCAAGTAACTTTTTTGATAAATTACATGCGCACTATATTCGATCATGCGCATCTTCTTTTTTTTTATAAATTACATGCGCACTATATTCGATTATGCGCATCTTCTTTTTTTATATATATACACAGTTCGTAGTACGTAATGTTTATATTTTGAATCACATTATGATTAAGAGCATTTGATAAACATTGTATCAGTTAAGTCCAAATGTTCCCTCAAAAAGCATCTTTCCAGAAGATTTACAAAATCATATTTCAATTTCTTTATGTTGTAAGTGACATAATAAGGCAGACACAGCAAGGAGAAACAAAGGAAAAGCAACTGAGCAGTGGCAGATCCAGGGGGGGGGGGGGGGGTTGTTACAGGGGTTGGAACCCCCCTTTGTTTTGGCCGATCAATGCATTTGAATGGGAGCATATAGTTGGAACCCCCCCCCCCCCTTTTTAAAATGGCTGGATCCGCCACTGCTGGGGTTTTTTAATAGCTAAAATAAGACCAGGTTAAACAGACACAGGACAGCGGACCAATCTAGTTGACCTTAAAATTAACCAGGTTCACTCCAAGGTCAATCATAAACAAGGAAGAAGCCTGTCAAATCAATTTTAAAAAACGTGTCAAGAAAATTCATAATTTTTATTGACATCTTTAAACCATTATTAGATCGGTATTGATCGTAGATTCAAAAGCATTCACTAGTTACCAATCAATTTAAATATTTCGCAGATCTAAAACCTCGGGGGAAAAAGATACGAACATGAATATACAATGTATATGCAGTGACAGCCAGGTGTCCGGGGGTCTGGATAGAGGTTATTCGTTTAGTTCAATGTAGGTGGCCTTAGTTTATACATATTTATTTATAGTGGATTGGGAAACAAAAATAAAATAAACTCCAAAGTAGGTGGCCTTGTGGTCGCACGCACTGAAAGCGGGATCGTCTCGATATCCTAATAGCATGAGTTTCAGTTCCAGCGATTGAAAAACAAAATTGTGCTTCCGGGTTGTCACGATATCCGAATAGCATAAGTTTCAATCCCAGTAATTGAAAAACAAGATTGTGCTTCCGCAAATTTACAGCGGGGTTGTCTTAATATCCCAATAGCATGAGTTTCAATCCCAGCGATTGAAAAAAATAAATTGTGCTTCCGCAAATTTGAAGCGGGGTTGTCACGATATTCTAATAGCATAAGTTTCAATCCCAGTAATTGAAAAACAAGATTGTGCTTCCTCAAATTTGTAGCGGTGTTGTCCTAATATCCCAATAGCGTGAGTTTCAATCCCAGGGATTGATAAACAAGATTGTGCTTCCGCAAATTTGAAGCGGGGTTGTCTCGATATCCTAATAGCATGAGTTTCAATCCCAGGGATTGAAAAACATAAAATTGCTACCGTAAATATGCAGATTTAACGTTGTTGTTCTGATAATTAGAGTAGTTATGAATATAATAGAACTTTACGTTTTCAGCCACGTATCACCTTTAGTAGCGTTATTATTTGCCATTCTTTATAAATTTACCCATTATTCTCTTTTTTTTATGTGAAGAACCAATTTATTCTTTTTGTTGTCCTATTTTTCTCTGTTCTCTCAATGTTTTGGGAAAAATATTTCTGTAGATTTGTCCAATACTGTGGATTCATTTATTTTCATGGAAACCAATTTTCGTGGATTACAGCAAACTTGCATTTTCATGGATACTCGATTTCGTGTTCTTGTCAAAGTCTGCATACATTTGAATAAAAAATTTGTAATTTATTGAACATTTGGATTCGTGGTTGCCTTGTAACCTAGAAATCTGCGAAATTGCCATCCAACGAATAATAGTGAATCCACGGCAAACTCTTTTTCTGTATGTATAACCCCTTCATACCCTCATGTCCCTATTTATCAAAATTAGAAAAAAAATAAAAAATAATCACATCACGTGAGATAAAGGCTGATTGATAATGATTGTGTAATCGATAAATGGTCTTTTCATATCTGTATGTTGTTTTAATGTGCTTTATTTCAATACATTTAACGTTTACGTAATATAGCTTTCAGACTATGGATTTTGTGTATATAAAATGATATGTGGTATAAGTGTCAATGAGACAACCATCCACCATAGACCAAATGCCATAGAAGTTATCAACTATTGGTCACTGTACGATATCTTTTTACATTAACGGGTACTAGGACTATACTGTTTTTTCTTCAATAAAATGAGTAGGTTAATAGATCTATTTCACTGTTGTTCTTTGGATCTCAATCAAAACCTGTATAGAAATTTGAAAATTAAGACTCAGTGTAAATAGCGTACTTGAAACACGAAGTAACATTTTTAACTCAAAATTGTAAATTTTAAATTGAATTGTTGCACTCGTCCTTCAAGGCCAGATGTGAACTCGAGGCGAGCACGCGCCTACCACAACGCCATCGAATCTGTTTGTCTATTTGAAATCACATAATACAAATCTGTCGTTAAACTGAAGGTCTATCTAATTTGATTCAAGGTTATGATTCGTGTTAGCTTGAGACATAACATTCAGCATATTGTGTTCTTTTTGTGATAATTTGAAAAAATCGTGAAATTAAAAACATTTTTTTACACCATAAAATATTTATTTTTCAATTTATTTTTTAGTTTACTACTTTTTATAATAGGGAGATTCATATTTATCTTTAGTTGACTTGGGTGACCATTAAGCCAATACACATTGATACAAATGAGATATTTATTAAAACAAAAAGGATTGACGGTTTCGAAGTTTAGTGTAGCGTCCATATTGGGGATTATAGCTGGACTAGTAAACATTCTTGTTTGAGGGAATCCAAAGCTCGCCTGGGGTTGATAGATTATATAGCTGCACTGAACTCTGATTGGAGGCCTAAAGCTGTGTTATATACTCTTTGGTCAGGCTGTTGTTTTTCTTACATTCCTGTTCTATTGTTATATTTCATATTTTTTTATTTCTGAAACATTCCCAGTTTCATGCTTCAATGTATTGTAAACAGTTTAAAAACAAATTCCCAGTATATATATATAGAAATAAGAAGATGTTGTACGAGTGCCAATCAGACACTCTCTATCCAAGTCACAATGTATAAAAAGCAAAGATAAAAATACAATTTGCTAATTTTGCAAAAGAATAATTGCTATGTCATAATATCAGTATAAGACACTGATTTTTGGAGATTCATCATTACTCAATCACGCCTACACTTTTTGTCCCGCTGGTATAAATATAGTTGAAACGCAAGATATAGATTGAAATGAAAAACTTCTTAGAGATTATATTATAAAAAAAATATCTAATATAATTGTCTTGCGTAAGCTTAAAATCGAATATTTGTCATGATTATTAGCGCTCTGTGGGATATTGACAGACCTACAATGTCAAGTTTTTTGGGGATTTTTTTTATCATTGTCTCATACCTTTTATTGGTTTTTAAGTTATGCAATAAAGAGGGTGGTAAAGGGTTATTTTCGTGCAACGGGTTTTGCCATTTTTATTTCACGTGCAGCCGTGAAAAAGGTTCCTTATTTACCGTTGTTTGCGAAATTGGTAAAAAGATCAACATGAAGGAAAGCTCGATGTGCGATATAAAAAAAAAACCCAGACACCTTCTAAATTCGTGCTAATATGATTGACAAGTGTAACTTGTTAAACGTTCAGTAACAAATATTTCAGTTTAACTATTTTTTGCACGCAAAATGTTCAGTGACAAATATTTCAGTTTAACTATTTTTTTGCACACAAAACGTTCAGTGACAAATATTTCAGTTTAACTATTTTTTGCACACACAACGTTCAGTGACAAATATTTCAGTTTAACTATTTTTTGCACACAAAACGTTCAGTGACAATGATAATTCAGTTTAACTATTTTCTGCACACACATAGTGTGTGAGATGTATAAGTACTTGTCTACACCCACTCTATGTTTGTGTTTTGATGTATTTTTATTTGCATCCATCTGATGAGTAACATGTAAGCCTTTCTCAACCGATTTGTACAGTTTGTCCTTACGTTGCATTGTACATGTAACACCTCTGTCTCATAATATTAAAGTTTATAGTGTATACTGTTTTTGAAAAGATATGTACATGTATGTAAATTTTACAAAAGATTAAGTGTTATAACATACAACTTTTATCATTATATCAGTATAAGACAATAAATTTTGGAGCACACATCACGCCTACATTTTATTTCCCGCTGTTATATATTAAATAGTTGAAACACAAGATATGGATTGAAACGAATCGCTTTTAGAGATTAATCTATAAAATAAAATCTAACGAAATTGTCTTGCGAAAGCTAAAATTCGAATATTAATCATGTTTATTAGCACTCTGTAGGTTATTGACAGACCTACAGTGTCATGGTTTTTTTTTCATTGGCTCATACCTTTAAGTGGTTTTCAAGTTACGCAATAAACAAAGGTTGTTGGGTTTTTTTTTTTTAATTCAAAACCAATAGTTTATATTAAGCTTATCTGTTCAGTGGCGGATCCGGGGGGGGGGGGGGTTCCGGGGGTGCGCACCCCCCCTTTATTTTTGCCGATCAATGCATTTGTATCGGGAAATATGTTTTGCACCCCCCTGCACCCCCCCTTTGCCCTGGGTTAGCACCCCCCCCTTTCGAAAATTCCTGCATCCGCCCCTGCTGTTATTGTAATATTTAAAGAAATATAGCTCGATGTGTCATGTAATGAAAGTCATGACAATGCTCAACGTGAGCTATATAAAAAAAAAAAAAGAAGAAGACATCTTCCAAATCGCAGGCTCTCCGATGGTTGACAATTGTGTCTTGCTTAACGTCCAGTGATAAATGTTAATGAGTAACTATTTACTGCGCATAAAAGTTTTCAACTGGTATATTTTATTGTACAGTTACATGTAGGAACGTTTTTGAAATGTTGCTGCCAGTATTTCCCGGTATTACATTATTTCCCAGTATTACACAGTGAAAGTTATGCACTTGTTAGACAAAATCGAATGTAAGTAGCATCGCCAATGATATACACATGATCTATGTATGTAATTAATTGTTATGGGTTAAGGGTTACTGTGAAACTTACTACTCTTGGGGCTGTGAGATTGTGAAAGAGAAACGGAAAATTAATTTGAAAATAAGAAGATGTGATATGATTTCCAATGAAACAACTCTCCACAAGAGACCAGATGACACAGAAATTAACAACTATAGGTCATCTCAAGGCCTTCAAAATGACATCGTTTTTTATATAGATAAGACCGTTGGTTTTCCCGTTTGAATGGTTTTACACTAGTAATTTTGGGGCCCTTTATAGTTTGTGAGATTGTGAAAGGCTCCGTGTTGAAGACCGTGCATTGACCTATAATGGTTTACTTTTTTTTTTAAATATTATTTGAACGGAGAGTTGTCTCGTTGGCACTCACACCACATCTTCCTATATCTATAGTCATTTATAAAAAGCAAGCTTTTCTCTAAATTTGAAGAAGGGCATTTTAACTCTTAAACAAAGTTTAAAGTTACTGTTAAATTCAAAAACTTTCATCATGACTTGTTTAAAAAAAAAATATAGATATAAAATTTTTGAAAAAGCCAAACAAACTTTCAAAAAGCACTCTAAGTAAAAAAAAAATATGTGGTGTACACTATAAGATTAAATTGAGAATGGAAATGGGGAATGTGCCAAAGAGACAACAATCCGACCATAGAGAAGATAACAGCAGAAGGTCACCGACAGGTCTTCAATGTAGCGAGAAATTCCCGCATCCGGAGGCGTCCTTCAGCTGGCCCCTAAACAAATATATACTAGTCCAGTGATAATGAACGTCATGCTAATTTCCAAATTGTACACAAGAATCTACAGTGAGTTCAAATGAAGTGCATACATTATAGACAACCACACGGCCTTCAACAATGAGAAAAGCCCATGCCGTGCAGTCGCCCCAATTGCATATTTATTTAGGTTAATATAATTGAAATTACAGATAAAATGTGAATTCCACGAAATCATATAAATAGTATCAAATTAAATGTAGGAATTTTAACTCTACAAATTATGACAAGCTCGTGTAATATTTGAATAAAAAGTTATAACCTGCACAACTTTGCACCATACATTATTAATAAATGAAAGAATGTTATTGACTGAACTTAAATAATGCATTAGTTATAATATTGATTATGGATTCGGAGTACCAACATATGCATTTGTTTAGTTTTAAAGCATGGTGACTTTGATGTTAGCAAGGTGCGTGTAAATACAAAAGTAGACCAAGTTTAAAATTATAACTGGATATTAAATATGTATTACAGATTAGATTCTGAAAGTGATCGTAAAACAATACATGTAAAGAGAATTTGTATGTGTTCCACTTGTTAAAAAGAATAATTAAAAGTTGATTATATTAATTGACTAAGTTTCTTAAGACTTTGACATCGACCATTATTTGTAGCGGGATTTGCTTCAGGATAAAACGAGATTACTCCCGGTTTTGTTGGGTTCGTGTTGCTAAGTCTTTAGTTTTATATGTTGTGATTTTAAACAATTATTAGACCGTTGGTTTTCCCGTTTGAATGGTTTTACACTAGTAATTTTGGGGCCCTTTATAGCTTGTTGTTCGGTGTGAGCCAAGGCTCCGTGTTGAAGGCCGTACTTTAACCTATAATGGTTTACTTTTTAAATTGTTATTTGTATGGAGAGTTGTCTCATTGGCACTCACACCACATCTTCCTATATCTATTTGTCTTTATATCGGTACTCGTTTCTGATCATGGTATAGTCTTCGACTTATGAGTTTGAATTTTTCGAAAAACTAAAGATTTTCTTATCCATGGAATAGATTACTTTAGCCTTATTTGGCACAACGGATTTGAATTTTGGGTCCTCAATGCTCTTCAACTTTGTATTTGTTTGGCTTTACAATCTTTTGATTTGAGCGTCACTGATGAGTCTTATATAGACGAAACGCGCGTCTGGCGTGCTAAATTATAATCCTGGTACCTTTGAGCTCTCTTGAACTGAATTTTAATGTGCGTATTGTTATGCGTTTACTTTTCTCCATTGGCTAGAGGTATAGGGAGAGGGTTGAGATCTCACAAACATGTTTAACCCCGCCGCATTTTTGCGCCTGTCCCAAGTCAGGAGCCTCTGGCCTTTGTTAGTCTTGTATTATTTTTAATTTTAGTTTCTTGTGTACAATTTGGAAATTAGTATGGCGTTCATTATCACTGAACTAGCATATATTTGTTTAGGAGCCAGCTGAAGGACGCCTCCGGGTGCTGGAATTTCTCGCTACATTGAAGACCTGTTGGTGACCTTCTGCTGTTGTTTTTTTTCTATGGTCGGGTTGTTGTCTCTTTGGCATATTCCCCATTTCCATTCTCAATTATACCTTTGATAACTATTGTATTTCTCTTTGGTTTATTCTGCCTTTATTTTATTGACAAACCCAGAAATGTATGGGTGGTTATATGGCTCGTGGTAATTCTTAAAGATGACCATATGTTGCTTACATCATTTTCATTTGGACTGTGGTGAATTGTTGTATCATTGGCATTCACATAGTAGTAATCTAATTTCATCAGAATAAATCAGTGTATATAAAAAAGAAGATGTGGTATGATTGCCAATGAGACAACTGTCCACAAGAGACCAAAATGACACATACATTAACAACTATAGGTCACCGTACGGCCTTCAACAATGAGCAAAGCCCATACCGCATAGTCAGTGTATGTACATGTATCAACATATATGTCAGTGATTCAGTAAACAAGTATCTTTAAACAACAAAGAATTGTAGTCGAGAGTCTATCATATTTCTGCAAACAAAAGTGCAATGGGCCATTCCAGTTAATTTCTGACAGGTGGGGATGGATGGGGAGATTTTTTTTCATACCTATCAGAAAAAACATCATGAAAATCTACCCATCAGATCTATAAATTAAGACCTATCAGATGTAGAGTTTCTGTTCATATTGGGTGGATTGGCTTTCATGGGAAAATTTGACCTATCAGAATTTTTTACTGAAAGGATTGTACCCATCAGAATTTTAAACACAATACCAGATAATGCATGATACGCAACTGTCTTCATTCCAAAGCACCCCTAAGATCTGAAATAGGTATTTTTTGTAAGATGTAATTATTTTTTCATATTTACTGCTGCAAGACCCTCAGAAATTTCTGCGTATAAGTTTACGTGGCAGATGAAAAAACCCAAAATTTCACCCCTAAGATGTATAAATTTTACACCCCTCAGAAAGGACCATCCATCCCCCTTTAGCAGATATTAACTGGAATGGCCCAATGTCTGAGCCTTGTTTGCCTGCCTCTGTGGCAAGTCTGAAACATTTATCTGTCAATTTCTGCAGATCAACTCCATCTCAGATTCTCAACTTCCAAAACGAGGCAGTTTTGTATCCATTTTTGAATCAGGCAAGGATATAAACATACTATGTAGCTTTACAACTTGTCACTAATGACCACTTGTTAATAACAACCGTCTTGTTTCGTGGGTGCCTTCAGGGAAAACGGTACTATTACATTTTCCTAGCAGTAGGTTGGCCGGCCTTTTGTGTACCCAAGGCAGGTGGAGGAAGTCAAATTAGGAGCGCTGTGATTGGATGTAAGGATACAATATTATCTATAAATAACGTTAACTGCAGTGTGTATATTTACAATATAAATTTCAAAATCTATTGAAATATTTTCTAGAGAATTATTCGAAAAGGCTTCCAAAGTTTCATAAATTTGGTGTAAAATGACGGTGGGCATGAATAACATAAACAAGCTCCGTTGGAAATTGGTCATGATACTATTTGGTTTCATTTTTTAAAATAGAATAATAAAGTACTAACATCACACATAACCGTTTTCCCTTCATTGACCGCAACACTTTGTGTAACCATAACTCCTTAATTTAACTTATAGTAGTAACACTACAAATATGTTTCATGTGGAGAAGGATCTGATTATATCCGGAGCACTCCCGTTTTTCAGTGGGATTCGTGCTGTTTGAAATTCCAAAATCTTGCAAAGATTACTCTACAAAATATCATTTTGTGCACTTGTTGTTTTGATCCGAGCGAATTTGGGGGATTCCCAACCCCCAAACTTTGGAATTCGCCATTTTTTCCAATATTACTTGAGGACAGGAGGTGACATACTATTTTTTAATTTTTATGTTAAAATAAATACATTTATTCGTATTATCAATAATCAAATATAAGTTTACTCTTCTTTTTATCTTTAAAGCATGCAAAATAAATTTCTCGAAATCGAATCAGGAAGTGGCTTGCCTATCAATATTATTAATTGTTAATGTCATTATAAAGGTACTGATAATATAACGTGAAATGTACAAATCGTATCAATATTGATTATTTACATACATAAAAGGGTTGCTAATCTATCCAAATACAAACATTAAATCTGGCGATACACATACAGTAATCTTGATAACATTTTTGGAAATCTTATTCATTGCTTTTCCGAGTATTTTTAAATGAAAACAAAGTAAATTAATAAGGACCACTTGAATATCTATATCCATTGTACTAGGTGGTATTCTGTTGAAACGTTTTTGTTTGAAAGTGAACTTAAATCATGCTGTTATCAATATAACCGGGATTATCCTTCTTTTTGGATTTTCCCACACATTGCTGGGACGGCAGACAGACTTTTTGACAAGAAGTTATAAATATGTATTTCTAAACCGATTGCGGTAATATATAAGGCCCAAATAGTTCATGACACATAATTCACACACTATAACTTCTGGGTAATTATGTGTTAGAATAAAAAACAAAATCAAATGGGAAAAAGATGACATTTATCATTATATCCTGTCATTTGAAAATAAAAATCAAACCGTCCCAGCCTGTTAAAAGAATTGCTTATACATCTCATTATCTGAACTTTTCAAAAATAGATTCACAAGATCTTAATTACTAACAAGCATCTAAAGATTTGTCTCAACAATACTGAATTTACCTTTCATGTCTCCCCCTTTGATACAAAGGTTTACTCAGTGGCGGATCCAGGGGGGGGGGGGGGGTTCCGGGGGTTCGAACCCCCTTGTTTTGGCCGATCAATGCATTAGAATGGGAGCATATAGTTGGAACCCCCCCTTTACTCTGGGTTGGGAACCCCCCTTTTTAAAATGGCTGGATCCGCCATTGTTACTCATTTCGTACCATACCTCTGTCTTTCTATATTACATTCTTTTGGTATGTTTGAAATGTGTGGAATCTTGAACTCAAATCGCTTGGATCCAAATATAAAAGTGGCAAGGGTTTTTATTGCCTAGACCCTTAATTTATACTCATCTTTTTCAAAAAGGGGAGAACAGTCAGTTCTGTAACGTAGAGAAATCATTTTTATATTGACTTATGAGTATTTCTGTGGAAAAACTGCATGCAGATATTACTTCTTGGACTCCCAAGAATTAAAACTGACTATGCATACAGCTTGGACTTTATTCTTTGTTGAAGTCCTTATTTAATAGTTATCCCACAAAGACTCGGTGTGTCAGTGTAAGATCACCCCGATGGCCGTGCCAGGGAATGATCTAACACTGACACACCAAGTCCGAGTGGGATAACTATTTTACATCCCAGCTATTTAAGATTGGACGAAAATCATTTACAATAAATAAAATCTAGTTTAGAACGCCACACAACCATTATTATATACTTAAAATATTACTATATAATGTATACCCTTTATGGCCCCAAACACGATGAGTAGATATCAAAGAATATCAACTCGCCCCACTTGCCAATCGGCCCACACTATATCGCCACCTTATAAAAAAATCGCCCCATTCTTGTTTACCGATTCGACCCATTTTTGAAAAAGTGTAAAATCAAATTGAACAATCAGTCTGAAAACTCACTTATTATCGAAAAAGGTTTAAACCCCACTGAATAAAGGTCTGACAACTCGCCCCACTTATAAAAAGATCTTGCTTCCTTTAAGTATGTCAAATAACTATTATTTCGTATCCAGTCGTCCTGGTGTAGTGGTATTGTAAATACACGGGATTATTTCTACGTGAATTTTGATAGGTAGTCTTTTCCGTATAAATAATTATAAGTTGTATAGTGGATTTGACATTCCGGCCAAAATGTTACAGAACAAAAGAGAGCATGCATAACATAGAAACTCAAACTGTGGTGATCTGGTAGGGGTGATCCGGCTCAGATCACCACTGTTAGAACAAAGGAGCTGGGGTGTAAGGTGACATATAGAAGGGGGAGGACAGGGGTAAGGGAGACAGGGAGAAAGGGGATAGGAGAAAGGAGAAAGGGGGTGGGAGAAAGGAGAACGGGGGTAGGAGAAAGGAGAAGAGGGGTGGGAGAAGGGAGAAGGGTACCCCTCCTGTTCTCCCCCTCATATAGGCTATAGTTTATAATTACTGTGTCATTTGGTCTGTATGGAGAATAGTCTCATTGGATGGGCAATCATACAACATCTTCTTATTTTTATATTATCGTATTTACTGCTAAATGATGTCTCGAAGATGTCTGTAATTTTAGAGCATCTTGCAATAATTTTTACAGATTTTGAGCCAAAGGGAAATATATGGATCAGTATTGCAGTACGTTTTTTTTTATCTTCATATCATGACACTTTGACACTTGTAAAACATAAAATAAAATCTTATCTTGAATTGAAAAGCATGTTTAAATGCCGTGTTATATATCTTTATAGGTGAACACGATTTGACGCAAACGAAAAATTCAATTCTGAAATTCACTGATAAGCAAATATAAAAATGGAATACGGAAGAACCAGACCACAACATAACTCGTATCTGAATCATGGTTACGACGAAGACCAGGATGAAGGAAGTGACGTATTAGCTCACAGTATCTCGGATCAGAGTGATGGTGAGATGGAAGATACAAATCAGACATTCCAGACAGAAACTGAACAAATGAGACAAAGGCAAGAAACATCAAGAAAAAAATCCGTCAAACAGTAAGTTTTATGATATTTGGTCCTTTTTTCTGTTTTCTTTAACTTTAGATTTTTTTTTCTTCTGTTCTTTATTTATTATGTTCATTATTCTTTATTCTTAATATTTTAAAACCTCATTATGTTCTTTTCTTTTTATTTCAGTATCCCAATATTTTTTCTTTTATATATTTTTGACTATTTTTCTTTTTTAATTCTTTGCTATATTCTGCACTTTCGGAAAACACTACCCACACCCTCTTTTACCTATAATAAGATTAATTGATTGATGTTTGCTTTGCGTCTAGAGGCAGGGAACATGAAGGAAAAAAAACTGTAAAACAGTAAGTTTTATGATATTAGGTCCTTTTTTCTGTTTTCTTTAATTTTAGATTATTTTTCTCTGTTCTTTTTACCTTATGTCCAATATTTTCGATTCTTTATATTTCAACAACCAATATATTAAACTGGTACAAAAATGTAAATATCAGGGTTTTTAATTGGAAATATTAAAATTGATTTTGTTTATTTTTCAAACTGTCTTTTCTTTTGTTTCCTGTTTTTTTTTTGGTCTGGTGTCATTGAAGCACAATAACAAGACACATTCCTTAACAGTTGCAAAATGTCAACACAATTCTTGCATTGGAAGAAACAAAGCTGATTTTGACAGTTTGGCATTAATATTTATATCAGCCTACTAAAAAACTGATAAGTTTGTAAATATCAGTTTTGCTAAAATGCTGCATTTATAAAATTGCACTTAAAATATATAAAAGGTCAGTTTCTGATGGAAGCTTTATCTTGCCGATATGGCAATCAACTAAATAACCAATGTTTCATTTTGTCCACTAAAACTATTCAATTAATAAAACTATTTTTATACTGTACCAAAACATACGTTGTAAACGTTCACGCGTTTGTCTGTTCTCTCTATTGGTTGTTCTTTAACTTTTAACATTTTTTGTTGTTCTAAGCTTCCAGCTCCGCTTCAACATGATGCAGATCAATGAGGGCCCTCATGGGGTTCTTGATTATGTGATTACTTGGCCGGTTTTTTAATGATTATTTGATTATTAAGCCAAATATTTCATGATTATTTGATTACCTAGGACTGTATTTTTAGTTTATGATTATTTGATTACTAAAGATAAGCAAATATTTAATGATTATGTGATTATATTGGCAAAAAAATGGTGATTATGTGATTACTAGGACCCCCATGAGGGGCCTCATCAATCTAACATCTCCACACAACATGTGTTGTCCTAACTTAGATAGCATTATAAGGCATTTTGTTGACGTTATGACACCACACAAATGTATAGGCAGTTTTTCAGTTTTTCACCATACATCTGTCATAATTTAATTTTGGATGTAAAGCGTCTTCTGATTGGCTGATGTTATTTTTTTATCAGCCCATAGACATAATTTAGTCATATGATCGTGACGTCATCAACGGTTTTTCATGGTTTTCTACGGTTTAAAATGGAATTTAGAATTAAATTGTAAGAAATGACTGTAATATTTTTTCTGTCTATTCGAAATAACATAAAAAATGTGGTGCACACTGTTAAATAACCCGCTACGCGCATTATTCAGTGCACCAAATTGTTTATGTTATTTCTTCATAGACAGAAAAAATATTACAGTCATTCCTTAAATATAGAAATATAAAATTAGGCAGAAGTGATATGATTGACTATGAATAAACTATCCATCAGAATTCAAATGGAGTGGTTGTAAGTAATTAAAGGCCACAGTACAACCTTCAACAGTGAGAAAATTATCAATACTATAAAAACACATTAGAAGGAACTTGACTTTTTTTGGCAGTTTCAGTCGGTAGGAAATTGGTGAAAATAAGAGCTCTAGTCACATTTGTATATTTTCGTTATTAGTTTTTCTTACACTAAAGCTAATTGATAATATTTGGAATTTTCTTCTATACTAATTATCTTTCTTTAATGTATCTTTTTTTCTAATAGAAAAGAAGGATGGGATGTGTTCGAGTCACGTTCCAAAGATGTGAACAGCCAATCAAACATAGACTTCTGGAATGTCGTTTTCAAAATCACGCGAACTATCGTTGTGACGGTATTTGCTCTTATTGTATGTTTGACAGCTGTGATGTCCAAATTAACGCTTATATACATGTTATCTAAGATAAATGTGCCAATAAAACAGGACGAAACATCTCTAAAAACTTTCAACGGAAGTGTGATCTATCCTACCGGAAGTGCCAGTAAAACGGAAGTGACGTGGATATGGGCTGTGCTTGTTTGCATGCTAGCGCCTTACGTGTTTACATTGATCAAAAGTATGAACAGGTTACTTTTCAAGAAGACAAATTCGATCAAACCAGTTGCTTTGGTTGTAGTAAGTATGATATTTTGATAAAGAAAAAAAATAGAATAAAGAAAACCTACAAAAGAACTCATACCGTTATGTGTTTGTCTATGCTGAGTGTTCTTGTGGTTTTTTTTTAACTCTTCTTCTTTCGTTAATCAGCAACGGAAAATATACCATCACGCTGATGCTGTGTCATCAAGTGCAGGTGCTGTACAAGTTGTTATCAACAAAACTGAAAAAAATATATAACTATATACAAGTTTAAAATTGTGGTTGGTGCAGGATAAAAATAAGGATGATCTTTACAGCATCACTGTGTCTCTGGTCTCTGGTCTCAGGATGGAAGTGTGACCACAGTTTTCCTTGAAAGTGTTCGAGTCTGTGTCAGTCGCGATGTTTCCTGGTAGATGGTTCCAGTCTAGGATTGTTCTCGGGTAGAAACTGAATTCGTACTCGGAGGTGTTGCAATGTGGCTGCATGATGATGACTGTGTGGCTATGACGTGTTTTCCTATTGTTGACGAGGTAGTAAATCGGAATTTCTAATGCTACTTGGTAGTACAGTTTTTTCTGAAATAATATCAAGCGATGTGTTGTTCTTCTCGTTTCAAGAGTCGACCAATTCAAAGATTGTATAATTGCGGTCATAGAGCCGGGTTGGTAGTTGTAGTTCTTGGTTACAAATCTTGCCACCCTGTACCATTTCTATCCGTTTGATATTCTTCCTCCAATGGGGGTCCCATACTGAGCTACTGTATTCCAGATGTGGTTTTACCAGAGCAATGTAAGCATGTTGTTAAATATCTCGAGGGCATCTTTATAAATTTCTTCTGTTGTTCAGTTGTTGTGAAGCTTTGTTAATTGTTGAGGTAATGTGATGGTTCCAATTGAGCTTGCTGTCCGGCTCCAACCCTAGGTATGGGTTATGTTCTTTTAGTTCCAGCTTTGTAGAATACTAGAATGAAAGTATGGTCTCATAATTCTATTGCGGATGTTATGTGTTGTCTGTAGAACGTAGCATTTCTTTGGTTTAAATGACATTTTCAAATCATTTAACCACTTTTCTAATTCAGTTAAGTATTTCAATAATATTTCTGTATCATTATTGGTTTTGATGTCTCTATATAAAAATAAATCATCTGCAAAGCGTCTAATGCTGGTACCAGTTGTTAAATTATCCCCAATGTCATTGATGTATAGAAGAAATAGAAGAGGACCAAGGACGGTACCTTGTGGAACTCCGGATCATACGGTTGCAGGTTAGGAGTACTGTCTGTTTTCTTTTTTGGAGCCAGTTATCTATCCAATTACTGTGTACTTGTCAATACCCTTGTTCCTGAGTTTGTGTACATGATGGCGATGTGGCACGGTATCGAAGGCTTTACTGAAGTCCAGTATCAGTATATCTGCATGGCCATTATTATTTCTTATTCTAGCTAGATCTTCTGTGGTGTTTATAAGCTGTTGTTCGCATGAGTGGGTTTTCCTGAATCCAGGACAGGAGTTTGTTGTTATCCAGGTAGTTCATGATGCTACTAAAGATGATGTGCTCCATAATTTTGCAGAGAGACAGGACGATAATTTGCTGAATCTGTTTTATCGTCCTTTTTAAAAATCGGGATGACATTACCGATGAGCCAGTCTGTTGGTACTGTTCCTAATTTGCTGGATTCGTTAAATATTATCTTCAGGTATGGTGCTATTTGTTCTGTTGTCTCTTTCAGGACTTTGCAAGGTATTAGATCGGGTCATGTTGCTTTATTAGGATTTATATTTTTCAGCTGTTTGATAATTCCATGTAACGACATATTTATTGGTTTCATGTGTACAATAGTTATTGGTAATTTTGGTAGCCTAAATTCAACATCTGTATAGAATCGTATGTCTAAGTACTGTTTAAAATCAATATTAGAAAATGCTGATTCGTACTGCTGATAAAGGATGTTCGCTTTTTCTTCTGCATTTATGATGTCCTTACCATTCTTATTAAGCATGCTGATATTACTACTATCCTTCTTCATACCTTTTATATACGACAAAACTTTCTTGGTTGTAGCATTATTCTTCTCTGCAACTGCTTGTATGTACTTTTGTTTGTTCTGCTGGTGTCAGAATGTCTTTGACATATTGGTCGTGGTTGTTTTGAAGTTGCTCTTTTACTTTTTTCTATAAAGTTTAAAATATTTTCATTGTTTCTTATCGTTTGATTTTTTGGCTTTGTTGTAAAGTCTCTGTTTCTTTCTCATCATTTGTTTAGTTCTGTTCTTATCCAGGGAAGATTCCATCTCGTGGTAGTATGCTTTGATGGTATGTTATTTTCAATTGATTCTGTAACAATAGGTGTTTGGAGTTTGTCCATGATGTTTCTACACCTTCTTTATTTCTGTCTTCTTTAAACTTATCAAGTTTTGATCTTAGGTCTGATCTAGCTTATATCTTCCATGTTCCCCTTTTTATACATGTATATTTTCCTAGGCGGTTTTTTGTGAATTTTTGCCTTCGTATTTATAGTGATCCTTACAAGGTTATGGTCGCTTATTCCTAGTCCTACTTTTACTTTCTTTATAAGATTAGGGTTGTTGGTGAAACATAAATCTAGAATGTTGTTTTCTCTTGTTGGGTTCTGATACAACCTGTTCAATATTGTGGTCGTTTATGATATCTAGCATCTTTTGGTTGATTTTTGTACCATACTTAGCTACTGGTTTGATTGTTCCATTTTTTTCAGTTTATGCTTGGAAGATTAAAGTCGCTCATGTTGTATCAATCATACTCAGTGATCTATCAAGGTTTTCAAGGTCTTCTAGGGTATCACCAGCCCAGTAGTCAGCACTTCGGTGTTGACATGAATATCAATTATATGGTCATTTTTATACATTTTCTGTTTACAAAACTCTGAATTTTTCGAAAGACTAAGAATTTTCTTACCCCAGGAGTAGATTATCCGTATTTGTCACAACATTTTGGAATTTGAGTCCCCAATTCTCTTCAACTTTGTATTTGTTTGGCTTTTTAACTATTTTGATCAGAGCGTCATTGGTGAGTATTATGAAAACGAAACGCGCGTCTGGCGTATAAAATTATAATCCTGGTACTTTTGATAACTATTCTATTGTGCTTTTTGAATTTCTGTAGAAGGATCCAATATAGAGGTTTTTAATTCCTTCTATTTGTATTTTAGTCCAAGTAATCTAGCATTCAGTTCTTAATTTGGTTTGTTCTGTGGATATAAGTGTTGTTTTGCTTGCTATTAACACTCCTCTATCTCCCTCTTTACAGTCTTTGATTATTTCGTAATGGTCGGTTGGTAAAATTCATTGATTTTGAAAGCTTTTGTCCACATTGGTCTCGTTAACGCACAATATACCTGGCCTGTGTGTGTCTTATAATGACTGGAATGCTATCCTTTGTTTTGATAAGTATAGACTGGTGGTGTTGATGAAGATTTGATAAAGAATTGCTAAAACTTAGTAAGAAACGGATTGACTGATCGACACGAAACACATTAAAAAAAACTTTTAAAAAGACACTCAGGTTGTAATTTGCTTTTAAATTATTGTTCCTTAATATTATTATTATCCTTATTTTCTATCCTATTATCCTGATTATTTTAATATTACTTGTTTTAATGTATTCATATTATTTTAGGCTCTCCTAGTTGAAACCATGCATACCATTGGATTGTATATCTTAATGTTCGTAGTCTTGCCAAATCTAGATCCGGTTATATCCGCCATTGTTATTCTAAATGTCGGTACGATTCCGGGACTCTTGAAAATTATTTATCCATCCAGAAACCGATTACCTAGCCATGAAAGGGAGCCAGAGGATCAAATGAAATTTGGGAAAATATTTGCATCAGTTATTATGAATATCGTTATTGCTTTAATACATATAGGAGGGCTTGGACTTACGTGTTTTTACATTTTAAATCCTCCAGCGTCATTTCGAAATAACGTCTCGCAAGACCAGAGACAAATTATTGCCATTTTATTAGTCTTATCATCTATTTTTATATCTGTGTATTGGTGGGAGAATTTTGTGCCAAAAGGAAGATCCTACTCAGATGGTTTACCAAAAATTAAACGATATTTAATGCAAAGTAAGAGTAAAATTCTATTTGTATCAATCTGTTGGAAGATAATCTTGTCTACGTGTATTCTTCCAGTTATACATGGTAGCCTTATATGTGGAAAAGACTGTATAGATATGCTGTACTTTAAATATTCAGAAGATGATCTCCGAGCTGACAGCCATAAGTCAATCATGAACACCATCTTGACGGATGGTACGATTTTAAATGAATGTCCGACTTTTAAAAAGTTGTTTCCCTTCATGATAGCTCTTGTGTATATTATAATGAACGGTGTGTGTTATAAGATAGCGAAGGCAGCTTGCAAAGTAGTTGCGCAGAGAATGGCATTCGGGTTACCTCTAGCCATGGCAACACCAATAGCACTGGTCGTTTTATTTGTGCTTATGTCTTCGAATGGTACCGGAGATTACAACGACAATATCGGGAAATTCTGGTTTGGGAAGTGTGAAATTCAATTTCCGCACTGGACAGATAATGAACATAATCCAATACTAAATTTAGTGGACAGATTTACTGATATTTGGCCACTAGTTACCGGGGGAATAATCAGTTATTTATCTCTTTTACTGATCACAAATTATATTTGGAATCCAAAGAAAGAACGACTCCAGTCAACAGACAAGTAAGTCAAATAAATACTTTTTTATATTTTTTATATTATTGGAAACTTGTTTACGGAAGTTATTTAATATGTGTTGAATTGAGTGTTTCCCTCAGTTTTAGTTTGTAACCCGGATTTGTTTTTTCTCTATCGATTTATGAATTTCAAACAGCGGCATACTACTGTTCCCTTTATTTGTTAATCTTAAACTGAATTATACATTTTGAATGATAATAAGCTTGCGATTCAGCGGCGACCCAATTTGCACGACGATAGCCTTTAGATGAAAAAAAAATTAGAAAATTCCTAAATTGCAAGTCCAAAAAGAAATCGAACGATACTAATGGGGAAGTTAAACCCATAATTCGAAAATAATTTGACAAAACTATGGTAAAAAATGAAAAAACAAAAAAACAAAACAACAGTACACAAAATACAAGAAAAAAACCACTTACGACTGAGCACGACTAACCAAACATTTAGAAAAGTTATGTTAATAGTAAATCTTAGAATTGTCAATCTAGACAAAATCTAGGGAAACAGATAAGGGTAAATAATACTGAATTACTTTGGATGAATAAAATATTTCAAAACTAACATAATATCTAACTCAGCACTACTTGAAATAACTTTTATAAAAAGATCGCAGATACAAAACATGTGTTCCATTAAACATATCGTTAATACCTTGTCTATGTGAATGAATTTCAGACTATTTGTTAAGCCATTGTATTGCGGAGTCTTATTGGACCAATCTTTCATGTTGAATAGAAGACGAACTGACGAGGAATTTAAGACCACGATAGAATCGGTAATATAGCTATACTTAGTCAATTAAAGAAAGAAACGAACTATGGCAACGGGACATTTAAACTTGAAACTGAACTGACAACGCATGCCAAGTCAAAAGACAACCAAAATTACTCAAAATACAACTTAAAACTAAACAACACCAAAAACCCAGTGTGATCTAATGTGCTCCGGAAGATTAGTAGATCCTGCTCTACATTTGGCACCCATCGTGCTGATATTGTTAGTATGAACCCGGTGGTAATTTAAATTCGGTTGTCAAAGATTAAGTTGAGTTGAATTATTTAAGTCAAGTTCTTGTTATAAGTATTTTAGCTTTTTTTCTAAAACGATACATTTCTATGTCTCTGAAAAAATGTTCTTTATACAACACAAGTTACTTAAATGAAGTGTCACCCGGTCTCGCACTTTTGTCAAACATGTGAGTTAAGTACCTTGTGCAATATTACGGTATATAGGGGAGATTCAGAGACACGTGCCTTAATTTGACACAGAGGAATTAAGACACTGTCAATCAAAAATATAAATACACAGAGAGATTTGCATCACACACCTTAACCACAATGAAAGTAAAATAAAATAAGCATGAACTAGAAATTGTAACAACATAATAGAAAAGACCATTAATACGAGTTATGGTTTAATTGATGTTTACACGAAGACATTTTTTATTAAATTATATCTTATTTAATTATATTTTATTTTACTAAATTATATTATATTTTATTAAATTAAATTATATTAGATTAAATTAAATTATATTATATTATATTATATTATATTTTATTAAATTATATTATATTTTATTACATTATATTATGTTTTATTAAATTCCATTTTATTAAATTATATTTTGTATTAAATAGAATAAGCCTTCGAAGGTTCCAATACCTGACTGGACGGAGAACCCCGAGTACAATCCTAATGATGATTGGTCAGTTCTACGTAAGGATAGCACTCCTATGATATACATGTGTGCCACTATGTGGCATGAAACACTAAACGAAATGACACAGGTTCTCAAGTCTATTTGCAGGTATGAAAAATAAACGCATGAAATCTATATATAAACGTTATGTACGACAATTGTTTATAGTTCCTGTGAGTTGATTAAATTGGGTGCGCATCCAAAACAAAAAAACATTACAGTTCAGTATGGCAATCATTTGGATTCAGCAGCACCAACTGTGTAAACATCAATCTCAGATTTAAAAAGTAAAATCACAAAAATACTGAACTTAGAGAAAGATCAATTGAGAAAGTCCATAATCACATGGCAAAATTAAATAACAAAACGCATCAAAAACGAATGGACAAAAACTGTCATATTTCTGACTTGGTACAGGCATTTTCAAATGTAGAAAATGGTGGATTAAACCTGGTTCTATAGCGCTAACCCTCTCACTTTAATGACAGTATCATCAATTTATAACACACAAGGACTAAAAACTTCAATCATTCATATAAATTTTTAAAACACACAACAAAAGAGGTGTAGTAGATAGTACAAAAACTCATCATAAATACCTTAAAGAAAATAACAAAAACTTCGAACTACGAGGTAAATTATAAATGGAAAGTCCCTAAATGGCAAAATCAGAAGCTCAAACACATCAAACAAAAGAATAACAACTGTCATATTCCTGACTTAGTACCGGCATTTTCTTGTGTAGAAAATTATGAATTAAACTTGGTTTTAAAACTAGCTCCCTCTTTTGTACGACATTCGCAAAATTTCATTATATTGACAATGATGTATGAACAAAACAAACAGACATATTAGGTAAACGTGTCAAAAAGAGGGGTTCAACATTGTGTAATAATCTTAATCACTATAAAAACAAAAAAATATGTACAGGCATTTCGTATGGAGGAAATAGAGGAATAAACCTGGTTTTATAGATAGCTAAACCTCTCACTTGTATGACAGATGTACAAAGTTCCATTATATTGACAACGATACTTGAACAAAAGAAACAGACATAATAGGCAAAAATTTCAAAAATAGGTGTACATCAGTCAACGTTGTGTTATAATTTTGATCACTATGTATCATGCATACTGTAAACCAACTTATTTTCGCAGATACTTTATTTCGCGTTTTACCCTTTCATGATACTTCGCGGCTATTTAATTTCGCGATTTTCTGATTGACTTGATGAAGTTAAAAAAGGAAATATCCAAGCTTTACATATTCACGACGATTTAAATTCGCGTTATTTTTTTACTCGCGAAAGTCGCGAAAATAAATCGCTCGCGAAAATAAGTTGATTTACAGTATTTCATATTCAACTATTATACAGAATGGACGAGGATCAATGTGCTAGACGGAATCTTCAGCTTTACTTTGGAATACGAGACCCAGATTATTACGAATTTGAAGGTAGGCAATAATATACAGATAACTGATTATTTGCTTTTTAGTCAGGTTGTTTTTCTATTGACACATTTGCCATTTCCATTCACAATTTTAGATAAATGTTGTGACAACATGAAAATAAGATATCAGACACAGGGAATAAATAAAGGCAACAGTAGTATACCGCTGTTCAAACTCATAAATCCATGGACAAAAAACAAAATCGGGGTAACAAACTAAAACTGAGGGAAACGCATAAATATAAGAGGAGAACAACGACACAACACTACAATGTAAACTAATAAACCAAAGAATGTGGCTGTATCAATTAAAGAACAACATTTTTAATGCATAGATTACCTTAGCCGTATTAGGCACCACTTTTTGGAATTTTGGATCCTCAATGCTCTTCAACTTTGTTCTTGTTTGGCTTTATAAATATTTTGATATGAGCGTCACTGATGAGTCTGATGTAGACGAAACGCGAGTCTGGCGTACTAAATTATAATCCTGGTACCTTTGATAACAATTAATGTTCTTATGTTTTAAGATACTAGAGAAGTCGTTTTATCGCTAGAATAACCCGAGTATGTTCGGTCTCTGTGTTGAACATGGCACTGGAATTGATTTAATAACACCAGCTAACAAAGTTTAACATAGGCTGTTTATCTTTTTAAAAAGGTATAGGTACCCTTTTATTTTCTAAAGATCGATGATTTGGAACATGAGTGGCATTTACTGTTTTTTCGAAAAAAAATATCAGTTCATTATCTTCAATGGTATCTTTCCCAATACAAATATGCATTTACAAAATACCAAATTCATTAAAGAGAGGTCTACAAACACTGATATAAACAAACGGAGGACTTTATCAACCAACGAATCAAATGATAGACGACTTTATACAGGCGTTTTCTAAAGAAAATGGTGTGTCTAAGTGTGAAACCAGATTTGAATGTATTTCCCTTCACAACTTTTTATGTTTACATTTTTATGCCCCACCTACGATAGTAGAGGGGCATTATGTTTTCTGGTCTGTGCGTCCGTTCGTCCGTCCGTCCGTTCGTCCGTCCGTTCGTTCGTCCGTCTGTCCCGCTTCAGGTTAAAGTTTTTGGTCGAGGTAGTTTTTGATGAAGTTGAAGTCCAATCGACTTCAAACTTGGTACACATATTCCCTATGATATGATCTTTCTAATTTTAATGCCAAATTAGAGATTTTACCCCAATTTCAAGGTCCACTGAACATAGAAAATGATAGTGCGAGTGGGGCATTCGTGTACTGAGGACACATTCTTGTTTTTACAGTTTTACAATATTTTTTTAAACTTTTCCTTCAGCACATATCTTCTTTGATGATGCTTTTGAGCCGCATGGTGAAGGGCAATATGATTATACAGTCAACAGTTATGTGAAGATGTTGGTTGAATGTATCGACGTCGCTGCAACGTAAGTTTTGTTTATTCTTTAGTGTTCTATGTTGTGTCATGTGTACTATTGTTTTTCTGTTTGTCTTTTTCATTTTTAGCCATGCCGTTGTCAGTTTGATTTAGATTTATGAGTTTGACTGTCCCTTTGGTATCTTTCGTCCCTCTTTTAAGTCTACAGAAATTTGATATTCGTTAATTTATGCTTTTCCGAAGTTTGCTAAGGAAATACGATGTTAATCGGATTCGTGCATTTAACTCTTCACTTAACGTTTGGCCTAAATAGGAATCATGTGGTCAAGTAATGAAACGTTACCTTGCATTGTACATTAAAAGAGGCGAAATAAATAGGAATCATGTGGTCAAGTAATGAAACGTTAGCTTGCATTGTACATTAAAAGAGGCGAAATAAATAGGAATCATGTGGTCAAGTAATGAAACGTTAGCTTGCATTGTACATTAAAAGAGGCGAAATAAATAGGAATCATGTGGTCAAGTAATGAAACGTTAGCTTGCATTGTACATTAAAAGAGGCGAAATAAATAGAAATCATGTGGTCAAGTAATGAAACGTTAGCTTGCATTGTACATTAAAAGAGGCGAAATAAATAGGAATCATGTGGTCAAGTAATGAAACGTTAGCTTGCATTGTACATTAAAAAAGGCGAAATATACAGAGGGACATTCAAACACATAAGTCGAACATTAAATGACAACGCCATGGCTAAAAGAGACAAAGACAAACAGAAAAACAACAGTACATACCCCATGAACTAAATGTTCAAATTAGGTTCTGATTTGCATATTTTTTTCTTTTCTTTGAACATACATATTTGTTTTGTGAATCAAGATCTTGCTTCGTCTATATTAGGAATGTTATAAACCTTCTCGGAATTTTTCAATAAGCAATGTAAAAAAGGGATTGACAAAGTCGATTCATGCGATACTGAGTTTTTACATATATAAAGTGACATAGTTACTACATTTTAACAGTGTGCCGTATCATTGAGCCTTCGAAAGTCTCCTGGATTTGCAAATCAAAATGCTTAATCATTTTTGGTATTTTGTAAACTTCTTGTAATATTGTGCTAAGATTTTTATACAGTGTAAACAATGAAATTGTTTTCAAGATAATTTCGTAGTAAGATGGTATATTTGGGAGAAAAAATACAACTGTTCTGTTTGTTATGCCCCACCTACGATAGAGGAGGGGCATTATGTTTTCTGGTCTGTGCCTCCGTTCGTTCGTTCGTCCGTCCGTCTGTGCGTCCGTTCGCTTCAGGTTAAAGTTTTGGTCAAGGTAGTTTTTGAAGAAGTTGAAGTCCAATCAACTTGAAACTTAGTACACATGTTCCCCATGATATGATCTTTCTAATTTTAATGCCAAATTATAGTTTTGACCCCAATTTCGTGGTCCACTGAACATAGAAAATGATAGTGCGAAGTTCAGGTTAAAGTTTTTGGTCAAGGTAGTTTTTGATGAAGTTAAAGTAACATCAACTTGAAACTTAGTACACATGTTCCCTATGATATGATTTTTCTAATTTTAATTCCAAATTAAAGGTTTAATCCCAATTTTCACGGTCCACTGAACATAGAAAGTGATAGTGCGAGTGGGGCATCCGTGTACTATGGACACATTCTTGTTTTTTATATGATATTATCTGAAAAAATAACTTAATCAATTCAGAACTGTTTACAATGTTATTGATTTAGAGCTGTTCACAATGTTATTACCAAAATCAAAGCACCAACAAAGATACCAACACCGTATGGTGGTAAGCTGGAGTGGAAATTGCCCGGTGGAAACAAAATCATCGCACATTTGAAGGACAAACAGAAAATTCGACACAAGAAAAGGTGGAGCCAGGTAACATACCAATAAAATTAAAAAAAAAAAAAAAATTCAAAATAAAACACAAAGCTTGATCAATATCATTTCCATTACCATAAAAATACTTTTATGGTTACATCTTCTGACATCAGACTCGGACTTCTCTTGAACTGAATTTTTAATTTGCGTATTGTTATGCGTTCACTTTTCTAAATTGGCTAGAGGTATAGGGGGAGGGTTGAGATCTCACAAACATGTTTAACCCCGCCGCATTTTTGCGCCTGTCCCAAGTCAGGAGCCTCTGGCCTTTGTTAGTCTTGTATTATTTTAATTTTAGTTTCTTGTGTACAATTTGGAAATTAGTATGGCGTTCATTATCACTGAACTAGTATATATTTGTTTAGGGGCCAGCTGAAGGACGCCTCCGGGTGCGGGAATTTTTCGCTACATTGAAGACCTGTTGGTGACCTTCTGCTGTTGTTTTTTTCTATGGTTGGGTTGTTGTCTCTTTGACACATTCCCCATTTCCATTCTAAATTTTATTTTACTATATTTCGATTTTTCACGTCATTTAAACGTTTAACATGATCCCTGCATTTTTACTGATAAAGTAATTGTGACTGCTTGACATTCTTCAAACACCCGTATCTATTTTAATTTACAAAATCCAACCCTGCATCAAGAAATATATAAATGTTAACATTTTAAAATTGTTATCGAAGCAGTCATAAAGAAGTTATCCACATTAGAATATTAATACATAAGCTCCACAATGCAGCTAGTAATAGTTAACGTGCATATTTAGCACAATTAACGCACACACGACGTCAAATAACGTCACCTAAAATCAGATGAAAAGATTACGATCGGAATCAAGCGTATTATGTACCTAAAAATTATAAATTTATTGATTACTAGTATGTGTAAAACAATGTGTAAAATAAGTGTGTCTATACCCTTTAATAAACTAGTAGAACACAAGTCTAGCAATAAGAACAACAGAAATAACATCCTCGGTGACAAACATGTTTTTGATACTTAATTGTAAATAAATGAAATAAATCGACACGAAAGCAAGACATAGTGCTACATGTGCTCTTTAATATAATATTTATATTTCAGCTGATGTACTCGAGCTTGGTACATAATATAAATGAATTAGACATAGTTGTTTCTTTATTGTATAGGTCATGTACATGTACTATTTCCTTGGACACAAACTAATGAACTTAAAGAAAAGCAAAAAAGCCAAAGAAACAATTGCACAAAACACATTTATCCTAGCTCTGGATGGCGACGTAGACTTTCAACCGTCTGCAGTACAGCTTCTTGTTGATCGAATGAAGAAAAATCTCAACGTAGGAGCAGCATGTGGAAGGATTCATCCGATAGGGGCAGGTAATTGAAAACTTTACAAAAATCTTTAACGAAGCTTTTGAAGCTTTTAAAGTTTCAAATTAGATAACTTAACAAATGGGTAGCTTTGGAGAGTTTCCCTCGGTTCTAGTTTTTGACCGGGATTTGTTTCAGTTAGATCGATTTATGACTATTTAACAGCGGTAGAATACTGTTGTCTTTATTATTCAGCAGCCTTTTCGTATAAATATCTGCAGGTAAAATGCAAAATAGCACATATACCAAACTCCAAGAAAAAAATCAAAACTGAAAGTCTTTCAATCATCAAATGAAAAACAAATTAACAGAGATCTTCACAGGGGACATGTGTGAGGTAATTTGTAAAGACATTTTACTGATATGTGCAAGACAAGGTTAATCAAATAGTTCTTTCGATCACACAGTCTATTTACTTTTTTATATAAAGTTTAAAGGTTTTCTATAACCGAGCATTGCTTACATCTTCTCTTTGGGAAGGAAAATTGGAATTAAGATATGTATATCTGTACCATTATCAAAGCTTAAAATTAGTAGATTTTTTATTAGATTTGATTAAAGGAAAGAGTACAACTGTATACTCTTCTTTCGAGCGTTCTATTGTGGCGTATGACGTTCGCTGTTTAAAAAATATGAATAGAATTTTATCATAAATTCACGATTCAATTACATTAAGGTGTAGCACTCATACTGATTACCTCACACATGTCCCCTCATATTGTATTTCATTTAAAAGGTCCGATGATTTGGTATCAAAAGTTTGAGTACGCTGTAAGTCATTGGCTACAGAAAGCAGCGGAGAATATGATTGGATGTGTGTTGTGCAGTCCCGGATGTTTCAGTTTGTTTAGAGGCTTTTCATTGATGGATGACAATGTCATGGCCAAGTATACAACAGTACCAACCGAAGCATATCAGCATGTTCAGTATGATCAAGGTAAATACATAGCAAACAGCCATTGTGATCGTAATGCATGGAATTTTGGGGTATGAAATTATTTAAAACATGTCTCTCTTTTTTTTTAGCCACGACGTTGTCAGTTTATTTATCTTTTGGTATCAATTGCCATTCTCGTACATAGTTATATAAGTTTCGACATAGTATGTTTTCCTCGGCGAATGGCAGCTCACTAGAATAGTCACTTTGATAGCTATATAGGATTTCTGTGTCTTTTTAGTATGTGATGCAATTAAATTTGGTCAAGTACATTTCTTTTTAAAAACATTATGACAGTTATGCTCACACATTATCAAATCATTAATCTTTCAAAACTGAAAAGAAATTTGTGTTACTATTTTTATGCTAGTATATGTAATCACAGTATTGGTTGTCGTTTTATGTTAGAATTGTTGTTCGATACAATGCTACGACTATTTGTATCTAACTTAATCAATGGTTTCTTCTGTAAAATATTCGATATGTCTTCGGAATAGGCAAACTTGTCAAAGTCCCTAATCAACATGATCAAATGGCAAAATTAAAAGCTCAATCACATCAAACGAATGGACAACAACTGCCAAATCCTGGAAATCTTATATCGAGATCAAAGGAAAAGGAAAAAGGACATTTTATGGTCATTACATGTGCAACCTGAAAAATTGTAAAGACTTTATTATTCCATTACCTATGACATAGAATACATTGTAAATTTAAAATTTCAGGTGAAGACAGATGGCTGTGTACACTTTTGCTCCAGCAGGGATATAAAGTTGAATATGTAGCTGCGTCTGACGCTTTGACCTTTGCACCGGAAGGGTTTTACGAGTTTTACAATCAACGTCGACGTTGGTCTCCGTCAACAATGGCGAATATTATAGATCTACTGATGGATTGGAAGAATGTCACAGAAAAGAATGACGACATCTCACTTCTGTGTGTGGGATATCAAATGCTTTTGCTTGCCTCATCTCTTCTCACACCTGGAACTATATTGCTTATGGTTTTAGGTAATCATTATTATTACTTAATAATAAAATAAAGGAACTACATTCTTTATTAACTGTATGAGTCAAACGCACTTTCCTGAATTTACTTTTATAAGGAAGGCTCAAAGCCGAATATTTGAAAGCTAAGAATTTATATACCGAAACACGGAAAAGTTGTATTACTAAAACAGCCAACTCCATCTAAGGTCGACATTTAAAGGCTAGAAATGTACAAATACGTAAACACGATAGCAGCTATGTGCCCAAAAAGGACAAATACATAATAATAATAATAATCTAAAGTAGATATTGCCTATGGAGATTGTACCTTTGTTTCTTAATAATATCATAATTCACCTGATACCATTGTCTAAATAAATGCAACTGTTCAAAAGTTAAAAAATCGATGGAGAGAAAACAAATCCCGATGAATATACATCAACTATAAGAGGAAAACAACGAAACAATAGAGTTCGTACTTTTTTTCTCCATAATTCCGTTATTTCCCTGAGGGATATTGAACCTTTGTCTTTTTAAATAATAACAAATACATCAATTATCATGTCCGTATTGAAGCACTGACGAATACCCAACGTATTTACAGTGTATAAGCACTGGAATCGCCCAGTGCTTGTAAATGGGAAAAAAACGCATCTAATAAATTACATTCGTCTGGTCCGAAGCGTCAATAAGCATGTTTTTTTATGTAAGATTCCATTTGTTCTGTTTGTTTGCAGGTGCGTTGTATACAGCTTTTCCTTCTGTTCAACCGTGGACAGCATTTCTCATCAATCTTATTCCCGTTGTTATCATGGTAGCTCTTTGTTTTGTTTCCAAGAAAGAAGTTCAGGTAATTATTAGTTATATTTTGGAAATTTTACTTAGCCATGGTATTTTGACCCCCCTGCGGTATATTGAACCCCCTACTATAGACCTTGAATTTCAAAAATTCAAGCTATTCTAACTCCGTAACATAGTAATAATACTCCAATAAATAGTTTGTATGTATTAAACATGCTGAAAAAGATATTTTGAAAATTTTACTTAGTGATGGTACATGTTATATGACCCAAAAAAGTAAAATCACAAAAATACTAAACTCCCAGGAAAAATCAAAACAGAAAGTCCCTTATCAAATGGTAAAATCAAAAGCTCAAACACATCAAACGAATGGATAACAACTGTTATACTGCTGACTTAGTACAAGCATTTTCTTATGTAGAAAATTAGGTGGATTGAACCTGTTTTGATCCATAGCTAAACCCTTTATATGACCCATAACCTAGCTGTAAATATTATTCAATATTAAAGATTTATTTGACAACTTACGGTTAAAATTCGTGAACTATCAATACTTTGTAAAATTTCAATTTCGCAATTCATGCTTCTTTAACTTTCCTTGAACTTTTCATATATAAACCATTAGTTGATTTACAGATGATATTTGTGTTAGGTGTTATTCAGAAATAATATAAAATAGGGACTTTTTCTTTATATACACCCTTTTTTCTCAATTATTGTAAACAGTGTTCGTATTGACAATTAAAATTCAAGAGAGATCACATGAGATCACCCCTAGTTTTTTTTTTTTTTTTTTTTTGTGGGGGGTCATGTTGTTTATTCTTTAGTTTTCTATGTTGTGTCATGTGAAGTATTGTTTGTCTGTTTGTCTTTTTCATTTTTAGCCATGGCGTTGTCAGTTTATTTTAGATTTCTGAGTTTGACTGTCCCTTTGGTATCTTTCGTCCCTCTGTTTAACCAGTCACATCCATAGAAATGTATAGGAGGTAAGATAATGCCTATTATTGTCTACAGTAACAGTTCTCAAGATGAAAATATCATATGTTAGTTGAGGTATGATGCGTATTGTCTACTCTAATACATTGTAATAGTTCACATGATGATAATTTCATATTTCAGCTTAGTTATGCCGCCATATTGTGTACTGTAATACATTGTAATAGTTCACATGATGATAATTTCATATTTCAGCTTAGTTATGCCGCCATATTGTCTACAGTTTATGCTCTATTGATGATGATTGTGATAGTTGGTCTACTTAAAGAAACGGTAGAAGCTAAATGGTGTTCTGTTACAACGTTTTTCTTGGTGTTTGTTGCCTCGGCGTTTGTGATTTCAGCGTTATTGCATCCACAGGTTTGTGTCAATTTGATTTCTAAATGTATGTACACGTGTAGAAGGTTTAAAATACTTAATAGCATGTAGAGTGTTCTTCGTATTAGATAAAAAGATGCTTCAGTGATCTGATGGTGTAGATAATTCATGTGCCGTGATCACTATCCTGATATGTTAGGTCCATCTCATGAGGGGGAGGACAGGGGGGTACCCTTCTCCCTTTTCCCACCCCTCTTCTCCTTTCTCCTACCCCCGTTCTTCTTTCTCCCATTAGAATAAAACATCTCCTTTTGAGATATTTTTTCTTGAAATATTAGAATTTTTTTTAAAAGGAGAGATATTTTATTTTTTCTCCTTTCTCCAACTTTTTCTCCTTTCTCCCAGCCTTCCTCTCCTTTCTCCTACCCCCTTTCTCCTTTCTCCTACCCACTTTCTCCCTGTCTCCCTTACCCCTGTCCTCCCCCTCATCTCATGGCAAGGTGAGTTTGATTTCAATTTTAATTGTCATGAAAGATCAAACCCAAATATTTTTATTAGTAGCAAACACGTTTATTAAAAATCAGACCAAACGGCATACAAACCATTATAGCCAAATCAAGATCACTTTTGCCTAAGGGAGTTGAACCTTAGTTTCATAATAATTTATTAATTTATAAACTGTCAAATGAATTTGTTTAATTGAATATTATGAATATGAAATAGGGTTATGTATTACAATTCCAACCTTGCTGACAAAGTTACATGTACAGTCCGCAATCAGACAGATCATATCAAAATGAAACTATCACTTTGACTTTGAGTCGTCCACTACTAAATGGCATATGCTGAAAGAATAGAAAGCGGGAAAATAGAAATAAATCTTTTTGTAATGGTGTGATCAGATTGGAAATTGAACCATTAGATTTGCACTATTAGCGAGCTCATTGCAATTTAAACAATAGAGGCCTATGAAAACAATTGGTGTTATTGAAAAAAGAAAGAGGCAAAGAATACGACTGTATCATTAAAACTCACATGTTGAAAATAAAAGACAACATCATGGCTAAAAAAAGAAAAAAAACAAGCATACACACAGAACACAAAACACAACATAGACAACCAAGGACTGAGCAACACGAACCTCGCAAATACTGGGGCTGATGACAGGTGCCTCGGACAGAAGGGTAGATGTTTTCCAATTTAATTAAATATTTATCGATGTTTTTCAGGAAGTATGGTGTTTATCACATGGTCTTCTGTATTTCTTGGCAATCCCGTCCATGTCAATGCTAATGATGATATATGCCTTGGGAAACCTAGATGATATTTCATGGGGAACAAGAGATACTGGGACGGCAGCTGGAACGCCTGCGAGCTTACCGCAAAATCGGACAAGATTGGATGACATTCGCAGCTGGGTTATGGGCCCTGGAACTACTGATAAAAAGACATCCGATTACCAGTTCTCGTTTGGAAACTTATTCAGGTAATTTTATTGTTGAAAAAGAGAAGTGAACGGTACCAAAGGGAATTTCAAACTCATAGTTCGACAATACACTAACAACGCCATAGCTTAAAAAAATAGGCAAACAATAGTACACAAAAGGCAACATGAAAAACTGAAAACTGAGTAACACGAACCCCATCTAAGACTGGGTATAATCTAAGGACTCAGACAAGATAAGCAGAATCTGCTCCACATGTGATATCCTCATGTTGGTCAAGTTATTACAAACCTAGTAATGAGTTTAATTCTCATTTTTATTAAACAGATGCATGTGCTGTCCTCAGTCTGGAACAGAAACAGAAGATACAAGACTTCGAGCAATTATCGAAAAACTTGATGACATGGATACCAGAATAACATCATTCAGTCAACGCAGCGTGGCATCATACAAACAAAATGACACGAAAGAAGATATAACTCCCTTTGCTCGCCAACCAGAAGCCTTTGAAAGAGCAGGGGAAATGATCAGTAAGTTAGAATGTTATGAGTCAACAATAATCTTTCAATCCACAATTTTCTTAATTTGAAAATGCCTGTACCAAGTCAGGAATATGACAGTTGTTGTCCTTTCATTTGATTTGCTTTTTCGTTTGATTAGGGACTTTCCGTTTTCAATTTTCCTCGGAGTTTAATATATTTGTGATTTTATTTTTGGCACATGTTCTAACACTTCTATGAAAATTGTAAAATTACAAAAATACTGAACTCAAATTGAAATTATAAAGGGAAAATCCTTTATAAAATGACAAAATCAAAAACTCAAACACTTCAAACGATTGGATAACAACTGTTATACTTGGTACAGGCATTTCATTAGGTAGAAAATAGTAAAAACCACTCGACATGTATAAACCAATCTTGACAGGACTGCAATAGTACCATACCTTATTAATTTATTACTTTGGGATATACATGTACCATAATGCATATGTTGTTAATAGTGAACAAAAGGTAAATCATTTAACATAGAAAACAAGTGATCAGCATGCTGGAGTTTATTTTCGACAACATATTTGTTGAAATTTGAGACAGACCTTTTCGACAAATTGTCGGCATTCTGATGAAAATATCTGTGCGTCTCTCATTGTCAACCTCTTCTAACTTTCATACACGCCAGGGTTCCTTCAGACGACACTTGTCAAAAACAAGAATATCAAAGAAACTTTGTTTATCATCTCAATAACGTGGTAAAGTATTCTTTTATTTGTCTTCATGAGTATTACTTTTACTGTTTAGTTTTTTGGGATATCCATTTGAAGTGGCTCTGTACTTATAAATCCCGTCTGTGTGTTATTGTGCTATGGTAAATTTTTATATTCTAATCTTCAATTTTTACTAAATTAAATGTGCTTTGTCTATTTGTGTATCTTGGCTTACTATTTGTTTTTCTTTATAGTGATTAAAATAATAACACATTGTTGAGTGCTGTACCACTATTTTTGACATTTTTACTGATAATGTCTCTATGTTTTGTCCACACGTCGTTGTCAAGTTAATGTTATTTTACGCGACTGTCATATAAGTGAGGGGTTTAGCTAGTTATAAAACCAGATTTGTTTTAGCTAGCTATACATTTGACTATATTCACCATTTTCTACATTATATTCTCAGTTGTGTTCGATTTAACGAAACCCATTATTGACATAATAGTGTTCTCAAAACAATCATCATCTTAAAAATCCACATTGTTGTATCTTTTTTTACGTTAGCCTTTTCATTGCAGATAACCCTTTGTTTGCAAAGCAGGAGCAACGTGAAAACTCTAGAGAAATTCTCAAAGACCTTCGAAACAAGCCTAGAAATGAACTGGTTTGTCCATTCTGGATTGAAGATCCTGACGTTCGATATGGTGAAATTGAGTATATGCTTCCAAATGAAATACATTTTTGGGAAAAATTCATTGAAAAGTATTTGAAACCACTGGATATGTCCAACGAAGTTAAAAATAAAATCAAACAAGATCTGCGTGAACTTAGGAACAAAGTTTGTTTGGCATTTCTGCTGATGAATGCACTATTCGTGACCATAGTTTACACGTTGACAGAAGTAAACAAACAAGAGTTGGGGTCATTATCTATTTCATTGAACTGTGACAATGGGAAGGAAAAGAATGAAAAAGGGTATGGTCAGGGTTATATTGAGCCTATTTCGTTCGCTTTCACTGCTGTTTTCGGAATAATGTTATTAGTACAATTCATTTGCATGCTCTTTCATCGTTATTCTACCCTTCTACACGTCGTTGCCTCGCCTTCAGCTGAAATTAATTTCAAAAAGAAAATCTTAGGTAGTATCTTTGAGTCTGCTGAGGAAGGAACCGATAAAGAAATAAAAGTAATTGAGGGCTTGAAATTAGTGAGAGAATTTCAAAGTAATAAGCAAGAAACAGATTCTGACACCTCTTCTGTGAAGTCATTTGCAACAGACATAACAGACAACGAATCTGAATATGGGGACGATTCGATTGGGCAACGTAAAGGGAAAACCTTGTGGAAGAAACTTGCAAAACGGAAGACGGAAATGGCGCGTAGCACTTTAAGTCGTAACTTCATGAGGAACTATTCAAAACTTCAGAAGGCTGTAGACGCGGAGGAAACAATGAGTACTTCGCCCATCAATATGGAAGAAATGGAGAGAAAACCCGAGATAAATAGGACGAACTTTGTTCTGCAACAGTTTGGTCCGAAACGACTTACCCATAGTTCCATTCGCACGGTCGTCACCATGATGAAAAATGACGACATCAAAGAACAAGTAAGAAGAAAAACAGAGCATTTGAATAAACTTAAACATTTACGTAAGGAAAGAGCGAGAGAAAAACTCAGATCAGTATTACCTAAGCTAGGTGGCGTATCGAAACTGAACTTTGCTAATATTGTCTCCCAAGCAAAGCACAAAGAAAGACTAGATAAACTCGATAGTGAAATCGAAAATATGAAACCGGATCTCGATGAGGAAACGGTACCAAATACGGAAACTTCAAGAACAGAAAACCGACGTAAGCAGCTTCCTTCTGTCAATGAAAAAGATGAAAGAGAAAGTGCATCGGACAGTGATTCAGATAACAACGATGACGATAAAGATGATTCCTCAAATGACAGCGATGATCCGAGTGGACGTCCGGTTAGGGGAAGTTTCCGAGTAAATTCAGATGGTAGTTCGAGAAACAGTTTAGCTGATGCAGACGTTTTGTTTTAAAATCTCCATTGTTACAATACCGTTATTTATACTTATAGACGTGTTTAAAGCAGAAACAGTGTAGATAGTTCATTTTTTTTAAATTATTTATTCACAGTAGTATGGCGTACTAGTATTGAACATACAATGTATTTAAATTAAGAATCACAAATTGTGTTGAATTTCTTTTTTTAAAGGCAAATACAACAATAACATCTATTTTATTGGTATTTAAGGGTCCTAATTATTATTGTTGTTCTGTAAAGAGTCTCTTTTATCTAAATATAAACATGCTAAACAAGTGTTCGACTGAACATGAATACTAGTATATCTAATTGTAGGTCTATATAGAGTTGGAAAAAAATATTTGTACTACATTAATATTGTTTATTCCTGAAATTATATTTGTTTATCATTTTTTCATTCATGTATTTTTAGTAATCAATTTGAGGGTTGTCAGAGCTATGCCTCGTAATTATATATAAATGATGTTGGACTAATAATTGCAAACTGATCTTTCAAAATAAATCATGTAAGACATATCCATTTTTGATAATTTTGTTCTTGTTTAACCATGACGTCTTCAAGACATATCCATTTTTGATAATTTTTTCTTGTTTAACCATGACGTCTTCATAAAGTATTTTCATTTTTAATTAGTGGACTAAATTCTATTCCTTGTATGTTCCAAAGTTTTTATTTTTATAAAACATGGATAGATTTATATTTGTTCGCTATATAATACTCTATATAATTAAGTTTAATATGCATCAGAGATTGTTATAAATGCATTTCTTTTCCAATATACTGCGTGAACGTGCCGTTACAGAACTTACATGTTTTACTCAAACTTTGACTATTCTACTCAAATACGTTTGCAAAACCTTAATTTCGGTATCGTAGTTTATTTTCTGTTGTGATGATTATAAACATTACGGGAAATCAGGTGTATATTCTCCAGTGGTGAAATCACACGACGGACATAGCGGATGAAGGTTCAGAACAACTTAAAACAAAATGGCAACATCATAGGTTCAAACAGAAACACGAAGAAATGACATAAAGCGTCTAGAACTCGCCGTATCATAATCTAATCGTGCATTCTTGGTAAAATTTCAAAAAAATAGTTGATTATTCTTAAATTATTTTCATAATTTATTAATATTTCCTTTAATTGGCTTCAAGCGCGTCACCTTATTCTGATTTTTTCTCATTAATACATATTGTAGACCATGATAGATTTCTACCAGAACCTAGTATATTTCATACATCAACTTAAATAGTTTCACTATTAATTAATTGATTTGTGTTTTAAATTTACTCTATTTTTAAACCTCTTTTGTGGCGGTAATTATCATTAATAGAGGAGGCTGGAGTGCTAGGAGAAAATCACTGACCTTCGGTAGTAAAACTAGCAATGCTAGTCAATTAGAGTCACCTGCCACTAGTGGGATTTCAACTCACAATCCCAGTGTCGACTACTTAGATCACTAGGTCAATGAGCCTCCTCCCCCCCCCCCCCCCCCCCCCAATTAAAAACGAGTAGTATGTATTTAATTCATTTGAACATTTGAGTTTTAGTATAATAAAATTTCACTTCATCGTATGCTACAGTAAGGGCGCAACCATTTAACTTCAGGGAGGGTTATTGAATTTTGTCTGAGTATATGAATATTTTTTTTTAAGTTTTACTTAGCTATCATAGTGTGGATAGTTGTCTCATTGGAAATCATACCACATCTTCTTTTTTATATCAATAAAAAAAAAATAATACTATAACATGTGTCAGGTAAGGAAAAAATCTGGAATCTTTTTTTTTTTTTTGTCATCAGCTTGACCACAATAATTTGTTCGTCGAATTGAGGATCAGAATATTGTTTTAGCAAAAACCATAGCATCCCTCCACCTTTAATAAAGTTAAATGGTCGTTCCATAATGCAAGACTGATAGAACTGATGCAGATTTAATTATATACTAAGAAACAAAACGGGATGTTTAAAAAAAAATGAATTCTTCGCTATTGCTACAACTTGCCGCTCATCTGCCACGCAACATTTTAAGTTTCACTAGACCTTTACCTGGTTGTATTTTTACAATGAAACCTCTATAAGTCGTACTTCCTGATAGAAGCAGACATGTACGCGTTTCCAGTGGCGGATCCAGAAATTTTCATAAATGGGGGCCCACTGACTGACCTAAGAGGGGGCCCGCTCCAGTCACGCTTCAATGATTCCCTATATAAGCAACCATTTTTTTTCCCAAAAAGGGGGGGGGCCGGGCCCCCTGCCCCCCCCCCCCCTAAATCCGCCTCTGGTTTCAAATGTCATTTTACTTTTGTTATAGTTATGCTTGATTCAAGTATCATGATACATAAATTTAGATTAGAGATGCAGTTTTTGAAGGATTTATTTTAAAATAGGTTTCGCATATTTAAATTTGTGTTTACATTTAATTGATACTGATTGATGTTTGTATTACTTTAGATAAAGATCTAGACATACGGTTGCACTGTAGATAAAGATCTAGACATACGGTTGCACTGTAGATAAAGATCTAGACATACGGTTGCACTGTAGATTTGGTCTAGACATACGGTTGCACTGTAGATTTGGTCTTTAGGACTGAAACTGATTACTATATTTTATCTATTTTTGTAATAAAATGTGTATGGCGTTTTGATTTTGTTTTTCACGTGGCCACAATAATGAATAATGGGGTATGCAAAAACCCTCATAACAACACTGAGATTTTAACTCCTACAAATCGCAAAATGACTAAACCGAAGCATACTTCAAGTACAAGAGCTAGGTGAATGAAAGTATCATAAAGTATTCAAACGACCTCGGTCCCCTTTAAGCTCATCGTGCCAACTGATCATTTGAGCTATTGTAATGACCTGGCGTCCGTCGTGGTCGTTAAACTTTAAAAAAAGAAAACTTTCTACGAAACTACTGAATCAATTACATCCAAACTTTTTGTATCATTTTTAATTTTAGTTTCTCGTGTATATTTCGGAGTTTAGTATGACGCCCATTATTCATGAACTAGTATACAATTTTTTTAGGGGCCAGCTGAAGAACGCCTCCGGGTGCGGTAGTTTCTCGCTGCATTGAAAACCCATTGGTGGCCTTCTGCTGTTGTCTGCTCTATGGTTGGGTTGTTGTCTCTTTGACACATTCCCAATTTCCATTTATTTTGGTAAATGATTTATCAATTTGTTTTTTGCGTTCAGTTCATGGAAATGGGGAATATGTCTTAAGAGACAACAACCCGACGAAATACATCGGACTCGGACTTCTTTTAAATTGAGTTTTACTGTGCATATTGATGTGTGTTTCTTTATTCTATATTGAGCAGAGGTATAGGGGGAGGGCTGAGATTTTCCAAAGCGTGTTTAACCCCACCACATTTTGGCGCATGTCTCATGTTAGGACCCTCTGACCTTTGTTAGTCTTGTGCGGTTTTAAAAAAAATATATTTCATTTAAATGTTTTGAAGTTCAGTATGGCGTCCATTTTCACTGAACTAGTACACATTTTTTTATTTAAGAGCCAGCTGAGGCCCACCTCCGCTGCGTTGAAGATCCATTGGTGGCATTCGGCTGTTGTCTGCTCTTTGGTCGAGTTGTTGTCTCTTTGACTTATTCCCCATTTCCATTCTCAATTTTATATATACATATACCATATAAGAATCAAATAGACCGACACTAATATTTCAAATCTGACAAATTTGGGAAAAAAGACAAACACAATTTGATTTAGGGAAAGCTTAACAAACTGACAATTCTAGTCAATTAAGATTTGAGTCGAATACACCTTCAGCATAGTGCGGGATTCCAACTCAAAACCCCAGTGTTGACAGGCGAGTTAGTTTAACCATTTTGACAGCTCGGACATCGAGCCTAAGGCCTCCCCTCCCCCTAAAAAAAAAACAACAAAAAAAGAAAAAAGAAAAACAAGTTCTAGGTATTTAATCCATTTGGACGGAGTTTAGATTACAATTTCATTTTATCATGTGCTGCTGTCCTGCAATTGTAACGAGTAACCCGGCGTTTATATCTAAAACGAACATTCCTGTAAATACTTGGATCCAAGTTGTCCACATACCATACGTCAATACTAAAAACAATCACTATCTATGATATACACAATGAACCAAAATATATCCATTAGCTCATTGCCGATACAAAGAAATAATGAACAATTAAACAATTCTATGTACACAATATATAATTATTCCCCCTAATGGAACCATCTGTCACTTTAAGACAGTGCATGCGGGTACAGTGTGTTACTACCAAACAGTGTGTGCTGGTACAGTATGTTACTTCCAGACAGTGTGTGCTGGTACAGTCTGTTACTACTAGACATTATGTGCTGGTAGTCTGTTACTACCAGACAATGTGAGCTGGTACAGTATGTTACTACCAGACAGTGTAAGCTGGTACAGTTTGTTACTACCAGACAATGTGAGCTGGTACAGTATGTTACTACCAGACAATGTGAGCTGGTACAGTTTGTTACTACAAGACAATGTGAGCTGGTACAGTATGTTACTACCAGACAATGTGAGCTGGTACAGTTTGTTACTACCAGACAATGTGAGCTGGTACAGTATGTTACTACCAGACAATGTGAGCTGGTACAGTATGTTACTACCAGACAATGTGAGCTGGTACAGTATGTTACTACCAGACAATGTGAGCTGGTACAGTATGTTACTACCAGACAATGTCAGCTGGTACAGTCTGTTACTACCAGACAATGTGAGCTGGTACAGTATGTTACTACCAGACAATGTGAGCTGGTACAGTCTGTTACTACCAGACAATGTGAGCTGGTACAGTATGTTACTACCAGACAATGTCAGCTGGTACAGTCTGTTACTACCAGACAATATCAGCTGGTACAGTCTGTTACTACCAGACAATATCAGCTGGTACAGTCTGTTACTACCAGACAATGTGAGCTGGAACAGTATCTTACTACCAGACAGGGTGAACTGATACAGTTTGTTACTTCCAGACAGTGTGTGCTGGTGCAGTATGTTACTACCAGAAAATGTGAGCTGTTACATTCTGTTACTTCCAGACAGTGTTGGTTGGTACAGTCTGTTACTACCAGACAGTGTGGGCTGATACAGTCGGTTACTTCCAGACAGTCTCTGTGGGCTGGTACAGTCTGTTACTACCAGACAATGCGAGCTGGTACAGTATGTTACTACCAGACAGTGTGGGTTGGTACATTGCAGTCTGTTACTTCCAGATAATGTGAGATGGTAGTCTGTTACTACCAGACAATGTGAGCTGGAACAGTTTGTTACTTCCAGACAGTGTGTGCTGGTACAGTATGTTACTACCAGAAAATGTGAACTGGTACAGTATGTTACTACGTAACTGTGTGGGCTGATTGTCTTTTACTTCCAGACAGTGTGGGCTGGTACATTCTGTTACTTCCAGACAGTGTTGGTTGGTACAGTCTGTTACTACAAGACAGTGTGGGATGGATACAGTGGGACAGACTGTCACCAACAAACAGTGCGGATTGGTGCAATCTTTCCTCCGAGTGAGACAGTCTACTCGTTCATACTTCCCCATTTATGTATTAACGTACTCACTCTTGTAAGATATGGTCTTTTTTTATAGGAATATTGACAGAACCCGGATTGTATTCCTCCCCCACGTATATACTCCAGGGCAAATACACTTATACTGGAAAGGAGTGTTCTCTAAATGTTCCCGATACCGAACACAAGAAGCCCTCTCAAACACCCCCATACCCTTGGTCCCAACCATTGATTTTCCCGCCAAACATCTTAACAGGGGCGAAAGATACAAGAGGGACTTTCAAACTCATAGATCGAAAACAAACTGACAACGCCATGGCTAAAAAAAGGAAAAGTTAAATAAACAAACAATTGTACAACACAACACAGAAAACTAATTAAAAGACAAAGCAACACGAACCCCACCAAAAAAAATGGGGCGTTCTCAGCTAGCTGTGTTCCGTAAATAAAAACTTATGAATTGTTTCAATTTGCAAATCTAGAAAGAAAGAGAAAAGAATTTCTAAATTACCGATTGCCTATCATGCATGGTCGATTTGCCCTTCACGACGAAGATTTTAGTTAAAGACATCAACTACCATGAGCGTCTTGCACAGTCAGTAAATCAACTACAACTACAAATACAAATTATGCAAATAATTTTATTCACAGTGCCCGTACTAGAAGCCATGGCAGAATAATTACATTCTAATTATGATTACAAGACAAAACAGAGATATCAAAAAACAGGTTTAATCCCGACACATTTTGTCCACCTGTCCCTATAGTCGGGAGCCTCTGGTCTTTGTAAGTCTTGTATTATTTCTAATTTTAGTTTCTTGTGTACGTACGGAGTTAAATATGGCGTCCATTATCACTGAACTAGTATACATTTTTGTTAAGGGACAAGCTGAAGCACACCTCCGGATACGGGAGTTTCTCACTGCATAGAAGACCCATTGGTGGACTTCGGCTGTTGTGTGCTCTTTGGTCGGGTTGTTGTCTCTTTGACATATTCCCCATTTCCTTTCTCAATTTTATACTTAACATGATTTAAATAGACTGATTAAGTTGATTAAAACATTTAACATATATACATTTATTAAGGAAATGCATTAAACACTTTAAACTGATAAATAAAAACCAGCAATATAGATTCCACCTATAACATAAAAATTTCACACGTCAATATATACTAGATATATAATAAAGTAAGATGGTCAGCTCGTATATGAATTGTTCAATTGTAGTACCGATTTCTTTGTTTTGATAGTTGTTTTCAGTAAATTTAAGTGTATTAATTTTTATAAACGATGAATAATATGCATCTTCGTTGCTTGACAGTTAAATTAGTTTTTTTAATCGTCAACAGAATTTTGACATAAGTTTTACTTTCTTTCACCAATATCCAAGTTGAAATATCTTCCCTTTTCAATGTTTATGGTATGTGAACTTACTCTAAATTTAGTTAAGAACCTTCTTTCATTTTTATTACCACAACTTATATATTTTTCTAATTTAAAATGTATTTAAATTTACGTATGTTCTTTAATAACGTGTTCCAAATTTTTGAATGCTTTGTATTATCATCAAAAGAGCCATTTCATAAATACAGTTTTTAGAGAACTTTTAACTATTGCTATAAATTAATTTATTCTGAGGGATTTTTCCTAATCCACTTTAAATAAATTTGTTTATTTAAACTAAACTGATTAGATGAACTAGGCATATAAAATGAATAATCAAATTTTAGATAGAACAAAAGTTTTCTGAATTTGCTGATCCAGCCTGAGGGTTCTTCAGTGTTGTTCAGGTCATATTATCGCAAGCTTTTAATATTTTTTTTCTATATTATACCTATATGTATGAATAAAATGGTCTAATCTTATTATATTTCAAATTTCAGAGAAATATTCTGAAAAAATAAAGAGTAATTAGCAATTTCATCTTGTCCTGTCATTGTCGAGGTTGGTCCTGTCAGTCAGTGATGGTCATGTCAAGTTTTCGAAAGTTTTTGAAAAAAATCTGTATTTTGTAAAAAAAATATATATTTAAAGATGACATCTTATTTCATATTTCAAATCTGAGAAAATTCCTTTGACAAATAAAAGCGTTATTAGCATTTTCATTTGGTCCTGTCATTGTCAATATTGGTCCTGTCATTATCTGAGTTGGTCATCTCACGTTTTCTAAAGCTTCTTAAACATTTTTTTTCTTAAATCTATATATCAAATGATGAAATCTTATCTATATTTTACGGATATTTCGAATTTGAGATTAATCCTTTGAGAAACAAAAAAGTTATTAGCATTTTTCATTCGGTCCTGTCATTATTAGTACGGTGACCAGACCAATTCTTTTTTTAATTTAATCGTCAAACATACTATATGGCTATATTATATATATCATTGGATTCGGCAAAATGAGTACTTTTGGAATATCGATGTCGTCAAAAATAAATGTGGTAACAGTTTTGCATAAATTTAGGTCAAAGATCGACAAACTGCATCCTTTTTTTTCCCTTCTATATTTTCAAAATTGAAAGATATAGGCATCATTTTGTGTTGAATGTCAGATACTGACATTTTTTCAAATTAATTAACAATGAATTATCTCGAAAATGTAAAAAAAAAAAGGAAATTTTTACTTAGTTATCGACAAATACTGAAAATTGGCGTTTTTCAAACACTTGTTCTATTAAGATCAATACAAATTCCGTTAAGGTTACAGTAGTAACCTTGCCGGGTGACATTCAATCTCAGCAATAAATGATAAATGTTGTTTTCAATTAAAGCATAAAGCTACTATCCCGAACGTTTATTTTGCAAAAGCTCATGCATGTAATTCATTACAACCAAAAACCACTTATTAATTACCTCGAAAACAGTTACACTTATGAAATCAAAATGATCCACAAAATAGATTACATCTAGGAGTATCTTCTGGTTCATCTGTCAAGGTTTCTACATGATAATTCTGACCCTTGACAGGAGCAAAGCTACGTACACGTAAGGTTTTGTTGTGAACAAACACATTACTTTTTACATAGAGATTTTCCCTTACATGAACACACAAGATCCTGTAAGAATTCTGCTGACATATGCCCTTCAAAATACACGGGGTGTTATGAATTATTTAATTTTCGCCAACCGTATTCTGAAGGTGATAAAATAGGGGGTTTAGCAATGTGTGATGCGGTCTAAATTGCCGTTTCACCGGGAGGTAACCTGACTAAACCTACATCTTTACTGGTGGCAAGCCTGACATGCATTTCATTCATATCATGATGGAATGATTAAAAGAGATTATTCAGATCATACATCTTTGAAACTAAAGAGGTAGAGCCAATTTGCCGGCAATTTGTTTCATTCGATAAGATAGGTAAAATCATGTTTTAAATAGCCCGATAAATGCTAATTATAGTACATGAAAATACGTCACATCATCTATTTTCATACCTTAAACAGGTATTCCTACAAAAACAAGGCCAAGACTATTGATTTTTTAATATTGATTTTATCTAATTATTAACATCCTTTATGCAAGGTGCCATACCACGTAACTTGTCAAGGAGCCAAATAATATCGAACAAATTAATAATTCAGATCGTGATTTTCTCATTCTGGATATATGTATATCTGAATTTGTCGTCTATAAGACAAAATAAGATAATACGTGTATATATTTTAACCGGAGAACATCTTATATCAGTTGGTCATAGATCACCCTGTGTTACTAGAACAGTCATGTTATATTGCCTTTTCTGTCATTTTAACAAATCGGTCCTTCGTTTTGATACAGATGCAACAGCTTCTTGATGTGTTACTTACAATCACGATGTCTAGTGTTACTGATTTGTTCTGTTGTGTTGTTTTATTTTCTGATGACTTAGGTAAGTTAGGTACCGGTGTAGGGACGGTGTTAAAAAAATCAGTATTAGTATCTATACAGTTTGTGAAATGGCGACAACATTGTTGTTGGCTGCATTTGTTACATAAAATACCATGTTCAAAAAATGTTTCGATTTTTTTGTTGTTGTTGTTTTGAAACTTGTATACAATGGCCTTATTTTAAGTTATGTGTATATTACACCCGCAACATGTAGGCTTCATTTCTATAGAATTAATTCTCGTGTTATTGGTTATGTACAGGCACCTACATCAGTTTGACGGCAGTTGTCCCTTGAATATATGTGATAAATGTAAACACATGAATGAAAGTAAGTCAATAGTATGGAATGATTGCACACAATAAGTGATACTTATCAATATAACTCTTATTAAGAAGGTATATAGGTACAATTTATCGGTGTAACCATTTTTTCTTCAAAAAGTTGTTTTTTATGTAATAAGGACACACTAAACCAATTTCATTTTTGAGACAAAAGTATGAATAACAACAGTCATAAAAAGCATAACTTTTTGTTGGTTTGGAATGTCCTTCTGGGGTGATTCCCTGTTTTTTCCACCTAAAAACACCCGAAAATCCGCATATTGGACTTTCATCCCTTTTGAGGGTTAAATTAACTATAATTGATCACACATATCATAATATATGTAAATCGATATATTGATCAAAAAGCATTTATATTTTTTGTTTTTATAGTAAATTTTATTCTGTCGGCACTTTTTGAAATTGGCCCTTCTGTGAAAAAAATCCTCGGCAAATTGGCCCTACCTCTTTCTTACACAATCAAGGGCTTCATCTTCGTCAGTACTTCCGAAGCTCTGCAACTAAAATAGTCGTGCGTGTCCTTCAAAGTCTTGTAGACTGATTTCTTACCTACTCCAAACAAAGACGAAGTTGTGTTGCATCCGGAAAGAGTATGTACAGCAGGCAGCAGTTTGCAAATTGCTGGGGAAAAGCAAGCACATACATGTAGTTGGTGAATTGGTAAAAAACCTCGCCCATTCTTTACATCTGCACCCAAAACTCGCTTGTATGTGTCACCTGTTTGTTGAAGTGAAGACAGAACAATCACATCCGTATCAGAGGACCGTATGCTTGTTCTGTCGCTCTTTCACATTTCTCTAAACTTCATGTCAAAGTATAAGGCATTAATTATCATACGAGTATTGACCCTTGTTGAGTGCTCAACAAGTTACGACAGTCATTAACATTATTGTCTGAAGTTACTTTGACAATTTCGGGATTTACAAACGTTCCAGCTAAGTACAGCTCACTATAAGGTGGAATCATACGGGATTTGTCATAGTTTTGAAGAAGAAAAAACTACAAAAAAAAATAGGTAGAGCCTGTTGTTTTTCTTTAACCGAAAGAAACTTCTTCCAGTCAGGCATCCTTCTCCCTTCAATAATCTGATACACATTGGTGAAAGCTGTAGTCTTTGTGCTGCGTTCCTTTTCAGCAGACGACTTTATAGAGTTTTTTTTATGTCGTAGCGGTCAAAAAAGTTTGCCTTATGTGTCCGCTAGAGAAAAGCATTGGGTCATATTTTTATAATAGTAATCTGCAAGGTCACCGAATGTTTTACTTTTTTTTTATCATCAATTCATTGAACCAATGCCATACCTTCTCTCAGACTGATGTAAGTTGGTAGTGATGGGCAGAAGGAAGATTGGGAAAGTGCACAAGAGACTTCAGCAGGAATTTCAACAAACGACCTAGTATGCATCGTACTTCTTCTCTGGCAAACGATACACTTTTCAAAATCAAAACACATGTTTGGCCTTTTTGAACTACTAGGACCTAATCGTAAAGGAGTTTCTTATTCAAACATTTTTCATTTAATAACAGGTCTAAATTCAGATTTGGTTCTTAATTTTTGAAATGTATAAAAAGAAAAAAAAAACATATCAAATAAAATAAGAAATCTTTTAAAAATACCTAAAAAAACACCACGACAACCCCACACGAAATGGGAACATGAACAAACAAAATAAATCGAAGTGAACAAATTTTACCAATGAAAAATAACTGATGAAAATGAATTGAAACATACTCTGTTTAATGCAAAATATTTGTAGTGTTCAGCTTTTACAAAAACTCTTCAATAACGGATTAATTTTGCTAAACTTTGTTTGAAATTGTTAAAATAAGCCGGTGTAACAACAACGTATATAATAACAGAAAGCATTTCACGAATGAACTTTTAGAGTGTAAAATTTTGAAAGTAAATTTTTCTTTAACGTAAGGGAACGTACTTCAAAGCCCATATTTTACAAAAATTGCACCACGCCGACAATTCAAAATGTGAAGTGTAACCTTTGAACTACCAATATTGTGATTTATAGCCGTATAGTCCGAATGACGATTAAACTCCTTAAATACGCGACTTTTCCTTACTTGGTCACCGTACTATATGTCCAGTCATTAGTGTAATAGTTAGCAGCGATACAAGTTTGCAGTGGTACGAGTTGACATTGGTACGAGTTTGCAATGGTACGAAATAACAATAATTTATGTGTACTGTGAATGTCAAAAATATTTTTATAATTATCTCCCTTTTCCTAATTCTAAAACCCGGAGGCAGGAATTGTGCAACTTCCGGATTTGACACACGTTGACAGCTGTCAGAATATTCGTTCAATTTTCCCAAGATAAATATCGTTTTAGTCATATTTTTATATTTGGTTCTGCAAATTTAACATCAGTACAATGTCGTCAATCGAAGAATTACAAAAGAAGGTGAAACAATTAGAAGAAGAACTTGAAAAATCAAGACAATCTGGTGCAGTAAGAACAAAAATTTCTCAGATGAGCTCAGAAGTTGTTGATTCAAATCCGTACAGGTAAATTCAATGATATTTACCAATGTCTTGAAGGGCAATAGTTCCTATCAAATCCTGATATTTTTAAATAGCTAATATTTCCCCATTATTCAGAATCTTACAAATCACGGTCAGTTCCCCTGATCACGGGAGTTTGAAATCCTATCAATAACGGGTTGAAATATACCAAACTCCGTTATCACAGTAGAACTTCTCTCGAAGAGAGTCTTCGAGAGAAGCTCTACCGTGATAGTCGAGTTTGGTATATTTTTCTTCGAGAGAAGCTCTACTGTGATGGTCGAGTTTGGTATATTTTTACCCCATTATTGATAGGATTTCAAACTCCTGTTCCCTGATTCACATTCCCCCTAGTACAGTGTACCTGTTCACCTAGGGTCCTTTCCCCTGATAACTCTCCATCTTAGTCACAATTTGTAAAAGTATAAATTGTTATACTGGGCAAAGTACAACCTTCAACACAGAACCTTGGCTCACATAACACAGCAAGCTATCAAGACCCCCAAAATGGTTAGTGGGGCGGTCTGAGGGGTCCTAATCCCAAAATCCTGGGCTTTGTCATGGAATCCTGAGGTCCCGAATTTAAAGAAATTTAAATCCAGACATCCCGAAATTTCAAAAAAAGAATTTGAACAGTTAACCCGAAAGGATCAATCCGGAAATCCTGAGCTTAAAAACACCTCATCCTGGAGTCTTGATAAAGGATCTACCCCCCCTCCCCCCCCCCCCCCTCAATAGTGTTAAACAATTCAAACATCTACATTTATATCATACATATAAAAAAGAAGATGTGGTATGATTGCCAATGAGACAACTGTCCACAAGAGACCAAAATGACACAGACATTAACAACTATAGGTCACCGTACAGCTTCAACAATGAGCAAAGCCCATACCGCATAGTCAGCTTTAATATGACAATGTAAAACAATTCAAACGAAAAAACTAACTGCCTTATTTAACTTATAAAAATGAAAGAAAAACAAATATATGTAATTAACACAAACAAACGACAACCACTGAATTACAGGCTCCTGACTTGGGACAGGCACATACATAAATGATGTGGCAGGGTTAAACATGTTAGCAGGATCCCAACCCTCCCCTAACCTGGGACAATTCAGTGAACCTGAGAGGATCAATCTGGAAATCCTGAGCTTAAAAACACCTGATCCCAGAGTCTTGATAATGTACATATTACATGTATTATATTTTTTATCAGTAAACTTTAATACTATAATATATTCTTTTTCAGTCGTTTAATGGCATTGAAGAGAATGGGAATTGTTGATGATTATGAGGTGAATAAATGAGTATTGAATAAGATTACAAAGAATTATTTCCATGCAAACAAACATGGATAATATTCTGTAATTTCAAATAACAACAACAAAATTTACGATGTAATATAAAATGTTTCCTGTAAATTCTAAACTAGTTATTTCGTTACACATGTACATGATCATCAAAAGATTTAATTACATGTAGATGTGTAAAATTGTGAATGAATTTTATGCAATTTGCTCACATTATAAACTCATATAAAACATTGTAAAAAATGACCCTGTAACCTCTGAACTTCACAAAATAAGACTTTGATGTTAACAGGGCAGCAGAATTTGTGAACACCCATGACTAGGAGGAACCATGCTTGCCATTGAAATTGTCCTTAAGCATGTAAGAGCCAATGAGTAATCTTAATAATAAAACAGCTCTATCATAAATATCCATGACTGTATTAACACTGAGGTTGTGAGTTTAAGGTGTAATACCACCATTGATTTCCCCCTATTAGTCTTTGTTAAATTTGCACTTTTCAAAAAAATGTGCAGAATTTATCCTTGTTTCAAATAAAGAAATACTTGGCATGAGTAAAGTTTTATCCTGTCCAGTTCTACAGAAAAAAAAATCACATAATATTTCATTGCATATAAGAAAATAACCATCATTGGAAGTTAACCAATCAAATTTCTCCCCTTATTTTATCTGTGTACAAGGTTTAGTCACCATGTAACCTCAAGATTACAAAATTTTCTATAGAAATCCCAAATGAAAAATAATGGTGTTTTGAAATACCCAAGACATATGTTTATGACACAGAAATGGTTTTACTGCAATAAAATGTAGAATTAATTACCTACAACTGTCAAATTCAAGGGAATATTTTTTTCGACCTACTTTCGTATGCAACTGGATGTGATGTACCATGATTTGGTGGTATTACACCTTAAACCCCGCTTGTGAGGTTGCACTTGAAACCAATCTTAATTGACAAGGATTGTCAGTCCTTTCAAAGGTCAGTGTTTTTTTCCTGGCACGTTGGCTTCCTCCACCAATAAAAACCTGACGCCACGAAATAGCTTGAATGCAGTGCTTAAAAGAAGCATTAAAACACCAAAAATCAAATCATTACCGTATTATAGTTTTTTTCTCTCTCCAGAAAATTCGAGAATATACAGTGGCAGTTGTTGGAGTTGGAGGAGTAGGATCTGTGGCCGCTGAAATGTTAACTAGATGTGGCATCGGAAAGGTTAGTTGTTTACAAGATGTGGCATCGGAAAGGTTAGTTGTTAACTAGATGTGGCATCAGAAAGATTAGTTGTTAACTAGATGTGGCATCGGAAAGGTTAGTTGTTAACTAGATGTGGCATCGGAAAGGTTAGTTGTTTACAAGATGTGGCATCGAAAAGGTTAGTTGTTAACTAGATGTGGCATCGGAAAGGTTAGTTGTTAACCAGATGTGGCATGGGAAAGGTTAGTTGTTAACTAGATGTGGCATCGGAAAGGTTAGTTGTTTCCAAGATGCACAGGAAAGGTTAGATAGATATTTTATTTTCTAAAACTATTTGATAAAGGTAGAGAGAAAGAAACAAAAAGATTTTGCACATTTATTTTTAATTCTTTGCAGGAAATGATGTTTGCAAACAATTATACTGATTTTAGTACCCCCGTCGTAGCGGAGGGTGCATTAAGTTTGACTGTTGTCAGTCTGTACATGTACATTTTAAAATTGGTTTTCGTTCTCTAATTTTAGTTTGCCTCAACCAAATGTTATGAAACTTGTACACAATGCTAACTACCACATACATGACATAACACAAATTATGTTTTAATTTTGGTAGCGTCACATTTACTGTTCTAAGAGTCAAATTGAAAAATTGCTGTTTTTTATGCCCTCACCGTAAAATTAAAGCTTTTGAAATCAATATTTTGAAATGAATATCCAGTTAAATTAAGTAGGCAGAATTGTCTTTTGCCATGTTTGACAAATGAAGAAAACAAATCTACCTGTGCTATAGATTCTATTAATGATATATATTTTCAGCTACTACTGTTTGATTATGACAAGGTAGAGTTAGCCAACATGAACAGATTATTTTATCAGCCAAATCAAGCTGGAATGAGTAAAGTAGAAGCAGCAGAGAGAACATTAAGGTAAACCAATCATCCATATGTTAAAATGGTGACGTTCAATCGGCACTATCTTAGGGGTCATCCATAATTGTCAACCATTTTCCAAAGTGTACAAAACGTACACTTGGGGGGAGGGGGTTAAAAAATCAACATTTTTATACGATCACAAAAATTTTAATTTTTCGTCGTATATTGCTATCACGTTGGCGTCGTCGTTGTCGTCGTCCGAATACTTTTAGTTTTCGCACTCTAACTTTAGTAAAAGTGAATAGAAATCTATGAAATTTTAACACAAGGTTAATGAGCACAAAAGAAAGGTTGGGATTGATTTTGGGAGTTTTGGTCCCAACATTTTAGGAATTAGGGGCCAAAAAGGGCCCAAATAAGCATTTTCTTGGTTTTCGCACTATAACTTTAGTTTAAGTAAATTGAAATCTATGAAATTTTGACACAAGGTTTATGACCACAAAAGGGAGGTTGGGATTGATTTGGGGAGTTTTGGTTTCAACAGTTTAGGAATTAGGGGCCAAAAAAGGGCCCAAATAAGCATTATTCTTGGTTTTCGTACAATAACTTTAGTATAAGTAAATAGAAATCAATGAAATTTTAACACAAGGTTTATGAACACAAAAGGAAGGTTGGGATTGATTTTGGGAGTTTTGGTCCCAACAGTTTAGGAATTAGGGGCCAAAAAGGGGCCCAAATAAGCATTATTCTTGGTTTTCGCACCATAACTTTAGTATTAGTAAATAGATATCTATGAAATTTAAACACAAGGTTTATGACCATAAAAGGAAGGTTGGGTTTGATTTTGGGAGGTTTAGTCCCAACAGTTTAGGAATAAGGGGCCCAAAATTGAACTTTGTTTGATTTCATCAAAAATTGAATAATTGGGGTTCTTTGATATGCCGAATCTAACTGTGTATGTAGATTCTTAATTTTTGGTCCCGTTTTCAAATTGGTCTACATTAAGGTCCAAAGGGTCCAAAATTAAACTTAGTTTGATTTTAACAAAAATTGACTCCTTGGGGTTCTTAGATATGCTGAATCTAAAAATGTACTTAGATTTTTTATTATTGGCCCAGTTTTCAAGTTGGTCCAAATCGGGGTCCAAAATTAAACTTTGTTTGATTTCATCAAAAATTGAATAATTGGGGTTCTTTGATATGCCAAATCTAACTGTGTATGTAGATTCTTAATTTTTGGTCCCGTTTTCAAATTAAATTGGTCTACATTAAAGTCCAAAGGGTCCAAAATTAAACTAAGTTTGATTTTAACAAAAATTAAATTCTTGGGCTTTTTTGATATGCTGAATCTAAACATATACTTAGATTTTTGATTATGGGCCCTATTTTCAAGTTGGTTCAAATCAGGATCCAAAATTATTATATTAAGTATTGTGCAATAGCAAGAAATTTTCAATTGCACAGTATTCAGCAATAGCAAGAAATCTTCAATTGCACAGTATTGTGCAATAGCAAGCAATTTTCAATTGCACAGTATTGCACAATAGCAAGAAATCTTCAATTGCACAGTATTGTGCAATAGCAAATATTTTCAATTGCACAGTATTGCGCAATAGCAAGAAATATCTAATTGCACAATATTGTGCAATAGCAAGAAATTTTCAATTGGAGTTATCTTTCTTTGTCCAGAATAGTAGTTGAATCAACTTAAATCATTGTTTTATACAATATACAATGTATATTCACTTTTACTACCAACTGATAAATTAAAACAATCTTTACCATTCAGTGATAACAAGCACTTTATTTTACATTTTAATATTTTATGATGTATTTAAATGAGGAGTTATTGTTGCAAACTCCATTAGGAATTTGAATTGAGATCAGTTTTAAAAAAAGGGAAAGGGGGATGTGAAAAAAAAATGGGGGGGGGGTTAAATTTTTCTCATTTCAGATTTCATAAATAAAAAGAAAATTTCTTCAAACATTATTTTGAGAGGATTAATTTTCAACAGCATAGTGAATTGCTCAAAGGCAAAAAAAATATTTTAAGTTCATTAGACCACATTCATTCTGTGTCAGAAACCTATGCTGTGTCAACTATTTAATCACAATCCAAATTTAGAGCTGAATCTAGCTTAAATGTTGTGTCCATACTTGCCCCAACTGTTCAGGGTTCAACCTCTGCGGTCGTATATAGCTGCGCCCTGCGGAGCATCTGGTTACACTTTTTTTTATCACTGTATAAAACAGTCAGATATGTTTCAGTTTTTTTCAATGCAAATTTCTATATTAAACTATATTAAACTAAACTATGATAGACAGGATATTTTTTTTTTTATTAAAAATGATTGCTTCTTGTCTTGAAATCTGAAAATGGTTGATGTACACTTTTTGAGGGAGGGTGGGGGTCTGAAAAAGTGTATGTTTTGTACACTTTGGAAAATGGATGACCCCTTATTGTGTTTATATATATATATATAATTAGTTAATGTAACAATGTATTTGATTAAAGAAGAAGCTACAGAGAGAACACTAAGGGGGGTCTCATTGGGGGGTTCCGATCCCGGATCCCGCTTACTGTTTTGCCCGATTCCCGTGTCCCGCTTACACTATGTACGTAAGCAATTCTCATTTTTTTGTCATTTCCCGGGTCCCGCTAGACCTCATTTCCCGACACAATAATTTGACTTTCACGTGTCACGTTTACAAAAAATCGGCAATCCCGCATCACGCTTAGACCCCAATGAGACCCACACTAAGGTAAACCCAATTTGCATTATCCATTTTTAGATGATAACGTTTAACTTGTACAATTCGCTTGTGTATGTAACAATATGTATTTTATTTTAACGAAAGAAATCTCTGTATTACTGAAAAATGATTACAACAGGGTTTTCCATATAACAAACTTGTCAAAACATTTACTACATTTATCATTGGTACAAGAACATCATTCAAAAATATATCTCAACAGGCAGACATCTATGCCCTTCAACAATGAGCAAAAGCCATACTTTTAGTCAGTTGCTTTTAAACATGAAAACCAAGTGCCTTTTATCACCAAAATCAATAACTTGATAACAAATACAATAAAACGCATGTAATATTTCTCAACAAACTGGTTGATAATTAAAATTTTTGGTTTTTCCACCAAAAAATAATACCTCATGCATAATATCCACAGTTTACAATAGTTTATACCTCATTGTAATATTTGCCATTGAACTTAAATAAGCAATAAATATTCAACAGTATATTTTTCTTTCAAAGGGAGATAAATCCAGATGTAATATTTGAGATATATAATTACAACATCACAACAATGGATAACTTCCAACATTTCATGGACAGAATAAGTCATGGTGGGATAACAGATGGGAAACCAGTTGATCTGGTTCTCAGTTGTGTTGATAACTTTGAAGCTAGGATGACAATTAATACCGTAAGTCAGGGTAACCAGTAGATAGAAATTAATTAATGATAAGGGACGACATCAAAAGTTCAATGTAGGATAAAAAACTTAATTCACACAGTTTTTTCACTGAACCCCCCCCCCCCCCCCCCCCCTCTTAACTTTATTTGAGAAAAATTGATTTACCAATAGGGATATATTTTAAAAATTGATTTTAGATATACAAAACTTGCAGAATTTTAACCCCCCCCTAATCCCCAAACTATTTGATTTAAGTTTTTTATTCTACATCCATCTTTTGATGTCGTCCCTTACATCTCCAATATTGATCATTCCAAACAAAATCCTAAAGAAAAATATTACTTAAAGAAACAAACATTAGATGTTTTTTGTAGAAAGGAATTGCTGTGGATTAATTTATTTTTGTGGGTACCAATTTTATGGAGTAAGGATGTACTTGGGTTAGGTTTTGGAATTTGTGTCAAATGTTCAAACTCCTTGGTGTTTTCCCATACAATACCAGGTAAAATATTTTGCCCCATAACACCCATTTATTTTTTCATATAAGACTTTATAGCTCATTGAAAAGTCATTAACCAAAATTTAAGAAGATTTTTTATTTTCTTTGTTTTGTTTTGAGACCCTAATAATACCAATGCAAATATAAGGTAAAAGTCTGAGTCAGCCTTTTCCCGCCATATTTTAAATCTCAAATATCTCGAATAGGCGGTCCATGACCTATCTAATATTTTTAGCTTATTTTTATCCTTAGCGAATGCTCTACCGGCTTAAAGTATCAATTTTAATTTCTTAATTTCTTAATTTTCACCTAACCTCACGTAAGTACATCCTTAAGGAAAACTTACATCTTTGTGAATATTTGATTTTGTGGTTTTACCAAAATTGCATACAAGCCTATGGAAAATAAGCTGTTCTTTGAACATTTAATTTCGTGGTTCACCAGAACCCACAAAATCCACGATAATTGGAATCCAATGAATAAAAGTGAATCAACTATTTTTTGTTGAATATTAATTTTTTGGGGTTTCATGGTTACAGGTAAACCACAAATTTAAATGTTCAACCAAATACGAATTTCTATCAGGATGTTTGCAGACTTTGGCAAAACCACAATATTACATACATGTTTATCGCAAATAAGGTAAGTTTTTTCAAAATCCATGAAAACTGGTACCCACGAAAATAAATGAATTTACAGTATGCTAGTTGAGTACTGGATGTAGTCTAGTAACTTTTGTTCCTGTTATAAGCCTGCGTTGGAAACAAAATAGGCCAGGCTACAATAATGCCAGGTATTATTATCTGGTAACCTTTTTACTCTTTTATAGGCATGTAATGAATTAGGTCAGTCTTGGATAGAGTCAGGAGTTAGTGAGAATGCTGTGTCTGGTCACATACAGTTTATAGTACCTGGTGATACTTCATGTTTTGCTGTAAGTGTGAATAAATCTTTAAAATAAAAAAAATAATTTCTAATGAACTTTCTGTATAAACTTTTATCACATGTAGGAGAGACTGTTTTGCATTAGATCAGATAGATAGATTGATTGATTGGTTGGTTGATTTAAAAATTGTCATACTTCTTCTGCGATTGCGCATACTTTCAGAACATCAATTTCTATGTAACGTTACCCAATCAAAATGAACATTACAAACGATGTTGCATTAGAATTATGAGTAAATATTCTATGGGAGCCAGTAAGTTATTTATCATGTTTATTGTAGGAATGGCTGTAATATTTTATCTGACTTATGAAGAAATAACATAAAAAATGTTTTGCACACAGAATAACCAGCATTTATAATTTAAATTTTGGCTGAAAGTTTTTTAGTCTATCAGCTCATAGACATTCTTGTCACGTGATCGTGACATTATCAATGTTTTTTTCATGATTTAGTCCTTAAATATGGAATTTAGAATTAAATTATAAGGAATGTATGTAATATTTTGGATGAATATTCAAAATAACCAGAAAAATGTGGTGTACTTTTAAATAACCTGATATTGTAATTACATTTTCAGTGTGCCCCACCTCTTGTTGTAGCCACCCACACAGATGAGAAGACATTAAAAAGAGAAGGTGTTTGTGCAGCAAGTCTTCCCACCACTATGGCAATTGTTGCTGGGTTCTTAATACAAAACACATTAAAGTAAGTAAGATACATAGAATGATTAGATATCACGATCTGCATCCCTAGGGGCAAACATAGAAAGGGTGGGTAAAATTATGCTTCATGGGAATCATATTTTAAAGTAATCATAGGTCACCATATGGCCTAGTTTATATATTGTAATATGAATACATTAGGAGGTCCGAGACCACAATTGTCGTCCCTTGATTTTCGTTGTTCACGAATATAGTCCCTAGTGTTAACAGTGGGTTACTTGCCATTTATTTTTATACCCCTTCCAAATTTATTTCTCCAGGTTTAATGCCTCAAATTGTAAGTAGGGGGTTGAAATGACACTGTAAAAAAATTTGGGCCCAGAATTTTACAGGAAAGTAGGGATTTGGTCCAGCTGAAAAAGGTTAAAAATTAGCACTTCGGAAGCTGTCAAAAGATTTCAAGACACCCTAAACTCAAAATTGTCCATATTTTGAGTTAGAGGCAATGAAGTTTTCTATAATTTTTCCGTAATTTGTCCCAAAAATAGTACAACACACTGTAAAAATTTCATTGAGAAAGCGCAGGTGGGATTTTTTTTATTTTCATTTATGTTCTAAAAGAAATGTTGTACGAATAAATTGTGGTCTCGGACCTAAGAGGTGAAGTCTGTAAATATAGAATCTGTACTTTGGCAACCTCCCTAAATGATTTGGTGGTGTCAATTTGTCAAATAGCACGAAACTGAAGGATTTAAACTTTTATTTTATAAAATTTCTGCAAAAATGACCAATTTTGGCATTTTATGGTCAAAATATGCATTTTAAGGCTTTTTCAATATTGATGCATACATGGCATCCCGACTTTCTATCTGACAGGTTTTCATGCGTCAATACTTGTGTTTCTATGCCTTAAGTTTATCTACTTCTTTTATTTGTTTATGAACTCAGAATCTACAGAAAAGAAGATTATCTCAGACAGTATGTGCAAAATGTGTTGTATATATGACCCTTGTCTAACGCCCTGTTTGGATGAAGTCAAAAGTAGGGTTCTTGGTACATAAAGTTAGAAGTCCACAATAAAGACCTCACTAAATTTGTATCAAAAGCACTTTACAATGTCTATTGTACCTGTTCCATTTCACATAATATCTTTCTTTTCTTCTGTAGGATAGCAAGTGGTTTAAATATAAGCCTGTTGAGACTAAAATTGCATTCAAGTTTTTCACTAAAAAGGCAAAAATCTTTGTATCAGACCATAGTGTCTGCAAGAAAAGTTAATTGTAAGAGCCTTTTTGTGCTCAGATTTGTTGCATCATGTCACATGAGTATAGAAATGATAAAAAAGACACATTTTTTTAATTTCTTATAGCCACAATAAGCATTTTTTAAATTAAATGTAAATATGTGGCACGGCCTAAATTGACCCTTGTTTTTGTCCAGTCTTCCTTGGCCTAAGACCCTTTTAAACTAATATGAAATGTTATTTGTCACTTTTCTTTAAGACCCTTTTAAACTAATATGAAATGTTATTTGTCACTTTTCTTTCCATTTAAAGTACATTCAATACATATGTAAGGATTATTTTTAACCAAAAAGCTTCACAAATTTAAAATTGCTGGAAAATATTACATCTTCATGTAAGGCCCCCTTTCATTGAAAAACCTCAATTTTTATGCCCAGGCTGATATAAATTTGACTTTTGAAAAATTATACCAAGTCTGATAAATCAAATGAGTACTCTAATGCTTTCAGTACATAATAAATGATATATTAAGACATTAAAAAAGTATTTTTTTGCAATATTTTAATTTTTAAAGCCCAAAATGTTGCTAAGTGAAATTTTTCAATTTTAACATTAAAATTTAACACACAAAGATGAGTATAGAATTTAACATATTGTCTATAATATATATCCTATTGCTATGAAACTTTGTAGGCAGTCTTATAATACATTAAGCTTTGATCACACCAAGTTTGTTTAAGATTTGTCAACTTTTTCTATCCTATTAGGTCCGAGACCATAATTGTCGTCCCTTGATTTTCGTTGTTCACGAATATAGTCCCTAGTGTTAACAGTGGGTTACTTGCCATTTATTTTTATACCCCTTCCAAATTTATTTCTCCATGTTTAATGCCTCAAATTGTAAGAAAGGGGGGGGGGTGAAATTACACTGTAAAAAAAAATTTTTGGGCCCAGAATTTTACAGGAAAGTAGGGATTTGGTCCAGCTGAAAAAGGTTAAAAATTAGCACATCGGAAGCTGTCAAAAGATTTCAAGACACCCTAAACACAAAATTGTCAATATTTTTGTCGAGCCTGCAACTTTTGTTGCAGAAAGCTCGACATAGGGATAGTGATCCGGCGGCGGCTACGGCGGCTACGGCGGCGGCGTTAGCTAACTTTTTAAAAGCTTTATATTTTAGAGGGTGGAAGACCTGGATGCTTCATACTTTGTATATAGATGCCTCATGTTACGAAGTTTCCGTCAGTCACATGTCAAATGTCCTTGACCTCATTTTCATGGTTCAGTGACCACTTGAAAAAAAAGTTCAGATTTTTTGTAATGTTGAATTCTCTCTTATCATAAGTAATAGGATAATTATATTTGGTATATGCGTACCTTGCAAGGTCCTCATGCCCGTCAGACAGTTTTCACTTGACCTCGACCTCATTTCATGGATCAGTGAACAAGGTTAAGTTTTGGTGGTCAAGTCCATATCTCAGATACTATAAGCAATAGGTCTAGTATATTCGGTGTATGGAAGGACTGTAAGGTGTACATGTCCAACTGGTAGGTGTCATCTGACCTTGACCTCATTTTCATGGTTCAGTGGTTATAGTTAAGTTTTTGTGTTTTGGTCTGTTTTTCTCATACTTTATGCAATAGATCTACTATATTTGTTGTATGGAATGATTGTAAGATGTACATGTCTAGCGGGCAGATGTCATCTGACCTTGAGCTCATTTTCATGGTTGAGTGGTCAAAGTTAAGTTTTTGAGTTTTGGTCTTTTTATCTAATACTATATGCCATAGGTCAACTATATTTGGTGTATGGAAATATTTTATGATCTATATGTCAGTCCCGCAGGTTTTATTTGACCTCGACCTCATTTTCACGGTTCATTGCTCAGTGTTAAGTTTTTGTGTTTTGGTCTATTTTTCTTAAACTATAAGTAATAGGTCAACTATATTTGTTGTATGGAAGCATTGTTAGCTGTACATGTCTGCCTGGCATGGTTCATCTGACCTTGACCTCATTTTCATGGTTCATTGGTCTTTGTTTAGTTATCTTGGTTAATGCTAAGTTTATGTGACAGTTTTTAATAAAGTTTTATACTTAGGACTATCAACATAATATCAATAATTAGTAAAGAAGGCGAGACATTTCAGCGTGTGCACTCTTGTTAATTAGAGGCGATGAAGTTTTCTATAATTTTGTTATAATTTGTCCCAAATTTGTACAACACACTGTTAAAATTTCATTGAGAAAGCGCAGGTGGGATTTTTTTTATTTTCATTTATGTTCTAAAAGAAATGCACTACGAATTAATTGTGGTCTCGGACCAGAACAATAGAAAATCACTTATAACAAGAATGTGTCCATAGTACACGGATGCCCCACTTGCACCATCATTTTCCATGTTCAGTGGACCGTGAAATTGGGGTAAAAACATTGATTTGGAATTAAAATTAGAAAGATCATATCATAGGGAACAAGTGTACTAAGTTTCAAGTTGATGCGACTTCAACTTTATTAAAAATTACATTGACCAAAAACTTTGAACTTCGCAGTATCATTTTCTGTGTTCAGTGGACCATGAAAATGGGGTCAAAACTTTAATTTGGCATTAAAATGGAAAGATCATATCATGGGGAACAGGTGTACTAAGTTTCAAGTTGATTGGACTTCAACTTCATCAAAAACTACCGTGACTAAAAAATCTTCAACCTAAAACGGGACAAAGGACGGATGACATACGGACGGATGGAGGCACAGACCAGAAAACATAATGCTCCTCTACTATTGTAGGTGGGGCATAAAAAGGACTACTTTAGAAATAGTGTGCCTCTTAGGCCACGGTTTTTTAATTTGTTGGTTTACGTATTTTCCCCATGAAAAAGTCAGGTCGGTCGGTCGGGGGAAAAAAAAAAATATCTTTCAACACAGAAAAAAAAATGCAAAATAAATATACATTTCACCTTTCTTACAAAATGTTTTGTATGATATTTTGTCATCATTTCAAATTTTAGTTCGATGAAATATTCTTGCTCAGCTGTCATAAATATCGCATGACATTGTCTAATGATTTGCCGTAAAAAAAAGGGGGTGTTCACAGACAAAGACGAAATTAAATCGTCTTTTCACAAACAAGAAAAACAAATTCGCGTAGCTCTTAATCAATTCCAGAAAACTTGGTGAGTAATGATCTTCAAAAACGAAAACTGATAAAGAAAAAAATGTAAAAAACGTCGTACGAAAATAAGTTTCAACACACGTGTCAAAAACGTAATAGACTTGTCCACGGAAAAATTGAGAATATCGGGTTAATCTAGTGTCATGCATCCCCGTTTTTAATCCAAATGGACGATATTTTTTTTTATTATCCATGAAACAAGAAAATTCTAAATGACTTGTTGATATTCAGAACTTTTACTTCCAAGGTGCTTTCCACCTGTCCACATTTGGACAAGTCTATTTCTATGAGATTATGCATCTTACAGACTGATTAGACAAATAAGGGAAACAAACTTATTGTGTAATGGGTTTTAAACACAATTTTTGTTCCGCAAAATTATTTGGGTAAACGACATTTCAAGGTCAGTAATAATTGATTTGTCTATTTTTAGAAACGTAAACTGGAAGTTTTATTTTTTCACAACAGAGAGTGTTATCAATTTTGTTAGTGATTCATGCATTTCATTTCATAAAAAAAGAAAAATTTAATTATTTTTCAGCGATAATGTATTTGTTTGGGTCTTGGGAATAAAAAAGCATGAAAAGTCAATTTTATTTTTATACTAGGAATCGGCAAAATCGGGTCGGCGGATCCGTAAACCAACAAATTAAAAAATCCTGGCCTTACTTTCTTGCAAGTTTGACATGGCGCAATCAGTCTGAAAAAATATTTCTCCTCTCTAGACATGCTAGAGGAAACTTTGTACATGGCAAATTATTGATTGAATTTTTAAGTATGACTTCAAATTATCTTGAATAATTAACTTTTTTTTCTGAATTTTCTTTTGTGACATCATAAAAAAAAGATGACCATTTCCGATGACGTCACATATATAGAGAACACAACTTTCTGCAAATCTTTGAAGAGGAAGGATAAACTTGATGAGATATTCTCTTTAAATCATTAGACAAACAAGATTCCACCACTATATCTTGTGTATTACGATAATTTGCCACTCTCGATAGTTAAATTTCAAATATTTTATGCCTCATGTTTTAGATTTTAGATTCCTGTGGAGAAATATCACAACACACTTGATGCAGTGGTGTAATTTTATATATCTGCAAAAGTCATTTCATTTACAGTAAAAATATACATGTATATACATTTTTTGTTGTAGATATAGGAAGATGTGGTATGAATGCCAATGAGACAACTCTCATATAAGACATGTCATATAGACTTGTCTTTGCATCTTTTTTCAAATGATAAAATTTCTCCTTTCAGATATTTATTAAAGTTTGGTAATGTGACCTACTATTTAGGCTACAATGCATTAAAAGACTTCTTCCCAATGATGGCAATGAAACCCAACCCAGAATGTGATGACTGTAACTGCAGAAAGCAACAAGAAGAATTTAAGGTACATATAACATACGGTAAAGGAGTAGGTCCAGTAAGACCCCTTTTAGACCCCAAAATATAGCAGTTTTACAAAATTGTTTAAATGTAAACTTTTAGTTATTTATTGGAAAGCAGTATGCTTCTGCTACATAAATATGGGCAGTTTTTGACAATACAATGCACATATATCAGGTACTAGCATCATTAAGTGATGCTTAATTACTGAAATCTTCACAATTTTAGCAATTGAGTTAAATCTTAGATGAGTGGGAAACAATGATCATATTCCTGACTTGGTACAGGCATTTCCTTATTTAGAAAATGGTGGATTATAGCTAGCTCCAGAGAATTATAGGGGTAAATTCAGTAAAAAATCTCCCATTCACTTTAATGCTAATCTATGTGTGGAAATAAATTTATACCTGATTAACCTTTAGAAATTAAAATCTTTCATATATCATTTATGAAAGTACAAATGTAGCCCTATATTTTGCAACAATAAAAACATAGGGTCATGCGGCATTTTTGGGCATTCACATGGCCTTGTTTACAAACAATGTTGATTCGCACTGAATTCCCATACTGACCCCCATTACTTTTCAACCCTGAAGGGAAAAAAATTAGTACATTCAGCATTTATTTTTTATTTTTTTTCAACTCTAGTTTTGATCCATCTACCAAAAAATATTTATTACAAACATTATCTGCCAATCAGAAGACCATATAACTTCAGTGTTATACAGAAAGCTCTCCCCTAAATGGGCGGTCCCTGATGACGTATATTTATTTACTGAATTTACCCCATTTGTTTTTATGCTTGCATACATACCCTATCTAAATACAGGTATATGAAAGAATGATTAAAAGATATATCATTTCTTAAATTATTTTCTCCCATGGTTTAAAGTAAATGATACTTGAAATATTTTTCTCTATGTTTATATTTGTTTTGTTTTTCTCTAGAAAAGAGAAGCATTGAAGCCCAAACCTGTTGTTGTTGAAGAAGTAGATACTGCACCTTTACATGACGAGAACCCATTTGGTAAGTTAATACCACAAGGGAGACATCAAATTCTAACAAAAGTCATATGAAAATATGTGTCGTTTTTCTATCCATTTGAATATTTTTACCTTGGATCTTTTCAAGCCAGCTCATATTCAAGCAGGTATAGAAAGATTTAGTATGAGTGCCAATGAGACAACTCTCCATCTAAGTTACAATTTATAAAAGTAAACCATTATAGGTCAAGGTACAGTACAGCCTGTGACTTCCTCTTAGTTATGTCGACCCTCTTGCATGGTCAACATCCAATGGTGAACATTTATTGGGGTATTCAATCTTGAGATGTTGGCCATTTATTGGGGGTCATAAATCATAGGCAGATTTTTTATCTAATTATGTTACCTGTTAAAATCAATCAGGGTTGAAGTTTTCAGCTGGTATGTTTCATTAAAATTTACCTGTACAGTTAACTTGGGTTTCTTTTAAAATTGACATTTCACCTTTTTTTTGAAAGTGTAGATTAAAATATTGTTTTAGTCTGTTAATTTATTATTATTTTTTTGTCTTTAATTATATATATAATTTTTTTATTTATTAATTGTTTTTTCCCCATTTTGGTATATTTTGTTTCTTATTCTTTTAGTTTCTTCTTAGTAAGAATCTTGAGTAGAAATGGCAGAAAGTCAAAGATAAAGTTATTGAAATAAACAGACTTTTAATAATTGTTGTTTAAGTAAAAAGTTTATATAAATGTACATGATGTACATTGTATTCAATTGTCTGTTAACATTATTAAATGAGTTATTACTATTATCAATAACTAATAATCATGCAAGTGATATTTTAATAAAAAAAATGAAAGTAATTAAACAATTTGGTTTCTTAACAAAATAAGATGATCAATATCAATCCTTTTACAATAAATTTTGATAACATCTAATATTATTCAGGAAAACTACAAGTACCATTATAAGGTTTAGGAAAAAACTAATTTTGTTTATCTAATTTTTTTTCAAATCTCAAAACAAGAGTTGTGCACAAACAATCACAGAAACGACTTATTTTCCAAATGCTTTTCAGTATATTATATTGTCGATAGTGCTTTTAAATAAGCGGAATTTATTTTTAGGATTTTGTTCTATCTGGGAAAATAAGTGAAAATTTACACCCTGCTAAAATAACCGCTATAAAGTTCAAAGTTCAAAGTTCTTTATTTCCAATTAAGGGCCCCTGACGGACATAATGACAACAATACACAATACATTCTCATTCATACATATATTGAAGATAAAATGAAAATTATAATTCACATAAAGAGGATGAGATAATATCATAGAATATATATAATCAAATAAAATATCACAACATAAAACAATTGTTATTGTTATTATACATGTTATACTGAACGACTTTAGAAACGCAACACTCATTTTGTTGAATTTTTTTACCAAATCTTGTTTGATTTTCTTACAACTACTTTACATGCTTATCATACTTCTTTCTCTGTACAAAAAATCAAACTCTGACTTACCTGTGGTTATTGAACATACCGAATTTTTGAAGTCGCACAAATTTCTTAAAGCGTAATTTTGGACCCATGAAAGATTGTTTCAGTTGTTTTGCTCTGTGAAACAGTTCTTTCAATCCTTTGCATCACTTAAACCAGTTTAGAAATGTTGCAACTCCATTTTGCCAAAACTGAGAAACAAAAAAAACTAAATTACCCCTTAAGAATACTGCAAACATTAAAACATAAACGTGCTGCAACCATACTGTATGACTACAGAAACTCGTCTTACTGTCCCTCTGACAACAATACAAGTAGACAAGATTTGTTGCTGTCCATCAATGAACAGATAAACGTTTAGTGACAATGAAACGTCAACAGAATTTGATTACACAGCATCATTTGCCAGACATGTTTACGGCCGCAACGTCAACTGCTTATCAAATTGCCGAGTGCCATTGAGTAAAGATTCATGCCATAAATGTTTCCCTTCAAATGAATTGCCAAAGAATCGACTGAAGAAAAACTTTAAAAGCCCTCAAGTTCCAACCGCATAATTGCCAAAACCAATTTATGGGTTGAACAAATGCAAAACCAGAAGGTGTTAAACAGAACCCAAAACATGTCAGACAGAATTTGTGGACCTTTCTGACAATTATTTTGGCGTTTGTAACATGCAGTCATCGCTTTTGACGGGGACACATTCATTCAAAAATAATACAAAAATAATCTAGTGTTGCGTTTCTAAAGTCGTTCAGTATATTTATAAGTTATTTTAGTTCTGTCAAAGTTTAATGTTTGATTTTACTGCCATGCCAGTGTGCCAATAAAAATAGTTTAATTATTCCATCATATAGATAGCTAACAGAGGTCCACCTTGTCTCTTATCCAGAAAAGCAAGTTGAAGCAATAAATAATACAAGTAATTATAATGTAAAAGAGACCAAGGGCAAAGACATGTTAGCAAGTTAGATTACGGTAAGTCTAACATCTAGAAATTATTGAAACTTATTTATACATAATTATTGTTTATTTACAGAAATAGAAATAGTTTCTGAAACAACAGAAGAGGAATTGAAACAGGCTGAAGGAGAGAAACCTCAGCTAACAGAAGGGGTCACAGTAGCATACACAAAACCAGCCAAATCAGCCACAAATGTAGGTTTGGGTAAACAAAGAGTTATTTATGATCAAGTTGTTACAGCAGTCTCAAAGGCTATTTCTTAGAGATAATAAATACCCACAAATATGTAAAGGATAGGCAATTCGAACATTGCAAAGTTTATAGACTTTTTTCAGTAGACATTTATGTAGAAAACTAGGTCAAACTTTCCACTCATGCAAAACATCTGGTGTCTGGTGAAACAATCTATAGGTTTTCCAATGTTGCTTTCACAAAAAGAATCCTTTGTTAAAAGAGAGGAGAAGGACCTAAGGGACATTCAAAATTTGCAAGTTGAAAAGAATATGACAACTCTATGGCTTAACAGAAAAAGACACACAAATACATGTTTCAGTACACATAACACAACATAGAAATCTAAAGACTGACTTTCTGGAGTCAATTTCACAATAAAACTTACGACTAAGATTGATCGTAAGAATACTGATTTGTTCATGACTTACGACCAATCTTAGTCTTAAGTATTTTTGTGAAACCGACTCCAGGAACCTCAACAAAAACCAGGGGGCATGTAATGTTCTCTGAAAGGGTATGCTATTCCTGCTCTACCTGTGGCACTTGTCGTGTTGCTCAATAGTATAATGTAGTAACAGTGTTTTCTTCACATAATTCATGTAATTAGTGAATTTCATTTTTATACCTAAAAAATAAAAATGGTGCTAAAATATGAAAGATAGAGAATACAAAAATGAGGAACCCCCAATCCTGATTTAAATTAAATCACCAAAAAAAAATGACTAAGAAGACAATCTCTGGCATGCAACCAAAATAATGTTATGTCATTGTGAAAAAAATACAGATTAGTCTTTTTCTGGTTGTACATGTTGTAGGATACATCTGAAGTGAATAAAATATGTATTTGTGTTTTTCTTGTTGTAGGACACATCAGCAACAGTAGGAGATGTTTCAGGACAAAGTTTGGACGAATTAATGAAACAAATGCAAAGTTTATGATGTTCAAGTTGTAAAAAATCTTGAAATACATTTTAAAATTATGCTTAAAAATTAATTTAACATGTAAAGAAATACTGGCTATTTCTGAAGTATTAAAGCAGTACTAGTCAAGACATGTGAAGATATGTGCCATTCAAGAAGGACAGGAGAAGCAGACATGGAAATGAGTTGTCTGCCCTTTGTTTCTATATTCCATTACAAAAGATAACAACAATATTGTAAAACAAATAATATAAATTCATTGCAGTTTAAGTATAAACATGATGTTACAGATTTTAATAGAACTGGTAAATAATTCTAGAAGCAAGAAACTTTCTATTAATGTTTAAAGCTTTCTATTGCTTAAAAAAATCAGTTATTTTTGGTGTTATTACTATACTATATTTTGAACTAATAATATATATGTTGATAGGACAGTCAGATGCAGTGTATTAAAACATTCTAAAATTCAATAATATATATGTTGACAGTACAGTCAGATACAGTGTATTAAAACATTCTAAAATTCAATAAAATATATGTTGTCAGGACAGTCAGATACAGTGTATTAAAACATTCTAAAATTCAATAATATATATGTTGACAGGACAGCCAGATACAGTGTATTAAAACATTCTAAAATTCAATAATATATATGTTGACAGTACAGTCAGATACAGTGTATTAAAACATTCTAAAATTCAATAATATATATGTTGACAGGACAGCCAGATACAGTGTATTAAAACATTCTAAAATTCAATAATATATATGTTGACAGGACAGTCAGATACAGTGTATTAAAACATTCTAAAATTCAATAATATATATGATGACAGTACAGTCAGATACAGTGTATTAAAACATTCTAAAATTCAATAATATATATGTTGACAGGACAGTCAGATGCAGTGTATTAAAACATTCTAAAATTCAATAATATATATGATGACAGTACAGTCAGATACAGTGTATTAAAACATTCTAAAATTCAATAATATATATGTTGACAGGACAGTCAGATACAGTGTATTAAAACATTCTAAAATTCAATAATATATATGTTGACAGGACAGTCAGATGCAGTGTATTAAAACATTCTAAAATTCAATAATATATATGATGACAGGACAGTCAGATGCAGTGTATTAAAACATTCTAAAATTCAATAAAATATATGTTGACAGGACAGTCAGATGCAGTGTATTAAAACATTCTAAAATTCAATAATATATATGATGACAGTACAGTCAGATACAGTGTATTAAAACATTCTAAAATTCAATAAAATATATGTTGACAGGACAGTCAGATGCAGTGTATTAAAACATTCTAAAATTCAATAATATATATGTTGACAGGACAGCCAGATACAGTGTATTAAAACATTCTAAAATTCAATAATATATATGTTGACAGTACAGTCAGATACAGTGTATTAAAACATTCTAAAATTCAATAATATAAATGTTGTCAGGACAGTCGGATACAGTGTATTAAAACATTCTAAAATTCAATAATATATGAAAAACAATTCCTATATGTTGACAGGAGAGTCAGATACAGTGTATTAAAACATTCTAAAATTCAATAAAATATGAAAAACAATTCCTATATGTTGACAGGAGAGTCAGATACAGTGTATTAAAACATTCTAAAATTCAATAAAATATGAAAAACAATTCCTATATGTTGACAGGAGAGTCAGATACAGTGTATTAAAACATTCTAAAATAAAATAAAATATGAAAAACCTTTCTTATATGTTTGTAATTTGGGTGTTTTTTTGTATACTTTGTTGATGATAACTCAGTGTATTTAAAAATTCTAAAAATTGAATAAATATATGAAATAGTATACCATTCTTATGTGTTTGTAATTTTCAACTTTTTTTGTTTTTGGTATACATTGTTGATTATACAGTACAAACCTTTACGTATGTCACACTTTTTTACACTAAACTTTACATGTCAGATGACCTTTACAGCAAATATTACAGGTAACAATGGTGTAAAATAAATTGCTGTTGATAGCTCTATAGTTGAATTAAATCAACATGTAATTATTACAAACTATACAGGTAAGTTACATGTAAGCATAATTTGAAATTAATTGCATTGACAACTTTAAATCAAATTATATCATAATAAAATTTACATGTTACCATAATTAGATCAAATTCAAGTCTCAATCTATTATGACAGTTTATACCATGCTACTGTTTATATGTAATCGTAATTAGATTAGTTTTATATGTGATGCAACACTTTCATAGCACCATTAAAGAGACTGGATAAGTAAATTAGTTACTAAGTTACAATACTTTTCTTGGTAATGATTCATTCAAAAAACAGTTGGTTATGACAGTAATATGCGTACAACCTACTGTAATCTTGGTAATATTCAAAGCATATCTTTAAGATCCTTTAAAGAGGCTTTATTTTATGTTTATATAGGAACCTCAATAGAATACACTGTAAATAAATACCAATAAACCCTTGTAATATTAAATTTATATCGATGAAAATGAATTGGTTTTATTTTAAAATGAAAACAAAAATGAACTTTATATAATCAGAAAACCCTTTTCTTAAATCTTTTAAAATTGTTAAAAATTGTTAAAGAAATATCAGCACATCACAAAGTTCATCTATCCTCCTCTGCAAAAAAAACCCACAGAGCAACACCTTTTAATATACCAGTATTACTTTAATAATGACTTGTTTTTAAAAAGTAAATGTGCTTGGCAGATATTATAGACAAAAACATGGACAGAAAGATATCCCCTACGCCACTGACTGCCACAGAACTGGTATATCTATCTACCAAGTAATCATGAATGATGCAGGTTTATCTAGTGACCATTCTTTTGATTTTTTTCCATCAATGGTTTGGATGAAATATTCAATCAATGTGAGGTTCGAGAAGAAGTTACTGAAAAGAACTCTGTAATCGCCAGATCGAGCTCCTTTGTTACTAGTCACATACTTGATGAACTGCTAAAATATTACCATTAATTTCAACATTATCCAGAGGTTAAAAGTTGAAGTTTCAAATCGCAAAACAATCAATTCAAAGTAGCGATTTTTTTCTATGTTGTTTGTGTCTTTCAGTTTAACACCTATAGTGTTTACAGACTCTAGTTGAGAGTTGCTTGTTCTTTGCATTATCTCTCATTTACATTTCCATACAGGATAGAATCACAAAAAAGCATACCTTTCATTGAAAATACCGAGATGTGGAATAAAAGTCCATGAGACAATGATCAAATGAAACAGCAAACTACCAGCTCACATAGATTTTATGTTCCGATGATATGTTATATAAAAATAAAGGACTTATGACTCGGCCAATACACTTTAAATGGACCTGTAGAATTATATTGACCTCTGACTTTGTCCTCTGTCAATATCATTTTACTAGGTCCATCATCAAAAGTCCATAATTGAATAATATTTACTACCTAGTACTGTTTCACAGTTCAACCAGTAACTTGAAGTTTACATACAGCAACTACAAACCAAGCTGATTAATTGTCGAAGTGTTAAATAGTTTGGTATGTATGATATAACATGTTTGTCCGGAGGAAATCTCAGAAACTGTTTATAGCTTTTTTTTCAAATTTTGTCAGAATGTTTTAACTACCATATGAACTTGTGCCTCTGGTATTTTCAGATTGATTCGTCGAAATTTGAAAAAAGTTACAGCTGTTTGGATTGTTTGGTACTTGGTATCTATATGGGAAAAAAATTGTCCGGCGGAAATCTCAGTTCTTTGTCAAATTTTGTCAGAATGTTAACTACCATATGAACTTGTGCCTCTGTTATTTTCAGATTGATTCGTCGAAATTTGAAAAAGTTACAGCTGTTTGGATTGTTTGGTACTTGGTATCTATATGGGACAAAAATTTGTCTTTCGGAAATCTCAGAAACTTTATAAATTCTTTGTCAAATTTTGTCAGAATGTTAACTACCATATGAACTTATGCCTCTGGTATTTTCAGATGGATTCCTCGAATTTAGAAAAAAGTTACAGCTGTTTTGATTTTTTGGTACTTGGTATCTATATGGGAAAAAAAATTGTCCGGAGGAAATCTCAGAAACAGTTTATAAATTCTTTGTCAAATTTTGTCAGAATGTTAACTACCATATGAACTTGTGCCTCTGTTATTTTCAGATTGATTCGTCGAATATTAAGTTTTCTTTGTTAATAAAAGATATAGAAGAAGCGAGGGGTATAACTTTGTGGCCCACCAGGCCACAGTTCCATCTAGTTTTTACTTGCTACACCAGTAAGAAACAATGATACTATTCCATAATTTTCAAATACTAGTACCAGTACGTACATATTTGATGTATACTGTTTACTTATTACATAGATGCAATAATATATATTATTATACTTTATGCAAATTTCTTATATTATCGATTCATTTCATTGGACAAGCGGCATTTGTTAATTTCAGCTAACCTTCTATAAGCCCCGCCCATCCCTAGCAACATGTGATAATATTAGCAACGGGTGTTTATGCCTAAAATTAACACCCGCTGAGCCCGAAGATTGCCGATTCAGAAAAATTAACACCCGCTGAGCCCGAAGATTGCCGATTCAGAAAAATTAACACCCACTACGGCCGATGTTTACCGATTCATATTTCCTCGTTATTTTCGTTATCACTAGACGACAACAAGCCGTTTCTGTTGCTATTTGATGTTTTGTTGTTGTTAATAAAAATAAACTATAATTTATTTAGGCATTCAGTATAGTAAAAAACATATAGTTTGTCACCCGAGACAAAAATTTTTTCCTCGAGTGTGTTAATCACCCTAACACCTTCATCCAAGGGCAGTATGTTAATATTATCATTTTTTTTTTGCTATTGTATCAACATATTCAAGGAAAGGAGGGTGACACATTTTTTGAGTCAAAAACAAACTTTAATTTATGTATTGCATCTTCTCATGTTACAAGACGAGTTGAATACATCTTAGCCCTGGGGGTCATCCCCCACCCCTCAAGTTCAGAAACCTTATTTTATCTTAAAAATGGTTGGAATCCCCACCCCTAAACCATATATTGTACTACTCATGGTTACAAGACCAGTTGTATGCAATATACATTTTAGCCCTCGGGGTCATCCCCACCCCCTCAAGATCAGAAACCTAAATTTATCTTAAAAATGGTTCAGATACCTTCCCCAAAACTATATATTTCCTTATTCATTCCTTGGTTGAGGCACATATCTATAGGTAACTACATGTATTATGTACCATAGCTCTTAAGTTTCCACTTAAAAGATGATCCCTAAAAAATGTTAAAAAACTATGAAATGGAAGGGGAGACATCAGTGTTAGCATACTAAAACAGTCCAGCATGCTGGACTCCTGTGACAACAGTACCTCTAGTCTTTAATTAATATTGCAGTTTTGGATCAAACATGGGGAGAATCTCATTTAATTATTATGTACCGCCCCCTGGTGTCTCTTCCAGTATTCATTAACAAAATTCATCCTTATTCATTCTCATATTTTCACTGCTGATAAACACATTTATTTATTTATTTAAAAAAAAGATATATTGTCAATTAAAATGTGTAATGTTATATTTTATATGTACTTGTTTATTCTTAACTTGTAACTTAATCATTATTGTTGAATATCAAATAAACCAGTGCAATCATTCAACTAAAACAACACAATTTGTATTGCCTGTAGACCAATAGAAACCGTCCTTACATAACACATCAATCAAATCAATCTGGGGTGTCTAATAATTTATTAATCCTTACAGAGTGGTTGCTTAACACCCACTCTAATAAATCATAAATTGTCAATTAAAAACTCAATCCCTGGGGTTGTCATCACTCCCCACATATTAGTAATTTTTAATTGTATCCAAAACTTTTGAGATCTCCAACATAACCAAATGGTTTTAATGCCTGATAACAAGTTTGGTTTTGCCCTACCCCTTATAACAGTAATCTTCAGTTATCTCAAAAGCAGTTGAAATCCCCACCCCTAAATTGTATATTTTCTCAGTTTCATGATAAAAATATTGTTTCAATTCAGTTTAAGTATATCTCATGGGGATTGTCGCAACCCCCTGTTATATATAGATGCCCTTGCGTTCCTGTGCTGTATATATTGTTAATTTCATGTGGTACTGCCATATATTTGGTCTTCCTTGCTGAATTAATTTGGGAGACGTTATAATCCCAAGATTGATGAAAGGCCTTCAGGCAGAGTCAATGAAGCTGGACCCTTCAAACAACAAGGTTTATAATTCCATACATTGTCACCTCAACATAGCTTAACATTGCTGAATTGCATTAATAATCACTCATGTTGAATATTTAACTGAATAACTATATTCAAGTCGTGCTGAATTTTTAACTAATTTTTTTAACACTGGCCAATTTTGATGAACGTTCAAATCCAAAAAGTGGTAAACAGCAACTGGTAAACTTTGCAATGTGGATATCTTCCTGGACCTGAGTCCTTGACAAACACTAAAAAATACAACTGAATGTGCATTATACCTTTTACAAATGATAATTGGTTTTAAATAATAAAAACTATTTTGTGTAACGTTGATATTTATACTAGATAACCAAGTATAATGTATGCCTGGCTAACTACGTCAGTTTTAATATGTTTTTTTATGTATTTTTCAAGTTAGAGGATCATGCGAGCCTGTGTCGCTCGTCTAGTAACCTATAAAAGTTGCCCAATCAGCATCAAATTAAGTAACTTTATAAATGACCTCCAATACATTGTTCATACAAATTACAAATCATTTGGTCTTGTTATTTCAGAGAAGTTTTTTTTTTATTTTCGATAAATCAGAAACAAGAGTTTGTTGTTTTGTTGTGTGATCAGCATGAAATGAATTAATTTTGTAAAGGACCGCTAACTAATCATTCGTATAAAGTAACAAATCTAATCAGCTTCAAATTAGGTAACTTTATAAATGACTTCCAATACATCATTCGTACAAAGTCAGAAATAAGAATTGCCTGTGGCGGCCATGTTTGTTGCCTAATCAGCATGAGTTGAGGATACTTTGTAAATGACCTCCCTGGCCAAATTCCTACAAAGTAACAAATCATTTAGCCTTGTAGTTTCAGAGAAGAAGATTTTTTTAAATGTTTACCAACAGCCACTAGGAATGTCTGTGGCGGCCATAAGTGGTACCATATCAGCACGTAATGAAAATTTTTGTAAAAAACCTCTCGTTCATCATTACTGTGCCTTTGTTGTTACAGAGGAGAAGATTTCTTTTACATTTCTACGAATCAGAAACAAGAATTGCCTCTGGCAGTCATGTTTGTTGACCAATCACCACGAAATGAGGGAGTTTTGTATAGGACCATCCATAGACAATATGTGCCAAGTTTGGTCCAAGTGGTTTCAGTGGAGAAGTGGAAAATGTAAAAAGTTTATGACGGACGCCAAGTGAAAGCAATAGCTCACATGGCCTGTGATCAGGTTATCTTATAAGGAATAAGAGGAAAGAAAGATGCATACACTATTTATTTTTTAGAAACAAATTTACAAGTGAACACACAAACACATATAGGAAATGAATATGAAATATATCAATATACAAGAATATATAAACCTGAGAATGGACAACATGCTTTTTCAACAAAATGAAAAAAAACCATAACATGAGCACATGGTCCATCAAACTTACAGATATAATGAGACTGTCTTACAATGTACAGTTGATAGGTAAATTTAAAAGAAAGCTGCAACAGAAATTGAGGAAGGTGGAGGGTTCAGGCTGTGGAACGACAAATTTAAAGAACTATTTCTTGATTGTAAGACAATTCTGTTCTTTAGTGTCAGTACTCAAAGTAATACCTAGGACCCCCCCCCCCCCTTTCCCCAACGTTAAAATACAATGTCAGTACTGAAAGTAGTACAAAGGAACTACAATCCCCACGTTAAAATTACAGTGTCAGCACTGAAAGTAGTAACTAGGGACCACCACAGCCACGTTGAAATACAGTGTCAGTATTGACAGTAGTACCTAGGACCCCCCCGCCCCCCCCAACGTTAAAATACAATTTCATTTCTTAAAGCAGTACCTAGGAATCACCATCCTCACGTTAAAATTCAGTGTCAGTACTGAAAGTAGTATTTAAGATCCCCATACCAACGTTAAAAATCACCCAAAATCTCATCAACTAGAAATAAGTACCTCCTCTATAAACATGGATCTAAAATTATGCAAAAGGTTTAAACGTTTAAGAAAAAAACATGAGGACATGTTAAGTTCTTAATAATAAAAAAGCTTTTCCTGGAAAATTATTTATACAGGCAGGGACAATATATACTATGTATATATTTATACTATGTATATATTTTCCCTCATACAGGTCATTCACAACACAATACGAAACAAATAAATACATTTAAATGAAAAATCTTTGCAAAAAGTAATTATTTTAGCAAGGAAATATGAACATTACTCTCGGATATTACTCGAAAAAAAATTATGTTAAAATACTCATTTGCCACTGAGACAAAATTACAAACAACCCACACGCTTACATTGTGAAGAACTATGCAATAACCATCAGTACAAAATATATATATTCATATAATCATTCGGCATTTTAGTAAATTGTCCAAATGTAGCTGGCAGAGGTACAACATTAAAAGTAGTTTGTTGTTGCACGCTTAGTTATGGACATTATCCGTTCACATTAGTTTAGGTATCGAAAGGCATTTAAAAAGTGCACTTTAAGTTAGAATTATTGTCTGGTGTATGTACTGTTTGATCCTGATAAACGGCGTGTGTATTGTCAACAGCATCGGTAATATGATTAATACGAAATTCCTTGAATCTTTAAATACTTGACATTTAAATATGAACTATGCACTTTAAGTGTTTGTAGTTGGAATAATCCGGGAAAAACTAACCCACTTGACGTTAAACTAAAAAAATTTAGGATCTTTGACTATTAATAATGTAGGAATTTGTTTTTGAACTGTTTTTTTTTCAATTCGGTCACACGACAGTTAATCAAAAACAGGACTTCCATTTTTGTTAAATATTCGGTAGCCACTGTCATATCTTCATCACATATATCGGATCCTGATACATCTAGAACACGCAGATTTGAACCGGTTTTTACTAATCTTATAAATTAATTTCCACTTAAGACAAATTGTTCTACATTTAGACGTTTTGGCAACAATTTGAAAAAGCCCGTCAGTAGTTAAACCAGTGACGTCTTCGAGATAAGTATGTCCAATCAAGGAGGTTATATTAGAAGGAGAGAGGACGAAAGACGATAATTACACATAAAATGTTACCGAATTTTCTTTAAGTGGGTGTTAATTAGTTGAGATCGACTCTGTCACAGAGGGAAATTTGTCCTAATTACATACCCGAGTAAGAACGGAAACACCCGAGGTGTCATAAACTGGCCGGATATACAATTATTGAAATGTTAATCAGATTTTTTGTGATCTTTTTTATTAAGTAATTAAAAATTAAAATTTAATTTTAAAAGTAAACTTATTACCAATAGAAATAAAACGAATATCCGTCTCATTGCCGTCAATGTTAATATCAACAGTCATAACAGAAAGTCACTTTTACGTTGTTCCCGATACATTTCTCTATGTTTCAATTGCAAATATTCCTTCCGGTCGTTACCGGTCACCGTAACTAAAGTACTTTGAATATTCGTATATTTTCTATGATTACTACCTGCCAATTCTCATAAGCAGAAATTGACAGGTGAAGCGAAAATCTTTGTTTAAAGAAATGTAGTGTTGAATAAAAATCGCTCACTAACTTTCCTTTAAACCCTCATAACTTTGTCATTTCTTAATCTTTTTTCACCGTAGACAGACGGTTGATTTTGAAATTGCGCAACAAATCTTTTTCCAAATCATAAACACCTATGCACTGCACTGTAACTAAAAATACACCTGAACTTTAATGACCCAGTCACTGATAACAATCACGTGACATGCGATTTATCTAATAGCCCGAATTACTCGCGGTAACAGCCCGGTACATCAGAGGGCCATGTCAAGTGGGTGATAAACATGTCGGTTTCTTTATAATTTTATCATTTTTCTCTGATCGAACTGCTATCCTGGGGATGCTAATTTTGTATCAAGTAGAGTGTTCACTCTCCTTCTAATATAACCTCCTTGGTCCAATATACATTTCTTCAAGGAACGATAAACTGCATATTGTGTTAACAGACTTGTCGTTGATAGTTGGACAATCGTTAATCCACAAACAACGAAGGTTATGCGTGTTTTTTTAGAATATCACACAATGCTTTGTCGTTTATGTTTGTGTGTGCAACATTTAACACTCGCAAAGAGACGAATTTGTCAAGAACAAGATTTTCTGTGAATTCTCCAGTTATTTGTGAGCAACGGAATAAGCTTAGAGTTTCTAATTGGTTTGCATACATTAAAATATTACTTAGGTCACTGTCAGTAAATGTTATTGAATCATTCACCACAAACCTTTTTAACAAAGAACCTTCAAATACTGTTTCGTGTAGATATTTGCACACACCACGCAATATTGCTAAATCTTTAACAGATACAAATCGCAGTATTTGAAACAAAATTTCCACTGGGAACAAAATCATTGCTGTTTACACAACTAAAGTCTCTGTAATATTTAAAAAAAAAAAGATAGAGCACAGATCATGAACGGAAATTGACGAGTTCCATAAATCACAGTTATGCACTATTTATTAATACTAGAAAGACCTTTAAATGAGAATATAATCAGCGGTTCTTATTTCATAATTCTCTGTCGCTTAAACTGATTATAGCACGTGTATTATAGACGACAATCTTGTCATGCTGTACAATTGTGACCAATGGAAACAACGGGATTTAACTGTTTTGATTCAGTAGTAAATGAAGAAATTTCTACAATAAATAAGTGACAGTGATTTATATATCTTGTTATCCAGATCTATTCTAAAACAATAAGGCGTGGTCTGTACATGATATCAAGTGACCTGGTGAATCGTTTAGAACAGAGACGGGTAAAACGCGTTCAAAATGACTAAATCCCTGCGATATTCTGCAACGGCCGTCAATTTCTGACCAAATCCCTGCAACGGCCGTTAATTTCATCCCCCCCTTTTTTTAATGAAAATTAGGTATATCTTTTGTGTAACTGAACCTTTCAAAAAAAAATGAAGTGACCATTCTATGACAAATTATATAAACAATTCAAAATATTTAACAAGGTACGAATTAATTGTTTACGCGTTTTGTGATGCCTGTTTCAATAGTTCAAGAACGTAAATACACATTCAGGTAAATTGTTAACATTATTAAAACGATCACCACCTGTCACACAGAGATTCAATAAATGTACATTTAATTATTTTAAAATGGGTATACCACTAGTCATAGAATGGTCATTTCATCTTTTTGAAAGATTCAGTCACAAAAAAGATATACATCATTTTCAGTTGGAAAAAAGGGGCAAATTAACGACCGTCGCAGGGATTTAGTCATTTTGAACTCGCTTTACCCGTCTCTGTTCTTAACGATTCACCTCCTGTAAATAAAAATAAAAGTTGTGATGCTCAACCAATTTATTTTTTTCAAATTTTTGATTGATTGATTGATTGATTGGTTAGTGTTTAACGCCAACTTTAGCAATATTTCAGCTATATCGTGGCGAGAACAGTTTTTTGTTATTTAGAAATTACATGTGGATGAAATATAAAACACTTTATATAAAATCAAAAATCTTTGATAATTTTTTCTTCAATCAAAATTATATAATGTGACATTTAAAGAATTTTTGTTATCACCTTGTGGTGCGAATATAATATATGTATTTATACCTTTTAATACCTTTAATGTAAACTTATATTCAAGATATGATACAATACATTAATTGATCAGCGAGAAAAATTTTCCAGTCAGAAGAAAAAATTAAAATAAAATTCAATTTACTCACTTTCATTTTTATTTGAGTTTGGAAAAAATTCGCGATGTTATCCTTGTTAAACAAGCGCTAAAAACTGGCCTTAACATCTTTGATTTAACATAATACATTCAGTCAACCTGGCCTACCATTCACTGATGCATTTGCCCTTACACTTCTTGGTAGGTGACGGAAAGGACTATTGGAAATGCAACCATAATGAGGTGTTTGATATGTACAATCATACAATTGGTTTAACCGTTCTCTGCGATATTGTGTATATTGAAAACAAATACAGTTTGGCAAGATGTTAACTAAATAATGGTCATGACATGTTTTAAGTTCATGTAACAATCTAAAAAAACTCATCACGACTTAATAATCCAGGTGGCTTTGTAATACCAAAGTAGTCAAACATATAAAACTCGTGTACAATGGAACGATAAATGGGCATCATATATAGAGAATGAAGCCATTCACAATTTTTCTTAATAATTTTTCTTGGGAACAGTAACTTTACAAAATTTGGCTCAAGTTCGAACTTATTAATTATGGGTACAAGAAGACTAGCTTTACGATCTCTACACCTTTCTACAGTATCATCACTCTGCAAATTACTTAAATCAAAGAGCTGAATAGCTCTGAGGGGAAAGACGGCCCTTGTTTCTATTTCATTTTATTTGGGGGGGGGGGGGGTATCTTTTGATAGTCTTCATATAAAGAATGAAAAAAAAGAACAGCTAGAACATGTGGAAGGTTGACACTATTGGAATCAATTGTTGTTTAATGTAATTTCGTTTCTTTAGTTTAGGATTCAATTTAGACCAATGGAAGAGATCTGCATCTTCTTAATCTAAACATTCAATTAAAGTTGATACTTAATTATCTAAAATTCAACTAGTTGAATTCTGTCATTTAACAACAACTACAATTATTTTTGAAATCTTAATAGTGTACAACTGAACTGCAGGCTAGGGCCATTTTCCACTTTTTGTGACAGTACTCTTAAGATTTTTAATTTTTTTCTTAAGAAAGTTAGTACTGAAAAATCTATTCAGTTTTAAATTTTCATTGATAAAGTTCCCAGTTACATCTCTCATCACAGGGATACAGGTACTAATAAAAATAACAATATGATTGATGTAAACTGTGTGAAGCTTGTTGCCAAATCCTACATTTTGAAATATTTGTAAAATTTCATGAATACATAGGTTTAAACTACAAAATGCAACATTTGTATTTTTTTTTGTTACTATTACAATGATTATGTTGGTACACAAATTCAGTTTAATGGAAGACTACTTATCATATACATTTTAAGTGTTTTTTTTAGTGGATAATTAGCTCATAAATTGAGGTGCTCCTGAATTGGAGGAAGATTCTCAAAACAGAGTTTTACAGAAAAAAATGGAAAAGATCGTTTCTCTCCCCAATCTCATGTAGGCCCTCGGACTTTTGGTTACTTTGAAAGTTGTTGACCTACAAATTAAAGTATTGCATCGCCATGTTGATGTTTGAATCATCTACAGCAACCATCATTATGTTTAAATTTAACAAATACTATTTTTTAATAAGTGCACAATCTTTGAGAATGATTTAAATAACCAGTGAAGGATATCCCTGCTTATGCGTAGTGTGGCATTCCAACAATGACGTCACTAAAATATAATGTAGGTTGGATATATTTAGAATATCTCGTCATACTGATTTTTCCGGATTGTAAAAGAAACGTAAAAAGTGTAAAGGAGAGCTCAATATACGATAATTTTGAGAGAAACAGAAGGGAAATGTGTTAGAAAGTGTTTAAAGTCAATGTATTCATTTGTGTCTCCCCATCTCATCATTCTCAGTAAGATTTGTTGGGGGGGTTTTCCACACTATAAAAACAAAATGAATGATGTGAGGGAATGTCACTCTGGTCAACCCCATTGGGGATTGACGGCTTGAAGCCGTCTTCCCCAAAAATAACCTAGAGTGAAACGACGATTACATGCGGATACATCAATATCTAATTCTACCAAAAAGGTTTACATAACTATTTACACTATTCAACAAAAATAAACTCCTGGTAGTTTGGACTGGGGCGTGATGGTAATTGAAATTGATCCACCATCTTGTCCAAAGTTCAATCTAATGATAAGCTTCTCAATTATTGAATACACTTGAAGTTCTTCTTTCTCGTTAACCTCAGATTTTATCGCCTTTTTAGATTTTTGTTTAATCGCCCCAAAAATGAGAAAAAAAAGACACCAATACAAATAAAACAGAAGGCGTATATTTTGCATGTGTTGACAAAGTTAACATTGCACTACAAATATATAGATATCCTCGAACCGAATTTTATCATTTGGTTTATTATCACAACAAAAGGGAGAAGCTTACTCCTGCATCAAAGATTGTATATAATAAGAAAAGCAGACAATCAAGTAAACAGCACTTTTGACACATATACCTTGATGCAATATATTTTAAAACTTTTGTATATTATCAAATTGTATAGCTTTGAATATGTTTTCTTCATTTTCTACTCTACAACAGAAAAAAGACTCAAAAACATAAAAAAATAACCGACATTGAAAGATTTTGATGAAATGCAGGACGAAGAAATTTGAAAATGAAGAAATTCTTCTCCAGGCAAAGAACTTTCGAAAGGACGTCTAGTTACTGAATATGTTTGAACGAAATGCCACTTAGTGGCGTGGCATACTTTAAACATGGACATTTTCGCTAAATCTGCGATCAGTAAAAAAAACAATAAAAAAAACAACATCATGCACGTTGTTCACGCAAACATTCAGTATTGAATACTTGACAGTTTTGAACAAGAGGCTCACGAGAGCCTTTATCGCTCACTTGGAGCATGGCTCTTCGACAGTTCAATTAAGACACCTATGTAAAAGTATCTTCCCTGCCGGTGGTAATCTCGGATTGGACGCAGATCACAGGACATAATTTTAATTACTAGTATGTCATTATTTCATAATAATGAAAGGAACTCATCTAAGGACTGTTGTGATCAAACTTGGTTCACATTGGTGAATTTCTAGTTAAAAACGTACTTCACTGAGGAATTAGACCTTGGCAAATTTATGTGCTCTGTAAGTGGAAAATGTAAACCCGGTATGATTTGTAACTGCATCTCCCTATCTAGAATTTAATCACCATCACTTTCGAATTGAGCTACTAAATCCTTTGTAAGCTCCTTATATTCCTCAACAAATCGGCTTGGCACTATTAAGAATGGGTCTATCGTAAATTGTTTAGATTGTACTGTCATGTTATCAAAAATATGCAAAGGGCGTGTCATTTTTTCTTTATATATTTGATATTTACTACCCACAATGGCTTTGAAGTTGGAACAGGGAAAATTTTCCTGTAATTTCTCTTCAACTTTTGAGTCAAATATGTCAAAATGCAATGCTATCCAAATGTATAAAATAGTATTAATATTTAATTTATATACATCTACATCATCTTCTCTGCATAACATTTGCGGTTCACTAGTCAGCAATTTGTCCTGATCACAATTGTACATATGAAAGGAAACTTCTGATCCTTTTACTAAAAATGATGGAATGAATAAATTTGATAAAGAATTGTTCTTTTTAGCATTACAGAATGCATTGACTATTGTCTGAGCAAGAACTTGAGACGGCATTTTTTTCTTTGGTGCTGTTTGAAGCTTGACCTCAATAATGCTTGACCAACCATGCCCTAAAACTGACGTGGAGCACTCATCTTCATGCCCCTCCAAATCACTTTCATTTAAGCTCATTTGTCCTAGTTCACCACTCCCATCTGCCAGGTCTTTCTCCTCCGGTAACGTTTCATCACCACATGCACCAGTATCTTCTTCTGTTGTATTAACTTCCACAATACTATGTCTAACCACAATATCTGCATTTCCATGCCAAACTGCTTTGTTGCCTTCAAAAAAAAAAGAAGAGAGAAATATTTCACATTTTTTAATAACATGGTTTTGCACATAACCCACTTTTAACTTACTATTATTTGGTTGATAAGTGAATTTAATCTTTAAAACAATGTTAGTGTTATTCATATGTACATACTTAATTAACATAATTTTTTATGGTAAGCAGCCTTTAACTCTCAACTCAACACATCCTCATAGATTTCACATCAGCAGAGCAATTTTGAATGCAATAACTTGGTATGTTTATGAACAAAATACAAACTAGGAGGTCCTCTTTAAGAGGACTAAAATATGTGTCTCTGCTTCATTCCCCTATCGGGGTGGGGGAACAAAATACAAACTAGGAGGTCCTCTTTAAGAGGACTAAAACATGTGTCTCTGCTTCATTCCCCTATCGGGAACAAAATACAAACTAGGAGGTCTCTTTAAGAGGACTAAAACATGTGTCTCTGCTTCATTCCCCTATCGGGAACAAAATACAAACTAGGAGGTCCTCTTTAAGAGGACTAAAACATGTGTCTCTGCTTCATTCCCCTATCGGGGTGGGGGAACAAAATACAAACTAGGAGGTCCTCTTTAAGAGGACTAAAACATGTGTCTCTGCTTCATTCCCCTATCGGGAACAAAATACAAACTAGGAGGTCCTCTTTAAGAGGACTAAAACATGTGTCTCTGCTTCATTCCCCTATCGGGAACAAAATACAAACTAGGAGGTCCTCTTTAAGAGGACTAAAACATGTGTCTCTGCTTCATTCCTCTATCGGGAACAAAATACAAACTAGGAGGTCCTCTTTAAGAGGACTAAAACATGTGTCTCTGCTTCATTCCCCTATCGGGAACAAAATACAAACTAGGAGGTCCTCTTTAAGAGGACTAAAACATGTGTCTCTGCTTCATTCCCCTATCGGGAACAAAATACAAACTAGGAGGTCCTCTTTAAGAGGACTAAAACATGTGTCTCTGCTTCATTCCCCTATCGGGGTGGGGATAACACCCCAGGATCAAAATCCGCACTGAAATATTGCCTTACCATCATCAGCAATGTAAAGTCATTTTGTTTTTTGGGGGATCTCAAAACAAATATGTAGATAACAAAGATTATTGGGAACAACTCCAGGGACCTAGACATACTCTTAAATGAGCTGTCTTGCAAAGAGGAATGAAAAATGTATGGTTTTCGTGTGGGAATCTCAACTGATTTAGAACTTATCAAAGTTCACTATAATGAGTGGGTTGGGATGACTCCTTATACTGAAATAAACCCTTCTAATAATCATCAGGAATTTAAATGAAGGGCTTGGTTGCTGCCCAGGATATGACTGCGGCATGTTGACACATTAAAGTTAAATAAGTGTACATTTAAAGTGAGTGTGGACACAATATAATGTTAGTCCTATAGCTACATCAAATATATAACCAGAGGCCCCCTGAAGTCTGTAGCAAATCACCTGGTAAACTGTTAGATAACCAAATATCACTCACATGGTTTTTGTCCCATAGGTTCCAATGTTAAAACTATGTTCTACGCTGGCAGTCATGTTTTTGATAGATCGGAACAAAATTGGTAATGTTTGTACAAGACCTTCCATACATCAATTCTGCCAAGTTTGGTTCAATTTTTTTTAGTACTTTAAGAGGAGTTGATGATTAACATGTTTTCCCATAGGGGACAAAGTTAAACTACATGTATGTTCTGCGCTAGCAGCCATGTTTCAGGGGACTTGATCAAAATGTAATCTACCAATAAAATTGCATTTTAGGCCATGATTTTCTAATCAGGTTTAAATGAGCAAACTTTCATGTCTTCATGGCAAAGAATATTCCTGCCAAGTTTGGTTTCAATTGGCCCAGCTGTCTAGGAGGAGATGTTTTACGGCAACAACGACTCCCACGGACCCAAAGTGACGACTATAGCTCACTGTGAGCTTAAAAATGAGGTACATTTGTACTTAGTAAACTTGCGATCATGGCCCCCTTTGACACCTTATAAGAGTAAGAGCTACATAAAATCCATCAACACTCTACCAGAAGCTCGAGTTATATGGAATCCAAAGAAATGAGTCTCATTAGGCCAGGATTTTTTAATTTGTTGGTTTACAGATCCGCCGACCCGATTTTGCCGATTCCTAGTATAAAAATAAAATTGACTTTTCATGCTTTTTTATTCCCAAGACCCAAACAAATACATTATCGCTGAAAAATAATTAAATTTTTCTTTTTTTATGAAATGAAATGCATGAATCACTAACAAAATTGATAACACTCTCTGTTGTGAAAAAATAAAATTTCCAGTTTACGTTTCTAAAAATAGACAAATCAATTATTACTGACCTTGAAATGTCGTTTACCCAAATAATTTTGCGGAAAGAAATTTGTGTTTAAAACCCATTACACAATAAGTTCGTTTCCCTTATTTGTCTAATCAGTCTGTAAGATGCATAATCTCATAGAAATAGACTTGTCCAAATGTGGACAGGTGGAAAGCACCTTGGAAGTAAAAGTTCTGAATATCAACAAGTCATTTAGAATTTTCTTGTTTCATGGATAATAAAAAAAAATATCGTCCATTTGGATTAAAAACGGGGATGCATGACACTAGATTAACCCGATATTCTCAATTTTTCCGTGGACGAGTCTATTACGTTTTTGACACGTGTGTTGAAACTTATTTTCGTACGACGTTTTTTACATTTTTTTCTTTATCGTTTTTGAAGATCATTACTCACCAAGTTTTCTGGAATTGATTAAGAGCTACGCGAATTTGTTTTTCTTGTTTGTGAAAAGACGATTTAATTTCGTCTTTGTCTGTGAACACCCCCCTTTTTTTACGGCAAATCATTAGACAATGTCATGCGATATTTATGACAGCTGAGCAAGAACATTTCATCGAACTAAAATTTGAAATGATGACAAAATATCATACAAAACATTTTGTAAGAAAGGTGAAATGTATATTTATTTTGCATTTTTTTTTCTGTGTTGAAAGATTTTTTTTTTTTTTCCCCCGACCGACCGACCTGACTTTTTCATGGGGAAAATACGTAAACCAACAAATTAAAAAACCGTGGCCTTATAATCCAATAAAAAATAAACTAGAGGCTCACAGTTGCCTAAATCTCTCACCTGTATTTAACAAAATGTAAAACAGGAGATTTATTCAAACAGTTCAATTGATAAGGTCTTTCTAAGAATCTGTTGTGTAAAGTTTGATTACATTTGGTTCAATTTTTATTAAAACAAGAGGCTCCCAGGAGCCTGTATCGCTCACCTGGATACACCCCTGTTACAACCTGTCCATATAGATCCAATAATATCGTCAACATATTCTGCTAAAGTTCGGCCATTAAGTTTCAGAACTTTTTTAGACCTCTGTGCAACATCTGAGCCCCTTATGAGGGCCCCTTTCAACAAATTTTGGGCATGGGTTCCACTTATAACATGAAATGAACATTCATACCAAGTTTGGTTTCAATCCACTCAATGGTTCTCTAGGAGAAGATATTTGTATGTATTTCCCATAGGGTCCTATGTTAAACTAAGTCCGCCGCTGGCGGCCATCTTGGATGATGGATCCGCAACAAAGTAACAATACTTGGACAGCATCTCATAAGGAACATTCATACCATGTTTGGTTTCAATCCATTAAGCGGTTCTCTAAAAGAAGATATTTGTATGTATTACCATGATTACCCATAGAGTCCTATGTTAAACTAAGTCCCCCGCTGGCGGCCATCTCTGATGACGGATCAACAACAAAGTAACAACACTTGGTCAGCACCTCATAAAGAACATTCATGCCATGTTTGGGATCATTCCATTCAGTGGTTCTCTAGAAGAAGATATTTGTATGCATTTCCCATAGGGTCCTATGTTAAACTAAGTCTCCCGCTGGTGGCCATTTCGGATGACCGAGCAGCAACAAAGTAACAACACATGGTCAGCACCTTATAAGGAACATTCATACCATGTTTGGTTTTAATCCGTTCAGTGGTTCTCTAGAAGAAGATATTTGTATGTATTTCCCATAGGGTCCTATGTTAAACTAAGTCCCCCGCTGGCGGCCATTTTGGATGATGGATCAACAACAAAGTAACAACACTTGGTCAGCACCTCATAAGGAACATTCATGCCATGTTTGGTTTCATTCCATTCAGTGGTTCTCTAGAAGAAGTTCAAAATGTAAAAAGTTAACGGACGACGGACGCCAAGTGATGAGGAAAGCTCACTTGACCCAAAGTTTGGGTCAGGTGAGCCAAAAAATGTACTTTGCATGTATTTCCATAGGGTCCAATGTTAAACTAAGTCCGCGTCTGGCAACAATGTTTGTTGACCGATCGGCACAAAAGTATATCAACTTGATAATTAGGTCCTTCTTAGAATCAATTGTGTAAAGTTTGATTATATTTGGTTCAACGGTTCAGAAATAAATGTACGGGAGCAGGGTACAATAGGCAGAATTCTCTTAATCGTGAAGAACACTCAAGTTTGCATATTTTTAATAATTTTAAATGCATTGTCTTCTTGTAAAATGTGAAAACCGCCGTGAAGTATGAAATATTCTAGAAAACATGAAGTAAACCTGTCTGTTACACAAATCGTGTGCCATGTGTTTTGACAAAATTTGTGTGTACAAAATGTACGTCTTTGGATCTTGATGCACTTTTTATGCAACCACGCAAATGAATTCAATCTTTTAATTAGTGTTGTTCAAAACAAAAATATCAAAGGGGTTAATTTATATTTTAAATGGTTGACAATGTCATTCCCAGCAATGAAAAAATAATTTAAACAAAATGCTCATCACATCCAAAACCAGATGCTCCGCAGGGCGTAGCTTTATACGACCGCAGAGGTTGAACCCAGTGAACGGTTGGGGCAAGTATGGACACAACATTCAAGCTGGATTCAGCTCTAAATTTGGATTGTGATTAAATAGTTGACACAGCATAGGTTTCTGACACAGAATGAATGTGTTCTAATGAACTTAATTTTTTTGTTTTCTCTTAGAGCAATTCACTATGCTGTTGAATATTAATCCTCTCAAAAAAATGTTTGAAGACATTTTCTTTTTTATTTATGAAATTTCAAATGAGAAAAATTGAACCCAATTTTTTTAATCACATCCCCCTTTCCCTTATTCCAAAACTAATCTCAATTAAAGTTTCTAATGGAGTTTGCAACAACAAGAGTGCACACACTAAAATGTCTCGCCTTCTTTACTAATCATTGATATTATGTTGATACTCCTAAATATAAAGCTTTATTACGACTGTCACATAAACTTAACATGAACCATGAAAATGAGGTCAAGGTCAGTTGAACCATATGCCAGGCAGACATGTACAGCTAACAATGCTTCCATACAACAAATATAGTTGACCTATTGCTTATAGTTTAAGAAAATAGACCAAAACACAAAAACTTAACACAGAGCAATGAACTGTGAAAACCAGGTCAAGGTCAAATAAAACCTGCACGACTGACATATAGATCATAAAATATTTCCATACACCAAATATAGTTGACCTATGACATATAGTATATGATAAAAAGACCAAAACTCAAAAACTTAACTTTGACAACTGAACCATGAAAATGAGGTCAAGGTCAGATGACATCTGCCAGCTAGACATGTACACCTTACAATCATTCCATACAACAAATATAGTAAACCAATTGCATAAAGTATGAGAAAAACAGACCAAAACACAAAAACTTAACTATAACCACTGAACCATGAAAATGAGGTCAAGGTCAGATGACATCTGCCCGCTAGACATGTACACCTTACAATCATTCCATACAACAAATATAGTAAAACTATTGCATAAAGTATGAGAAAAACAGACCAAAACACAAAAACTTAACTATAACCACTGCACCATGAAAATGAGGTCAAGGTCAGATGACACCTGCCAGTTGGACATGTACACCTTACAGTCCTTCCATACACCAAATATACTAGACCTATTGCTTATAGTATCTGAGATATGGACTTGACCACCAAAACTTAACCTTGTTCACTGATCCATGAAATGAGGTCGAGGTCAAGTGAAAACTGTCTGACGGGCATGAGGACCTTGCAAGGTACGCACATACTAAATATAGTTATCCTATTACTTACAGTAAGAGAGAATTTAAAATTACAAAAAATCTGAATTTTTTTTTCAAGTGGTCACTGAACCATGAAAATGAGGTCAAGGACAATGGACATGTGACTGACGGAAACTTCGTAACATGAGGCATCTATATACAATATATGAAGCATCCACGTCTTCCACTTTCTAAAATATATAGCTTTTAAGAAGTGAGCTAACACCGCCGCCGCCGCCGCCGCCGCCGTAGCCGCCGGATCACTATCCCTATGTCGAGCTTTCTGCAACAAAAGTTGCAGGCTCGACAATAACTACTCATTTAAATACATCATAAAATATTAAGATGTAAAAAAAACTGCTTGTTATCACTGAATGGTAAAGATTATTTTAATTTATCAGTTGGTAGTAAAAAGTGAATATACATTGTATATTGTATATAACAAAGATTTAAGTTGATTCTGGACAAAGAAAGATAACTCCAATTAAAAAAAAATCTTGCTATTGCACAATATTTTGCAATTAGATATTTCTTGCTTACTATTCTGGACAAAGAAAGATAACTCTAATTAAAAAAAAATTTGCTATTTCACAATATTGTGCAATTAGATATTTCTTGCCATTGCGCAATACTGTGCAATTGAAAAGACTTGCTATTGCACAATACTTAATATAATAATTTTAGATCCTGATTTGGACCAACTTGAAAACTGGGCCCATAATAAAAAAATCTAAGTACATTTTTGGATTCAGCATATCAAAGAACCCCAAGATTTCAATTTTTGTTAAAATCAGACTAAGTTTAATTTTGGACCCTTTGGACTTTAGTGTAGACCAATTTGAAAACAGGACCAAAAATGAAGAATCTACATACACAGTTAGATTTGGTATATCAAAGAACCCCATTTATTCAATTTTTGATGAAATCAAACAAATTTAATTTTGGACCCCGATTTGGACCAACTTGAAAACTGGGCCAATAATCAAGAATCTAAGTACATTTTTAGATTCAGCATATCAAAGAACCTAACTGATTCATTTTTTGTCAAAATCAAACTAAGTTTAATTTTGGACCCTTTGGACCTTAATGTAGACCAATTTGAAAACGGGACCAAAAGTTAAGAATCTACATACACAGTCATGACAGTTAGATTCGGCATATCAAAGAACCCCAATTATTCAATTTTGATGAAATCAAACAAAGTTTAATTTTGGACCCTTTGGGCCCCTTATTCTGTTGGGACCAAAACTCCCAAAATCAATACCAGCCTTCCTTTTATGGTCATAAACCTTGTGTTTAAATTTCATAGATTTCTATTTACTTATACTAACGTTATGGTGCGAAAACCAAGAAAATGCTTATTTGGGTCCCTTTTTGGCCCCTAATTCCTAAACTGTTGGGACCTAAACTCCCAAAATCAATACCAACCTTCCTTTTGTAGTCATTAACATTGTGTTTAAATTTCATTGATTTCTATTTACTTAAACTAAAGTTATTGTGCGAAAACCAAGAATAATGCTTATTTGGGCCCTTTTTTGGCCCCTAATTCTAAACTGTTTAAACCAAAACTCCCAAAATCAATCCCAACCGTTCTTTTGTGGTCATAAATCTTGTGTCAAAATTTCATAGATTTCTATTAACTTAAACTAAAGTTATAGTGCGAAAACCAAGAAAATGCTTATTTGGGCCCTTTTTGGCCCCTAATTCCTAAAATGTTGGGACCAAAACTCCCAAAATCAATACCAACCTTCCTTTTCTGGTCATAAACCTTGTGTTAAAATTTCATAGATTTCCATTCACTTTTACTAAAGTTAGAGTGCGAAAACTAAAAGTATTCGGACGACGACGACCATACGACGACGCCAACGTGATAGCAATATACGACGAAAATTTTTTCAAATTTTGCGGTCGTATAAAAACCATGCTGATTATTGAATTTACAACAGGTACATTTAATTAAAGTTTTATTGCACTACACAGTAATAAATCTGGCGGTGTTTGGAGGAAAGGTTAGGAGAAATCTGGGAGTTTAATCTGAAATTAACGGTTTGACACGATACACAGTAATCGACAGCGACAGATGTCCTGATCACAATGAGCTAGCTAACTGTAGAAAAACAAAAATTTGAGGCATTTTGAAAAAGTGTGATTGTGGCCCCTTTTGGCCCTTATATAGCTCCAATGACACCCTTATGAAAGCTTAAGTCAAGAGGAATCCAAATAAACAAATCCCATGAAAATCTGATGGGAAAATAAAAATTTGAGGTACTTTGAATAAGTGTGATTTTGGCTCCCTTCGGCCCCTTATACATTTGTAGCTCAGAAACGGTAAAAGCTATGCAAAATCCCTCTACACTTTACTGAAAGCTTAGGTCAAGAGGAATCCAAAGAAACAAATCCCACTAAAATGTGATGAAAAATAAAAAAAAAATAGGTAATTTGTATTAGTAAAAGTGTGATTTTGACCTCCTTTGGTCCCTTATAGCTCAGAAATTGAAAGAATTATAAAAAAAATTATTGCTGAGCTCTATGTTTAATTTTTATAGGAAATTCATTAAAAAAAACTGCAGCCAAAATCAAACTTAAGGTGGCTGGGGCCTATTTGAAGTTTCTATCAGAAGTACCATATTTTTGGTTATTTTATTCTTTAAACAAAATGAATCAAATTGGTCGAAAAAAAATAGGGGGTCACGGACCATTTAAGCTCAAAATTTTACTTTTAAACAGGTATGTAAAAGGGGCCATTTTTCAATGAAATGATAGGGAAAATAGAGGTGTTGACATATTTTTATCGGAATATCAAAAAAACGTTCTATGACAATTGGTCCAAAACTGTAATATGGAAAGCTGGAATATAGCTTCAAAGAATGAGCCAATAAAAAACATAGGTCACCGATAAGGAAAAAAAATTATTTTGCCTTAAAACCCAAATTTCGGCGGGAAAATGGTGAAAATGGTTGAAATGTCATTTTGACCCTTTAACAAATACGGATAATAACGAAAATATTCTATAAGTCACATAACAACAATGATTTAACATTTCTAATCAATCAAAACATTTAGAAAAATTATGTCAAATTTACGACAAATACTTTTGTAATTCATGCGTGAAATTATGCGCAGTCGAATAGTCCCAAGCCACCTTAAAATAAAAAAAGACAATATTTTTTTTGGAGATTACACCTTTTGGGCAAAATTTATCCCAGAAATGGTCAATTCTACAATAAATCAGTTGACATACATGTACTCCAGATGGGTAATTTTGTTAGGAACACAATGAAAGAAACTCCATCAAAAACTGACAAATAGTAAAGGTTCTACATCAAAATATACGAAAACACCCAATTTTGCCCTGTTTGGCCTTTTTTTCAAAAGGACAGGGCCACAATACCCAAAAGCAATACCAGCCTTCCTTTTGTGCCAAGGAACATTGTTTAAAATTTCATAAGGATTGGTCAACTAGAAATAAAGTTATGGTCCGGAAACGAAGCATCTACAGACAACAGACGCCGACAGCATCATACCATTATACGATCTCAAATTTTTTGTGGTCGTATAAAAATGATGTTGGGGCTGAAGTACATGGCAGGGGCCATCCCTGGCAAAAGCAATAAAAGAAAACATGAAGAAACTGACCAGGAAAGGAGGGAAACTAGAGGCTCTAAAGAGCCTGTGTCGCTCACCTTGGTCTATGTGAATATTAAACAATGGACACAGATGGATTCATGACAAAATTGTGTTTTGGTGATGGTGATGTGTTTGTAGATCTTACTTTACGAAACATTCTTGCTGCTTACAATTATCTCTATCTATATATATATAACAGTACTTTCTGTGGAAAATGTTAAGAATTTTAAGAAAATTGTTAAAAATTGACTATGAAGAGCAATAACTCCTTAGGGGGTCAATTGACTATTTTGGTCATACTGACTTATTTTTAGTTCTTACTTTGCTGTACATTATTGCTGTTTACAGTTTATCTCTATCTATAATAATATTCAAGATAATAACAAAAAAACAGCAAAATTTCCTCAAAATTACCAATTCCAAGGCAGCAACCTAACAACCGATTATCCGATTCATCTGAAAATTCCAGGGCAGATAGATCGTGACCTGATCAACAATTTTACTTCTGTCTGATTTGCTCTTAATGCTTTGGTTTTTGAGTTATAAGCCAAAAAACTGCATTTTACCCCCATGTTCTATTTTTAGCCATGGCGGCCATCTTGGTTTGTTGGCCGAGTTACTGGACACACTTTTTTAACTAAATACCCAAATGATGATTATGGCTAAGTTTGGTTAAATTTGGCCCAGTAGTTTCAGAGAGGAAATTTTCTAAAAGATTACTATGATTTACGAAAAATGGTTAAAAATTGACTATAAAGGGCAATAACTCCTAAAGTGGTCAACTGACCATTTTGGTCATGTTGACTTATTTGTAGATCTTACTTTGCTGAACATTATTGCTGTTTACAGTTTTTCTCTATCTATAATAATATTCAAGATAATAACCAAAAACAGCAAAATTTCCTTAAAATTACCATTTCAGGGGCAGCAACCCAACAACGTAATGTCCAATTGATCTGAAAATTTCAGGGCAGATAGATCTTGACCTGATGAACAATTTTACTGTGTGTCAGATTTGCTCTAAATGCTTTGGTTTTTGAGTTATAAGCCAAAAACTGCATTTTACCCCTATGTTCTATTTTTAGCCATGGTGGCCATCTTGGTTGGTTGGGCGGGGCACCGAACACATTTTTTAAACTAGATACCCCAATGATGATTATGGCCAAGTTTGGTTAAATTTGACCCAGTAGTTTCAGAGGAGAAGATTTTTCTAAAAGATTACTAAGATTTACGAAAAATGGTTAAAAATTGACTATAAAGGGCAATAACTCCTAAAGTGGTCAACTGACCATTTTGATCGTGTTGACTTATTTGTAGATCTTACTTTGCTGAACATTATTGCTGTTTACAGTTTATCTCTATCTATAATAATATTCAAGATAATAACCAAAAACAGCAAAATTTCCTTAAAATTACCATTTCAGGGGCAGCAACCCAACAACGAAATGTCTGATTCATCTGAAAATTTCAGGGCAGATAGATCATGACCTGTTGAACAAAACTACCCCATGTCAGATTTGCTCTAAATGCTTTGGTTTTTGAGTTATAAGCCAAAAACTGCATTTTACCCCTATGTTCTATTTTTAGCCATGGCGGCCATCTTGGTTGGTTGGCCGGGTCACCGGACACATTTTTTAAACTAGATACCCCAATGATGATTGTGGCCAAGTTTGGTTAAATTTGGCCCAGTAGTTTCAGAGGAGAAGATTTTTGTAAAAGTTAACGCAGGACGACGACGGACGACGACGACGCCGGACGCCAAGTGATGAGAAAAGCTCACTTGGCCCTTTGGGTCAGGTGAGCTAAAAAACTAAGAAACTGATTTTTGAAAACTTGAGGCCTTACAAGTGATATATGAAGAACAGGAAGATGTTAATGCAATGAATGACAACATTCTTACTGACAATGATGACAATTATAACTAGAGGCTCCAAAGAGCCTGTGTCGCTCACCTTAGTCTATGTGAATATTAAACAAAGGAAGCAGATGGATTCATGACAAAAATGTGTTTAGGTGATGGTGATGTGTTTGTACATCTTACTTTACTGAATATTCTTGCTGCTTACAATTATCTCTATCTATAATGAACTTTGCCTAGTAGTTTCAGTGGAAAATGTTAGTAAAAATTTACAAATTTTATGAAAATTGTTAAAAATTGACTATAAAGGACAATAACTCCTTAGGGGGTCAATTGACCATTTCAGTCATGTTGACTTATTTGTAAATCTTACTTTGCTGTACATAATTGCTGTTTAAAGTTTATCTCTATCTACATATATGTATAATAATATTCAAGATAATAACCAAAAACAGTAAAATTTCCTTAAAATTACCAATTTAGGGGCAGCAACCCAACAACGGGTTGTCCGATTCATCCGAAAAGTTTAGGGCAGATAGATTTTGACCTGATAAACAATTCAACCTATGTCAGATTTGCTCTAAATGCTTTGGTTTTTGAGTTATAAGCCAAAAACTGCATTTTACCCCTATGTTTTATTTTTAGCTACGGCAGCCATCTTGGTTGGATGGCCGGGTCACCGGACACATTATTTAAACTAGATACCCCAAAGATGATTGTGGCTAAGTTTGGATTAATTTGGCCCAGTAGTTTCAGAGAAGAAGATTTTTGTAAAAGATTACTAAGATTTACGAAAAATGGTTAAAAATTGACTATAAAGGGCAATAACTCCTAAAGGGGTCAACTGACCATTTCGGTCAAGTTCACTTATTTGTAAATCTTACTTTGCTGAACATTCTTGCTGTTTACAGTTTATCTCTATCTATAATAATATTCAAAATAATAAAAAACAGTAAAATTTCCTTAAAATTACCAATTTAGGGGCAGCAACCCAACAACGGGTTGTCACATTACTCTGAAAATTTCAGGGCAGACAGATCTTGACCTGATAAACAATTTCACCCCATGTCAGATTTGCTCTAAATGCTTTGGTTTTTGAGTTATAAGCCAAAAACTGCATTTTACCCCTATGTTTTATTTTTAGCCATGGCGGCCATCTTGGTTGGTTGGCTGGGTCACACCACACATTTTTTAAACTAGATATCCCAAAGATGATTATGGCCAAGTTTGGATTAATTTGGCCCAGCAGTTTCAGAGGAGAAGATTTTTGTAAAAGATTACTAAGATTTACGAAAAATGGTTAAAAATTGACTATAAAGGTCAATTACTCCTAAAGGGGTCAACTGACCATTTTGGTCATGTTGACTTATTTGTAAATCTTACTTTGCTGAACATTATTGCTGTTTACAGTTTATCTCGATCTATAATAATATTCAAAATAATAGCCAAAAACAGCAAAAATTCCCAAAAATTACCAGTTCAGGGGCAGTAACCCAATAACGGGTTGTCGCATTCATTTGAAAATTTGAGGGCAGATAGATCTTGACCTGATAAACAATTTTACCCCATGTCAGATTGGCTCTAAATGCTTTGGTTTTTGAGTTATAAGCCAAAAACTGCATTTTACCCCTATGTTCTATTTTTAGCCATGGCGGCCATCTTGGTTGGTTGGCCGGGTCACGCCACACATTTTTTAAACTAGATACCCCAATGATGATTGTAACCAAGTTTGGTTTAATTTGGCCCAGTAGTTTCAGAGGAGAAGATTTTTGTAAAAGTAAACGACGACGGACGACGACGACGCCGGACGCCAAGTGATGGGAAAAGCTCACTTGGCCCTTCGGGCCAGGTGAGCTAATAATTGTGAAGGGTGGTAAAATGAAATGGACAAGTTGTTCAAAATTTTTGAATTTAGTCTTGAATTAAGTGAAATTTCCACCAAAAATTGTTTTTCTTTGCCCAACAATTTTCGGTCAGGTAATATGTGATGTGGTAGATTAAAAATTTAACTACTATTGGAGAGAATGTCCAGAAAATGACAGCAGACCTTCGAAAACACTGAGAATTTGATATAATTTTCACATAATTTTATATCTTGCAGTTTTCGAGAAATCATGGGCCAAGGTCAAATCTGAATTCTATAGGTTAAAATGGTACATAAATATGTATTGAATGCTAATTAATGCCTTGGGCTGATAAGGGGTCCCGGGATAACCAGGCCAATATGGAAAAGGTCATGTATTAATCTGTATTTATTTAAAATTGACACCTGAAATAATTTCTACAGATCCGGGAGATTTGCTGCTCCTGGCAGGAGTAAGATTTCATTTGGTTAGATCTGGGAGACTCTTGGAAGATGAAGAGACAACACATGTATGTGCATGGATATAATGAAATTATTTTCTATTCACTTTTTTAAGTGAAATAACCAATAGACCTAGCATTTGTACATGTACTTTACTTACCAAATGATGTATTTCCAACTTTTAAATCTGCTTTACAACAAAACGATTTCCTAGATTTGCCTTCAATTATATTAACTCCATCCACAAGAGGTCCAAATAAATGATGTGCTAATATTCCAACAATCTCAGATTCTGTTTTGATTTTACGATTCCATAAAATCGAAAGACATTTCTGGTGTTTATCTGTCAGAAAATAAAGTGAAAGAAGAATAACTAGAAGCTTCACTTACATGGATTATATGTTGTGTGAATGATGCCACCTAAATGAAAATTATTTTGTGTCACATGTATTTACAATGTGACAAAATCAACACAAATTATACACATTTTGCATTAATTGATTTGGTTTACAACATGATCAAAACTTTTCCTAACGCAGGTCTCCCAAGTAATTGTAAAAAGTTTTGTGTTTACAATTTTTTGCATGTTATAAAGTCACAGAAACCAGAATAATTCTTCACGATAATACAACTTAACCATTTTTCACATTCTCCGGCCTAAAAAAAGAATTAAGTGTTTCGGGTAACCCGACTAACCCTATTTTTTACCCCCGACCCTAATCTTTTTATGGCGTCGGCAAAACATAAATCCGAAAAATTTGGCCTACGTGTCCATTCCTGATTCCTCCCATTAAATGCTGCTCTCTGATGTGGAGGTCCATTACTACTTTTAAACAGAGATGTTCAAAAACCAGATGAATTAAAAGCTGAATGTGTTATGAATGGGGAAGTGTTTGAAGTAACCCAAACTATGACCATAAAAAAAAAAAAAATTTGAAAGATTTTTCTGATTTTGAAAATGACTTTACCGGAAACAACACATTTTTTTTAAGGCCTCAACTTTATTCTACAATTATACATGTAGCTCTACTAAAAGAGTTTTTTCTCTTACAGCCAAACAAACACACAGGAGCAATAGAAATAACATACATGTATATATTTTGTACACCTGTAAAAACCTTGTAACTGTTTAAAAAATTCAAAATATTTACATAAATACATGTATGAACATTAAATGCAAAAATTTGCAAGGTGCTTTTTAGTATAACCCCCATATAGTAAGGTATATAGAGCAACGTTGACAATTTTCGTCCGGAGACAGTTTTCATCCACATTTCATTATTCAAGGGTTATAAACATTCAAGTTAAAGCTGGCAGAAAGTATGCACGGTAGTGCATACATTGGACAATCCCAAAAGCGCATCAGATACAACCGCAGCATGTTGAATAAGTGTACATTTAAAGCCAGTATGGAGACAATATTATGTTGGTCATACTGACAGGGTTGGCAAAATGCCGGCATTTATCCATAAATTCCATGCCAGCGGTAAATACCAGCAAATACTGGTCAATTGAATTGACCATCCTGGAATTTATATATTAACATATATTAACATGTCCTTTTAGAATAGTTTTATTTATCCTGGTCAATTGGCTTAGTGTTTAAGATAAAGTTAAACCTATTTATACTGAATTAAGGATTTTAATGGTTAGTTTTACACTTTTATTTTACTATTTATATTGAATACAATTAATTTTACTATTATAAAAATAAATGACTTAGAGTAATATTTCCATTATAGAAAATACTATTTTAAAAATAATTAACAAATTCAGCCTTCAATACTCAAACTAATCAAATATTCACACTTTCACTCTCTATTTCACAGAAAATCAGGATAACAATAATATCAAGAGGCTCTCAAGAGCCTGAATCGCTCACCTTAATTCTTTTGGTTAAATCTCTCATCAATGATTATTTTGGCTTTTCAATTTATTTAAATGTTTTTTTGGATCGTCCTATTTTCTTCAAAAGCCAAAAAAAATAATCATTTTCTCCTATGTTCTATTTTAGCCATAGGAGCTATGTTTCTTGACATACAAGGAAATAAAATATAAAATTTATACTAGATACTCTGAAACTCATTTAGCCTAAGTTTGGCTGAAATTGATACAGCAGTTTCAAAGGAGAAGATTTTTTAAAGTAAGTCAACATGATGAACAAATTGTGAAAAAAGTCTTTAAAGGGCAATAACTCCTTAAGTGGTCAATTGACAATTTTGGTCAATTTGACTTAATTGAAGATCTTACTTTGCTGAACATTATTGCTGTTTACAGTTTATTTCTATCTATAATTATATTCAAGATAATAAACAAAAACAGCTAAATTTCCTTAAAATTATCAATTCAGGGGCAGCAACCCAACAACAGGTTGTCTGATTCATCTGAAAATTTCAGGGCAGATAGATCTTGACCTGATAAACAGATTTGCTCTAAATGCTTTGTTTTTTGAGTTATAAGCCAAAAACTGCATTTGACCCCTATGTTCTATTTTTAGCAATGGCGACCATGTTTGTTGATAGATCATAACTTCGGATACAATTTGCAAACGAGATATCCTAAGGAACATTCAATTAAAGTTTGGAAGTATTTGGCTCAGTAGTTTCAGAGAAGATTTTTGTAAAAGATTACTAAGATTTACGAAAAATGGTTAAAAATTTACTATAAAGGGCAATAACTCCTAAAGGGGTCAACTGACCATTTCCGTCATGTTGACTTATTTGTAAATCCTACTTTGCTGAACATTATTCCTGTTTACAGTTTATCTCTATCTATAATAATATTCAAGATAATAACCAAAAACAGCAAAATTTCCTTAAAATTACCAATTCAGGGGCAGCAACCCAACAACGGGTTGTCTGATTCATCTGAAAATTTCAGGGCAGATAGATCTTGACCTGATAAACAATATTATCCCTTGTCAGATCGGCTCTAAATGCTTTGGTTTTTGAGTTATAAGCCAAAAACTGCATTTGACCCCTATGTTCTATTTTTAGCAATGGCGACCATGTTTGTTGATAGATCATAACTTCGGATACAATTTATAAATTAGATACCCTAAGGAACATTCAGTTAAAGTTTGAAAGTATTTGGCCCAGTAGTTTCAGAGGAGAAGATTCTTGAAATAGTTTACGACGACAGACGACGGACGACGACGGACGCCAAGTGATGGCATAAGCTCACTTGTCCCTTCGGGACAGGTGAGCTAAAAATGGAAATGGATTCCAGACATGTAACAGTGGTCTTGTTGTCTTTGTCTACTACTTAAAACATATTGCAAATGGGATCTTTGGATTTCATTGTGAATTGTTACAAGTTAACAGTACTGTAATATCAGTGAATATGACCAGAAATTGTCTGACTGCTATAATGTATTCAAGGGTTGAAGCCATACCATAGCTCAATCTGTACCTAAGACCCCTCTTTTTCCTTTCATCTAAATTAATTTTCTAACCTCTGTTTAGAACAGGAAATCATTTATGACATTTTATTGTTTTCATCCCTGTCTCTGACTGTCCTATGTTACCCCATGAATAAACAATTTCTTGAAACATGTTGTTTTTACAATTTATGACCCATGGTCTTCTTAATTAGGCCTGGTGTATAAGTAGATTTTTACCTATAATCACCTGTAATTACCTGTATTATCATGATAGATATAAGGCTAAAGTTAATTGATTATAAGATTTTTTTTTTAAATTTAATTTTATATGGTTAAAATTTAAGATACCATGTACCAAATAAATTTTTCAATTTTGTGGGAAAAATTCAGCTTTAACTGTTAAATATGTTATAACCTATGGTTAAAATCATATAAATAATTAACAAATCCATTTAAAAGTCATTATATTTATTAGAGTATTATTTTAAATTAACTTAGTTATGATTTTTAAAGCATTTTAAGGTAAAACCAGGTGCTCCGCAGGGCGCAGATTTATACGACCGCAGAGGTCGAACCCTGAACAGTTGGGGCAAGTATGGACAAAACATTCAAGCGTGATACAGCTCTGAATTTGGGTTGTGATCAAATTTTTGACATTACATGGTTTTTTTTTTACACAAAACAAATGTCAAGATTTTACAAATCAATTAAAGATTTCTTCTTCAAACTTTTTAAATCTAAAATTAAATAGTTGACACAGCATAGGTTTCTGACACAGAATGAATGTGGTCTAATGAACTTAAAAAGTTTTTTTTTGCCTTTGAGCAATTCACTATGCTGTTGAATATTAATCCTCTCAAAAAAAATGTTCGAAGAAATTTTCTTTTTATTTATGAAATCTGAAATGAGAAAAATTTAACCCCCCCCCCCTTTTTTTCACATCCCTGTTTCCCTTTTTCCAAAACTGATATCAATTCAAATTTCTAATGGCGTTTGCAACAATAACTACTCTTTTAAATACATCATAAAATATTAAAATGTAAAATAAAGTGCTTGTTATCACTGAATGGTAAAGATTGGTTGGTAGTAAAAGTGAATATACATTGTTAATTGTATAAAACAATAAAACTAGAGGCTCTAAAGAGCCTGTGTCGCTCACCTTGGTCTATGTGCATATTACACAAAGGACACAAATGGATTCATGACAAAATTGTATTTTGGTGATGGTGATGTGTTTGAAGTTCTTACTTTACTGAACGATTTTGCTTCTTACAATTATATCTATAATGAACTTTGCCCATTAGTAACAGAGAACTATATTTGGTAAAAATTTACATATATTTACCAAATTAATGAAAATTGTTAAAAATTGACTATAAAGGGCAATAACTCTTAAGGGGTCAATTGGCCATTTAGGTCATGTTGACTTATTTGTAGATCTTACTTTGCTGAACATTATTGCTGTTTACAGTTTATCGCTATCTATAATAGTATTCAGGATAACCAAAAACGGCAAAATTTCTTTAAAAATTACCAATTGGAGGGCAGCAACCCAACAACCAGTTGTCCAATTCATCTGAAAAATTCAGGGCAGATAGATATTGACTTGATTAACAATTTAACTTCTTGTCAGATTTGCTCTAGATGCTTTGAATTCATAGTTATAAGCCAAAAACTGCATTTTACCCCTATGTTCTATTTTTAGCCGTGGCGGCCATCTTGGTTGAATGGCCAGGTCATCGGACACATTTTTCAAACTAGATACCCCAAAGATGATTGTGGCCTAGTAGTTTCAGTGGAGATTTTGTAAAAGATTACTTAGATTTATGAAAAATGGTTAAAGATTGACTATAAAGGGCAATAACTCCTAAACGGGTCAACTGACCATTTTGGTCATGTTGACTTATTTGTAGATCTTACTTTGCTGAACATTATTGCTGTTTACAATTTATCTCTATCTATAATAATATTCAAGATAATAACCAAAAACAGCAAAATTTCCTCAAAATTACCAATTCAGGGGCAGCAACCCAACAACCGATTGACCGATTCATCTGAAAATTTCAGGGCAGATAGATCTTGACCTGATAAACATTTTTATCCCATGTCAGATTTCCTCAAAATGCTTTGGTTTTTGAGTTATAAGCCAAAAACTGCATTTTACCCCTTTGTTTTATTTTTAGCCAAGGTGGCCATCTTGGTTGGTTGACCAGGTCACGCCACACATTTTTTAAACAAGATACCCCAAAGATGATTGTGGCCAAGTTTGGATTAATTTGGCCCAGTAGTTTCAGAGGAGAAGATTTTTGTAAAAGATTACTTTAATTAACGAAAAATGGTTAAAAATTGACTATAAAGGGCAATAACTCCTAAACGGGTCAACTGACCATTTTGGTCATGTTGACTTATTTGTAGATCTTACTTTGCTGAACATTATTGCTGATTACAGTTTATCTCTATCTATAATAATATTCAAGATAATAACCAAAAACAGCAAAATTTCCTCAAAATTACCAATTCAGGGGCAGCAACCCAACAACCGATTGACCGATTCATCTGAAAATTTCAGGGCAGATAGATCTTAACCTGATAAACAGATTTGCTCTAAATGCTTTGTTTTTTGAGTTATAAGCCAAAAACTGCATTTGACCCCTATGTTCTATTTTTAGCAATGGCGACCATGTTTGTTGATAGATCATAACTTCGGATACAATTTGCAAACGAGATATCCTAAGGAACATTCAATTAAAGTTTGGAAGTATTTGGCTCAGTAGTTTCAGAGAAGATTTTTGTAAAAGATTACTAAGATTTACGAAAAATGGTTAAAAATTTACTATAGATAGATAGATAGATCTTAACCTGATAAACATTTTTACCCCATGTCAGATTTGCTCTAAATGCTTTGGTTTTTGAGTTATAAGCCAAAAACTGCATTTTACCCCTATGTTCTATTTTTAGCCGTGGCGGCCATCTTGGTTGTTGACCGGGTCACGCCACACATTTTTTAAACTAGATACCCCAATGATGATTGTGGCCAAGTTTGGTTTGATTTGGCCCAGTAGTTTCAGAGGAGAAGATTTTTGTAAAAGTTAACGACGACGGACGACGACGACGACGGACGACGGACGACGGACGACGACGGACGACGGACGCCAAGTGATGAGAAAAGCTCACTTGGCCCTTCGGGCCAGGTGAGCTAAAAACTTCATCAGCAACATTTTATATTGGCAAATTTCCAATGAAGTTATTTACATAAAGTTATTGGCAAATAAAAATAGAAAATGACATCATAGTCATGTCTGGCAAATGTCCAACATACATTATCTAAAAACATTTTAGATAAGATAAGGAAAAAAAGCTTCATCAGCAACATTTTATATTGGCAAATTTCCAATGAAGTTATTTACATAAACATGATAAAGTTATTGGCAAATAAAAATAGAAAATGACATCATAGTCATGTCTGGCAAATTTCCAACATATATTATCAACTACTATTCTATACAAAGAAAGATAACTCCAATTGAAAATTAATTGCTATTGCACAATATTGTGCAATTAGATATTTCTTGCTATTGTGCAATACTGTGCAATTGAAAATTTCTTGCTATTGCACAATACTTGATATGGAATCCTGATTTGGACCAACTTGAAAACTGGGCCCATAATCAAAAATCAAAGTACATATTAAGATAAAGCATATCAAATAAGCCCAAGAATTTAATTTTTGTTAAACCAAACTTAGTTTAATTTTGGACCCTTTGGACCTTAATGTAGACCAATTTGAAAACTGGACCAAAAATTAAGAATCTACATACACAGTTAGATTTGGCATATCAAAGAACCCATTTATTCAATTTTTGATGAAATCAAACAAAGTTTAATTTTGGACCCCCATTTGGACCAACTTGAAAACTAGGCCAATAATTAAAAATCTAAGTACATTTTTAAATTCAGCATAAAAAAGAAACCGAAGGATTCAATTTTTGTTAAAATCAAACTAAGTTTAATTTTGGACCCTTTGGACCTTAATGTAGACCAATTTGAAAACGGGACCAAAAATTAAGAATCTACATACATAGTTAGATTCGGCATATCAAAGAACCCCAATTATTCAATTTTTGATGAAATCACACAAAGTTCAATTTTGGACCCTTTGGGCCCCTTATTCCTAAACTGTTAGGACCAAAACTCCCAAAATCAAACCCAACCTTCCTTTTATGGTCATAAACCTTGTGTTTAAATTTCATAGATTTCTATTTACTACTAAAGTTATGGTGCAAAAACCAAAAATAATGCTTATTTGGGCCCCTTTTTAGCCCCTAATTCATAAACTGTTGTGACCTCAACTCCAAAAATCAATCCCAACCTTCCTTTTGTGGTCATAAACCTTGCGCTAAAATTTCATTGATTTCTATTTACTTATACTAAAGTTATTGTGCGAAAACCAAGAATAATTCTTATTTGGGCCCTTTTTTGGCCCTTAATTCCTAAACTGTTGGAACTAAAACCCCCAAAATCAATCCCAACCTTCCTTTTGTGGTCATAAACCTTGTGTCAAAATTTCATAGATTTCTATTTACTTAAACTAAAGTTATAGTGCGAAAACCAAGAAAATGCTTATTTGGGCCCTTTTTGGCCCCAAATTCCTAAAATGTTGGGACCAAAACTCCCAAAATCAATCCCAACCTTCCTTTTGTGGTCATAAACCTTGTGTTAAAATTTCATTGATTTCTATTAACTTTTACTAAAGTAAGAGTGCGAAAACTAAAAGTATTCGGACGACGACGACGACGCCAACGTGATAGCAATATACGACCAAAAAATTAAAATTTTTGCGGTCTTATAAAAAGTTCAATCGACCAGTATTTGCCAGTTTTTGCCACTTGAGTCATATTTGCCAGTCTGGTAAATACAGGGGGTTGAATTTACCGCCCAACCTTGGTCATACACAAAAATGTGAGATAAAGTTTCAAATTTTTAAAAATTGTGGTACTTTGTTAAAGTGTGATTTTTGCCTCTGTTGGCTCCTTATAGCTCAAAATTGTAGGAGCTAGGGTAAATTTGCCAACATTCTACTGGAAGCTGAAGTCAATAGGAATGCAAAGAAACAAGTCCTCATATAATCTGATGAAAAATAAAACAAATGGCTCTTAAGAGCCTGTATCGCTCACCTGCTGAAGGCAGGCATCAAAATTAGTCTTTTTATTCTGGTAGCCAAGTCCGAATGTAAAAAGGTTTGTTCCAAATGGTATAGTACATGTAGTTTCAGAAGAGAAGACATTTGAATGCATATCTCCATATAGGGTCCAATGATAAACTATGTTCACCGCTGGTGGCCATTTTGGATCGCGTGTGGAACTGTCAGATACAATTTTTAAAGGGGACCATCCAAGGGCTATTGTGATCAAGTTTCGTTCCAACTGGTATAGTAGTTTCAGAAGAGAAGCTCTTTGAATGCATTTCCCCATAGGGTCCAATGTTAAACTATGTTCCCGCTGGTGGCCACCTTGGATGATGGATCGGCAACAAAGTAACAACACCTGGTCAGCATCGCATAAGAAACATTCATACCATGTTTGGTTTCAATCCATTCAGTGGTTCTCTAGAAGAAGATATTTGTATGTATTTCCCATAGGGTTCTATGTTAAACTAAGCCCCCCCCCCCCCTGTTGGGCATCTTGGATGACAGATCAGCAACAAAGTAACAACACTTGGTCAGCATCTCATAAGAAACATTCATACCATGTTTTGTTTCAATCCATTCAGTGGTTCTCTAGGAGAAGATATTTGTATGTATTTCCCATAAGATCCTATGTTAAACTAAGTCCCCTGCTGGCGGCCATCTTGGATCACAGATCGACAACAAAAAAACAACACTTGGTTAGCACCTCATAAGGAACATTCATGCCATGTTTGGTTTCATTCCATTTAGTGGTTCTCTAGAAGAAGTTCAAAATGTAAAAAGTTAACGGACGATAACGGAGGCCAAGTGATGAGGAAAGCTCACTTGGGTCAGGTGAGCTTAAAATTAATGTACTTTATAAAATTGCTATTTCGGCCTCCTTTGGCCCCTTATAGCTGAGAAACGGTAGCCAAGCAAAATCTATCAACACCCTACCGAAAACTAAGGTCAAGAGGAATCCAAAGAAACAAATGCCATGAAAAATAAAATTTTAAAAAAGTATGATTTTGGCCCTTTATAACTCGGAAACAGTCAGAGCTAAGCTTTGGGTCCTTTTTTTTTACAAACGGACGGGCCACAATACCAGCCTTCATTTTGTGCCAAGGAACATTGTGTTAAAATTCTATAAGGATTGGTCAACTAGAACTTGGATGTAAGTTATCGTCCGGAAGTGAAGCGTCTACAGATGCCACCGCAGACGACTGCATCATACCATTATACAACCTCAAAAATTGTTTTGCTGTCGTATTATTATATTTATTGGTGTTTTCACTTCACCTCCAACCTTTTGTTTATTATTGTCCAGTAAAGAGATCTTTTTAAAAAGTGACCGTTTTCATTTGAAATTTATTGTTATCTCCCAATTCGTTAGTAGTTAATGTTACATGTATGCATGCAGACTGATCAGTTTTTTTTTTTTTTTGGAGAAGGAATTAAATTAAACCCATTCAAACGGGTCCATAAGTACTGTGAATCGGTTCTTTTGGTATTTATAGTGTAGAAGTTTATTTTGAGTGCACCTAATATATTCAGAATCGCTGTCGAAATTGACCATTCATTATATTAGATCATATGTGATAGAGGGTATAATAATAACATTTTAAAAATTATCTTTCTGAACCTATTACTTTTAATTTTTTGGAAGTTCATTTGTAGTGGTCGAAATAGCCCAAATTCACAGAGCTGTCATCCAGTTTTTTACTTTTAATTCCTGATTCATTGTGGAAAATATTCAGTTTTCAACCAAGGTCAAGGAGCAAATTTCTTATCTGTAGGTGGATAATACATACTAGAAATGGAGCAAGCTGGTTGCGATTCACAACCGGGTGAAATACACATATTTTGTATCTGAAAAAGTATTTAACTTGTAATGTTACCCTTTTTATGAGATATTAAACAAGCATTGTCACAAAGTATTCCATCGATAATAATCCCAAGCAGGGATCCAGAAATCTTTCAACCTGATTTCTGTCATTTTATCAGACTTAACATAAGAGCAGAAGATTTTGACTTTTTATCCACCCCCCTTTCTTGATGCTCCTTTCTGTTGGACATTGAAGGAATATAGTTTTATATCTGGTCCCATAGTTAAATGATTGCACTAGTTTTAGCTCTTCTTGATGTTTAGAGTGAATGTTTATTATCAGTGGTGATGGAAAACTGCCAAATTTTGGTTGATGTTCTTCTCAAAAGTCAAGTGAAAGCGAACCGGAAATGACAACATAGTTGTAAATTCGAAACAAAGTCAGAAACGACTATGAAATAAATGTCTGCTGTACATCGTGGTCAAATAACAAGGCTATCCAAATTAAGTAAATTGATATATTATTTGACATTTAATATTATTATTTACAGTGATTAATCCGTTAAATTTAAATGTTATTTATTCCTCTGCCCAAGACTTTATCTTGTTTGCATGCGCGATCGAAATGAAAGTACAAGTAGAAACGAAAGTTTTATTGTGAATTTTGACATTAAATGCTAAAAATATGATGGAACGTTGATAGAATTCATCCAAAAACTTAAAATATAAACCTTTTATAGTCTTCCCATGTCTATGAATCATTTGCCAACTCTTCAAAATCGTAATTGGCAATCAACGACCAATGGACAGGTGGTATTAATCACCTGTTAATTGGATTATAAGTTGATTGGGTGTTTATTTAGTAATTAACTGTTGACATGTCACTTACAATTTGATTACCTATTAGGTGATAAAAGTCAAATTCAGCTTGTATGGCTTCATGAAATGTCCCATTTTTGTACATACCCCCGACAAATTTTTGGAATGTCCGAAATGTTGAAATTCAGTTCGGTCAAAAATGGTCCCAAGTGCACTTTCTGCTGCCATATTGAAAACATTTGGGTTGCGAACTTTCAGATTTTACTGTCGGACAGTAAACGACCAAATACAGACAATTCTGACGATCCGGCATCATTTCTGGACAATAAAACCATTAACAAGAAAGTCGGATTGTCCGTATTTGGTCATTTACTCTCTCCGTGACAATGCTTGTTTATAAATGATTCAAGTTTTATTATCTCATAAAAAGGTAACATTACAATTTAACCCTTTCGGTGCCAAAGCGACATATATGTCGTTTGGGGGTTGACTGCCGAAGCGACAAATATGTCGTTTGGGGGTTGACTGCCGATGCGACATATATGTCGTTTAATTGGTTTTAATAAAACAATCATATTTTATTTCTTTTTGTCTTTTATGCTTTTGATATTCTTATATAATATATACATTGTTGTTTTCAATTCATTATGACGTAATACGTTAAGTATATATGACGTAATAAATGTCAAAAGATCGTCTGTACTTTTCCCGACATAGCTATGGAAGACAGTGACGGTGACATAACAGACATAGTAACTTCGGGCGACGAAGATTCTGACGATGCTGATGTTGAAATGCCAGACAATGCTGCAAGACAGCCTAACCCTTGGTTTTCTGTGGTAGACAAAGAAACGTTTGAGCTAGACGTTAATCGTGATTTCGAGGAACGGATTGGGCCGTGTGGATTTGAAGCCAATTTTTCACCGGTGGATTACTTTGATAAATTTTTGAAAACAGAAGATGATGACTTGATTGATCGCATTGTAGATGAAACAAATAGGTAGATTATTGGTTTTATATGGTTTTAAATTATAGCGTTCTTAATTTTCCTTGAATGTATATTTATTTGTTTCCGTAATATAATTGCGGTCTACAAATCAATTTTCAAAGTATTCTAATCATTAGTAAACTGTATTTTCTATTAATGACTAACGTTACTGTTTTGGTACTCAAAAGTAATTTAGATGTAAATAACGTTCCAAAAGATAGCAGAGACATTTTTTCACAATATTAATTTATAAGTTCTTGCTACCCCCCCCCCTCCCTCATCCAACAAAAACACCAGTAATCCTGTATATCCAATAACATATAACTGGTTTTGTCAACAGGTATGCCAACCAGTGCCAAACTACAGAGTATCCAACAAGACATGCCAGATCAAACGAATGGTCACCAGTTAGCTATGCTGAGATGAGAGCCTTTATTGGTCTTGTTCTCGCGATGGGTATCGTAAAGAAATCCTCCATTGAAAGCTATTGGGAAGCGTCTGGTATCTCTGAAACCCCAAATTTCAGAGATGTGATGTCCAGAAATAGATTTCAGGCAATACTGAGATATCTGCATTGCAGCGACAATACAACAGCAGTTCCAAGAGGTCAGCCAGGATACGACCCCCTCCGCAAGATAAATCCAGTTATTGAATTCTTCATTGAAGTGTTCGAACTTAATTATAGGTAAATGTCAACTCAAATATAGAAATATACACAAGCCATTACGCGGTCATGTTTCCATGTTAAAAATAAACATAAATTTATTGCTGGAACTGAGACGAATTTTGTCCTAATCATATTTTCCACTGCATACTAACTGTCATTGATTTAACACTGGTACCTCTTGTTTCGGGAAAGATAAGAGTAAAAAAAAATCAATGTAATAAAAATTGTACAATCTGGTTATGTCGTTCTTTATGAAATTCTAAAATCTTACATATTATTTTTTAATGAATTTTTTTTTATTGAGACAAGACTTGTTGTAAATAGATTTTACGGATTTTCAGACTATCTCAAAACATAGTTGTGGATGAGAGAATAGTTGGTTTCAAAGGGCGTCATGTTTTGAAACAATACATTTCAAACAAGAAGGCACACAGATGGGGAGCAAAGTTGTTCGTCTTAGCTGAATCCAGAACAGGTTATACCCATCAGATAAATGTGTACAAAGGGAAACGAAATACAGAACGCCATCCCAATGGACAAGGGTAAGTGAAAAAAAAGGGGGTGGTAACTCTGGATTTTCAGGTTTAGCGAAAATGCCAAAATAATATCGGCGAGATAATTTTTATGAAAATTCCTTATCGAAAAAGAACACGAAAAATATTACTTTAATTGACTCAAATTAACATAATTGTTTCTGTAAATCGATGGCGACTGTATTGCGAATGAATATGACAATCCATGAAAGTAGACCAAAATTTCCGCACATCTCCAGGTTTATACAGGGTATAAACTTAATGACGCTGTTAATTAAGAAATGGCTACTCCTTATAATCAAGTAAGGCCGAATATATTTAACATTTTGACTTGATAAAAAGTTCTAATTCTTACCTATTTCTATCTAATCTTTTCATTTTGTTATTGTCTGTTTTCCTTTTATTTTTTTTCGTCCTGAGTATACATGCAATATTTGTGACTGGACAAACACTCAATCAATCAATCGATTGTTTTTATAGATATAAATCGGTAATGGATTAAGTACGTCCTCATTTTGGCAAAAACTATCATGTAACTATGGATAATTGGTTTTCATCACCTAAACTGATGAACGACCTAAGGAACCGGGGAACGTATGCAACAGGAACTGTAATTGCAAGACGGAAGGGCTTACCTGCAAGTTTTAAAACAGCTCGGCTCCCCAAAGGAAGTGTTGTTGTTAAATCACAGAGAGATCTTTTGGCTATTTTGTACGTAGATCGGAGAAATGTGACTTTCCTGACAACAAGTGAAAATGCACGGTAAGTTTCTTGTTTTTCAACCCAGCTTTGTCCGATAGGCCAATCCCTATTGACAATACTTGACTTTTAAAATAAAAAGTTATTAAAATACAACGTTGTCAAAAAAATACTTACATCGTGGAATATATGAAATACTTTCTTACACAATGTCAAAATTAACTATACAATAAAGTACAAGCTTGAAGTAACAGTCATGGCTAATAAAATTATAATATCACCAAAGTAAACATACAATAAAACAAGTCTTACTTAATATATTTTTCAGAACTGTGCGAAAAGTTAATAGTAAAGGTAGAGTTGTGTCTGCTCCAAGTGTTGTCCACAAATACAACCAGACCATGGGCGGTGTGGATCTTGGGGATCAGCTTTTGCTTAAATTTGAGCCACAATTTAAAGGTGTGAAACTCTGGAGAAAAATTCTCTTCAACCTTCTTACTACAGCTACAGGTATGTCTCATCTTAAACATTTGCAAGCTTTTTTAGTTGTCAATTCAAAGCCTAACTAAAAGACTATGTGCTTATGTTCAGTTGCAAATATTTCATGCATTGCCTAGAACAAGGATAAGTTGATATAAGTACCACGTATGATTTTTTTCACTCGTTCCCGTTATCATTTCTTATCTAATTACAAGTATATAGCTTACTGTTTGGTGTGAGCTAATGTTCCGTGTTGAAGGCCGTACTTTGACCTATAATTGTTAATTTTTTATACACTGTGACTTGGATGGAGAGTTGTCTCTTTGGCACTTATACCACATCTTCTTATTTATATATATATATGTATATAATAGATTTGCACGGACTTAAACAAATAAACTTGCACTTAATATTTTTTCAGTAAATGCATATATATGCTACAGAAACTGTTTTCTTGTCCAGAGGAAATTAGACCATGTGAAATTTCAAAACGCAGTAGTTCGTGGTTTGATCGGGGATTTTAGAGGAGGCAACAGAAGGAGGGGGAGAAGACCAGACAACTTTCCTATTGCAAATGCAATAAGGATGCATTTTCTTGATGTTATTCCTGATGGCAAGAGGCTAAAATGTGTTAAGTGTTCAGGTTATAACAAGTACAGGAAATCCCGTATATCAACATGGTGTTCTGTATGTGGCGTGGGTCTTTGTGTTGGTCGATGTTTCAGAGAGTTTCATTCATATGGACAGGAAGAGTAAACAGTTGAATTTTGAAATATTATTCATGTAATATACAGTGCAATAATAAAGGATCTTTTAAAAAAGATTTCATGTTGTATTAAACAAATGAGTTAAAAAAGTCAAGAATTTTTTTTTCAATTTTTTTTTTCTCGCTGATAATTCTTTTGTGTTCTCTAAAAGTTAAAAGAAAAACAAAAAAGATTTATGATTATTTCAAAGCGAAGAAATATTTTTAAAACATTTCTGTGTTTGTTGGTCCTCATTTCATGACATTTTGTCAACGAACGACTTCGTTTTGATCTTTTGAAAACACGAGTTTTTGTATAAACTTTTGACGTTTTCACAACGACGGCGGCGATAGTTTATTTTTATTTGGCTGTAGAACGTCACTCGGTGAAATCTTTATGGTGACGTTTCTAACGTCGGGAATTTGAATTCGGCACCGAAAGGGTTAAACACTTTTTCAGATACAAACAGGATACAGCATATTTCACACGGTTGTCGGCTTGCTCCATCGCGAGTTATGGGATCTCTTTGTAGCTCCACCAAAACAGAAATTGTCATAGGAGCTACATTTGTGTAGCTAGGCTTCCTGGGTGCACTGTTTGTAAGCTTTTTTAATCTGGTGGTGTTGTGTTTGGGCCAGGCCTTCTTTGTTAAATATAATTAAAGCATTAGGTAGTAATAAGACCCAACGCATCGGGCTGGGGGTGGCGTTTAGGAAAGACACAGCAGTAATATGTGTAACGTAAGGGTACCCAAATTGCACCGAGTACCCAAATTGCACCTATTTAAAAAAAAAAGCAATCCCTAGGATTCAAAGATTTCCTAGAGACTAAACAATTTGTATTTTTATGATTTGATACTATGTAAGTCTTTCAACATAGGTAAACATATTTAGATATACACGAAACGTTCACAGTATTTATAAACAGATGGACTGTTTACTGAAAAAGCAAAGTGTACGAAAACGTCACCATGCGACGTCATCAAAACGTCATCTTTTTTAAATTAGCAAATACAATATATTATAAGTATCCATTTCGTAAAATATGAGGAGTAAGCATGGACTTATATCCAATTGTTCAAAATATTTGAAGAAATTAAACAAAAGCTCGGTTATTAGACTTTTGACGATGTGAATTTAAGCATGGATGCAATTTGGGTACTCCTCATTACAGAATCATGAATAGTTTGGAGGTTGATTCAAACCCATTTTTTGTATGACTCAATATGGATTCAAAATTAAATTGGTGTACCTATACAATAAAGAAGGACAGGGCTACAAAATAAACACAGTATGGACATTTTTTTCTTGATCATAAAAAAACGTAGGTGAAAAAAACTGTCAAAATAGGTGCAATTTGGGTACCATCACGTTAGATACAGAATGCCAAAGATTGCTCCTCGACACAATTTCTAAGGAGGTGGTCCTACAAAGGGTGGAATTTCTAGGCATACTTGTACATACATGCATATGCATCTTAATCCAGATGACAACAATGTACGCCAACCCTACACAAATTTATAAAGTTTCATTGACCTACGACTACATGTTAGAAAAAAACATTAGTGGACGAAAATTACCGACAATGCCCTCTCTCGTTTTGTTAAAATCGTATGCCCGAGAATAAAGTAAAGAATTCATTACCTATATCACCAACATATTTCAGAAGACTATCAAATGCCTTTGTTTGAACATGGTTCATTTTATTTTTCCCTCTTTGTGATAGCGCTGCAGTGACCCAATTAATACCACTCAAAAACCACTGTTCCAGCAAACAGCCATCTCGTGTAGTATATTCTAATGTTGCATCACTAAAGGACCAGTCTCCTGTGCCATTACAATTGATGATTTTAAGTGGACACAATGCACAACTATTCCTCAGTGGCATTGTTTCCGAGTACCCTGAGTTTTTCCAAAAATCGCGGAGCTCTTCGTAGAGTCGAGTAACCATTGCGTCGTGTCAGCCTCGCAGTCCGAAGCAGGACATCTCGGCACATTACAAACTCGGGACATGTCAACTCGGCACATTACAAACTCGGGACATGTCAACTCGGCATAAGGTAGACAAATATTCTATGACTGAAAACTTTACATCTAACATAGGAGTCAAACAAGGGGATAATTTAAGCCCCACTTTATTTAAAATTTTTATAAATGATATTCTTGACTCTTTTGATGAGACCTGTAAACCTGCTATTTTAAATTCCTTACAGCTTAATTGCTTATTGTATGCAGATGACTTAGTATTGATGTCAGAAACAGCTGATGGTCTTCAGAGGTGTATTGATAAACTATATAATTACTGTGATAAATGGGGACTCCAAATAAATATAAAGAAAACTAAATCAGTAGTTTTTAATAAAACAGGAAAACTAGATGAAAAAATATTTAATATTAATAATATACCTATTGAAAGGGCTAGGGGCTATAAATATTTAGGAATTTATGTGAGTGCAAGTGGAAGCTTTACAGAGGCTAAAGATGATTTATATAAAAGGGGATTGAAAGCTTTATTTAAATATAAAAAAAGTTTTAACTTATAAAAACCTAAAATTAACACACTTTCACATATATTTGATCATACTGTGAAACCTGTGTTGTTATATGGGAGTGAAATATGGGGATCTTCAGTAATAAATAAACTAAATAAAAATGAACATAATCTTTTTAAACTATGCAAGGACATGAAACAAGAAAGTATTCATGTCAAATTCTGTAAATTTTCTTTGGGTTGAGGTAAAAAATCTACAAATATAGCTGTATTGGGTGAAATGGGAAGATATCCCTTATTTCTTGAAGTAATTTTAAATATGTTTAGATATTATAAATATATATTAAAGTCTGATGATATCCTTTTCTCTGAAGCCCTGAATGTCTCTAGATCACTAAATAGTTTAAACAAAAATAGTTGGTATAGTTGTATTGCTATTCTTATGAAATATCTTGATATAGATCTTATACTTGTTAAAAATTCAAAGATGGATTTAAAATCACTAATTTACCGGAAATTAAAACAGAAATATTCTTGTATCTGGAAATCTGAACTTTACAATGATAGACAAAATAAACAGCATGGAAATAAACTAAGAACTTACAGATTATTTAAAGAAAATATTTATATGGAAAAGTACTTATTAATTTTAAATGAGGATGAAAGGCGACTGCTCACTAAGTTCAGAGTCAGTGCACATAAATTAGAAATTGAAAGAGGCAGATATGTGGGGCTTCGAGTGGAGGATAGAATATGTAAATTATGTAACACTGAAGTTGAAGATGAAATTCATTTTCTTCTTCAGTGTCCTGTTTTAGAAAATAAAAGATCTGAATATATAGATTACTTAAATAAGGTTAACAAAAACTTTAAAAGCCTCCCAAATAAATCAAAATTAATATGGTTAATGTCATCTGAGGATAATGTTATAATTAAAAAAGTAAGTTTATTATTGTGTACTTTATTCAAAGAGAGAAAATTAATTCTAGATACAGTTTAGTCACCGGTAGTTTGTCCATCTATATTATATTGCAAAACTATATATATATATATATATATATATATCTTTTCTGCAGAATTTATTTGGTTGAAAAAGACTTGACTTTGTTTAATTGTTAAATAATCAATGTAATCAATATGTAATCACTTGTATGAAATTGAACTTAATTGTACTGCTCAAATTATTGGGCGTCATAATTGACAATAAAAAACTTTGTATTGTATATTGTATTGTATTTGCATAGTGCAAACTCGGCACATTACAAACTCGGCATATTACAAACTTATTTTCATTTAACATGTTTAATTTGAAATTAATACTTAGTAAAATATATAAACAATTTATAAATGGTTTAGCAAAAACGGTATATTTTATGGTTTTCTCATATATAAATGATATATAGAAAATATAGCCCATACAAATACTTATGACAAAAATAAAATACAGGATTGAAACTATAATCAAGAGAAGACAATTTATGAAATAGACAAAAACGTCTTTTAAAAATGGTTTTGAAAATAGAAAATCGTTATGTAAAATTGAGCAAGTGACAATTTCTTTAAAAAAGAGAGATGTAGGTACGGGTTGTTGTCTCTTTGACACATTCCCCATTTCCATTCTCAATTTTATAAAAGAGTTCAAAGAGAAAAAAGAATATGTAAACATTGTGATATAAATGACCCTCTTTTTCTTAAAATGTAAAACTAATAAATCTTTACTTAATCAGTTTGAAAAAGATATAGATAATATATGTCTAGAATACTTTGAATTGTCTGAATAAGATAGATTACAATCACTTCTATCTTCATTTGATAGTATTGAGCTTACTGTACCTTTCATTAAAAAAGTTGCACTATTAAAGGAGAGGAGATAATAAACCTGCATGAATAATACTGTTATATACTACTTTATATATAATATTTAATTTGTTATGATTTCTGCATATATATTGTTTGTGTATATATTTGTATTGTATAGTTTATATATGCCTCCAACCCCTAGGGGTATAAATGTGTATAATGAATAAATAAATATTTGTGCTTGTATTTAATATTTTACGGGAATTTTTTTTTTCTTTTTCTATAAAAAAATTTGATAAACATTAAAAATTGCATCCCCATTTTTCATCGTATCTAATAAACTGTAAATATGTAACATTGTCAAGTGACTTTTTTATCATTGTTTCCTCTATTTAGATTATGCATTTTATTGATGGTATTATGACGATTTTATGATTATCTCCAATTAACTGCAATAAAAAAAATAGGATGGCTACCTTTATCCTTTTAATTAGAGAAGTTTCAGGAAACAGGTGTTGATTATATATTGCAGTATAATAATCACATGATAATTAAGAACAGCGGTATTTAATGACAGCCTGATAACATTTTTATGATATCCCGTTAGTAAAGCAGCTTGAGTTCAGGGCCGTAACTAGTTCTAATAGTGAGGCAAAATATATTTGCCGAGCCAAGGACGTATAACTAATAATCTAATATACGTCTTTGGCCGAGCGGATCGATGCGAAAAAAAAATTGACGAGGGGTTTGGGGGCCGCTCAAGGCCCCCAGAAGCTCTGAGAAAAATTACGAAAAATCGTGCATTCTGAAAGTTTCCCGGACTCTTTCTGACATTAAAACGCAATTAATTGTTTGCTTTTTTCCGACAGTAATCTGGTCTCAAAGCAAGAACATAGATTCATTGCGATTTTAGGTTTTATGGAAAACATTAAAAGACCGATATGTAGGATAAAGCAAAAATCGTAATTCTCACAATCATTAATACAGGATCTGATCTGTCTGTCTGTCTGTTTAAGTCTTAATTCACCCTGTATAACCCCGATACAGATGAAACCGGACGTTGACGCGTTCGAATCGAACACATCGTGTAACACTGAGTTTAGACAGTAAGAAATTAATACTTTTAAAGAAAATCCAATATCTATTCTTCGGATAGTTTGCTCCAATATATTCTTTGCCATAATACTCATTAGTTACTAAAAGGTTTTTCAAATATGTGGAATTTTTATATACAAACATCAAATAACGCACGACGATATCAATGATAAAACGTGCTTGGTATTTTTAAATATTCAAAACTTAATGTTTCTTGTACCTCATAGTTTTTATAACATACATTTTTGAAAATTTCATAGTTAAAATTAACAAACTTATAAAGGTCGTATGTTTGTGTTGTGTCTAGAAACAAAAAAATACACGTTTTAAAGTGTCTTTATTTTCATGTTGTGTACGCTTCGTTGTCATTACACCTTTTTATACTGTACGCTTCGTTGACACAATATTGCGTTTGTCAATGAATTTTGCGCTTATGAAATAATGCTTTGATATGATTATAACCAATATGCATGTTTAAAAATAAATAATTTACCACCATAACATGCAGACAGCAACCCATAATATCCGTTGTACTGTTGAAACACTCTTGGAGGTATTTTGTACATGTAAAAAAAAACCTTATGTATACGAAAGTTGAATTGGTAGAAATACATTAACTCGACAGATGCAAATATGACTAAGCATACAGATACACACGTCCGAATATGTAATTTGATAGCATTTTAGAAAATGTTTACCATACGACAGTCAATGTACGGTTAGGGGTGGGTTAGATGCCCGCTAACATATTTAATCCCGCCATATTCTGTATGTGCCTGTTTAAAGCCAGGAGCATGTAATTAGTGGTTATATATATTTTTGTGTTCACTATTTTTTGCAAAAATTAGGATGTTAGTTTTCTCTTATGAAATGTTTTACATTTGTCATTTCTGTGTGATTGTTTAGCTGACTATGCGGTATGGGCTTTGTTCATTGTTGAAGGCCGTACGGGGGCCTATAGTTGTTCATTTTTGTGTCGTCTGGTCTCTTGCGAAGAGTTGTTTCAATACCACATCTTCTTTTTGATGTAGACGGCAATCAAAAACAATTAATGGATTATAGGCTTTTGGTCTGAATTTCAGAGGCGGGTCCAAGGGAGTCATTTTTTTTTGTTTGTTTAATTTTTAAGGTATAAAGATTATGCTTAGTTTCCTCGAACATTACTGTCTTTCTACTGTGATGCCAAAATCGACATGATTGGTAATTCTGGTACTTTAAGCACATTGAAGTCTATATCCACCCATATGCATTTCATTCAAATTTTGACTTATTTCGGAGAAGACCAAAAGGACCATATTTATATTTCCCAGTTACCTTTGGCGTCATCGGTAAATTATGCAATTGAGGAAAGCATCAATCATCAACCATTAACCTAACCTTAGACATTCGCTTTGTTTCTTTTATCATGTCTTAATAGTTATCAATAAAAAATTGAAACGTTTCACAGTTGATACTTAACAATTTCTGGACCCCTTTATTTGTTAATGACACGCGTACGTAATAGCTGATTGTTGGCTGTTAAACGTTCAAGATAAGCACAAAGTATCAACACATACTACATGTAGGTCCTGGAAGGAGGCCCTCCAGAATTACGTCAGGGAGGTTGGGACTGCCACTGGATAAAATGAGGTATATTGAATAAGGACACAAATGTTGCCTTTCAACAGGCCATTTATGGACCTCTCAAAAAGTTTTTCAAGGGTTCGTAAAGTACATGAGACATTGAATCGTATATTCCCATTCGTCCTTTGTCGATATTTTATGTATACTTCCTAATATTAGTCAGACCGTACGCGTACGGTCCGACCGTATGAGTATTTTGAAAAAGTACGCATACGGCCCAGACCGTACGCGTACGGTCCAAATACTCATACGGTCTGGAACATAATCACTGACTAATACTTTAGATACACATGATTTACCTCTTAGTTTTAATTCGCTTTGAAATAACTATCAGTTACTACAATTACTCCTTTGTCCGATATTTTATGTATATGGTTTTTGTGCCTTGTACCGATATTTTGAGTCGAGCCAATTGCAACTGTACAGGTTTTTTTTAATGTTTTTTTTTTTATAAGTTGTGCTGTTACAGCAGTGTCCCAGGTTAAGGAGAGGGTTGGGGGCTCACATGTTTAATCCCGCCGCATTTTTTTCGTGTCGGTCCTACGTCATGGGGTTGTATAACATAGGTTATATAGATCTGTCATATTTTTTTTCTTTGATAAGTAATCCATAATTTATAAATAAATAACCGTTAGTTTTCTCGTTTTTATTTTTTCATATTTTTTTTTATATTGGTGTCTTTTATAGCCGACTATATGGTATAGGTTTTCCTCACTGTTAAATGTTGTACATTGGACTATAATAATTGCTTTATTCACCCACTTCATTTAAACTTTGGTGGAAAGTTGTATCACTGGCCATCACACCACATCTAAAAAGCTTTATATGTATACAAAAAAAAAAAAACCACCCATAGATAAAGCAGTTGGAATGCCATCTAAGGCATTCGGCAAACTAAGTTCAACGAGCTCCTATGTCTGCTTTCGTTTATGCGAATTTGGACCAACATCAGCATTTTAAAGAGCCTCAAATTGTGAAAAGGAAGTCATTAATGTTTTTAATGACTGTTCTATGCTTTTTGAAACTTTATTTCTTCTAGAATATATTTATTAACTGTTCATTTCATCTGGAATAACGTTGAAAGTCCCAATTTTCAATAGAAACATTCCTATCAGATGTACGCTGGTTAAACACTGCAATTTTGGCTTTGGGTGACTGCTGATTTAAGTTCAACTATTTTGACTAATTTAACGGATAAACATTTACAATAAAATACAGAAAAAAGGGTCGCCGACATCATCTCGAATACCTTGACAAGAAAGTGATTTGTGACGGTTTTTGTCAACGAACTGTACAGTGATTTTTTAAAAACGCACAACGAACGCGACACATTTAGTGGAACGAACAATACAGTAAGAGAAAACTTATTTACTATGATATTGCGTTTATTCTTAGTTCTAGTGAACATTTGAAGACACGTATTAATTCAAAGTATAGTTATTTGTTATTGGCTAAGGTATTAATACGCAAAGGTGTATGCACGGAAAGATATTCAGCATTGTTTATCTCATAAAACGTATGAAATTGCACCATGTCTGTGCGTTTTGCATCTAGCAGTTTTATCAAACGTTCTATGCAATATCTAAAACTAACAACAATTGTATAATTGAATAAATAAACTAGCATGCACATTGACATATTTATATATACTCAAATAAGTTCTAGAGAGGCATTCCAAATTGTTGTCATCCTAAATATTGTCCTGATTATCGCTTCGAACGCGTCAACGTCCGGTTTCATTTGTATCGGGGTTATACGGGGTGTAATTGTATTATGCTTAGACTATGGTTATTTTTTTATGACTAGATTTAAATATACAGATTGTACTTTAAGTACCATTGCATGCTGCTTCAGTTGTTTCTGGTTATTTTATCAAACTAACAACTACATTGTATATCACCCGAGAGACATGTAGAAACGGCCACCTTTTTTCCAGCCTTAACATAATGATTTGTCGTCATTTTCAGTTTTTAACTATCTATCAGTTATAGAAGAGGGACGAAAGATACAAAAGGGACAGTCAAACTCATGAATCGAAAATAAACTGCCATGGCTAAAAATGAAGAAAAAAAATATACCTTGAAACAATAGTACACATGACATAACATAGAAAACTAAAGAATAAGCAACATGAACCCCACCAAAAACTAGGGGTGATCTCAGGTGTTCCGGAAGTTATCATCCTTCTGGTAACTGAATGTTTTCATTAATATATGCATTAGTTTTAAGACATTCGATCTAGATAGGCAAAAAACGAGGGCAACACCTTAAGTACACATAGCATATATCAATGACCAGGAAAAAATGAATTTTCCCGATTTTTTTTCTTTTTTTTTTCTACCATAATTGGGGACTTCGTCCGCATGTTGGCCTTGCTAAATGAACATTTATAAGATTTTATAAGATTTTAGGCATAAACAACTTTTTTATTCTTATTGATTTAAGTAAAATTTAATTAAAAATTTGCTTTATTTATAAAAGTAAAACACATTTTTTTTTATATCAAGTGTTTTCTTATTTAACTTGTGACTTTCTGTCCTATAATTTGTTCCATTTCTCACCTATTTTCAAAATAAAATTTGTTAATTTTTTTCTCATCGTAATTATTATATAAAGTTTCTTTTTAAGAACCATTTCCATAAATATATTCATTGGTGTGCCGAGAATGTATAGGTAATGTGCCGAGTTTGTATAGGCCGAGTTTGTACTATGCCGAGTTTAACATGTCCCGAGTTTGTAGTGTGCCGAGATGTCCTGTATTCCTCGCAGTCAAAACAACACTCCCGATGTCGAAACCTCGGGGGTTGCACTAATGACAGGACGATTGCCCGGATAGTGACAGGACGGTTGACCGGACGAGATATAAATAGTCATAACTTTTTTGTTATCCGGTAGATTTGTTTAATATTTGTAGACCTTAAAAATATTAAAATATATTTTATGAAAATCAAACAAAATAAGTGAAAAAAAATATTTTTGAGCAAATAAAGTTGACCGGACGGTATTCACACTCGCCGTTATACGCTATACATATATTCAACTGGTCGGCAACAATTGTTAATATCTCTTTTTACAATATTTGTCCAAAAAAAATCCGAAATCTGTAAGAATAATAAACATTGGATACGAAAATATAACTTTAAAGTAAAAAAAAAAATGTTTTTCTCCATAAAAAGTTGACCGGACGGCATTCACATTCGGCCGATGTACGCGTTAATTATATTGAACTGATAAAAAAAAGTGTTAATATCTTATTTGTTTTACAATATTTTTACACGAAACTAAGAAATCTACGAGATCAATAAATACTTGATATAAAAATATAAACTTTATAGTACATAAAAATGTATTTCTTCAAAAAAAGTTGACCGGACGGAATTCACATTCGCCGTTATACGCTATAGTAAGGCTATACATATATTCAACTGGTCGGCAACAAGTGTAAATATCTCTTTTATTTTACCATATTTGTCCATGAAATTAAGAAATTTTGGAGATTTATAAATATATTTTACCAAAATATTAAATTTATAGTAAAAAAAATGTTTTTGAGCAAATAAAGTTGACCGGACGGAATTCACATTTGCCTATGCTTTAAATATATTGTACTGATCGACACATGTTAAATATCTATCAATGAAATTAAAGAATCTGTGAGCTTTATAAATATACACTTTATAATAAAAACTTTGAGCCCAAAATGTTGACTAGCACATTAGAAATATTTAAAATATTTATTATTTGATTATAGATTCCTATCTAATTTTGACACCTGATACGGTGCTTTTTGTCCGCGATTTGCTTTTTGTCCGCTTTTGCTTTTTGTCCGATTATTTTCCTTTTTGTCCGATACTTTTGCTTTTTGTCCGTTGCTTTTTGTCCGTTTTGCTTTTTGTCCGATAATTTTGCTTTTTGTCCGATACTTTTGCTTTTTGTCCGTTGCTTTTTGTCCGTTTTGCTTTTTGTCCGATAATTTTGCTTTTTGTCCGACACTTTTGCTTTTTGTCCGTTGCTTTTTAGCTCACCTGGACCATAGGACTAAGTGAGCTTTTCTCATTTTCTCATTATTCGTCGTCGTCATTAATTTTTACAAAAATCTTCTCTTCTGAAACTACTGGCAAAATTAAAGCATCCTTAGGGTATTTAGTTTCAAAAAAGTATCCGATGACCCCGCCCAATAATTAAGATGGCCGCAATGTCTAAAAGAAGAGCATCGCATAAAATGTAGATTTTGGCTTATATATCTGCAACAAAACCATAGAGACAATCTAACAAGGTATAAGAACATTTCGCCTCATAAAATAATGTGGACCAGTCAGAACTTTTCATGTGGGACAATATGAGCTCTTAATTAAAAAAAATGTGGGACAATCGGGAATAAGCCCTACAGACTTGAGCAATTCTAAAATAAACACTGTTGATGTATCTCTTTTAAATTTTCTATTAAAAAGTGTTTTACATTTACGAATGCACTATATTGTATCTGTATCTAAAATATTAAACGCATTTATTTCGTGATAGAAATTAAGTAAATTCTTAAGTAACCATTTTATTACTTTTCCCCCTCTTTTCGAGTTTGTCAAACAAAAATAAACTACTTTGTTGAAAATGCTGTTGTGTTAACCAAAGTTTCCTTAATCTTATTACTTGAATAACCTCGAACTTCCTCGTCATTTGGATATAGTTGATAAATAATTCCGAAATGTATGGATTAATACAGTTTAACTAAATAAATAGCTACACATGTATTACGTAAACTTTGTGATAGTGTTCCAAAAATGAAGTTTGTTTGTTTGTTATATTTGTAATATTTGTAATGTTTAAGAAAAATAAAGTTGTTGGAAATATGACGAAAATATTACCAGACTTTTTTTTTTAACTGAAATGTTGCAAAATATTTTGGAGCGACTGTCAATCGGCCATTCGCATATAAGTGCAAATGGTGACTATATATTATTAGCGGGAAGAAGAAACTGTGCGTTTAAGCAATAACATGTCGTAAATGTGTGCACTTCCACATGTAGCAAACGCCGACACCATTTAACATAATGATAAAACTATTCAAACGAGAAAACCATTGATTTACAAAACACTATACGACAAACAAATACAGAAACAAACAACAACTATTGAATTACAGATTGAAACTCCGTTCCTGACTTATTCGTATGATTATCATATATAATATTTAGCGCGGTTAAACATCAATTTAGAATTTCAATAACGAAACCATCACTCAAGGATTATTTGATTTGATAAATTTCTAAACTATTCTAAAGTTTCGAGCATATAAAAAAGAAGATGTGGTATGATTGCCAATGAGACAACTATCCACAAAAGAAAAAAACACAGTGTATTTTACAGTTTAGTTTATTGTTTTTTTATGTAGGTTGAAAGATTAATTCGGACAGTCTTATTACCTTACAGTCTACCTTACACTTACAGAAAAGTTAATAAAAAATGTTCTACGGCAATACTTGTGTCTTCACTAGGTGCAAAGGGAAGCTGGGTAGCTGAGGTGTACTGGAGAAGAAACTCAAGGTGTTCTTCGGCACAGTTTTTTTTTGAAACGTAGGTCCAAATTTAGGAACAGACACCCAACCCCGCTACCTTACAGAAAAGTTAATAAAAAATATTGTACGGCAATACTTTTGTCCGCACTAGGTGCAAAGGAAGGTCGGGTAACTGTGGTTTACTTGAGAATAAACACAGGGTGTTCTTCGGCTTAGTTTATATTTTTGAAAGAAAGTGCAAAATTGGTGTCGGACACCCTATCCCATCACCTAACAGAACAATTAATTAAAAAAATATTGACGTCAAATAATTGTCCACAATAGGCACAAAGGGAAGCTGTGTAGCTGTGGTCTACTTCAGAAAAAAATACGGTGTGTTCTACGGCTTAGTTTAATGTTTTTTAAGTAGGTTCAAAGATTTAGTCCGTTTGTCTTATTACCTTACTGTCTACCTTACACTTACAGAAAAGTTAATAAAAAATATATTCTATGGCAATACTTTTGTCTGCACTAGGTGCAAAGGAAAGCTGGGAAGCTGAGGTATACTGGAGAAGAAACTCGAGGTGTTCTTCCGCACAGTTATTTTTGGAACGTAGGTCCAAATTTAGGAACAGACACCCAACCCCGTTACCTTACAGAAAAGTTAATAAAAAATATTGTACGGCAATACTTTTGTCCGCACTAGGTGCAAAGGAAGGTCGGGTAACTGGTTTACTTGAGAATAAACACAGGGTGTTCTTCGGCTTAGTTTATTTTTTTGAAAGAAAGTGCAAAATTGGTGTCGGACACCCTACCCCATCATCTTACAGAAAAATTAATTAAAAAAATATTGACGTCAAATAATTGTCTGCAATTGGCACAAAGGGAAGCTGTGTAGCTGTGGTCTACTTCAGTAAAAAATACAGTGTGTTCTACGGCTTAGTTTATTGTTTTTTTAAGTAGGTTCAAAGATTGAGTCTGTCAGTCTTATTACCTTACAGTCTACCTTACACTTACAGAAAAGTTAATAAAAAATGTTCTACGACAATACTTGTGTCTGCACTAGGTGCAAAGGGAAGCTGGGTAGCTGAGGTGTACTGGAGAAGAAACCCAAGGTGTTCTTCGGCACAGTTTTTTTTTGGAACGTAGGTCCAAATTTAGGAACAGACACCCAACCCCGCTACCTTACAGAAAAGTTAATAAAAAATATTGTACGGCAATACTTTTGTCCGTACTAGGTGCAAAGGAAGGTCGGGTAACTGTGGTTTACTTGAGAATAAACACAGGGTGTTCTTCGGCTTAGTTTATTTTTTTGAAAGAAAGTGCAAAATTGGTGTCGGACACCCTACCCCATCACCTTACAGAAAAATGAATTAAAAAAATATTGACGTCAAATAATTGTCCGCAATAGGCACAAAGACAAACTGTGTAGCTGTGGTCTACTTCAGAAAAAAATACAGTGTGTTCTACGGCTTAGTTTATTGTTTTTTAAGTTTGTTTAAAGATTTAGTCCGTCAGTGTTATTACCTTACAGTCTACCTTACACTTACAGAAAAGTTAATAAACAATGTTCTACGGCAATATACTTGTGTCTGCACTAGGTGCAAAGGGAAGCTGGGTAGCTGAGGTGTACTGGAGAAGAAACCCAAGGTGTTCTTCCGCACAGTTTTTTTGGAACGTTGGTCCAAATTTAGGAACACACCCAACCCCGCTACCTTACAGAAATCGCCCTTTTTAAACGCTTTCTTTGCAAAAACTGATCTTCCTCTATGTGCAACTGTCTTCACAAAAAAATTTCTTTTAAGATATTTGTTATCTTCTGCACGCAATCCTGCAAGCATTTTTTCAGTCGCCGTTAAAAATTCGGACATTGTGCAAATCTAATACTATCCACAGATAAATACTATAAAGTTAATATAAATTACGGTTAATACTTTAAAAGATGTAATGCGCCGATTTGCAGATCATCTACATCATGTGTTTAAACTTGATATTTAAATTCATTTCCTCAAAGGGCACTTGCTTTCGATAAAATGAATACCTATGCAAAGGAACGTATGATAGTTCATTATCACGCTCTTCTTCAAGCACGTGGATTTTTTTTATGGCATTTATTCAAAAATTGCGACATTATTACTAAGGGAAAATATTGTTCGTGATAGATATTTTGTGCGAAGAACTGTAAAAACGTTTGTGTCTTGTGGAAAAATTTATCGCGACAATAAAGGTAGACCTAATAGAATATCTGGTAACCAACATATCCGTTCACGAATCGACAACTATATGAAGGAAAGTGACGAAATGACCACAAAGAGCGTGCAATCTCGTCTTTCGAGGGAAGGCCATGATATCAGTTTAACAACTATTTGTACGATTAGACAAAGATTAGGATGGACATTAAAAGGTACACGTTATTGTCAAATGATTAGACATGCTAATAAGCCAAAACGTGTACAGTGGGTACAAGACAATAATAATGATAGATTTGAAGATGTGATTTGGTCGGACGAAACATCGGTATGGTTGGAACAACATGCAAAAAGATGCTACAGGAAAAAGGGTGTTACTCCCAAAAAGAAACCTAAGCCGAAATATCCCTTAAAACTTCATGTGTGGGCCGGAATCAGTAGACGAGGACCAACAAAAGTATGCATATTTAACGGCATAATGAACGCAGATTTGTATGTTGACATTTTAGAACAAACTCTCATCCCGTTCATCGCAGATACCTATCCTGATCACCACAGATTCATGCAAGATAACGACCCAAAACATCGGTCTAGAAAGGCCCAAAAATTCTTCGAAGACAACAACATAAACTGTTGGAAAACTCCTGCTGGTAAGCATGCATGAAAAGTTGTTTATAGGTTTTGTCTCAATAAATAAAATGAAAAATTAACGGCTATTGCGAATGATACGACCACAATATGTTGACACATGAAAGTTGAATAAGTGTACATTTAAAGTGAGTGTGGACACAATATTATGTTGGTTGTACACCAAAAATGTAAAAAAAGTGGTACTTTGTAAACGTGTGGTTATTGCAACCTTTGGCACCTTATAGCTTGAAAACAGTAAATGCTAAGCAAAATCCGTCGATATCCTACCCAACGCTTAGGTCAAGAGGAATCCATAATAACAAATCCCATGAAAATCTGATGAAAAATAAAAATTTGAGGTACTTTGAAAAAGTGGGATATTGGCCCCCTTCGGCCTCTTATAGCTCGAGAACGGTAAGAGGTACGCGAAATCTGTCATCATTTACCTAAAAGCTTAGGTCAAAAGGAATCCACAGAAACAAATCCCATGAAAATCTGATGAAAAATATAAAATTCAGATACTTTGAAAAAGTGTGATTTTGGCCCCCTTGGTCCCCTTATAGCTCAGAAACGGTCAGAGCTACGCAAAATCTGTCGACACTGTACCGAAAGCTTAGGTCAACAGGAATTCGAAGAAACAAATCCCATGAAAATCTGATTAAAATAAAAATTTGAGGTACTCTAAAAAAAAGTACGATTTTGGCCCCCTTCGTCCCTTATAGCTCGGAAACGGTAAGAGCTACGCAAAATCCGTCGACACTGTACCGAAATTTTAGGTCAACAGTAATCCGAAGAAACAAATCCCCTGAAAATTTGATTAAAAATAAAAATTTGAGGTACTTTGTAAAAGTGCGATTTTTACCTCTTTGGCCGCTTATAGCTTGGAAATAGAAAGAGTTATAAAAAATCTGGTTGTTGAGCGCTATGTTAAATTTTTAAAAGGAATCCATTTATAAAAACTGCATCAAAATCGGACTAAAAATAATTTTTTTTTTTTAGATTCACGCCTTTTGGGCCCATTTCAAATCCATTAACATACTCCAGATGGGGAATTTTGTTGGGAACACAATGAAAGAAACACCATCAAAATCTGGCAAATAGTAAATGTTCTACATCAAAACATACGAAATCACCCAATTTTGGCCCTTTTGGCTCTTTTTTTTACAAAAAGGCGTGGCCACAATTATAGTCAAACGCAATACCAGCCTTCCTTTTGTGCCAAGGATCATTTTGTTAACATTTTATAAGGATTGGTCAACTAAAACTAAAGTTATCGACCGGAAACGAAGCGTCTACAGACGCCGACGCCTACCACTGCATCATACCATTATACGACCTTCAATTTTTTTTTTGTGGTCTTATAAAAGAATCAGTCAATTAAATTTAACAAAATTGGTTTTCCTTTAACGTGTTATGAGTTTTTATTCTGCATATAGAATGTTATGTATAGTCTCTACACTGAGCAAATGCTAAGCAAATGCACAAGTTTGAAGATACTGGACAGTCGTGATGAAAAGGAAGAAATCAAGCACTGAATTTTGGGTGATTGCATATGTGGTATCATCTGAAATTAACCGAAAACAGTGATATGTAAAACTATCTGAATTAGAATATAAACTGAGCTTATACATAATATTTTTTTTGAGAAAAATGAGAATTTTTATTTTTTTCTGGCAAATAAGAATTTAGCCAGAGCCTCCCATTTGAGTGTAATCGATCACCAGGTTACAGACTAAATTTACACATGTGACACAAGTCTAAAACTGAAGTAATAGTAAAATTCTGACAAATGACAACAGGCCTCAATAGTACGTGTCACTATAGTTTTATGATATGTCACAACCCTTAGTTTTGATTAAGTTCCATTTTAAGTAATGGCAGCCTTTTTGTTTGAAAAGTAGGATCACCAGGCATAATTCTTAAAGAGGACCATCACATGACTTTGCCAGCAAAGTTTGGTTCTAAATGCCCAGTTGTTTAAGAAAAGATTGTTAAGTAATTATTTGCTGAATTTTCTATTAGCGGCCATTTTTAAGAAAATTGTCATTAATGAAATGCTAAAATAAACAGCCGATGAACATAGACGTATCAACAGTACTTGTAATTTCAAATGATATGTTTACATCAGTTCTTTTAGCCGTTGTATCCCTTTTCACACATATTGTTGGTCATCTATTTGTAATTTGGAGTAAATAGATTCGTATTTCTATTATTATTAGTTTGTTAAGGTTCCATTAAAGTCAAAATATAGGACACTTCATAAACATCTGACATTTGCATGTATTTTTCAACCTATAATGAATAAAGTCCTAAACTATGGGAACATATGTTCGGTCAAACATACTTAACACATACACACTGTGCAAATTCTAAATAAACTTGAAATTGTTATGTTGTGACTAAACCGGTTCTTGGGGTAAACACTAAATCCAAAAAATCTGGAACTTAAATTGTTTAAAATTGGTATGGACAAATACTATAGCATCTAATGCAGGGCGTGATAGCATTGATTTGTTACATACATATGTTTCAATTTTTTATTGTACCTATTATTGTACGATATTCGTTCACCTAGAAATGAACTGAAACTCGAAAATAAATATTGTGGATTCATTAATATTCGTTGGATACCAATTTTCGTGGATTTCGTTGGTACATGAAAACCACGAATTTAAATATTCAACGAATTGCAAATTTTCTGAAGGAATGTTTGCAGACTTTGCAAAAACCACGAAATTAAATATCCATGAATATACAAGTTTTTCTTAAACCACGAAAATTGGTATCCACGAAAATAAATGAATCCACAGTACATTTTCTGAAAAATCAACATAAGCTTGACCTGCATTAGATGTAACAGTATTCGTCCATGCCAATTTTAAACAAATAAGTTGGTCTCGCAGGCCTCCAGATCACGGGGGTGGGGGGTTACTTCGATATTTTTTGGGTAGGGGTGTGCCATTTTATCCTCAAAAAACGTACCTATTTTAATATAACATTCACTGAAATTCAGTACCTATAGTAATATAAATATCTAAGAAAGAATGACCTTTACTTATATACAATATTTAAAATATGACCCATGCTTATATAAGTACTAAATCTATATCATCATTCATGGGGTAACTTCGATTTTTTTTGGTAGGGGTCTGCCATTTTTGCCTGAAAAAACGTACCCATTTTAATATATTACATTCACTGAAATTCAGTACCTATATGTAGATCATACCGCAAATCAATATACAGTTATCAAACGTAACTGCACTTACATTTTAATATAGGATGTCATTAAAAGGGAGGGTCATTTTTATATAAAATCTCGCAAAATTATGACCCATATTTTTGGCAAATCCCCGTATGACCAAATAATAGGAAGTGACCCCCCCCCCCCCCCCCCACACCCCTCGTGCTCCAGATGTTTTGGAAAATTTAGTAACAATTTCAATTATTTACAATTTACACAGTGTGTATGTGTTAAGTATGTTTAAAAGAACATATGTTCCCATAGTTTAGGACATTATTCATTATAGGTTGAAAAATACAGGCAAATTTTAGATGTTTATAAAGTGTCCTATCTTTTGACTTTAGTGGAACCTTAATAAGTTGTCAAAATGGCCATCTGCATAACTTATTTGCTGCAATCTCGGTACACTTGTTATTTTATTGAACAGTATCTGTTTATCTCTTAGTCACCGATCACTATAGTACTAAGCATATCTTAGCAAAATGAATTAAATGATAATTGCCTATCTTTTCTTATGACCTTAATATTCAGTACATGTGAACACTGATATTTAGAACGTTTATTTTATGTTACAGACATATTCAACGTTTTCTTGTACCGCGCCCTACCAGATTTAATAAGGAAATTATTAACCTATTACCCCTTTAACCTTTTGGTGTTTAAATGCTCTACGATTTGTAAGCAAGATTTATGTCTCGGAAAATAGTGAACTTTCCATGCCATAAATTATAATATGACAATTTAGATTATATTTTGCAATACCTTGCATGCCAGAAAATAATTGCTATCCTTGTAAAATAATACGCGTCAACCCAACAGAGAAACAAAATAAATAAATGAATAAATAAGTCAACATGATCAAATATCTAACATATTGAGACAATAATTACAAATTCTGTTCTCTGAAGGGTACCATCTTGACATATGAGTTTTTGGACATCAAATATTAAAGCTGATAATCTGAAATGATACGTCTCCAAAACGAATTGAGCAAGTAAGACCCAATATATAGCAATTCAAAAGTACATGAACAAGTTTGACATGGGTCCGTTGTATACGGCTTACAATGCATTTGAAAATAACCCAATAAAGCATGGAAAACCCCTTTGGAGACTTAAATTACGAGCGTATATTGAAACCCTATTATAAATAACTGCGCAGTGCTTCCCCCTACACACATCAAAGCAGGGTCTGGGACGCATCCGCCCATTAAATACATTTGAAAATACATTTAATTAAATCCTAACTATTTTTGAGATAATTGAAGATAACTGATATGATAGGGTTATTTGCATTAAAACTGAATAGAACCTGTTTTGTCATCCGGTATTGTTTGTTATATAGGATTACACAAACAAAATATTTCAAGCTCAAATAGACATGTTGGTTAACATTCTACAAAATATCAAATTTCTCTGACTATGAGGTTCTGAGAATACCTGATTAACAAAACAAAAAAAGATGATGAAGGGACGGACGGGCGGGGCGATTACCACAGGGCGCCCGCATCTGAGATTGGTTCAGTTTTGGATAATTAAAGATTTCTAAGAGGGCCCTTAACGACGGAATTGGGCAAAACTTGCAATTGCACCGTTAGACTGCATACATGTCAAATTGATTGAGGCTACAACTAGAAGTGTGTTTTTCTTACAAAACCGAATGTCTCCCCCAGATTACATATTGTCCTTTGAGAGACACTACATTAGTAGTTGACTTACATTTTATTGTAGTACTAACTTAAAAGAAGTTTTATTACAACAATCATGTGCAGTTTGGTTGCAATCGGATAAAAGACGCAGGAGAAGTGGCGCCCAAAAACTAAATTAAGTAAAACTTTAAGTCTGAAATGGCCATTACTCTGTGAAAAATTGGCCAATCATTCCGACAACACGATATGCCAAACAAGGCATTGTGGTCAACAATCCTGTGAAGTTTGGTTGAAATCGAAACAAAGATGTAGGAGGAGTGGCGTCCACAAACTTTCGGACAGACGACGGACGACAGACGACGGACGGAAAAGACAAAAATAATATGTTTCCCCCGAAGTGGGGAAGACATAATGAGCTATTATTGGAAAATCAACGGCCCCTACAGGCCTTTTGATAAAGGATCATGACCAAACCTGTTCCTGCACAACTTGACTCCATATCTGACAAACCTACCCTATAATGAATTATCTGTGATGAATGATATCTGATGAGATGCAATCACAAAATTACATAGAGTTATAAAAGGAAAATCAACAAAATCCCCATAAGGACCTCTTGGTGAAGAATCTATACCAAAACTGTACATACAAAATTAGAGCACATAAATGAACTCTCTGTAAAGTCTATGATGAGATGCGATAACAAACAGTTTGTTAACAGACGGACAGACGGACAGACGGACGAAGGACAGTAGAAGGTGTATGACATAGCTCTTCTGGTCAATGCACTTTACGTGTAATAAATGGACACTGAAATTAAATATGACATTGCATTGCATTATAGTTTGTACAATCGGGAAATTATATATATTTCGAAGAAATCAGTATAATAGGTTAAACTATTCTTTTTTTATTTTAAAACATTGAAAGAGGATTATCCAGTGACCATACATGCTAACTTTGGTTTCAATTGGCCCAATAGTTTCGGAAAACAAGATAATTTATTTTTGTTGGTGTCAAAAAGGCCTTATTTTCATAATCTGAAAAATTAGCAAAAGTACATATTTCTTGAGAAAAAAACTTTTCTTTTCCATGGGCCAAATTCGCTGAAAAAGAAGTTTTCGATTAAAAGATTTATTGAGTTTTTGTCAAAATAAGCCTTACTTGCGTAATTGGCAAAGTATAAATAATTTCTGTATTTTATGTTTAACTAATCTTTTCCATGATTCTAAAGCAGGAATTTCAGCCCAATTCACTGAGAAATGAAGCACTTTTGACTATTGAAAGAAAATTCAATTTTTAGAATGGTTGTAATATTGAGTAATTGGCAGTGCTACAGAATTTTTTCTGTTTTTTAAAACGGATCGCACATATATAAAATCCAAACTCTTGACCCCTGTAAGATGTTAAATCACTAACGGACAAGTTGTGTTTTTTTTCTAACCTAAACACTGTCACCAATATTTATCTTATCTCTGACGGTCAAGCTAAATGTTCGGTCAGCATAGTATAGAGAACTCCGCAGACAATTAATGTAAAGTTTTGTTTCAACTGCGCCTGTACTTTGATATATTTAAATGTTAAAAAAAAAACTTACGACAGGCTTCATGTGATCGCATAAGCTCAATCGACCTTTTCACCAATGTTTATTTCTGCCGTAATATGCAATTATTTGCTTCTTGCATACAGTACTATTTTTTTTTATCTTTCAGAATCACCCGATTTAAACCCAATTGAAAACATGTGGCATGAAATGAAGGAATACATTAATATACAGATAAAACCGGTAAATGAAAGAGAACTGACAAATGGTATTTTGCGTTTTTGGGGAACTGTGACAGTGGCGAAGTGTAATGCATATATTAATCACTTACAAAAAGTAATGCCAGAAGTGATTCGTGCTAATGGTAACGCTTCAGGATATTAAACCATTTCTGATTGGTTTTTACATGTAATGCGTACCCGCCCAGATTATGGTTTACTTTAAATATGTGATCTAATGATTTTGTCAGTGCCCACTTGGTTTCTATACATATTCTTTTACCAAAATGGGTAAAAGAAAACCTTCCAAAGATATGGTTCTTGTTCGCTGGAAGAATAACTCCTCTTTAGAATATGACGGTAAGCAACATTATGTTCCAATTTCAAAAATGGTGGAAAATGTCGCAAACATACATGTTGGAGATTCAGTCACAATTAAGTGGGTACGGAAAGTTTGGAAAGGCATTCTAGTAAGAGATGTAGAAAAGAGGAAAGACGGAAAAGATGGAAAAGTTGACAAAGGCGAGAAAGATAAAAGGAAAAAACTCGGATAAGATATCAAAGGAAAGAAAGAGAAAAAGGAAATAATCAGAAAAGTTGATAAAGGGTCAAAGATAGGGAAAGTAAGATTTTAATGACATATTATTATTATGTATAGTTATATTTTATATAGCTTGCCTGCATGGTGAATGCATGTTTTTTTTCTGAATTATAAAATCTTAAAATCTGAAATAATCTGAAGGATTAATACTTTAAGGGACCAACTATTGGGGGGCTGGGATTTAAAACAGAAATATTTTGTCTCCAGTCTGACCATAAAAAAGTCTGATGCTCAATTATCCCCATCCCCTTTTTTACTCCGTATACTTTATGCTCATATTTATTTCCAGCCCCATTTTCATTTTATGCTTATTTTGTTTCTCTGTTTTCAAAAACATTGTCTTATATGCAACTTTAAAACTATACTGCTTGCTGCATAAAGTATTTGTAAATTGAGGAGTGGACACTTACTATGTTTGAATAACTTGTTGTCCAATCCGTTTGCTATTGAATGCAATAAAATATTATTAAATCTATGTCAATCTAGAAGAAACAAATTTACACGTAAACTCTGAAATGTAAAGCCCCCCCCCCCCTTGATAACAAAATAGTTGGTCCCTAACTGAATTTGAACTTCTGTTTTGGAATTTAGTGGGAGATATTATGGACATAATTGTGCAAATCGTGATACAAGCATGAAATTTGGTATAAAGGTTAACTAAATGATACTTATAAAAAATCCGCTGCTGGCCAGAAAAAAAAATCATTTTTTCAAGATGGCCACCACACATTTTGAAAATGGCGTAATAACAAATTAGCCATTATTTGTTAATCCTTTGAAAGGTGTGTTATATGTAAAATCCATTGTTAAATTTGATAAAAAGAAAATGACAGTTCATAAATTACGACTAGACAATACATTAATGAAACTTTAGGTGACTTCCGGTTTCAAAATGTCGGCTAACGAGTCAAAAATTTCGATTTTTTTTTACTTTCAAGCAATTTTACAAGGGATTTTAATCCTTGAAAGGTGTGTCATGTATAATCCAATGTAAGATATGATAAAACGTTAAAAACAGCTCCTTAGTACGACAAAACAACACATAAAAGAAAAAAAAATAGTGGTTTCCGGTTCCAAATTAGAGGCAAATACTTAAAAAATATTTTAATAATTTTCATCAACTTAACAAGTAATAACACAAGCATGAAATACAAGCATGAAATTTGGTATACAGGTGGACTAAACGATAATTAAAAGAAATAAGTGTGCTGGCCATAAAAAATTTCCATTTTTTCAAGATGGCCACCGATCATTTTGCAAATGGCGTCATATCCAGAAGTAAATCTTTAAAAGTTGTGTTATAGGTATAATCCAATGTAAGGTTTTATTAAGCTTTAAATTACAGTTCTTAAAGTACAAAAAACAACACATAAATGACAAAAAAGAGTGATTTCCGGTTTCAAAATGGCGGCAAAATTTTGGAAAACGTATTTTTTTTTTATAATTTTCATCATTAAACTTAACAAGTGATATCACATTCTTTGTTAAGATTAAATGCCTAGTTTTGTTAGAAAGACAGGTTCGGTATCTTAAAATTATCGGACAGTAGCCAATAACAAAACTCGTACAAGAAAGGACAGAACGGTAGCATTTACAGTCACCAACACAATAGGATATTTCGCCTCCTCATTTCAAAAGTTTCCGACAGGAGGATGCAACTTTAACGGCAGCCGAAGAAGTCCTCGATTTGTTTCTTTCATCCAACCCCAGTGTTCATGAATTGGTACATAAATTAGGCTGAGCCCAAACTTATCCTCCTTGATACGCTGCTCTTTGGATGTCCTCCGAAAAAAAACTCTTGTAGGCGGAACTACATCACAATGCCGCTGCTTCCTTGGTAAAAATTTACATCGTGCCTCGTTAACAGCAAATAGTGATGTTGTTCTGTCATACATGATGCAAACAAATGCTTATTTTGTGTCCTTGTATGTGTCTTTATACTTCAGCAAAGAAATAAGTACGTCCCTTACATGTTGAAATACTTCCCATGTCATCCAAACTTACCTAGTCCCTTAGTGTCATATGCACTGAATGTATGAATGAAAGGAAGAGTAGCTACACGAGGACCAAACGCATTTGATATATCACGTACAGGAAGCCATCAAAAGTCTTCATTCCTGCCAAAACCTATTCACAGTTTGTTCCACCATATTTTTGGAGTGCTGCAATTTTTAATACTACTACATCTGTGTCGGTGCTACCTTAAATTACCGTCCTACAACAATTTTCATAATCAGGCCGAACATGGACAAAAATTCGTATATCTGCTTCTCCATGCTTACAAGGGATAGATGGAAAGTATCCTTATTAGTCTCTACAGAAGCATTTCTGTCGGCAAGACACTTCGTTTCATTGTCATCTTCATAGAGAAAACTACTCCAAAACCCAACTTTTGTCTTCTCACATCTAGCCTTTCAATGATCCATTTAGTAAATCTAACACAATATCTACTCTTGAATACTTATCGATGCAATATTTTATTTAAGGCCGTATAACACAATTGCAAAATCATCCAATATTGTTCCCTACAAGGTGGCCTGGAATTATCCATTGCTGCTCTATCAACGATAAATGCGTCAGAATTTGGATCTGCAAATTGCAAAATGTTTCAAGTTTATCCATTTGCACCGATTTAATACCACTGTTTAAAATGACATGCGAAGACAAAAACGGAGGAGCAGTTTGTCTTTATAGATTAAGAAATATTCCAAATCAATTTGTCCACTGCGACAAGAAATAAAAGTCTAGAAAAGATATCTAAGGTTCTCTAGCTTTGTTTTTTACAAAAACGTTTACAGTTTTATTTTACCGACATAATAGGAAGTTGTTCTTTTTGATCTGTTTATAAGAAACCGGTTCTCCTTTGTTTTGTATTTGCTTCAAACGATCTACAAATTATTTGCCTTTGATCTTTTTAAAGAAATCCTTTTGTGTTCATTAAGTCGTTCATCTATTATAGAATACCTCAAACTACTAGATCTTGCAAATTCATCTGATAGTCTACTGACTTCTGGTCTAGCTATCATCAATACGTCTAAATGAGGGCTTCGGTTAAACCTTTGACAACACATCGCCCTTTACAATTGCATTATTCTGTTTTTGTCTGATCAATTGTGTTATAAGAAAAAATATGTTCTGGTCTTACGTACAATAAAATTATCATTTTCAAAATCAATTGCCACCTGTGAGTGACTTAAGAGAAGGAAAGCCATATCTCGGAGAAGGTCGGTCGCGATCGAGAATATGTTACACGATCAAGACCTAAATGAATACAGTATCATGCTTTATATGGACTGTTTGTACAAAATCTGACTCATGAAATGAGCATACTACCACATTCACAAGAAGTTCTTATTTTATAATTTAACGCCAGGAATTGAACTGTGGTAGAGATGACTATATTTTCTTACGCCAGTCTATCAAATCATTGAACGTCACAGAGTCATGACATGATTATAATTTCTGTGTTTAGCTTTCTTAAGCCGATATATACCTTTCAAGCTAAAACACATAGAGTTATCTGATGCGCGTGTCTAGTCCTAGGTACATTTGAACATACATACAAGAATATGCCGTTCTATGTGTTGCAATACTGGTTTTAGTGAGGACACATGACACATGTGTCCATCTACCTTCACGTTATATATCACCCAGAATTTTATAACAAGTCATTTCAATGTGAAATCCACCTTACAATCCTCTGTACAAATCAGGCAATTCCCACTGAATATCCATTACCAAAAGTGGCTGATCTGCCGTTACTATCGATGTTTTTCTCGTTTTTACCACATTTTCCGTCTTATCCATCAAATACCTGATTATTGCAACTGAATGGGCTTGTTTTTAAACAGTGGTTTCATAGATTTTACACTTACTTGCTTTTTAGAGTAATGAGATGAACTACGATTTATACCAGTTTGCCCTGGTAGTGCATACAAATCACTCATTATGTCTATAAATATTTTGCGCATGCGCAAAATTGTTAAATCATATATGTCATAACCTTGAAAAATATTATCAAACCAGATCATAATATCATTGAAAATCCCTAATGACTTATTTTACATTAAATAGTTGAAATATTTTTAAATGAATTTTGTAATATTTTCGCGCATGCGCAAACCCTGTATGTGTCAAATATTCATGTCTAGTGAATTATTCACATGTGAGGAAGGTAGCTACCAAACCTGACAGTAGTTTTTCACTAAAAGAAGGTAAACGAAAAGTTTTCCAGAAAAAATCAGTATTTTCAAACTGAAAAAACAGCCATTTTAGAAAACGGCGGTGGCCATCTTGAAAAAATGATTTTTTTTAATGGCCAGCAGTTGTTTTTTTAAAAGTATATAATAATGATGCTTTGTGGTAATTTTCATGCTTGTATCATCATTTGCACAATTCCCTCGATTTTGCCTGCTAATATCTTCCACTAATTGGTCCCTAACTGAATTTAAACTTCTGTTTTGGAATACTTTGGACTACTATTATACAGAAATGAGAACTCATAAGAAGGTATGAACCGGACCTAATAAAGGGGGGTAAGGACTGGAAATTTAGCCTTCTACTGCTCTTTTTCGATAAATATAGAAGGAATCTTTATCCTGCATGGAGCGTAGCGTTTCCCCGACCGTTTGTCTACTATTGTTCACGATTAGGTTTCTCGTATTATAACCTGGCTACCCAGCAACGACAAGGCATTCCCCTATCCATCACCTGAGGACGCACCCGCACGACTATGTAAACGGAGCCCCGACTCGGTGCCGGATACAGTATTCGACTCGGTGCCGGATACAGTATTCGACTCGGTGCCGGATACAGTATTCGACTCGGTGCCGGATACAGTATTCGACTCGGTGCCGGATACAGTATTCGATGACAGATTCGACTCGGTGCCGGATACAGTATTCGATGACAGATTATAGAAGTAGACCGTTGCAATTATAATGGAGTCCAAGCAATAATTAAATCTAATAAATAATCGTTCTTCACTACAAATATAGATATCTTTTAATGACAAAATATTCAGTTTTGTATTCAGTTTAAACCATAAGATAAGCATCAGAGATAATGATATATATTTACAGTAATTAAAATGTAAAATAGCTATTGTGCTCTACGGCAGTCACCGCATCAACTCAGGTTAATGAAAATTGACGATGGACAGTGACGTCATTATAATCAAGATACTAGAAATCTTCTTAATCTCCTGTTTATTATTTAAAAGTATTGGTTATACATGTACATTATTATAAAGAACTGTAACTATAAAATATGAACCATAACAAATTAGTCAGTGTTGAAGTAGTACAATCAATGAAATTTGTATTGTTTTAATTTGTAATTAAATTTGTATTGTTTTAACTTGTTTAGACGAATACGAATACTTCGAGCCCATTTCTATAAAAATCTGACAATATACCTCGTAGGTATGCAGGTAAAATTTTCTCGAAAGGAACGGATGATGTTGCTACTGAAAATAGTTTTGCAATTTTGCCAGATTCTTAAAAAAATGAATTATATCAGGTGTACCACCAAGATATATATAAATTGCATGTATTTCACAAAATGTGTTTATATGAAATAGTCAATTTCAAGCTAGCCCTATAATTCACCTTCATATGTCTGTATCACTTAAAAATAGCACATTGTCTGGAATTAAAATGGCAATGCAAATATAATCTCAAAAGTTGATAAATACTATACTGTTAGGTAAAGTTGCAAAATTGTTTGAGTTGTAAATTGTTGCAAGATGCACAATAAAATTTAAACTTTTCATATTGGTCTTTTTAGGTCCATTTTTTATTGTCCTGCTTCTGAAATAAAACTCCCAAAACATTTCTTGATTTACGGTTTTAATTTTGCTATACTGTTTTAGAATCATAACAAGCAATCTCCCATACAGACAGAGTTATCGTCCTTTCCTCGGTAAAATTGCATAAAATTCATCGACAAGTCAAGAAAATCCAAATTCCATTTAAATCTGATGATGAAAAGTAAAAAAATATAGGTACTTTATTAAAGTGAATTTTTGCCCCAAAGTTTTCCATTTTACCTCAGAAACAGTAAAAACTACAAAAACCCGTCCACATGTCAAGATGATTTCAAAGAAACAAATCATTTAAATCCGATGACAAATGGGCATGTTATAGATACTTTGTAAAAATGTGATTTTGGCCCCCTTCGGCCCTTTTAATTGGAAATCAGAAGTTATTTCATCAGATTTTCATAGGATTTTGTTTTATTCCTCTTGACCTAAGCCTTCGGTAAATTTTCAAAGATAAAGATTCAGATTTCACTTTTCCTCATTTTCACGACTGTAGAGGCATTTTAAGTAACCTTAATTTTAAATGAAAGGTGATAGGTTACTGTATTTAGCTGGCTAATGGTTACTCATGTCGAAAGGAAGTATGGATTTGTGAATATTCCCCATAACTTCTGCCTTCCTGTTCAACTATCGACGTTTCAAAATAAGAAGATGGATGGATGAATGTTTTGGGTTTTTTCGCCAAGTGACCAATATTTCAGCTACTAGTATAGCATGGCGAGAACAAGTTATGATATATAATGAGATAACTCTGCCTTGTACTAGACCAACACGCTGAGCTGGATTTTTAAATGTGCTAGCACACGACGTAACAGTCCGCAGGAAGACATGTCATCCCATTCGGACACATTATTTTGATTCCGAGCCGACCAGTCTGCTCTCACTCCTTCATTCTGCGTGCTTAGCGTAGAAGCAGCAAATACCAATTTTCAAGTCTTTTGTTTGACACGAAATAATCACCCGCACTCGAGGCGAGCATGCTAACCATTACACCACCGAAGTGGTCAAAAATAAGAAGAAATAATTTAAAAAAAAACATCCGAGTATTCGAGTACAAATATTGTACTCGGCCTTCCGAGCGAGTACTCGAGTACTCGATGCCATCCATAATTTTTATATTATGTCAAGATTCCATTTTAACCCCATACTTTTTACTGTATCGCCAAAAAACGGGCGTTTAACAAAATTATGTTCTCATAATTTTATCAACTACATAATGTATAATAGAAACGCCTTTCATCAAAATAAAATAATCACCTCAACCTGACGGAAACATTTCTGATATGCGACCGCGCTATGTCGTACACTTATTTTGCTAAATCTGAAGTTTTACTTTAACCGAGGCCTCTTGTTTTTTTTAGATAGTAATTTGATCATTTTCTGATAATCTTTGATACCTTTGTATAGATATAATACAAGACTAGTATTAAGCATTTTTGATTTTGGTCTATTTTTCCATTGTTGGGTCCTTGTGCTAATTCATTTCTAGTCTTAATAATCGTAATAATTCCATTAGATATATTACAACCCTATTTTTAAGTTTATTTTTCGCCCCTTTTGGGTCCCCATTCAAATAAAGAGGATCCAGGATCCCAGAAATCTAATTTTGTCTGCAGTCTGTGCATAGTAACATTGTACCAAAATATGAAAAGAATTGATCAAAGGAAACTAAAATAAGAGCCTGAAATCTAACAATGTACATTTTGGCTCCTTTTTATACGACCGCAAAAAAAAATTGGAGGTCGTATAATGGTATGGTGCTGTCGTCATCGTCGTCGTTGGCGACTGGGGAGACTTTGTTTCTGGTCAATAACTTAAGGAGGCCAAATTCACACTTTTACAAAGTATTATTTTTTTTTATATTTTTCATCGGAATTTATTGGGACTTGTTTCTTTTGATTCCCCTTGACTTAGCAGTTTGGAGTAACGTCAGCGGATTTTACGTAGCTCTTACTGTGTTCAAACTATAAGGTGCCAAAGGGGGCCATAATTGCATGTTTACAAATTACCACAATTTTAAAACAAATTTATCCAAATCTCATATTTTTGGTGTATTACCAACATAATATTGTGTCCACACTCACTTTAAATGTAACTTATTTCACTTTCCTGTGTTAACATTCTCCGGTCCTATCATGCGCTATTGCGCAGCCGTTCATTCAATAATGGGTAGGGTCAGAACGAACACCAAAACTCATGTTCATTTTGTCTGTTGTAATATTATATCAAAATATGAAAAGAATCAGTCAAGCTAAACAAAAGTTAGAGCCCGGAAACTAAAAGTTAACAGACAACTACGCCAGACCCCTACCTTAATACGACTACACTTATATGTGGTCGTATAAGAATAACAGTATCGCTCTATGAATCAAATACAAATCCTTTAATTCGAACAAGACATTCTAAGATTTCACATTAACAATTTGCACCGATTTATATCAGCTTTTATCAAATGGTGTCACTAAGTAGTAGACAATTTCAGAACCTTTCACCTTTATTTCGGAGTTACTGTTCATATTTATGAGACAGTTTGAGTACATGCATTTTTTTATTGGCTTTCATGGGTCGACTGACATAACTGTATTAGCAAAGTGTTATTTATCTACTACTCACTAAGGTGGCTGTCAGCATCACTTACTAGTGACAAAACACAGGTTCTCTGTGGTACAAGCGTTTTTCTAGATTTTATTGTTTAATGTGTAATCACAAACAATTTAATTGCATCAATTTTATTTTGTCAAAAACAATGAACCACACACGTTATAATCAGACATGGCCAATTTAAACATAGTTGGTGATATTATACAACTTTCGATATATCGATGACATCCTGTTATTGAATAATCCAAACTTCAGTAAGTACCTTATCTCATGATCTGGGAATTTAATACTCTATAGACACCAACAAATTTGCCTCATACTTAGACCTATACCTCGACACTAACAATGTGGGAAAACTTTGGACAAGTAGTTATGACAAACGTTATGATTTTGACGTTCCTATCGTAAAAAATAACGTTTCTGATTAGCAACATGTCTGCCCTACCTGCTGCTCAGACAATGGTACCACAAATTCAAACTTGGGTCATCACTTAGAAAGTTCTACGATCACAATCACAAGTTGGTCAACCTTTATTAAGTTTGCGTGTCTCAGTTTATTAAAGACATGCATTCAACATGTTAATTTTTGTCATTGTCCCCTACACCCATGTTGCAGATAGTCACTACATATTAACTTTGAAAATAAAGACCTCACGATGGGTGACGAGGGGGGAGCAAGCGTAGTTTGCCATTCCAGTGCATATGGTCCCACTCCTGTTTTTTTCGTGGGAGTTCGTGTTGTCTGCTCTTTTGGTTCGTTTGTAGATTAAGTTTTTCGTTTGTTCATCAATGTTGTGTAATGTAATCCGGCTTGTGATTTTTGTAACTGTAACTTAATAAACTATTGTAAAATGTTTATTTCAGATTCTATGCGTTGATAGTGGAATCAATCCTGCATATTTACAAAAAAAACAGGTAAGCCAATTTTAAACCTTATAATTTATTGATATGCCTCTAAAATGATGACAGTTTTCCTACGACATTTTGAAAATGAAGACAAGGCAGCTAAACACGTTTCAAACATGTGGTATGCATGAGCTAGGCTCGTTTTATTTGGGGATTCCACAATATTACGAGCTATCTAAAAAGAATTAAACATTACCTTGGTATGTCCCTTTCTAAAAATGTGAGTCTCCTGTCTCCCTACGCAGTCTTGGGCGACTGCATCTAGGAAATGCGGGACATTTACGAAATTAACACACCTAAAATTTATTACCGTTATAACTTGAATTAATTAACTGTGCCTTATAGAAATTAGCTGCCGAAGTGAATATAGAGTCAATGACATCCTGACGGTATCTTTCTTGATAAGCTTAGCTCGAAGCCAAAATTTTGTAAATCTTAAGAAAAAAAATCAAAACCATTTGCAGCGTAAACAATCACTTTAAATTTAAATTTCAACATTCATATTAGTTCCTCGATCAGAAGAAACTGTAGCTGAAGATTTATCGTGCATCTTGTTGCAAACCCCAGTGTTTTAGGAAAGAATATCAAGTTTGAAAGATTATACCGGACGACGGATGAAGATGGCAAAAGTAATTAATATATAACAATGGTTGGTATATTGTCCACGCAAAGAAGCAAAATTGGCTTATTTTAATATCTTCTATTTTGGAAGTAACGGCTTTACTGCATGCACGTCATATATCTGAAAGAATAATTTTCGTCTAATTTACAGGATACGAGTTACTAAATTTGAATGTTCTCGGTTAAATGCATGATGAAACTAATGCAATAAGTTCAACAAGGTATGATCTTTATATTGTGATATATTTTAGGTTATCAAAGTGTTTTTGAAAGTAATAATCGTTAAGAAAAACATCATAGTGCAGGAATAATTGACAATATTTCCTTTTCAGACTACCATAACGCCATCGTCATCTAATATGCCAAAGCGTGCTTTGTTTAGTCCTTTTAAAAGGGTAAGAATCTATACTATACTGTTATGATTTGCACACAACTGTAATAACAATGATTATTTCAATTTAAAATAAAGCTCTGTGTAAATCCACTAAACCATACACCCAGTAATCAGCGAAAAATACTGCTTGATTAACCCAACATTCAAGTTTTAAAAAATACAAAATATACTTATATCTTATTTACAAAACTGTCTATGTCTAAAACAAAGAATGTAATATCGGGAAATGTAATCTATCTTCAGACTATATTTACACATACACACAGATATTAAAAGAGATAACTTTTTTTTTCAGAATGTAACAAAGTCTCCAATTACTTCCAAAAGAAAATCTGAAATCAATGAAGACGAGATGTCTAACTTGGAACCAGAAGAAAATGTCTCTCCACAAAAGAGAAAACGAAGTCCTTTCATGCAAAAATGTGCTTTTGCCACAGAATCTCCTGCAACACGAAACGAGTATTTCGCGTCACCTGTTACAAGTGTAAGTATTGTATTGTTCTACACATGTATCTGTGTTATTGCACTGAAAATCAAAACACTAGGAAAAAATACTAGTAAGCAGCTGGTGTTTTAAGAGCAAATTTTAAAGTCATCAAGCCATATATCAATTGACTACATTTTTTAATTATTGACAAGAAAAATAAGTAGATATAAACAAGTTTGCTCTGCCACTGGTACGTCTTTAGTTTTTAGAGTTGAAACTGAATAAGTAAAGGATATAACACGAGGACGTCAGTTCGAGTTTGTTATATCCTTATTACAGTACAGCACCCAAATTTTTCCACATTGTTCTTTATTAATATCTTATTCTATATGAACAATTATTTTATTGATAACCCTTATCATTTCAAAGATATATCAGGGTATCAAATGTCAATGTTAAAAGTATACGTTTTGAAGCGTCAGTTTAAGTCAAGAATCTGCAATACAGTTCTGTGTAATCTACTTAAATCATACACTCTGTATGCTGCGAACAACAAAAACTGTTTTATTAACACAATATTCAGGTATTGGGGTACATACAGTATTTCAAAATATAAAATATTCAATAAAGTAAAAACCTATATTTCTGGATTCATATATTAACATATTAATAAAACTTGTCAATACCTTTCCAATAACCTGTATGAATCAACACATAGCAGTATGGTATTATTGAGGTGACATTTTAATATCAAATAATGTGTTTTCTTTAAGTGGTAACGATAAATTTCCCTCATTTTGAGGGAAACTGTTAGGGGTAGATACTTTTGTATTTTACTAAATATCTATGTCTAAAACATGGAATGTTAAATCGCCTATATTTACATTTACGGTACATTGACTTTTGATACCGCGATATATCTTTGAAATGACAAGGGTTATCAATAAAATAATCGTTCATATGGAATAAGATTATTTATAAAGAATAAAGTGGCATAATTTGGGGCTGTTATACACACAGAATATTAAACTAGATGGAACTGTGGTCTGGTGGGCCCAAAACTTTAACCCCACCCTTTCCGATATATCTTTTATTGACAAAGAAAACTTTAAAATTTGACGAATCAATCTGAAAATACCAGAGGCACAAGTTCATATGGTAGTTAACATTCTGACAAAATGTGTAAAAGAAATTATAAACAGGTTTTTTTTTCATGAAGATACCAAGTATCAACAAATCAAAACAGCTGTAACTTTTTTCAAATTTCAACGAATCTATCTGAAAATACCAGAGGCACAAGTTCATATGGTAGTTCACATTCTGACAAAATTTGAAAAAAGGAATTATAAACAGTTTCTGAGATTTCCTCCGGACAATTTTTGTTTCCATATAGATACCAAGTAAAAATAATTCCGAACAGCTGTGACTTTTTCAAATTTTGACAATTGAATCTGAAAATACCAGAGGCACCAGTTCATATGGTAGCTAACATTCAGACAAAATTTCAAAAAGAAATTCTGAAATGGTTCCAAGATATCTTCCGGACAAAAAATGTCTACGGACGGACAGACAGACGGACAAGATGATTCCAGTATAGCCCCTAACTTCGTTGCGGGGGGTTTAAAGAAATCAATTTCTTTCAGGATTTAACAAAATCCCCAATAACCTCACTAGATAAAACGAAACCAATAAAGACTAGATGTCTTACTCGGTAGCAGAAATAAATTTCTTCTCCAAAATGAAAACAGTCCTTGCAAGCAAAAATGCGATTTTGCCACAAAATCTCTTGCAACATGGAAAGAGTGTTTCGCGCGTAAATCTTTTATTGTTGAACACATGTAACTGTGTTATTTCACCGAAAATCAAAACATTAAAAATCAAATATCGGTATGAAGCTGGTGTTTCAAATGCCAATTCTAAAGCCATCAAGCCATATATCGAAAGACTGCATTTGGTAATAATTGGAAAGAAAACAAAATCAGTATATTTAATATTAAAGATATAAACAAATCTGCTCTGCCAGTAGTATGTCTATAATTTTTACAGTTGAGACTAAATAATTGAATTTTTAAGGCTTCAGTTTTAGTCAAAGCTCTGTAGAACTGTTTGATTAATACAACGTTAAAGTACATACATCTTTTAAAATATAAAATATAGTCATCTTTTATTTTTAAAATAATGTCTATGTTTAAAACATGGAATGTTATATCGAGAAATATAATCTTTCCCCAGCCTATATTTTCGTTTACAAGTATAATATTCAAAGGAATCAATTTCTTTCAGAATGTAACACAATTTACCTCAGCAAGAAATACTGAAACCAAGAAAGACGTGATGTCTTACTTGGCACCAGGAAAAAATGTTTCTCCTCTGAAGAGAAAACGCAGTCCTCCAAAGTTAAAATGGGATTTTGCCAAAGAATATCTTGCAACACGAAAAGAGTGTTTCAGATCACCTATTAAAAGTGTTAGTATTTTATTGTTCTACACATGTAACTTTATTATTTCACGGAAAATCAAAACATTAGGAAAAAATAAGTATATTTAATATTAAAGATATAAAAAAATCTGCTCTGCCAGTAGTATGTCTATTATTTTTACAGTTGAGATTGAATAATTCAATTTTCAAGGCATCAGTTTTAGTCAAATATCAAGAATAAAGCTTTGTGTAATGCACTCTAATCATAAAGCTGCGAAAAGAACTGTTTGATTAATACATATAAAATATAGTCATCTTTTATTTTTAAAATGATGTCTATGTGTAAAACATGGAATGTCATATCAGGAAATATAATCTATCCCCAGCCTATATTTTCGTTTACACATATAATATTATAAGGAATCAATTTCTTTCAGAATGCAACAAAATCCCAATTTACCCCAGAAAGAAAAAATGAAACCAAGAAAAACGTGATGTCTTACTTGGTACCAGCAAAAAATGTTTCTCCTCCGACCAGAAAACGCAGTCCTCCAAAGCTAACATGAAAAGAGTGTTCCACATCACCTGTTAAAAGTGTAAGTATTTTATTGTTCTACACATGTAACTGTATTACTTCACGGAAAATCAAAACACTAGGAAACAATACCGGTAAGAAGCTGGTGTTTTAAGTGCCAATTTTAAAGTCATCAAGCCATATATCAACTGACTACATTTTTAAATAATTGACAAGAAAAAATCTTAACAAGTCTGCTCTGCCATTGGTACGTCTGTAATTGTCAGAGTTGAAACTGAATAGTTGAATTTGAAACTATACGTTTTAAAGCGTCAGTTTAGGTCAAAAATCTAAAATAAAGCTCTGGGTGATCCACTAAAATCATACACTCTGTATGTTGCGTCAAAAACTGTTTATTCAACACAAGATTCAAGTATTGGGGTACATACAGCATCTTAAAATACAAAATATACTTACATTTTATTTTAATAAATATCTATGTTTAAAACATGGAATGTTAAATGTAATCGATCTTCAGCCTATATTTTCACATACACACAGAATATTAAAAGAAATCAATTTATTTCAGGATTTAACAAAATCCCCAATCACCTCACTTGATAAAACTGAAACCAAGAAAGCCAAGATGTCTTACTTTGGACCGAAATAATGTTTCTGCTCCAAACAGAAAACGAAGTCCTTCAAAGCAAAAATGTGATTTTACCACAAAATCTCTTGCAAAGTTAAAAGTGTAAATATCTTATTGTTGAACATATGTAACGGTGTTGTTTCATTGAAAATCAAAACATTAGGAACACATATTGGTATGAAGCTGGTGTTTTAAGCGCCAATTTTAAAGCCATCAAACCATATATCAATGGACCGCATTTGGTATTAATTGGCAAGAAAAAAATAAGTATTTTTAATATTAAAGATATGAAAAAATCTGCTCTGTCAGTAGTATGTTTATAATTGTTACAGTTGTTACTGAATAATTGAATTTAGAAGTATAAGTTTCAAGGCTTCAGTTTAAGTAAAACATCTAAAAAAAACTCTGTGCAAATCCACTTATATCAGAAACCTGCGAAATGTGTGAAAAAGACATGTTTGATTATTACTACATTCAAGAATATAGATCTTTGTAAAATATAAAATATATCCATCTTTTAGAAAAAAAATGTCTATGTGTAAAACATGGAATGTTATATCGGGAAATGTAATCTATCCTCAACCTATATTTGCATATACACACAGAATATTTAACGGAATCAATTTCTTTCAGAATGTAACGAAATCCACATTTACCTCAGCAAGAAATACTGAAACCAAGAAAGACGTGATGTCTAACTTGGTACCAGAAACAAATGTTTCTCCTTCGAACAGAAAATGCAGCCCTCCAAAGCAAAAATGGGATTTTTCCAAAAAATGTCTTGCAACACGAAAAGAGTGTTTCAGATCACCTGTTAAAAGTGTTAGTATTTTATTATTCTACACTTATAACTCTGGTATTTTACTGAAATCAAATTGAACATTAGATTAAAATATTGGTAAGAAGCTGGGGTTTTTAAGACAAGTTTTAGTCATCAAACCATATATATCGATGGGCTACATTTTTTAATAATTGACAGGAAAAAAAAATGTATACTTAATATCAGATATAGACAAATCTGCTATGCCACTGATATGTCTTTAAATTTTAGAGTTACAATGGAATAACTGAATTTAAAAGTATACGTTCCAAAAGCTTCAGTTTAAGTCAGGAATTGTAATCTCAACATATATATATTATATACAATTGGGCAAAGTTCTATAGATTTGCATATGTATGCGATGCTTTTGAAACAATACGTAAGATTCAGATTATCCGTTCCGTATTTGAAGTTACCGTTAGTCTCGCCCTAGTGATAACGTTTACTGCGAGATTTTGCTTTATCAAACTGCATGTATTGAAGTTTTTAATTTATTTTAAAATTAACGCTATCATGTGTCTGTATTAGGGACATTTTTAATTGCAGACATTTGCAGCATCAACACCGATAAAAGATGTAAGTATGAAACTATGACAGTGCTATAATTAACGTCGAGCACAAAACTACTATTTGAAAGACAGTTCAATTAATACAATTCGGTCTAGCACAACTGACCAGACACATTGCCTGGTTTTTGCCAAAAGATCATGAACAACTTAAAATCACTCCACTAAAACGTGCTATGGAGTAAAGGTAAACGAATGCTTTCAAAATATAAAATTAAATGCAATACAAAATAAATATCGATACTTTCGCCAAACAAACATATCGGTCCAGGTGCAGCATACAGGTTTTCAGGCTATATCCAAAATATTTAACACTGAGAAGAATAGAAGGTCCCAAATGGCATTGCAGGTTTATGAAATCTATCATGACATTTGGAAAGGGCTGCGAAGCATACACGATGTGGACTATGGACGGCCGAGCGTTCGTTATCAAAAGAGTAAAGATTTCCCGTACTAATCTAAGGTTTACAATTCATACACAGTTTTATATCGGTCTATATTTATTGCATCATGCATGTTGCGACTCGCATAAAGAACTGAGATAAGTGATCTGTGTCGGTGACAAAGAAGAACAAAATCTTTCCCCAAGCATGTATGTCTAGTAATAGGCCCTTGTGCTGTTGAATTAATAAAGAGCTTGCATGTGACCTATAACAAGGTTAAAATAAACATTATCAACTAATAATATTGCAATAATAGATATGTTTGTTCAACAGGACAAAATAATTTGTATTCTTTTAAATTTAATACATGTTATTATTTTATATAGCAAACAAATACAGGCGATGTCTACAATTTCATTATTTCTCCATGGAATCCTAGTGCAAGCACAAGTACACGAACAAACAGAATCAACGAGTCACCAAAAACACCTACAAGGACATACTTCAGTATGGATGAAGACTGCATCACTGGGTTTAATTTAAATGTAAGTATAATTTAATTTTATTGAACAGTTAAACTGTTATGGTTCTATTAAACAGTAAGATCGAATCTTAAATGTAACGATGTACACAGCAATTAGAAATCTTAAACTAAATGTACTTTTTTCAGGAGTCTCCATCCCCAAAATTCAGCGGCATTCAGAATCAAAGCGAAGAATATAAATATACATGCACTCCAATGGAACAATCTGTGGAACATGGTTAGTTTAAACTGCTAAACATAAAGAAATGGTCAAATTTATGTCGAGTTTGATTTTTTGTATGTGTCTGTGTTCATTTTAAAACTCAGTGGACATATTTATTCTATAAAAAATAACTAGGTTAACTTAAAAATGGATCAAATGCTCAGTTTGTCGAGTTGCACAAATGTTTCCATTTTACCACATGCTTCATTAAAACTGTAGCAGGAGTTTATAACATAAAAGAGGTACCCGATCCTAACAATGTTGCTGACAAATGATGACAAATCGTCAAATGCATAAAATCAGATGCATTATCTAAGCAAAAACTTGCACTTTTACACTATCAGACCTCTCAAATTTCAGCCAAACAGATAAATTATTGCCGATGGTTGCTATGTTTAATCATATAAAATTAAGAATCTTTCCTGATATGAGTCTTACCACGTTGTAGTTCATTTGGCATCAGAAGCAGAAGATTTTAAATTGTTGTCAATCAAAAAAGTATTGGCCATGGTGGCCATGCTGAAAATCTCATGAGCAAAATCTGTGTATACATCACTCCTACTACGATACATTTCGGACGATTACAAACAAGTACGGGTCATGGTGGCCATGTTAAAAATCCGATCAACATGATGGAATCAGGAATATTTGTACGGTAAATCCTATACATCGTTATCAAGTTACAGTTAACTTGGCCTGATAGTTTTAGAGTAAAAGGGTAGAAATATCAACAGATGTATTTTGTGTACTTTTGCACTATTGTCTTTTGTTGTCTATTATTATCTTACGTAGTGTGTATCCCTTAATTGGATCCGGTACATCGGGGAATTTAGGTGTTGTTGCTTTGTTTTTAGACGTTTTTATATATATATATAAACGTCTGAGAAATTGACTCACAGTGTTAAAATTAAAAAAAACAGTTGGCATTTATGTTCTCCCACAGCGGGATTCGAACCAACTCCTTTGTTTCACTCTGGCATCCAACGCATTAGACCTCTGGACCAAATCCGCTAGATAAAAACCTAACATCATTAATCGAGGTGATACCATGTCACGTAAGGTCATTATCTAATGATAGAATTTGTACATGCGTATATGCGTGTAGAGATGGTAAATTTTAATCACATTACTATTATTTACCAACCAATTAATTCTGCAATTTTTGTATACATGGTGAGGGATGATAATTTATATATATTTAAAATATTAGAATATGTACTCGGATATTTAGTACGTATTATATATTCTTTTGCAGACACGGTAAACCAAGTTTTTAACGTTCCGGCACCAATCATGTCCACAGTTTGGAATGAGTGTAAGACGAGCACCACACAAATGTTAAAGCATTTAAGAAAAAGTAACTATTCTTTCATGTCTTTTTCAATTTACAGTCAGTAAATTCGTTATTTTTGATTGTCTCTTTTTATTTAAAATGGTATCAGTGAAAGAATAGGAAAATGTTTTTGTATTTGCAATATTCTGGAATGAAGATATATGCCCAATTTCAGAGAAGATTCATATGTTGATGTAAGGAGGAAAATTAAAAACCCTACCAGATTATAATTTTCGTTTGGTAGATGCGTGACATTTACATTTACATTTTCTTGCAATCCGTAGCATTTTAATGTCACTGAAAATATATCATGTAAAAATAAAGAGTGCTTTCTAAATATTAAAAGTCAAATAAAACTGAGCATTACATGGCGTCCAAAATAGTTAGTGACTATACCCATTTACCACACAAAACTCTTGATGATTAATTACATGTCAGGTTGTATTACCGTGAAGGCAATGTGTTTTTACAAGGACATTCATAAATTTCTTTCATTCGGAATTTATGCATTAAGACTTGACTTACAAAAAACAAAAATAGACAATGTTTTATAATTTTAAATCGTCAAACGGCCGTTTCTGGCAAGCCCCAAATAACTGAAAAAGCAAAGACTAATGTGTTATAAACAAAATCAAAACAAAAATAATAGTTTCAAAATTCTATTTTTTGCTATAATCCCGAGCCAAAAAATATGGATTCAGCCCCGTTTTTGGTGGGTCTGTGCTGCTCAATTATATGGTCTAGCTTTTTCGATGTCCTTCACATTTCGTAAGTGGGTACCAATCTTGTCCGTACATCTGCTTCACTATCACAAACTAGTTAAGTATGATTACTTTGAATTAAAGGTGAGATATGTACTAAAATTAAAAAGAATGCATACCGTTAGTTCTAAAAAACAAAATCCTTTTTCTTTACTTCATTAAAGGCCAATGGGATGAATATCGGATTGAATCAGGTAGCTTTTCAATTTACTTTCTAACTTCATTGTGCATCATAAATGTTTAACGCCAACTTTAGCAATATTTCAGCTATATCGTGGCGAGAACAGTTTTTTGTTATTTAGAAATTACATGTGGATGAAATATAAAACACTTTATATAAAATCAAAAATCTTTGATAATTTTTTCTTCAATTAAAATTATATAATGTGACATTAAAGGATTTTTGTTATCACCTTGTGGTGCGACTATAATATATGTATTTATACCTTTTAATACCTTTAATGTAAACTTATATTCAAGATATGATACAATACATTAATTGATCAGCGAGAAAAGTTTTCCAGTCAGAAGAAAAAATTAAAATAAAATTCAATTTACTCACTTTCATTTTTATTTGAGTTTGGAAAAAATTCGCGATGCTATCCTTGTTAAACAAGCGCTAAAAACTGGCCTTAACATCTTTGATTTAACATAATACATTCAGTCAACCTGGCCTACCATTCACTGATGCATTTGCCCTTACACTTCTTGGTAGGTGACGGAAAGGACTATTGGAAATGCAACCATAATGAGGTGTTTGATATGTACAATCATACAATTGGTTTAACCGTTCTTTGCGATATTGTGTACATTGAAAACAAATACAGTTTGGCAAGATGTTAACTAAATAATGGTCATGACATGTTTTAAGTTCATGTAACAATCTAAAAAAACTCATCACGACTTAATAATCCAGGTGGCTTTGTAATACCAAAGTAGTCAAACATATAAAACTCATGTACAATGGAACGATAAATGGGCATCATATATAGAGAATGAAGCCATTCACAATTTTTCTTAATAATTTTTCTTGGTAACAGTAACTTTACAAAATTTGGCTCAAGTTCGAACTTATTAATTATGGGTATAAGAAGACCAGCTTTACGATCTCTATACCTTTCTACAGTATCATCACTCTGCAAATTACTTAAAAAATAACCTAGAGTGAAACGACGATTACATGCGGATACATCAATATCTAATTCTACCAAAAAGGTTTACATAACTATTTACACTATTCAACAAAAATAAACTCCTGGTAGTTTGGACTGGGGCGTGATGGTAATTGAAATTGATCCACCATCTTGTCCAAAGTTCAATCTAATGATAAGCTTCTCAATTATTGAATACACTTGAAGTTCTTCTTTCTCGTTAACCTCAGATTTTATCGCCTTTTTAGATTTTTGTTTAATCGCCCCAAAAATGAGAAAAAAAAAAGACACCAATTATACAAATAAAACAGAAGTCGTATATTTTGCATGTGTTGACAAAGTTAACATTGCACTACAAATATATAGATATCCTCGAACCGAATTTTATCATTTGGTTTATTTTCACAACAAAAGGGAGAAGCTTAATCCTGCATCAAAGATTGTATATAATAAGAAAAGCAGACAATCAAGTAAACAGCACTTTTGACACATGTACCTTGATGCAATATTTTTTTAAACTTTTGTATATTATCAAATTGTATAGCTTTGAATATGTTTTCTTCATTTTCTACTCTACAACAGAAAAAAGACTCAAAAACATATAAAAATAACCGACATTGAAAGATTTTGATGAAATGCAGGACGAAGAAATTTGAAAATGAAGAAATTCTTTTCCAGGCAAAGAACTTTCGAAAGGACGTCTAGTTACTGAATATGTTTGAACGAAATGCCACTTAGTGGCGTGGCATACTTTAAACATGGACATTTTCGCTAAATCTGCGATCAGTAAAAAAAACAATAAAAAAACCAACATCATGCACGTTGTTCACGCAAACATTCAGTATTGAATACTTGACAGTTTTGAACAAGAGGCTCACGAGAGCCTTTATCGCTCACTTGGAGCATGGCTCTTCGACAGTTCAATTAAGACACCTATGTAAAAGTATCTTCCCTGCCGGTGGTAATCTCGGATTGGACGCAGATCACAGGACATAATTTTAATTACTAGTATGTCATTATTTCATAATAATGAAAGGAACTCATCTAAGGACTGTTGTGATCAAACTTGGTTCACATTGGTCAAGTACATTTTTGACTGTATTAATTTCTCGTAGGGTCCAATGTAAAACTATGTTCCCCTCAGGTGGTCATCTTGAATTGGACCCGGAACTGTCGGACACAATTTTTGAAGGAGATCATCCAAGGACCTTTGTGACCAAGTTTGGTTCAAATTTACCTGGTAGTTTCAGAGGAGATCTTTGAATGTGTTTCTCATAGCTTCCAACTTTAAACTATGTTCCCCGCTGGGGCCATCTTGGATTGGACCCTGAGCTGCCGGACACACTATTTGAAGGGTTCCACCCAAGGACCATTTGACTAAGTTTTGTTCCAATTGGCCAAGTCGTTTCAGAGGAGAATTCCTTTGAATGTTTTTGCCAAGGGTCCAATGTTAAACTATGTTCTCCGCTGGCAGCCATCTTGAATCGGACTCGGACCTGACAAGGACCATTGTGACTTAGTTTGGTTGCAATTGGCGAAGTAGTTTCTGATGAGAAGATCGTTGAATGCGATTCTCCATGGGGTCCAATGTTAAACTGGCGGCCATCTTGGATGGGGTGCGGATCTGACGATCACAAAGGGGCCACCCAAATACTATTGTTACTAACTGTGGTTCCAATTGGCCTAGTAGTTTCAGAGAAGATCTTTGAATGAAAAGTTTACGACGGACGACGGTCGCAAAATAATGGTAAAAGCCCATCCCTGGCTATAGCAAGGTGAGCTCAAAATCACAATAAATGTTATTTGTGATTGTCTTAGGCGGTCATAAAAAAGACAATGCTCATGGTGACTTCATCAAGATGAAGAACAACAGTAAAACCGTTGTTCCATTACGTTTTGCCATGTATAAATTGGGTTTTTGTTTCATGAACATTTACCCCACACCCTTAATTTTCCAATAAAAGTTATATTAAAATACTCATTCAGCACTTATTGATGTATGCTAAGAGTTCACAACTGCTGCACGCTTACACTGTGAAGAACTACACAAAAATATAATTCAGTAAAAATGGATGTAATACATATGGCACGAATTTGTAACAAAAACTCGGTAAACACAGTTTCTCGCCTGGAAACTACACTTACCGCGCGAAAAACTGTGTTTCTCGCACGGTAAGTATACTTTACAATCGGAAAACAGTGTTTCTCGTACTAAAATTATACTTTTCGTACAAGAAACTGTATAGTGCGGTAAGTATACTTTCTGATCGTGAAACACAGTTTCTCGTACAAAACAATTATTATCGTGTAAAACTATCATTATCGTTTTAAAACTGTCATTCACGTTTGTTGCTGTCTTTCTTTCATTGAATCTAATTTTGGTCAATAAAAGATCAAGGAAACAAAGTGTTTAATTTTTATACATTAGCTATGAAAATTATCTTTAAATAAAATTTTTGATAACAAATTCACAAAGTATTTACCCTTTTATGATATAAGATATAATGTAGTACTATTATTTTGACAAATCACTAAATAAAATAATGAACGGCTGCGTCATTCCTCATAATACGATTGCAGCATTTTTACACATGAAAGTTGAATAAGTGTACATTTAAAGTGAGTGTGGACACAATCTTATGTTGGGCGTACACCAAAAATGTAAAAAAATGTGGTACTTTGTAAAAGTGCGATTATCGCCCCCTTTGGCACCTAATAGCTTGAAAACGGTAAGAGCTACACAAAATCAATCGACACTGTGCCAGAAGCTAAAGTCATGAGGAATCCAAACAAACAAGTCCCATTAAAATACGAATAAAAATAAAAAAATGAGGTACTTTGTAAAAGTGCGATTTTGACCCCCTTTGACCCATATAGCTCTGAAACTATAAGAGCTAAGCAAAATCCGTCGACACACTACCGAAAGCTTAGGTCAAGAAACAAATCTCATGAAAATCTGAACAAAAATATATTTTTTTTAGATACATTGAAAAAGTGTAATTTTGGCGCCTTTGTTCCCCTTATAGCTCGGTAATAATCAGAGCTATGCAAAATCTTTCGACACTCTACTGAAAGCTTAGGTCAAGCGGAATCCGAAGAAACAAATCTCATGAAAATATGATGTAAAATAAAAATTTGAGGTACTTTGAAAAAGTGTGATTTTGGCCCCGTTCGGCCCCTTATAGCTCTGACACAGTAAGAGCTACACAACATCCGTCGACACTCTACCGAAACCTGAGGTCTAGAGGATCCAAAGAAACAAATCCCACTCAAATCGGATTAAAATTTAAAATTTGAGATACTTTGTAAAAGTGCGATACTGACCCCCTTTGTCCCCTTATAGCTCGGAAATCGAAAGTTTATACAAAATTTGATTGCTATGCGCCATGTTTAATGTTTATAAGGAATCCATTAAAGAAAACTGCATAAGAATTGGACTAAAAATATTTTTTTTTTAGATTCACCATTTTTGGGGCCCACTTATCCCAGGAACATTCAATGCTACATTAAATACGTTGACATACTTCAGATGCGGATTTTAGTTAGGAACACAATGAAAGAAACCTCATCGAAATCTGACAAATAGTAAATGTTCCACATTAAAATATACAAAAACACCCAATTTTTCCCCTTTTGGCCGTGTTTTTTACAAACGGGAGGAAATAATAAAGGAAACAATTATAAAGAGATTTACTACATGTAAGTTTATGTACCTTTCTATTCAATTGTGGTCGTTTAACTTACCATACTGTTATTATTTGGAAATTTATAGGATTACTTATTGTGGCATACATTTTTGTTTATAACTCGGCAAAAGTCAATAAAAAAATTAAACTAATATCACAACACTTTTTCATATTCAATAAATATTTAATTATCATTATTTTTAATGTAATCGTGATGAAATGAACACTTTTTAAATTTTTTAATAAATATGATATGTTTGGTTATAATTTTGTGAATTTTCCACGTGTTGTTTTCTTATATATTATTGGTAATTGATTGTTTTCATAGCAGAGGTGGACAGTTTATCATATGTTAAATAACGTCGTGCTGGGTAAATTGATTGTTATCGGTTCACAAGAAGGGAAAATTGTTAAACTGATTCTAATTGGTGGAAACTATCGTTAACGTTTTTAAATCGCTAAGTATAGTTTCTCGGACGAAAGGTATACTTTTCGCTCGAGAAACTATGTTTCTCGTTCCAAACTAGCATTAACAATCGCGAATCAATTTCCGCAAAATGTGCCAAAAAACTATCATTCACGTTTCCGATCGTTAAGTGTACTTACCGTACGAGAAACTGTGTTTCTCGGGCGGTAAGTATAGTTTCCGAGCGAGAAACTGTGTTTATCGAATTTTTGTTACAAATGCGTGCCATTAATTTACGTATTATACATAGAGCTTTGACACATCACATACATCTAAATGTTATTTTTAAAAACAATAAAAACAAAACTCTTATAATTTAGCACCCGTTGCGTCACGATGAGACAAACACACTCCACAACAGCTTCACCCTTACATTGTGAAGAACTATGCAAAAACCACACTCATGTATTCACATCAACCATCGACATTAAATACATAATGCTTTGAAAAAAATCACTTCTCGCGCTGATTATTTTTTTGTCTTGGCTTGGACATATTTAAACAATACTCGAAAAAAAATATGTAAAAATACTCATTTACCACTGATACAAAATTGCAAACACTCCACAACGGCTGCACGCTTACATTGTGAAGAACTATGCAATAACCATCATCAGTACAACATATATATATTCGCATAATCATTCGGCATTTTAGTAAATTATTCAAATGTAGTTGGCAGGGGTACAACAATATCATATATGTAAATATACTCATATGTAAATATACTCATTTAGCATGTGTTGCATTATGCTAATACTGAATTACATACACTCCACAATGGCTACACGCTTACATTGTGAAGAACTATGTAAAAACTATGCGAATGTATTCACATCAACCATCGACATTAAATACATAATGCTTTGAAAAAAATCACTTCTCACGCTGAATATGTTTTGTCTTGGCGGGGACATATATAAGGTATATAAAGTAACATATGAACTACACTTGTTCCAATTTCATTGGCCTAATACTAGTGGTTTGCAAATACATTTAAACTGGATCTCATCACAAACTATGCCATCAATGCTGGAAATAGCATACATATGAGTCGCTTTTTTATTATTTCTAGGCAAGACAAAAATCAATGGATTATTTAATCTAAATGAAGTTTATGTAATGGATGGATGCAAATCTTCATTAAAAAATTTATAATATTCTGGCACCCCAATGATTTCGAAACTGAAGAAATTCAAAAACCTGAAAACTAATGGCAATTTCTAATTTATCACATAAAATGGACTTTTTTATCCTTTAAAAGTGTCAAAATTTAGTCTAACAAACCTTATAGTCAGTCCTTAAATACTGCTTTGATTGTAAGAACAGTGCCTGGAAACTTTTGTGGTCATCTGGTGATATAGCGTCGTAGGTCAGCAATTTGTCTAAGACATCTTGAAAGGTAATGAAGGCACGTCCTCCTTCTGCTACAAAATAGTCCAGTCCTTCAAGGCTTTTTCTGACTTTAGCACCACACTGGGCAAGTATTTTAAACATGGTACTGTCACCTATTTAATAAAAGTAACATTTAGTTTAGATTGATTGATTATTTTTTAAATATCCAAGTAGCACAATTAGATTTGATCCATTTTATAATTCATTCATACCTTTTTTTCTAATCTTCAATATTATTAGTCAATATGTATTATACAAGGATAACCAGTCCTTCACCTTTCATCTGATACTTTTTAAATATATTCTACACATAAATTTAAAATCATGTTAATTTTAAATTTACACCTATGCAAAGAAACTAATTGGTTTTAAATATGTATTTCTTTAAGTATGTGTTTTTTCAACCTGTGCTAATTCAGGTGGTGTTGCATAAAACTTGACAAAGTCTATCAAAAAATTATTTTTGCATAGATTTCCAGCCAAGAAAGTGCTATTAGCCATCTTAAACCTGCACCTTGTTGAAGGTGTCATTGTGACTTTGAGATGAAGAACAAATATTAAAATGCACTGTTCGTATGCTTTTTGTTTTTGTGTGTGTTTTTTTTTTTAGATTTTGTGTCATGATTAGACACCCCATATGATATCCTTTAATTTGTGTATTTTTCTATACATATATATCTTTATTTGGCCTTACCTAAAAGTGAAATTTCATTTTCCTGACTGTATGCTTTGTACTGCTGTATTATGTCTGCTGAACCCATGCAACGTACAACGTTAGGTAAATTGTGGACTGTTCCATCTGAAAACTTCAGTTTTTTTTCCCCAAAAGGTAGATCACGGACAACATGACTGGATGTAATGAAATCTAAGAATGCGTCTAATCTTTCAGGATCTAATTTTTGTCGATGCAATTTTTTCTCAGGAATTGGAAGTGCTGGCCCAATTTTCTTTGAATGACTGAGAGCAGCATAGTAGCGATGAGATGTGACTTCTGGTAGTAGAGACAGTAAGTCCTTGAAGGACATTCTTGAGGCAAGAACTGAAAGAACTTGTCTACCTTGTTGCCAGGATTCTGCTTTTCTGTATGAAGTGACAATATCTTTGTACTCTGTATGACTAGTTCTGTTTTCTTCATTTAACTGCTTGGGACATTTTATGTCATCAATTACTTCATCAACATCATTTGGAAATAAAATTCCTATTATCAATTTCATAATCTCATCAAATCTTTCTTTGTAGGTGTTTCTTGTTTTAAATGTGTAGGACTGCCATGTTTTTCTTTCTTTTTCTGAGAATTCCTGCAATCTGACTGATGACAGGAAATCATTCAAAGATGTCAAGTAGCTGCAACGTTCATAACTTCTGACTGATTGCTGCAAAGAAGTATAAAACTGATTACAATTAAATAAAGGAGGAATGGGCCCAAGGGTCATAGATGATTCCCCTGCTTGCATGTAACATTTTAAAGGGACACAACTTGGTAAATAGTTGTCTTATTCACAACTTTACAACATTTCCTTTTTTTCATACATAAACTGTTGTCAATGGAAACTCAATGAGAAATATACAAATCTATTTCAGATAATTGTAGTGGCAATAATATATTTTATCTTGCCTCCTATAGATTTATGGGGATATGATTGGTTAATGAATTACACATGGTGACTATATATATTTGATATAGATTGTCCTTAAAAATACATGGTTTAGTTACCGCATAGGGTTAGCAACCATATGATATAGGTTTAGTAAGTAGTTACTTCCCTTTTAAATCAAAAATGAAATCAGAATGGTTTAAACAGACAAATACATTTGTAAACTGATAATGAACGATTGAAATATATTCATAAAACAAATTTTAATTCCTAATAACTGTACAAATTGAGGTGCGATCCCAAAAACTTGTGATAAAAACGTTATAATTCTAAAGTACCAGGAAGAAGTCCTTCGTCTCTCATTAAAGAACTTTACAATGATATTTATTGTTTTCTAAATTTGCTGTTGTCCTAAAAATGCATGAAATATTTGCCACAGGACGTAATGTCACTTGTTCAGTGATGTTTGAAATTGTTAATATCTGTGTCATTTTGGTCTCTTGTGGACAGCTGTCTCATTGGCAATCATACCACATCTTCTTTTTTATATTATGATTTCAAGAGCTTTCAAAAAATCAGAAATGTTGAAAAAAAAATTGAAACACCTCTGCAGGAAGCTAGTCCTGCATTATCCTCATACATGTTAAATATTATTATATGGTAAAGTATCACAGCAGTGTATTAGTACATGTACAAAATAATTTTCTTAGTAAAAGATTATTATAACTGTACTACAGTTTTTATTTTCACTCTAAATATGCATCAAATACTTGCCCCTAGACATTATGCAGGCAGCGGGAAAGAATTATGTTTATGTTCATAATCAATCTTGCATAAACAAAAACAACTGAACATTCTAATGCAACAACGTTTGTAACGTTCATTTTGATTGGATAACATCATTTATTTACATGGCATCAATTGACAATTGATGCTATGGGACGTTCGCTCAAGCGCAGATGGCATATGACAAATTTTGAATACATGTTTTAACGTTGATTTCTGACAGTTTCCTTAGAATGGAGATACCAATTCTTTTAATTCTGTTTCCTTTTAATTTCTGGTAATTGTGCCTAAAATATAGGATTCATTTCTTTTGAATGCGGCTTTAATTTCTGTTTTTGAATTGTCACATTGATCATGTTAAAGTGTTAATGATATAAACTTTTATCAATGTAATGTGATAGAATACTTTTTTTTGGAGATTTTACTTACTTGTGACTGGGATAAATAATTTTGACTTCCTGACTCTTCTGATGTAACTGTATATTCGGATGCTGAAATTTCAATCTGAAAAAATAATGATGTATTTTGTTATTACATTTTTTGAAATCCTGAATGTGCTAAATGCATTAACACATTTTTAGTTTTCAAACATAATTAATTACTATAGAAACAAAAAAAATTTTTTTCTCAAATATTATGGTCTGTATACAGTATCTATTTTTGCACTAAACTATATTCTAACCTTGTTTTAAGTAAAACAGTTTTTACCACCGACAAATATTAATTTTGTTTTGGTACGTAAGACACAGACACAGACACATGTACTAGTATATAATACATAAACCTGTTTATAAAATCTTTACATTTAAACATCAAACATCGAACATCAACAAAAAAAGTGACGTCAGAAAAACAAATGCAAATATATACTTTAGTTAAAATTAAATGTATTTCATAGCAAAATGAACAATTTCTATGTGCTTTTATTTTGCACTTTTATCAAATGAGAAGGTAATTTTAATTTAAATTTTGTAATTCAAAATCATCGCAAAAAGGGACAGATTTATAAAGGAGGGGATGCTTGTTTTCCTCGTGCATTGTTTTACAATTGTCTTTTGGGGGCCTTTTGTAGCTGACTGTGATTTATGGGTTTTTCTTATTGTTGAAGACATAAGAATGGCATTAGCTATTTACTTCAATGCCTTTGGTCTCTGGTGGAGATTTGACTTGTTGGCTATTAGTATTATACCACATCTTCTTGTTTTTGTATGAATTGTGACCAAAAAATTATAAATATGTTGTTCTTGTGTTGAAATAATGCAAATGATGACTAAAATATCCTTTACCTTGTTATAATTGTCTAATATTTTAGGGTCACAACCCCCCCCCCCCCCCCACCTAACCACCCCCAAATAAAAACTTTAAAAAAAAATTATATCAAAAATGACACTAGCTGCACATGCTTACAAGATGATGGCAAATATTTTCTTTTTCTGTTAACACATCCAACTGGTCAGTCTCCATGAGATATGTTTCATCATCTGTATTTAATTTTGTGCATTGCTGAATCTGTTAAATACAAATATAAAGTCTATTGATAAGAAATGTATCGGTTATTCAATACTTTTTGGTACATTCTGTCAACATTTATTTTCTTTCTTGGACTGCTTTAAATTTAGATTTTATTAGCCAGGGGCCCTTGCCCTTTATAGCCTTTCCATTCCAAAAGAATTGTTTTCATTGCAAACCTATACAGTAACCTGCATTTGTTCATATCTGTGTTCTTTGGTGGGTAGCTGTCTCATTGCCCATCATTCAACATCTCTATGTAGAATGTATATATACACCTTATCGCTATTTGTCCACCATTACTGGATATCACACAGGTTCCCGTAAAATTATGAGGTCATAAAACAAAATAGCTGACGCCACAATGAAAAAGTGATTGTTGTATGCGTCAAAAGTTCAAGCGGCAGGGTCAGCCGGAAAACATACAAACATACAGTCAATTAGGCATAAATATATATGCTAACCACCTATTTCTAAACACGTTATGGTGCAATGTGTCTGTGGTACACAAAATTATTCATCTAGTGATACTGGTGTCAGACAGGTTTACCATGTTTACAAAGTAAAAAAGTCGGACTCTTTTTTTTTATCATTTTTTGTTCCAGTTAATTAGGTAAAGAGTTTATTGACCCTATATGGAATTTGTATAAAGTGTATAATTAGTTAAGCAGTTAGGGTTGGTTATGCATTGGATTTTTTTTTATTCATATTTATGTTTAAAGAGCTTGCTGTACATGAAATTTTAGATAAATTCACAGACACATGTATTCTGATTGTTAAAACAATATTTTGTTTGCCTTACCTGGTCATCTTCACACTTTCCATGATCAAGACTTTCAGCTTCTGTGGACTGCTTGGAAATTTTAATCAGGCAGCTAGTGCATGCAGCTGAAAAAAGAAGCATTGACTTGACATAGGCTGTATTGATCATTTTGAAATGTGCATCTTAAGATATTTTTTGAAAGGGCATATGCCATGTGTTGTTTAAATATATTGGATTTTTTCTCATATGTGGGTTCAATCATTCCTGAAAACTTACATAATACATGTACATGCATATGGTTAATTAATAGAAACTTTACAGCAATGGTTATGTTTATATTGAGATTGAAGAGATCAACACATAGTTTTTACAGACATCTTACATGTAACAGAAAAGATCAACATGTTCATGTCTATAATGACCTATTGACATGTAAATTGCACCCCACTGATATGTAGTTTTATATAAACAGAAATCAGTACCTCAAAAGTAGGATTCCTCCCCTTATTAGGAAGCTTCCATTTGATTTTTAAAGGGATAAAGGATAAAAAAATTTAAAAAAAGGCAGGACAAGAGCATCAGAAGTTTTGAGGTATAAAAAAGATGAGCAACTTTGTCGACAAAATGGCAGGATGACAAATAATGTTGAAAAAAAAGTCAGAATAAAATCAATGAAAGAATAAAACAATACCCAATATCTACTGTAGTCAGAGTCAAAAAATAAAACGGCAAGAAAGAGATAATCTCAGATTACAACTAAAAAAATTACAGGACCCCCCCCCCCCCCCTAAAAATTCAAATGGTAGCTAAAAAGGGTCTCTTTTGTATTTCTAGAGTGTTATTTAAAAAAGAATTGAACAAATGTAAACTATACCAGGCAATTGGAAAGAAAAAAAATAAACAGTCATAATAAATATATTAATTTAGTTTTTAACTTACGTGTTCCAATAGGAAGTGTGAGGCCATAACACTTCTGAATCTTTTCTACATCAGTGATGGTGATATTGCGGCTAGGCTTTGGCTTTTTTACTGCAACAACAGAGTGTGATGCTACTGGAGGATGTGCACTAATCAAAGTAGGAAGCTGACATACTTTTCTCCTTCTCAAATCAGAGTTTCTTTTCAATAATTGGTTGAAATGGGTTGAGCATATATAAAAATCAGTAAAATTCTTTGGCAAAAGACCAGATTCAGTTAAAATTATATTTTTGTCATTACAATCACATGTGTTGATATCAGTAACATCATCAGAACACTCATCTGTAGTGCAGTTTGTGTTAAAATTGCAAACCATTTCGTGTGTCTGCTGCTTGAGCTACTTTCATTTTTAACATAAACAACAAAAGAGTTGTACTAAGGGAAATAACTCTAGTAGAATTTTGCACTCCTGACAGCAAATTTCTATATGACCAAGGTGAATTATTTTTCTTATTTGAAATAACACATATCTGATTTTTGGTATATAAAAACTATTAGGAGAGAACTTTATATTCTGTTAATTTCAAGGGATTTCATCGGTGCGTTTTGAAGAAATACTTAGTTGGATTTTAAAGGTTTCTACTGTAAATTTCTGAAAATGAATTGTATGGTTACCATGGCAATGAACATAACAATATTTTTTTATTATGACAAAGATGTTTTTACATCACTAAGCATTCATTTAAAAAAGTTTTATGAAAATCTGTGACCACTGGTTTCCATCATATTTTGATGCTTACAGAGAATGGCTCTTAAGAACTTAACATGTCCTCATGTTTATTTCTTAAACGTTTAAACCTTTTGCATAATTTTAGATCCATGTTTATAGAGGAGGTACTTATTTCTAGTTGATGAGATTTTGGGTGATTTTTAACGTTGGTATGGGGATCTTAAATACTACTTTCAGTACTGACACTGAATTTTAACGTGAGGATGGTGATTCCTAGGTACTGCTTTCAGAAATGAAATTGTATTTTAACGTTGGGGGGGGGGGGGTCCTAGGTACTACTGTCAATACTGACATTGTATTTCAACGTGGCTGTGGTGGTCCCTAGTTACTACTTTCAGTGCTGACACTGTAATTTTAACGTGGGGATTGTAGTTCCTTTGTACTACTTTCAGTACTGACATTGTATTTTAACGTTGGGGAAGGGGGGGGGGGGGTCCTATGTATTACTTTGAGTACTGACACTAAAGAACAGAATTGTCTTACAATCAAGAAATAGTTCTTTAAATTTGTCATTCCACAGCCTGAACCCTCCACCTTCCTCAATTTCTGTTGCAGCTTTCTTTTAAACTTACCTATCAACTGTACATTGTAAGACAGTCTCATTATATCTGTAAGTTTGATGGACCATGAGCTCATGTTATGGGTTTTTTTCATTTTGTTGAAAAAGCATGTTGTCCATTCTCAGGTTTATATATTCTTGTATATTGATATATTTCATATTCATTTCCTATATGTGTTTGTGTGTTCACTTGTAAATTTGTTTCTAAAAAATAAATAGTGTATGTATCTTTCTTTCCTCTTATTCCTTATAAGCTAACCTGATCACAGGCCATGTGAGCTATTGCTTTCACTTGGCGTCCGTCATAAACTTTTTACATTTTCCACTTCTCCACTGAAACCACTTGGGCCAAACTTGGCACATATTGTCTATGGATGGTCCTATACAAAACTCCCTCATTTCGTGGTGATTGGTCAACAAACATGACTGCCAGAGGCAATTCTTGTTTCTGATTCGTAGAAATTTAAAAGAAATCTTCTCCTCTGTAACAACAATGGCACAGTTATGATGTACGAGAGGTTTTTTACAAAAATTTTCATTACGTGCTGATATGGTACCACTTATGACCGCCACAGACATTCCTAGTGGCTGTTGGTAAACATTTAAAAAAATCTTCTTCTCTGAAACTACAAGGCTAAATGATTTGTTACTTTGTAGGAATTTGGCCAGGGAGGTCATTTACAAAGTATCCTCAACTCATGCTGATTAGGCAACAAACATGGCCGCCACAGGCAATTCTTATTTCTGACTTTGTACGAATGATGTATTGGAAGTCATTTATACAGTTACCTAATTTGAAGCTGATTGGATTTGTTACTTTATACGAATGATTAGTTAGAGGTCCTTTACAAAATTAATTCATTTCATGCTGATCACACAACAAAACAACAAACTCTTGTTTCTGATTTATCGAAAATAAAAATAAAACTTCTCTGAAATAACAAGACCAAATGATTTGTAATTTGTATGAACAATGTATTGGAGGTCATTTATAAAGTTACTTAATTTGATGCTGATTGGGCAACTATTATAGGTTACTAGACGAGCGACACAGGCTCGCATGATCCTCTAACTTGAAAAATACATAAAAAACATATTAAAACTCACGTAGTTAGCCAGGCATACATTATACTTGGTTATCTAGTATAAATATCAACGTTACACAAAATAGTTTTTATTATTTAAAACCAATTATCATTTGTTAAAGGTATAATGCACATTCAGTTGTATTTTTTAGTGTTTGTCAAGGACTCAGGTCCAGGAAGATATCCACATTGCAAAGTTTACCAGTTGCTGTTTACCACTTTTTGGATTTGAACGTTAATCAAAATTGGCCAGTGTTAAAAAAATTAGTTAAAAATTCAGCACGACTTGAATATAGTTATTCAGTTAAATATTCAACATGAGTGATTATTAATGCAATTCAGCAATGTTAAGCTATATTGAGGTGACAATGTATGGAATTATAAACCTTGTTGTTTGAAGGGTCCAGCTTCATTGACTCTGCCTGAAGGCCTTTCATCAATCTTGGGATTATAACGTCTCCCAAATTAATTCAGAAAGTAAGACCAAATATATGGCAGTACCACATGAAATTAACAATATATACAGCACAGGAACGCAAGGGCATCTATATATAACAGGGGGTTGCGACAATCCCCATGAGATATACTTAAACTGAATTGAAACAATATTTTTATCATGAAACTGAGAAAATATACAATTTAGGGGTGGGGATTTCAACTGCTTTTGAGATAACTGAAGATTACTGTTATAAGGGGTAGGGCAAAACCAAAACTTGTTATCAGGCATTAAAACCATTTGGTTATGTTGGAGATCTCAAAAGTTTTGGATACAATTAAAAATTACTAATATGTGGGGAGTGATGACAACCCCAGGGATTGAGTTTTTAATTGACAATTTATGATTTATTAGAGTGGGTGTTAAGCAACCACTCTGTAAGGATTAATAAATTATTAGACACCCCAGATTGATTTGATTAATGTGTTATGTAAGGACGGTTTCTATTGGTCTACAGGCAATACAAATTGTTTTGTTTTAGTTGATTGATTGCACTGGTTTATTTGTACAAAAATGAATGTACTTCCAGTTTTGGCATCGAAAGCATAACATTAAAAAACATACATAACATACTTTATTTACTAATCAAGGGCCCACAAAGGGCAATGATATTCAACAATAACGATTAAGTTACAAGTTAAGAATAAACAAGTACATATAAAATATAACATTACACATTTTAATTGACAATATATCTTTTTTTTAAATAAATAAATAAATGTGTTTATCAGCAGTGAGAATATGAGGATGAATGAGGATGAATTTTGTTAATGATTGCAATACTGGAAGAGACACCAGGGGGCGGTACATAATAATTAAATGAGATTCTCCCCATGTCTGATCCAAAACTGCAATATTAATTAAAGACTAGAGGTACTGTTGTCACAGGAATCCAGCATGCTGGACTGTTTTAGTATGCTAAAACTGATGTCTCCCCTTGCATTTCATAGTTTTTTAACATTTTTTAGGGATCATCTTTTAAGTGGAAACTTAAGAGCTATGGTACATAATACATGTAGTTACCTATAGATATGTGCTTCAACCAAGGAATGAATAAGGAAATATATAGTTTTGGGGAAGGTATCTGAATCATTTTTAAGATAAATTTAGGTTTCTGATCTTGAGGGGGTGGGGATGACCCCCAGGGCTAAAATGTATATTGCATACAACTGGTCTTGTAACCATGAGTAGTACAATATATGGTTAAGGGATGGGATTCCAACCATTTTCAGATAAAATAAGGTTTCTGATCTTGAGGGGGTGGGGATGACCCCCAGGGCTAAAATGTATATTGCATACAACTGGTCTTGTAACCATGAGTAGTACAATATATGGTTAAGGGGTGGGATTCCAACCATTTTCAGAGAAAATAAGGTTTCTGATCTTGAGGGGTAGGGGATGACCCCAGGGCTAAGATGTATATTGCATTCAACTTGTCTTTTCATTGTGAATAAGGAAATATATACTTTTAGGGAGGGGATCTCAACCATTTTCAAGATAAATTAAGGTGTGTGGTCTTGAGGGGTGGGGATGACCCCTGGGGCTAAGATGTATATTGCATTCAAGTCGTCTTGTTACCATGAGTAGTACAATATATGGTTTAGGGGTGGGGATTCCAATAATTTTTAAGATAAAATAAGGTTTTTGATCTTAAGGGGTGGGGATGACACCCAGGCCTATGATGTATATTGCATACAACTGGTCTTGTAACCATGAGTAGTACAAGATATGGTTAAGGGGTGGGGATTCCAACCATTTTTAAGATAAAATAAGGTTTCTGAACTTGAGGGGTGGGGGATGACCCCCAGGGCTAAGATGTATTCAACTCGTCTTGTAACATGAGAAGATGCAATACATAAATTAAAGTTTGTTTTTGACTCAAAAAACGTGTCACCCTCCTTTCCTTGAATATGTTGATACAATAGCAAAAAAAAATGATAATATTAACATACTGCCCTTGCATGAAGGTGTTAGGGTAGATTAACACACGAGGGGAAAAATTATCACCCGAGACTTTGTCTCTCATTACATATAAAACTAATCTAATTAAGATTACATATAAACAGTAGCATGGTATAAACTGTCATAATAATCTAGATATAAGTATCACAACAATGATTACATCAACAGACACTTGTTATTTATCCAGTCTCTTTAATGGTGCTATTAAAGTGTCTCATTACATATAAAACTAATCTAATTAAGATTACATATAAACAGTAGCATAGAATAAACTGTCATAATAAACTAGATATAAGTATCACAACAATAATTACATCAACAGACACTTGTTACTTATCCAGTCTCTTTAATGGTGCTATTAAAGTGTCTCATTACATATAAAACTAATCTAATTACGATTACATATAAACAGTAGCATGGTATAAACTGTCACAATAAACTAGATATAAGTATCACAACAATAATTACATCAACAGACACTTGTTACTTATCCAGTCTCTTTAATGGTGCTATTAAAGTGTCTCATTACATATAAAACTAATCTAATTAAGATTACATATAAACAGTAGCATGGTATAAACTGTCATAATGATCTAGATATAAGTATCACAACAATAATTACATCAACAGACACTTGTTACTTATCCAGTCTCTTTAATGGTGCTATTAAAGTGTCTCATTACATATAAAACTAATCTAATTAAGATTACATATAAACAGTAGCATGGTATAAACTGTCATAATAAACTAGATATAAGTATCACAACAATAATTACATCAACAGACAATTGTTATTTATCCAGTCTCTTTAATGGTGCTATTAAAGTGTCTCATTACATATAAAACTAATCTAATTAAGATTACATATAAACAGTAGCATGGTATAAACTGTCATAATAAACTAGATATAAGTATCACAACAATAATTACATCAACAGACACTTGTTACATATCCAGTCTCTTTAATGGTGCTATTAAAGTGTCTCATTACATATAAAACTAATCTAATTACGATTACATATAAACAGTAGCATGGTATAAACTGTCATAATAAACTAGATATAAGTATCACAACAATAATTACATCAACAGACACTTGTTACTTATCCAGTCTCTTTAATGGTGCTATTAAAGTGTCTCATTACATATAAAACTAATCTAACTAAGATTACATATAAACAGTAGCATAGTATAACCTGTCAAAATAATCTAGATATAAGTATCACAACAATAATTACATCAACAGACACTTGTTACATATCCAGTCTCTTTAATGGTGCTATTAAAGTGTCTCATTACATATAAAACTAATCTAATTACGATTACATATAAACAGTAGCATGGTATAAACTGTCATAATAAACTAGATATAAGTATCACAACAATAATTACATCAACAGACACTTGTTACTTATCAAGTCTCTTTAATGGTGCTATTAAAGTGTCTCATTACATATAAAACTAATCTAACTAAGATTACATATAAACAGTAGCATGGTATAAACTGTCAAAATAATCTAGATATAAGTATCACAACAATAATTACATCAACAGACACTTGTTATTTATCCAGTCTCTTTAATGGTGCTATTAAAGTGTCACATTACATATAAAACTAATCTAATTAAGATTACATATAAACAGTAGCATGGTATAAACTGTCATAATAATCTAGATATAAGTATCACAACAATAATTACATCAACAGACACTTGTTATTTATCCAGTCTCTTTAATGGTGCTATTAAAGTGTCTCATTACATATAAAACTAATCTAATTAAGATTACATATAAACAGTAGCATGGTATAAACTGTCATAATAATCTAGATATAAGTATCACAACAATAATTACATCAACATACACTTGTTATTTATCCAGTCTCTTTAATGGTGCTATTAAAGTGTCTCATTACATATAAAACTAATCTAATTAAGATTACATATAAACAGTAGCATGGTATAAACTGTCATAATAAACTAGATATAAGTATCACAACAATAATTACATCAACAGACACTTGTTACTTATCCAGTCTCTTTAATGGTGCTATTAAAGTGTCTCATTACATATAAAACTAATCTAATTACGATTACATATAAACAGTAGCATGGTATAAACTGTCATGATAAACTAGATATAAGTATCACAACAATAATTACATCAACAGACACTTGTTATTTATCCAGTTTCTTTAATGGTGCTATTAAAGTGTTTCATTACATATAAAACTAATCTAATTAAGATTACATATAAACAGTAGCATAGAATAAACTGTCATAATGAACTAGATATAAGTATCACAACAATAATTACATCAACAGACACTTGTTACTTATCCAGTCTCTTTAATGGTGCTATTAAAGTGTCTCATTACATATAAAACTAATCTAATTACGATTACATATAAACAGTAGCATGGTATAAACTGTCACAATAAACTAGATATAAGTATCACAACAATAATTACATCAACAGACACTTGTTACTTATCCAGTCTCTTTAATGGTGCTATTAAAGTGTCTCATTACATATAAAACTAATCTAATTAAGATTACATATAAACAGTAGCATGGTATAAACTGTCATAATGATCTAGATATAAGTATCACAACAATAATTACATCAACAGACACTTGTTACTTATCCAGTCTCTTTAATGGTGCTATTAAAGTGTCTCATTACATATAAAACTAATCTAATTAAGATTACATATAAACAGTAGCATGGTATAAACTGTCATAATAAACTAGATATAAGTATCACAACAATAATTACATCAACAGACAATTGTTATTTATCCAGTCTCTTTAATGGTGCTATTAAAGTGTCTCATTACATATAAAACTAATCTAATTAAGATTACATATAAACAGTAGCATGGTATAAACTGTCATAATAAACTAGATATAAGTATCACAACAATAATTACATCAACAGACACTTGTTACATATCCAGTCTCTTTAATGGTGCTATTAAAGTGTCTCATTACATATAAAACTAATCTAATTACGATTACATATAAACAGTAGCATGGTATAAACTGTCATAATAAACTAGATATAAGTATCACAACAATAATTACATCAACAGACACTTGTTACTTATCCAGTCTCTTTAATGGTGCTATTAAAGTGTCTCATTACATATAAAACTAATCTAACTAAGATTACATATAAACAGTAGCATGGTATAAACTGTCAAAATAATCTAGATATAAGTATCACAACAATAATTACATCAACAGACACTTGTTATTTATCCAGTCTCTTTAATGGTGCTATTAAAGTGTCACATTACATATAAAACTAATCTAATTAAGATTACATATAAACAGTAGCATGGTATAAACTGTCATAATAATCTAGATATAAGTATCACAACAATAATTACATCAACAGACACTTGTTATTTATCCAGTCTCTTTAATGGTGCTATTAAAGTGTCTCATTACATATAAAACTAATCTAATTAAGATTACATATAAACAGTAGCATGGTATAAACTGTCATAATAATCTAGATATAAGTATCACAACAATAATTACATCAACATACACTTGTTATTTATCCAGTCTCTTTAATGGTGCTATTAAAGTGTCTCATTACATATAAAACTAATCTAATTAAGATTACATATAAACAGTAGCATGGTATAAACTGTCATAATAAACTAGATATAAGTATCACAACAATAATTACATCAACAGACACTTGTTATTTATCCAGTTTCTTTAATGGTGCTATTAAAGTGTTTCATTACATATAAAACTAATCTAATTAAGATTACATATAAACAGTAGCATAGAATAAACTGTCATAATAAACTAGATATAAGTATCACAACAATAATTACATCAACAGACACTTGTTACTTATCCAGTCTCTTTAATGGTGCTATTAAAGTGTCTCATTACATATAAAACTAATCTAATTACGATTACATATAAACAGTAGCATGGTATAAACTGTCACAATAAACTAGATATAAGTATCACAACAATAATTACACCAACAGACACTTGTTACTTATCCAGTCTCTTTAATGGTGCTATTAAAGTGTCTCATTACATATAAAACTAATCTAATTAAGATTACATATAAACAGTAGCATGGTATAAACTGTCATAATGATCTAGATATAAGTATCACAACAATAATTACATCAACAGACACTTGTTACTTATCCAGTCTCTTTAATGGTGCTATTAAAGTGTCTCATTACATATAAAACTAATCTAATTAAGATTACATATAAACAGTAGCATGGTATAAACTGTCATAATAAACTAGATATAAGTATCACAACAATAATTACATCAACAGACTATTGTTATTTATCAAGTCTCTTTAATGGTGCTATTAAAGTGTCTCATTACATATAAAACTAATCTAATTAAGATTACATATAAACAGTAGCATGGTATAAACTGTCATAATAAACTAGATATAAGTATCACAACAATAATTACATCAACAGACACTTGTTACATATCCAGTCTCTTTAATGGTGCTATTAAAGTGTCTCATTACATATAAAACTAATCTAATTACGATTACATATAAACAGTAGCATGGTATAAACTGTCATAATAAACTAGATATAAGTATCACAACAATAATTACATCAACAGACACTTGTTACTTATCCAGTCTCTTTAATGGTGCTATTAAAGTGTCTCATTACATATAAAACTAATCTAACTAAGATTACATATAAACAGTAGCATGGTATAAACTGTCAAAATGATCTAGATATAAGTATCACAACAATAATTACATCAACAGACACTGGTTATTTATCCAGTCTCTTTAATGGTGCTATTAAAGTGTCACATTACATATAAAACTAATCTAATTAAGATTACATATAAACAGTAGCATGGTATAAACTGTCATAATAAACTAGACATAAGTATCACAACAATAATTACATCAACAGACACTTGTTATTTATCCAGTCTCTTTAATGGTGCTATTAAAGTGTCTCATTACATATAAAACTAATCTAATTAAGATTACATATAAACAGTAGCATGGTATAAACTGTCAAAATAAACTAGATATAAGTATCACAACAATAATTACATCAACAGACACTTGTTATTTATCCAGTCTCTTTAATGGTGCTATTAAAGTGTCTCATTACATATAAAACTAATCTAATTAAGATTACATATAAACAGTAGCATGGTATAAACTGTCATATTAAACTAGATATAAGTATCACAACAATAATTACATCAACAGACACTTGTTATTTATCCAGTCTCTTTAATGGTGCTATTAAAGTGTCTCATTACATATAAAACTAATCTAATTAAGATTACATATAAACAGTAGCATGGTATAAACTGTCAAAATAAACTAGATATAAGTATCACAACAATAATTACATCAACAGACACTTGTTATTTATCCAGTCTCTTTAATGGTGCTATTAAAGTGTCTCATTACATATAAAACTAATCTAATTAAGATTACATATAAACAGTAGCATGGTATAAACTGTCATAATAATCTAGATATAAGTATCACAACAATAATTACATCAACAGACACTTGTTATTTATCCAGTCTCTTTAATGGTGCTATTAAAGTGTCTCATTACATATAAAACTAATCTAATTAAGATTACATATAAACAGTAGCATGGTATAAACTGTCATAATAATCTAGACATAAGTATCACAACAATAATTACATCAACAGACACTTGCTATTTATCCAGTCTCTTTAATGGTGCTATTAAAGTGTCTCATTACATATAAAACTAATCTAATTAAGATTACATATAAACAGTAGCATGGTATAAACTGTCATAATAATCTAGATATAAGTATCACAACAATAATTACATCAACAGACACTTGTTATTTATCCAGTCTCTTTAATGGTGCTATTAAAGTGTCTCATTACATATAAAACTAATCTAATTACGATTACATATAAACAGTAGCATGGTATAAACTGTCATAATAAACTAGATATAAGTATCACAACAATAATTACATCAACAGACACTTGCTATTTATCCAGTCTCTTTAATGGTGCTATTAAAGTGTCTCATTACATATAAAACTAATCTAATTAAGATTACATATAAACAGTAGCATGGTATAAACTGTCATAATAAACTAGATATAAGTATCACAACAATAATTACATCAACAGACACTTGCTATTTATCCAGTCTCTTTAATGGTGCTATTAAAGTGTCTCATTACATATAAAACTAATCTAATTAAGATTACATATAAACAGTAGCATGGTATAAACTGTCATAATAAACTAGATATAAGTATCACAACAATAATTACATCAACAGACACTTGTTATTTATCCAGTTTCTTTAATGGTGCTATTAAAGTGTCTCATTACATATAAAACTAATCTAATTACGATTACATATACACAGTAGCATGGTATAAACTGTCATAATAGATTGAGACTTGAATTTGATCTAATTATGGTAACATGTAAATTTTATTATGATATAATTTGATTGAAAGTTGTCAATGCAATTAATTTCAAATTATGCTTACATGTAACTTACCTGTATAGTTTGTAATAATTACATGTTGATTTAATTCAATTATAGAGCTATCAACAGCAATTTATTTTACACCATTGTTACCTGTAATATTGCTGTAAAGGTCATCATGTAAAGTTTAGTGTAAAAAAGTGTGACATACGTAAAGGTTTGTACTGTAATTGTCTTTTGCTGAGATGCTTTGTTTTATTGACACATATATATCTTATAAATGAACACGATATTTGTTATCATATATAACAAGAAAACAAGATATTCTTCTTTACTTTAAGCTTGTCTGTTTGCAAGAAATGTAGGATGTAATCGTCTATATTGATGGCATTGCTATTGATTCTCTTCAGAACAAAAATGTGTCAGGACTCTTCAAGAAAATAATTAGTTTGACCCTTTGTAAAGTGCACATTAGTAAAACAATTAAACAGAAAACATCTAAAGGTCATTTATTTTCCAGAAAACAATAAGTGTGACCCTTTGTAAGGTGTACAACAGTTAAACAAGAAATTTAGAGGTCATTTAAAAGTCAAAAACATGAGAAGTTGTAGATCCATTCTACTGTATCCACATTGTAAAGAGACAACTCCTTAAATAGGGTTGCCTTCTTTTTATTTCAGAAGTTTCAAAATTTAATCTGCTTTTGTTGGACATCTTCTAAATATCATGCCCTGTATAATGTTCCGTATAGCGGGTTATTTTCGCAGGTGTAAAATTTCGCGATTTTCATTGAATGAAGTATACCAAATATTTTGGCGGTTATTATTTTGGTGGATTTAAAACTTTTATCAATACCTTTGAATGTGCACTTTTAAATTGGTGGAATTTATTTTGGTGATTAGTTCTATCCACGAAAAATAAGCGAAAATTTACACACCGCGAAAATAACCTGCTATACGGTATCAGTTAATCAATTAAACAAAAGACATCCAGAGGTCATTTAGAGGTAATAAAACTCAACAAATTATAAAGATACTCATAACTTTGTAAATAGAATATGAGTTTTATTCATTGTTTAAGATCATACAGTGACCTATAGTTATTCTTAATTTCTGTGCAATAAGCAAACTAAAAGGAGAGGATGAGAAATTAATTACTAATCAAGAAAATTTACTCCATAAAATAAAAAATTTCTATGAAAACTTGTATAATGTAAAGTCTGCAAATAAAAATTTAACTGAAAAATATATCAATGACACAAAACTAGAAAATCAAGTAGACGAAAAGGATAAACTGATATGCGATGGAAAAGTTACAGTAGAGAAATGCACGCAAGGCATTTATAAAATGAAACTAAATAAATCACCAGGGCTTGATGGTCTAACGGTTCAATTTTATAGACAATTTTGGGATAAACTTAAATTTTTAGTTAAACAAAGTTATCATACTCACAACGTACCAGTATATTAACTTTGATACTTAAAAAAGGAGATCCTTTACTTTTGGAAAACTACCGTCCAATTTCACTTCTAAATGTAGATTTTAAACTTTTGTCATATGTTCTAGCTCAAAGTTTAAAAAAGGTACTTCCAAAAATTATAAATGAAGACCAAACCGGTTATGTTAAAAATAGATTTATTGGGTTTAATTTGAGACTAATTCAAGATGTAATAGACTACGCAGACACATACAATATTAAGGGGGCATTAGTTTTTGTAGATTTTACAAAAGCATTTGATTCATTGGAATGGGATTTTATGTTTGGAACATTGAATCATTTTGGTTTTAACGATTCATTTATTAACTGGGTTAAAGCAATGTACACAGATATACAAACATGTGTTATGAACAATGGGTGGGTATCAGAAACTTTCAAAAATTCACGTGGAATAATACAAGGCTGTCCTTTATCGGCTCTTTTATTTGTTTTGGCTGTTGAAATTATGGCCCAGAGATTAAGAAATAATAAAAATGTAAAAGGAATTAATATAAAATTAGATGGGAAAAGTCATAGTATCAAGATTTCACAATTAGCAGACGACACAACACTATTTTGCAAGGATAAAAACGATGTGATAGCTGCAATGAACGAAATGGAAATTTTTGGTTCCTTTTCAGGTTTACTACTAAATAGAAATAAAACAGAGGGGTTATGGATTGGAAAATTGAAATCTTGTAAAGATAAAATTGTCGGGATTAAGTGGGGAGATAAACCTATTAAAGCTTTAGGGGTGTTTTTCGGACATGACAAAGAAGAATGCAAAAATTTAAGCTGGAATGGTAAAATAGAAAAGATGAATAAATTATTTATATGGAAAAAACGAAATCTTTCAATTTTAGGAAAAATCCTAATTATAAAGACTTTAATATCGCCTTTGTTTACTTTCTTGGGAAGCGTATGTCTAACCCAAGAATGTTATATAAAAGAAATAAAACACAGTAGCTATAAATATATTTGGGATGGGAAACCAGACAAGATTAAAAGAAACATGATGATTGGTCAGTATGAGAAGGAGGGTCTTAAAATGGTAGACTTTAAAAGTTATTTTGTTGCTTTAAAAGCATCATGGGTAAATAAATGGGTAAATGGTAAACTTGAGACTTGGAAGCTTATACCATTTAAATACTTAAATGTCTCAAACAATATTTTGTCAATATTTAATATGAATTTTAGTGATATCAATTCTTTAAGATATCTTAAAGATATTCCTGCGTTTTATAAAGAAGTAATAAAGTCTTGGAATTTGACTGGCGGGGGGCAAACAAAACAACCAGACACATTTTTTGATATTAGAAAGCAAGTTATATGGGGAAATAAATCTATAAAATTTGATAATAAACCAATTATATTTGAGAACTGGATTAGGAGTGATCTAATTTACATGAATGATATCTTAGATGATAAAATGTCATTATCGGAAATCTACATTCTAAACAAATTAAAGTTCAAAATAATCTGGATCGCCGAATTTCAAAAATTAAAAAAATCTATACCAGCAGAATGGATTCAAATTGTTCAAAAAGAGAACTCTGTCAAAACTACAATTAATATTCAAAGAAATAAAATCGTATGGAAAAATAATTTTATTGAGACTACATTATTAACAAATGAAATGTTATACAACTCTTTGATAAATACAAAACTAGAGTCGTCAATAGGGATAAACAGATGGCTTAGAATCCTACCAATACAAGAAACTCTTAAGATGAATTCATTGTACAAATTTATTTTTGAATATATGACTGAAAATAAATTAAAAATATTTAGATGGAAATTATTACTTTATATTGTTTCAACTAAAAAACTGTTATTGCAGTGGAAAGTAACTAAGACAGATAAGTGTAATTTTTGTAAGCAAGAAGAAGATTATGCTCACTATTTTTTTAAGTGTAGATATTTGATTAAATTTTGGCAAAAAATCTATGAACTCTTTAGAAGAAGTAAAATAGATTTTGATATCAATTGCAACATCTGGTATTTGGATATAAAATCACAGATAGTAATTATTATTTTTTGAATTATATACTAACAGTATTAAGTTTTTCTATATACAAGTCATACTATGTATCCGAGCAGAGAACAAAAACTGTCTTTAGCATTTTTGAAAATGAATTTAATAAAAGAATAGATGCATATAAATCAAGATGTCCAATGTTATTGTCAATTAGAAAGAATTTTTAACATTGATAAATCTCTGCATAAGACAACTATACAACTTTATATTATTTTTTATAACTTAATAAGTTGGATCAGCTGTTTATTTCCCTGGATAATCAGTGGAGTGTAACAGGGTAAATCAAGAGAAGCTTGGACTCTTGGTGAAACTTGTAACAAGCAAGATTAGATGAATAAATATTATTATGTTGTTAAAAAAAAAATCTGTGTTTTTTGGTCTCTTGTTTGGAGTTGTCTATTTGGCAATCAAACCATACTTCTTATTTATATGACCAGCTTTTCATGGCAGATGTTTCAATATTTAATTAACGTAAGATTCTGGCCTTGTTTTTTTTTAAAATAATTATCGGGTTGGTACTGTTTCTCTGCAGAACTTGGAACTTTGAAAGTGCATTCACCAAAATTGTCCAAAGACACTTCTAGCCATAGAATAATCATTAGTGAAATCGTTGTGTATGGTTTTCATCAGTAAAACGAATCATCAAAAGACATATTTAGGTTAAAAAAACCACAAAAGGCGTGGAGAAAGCCTAAGATACATTCTACTGTAGCCATACGCCACATAGTAAAGAGACAACTCTGTAAAAAATGTGGATGCTGCATCAGCAAATAAAATTTTCTACATTTGAAAATGCCTGTACCTTGTCATGAATATGACAGTTCTTGTCCATTCGTTTTTGTTGTGTTTTGTTATTTGATTTTGCCATGTGATTATGGGCTTTCCGATTAGATTTTCCTCTAAGTTCAATATTTTTGTGATTTTACTTTTTGTTAGCCGTTTGCATAAAAATAAGACAACACTATGAACATATATCAAAACAGCAAAGCGTAATCAACAGTCCGCAGAACACTGCACAGAAAACTAAATTAAAATGACTTAGCAATATGGATCCCACCACATTCGTGCTCAAGAAACTAAAATCAGAAATACTGAAAAATGTTCATCCTAGCGGGCGGCCGGGCAGTCGGGCGGGCGGGCGGCAACCAAATGTTGTCCGTGAATTAACTCATGAACCGTTCAACCAAAGCTTTGAAAATTTTAATATGTTGTTACTGACAACAAAATGGAGGTCAAGTTCAATAATGACGATTTTAAATTTTACGGTTCTGGAGTTATGGTTCTTGAAAGATTGAAAAATGGCGTTTCCAGTCCTGTCCGTGCATTAACTCATGAACCGTTCAACCAAAGCTTTTAAAATTTTAATATTTTGTTACTGACAACAAAACGGAGGTCAAGTTTAATAATAACCATTTTGACTTTTACGGTTCTGGTGTTATGGTTCTTGAAAGATTGAAAAATTGTGTTACCAGTCATGTTGTTGCATTTACTCAAGAACCATTCAACCAAAGCTTTTCAAATTTTAATATGTTGTTACTCATGATGACAAAATGGAAGGCAAGTTTGATATTGATTATTTTCACTTTAACCGTGCATCAGTTATGGTTCTTGTAATATTGAAAAATGCCAGGACACGGATAATTATTAATAAATCTGGTTTGCTGTCGCTCTGATAGCCTCTTGTTTTAAGTTTCTGAATGATATATCAATGGACTATTTATTTCCTCATCTTTTACAAGACATTCACAAAAGTACTAATCATACATGTCATATATAAACACAATATTTTTTTGTTTTTTTCAGTGGAGAGGGCTTTATACATTGGCTATGCCTGTTGCCCAATCCAAATCAATTTATTTGAATAAAATATTGTTTAAGGTGGTACCTAACACTACCGGGAGATAACTCTGTAAAGTCAGCTAAATGTTTTAATTACGTTGTGTTCTAAAAGGAATATTAAACTTCTCAATGATCAACATTGTTGTTTGTCAAACTTCTATATATAACCAGTGTAATTTTTCTGACAAAACCGTTGGTTCATAATTTTTGAAATTTTTATATTTTTGTTAAAGGGTCAAAGTAAATACTATGACAAAATTTTATGAAAATTAAACCAGCCAAATTAATTTTAGTGAAAGTGTTTGGTATACCACCTGAAACTAATATTTTTTATTGGACGTTGGAGCAATATACTATTTACCATGAAGAGACAATTATAGACATTTAACAGTTTCTACATTTCTGAATATGGACATCGGTCATATAGTGTTTTCAACTTTTTTTCATATATTTCTTCAACCCATTCTGACAGAGTGTCCGATTCAACTTGTTCTCGTCTAGCCTATGCTTTGGAGTAATCCTCAAAGAAATCTATATTTATTTGAAGGCATGGTCTTTCGGAAAAGTTCATGTTGAATTATGTTAGGATCCCTAATATTACTGTTATAATTATAGTGACATGGCCAGATAACTGTACGTTAATGGTGAGGATCTCGGAGCAGCAAGGGCCCCAGAGATGCAGTGTGTAGGCCCACCGGCGTGTGGACACGACCTAGCACTCATCATCCTTGTCCCAGATCTGGGTCAAATAGTATCACTGCCTTGTGATTGGATTCTTGAATCAAAGGAAATGGAAGTAAATCCAGACAGAAAATTCGGGTAGATGGAACTCGATAGCAACAGCAATCGTCTAAGGGATGGAAACCCCTACAGAAAAGCTGTCGGTCCTCCGGGCACAGGGGGTTAAGCGTAGGGTTAATCACCCTGCCTTGGAAAACTGTATTGATTACAGAAACGACTACAATAGCCAATACTCTTTCTCGTCACAGACCGGAGGAAAAACATGATTTTAATCGAAAACAGCAGATAACGCGAAGGCCGATGGAGCTGTTTTCAACCAAACTCACCACCAGAATAGGCACATGGAATATAAGAACACTATATCAAAGTGGTAAATGTGCACAAGTAACAAAAGAGATGGATAGATACAAGATCGAAATTCTAGGACTAAGTGAAGTTAGATGGAACACATCAGGCATGACAAATTTGAATACAGGCCACACCATCATATATTCCGGAAACACCAAACAAAATGACCACACGAAAAGGGAGTTGGATTTCTAATAACGAAAAGATCTAAAACAGCTTTGCTGGAGTGGAATCCCATCCACCAAGAATTATCACAACACGCTTTAACTCACGTTTCCAGAAAAACACCCTGATACAATTATACTCCCCAACCAATGATGCAGATGACTGTGAAAAGGAAGACTTCTACCACTCATTACAAACAACTATAGAAAAAGTTCCAAATAGTTATCAAAGGCACCAGGATTATAATTTAGTACGCCAGACGCGCGTTTCGTCTACATAAGACTCATCAGTGACGCTCATATCAAAATATTTATAAGTACAAACCAAAAAGAGACCTATTGGTACTTATGGGTGACCTAAATGCTAAGGTTGGATCAAAAAGAAAGGGATGGCATAGAGAAATCGGCCCCAAAGGGATAGGAAAAATAAACGAAAACGGTAAATTGTTTGCAGACTTCTGTGCTACCAACAAACTTGTCATAGGAGGAACACTCTTCAAACACAAGAACTGCCACAAGGTAACCTGGGTGTCACCAGCAGGAAATGCAGAAAACCAAATAGACCACATAACTATTTCTCAGATATGGAGGTCTTCACTGCAAGATGTAAGGATAAAAAGGGGAGCAGATGCAGCATCAGACCATCATTTAGTTATAGGGTCAATAAAGATGAAACTTTTAGCCCAAAAAAAATTAGTTGTCAAAAGAAGAAAGTTCAACGTTGGGAAGCTGAAAATACCAAACATAAGAGAAGTATTCCAAATATCTCTTCAAAATAGATTCTCAGCTATAAGTGACCTGGTTATAGAGGAGAATGATATTAACAACACATGGGAGCAGAAAAACAATGTAATACTAGAAACATGTGAGGAAACATTAGGATACATGCAGTATAAACACAAAAACTGGATGTCAGATAATACATGGGTTAAGGTTGAAGAACGGAGAATAGCCAAAGAAAAAGTCTTAAATGCCACCACAAGACAACAAAAAAGACAAACACAAGACCTTTATATAGAGAAAGACAAAGAAGTGAAGAAAAACTGTAAAAAGGATAAAAGAAACTATGTTGAACAACTAGCACAAGAAGCAGAAATTACATGTAGCAAAGGAGACATGAAATATCTCTACAACACAACTAAACAACTAAGTGGAAGAAGATCGAACTCAAATGCTACAGTTAAAGAAAAAAATGGCAATGTGATAACAAAATTTGAAGAGCAATTAAAACGATGGAAATATCATTTTGAAGAAGTGCTAAACAGACCCCCTCCAACATACCCACCTAACATCGAAGGGAGACAGGTCCTGAATATCAAGACAGGAGATATAACTAAAACAGAGGTAAACCCTTCAATAAAATAACTAAAGAATGGGAAAGCAGGAGGGATCGACAACATACCCCCTGAAGCTATAAGGCAATGGATAACATCTGTATTGATAAACTTCACCAACTACTTTAATAACAAAATATGGAATGACGAACATATACCTGATGACTGGCGTGAAGGAATCCTCATTAAAGTACCAAAGAAAGGCGACAAATCAATCTGTAGCAACTGGAGAGGAATAATTTTGCTTTCCATTCCTAGCAAAGTCCTACGTCACATCATCCTACAGAGGTTAAAGAAAGAAGTTGATAAGTTACTAAGAGACGAACAGGCCAGTTTCAGACAAGAGAGATCATGCATTGACCAAATTGCCACATTAAGAATCATCATCGAGCAAACCATTGAATGGCAGACATCCCTATACTAAACATTTGTAGATTTCGAGAGGGCCTTTGATAGTATAGACCATCAAGTACTATGGAACATCCTTAGACATTATGGAATACCCGAAAAAATCATAACCGTCATCCAACAGCTCTATGACGGTTTTACATGTCAAGTGAGCTATGCAGAAACAGATCCATTTCCTGTATCAACGGGTGTCAGACAAGGATGTTTACTCTCCCCTCTCCTTTTTCTAATAGTGATAGATAGGGTGAATCGGAAATCGTACAATACTCCTTTTGGTATTAAATGGACATTACAGTCATGCCTTGAAGACCTGGACTTTGCAGACGATATCTGCCAGCTTTCCCATCGCCATGAAGACTCACAAAAGCAAGCAAACAACCTTGAAACAACTGCAAAACAAGTAGGACTATATATAAATGCAAAAAAGACAAAATCAATGAGGGTAAACACAAACCAAAGTGAGAGATGCTGAAGTTGAAGATGTCAATGAGTTAAATATCTTCGAAGTGTCATCAGTACATCAGGTGGGACAGATGAAGACATCCAATCAAGAAAAAGAAAAGCTCAAAAAGCCTTTGCTATCCTAAAACCAGTCTGGAGAAGCAAAGCGCTCAGAACAAACACCAAAATCAGGATCTTCAATTCAAATGTAAAATCTATTCTTTTTTGTGGGTCAGAAACTTGGAGACTGACAGCTGCATCTACAAAAACATTACAAGTTTTCACGAACAGATGCCTAAGAAACATCATGGGAATCAAGTGGCCAAACGCAATCAGCAACAACGAGTTATGGAAAAGGACAAGACAAGGGCCAATAGAAAGAACGATAACAACACGAAGATGGAAATGGATTGGACACACTCTTCGTAAAAGCAACACAAATGTAACAAGACAGGCACTAGATTGAAAACCTCAGGGCTATCGTATTAAAAGAGGGCGACCAAAATCCACCTGGCGCAGAGATTTCACATCTGATCTTCAGAAAATTGGGAAAACATGGGGTGAAGCAAAGAAACTAGCAAAGGACAGGAAAAGATGGAAAGCTACAGTGGTCGCCCTATGTCCCCCATGGGACGAAGTGGATTAAGTCAAGTAAGTAAGTCATGATGGTGCAGTACATCAGTTACAAATTCAAACTTATAATAGCTTAAGTTTTTCAATCACGCATACATGTATATGTAGTTGCCTACTTAATTATGTATGATGATAACATTTATTATTTCATTACAACATGAAGTTCTATGAATCATTTGTACTTACAAAATTACACATACTGATTATCCCATTTTATTGAGCCAACATGCTTCTGGTCTTGCAAGTCTGCTGCAAGTTTGCGGCAAACAATTCAGTTTCATAAGGGTCACCAGATCTGTCAATATTTTCTCTAATAGTTTGCTGGGGATCGGTCGTTCTTCTGTATTTAATTTCATGTCTTCTTGCAGAATATTTAATTGTCTTTCATATTTGCTTGCATTGGTAAATGTCGGGTCAGGGAACAAAAGGGTTGTCTCGAGTAGTTCACAGCAATAGTTGTTAAACATTTGATTGAATATTTACGTAGTATGATGCTACAAATGCAAAGTTGTGTTGTGACCTTCACGAGTTATAGGGGCGGATCCAGTCATTTTAAAGGGGGAGGGTCCCAACCCAGAGTAAAGGGGGTCCAACTATATGCGTCCATTCAAATACATTGATTGTCCAAAAAAAAGGGGGGGGGGGTCCAATTATAGTATTATCAATTCTGCAATCAAGTTATGGTATCACGAGTAAGAAAGTTCAACGCAGCGCTTTACTCTTTTTAAGTTTTCAAAGCACGTGATAATAATCATACTAAACTAAAAGAGGCAGACACTTTGATTTATAACACATTATAAAAAAAAATAACATATACGCAAATGTCCTCATTAAGGTAGCACAATACAAAGATTTTTCATCCCTAATCAGACATCTTTAAACTGATGTAATTCCACTCATCTTTCTTTAAATTTTATAAATGAGGTACCAAAAGAAAGAAGAAGGAGTAATCTTTCAAATTGTGATAATTTCATTATGACATAATAATTACATATTAATTAATTGTTATGTAATTAGTTGCCATATTGTGATGTCCATACTTGAATGAATTTAGCTTCTTTGTTATTCATAGCATCCCAAAATACTTTATAGATTTTTGCACAACACAGTTATAAAGAAGTTTAAAATATAAAGAAGGATAAAATGAATTACATCAGTTTTCTGATTGGGAGTGAAACAATCTTTGTATTGTGCTACCTTAAATTCAAGTATCTAAGATACAATAATTTAAAATATGCGAGCCCGACACCCTCTCCGCATCGTTGATGAAACGAAGAATCCTTAAATTGAAAAACATAATGTGTGTATTAATGTTCTACCTAAATCCATATTCTGAATCAAAGTAGCTGTGGAATGTCTTAAAAATTATATGTTGTTGTTCCTCTGCAAAGCTTCAAACAATATAATATGTAATATGTGTAGGTAATTCATATTCTTACGAGTGTGTTATCAAACAATTAGGCATAAATGAAAACTGGTTATTCTACGTAAAAAAAACCGAAAACTTCGAAACAGATGGGATAGTGTCATACATTGTACCACAAATCCTCTATAGTGCCTCATTGAATATTTCAATAAACAACACATCTGAAGCATCGGAACTAAACACATTTATTTAAAAACCAGTTGTTGGCATGGCACGGGTTATGTTCATCTGATATAGTTATCAAAGGTACCAGGATTAATATTTAATACGCCAGACGCGCGTTTCGTCTACAAAAGACTCATCAGTGACGCTCAGATCAAAACAGTTATAAAGCCAAACAAATAAACAGTTGAAGAGCATTGAGGACCCAAAATTCCAAAAAGGTGATATGTTATGATGGTATGATACTAAACCCATAACGAGAAGAATTGTGTCTGATATTCATATGATGAAGACATAATCTTTCAAACAGTTTAATTGAAGTCTGGAGCTGGCATGTCAGTTAACTGCTAGTAGTCTGTTGTTATTTATGTATAATTGTCATTTTGTTCATTTTCTTTGGTTATATCTTCTGACATCAGATTCCTCTTGAACTGAATTTCAATGTGCGTATTGTTATGCATTTACTTTTCTACATTGGCTCGAGGTATAGAGGGAGCGTTGGGATCTCATAAACATGTTTAACCCCGCCGCATTTTTGCGCCTGTCCCAAGTAAGGAGCCTCTTGACTTTGTTAGTCTTGTATTTTTTTTAATTCTAGTTTCTTGTGTACAATTTTTGGAATTTAGTATTGCGTTCATTATCACTGAACTAGTATATATTTGTTGAGGACAGCTGAAGGACGTCTCCTGATGCGGGAATTTCTCGCTGCATTGAAGACCTATACTCTACAGGACTTCGTAAAGAATTAGTGGAAAGATTGAAATTTTAGTATTTTTCTGAAATACATTTACATGTAATCAAGACCATCGATTTTCCCTTCTTTATACCACCATATCACAAGCAAAATAAGAATTCATCGTCTTAAAAATCATCTTCCATGCCTTTATCCATAAAAATAGAACCATACGATACACATTTACATTTTTGAGATATAATAATATTTTTTTGGTTAAGATCCAATTTAATATATATATCAAGTATAAACTTTGAAATCACAATGGTTCTACAGATACAGAGCGGACACGATCTGTTCCATAGATCATGGAGTTGTCAACTGAAGACCCTGAACTTTGACCGTGGAAGTTTTACAAACATGATGACACACCCTCTGGTGTTGGTTAATATGCATGTCAAGTATAAACTATGATATCTATTGGTTCTCTTGATATAGAACGGACTCAATTTGTTGCTGACTGATCACTATAGGCCTTTAGCATGGCCCATAATAATGTAGAATACTCCAGAAGCCTGTAATGTGCATTTAACAATGTTTCTTTCTAGATGTTGGTGATTTCAACTAGTATATCCATATGATGGTCGAATATTAATGGAAACTGCAAAATATCATTTAAAAACGTGCCTTGGGAAATAGTCGGGTTGCTGTCTTATTGATGTAATCTACCTTAAGTTTTGCATATAAACTTTTCATCATGTACTAATAATAACAATACAAAGAAAGTTAAAGTGAACTTAAATGTATTTATTCAATTTTCTATTTCATAATCTGTGTAAGTATGAATGTCAAAACAATGACGGATCTACACATATAAAAAGTAGGATGTTATTTATTAAACACGAATATAAGTACATAATATAATTTGGTTTTCAACCATGGGCATATCCACAACTTTCACGACTAATTTTATCATCAGTATGTGATATAATGCACAATAAAACAATAATTGGATTCCAAAAAGAAACTTTCCATTTTCAATTTTATTTAAATTAACGAATAAATGAGATTAAAAAAAAGAACAGTTATATATTTAAATTTAAAAACCCACAGGAATTTGTGTGTATATAAAATATTAGAAAAGAGGGGCGAAAGATACCAGAGAGACAGTCAAACTCATAGATCGAAAATAAACTGACCACGGCATAGCTAAAAATGAAAAAGACCTGCAGACAAATGATAGTTCATATGCCACAATTTAAAAAATAAAAGACTACGCAACATAAACCCCAACAAAAATGGGGTGAAGAGAAGAGAAGGGTCAAACGAAAAAAATATTATTCGTATAAAATCTACAGAACAACGACAACAACAATGAATATGCTGTTAGTGCAGTCTGTGTTTTTTCTAGTTGTATGTTAACATTTGTTACATATACAGGCATGTACACTGTCTCACTTATCAACATTGTGAATCAAAACAGAGATAAAATACCAGGTTGATATATGGATTAACAGACCAGGAAAACAATCCTTTTCTTTCTCTCAGTTTACATGATTGAGGTGCAGATTGTATGCGACATTTAAACATAGTGGGGTTTTTTTCTAGCAGAAAATGCAAGACATGTTTTAGTGCACTGAATAAACAAACAATCCTTCACCAATTTGAATTGTTACATAGCAGGTATGTTAAATACTTTTATTTAAAAAAAAAAAAACAGATGCTCCGCAGGGCGCAGCTTTATACGACCGCATATGTTGAACCCTGAACGGTTGGGGCAAGTATGGACACAACATTCAAGCTGGATTCAGCTCTTAATTTGGATTGTGATTAAATAGTTGACACACCATAGGTTTTGGACACAGAATGAATGTGGTCTAATGAACTTAAAATATTTTTTTTGTCTTTGAGCAATCACTATGCTGTTGAATATTAATCCTCTCAAAAAAATGTTTGAAGAAATTTTCTTTTTATTTATGAAATCTGAAATGAGAAAAATTAAACACCCCACCCCCCCACCATTTTTTTGTCACAATACTGTGCAATTGAACATTTTTTGCTATTGCACAATACTGTGCAATTGAAGATTTGTTGCTATTGCTGAATACTGTGCAATTGAAAATTTCTTGCTATTGCACAATACTTAATATAATAATTTTGGATCCTGATTTGAACCAAATTGAAAACTGGGCCCATAATAAAAAATCTATTAAAGTACATGATTAAATTCAGCATATCAAAAAAGCCAAAGAATTCAATTTTTATTAAATCAGATTTAGTTTAATTTTGGACCCTTTTGTATTTAATGTAGACCAATTTGAAAACGGGACTAAAAATTAAGAATCTACATACACAGTTAGATTTGGCATATCAAAGAACCCCAATTATATAATTTTTGATGAAATCAAACAAAGTTTAATTTTGGACCCCGATTTGGACCAACTTGAAAACTGGGCCAATAATCAAAAATCTAAGTACATTTTTAGATTCAGCATATCAAAGAACCCCAAGGATTCATTTTTTGTTAAAATCAAACTAAGTTTAATTTTGGACCCTTTGGACCTTAATTGGAAAACGGGACCAAAATTTAAGAATCTACATACACAGTTAGATCCGGCATATCAAAGAACCCAAATTATTCAATTTTTGATGAAATCAAACAAAGTTTAATTTTGGACCCTTTGGGCCCCTTATTCCTAAAAACCTGTTGTGACCAAAACTCCCAAAATCAAACCCAACCTTCCTTTTATGGTCATAAACCTTGTGTTTAAATTTCAAAGATTTCTATTTACTTATACTAAAGTTATGGTGCGAAAACCAAGAATAATGCTTACTTGGGCCCCTTTTTGGCCCCTAATTCCTAAACTGTTCAGACCTCAACTCCCAAAATCAATCCCAACCTTTCTTTTGTGGTCATAAACCTTGTGTTTAAATTTAATTGATTTCTATTTACTTATACTAAAGTTATTGTGCGAAAACCAAGAATAATGCTTATTTCGGCCCTTTTTTTGGCCCCTAATTTCTAAACTGTTTGAACTAAAACTCCCAAAATCAATCCCAACCTTCCTTTTGTGGTCATAAACCTTGTGTCAAAATTTCATAGATTTCTATTTACTTAAACTAAAGTTATAGTGCGAAAACCAAAAAAATGCTTATTTGGGCCCTTTTTGGCCCCTAATTCCTAAAATTTTGGGACCAAAACTCCCAAAATCAATCCCAACCTTCCTTTTGTGGTCATAAACCTTGTGTCAAAATTTCATAGATTTCTATTTACTTAAACTAAAGTTATAGTGCGAAAACCAAAAAAATGCTTATTTGGGCCCTTTTTGGCCCCTAATTCCTAAAATTTTGGGACCAAAACTCCCAAAATCAATCCCAACCTTCCTTTTGTGGTTATAAACCTTGTGTTAAAATTTCATAGATTTCTATTCACTTTTACTAAAGTTAGAGTGCGAAAACTAAAAGTATTCGGACGACGACGACGCAAGACGACGCAGGACGACGACGCCAACGTGATAGCAATATACGACGAAAAATTAAAATTTTTGCGGTCGTATAAAAATAATAAAGTAATATATATATAAAATCTTTGTCTGGGAATACAGTTGTATTTAACTAACTATATTCTACAGATGTAATAGAACATTGTATGGATATAAAACAACTAGCAATGCAAATACAGAAAACACAACCAATTTAAAACACACAGTCAAACAATTTTAAAAAGTCCGCTAAAATGCACTTAACAGGATTTGTACCCAGCAGAAACTATATAAATTTTAGTCGGCAATACAGAAGTGTTATAGATTGCTACCTTCCATAACTATCGTTCATTAATATTTGACTTTATAAAAAATAACTCATGAAACTTATTTTTTTTTTAATTTCATCTTTTCCCCTGCGAAAAAGAAAAATATGTTTAGTTTCTTAATCGAATAAGATTTTTTTTTAAACTTTGCTTTTATAAATGTCAAACTTACATGTATGACTCATTGCCCTTTTTGTGAAACCCCAATTGTCGCTAGTGAAACTAAAAACGTATGTTAGGTTTAAAACGTGTATCAATTTCAAGGTAATAATTAATAAGTTTTGATGATTTTTCTAGCAAAAGCTGAAATCCGGAAACTATAATACATTAAAAGAAGTGGTTCATTATTTGTGTTGCTGAGTATATAAGGAAAAACAAGCAAAAAAAAAAAATGAGCAATATGAATTTTTTTTATGAAACAATAATTTTATCAGAAAACTATTGATATCAATAATTTTAAAAACAAAAAATAAATTCCATGATATGGTTTTTACTTGACTGGAACGTCATAGTATTTCATACAATGTAATTAAAGTGTATATTACCACACACAGATACATGTAGTATTTATTACAATACAACGTACGATATTTGAGTCTAGTTATAAAAATATACTATTTTCAAAATTCAAATTAATCGATTGCTTTAGAGAATGTAGAAATTATTAAACATTGTCCAGGCATTTATTGTAATTTTAGATCAATTTTTGTCCAGACATTTATTGTAATCTTAGATAAATCTTGTCCAGACATTTATTGTAATGATCTTAGATAAATCTTAGTTAGTTACTTCTGTTATATATTCCTTTAAATTACCTACAGAGCTAATTAGAAATAATGTCTGGTTTAAGTAACACCTGGATTATGTGTGCATACATTGACTTCCTTTATAGTGATACAATTATTATAATGTAACAATATGTTTTTGTTGTAAAATTCAAACTCAAATTCATGAAATGTTTACTTTAATTGAGATTCTTAAGTTGAAGATTTTCCTCAAAAAGATTTACAAGTTCCTTCCATTGTAATGCACGGGCAATATCAAGTGGTGTCTGACCATTTTTATTAAGCAATGTAACATCTGCTTTCCATGCAAGTAATGCTTTTACAGTTTTAATGAATCTCTTTAAAAATTGTCTAGTAATGTTTTTTTTGGAATATGTTTTGGAATACGAATCCATTAACATTTTTAACAAAACAGCATGTAGAGGAGAATCTCCCTTTGTATTACACTGCGAGACATCAGCCTTTTTCTGCAGTAACAGTTCTACTGTATCTTTATGTACTTGTTCACAGGCCACGAACAATGGAGATTGTCCATCCTTATTACACTTAGAGACATCAGCATTGTTCTGAAGTAACAGTTCTACTGTATCTTTATGTCCTCCTGCACAGGCCACGAACAATGGAGATTGTCCATCCTCCTCACACTGATTGACATCAGCATTGTTCTGAAGTAACAGTTCTACTGTATCTTTATGTCCTCCTTTACAGGCTACAAACAATGGAGGTGTTCCATACTTATTGCACTTAGAGACATCAGCATTGTTCTGAAGTAACAGTTCTACTGTATCTTTATGTCCTCCTGCACAGGCCACGAACAATGGAGATTGTCCATCCTCCTCACACTGATTGACATCAGCATTGTTCTGAAGTAACAGTTCTACTGTATCTTTATGTCCTCCTTTACAGGCTACAAACAATGGAGGTGTTCCATACTTATTGCACTTAGAGACATCAGCATTGTTCTGAAGTAACAGTTCTACTGTATCTTTATGTCCTCCTGCACAGGCCACGAACAATGGAGATCGTCCATCCTCCTCACACTGATTGACATCAGCATTGTTCTGAAGTAACAGTTCTACTGTATCTTTATGTTCTCTTTCACAGGCCGCATACAACGGAGGTGTTCCATCCTCATCACACTGATTGGCATCAGCATTGTTCTGAAGTAGCAGTTCTACTGTATCTTTATGTTCTCTTTCACAGGCCGCATACAACGGAGGTGTTCCATCCTCATCACACTGATTGGCATCAGCATTGTTCTGAAGTAGCAGTTCTACTGTATCTTTATGTCCTCCTGCACAGGCCACATACAATGGAGACTGTCCATACTCATTACATTGCTTGACATCAGCATTGTTCTGAAGTAACAGTTCTACTGTATCTTTATGTCCTCTTTCACAGGCCGCATACAATGGAGACTCAGCATACTGATTACACTGATTGACATCAGCATTATTCTGAAGTAACAGTTCTGCTGTATCTTTATGTCCTCTTTCACAGGCCACATACAATGGAGACTGACCATACTCATTACATTGCTTGACATCAGCATTATTCTGTAGTAACAGTTCTACTGTATCTTTATATCCTCCTTTACAGGCTACAAACAATGGAGACTGTCCATACTCATTACATTGCTTGACATCAGCATTGTTCTGAAGTAACAGTTCTACTGTATCTTTATATCCTCTTTCACAGGCCACATACAATAGAGACTCAGCATACTGATTACATTGCTTGACATCAGCATTGTTCTGAAGTAACAGTTCTACTGTATCTTTATATCCTCTATTACAGGCCACATACAATGGAGACATACCATACTGATTACACTGATTGACATCAGCATTGTTCTGAAGTAACAGTTCTACTGTATCTTTATGTCCTCCTTTACAGGCTACAAACAATGGAGGTGTTCCATACTTATTGCACTTAGAGACATCAGCATTGGCATTGTTCTGAAGTAACAGTTCTACTGTATCTTTATGTCCTTCTTCACAGGCCACGAACAATGGAGATTGTCCATCCTCATCACACTGATTGACATCAGCATTGTTCTGAAGTAACAGTTCTACTGTATCTTTATGTCCTCTTTCACAGGCCACATACAATGGAGACTGACCATACTCATTACATGGCTTGACATCAGCATTGTTCTGAAGTAACAGTTCTACTGTATCTTTATGTCCTCCTTCACAGGCTACAAACAATGGAGACTGTCCATACTCATTACATTGCTTGACATCAGCATTGTTCTGAAGTAACAGTTCTACTGTATCTTTATGTCCTCTTTCACAGGCCACATACAATGGAGACATACCATACTGATTACACTGATTGACATCAGCATTGTTCTGAAGTAACAGTTCTACTGTATCTTTATATCCTCTTTCACAGGCCACATACAATAGAGACTCAGCATACTGATTACATTGCTTGACATCAGCATTGTTCTGAAGTAACAGTTCTACTGTATCTTTATATCCTCTTTTACAGGCCATATACAATGGAGATATTCCATCCTCATTACACTGATTGACATCAGCATTGTTCTGAAGTAAAAGTTCTACTGTATCTTTATGTCCTCCTGTACAGGTCATATACAACGGAGGTGTTCCATCCTTACCACACTGGTTGACATCAGCATTGTTCTGAAGTAACAGTTCTACTGTATCTTTATATCCTCCTTTACAGGCTGCATACAATGGAGAATTTTTATCATTGTTACATTGAGATACATCAGCATTGTTCTCTAATAATAGTTTAGCTATAGCTGTATGTCCTCTTTCAGATGCCTTATGTATAGGAGAATTGCCTCTTTCGTCTGTGTTATTCACATTACATTTAACATTAACAATTAGAAATTCAACGATATCAAAGTATCCCCTTATTGATGATTCTATTAAAGGTGTTGTATAATAGTGTGTGTCATACGGATATTCTTGATCACCATATTCGATTGTTTTGCAACCTTCTGTATCAAGCTTTGTTAATACTGTGTTTGCATCATTTCTCCTTTTTAAAAAGCTTATTAACTTATCTCTAAATGTCTTATGAATTAACTGGTAATTATTGAATGTACTTATAATAGCATGCCGTGTTAAGTCACATAACAGTCGTTCAAAATAATCTTCTTCTTCGTCTTTTAATAATACAATTAAATTATCATTTTCATGGACATCCGTTACAGATTCAAAGATAAAATTATCCCGAATAAATATAGCTGGAGCATATTTGATAAAACATTCTGTAAGGTGTTGTCCACAGATTACAGCTGCCATTTTATATATTTTGTCATGTATCATTCTATACTCTGTTCCTCTCAGTTTTAAGTAGGTGCCATTTAATGTTGAAAAGCAAGCTTTTAAAGAATTTCTATGCTTCTGTTTGCTTAAGTCTATATCAAATTCTTTAACAATGTACTCAAGTTTATCCAATTCCATGTTCTTCCTTTCTGAAACTGATCCTAATTTGAGCCAATCTGTATCAAATCCTTCATTAAAAATGATACACAGAACAAGAACACAAAATTGTTCTTTGTTTTCATGAATAATGTTGTTTATGTTCTGTTTAATACTGATTAAAGGAACTGTAAACAGTTTCTTCACTTCCTCAGATGTTTTGTCTTTTGACAATTTACAAAGCAAGGGAAAGTAATCAACGTTCTCTGTGACTTGTTTTATATTGTCAATTATGTCATCAGGAAGATACTTGTGCAGCATATGAATTCTTTCAGCTTCCAGCAGACACAACTCGGGAGATAATAAATTGCATTCTTTTTTTGTGAATAATGAAATACGTTGAAACTGAGCTTCTTTATATATATGCAGTCTACAAGACAGCAGTAGTTTTGGACTTGATACTTTTAAAACCGTTTCATCATTTTTACCTGCAACATCTTTGTCTGCAACTTTAAATATTTTCTCAATTTTTTCTGAATAATCTCTCCACGTCTGTAATGTTTGTGTGTTTATTGTTTCCTTCCCACAGATGTCATCTACAACAAACACTTGTTTTTTGTTTTCATTATGATAATTCATAATGTCTGATGGTCCTGTTAACACTGGTATTATCTCATATCCAAAACTGTCACGTAAGTGTAAGGCAGCTTGATGTATGTTTGAAGATTTACCGCAGCCCGAGCTTCCTGTCACAACAATACAGTTATGTGAGGGTAGAGACTCAAGTATGTGACGTGTTGCTCTGGTTTCCAAAAAGGTAGTTTGGTCTTGCTCCCATTCTCCTATTTCTTGTTCATGGTGAGCTGCAAAGAAAAGAAATTGTACAAGCTGATGTCTGATTTGTAAATTTAATTTTGACCATGAACTGAAGATATAGGCCTGGATATTCATTTACAAATCTCCATGACCCTTTCTCAGTCTTAATATTAAATTATCGTCCCTGATTTACCTGTTACCAGCTAAGTAACAGATCAATATAATCTATGCTATTTGTGTTGATGAATTGCTGACTAATTTGTGTATAAACATCATTTTTGGGGTTAATACTAAAGGTGATTTGATAGAACCTTTTGCTTGATTGACTTTTGATAAATGCCACATCACTAAACGATGCAATACCCTTTCAAGCTATAAATAACTTGTTATAACATAGCAACTGACCTTATCACATTGATAAAAGAACCATGATAAAAGAACAGAGTTCCAATGTCCCCCTAAAAAATTGCTTGTTTTTGGCCCCTAATTAATAAACGGTTGGTACCATAACAACCAAAATCAACCCCAATCTTTCGCTTGTGGTATTGAACCTTCTGTTAAATTTTCAAAGAGATCCATTCACTTTAACTTAAGTTATGGTCTGGAAACCAAATGTCTTCAGATGTCGACAACAACATCATAGCATTATACGATAGAAATTGTTTTTTGCGGTTGTATAAAAACAGACTATGCGATAACAATTGCAAATTCCTGACTTGGAACAGGACATTTTAAGAAACAAGAGGCTCTCAAGAGCCTGAATCGCTCACTTGTTTTTCAGCAGAGAAGATTTTTTAATGGATGAACAAATTGTGAAAATTTGTCTTTCAAGGGCAATTACTCCTTAAGGGGTCAATTGACAATTTTGGTCAGATTAATTTTTTTGTAGATCTTACTTTGCTAAACAATTTGGCTGTTTACAGTTTATATTTATCTATATTAATATTCAAAATAATAACAAAAATATGCAAAATTTCGTTTAAAGTACCAATTCAGTGGCAGCAACCCAACAATGGAGTGTTAGATCTTGACCAATTGAACAATTTTACCCCATGTCAGATTTGCTGTAAAAGTTTTAGTTTTTGAAAGATAAGCCAAAAACTGCATCTGACCTCTATGTCCTATTTTTAGCCATGGCAGCCATGTTTGTCGATGGATCAAAACTTCGGATACAATTTATAAACTAGATCCCCTAAGGAACATTTATCTATAAAGTTGTCCAATTAATCAAATTTTAGTTTCTTTTATAGATTTAAAAGTGGAGTTTTAGTATGACGTCAACTATCACTGAAATTGTACATGTAATATGCATTTTTGTTTAGGGGCCAACTGAAGCACGCCTCCGGATGCAGGACTTTCTCGCTGTATTGAAGACCCATCGGTGGCCTTCTGCTGTTTTCTGTTGTCTCTTTGACACATTTTCCGTTTCTATTCTCAATTTTACTTACATTTGTAATAATTTTTTTATTGGTTTATTGCCTACAAACAGTTTTGAAGACAATCTTAAAATGTACTTAAAAATTGTTAAGGTTTCTGAAGTAGGTGTAACAAAACATTTTTTCCGAAGTGTTTTCTAATAAATGGTAATGTAGTATGAATGTTGAGAACCCCTTTGTTTAAACAGTAGGTCAATGAAAAACAAGTTAAGGTATTTTTATCTCCTCATACATTTGCTTCAAATCAACTTATTTGCAACAAAAGCTGATCATCTTAACTTGTATTTCCAAAGAAAAGAAGCTGGATTATGTATTTCTTTTATTTTTAGCTTCCTGAGCGCTGCAGTAGACTTCAATACTTTAAATTTCCTGTGATCCTTGTTGTAGAGTGGTAAGATGAACTAAATGACAGCAAAAAAGTGCTTGTTCAAACCTAGGAGGTTAGCCAAAATAAAATCCTGTAATAACTTAACTTTCCTCAAAATTCAATAAAAAAAAACAACAGCTAAATACTGAACTAAATGACAGCAAAAAAGTGCTTGTTCAAACCTAGGAGGTTAGCAAAAATAAAATCCTGTAATAACTAAACTTTTCTCAAAATTCAATTTAAAAAAAACCAGCTAAATACAGGCAAAAGTCAAGTTCAGGGCAGTTGGTCTTTAATTACAAAAAATATATCTAACACGTAAAGTTATCAAAGGTACCAGGATTATAATTTAGTACGCCAGACGGGTGTTTCGTCTACATAAGACTCATTAGTGACGCTCATATCAAAATATTTATTAAGCCAAACAAGTAAAAAGTTGAAGAGCATTGAGGATCCAAAATTCCCAAAAGTTGTGCCAAATACTGCTAAGGTAATCTATGCCTTGGATAAGAAAATTCTTAGTTTTCGAAAATATAATTTAGTACGCCAGACGCGCGTTTCATCTACATAAGACTCATCAGTGACGCAAGCTCAGATACCATGTTCAGATTTGGCTAACTTAAGGTTCTGTTTCCGGTGTAGTAAAATTTGTACTTTATAAACTGTTGGTTTATTTTTCGATTATGGAATTGTATATTATTACATATCCGGTAGCTAGGTTACTTCTGAAAATTGAAACTGGATACAGCAGAAAACTTTAATCAATAATATACAAGTTGCAAGAAAGATAAGGGCTATTGTTCTCTCAAACTGTTTTGGTCCGTATACAAGCTATACATCTTTGGCTTTGAGTGTTCCTTACAAGGGTAAATCCAGAAAGGAGCTACAAATGCATGAAATTTTTAAAAGTGCTGTTTTCAATATTTTCTACCCCATCATCTATGTACCAGTTTATATAAATGTAGAGCACTGGCTATCTGTTATAAATATATTATAACTGATGTGCTAGCATGATTATTGACAATAGAGACTAATTAAATCACAATTATGCATACCTCGAATATGTGGTGGAATATGATCTTCAACTTGCTTTTTTATTTCTTCTTTCAAGGTATCTGAAAAATAATTCAGTTATTTTAGTTGCAATAGATCACACATTTTTTTATGATTTTTCTATATTTTCTGTCTTTAGTCCTTATGAAGCACCAGTTCTAAATAAGATTATCTTTGTTGTATAGATAAGAAGTTCTTTCAATGTACTTTATTGATCTCCCTCTTCTTCAGTGTTTTCGTTATGTCTTTGTTTGTTTGTTATGTTTTATATCTAGTGTTTTTTTATTTATATAAATTGTTTTGTCAAAGATGAGGTCGTTAGTTTTTTCAATCTTTTATAGCTGACTATAGAGTGTGGATTTCCTGATTGCTGAATGACATACAGAGACCTAGCTATAGTTGTTTAAATTTTGACTCATTTAGATAGTTGTTGGCTGCAATCATACCTCATCTCCTTATTATAAATTAAAACATGCAATAATTTCTGAATTTACAGTAGCTGTTATCCTTCTGCTATCCAATTTGTTTATTTTTTTTTTATTGTTTTGGGAAATTGTTAATACATATAGAATAACTAATCGAAGAATTCAAATAGAGAAAAATATTCAACGAGTGACCAAACAACACATTAATTCACGAATGCGCGTAGCGCATGAGTTAATTATCAGTGTTGTGCGGTCACGAGTTGAATATTTTTAGATATTTGAATTCTTTAATTAGTTATTCTTTTTATTACATTGGCAAATGGATTTTTTTAAAGAAATTAATGTAAAACATGTAAGAAACTATATCTTTTTTCTACGCATTCACAATTTGTTTTGATCCGCCATTATTGACGTCTTGACAACACCTATTGTTGCATGACGTCAGAGAGTGAAATAACCAAGTTTATTTCACATGTGAAATTATCGGTTTTTATTTAACTGGGAAATCAATGTAATTCCCTGTATTTAAATTGTATATTTATATTTCATGCACTTTTTGAATAAATATTGTTTAAACTAATATAATGTAATTCATTGCAACCAATGTAATAAATTGATTTACACTTAGTATGCAAACAGTAAAAAAGATATTCCTGGTCATTAATTTAATCAAATTAGTTGATTTCAACAGTTGTGATGCTTGTGAATTCTTTTAGACAATAGCATGAATAGTGAATCACTATTTCTGTTATTAAATATGTTTTAAAGTTTGTTGTCTTTTGGTATTAACCCAAGTATCATTTCTACCACAAGAAATCCCTCTATTGAATTGCAATCAGTAAATTGTGATGTAAGAAATATCTTTCATATTCTGTGAAAATGTATAGATGAAGAACAGCAATTTAAGTGCTATTCCTTTGCTTTTTGTCTGTGTGTACTGATTATGTGTCATGGATGAATACTCCATACCCTTGTTGTTTCTATTTCAGGTATATGTATGAAACAATAAATATACTCACTTAATGTTTCATCATGCTCCATAGATTTCTGAAAAATAATTGAGTACCTTTAAGGACATTTAACTCAAAACTATATACATTTCAAATGTAACTGTATAGTAAAGAAGCAATCAAGTGAATTAGTGTTGATGTTCAGTTTGGTGTTTGTGAAAATGGATGGCAAAGAAAATAATTAATAAACCTTACAAGGAAAGGCAATAACATGACAAAATAAACTGTATGTTTAGATACGATATATATGAAAGCCCTTGTATCTAGTACACAGCAATAAGAATCTGTGTCAAATTGAAAATGTTGGCGTATTAAAATATTTTGCTGATAAGTTCTTACCTATCACTAGCATATTTACAAGAAATTAAGAAACCAAAAAATTGGGTAGAGTTATCATTGGCCATCACCTATATAAAGATGAAATTATTCATTTTGTCTAACTGTGGATCTAATAATTACATTACATTCATTTTTTTATATAAATAAGGCCGTTTGTTTTACATTGTCATTTAGGGGTCTTTTATAGCTGACTATGCAGTATGGGCTTTGCTCATTGTTGAAGGCGGTAGGGTGACCTATAGTTGTTAATGTATGTGTCTTTTTGGTCTCTTGTGGACAGTTGTCTCATTGGCAATCATACCACATCTTCTTTTTTATATGTTTGTTTTATAAGAATCCGTTATTTTGACTGGATAACAATGCTTGTGCATCATACTTAAATTAACCTTCATATCCCAATGAAGTGTAAGTTCATGATGACATGTGCCATCACAATAAAGTGCACAGGTTAACTAAAGAAATAAATGATGAAAATCGATTTTTTAAGACCCTAGCATAAAACTGTAATTATAAATAAAGGCAACAGCAGTATACCTCTGTTCGAAACTTATAAATCGATAGAAAAAAACAAGCCAGGATTACAAACTAAAACTGAGGGAAACACATTATATATAAGAGGAGAACAACAACACAACATTAAAATGTAACACACAGAGAAACGAACTAAGCATAAGAATTGCATGTTTTTTAAGTAATTTTATAGGGTTGTAAAAGAGTTGATCCTGTGCACATTCCTAGAATGAAGAACTTTTACACCCCAAAAAAATTACAAAAAGATGCATTCAATGCTTATAATTACTGGTCATATGTGCTGTTCATAGAACAGGGACGAAAGATACCAGAGGGACAGTCAAACTCATAGAAGAGGGATGAAAGATACCAGAGGGACAGTCAAACTCATAGAAGAGGGACGAATGATACCAGAGGGACAGTCAAACTCATAGAAGAGGGATGAAAGATACCAGAGGGACAGTCAAACTCATAGAAGAGGGACGAAAGATACCAGAGGGACAGTCAAACTCATAGAAGAGGGATGAAAGATACCAGAGGGACAGTCAAACTCATAGAGGAGGGACGAAAGATACCAGAGGGACAGTCAAACTCATAGAGGAGGGACGAAAGATACCAGAGGGACAGTCAAACTCATAAATCGATAATAAATTGACAACGCCATGGCTTAAAATGAAAAAGGACAAACAGAACAGACAAACAATAGTACACATGACACAACATAGAAAAATAAAGAATAAACAACACGAACCCCACCAAAAACAAGGGGTGATCTCATGTGCTCCGGAAGAATAAGCAGATCCTGCTCCACTTTTGGCACCTGTTGTGTTGCTTATGAGATAACAAATCCGGTAAATAGTTTAATTCGGTAGGTCACATTTATGAAAGAGAAGGGGATTGAAGTTACAACATAAGGAAAATATCCAATATCATTTATGAAATGGTTATTTAAAAACAGTCAACCAACTCGTGATGGTGTCCGTAAAATTTAAGAAGAGATGAAATCAACTTCACCATTTGGAACTCTTGATTTAATAGCTTCCTATCTATCTGTAACAGTGTTCAAAATATTAGGTAAAAACACTTAAAAGTGTCTTTAAAGGACAGTAGTCCAGTAAATTCATGATTTCAGTAATTATTCCAAATTGCTAGATACCATTTTCTGATTATTTTTCTTTTACAGTTTTTTTCAATCTCCTACACATGATGATGTAGAAATGAATGCAAACATGAGCTAAATCCTTATTGAAGGAAAAGAAACTCATGTAAGGAATTGGGTGATGATTTTGCCTGTATCAAGCAGGGGTATAAAAACAAGTAGCTACTACCAGACAGACACATTTTTGACAGATTATCAACTTTTTCTATCATGTTTAGACAGACCATGACTATCTATTTGTAAGTCTATTTCTACAATTTCTATATGTATCTATGTTTCTTTTACCATACATAAAACAAAATACTGCTGATGGAATAAAAATTATTTATCCTTTTATGGATTCCAGAAAATATCATGCATATCACTGAGTATTTCTAAAGTGTAACTTATATACAATAGTTGCATATTATTTGTTAATTTTACATACACTTTCTAAACTCTTTATTCTTCCCTGTAAATCGTTTTCTATTCTTGATAATTCTTTTTGCACTCTGATAAACTCACTGTCGCTTGCAGAACACACAGTCTGTACATATTCACTAAGAACATGTGTTTGTTGACGAATGTCCTCCACTATCTCTAAACCAAGTCTTGTTCCACTCAGGAAATGGTGACCTATAAAACAAGATCATTTGTTTGCAAAATCATGTATGGATTGCTGATCAATGTATCAGAAATGTATTTTCTGTGTTTCTTATAAGAGGAATATATTTTATGATGTCTTCAATTTGGATCATGTTGTATAATTTGTTGTAGTTTAAACATATTTATATATAGTGGATTGGGAAACAAGTTATTGCAACTTATATTAATCCTTTTCCACTTTGCGGGTGTGTGTTGCCTTGTAGCAGCATTAGCCTGCTCTTTTTTTCCAAATACTGGCTCTCTCTTAACATGGGTCAGTCATTTGTCGTATTTTTCCGACAGACTATCATCGTTTCCTCAAGACCATACTCACAAATGGTGCCAAGGGTGAGCCGAAATTTTCTCCCTGGGGCGGAGATCAAACCAGGAACCTTTGTAATAGACCTTTTCAACAATTGTCTACGCCTACAGTTGAGCACAACTACGACAGGTAAGATGTGAAGGGGTCGTGTCGTCTCAAAAATAAATTTGAAAATAATATTATTCATCACTAAGAGATTTAATGCTTGAAATTTATTTGATTGACAATAATATATAACTTTCCAACAGAGTAAAGTGGCATGGATTTTTAAATTTAGAAGGAAAAAACAAAGATCAACTAATTTTCTGTATGGTGAAAAAAAACCAGAAGAAAAACAAATAAAAAAAACAACAACAAAAAACCAGTGATCTCTGATCGACTAAAAAGGAATCAAATATGAAGGCGAAGCATACTTTCCTACGTGTGAAGTCTGTACACAGTATAAACATTTTCAGGACTTGGTTCAGGCGCATAAAACATGCGAGGGGGTTTTACTTATCTAATTAGATAAAAAAAATCCCTTTTGCATGGTCATAGACGAAATTTTAAAAGAATCATTAGTACGAAAAAAAAGATTTTTAAACCGGCAAAGATTTGCCAAGGAAAAAAAAAACAGTGTAACAATTTCTGATCCTTTGACAACAAAATAAAATATAGTAATGACAGTGTAACATATAAAACCAATGATACTTGATCAATAAGGACCCCATTAAACTATATTGTTAAGCAATTCCTGCTTCTTGCAAGAAACTCAAGAGATCATTTTCGAGAACAAGGGAATGGCTCTACGATATAAAGGACAACGTCTGTTGTTTTTTCGGAACACGGGCAATTATATTGGACTATCAGTTCATGAGGACGAACATACAATTAAATGAGGGGAAAAATAAGTCATTGGACAGCAGTTTTTTTCAGCAATGATGGGTATATTTTTGGACCAGAAAAATGTGTCGGTTAAAGCAGGCTGTTGGAATACTCAGGTGTCGGATAAGACAGGTTAACCTGTATACATAAATGAGACAGTAGCAAAGCAACTTATATTAAACAATACTCTTACCATTCATTGCCCATCTGTTTAGCTCTGCCAATATTCTGTTTTCCTCTCTGATACTCAGCTTGAGGTTGCTAATAAGTTGTCCCATCAACTGGATGGAATCTGTATATTTTATAGCAGTCCATTCTGTAAAGTCACAATGTGCCCAGGGATTACGTATGTCTAATCGTATCTAATAAAGAAATACATATTACCTTTATATCCATGAATAAATCAAAATGACAGGACATTAATCTAGAGGTAGAGCACTAGCTGTGCATATATGTATGTGTTTGCAATATGAAAAATAAAACATAAACTGCCATACATTTTTAGCTGTTTTGACAAATCCAAGATTCATATTACAGAACATGGTATTTTGTTGAGAATGTCAATTATGGTCAGAGGGTGTAGAAATGTTATATATATTTGTATATATTCATATTTTTAATTTAAGGAGTAACTTCAGTTAGGGCCATATTTTTCCCTGAATATTAAGTCCATTGTTTGAAGTACATAAAAGACACGTAAGAAAGGGAAATAAAACTTTTTTTGTACAGCTTTTCTTATAAAACGTTAAACTTTATCCAAAAAGGTTGTAAGATGTTGGTGAAAATATGTAGGAAGATCTGGATTTCAACAATATGTATGCATATGGAAACAAAGAGGCAGGCTTTAACAAACTAAATATTTCAGATGTATTTGTTATATGTTACATGTGTTATGACAAACATAAAAAATATTTTTAAAAGGGTTTTTTGTCAATGCAAGGATGAGCATGGAGAATAGCCTGACATGTTTTCTTTGAAATTTTGTGGAAAAATCAAAATGTGTGCTATTCATGCTATTTATGAAGTCATGAAAAGAAAGCTAATATGTAAATTAAAGCCATATTACTAGATAAATCTCTCATCCCTACCTATTTTAAGAATTCATTGTATCTGAACAAAATACTGGCATCAACTATATAACAAATATCAAGTAAATGTCTTTTAGCATGACGAAAAAAAGTGCTGCAAACTGATTATTTAAGTGAATTTTCTAAGTCCAAAGACCATAACTCTGCACGAAATGACCATGCAGACTATAAATTAATTCTAATTTTATTTGTAACTTGTCATTTTAAAACAATATACCAATTTTAAAATCAATATATTCAAGCATGACCAAAAAAAAAATGCGTAAAACTTATTATTTTTAGTGCATTTTCCTAGTCAAAGGACCATAGCTCTGCACAACAACATCAGACCTGAAGTTTGAACAAAACTAAAACTTTAACCGTAATGACTTGTCATTATAAAATTATATACCAATTTTTAAATCAACATCTTCAAGCATGACAAAAAAGGGGAAAAACTGAATATTTGAGTGAATATTCTAAGTCAATGAACCATAACTCTGCACAAAAACATCAGACCGGAACAAAATTCAAACTTGAACTGTAATGATTTGTCATGATAAAAGTATATACTAATTATGATATTAACATGATTAAATCAATATATTCAAGAATGCCAAAAAACAAGTGTGGAAAACTGATTATTTCAGTGAACTTTCTATGTCAAAGAACCATAACTCTGCACAAAATAATCAGACTGGAACAAAATTCATGAAACTTGATCTGAAACTTGTCACGGACAGAGTGTAAACCTAAATTCCCCTTCAACTTAGTTGGTAGGGGACTAATACAAAAAGAAATTAGCAATTCTAAAGAGCCAGTGTTGTGAACCTTGGTCTATCTGTATCATTTGCATATTCAACAAAAAATACTACACCATTGTAGATGAGAATAGATTTCATGACAAAAATCTGTGTTTTTTACCTTAGATTTCTGATCATTTATTCTGTTTAGTTTCTCTCTAACTTCTTCAATTTTTGCCCAAAACACAAAATCCTGACTCCTTATAGAGAGTGACAGTCTAATAACTATATGGTCAACAATTGACTTATTAGTAGATCCTGTCTTGCTGATCACTTTTGCTTATTTAAGTTTCTATCTGTCTGTCTATTTACGATATATATATAAGGCAATAACGCAAACAAATTGTAAATATTGTCATCAAAGGGCAATAATCCTCATAAGGCATGCAAGGAGTCGACTGACTATTTTGAACATGTATATCTATTTGTAGAACTTAATTTGCTGATCCTTTCTACAATTTAAAGTTTCTCCCTATCTATTATAGTTTTCAAGATTTTATAGAATTTTTTTTTTATTATTAAAATGGTAAAATTTGTCATTTAAATGGAAGAACTCCTATAAGAAGTTTTCTGACAGTTTTGAAGTACAAAACCATTGGTAGAGCTTCACATTCTTAAAATTTTTGCATATGTCAGATTTTCTCTTTTTGTACTGTTTTCAAAATAGAAAAAAACTTGCATTCAGTGGCGGATCCAGAACTTTTCCTAAGGGGGGGCCCGCTGACTGACCTAAGAGGGAGCTCGCTCCAGTCATGCTTCAATGATTTCCTATATAATCAACCAAATTTTTCCCACGAAAGGGGGGGGGGCCCCCTTGGATCCGCCTATGGCATTTAACCCTTATGTTCTATTTTTAGTCATGTCAGTCATCTTGGTTGGCAGACGAGGTCATCGAACACATTTTATAAACTAGATATCCAAATGATGATTGTGACCAAGCTTCAAAGGAGAAGATTTTTGTAAAAGTAAACGACTACGTATGATGACAATGGATGCCAGACACCATTGACCAAGTGAGGAGAAAAGGTCAATTAGCCCTTCAGTCCGCATGAGCTAAAAAAGCAGCTTATTTCAGTATAGATATTAAAAAGTCACCAAAGTAACATGAAAACTGATCAAAGCATTTTTGAGTTATTATCAGGAAACTGAAAAATCCCCCCTAGTATAATCTTTGGTGAGTTTATAATTACAGTAAAACCTGCAACTTCGGTGTCATCCATTCTTTTGTGGTAATTACGTATGCAGTTTAAACCTCAATTGAAATACGTTTTCTCCTCTCACAAGCCAGATTTTTATATGTTAATGCAGGTCTAACTGTATATGGATATCCTTTACTTGAACTGGCCTTGACTTCTTTACCATCATGACAGCACAAAACAGAGAATGTTTTTTGTTTAATATGATGCATAATTTAAATTTATTGTTTAATTACCTTTTTAGCATTAGCCTGTACAACTGGTGAGAATCTGTCAATGTTAACAATGATTCCAAGAAGGGCAGATGAATCACACGAGTCATCAAATGCTGTGAATTGTGCCATGTATGTCTTGAGGAACAATCGGGATAAATCCACGGCACTCTTGACTCGGTAATCATATCTGGCTCTATTCCGTCCATACAAAGTTTTGTTATTGTTAATTGCTTCATAATTTAGTTCTGTATTGGTAGGTGAGTATCTTCTCAGAAAACTTCCATATGTTTGTTTATGAATTTTGTTCAGACTTGTTAATGAATAACAAAGTTTTGTGACAACAGGTACAACATATGTCCTCAGTATTGGAGATATGATTGTATGAAGACAGATACCCACTATTAACCATCTTTTTCTTCTGTCATCTAAATCATCTGGTGGGCCTACATACATAAATGAAAAATTAAGTAAGTTTGATTATCATGATTATCTCCCTACACCAACATGACCATGTACAGGACTAGGTCTGTGTTTCACATACAAATCTAAGTAAGTTTGATTATCTCCCTATACCATGTACAGGACTAGGTCTGTGTTTCACATACAAATCTAAGTAAGTTTGATTATCTCCCTTACAATGTACAGGACTAGGTCTGTGTTTCACATACAAATCTAAGTAAGTTTGATTATCTCCCTATACCATGTACAGGACTAGGTCTGTGTTTCACATACAAATCTTAGTAAGTTTGATTATCTCCCTTACAATGTACAGGACTAGGTCTGTGTTTCACATACAAATCTAAGTAAGTTTGATTATCTCCCTTTACCATGTACAGGACTAGGTCTGTGTTTCACATACAAATCTAAGTAAGTTTGATTATCTCCCTTACAATGTACAGGACTAGGTCTGTGTTTCACATACAAATCTAAGTAAGTTTGATTATCTCCCTTACAATGTACAGGACTAGGTCTGTGTTTCACATACAAATCTAAGTAAGTTTGATTATCTCCCTTACAATGTACAGGACTAGGTCTGTGTTTCACATACAAATCTAAGTAAGTTTGATTATCTCCCTTACAATGTACAGGACTAGGTCTGTGTTTCACATACAAATCTAAGTAAGTTTGATTATCTCCCTTACAATGTACAGGACTAAGTCTGTGTTTCACATACAAATCTAAGTAAGTTTGATTATCTCCCTTACAATGTACAGGACTAGGTCTGTGCTTCACATACAAATCTAAGTAAGTTTGATTATCTCCCTTACAATGTACAGGACTAGGTCTGTGTTTCACATACAAATCTAAGTAAGTTTGATTATCTCCCTTACAATGTACAGGACTAAGTCTGTGTTTCACATACAAATCTAAGTAAGTTTGATTATCTCCCTTACAATGTACAGGACTAGGTCTGTGCTTCACATACAAATCTAAGTAAGTTTGATTATCTCCCTTACAATGTACAGGACTAGGTCTGTGTTTCACATACAAATCTAAGTAAGTTTGATTATCTCCCTTACAATGTACAGGACTAGGTCTGTGTTTCACATACAAATCTAAGTAAGTTTGATTATCTCCCTTACAATGTACAGGACTAGGTCTGTGTTTCACATACAAATCTAAGTAAGTTTGATTATCTCCCTTACAATGTACAGGACTAGGTCTGTGTTTCACATACAAATCTAAGTAAGTTTGATTATCTCCCTATACCATGTACAGGACTAGGTCTGTGTTTCACATATAAATCTAATGACTATAAAATTGATTTTCAGAATACTCAATTGTTCAACTAACAATTAATTTCTATCTTAAGATATTTGTGAAACAAGCCTTTTTCAACTGATTTCTATAGTTTGTTCTTATAAAACATGTATAATCTGTTGTTGCACCACTATCCAAGGTTATAGTGGTTGGTTGGTCGCCTGCAAACATGTTTAACTTCCACATTTTGCATGTGCCTGTTCTGAATTTCCAAATAACCTTAAACCAAATCTTTAACCTGATATTGGATGGCTGAATACACATATCATTTTCTAATGCATGGAAGCAATAACATACAGAGAGAGAAACACACAGACAAAAGTTAATACCCCTCTTATAGAACTATCACAGACATGCATAAAAACAAAGAAATGAAATTGGAGTTGTTAAACATTTGTAATGTGAGAGACATTCTGTGAAGAACAATAAAGAATATATACTTAAAGCTGTTTTTAAACATTATTTGGTAAAATGTTATAATTATCAGAATATAAATAATTATATATAACCAACAAAACCAAAATCTGTGAAAGTTTTAATAAATCTAACATATAATTCATGTTGCATGTGTTATGTTAACTTATAGAAAAACTTATTATTGTTACATCAGTAATTAATTGGTTCCCAACTCAACCTTGCTTTCAAGCAATTAGTCTTAATTAATTTTGTTATAACAATTTTTTGTCAATGTTATGTTTTCAACATAACCATAGCCAGTCCCTTTTGTTTATATCATAGTGTTAAATATATATAGACAGTGTCCATACCCGCATGCGGGGAAGCGTAGCCAAATTTGTCTTCGTACATGTAGGTCACTTACCCACATCCGGTTTTATAATTTCATGTCATTGCATCGGGAATTAAACATGAAATGTTCCTGGAAATTATTGCAATAAGTGAAAACAATTGATTACTCAAGATTTTAAGATTTGAAATGTCAAAATTTCGACTTTGAAAAAAAAGTTCAATGCCAATTTAATTTTTACTACGTCCCTTTCTTAGAAACGACCCTGGTTAGTTTTGAAATATTTTTTTTAAAATATTAATTATAATTATTAATATGGTCCGAGTACACAGTATATTTCGTAGTTCATTTCTTTTGGACAATAAATGAAAATAAAAAAAATCCCACCTGCGCTTTCTCAATAATATTTCATGTATTAAAAGCAATACAATACTCATTTGATCTATCAGACTTAGTATAATTATTCAAAAGTCAAATTCATATGAGCCTGCGCCTAAAAATTGAGGCTTTTCAATGAAGGGGGCCTTACATGAAGATGTAATATTTTCCAGCAATTTTAAATTTGTTAAGTTTTTTGGTTATAAATAATCCTTACATATATGTGTATTTAGTGTGCTTTAGATAGAAAGAAAAATTACAAATAGTATATCATATTAGTTTAAAAGGGTCTTAGGCCAAGTAAGACTGAAAATAATTTAGGGTCAATTTAGGCCGTAGCACGTATTTACATTTAAAAATGCATACTGAAGTTATAGGAAATAAAAATTTGTGTCTTTTACATCATTTCTGTACTCAGGTTACATGATACAATAGATATGAGCACAAAAGGACTCTTTTATTCAACTTTTTTTGCAGACAGTATGGTCAGATGAAAACATTTTTCAATTTTTGGTGAAAAATTGCTAGCACTTTTAGTCGCAATAGGCTTATACTTGAACCACTAGCTATCCTACAGAAGAAAAGTTTTAAAGATATTATGTGAAATGAAACAGGTATAAAAGACATTATAAAGTGCTTTTACTACAAATTTAATGAAATCCTTATTATTTAATGAGGAGCTTGCTTGGTACATAAAAGTTAAGGTCCATAATAAGGATTTCATTAAATTTGTATTAAAATCACTTTATAATGTCATTTAACTTGATCCAAACAGGGCGTTAGACGAGGGTCATTTATACAACATATTTTGCACACATTATCTGAGATAATCATCTTTTCTGTAGATTAAGAGTTCACAAATGAGTATTACAACTGGATTAAATTATAGAAACACAAATATTGACTCATGAAAACCTGTCGGATAGAAAGTCAGAATGCCACTTGTGCATTGAAAGTTTAGTCTTAGATACATGATTTTTTTATTAGTTATTAGTGGCTTTGAACTAGCTGTCAGATAACTGCCAGTACTCTCAGATCTGTTCATTGTGTCTTTTTGTGTCAGGATGTATAAGTTCCTGGCAACGTCCACTTGTATTTTTGTCCATCTGATGAGTTAAGCCTTTTTCAACTGATTTTTTATAGTTCGTTCTTATGTTGTACTGTTATACCACTGTCCCAGGTTAGGGGGAGGGTTTGGATCCCGCTAACATGTGTCATTTTGGTCTTTTGTGGTCAGTTGTATCATATTGGCAATCATACCACATCTTCTTTTTTATATTGTTGTGTATCAAAATTCATTCTTGTGAAAGATAACTAAGATTTACGAAAAATGGTTAAAAATTGACTATAAAGGGCAATAACTCCTAAAGGGATCAACTGACCATTTTGGTCCTGTTGATTTATTTGTAAATCTGACTTTGCTGAACATTTTTGCTGTTTACAGTTTATCTCTTTCTACAATAATATTCAAGATAATAACCAAAAACAGCAAAATTTCCTTAAAATTACCAATTCAGGGGCAGCAACCCAACAACCAGTTGTCTGATTCATCTGAAAATTTCAGGGCAGATAGATCTTGACCTAATAAACACTTTTTCTACTAATAGATTTGCTCTAAATGCTTTGGTTTTTGAGTTATAAGTAGTGTTGTCAACGATTAACCGGTTAACCAGTTAACTGGTCAAACGACCGAATACCGAATACCAAAAACGCTAACCGGTTAACTGGACTTTTTTTCAATTTCGATAGATTTGATATAAATTTGCATTGAAATCAATAAATAGTTATGTTTTATTTAAAAAATGTTGTCGTGGTAATTAATTTGACAGATCAATTGTCCAGTATATTGATTGCTATTGTTAATCCTAAAAACATAAAATTAATTAGAGCTCGGGCAGGATCTTAAAGAAACATAATTAGTATTACATGTTTTTTTAACAGTAACTTTAAATCAGTGATGCGATTAAATTTTACTAATTACTTCATTATTTCGTTTTTGATCTAATATTGTGTAAACCTACATCTAAATGTGCAACCTCCGTAGTGCTAGGCTTAGTCTTATTTTTAACGAACTGCTAACTAAAAAATTAAGGAATGCAAATCAATGTGAATGTACTCAATGTATACATGATAGTACGAGTAACATACTTAAAGAAACAAGCAAACAAAGTAAAGAAACATGGTGTACGGGCACCTATAGTTGTTCATTTCTGTGTCATTTTGGTCTCTTGTGGAGAATTGTCTCATTGGCAATCATACCACATCTTCTTTTTTTTAATGATTACTCATTTCAAATTGAAACGCTCCACATTATTTTCGGAGACAACAAGAGAAAATGAAAGAATAAACGGTTTCAGACATATTCAATTCTACGAGATCAAGAAGTTTTTTTTTTCTTTTTCAATCTGAAGTTGGTACAACCTCTATATAGTTGATACGGTGTATCCGATTATTAAAAGTCAAACTTCGCTAGGAATCCTCACAGACAAGCCTTATAATGCCAAAGGACAAACTTTAATTCCATAAGCGTAAATTTATGACTTTGATGAAAGGTTGTCAAATTGACACTCATACCTCATCTTATCTATGTTTAGGGTACTATTGATAAAGCTTTCAAACACCAACTTAAACTTCCGGTTAACCGATTAATCGGTCTAACAATTATCTGAGTAACCGGTTAGGAAAAAGTGTACGATTTGACAACACTAGTTATAAGCCAAAAACTGCATTTTATCCCTATGTTCTATTTTTAGCTATGGCAGCCATCTTGGTTGTTTTGCCGGGTCACTGGACACATGTTTTAAACAAGATACTCCAATGATGATTGTGGCCAAGTTTGGTTAAATTTGGCCCAGTAGTTTCAGAGGAGAAGATTTTTGTAAAAGATAACTAAGATTTACGAAAAATGGTTAAACATTGACTATAAAGGTCAATAACTCCTAAAGGGGTCAACTGACCATTTTGGTCCTGTTGACTTATTTGTAAATCTTACTATGCTGAATATTATTGCTGTTTACAGTTTATCTCTATCTATAATAATATTCAAGATAATAACCAAAAACAGCAAAAATTCCCTAAATTCGTTTTGTTTATTCTGTGTTTGTATCATATATAGTGTTAAATATACATAGGCAGCCAAATTTATGTTCGTAGGCTACTCGTACCCACATCCAGTTTTATAATTTCATGTCATTTGATCTGTGTCATTGGATCGGGAATTAAATGTGAAATAAACAAAATCAGAATATAACTGATCATTTTCGTTTATCTTTCACGTTTCATTCCCAATCATATGACAGTTTATTATAAAATCGGTTGCAGGTACGCGTCAACGCATGTCGGTACACACAGATACTGCCTATATTAATAAAAAGCACTGAGGTTAAATCACCAGGTTTTGATTGGTTTAAAGCAGTTACATGGTGACCCCTTACCGTAGGGGGTTAGCAAATTTCATATGGGGTCATGTCTACTGTTAATATTGATGTCATCTATTAATGTTATTGTGTTTCATTGTTTATTTTCCCACAAAAAGCAGCAGAAAAGGTCAAGCGTCGATAAATTCGTTATACAGTTTGTTACTGACCCCATACGAACCATAGAGGGTAATTAAAATCAATAGGGAATTCGTCCTCTGGCCTCACCCCTATGAATTTTACTTACCCTCTATGGATCCTTGGGGGGTCAGTAGCGAACCATTTAACATATAATAACAACTAGAACACACCAGCGAAATCGCGGGCACATACAGCATGTAAACTGTTGTAGGATGAATTTTTGTAAAAGATATTATGACTGGAGAATTTCATATAAGGTATCAAAAGCCCTCTCCCTTTTTTCAAAGTCCGTTATGTGTTTCTTTTCTGTTAAGTTCAATTATTTTACGTGTTTCTGGCCTTATACCACAATTATTCTTCCCCTTTGCAACAATGCATTTTTTTGGTAAAAGTCAAATTAAATCAAAAATTTGCACCGCTTCAAACATGAAATACATGAAACTGCTTATAGACCATTATTATAATAATTCTAATAAAATGTGCTTCTAGGACAATCCATCAGTGCTTTTCCTTTTCAGAGCCCTATTAACATGCAAATGGTAGGATTTGAATCTCGTATAAATTACTAAGGCTCATTTGAGGGGTAGTCTCAGTGGCCCTGATCCCGAAATCCCGGGCTTAAAAACATGAAATCCCGAGGTGCGTATTTTAACGAAATTCATGTCTCGACATTGATATCCTGAAATTAAAAAAAAAATGTTCCCGCATCCCGTAAAGATCAATCCCGAAATCCCGAGCTTAAAAACACCCGATCCTGACGTCCCGAATAAGTCCTGCCTCCCTCTAATCTCTACCCTACTAAAATTCATTTTGGCCAAATCACTTCTTTCACTTTCAACATTAAACTTTTATGGGAATTATGTTTTCTAGTCTGTTCTTCCGTCCGTTCGTTCGTCCGTCCTTGTGTCCGGCTTCAGGTTAAAGTTTTCACTTTCAACAATAAATTTGTATGCCCCATTAATGGGAATTATGTTTTCTAGTCTGTTCGTCCGTTTGTTCGTCCGTCCGTCTGTCCTGCTTCAGATTAAAGTTTTTGTCCAGGTAGTTTTTGATGAAGTTGAAGTCCAACCAACTCGAAACTTAGTAAATATGTTCCCTATGATATGATTTTTTCTAATTATAATGTCAAATTAGAGATTTTACCACGTTTCACGGTCAACTCATAAAACATAGTAAATTATAGTGCCAATGTGGCATCCGTATACTATGGACACATTCTTGTTTCCACATGTTAAAAACTTTTACTTATTTCAATATATATGCAACTATTATGACCTCTTATATAGTAAATATTTCAGAAAAAGTAGACATAATACAGAGAGTCTCTGTATATTATAGTCAGATAGTAGTATAATCGTAGTTTACAGGTGGATAAACGCGAAAACATAATTGTCTCTAAGGAGGTATAATAGTTGTGGTTTTTGCGATCTAAAACCCATGCTATGGAGAACGCTCTGATTGGCTTGTTTATTTTTCATTTTTGTAATCTATCATACGATTGGTTGTTCTTGTGCATGGTTTACCCAGAAGTTTTATCTATGACTAAAAGTCAGTCTGATAAGGGAAACAATATCCGGACATCTGTTATGTCATTTTTCTCCCAAAATAACTCAATCTGAATAATCATAAGAATGGATGACAAATGCGACTATGCATGTTACCTAAAGAACACAGAGGCATTATGATTCTTTTATTGTGGAAGGAAGAGAAGCGACACACAAAATGAGGTCTTCTCGTTTAATAGTATAGAGACTTCTGACATTTTTGTAAGAATCTTAATCAGAGCTATTTCAAAAACATGGTAAACATGATAATAAAACAAGAATGTGTCAAAAGTACATGGATGCCCCACTCGCACTATCCTTTACCATGTTCCATGGACCGTGAAATTGGGTAATAATCTAATTTGGCATTAAAATTTGAAAGATTATACTATAGGGAACATATGTACTAAGTTTCAAGTTGATTGGACTTCAATTTTATCTTGACCAAAAACTTTAACCTGAAACTCCCACTTTCAATTTTCTATGTTCAGTGGACCGTGAAATTGGGGTCAAAAGTCTAATCTGGCTTAAAAATTAAAAAGATCACATCATAAGCAACAAGTTTACTAAGTTTCAAGTTGATTGGACTTCAGCTTCATCAAAAACTACCTTGACCAAAAACTTTAACCTGAAACTCCAACTTTCATTTTCTATGTTCAGTGGACCGTGAAATTGGGGTCAAAAGTTTAATATAGCTTAAAATTAGAAGGATCATATCATAAGCAACAAGTGTACTAAGTTTCAAGTTGATTGGACTTCAGCTTCATCAAAAACTACCTTGACCAAAAACTTTAACCTGAAACTCCCACTTTCATTTTCTATGTTCAGTGGACTGTGAAATTGGGGAAAAAGTTTAATTTGGCTTAAAATTAGAAAGATCATATCATAAGCAACAAGTGTACTAAGTTTCAAGTTGATTGGACTTCAGCTTCATCAAAACCTACCTTGACCAAAAACTTTAACCTGAAACTCCCACTTTCATTTTCTATGTTCAGTGGACAGTGAAATTGGGGTCAAAAGTTTAATTTGGCTTAAAATTAGAAAGATCATATCATAAGCAACAAGTTTACTAAGTTTCAAGTTGATTGGACTTAAGCTTCATCAAAAACTACCTTGACCATAAACTTTAACCTGAAGCTCCCACTTTCATTTTCTATGTTCAGTGGACCGTGAAATTGGGGTCAAAAGTCTAATTTGGCTTAAAAATTAAAAAAGATCATATCATAAGCAACAAGTTTACTAAGTTTCAAGTTGATTGGACTTCAGCTTCATCAAAAACTACCTTGACCAAAAACTTTAACCTGAAACTCCCATTTTCATTTTCTATGTTCAGTGGACGGTGAAATTGGGGTCGAAAGTCTAATATAGCTTAAAATTAGAAAGACTATATCATAAGCAACAAGTGTATTAAGTTTCAAGTTGATTGGACTTCAGCTTCATCAAAAACTACCTTGACCAAAAACTTTAACCTGAAACTCCCACTTTCATTTTCTATGTTCAGTGGACTGTGAAATTGGGGACAAAAGTTTAATTTGGCCTAAAATTAGAAGGATCATATCATAAGCAGCAAGTGTACTAAGTTTCAAGTTGATTGGACTTCAGCTTCATCAAAAACTACCTTGACCAAAAACTTTAACCTGAAACTCCCACTTTCATTTTCTATTTTCAGTGGACGGTTAAATTGGGGTCAAAAGTCTAATATGGCTTAAAATTAGAAAGATCATATCATAAGCAACAAGTTTACTAAGTTTCAAGTTGATTGGACTTCAGCTTCATCAAAAACTACCTTGACCAAAAACTTTAACCTGAAACTCCCACTTTCATTTTCTATGTTCAGTGGACCGTGAAATTGGGGTCAAAAGTCTAATTTGGCTTTAAGATTAAAAAGATCATATCATAAGCAACAAGTGTACTAAGTTTCAAGTTGATTGGACTTAAGCTTCATCAAAAACTACCTTGACCATAAACTTTAACCTGAAGCTCCCACTTTCATTTTCTATGTTCAGTGGACCGTGAAATTGGGGTCAAAAGTCTAATTTGGCTTAAAAATTAAAAAAGATCATATCATAAGCAACAAGTTTACTAAGTTTCAAGTTGATTGGACTTCAGCTTCATCAAAAACTACCTTGACCAAAAACTTTAACCTGAAACTCCCATTTTCATTTTCTATGTTCAATGGACGGTGAAATTGGGGTCGAAAGTCTAATATAGCTTAAAATTAGAAAGACTATATCATAAGCAACAAGTGTATTAAGTTTCAAGTTGATTGGACTTCAGCTTCATCAAAAACTACCTTGACCAAAAACTTTAACCTGAAACTCCCACTTTCATTTTCTATGTTCAGTGGACTGTGAAATTGGGGACAAAAGTTTAATTTGGCCTAAAATTAGAAGGATCATATCATAAGCAGCAAGTGTACTAAGTTTCAAGTTGATTGGACTTCAGCTTCATCAAAACCTACCTTGACCAAAAACTTTAACCTGAAACTCCCACTTTCATTTTCTATGTTCAGTGGACAGTGAAATTGGGGTCAAAAGTTTAATTTGGCTTAAAATTAGAAAGATCATATCATAAGCAACAAGTTTACTAAGTTTCAAGTTGATTGGACTTAAGCTTCATCAAAAACTACCTTGACCAAAAACTTTAACCTGAAACTCCCACTTTCATTTTCTATGTTCAGTGGACAGTGAAATTGGGGTCAAAAGTTTAATTTGGCTTAAAATTAGAAAGATCATATCATAAGCAACAAGTTTACTAAGTTTCAAGTTGATTGGACTTAAGCTTCATCAAAAACTACCTTGACCATAAACTTTAACCTGAAGCTCCCACTTTCATTTTCTATGTTCAGTGGACCGTGAAATTGGGGTCAAAAGTCTAATTTGGCTTAAAAATTAAAAAAGATCATATCATAAGCAACAAGTTTACTAAGTTTCAAGTTGATTGGACTTCAGCTTCATCAAAAACTACCTTGACCAAAAACTTTAACCTGAAACTCCCACTTTCATTTTCTATGTTCAGTGGACTGTGAAATTGGGGACAAAAGTTTAATTTGGCCTAAAATTAGAAGGATCATATCATAAGCAGCAAGTGTACTAAGTTTCAAGTTGATTGGACTTCAGCTTCATCAAAACCTACCTTGACCAAAAACTTTAACCTGAAACTCCCACTTTCATTTTCTATGTTCAGTGGACAGTGAAATTGGGGTCAAAAGTTTAATTTGGCTTAAAATTAGAAAGATCATATCATAAGCAACAAGTTTACTAAGTTTCAAGTTGATTGGACTTAAGCTTCATCAAAAACTACCTTGACCATAAACTTTAACCTGAAGCTCCCACTTTCATTTTCTATGTTCAGTGGACCGTGAAATTGGGGTCAAAAGTCTAATTTGGCTTAAAAATTAAAAAAGATCATATCATAAGCAACAAGTTTACTAAGTTTCAAGTTGATTGGACTTCAGCTTCATCAAAAACTACCTTGACCAAAAACTTTAACCTGAAACTCCCATTTTCATTTTCTATGTTCAGTGGACGGTGAAATTGGGGTCGAAAGTCTAATATAGCTTAAAATTAGAAAGACTATATCATAAGCAACAAGTGTATTAAGTTTCAAGTTGATTGGACTTCAGCTTCATCAAAAACTACCTTGACCAAAAACTTTAACCTGAAACTCCCACTTTCATTTTCTATGTTCAGTGGACTGTGAAATTGGGGACAAAAGTTTAATTTGGCCTAAAATTAGAAGGATCATATCATAAGCAGCAAGTGTACTAAGTTTCAAGTTGATTGGACTTCAGCTTCATCAAAAACTACCTTGACCAAAAACTTTAACCTGAAGCTCCCACTTTCATTTTCTATGTTCAGTGGACCGTGAAATTGGGGTCAAAAGTCTAATTTGGCTTAAAAATTAAAAAAGATCATATCATAAGCAACAAGTTTACTAAGTTTCAAGTTGATTGGACTTCAGCTTCATCAAAAACTACCTTGACCAAAAACTTTAACCTGAAACTCCCATTTTCATTTTCTATGTTCAATGGACGGTGAAATTGGGGTCAAAAGTCTAATATGGCTTAAAATTAGAAAGATCATATCATAAGCAACAAGTTTACTAAGTTTCAAGTTGATTGGACTTCAGCTTCATCAAAAACTACCTTGACCAAAAACTTTAACCTGAAACTCCCACTTTCATTTTCTATGTTCAGTGGACCGTGAAATTGGGGTCAAAAGTCTAATTTGGCTTTAAGATTAAAAAGATCATATCATAAGCAACAAGTGTACTAAGTTTCAAGTTGATTGGACTTAAGCTTCATCAAAAACTACCTTGACCATAAACTTTAACCTGAAGCTCCCACTTTCATTTTCTATGTTCAGTGGACCGTGAAATTGGGGTCAAAAGTCTAATTTGGCTTAAAAATTAAAAAAGATCATATCATAAGCAACAAGTTTACTAAGTTTCAAGTTGATTGGACTTCAGCTTCATCAAAAACTACCTTGACCAAAAACTTTAACCTGAAACTCCCATTTTCATTTTCTATGTTCAGTGGACGGTGAAATTGGGGTCGAAAGTCTAATATAGCTTAAAATTAGAAAGACTATATCATAAGCAACAAGTGTATTAAGTTTCAAGTTGATTGGACTTCAGCTTCATCAAAAACTACCTTGACCAAAAACTTTAACCTGAAACTCCCACTTTCATTTTCTATGTTCAGTGGACTGTGAAATTGGGGACAAAAGTTTAATTTGGCCTAAAATTAGAAGGATCATATCATAAGCAGCAAGTGTACTAAGTTTCAAGTTGATTGGACTTCAGCTTCATCAAAAACTACCTTGACCAAAAACTTTAACCTGAAACTCCCACTTTCATTTTCTATTTTCAGTGGACGGTTAAATTGGGGTCAAAAGTCTAATATGGCTTAAAATTAGAAAGATCATATCATAAGCAACAAGTTTACTAAGTTTCAAGTTGATTGGACTTCAGCTTCATCAAAAACTACCTTGACCAAAAACTTTAACCTGAAACTCCCACTTTCATTTTCTATGTTCAGTGGACCGTGAAATTGGGGTCAAAAGTCTAATTTGGCTTTAAGATTAAAAAGATCATATCATAAGCAACAAGTGTACTAAGTTTCAAGTTGATTGGACATCAGCTTCATCGAAAACTACCTTGACTAAAAACCTTAACCTGAACGGACGGATGAACGAACGGAAGCACAGACGGACGGACGAACGGAGCCACAGACCAGAAAACATAATGCCCCTCTACTATCGTAGGTGGGGCATAAAAACATGACTGAATTAGATTGAACAATTATGAAAATCAGAGTAAAATGTACCGGTAACACAAAATCTGATCAATACCTGTTCTTGCTACTTTTTTCTGTATTTCTTCTACTGTGTCTATATATGAGGTGGCATTGTTCTTTTTGATGGCCTGTGTTCCATTGGTTCAGTCATTTTTTTATTCTTATTCTGACCAGTACATTAACTTAATTATGCATTTTAACTCAATTAATTAATTAGATAACATTAAATATATTTTGTATACCTGTGGTTCTTGGTATTTTTTTCTGTATCTCTTCTACTTGTGTCTGTAAATCAGGTGGTATGGTCCGTTTTAGTGGTCTATCTTCTGCTGGTTCAGTCATTCTGTCATGTATGAAATCTACTCTTCACTTCTCGTTATTTAAACAGTCAGTCTTAATACTGTTGAGCTATTTATTGACAGTAACTGTAAAAATAAAAGTAAAAACAATATATGTATCAGTCATTCCAAAATAATTGTCATAAAAATATATCTGATTCATCTCAAATGAAATTAACCATGTTAAAAATGTGTGTTGAGGTTTGTACCTAACCATTTTGCTAACCAATGTACGTGTTGTAACCAAAAATTGATTGACTAAAAAAAATCCTTCATTTAATTTTACTACCCATAAATAAACTCATCATAGATACCAGGACTAAATTTAGTATATACGCCAGATGCGCATTTCGTCTACACATTGCTACAAAAGACTCATCAGTGACGCTCGAATCCAAAAAGAAAACAAGTGTAAAAACCAATTTTACAATTTTACTGCAATACCATAAATACCTAAAATGATGCGACTTATATTTAATATGCATGAGCTTTTAATTTTGCCATTTGATTATAGGGACTGTCTTCTTGAAGTTTTCTCCAAGTTCAGTATTTTTGTAATTTTACTTTTTCCTTACTTGGCAAATTGAACGATACAATTTTCTCGGTATACATGGTATACGCCAACATACATGTCAATATATTTGATTTGATTTGATTTTCATGTTTGTGTTTGTCATGTGTCTGGTCAAATAAAAGAGAATTAAAGGAGAAGGTCCAGTAAGACCCCTTTTTGGCCCCAACATATAGCAGTGTACAAAATTGTTAAAATGTAAAGTTTTAGTTATTTATTGGAAAGTAGAATGCTTCTGCTACCTAAATTATAAGGACTGTTTTTGACAATATAATGCACATATATTATCGGGTACTAGCATCATTAAGTCATGCTAAATTACTGAAATCTTCACCAGTCAGAGATATAACTCTATAGGGTTATTACAGAAAATAACTTGCAGTGTTACAAGCTTGGTGTGTTATTAACGATACTTTCATGAGTTGTCTATCTTGATGCCTTAAATTTTCTAAATCTGTAATAACATATGTTTGTTATTTGTAAAAATAGTTTAATCTATTATACGTTATAGAAGGCTCTAGCTGTGAAACTCTTGAGACTTTGCGCAGAAACTAAATGCATATATATACATTGTATGTAGGACTCTAAAGTGCGATGGTACTCTAAAGTGCAATGGTCACTCTAAAGTGCGATGGTCTACGCTAAAGTATGATGGTGTCTCACGCTAAAGTGCGATGGTTGTTTATTTGCTAAGGTAAGATGGTATATCACGCTTAAATGCAATGGAACAATAGGGCTATTAGGATAATGTTCGGGGGCTTTAAAAAAAAAGGATAAGAACATTCAATTTAAAAAAAAGTCCTTCGCAAAATCTAGTATTTTAAGGTATACCATATATGATAGTCATTATAATTTAACAGTAGTCTTAAGTCATGTAAGTGAATGATTCTAAACTGCTAAAAGACCAACCACGTTATAATTGATAAAACGGTAATTTAGGTGTCACAAAATACCATAATTTTGTAAATGAACAATTCGGGCGTATTAAGTATTGTGATAATAGGTGTAGCTTGCCGTTCACACGTTGTAGTTTTATAACTTTTGGGAACCTGTCCCTCTTTTTTTACAATCGTCCAAGGTTATAAATTACAAATACAAAATTCGATTATTGTTGGAATATGTAGCATTTATTTGTTTACTCTTTCATTTAAATGAGAGAGAAAGGCAATGTTCGCCAAGCTTAGTTTTATCAATTTTTGTAGTGACTACACATCAATGTTATATTTTCCTGCAATGTACAAACTAATGTTTTAGCCGACAATTTATAATTTACGCATGAAAACATGTACCTTTTCTTTGCCGACGTTACTTTTCAATCAAAGGGACAACATTTTAAGGGGGACTGCAAAATAAACTGCAACATAAACAATGATTCAAATGTATCTGTTGATTCCATTACCAATAAAAGTAGGATACAGGACATCTATGTGAATACTACTTAAATCTATTGGGCCTATAGCAAAATGGTTAATGGCAGCAGGATACAAGTTCTTCCAGCTACCGAAATAAAATACATTTTCTCTAGCCAACAAGGCACGGTTAGATATAAACTAATTAAGTCATTGACATTTGGTTCAGAAGTTCTTAATAAAATATTTGTAATTTGTCTTCCGGCGTGTTCAGTTTTAGTTTGTATAAATGACTGTTAACTTCATAATCCAACAACTTTTCTTACGTCTATACTTTCGAGGACCATCCCACATGTCCCACTTTAGCGTATGGAAGAATTGCACTTATGCAAAAATCATCGCACTTTAGCGTGACCATCATACTTTAGCGTCCCAATCGCACTTTAGAGTCCTACATATATATGTATATATTCATCGTCTAAACATCAACCCAACAATGATAAATTTGTAAATTGACTTTTTTTTCATGGTTTTCTACGAATTAAAATGAAATTTAGAATTAAATTATAAGAAATGACTATAATATTTTTTCTGTCTATTCGAAATAACATAAAAAATGTGGTGCACACTGTTTAATAACCCGCTCTCACGTTATTCAGTGTGCACCAAATTTTTTATGTTATTTCTTCATAGACAGAAAAAATATTACAGTCATTCCTTAAATGTTATAACATCATCATGCCTTATATATCATGTACTGTAGTACAACGCTTGATTAAAACTGACATGGAAGGGTAACACCCGGCCACCGAAAGCTTCATTTTTATGAAGCTCAAAAGTTGAAGTCATAAAACTTTGGTGGTGCTAAAATTTTTGGTAAAAAAAATCATATAACGGTAAACCTTTCCGTGGGGTATAAAATTTCAGATGAAAATTGACCAGTTCAAACCAGTTCAATCCAGTTCTGACAACCAAGATTGTTTACACCACGTGATTGATTTACCTTTTGAGGTTAACCTTGATGATTGGGTTTAATCGATGTACATGATTCTTGTGTTTAAATTAATTAAAATATCATAACTTAATGATCACAGACTTATGAGACTTTTGAGGGACAAGCAGACATTTGTTAATAAACTCTATTACTCCAGCCTTTGGTCATAAAAGATTTGCGTATTTTTAAAAACGTGAGTTACTTCCCCTGATTTAGCTTATTACAAAAATGTGCTCCTAAAATATTACCCATCATTTAAAATAGAAATAAAGTACAAATTGAATGCAAAATTATATAAGGATGTTACCTCAAGGATAAAAACTTTCTTTAAATATACCAACAAAAATATATTGCAAATTAATATTGCAAATTATTTTTGACAATCATACTTTTATTAAAGCACAGATATATTATATGCCAGCTTTAGCTGGCACTTATGGTAGAAGCATCGTTTTGGAATAAAGAACGATAACTCTCTCTACACGACCCATCTGAAAAGTTTCGTCACTCTCGTTAAATCTCGTACGATTTTGTTTTTTAATGGCGGCCAAATTTAACATTTCAACGTGAGCATGAAAAAACATTTGAAAACGGGACCGATCGGAATAATTTCGATGTTAAATACGACATGAATTTTTGTTTGTTTACAAAAACAAGAATTCAGAAATTTTGGTAACTTGTGTAGCTTATTTAAATTTTATTGTACCACGGAAATTACCGAAGTTAGGACAACAACATCTGACGCCATGTTTCGTCTGCTTCAACTTTCCATGATCAGTGAGGTCAAAACAAATTACTTGAATAATCACAGGTACTTCATTTAAAAGTCACAAAATCATAATTAACGATAACATATTTAGCGTAAAAGTTCCGTCCAGCCATGGGAACACAGACAAAACCTCTGCATTTCGGATTTTTTTTTATAATGACCATGCGGCATGCGGAGTAAACTCCGGTGCACTGATTGACTACTCATGCTACTTGTCTTATGTTCATCTGCCACATAATTCCACACATCAAGGAACAGTGATAATGACGTTGGTTATACTATTGAATGTGATCACGGTTATTCATGTAGCCAATGGCGAAACCAGAACATTTCAAAAGAGTGGCACGCTGACGCGGCGCTCCAGTCATGCTTTAGTGATAATTCCCTATATAATCAACAATTCCCTCCCCCCCGATCCGACTATGGTAGCCCACAGACTAAATCACAACTTTAAATGGATGTCTACGAGAAAACCATGCAAAATCAAAAAAAAATTATGAAAGGGGTTGTGGAATTTTCAGCTGATTTTGGGTTCCTAGTAAAGTATTAAGTACATCTAATAGTTCTATGGTTAAAAAATGACACTTTATCTCAAATTATGTGAATCCAGGGCAATTCTAGTTTAGTACCAAATTTGCTGGAAAATGTTGTTGAAAATGGACATTTTTGGGTTTTTTTTATTGAATAGTTCAAAGTATTATATGACAAAAAAAATTGTTTGGCCTTAAAATTCAGACTTTCTACTAAAATAAACTGTAATTTGGATCTTATTTCAACCTTTATTTTTGTTTTTATTTTTATTGACATAATTGTGTTTTTCTTAAATTTGAAATCAGCCTGTACTGAAAATGTCCATAACACCTCAAAAGTCACTCAAATTGAAAAAATATTTTGTTAAATGTTATGGTTTACTACAAACTAGTATTCCTTAACGGGATTTTGGTTGCAAATTGATATAAGCTTATTTGAATAAAAGATGAAAAACTGAAAAATATAGCTAAAATTATCTCCCTTTGTAAAACTCTTCACAATAAAAGGTAGATTTAGTGTCAATAACAGAAGGAGGGAAATCAACAAATGTGCAGAAGGATAGGAAATAATGATATTTTTGATGAATATGGTGTAGCCAAAAACTGATTTTTATTGAAAGAGTGTAACAAAGACATAGCAAACCATGTGGCAAAGACATTCCCACTTCCACTGGAATAAGTCTGATCCTGATCAGATAGTCTAGACATGACTCATGAGTCTAGACTATCACTATCATGTCTAGGTTTCAGACTCACATTTTAAAATGCATATGCTGCAAACATGGACAGGAGTTGGATTGCAGTAGACAAGAAGACAAAATGAGTTGCTGCCATCCTTTCATGACCCTTCCAAATCTAGCAACGGAAATTTCAAAAGCAAAACTTTCAGTTTCAGTTTGTTCTGGTAAGTTTGTTATTTTTTTTTTGTGGTTAGAAAAAGCAATTTGACACCATAAAAAGACCTTCTGTAGAAACATCACATCTGATTCAAAACATAAATATCGGAAGAAGAGCATAGACCATTTCTCTTTGGGAAAAAAAAGGGGGGGTATTTACATAATTTTCTTGAAGCAAACACTGATTTAATTTTCATTGACATACATTTATAATGATTTAAAATTCTTCTAAAACTAAAAGATTTATGTGTTTGCCTTCTAAATTTTAATAGAAAAACTTTTTTCTCTCTCAGTCTCTCAAGAATCATGATAAAATACATGTATATATTCTATTATTCTATATATTCTATTACAAAGCCCTCCGGTATCGGGAGTTTGTTTGACAAATTGTCAATAGAGTCCATTGACTCCAAATTTAAAAATAATGGTTGCTTCATATCCCTTTTTTTTTTAAATACAACCCATTGAAATAGAAAACATTCAGTAGATAGATATAGGAAGATGTGGTATGAGTGCGAATGAGACAACTATCCATCCAAATAACAATTTATTAAAGTAAACCATTATAGGTCAATGTACGGCCTTCAACACAGAGCCTTGGCTCACACGGAACAACAAGCTATAAACATGATAAAGGACCCCTAAATTACTAGTGTAAAAACCTTCGAACAGGAAAATCAATGGTCTAATTTATATATAAAAAAAAGAGAAATGAGAAACACGTATAAATTACATAAACATACGAAAACTACTGTACATTTATGCCAACTAAAAAGTATGTGTGTTAACCGCACTACCCTTACCTACCTTTATTTTTATCCCTACCCTAAATATTTTTGTGACAGGTTTTGATTAAGCACTGTTAAAGTCACAATATAGCTCCCAAAGAGTTGTGGATTTCCTTTCTTTATTCATTTATTTACCAGTACTACATGTACATTGTACAATGCAGCTAAATTGATACAATATATATGGTTCTCAATCTCAAAAAAATGTTTTACAATTATGAGCTGTTTTTTTTTCTCTCTAAAAATTGGTTACTGTGAGACTTTTTCTTTACATTTCCTTCGTGCAGGTCATGTATCACAGTTATAAACATGGAAAGAGAACTTGTACATGTCTTTACTTCTATCGTTAATAAAATAGAATCTGAATAGAATATGCTTACAAATGTATTCCAAATTAAAGGGCCCAGAAGGGGCAACATGAGATTATAACATTACAGATTACTCAGATAAAACAAATTCAAAATAACAATACTGAAGAAATGAATTACTTGATGATGTGATTGATATCATAGCATTTATGACATTTACACAAATTAATTATCATATCTACAAAACTTTTTTTTTCAATGAACCAATGCATTATGTTAAGCCAACCCTAACTTAATGTACAATGTACATGTACAAACTGTAGATGTAACTCACTGTACTGATCATGCAAATGTACAAATATACAATATTTTATTTCTTATCAACAGGTTAATGTTGAAGATGGAAAAGCACAAAAATAATGTTAAAATGAAAGCAGATATGATAGGAGATCACATAGGTAAATATATGATATAATTGATAAAAAAATGAATCAAACAAGTCATAACAAGAGACTACTAAATAGACAGCAAATAAGACCTGTGTTGTGGCATTATTTGTGAAATATAATCATATATAGAAATTGGAAATTCACCAGTTACATTTATAATTGTAAAAACATGATAAATAATCAATAAATTAGATTAACCCTTCAATTTTAACAATCTGGTGAACAAAAAGTAAACATAACACACAGAACACTCAAATTATTTTTTTATGATCAATTAAGGGCCATATCAGTACAGTTTACACAACAAAATTTTCATTACTCATCGTTGGAATTGTTCTCTTTATAAGAATTAAACCTAGACAAAAATATGTTTTCTTGTCAGCTTGACACTGAGATCCTCATGTATAGTATACTTGCATTTATGGTAAACCTGAAGACTACATTTGTATTTTTCATTTTTGAAAAATACACTTTTTCATTATTACAGCTATTTTCCTAATGCGTGTAGAGTAAAACTTTGGTAGGTTCGCTTGCTCTGTTTGTATAAATATTGATTCAAACTTTGAAATTAAGGTTGATATCTTCAAACAATAAATATAGGCATATTTGAACCTTTATGGAGTACTTTAAAATTTGATTAGATGTTATGTCAATTGCAATTGTACAATATACAAACAAACCATGCAAGCTAACCGAAGTCTTAGATTTACATGCCTTAGGAAATTAGCTGTAAAATTAATTATATATTTGTTTCCAATGCTTATTGTTTTACCAATTTCAAATGTTTTGGCTTGTTTTTAAATTAGTCTATATCAGCTATAGGGTCAAAAGGGTCCAAAGTTAAACTTGATTTCATAAAACAATTGAATAATTGGTGTTCTTTGATATTATGCAAAATTAAATGGTGTATTGTACTTTTTTGGGTTAAATACTTCTTATATGTTTAGATTTTTAACATTCATTTTCAAATTGCAAAAAAGATCATGGGGGCAAAAAAACCTTTGTTAGTTTATTAAAATATTATTGAAGTTTTTTTTTCTATGCTAAATGTTATCATGCATTTAGCATGTTTAGATTTATGATTTGGGCTCAGTTTTCAAGTTGCTTCAAATTGGGGTCCAAACTTTAACTTTGTTTAAATTCATTAAAAATTGCATATATGGGGTTCTTTGATATGATAAATCTAATCATGTCTTTTAAACTTTAGATTTTGGATATTGGCACAAGTCCAATTTCAAAATCATCAGTTCTTTTACCACATTTATTCTGTGTCAGAAACCTACATGTATGATGTGTCTAATAATTCATCACAATCCAAATTCTGAACTGTATCATGTGAATCAAGTTTGAATGTAGTGTCTATATAGTGCCCCCCTCCCAACCTGATGAAGGTGCAATTTCTGCATTTGTAATAGAATGTACCCTTGAGCTGTTTTATTCTCATTGTTGAAGGTTGTACAGCGGCATTACATTCATTTCATTTGAACTTTTGTGGATATTTGTCTCATTTGCAATCAATACTCATCTCCCTATTTTTGTATTGTCATAACGTCATAAATACAAGATGAAATCTGCAAAATTAACTTCATTAAAATTAAGTTTGCTGCAGCTTGGAATAAGAAAAAAATCAAATTTAGGTCCATTTTTAGCTAGTAAACTTTATTTCTTATTCTATGTACTGGAATGTCAGAGTTGTGATTATCGAAACACATTTTACACTAAGACAAAGTTAATAAGTAATTTCTTTTTAGGAAATTTCAATCATTTAATGTATAACAATTGTTTTCTTATTATTTTTTACAGACATTTGGTGATCCAAAAATAACTGGAGTTCATGAAGGAAGACTGATTGCTGAGACACATTTTTGTTGATAAACATGTTTATGATGAAGAAAAACTTAGATAATAATACTGATACTTGAATAAGGCTCTGATCTGTCTTTGATTTTTCCTGTTGATGTTAAAAATTGCAAGCTCAAATAAAAATAAATTGAAATGGAACTCATATGCTTTGAAAAAAAGGAAAAAAACGGCAATGTGAATCTCGCTGAAGTCTTGAAAACCACCAAGTCAACACACAGTTGCAACACAAATGAGAAGAGAGAGATATTTGCTAGGAAATAGAATGTTCTCACTGTCTCACCATCATCAAGGCTTTCTCATCAGCGAATAAGAAGTCTAAAATTACTTCTGTATTAAAAGGTCATCAGTATTGAAGACAATCAAGAAGATTACAAATGGACTTGGCCATTTGATCAACATAATAATATTTTCATTTGTCAGAAATTGTTTCTTAGATTGACCATCTAGTTTTATTCATTGAATTATTAGTAAATTACCTTTCATAGTTCATGTAGTTACATGTATGTAAATTCTTATAAGATAGTATGGAAACAATTTAATACTTCCCTAAATTCTATACCTAATGCAACAATTGTCTTGTGCTGTTAAGTCGATTAGAATTAACTTTTATGTATGTTTATAATAATCTTATTCTTGCATGTAAGCACCATTTAGTGTTATTGTATCATCTTTATTGATTGTTAAATATAATACTAATGCTATAAAAAATAATAACATTTATGATCATTTATACAGATTGAGATATTTAAAAATGTATCAATGCTAAAAGAGAATTTATAAATTTAGACCTTTTTTTAGGAGAATTTTAGAAAGTACTACAACAAAAGCAAACCAAGAGTATATGCTCAAATGCACTATTAACTCTCTCTCCAGATAACCAAATAGAGATATGTTTATATTTTATTAAATTGATAAAGTGTATGTTAGTTTAAATTAATATGTACATGCAATTTTAAGGTTTTAAAAATCAGCATTTTTATTGGATTATCTCCCTTTGTACAATAGAAATTCAGATTTTATCCACACTGTCTCAGGTACTCATGATCAAAATGACTTATATGGTAACCAGCATGCAAGTAAAAGGTTGCAACCTGTCTTAATTTTGTCTACCTGTCAGACACAACTTCTGAATGTCAATACTTAAGATTTTTCAATATGATGAACTTGACATTGAATTTCATATCATTTTTCAGTAACCAGAATACAACTTTAGTAATTAGCAAGCTGCAATAACCAAAAATGGAATTACTAGGAAGAAATGAATGGATTTTACTCTTAAAGTAATAGGGACAAGTGTACTAAAGGAATTTGGAATAAAAAAAAATACCAAAAAAAAATTGTCTTTGGCAGCTCCCCCCTTTTTTAAGCCTTATGCTTACTATTGTTTGTGACACAAAAATCCATTTCACTTTGAATTTTCTATTTGATTTACCTATATTGCATGTTACAATCTGTATAATTCAAGTATTTCTTTTTGAATGCTTGGTTTCATTAAAATATGAGACTTTCCTCAATTTATTGCGAAAATACAAAAAAAAAGGGGGGGAGGCTATCTAAATGATCAATAAAATCTATGAAATTAATTTACAACCGAAATCCCTTCAAAATATTTTGAACCAAAGAAAATGCAAAGCATTTCTGAAATTTAGGGTAAATTAAAGCGACTTTTGGGCTGTAGTGTCTGTTTTAGTGTGATTAGATGAAAAGGCCATATTTTTTATCATTTTATGTGTTTTGCCACACCCTTATTTTCTATATATATCATTATGTTTAATAAAATTATGTGATTTATACTTCATACACATCCTATCTGTGCTATTAAAGTATTTAAACACTCAGAAGTATTATAGTATTTATTTCTATTTGAGAAATTTATGAAATCTATGCATTTCAGTAAATGCATCTATAAATAAACTCGAAAATACCCTAAATCCCTATCGTTGCCATGGTTACCAGCAGTGCAAGGGCTTCAAACTTGCATGACTTTCATATGAGGTCAACCTGAACATGTCAGCAAAGTTTCATCAAAATCAAACAACTTTGCATGGAGCACCATCTGCATGGTTTTCTCGTAGATGCCCATTTAAGAACAAAAGTTTAAAACAAATGAAATTATTCAAATAATTCACAATCTTTTAATTCTGTATTTCCTTTGGCAAACTCTCAACAAATCTTTTTATTGATTATGTCACATATCAGATATATATCTACCTTAATTATAAGTTCCAGGAGAAGGAAACTGTTTTGTTTTCTCTCTCTCTAAGTTTAATCATAGAAGGAGACTTGAGTCTGAGTAGTACATTTAGTACTGTATATATTGTATGCTCCCATATTGTTCAAAATTGGATTTTATGGGAAGATTATATGATAACCCATGAGAATACCATGACTTTGATAGGTATATACAGGGCATGTTACTTGGAAGTATGTGGGCTACATCCTTTAAAATTCAAGCTGCAGCAGTCCCCCTGTATATATTTTATGCATCAGTTTAAACCTGATCAAAACATTTTCACTCTACCAGGTACTTAAATATTACTATATTACTATCAGGTTCACATTTCAACCTATTTAGCAATACACACTTATAGTTACATGTATATAACATCACAGTACCAAAATTGCACTCAGTTACCAAATTGCACCTATTCAGCAAAAATAAACCTGCAGAATTCTTACAAGTTTTCTTTCACCATGTAAAGTTATATAATTATCATCTTTTTAAAATGAGCAAATTAAATTTGTTACCAGCATCCTTTTCTTCAAAAAATAATAGTTGAAGCATGGAATAATGTCAAATTGTTTGAAATATTTGAAGAAATAAAACAAAACATCTGTTTATATTCCAGTTTTAAGGATTTGAAATTAACCATACATGTAATGATGTATGGAATTTGGGTACTGACCTCATTACAGTATCATGGATTGTTTGGAGGTCATTTCAAACCCATTTTTCTATGACTCTACATGGACTCAAAATTAAATTGGTGTAACTATATTGTAAACAAGGATAGTTTACAAAAAAAGCACAGAATACACTTTTGCCTGGTACATAAAAAAACGTTGGTGAAAAATAACTGACAATATAGGTGCAATTTGGGTATTCTCATGTTAAGCAACTTCACAACAGAAATACAAATTTATTTTCATGACCAAAACAAAAAAAGTACAAACCTAAAGGCAATAAAATACTTCGCCATGCCTGATACGACAACAGATGTATATTTAGCATATAAAAAACACTAAATGTTTTATGTCAGTTGAAATCAAACATGTTTTAATTTTGAACCCTTCAAACTTCAATATGGACTAATTTGAAAACAGGTATCAGGTGAACTCAAACATTTCTATTCAGCAGAAGTGTTTAACTCCTTAATTTTATATGATAGTAAGTCCTACAAAAATATTGAAAATGTGTACATTTAATTTTTTTTCTAGCTTCTCTCATGTGAAAGCGGTACCTTTTTGGTCACTATTTATGTGTTGCGTCTAAATAAGAATTGTAACACTTGATAGTGACTGAACAGGTTAAACAAATACTTCTCAAGAAACAGAAAAAGAAGACAACTTGGAACAGCACCAGTCATGCCAGTATACATGTATGTATGAATAAAAACTCAGATCAGAATAGCATGGACAATATCTTAGTTATATGTCCTTGTGAATATATAGTGAGGAAAGTTATCAATAATTCTGCAGATAATGCAATTTTATCAAGTGTTTTGTACATTTTCTGTTAAATTTCACACAATAAGTGAAACATTCAAACAGGCTAAACTAAATTTTTATTACTGAAAGTTTCAAACAATGACAAGTGTTTTATTTACCAAATAACTCATGTGTTTCTGTGAGAGAAAAAAACATGTGCAATTTTGGTAATTAAAGGGAAAGAAGATCCTTTTGCAGCGCACTGGCGCATATCAATTGTGAATATATACTTATCAAATATATTTTCTTTATCATGATACTCAAGTCGACATTATTAAGAAGTACACATCATAGGAAAAATGCACCAATTACAGATAAAATATTTAAATCACCCTATTTTGTGTGCATCTCCAGCCAAATCATGCAAATCAGTATTTGTTGCACCTATATATACTAGACCAGTAAAATCAATGTATCTAAGTTAAATTTTGGAAGAAAAACCAAAAATTTGGAAAAAAAAACCAACCCAAAAATGTCATGAATGTTGTACCATAACCAAAAAATCAATTCTAATCTTCCTTTTGTGTATTGATCCTTCTAGTAAAATTTCATAGAGATACATTCACTTATACTCAAGTTATTGTGTGGAAACCAAACATGCCAAATGTGTCTTCTAGAAAACAACTATGACATGATTAAGCATTTCTCAAAAGCAAATTTTTGACATGCTTGTATTTCCCATTTCCATTCTCAATTTTATTCTGTTGTCATATAAAAACTTGAAAAGTAAGCTACATCATGTACATGTAACAAAAAAAAATATATGCAAGAAATGACATAAAACTGACTCTGAATACAAGAGACTCGCAAACTGAAGATGATCAGGAATACAATACAATATTGTGGCCAAGTTTGGTTTGATTTGGCCTAGTAGTTTCAGAGGAGAAGATTTTTGTAAAAGTTAACGACGACGGACGACGACGACGACGGACGACGGACGACGGACAAAGACGGACGACGGACGCCAAGTGATGAGAAAAGCTCACTTGGCCCTTCGGGCCAGGTGAGCTGAAAATGGGGAATGTGTAGTGTAACTATACAAGTATCAGGACAAAATTGGCTTGATCAAAGTATAAAAAGTGACTAGTTAAAGACTAAAAGTGCTTTCTGTTATCTATTCTTAAAAGATATTTAAGTATACAAACTGTTTGATTTACTTTTTTTTTACCCAAAGTCTACATAAAACAGTAAACAAAACAAAAGACAAAAAGGCACAAAAACTAACAAGAAGAAACTAGAGGCTCTAAAGAGCCTGTGTCGCTCACCTTGGTCTATGTGCATATTAAACAAAGGACACAAGTGGATTCATGACAAAATTGTATTTTGGTGATGGTGATGTGTTTGAAGTTCTTACTTTACTGAACGATTTTGCTTCTTACAATTATATCTATCATGAACTTAGATGAATCATGACCAGGTCACGCCACACATTTTTTAAACTAGATACCCCAAAGATGATTGTAGCCAAGTTTGGATTAATTTGGCCAAGTAGTTTCAGAGGAGAAGATTTTTGTAAAAGATTACTTTAATTAACGAAAAATGGTTAAAAATTGACTATAAAGGGCAATAACTCCTTAAGGGGTCAATTGACCATTTAGGTCATGTTGACTTATTTGTAGATCTTACTTTGATGAACATTATTGCTGTTTACAGTTTATGGCTATCTATAATAGTATTCAAGATAACCAAAAACGGCAAAATTTCTTTAAAAATTACCAATTGGAGGGCAGCAACCCAACAACCAGTTGTCCAATTCATCTGAAAAATTCAGGGCAGATAGATATTGACTTGATTAACAATTTAACTTCTTGTCAGATTTGCTCTAGATGCTTTGGTTTCATAGTTATAAGCAAAAAACTGCATTTTACCCCTATGTTCTATTTTTAGCCGTGGCGGCCATCTTGGTTGAATGGCCAGGTCATCGGACACATTTTTCAAACTAGATACCCCAAAGATGATTGTGGCCTAGTAGTTTCAGTGGAGATTTTGTAAAAGATTACTTAGATTTATGAAAAATGGTTAAAGATTGACTATAAAGGGCAATAACTCCTAAAGGGGTCAACTGACCATTTTGGTCATGTTGACTTATTTGTAGATCTTACTTTGCTGAACATTATTGCTGTTTACAATTTATCTCTATCTATAATAATATTCAAGATAATAACCAAAAACAGCAAAATTTCCTCAAAATTACCAATTCAGGGGCAGCAACCCAACAACCGATTGACCGATTCATCTGAAAATTTCAGGGCAGATAGTTCTTGACCTGATAAACATTTTTATCCCATGTCAGATTTCCTCAAAATGCTTTGGTTTTTGAGTTATAAGCCAAAAACTGCATTTTACCCCTATGTTCTATTTTTAGCGGTGGCGGCCATCTTGGTTGGTTGACCAGGTCACGCCACACATTTTTTAAACTAGATACCCCAAAGATGATTGTGGCCAAGTTTGGATTAATTTGGCCAAGTAGTTTCAGAGGAGAAGATTTTTGTAAAAGATTACTTTAATTTACGAAAAATGGTTAAAAATTGACTATAAAGGGCAATAACTCCTAAACGGGTCAACTGACCATTTTGGTCATGTTGACTTATTTGTAGATCTTACTTTGCTGAACATTATTGCTGTTTACAGTTTATCTCTATCTATAATAATATTCAAGATAATAACAAAAAACAGCAAAATTTCCTCAAAATTACCAATTCAGGGGCAGCAACCCAACAACCGATTGACTGATTCATCTGAAAATTTTAGGGCAGACAGATCTTGACCTGATCAACATTTTTATTCCATGTCAGATTTCCTCAAAATGCTTTGGTTTTTGAGTTATAAGCCAAAAACTGCATTTTACCCCTTTGTTCTATTTTTAGCCGTGGCGGCCATCTTGGTTGGTTGACCAGGTCACGCCACACATTTTTTAAACTAGATACCCCAAAGATGATTGTGGCCAAGTTTGGATTAATTTGGCCAAGTAGTTTCAGAGGAGAAGATTTTTGTAAAAGATTACTTTAATTTACGAAAAATGGTTAAAAATTGACTATAAAGGGCAATAACTCCTAAACGGGTCAACTGACCATTTTGGTCATGTTGACTTATTTGTAGATCTTACTTTGCTGAACATTATTGCTGTTTACAGTTTATCTCTATCTATAATAATATTCAAGATAATAACCAAAAACAGCAAAATTTCCTCAAAATTACCAATTCAGGGGCAGCAACCCAACAACCGATTGACTGATTCATCTGAAAATTTTAGGGCAGACAGATCTTGACCTGATAAACATTTTTATCCCATGTCAGATTTCCTCAAAATGCTTTGGTTTTTGAGTTATAAGCCAAAAACTGCATTTTACCCCTTTGTTCTATTTTTAGCCGTGGTGGCCATCTTGGTTGGTTGACCAGGTCACGCCACACATTTTTTAAACTAGATACCCCAAAGATGATTGTGGCCAAGTTTGGATTAATTTGGCCAAGTAGTTTCAGAGGAGAAGATTTTTGTAAAAGATTACTTTAATTAACGAAAAATGGTTAAAAATTGACGACGACGGACGACGACGGACGACGGACGCCAAGTGATGAGAAAAGCTCACTTGGCCCTTCGGGCCAGGTGAGCTAAAAATAAGCGATGCAGCGCGACACGACATATTGTACAAATCATTTCGACACACGTTACCCTGGTGCTATCCCAAAATCCTGGGGAGAACACTGAGTCATATATACCTTTTTCTGAGGAAAATTCTTAAATTTGTTCACATTTAGAAGAAGTTTACTTATTTTTAATTGCTTCCTTCCAGCATTTGTCTAGGAAGCAATTCTCCGACACATTTTCCGTATGCATAGTGACCTGAGCGTAACCCTCCTCGTTAAAATCTGGTGGTTTCAATACCCATGGATCTGTCATTAAAATAAACAATTATCTGATTGTTCATGTCAATGACCATGCTTTTTGTTATTTGCTATAAGGTGACAATCGGTAAACTTCATCTTCAAAACACGGCATTTAATGAGAAGCCATATTTGTTAAATCATAACAGACAGAGAGAAAAAAAATTGACGATTAAACAATATATATGCGTAAAAAATGATAATGTGACGGGATTGCTTCCCTTAGAAAAACTTAGTAAATACTTAGTCAGCCGTAAGCGGTTGAAGTAAGGAAGTACTTCTTTAGCTCAGTCGGTATACACGCTGCCTTGTAACACAGAGGTCCCGGGTTCGAGTCCCGGTGGAGACAAGCAATTTTGTAATGAAATTCGTGCTCTCCGGTTACATTGGCGCCCAACTAAAAAACCCACGGTAGTTAGAGAGGAATTCTAGCTAGGGTATGTTTGTGTGAGTCATAATGGTATGATGACTCTTGAGATGGGGGAAGTGTGACGGGATTGCTTCCCTTAGAAAAACTTAGTAAATACTTAGTCAGCCGTAAGCGGTTGAGCTAAGGAAGTACTTCTTTAGCTCAGTCGGTATACGCGCTGCCTTGTAACACAGAGGTCCCGGGTTTGAGTCCCGGTGGAGACAAGCAATTTTGTAATGAAATTCGTGCTCTCCGGTTACATTGGCGCCCAACTAAAAAACTCACGGTAGTTAGAGAGGAATTCTAGCTAGGGTTTGTTTGTGTGAGAGTCATAATGGTATGATGACTCTTGAGGTGGGGGAAGTGTGACGGGATTGCTTCCCTTAGAACATTTGGTAGATACTTAGTCAGCCGTAAGCGGTTGAGCTAAGGTAGCACTCCACAGTTAGGTGTGTAGTTTCGCATTTTGGCCCCTGTGGATTTTTCAAATATGAGAGCTAGTGTGCAATAAAATTCATTTTTGGATAGCTGAGTATTAAAATAGCCTTTGTATTGGGTTTATATGAACATCAAGATTATGTAATGTATGTAATATAGGCTGTTTTCTGTATGACAGGCCGTATTTGCATGTCCCTACCATACATTGGTCTAGCAATTATTGTAATGTTTTTTTCCAACTTTTTATCGCACAAACTTTGTGATTGGATTTTACGAAAAAATGAGGCGAAAGACACCCATTTTTTATTTGATCATTAGGAAGATTTATGAAAACAGTTTCTAAAAAGGTATCACTCAAAGGCATTGAAATTCTAGTTTGATCCAAATTTTGGGGGGATATGTGACATGTCCACCCCCCTTTTTGCAATATTTTATGGTAAATAAAAGCAGAATGTTGCCATGGATACACATAAAAGGAATTAATTTTCACTCTTTTAACTTTTGAAAATCAAATCTATGGAATATACTGATTACATACATATGCACATGTACAACACAAACAGTTAGGTTAATGTATTAGAAATCCAGGAATAGGAGATGATAAAACATTTTGTGGCTCATTTTTTATTTTATTTTCTAACTGTGGAGTGCTACCTAAGGAAGTACTTCTTTAGCTCAGTCGGTTAGCGCGCTGCCTTGTAACACAGAAGTCCCGGGTTCGAGTCCCGGTGGAGACAAGCAATTTTGTAATGAAATTCGTGCTCTCCGGTTACAATAAATTCGTTCACAGAGGACTTAGTTTATGATATATACATCGAAACCTCAAAACTTTCCAAACAGCACAGGTCAGTCTGTACCACAGAGTAGTTTTTGAGGTGAAAATACGGCCATATTTGTCCATTTGTTATGATGAACCAAGGATTTGTATAGTTAGGTAACATATTTTGTGGATGAGATAAATATTTGAGAATGTCATGTTTTGAAATTTTTAGAATTGTAGAGTATATATAGTCTTACTATACACCGAAAAGTCACATTCTTGAATGAACAAACTTCTCTGGTAACATGTTTATGCTAATTTTTGATTTTTTTGTACTTTCGTTTTGGTAACTTGGAAATATGCCTAATGGAGGATAGAAACAGTATAATTTCGGAACTCTCCGGATTCTTCTTTGGGAAGTAGGACAAATCGCCCCACACCAAATCGGCCAACTATTTTTATCAACTCTCTCCACTTTTAAAAAAAGGCAGTGACTATTTTACATGTTTTACCGGCACCGGCAAAATAGCAAATTTTCTATTTAGCCGGCGCCTTCAAAATAAAAAAATGATTTGCACATATTACTGCCACAAAATATCAAGAAACATGGACGTCTAAACCCACTGTCATTGGTCTTCCAAACAATGTGTAGCCTACCCGAAAGAGCAATTGTTTACCATTGCATAAGAAAAGTTACAAAGAAATTGATTTTCTTCTATTAGAATGGACAGTTGGAAGCAAGTTAGCAAAACATGCTGTTAATTTTTTTTTTTGATAACTGAGGAACAGGTTGAAACAAATTCAAATTCAAATATATTTTATTGCTTATCAAAGCGCCCACAAGCTAGGAGCAGAACAATCAACATTAATTACATACAAATGATTACAAGTGATTCAATATGATTAAGACACAATGTTATAAAAAAAAATATTTATTGAGACAAGTAGAATATAAAATTGAGAATGGAAATGGGGAATGTGCCAAAGAGACAACAACCCGACCATAGAAAAAAACAACAGCTGCAGATGAAGGTCACCAACAGGTCTTCAATGTAGCGAAAAATTTCCCGCACCCGGAGGCGTCCTTCAGCTGGCCCTAAACAAATATATACTAGTTCAGTGATAATGAACGCCATACTAATTTCCAAATTGTACACAAGAAACTAAAATTAAAATAATACAAGACTAACAAAGGCCAGAGGCTCCTGACTTGGGACAGGCGCAAAAATGCGGTGGGGTTAAACATGTTTGTGAGATCTCCCCCCTCCCCCCATACCTCTAGCCAATGTAGAAAAGTAAACGCATAACAATACGCACATTAAAATTCAGTTCAAGAGAAGTCAGAGTCTGATGTCAGAAGATGTAACCAAGGATTTGTATACAAATCCTTCACTGAAAATCTAAATTAGTCACGATGACTATTCAGTTAGTCAAATATCAGTCGAAAGGTAGTCAAAAGCATATATGACTACCCATCAAGTCATTATGACTACCTGCATAGTCAATTGACTATGTTAGTGGTCACAGCACCACGTGGTGTAGAGTATCGGTTTTCACGCGCACTCTTTCGCGTTCCCTTTATTCCATAGATTGTGTAGATGTAAACAAACCAGAAGGCACGGAAACTGTTATTTTGTCATATAAACCAATTGTTTAAAGTAAGTATGATGTATATTTGTTTTAATTCTAACTTACAAAAATTGAATTTAAGAAAAAGGAGTGTATAAATGAAAGTAATATCGGCACATGTTGACGTAACGACAATAAAAAGGGGGGGGGGTATGTATACGGGGATATCAATTTTGATACACATACAACGTATTGTCGATTGAAAAGAGTATTTAGCGATATCTTTTTTTCATCTGAGCAAACACTTAAAAATAAACACTGCAATCGATATTCACAACAATGAATTAAAAACTCAAGGTGGCTGTCAAGATCCTGGTGCTAACATTTCAATGCTGTGATATAGGATGGGTGGCTGTCAAGATCCTGGTGCTTACATTACAATGGTGTGTTATAAGATGGGTGGCTGTCAAGATCCCGGTGCTTATATCACAATGTTGTGATATAAGATGGGTGGCTGGCGAGATCCCGGTGCTTACATTACAATGTTGTGGTATAAGATGGGTGGCTGGCAAGATCCAGGTTCTTACATTACAATGTTGTGGTATAAGATGGGTGGCTGGCAAGATCCGGGTGCTTACATTACAATGTTACAATGTTGTGATATAGGATGGGTGACTGACAAGATCCCGGTGCTTACATTACAAATTAATGGTATAAGATGAGTGATTAAATCACTAGATCAAAGATTATAAAATTTGTTTTTTCTTTAAACTTTTAACATTACTGATAATCTTGTTTATTGTTATATTTTAGCTTCTAAAATGATACAATTATATTTTTCAGAAAATGAAGACATTGCTATTTGTATGAACACAGCTGAGAGATTTTTTTACCATAAAGAATACCACACTGACACATGCAGAGTTGTTACCGACAAAATATCTGAAATAAACACTTCAAATTAACAATGAGTTTATAATAAATTAATTTTCTTTATTTGATTTTTGACTTTAATATATGTAACAGAGTAATGGTTACACATGGAAACTTGAGATATAGGAAGGTTTTGAACGTTGAGCACTTTGTGGTCCTATACTATTGTCATTGTTAGTAATGATGCTGTGGTATTTTTAATGATATTATATTCAAGATGTATTTGTCAATCCCATGGAAGAAAAACAACAAAAAGTAGAATAACAGAAGAAATGAACCATAACAGAACGAAACGGAATGAAACGCACACAAATTAAATGGTAGAACAAAAAAACACAACACAAATTAAAATAACAGTCTAACAGTCGTGACTATTCACAGTAATCATGTTGACTAACCAACATGGTCACTTCCGACTATATCAATCAGCCATATGGACTACATTCAATTGTCAAACTGACAAATGTGCATAGTCAATTGAACAATCCAATTCGTCATAACGAGTATGACATATAGTCATTTTGACTTCCTAACATAGTCATAATGACCACCCTACTCAGTCAAATGTGACTAACCATCTAGTCAAACGACTAAGAGCATAGTCAAAATGATTAAAGTGCATTGTCATCTAGAGGACAGTCAAAATGACTAATTAAATTGGTCAAATTGACTAATTTAGATTTTCAGTGTTGATGTAACCAAAGAAAATAAACAAAATGACAATAATACATAAATAACAACAGACTACTAGCAGTTAACTGACATGCCAGCTTCAGACTTCAATTAAACTGACTGAAAGATTATGATTTCATCATATGAACATCAGGCACAATCCTTCCCGTTAGGGGTTTAGTATCATACCATCATAACGTATATGAGAAGAACATAACCCGTGTCATGCCAACAACTGGTTTTTGAATAAATGTGTTTAGTTCCGATGCAAAGACCCTATAAGTGAATCAATATTAACGCCAAAATATGCAATCTTTAACCTGACAACAGTATCGTAACTATGTCCCTTCTTAATAAGTTTATTCAAAGGTTTTGTTAGTTTTTGAGGTGAATACTGACACCTTTGTGCTTTATAAAGAATAATTCCATAAAAGATTGGATGTGAAATACCTGAACGTATAAGAAGTCTGCATGTTGAGCTATATTTACGAATGATGTCCTTATACCGATGATAAAATTTAGTAAATGTTTTGACTAGTTTGTGATATCGAAAACCCTGGTGTAATAATTTTTCAGTAATACATAAATTTCTCTCGTTAAAATCTAAAACATTGTTACATACACGAGCGAATCGTACAAGTTGAGATATATAAACACCGTAAGATGGTGACAAGGGAACGTCACCATCTAAAAATGGATAATTAACGATAGGAAATGAAAAATTATCTCTTTTATCATAAATTTTAGTATTCAGCTTTCCGTTAGTGATATAGCTATCAAGATTGAGGAAAGGGCAGTGGTCATTGTTAGTATTAGCTTTATTTAAAGTAAGTTCAACAGGATAAATTTCTTTAATATACATACTGAAGTCGTCATTATTGAGAGCCAAAATATCATCCAAATATCTAAAAGTATTATTAAATTTGTTTATCAGATGTTGTTTCGATGGGTCTTTGCTTATTTTTGTCATAAATTGTAACTCATAGAAATACAAAAACAGGTCCGCAATAAGTGGTGCACAGTTAGTCCCCATTGGAATTCCGATAATCTGACGATATACGGAATCCCCAAAGCGAACAAAAATGTTATCTAGTAAAAATTCAAGGGCATATATAGTATCAAAGCATGTCCAATTGACATAGTTTTTTTTGTTTATTGCTACTAAAAAATGACCTAAAAGATTTGAACATATATATTCACATTCTGATTTTTTAAATGCCCATTTAATTAGGTGTGTGAATTTTTTCTTAATGAGAATTTGAGGCAATGTGGTATACAGGGTAGAAAAATCAAAACTTTGAACAGATTCAAAATCACCAATATAATCATGCAATTTATCAAGTACTTCCAACGAGTTCTTGACACTCCAAAAGTAATTAATTCCACTATTTTCGAAGGCCTTTATATATATAAAGTGAATGAATAATTTATAATCAGGTTTTTAATGGTACCAAGTGTGCTGGTAAGAAGAATAGACAATTTAGTAGTGGAACAATGGCTTGAAGACGAAATAAATCTATATTTGTAAGGTGTTTTGTGTAGCTTCGGAAGCCAATACATAGTTGGGACTTTCATTGTATTTGGCTCTGCTTGTAAAACGGTAGCTAAAAGTTTATGTTTGTAACAGATGTCGTTTTCTGAAAATGGAGTCAGTTGGAATGTTGGTGAATTGGTGATTTCTTTTTTCAGAACCTCAATGTAAAATTTACGTCAAACAATAATAATATTATTAGCAGCTTTATCTGCCTGGACAAAAACAAATTTCTTGGCTAGTTCTTTTAGTTTATGTTTGATTCGAGAAATAGGTTTATTGTGGTTATTGTTAATAGTAAAATGTTCTTTAAAATGTTGAATACGTATATCAACTATCTTCATTACTGAATTAAAAAAAAGAGTCCAAAGATTTTTTGTCAGCTTTTTCCCGTTTTATCCATTTCATACAGTAAGTATGGAGTGAGTCGTGGATGATATTACGACACTCATTCCAATTAATAGTTGACGGGGGACGATATTTAGGTCCTTTACTGAGGAATGATTTTAACTCTCGGTCTTGAACGATGTTAAGAAGAATACAACAAGCATGTAGTGTTTAATAATATAACTAGGTCAAAAAGGGGGGTCCAGGGCCGTAACTAGCCTCTTTTGATAGTGAGGCAAAATATATTTGCCGAGCGTAGCGAGGCGAGATTTTTGGCGAAGCTCTTAGAAAAATAACGCAAAATCGTGCATTCTGAGCGTTTCCTAGACTCTCCTTGCATTGAAACGGCTTAATTAATATTAGTATTAAAATACCGGATCTGTCTGTCTGTTCTTGTCTTGTGATTGTGCTTAGACTTTGGTGATTTTTTTTATGACTAGATTTAAATATAGTGACAGTGCAGTATTATACTTAAAGTACTAGTTCTGCTTAAGTCCACACTAGGGACAATTCTTCACCTTGTTTTATGCCGGTATAAATGATTCTCTCAAAGTATTGTTGAAGACCCTCCATTAATTATCAAGATAAAGAGGAACAAAATCTTTGACTATTGATCATTTGTATTTTTCTATGCATTGACTTTGTGTGCGATTAGGTCCTCTGAAAGTGTACTCCATATTCCTTTATTTTCTCAACACGACTTAATGCAAGTTTAACCCTTCAATGTAAAAGGTCATATATGGCAATACCTTGTTGGTTTTTTTCTCCAATTATTTGATACCGGGTAATATGTGACCTTACTTTAATTCAAACCATGTCAGCTATCTAGTTTTATTTACAAAAAAACCCACTATTTTGTATTCTTTGATATCAATTATCCATGCAGAAAGGACCATTTTTTTTGTGTCCAGTAGCATCGTATATTCTAAAAATATTTTCTCGCACAATGTCTGGACATCGGTGGACATGCAACATTGCAAAACCACATTTACAAATGAAAATCAACACTTAGACTATAGTCATAAAGTAGGACAATAAATGAACAAAAGACAAACCCGGGACACAGAAGTACAAACTCAAAGGAAAACAGAAACATGGATAACAAAAAAATAACATGCAGGGGCGGCAACAAGGAGTGAAGAGAACTTGCGTGAAAAACAATTTGATATGAAGACAATCTTTTGTTTCAGTTTTATTTTGGGGGGTGGGGGTGGGGGGATTTCTAACATGAGGCATTTGCATCATTTGCCTCAATGTATTTACGGCCCTGGGGGTCACTAGGCATTACTATATCTATATCTATACTATTAAACGAGAAGACCTCATTTTGGGTGTCGCTTCTTTTCCTTCCACAATAAATCAATCATCATGCATCTATGTCCTATAGGTACAGTGGATAAAAAGTAAAAACACAAAAATACTGAACTCCGAGGAAAATTCAAAAAGGAAAATCAAAAATCAAAAGGCAAAATCAAAAGTCCAAACACATCAAACGAATGGATAACAACTGTCATATTCCTGACTTGGTACAGGCATTTTCTAATGTAGAAAATGGTGGATTGAACCTGGTTTTATAGCTAGCTAAACCTCTCACTTGTATGACAGTCGCATCAAATTCCATTACATTGTCAACGATGCATGAACAAAACAAACATACTCAAAGAGTAAAAATGTCAAAAATAGGGGTACAACAGTCAATATTGTGTTATCATCTTAATATCACTACATAAACAACAAATGTAACAAAGTAGCACAAAAAGGCATATATCAAACTTAACATTCTCATTTTGCTTTTCTTTATATTGGATAGTCATATTGAGTTATTTTGGGAGAAAAACGAGAAAAAAGGCGTCCGGATATGTTTCCGTCATTGGACGAAATTTTAAGTCATATTAGACTATCGGTTTGCGTTTTTTGGTATACCTTGAACATACATATACTACAAATAAAGAGTATTTTCTGTCTGATATCATTTTCAAGTTAACTATCCACGGCGGTCACAGAGTTTATTAGATAGAGATGGTCTGTATAATATATCAATGACCGCCGTGGATCGATTATTAAACTGAGAATTAAAAGTAAAAACAAAATACACTTTATAGTAATGAATGAGAGGGGGGCAGGACCTTTTCGGGACGTCGGGATCGGGTGCTTTTAAGATCGGAATTTCGGGATGACGGGATATTTAATTCTTATTAAATTCGGGACCTCGGGATTTCATGTTTGTACATGTAAGCCCGGGATCGGGAACCCTACGACACCACCACCCCCTTTATGAATGTTCATAATATACAGTTAAGCGCTAAAATTATTCATGTGTTATTAAAATTAATAGAGAACATTTTTTTGGGGGAAAAGGAGGAGCCGGGCTAGATAAAACAATTGTCCTGTCCCAAAGTACATATGACTTTTCATACCTTTTCTGAAATTCTCCAGTCTTTAAATCCTTTAAATAAATTCATTGATTACAAAAAAAAAGATGTGGTATGATTGCCAATGAGACAGCTCTCCATAAGAGACCAAAATGACACCGAAATTAACAACTATAGGTCACCTTACGGCCTTCAACAATGAGCAAAGTCAATACCCACAGTCAGATATAAAAGGCCACGAAATGACAATGTAAAACAATTCAAATGAGAAAACTAACGGCCTTATGTGTGTACAAAAAACAAATATATAACACATAAACAAACGACAACCACAGAATTACAGGCTCCTGCCTTGAATGTTCATAATATACTAAATGTATGTTAATAATGAAATAAATAGAAAACCAAAAATTGGGAATTTTGGAAATAGGAGGAGGGATACAAACAACTTTTTCCTGTCCCCAAGTACCTAGGACTTTTGATACTTTTCCTAAACATTCTCAAGTCATTAAATATTTTACAAAATTCTTCCTACAACACTTTACATACTTTCAACCACGCTCTGAATGCTCGCGATTTCGCGGGTGTGTTCTAGTATCATTTAAGGGAACTGGGCTCAAGTAGGATAAATGGTACTATAGTTCCGGCTTTCATAATAAATTTATACGCGTGTGTATTTGTCACGTACTTGGTGTAGTGACTTATGGGTATCGTACCTACCTTTCCTATATGAGGATAAATTTTCCAATAATTCTCCGAGTTTCTGGAGTATGGAAATATCTTCAGAGGACATTAGCCAAATAAATTGTGATTTAATACCTAAATCACTAAAATTGTTAAATCGTTGTTTTAAATTATTTAAAAAAGTTGAAACGAATATTTGAAAGTTTGTGGCACTGAAGAAGAAAATGAATTTCATCCTCAACCTCAGTACCACACAATTTACAGATACGATCTGACACTGTCAGATTCTTGTACCTTCACCTCTCAATCTCTAAATCGTGAGCACTGATACGGAATTTCGATAAGTAGTTTCTATATCTAAAATTTTCCTGCAAAAGGTAATTTTCTAAGCAAAATCTGCTTTTAAAAAGTCTATAAGTTCTAACAAAATTGAGAATGGAAATGGGGAATGTGCTAAAGAGACAACAACCCGACCATAGAGCAGACAACAGCAGAAGGTCACCAAACTGAGGTCTTAAATGCAACGAGAAATTCTCGCACCCGGAGGCGTCCTTCAGCTGGCCCCTAAACAAATATATACTGGTTCAGTGATAATGAACACCATACTAAACTCCAAATTGTACACAAGAAACTAAAAGTTTAAGTAATACAAGACTAACAAAGGCCAGAGACTCCTGACTTGGAACAGGCGCAAAAATGCTTGTTACCATATAGTTTATTGCCTCTGAAATCATTATTAAGCTCAGTTTGCCATATTAAATCATATTTTGATTGCATCTTTTTGCATAAATAGTTTTTAACCGGATTTTTGTGACAAAAATGTCGGTTATTGATTTGGGGATGTACGGCGGGCGGCCGGGCTGTCGGGCGGGCGGGCGGCAATCAAATGTTGTCCGTGCATTACTCATGAACCGTTCAACCAAAGCTTTTAAAATTGTAATATGTTGTTACTGACAACTAAATGAAGGTCAAGTTCAATAATGGCGATTTTGACTTTTACCGTTCAGGAGTTATGGTTCTTGAAAGATTGAAAAATGGAGTTTCCAGTCGTGTCCGTGCATTTACGCATGAACTGTTCTACCAAAGCTTCCCAAATTTTAATATGTTGTTACTGATGACAAAATGGAGGTCAAGTTCAATAATGACGATTTTGACTTTTACCGTTCAGGAGTTATGGTTCTTGAAAGATTGAAAAATGGTGTTTCCAGTCGTGTCCGTGTATTTACTAATGAACCATTCAATCTGAGCTTTTCAAATTTTAATATGTTGATACTGACTACAAAATGGAGGTCAAATTTGATATTGACGATTTTCACTTTCAGCATTCATCAGTTATGGTTCTTGTGATATTGCCAGGACACAAATAAATGTTAATAAATCCGGTTTGCTGTCGTTGTGACAGCCTCTTGTTTAACTTCGTCTTTAAATTAAGTGCATAATTTTTATTGATGCTAAAGTATTTAAATAAAGTTTGAATACTGGTATACCAGCTCTTTTTCTGTTCATCATGTAGAGATTTTGAGAGGCTGAAAGCTTCTTTTAATAATAAATCACAATGGCGTAGCTAGGTCATTTTTACGTGTACGCCCGAACCTTGGCGAGGGTTCCGAGGATCCCAAACGGGTCCATGTCAAACAATTGCTGCTAGTGGATTAAAGCTAGCTAGGAAGCGAAGCCCCCGGAAGCGAACGAGTTATCGATAATGAATACCATTCCTGTCACTAAAAACTCATCGGTAGCAAAATACTTTAGAATCTAAATGGTTTATTTGTTATGTTTGATAATTTGAAATATAATGGTCCTTTGATTCAGAGAAAATGTCAAAACCATTATATTTATAAAATATGTTTAAAAAGAGCTGTGGGGGTAAAGTACTTAACCCACAAAAACACCTTTTAATGTCCAAATTTCGTAAATGTACATGTAATCATTAATCTTCAGAGATGTTCGGGTGCAATATTAGATATCGTAAAGTGTTCTGTGGAACCCTGTTTTTTTTTTGTCAGGGATTTTCCCCGCAAAAAGAGAATCCATTTATCAGTCTAAAACGTTCAAAAGTTTTCTTTAGTCATTTGATCTGGAATATAAGTTTCGGTCCAAATTTCATGACTATCTATGAAGGATGTTGCATTTATAATTTTAAAAAAGCCAGTCTATCAGTATAATACAGAAAAATGAATAAACTATTTGACTTTCAAACCTTTGCTTCTTCAAACCTTTGCTTCAGACAAAAAAATGTAAAAATGTTCGGATTCTGCTGAAGTTTCATATAATTCGATGACTTTTGACAAAGAAATTGTTATGTAAAAAATGTAAACCCAAGACTATAACTTAAAGTCCTGTTAATTTTGTCCGTAAAACACGGGAACACAAACTTCAATATTATGCTCTCAGTAAGTTTACTCTTGTTACCATAAACAGATTATGTTCAACTTCCGTAAAATTTCACAAAGGTTTGGCAAGGTTATTGTTATTTAAAAAAAAAAGTGGAACAACATACTGAACCTAAATATTGACGCCGCCGACGAAATTTAGGATCGCTATGTCGCGCTTTGGCGGCATAATTATGTCAAAGTCTCGACAAAACTGTAAACCAGAAAACGAATCTCAGCAGATTATGAATTGTCTTAATCAAATATATAATATGATCAGTGGGGGCCCACTGGCTGCCTAAGAGGGGGCCCGATTTCTTCATGCTTTAGTGATTCCCTATATAAGCAACCAATTTTTTTTCTCAAAAGGGGGGGGGGGCTGAGCCCCCTGCCCCCCTAAATCCGCCTCTGATGATACCATTTGGTTGAAAGTAAATTTCGTCAATTTGAACCGCAATTAATTTAAACATATATTTGTTTATAATAGTGTATCAGTCTATGGAAGAAGCGTATCGGAAAAAACTTTTCTTATATCACATAGCGATAATGTCTAATATCAATTGTAAATATGCAGACATTCCATGCGGAAAATGTTGTTTTCGGCAACGAATAATTAAAAAAATACTAACTTTAAAACTTATTGTTCAAATATAAACTACAATTGAGTCTAAATATACATTCAGAAGTTAGTTAGAAGCTAAATTTTATGTCCGTGTAAAATTTGAAGTGCTGTGTTTTTCTTATATACATAAATATACAAATGCTATTATTTCTTATATCAATACGATACTTTTAAAATATCATAGCGGTGTTTTTGTTATATCAATATTAGTACTTATTAGTATTTAAAATATTAGACTGCTGTACCCATATTTTGACAATTTCACCTATTATGTCTGTTTTGTTCACGCATCGTTGTAAATATGACAGAATTTGATGAGACTGTCATACACGTGAGAGGTTAAGCGCTATAAAACCAGGTTCAATCCACCATTTTCAAAATTTGAAAATGCCAGTACCGAGTCCGAAATATGACAGTTGTTATCCATTCGTTTGGTGTGTTTTATCATTTGATTTTACCATTTGATAAGGGACTTTCTGTTTTGAATTTTCCTTAGAGTTCAGTATTTTTGTGATTTTACTTCTTAGTAGTATTGTATGTAAATAAGCAATTTTAAGACAATTGCTTAAATTTTAATTGTTTTTGGTAACATCTTATAAATTTCTTTATTGGTTTTGGAAGCAAAGCTAATCAAATAAGGGTTTAATAAACAATGTCGTAATCAAATAGTTAAGTATCAAAATGATTGTTCACATATATATATAAACATTTAGCAAATTTTATAATGAACGCACCAAAATAATATATATCCGATATCCTCGCAACGCACGCATGGAAGACTTTCTTTAATGTAATGTTTTTGTTCCTATATAGCGTGGTGTTCGTTGTGAGCCAAGGCTCCGTGTTTAGACCCTACTTTGATCTATAATGGTTTACTTTAAACAAATTTTTACTTTGATGGAAAGTTGTCTCATTCGAACTCTTTCGCCATCTTCTTATATCTATAAATCTTTAAAATTTCCCCTTATAAATAACTGCTTTCCAAACCTCCAACTGAAAGATCTAAATTTATAAATATAGAAAAGATATATTATACTCATTTCTAACGTCAAAAGACATTTACATCTTATTTATTTGTATTCTTAACAATTTTTTTTTGGTACTCATTGAAAAAATGAATTTATTACAAGCGATACGGATTGTTATTTTGCACTAAGAAATGTTCGCGTATTTGTTTCGATCGATTACTAGTCAAAAACGAAAGTCAAATCTCTGTGGCAACAATACATCGGAATGCCCTCACGGTCATCGCGATATAAAAGAGCGTCCACACGGCGAGCTGATTATGTTCATAGAGATATCGATTTACCAACGGGAAAAGTCTTTGATATCCAAAAAGAACTGTTTTCCTTCTCAAATTTTTTTTTCTATGTTAATAATAAATACATTTTCTGTTTGACAAGATTTTTGATTTTCGTTGTATCTGAATTTGTCCAATTTATAGTCTGAGGTTACCTCAGTTGGTATCTTCATAGTTCGGGACATCAGCATTTGTACATTTTAATTTGTTTGGATTATTTATTTTACCATTTGAATATTCATTGTAATTTTAAGCTGTATTGGATTGGATTGTTTGAATGTTTCTTTTAAGTAATGATATTTTTTGTCTATTTCGATATTACCAAGGTGGATAGGCTATAGCAGTGTGACCAGTAAATTAAAATATAATAGGTCGGTAGACTATTTGCAACCGCATTTAAATTCCCCCATTGCATCATCACTTCAAATAAAATTAGTCGGTTAAACCATGATGGGATTGAAAACAATAGACTGAACAGGTTGTTAACACTTTCAACTATCAATGGGGTCAAGCAACATTTTCGAAATGATAAGTTCATGTAAGCGTTAATTTTTTTTTACAGTTACGAAATTTTAGTGATATTGATCCTAAAACATTAAACCGGTCATGATCTAAGTTTGTGAATTGTGTTTGCAGTTTTCTTGACATGCATTGTGACGTGTCATCGTATTCATTTTATATCAGAAAACTATATAGTACTGCAACTGACATCGAAAAAGACGCTTAGTTAACGAGTTTAATGGTCCGGAATAACACACGGCTGCAAATTGTTTTAAATGATAGAATAATATCTATATTTTAATTTCCGTCGGGTCGTAAAAAGTTTCTATGGTCACATTTTTGTATTTTATCCCTTTAATGGGGGTACCCCTCAATTTACGGTTTTGGGTAGTTACCTTAAAATCCAAAAATATATTTTTTGGTTAAATTTCCCGCTATTTTCGTAAATATATTCTATGCACATATCATCAAGGGTCATCGAAATGATAAAGACATAAATATAATACCATCTCCAAGTAAAACTTTCAAACTTAAAGTTGGCTGATTTTTTATATAGAAATTTAACGCGTTTTTCTTTGAAAACGAGAAAACATATGATTCAAAAATAGTATTTGACATTTGAGAGGACAAAACATATTATTGCGATACTGCATGCAAATTTTGTTGGGCAAATTCCAATCAATTTTGTCAAAAACTCAAAAATAAAAACATCATTTGTACCTTTTTTAATTACGGAAATTTCCTATCCGTCAATCAGCTCCACCATTTATTTTTTCCTTCACAATCAATTTGATAGTTTCGATGTGATTATGTAGATTTTGTAGGAGAAGTTAATTTATTTTTGAGTGGTTTGAATATATATAGTAGTTCTTTCGTGTATTTTCTGTAAAAAAGTTATATTTTTGTTAATAAAATTTTGACTTTATATAAAAGTTAACCAAATCCTTCGGATAAGAGGTTTTACCGGATAATGACTATAGTTGACATTGTGTGAAAATACATTGTATGTCAATGTTTAACCTCAGAGCAATTAATATGCATGCAAGTGGTCGGGGGAAAAGTACTATTGAAGTTTCGCAGAGATTTGGTGTGTGACAAGGTGATGCTAAAATCAACTTCTCTTGATATTCTGCTGTCCGTGGGCGAATCATCAGTGATGTTATGAGACTTGCACCAGAAGGCAAACTTGGTGTGCATCTTTAAATTAGATTGATTGATTGATTGGTGGTTGCTTAACGTCCAGTGGCAAATATTTCATGCATGTTCAGGATGAGAACAAGTTAACAATAAAAACAATAGGTAGGTTTTGTCATAATAGAGGCCATTCGGGATGATCGTTTAAAAAAAACAGAAAACTACGCAAAACTGAGTCCTTTAAACGTGTTGACAGTCTTTTAAGTTGTGCTTATTAATGTGAGTAATCATTTATCCATGCATAACCAAGTACTTATTGAAGTCAACATCTGTGCAATTAAGTAAAACAGTTACTGAAAAATTAGAATTTGAACTTGCTGTCAGTTCACTAATAACGATTGTTAGTGATGTGATTTGTTCTTCCATAAGAAAAAGCCTTTCTCATGTAGCACATCCTCTATATATACCGATCAATTTTATCCAAGATTGTCATGGATGCTTACCAAACTGCCAAACTCCAGAACTAACTAGATATGGTGACACCTTACAATTCAGACATAGTGGGGCCAAGGGATATGAAATATAGAGTTTAGCTCTGAACTCAATTTAGGGGATGCCATATCTGCTGCAGGAAAATTGAAGTCTATGTTAAGACTTTCAGAATTACACCAAGGTGTGTCTGAAAATATCAAGGATACATTAAAAGAAGAACAATTACTTCACCCTGCCACCAGTGCTCTTATGAGCTATGTCCTCGTTTTGGTATTTATATGGAAATGATGCCCGCATAGCTTGTTAATAGATATAGGAAGATGTGATATGAGTGCCGCAATGCTACCATTAAAGGTCACGGTCCGGTCTTCAACACGGAGCCTAGGCTCAAAAATTCATTTGTTAGTTAATTGACGAAAAATAACACAAAGGCGCTTCTGAACCGTATATTGTCCCTAAAGATAACAAAAATTCGTAAACGTATGGCTATTACAAAATCAATCGTTTCTGTAGCAACATTCGCCCCATTACATTTGGGATTGGCAGTGCAGATACATCATGCATATGCATATGGGAATTTGGGTCACGAACATTGATCGAAACTTTGTACTCACATTTCTTTTGTGTTTCCTATGCAAAGGTAAGACTATATCTGACGAGTTTGACCGAATCATGACGGTATTTACGCTCCAGATAGCATTTGTACTCAAAAACTGTGTTTGCTTTGAACAAACTCTGTCCTGCGCCGAACTTGTTCTTATAAAAAAGGGACCTCGCATTCGCCTGGGGTGACTATAGTATATTTTGTGTTATAACTGCTCTGTCCAGACTTTGCAAAACACAATATGTATTTATCTATAACTAGATACTAATTTTCACAAAATACACAACCTTTAAGATGCAAAATTAAAAACACTGTTTCAGCGCTTGAATTTTGGATTTTTCAAAGATAGAAAAAATATTGAAATAATTTGATAAAGTGGTGTTTTAAACTTTAGAAAATAATTCTGTAATATACTATAGTGAAATACTATACACAATATGAAAGTTTGTGGATGTGAAAAGGTCAAGCCCACTTCTTCTTTTGCTATGTCTTAAATGGAAAAAAAATCAGAAGGTTCCAAATCAACGCCATTTTGTAATGGCAGCTCTTCATATAAGTAGTCAAATTTGTCGTTTTAACATCGTTTATAGCATATGCTTATGATTGAATCGTTTTTGTAGCATTCTATTGAATAAATAATAGAATATTTCTCCTTTTTGTCCTTGTGGTTGAAATATTGATATTTTTAGGTCTGACCTTTGACCTCAATTTCACAAAATTGTGACCACTCTGGATTTTTACGACCCAACTTTTCTTATTGTACACGTTTTCCTCTTTCCATCGATATATAATTTAGGTGTGTGTTCTTCCGGACCATTAAAGTTTTAAAAAATGAACTCTGGTTGCAGTACTAATAGCAGTTATATTAGAAAAGTATCGCATTCATAAATTTTTTATATTAAAAAAATCATCGCTATGATATAAGACAAATATCGCATTGATATATATCGATTATTACATTGATAGAAGTGGATTATCGGATTTATCCAATCGAGATAGTTAAATTATCAGTTTTAAAGTCCGAGCCTCGGCGAGGACTTTAAAATTGATAATTTAACTATCGAGATTGGATAAATCAGATAATCCACGCATTACTATGTAATAATCTGTTTCTCTAATGATTAAAAGATATTTTTTCTTCTTTTCTAAACCAAAATCCCCTTCGAGTGCCTTCCACTTTCCATGAAGTTGTCAATTTCATAAACACCTGTTGGAACATTTTTATTAATTCAGGGAGCCGAGAAAGGCTATGACCCTTTGACTCAGCCAATTATCTTCTGAGATCACCGGCAACCACACGTTGATTAATTTTTTTTATACAATTGGTTCGGAAAGGTATAGATTCCCATAGAATTAGAGAAAATAAAATATAGCAGTATCTTGGACTTATAGGTGATTTTGGCATAGCAGACAATTGAATTCATCTCAATTGCATTCCACTGAATTTGCTACATGATATTTATAGAATGTGTACATCTACAAATGATAAATCGTGCATTTATGTTTCATTCATTCAACAATTCAATTTTCTCGTTTAAATACACCTTGCTTGTTATCACATAAAATAATTCATGGAAATTATACACCAGACGTATGTCGTGTTAAATGTCACCCTGTTTTAAGAAAAGAGTCATTACTTTATGCCGAGAAATCTGCCTTTCTTCGTACAAATGCTAACATTCGTCTGAAATTTCCCACAATGCAACTCGTTGATATAAGAAAATATCGCTCATTGATATAAGAAAAGTTTGTATCGAATCGCTTCTTCCATAGACTGTGTATTAGGACACAAGTTATTGCAACCTTGTTAACTTTAAGTGCCGTCCGTTTTTAACGTGCAACAGGTCCCATGCAATTACAAGCCAATGAAGAAAGAATTATAAAACTGCTGTGCTTCTAACAAGTTCTTTTTATTTTCTTTAGATTACAATATTTGTTTTTATTAAAATTCAAGTGTACGCCCGGGCGTTTTGACGTAAACGTAGCTACGCGCCTGGTGACTGTATATGACATAAAAATATACAATCAACGCATTTTGACTGCTCAAATAGAACGAATAGATCAGTATAAGATATAATTATCGTTATATACCACCATAAGCCTCAGTCACAATCGGAGCCAAAACAAAATAGAAAAAAAAACCTAACACATTGATTAGACAATTTGACAAAGACACAAGCAGGACAAGAATGTCACAATTCAGTCACTGATTCGAGATCAATTTTACTTATGGATATTTAGATAGAAGTTGCCGAAATGTTCATGTCCGTCATACTTGTTTTTCGTAATAATGAAAAGTGAGATTGGAAATGGGGAAGTTTCAAAGAGACAACCAGACCATAGAACAGACAACAGCAGAAGGTCACCAAAAGGTTTTCAATGCAGCGAGAAACATGATACCGTATTCATAATTGGAATTGCTTATCTTTTCTGAACAAATATTTCGTCCTATTTGTCATGTATCTTATTTTTAAGGATCTGGGTATGTATTTGTCTCTTTGTTTTTCTCATTTTGACTGACGGTACATCAGTCCCTTTGTTGCGACAAAATTAAGGGAGCTACCATTTGATTTGTATGGGGGGGGGGGGGGCTAGGATGAAAAATTTTGTCCTGCATTTGTTTTTAGTTGTAATCTCTGTCCTGCCTTTTTATTTTTCACTCTATTCGGTCCTGCCTTTTTTTTTAGTAGTTTATCCTGACTTTTTTTACCTAAATTGTCATCCTGCCTTTTTTTTTTTTGCAAAGTGTCTCATCCTGCCTTTTTTTTTTACTCAAAACTCCTGTCCTGCCTATTTTTTTCAAATTTTATCCTAGCCCCCCCATAAAAATCAAATGGTAGCTCCGTAATTTAAATAAAACTCAGATGAGTGATACAAGTGATAGAAAGTGTTGCGACCAAAGAGGGCAGGTAGTGTTATCCAACACTGATATATTTATTTATGAAGTTAATAGTGGTGAAACCTCACTCCCCTGATACGCGAAAGGGGGAAACCGAATATCTAGTGAAAGAAGGTAGATCAAGACACAAAAACAGCGAACTAGTACAGCACAGACTGACAGTGGACACACAAACGACGAAATATAAAGAAAAATAAAATACACAGACACGTAATTAAAACGAAAGAGGGACGAGGGTAAGGACTGGGCAGTTGCAATAAGCAGGTGTATCAACTCCAATATACTGAGACAAATATCCCTCATGGAAAGAATAATTGGAATCAAAACGGACAACCACAAATATAGAGAACGGAGTTGGTCTTTTTAGAGAAAATTTACCCATACTCATAAGAAAAATGCATTGTCGCCGGAATAATGGGCTGTCGGAGTAATGGGTTGTCGGAATAATCATTATGGGTTGTCGGAGTAATGGCATACATGTGACATAGTTGTCAAGCCACAACTGGAGATTTGGAAATTTTCAGCTGGAGTTTGGGCCTCATAACTGGAGATTTTCTATCGACGTACGCAATGTTTTTTTGTTGTGTGTGTTTAAACTGCATATCTTCTTTTTTTGTTTAAAAAAACCCCCAATGATTTCATACCTTCAAGCACCTGCATAGCCATTTTTACTTAGTATAATAGAAGATAAAGGGGGTTGGGGGTCAAGTCTTTATTCATCATATATAGTTCAAAGTTAAAGTGATCAGCCATCATATATAGTTCAAAGATAAAGTGATCAGCTATCATACATAGTTGGCAAAAAGTACCTCTGCTTTAGCCACATTGTCAACTTTAGTACCACTACTGAACATGTTTGTAAAAGAAGGTGTTGAATAGATAGAGTTGTGGGCTTTCTGGTGGGTAGCTGTCTCCATATTTTTGGTCAAGTAATTAGGGCCCCATACTCAGCTTTGCATGACGTGTAGTAAGCATTGTCTTGACCCTTGGCACTGGACTTGCACCATTTTTAAATTTGGCTAGATATTGTGTCTTCTTTAATATTATGCTGGGGTACATGTATTTGGTGATATAAACATGATACATATGATACAGTTTGTATTTTGTCAAATTATAAGACAAACATACTTATATAGGTATTCCATTGGCCTAGATAGAAGTCAAGACATAAATATCCTATTTGAGTTGATTTTATTGTCTTTGAGATTCAGTATAAACTAAGTCTGTTCCATTTTTTCAACAGCATCAAAATTTATTAAAGTCGATGTTTATACAACTGTTCCAATGTCAGTATCACTTTAAATCATCCAGGCATGTATATTTAACTAGCTAGTTGATTACTCACCCCATCCTTTACTTTTTATCTTTTAATATAAAAAATGTATTAGGTTTTTTAGCCTTCTTATATAACTAACAAAGTAAGACCGTGAGACCGTGCGGTTTAACAAATTTCTGATAATATCGTTAACAAAAACTGAACAGTGCGATCCACCAATCACTAACGTTAACATATAATACCATAGTGCTTTGAATTCTAGCAAGTACGGTCTAACAAAATCTTTTAGTGCTGATAACAATTTTTTTTTAAATAAACCAATCGCTGATATTGATCCTCCTAGCTGACATCATTGCTATCTTCGCCATTTTTGTTACAGAAGTTATTCGTAGCTATAATCCGACACCCCGAAATTCCGACAGTCCAGTAGTGCGACAGTCCGATAGTCCGACAGTCCGATAGTCCGACAGTCCGTTAATCCGACAATCCGATGGTCCGACACGAAGCCGTACTAAATTAAATCCCTTCTTGAGGGAGGGCAATAGGGGGTCCGTTAACATGTTAACAACACCTCGATTTTGGCAAAAACAGTGAACAAAAAATGCAGAAATGCTGTAACAGTTAACAATTAAAGTGGGTTGAAAACAGTTAACAGCTTAAATTGATCTCAGATAACAGTTAACAACACCTTGAAAAGGGCCATAACAGGTTAACACAAAAAGGTATTGCTCCCCCCTTTCTTGTTTGAACAATTAATATAAGATTCCTTATATCATCATGTCGATGTTGATAACGAGAATGTCTGGTTACATATATTTTGTACATGCGCAAGCGCATGCATGTAACCAGGAGCACATATATTGTTAAATATACTGTTCCAAGATGTAACGTATAATCTGGTTGAATGTGCTATGTCACAAGTATTAGATGTATGCTTTTATATCTGAGGGGTTTCGCCCCGAAGATATGAAACGACTACTTCAGTTAGAATAACATAAAAGTATCAATATTTTATTTCATCTTCTCTTTTGTTTTCTAAAAAGAGCAGTGCTGAAGTTTTTAAAATGACAACACGAAATAAGAAAGGCACTTTATTAAGAAACAATGATTTTTAGCTCCCCTGGCCCAAAGGGCCAAGTGAGCTTTTCCCATCACTTGGCGTCCGGCGTCCGTCGTCCGTCGTCTGTCGTCGTCCGGCGTCTATAACTTTTACAAACATCTTCTCCTCTGAAACTACTGGGCCAAATTAAACCAAACTTGGCCACAATCATCATTGGGGTATCTGGTTGTAAAAATGTGTCCGGTGACCCGGCCAACCAACCAAGATGGCCGCCATGGCTAAAAATAGAACATAGGGGTAAAATGCAGTTTTTGGCTTATAACTCAAAAACCAAAGCATTTAGAGCAAATCTGACATGGGGTAAAATTGTTTATCAGGTCAAGATCTATCTGTCCTGAAATTTTCAGATGAATCGGAAAACCTGTTGTTGGGTTGCTGCCCCTGAGTTGGTAATTTTAAGGAAATTCTGCTGTTTTCGGTTATTATCCTGAATATTATTATCGATAGAGAAAAACTGTTAACAACATGAATGTTCAGCAAAGTAAGATTTACAAATAAGTCAACATGACCGAAATGGTCAGTTGACCCCCTTTAGGAGTTATTGCCCTTTATAGTCAATTTTTAACCATTTTGCGTAAATCTTAGTAATCCTTTTCAAAAATCTTCTCCTCTGAAACTACTGGGCCAAATTAATCCAAACTTGGCCACAATCATCTTTGGGGTATCTAGTTTAAAAAAATTGTGGTGTGACCCTGCCATCCAACCAAGATGGCCGCCACGGCTAAAAATAGAACATAGGGGTAAAATGCAGTTTTTGGCTTATAACTCAAAAACCAAAGCATTAAGAGCAAATCTGACTTAGTAAAATTGTTTATCAGGTCAAGATCTATCAGCCCTGAAATTTTCAGATGAATCAGACAACCTGTTGTTGGGTTGCTGCACCTGAATTGGTAATTTTAAGGAAATTTTGCTGTTTTTGGTTATTATCTTGAATATTATTATAAATAGAGATAAACTGTAAACAGCAATAATGTTCAGCAAAGTTAGATTTACAAATAAGTCAATATAACCGAAATGGTCAATTGACCCCCTAAGGAGTTATTGTCCTTTATAGTCAATTTTTAACAATTTTCATAAAATTTGTAAATTTTTACTAACATTTTCCACTGAAACTAATGGGCCAAGTTCATTATCAATATAGACAATTGTAAACAGCGAGAATGTTCAGTAAAGTAAGATGTACAAACACATCACCATCACCAAAACACAATTTTGTCATGAATCCATCTGCTTCCTTTGTTTCATATTCACATAGACCAAGGTGAGCGACACAGGCTCTTTAGAGCCTCTAGTTTTTATAGCTATACAAATACACTAACCAAAACACGATTTAGATTTATTCAACACAAAACCGTTGCCAGAATGCCTCTTCATTTTGAAACAATGAAAAAAATATATAGTCATTGCAAGTCTCTAATCTAACCATCAACACAAAAAAATGTTTTTAGAATGTCAATTTATTATGAAATAATGAATAAAAATCGAGTTTTGGTTAGTATATTAATTGGGCAGTAAGAGTATTGCTATAAATATGTTTATCATTGTTTTCATAATAAACAAAAGCAAACGTATAGGGTGCAAACAGGACTTTTGGTAAGAACGTGTAGGGTGTGGAAGTGAAAGAGGGCGAATTTGAATGAGAGCGATCATGTTTTAAGGTGAACGGACTCGGATTCCGTTCATTTCCGATTCGTATGGGATTATTGTGGTCCTTTACAAGACGTCATATTGACTGATTTGTTAATTTTCTGTGTAAAAAAATATATTGACTGATTTGTTAATTTTCTGTGTAAAATATACCAATTTATAAACGTTCCATGTCTATATAGGCATACTTTTCAGAGACAAGTGACCGTGCGTCGGACTATCGGGCTGTCGGATTATAGGACTGTCGAACTATCGGGCTGTCGTATTAAAGGACTGTCGAACTATCGGACTGTCGGATTATGGGACTGTCGGATTATAGGTCTGACCCCAAAATTTTAAGTTCCTTCTTAGAAATCCAAGTGTTTTGTTGGCTTTTGATGTTGCTTTTGTTATATGGTGGTCCCAATTCATGTCCTCTGATAGTTCTAAGACGAGGTATGGGTAGTGCTGAACAGTTTCCAGGTAATGTCCCATCATATGGTAGTTGTGAACAACAGAAATGCGTTTTCTGGTTACCCTAAGGACGAAATATTTTGCTGGATGGAATGTCATCTGCCAGCGTCTTGCCCATTCTACCAGTAGCGTAAGGTCTTGTTGTAGTTGCTGGCATGTATGCGAGTTGTGGACTCTTCTGTACAAGAGGGAGTCGTCAGCAACCAGTCGTAGACTAGTACATGGCGATATAGAATCGCCTATGTCGTTGATGTACAGCAGGAAACATAAGGGTCCAAGTACCGTCCCCTGGGGTACACCGGAACGTAGACTGGTACATGGTGATGTAGAATCGCCTATGTCGTTGATGTATACAGCAGGAAACATAAGGGTCCAAGTACCGTCCCCTGGGGTACACCGGAACGTACTGCTTTCATATCACTCATTTCACCATCTACACAAACTCGTTGATTTCGTTTGGTAAGCCATGCGCTTATCCAACCAAGAACATCTCCACGGATACCGTAGTAGCTCATTTTCTGCAATAGCCGCTGGTGTGGGACTGTGTCAAATGCCTTGGAAAAATCCAAGACAAGCATATCTATTTGTTCTCTCATGTCCAGAGATCGTGCCACTGATTCTATGGTGTTCACCAGTTGAGTTTTACTAAAAGTATTATTAAATTTGTTTATCAGATGTTGTTTCGATGGGTCTTTGCTGATTTATATATGTATACTATCTTTTAGGTCGCACTTTCAAATTGATTCGTAGTGATAGTTCGACGCTTCGATAGTCCGACAGTTCGATGGTCCGACAGTTCGATAGTCCGACGGTTTGATGGTCCGACGCTTCGATGTTCCGACAGTTCAATAGTCCGATAGTTTAGTGGTATTTCTTCTTCATTTGATATGAGTCGGAAGTTATGTACCGGATTTAAGTACTGCGTATATATGATGAAAGCAGTGGCGGATCCAAAAAGAGGTGTGGGGTCCGGGGATGGAACCCCCTATTTTTGGACGATCAAGGCATTTCAATGAGGACACGAAGTTGACTCGCCCCGCCCCCCCCCCCTTTTTGTCCTAGGTTAGGACCCTCTTTTAAAATGACTGGATCCGCCACTGATGAAAGTATCGTGAACTGATTAAAAAGTAAAAAGATCCTACCTACCTGCCTACCAACTGGAGGAAAAGCTGAACATGGCTTCTGGTCAATTATGTGGGATTTTTTTTGGGGGGGGCCTCCACTAAGTCAGTTCTGGTCACATATGACTGTTTTCACGTATTCACAGTAATCATTTGACTGACTAGTGCTGCCGCCTGGCATACAAATGCTGCACTATTTAATTTTAAGTTGGTTTTTTTTTCTTAATGTTCAAGACAATATTTGTAAGCCAAAGTTAAAATTGACCCCTTGTTTCAGACAATAAAATATGTAAGTGGATTTTTTATAGGGTCCTATTTTTAACTACTAGTAAGTTCGGTTGTGGTGGCCATCTTGGTTGGAGTTTGGGGACGCTGACCATAACTTCCAAAAGAGACAACACAAGGACCATTGCTGCAAAGTTTGCTTCAAATTGACTTAATGGTTTCAGACAAGATGATTTTGAAGTGAACTTTCCATAGGACCCTTATGTTTAACTATGTTCAGCTAGCGGCCATCTTGTACTACGGGGCATCGGACACAATTATGAAAGAGGACCACATAAGGACCATTGCTGCCAAGTTTGGTTCAAATTGGCCCTGTGGTTTCAGAGAAGATAATTTTTAATTAGAATATTGACAAACGGACGCCAAGTGATGGCAAAAGCTCACATGATTTTTTTTTAGGTCAGGTTAGCTAAAGCAAAAAAAAAAGGGTCCCGTGTAAAATAATTCAGACGAGAAAACCTAAAACGGAAAACAAGTATAAAAAAATACAGCAAAAAACAAAAACCACAGCAGGGTTAAACGGTTTTTTTTCTGGATCCAAGTTTTCCGAAGACAGTGGTGAAACAGCACGATAAAAATCAGTTGAAAACGACCAAAATCATCAATTTGATACTTGGCACAAAAAAATTAACAATTATAGCATATATCATATAATTTGTTAAGAGTTATACAATAATACATTAACGGGACCAATTTAGTCTGCTTTCTGGTGTACATGGTATTGCGTTACCGCAAGAAGACATTTCTTAAGTTCTTTACTTTTTTGTTTCTTTATTAGGGGTTATGCATTTAGTTATTTTATTGGTATAAGTACATTGTGTAACAACGGATAATCCGTTAGTATCTTTTCTTAGTTTGTTTTTAGTAATGCATTAATTTATCAAATACTTATATTTTCATACAAAACACTATGATCAAATTAAGAATTATTTATTTATGAAAAATATCGCAGGTTGACCCACTCGCACTATCATTTTCCATGTTCATTGGACCGTGAAATTGGGGTAAAAACTCTTATTTGGCATTAAAATTAGAAGATCATGTCATAAGGAACATAGACTAGTATATATTTGTTTAGGGGCCAGCTGAAGGACGCCTCCGGGTACGGGAATTTCTCACTACATTGAAGACCTGTTGGTGACCCTCTGCTGTTGTTTTTTATTTGGTCGGGTTGTTGTCTCTTTGACACATTCCCCATTTCCATTCTCAATTTTATGTATTAAGTTTCAAGTTGATTGGCTGACTTCAACTTCATCAAAAACTACCTTGACCAAAAACTTTAACCTGAAGCAGGATGAACGGACGAACAAACGCACGGACGCACGGACGGACAGACCAGAAAACACAATGTCCCTCTACTATCGTAGGTGGGGCATAAAAAATAACGGGGATTCAGTTTGGAAAAAAATAGGTCTGTCGCGTCTCGAAAGCCAGGTAAACATTCAAGTATTTCACGTGCTAAGTGTGCAATTCTAAAGTAGTTTAAATAGATTAAGATATATAGGTTGAAATATGAAAGGGGGATTATCTGAGAAATAAGTTAAAAACCAAAAACGGGGATTTAGTTTTGGAAAAGTTAGGTCTATCGCGTCTCGAAAGCCTGATAGAACGTCTTGTGCCTGTGATTAGCCTATATCATATCTGGTTGTATATGTCGGACTGTCGGACCGTCGGACTATAGAACTGTTGGAATATTAAACCGTCGGACCATTGAACCGTCGGACTATAGAACTGTCGGACTGTCGAGCGGACCCCCTTTGATTTAAAGATAAAGATAAAGATATTTTATTTCCTAATCATAGGGCTCATAACAAGCATGTAATCACATAAAGTAAAAATAAAAAGCCTTTCTCTCCCACTCGCATACACTCACACATACAACTATCGTTTAGCATGTTTAATTTAGTATATGATAGTGATCGATATCGGAAACTGAAATAAATCAAACTTGAACTAATTGATACATCTGGAATCAAAATGAAAACTGTGTATCCCCCCTACCTCCATAAAAATAAAAAAAAATAAAAAACACCCAAAAACTGACATAAATTTATGATACACTGTACAAGTATGTCAATACAATGTAGTAACAGAAAGATCTTTGAATATTTTCATTTTATTGCATCTATCATTTTTAAAACAGTTAAGGAAACTGTTCATTAGCCTTTATGAATGAAAAAAAGTCTATAACCTGAAAAATCTTGGCACCACGAAGCTATTTTTTTCCTGTTACTTTCTGTCCAGTGTTCATTATCAATGTGTGGCGAGTGTGTGAATGAAGGGACGAGAAGACAAGAGGATGACATTGTATAAGGATCCAACTTCCGTCGAAAACTTTCTCACTAAAACTTTCAGAATAGAAATTCCCAAATTCGATGAAATACAGTACAGTATAGTTAGACGTACAAAATTATACTGAAGTTACATTTTATTGTCGAGTAGAATTACTAAAAGTATGGTATATTAGTCTAGAATAGAGAAAAAGAACGATAAATTGTGATACAAGTAAACGTACATGATACCACAAAGATTTTTTCATTAATCTATTTTTAGAATAAGGGGATCTCCGATTTAATGCGGAGGATTTCCAGTTGAACTTGAACTTGTTAAAGTATGAATAAGAGGATTATCAGTGTTGCACATTTTTACTTCTAAACATCAGGAAGATTGGTATGCTATTGTAACACAAAACTGAGGGAGAGAAACGTTATAAATAACTGGTAATTAATTAGTCCCTAAACTTGTTACCCTTACAAGTTACAACTTACAGACAGCCTTCTTCTTCCGAATACGGGAGTAGACTCCTAGGTAGGAGTGTAAAACTTCCCGGAACTTGTGTGCTATGTACATATGGACTTAATTTAAAAATAATATGACAAAGAAAAATCGTTATCAATAACATATATACATTATGTACAGTGGCTTTAAAGTTTAATAAGTTGCTGTGGATCCTTCAAGTGTTAGAGTGGATATGCCACTTTTGAAGGATTCCAGGGTGTCAGACATACCTATTGCTTCAGGTAGTGAGTTCCAGTCCGAAATAGTGCGAGGATAAAATGAAAATTTATAGAAATCTTTATTTGTGGATATTTGCCTAAATTTATGTTTCCCCCTAGTGCGTCTATCAGAAATTGTTAAGTTGTCCTTAGGAACTTCTACTAACCCCCAATTTATTTTATACAGCATAGTTAATCTAGCTTTTTTCCTTCTTAATTCTAAATTTTCCCATTCCAATGATTTTATTAAATTTGAAACTGCTCCAGGTGATCTGTCTTTATAATCATTGAAGACAAACCTGGCTGCCTTACGCTGTACCTGCTCAACCTGAGTGATGTGTTGTTTTTTGTACGGATCCCAGACAGGGGAAGAGTATTCGACGACCGGACGGACAAGTGATGTGTACGTAAACCATGGTAATGTACGAAAACCATCATCAAATGAACAGGCATTTTCAGATAAAAAACTTTTTAACCAAAACTGAAACTTTAACATAGTCATGATAGTGTCATTATCCAATTTATGACATAAAATATGGTATAATTATTAAATACTGGAACACTTATAAACAAGGAATGTCATTATGACTAGAACTGTTTTAAAGAAATATATTCAGACATGTATGCTTCTTGACTAGAATGTTTTCATGAGCCATTACATTTTCTTGAATAAGTTGAAACTTATATATGAACAACTAGTTTCATTCTGGTAGCTATGTTTCAGATTAAATTTTATGTTATTACATATAACTCTTACACATAAATGTCAGTCCCATTTCTGTTTTCTGTGGTTACTTCCCCTTCTTTTGACAATTTGTCGAAGAATTGAAATCTGTAGAAATTCAACAGATTTGTCGTCTTTGTTTAATCAGTTTGTCATAAAATGTGTACAGTAATAGGATTAAGAGAGGATTTGCCATTTATCCATTTGGTGGTTATGTCGTTTTGGTCATACACCACATGAAAAATGTTTAACAATTCAAACAAGACATCCTAATTTTTAACAAACAATTCATGAAAAAAAATACTTTGTGTATGACAGACCTTAACCAGTGACAACCTGTGACTGTACTACAGGATCCTGTCTTGAGACAGCGACATAAAGATGTTGGCAGGGTTAAACATGTGGATGAGCGCTCAGCCCTAAATGAACCTGGGACGGCAGTGATTATGATATCGCACAGCAGAAGAACAAACTGTAAAACCAGACTGTGTAGTTTGCAACTAAAAGGATCTACAAGAGACATATTAGATATAAACTTAGAAATTGTATACATCATGTGCATGATATATTTTGGAACTTATTTATTGTAGCTACAATTTGATTGATTGATTGATTGTTGTAATTTCAACACTATTAGTCAGTGACTATTGTGCTATTCAGGGTTCTCGCTAAGGCGAGTCAATGAGTCCTGGACTCATCAAAATCTGTCTGGACTCACCATTTTCAAAACTCTACATCTTTGTGTAGTTAGGGTTGCTTCTTAATGATTTGGCACGATCTATATCCATTAACATTTCAAATGAGCCCTTCCTCCGTACAGGCGTGTTTACAGATATCCATGAAGATTTAAGTCACGGAGGAGTGGTTTCATCTTTGTCGTCTTCACAACGATTTGTAGAAAATATGCCATACTTCAAGCTGCTGTCGAATTATTTAACCACTGAAATTGGTTCCATAAAGTCAGGCTCCACAGATTCTGTACCCGATTTGTTTGAGACAGAATGGTTATCGTGTCAGTTATGAATATCCGCTGCATCATCGTCAATGATATCATCACACATCATTACATGTGCCTGAATCTGTATAAACAGTTTACTAATAAACTTTTTTGTTTGTTATTTGTCTTAAAATTGACACGAGATGACAGCGTAAAGTACTCCTTTCGTGACTTCATGGATACCTGTAATCAATTTCCATGTGCTTTATCACATGAACGCTTGACGGGAAGCTAAGAAAAACCGAACTTGAAATGCGTAATTGACCCAGACTTTAAATAATTTTCGGAAAGGACCCAAACATGCCAAAGTTACGGATCGCGTCAATAGAAGAATTAAAAAAAAAATTTCAAATTTAAAGCAATAAAATTTTCACAGTCAGGAGGATTTTCAAGGGTCGGTCGGTAAACTGCAAACAAACAATATTTTAATTTAAGCCTGATTATGAAAAATGTTGAGTCCCTGGACTCGCCTTCAAAAATCCTTAGCGAGAAGCCTGGTGCTATTTCTAGGCGGTCATTTTTTATTGGTGGAGGAAGTCTGAGTCTACCATGTCCAAGGAGAAAACCCCCGTCCTTAGGTACAAATGTAAGAAAACAATCCTAGTCAATTACGATTGGAGTCAAGTGCACATGCCCCGTGTGGGATTTGAACTCATAACACCAGGTTTGACAGTCTAGTGATTATAGTTAGACCTCTTCATTGTTCTTAGACACCATGGAAACTTCGCAACCAACATTGACCGAGGCCTCCTGAAACTTATTTGAATGTCCATCATTAACCTTATACTTACAATGACTAAATAACATTTATCATGTTTATCATGTTTATTAGTTTCAGAAAATACATGATACATTTGATTAATTTTCAACATTACATATTTTGATACATTTAACATATATATTTTTCAGAATTATATATTGCAACTTAAAGGATCGGCAAGAGTGTTGGCAGGCTAGTGATACAGTAGTATGACCATGATGACTACTTCAACACTTAGCCACCAAGGTCCCCATCACTAACCATATTGTTGATAAAATTTTACTAGTTTCAGAATATTTTTTAACATGATACATTTGATTAATTTTCATTATTTTATATTTTTGATACATTTATATATTTTTCAGAATTATATTAGAGAAACAAGTAGACGATGAGATAATGATTACAGGGAAACCATAAAAAAAAGAAACAATGATTGAGTTTGAATCTTTACAAATTCATAACAATATTAATCAGACAGACTTAACAAGAGGATTAATTACGATCGATGGTGAACTAGAATCAGACGATATAAAATCGTTAAAATTCCTCTGTCAAGATCACATAGCACAGAAAACCTTAGAAAAAATTAAAGATGGAATTCAAATCTTTAACGAACTTGAAAGAATCGGAAAAATTGACACTTCACGAGGAGAGGTGGATTACCTGTTGGAAAGTTTGTGTAGATGTCATCGAATTGACTTAATCAGGAAGATGGGTTTTAATCAAATACAAGTAAAGAATCGAGTGGAAAGTGGACGTTCTAATTTTTCACCTTTCAGGTAATATATCATTTTCTTTTTTTTCTGTTATAATTTATATATCGTTTAAGATCCTCTTGATATATAATCATGATAATATGACCAGATGACATATCCTTCCTTGTATCATTTGTGTATTGAAATAAAAAAATTATATTACCTTTAATTTAGTAATGGTAAAATTAAGAAGAGGTGTGTGGTACATTTTATATGTCTTTGAGACAGCAAACAAAATAACATGTGTTTGTTTTTGTGGACTATAAACATCATGATAAACAATTCAAAAGCTGTGATAACATAAATAATATAAAAAAAAGTGTGTAGTTGTGTATTACACACACACCCCTCTGCCAACTACTTTTTGGGGGTAAATGAGATGTACCATACTCATCTAAAGAAGGTACATGTATGTCTGTTAGTGTTACATGTTTCAATGGGACATTATTTTACAAATACATATAACAAACATGTGTTACATGTACCACAGATTAAGAAAATTTAAGAAATCAAAGAGTAGACAACTTATGAAAGAATATATGTAAGTACGCAGTGGCGGATCCAGGGGGGGGGGGGGGGTTCCGGGGGTGCGCACCCCCCTTTATTTTTGCAGATCAATGCATTTGTATCGGGACATATGTTTTGCACCCCCCCCCCTGCACCCCCCCTTTGCCCTGGGTTAGCACCCCCCCTTTCGAAAATTCCTGCATCCGCCCCTGGTACGGTTACTCTATAGAGTTATATATCCTTGACTGTTCATATAAATGTTTGTTTATTCTATTTTAGATTACTTCTGTTTGAAATTGCTGAAGAAATGGAGACTGCGGACTTGAAGACAGCTCTTTTCACCTTGTCGTCAGTAATTCCCAGATCGAAACATGATAAAATTAAATCTATCTGTGATGTATTTATCCAGCTTGAGAGATCTGGGGATTTATCTCCCCTTAATGTTGATGTATTGTACAAATTATTGAAGATGATGGACCGAGGAGATTTAATCACCAAAGTCAGAGCCTATCAAGGTACATCACAGCTTGACTAGAATATATATGAGGCCAGTCTGAGGGTCTAGATGGGCTGTAAAATCTTTTAAAACTTTTATAATCATGATTATTGACACAATAAAACACAGGTCAATTAGTGAGCTTCTGCCTGTCTGTATGTTTAGGCTGACAATTCCAATGGGACAATAAACATAATAAAAAAAACTGTTTTAAAAAAACAAAACAAACTTAAGAGTCCACTATCACTTCACAGAAAACTAAAGATGGAGCAACACTATGAGGGTAGTGATGCCCTTTTCGGTCAGGCGTCAAACAGTAACTTTCGGCTACCGTTAGCGTCAAATTGGTTAAAATATTATCGTGATTCGTCAGAGGTCTCAAATAATTATTGTTACCGTTATTTTTGGAAAAAAATTAACGTGATTTGTAAAAACCAGTCGATTTTATTATCGTCTAAACAATGCTAAACATGCTAAAAGAAAGTGTACATTTTATAGTCATGCGCCAAAAATAACCATTTAGCAAGAATTTTTACCGTTATTTGCCATGAAGCTACCCCCATTACGGCCCTCCACTATCCCCACCAAAAACTGCATGGTGAAACTCTGATACTATTGAAGGATCATTCCAACCTGCATATTGCACTGAATATGTGATTTCCACCACGTTTTTCTCGATAAACACACCAATAAAATACATTGAGGAGTAATAACCAGTGATAAGGCATCTTACAATAGAGATTTTGATTACTGTAAATTCTGAAATTATTGTGTGCATTTATCATGTTTATTATTGTGATTTTTAAAGGATGGACAAATATGCAAGATTAATAATTGCGATTTAATTAAAATCTGAATACAGATTTATGTACAAATGTATGAGGGTTTGGATGGGGTTAAATGATTAAAGAATAATGCCCTTAAAAAATGAAGATTAGAGAATAACGGGCAAAAAAAATGAAGATTAGAGAAAAAAGGGGTTAATGTTTTGAAGATTAGAGAAAAAAGGGGTTATTTTTTGAAAGATAAGAGAATAAAGGGGTGAAAAATAAATGTTTACAGAATAACAGACCCCCCATCCAGACCCTCACGTATTACATATATCTGAATGCAAGGTATTTTTTTTTTTATTAAAATACTCACCCAGTCACATTCTTTGCAATAATAAAAACCTTGCTATAATTTCTGAATTTACCTGCATACAGTAATGTCTCTTGTTTAACCTTCGGCAATGGCATCATAAAATTTAAAAATCATCACAAACATCATCATAATGTGTAAATGATCTTACTGTAAAACTGAACATGCTGAATGTAAAAGTTTGATTAAACTGAGCTATAAAGTTTAATTTTTTGCTAGGAGCTCAACCAACAGGATGGAATACAGAGATAGGATATGGACCAGTAGAAGAAGGACAGGTACCCAGAACAGTTGAGCAAATGGAACCAGAATACCAAGGTGAAGGTCAAATACCTGCTGCTAATACAGTGGAACAACAGAGACCTACACAAGCTACTGAACATTCAGTTCAGTTTACAGGCAACCAGTTACCATTACATTTAGGACAATTCCAAAATTCAACTGCCAGTGTTAATCCAAGCGTAAACGACATTCAAAGTGTTATTCCAAGTCAGCAAGAAATAGTAGACATTCAAGGTACCAGATCAAACAAAAATGGTAGACCATACGATAATGTGGATAATAACATGCATAAAAGATTGAAAGTGTTAGACAGGGAACGTGACAGACTGGTTCCAAGTCAACAAGAGGATCCAGTTTTTTTGTATTCACAGCAAGAACAACCATCACCTGGTGCCTTCCCATCTGTGATAGGTATTAGGAACCAGCCACCAACTGAACCTTCACTTTTTCATAGAACTGGAATAAGTAGTGAGGTACCAGTGAATCATCTGGTACCTCGTAATGATGTTATTACAGAGGAGCAATCCCCTGGAGACAGTGGACTAACAGCAGGAACTGTGTCTTTGCCGGAAACAAGTTCACAAGAAATAAGTTCAGGAGGTACAAAAAATAATGTAGAATATGATATAAGTAAGCCTATTTAAAATCTTGTTTTTCGAACCGACCCTACTCATTTGCAAAAACAATTGCTACCCTGTTTCAAACAAATGGTTATGAACCTGAAAATTGATATGATCTGTTAGCTTGCTTAGCTTAAGCTTATTTGGAAAAACCTTTTGGAAGTTTGAGTCTCCAATGCTGTTCAACTTCGTTCTTTATTTGGCCTTTTTAACTTTTTTTTTATTTGAGCGTCACTGATGAGTCTTTCGTAGATAAAACGTGTGTCTGGTGTACTAAATTTTTATCCTGGTATGATATCTAAGATGAGTTTATTTGTAAGATTTTTTGTTCCTGCTACTTTGATTTGTGTGCATATAAATAGGAGATAACTGTATTGTATTTTAAGCTCTGATGGCATCAATTGGTAATTTGATGGTTGCAAATTGAGTAAACAGGTATTTGCGTCCATCAAATCAACAATTGATGCTGTAGTAGCTTAAAATATAATATTGTTGTCTCCATTCTAATGAAACTGACAGAAAACAACGTCAAATCATACATTTAAAATCTGTCATACTTTGTCTGTGCTTGTAGTTATGTTTTCATAGCATCAATTGGGGACATTATTCAATCAAAATAAATGTTACATACAATGTTGCATTAGAATGATACCTAATTTTAATTCCTTCCATCTTATATCATTCTTAAATCAAAAAAAATATATGTCCTTTTTATACAACAGCAAAAAAAAAATTTGTGGTCCGTATATATATTGGTATCACGTCACCGTCGTCGACATTTGGTTTTCGCACAATAACTTTAGTATAAGTAAATAGAAATCTATGAAATTTAAACACAAGGTTTTTGACCACGAAAGGAAGGTTGGGATTGATTTTGGGAGTTGAGGTCCCAACAGTTTAGAATTAGGGGCCAAAAGGGTCCACGAATAAACTTTGTTTGATTTCATCAAAAAATGAATTATTGGGGTTCTTTGAAATGCCGAAATCTTACCGTGTATTTAGATTTTTGATTTTTGGTCCCGTTTTAAAATTGGTCTTCATTAAGGTCCAAAGGGTCCAAAATTAAACTTAGTTTGATTTTAACAAAATTGAATTCTTCGGGTTCTTTGATATGCTGAATATAAACATGTACTTAGATTTTTTATTATGGGCCCAGTTTTCAAGTTGGTCCAAATTGGGGTCCAAAATTTAAAACTTTGTTTGATTTCAACAAAAATTGAATATATGGGGTTCTCTGATATGCTGAATCTAACCATGTATTTAGATTTTTGATATTTGGGCCCCGTGATCAAATTGGTCCACATTGAGGTCTAAAGGGTCCAAAATTTAACTTTATTTGATTTCATCAAAAATTAAATTTTTGGGGTTCTTTGATATGCTGAATCTAACCATGTATTTAGATTTTGGATATTGGACCATAATAGGTAAATGTCCAATTTAAAATTTTTAAGTTCTTAGACCACATTCATTCTGTGTCAACTATTTAATCACAATCTAAATTCAGAGCTGTATCAAGCTTGAATGTTGTGTCCATACTTGCCCCAACTGTTCAGGGTTCAGGGTTCGACCTCTGCGGTTGTATCAAGATTCGCCCTGCGGAGCATCTGGTTTCATAATAAAATGACCCAAATCTAAGCTTTGGTTTATAAATTTAAGTTGAGTTACTGAATAGTTTTGCTTTTTATATTGAATTACATCATGTACATACAGTCAGGGGTACTACTTATTCATGTTATTCAAGTAATTTTTATTTACTTGAAGAAGTAAAAAAAAATATACACATATAAGTAAATTTGTAGGATACTTATACAAGTGAATTTTATTTACTTGTATAGGTAAACCAAAAATTGGTTTAGTTATGTCCCTTAGACATTCAGAATTTTTTACTTGTTTAAGTAAAAAAGTCATCCTTTCTTCTTTTCTTGAATTCTTAACCCCTAACGGGAAGGATTGTGCCTGATGTTCATATGATGAAATCATAATCTTTCAGTCAGTTTAATTGAAGTCTGGAGCTGGCATGTCAGTTAACTGCTAGTAGTCTGTTGTTATTTATGTATTATTGTCATTTTGTTTATTTTCTTTGGTTACATCTTCTGACATCAGACTCTGACTTCTCTTGAACTGAATTTTAATCTGCGTATTGTTATGCGTTTACTTTTCTACATTGGTTAGAGGTATAGGGGGAGGGTTGAGATCTCACAAACATGTTTAACCCCGCCGCATTTTTGCGCCTGTCCCAAGTCAGGAGCCTCTGGCCTTTGTTAGTCTTGTATTATTTTAATTTTAGTTTCTTGTGTACAATTTGGAAATTAGTATGGCGTTCATTATCACTGGACTAGTATATATTTGTTATGGGGCCAGCTGAGGGACGCCTCCGGGTGCGGGAATTTCTCGCTGCATTGGAGACCTGTTGGTGACCCTCTGCTGTTGTTTTTTATTTGGTCAGGTTGTTGTCTCTTTGACACATTCCCCATTTCCATTCTCAATTTTATTAAGATTTCTTTGTTCTAATAGAATTTTAAATTGTGTACCCTTTGCAGATGTCTTTACCAATCATTTAAGTGTAGTTTCATGGACAATGAAAATCCCATTTGTCTTTTATCTTCACAACACTGATCATTTACAAGCCCCAAGGAAGCAATTTTTGAAGGCCTTGCGCAAATATACAAGATCTTTGCTCAATCAGTTTCTTTGTTGAATCAATGAGATGAAACATTGAACTTTAATAAAAAAAAATTGAGCAAACCTGGGAAAAATCATTAAAGGCATGATTTTACATCTCAAAACTTGAGGATTTTTTGGGGATTGTAAGAAAAAATTACTTATGCAAGTAAATTTTTGAGAAAATTAAGGGGAGATTATTCAAACATTATTTATTTACTTATATGTGTAAATTTTTTTTTACTTCTTCAAGTAAATAAAAAATTAACTTGTACAAGTAGTACCCCTCACTGGCATACATTTCATGGAAGTATGACTTTTGGACTTATTATTCATGTTAGTATAGTTTAATATGCAATAGTGTAAGCAAAATTTAAACAATATCTGTGACATTGCCCATTTACTTCTCATTGACCTTGATAATAATTTGCATATGTTACATATGGTGTAGAAATCTACTATTTTCATTGGATATTATGATCACGTGTTTCCATGCAAAGGTTATTTTATGTATCCGTAGCCTTTTCTTCGTCCTCGGTCAATATAATCTGAACAGGTCTATATATCATGTATATATAACGTATTGACCTCGTCAAAAGTCCATAATTGATAAATATTCAACCTATTTAGCAATTTTTCTTTTATAAAATTTGTACAATTTGGAAATTTTATTTTAGTGTTGGATTTCTAAATTTTTAGCAAATATAGAATTGGAAATAAACATTTGAATGAAAAATATTATTTTTGATAATTTATTTTTGAAGATTTATTCAAATACTTTTTTTGAATAAAGCAAATATAATGCCTAATTCAAGCGTACAGCATATTAAACATGACAAATAGTGTGAAAAAAACCCATTATACACTACAAGTGATAATTATCCTTAAGTCTATTTTATAGAACGGTACTTTTATTTATCTTATGGCATGTATGGTAAACCAGCTGACTTTCAGTTTTATAATGAATTTCAAAAACCTGACTCAAATACTTTTTATCTGGATTAAGTAAATATATTACTGATTGGCTTATATTCTTTAAAATACTAAAATCCACTCAAAGGTTTTTTTTACAGGGAACAATATAAAAGAAAGTGAACTTCATCTTATACTTTGTCTCTGCAAATTTTGCAAAATCTTTGTAAATGTGTAGCTATAATGTTCCTTAATTCACATTATGTGACTTGATATTTGTTTATATTTGTTAGATATACCACTTTCAATAACTGAAAGTAAACTGGTTGAGCTTTCTGAAGTCATAGCAAGAAGAGAGGATTGTACTTTACTGGCTTCAGCATTGATGATTGATTATGACCAGACAACTCAAATAATGCAGGCAAATCCAACAAATGTGCTGAGAGTTCACGGCTTCCTGAAACACTGGTTTATTGAACAGAGAAAAAGATTGGGTACCAGTCCAAGTGCAGATGGTCTGTTAGATGCTTTTCAGCGATTAGGATTCACAGATGCCATTGAAGAGTATGTACGACTCAGTCGCGAACCAGAATCTGAGTTTGTACAAGGTATGATATATTTTGCTCGCTAAAAGTAAAATTTTAAACTGATATGAAAAAATGACAGAATATTGAGTTCAATGATTAAAAAATTAAATACTGAGTGCCAAAAGAAACTAAAAAATCTACATGTACATGTAGACATTGTATTTTTCATAAATGATTATTCAAACTAACCGATGTTCATTTAGAGTTAGAAATCGTTGTTCAAAAGACAACTTTCAAGTTCGATGCATTCCCATCAAAAACTCTGGTTTTGTGCGTTTAGGGGCATCATCACTTCCGTTCCAATTTTGAGCAAGTGGTTGGAAAACTATAATGCTATTTTGCACGAATTATTTGGCAAATTAAATTCTCATAATTGACAATCAGCACTGCTGTCATTAGGAAATTGTGATTAAGTACTTTCAAAACAAACATTATTTCTAGTTTATCCTGCACAATGACGATCGCAAAGACACTTGATGAATGTTAATAGTGCAAGGATACCTGTAGGCGATCCCCTCTATCTGGGAAATGACGTCATAAAGGCAGTATCATTTTAATTGACGATTTTTTTCCAGTGACGGATGAACTCCAAAGTGGTCTATTGTACAGACTCCTAAGGATATACATACATATGTATATTTCTACACTTGTTTAGAAGCTATTTCAGTATTTCATTTTTTGACATTGTAAGGTTCAGTGGCGGATCCAGGGGGGGTTCCGGGGGTGCGCACCCCCCCTTTATTTTTGCCGATCAATGCATTTGTATCGGGACATAAGTTTTGCACCCCCCCTTTGCCCTGGGTGCCCTGGGTTAGCACCCCCCCTTTCGAAAATTCCTGCATCCGCCCCTGATGTTCACACATTCTACTTGTGTACAATGGTGTACAAAAGAATTAAAAATTACACTACACAATGAGATTCAAATTTTAGCCATAATGAGCTGCTCATGGTTTTGTAATTGACTCCTTATCACACATTTTTAAAATCATGAAAACCATGCCTTATTTACTTCAACAAAGAAAAAAGGTCTTTACACTAAATTTCAACAGATTGATATTATTTTGAGTTACTCCCCTTTAACAAAGTTCAGAATTTTTCAACTTAATAATTTCATTAACCTTTTGTTTTGAGCACCTTTAGCTAGATTGTCTCAACACTTATAGCCATCTGAACATGCTGAAAGAGATTAATTTTCGTTTTGGTTTTGATTTTTGATGGTAACAGTAATATCTTCTTCTTCTTTTAACATGTCTTTTTAGTTTCCACATTTTGTCATGTTTGTATAAAGAAAGAGTAAAGATATAGCTTGCAAATATTATTATTTTTTACCTAGTACACATATTTGGTTGGCTGTTCAGGTATCTCTCTCAACTAGCATGATACATTTTCATGCATTTCTTGGTATTTTTCTTTGATTTATTGATTTTTCTCATTAATCTTTACAATTTTGACCAAATCATGCATTTGCTTCATGAAAACACGGCAGTACTGAACCAATTACTTGGTATTTCATTACAGGATCTGAGAATCTTGCTGCACTGTCAGAAGGAAGTGGGAATCAAGAGGAGAATTTTAATGTCTCATCAGGTATGTTTTTGGTATAAAGTTAAATAGAAAAAATACTGAACATCAATAAAAAAAAGAAAAAGAAGGGAAGTTCCTTAGGCCAACCTTAAAAATATGTTTGTTTGCAGTTTTCCGACTGTACCTTCAGATTGAAGGGTCGGTAGGTAGGAAAAATATTTTATTTTATCAGCCAAAATACAGTTTAAACAAGCAGTTACACTAAACCAAGTTTCTTGTGAAGAAAAAAAAACATTTTAAAACAACAAACACTGGACATGCTGAAAACCAACATCAAATGAACAGGCATTTTCAGATAAAAAAACTTTTTAACCAAAACTAAAACTTTAACATAGTGTCATTATCCAATTTATGACATAAAATATGGTATAATTATTAAATACTGGAACACTTATAAACAAGGAATGTCATTATGACTAGAACTGTTTTAAAGAAATATATTCAGACATGTATGCTTCTTGACTAGAATGTTTTCATGAGTAGAGTATTTTCATCAGAAAAATGTAGATATTAAAGATTTATAAGACAATGTATTAAAGAGTGTATTTCTAATAAAAAAAAAAATAACCATTGAATCTTCCTCAATTGAAAAAAAGGCAACTTGAAAAAAAAGTATTAAGACATTCGACTGTTTTCATATTTCTAACAATATTTAATTATATGTGATAAGGTTATAATTTTGCCAGGCTTTAATGAAAACCAAAGAATCTTTGTGTAGTTAGGGTTGCTTCTTATTGATTTGGCATGATCTATATCCATTAACATTTCAAATGAGCCCTTCCTCCGTACAGGCGTGTTTACAGATATCCATGAAGATGTAAGTCACGGAGGAGTGGTTTCATCTTTGTCGTCTTCACAACGATTTGTAGAAAATATGCCATACTTCAAGCTGCTGTCGAATTATTTAACCACTGAAATTGGTTCCATAAAGTCAGGCTCCACAGATTCTGTACCCGATTTGTTTGAGACAGAATGGTTATCGTGTCAGTTATGAATATCTGCTGCATCTTTGTCAATGATATCATCACACATCATTACATGTGCCTGAATCTGTATAAACAGTTTACTATTAAACTTTTTTGTTTGTTATTTGTCTTAAAATTGACACGAGACGACAGCGTAAAGTACTCCTCCGTGACTTCATGGATACCTGTAAACAATTTCCATGTGCTTTATCATTAAATGGTCACATGAACGCTTGACGGGAAGCTAAGAAAAACCGAACTTGAAATGCGTAACTGACCCAGACTTTAAATCATTTCCGGAAAGGACCCAAAGTTCCGGATCGCGTCAATAGAAGTATTAAAAAACATTTCTTCAAATTTAAAGCAATAAAATTTTCACAGTCGGGAGGATTTTCAAGGGTCAGTCGGTAAACTGCAAACAAACAATATTTTTATTTAAGCCTTATAAAAGTTTTCCTATTCCTGACTTGGTACACTGTTGATTCATTAATGTTAAAGGAAAAGTACAAATTTATAGTTTCTTTTTTAAACAAATGATGAAATCACGAAATAATCCAGATAATCCACAGTACCTCTGTTATTGTTTGTCACCTTGATTTATATTTTTATGCCCCACCTACGATAGTAGAGGGGCATTATGTTTTCTGGTCTGTGCGTCCGTCTGTCCGTCTGTTCGTTCGTCCGTCCGTCTGTTCGTTCGTCCGTCCGTTCGTCCGTCCGTCTGTCCCGCTTCAGGTTAAAGTTTTTGGTCAAGGTAGTTTTTGAAGAAGTTTAAGTCCAATCGACTTCAAACTTAGTACACATGTCCCCTATGATATGATCTTTCTAATTTTAATGCCAAATTAGAGTTTTTACCCCAATTTCATGGTCCACTGAACATGGAAAATGATAGTGCGAGTGGGGCATTCGTGTACTGAGGACACATTCTTGTTCTTTTTATATTTGGTATTTGAAAACTTGTAAATGACTCGCCTAAATGTATTTATCTGTAATTTTATGTGATTACAGGAGAGGCTAGAGTGTCTCAAGGAAATGAAGACACAGATTTCAGAGCAGCCACACCCCCTATCAATCAGTCAAATTCAGGAGCACAAGTTGGTCCAAGTAAGTAGTGAGTTAACAGGCTAAACAGGTGTCCTTTATGATAGGTTTCTATGATTATAAGCTTAGACAAGGTTCCATACTTGAGACAGACACATTACTATATGATAAACTGGGAACCAGCTTACTTTTGCAGATAATTTATTTCCGTGTTAATATAAGAAAGAAGATGTGGTATGATTGCCAATGAGACAACTATCCACAAAAGACCAAAATGACACAGACATTAACAACTATAGGTCACGGTACGGCCTTCAACAATGAGCAAAGCCCATTAAGCCTTTTTAAGCCCACATGAGGCAATTTATATTGATTTCATGATTTTTTGGTTTTTTTGTGTATTCATATAATTGGCAGATCATAGTTTTAAATATTTGCCATGATTTATTTTCACTTTGATTTTCAACTCGAGATAGATATGAAAATAAATCGCTCATAAAACTAAGTTGGTTTACAGTATAAACCATTTAAACCAACATGGATAAAAATAGCATTAAACAAAAACAAAACAATCGAACAATCAATGAATCCTGGTATTTATACTTAATTTCTGCTCTATGTTTGGGTTGTTGTCTTTTTGACACATTCCCCATTTATTAAGGCCCACCTCTGGGTGCTAGATTTTCTTGCTGCGTTGAAGACCCATTGGTGGCCTTTGGCTGTTATCTGCCCTTCGGCCAGGTTGTTGTCTCTTTGACATATATTCACCATTTTATTCTCAATTTTATTTCAGGAATTATTTTAATTTGATGATTAAAAATTATTTTTTCAGGTTTGAATCCTCTAATTAACCAGAGCATGCGACAACAAAATCGACAAGATGAAGTCATTGTCCGGCAAATGGAGGCTGTCGCAATTGATGATTCTGCTATGCCTTTCTATAAGATGAATGCCAGACCTAGAGGTTGGTAGAGCTTAATATTTGGATAGTTGAATTTTTTTTCTTGAATTTTTGAATGGCTTAGTTTTAAATGGGGGTAAGGAGATGTATAAAAAGAAGAAATAAGAAGATGTGGTATGAGTGCGTATGAGACAACTTTCACAGGCTAACAACCCATAATTGTAAAATATAAGGGCATATATTTATACCACATTCTACTGCATCCACATCATAATTGTCTAAATATACCTACATATGTTCAATATATCATGTTTATAGTTCAAGGGTAAATGCAAATATGTAGAGGTATGTGGATTATTAAATATCATGCTCTCGTAGAGGTCAACATTTTGTTACTGTAAATTCACATTCTGAATTCAATACATACTGTTGCATTATATAACAGAGTTTCTACATGAAAAGTGTTCCTCAAAAAGATCTAAACTGTTTTTCATTGTATGATAAATATAAGAAGCACATATTCATTATACAATCAAAACAAATGACGGACAAAAATCCGTCTTTTTGGTTTTTTTTTATTATAATTTCTTTCTTATATGATTGTTTATATATAGGATCACTGTTTGAATAATATGTATGTATTGTGTGCTCGTATGAATACTTTGTAATATGCAACTAACAAAAGATATAAATATAAAGTATATTTTGCTAATCAAATCCCCTGGTTTTATTAGCAATTAACAACACAGGGAGGAACCTTAGCGTCATTGTTGTAGCGCTAAGGGACATTGTTCACAACCAGGAATGAAATAAAATATTTAAAGTTGAAAAAAAAAAAAAGAAGCACATATTCCATGTAAATTATTTTTTAGCGTTAATTTAAAAAGACTTAATTGTTCCATCAATATGTTTTAAGTATTTTCATTTTGTATCCTTTATTTTATTTTATGCAATGTTTCTCTATTCTAAAGTTATTTTGCCATCTAAAGTACAAAAATCATTCATATAAAAGAAATCAAGGCTTATTAGCTCATCATCAGTATACCAATAGAAAAAAAGAAGAGATATGTGACTATTTAAAGAGTAAAAAATAGTGCATAAAGAAACTCAGCAAAAATAAAATCTGGTCAAGCACTAAAACCCCCACTGCAGTTGGTAGGTCTACTGTTCTTTATTATAATGTTGGATATTCTCAAAATTTGAGTATACAAATGAAATTTCATTATTGTAATTTATGTTTTAGCAGCAATAATACATGTAATATATATGTTTTAAAAAAAAATACAGATAAGTGTATATTTTTACCAACAATTTATACTAAAAGTAATATCTATTTTTAGGTTTAGCCATAATAATAAACAACCAGCATTTCCATAAGATCAGAAATGATCCACAAAGCAAGGAGATGCCAGCAAGAACTGGTACAGAAAAAGACGCAGGTAAATATAATCTATAAAGTACATTGCATACAAGGGAGAAAACTCTTTTGGAGTCAATAAACTATTTAAAGACTAAACAGCCTATTAATTTCTACCAGTAATTTTTTCTTAAAATTTTGACTGAAGGTATTTCATGATTTTAAGAATAAAATATGATAAAAAAAATTGGGGGTCACTGCCTTCGTTTCTTCACTATAGCAACCCAAGTGTTGTGTGTTTCGGCAATATGAACATGATTTGGTTATTGTTTATAATTTTTGATAATCCAATAAACATGTTATACCTACCAATGCAAACTTACATGTAAAATTCTTTTTTTTTTATATTGATCAGTAGATTTGTTAATATCAATTTAAGATTATAGAGTTAAAGATTCTGGGTGGTTTGATTTTAAAAAGTATGATTTATTTCATTCCCGCCACAAATAATACATAAGAATGAAAAATGTTTCCAGTATCAAAAAATATCTACCAGTGATTTCTTCTTAGGATTTTCAAGAAAGAAAGTGCTATGTGTTATCTTTCAAATAAGTCATCCATCAGTGATTCCCTATATAAACAACCAAATGTTTCCCCACATAAAAGGAGGGGTGGTCCCCCGGCCCCCTGGATCCACCTATGGTATTAAAATTTGTTTTCAATCTTTCCGGTCATTGTAGCTTCTTAAAAAAAAAATATTCGGAGGAATTTTTTTCTTATAAGTTAGCAAAGAAAAGTTCTGTGTTACGCACCTTAGATTTTGATTTTTATAAATCACATTCAAATATTGACTTCTTAATACTTCGATTATTTAGCAGTATACATAAAATTGAACTTCATTACAAGATGGAACAATATTTTACGGGAATCAGTTAGTCTAAAAAGTCAAAATTGGTGCCTGTAGATTGAAACTACTAGTGCTAAATTGTGCAATTTACAAAAATTCAAAATTCAAAGCGTAATTCTTATGCGTTTTTTAATTTTTTGTTTGATTTCTAATTAATTTTTCAAGTAGACTGCTGTATATTAATCCTATTTTATTAAACACATTTGGACACGTACATTGTATTGAAATCCATGAAATACGCAAAATGGGACATTTGTATATGCCACATTTTGCCAAGTTGGACACAATGCATATAGAGCTTTCATGTCACAATCAAGCTGCGTTAGCTTATGCACACGATTAATAGGCTGTAAGGTCTTTAAGTTTTGTCTGGAAATAAGAAGCATCTTATTAACCAACATGACCAAGATTTAGATGTTATCTGTTACCTTTGTGTTGCAATGGCTATTTTGTTTCTGGTGGAATAAAGTTGTGTTATTAACAATCAAGAGATATTTATAGATTATCGTTGATCATCTCAACGATATTGATTTTCTCACTTGAACTGGTACAGAAAAGTAAGAAAAGCAATCGAGTTGAGATGACCAATGATAATCTGTTTATCGCTATTTTACCTATGACGACGTGTCAATTTCATGTCAATTTTGTTAGCAACAGCATGTGGCCACCTTAGTTTCTAGCGATAATTTTTCTATCTCAAGCGAGAAGCATGATATGAAAATTATCACAAAAAAGATCAAAAGAAAAATGCACTAAATAGCGATAAATTAATAAACCAAATATTCTGTACCTCTTTTTATATTATATTAGTTGTTATATTTGTAATATGAAAAGACATGTCAATACATTTTTGACAGAAGTACTGTAAATTCAGAAATTATTGTGAGGTTTTTATTATTGCGAAAAATGCGACAGGGTTGTAATCGCAATAATTTAAACTTGCATTTTGATTTTTTTTTAAAATTCAAAATATTCTATACCATTTATTCCATAAGGAACATATACATGTATTGTAATATTTCTTCCAGCAGAAATAGTACTCAAGAATATCTTTTCCATTTTGAACTTATAGTGTTCAGGAAATTTTATTTCTTGACAAAGACACCCATTGGGAATGTTGTGTTACTCTTATAAAAAGTAAAATCATATAAACACTGAACTCAGAAAAAAATTCAAAATGGAAAGTCCATAATCAAATGGCAAGAATGGATAACAACTGTCATATTCCTGACTAGGTACAGGCATTTTCTGATGTAGAAAATGGTTGATTAAACCTGGTTTTATAGCTAGCTGAACATTTCACTTATATGATAGTTGCATCAGATTTCATTATATTGACAAAATATGTTGATAACTTGTATCAAGCCATATTTGATTATATAAATATTTCCTTTTTTTAGAGAAACTTGATTACATTTGGAGGAAGTTGGATTTTGAAGTACGTTTGTTCAATGATGTGGACTCAACACGTATGACTCAGATCATGGTGGAAACAGGCTTTGAAGACCATTCAAAGTATGATTGTCTTGTAGTGTCAATACTGACACATGGAGTGCTAGGTCATGTTTATGGAGCTGATGGACGTATAGTAAGAATTAATCAGTTAACCAGCTGTTTTTCTGGCAGAAGATGTCCGTCTTTGGCAGGAAAACCGAAGTTGTTCTTCATTCAAGCTTGTCAAGGAAGAGAAAAACAAGAAGGTATAATTTTAAAGTAAATTCTGTTAAAATTAAATCCCCTGCCTGGGAAACATGTGGAGCTGTTATGTCTTTTTCTAACATGCACTTTCATTTCTTAAAAGACTTTATAATACAAAGGATACAGTACTAGTGGGTCTTCTTTTGATACAAATGTGACATCATATTTTCGCAGATACTTTATTTGCGTTTTGCCCTTTCTAGCCCATTTCACGGCGATTTGATATTGCATTTCTTAAACTTAATTACTTAAGTGAGAAATAATCAAAGTTTTACATATTCACAATGAATTGTCTATTCTCAATATTTTTCTACATTCGAAAGTAGCAAAAATATGTTGCTCGCAAAATAACTTAGTTTAGAGTATTCCTTATTTGAAACCCAAAATTTATTATTACAAACAATAAATAAAAGGCAACAGTAGTATACCACTGTTTGAGAACTACGACACAACAGAAACACAACATTAAAATGTATCACACACAGAAACAAGCTATAATATATAGAAATGCCCATTTTCCTGACTTAGTACAGGACATTTTAATAAAAAAAAAATGGTGGGTTGAACCTGTTTTTGTGGCATGCCAAACCTTCTGCTTTTATGGCAATGTAAATTATAACATTAAACATTACATGCATGACAGAATGAATAACATTGTCATATTTTTTTTAGGGCATGCCATTGAAACAGATGCTGGTGGAAGTATGCCAGATGAAGGACAAGATTTAAATGTTGACAGACCAAGGGAGTTAATCCCTGATGAAGCTGATTTCCTGTTAGGATATGCTACTGTTCCCGGCTATGTGTCCTACAGAAGCAGATCTCAGGGGAGCTGGTATATCAATAAGTTATCACAGAATCTGGATAAATATGCTTATCAGTAAGTATAAGAATATGATTCAACTTAAAATTAATAACTTTTGTTGTCTTTGGGCAATTGATGTATTAATTCAACTTGAATATATATTATTCAACATGTCATCTTGTTTTCTTTGGGTATTTTTTTAGAACTATATTATTAGAATATTTCCTACATACTGTAGAAACATTAATATTTGTGGGGTTAAAATTTGTGGTTTTGTCTCTCTAAACAATTTCATTGGTATATCAATAAGTTTTCTCAGAATCTGGATAAATATGCTTATCAGTAAGTATAGGAATATGATTTAACTTAGATTTACTGACTTTTGTTGTCTTTGGGCAATTGATGATAGGTAGGTAGTAACTGTAACCAGTGAAAAGAATCAATACGAGATCTACAAAGAAAACTGACTATAAACAAAATCTACAAATTAGTAAACATAACTGATTTCAATGAACATGGTGAAGGTAACAAGTAAAATCACAAAAATACTGAACTCCAAGGAAAATTCAATCATAATGTCAAATGGCAAAATAAATGACAAAATCAAATGACAAAACACATCAAACAAATGAACAACATAACTGTCATATTCCTGACTTGGTACAGGCATTTTCAAATGTAGAAAATGGTGGATTGAACCTGATTTAACTTAGATTTACGGACTTTTGTTGTCTTTTGGCAATCAATTGATGGATAAGTAGTAACTGTAACCAGTGAAAAGGATGAATACAAAAATTACAAAAAATGACAATTAATATAATCTACAAAAATGACAATAATATATACAAAAATGACAATAAAGTCTAAAAACATGACAATGAGATAAAATCTTCAAAAATGACAATAAATAAAATAGTTATCAAATTAGCATATCTTCCCAGCTGAGAAATTTAGGCTCTAAGAAAAGCATGAAAGATTTTATTAGATTGTCTTGTTTTCTTTAGATATTTTTTAAGAATTATTTCTTTGAAATTTTTCCCACATAGATATAGGAAGATGTGGTGTGAGTGCCAATGAGACAACTCTCCATCCAAATAACAATTTAAAAAAAGTAAACCATTATAGGTCAATGTACGGCCTTCAACACGGATCCTTGGCTCACACCGAACAACAAACTATAAAGGGCCCCAAAATTACTAGTGTAAAACCATTCAAACGGGACATTCTTTTATTCTCATATAGCTATAACTTATCAAGATTACTAAAAACTTATCTTATTTTTAGGCACGACTTGCTGAGTATTCTAATTAAAGTGAATGAGGAGGTTGGTAGAGCGACAGCAAACATTGACAATGGAGCCTACAAACAGATTCCTGCTCCTATGTTTACGCTAAGGAAAAGAATCATATTCAGATAAATTATTTTTTTGCAAATATTGACAATAGTGCATGCAAACAGATTCTGGCACCTATGTTTGCTCTAATGAAAGAATCATCTTCCAATAAATCAAATTGTTGTAAACGTTAAAAATGGGGCTATCAAAAACAGATTCCAGCACCTATGTTCACACTGAGGAAATGGATCATATTCCGAAAATTAATATTGTGGAAGACATTGTTCAAAATTTGTTGCATTATATTGATTTTTCAAATGAAAGATATGTAAATTCAGTTGCCTAGCTGACAAATGAATATTCAAAGAGAAAATTTTGAGACTTGTCTTTTATAAATAGCTGTATGATGAACTAAGTAGTTTGATAATTCAGCATTTGAAAATCTGAAGAATTGTGGGTAATTGAAAGAAAGTTAAGCTATTTAAGTATTCAATATTAATTGATGAGGAAGTAATTCCATCTTTTTATACTTATTACTGTGAATTCATTTTTATTCGTGGTAAACCAATTTTCGTGGGTTTCGTGGGTCACAGCGAACCACGAATTTAAGAATTCAACGAAGAATAATCCCGAAAAATGTGTATGGATTCGGATGTTTATTTCCGGTTTTGTTATGCAGTTCTAGTATAGTGTTGACTAGCGATAAACATTGTAACATAACACATGTTTTTTTATTGAAAGAAGTATTTTAATTAAATCAATAATAAATATATCAAATCAAGGATGGGGTAATTATAAATGTAATGGTAATTAAGTGTAATGCATTACAATTTTCCATGTAATTGAATGTAATGTGTAATTGAGCATTTTTTTAATTACATGTAATGGTAATTTAATTAATTACATTGAAAAAAGCAGCATGTAATGCTCAATTACTTTTGAATTACATTTGAATAAAATGTAATTTTATGGTGTTAAAGATAAGGATTTGTGTTTAATAATATAAATGGAAAAATTATATCCATTTTTCAAATATTGATAAAACATGCTTTTTTAATATATGAAGTCTGTAAATTATTTATTCTGAAGTTTGTTTATCATTTATTTGACTTAGAGATTTTTTTTTGAATAGTCTTATAATTTAAAAAATGTGAGAATCATATACAATGTATAAGTGTTTTTCAGTTTTTAAGAAAGATCTTTAAACTATATAGGTTGATAAGTAATGAATCACCTTGTTAAACATAAACAAAAAAATGTGTCACTGTGAAACATCTTTCTTAGACAGTTTTTAGAATTTAAAATCATTTTGTCAAATAAGTATACACAAAAGGATTATAGAAATAAAAATTAACAGCTGTAAAAACAAACAGCAATTAATCAGATTAAAATGTCCTGGAGCAATGCCACTATTACATGCATTTCATCTAATTAGCAAAATATTGCTAATATTTAGACCAATTATACATATTGTATGTACTAAAAATAAAAAATTATTTTCAATATTGTGACAAGCACACTTTTTAATATTTTTAAAGTAAATTAAAAAAATATTTTTAATTCATTTATATATGTTTATTCATATTATGTTAAATTCAAATGATAAAATTGAGAATGGAAATGGGGAATGTGTCAAAGAGACAACAACCCGCCCAAATAAAAAACAACAGCAGAGGGTCACCAACAGGTCTTCAATGTAGCGAGAAATTCCCGCACCCGGAGGCGTCCTTCAGCTGGCCCCTAAACAAATATATACTAGTCCAGTGATAATGAACGCCATACTAATTTCCAAATTGTACACAAGAAACTAAAATTAAAATAATACAAGACTAACAAAGGCCAGAGGCTCCTGACTTGGGACAGGCGCAAAAATGCGGCGGGGTTAAACATGTTTGTGAGATCTCAACCCTCCCCTTATACCTCTAACCAATGTAGTAAAGTAAAAGCATAACAATACGCACATTAAAATTCAGTTCAAGAGAAATCCGAGTCTGATGTCAGAAGATGTAACCAAAGAAAATAAACAAAATGACAATAATACATAAATAACAACAGACTACTAGCAGTTAACTGACATGCCAGCTCCAGACTTCAACTAAACTGACTGAAAGATTATGATTTCATCATATGAACATCAGTCACAATCCTTCCCGTTAGGGGTTTAGTATCATACCATCATAACATATATGAGAAGAACATAACCCGTGTCATGCCAACAACTGTTTTAAGAAATGAGTTCATTTCTGAGATATCAATATACCCCTTGATGTAATTGGAACAAATTCCCTCTCAATCCTATCAATATGATGATTTTCTATTAATCATAAAACTTCCATGTTCTGATCAAGCAATATCTGGCATATTAGCTCCTGTGGAAAGACTATTTACAATTGCTGTTTTCAGACCAGACAGATTCAGACTAAATGACAAAACATCAAAATAACTAAATTAAATGATTATCAAATGCACGCTTAAACTATGCTTACATGAATATTTTACACATGCATTATATATACATGTAAAATATTGTTAAAAAATATCATGATGAAATGTAATGTGTAATTTAATTAATTACATTTCAAAAACTGTGTAATGTGTAATTGATGTAATTGATCATTTTTGCAATGTAATGTGTAATTTAATTAATTACATTCCAATGTAATTGACCCCAAGTCTGTATCAAATATCAGTGATCATTTACTTTTTGAAATTGATTAAAACTGTTCATGAAAAATAACTGCAAGTTGTTAATAACCTTGTCATAGTTTGGTTTACTAGTGATTAAAAAATCAATAGGATTAAGTACAGGGATATTGCCCGTAGGTAATATTGTTTATGACACCTTTTACTTATATGATTGTTTATTATATCGTGATTAGGGAAAGGAGTTTTCAATCATAAAGTTTTGAATGCCTTATAGAATTCTGACAATAATTCATATATTGTAAAACAAACAAATAATATGTTGTCTCTGTCCATTCTTGTAATAGAAGTTTTCAATGAACACTTTAACCTAGAATGACCAAGCGAGGATTTTGACAATTCAAAACTTTTTCAATGAATTTCTTCTTTTTTATTTGTTTTATTATTGATCAAATCAAGGAGGTTATATAATCTCCTAAATCAAAAAGAAATCCATGAATTACATATCTAAATTTTTTTGTTGTTGTAATCAGCGATCCACGAATTTACGTATACCACAAAATGTCTTTTTTTCTCTATCCACGAAAATTGATACCCACGAAAATAAATGAATCCACAGTATATGTTTATGATGTTGGCAATGCATTTCTTAAGAGTTTTATTTAAATGGTCAATACAGAATACAGATTGTCATTATCAACTTTTAATTCATAATTGATGGTATTTAAGCAAAATTTTTCATTTTGGATTAGTTGTAAGAGAATAGTTGTTCATTGTCTGAAACAGCCTTGCATTCTACCATGTACCTACCTATTTTTAAGCCTTTTTTACATTTGCATTAGAGCGAATACTCTCTTAATCTCATTTTCTTCTTCTTTTTGAAAATTGAAGTTTATAAATATTGTTCCATTAATCATGTCTATATTAAAGCTTTATAAACATTTATGTTCATCTTTTTACTATATCATGTAATAGTTTGCAGAAACTTATTGTACTTATTGTACTAAATAAATATTCTTTTTAAAGCATTGTTTTGATAGGACATTTGATTTTGCCTGTGCTGTTCATTATTTATGTTAATTATCACATGTTTGTCTAAAACACATGTTTTGACCAGTGCTAATCATTTGCTAATTGTATCTTTGCAAATTCAGTTAGATTTATGGATGAAAATTAAAAAAATATTATATGAGCAAGATTATTACTTTATCATTTGTACTTAATAATTTTCCAGAGCTGTCTCCCTTTTATATATATACAATTTACCAAATAGAACTATTAAAAAAAAAAAAATTAACTGGCTTTTTGACCTGGACCGCAACAACATCTGCAAAGTCTGATCCTATAAATGTTGTCTTGTTTTGAGGTTTTTTTTCCAGATATTTTTGTTGTTAATTCAATACTGTTCAGATATTTGGCTGGCAGTCAATCTTTTGATGTTTCATAGCTTATCAGGCAATACAGTATGTTTCTTAGCTATGTTTGTTGTTGTTTGTTTTTTGTAGCAGTTTAGTGTTCATTTGTTTCCCTCATATAGCTGGTCTATTTCCCTCGGCTTTGGTTTGTGACTCAGTTGGGGGCTGAAATTACATTGTAAGAAAATTTGGGTCTCGAATTTTAAAGGAAAGTAGTGCACGTGATTTGGTCCAGTTGAAAAAGGTTAAAAACTAGCACTTCGGAAGCTGTCAAAAGATTCCAAGACGCCCTAAACCTAAAATTGTCCATATTTTGAGTTAGAGCAGATGCATAATTTTGATATAATTTGTCCCAAAAGTAGTACAACACACTGTAAAAAATTTCATTGAGAAAGCGCAGGTGGGATTTTTTTAATTTTCATTTATGTTCTGAAAGAAATACACTACGAAATAACTGTGGTCTCGGACCAGTTATTGATTTATAACTAATAATCAGAGGTAATACAATAACCAGTGAATAGGTCTGAAATTGACATTTATTTTCGTTCATTGTTTTACATAAATAAGGCCGTTAGTTTTCTCGTTTGAATTGTTTTACATTGTCTTATCGGGGCCTTTTATAGCTGACTATGCGGTATGGGCTTTGCTCATTGTTGAAGGCCGTACGGTGACCTACAATGTATAGTTGTTAATGTCTGTGTCATTTTGGTTTTTTGTGGATAGTTGTCTCATTGGCAATCATACCACATCTTCTTTTTTATATATGAACGACTTCAAATGACTTTTGACGTTTTTGGTAATTCACTCTGTCAGAGGACTTTTTGAATCATCAATCCAGCTTCAGAAGAAATATCTTCTTCTCTGAACTTTCCTGAAGTTCTGTTTTTAACTTACTGATTTCCAATTTTATGAGCATAGGTGCTGAAAAATGTTGGCAGAAAATAAACTAACCATATATACCTGGATTGAAAATTTGTACTTGTGCAAGACGTATATTCGTCTACAAAAACTTATCAGTGACTCTCGAATAAAAAAGTTCAAAAGATCAAATTAATTAGGTAGTTAAAAAAATTGAGTACCAAAAATTCAAAATACAGCCAATGTAATCTATTCCCGAGGTAGAAAAGCTTTTGTAAACAGTTATATATTTATAATAATGACCATATCAATGGTAATTGATGTCAACACAGAAGTACCAGTTAGTAAAAGTATAAATGATTAAAATCTTTTAATATTGTATATTAAACCAAAGTTTTGTACAAGTGTTATTTTATGTCCACTGTAATTAATTTTGTCATATTAACGTTTTGATTATTGTCTGTTAAAGTCATTAAGTCAAATGGCTATCCTGCTATAAGAGATTGACATAGCATGTTCTCCAAGGTCACGTAGTAAATACTTTTTATTTGATTTATATGTTTTATTTTTGTAAACAAAGAGTTGGAGAATATTTGGAGATAATTTAGGTCAGTTGGAGAATATTTGGAGATTATTTAGGTCAGTTGGAGAATATTTGGAGAATATTTGGAGATCATAGGTATATAAGAGCTCTCTGTTTTAGTGTTTAGGGAGGATTGAAGGCAAGACATTTAAGAACAATACAATGTGAAAAGTTATTTAAAAAGGATTTTTGTTATTCAGCTCATAACATTTTTAGATATATCTTAGCAGATTACTGATAGCTTTGGAATTATTATTATTTCTTATATATTTTTTGTCCGCACAGTATTGGACACTGTTGCGTGGTTCCGCTCAGTATTGGACGCTGATGCGTGGTTTTGTCCGCACAGTATTGGAGACTGTTGCGTGGTTCCACTCAGTATTGGACGCTGATGCGTGGTTTTGTCCGCACAGTATTGGAGACTGTTGCGTGGTTCCGCTTAGTATTGGACACTGAAGCGTGGTTTTGTCTGCACAGTATTGGACACTGTTGCGTGGTTTTGTCCGCATAGGATTGGACGCTATGCGTGGGTTTTTGTGTGTGTACAGTATTAGACACTGTTGCCGATTTTATACCGTGTGAAAGTAATTTGCTAATGAATATTTCAATTATACATTTTTGTAAACTGTATGTTATGTAAATAGTGTCCGGAATGGAATTTTAATAAATAGATTAGTGAATTTACTTGTGTATTTCTTTGAAAACAAGACTACAGATTATTGGATTATTTTGTTCTTGAATTTTTTGTGATTTCATAATACCCGGCCTGACCAGAAAGTTTGATGTAACTCGACCGCCATGGCAGTTTAAAGACCTCACATTATTACTGTTAGCTATATAGGCAACAGTAGTATACCGATGTTCAAACTCATAAATCCATGGACAAAAATCAAAATCGGGGTAACAAACTAAAACTGAGGGAAAACGCATTAAATATAAGAGGAGAACAACGACACAACACTACAATGTAACACACACAGAAACGGACCAAGCAACAGACAAAATCCCACGAGAATAACAAACATAACATCAAAACCAAATACATGAATTTGGGATAGACAAGTACCGTGACACGTCTTATCGCAATGTGAATTTACACTCAAAAATAAGAGAAAACAAACGACGCAACGTTAAAATGTAACACATACAGAAACGAACTATAATATAACAATGGCCATATTCCTGACTTGGTACAGGACATTTTTAAAGAAAAGCATGAATCATTCCATTGTTCATTCGGTGATCTTCTGTTGTAATAAAAATTAAGTAAAAAGCCACAAGTGGAGCATATGTAAATATATTTACAACCTTTACAAGAGGGTGCTAATTGGGGTTTACAGAATAGAGAACAATGGGCAAAACATATAAAGAAAAGGACAAAAAGGACCACAAAATAAAATTAAAGAGAAAAGTAATTTGCTAGAATATAAAGAAGGGAGAATATAAGGAGCAGAAAATTATAAATACTAGAGAAAAAGGACATAACAAATTTAACAAATTTAACAAAATACAGAAATGAACAATAGGGAAAATACAAAGGATCCAACCCGAAACGGTTGTACAGAAAATCACAACATTGTTTAAAACATAAAATTGATTTTAACAAGGATTAGAAAAAAATGGTATGTGAGTTATATATTTCCAGACATTGTATGGTTTATGTAAATTATTGAAAACACCTTAATTGTTATTGCGTCCGAACTTCAAACTTTTTTCGGTAGGGGTGAGCAGCTGAGACATCAAGCACCCCACCCTTTTCATATATTTTGTTTATCAAATATATATACCTTGTCATATATCAATTAACAAAAAACAGACCTATAGATATATTTGAATATTTTTCATCTTCTGGTGCATAAGTATATAGATTTGTTCGTCTCGCTCATCATTGCGTTCTTGTTTAGAAGCCACGTATACGTAGTCGCAATAATATCACCTTCTTTTAAATAAATTCGTCACATATTAAACACTTTCTTCTTCTTTCATTATGAAGAAATTTCAATTTCAAAATAAAATAAAAGATGTTTGGTCAGATAAATATAGTATCACCCAGATGTGGGGGGCAATGTAATTTCTTTAAATAATTGTTATCATGTTTAATACAAACCATTGAAAATTAGGTGCAAATGTCAAAATGGTCGGATTTATTGCATCTATCACTGGCATCACTGATACTACATCAGAATAAATAGAGATTAATTGGTTTGACAAATAACTGATGCATTTACGGCTGTTGTTTAACCACATCAAAAATAAATTCAGACATCTGATTAGTTTCAGACACTTATGATATAATCAAGCAAGTGATAATTATATCAACCTACTGATATATTTAATCTGATGAATTCTCACCCTTTTCATATATCAACCTATTGATATATTTAATCTGAATTTCTCACCCTTTTCATATATCATAGAGCATGAAAAAGTGACCTATTCCAGCGGCTCATCCCTACCATTAATTATATAGTAAGTGGCCCCCCGAAACTACCATAGTGCAATAAAAGAATTCCTCAACAAAATCCACTAATAGACTATAAACGATTGGTTTCTTAATTTAGAATGTTGAAATCCCCGTTTCTAAAAATGTTAAATCAACTTCGGGGAAATTGCAAACCGTGTTCATGGTTTACCAGTTAAACTAAAGAATCCACGATGTGATGATTATACTTTAAACATATTTATTTACAATTTATTTATTAAATACACAATATTAATGAGAAAATTAGATTATTCGTTTTAATGTTTTAATTGCTGTCTTTCTAAGGCACATTAAATGCTATTTTTAGACTAGCGGACGTAAGGTTTATTTTAAGCAACATAAACATGATATTAGTTGCAAAAGGAGGTTGTTATTGACCGGGAAAACTACCTTAAATTTATCGTACAATATCAGCAGTTGTTATTACCGGTATTTATATATTAAAGAAAAGAGGTAAGAAAATCTAAACAAATAAATAGTCGTTTTAGCAAATTGTTTATCAAGCGGTATGAGAAAAATCTTTTAAGGGATTGCATCCACATTAAATTGGAACACTCACTGGGGAGGGGGGGGGGGGATTACCATCTTATATGAAGGCATAGACACATGTGCCACTAAAATTATCCTTTTTATAAATGTCAAACATATCAATTGGGTTTTTGGGCTTTTGGGTTTCAATTAGCATGGGGTTTCGTCTTGATATTATACATTGTTTTATCCGAGGTTTTATCCTTTTAATTAAATTGAGACGTAAACAAAAACCCTGTCAAAAAGGTTATATAACCATTTTTATTGATACATATTTTGATTTTACCATATATGTATATGTATAGATATACAGATCACAATAATTGAATAACGGGTGCTTTTAAAGTCCAAGCTACCCGTCAGTGTCCAACAAAAGACATTTTCTGACCCCATTGGAATAATATAGTTAATTGAGTTACAAGATAAACCATATAATTTAATAAAAAAGTAGAATCACAAAAAGACATATCTATTCATTTTGAATTAAACCGAAACATCTCACAGTGAGATGTCTGCGAACACATGTTTGAAGCATTTGGATTCGCTGATGGTCAACATAGTATCCAATGAAATTAAAGCGTTATTCTGGTAGTCAACTAGTTATATATTATGCTAGTGTATTCCTCCGCAACTATAATTGCTTGTACCAGGTCAAGAATATTGTTGTTACACGGCTATTTGTTTGATGTATTTCAGCAGTGATGGTGATACAAGGCTGAAAACATATTTCGTCTAAATAGAATGAAATTCAAAACAGTGTGGCTGTGGCCATTGATTGACACATTAAATTCATCCATTGACTGGGACAATTTAGGTGAACGTTTGTATGTAACGACCATTGCACACTGTGTACTTTTTAAAGACACTTAAACTATGGGGTCACCAAAGGTTCTCAACACCTTAATAAAGTAATTCGAAAAAATTAATCAGAAATAACACGATGTTTTGATTTATATCAATTATATAAATTAAAACATAAAGGTTATTCCTGATTAATTTTTCGAATTATTTTATAATTAAAGGCGTTAAGAAACCTTTGGTGACCCCACAGTTTAAATGTCTATCGTAGGTACGTCGTGAACAGTGGTCGTTACAGACAAACGTTCACGTAAATTGTCCCAGTCAATGGATGATTTTTAATGTGTCAATCAATGGCCACAGCCACACTGTTTTGAATTTCATTCTAACAGCTCAGCAATATTATATCTGTCATGTCTGTAAAGCTTGCGCAAAGTTTTGTACATGTGGTATGTCCCTAGCCGGGATCCCAATATACCAAAATATATACCAATATATGATTTCAAACAACAGGGAGCGCTTAATCTTTAAGTTGTTCCTTTTCAGTTAAATTCTACTCACAAAACCATTTTATAGAAACGCTTTTCAAAATTTGTGGTCGAACTATGCTGACTATTTGTAAAGCATCAATATGCAGGTCAGTTCATCTATTACTAAACATTGGATTGATAAAATATACATTATCCGAATCTGATTTTTGTTGCACCATCATTATTCGCCCGCGTGTTCCAGGCTATAATTATTAAGATCTCTGTAAATTTTTATTCTAGTCATATAATTATGTTATCACAACCTTCAGTTTTAATCCTTTACCATATGTTTACTTTTATCATGTTTGAACATTGAAATTCTCTTGTGATATGCAACTGTTTCACTAGTAGATAGAGGAAGATACATAATTTAATTTCACTCTGTATATTGTTGTTCAAGATTGGTTTTATATCTATAGACAATAATAGTGCATTGACTAGACATATCAACATTATTATTGTCCTTATACTGCAATCTAGAAAGAAGAAAAAATCAAATGTGTAAATGTTATTTATTTGATTTGAATATTGGAAAAATCCCCCTTTAAAAAAGTCCCATACCGGTATCAGGCGGAGAAATAGAAACGCAATGAAATTTTCATTATCTGTTGAACCTGCAATGATCGATTGTGAACGAATTCGTTTGAGTACGGACTAAAGTATCAACAATAAGCATAAAACATCATGATTTATAGGTTTCAAACAAAAATATTTACAAGTGAAATATGTTTTTTTCCAGAAATTGTAAAAGAGATAAAATTGAGTCGTTCCATGCTTCGTTGAATACATAGCCAACAAGAACAGGTCGAAGAGGTCGACGTATGAATAATTAAACATAGTTTCAACAACTGCTATTTAAACATGTTAAATATTCATGAGGAAAAGTGATATCGGGTCAGTGACTGTACGTGACATAGAAAAAAGTAAAATCACAAAAATACTGAACTTAAAGAGGAAAATCAATTCGGAAAGTCCATAATCACATGGCAAAATCAAATAAAAAAACACATCAAAATCGAATGGACAAGAACTGTCATATTCCTGACTTGGTTACCATGGTTACAGCATTTTCATATGTAGAAAATTGTGGATTAAATCTGATTTTAAAGCGCTAACCCTCTCACTTTGATGACAGTCTCATCAAATTCCGTTATATTTACAGTGATGCGTTAACTAAACAGACACAATAAATCAAATAGTCAAAATATGGGTATACAGCAGTCTCGGACAGCAGTCATCATCGTGTAACAATTTTAAAAGAAACAATTTAACAGAACACAAAAATATAAATTCAACGCATTTTGACTGCTCAAATAGAAAGAGTGCATTATAAACCAAATTATATTGACAACTATTTTTTAAGGAAAGCTAAATATCAATATGGAGTTGTTTAATGAAATAATTCAACTTTTGTTGAAACACCGCTTTTAATATTATATATATATGTATATATATATATATTCAATAAAAATCCCATCTGATATAAATAGATCAAGGCAAATTGGGGTAAATTACATCAGATTAGTATTTACTAACAGAATTTGTATGGTAAGTTAACTAATTTTAAAATGATTTATATATTGATACATATAAGTACTTATACCAATCAATTGTAGTCAAATCAAATTTTTCATAGAATTTTTTATTTAGCTTTTGAGCCTTGTTCTTTACTACGCAGTTACACAATCTATAAATACAAATGTATGTCACAAAGGTTTAGAATCGTTTTATATCTCGATTAAATTCAAAACTGATTTAGAAGTCGACTTATTGTTGAAGATTTATGTTGACTTCTTTTATTTTTATACACATGTACGAGGGATGACACGGGGTGATCTTTAAAAAATCCCGCATATTTGTTTTTAAATTACCATTACCCTTATTTCTCTTTTTTTGCCATATAACTTTATTAGTTTCCCATTTATATCCCGCATCCCAACTTGCCAATAGCATAACCCTAATCGTTTATCATATTGAAAAAAAAATTGTTAAAGGATCCATATTTCTAGATACTCTATATCAATATATAAGGTAAATATATACGTTACACATATACCATATATAATCTTAACATAATTATTTTTCACATTTACCCCACACATGTATACTACAATCCCCTTAAATATATCTGTAATATATACCCATATTTCCTTAACATATATCCTCGAGCATATATCACTAATTCCCCTGACATTGATCTCGCATATATATATCCCTATTTCCCTAACATATATCCTCTTTTCCCCAAACATATACCTCACACACATACCCCCATTCCTTTAATAAATATGCTCACATCATAACATATACCACGAGCATATACCATCTATTCCCTTCGAATATGTCTCACAAGTGAAACACCATTCCCCTTACATAAACTGCATACATATATCAACCATAATCACAATCTTTACTTCTCACATATACCCCATACCTCTAACATACACCATACACGTATGCACCCATTCACGTAACATATATGCATGTTACAAGTCGGGAATATGAAAGGTGTTTTCAATTCATTTTACGTGTGTGAGATATTTATTTTACCTTTTGATATATGCATGTATATATATATGTATCACAGGGGCGGATCCACCCATTTTAAAAGGGGGGAGGTTCCAACCCAGGAGAAAGCCAACCACATGTCCCCATTCAAATGCATTGATCAGTCACAAAAAGGTGGGTCCAACCCCCGGACCCCCCTCCCCTGGATCCGCCAATGTATCACAATGTTGTACCTTTTACCATTTCTCAAACATAGTCCTTGCATTTGAATTGTTTTCATATCATACACCTCGAAGATATACTCCGTACCTAAAACATCATGAACATGCATATACCTAGCCGATATACTCCGTACCTCAAACATCATGAGCATTCTTATACCTCACAGAACTCCTCCTACGAATAAAACTGTACCATTTTTACTATGAAGATTCGGTAAAACATATGTCCTAGAATCGAAAGCTCACACACTACTATTTATTTCAAATGTCAGAACATAGCGCTATGTGTCATATTTTCAAAATTTATATTTACTGAACCTCTTAGAGCTAAATTTTTTCTACTCTACTTAACTTTGGGTCTTTCGCAGATTTTAATTGTTCCTCTACTAATGTGTATTTATACTGGTTATATTTCCAAATTATGTCTGTACGAGATGAAACATAGAAATCATATATCTTGGAACCATTAGGTTAACAAAACAAATCATTTGTTATTCGCTGAACATTTGAGTTCGTGGTTCACATATAGCCACGAAATCCACGAATCAATATTCCACGAATAATGATTAATCCACAGTATATTTTGCATATTGACAGTGTTACAGAAATTTTAAAGCAATTGTACCAAATCAATCAGCGCTTTTTTTAAATACTTTTGTATAAAAAAATTGATCATGTATACTCAAAATGTTTTGCTTGAAATTGATTATTCTTATTCATAAATTAGGATTTTCTTTTATCGAGTGATAGTTGTTATTATAATAATAAAAAAAAAAAACACACAAAAAACCCCGTATACGGTAAGTTTTTAGAGGAAACACATCTCCTAAAACTACTATGAATTAAAAAATGAGAGGACGAAGTTATAATCGATATTGTCTGTCAGCAGTTTAAATGACCTAGTTAAGTCTATGTCGTTCTATAAATAGTAGTTTTAAATATTTGACTGATGACTTTGTGTGCGTCATACGTATAGACGTTGAGTGTCATTATTTATAGAATAGATTTCGCCGAGATTGATAGAAATTCCAGTAAGTACTGGACTTCTTTATTGTGTTAACGGAAGTCTGGCACATTTGATTGTGACTAGTTTCAAAAGAGTTGCGAAAGATACCAGAGGGAAAGTCATATATTTAGTAAATAGCTTTAATGTAAAATGTACAAAATGTGTGAATAACGTCTCAATTTATCTATTTATAGTGTTTTAATTTTTAATAAATTCGGGACAACATAATTATATACAAGTAAACACGGTAAGCATGGTAAAGGAAACCCACTAAACATTACGTCTTGTTATTGTTGTTAAAACACATAATGTCACGCTGGTATATGTAATATGAATGTATTTACATGAACTTATTTACTTTATTTTGTAAATGAAAAATAAATGAAAATTTGATGTATATGGATTAGGGTGTGGATAGAGTGTACAAAACAGAAAAAAATCTGCATATTAAAGGCCCCCAAAAAAATGTTATAATAGGCAAAAAAAAAAAGAATAGAGAGAAAAACACGCCCAAAATAAATAAAAGAGAATAATGGGGTGGTAATAAATAAAGAATATAGAATTTAAATTTTTGGTGTTTTAACGCCGCTTTTAAGCACCGCATTTAGGCGATTTCTTGGCTGCCAGTTTTTATTGGTGAAGGAAGCCGAAGTGCCCGGAGAAAACCACAGACCTTCAATAAAAAAACTGACAATCCTAATCAATTAAATGGGGGTCGAACTCAAAACCTCAGTGTAGTAACTACTTAGACCACTCGGCCACGGAGACCCATAAGAATATAGAATAAATTGGTAATATCTATTTAAAAAACGTATTTCTAAAAAAAAGAATAGAGAAATAAAGGACCCCATCAACATCACACTGGAATATTTATCATTTATGTCTAAAAGACTATTCAAAGACTTGACATATGCGCATAGAAATGATAAATAGGCTTAATTAGTTATCAAATGTACAAGGATTATAATTTAGTACGCCAGACCCGTTTCGTCTACATAAGACTCATCAGTGACGCTCATATCCAAAATGATATCAAAATATCTATAAACCAAACTAGTACAAAGTTGAAGAGCATTGAGAATCCAAAATTCCAAAACGTTGTGCCAAATACGTCTAAGGTAATCTATGCCTGGGATAAGAAAATCCTTAGTTTTGCGAAAAATTCAAAGTTTTGTTAACAGGAAATTTATTAAAATGACCACATTATTGATATTCATGTCAACACCGGAGTGTTGACTTCTGAGCTGGTGATACTAGGGGACGAAACGCCCACCAGCAGTGGCATCGACTTAAAAGATGAGCGAAAGATACTAAAGGGATAGTCAATAGATAAAAAAAACTGCCAACACCATGGCTAAAAATGAAAAAAGAATTGATACCACAAAAACAATACAATATTTGTTTCAGCCATTACAAATACGTTAACACTTAGTTTTGCATAGTTTAGAAACAGGTAAAATCATTTTTTATATTGTCAAACACTTCACTACTTTCAATTTTTAGGTCGACTGCAACCCTTTAGACCGAGGTCCTTATCGATTTAAAGAGCCGTCCAGGAGATGGGCTGTATAAGCGATGAAACGATGCGGTTATTAGATGTATGTGAAGAGCTGGATAGTCATGATATTGCATCGTTCAAATATTTATGTCAAGATGACATTGACACTAAAAGGTTAGAAACAAGCCACGAAACAACGGACATATTCCAGCTACTTCAAAATCAAAAGTTTTTTCTAGAATATGTGGGTCAACGCTTGTATCTAATGGATAGACCTTGTTTAGTAAAAAAACTTGGACTAGATCTAGAAGCAGTAAAGAGGGCAGTAGGTGATGATATCACTAGCACCATAACACAATACAGGTAAGAAATGATCTGGATAAATACTTCTTATATATGTTAATGGTAAATGATGGATTGTCCACTTATTACTTTTTTACCTTCTAGGAAATCGTTGTTCAACGTTGCACAATACCTGTCAATGGAAGATGTTATAGCAATGATACAAAAAACAAGAGAATGTTTGAAGAATTTTTCTCCCGCTGTTCGTCAAATAGAAAAGATAGGGAAAAGAGGGAAAATGTTTGAATTCCTCAACATCATTCAAGAGAAAAAACATATCGCACCAAACAACGTTTCATTTTTGTACCAATTACTATACGACATTAACCGGGGAGATTTGGTACAACTTTTGGACCCCATTAGAGGTAGGTTTCAATATGTAATCTTCAAATCTGATAGTATTGATGACAGAAAATCGAAATTCAGTTGACCTTTGATGTTATGAAACCTTCATTTCCGTTGCTACGGTATTTCATCGGTTGATTCATACAGCAATCTCTTAAAATACAAACGTAGTGATGGATTTTAATTTTACTACAGAAATTTGTGAAACTTCAGAAAGAGATCTGTTTTGTACTCTGTTTGCTAAAACCTGATGCACATGGACAGAAGATAAATGTATAATAATAAGAAACGATAACATAAATAAAGTCGATTTTGCAGAAATTCAGTTTTAGGTTTTTCAAAGACATCAACATGAACTTAAAGCAGGTTTAAACATCTATGTGTAATGACAAACTTTAATTCTATGGTAAAAGTTTGAAAACAAAATTCCTCGCGGGTTACACTAATGACAGGACGATTGCCCGGATAGTGACAGGATCTTGACCTGATGAGATACAAATAATCAGAACATTTTTGTCATGTAATAGATTTTATTAATATTTGAAAATCTTAGAGATACTAATCTATATATTATGAAAATAAACAAAAAAAGTAGAAACATAATGTTTTAGCAAAAACAGTTGACAGGACGGATTTCACATTCGCCAATGTATGGGTAAATTGTATTGAACTGATCGAGGAATATTTATATCTCTTTTGTTTTACAATATTTTTTTCATAAAACTAATAAATCTGCGAGATGAATAACTAAATTATAAAAAAATATACAATTTATAGTAAACAAAATATTTTGATACAAAACAATTGACAGGACGGATTTCACATTCACCGATGTACACATTAATTATCTTGAATTGATCGATAAAAAAGAGTGTTAATTTCTATTTTGTTTTACAATATTTTTCATGAAATAAAGAAATCTTAGAGATCATTAAATATATCAAATGAAATATAAACTTTATCGTAAAAGAAAGTGTTTTTCTTTCAAAAAAGTTTACCGAACGGATTTTAAATTTGCCGATATACGCGTTTATTATATTGAAATGATCGACAAACAGTGTTTAAATCTCTTTTGCTTTACAATAATTTTTGACAAAAAGTGTTGCTGTTTCCTGTATCTAACAATGTCTTTCGTTGAAATTTATAGACCTGTAAGATAGATAATTGTACATGGTATTTTATGAAAAACGTAAAAATATCTTCATTGGTTGGATGCAATTGCTACCTGACCATATAAGATAACTCAATTAAAGGTATATGATTTCAGATGTGAAAACTTAAATGACATGTTATTTGGCTTGATTGGTGTTTATACGAAAAGTGTCAAAATTAAAAAATCTAAATAAATATCTTTACTTCTAATGTGACGGTAAACTCAATCAGGTCAAACATTTTGGGGTAAAAAATATAAGCTTATCTCAAATGTACCTCAATCTTAGATAAATATTTGAAAAATTAAAGGAAGTCGATTATTGTTTTAACCTTTTTTGTTACATTTTCTAAAAGTATAAAAAAAGTATCTCTAAGGTCTTCAAATATTGAAAAAAATATATTAATTAACTAAAACGTTCTGACTATTTTTATCTCATCCGGTTCATATCCTGTCTTAATCCGGCTGATCGTCCTGTCATTACTGTAACCCCTGGTTCGCGACCAGCGATAACAGATGCCTTAACATTGACCTCCTAACACATTTGCATTCATTTGTATTTGTAGATAATGGCTTTTATTCCTTTGAGCGATGCTATTCAGGTGAGAATGTGATTTGATGACTGTTTATCTATCAAGATTTTCTAACACTTTAAGTTAGTGAATTATTATCATTCGTGAACAATGCCTGTTATCTTTTCTATCTATGTGGCAATTATAGTATTAATAGTTTATCGATGTTCAAATCGCATGACTCCATAATAACCAAGTAACAATTAAATTGAGTTATTCACTTGTACTCCTACATGAGCGATTCTTTTTTACAAGTTTGATTAACCTCAGTTTCATCTCCTTTGCATATATAATTAAGCAACTAAACTATGTCATTTCTTTTTTAACTGTCTATGACGTTAAAAAAACTAAATCCATGGGATGTGTTTTAGGTGATTTTAGTCCCTGATGCATTAAAAAGAAAAAAATAATTGTTGTTGGCATTCAACTAGCTATCAGTAACTGCAAATCTGTAATCTCAAATCGTACTATTTTATTAATTTGATCTGTTGATACTATTTGTAATGCTTTTTTGTTATTTAATGTCTACTTATTTAGGGTTAAACTATATCTGGTCTACATACCAGCTTTGATAAGTGTTTGGTTTTACTCTACATTTACTCTATTGCATACTTTTAACATCAAACTTATTTATTTTGTAAAAATATTTTCTTTCTCCTTTTAAACTGTATACTTACCAACAACATTATTTCCTTTACCTGTGTCATTATTGTAAATTATTTCTGGTAATAAGATCCGTCACGGCCTGGCTTGGGAATTGGGTAGTCCAATGCTCACATTAATCTGTACCGATACATGCTCCAAATGTCCTCCTTTATACGCCATAACACATGGTCGTGCACCTCATTAAAGAAGGCTCATACGTTGACAAGAAGAAGACTGGCGGATTGTTTTTTCAAGGTTACTGTTTTTTTCTGAAAAAATTAATTATTAATCCCTCAATTTATTGATTTTGTATTTACATCGTTTCATATATCAAATTTATTAATATGTCTTTTGATTGAGTTAAGCCATATATTGAATAGTGTTTTTCTTTGTTGTGATGTTACACTGATGTTTCAGATAAGAGTGAAGGTTTGGTATCATTTATAGTTTGCACCTGTCCTTGTCAGGAATCTGATGTTCAGTAGTTGTCGTTTGTTGATGTGGTTCATAAAAGAGGGACGAAAGTTACTAGAGCGAGAGTCAAACTCATAAATAGAAAATAAACTGACAACGCCATGGCAAAAAATAAAAAAAAAAAACCAAACAAATAATAAATAGTACAGACGACACACCACAGAAAACTTAAGACTAAGTAACACAAGCCCAACCAAAAACTTTGGGTGATCTCAGGTGCTCCGGAACGGTAAGCAGATCCTCTCCACACGTGGCACCCGTCGTGTTGCTTATGTTATTACAAATCCGGTAAATAGTTTAATTCGGTAGTTCACATTCAAGAAAAGGGAAAGGGTATTGCATTATAAGTGTTTCTCGTTTCTCATGTTTTATATAGATAAGACCGTTGGTTTTCCCGTTTGAATGGTTTTACACTAGTATTTTTGGGGCCCATTAAAGCTGGCTGTTTGGTGGGGAAGACCGTACTTTGGCCTATAATGGTTTACTTTTATAAATTGTGACTTGGATAAAGATTTTTCTCATTTGCACTCATACCACATCTTATATCTATTAAACTACTAGTCAATTCCTATGCATGCATCAAACGCATTGAAGACTGAACTGTTAATGCTAAAATGAAATCATCTTTGAAATTTTGAATTACGGTGACCTATAGTTGTTAATGTCTGTGTCATTTTGGTCTCTTGTGGACAGTTGTCTCATGGGCAATCATACCACATCTTCCTTTTTATAATTAAAAAAGATAAAAAATCCCGAAATACATGTGCATGTGAATCCAGGCAAAAACACCTTTTGTCCGTTGCCAATTCGTGATAACTTGTAGTCAATTGAAACGTTTATTAGTGTGAAAGGTTTATGTTGCCATACAATCAGTTTCAATCCACCATTTTCTTCACCAAAAAATGCCTGTACCAAGCCAGGAATATCACAGTTGTTATCCATTTGTTTGATGTGTTTGAGCTTTTGATTGTGCCTTTTGATTAGGACATTTCCGTTCAGAATTTTTATAGGAGTTCGATTATTTTGTTTTGCTTTGTCATGTATGCCGTGCAATTTTCTTTCATGGCTTAACTATGGTCGATACTGTTAAATGTGAAGCTACAATTCACTTCCGTATTCCTTGAATCATTATCTACCGATCACGATGAATTACCTGGTTATGTTGCATACATCTAATTTTGTATGACTATATACCAAAAGCTCCGAATAAATTCAAGTGATCAGCAATAAAGGAATTAGAAATGTCAATACAGAGACAGAAATTTGTAAAATTATACACCGAATTCGAAATCTATAATAATAATAATTCCAATTCTTTTTAAGGAAAATGTGTTATAATCAACAATTACAAGTTTGAACAAGGCGTTTTAGAGAGGAAAGGTTCCCACGTCGATGCTGGTGGGTAATGTTTAACTTTTGTCAAGCTTTTGCTATAACCTGTACACGGTCGTTTGTCGACGTCGTCCATAGTTTACCTACTAATATTAGACCTTTTCAACAACTCTCGACACCGACTAATGACACCTACAGTTTACAGATAAAATGAAGGGGTCGTCTAAAATACAAAAGCGTCTGATTATCATTACGTATATAAATTCGATTTGGCGGTTATATATAGCTACAGAAGATATATACAAAAAAGTAAATACATTTATTTCTCTATCATATAATATTGATATTTCATGTATTTACACGACGTTTTACGTAGAATTTATTTGAAAATTACTGCAATCATTCTGCATCCTGCATGATCAGATCTCTCTTCATTTTATGATTATGCCGCATGCCGCATGCCAAAAACGATAAATGTGTATCTGTAAAATTCTGAAAATTTATGAGGATTTATGAAGCATAATTACTGGACTGTCTGTCCTGCTATTACACACTTGTAAACACGGTCGAGCTTTTGTTTTACAAACGAGCGTATCTTTACCCTATGTACACATTCAATTTCGGGTGAAAACATATTAATTTTAAAAGTGGAAGGAAAAGATCACATCGCCATTTTTATCAACGTAATACTACGCCGCTTCAAGATACATTGTACCTAGTTAAAGTTGATGTATTTCCTTCATGAATAGGGGGGAATGTAATTGACTTTTCGTGCCAATGTATCAGCATTTAAGCAGTACAAACGCACATCTTCCTAATGAACTGATAATTCAACACGCTAATTACTTTAGAGCTTTGTCATTGGAAATTCTTTTTGGACACTGATAAGCAGGGATTGGGATTCCAATGACTTAGGTTATACCTTATTTAATATATGGTCGTCCTCACGAACTGATTGGCCCATATAATTGCCCGTGTTCCTTTATCGTAGAGCAATTCACCAGTTTTCGAAAATGATATCAGAGTTTCTTACACGAAGCGAATATCGCATAGCAATGCATTATGGAGTTAAATCGGGTCCGTGTTGATCAAGTCTCGTTGGTTTTATATGTTACACTGTCATTGCTATATTCTATTTTGTTGTCAACAGGTCAAAAACTGTTTCTCTTCTCTCTTTTCCATGACAAAGCATTGTCGGTTTTATAATCTTTTCTATACATGCTATACTTATTAAACCCCGTCGCATGTTTTGTGCGCCCGAACTTAACCAAGTCTTGAAAATGTTGGTAATTTGTACGGCCTTCCCACAGTAGAAATTTTAGTTAATGATGTTCTATTTTGACATTCTGCTTTGTCTTCATATTTTATTCCCTTTTATATATTTTATCGACATCAGAGATCGCTGTTTTTTTTGTTGTTTGTTTTTCATGTTTTTGTTTCTTTTCTGTAGACAATTGTTGAAAAGGTCTTTTTTAAATATCATCTATAAAACTACTGCGTTAAATTTAATTCAATTAGGCCACAGTTATCATTTTGAATCTATTTTAACAAAAAAGGTGTCTATTGATCCGACATTTCCTACAAATAAAGCCACAGGACGAAAACTTGTAAAAGGGGTAAAAAACTCCGAATAAATTCAAGTGATCAGCAATTAGAGAATGGGAAATGTCAATACAGGGACAGAAATTTGTAAAATTATACACTGAATTCGAAATCTATAATAATAATAATTCCAATTCTTTTAAAGGAAAATGTATTATATTCAACAATAACAAGTCTGAAAATGGCGTTTTAGAGAGGAAAGGTTCCCACTTCGATGCTGGTGAGTAAAGTTTTACTCTTATTTCATTTTTATATACGAACGCTTAATTTTTGTCAAGCTTTTTGCTATCACCTGTATGCTGTCGTTTGTTGATGTCGTGCATCGTTTACCTACTTGAAGAACTATCATCTATGAAACTACTGAGCTAAATTCAATTCAATTTAGACACAGTTATCAATTGGAATCTACTTTTTAAAAAGGTGTCTGTTGATCCCGCCTTTCTGACAAATAAAACCACATGACTTAAACTTGTATAAGGGGTTAAATGCAATATTGGTCAATTCTATTAAAAACCACTGTAGTTACTGAAAATATGACAGGGCGCAAGAAAGTCTAAGATCTACATAATATATATTTTACTGGTTTATTCTACCTTGGCTAAAGGCACAAACACAAAACGCGAAAAATATCAGAAAGAACAATTTTGAAAGGACCCAAATCTTTAGTAGACTTCAGACATCATTGAAGTTTTTGCCATTAAATTATGATTATTCACATTTGATTTTTAACAATGTAATTGTCCTATTATTAAGTAACGTATGAAAGACAGATAGGCCTCACTGTGACTTTGAGACGAAGAACAACTGTAAAAGCACTGTTATTTTTTCTGTGTATTTTGTCTGTGTTTGAACTTGTTTTTTGTGTCATGGAAATATATCCCACATCCTTTGATTTCATATAAAATAGATATGTTTTTTAGAAAAAAAAAATTATCAGCGTGATCTACAAATAAGCCGCCCAACAAACATTTTGTGAACTCTTCTAAAAAATTATTGCACTCTGAGGATAAAATTTTACCATCTTATTTTTGAAGTTTTTGCCTATTAACCTGAAAACTATAATAAACCAATATTAATTTAAAAGGAAAAATTATCTGCAGGATCGGACCTACAAACACTTTAATATGCCTGAAGTAATAAGTTATCCCTTGTATTGATGAATTCAACAAATAAGCTTTGGTTGAAGGTACAGGTGAGCAACTCAAGCTCTTAAGAGCTCTAGTAAGTTTTGTAAGCAATCGGGCCTTATATACAAACTGATTATGTGACTGCTGTTTAAAACGTGAATGATTAAATCTCTTTGTCTGCTGTTTAAGTATGTTGTACAGTAACGTTCTACTTTACTTCATACACATTTTTTACAAACATAACAATTTTAAAATCTTTTTGTAAGACCGCTAAATGTTTGCACTCGGTTAATGATTTGACATCGTCGAGGTTGACGACATAGAAAGGTATATGGTTTTCAGACAATAACTTGAGTTTAAGTGCGTGGATCTTATGGATTTATATCACAAAAGGAAGGTTAGAATTGATTTTGGGTGTTATTGCCCAAACTGTTTAAAATAAAAGAGCCTCCCCCCAAAAAAACCAAACAAAACAACCAGGATTTTCTGTTTTCCAGACAAGGACCTCAGTATTAGTCTATGGATCTCTTTGAATTGGTACCACAAGTTTCCATACCTACAAAGGAAAGTTTGGATTGACTACAATACTTTACTTATACTTTGTATTATATACATTGTTTATTTCTTGACCAATGTTAATGGAGTTTAATTCTGAATCTTGAATTCGTTTGTCCTTTATATACTAAATATAACCATGTATTACGAATTAGTATTTTGGTCCAATTTTAGGTTCATCTCAGTACCAGAATCTATAAAAACGAGACAATTAAAATTTTGAAAATACCAATTTCCCCCACCTAAGTATATATATATATATATATAATAACTTAACCGGCATATTGGATATATATTTCCCAACTTATTCGCTATTCTAGAATTTGTGTCTGCTACTCAGACATTGTAAAATGTCACCAGTATATAAGTACAAAGTTGATGAACCAGGGGTATTTCATAGCCTTTTTCTACAAACATAATGATTTACTGAGACCTTATTTATTCAGGGTACTGACTTCGTTTTACATTTTAATAACGTGTTATAGTATTTTTTTAATTTGTATTTATGGATATTAATTTTACTTGTTAGATTAAAAAACACAATCTTTACTGATGTATCCCTATTTCTGACATTTTCACCTAGTATGTGTTTGTTTTGTTCACAAATTGCTGTCAATAAAATTGAATTTTATGCAACTGTAATATACATGAGAGGTGTAGTTGATAAAAAAAAGAAAATCACAAAAAGAACTTCGTTGTAAGGAAAATTCAAAACGGAAAGTCAAATGGCATAATCAAAAGCTCAAACACATCACATCAAACGAATGGATAACAACTTTCATGTTCCTAGCTTACTTGGTACATACATTTTCTTATGTATAGAATGGTGAATTAAACTGGGTTTGATAACTAGCTGAATCTCTAACTTGTAAGACAGTCGTATAGAATTCCATTATATTGACAACGATGTGTGAATGAAACAAACAGTTAAAGTAGGTAAAAATTGTCAAAAATATAAAACAAGGTTTAATCCATCATTTTCTACATAAGAAAATGCATGTATCAAGTCAGGAATACGACAGTTGTCATCCATTCGTTTGATGTGTTTGAGCCTTTGATTATGCCATTTGATTACGGACTTTTTGTTTTTTGTTTCCTTCGGAGTTTGGTATTTAGATCCAAAATTAAACTTTGTTTGATATCATCATAACTTTGTTTGATATCATCAAAACTTTGTTTGATATCATCAATAGTTATCAAAGGTACCAGGATTATAACCAAAACTTTGTTTGATATCATCAAAACTTTGTTTGATTTCTTCAAAACTTTGATTGATATCATCATAAATGAATTAATTTGGTTCTTTGATATGCTGAATTTAACAGTTAACTTAGTTTTCAAATAAGTCCTCTTCTATTCACGTATGGGCATACCATTATGTATTTAGATTCTGCATTTTATCGTGGATTTCAAGTTGCTGTGTCAAACATTGAATCACAATGAACATTCAGAGTAAAATCAAGCTTGAATGTAGTGTTCATACTTTCAGCTATTGCAGTCCTATTATGTCACACCCCGTAGAGCATTTTATTTTAATTTTCATTTCGTTGATTCTACGGTTGAAACTTTTTCAGATGAACTCTCGCAAACTTTTAAACAGTTAAATTACAATATAGAGAGATATGAAGATCTCAAATCTCATCAGATATATGAAGTGGCTGACACCTTATCAAAGCAAGATCACAGTAGATACAGTTCTGTGGTAGTTTGTATTCTATCTCATGGAGGTTTCCGGACGGTTTATGGTGTTGATGGATTCCCAGTGTCAGTAAGAAGTCTTACTGAAAAGTTTACCATGTCAAATTGTAAAAGTTTAGCTGGAAAACCAAAGCTGTTCTTTGTGCAAGCTTGTCAAGGAAGCAAGCAGCTAATTGCTTTACGTAAGTAAATTCCACGAAACTTCGATACAATATAAGTCTATAAAGGTATTATATAAAACACAGTGCACTGCTGGTAGAAAAAAAGTCCGTAACTTCTATGCTCGGTCTTCTCGGGGAATCATTAACCTCACTGAAATATTTTTCAGACATTACATTTGTTTTCTTTCTTTATTTGTATATTCAAATTAATGAATACAGTTTCGGTTATGAAACAAGTACTTGTCGGGTTTTTTGTCGGAAATTGGGTATGTCAGAAGCCCGTTTCACCTTGAAAAAAAGGACGCATTGATGAGCCTTGAATCAAAAAGGCAAAAGAGCAAAATATAAAATGAATTTAATGAGCATTGAGAATTCAATTTACTGAAAGGTTTCACAAAATACAGCAATGTTTTCTTTATTGGACTGTGGTTTTGTTGTCATTTTTGTTGGGCGACGGCGTTGACAGTTTGTCTTAGACTGATGATTTTGAATATTAGTTTTGATCGTCCTCCTCTTTTCTCATTTATTTACACATGAAGGTCGTTGTGAAACTAGACACTTAACCTCATGATGATACATCCACATGTTAAATATTTGTGGCCTAGATAATAAAAAAAAGTTAAGGCATATATATACACTATCAAAATGAGGCTTGCTTTTATTTATTGAGGGTGGCAGTATAGTCTAAACATTAAAAAAAAAAAATCTGGTGGTTAAATTATTATAAATGTTTGCTGGAATTATAACAGACTGATATAGCACTACAAATGGTTAGTTTAAAAAAATAAATTAAACGACATATTCACTATAAACTTGGCTATTGTCAATATAACATTATTTTTATGAAATATTTACATATATACTCCTATATCCATATTTATGAAACTTCTAAGACTGGCATACATTAACATGTAAAAATGCCACATTTATGTGGCAAAATCTTTTAAACTAATGGTTCAAATCTTTTGAAATGTTTACAAGATGTTTAGCTAGGCCATGGTTCTAATGAGAGAAAAACAAGAAAAAATGAACGATAGGTATTTTTTGGTGTATAGTGTTGGGTATCCCCTCAAAAGTTGAATACGTGTTATTCACACATTTTCCAGGCAGGGAAGTTACAGGACCGGTATCGAGAGCCCGAAATGATGCCAATCAAACAGTCAAAGATGAAACTGTTAAAGATGTCTTTCCTGACGAAAACCATTTCTTATTAGCGTTTTCCACATCGCCAGGGTATTCTTCATACAGAGATCCTGATAAGGGGTCGTATTTCATACAGACGCTTTGTGAACAACTACAAAAAGATTGTATGAGGTAAAAATTTGCAATGCTCGTTTTTTTTAAACAAGTCATTACGATATCTGTTGACCCGTCTGACTTGTTAAACGTGTTTCCGGTTTTTAAATTAAAAACAAACATTTTGATTAGTCCAAATCGATATCTTTTGGGTTTATCGACCAGTTGATGTTCAAATGATAAAATATAGTCATATCAGTACTAAACATAATCATATTATACATTTGATGTGATTTAATATAAGATATTAGTCTCGCTCTTATAAATCTTTTTTTTAAATTTTTTTATCAATCTGTCACCATGAGATATAAGAGATGTGGTATGAGTGCCAATGAGACAATTCTCCATCCAAGTCATAATGTGTAAAAAAAGAAAAACAGTTATAGGTCAAAGTATACGTACGGTCTTCAACACGGATCTTTTGTTCACAACGAACAACAAGCTACAAATAAAAGGGCCCCAAAATGACAAGTGTTAAAACCATTCAATGAGGAAAATCGACGGTTGAATCTATAAAAAAAACAAGTAACGAGTAACACGTAGTATTACTTTCCTTTTCACTGGTGTTAAACTGATAACCGTAACTGGAATTGTGACGACAGAAATAAGTGAAATCTTTTCAGTCATTTTTCTCAAATATAGCATGATTTGTCAATAGTTACTCAGCTGCAATGTTTTTATGCCCCATTTATGGGCATAATGTGTTCTAGTTATGTGCGTCTATCTGTTCGTTCGTTCGTTCGTATGTTCGTCCGTACGTCCGTCCGTCTGTCCCGCTTCAGATTAAAGTTTTTGGTCGCGGTAGTTTTTGGTGAAGTTGAAGTCCAATCAACTTGACACTTAGTACACATGTTCCCAATGATATGATCTTTCTAATTTTGATGCCAAATTTGAGATTTCCCCACATTTTCACGGTCCACTGAACATAGAAAATGAAAGTGTGGATTGGGCATCCGTGTACTGGGGACGTATTCTTGTTCTCTATCATTACATCATATTTGAATTGTAACGGTGCACTGTAATTGTATAAGCGCTTAGAAAATTGTCTTTGAAAAATTCGGGATGATACATGTGATAATATTAACTCTATAGTATTTTTCTTGTTTGATAATCGTATTTTTGTCATAACTGAAAAATAATAAATGTGTCTTCCAGCATTTCAATGGTATTTTGTGTGTAAAAAGCAAATGTCGAGTTAAACAACGAAATTAACGCAAAATAAAAATAAATGAAGCAACTTACAGGTTAATATCTAGGACAAATTTACTTATATCTATCTCGATTTATAACTGACAAAAATATGCATAACCTTTTAATATATACATGTACCTGTTTAAGATATGAAAAATGAAGCAGCTTTCGAGTCAGTTATTGTGGTAAGGATATATTTCAGTTTCTTTTAAAGTTTCAATGTGGTGTGCCCGTTTCATATTTGGGGAGAAAAAAAGGGGGGGGGAGGGGGTATTAGCAATATCTCATATCACAAAAGTGTAATACTTTCAATTCATTGCTCCAATCCACATTTTGATATGCCATATGTTTTGCCTCCAATATCACGTTTACACTAAAATTCTGCGCGAAATGAACAAAATTTTCCATTAATAACTTTGTAACTGCATTATCGGGAAAATAGAAGCATATCGTTTCTTGACAATTGCGTTGATTCTGAGGAGTTTTGCATGTTTATAAGGCGAACTAAGCCTAAGACACTCCAGGAAACTGTTTCAAGTGCCATACAAGAAGAATGTATACGAATAAATGAAGGATATGTAATTTCGGGTAAAAGGAGAAATAATGTATATAAATTGAAAAAAGAATGTGATGTTCATGAACCGAGTTCAAAGAAGAACAATTATTTTGAAAGTCCTAAGAACAACCGAAGATATCAAAATGAGAGATACAAGAAGTGTACGAATTGTGGAAAAAGAGGACACACAAGAGAGTACTGTTGGAGTAAGACATATTCAAACAATCAGAACATTCTAAATCAGACGGTATCAAAGGAAGACACCGCCCAGAATAAGCCTTGCTCCAACCGACGGTACCTGTTGGCCTAGTAGAAGTTTAAAGGAGTGTACCTTGTGTAAACGGAGGACGACACGTACCACTCAAACTGAAAGGGGTCATACATAGCTTGACTTAGATCACTTAATAGACCAAGACTTAACTCCGGAGTATCACATTACACCTAAGTAGTTGAGTGATGGTGCGTTTGTTTATCTGCGAGAAATACACATAGACAATGAATTATTGTCAGATAATATTGAACAAAATAACGTACGTAGCTGTGTTAACGAAAATATAAGGAAAAGTCGGTATGATGGTATATATTAAATAGAAGGATCAGCAATTACTTTTTAGTGCTTGCAAGATCGATACAAGAAATACTTTCATAACAAAAGAAAGCTACCGCAATATTTTGCCTGATAGTAGACCTAGGGCCATTGGATACCAGGTTCATCACAACGAGTGGTCGTGATTTAAAAGTGTTAGGAACTGCTTTTATAACGTTAGCATTTGATGAATTGTGTGTTCAATTCCAATTATTGTTGGAGGAGTAAGAAATGATTTACTTTGTGAAAATTTTATCAAATCCTTTCGATTTCAATGGAACTGTGATTCTTTATCTCTAGAAATAAATGGTAGAAATATTCCATTGCATGACAAAATATGGACTAGTGCTAGACAGAGTACTAGATAATTATTTTCAAGGTACGTCGTTTTTAAGTTTGTTTAACCCAAACAGTAAAGACTTTATGTTATACAGAAACACGTATTGCTGGGTTTGTACCAGTTTTAAATATCGGCAATTCTATTGAGGTAGAAGATGATAATGAAGATGTGTGTGATATTGTAGAGCATTATTGGTCCAATACAATGTTTCCACAATCTATGGAAAAGATGTACCAAAGGGGTATATTTAATATAAAGAAGCCCACAATAAAAAGGTATTGCTGCAAAATTGTAATGTATTTGCTGACCCTGATGGACAAACTGCACATACTAGTATATTGTTTGGAATGCATGAAATTAAAACAGAAACCAATCTAGGAACCGCAAGACAATTCTTTGAATAAAACATTGGACCGCCGGACAATTCTTTGAACAAGATATTGGAACCCCCAGGAAATTATTTCCATGACACATTGGATACCAGGTTCATCACAGCTAGTGGTGGTGATTTGAAAGTATTAGGGTCTTCTGCTTTAATAACTTTATTATACATGTTACAGTGAACTTATAACATTAACTGGAGTTGATCTATATTGAGCGTATTTTGGATTATGTAACTGTAGTGGTTAACATTGTTTTGTTTACGTCATTGAAATAGGAGTTTCAATTGCTAGTTGGGAGGATTGTAGCGATTTTAGTTTTAGTTTAATTTGTAATTATGTCAGATATCTTTCTTTTAAATACATTTGGGTGAAATTACATTTGTATAGGGCACTGTCTGGTATCTTTATTTATTTGAACGGTATCTATATTACTTAAATTCACCGCCCGGTATCTTAAGAACCGCCCGGTACCCCATCTTTGAAACTGTCAGGGTACCGCCCGGTAGCCCATCTTTAGAACCGTTGAGGTACCGCCCAGTATATTTAAAATCGCCCGGTTCAACATGTTTAAGACCGTCGGGGTACCGCCTGTAATTATGTATATACGGGGATGCGAGAGAAATCAGAGAAGGAGAGTGGAGATAGTAAGCTAGAAGACTTGAGAGTGATATTTTGTTAGTGAATAAGGATTATTGTTCAACTGTTATAGTATGTTAAACTGATTTTCATACACAACAAAAATAGAATGTATATTTATTAAGATATAATAAACTCAGATACATACTACATGATATACATACAATTAAATAAACATCATTTGGCGTTTAGCCGTCACGGTTGCTGGCACAGTATTTGATTAATTCCCAAGTTTGAGAATCATATCAATCGGAAGATCTGAGTTCATGCTTGAACTTCTGAATAACGATTGGACACTAACTTTAAGTTCATGCTTGAACTTACTGCTGGACCTGTTCTTGTTTATGACTACAAGCATGTAGATAAAAAACGTCAGTGATAGAAGTCCATGCATGGACTGACTTAGAACAGGGATCTGTTGTTAGTTAGTGTGCGGAAACTTTTAGCATGTGTCTGGTCTATTTAATATTAAACCAAACTGTGACAAGCAACTTATACATCAATAACTCTCATCAAATTTGGGGACATTGAGTTAATAATAACGAAAATATGCCAAATACAGTTGATGACTTGTATTAAAAGGAGACAACTGAACCCCAAATGAAGATGGTTACTGTAATTCAAAACCTACTGAGTGTGTATGGCAATGATAAATTTCGCATTTGATAGATGAAAAAATATCTTTCTACAGATTTTCTGAAATCGCAATGATAAATGCACGCATCAATTTCTGAATTTACAGTATCTTTGAACAAAGATTTGTAACTCCAATTGGAATACCCTTTTTACAGTATCAAGATTGGAATCTATTTTCTTCCTTTTTCAATTTTCCATCCAAAAAGTGGAAACCCATCATTATATGAGATTTCCGAGCACACGTATGCGACTTTACAAAAAAAGGGGGGGGGGTTAGTTCTCAGGTTTAAATGATGTATTTGTTTTCAAATAATAAGAACAACGTTTGTCAAAACTAAACAAAATTTATAGAAAATTATGAACAAATATGTATTTATCAATATAACCGTCGAGTACACATCAACGAAAGTCATAACTTGTCCTGCTGCTTGAAACTCAAAATATGTCTAAACAAAAGTTTAGAAAAAAACCCATTTGAGATCCGCATCGACAGTATACACTTGCCATTATCACATGATTGTAGTCTGTGGAATGTTTCTGATTGTCGTAGTCGTTATGCACTACAGTCTGGTCTGTATAAGTGATTTGATATTCGAACTAGGGATATCATTCCTCTGAGTTCAGTATTTTTGTGATTTTACTTTTTATTTTTTCTATCACACTGATGATGGTAAAACACTTTCTTCTGTGAATGTTCTTGTAATTCAGAATACAGTTTGACTCCCAGCAAAGGTTTATAATGGCTGCATGACAAATAAACAGCCTTTACTTTTAAAAATGTTCTGTTTTGGAGAATGAAACTCCTCGTCTTGTTTGAAGTTTTTTTTACAATAGATGCAAGCATATGACAGAGAGACGAAAGATACCAGAGAGATATCAACAGTCATAAGTCAAAAATAAACGAATGCCTTGAAAATATTTGCCCGGTGACCCCCATTTGTCTTTTTGTAAATCTTTTACATGTATGATAAGCCATCTGTAAAAGTCTTATAAAATCTTAATTACTTTTTAACAGTTTTTTAGAGCTTCAACTTGTCAATGATAAATCTATGAAAAGTCAAGAGAGAAAGTTTTTCCCGCCAAAATGTCAATGGCTAATATCTTGAAAACAAGCACAGTGACCTATATATTTTTTTTGAGCTCTTTGGATTCGTCTATTATCTATATAAACTAGTGTTTTGAAAAGTTAATAACTCTGAAACTGAGAAGCGAACTCCCTTAAAATTAATGTTTGGTTCTTTGAAATGTTAAAGTAATATCAAGTCCAAAATATTACAGGAATAATATGTATTCAGCCCAATCATGGACAGGACACAACTATCCTGATTTTTTTAAAAGTTTATGATTGAATAGCAGAGATTTTTGAAATTTAAAAATAAATATCGTTTTTTACAATCTTACCTCATAAAAACATGCGTACATAAAAAGAAAAATTGCAGTTTTATTACTTTATACTAGTAGTAGAAACGATATATTCCATTCACCTGCGCTTTATTGTATGATGTTAGAATCAGATAAAACACAAAATGTCCCCGTTAACAGTAATTTTTACCTTCATAATTTGTCATCAACAGGCTTTGAGGATTACCTTTTTCGCCTAATGTATAGAGCATTATGTCTGATGTTTGAAAAAAACAATAAAGAAGGATGTTCGATGGCAGCTTTTGAATAAAAAGCCAGAAATGCATGCCACTAATGATCTGCATTTGATGTCAAATTTGCTGACTAAAAGCTTTAATAAAAAAATCTGCACCATACGACTTTTTGACGACCAATCTTAAATTCAAGTAAAATCATTTTCTAAGACTGTGCCAGTTTTTAGCCGTGTACCATGAAGTGAAATTAAACTCTTTTAATAATCGACTTTTTTCCTATTCTGTCACCGCATTATAAATCTCCACTCGACTAATGCTTGTTGGGCTTGCTGTATCGTTGATAAAGATGTTCTTATATAGCGAGTATAACACAGTTGTATCCAAGTACGGCAAGTATATTTTTTAGAGAAGAAATGAAGTACTTTCGTGTTAAAGCCTTCCTATTTTCCATTTCCTAGTACGATAGTCCATGTAACGTTCCAGAGATAAGATTTGACAAACAGAAGCTCCCGACGCAAATAAATGAATATCAACACCTTCACGAAATGGGTCTGTTTTCGAAGCTTTCAAATGAAAGGTCACTTTATCCTTAAGAAACCGGATATCTTCGATATTCAAATTGCATTCTGAATCAAACGAATGTAATACTGTAAATTCCCCACAGCGAAGAAATCCAAAATATGCCGTGACTTTATCACGCTGCTTCCAGAAGAATGTCTACATACGGCGTATAATACCCTTTCCTCAAAAACTGATAAATATCCTTTAGTATCGTGAAGGTAATTGGCAGTCTTGGTTTTGTTGATTTTTTTCTCATTTTTCTTTATTTCTCTATATAACGCATCGAGTCGATAAAGTTTATCAGAACTGTCGCAAAATACTGAAAGCTTCACATTCTCTAAGTATTTATATCGTACTCCACATATATACATTTTAATAGTAGAATATTTCAAATGCAAGTTTTTAAAACAATGGTAGCGAAATGAATAAGAGATTCTTCAGTTAACGGAGGCATGTCTGAATTAAGCCAACTTACTCCAGTCATTCGTAAAAAGGTGGCATAGGCAGAATATCCACACTCATACTGTGTACGTGTTCTGGGAGCTATTGAAGTTTTGAGTAAACAACTTACACTATTTGTCAATTCCAAATTACGAGTGAGAAGTGCGGACAAGTCATGGCTTGTGCATCTACTTCCGGAGCTTCTCTCCGGAACGTCTGAAAATAAAATCGAGAAAATCAATCGGCAATCACATTTTTAACACCAGGTAAAATTGAGAATGGAAATGGGGAATGTGTCAAAGAGACAACAACCCGCCCAAATAAAAAACAACAGCAGAGGGTCACCAACAGGTCTTCAATGTAGCGAGAAATTCCCGCACCCGGAGGCGTCCTTCAGCTGGCCCCTAAACAAATATATACTAGTCCAGTGATAATGAACGCCATACTAATTTCCAAATTGTACACAAGAAACTAAAATTAAAATAATACAAGACTAACAAAGGCCAGAATATATGCTTACTTGAAAATCTAAAATTGTTAATTGCAGCTAACAAAGTCAGTTACGCATTAGTTTCGTAATGTCTTGTACCTTTGAACGTCCTTTGTTTATAATGTTAACAGTAGATTCATTATCACAATGAAAAACTATTCGTTTCCTCGTCTAATGTTTGCCCCAAAGTACTGCCGCCACTGCAATTGGATACAATTCTCGGAAAGCCATAGAAATATCAGAATCAAGTATATTTTGTAACTCTGGTGGCCAAGAACTACAAAACTAATGTTCCTTGGAGTACTCCGCAAAGCCAAGTGTTGAAGCAGCATCTGTATACAATTCGAAGTCCGCTGAACTGGTAGTGAAAGTATCGTAGAAAAAGGAGACGCATTTCCACTGTTTCAGAAAAATATACCACATCTTTAAATCATCTCGACATTTGGCTGACAGTGTAACATAGTAATTGAGATTGTTAACTTTAGTCAATAGGTTTATGAGATAAGTTACAAAAGTCCGTCCAGGTATATGACTCTCGAGGCAAAATTGAAATGTCCCAAGAGTTGTAAAAGTTATCGTGTTTTAATACAATGTCGACTTAGAAATGTTCCAATGAAATAAATAATGCGTTCAACGTTATCTTGTGGAAGTCTTGCTTCCATCTTATCTGTATCTAATATAATTCCGAGATACTCTAGTGTGGTATGTGGACCTACAGTCTTTTTCGTAGATAATGGTATATTCAATCTACTAAAAATTAAGGTGATAAGTGCCATAGTTCTGTCTCCTAAAGTGTCAGATGCTTGAACAGTTGAAAAATCATCAAGCAGATGCAGTATAATTGGAATATTGTAATGTTCTTGGCTATCCAAGAAATTGCCACTGACAAAATTTATTGTCAAATATTTTAGGTGATGATCGTGAGCCAAAACAAAGACGCACATAATAGTAATAAAAATTTCTCCATTTAATACAGTATAAATGATGCTGCTCCCTTTTGATCCCTTATTATTGGAATGCATCGGCAATGTCCGCCTTATTTAGTATTGATAATCGTCCGAATTCTTTAATTGCGTTGATTGCATCATACATTTTACCGTATGACAGCAAGCATTCTCTTTATCGATTAAATCGTTAATACTAAAATTATCTTGACTTTCATGTGGAGACTACAGATCAACTATTAACCTCTTTTTCCCTGAATATTTGCCTTCCACTATAACTATTGGGCTCACACGATACCTATCAAAAGGGAGCTTTTTAAATGGCCCAACCAGATAACCTCTTGTTTAATTTTATTATCAACATTGTCTGGATTTCGGAAAGCTGTTTGTATATTTTTACACTATAGTATCAAAACCGTTTTTTATACCGTATAATAAATATTTTACAAAATGTCTATCCGGATGTTTTGTTTATTCTTTTTTCAAGGTTATTTACATTTATGTGAGAAAGTTGATAATCATCATTCATTTCGAGTCACCTAGATGTTTTTACGTTCGGCTTATCAGCAGTTTTGTTTTGATTACTAGTACTGGTATCATTGTTGTTACCACATGTCTTAAAACCGTGACCTCTACTTTTACACTTAAGACACGCATGTGTAAACTTCCATTCTTTCTATTTGCATGTTCCATAATTGAAGTTATTACAAAGGTCATGACGCTCTGCTGGAATGATATTTCTCCCATGCCTATCTTTTGATTTATCTACAACACGACCGTTCGTCGTGGCTTGGGGGGCGCATGGAGGAATTTCTTGATTAGCTTGTTTATGTCCGAATTCCGTTGAATGGTCGTAATCTCCACATAGTCCACATTCCCTACTGTGTAAACCATTCATAACTAGATGTAATAGACGGTCGTCTACTTTTCCCCAGTTAATTGCGATATTATGTTCTATGATAGCTTTGGCGGCCTTAGCCGAAACAATTTGCGATATTTATAAAATCTTTGTCCGTAGTTATAGGCTATATCATTTATATCGGCCTTGTATTGATCTAATTCATCTCGCCGTTGAGGATATACTTTACAAATGATATTCTTGAATTTTATGAAGACCTTATTAAAGCGTCAAACTTTTCTCTAGACGAGGATCCTTAGGAGCAGATAACTCTACAGTTAGCCCTTCAGAGAAGACAGAGAGTGTGTGGGGAACCTCGTTCTTTGGAAACAGTAATAGAGAAAGGTTTATATCCTTACCTCCTATAATTTGCTTGCGCAAAGAAGTAGATACGTAGTCCATTTTTGACAATCCTCTGCAAATACAATCCCTTTTCGAAGTGTCAACTTGCCTGTGGAAGGTTTGTTCAGCATTTACAGAAGAGATTGGGGTAATGTATCCGTATGTGGCTTGATATTCCGAGGCAAAGTCATAGTTTGACTTTAGATTCGACAGACTACAGTCCTACAACCATAGATGACATAGCCGACATAGCTTCATTTGCCGACTTCAGCGCGGAAGTCGAATCCTTTAGCATTTCTGCTGTACGTGACATTGTACTGTTTTCGTTTACTGGTTGGTCAATGCCCACGTTAGGTTGGTCATTGGCAGCAACTGTCACTTCATAAAAATTGCTACTATTTGATTCCGTAGAATCATTCGGACCACTTTCTTTTGATTTTGCAACGTCCTTTTGATTGACAAAAACACAGTTGTCGAATCATGTCTAATCTCCAAGTAGATTTTACTGTAATTCCCATACTTTTCAAAAGTGTAACATACTGTTCTTTGGTCCAATTCTGGGATTTCCAATTGAATTAATCAGATATATAACAGCTCTTATATTATGTGATATATCGAAAGCGTTTTCTAGGATGTGGCATAGTGGCCTCTTAACACAACTAAAAGCGTATGGTATTGGTGGAAATCTGTATAAATGGTTTGAAAGTTATATTTCAAATAGAAAACAAAGCGTTTTTGTTTCAAATGCCTATTCGTCTATTGATAATACTAATACAGGAGTTCCGCAAGGTCCTCTACGTTTCCGTATTTATATAAATGACATAGCTGATAATTTGACAAGTCAAACTCGATTGTTTGCTGATAAAACATCCCTTCCTTATTCAAGCAATAAACCTTACACTATAGAGGATGTCTTGAATAATGATTTAGAACAAATGTCAGTATGGTTTAAAGATTGGCTTATTAATTTTAATTCTAATAAGACAAAGGCTATCTTATTCTCCTGCAATACTCCCGCAGATGATATCAAAATATAATTTTAAAACAAAGCAGTAGAATTTGTCTCCTGTCATAAACACTTAGGGATTACTTTTGATTCCAATGGTAAATTCCATACACATATAGAAAACATTTTAAAGTGTGCAAGCACAAGATTAAATGTTCTTAAACAAATTAAAACATGTATCGAATAGAAATTATCTTGCTTGTATATATTAAACTTCTATAAGACCCATTATGGAATATGCATGTGAGTTATGCGATGGTTGAACTTAACAAGATGCCGACAATTTAGAACATGTTCATTTGGAAGCAGGAAGATTAGTAACTGGGTTGCCCGTGTTTGCTAGTCGGGAAGCTATATATTTTGAAACAGTCTGGCAATTGCTTGTGGACAGAAGAAAGTCCAGAAAACTCAATATGTTCTATTCTTTACATAATGGGACTGCCCCTGGTTATCTCTGTGATTTAATGCCCCCACTTGTTGGTCAAATATATTACTACGATTTGCGAAACAGTAATAATTATGTAGTTTCCGGTCAAAGACTTGACATAACCAGAAAATCCTTTTTTTAAATCTACTATTATTGAATGGAAAAGCCTTAACCACGACATACGTACGTCAAAAAATATAAATATTTTTAAACGAAAGATGAAGTCCAAATTGATACAGCCACCTTCCTATTTCAGTTGTGGAGATAGAAAACTTCATATCATTCATACACGTTTAAGAAATATGTGTAGTTCTTTAAATTCATATTTACATCGTGTTAATTCCAGTCCCGCATGCAGCTGTGGCCATCCTGATGAGGATAGTATACACTATTTTTTAGAGTGCGCTTTTTACAACGAAGCAAGAAAAATACTGTTTTCAAAATTAGAAAGATATGCTAGATCCATTGAGCCTTTATTGGTTGGTGACGGTGGCCTTACTTTTCAGCAAAACAAAGAAATAGTTTAGTCTGTACAATCTTACATCAGAATAACACAAAGAGTTAAAACAATCAATAACATTCTAAATTTCTACCAATTCTTCACTCCAGTCCAGTTTTTTTCCAGTATTATTCCTTATTATATTGTAGTTTTTATTTCATTTTAGTTTTTAGCATTTCTTACATGCATTCCTACTATATTTTTTCCCGTCATTATCTAACGTTCTTTGTGTTCATATTTATATAGGGAGAGGACGTCACTAAAGTTGTTATAACTTGTGTCCAATCCCTTTAGCTACTTTTGCAAATAAAATATGTTTAAACTAAAATTATGATTTTTTTTAATTAGTTTGATTCTGATATGGCGACATATGCGTTATTATTTCTTAACGTTGCAGTCATTCTTAAAATAAATTTAAGGCCACATCAATTTGATTTCTTGATTTTCGGAATTTTGTACAATTTATTAAAGAACACAAATCCATGTTTGCCAAATAACTCCACGTTTAAATGTGCTTAACTTCATAACATCCATTTCTTGAAGCTTGTTCCCCCTTTCAATTTAATTATATACTAGTATGTAACTGTTTATCATATATGCACAGAAAGAATGTTGGAACGTTTTCGTGATTAATTCATCACCATAATTTCATCATATGTTATCAGATAGACGTTTTTAGTGTCAATATCAATCAAACACTATATCTAGTTACGATTATCTTTTCATTTTTTAATACCGTATTTACGATTATCTCTTTTTCGAATTACTATTACAATGTATTATCATCCCGATTTTTTCAACGGCAATTTTCAATGCGCTTAGACAATTATAGTGCACCGTTACGATTCAAATATGATGTAATGGTATAGAAAAACCTTGCAGCTGAGTAACTATTGACAAAAACATGCTTCATTTGAGAAAAAATACTGAAATTTGTTTCCCTATGTCTGTCGTCGCCATATTGGGATCGTAATTCCAGTTACGGTTATCAGTGTGACACCAGTACTTGTGTAGCCTAAATGAGTTGCTAAATTATAATTATTTAAATCTTTATTATATCTTTATTTATATCTTTATTTATATCTATATTTTTATCTATACATGCTATACTTATATCTTTATTAGTATCTTTGTTTTTATCATTATTTATATCTTTGTTTTCATCTTTTTAGGAAACATTTGCTCGATATACTAAGTGATGTTAGCAGGAGAGTAAGCAAGTACGAGATACCCAGTGAAAACAACCAGACAGTCAAAACTATACCTTCTTATTATTCATCTCTCACGCATAAACTTCATTTCTTTCCAGAAAATACACGATAGAATGTATTTTCAGTTGATATATGAACTAAAAAAAAACAAAAAAACCAAGAATTAACATTACACTTATCATTCGTCTGAAGCGACAATCTGGATTTAAATTCAGAAGAAGCCCTCTGAGTCCAATATTTGAACGTCAAGTATGTGAAAGAATTTAAGACAAATGAATGAAGAATTATAATTTATCATGAAGGAATTGGAACCTTAATAATTAACATTTTGGAAAATATTTTAGTAAAGAAGTAAACTATAATTGACCGTAAAATGCAAGAAAGTCAAGCTATTTGCAGTGTTTTGATAAAAATGTAAAAAAAAAAAAAGAAAGTCAAACAATCTTCCACACTTATATAGTTATCGTTCATCTTAGTTTTACTTGTTATAGAGGGGTTGGCGTTTTGTTAATATCCTTTAGAGTGTTTATATGACTTTCTGTTATGAATTTTCCTCGGAGTTGGATATTTTTGTTATTGTACTTTTTACTAACAATATAAAAATTAATGTTACTAAAAGTGAGCTGTTTGTATGACTTAAATGTAAATGTGACGTTTTGCATGTGTGTGTGTATTGTTGGGGCATTAATTCTCCTTTACAAACATTTTTTTTCCAATTTAATATCTTTTTATCATGTTAATATGTTGAACTATCTATTTTCTAATTATTTTTTTCCTTAAAGTGCTTAATGGCATCATTAAAAATTTGACCTCTAAAATTTATGGATGTAATTTAATATGTAAAGCTTTATTTTAGATAATAAATATTTATTTTACAAACACAGGATACAGTTTTGAATCTGTTGTAATCATACATATATAGGGAAGTTCGCCGTGACGTCACGGAAAAGTCACGTGACTTACTGGTGGGCACATAAAATGGATGATTGGAAATCGCCGGTCAATCGATGTTTACGGCTAATTAGACATGGTAGCTTCATGTTGTGTTATCGGGTGTACAAACAGATTTGACAAGGACAATCCAAAAAGCTTTTATCGTATCTCAAAGAAGCCAGAGTCGCGCAAAAAGCTTTGGATTTCAGCAATCAGACGAGATCAGTGGGAACCAAAGGAAAATGACCGTGTTTGTTTTCAACATTTTATATGTGGTAAGTCAATATTTCAATTACGAAGCCTTGTTTTTTCTTATATTTCTTGTTGTTCATAAGTATTTTTCTATATATCAAGGCATGTCAACCGGAGTTTCTGCTTTTAAACACCGAAAATGAAAAAAAAAGGGGGGGGGGGTGTCATTGGATCATATTTCTGTAACTTAGTGCAAGATAATCAGACAATGTCAAGGTTTTTTTACATATATTTTCATGATTAAAGATATTGATCTTGATATTTTCAAACTTAGTTTCTTACAATAATTGTTTATTTTTCAATCAAATATGATGACATACAATGTACATCATACAAGTACCACATACATGTATGATACAGTAAAAATGTCAGTATTTGGAAATTATCTATGACTGTGTTGCTCGCTGAGTACTTTCATGTCAGCTATTCGTACAACTTTGGAAATGTTTTTATTTTCTATAACAAAACAACCTTGGTGTAAATTGAAATATTAATTATATATGTAAATTTCAGGTGTAAAGAGTAATGACGAGCACAACCCAGACTATGTGCCATCAGTTGACATGGGGTATCAAAAGTACAAAGCAAGTGGTGACCAGCGATACGCCCGGTTTCAGAGTTGAACAAAGACAAGCAGATAAGGAGAAGGTCCAAGTAGCCTCAGTATTGCTTGACCTCAGTAATGCAGAGAATATTCCAGAACCAAAATCAGGTATTTAATATGCATAAATCATTTGTGTAATAATATATACAAATATAAGAAGATGTGGTATGATTGTCAAGGAGATAACTTACTAATATTAATAATTTTGATTTACTAGAATAAATCTGTAACATTGTGTAATTTTTTGCATATTTTGCTAAATGTTCAGTATTTTATTTCACTTATTAAGAAATTAGAACAAAGTTTTTTTAATGAATTAAACATTTCAATTATCTATTACTCATACTGTACCTAACAAAACAAGTCCTAATTATTGAGATATAGAACACTCAATTTAAGTGGAGTGTTTGAATAGCAGTTTCTTTTAAGTTTAAATCAGAAATGATTGAACATGTAATTAATCTTTGGAAAACAATAATTAATAACTCCTTTCATCTTAATCAAGGAGAGGTCAAGGTTAACTTTAGCTGTATGACACATGTATAGATCTACAAACAAAACAATTGATTAACACCCTTGTAAATACACATTCAGCACCTCTTCATGCTCTTGCTTCACAGATTTCATGAACCTAAATCAATACCTGGAGTGACAGCAGAATATTTTTTCTTTAATAAAATGAGGTAAAGAAATGTTAAGGAAATGATTGCACATTTTACTAAGTTTTATTTAATGAAGGCTGTTTAACATGTTGTATAATATAAAAATATTTTTGTTCACATTAATAAATTTTTTCTTTTTTTTTAGTGCAGTCAGCCAAGAACAACCAACATGATGCTTGCATCAACAAGATTGCCACACTGAGACTAGAAAATGAACAACTGTATGCTGAACTAGGTCGCCTTCAAACAGAAAACACTACCTTAAAGGCAAACATCAGTCAGCTGTACGTTGAAACCCTTGTTACTGCCAGTGACCGTAAGATACAGTTTTACACAGGTGTACATTCGAAAGCTCTATTTATGTGGTTGTTGTCATTTTGTTCTTGTATATTGCCATCATGTAAAGTTATGTCACCAACAAGTGTTTTGTTATGCCTACTAATGAAGTTAAGACTGAACCTTCAACATGAAGATCTTGCCTATCGCTTTGGTGTGTCAAAAACAACAATATCAGACATTCTTAATATAGGACTTCCAAAATTAGCCAACAAACTATCCTTTCTGATTCAGTGGCCTGATAAAGAATACCTATTAAGTAACATGCCATCTGTTTTTAAACCATCATATAGAAGGTGCTCCAGTATCATTGACTGTTTCGAAGTGTTTATTCAGCGACCAGGCCAACTAACTGCTAGAGCTCAGACCTGGTCAAACTTCAAGCACAACAACACCATTAAATTTTTAGTATCAATAACACCAACAGGAGCTATTTCTTTCGTATCAAAGGCATTTGGTGGTAGGACATCCGACAAAGTTATTACCCAACGTAGTGGTTATTTGGACAAAATTCAGCATGGAGATCAGGTGTTGGCTGACCGTGGGTTTTTGATATCTGAAGAACTTGCCAACAAAAGTGCAACACTTGTTATACCCGCATTCACTAGAGGAAAAAAACAACTAAGTGCCAAAGAAGTAGAACAGACCCGTAAAATAGCCCATGTCAGAATACATGTTGAGAGAGCAATTCAGAGATTAAAAAACTTTAACATTCTAAGTTCAAACATGAGTATGTGTATGGTTCCTCATTCTGATAGCATTGTTACCATTTGTTCAGCAATTTGTAATCTCCAACCCAAACTTGTGTCTTAAGAAACTTTTTTACAGACTTGTATATGCATGTGTTGTTATTTGATAATAGAAAGATTTATTGCAAAATCAACAGGCTGTAGGAAATATAAAAATATGTATCAAAATAATTTATTTCACACAATGATGTACATGTATTACAAAAGAAATTATATCATATAATGTACAAGTCTATTGTTTTCAAACTGAGCATAATACTTTTCATTATTGATGCATTCACAAGATTTTTTGTTTATTCCACATGAACAAAGAAGCCAGTTACAAAATGTATATATTATAATGTACATATTAAAAGATAAAATATTTTTACCAACTATTCTTTTTAAATTCAAAAAGGCAGAAGTAGCAAAATTGTTTCCAAATTTCCTTTATTATAGATATATATGTTGTTAAGTTTTAATTTTTCAATAATTCTTACATTTATTAGTGTACATTCCAGCTATTGATAATGTGTTGTTTGATTTAACATATACATGTTATGTCCATTTTTATCATCTATACATATATATTGCATAAATACATGAAATACAAGATGTTGATTGCAAATATTTTTCAATATCTCTGAATAAATAAAGTAATTCAATTGGTATTGTTTGTTTGTCTATATTTCACAGCTAGCACAATACCACTTTCCTCTTGGTTTACGTCGTATGTTGACACATTTATAATGGAACCACTCGTAAGGACACTGGTCACCATCACACCTTATCATTCGGCCATACTCTGGTTCTGAACAAATACACCACGATTTCTCATTAGCATTGTTGTTGTTGTTGTCGACCCTGTCATTGTTGTTTGTTGTTGGCTCATTTTCAAGTTCTCTGGTGAGCAGTTCACGTATAACAAATGATTTAAAAAAGTTCTCACACTTGTGTATCAACTTGTGGCAAAAGTCTAGATCAATTGGGACGCGTACTATTACCATGCTTGCTTCAGGCTGACATTTGGTATATACAACAAAGTCACAATACTGGCAGTTAGTGATGAACATCTGCATCTGGACTTGCGTAAAATATCTGTGGCTGGTCTTCAGGGTTAAATTTGCGTCGAGACAGAAGTTTTTATCACTTTTAGCAGCTTGTGGTACAGTTACATCTTTGTGTTTAAAAGGGCATTTGACCTCTATGGTACCTCTGCCACAGCATGTACAGTTAACAATGCCATCAGGGCTAAATCCTAGGAATGGATGACTTGTGTGTATAAAGAAACCACACGGAGAACATGTTAGGTCTAGGTGGTGGTTCTGTTGGTGATTTGTGTATGCCTGTCTGCATTCATCTTCGTGGTCTACGCCCCATTTGACCGACTGTTTTTTTGATAGGTCATATGTTGAATAACCGGCTATCCTTTTGACAAGGTTGGCTGCAGGAGTTGTTTCTTTACGAACTAGTACATCATGAGCTTTTGATGCTGTGATTCTACCCATTCTATGTTGATACCATAAGGAACTGATGGCTTGATTTCTAGTTGCTACCTCTAAATTTTCTGCCTGGTACTGTGAAACAGTATATGAATCTATGGTTTTATTACAAAGGTCATCTATGTCATTGTTATCGGTCTGTTGAAGTGTTGACAGCAATTGAGGGTACTTGTTGTCAGTTGTTTTTGAGGTAGGTGGATTATCTATACTTGGCGTCATAACTGAGGTAAAAAAAGCAGCGTTAGGTGCAATAGCATACAGTTCATTTAGGACTTCTTGGGAAGGGAGAGGTGCTGCCCCGTTGGCTTGGACACTTTCGATATCTTTTGTACGTCTACCCTTTATTTGCTGGAAAATGTCTGTGACAGTAGTTGGAGTAACCTGACAATAAAAATAAATCAATTACTTAAAGTGGTGTTGAAAATTAATCATGCATTGAATATACATGTACATATATATATTTCAATAGTAACATACAAAATTAATCATTTTGCTGACATGTCATCTAAATCTTTGGTTAGCTGGTGTGCTTAGCAGTTTGTATTCAGTCAATCTCATAAACATTTCTAATTATAGACATAGTGATTTTATTTCAGTAAATATAAAATTTTGATTTATCTTCTACTTTACATGCCTCTGGCCTTTGTTAGTCTTGTATTATTTTAATTTTAGTTTCTTGTGTACAATTTGGAAATTAGTATGGCGCTCATTATCACTGAACTAGTATATATTTGGTTAGGGGCCAGCTGAAGGAAGCCTCCTGGTGCGGGAATTTCTCGCTACATCGAAGACCTGTTGGTGACCTTCTGCTGTTGTTTTTTTATTTGGTTGGGTTGTTGTCTCTTTGACACTTTCCCCATTTCCATTCTCAATTTTATACATGAATATAAGTGCAAAAATGTACCTCTTTTCTAAATCTGTTGTTCCACTGACAAGCTTTACTGGTTGAACTTGATTGCGTGATTCCAATTTTAACAGCCATCTCCACCTTGAACAGTAGTGCCCCAACATGACTGCATACTTCCCCTAACCTGTAAATGAAGAAATTTTTAATACATGACATTTGGAAAAACGGTGCTAATGAAACCAAATGTAATACATCAATTGAATTGTTTCATATTTTCTCTCATGGAGGACCTTTTACAGCGATAAGGGTTTGTCTCATTGTTGAAGTCTGTATTGTTTGCTATATCTGCTTACATTGTACATCCAAATCAGTTGAACTCTGGTGGATAGAATTGTCTCATTGGCTATTGTACCACATGTTATATCTCATATCAATATATTAAACACAATACATGTATATACAAGAACAATAGAATTCTAGGTCACAATCGAGTCACAGTACAGTATACATACCCTGCCATACAGGTACAGTGAGCACAGTATACTGTCCCGCTGCTCTTTTCCAAATACACCCATGGTTCATGTGGTTTATCTCGAGCTCTTTGTGACGGTGTGACCTTTGTCTTGAGGACCATGAATGGACAGTCGTTGTCAACTGGGTGAGAAAACACAACTTGTACATGTCCACTGATGACGTAACTGAAAAAGGGAACAAATCAGTATAAGCTTAGATGTAATAGCCAATAAACATTTAGTTATCATGGTTATGGACATGCGTGTGTGATACTTATATATGTATATGCATAAAATTATTCAAAATATCATCAGCTGACAAAGTGACTAAGCATGACAATACTGTATAAACAAAAAATTTAAATCTTTAAATTTCTTTATAATTTTTTATATTTATTTTTAAAATGTTTTATTTTCATTTATTCCAGTTCAAATACATATATCAAAATAAGCCTATCATTACATTTATATATAGATCACAACAAAATTAAATTATTAATTAATATAGATCAAGGTAAATTTAATGTATCAAAAATGAAGGGTACATGTATGTGCACATATTTTGTGACCCTACATATGCACAGGGAAAAATGGTCAAAATAGATGACAATGTTTATCTAATAAAAAAGTTGTAAATACAGTGAATGACATTGTCACAACAGGAATATACGTTTACCTGTGACCAGGTAAGATGACCTAATATGGCATTAACCACGTGACATAAACAACCCCCTTTTACCTGAGAAGGTGAGATTAAAAAAAAAATTCAGCTCTTTCTTCATGTTAAAAGTTGTTTTAAAATCGCAATAATAATTCAAATACATATTTTAACACTTACTTGTATGCTTCTAACGATTTGTATGCTTTCATTGACTCCTTGGTGTAGATGGAAGGCGTGTCTATCAGGTATAGGTAAATATCACCAAAGGTCAGGTCGGGCCAGGTGCTAGGGTCAGAACTCCATTTTTCAGCAATTGCGTACGGATCTGGCAAACTTTTAGTTCCTGTGTTATACAATAACTTTACGGAATATCTTTCCTTTGCTTCAACTGACAGGGAACTTGCATACGCCGATAAATTGTTGAGATAACTGGTAGAAGTGTTTGCTTTATCGGCCATTATTTTTATAATTGGGTCTTGCCCACCAATTTTATACGCATGCGCAATGTGACGTCACTTTCGATTCGGACGAACTTCCCTATATATATATAAGTGCCTATAAATAGCAGCACATGACATACAAATCTATGGGAGTGTGGATTAATCAGTACAGAGATTAATTCAATTACACAAATAAAATTATAGATTGCCTAACAATGTAATTTTAACACACTATTTAGTATGTAAATATAAGAATGTTTAAAATATTTACAAAATGATGAAAATAAACGCAATATTTCGCCAGACCAACTAGCTTTATCAAGCGTGCATCTATCCAGGTGAAATTGGATGTAGATGATAAGAAACTTTTGCAGCTCAACGTCTATGTTGCACTTAACTGCCTTTAAAATAAGAAAATTTTGCAGCTCAATGTATATGAGCAATAGAATTTAGCTGCTTTGAAAATAAGAAAATTTTGCAGCTCAATGTATATGTTGCACTTGGATTTAGCAACCTTAAAAATACCAATTATGTATTTATATATTTATGTATTTATTATAGTTCGATAAAAGGAACTTGTTCTGTTTGAATAATAATCCCTGCATATTTTGTACAAGGAAATGAATTTGCAAAAAAACGAAACTCTTAAGCTGGCTAATTATTATAAATGGATATTTATCGATAACAAGTAATTCATTTATTCATCTTTTAGAAACAAACCAACATCCTACAACATCTGGAATTTATTTTTTAAAAGAAAAGGAGATAATTTTATAAATATTTCTGATAAATTTATCTTTGGAACGTAGCTGATTATGTCTTCCAAGTAAGATATGCACATGTCTGTTTATGTGTACTGATATATCAATACCAACAGCATTTATTTTCAGGAACATATTTCAATGCCTTTGTGGATTAAAAAATGCGAACAATAAATAATGTATATAGTTGAAAGAAATACTAAAATCTAACTCATTTTCGCGAACATTTTATATTTGTGACTTTTATCGTGAGATATATAACGTGACTATAAATAATTGCGATTTAAAAAAATGTAGGCAAATGCAAATATGAGTTGGCTCATAGTAATTAGTGTGTTGTATCGCCTTGACGTAGTCACAAAGCGAGACATAGGTATGCTGTTCCTGGAGTCGGCGGCGACGGCGGCGTCAACTATGTATTGGTTTGTGGTTAGGTATAGTTTATGGTGAACCACAAGTGTAAGGTCAATGATATTTGGTGTGTATTTGTATAAGCATTGGCTTATCACATTTCCATGGAGATTATTTGGCCTTTCCTCCTCAGTTTTGGGCTACTGACTTTAAAACTTTTGTTTAGTTTACATGACTTTGTATAAATTTGTGATTATTTCAGTTTATGGGGAAACACTGGTGGTAGATCAATTAAATTTGGTATGCGGTTGTATAAACATTGGCACATCTCATTTTCTTGGAGATTATGTAGCACCGCTCCCTTAGACATGGTCTATTGACTTTTAAAGATGTATTTTAGTTTTGATGTATAAGTTTGTAATTAGGTCAGTTCAAGAGGAATCATAAGTGGTAGGCCAATGTTATTCGGTTTTCATGGGTATAAGCAATAGGAAATCTCATGTCCAAGGATAATATTTTGCCCCGCTCCTTCAGTCATTGTCTATTGACTTTGAATCTTTCGCATAGTTTACATGTATTAGTTTGTGATTAGATCAGTTTAAGATGAACTTTTAATGTTAAATCAATGATATTTGGTATGCAAATTTATTGACATTCACAAGTATTATTTCCATGGAGATTATATAGCCCCGACTCATCATCTTGATCTTTGACTTTGACAATTTTTCATAGTTTACATGGTTTACAAGTTAATGTTTGTGCTAAGGTTTGTTTTAACACGTGTTAAAAGGGACAACTTATAATAAGTCAATGGTACTTGGTAAGCAGTTGTATCAACATTGACACATCTCACTTTCAGGTGTTTTAGCGATGTGCCTTTAGTCATGGTTCATCGACTTTGAATATTCGCATAACTTACATGTTTAAGTCTTGCTATTCTAATTCCATTATCAAAATTACAAACAGGCGAGACATATCTCTGTGATAACAGTTTATGTTTGAATTATACTAAGTAGAAACATGTATATTGATGAAATAAAAAATTTACTGGTATACATGTTGAATTCAGAAAGGAGAAGTCTGTAAAACCTGACAAACAAAAAGTTCGACTATGTCAACCAACGGAGTAATTGGAAAATAGTCATACGGGGTACAGGTGTTTTACGACAGAAATGGTGGGTTAAACATTGTTTTAAAACAAACCAAAACTCTCTTTGTATTCCAGTTATGTGACAGAGGGTTGCAGTTCATGAGAGAGCTATTTACACTTGTGTTCCAAAAATTGAAATGTTGACGGACGCCATTATGAGCTGGTTTATCATTACATACTCCTTATGTTTATCCAGGCTTCTTTAACAATTTGTTGTCTGTAACTTCATGTTTGCTTGCTTATTGATAACAAAAGCGAGGCGAAAGATACCAAAAGGACATTCAATTCATGAAAAAACACGATTTCGCGGGCATGGCAAAAAAAAAGAGACAAAAATGACAAACAGTATACAGCACAAAACATAGAAGGCTGAGCATCATATTCCCAATCGAATTTGGAGAAAACGTTACTATGTTGAAAAACTTGTGTCTAATCCTTTGTCATTTTTAACAATAAAATATGTTTAAGGGCATATCCAACAGTTTCAGGGTAGGTAATAAAAAACAAAACCGTCGTCTATTGTTTCCAGAAAAAAGTGTGAGCAGACGAAATATGGTGCATAAAATCTGAAGTGTTGTGATGCTTACATAGCGCATCGGTAGGAAACTAATAGCTTGGACTGTTTAATAGACATCGTTCTTTTACCTTGAACTATTATTTTGGGGCATAACAACGAAATCAAAGTTTAAATGGTAAAAAATATCAGCCTGGGCCCAGCGGTACCAACATGGCAGCGGCCAAGAAAAATGGTTTTGATATCATACTGTCATCGTTTAAGAGTAAACGTAGTGACCTATTAGAAAGTGATTCAACCTTTCATGAATCAATTACAATTATTATTGCAAACAGAAAGCGCCGAAACGACCGGCATGACGGGGGAGGACAAAGTGGCCGTTAAAGTGATAACATTGATGTTGCCAGCCCTAGAGGTACTTATTACCACTAAACAGGACGATAGACTTAACAAGCATGATGTAGCTATCAATAAATTGCAGGCACAGGTGAAAAACGTCTTGAACGAAAATGACTCTTTAAATCAGTACTCTAGACGAGAAAATGTACGCATTTCTAATGTTCCAGAAGCAGATGGAGAAGACTTGACTAATGTTTTAATTGAAATTGCTGTATCGGTAGGGGTAGTCATAAAGCCAGACAACATAAACGCCATACATAGAATTGGTCCGAAGTGCGAGGGGAAAGCACGCCAAGTCATTGCTAAATTCGTCCACCGTGAGCCTCGATTTCTGTTGTTGAAGAATCGTGCCGAGCTGAGAAAAAATTCAATGATGAAAATATTCATGACTTAATTGAAAAACTTGAAAATCTAGATGTCAATTATATTAATGTTGAAACTGTCAACAATGTAATATTGAATTGTAATTCAACTATTAAAAATGCTGCTGATAAAAAACAAGAACAGTCGACCTGGTGTCAGGTCAAAAAAATGTAAACCTTATTTTAATCAAGATTGTTATTTAAAACGTAAAGCATATCGTAAATGTAAAAATCTCCACTGGAGATTACAAAGGGCTGAAACAAAAAGAAAATCTCATTGCTAGTAGTAGAGAGTATAAACGTACGTTTAACAAGCAGTTTAGAGAATATCAGAAGTCTGTTATAGAAATCTGATTCGAAAGCATACTGGTCTCTTTTGAACAAATGTGATACAAAAGGTAACAAAGCTGTAAATAAAATTTCTATGGATGTATTATATGATCATTTTAAAAATCCTAATGCTCTTAATGAGCAGGATGATAACGATATTGTATTACCTAATAATATTACTGATTATAATATTGAATTAAATCAAGATATTACTGAAGACGAAGTATTATTTTCTGTCAAATCATTGAAAAATAATAAAGCATGTGGTGGTGATTTTATATTGAATGAATTTTTGAAATATGGTACAGTATAGTTAAAGCCTGATTTTGTAAGAATATTTAATATTGTATTTCATAGTGGTATTATACCTGATAGTTGGTCAGAAGGTTATATATGTCCAAAATTTAAGAATAAAAGTAATCCAAATGATGTGGATAATTATCGTGGTATTACTATTTTAAGTTGTTATGGTAAATTATTTACTTGCATTTTGAATAATAGGCTTCATACATATTTAGAAAATTCTGGTTTATTGTGTGAAGAACAAGCAGGGTTCAGAAAAGGTTATAGTACGACAGATCATATTTTTAATTTGAAATGCTTGATTGATTTATACTTACATAGAGGTAGAACATTGTATTGTGTATTTCTTGACTATCGAAAAGCTTTTGACTCTGTCAGAAGAGTATATTTATGGCAAAAACTGTTAAAATGTACCATTGATGGCAAAATGTTTAAGTCTATAAACAGTATGTATAACAATGCAAAGTCTTGTGTGAGACAAGGCAACTGTTGTTCAAACTTTTTTAAATCCAATGTTGGTGTACGCCAAGGAGAAAATCTATCTCCTGTATTGTTTGCAATTTTCTTAAATGACTTGGTCGAATTTATGTCACATTCATATAATGGTTTAGTTGATATGAGTATTGCAGCACGTCTTATGTTACTGATGAAGTCGCTGTATATTTTCGTTTATATTTGTTATTGTATGCAGATGATACTGTAATTTTAGCCGAATCGGCAGCAGAGTTACAAGCCTCATTAAATGCCATGTATTTATAGTGTCAAACCTGAAAATGCAAGTTTACATATCCAAGACAAAAGTTGTAATATTTTCAAGATCTAGACTTAATTTTCACAGATAATATGAACTTTAAATATAGTGGTGAAAGCCTTAATATTGTTACAAATTTTCAATACCTTGGTATTATATTTTCATGTAAGGGTAATTTTAATGACGCCAAAGCACATCTTGTACAGCAAGCAAGAAAAGCCATGTTTATAGTCTTAAGAAAGGCTAGGAAGTTGAATTTACCAATTGATATGCAATTAGAGCTATTTGATACAATGGTTGTACCTATTTTGATATATGGTGCAGAAGTATGGGGTTTTGAAAATTGTAATATTATAGAAAACTTGCATATGCAATTTTGTAAAATAATTTTGAAGGTTAAAAAAAGTACTGCTAATTGTATGATTTATGGAGAATTGGGTAGAATACCATTACATATTCTTATTAAAGCTAGAATGGTTGGTTTCTGGCAACGTATCATGTGTGGTAAAAGAGAAAAAAATTCATATACACTGTATTCAATATTGTATCAGCTTAGTAAAAGGGGTATCTAAATGGTTGTTAGAAATTAAAAATACTTTATATGAATGTGGATTTAATTTGATGTGGGATGATCAAATAATTGCTAAATCTGATAATATTAGTAAGAATGTCAAGAAATGTTTAAGTGATAAATTTATGTTGAACTAGAGTAATAATGTTATGAATTTTGCAAAATGTCTTAATTACAGAATATACAAATCTGATTTTTGTTTTGAGAAATATATATCGGTGTTTCCATCTGATCTAAGGATGTATTTATGTAAATTCCGTTGCCTTATTAATAAATAGCCCATTGAAACGGGCAGATTTTTAAATATTGATAGAACTGAAAGACATTGTAATCTTTGTAATGCTAATGAACTTGGTGATGAGTTCATTACTTATTCAAATGAACCTTTTTCAACAATGTAAGAGTTAAGTTTTTACCTTTAAATATTATGTAATAACCCAAATGTTTTAAAATTTAAAGAATTGATGAATACATCAGATTTATTTACACTTACTGGAATAGCAAAATTTTGCAAAAGTGTTATTAAAACCTTTTAATACATGTGCTTAATCAAGTTACTATAATTTGTACTTCCTGTCAAATATCTGCATTAATTATAAATACTATTATTGCACCTTTGTTAACCATGTTGTTCTGATGTAAATATGTTCACACTTTTATTGTTTGTTAAAAATGTTGTACTAACATACCCCATGTGGGGGCTTTAGTGAAATAAAATGTCTTATGTCTTATGTCTTATAAATGTCGTAATTTCACGGTGTTTCGACGACGTCATAATGGCCTTCTGGAAAGAGCGGTTTCTTTCCTTAAATGAAAGGGTACGGCGGGAATCGGCAAAAAACTCATACAGTATATTAAAAACTCAAAACTTAAAAGATATATTGTCCTCTTTGTCTATTATAAAGGAATTGCAATTATCTTGATCAATACTAGACCATATCACTTAAGTTTCCGTTTTATAAAAATTATCATCAATACAGTAGAAAACAACTAGAGCAAATGGGTAATCATTTATTATTGCATTAGAATGCAACACAAATTGTCATTTAATTTAGTTCTTTACCAAACTTTTCCTAGATTTTGTCATTCAGGATAGAAAACTCAAAGTTTGGTTTTACTTGAGAAAGATGAAAATGATTGGTTTCTTGAGAAAAATAAAATACGGCGTAAACTTCCATTTATCATGCATCTAGCTATGCGTTGATGTGCTAAAATAATACAGTAGCTCTTTAAATGAAACGATCTTTAACCGGTAAACAGTGTAAAACAAAAGATGACACAGTAATAATAAAATATTGAAATAGGAAAGATTGTAATATATACACTGAAAAGTAGAAAATATCTGACGATGTTGGTGTTTACTTATATATGTATGAGGAAACAAATATAATTTAACCAAAAAAAAACCGGTGTAGGTCATGACATAGGTCTTGAATTTTTAGACACGCCCTCTTAAGTCAGCGGATCCATAACAGGATAGGAAAAAAAACAGCCATCGAAATACCATAATTCAAAATTGGGGAGAGAAGGGGCTGGGATGGGGGGGGGGGGGGTGGCTAATAGCTTAACTCAAGATTTTGATCATTATTCAACTTTATCTACTTTATCTAGTACGGCATACGTTTTACCGCTGGCAAACTCTTTATATCTTGATAATGTATCAATCATTTACTTTAGATCCACTTTCGCCTCGTCGTTAATATGCGTGATATATTTTCCATTGGAGTACGGGAGCAATCAATTCATCAGTTTCATATAATGACGCATAATCATTAGTTCTCAACTGCCAATTGTTTCAAACAGTTTTCCAGTTTTTGGTGTTTTATTTTTATTTTATATTTTATTTCTAAACGAAAATTTTAAAATTTCTTTCCGCATCTTTCTCTTTGAATTTATTTGTTTGAATAATCAATAATAATATAGTAGTCTACATCAGTGGTTACATTGTATGCAGCCAAACTATATAGAGGGCAGTAGAACAGAAAACAACTCCATTGTTTATATATGCAATAACTCATATATTGAAGCGTAAAACCACAGCAGTCAGGCTCGTTTAGGTTGAAAAATGACTGTGTCAATTTCATATACTTATATATTGTAAATATGTCATAAAAGCAAAAACACACGTAAAAATGGTCACAATTTATAATAACATTCAATTTTTTTCGGCCGTTTCGTGTATTCTCAAGTTAATGTTTTACTGATCTGTTTTGTTAATTAAAGTTTTTTAATCTACAACTGAAAAAGCCGCAACAGATTTGTTAAAATCAACCATGCGACTTTTTTGAAGATGCAAGTGACCTTTGTTGTTGTTTAGAGATTTTATTTGAAGTTCGTATATCCCTTCAACCATTCATTTAGATGGTATTTTAACGTATAGATAGCGCGAACTCTCTTTACTCTATGCATCGGACATTTTTATTTCGACTAAACGAGGCTGCAAATTAATACATCCGAGCAGCTAAACTGTCGCACCCAATTTTAGCAAAGATATTCACGTAACTGTCGGACGGGAGCAGTCCAGAAATATGAATATTTCTATACCCAAGCAATTCTTTTTTTTTATGAATTTTTTTTTAAAGGTATACATTAATACGACATCAACCCAACGACACATATAATTCAAAACACTAAGAGACAACATACAGATTTTTGTTATAGCTAAAAGCCTGTAAAGAAAAAAAACAACAAAACTACAACATGAATATATGATACAGAGTCGGTAAGATTTTAGACACGTGCTCTTTATTGATTTCGATATGTGAAATTATAGACAGTGAAATATAAATCAGTGTAAGAAAAGCACTTCTTTGTATAAAGTAACGGTAAAATAAATAATGCCGATTTATGGATGATGGACGTCAAGTGGCATATTAAAGGAATAATCAGAACAAACACATCAAATGTAAATATCATATGAAAATTAACCCTGCTTTGTACTATAGACCGACACACAGAAACGGATTTCTAACGTGTAAAACGTTTGTTTTAAAAAAGGGATGAAATATACCAGAGCCGGGGACTATTTTAATAATTTGTAATTCCATGGTTTGCATGTTTCACACCCGGGTTTCACAATTTTGACGAACACAATAGTAAAGCTAACTGAATTATTATCTCGTACAGATACTGGTCCATTATAAATAAGAAGATGCGATATGAGTGCTATCGAGACAACTATCCAACAAAGTCACAGTGTAAAAATTCATTTGTCTTCCACACTGTCCCACTGCCTTTGAAAAATTAGCGGGGAAATATAACGTTACGTCCCGGAACGTCTTAATGTTTGACGAAATTTGTGAGGCTTACGGAAGTGATTGAGTAAACAATATTATATTACTCGATTTTTCTCAAAAACGAGTACGGTGACAATTTTTTTCAAAACATTATGACGTTCCATTTTTTCAAAGAATAACATATTTTACTTTGGTCAAATCGACACCGTTAGAAATATTTAAAAAAAATCTTAAATGTGCATTTCAAATGTTAATTTCTTGCCGTTTTTTGGGGTAACCATAACGTTTTTGGCTTTAATTGAGTAAGAATTAATTCTTTTAATGGTAAAGTTAGATTTTTCTAACCATCTTGAACTACTTTGCTGCAATTTGAGCCCCATTATATAAGTATATGTTGATTAAAAAATCATATTAATTTTTTTTAAATAAAAACGTTTGTTTCTTCAAAATTGCAAAATGTTCAATTTGCAGCAGTATTTTTTGCAAAAACGAAATCGACGACAAATATTTTTTTTGGCATAAAATGAGTCCCTGTCAATTGAAGAATGAAATATCTTTAAGGGAAAAAATTCTCACCGTCAAAAATAAACTGTTGGATATGCCCTTAAACTATTAAAAGCGGGTGTTAATAATACAGGTACTCCACATGTGGTACGTGGTGTGTTTTCTATTGCACCAAGACACGTTTCCATAGTCTTTCCTATATTTTTGAAGAAATAAAAACATTTGTGACAATACATTTTGCTGTTGTTTTTTTTCTATGGTCGTGTTATTGTCTCTTTGGCACATTCCCCATTTCTATTCTCAATTTTATCTTAATTTGCTTGCGATGCTTCTCAAGCATGTTTTATTCTTTTTTTCTTCATTAATATATTGAAGAAAAGTTACACTTAGTTCATTATTTTATTACAGGGATTTATTTTTACAACCTGATTGACGTTTTGTATTCTACAATAGTACTCTGCAAAATGTCTTCATTATGTTTTGCTTAAACGACTTAAAATGAATGTAACTATTATACACGAATTATCAGTAAGGTTGACCTTTCAAATATTGACCCATACTAGTTACATGTATACACATATATTCTTTATCAGTTAAATACAGATAATTTTAACATGTCATATGATTTTTATTCGTACACGATAAAACGACTCCATTGATCTGTACGAAACTTGCAGTCTTATTTTCATTCAATTCACGGTTTTAAAAGAAATGGTAAGTATGTCTGACTAACTGATTGGAAAATCGGAAAATAATTCGTGCATTTTTTTAGAAATTCAAATGCGACGTGACTTTGTGCGTTGACGGCTTTGGCTAACTCGGCTGCTGGTTTAGGTTGTTTTATGTAATGCATCCGGTTTTATTCTATAGTTAGTCATCACTGCGGTTATATTATTTATATCTATTATAAAGTCATTTTTTAAAATTAACTGTTTTCAAAAGTTTGAATTATTCTAAATAATGAGGATGATCTTATCCCAGGCAGATAACCCTACGTATTGATCACAACTTTTTGGAACTTTTGGTCCTCAATGCCCTCCCACTTTGTACTTGTTTTGGTCTTTCGGACTTTTTTCATCTGGGCGTAGCTGGTTGGTCTTGTGTGGACGATATGCATGCACGTCTGGAGTATTAAATTAAAACCAGGTAACTTCTGTTAGCTATTATTCGTGTACTTCTCTGTCCTGTATTTATCCCATTTATTTGTATTGTAGTCTGGTCATGTAATGTTATCATTTTAATGTTATATTTGACATTGCCATAAAAGCGGGAGGTTTGGCATGCCACAAAACCAGGTTCAACCAATCATTTTTTTTTCTGAAAATGTCCTGTGCCAAGTCAGGAAAATGGCTTTTGTTATATTATAGTTCGTTTCTGTGTGTGTTACATTTTAATGTTGTGTTTCTGTTGTGTCGTAGTTCTCCTCTTATATTTGATGCATTTCCCTCAGTTTTACAGGATTCTGACTTGAGGTTTTTATGCTGCTGAATACATTTTGTGAATGTTCCCTTGGTATTCTTCGGATCTCCTTTTCCTCCTTCTAAAAAAATGATATTTGTATCTATGCCGGTTTTTTAATTTAGAGAACAAACTGTGACCAGGTTGTACAATTGTCATATACATGTACCCTTCAGTTTAGAATCTCGTTGAACTTTTAAACCTTAGAATCAGGAATACAAAATCGACGTGTAAAGAGTCAAGACTCTTCATACTCTTCCAAATAAAACAAGATAAAACAAGATGCTATCACTTTTGAAAATAAGTTCCGTTGAGCATTAAATAGACATTTCAATATTACTCTTTTGTAGTTTTTATACTAAACGGGTAAGAAATACAATGTATAAAATTAAGAAAGGCATTGAGGAATGTGTCAAAGAGACAACCATAGAGCAGACAACAGCCGAAGGCCAACAATGGGTCCTCAATGCAGCGAGAAACTCTATCACCCGGAGGCGTCCTTCAGCTGGCCCCTAAACAAATATGTATACTAGTTCAGTGATAAAGTACGTCATACTAAACTCCGAATTATACACAAGAAACTAAAATTAAAAATCATACAAGACTAACAAAGGCCAAAAGCTTCTGCCTTGGGAAAAGCGAAAAAAAAAGCGGCGGGGATTAACTCGTTTTTGAGATCTGAACCCTCCCCCTATACCTCTATCAAATGTAGAAAAAATTAACGCACAACAGTACGCACAGTAAAACTCAGTTTATCCATTTCATGTTCTTTGTTTGAAATGTTAATGGAACATGGGACAAACCGGTTATTGTAAATGCAAGTTCCTTGATAATCAATAGATAACATTCGATTTCGATGCATTTCTGTCAAAACCTTTGGTTTTAGTAAACATCACTCCTGCGTTTAGGGGCATCGTCACTTCCGTTTCCATGTTGAGCGGGTAGTTGGAAAACTATGATGCTATATTGCAAATTATTCAAATTGAATTCTCATAATTGACAATCAGCACTGATGTTATTAGGGAATTTGGATAAAATAACTGCGGAACATACATACTTCTAGTTTATTCAACACCATGACGATCTTTTTGACGATTGATGACCTTTAATAGTGCAGGGATACAGACAATCCGATCTATCTAAATGATGTCATAAAGAGGCGTTGAATTGACGATTTTCTGCGGTGGAGGACAAATTCGAAAGTAGTGTATAGGTGTACCAATTGGTGTGTAGAATTTCCAAAATGCACGTTCAATACCTTAATCCTATAAAATCAATTGGTGTACACATATTTACAAACACACTACGATGTTTTTCGGAACTTGGTCTGCGTAAAAACAAAATATTAAGTCACGGAGGTAGATCAGGAGTTTAGTATAATTTATAGATATTATCCGTTTGATTTTTTTTTAATTACAGATATGAACTTAATTAAATAAGTTCACTTGCTTGTTTCTTAATTTTATCAAATTTCGTCATGCAATATTATTCTAATTATTCAGTTTTAAACAAGATAAGAAGAAAATTAGTTGTTTACTTAAGATGGTACCTAACACTAAACATGCTAAAGGAAGATAACTATATAAAAATTGAAAACAACACGTGTAATAATTTCTTGCGTCCGAAGCGCATTTCTCTATTTACCTTCATCAGGAACGCTTAAAGCCAAACATTTAAAATCTGAAGATGTATAAGTACCGAAACCGTTAAAGAGCTGTATGTCAAAAATACATAAAATAAATAACCAAATCCATTTAAAGCCAACTTGGCCTGAGGGAGTTGAAACCTTAGTTTCTTAATAATCTCACAATTTATAAACGGACAATTTTAGTAAAGTTTTTTAAATCATGTCAGTACCGAAGAACAAACTACTGAGCTGATGATACCCTCGGGGACTGATAGTCCACCAGCAGAGGTATCGACCCAGTGATGTAAAAATTGAAAACAACACGTTTAATAATTTCTTGCGTCCGAAGCGCATTTCTCTATTTACCTTCATCACCTTGAATGCGTAGTTAAACTCAAGGTAATTAAAAGATTATCATAATGTAATTCTAATCTTTTGATCTTCATTCAGTGAAATTTAGGCGTCACGGTTCCCCATTTCAGGTGTGAACAGCATTTCGTATGAATGATAAACGGGAGTCAGTGATAGTTTTAGACACAGGAATGAAAAAAAAATTAAAATTAATTTACGGGAGTAATAAGGTCGCACAATAACTGGATAGCTGTTGTCTATTTTTATATTTTGCATAAGCTCACTTTTAAATGAATTATTACTTCTGATTACTTTTGTAACGATAAAAAACTGAATTATTTTAATTGAATAAATTTATAAATAAAGATAGCCTTCTAAACCCGAGTGTATGAACGTAAAGTTGTACTATCTTAAATTAGAATCGGCAACCTTTAATATTTCAAACAGATCATTAACAATTGCAATTATATAATTTAGTCCATCCAAAGCGATCTTTATTAACCTATTTAGGAATTAATGTTCTAATCAAAATATTTTAAATCTCGCAACGCATGAATACTTCAGCCATTTGAAAAACAAACAGGAACTTTAAGGATCTTCTTGGAATGGAAAATATTTGGTCTGGTAATTAAATTATCACTATGACATTGGTCAAGGCATCAGATAATCAAATCCTAGCGAGGAGGCCCAGTAATAGGCATATGAAATGTTGAAATTTGAAATAAATAACAAATATGCTAAAAAATTTGTTCAGGCAAAAGTGTTTTTCGATGTTTCAATTGAATAAACCGAATAGAAAAAAACCCAGGTGTGATCACAAGTGAACCGGAATGTCAAAAACGACAATGCAACACACACAGAAACAAACTATAAGATAACAACTGCCATTCCTGATTGGTACAGGATATTTTAAGAAAAAAAATGTGGATTAAATCTGGTTTTGTGGCAAGACAAACCTCGCGTTTTTATGTCAATGTTAGATATATCATTTATAGAACAACATTACATGACAGGACTACAGTACTAATAAATGCAAGAACATGTAGGACAGACAAATTACACTAATAAATAATACAATAATACATTTCGACATGCTAATAGCTATCAAAGGTACCAGGCTTATAACTTTATACGCCAAAAGCACGTTCCATCTAGACTCATCAGTACCGCTTAGTTCAAAATAGTTTGATTACCAAACATGTTTTGTGGACACCTAATTCCATTCTCCATTTTAAGTATGGAGTTAAAGAGCATTGATGACCTCAATTTCCAAAAAAGGTTTTGCCAAATAAGGCTAAGGCAAACTACGGCTGGAATAAGAAAGTCCTTAGTATTTAGAATAATTCATACTTTTGAAAACAGTGAATTTTAAACGAATGACCATAGAACTAATACTCATGTGAATACCGCAGTGCTGACCAACTACAGAATAAAGTCGAACACTTTAAAAACATAGGACAGCTCATAAAAACAGCCAACATAACCACACATAGTTATCACACGACTGGATCCATGCTAAGACATGACGCCATTAACAAATTTAAAAAAAAAATTATATTTATATAAAATATAGTTCTAGATTAGATTTCAAAAAAATTATCGTATTTGGTGTATTTTATAATAAGTATCTGACTATTAGTTAAGAATTGTGTTAGTAATTAGAAATATGATTGTATAATCTTGCTTTGTTGGTTGTTCTCCAGAATCAAACTGTAAAACAAATAAATTTAAATAAAATCTTACAAATGATCTGAGTGATTATTTATCTTTACTTTAACAAACGAATAGAAAGAAAAAGAATTACTACTCCAAACGATTAGACATTTAACAATATCCGATTCGAATAAAAAATACTACATCATAACCAAATAGTGCATGAATGTTTGATACACTTATATCGTAACACATCTTATAGCATTACGAATTCACACTCAGCAAAACATTCATATTCGGAAATAGGTCATGTTCGATACTCACAAGACCAGACGATGTAAATGGCAAACCATAATCTAAGACCTGGTTAACATGTCATAAGTTTATGAAGTTAGTTAAGACAAATGGATCAACAATGTCGCGATGGTGTCCATAAAATTTACGGAATGTCATTTTTACTTTTTCCTTTGCCTAACTTTGTTGGAGCAATTAATTTCTGCGTTTGGATGAAATCTGTATAGTGTAAACATGCTTGAACATAACGTATAAACTGAGATATGTAAACACCATATACTAGGGCAAGGGGTATGCTACTGCTGAAATATGAGAAATTGATAATTTGGAAGTTGAAATTGTCCCGTTTGTCATATATTTTAGTGTGAAGTCGTCTATCTGTGTCAATATTGAGGAAAAACTAAAGACGTCCTCTTAGTATCAGTAGTATCCTGAATTTCAAGTTCTCTGAGATACAAGTATGTGCTGAAGAATGGGTTATTCATTAATATGAAATCATCAATATATCTGAGTGTAAAACTAATGAATTTTGCAAGGCGCTTTTCCTAATGTCTTTTGCATAAATTCTGCTTCATACGGATGTAAAAAAAAAATCAAAAAAAAATCAGCCAGTAGGGGTGTCGAGAGTCAAATCAAAATGACTATTGTAGACATCAAGATAAATTGACCTAATTAACTTGACATTTCTAAATGTATGTTTCTCCAATTATAATTATTGTTATGCAGTGTTAACCATTTGCAATGGATCTAGACTGTAAATACACATTTCATTTATTGACTGTAAAATTATCGTATTTATGTTTTAAGTAAGTCATATATATTAGAATTTCAGAAACTAAGTGAGAAGCCTGCTTAGACATTGAGTGTTTTTTCCCTGAACAGTACCAACAGAATAGAATTCATGAAACGAATAGATAGATTCGTGACTCCTCTGTTCGTGATATTCGTTGAAATATTAAATAATGTTGCAAAATATAAGCAAAAATACATTTTTAATGCTTCTGTTTCCAGCTTCTTGTATGAAACTTGACTATTCGGCCAGAAATTAGAAAAATTAAAGATACAAACTTTAGGTGATTTTTAAAGTTATATTACTTTTTATTTCGAGATACATGTATCAATAGCATGAGGTTTTCGATGACGAAAAAGAAAGTACTCGATATCCAAAAGTAACCAAAAATGTATAGCAGAAAAAAACAAAATACCAAGCGTGTTTCTAAACAACCATAGTTTAAACCAAATTTAAAACAACGACAGGCAACGCGATTGATGCAATTTTGATACATATGTTCCTGTGTTTCTTTTGATGACTTGCATCAAGGGTTGTACTTTTTTCCATTGTCTGACGGATCGATATCAATTCAAATAGATTTAAGGCGGTCTTACAAATAAACTCGTCATACATACCAGGATTGAAATTTTGTTATTGCGCCAAACGCGAGTTTCGTCTACTAAAGACTCATCAGTGACACTCGAAACAAGAAAGGTTAAAAAGGATAAATTAAGTACGAAGTTGAAGAGTATGGAGGACCAAACATTCATAAAACATTTGCTAAATACATTTAAAGTAATCTATTACTGCTGTTGAAAAGCTTAAGTATTTCATTACTTCAAAGTTTTATAAACAGTTAATTTATAATAATGACCAAATCAATGATGAATCATGTCAACACAGAAGTGTTGACTTCTGGACTGGTTATACCCTCGGGAAAAAACCTCCACCAGCAATGGCATCGATCCGGTAGTTGTGAATAAACTCATAATAGATACCAGTATTTAAATGTTGTAATTGATAACAATATGGTCACTGCCAATAAATATATTCTACATGTTTCAGATGACAATGTCCTAGAGAAACTGAGTTCAGAAATTCATTTGAATTGCTATCGATCCGTCAGACAATGGGGAAAAGAATAAACCTTGATACAAGACATCAAAAGAAACACAGGAACATATGCACCAAAATCACATCAATCGCGTTGCCTGTTGTTGTATTTACTATGGCAACATTTTTTTTCCGCACTGATTTAATAATGTTGATTCTAACAAAATTCATAATATAGCGTATGGTGATATATTTATGTTTGGTTCATTTGGTTCTATCAAAGATGTAAATGTATTTTTTTTGTCAAATTTATGTTATCTTTATTGACATATTGTATCTTAAGAAGAACGAATTTACTTAATAATTTAGACAGTAATGTTGATCTAATCAGATTATTTATGTACACTTTTAACCATTATATAACTTATCTGTATGCATATTTGTTTGGTGAGAAATGTTATTGAGAAACCATTTTTTGAGTATAATATTCTTGTGCAAGAGACCAAACGTGTCATTGCATTTACATTTTGATTATTGTGTTAATGATATATGTCATTGTACTTTTGACATTGGTTTTTGAATATATTTGTAAAATTTGTAAAATGTATAATGTATCTTTTGTATAAACATGAAATTGTTGAATAATTGAATAAAAATGAAAAAAAACCCAACGAAAACAAACTTTTGCATAAAAAAGAAGATGTGGTTATGATTGCAAATGAGACAACTCTCTACAAGAGACCAAATGACACACAAAAAAAGTGTTTGGACTTTTGTAGTTCATTGGTCTGTTTTATATTATTTTGGAATTTCAACTCAATATGAATAACCGGATCTTCAATCAATATATTGGCTACATAAACTACAGAAATGTTCTCATTTATCAATGATGTATTGCTGGGTCTTACAAGTGCTCCACGAAATATCTTTCTTAATAATTAGCATAATTTTTTTATCAGTAATCAAGGTTGGGCTACAAAGTTATTTTGAAACTGCCTATTCTAGCTGTGGCATGAATTTGGGGTGGATACTTATAAATCCAAGCATCTTTTAGAGTATATACAAGCAAAGACTCTTTCGTCGTGCAAGAGTATTAAAACTTTTGACTTTTCCACACTTTGCTCAAGCAGTCCCTTTTCAAAACTAAAAAACACATTGAAAAAGTTGGTATTGCTTTGTTTCATAAAAAAAAACAATTGCCAAAGTAGATACAAGTTTCTTGTCTAAGAGAGGGATACATATTATTTCACATAAAAATTACTCTGATTCAAACAAAAAATTCTCTGAAACTGACATAATCAAGATGCTTGATTTCTTGATTGACAATTTATTTTTTTACGTTTGGAGAACATGGTTTTTATCAAACTATCGACATTGCAATGGCAACAAGTGGGCCCTCTTCCTGTCGACCTGTTTCTTTATTTCTGTGAGGCTGACTTCATAGAAATTTCGTAGAAAGAAGAACAGAAGTTAGCAATTTCTTTTAACTTTACTTTCCTCTCTAAAGATGCTATTCTCTCAATCAAAATTTGGTGACTATGTTGAACGCAACTATCCCATCGAACTAGAGATACAAGATACAACGAAAACAGTGATGTCCGTGTCATATCTTGACTTACATCTAGAAATTGTCTATGAAGGTTGGTTGAAAAACAAAACTTTACGACAAAAGAAATGATTTCACCTTCCAAATTGTGAACATTCCATTTCTATGTCGCAACATCCCAGTACCGCCTGCTTACATGTTATTAATCTTACCTCCTATACATTTCTAGGAATATAATTGGTTAAAAGCGTCCTTGTGGTGATCATGTATATTTCATATTAAAATAGAAGGGGCGGGGCTTATTTCATACACGGTTTGTAGTGGTGTTGCGTCCCTTTATATTCAATATTAGGTTAGAAGGGAGTCGGGGCTTATTTCATACACGGTCTGTAGTGGTGTTTCGTCCATTTAAAAAAACGGTACTGAGAAAAATCGTAAAGGTTTAAACAACGAAGAAATTGATGATTCAGATTGAAATAAATTCATAAAATACATTTAAACCTAACAAATTGTTATTGTTGGCATTTGTTTTTGTAGGATCAATGGAAGTAGTTTCTTAATGCCAACAGTACTGAAGACTTGCTTATTTTGATAGGTCACTAGTCGAAATTTCACACGTTAAGATAGTCGGTTAGATGAATTCGTTAAATAGTGTGTTAATGACGTAATACAGTATATATAGGGTCAGTAAATTCCATATGGGGATTCGAACTTCGCGCTCTCACCCCATATAGAATTTACTGACCCCATATATACAGTATAAGGTCAATAGCACACTATATAACTAATAATATCTCCCAATTGATACGGGCTTGTATTTCCTTAATATAGGCTTGCTGCTCCTAATGAAGCTATTAAATAAAGGCAACAGTAGTATACCGCTGTTCAAAACTCATAAATCCATGGACAAAAAACAAAATCGGGATAACAAACTAAAACCGAGGGAAACGCATTAAATATAAGAGGAGAACAACGACATAACACTAAAATGTAACACACATAGACAAAATCCCACGAGAATAATATATATAACATCAAAACCAAATACACGAGTTTGGGATAGACAAGTACCGTGACACGTCTTATCGCAATGCGAATTTACACTCAAAAATAAGAGAAAACAAACGACACAACGTTATAATGTAATACACACAGAAACGAACTATAATATAACAATGACCATATTCCTGACTTGGTACAGGGCATTTTTAAAGGAAAAAATGGAAAAAATGGTAACCTAACAAATTGTTATTGTTGGCATTTGTTTTTGTAGGATCAATGGAAGTAGTTTCTTAATGCCAACAGTACTGAAGACTTGCTTATTTTGATAGGTCACTAGTCGAAATTTCACACGTTAAGATAGTCGGTTAGATGAATTCGTTAAATAGTGTGTTAATGACGTAATACAGTATATATAGGGTCAGTATTTTAAACCAAGAGTTTTAAATGGTGAAGTTGACGAAATTATTCCTTCGTAAATTTTATGAATGCCATCGTTACTTGGTTAACCGTTATGGAATATTTGTTTCACTTATGAATATCGGATATGTTTCTTATGTCGTAACTAAAATCCAGTTCCCCACCTACCGGATCAGGCGTATTACCGAATGTGCATTAACAAGAGCAACACGGCGGGTACCACATATGAAGCAAGATATTCTTACCTTTTCAGAGCACCTGAGATCACCCCGAGTTTTGTTGGAGTTCGTGTTGCTTAGTCTTTAGTTTCCTATATAATTGTGTCTTGGAAACTATAATTTGTCTGTTTTTCTTTTTCTTTCATAGTCATGGCGTTGTCTGTTTATTTTCGATTTATGAGTTTGACTGTCCCTGTGGTATTTTTCGTCCCTCTTTATGATTTGATATCATATTTTTTTACTTCTGTATGATCTCCTTTTATGTCACTGTATTTAAATGGTTCTGTATCACAATTATAAATACATGTCAACTACAGCTACTTGCAATTTGATATCAAGATAGACCTACACAACTTTTATCATTGCTATCTGTTTACGAGTAAATCATTATCACAACGTTAGTTTGCATTAATAAAAATATAAAGGGTATTATGCAACACAAAATTATACACGAGTGTTTTTAAGAATAATAGTCTTGTGATTGACTTTTCGTCAGATATTCGGATCTATGAGTTTGATTGTCCCTCTGGTATCTTTCGCCCCTGTTTTACATTACCTTACTATTATATTTATAATTGTTAGTGTGTTATTGTCATGCACATGAATGAAATATTTGCCATTGGAAGTTACACAAATAACAGTCTATATCAGGGACACAAAAAAGAACCTATAGAATCCATGACATTTCAAAATAAAAAAAAAGTTGTGTATTGTCCCTGATTCAGCATATACATGTATTATGATGATATGAATGACGATAATCAGATAAATAGCAAAATGAAGCAGATTGTTTATCAAATGTTTTCAAAACACGCAAAACACATGAAGACATTTTTTCGTTGTCCATCTTCACCAAACTCATCTATTACAGTCTAGTTCTACTGGAAAGTCAAATTTGTTCTGTGCTAACAAATAATTCCGTATTGGACTTTGGCTGTTGTGACTAACGTTTACAAATATTTAGCCCCAATTGCAAATGTTCTTAAGATGTTGTCATGTTGTCAATCTACTTAAAAATGCAGAAGCGACAAAGTGGTTATTTAAAGGGAGAGAAGTAAAATTATCACTCAACATGCACATAAAATAGGCAAACGTATTGCTTGAAGAATTTACGTCGCCAAATGCGTAGGCAAAAATATACACAAAATTTCATATTTTTTAAAAGGAAAAAAATGCATAATCCTGATTGACAAATACGTCATAGATTATTTAAAAAAAAGGAGGGTCAACAGTATTTTACTGGTTTGAAATAACTTTCCAGTTCTTCTTGAAAATTAAAGTTGTCGTATATTGTTAAGCAATTAGATGAGAAAAAAAAAACAATTTCTAGGTTAAAACATTTGATGACGTTTCTGCAGCGAAAAACAACAAAATATCCGGAATCAAATAAGGAGCAAGGCAAACAGGGGTAATCTCAACTTCCTTTTCACCATAAACTGTATATGCATTGTATCCTTGTAAATGATTATAGAATAATGATCGCAAAAGCCATATAAATCTGTCAAACAGATGATATAACAGCCATATATAGGAGCTTGGTCCAACTAAAAACAAGTGAATCTACCGTCGTCATGTTTGTCAAACAGGATATGTTTGACAGAATGTATGACAAACCAGAATCTATGACAAACGAGACGCTTTTAATTTTGAAATTATAAATTTCCCCCACCTTAGTAGCAGTATACCAACTCCTGCATATATGATATATATTTCCCAACTTATTCGATATTCAAGAGCTTGCAGCTCCTACTCTGACTTTGTAAAACGTCATCAGTGTCTGAGTAGAAAGTTGATGAACCAGGGGTATGTCAAAGAACGTCTCGTCCTTTTCCTAAAAAAGTTCATCGGAATGTACCAAAACCTTGTGGATAAATATTCCGTATCAACTACACAAATAATACATGATGGTCTTCCCAGACACCATGAGTATATTGGCCCAACATTGCACAACGTATATCATTGCATTGGCCCATCGTTGTTTTTAAACGTTGGCCGAACGTATAAGTGAAAAGTGGGCCTACGTTGGCTCAACATGATGGCTTCATGTTGGCCCAACGTTGTACGGTTATATGCAATACATAGAGCCAACGTTTGCCCATTGTATGAAAAACGAAATCCATGTTGGCACAACGTTGGTCCAACGTAGAAATATCTTTTCTTATGTTGACACTACGTTGGTCCAACGTAGATATGTCTTATTTCTGTGTTGGCACTATGTTGGTCCAAGGTATATATTTCTCATTTTTTTGTTGGCAATACGTTGGTCCATTGTATCAACCAAATCACAATGGATGCTGCATGAGGAGCTGGATATGATAAATACTCCGGTCACATGATATTTGATCTTTTTTTTTGTGTTCCAAACTGCCAAAGTTTAAGGTAGCAATTCTGTATTTTTGTATTACCCATTGTTGTTACTGTCCTTGTTTTTTCATGAATTTTGACTCTTTAATTTCATTTATTGTGTGACACTAAGATATTTCTTTGGCAATGTCTGATGGATCGACCAGATAAACTCTGTCTCATTTGGTCTCTTAGGAGCAGTATACCAACTCCTGCATATATGATATATATTTCCCAACTTATTCGATATTCAAGAGCTTGCAGCTCCTACTCTGACTTTGTAAAACGTCATCAGTGTCTGAGTAGAAAGTTGATGAACCAGGGGTATGTCAAAGAACGTCTCGTCCTTTTCCTAAAAAAGTTCATCGGAATGTACCAAAACCTTGTGGATAAATATTCCGTATCAACTACACAAATAATACATGATGGTCTTCCCAGACACCATGAGTATATTGGCCCAACATTGGCACAACGTATATCATTGCATTGGCCCATCGTTGTTTTTAAACGTTGGCCGAACGTATAAGTGAAAAGTGGGCCTACGTTGGCTCAACATGATGGCTTCATGTTGGCCCAACGTTGTACGGTTATATGCAATACATAGAGCCAACGTTTGCCCATTGTATGAAAAACGAAATCCATGTTGGCACAACGTTGGTCCAACGTAGAAATATCTTTTCTTATGTTGACACTACGTTGGTCCAACGTAGATATGTCTTATTTCTGTGTTGGCACTATGTTGGTCCAAGGTATATATTTCTCATTTTTTTGTTGGCAATACGTTGGTCCATTGTATCAACCAAATCACAATGGATGCTGCATGAGGAGCTGGATATGATAAATACTCCGGTCACATGATATTTGATCTTTTTTTTTGTGTTCCAAACTGCCAAAGTTTAAGGTAGCAATTCTGTATTTTTGTATTACCCATTGTTGTTACTGTCCTTGTTTTTTCATGAATTTTGACTCTTTAATTTCATTTATTGTGTGACACTAAGATATTTCTTTGGCAATGTCTGATGGATCGACCAGATAAACTCTGTCTCATTTGGTCTCTTGTAAAGAGTTGTCTCATTAACAATCATACCGCATCTTCTTTTTCCATATCAATTTCATTTATTTCTTAAACAGAACAAATGACGTATGGCTTATGGTAAGTCGCTCATACAAATAATATTTTATGAAAATTAATGTAATTTTAGTTGTATTGGTTAAAGATCCAGAATGAAAATAAAATAATTCAGAAGATGAAACTTTATTTATTTTAAATTTGATATCAGTGGTTGTCACCACGAGTATTGTCCTCCTCTGTTTGAATTTCAACAGTGTCATTATTATTTATGTTATTCTTTCCTTCCCTTCTCTGTCAAGGCTAAACCTCAGCCAATCTTTAACTGCATCCTCTATCTCCTTATCTAAAGACCCTTTACAGCTACGGTTTTTTCTAACCAACTCTGTAATAAAGTTATAAGTAAACTTGAATTGTGTATTTGCCTAATGCATGCGTGCGTAATCTCCCTACTAGATATGTAAATTAATGTATATTCTAAATATTTTAAATACTATTTAATACAAAATAAAATCTTAAATAACAAATTTTTCTTTCTTTTTTTTTAATATTGGTCATTAGTATTAGAAGGATTTGTGGGTATAATTTGCCATAAAGAACTCATAAAGTGTAATACTTACTTATTAAAACATCTTTAAGGATCATACGGGAAAAAACAGTCTTGTCTCCTCTCCTTAGCCAATTCAATTTCATGGCCATACAGTTTTCCAGGATTGTGCCCATAATCCTTCTTACACTCTGCTTTACCGTATCTCCTCCAGAAGTACTCAGGTGTTTGATCTGCAACATAATTATATGATGCTAGACTTAAATAAAATAAAAACAATTGCAAACAACAAGTATGAGATAAACGTACCTACAGTTACTAATATGACATTTTTACATTGTTCTTGGTATCATTCAAGCACAACCATTATAAAATAAATGAGTAGAGGGAAAATACCGATGCCGATATATAGGGCCTTGTAAAGCTTGCTATATGCAATGTGGGTTTTTTCATTGTTAAAAGCCATACGGTTATCGATAGTTGCTAGTGTCATTCGGTCTCTTTTAGGTAGAAGTCTCATTGTCAATCAAACTAAAAAAAAAATATTTTCAGGATTTTTTGTTAGTGTCATGCAATTTCATGCATGTTCAGGACGATAAGTGGTTTGAAATACAAAAAATATTTATTTATTGTTGGTGGAGAGTTGGTCTCATTGGCAATCATTATACCACATCTCCTTATGTTTATGTTTCTATCAATTAATTAAAAAAAGATTTAAATTGGTTAATTTTCTAATTTACATGATCATAAAACAAACCATTATTATTATTATTTCAGAATTCTGGATCATACTTTATATAAAAAAAAGTAAAATCACAAAAATACTGAACTTAGAGGGAAATCAATTTGGAAAGTCCATAATCACATGGCAAAATCAAATAACAAAACGCATCAAAAACGAATGGACAAGAACTGTCATATTCCTGACTCGGTATAGGCATTTTCAAATGTAGAAAATGGTGGATTAAACCTGGTTTTATATATAGAGATTAATACATGGCCTTTTCCATATCAGCCTGGGTATCATCCCGAGACCCCCATATCAGCCCGAGACGGAGTCGAGGTGCTGATATGGGTCGAGGGATGATACCCAGGCTGATATGGAAAAGGCCATGTATTGATCGCTTTATCATATACTTCCGACAATAGTTTTATGTAAGGCAAATAAACTAATGCAATAACTAAAACAGTCAAACATTTTATAAAGAAAATTAAAATTATGAATCAAATATACTATACTGAGTTGTCCAACAACAGCATTATACTCCTTATATACTTATGGTAACATTTCCTATAGAGGCATTTTGAAACATTGAAAATTTGGAAGAGTTTTACGATCATTACTACTCCATTTTTGTTGTACTATAATATGATTCATAATTGTCAATGGCATTTGTTAGCAAGTATTAAACTATCCCCACAAAAGTTCCCGTAAATTTTGACGTCGTCATAAAAAACATCTGACGTCATAATGGAAAAGTAAACAACCGATACCGGAAACACCGGAAGTAACTTGCACGAGAGGCACTGATATGGGTTTTTTGCACGAGAGGCACTTGATATGGGTTATCAGCCCGGGTGGGAAGATATGGCTTGTGCACTTCCGCCCATTACACATATGCAAAAGCTATCATATTAATGCTAAGTATATGATAAATAAAATTTAAATATACAATTCCTTGTTTATATCTTCGTAATATATAAAGAATATGTAGATGTGTATTAATGCACAGTTAGTAATCACCTCTTTTGTTTGTCTTAATACCGTGTTTTGAATGAAAAATACGGTATAACAGGCTTCAAAGCGGAACACAGCAAGAGGTCAAGTTTAGATAATTTGCAATTTCCTATATAGATTCCAGATGTTGGTCAGTTATTGAAATATTTAGAATTAATTCTACCTCAATATAATTACACAAATTGTGTATTGATATAATATTTGTTTATACTGTGGATTTGGAAAAGATATGAGATGTGTACTTTTAATACGCAAGATTCATAGATAATCTGTACTACACGTACGTTAATTTACAACTTAATTAACGATATCTCTTTTTTTCCGCATTCCTGGTGATTTTTATCAGTTTTGAACAATTTGTGTCTTGTATTGTTTCAGAGAAAAGGTCTGCATTTAGTAAAGAAAAAGATGTTTAAACTTAAGCAATTTTATGATACTAGTATTATGTTATTTTATTACAAATAAATAATTCGGAAAGAGAAAAAGCATATACAAAAATATATCTATATACGTACAATTTGCAAACGTTACAAATAATAAAATTTATCATGATTTCGTAATATTGGTACTTTTAAAATACCTTGCTATGATCAGTTTACATAGTTCAGTCAAAATATATATCACTGTTGGTTATTTATTAACTTTCATAAACAGTTCTTGTCCATTGGTTTTTGATGTGTTTTGTCATTTGATATTACCATGTGATTATGGACTTTCCGATTGGATTTTCCTCTGAGTTCAGTATTTTTGTGATTTTAATTTTTGCAAGTCAGTGATTCTGTTGTTATCATTGTGAAAAAAGATAAAACTAGGTTGTTACAAAGAAAAGACAGGTCAATTTATTACGTTTAGAGGATGTGTTTTTAAACAGACTGCCGGAATTCTAATTGGAACCAATTGTACCCCTCTCCTTGTCGACTTGTTTCGAACGATACTGTTTCTGTTTTATTTGTGTTTTATTGAGTAACAATATGCCTAAATATATATTAATTTTGCCTACTGTCTGTTTGAATCATATTGAAGAAATGTTAAACATAATCTAAAAATAAACACTTTTCAATACATAACCTACAAACCCAATTTATATCAAATTTATTATTAATTCAAACAATTAAGTACGTGTAAAATCTCGTAATTTTAGAAATATATATGTTGTATGTCTGTATTTTTAATTACTGTTACAATGTATGTCAATATTGAATAACGAGGTTTCTCTCAAATTTTGTTAATACTATGGATTAGTCTTCGACAATCATACTCGCGTTGTTCTTCTCAAATACAATATCAAACTTGTTTCAAATTATTACAATAATATACACAAAGTTGTAATTTAACATGATTTTAAGAGTCAGTATGCGCACTTCTCGATTAAAAGGTCTTCAGATGAATGATATTTAATGCCTACCACATATACACGTATACACATGAATAGTAGTATGATACGAACTTTGTTATATTATTTTGATAAATTTTGATAATTCGAATATTGGTGTCTTCCCAGGTAGCACAAATCATTTTCAAAACTTTCTTATACGGTTGTATAAATGTCTTCTCAAAAACATATTTTCGTGATGTTATGTAAATATTTTGTCTTGGATTGTTTAAACATTTATTTAAAACATTTTTTGAAAATATTTTTACAATGATGTAAGAATATTCATGAAAATATTTTTAATAACATTTTTTAAGATATTTTGTTTGAATGTTTTATAAATGTTTTAACCAATTTGAATAACACTTTGGTGGATTGTTTATATCCATGGAACTGCTGTTCATTTTTGAATGTTGTGGCCATTGTAGCTGACTATTACAATGTGACTTTTTCTTACTTTATTTTATTCATTTTGTTTATTTCATTTTTTGTAGGATCAACTAGACGTACCAAAATTTATGATAGATTTTCTGAAATGCAGATTAGAATGGAGAATGGAAATGGGGATTTTAAAGAAGAATATAAGCACCAGGCCATTATCTGTCCGATACTTAAAGACAAATCATCAGATAAACACATTCCACTACACTATCGAGGAATCAGTTTGTTGTCGTGTGTTTCGAAGCTGTACAGTGGATTTATAAACAATAGAGTGTCTTCATATCTGGAGGATAATGATTTACTTTCTGAAGAACAAAACGGTTTTCGTAAAAATCGTTCATGTGAGGATCATATATTCACCCTTAACAGCATAATAAAAAACAATCCTAATGTTATTGCCTCATTTATTGATCTAAAAAAGGCTTTTGATTTCGTAGATCGTGATATGTTGCTGTACAAACTGTTGCTTAATAATATTGATGGGGAAATATATAACTCTATTACAAGTTTATATGTGCAAACAACCGCAAGTATTCGATTAAACAATAAAATATCCGATTGGTTTTTATGTAACTCTGGTGTAAAACAAGGTGATAATTTATCTCTGACATTGTTTTCTGTTTTTATTGATGATCTTGTAGATGAAATCAACCAACTTGGACTTGGTATTAATATTGGAGAATCGAAATTGTCTTTACTTTTATATGCGAACGATATTGTTTTGATGGCCGAGAATGAATGTGATATGCAAAAGATGCTAGATAAATTACATGATTGGTGTAAAAAATGGAGAGTCTTAATTAATACAGACAAGTCAAAAGTCGTTCACTTTAGAGCATCTCGCAAAAAACGGAGCGAATTTCTGTTCAGAATCGGAGTGAACATCTTGCAAATTACAGACAAATGTAAAAACCTTGGAGTTATTTTTAACGAGAAAAAAGATTATACATCGAATGCTGAAAATCTTTCTGCAGCTGGTGGAAGAGCACGCGGAGCTATTATATCGAAGATACACAGTTTAAAAGAATTTGGTATAAAGACTTATGAAAAACTGTATGTCTCTTGTATTGTACCTATACTCGATTACTGTTCTTCAGTGTGGGGTTTTAAAGACTTAAATTGTGTCGACACTGTTCAAAACAAGGCCATAAGATACTTTTTGGGAGTTCACAAGTTTGCTCCAAAGCTGGCTATCAACGGAGATGTTGGATGGTTACCTTAAAAAGAACGTCGCTGGTGTAATATGGTTAGATATTGGAACCGATTGTTGGATATGGACAATAGTAGACTTTGTAAAAGGGTGTTCCTATGGGACTACGAATTATCTACGAACAATTGGTCAACTAGTGTAAGAACAATAATGGCTTTAGTTGGTATGGATGATAACTTTCAACAAATGATAAAATGTGATGTTACTAGCGTCAGAAACAATCTTATGGATATATGTGCAACAAAATGGCATACGAACTTATCTAACTTTCAGAAACTTCGTACATATAGAACTTTTAAATCTACATATTCAACAGAAACATATGTTAAACAAAATTTAAAACGTAGAGAAAGATCGGTACTGGCCCAGTTTAGATATAGCATTCTTCCGCTAAGATTAGAAACAGGACGTTTTGTTGTTGAGCCAGAATACCAACGGATATGTAGAATGTGCGATTCCGGACATGTTGAAAATGAACTACACTAGTCTTTCTGATTGAATGCCAATTTTACAATGGACTACGTAATAAATTATTCTCTGGACTAAGTGAAACCGTATTAAATTTGAATAACAGTGAAAAGTTCAATTTATTATTGTCAGAATATCCTCGAAAAACAGCTCAATACTTAGAACATTCATTAACAAAACGCAGACAACACTTATATTTAAATAATTAACATGTATATATAATTCCTGATGACAATCTGAATTAATACTATATTATCTATTTGAAGTGACTTATAGGTTCATTGGGCCGGGTGTAATTTAATTGAAATATTTCAATATTGTACATAATTTGTTATACACAATGTCACTATAATAAACATATTTGTATTGTATTGTAAACTCAGATTTAATCAATAAGAGATCACAAATGATAATTGAATCATTCATGTGCCGATTTTCTTTGATTTTTCCGAAAATCACTGAACCATAAGACACGTGTCAAATTACAAAACTGATAACAAACACCATTAATTTAAAAATATTGAAAAAATATTATTTAGATAAGAAAATTACCCAGACATTTAGATATATTTACCATAAAAATATCTTATTATTTTTTTTAAAATAATTTAATATGCATCGGTTTATGATTGAATGAAAAAATATAGAAAATTGTTAAGCTGTTTATAAGAAAGGAAAATAATGTTTGCATCGAGAGAAAAATAGCCCCTACCCCTATAAATGATCACCAATTTACCTAAGTGGGTGCTTAAATCTGGAGACCAATCGCGAGGTATGACTGCCATAAACAACAGATAACGAACAGCAAACAGTAGATACACCAATTGATATGAACGAAAGACAACGACGGACACAAAATAATTGCAGTGAATAATTTCAACTACCATTGAGATCGATTTTTCAAATCTCCTAATCAAATTAGACATGCATTTTTAAAAACCTTGGGATATCTTTTACCATTTGGATTCAAATTGGAATTAAAAATTGCATTTTCCCAAAGAGTTTTAGGTAAAACCCCGAGAATCTCACCTAGAAATTTGAAGTGTCAGGATGTTTGAAAATATGTATGCATTTTCTTACATACTTGAAATTATATAAGGAATATAAACAAATTCAGTATGTTTACTGTACAAACAACAGACACCAAGCGATTGATACAATTGTGGCTTATATTGTTTACTTCATTTTTACCCAGAGCAAAATTTGATTAATTGATTATTAAGTGGTTGTTTAAACGTCCAGTGGCAAAAATTTCATGCATATTCAGGACAGAAAGTCGTTTCAGAAGTATATTATGAAGTATTTGGTTTTAAATAATTTCTGCTATGCTTGTAGTGAACAGAAAACAGCTTAGAATATTTTTTTAGATATGTACATACATGTATGTGATACATATATAATCGTTTATAAAATTTATCCGTCAAAGTGAAAAAATATATATAACATGAAAATAAAAATACATTGATCATTCATTTATTGCAATCAATTATATCAAACATGTAGCTTAAATTATTTGTAGAACCAGTCACTGTCTGTAGATGTAATGCGACATTGTATGCATAAAAATAAAATTTTGATTTTTTAACTGTTTGAAATAAAATTAGTAAGGGTTCCGCGGAACACAATGTCTCGCCTTCGTTTGCCGTAAACTTGAAGTCTCAGGCTCAACAAAATCAGAACACTATTGATTGTAAGGAGCTTCTGTCCAAGTTCACAAATATTTCCGGTGTCTATAAAATAGCCGACTTTAATTAAGTTACTTGAATCTGAGCCGGCAAAATAGCATATTATCTACTATGCCGGTATCGGCAAAACAGCTACAAGTATTGCCTTTAATTAAAATGCATATCAATTTTAAATACTATTCTAAATAAAATGGCTTTGAGAATCGTGTAAAAAGCGTTCTTTGTTCATTCGTCAATGAATCATTCAACGTGCGTGTATCGTGCGTGCGTGTATCGTGCGTGCGTGTATCGTGTATTTATCATTCATCGTGCGTGTATCGTGCGTTCATCATTCATCATTCATTTTGCGTTTTCCTCAGTGTAACGCTCATCGCTAATCGTGCGTGTATCGTGTATCGTGCATTCACCGTGCGTATATCGTACATTTACCGTGCGTGTATCGTGCGTGTGGTAAGTTTGAAGTTTAGAAGGTCTTTTATTTATTGCGATCTACACCGTCCATAAAAATTATTCTTAATGTTAACTTGGCATGCCATACATGTAGTTTGATGAAATGCGGACTTGAAAGAAAGCACTCTTCATCTACGCGCCAATGGGGATTTATTCCCAATGATTTCGTCATTTAGCATGTGAAGAAGGTTGTACTATATCAACAACATAACTGACAGGTTATTAAAGGAAGCAATATTTTGAGCTTGATATGTGAAAACCCGGGGTAAAATATGAAAATCATGGCCATGAATGATGCATTCTTTAAATATTGAGGACCGAACACGATCACTGACATTGTTTCTGAGTTAGAACAACCACATGCTGCATGATAAAAATATTTCAAGTGAAATGCAAATTTTGATTATTACAAAATGTACCCTAAACCATTTCATGGTAAACAAATCGGCATATTCTCAGGGCATTACTTTTCACTGAAATTATTTTTCAATTTTTAAAGAACATTTCATTATGAAATAAAACTATAAAATATGAATATGTTTCCATAAAAAATATGAACATGTTATAAGATATTTATTCAATAATTATCGGCACCAACAAACTGTTTAAAAGAAGAATGTTATAATGTAACGCAAAAAAGGAAGTTATGTAGGCCCCGATTTACAATGCATTGTGGGAAACACTTCCTACTTACCCAAACTTAATCATATGATTAAAAATTAATCGCATGATTAGTAACTACAATGATTAAAATAAGTTGAACAACGCCATTTAATCATTGTATTAACTAATCATGCGAATAACTTTTAAAGACTGCTTAAAATTAATCATTTGATTGGTTTAATCACAAGGATAACAACAGACCACATGTCACCTTAACAAGTTGCCTATCTTTTGTACCTAATGTGATTAAAAGCTGTTCCGTTGGGAAATTTTTATGAGTTAAAGAAGGGGGATGTTTGGGTCACCCTATCCCAACTATGGACCTTAATCAAAAACATTCCGCATTTTTATCAACCTGGGTCTATGGGTCCAGGCAACCTTAGGCAATTGCCTTTAATATGTACCTAGTGTGTACATATTATTTGTCGTAGGGAATTTTAATGAATTGAAGTTTGGAGGTGATGGGGTCACCCTACCCAAACTTTGGATTTCAATAAAAAAAAAATCCGTTACTCTACCCACCTGGGTCTTTTGGTGCAGGCAACATAGGGCAATTGCCTATCATGTGTTTTTTGTGTGGACATAAACTTTGCCGTAGGGACTTTTATCATGAAATAAATTTTGCCGTAGGGACTTATATAATGAATTAAATTTTGGAGGTGGTTTGGTCACTCTACACTAACTTTCTGCTTCAATTAAAAAAAATCCGTAACTTTAGTTTCAGACAAACTTAGACAACTGCAAATCAATTGTACCTAGTGTGTACAAAAGCTTTGTCTTAGGGACTTTTTTTATGAATTAAAGTTGGGAGGTAATGGGGTCAAAATTTCAGTAACCTTACCCACCTGGGCCTTTGGATCCAGACAACCTTAGGCGTTACGATTAACTAAAAGCTTTTAATCAATTTATATGTCGTTCTATTTGTGTTTGTCATCCGTACATAAATGAGGGGGAGGACAGGGGTAAGGGAGACAGGGAGAAAGGGGGTAGGAGAAGGGAGAAAGCGGGTAGGAGAAAGGAGAAAGGGGGTGGGAGAAAGAAGAAAGGGGGTAGGAGAAAGGAGAGAAAGGCTGGGAGAAAGGAGAAAAAGTTGGAGAAAGGAGAAAAAATAAAATATCTCTCCTTTTAAAAAATGATCTAATATTTCAAGAAAAAATATCTCAAAAGGAGATGTTTTATTCTAATGGGAGAAAGGAGAACGGGGTAGGAGAAAGGAGAAGAGGGGTGGGAGAAGGGAGAAGGGTACCCCCTGTCCTCCCCCCCATAAATTCCTACTCCTATTGAAATTTTTAAGATTTACCGGTTTTCTTGACATAATGTGGAATAAAATTTTTTTTAAAAAGTAGTTAATAGGTAGAAAGCTGCGTGTTGGTATTAGCTTTTACTTCAACTTGATAAATCATATGACAACAAAATGCTGTATTTGACGTTCCTTTTCCAATCTGTTTTGTTTAAACAAATATGTTAAGCTTGATAAATTAAGTGTATAAGTATGAACTATGTATATTAATTGTTTCATTATTATAGACTGCAAATTAATCTTTAATAAAATAACTATTTTATTAAAAGAGAAGGGCTTAGCTAAAGGATACATTTAAAATCATATAACAGATACCCGGCTGTCAAAAAAAGTGTGTTAGTTAAATGATTAACTAATCACGTTTGTATTTGAGAGAAAAAATAGCGTTTCGTCTTCCTCCTGAAAATGAGTGTCGATTGATAGAATTCAAAGAACGTTTAAGGTTAATGCAAGTCTCAAGTTTTTAGGCATGATAAGTTTGGTGCGTATTTCTTATTGCTACACCTTATTGTTCGCTGGCTTATTGTTCACCGGCTTAATGGCATTAGCTTGAGTCTGGTATTATGTATCGTAACGAAATCAGAGATTTAAAACGACAGACAACGGTATATCATTATTCGTTTCGTCTAAAACAGAGTAGTATACAAAAGATAAAGCGGAAATCCGGAGCCTTTTTTTTTTAATTTGTCAGTTGTTTAGTTAAGAGTTATAAAGTGCTACTTTTCAACAAAACTGTCAATCTGACAGTGGTAAAGTAATTGCAGGAAATATAAAAACAAAAGATTTTTCAATTTATTCAGTGACCCCTGTACTTGAGGAGGTGAACATGGGGTGACTTAAATTTTTTGTTGAGGCATAAATTATCCTTTGTTTACTACCCTTGTCATCTAGTTCCCGCTCGACTCTCCACTCCCTCAAACCTACCTCACACTCATTCCCATGCTTCGATTCAAGAATCGTGTCCATCAATTGCAAGTGACATGTCTAGATCTTAGAGAGGGAAGTTTAGGGGTTGGAATCCCACCTTTTAGACTTTCAATTCATTTGGATTACATATTTAAATGGAACCCTCCCCCCTTATTCTCCTGCTCCTGCACCCCTTCGTAGTTGTAATATACATTGCATTGTGATATATCTGATCTTATCTGTATGTTACATTAGAAATACTGCGACTTTTTTTAAAGCAAAATGCCAAAAACAATAAATTAATTAAATAGATACAACATCGAGGGTACGACAGAATCTAAGTGAAACATTCAGATACCAAATAAAAAATAAGTAATTAAATATAAAGAAATCTTGATTATTAATTAAAGACATTTTCATATTTATAAATAACCACTAAATCAAATACAGCTTACAGTTATGTAGACTGACCTGACGTGTAATACCTTCGATCAGGCATATTGTCTTTAAATATACAGACTGGGGTAATCAATGGTGAAGTGGTATTTAGTAAAAGACAAATATCATAATTGTAATAAATTAAATGATATAAAATAATACATAAAGAGTACAGTTCTTTCTAACCAATATTTTGTAAACGTTTTGTAGGGTTTGTTGTTGTTTTCTAAACGCTACAAAAGTAGAAACACATGCATCGTTATTGACCCTGTTTGAACTTTTAATAATGCTTGCCATGTTGTTGGTAAATAGACTTACAAACGTAGAAAAAAAACATCGTTTAATCAAGGTGAAGTTAGACACAAATGTAGGATAAGCTCATCATAGATACCAGGACTACGCCAGACACGCGTTTTGTCTACAAAAGACTCATCAGTGACGCTCGAATCCAAAAAAGTTAAGAAGGCCAAATAAAGTACGAAGTTGAAGAGCATAGAGGACCAAAATTCATAAAAGTTTTGCCAAATCTAGCTAAGGTATTCTATGCCTGAGGTAGAAAAGCCTTAGTATTTAAAAAATTCTAAATTTTGTAAACAGTTAATTTATAAATATAACCATATCAATGATAATTCATGTCAGCACAAAAAGTGCTGACTACAGGGCTGGTGATACTCTAGGATTTATTCTAACAAGCGATGAAAATGTGTGCGAATCAAGTTGTCGGCATACAGTTCTGGTTACTTAATTAATGATTAAATATAAATATCCTGATGGAGAGCTTAGTCGATTCTCAGATAAAGGCGGTGTTCCGAATCGTCTGCTACAGATAACTGAAAGTTTTGGAAATCTGACCTACTTGGTCAAATAAAATTTTTTTTTGTTATATATTGTTGTTAATTAATTAAACAATCAAATTGACATAAAGTATAAAACATGTAAGACTACACTTTCCTATGACAAAACTGACATTGTTTAATGTAACAAAAACATGCAAAACAACCAATTAGTGTGTTTGTTACTGCTTGTTGTCTGACAGACATATATGAGCAAAGATGCCATGTTAATGTAACCCAATGGTCAATGTCAACAGTCTAGTTTTGCAGACTTTCAATATTTTTCTTTTGGTTTCAACAGAAAATAATTAATCATACTAATTCTTTTTATTTTCTAGTTTTTAATTTGATAAATTTAACAAATGTATAGCTGTATAGAGAAAGTCCCGGAGTGTTACGATAAAACTACTTTATGAAGATCATTGTTAAGTTGTAATTTCTCTTTTGTGGTTGGTTATGTATATAAACATTATTCATCAGTATACCTTTCTATAAGCGGTCAGCTAAGTACCAGAATCAAACGAAACGATTTTAATTTTGAAATCATCAATGCTTCCAACCTTTGTAGCAATATATATACCGTCCTAAAGATGAGATAAAAATGTTCCAAATCATTCAGTATTCTGGAGCTTGCAGCTGCTACTTAGACTTAATCAATTGCAAACGTCACCAGTGTCTGAGCCAAACAAATATGTTTCAGGGTTACTTCGGAGCACCTGAGATCAGCCCCAGTTTTTGGTTGGGTTCGTTTTGCTTTGTCTGTATGTTTCTATGTTGTGTCTTGTGTGTTATCATCTGTTTGTATGTCTTTTCTTTTTTAGCCATAGCGTTGTCAGTTTATTTGATAGTTTGACTGTCATCAGAATAAGGTAACATGTTAATAAAATAGTTTAAAATATAATCTGGTGTAGTAGACAAACGTCTCAGACTAATGTGTTGTCGATAATATTAGCCGAGTCGTTGTTCTGATTTGTAAATTTTAATATTCCTTTTGTATATTTCGCCTCAATTATCTGATATAGAAACATTAACAATCAACATGAGTTCATCATCACATATTGTCCAAGACTCATTCAAGTCAAAAAGGAAATACTTCGAATATTTCAAAACTTCAAAGAGTATAATAAACAAAATCAAGGAAGTATAGGAATAATATATCAATGTGGCACGTGAATGATGATAAAATAGTTAAGGAAGTATTCACGAAATTAGTATTCATTCGAACAATCTCTTTTCAAGTGTAAATTTTGCTTTTACAGAGTGATTTTATCATTACATTAATAGTTTATATTGCACAATTGGATCCATTCCATGGTTAACGCCTTACACATTTTATACAATTTATCAAAGTACGCTGACAATTTGGTCGGACAGAGCCACTAATCATGTATATAATACAACCTTTGATAAATATTTTGTTTTTTGTTTTCTGGGTCACACAATTTAAACAAAAGACTTATGCGTACCTACCCAGACTAATTTTGATTCCAGTTGAGGAGGAAATACATTTGTATTCTATTATGTAATATATTAAAATGCAACAAACAGCAAAATCTATTAGCTGAGTAAATCGATTTACTCTCTGTCTGAATATACATGATATATGTTTCGACATATTTGTAAACAAACTATGACATGATGAGAAAATACGGAAGAAAAGAGGATCAAAGAATGGACCTCTTCATATTATCTCCTTTTCTTTTTGAAATATTATAAAGAACGTAAAAACTTAACGCGCTTGATATTTTTAAACTTTGAATACAACGTTTTGAATACATGTATATGCTTAATGCTCGTCAGATGTGTTAATTTGCTATCCATTCATGACACCACACGTGTTTATTATTGTACATAAATATGAAGACCTGTTTATCTTTTTTCAAGCACTTAAATCCAAATTGAAAAAGGCGTCAAACTGCTCATATATATATTATAGTTAATTGCTATTAATAAGTATTGCAATATGCATTGTGTTTAAATGCAATATCAGTATTTAGTTCTATTTTAATCTTTAATCAATCCTAATTCTATCTTACTTTTGAGATATAGTTTTTCATATGTGACGTAATTTTTCTGCTGTTTCAGAAATTTCATATATTCAAATGTGACGTAATTTTTAATGCCTTTTCACCATCGTATGTGACGTAATTTTTAATGCCTTTTCTCCATCGTATGTGACGTCATTTTCATAATTTACTGCGTTGAGGCCTGGACTGAGTCGGGTGTGTCTATTCTGTGTTGGTCATTCATTATGTATTCGTGTTTGTTTTATGTAATGAGTTAATACTTCAGTTTCATTATGTATATCTGTTATATTCATTTGATAAAATTTACTGTTTGCAATAGCATTAATTGTTCTAAATAATAAGGATGTTCTTATCCCAAGCATAAAAAACTTAGCCGTATTTGACACAACCTTTTTCAACTTTTGATCTTCAGTGCTGTACAACTTTGTACTTTTTTTCGCTTTCGATCTTTTATATCTAGGCGTCACTGGTGAGTCTTGTGTGGACGAGGCGCGTTTTTGGCGTATTAAATTTTAAACCTGATGCTTTTTGTTATTCATTAATCATGTGTTTCTTTGTCTAATACGTTTTCCCATTTATTTGTATTGTAGTCCTGTAATATTATGTTGTCATTTCTATGTTATGTTTAACATTGCCATTAAAGTGCAAGGTTTGGCATGCCACAACACCAGGTTCAACCCACCATTTTTTCCTTTAAAAATGTCCTGTACAAAGTCAGGAATATGGCCATTGTTATATTTTAGTTCGTTTCTGTGTGTGTTACAATTTAACGTTGCATCGTTTGTTTTCTCTTATTTTTGAGTGTAAATTGACATAACGATAAGACGTGTCACGGTACTTATCTATCCCAAATTCATGTATTTGGTTTTGATATTATATTTGTTATTCTCTAGGGACTTTGTCTGATGCTTGGTCCGTTTCTGTGTGTGTTAGTTACATTGTAGTGTAGTGTCGTTGTTCTCCTCTTATATTTATGCGTTTCCCTCAGTTTTAGTTCGTTACCCCGATTTTGTATTTTGTCCATGGATTTATGAGTTTGAACAGCGGTATACTACTGTGGCCTTTATTTGGCTGTGTGCGAAGTATAAAATACTCAACAAAAAAAAAAGATCGAAGTCAGTATGGTCAATTCGAAACTGATAATTTTATTTTTTACTATACATTACCCAACCTTTGCAATTACTTTACAAGGTGGCCTCTTTCAAGCAATTTGTTTTCAGTTTAAGAATTAATTATGAAATAATCCTAACAAAAAGTTAGAAAAAAGTAACTAAATGGATTCCGGATGCGTTTATTTCCTTGCTGATGAGGAAATGAGTGTTCATTATCTATTATTATAGTTACATTGTACACCGTTCTACAAAATAAAAAAAATGAAACGGTGTGGTATCAAGAAGATTTGGATACATCTGATAGTTTTAAGTTTTAATTGTATTTAGTGATTCAGAAACAACAAAGCCCAATTTCAAACTGACATCGCAATCAAACATGTAAGTCGTTTTGTGATAATCAGCATAGTTGGAGTCTCTTTTACTGTTATACATTTCAAAATGCTTAAATAATCTTAAGTTTTAAAAGTATGCATAGAGTTTACATGCATACACGTTGTGAAATAATTGACAAAATTTGACCAATCAAACTAATAGTTTCTGGTGAATACATGTATTGTAATGCTTTTCCCGATGCATGTGGAAATATCAGACGATTCCTTCTAGTGTTCACATTATCAAAGATACACAAACTGATCAAATAGGTACAGGCTAAAAAAACAAATGTTGAGTAAATATGAAAATAAAGTACTGCTTAAAGTAACAAATCTTGGAATATTATGTCAGACTATATTAAATTGTATCAACAGGTTTTATTTTTCTTCTAAAAAGTAAACATATGTATAGAGGAATAGATATTCAGTTACGGTTTGTGTACTGATATAATTGTTTTTATTTTAATCCAGTAATGTTCTTCCATTTTAGATATCTTATGAATCGAACAATGTGTTGCTCATATTGTTATCAAATGTACTCCACAGAATGTGATCCTACTTACAATGGAGGTAATTTTCTTCTTCAGCAGTAAAAATATCAAATCCAACTGACTAATTCTTTATAATAATACACATTTCCTAATTTTGTTTTATTGTTATCTAAATTTTCATATGCAGGTGTCTTGCTTTCATGTTGATTGAAAATTATCTACTAGTATCAAAGTTAAAACAATCATCAAAACATGACTGCGTAACATGGATGTTACAACAAAGAAAAAATGCAAAGCAGGCAATATTGATATTCTTTATATCATAATTGCAGCACACATGTGATAAAAAATAGTATAGACAACTCGTACTGTATAAAACAGTTTTATTTTTTGACTGAGAGTTGTCTAACCTCTCAACCAGATTCGATTACCAAACTGAAATCAATATACAATATACATTATTGTCATCATGCTTACTAGAATGATATGACCTTAGACAGCTTGCAGCCAAAACACATAACACCTTCTACAGATATAGAAGTCACACGTGTAAGTGTATTGAAGTACTTGAGGAATTTTATTTCATAGACACTCGTGTCAAACAAGAAAATACGTTTTTAATGCTTTAAAATAAGTACATCAGAATAAATTATGTTATATGTTCTGTGTTATAAACTGACACAATGCCGAACTCATCCGTATATTCTATTTTGTTTGAAATGTCTGTTTTTATCATGTTCTGTTTATCTTCTGTGTTTTTTCTGTATCTAGAATGTTTCTTCAAATGTCAATATTGGGATCACCGACAATCATGTTCAGGCCGATGCACAGGTTCACAAATTAGACTTCTTGACAGCAAGGACGACTGCAAATGTGTATTTCAGGATGCTTCCAGACACAGAGTAAGTTTAATTTGGTAGAATCGCACTAAACAGCAGACTAGTAAGTTAAAGATTCAGTGTGAGCATATGGAGTTAACTATCATTGGACAAAACATAACATTTAAATTGATATCAAATAAGTTTACCGTTTCTAAATGTTCTTTACATACTATGAATTGTGTGTATACATAGCAATACTCGACACATCAGAATTGCATACTTTGTGTAGTAATCTCGTCTTCTGTTTTAATCATTGATAGATGACGCATGGTGACCTATGAATTTAAACTTCTGTGTCAGTTTGACGCTGGTGGAGAGTTTTCTAATTGACACTCATCGCCTAATTTCTGTGGCTTTTTTTTTATATTTACCAAAGTAATAAATGAATAGACAGGGAAATCGAAGTATTTATTCAATATGTTGAAGAATATATTTGTAAATTTTTATGAAGTTTTTTCCTCAATTATTACATGTTTTTCTGTAGGTCTATTATTCTGGCATCGAGATTCCAATATATGTCATAGTCCTTAGTTTTACAGCAGTAATGATTTGGCTTATCATGTTTGGCTGCAAAGTCAAAGCACGACTATGTGCAAAAAAGACAAGACCAATTTGTGTTGCAAATGATCGAAGGACGACTGTACGACATGAAACTATACGGATGAACTTCAAACTTCAAACCGAGGGTAAAAAAACACGACAGCAAAACATCGCAAATCTTAGAGAAAATTATTGTGAACCCTGGGAAGTTACAAGTAGTGTTTGAACAATAATAAAGTTTACAACAATATGATAGTTGATTGTTTGTCGCGTTCTCGGGATTCCATGACAAAAATGTACCTGCAATAAACGTATTAAAGTCAATTTTTCTATGTTACTTGATAAGCAGAAACTATTGACAATTTCGAAGCGCTAGTTTGTTTTGTGGTATTATCTACTTTTGCCATGTTGGATTTAGCTATCTCTATTCAAACACACTTACATGAAGCATGTTTTAGTCATATCAGCTAATTCGATTACACTATATAAGTTTTAGTACACAATATGCATACGTTGACAAATACTGCTTCTCGGTAACTTTTATTCAACATAATATATCGTGCAGACTTAATGAGTAATCTTGTAGTGACCATGATGACATAAGGATGCATATATAAAAGCAGATATGTACTTAAAACGACAAGGCAATATCTAATTCATTGATTAATGCTGATGGTTGTATATAAATGAAATTCACCCTGACAAAACTTGTGTTTGGTTTATCAAAACGGATTGATCCCTATTAAAACAATATTCATTTAAAAGATAAAGCCGTCAAACATATAAAATCAAAACTTGCAAAACCAGAACACTAGGTGTATATTTATAAACCTGAAATGTCAGAGTGTTTGTGGCATAGCTATACCTGGCATCCTGTTGTCTCTCAGGGCAAAAAGGGTATATACATCCGCGTGTTTCGAGAAATTGTGTTCAGTTTTCATCTCTTTTTGGTGTTTACAAGACCATTATATGTAATTTCTATTCAGACTTTGATAGAAATTGTGTTTTTCTTACGACAAAATGTCTCTTAGTATCTTAATTATCAATTCATTTCTAAGTAATACCGTTGACCTGCAAAATGTGTGTTCTTAAGAATGCATTAAGGTGAATTTTAATAAATCAAGAATTAATCAAATTAATACAAAAAGCTGGAAAACATTAGTAAAGGATCAAAATAAGATAACAGTATTGATAGGTCATGCAGCTCCCTTTCGAGATATTGTTTTTTTTTTCAGATATGGCGAGGAAAAGCTGACTCGGACTTTTACCTTATATATGCATTGGTGTTATTTTGATCTCAAATCTGAAGAAATAAAATCAAGAATCTGCTTAAGGAGGCTCGAGGGTATAAATATTTCAGAAAAAAAAACCATTTATTTTTCATTACAAATTTTATTTATTACCTTTAAGAGATGTTACTTTATCATGTGGTGCAACAATCATTCAAAAAAATCAATTCGTGTTGGCCCCAGATGACTTTTAAAATGTATGTATCATTCAAAAAGCTCAAAATTATCTCTCTTTGGTGCAAAAATGCCATTTTTTGGAAGTACATTAACATATTTTTTTCAACTCATCAGTGACCTATATTTTTTTATTATAATTTACAAATAAGCTGTACTTAAACTAAACTATTGTAAAGTGAGAGCGATTTCTGTAATTTAGTTCTTTTTTTTTCTATTTCGATATAACCTTTATTTCTCCTGTTAGTTCAACTGAAAAAAAAGTACCTTTACAAAAATGTATGCTTCTTTCGAAGGCAGATTGTGAGCGTTAATGAACGGTGACCCCATTTTTTACAAGATAAAGTTCGTTAACAGAAAGACATGATAGCAAAATCCTATATAAAAAAAATAATTTGATTTAGACCCGCGAGCCCCCTTAAATTGGTAAACAACCTTTTATGAGCTATCAAATCTTATACGAAAAGACCAAAGCGATATCATATACTTACATGTAGCATTACTATGATACAGTCCTTGGATGGTGTAAACTTCCCACTAACACCATACACCATTACACCATACACCATACCCCATTACACCATACACCTTGTACCATTACACCATACACGTTACACCTTTGTACCATACACCTCACACTTTACACTATACACCATTCCCCATTCTCTCAACACGATCCGAAATTACCCATAATGCAATTAAATTTTTAAATATTAAGATTTTTATTATGTTTATGCTTACAATCCGAAAAAATGAAATAAAAAAAACTTCGTTTGCAACCAATGAAAGGTCGTACACTATCATTCACACCATTCCCGATAGCACGTTACACAATCACACCATTCCCGATAGCACGTTACACAATCACACCATTCCTCATACACCATTACACCATTCCCCTTACACCATACACCATCGCACCATACACCATACACCATTGCATCATACACCATTGCACCATACACCATTATACCATACACGTTGTTTTGGGAAGTTTACCTCATCCAAGGGCTGTAGCTTTTGCATATGTGTAATGAACGGAAGCAACTGAGCCATAACTTCATATCGGGATGATAACCCATATGAGAGACCTCTCTTGCAAGAAAAAAAAAAGCATAGCAGTGCCCCTCCTGCAAGTTACTTCCCGTATTTCCGGTATTGTCTGTTTATTTTCTATTTTGGCGTCATATATTTTTTTTATTATGACGTCAAAATGTTACAGAACTTTTATAATGTCCAGTTATTACGGACACATTGCGATGCGATGTTTTGGATCGAGTGGTAAATCTATTTGTACAGATCCAGCTGTTATTGCAATACAGAAGTAAACATGGCTAAATCCAATGATTTAGATTTTTTAACTGATGATAGATTACTACTTGCTGATATGGATCAACATGTGTATGAATTTACAGGAAGAAACAAATACCATGGACTATTATTAATCATTTCATAGTACAACATGGAGTACTAAAAACCATAAAACTGTTAACACTTCTATACTTCCAGTTATATATATATAAATATATATACATGATATAGGAAGACTTAGTGATGTTATTGTTGGACAAATGTAGTGTATTTGTTGGATTCATATTTTGATTTCTTTATAAAGAATTTGACTGTTTTAGTAATTTCTTTTGTTTATTTGCCTTACATAAGATAATCATGATAATTGTTTGAAGTATATGATAAAGCTAATAATATGGCTTTTTCCATATCGGCCCTGGTATCATCCCTCGACCCATATCAGCAGATTGACTACATCTCGGAATAATATTGAGGTCTCGGGATGATATCTGGACCGATATGGAAAAGGCTATGTATTAATATCTATATAATGGCCCAAACATTTTACATTGTATCGTAGAGAAAAATAACAAGGAGTCCGAAAATATGACACAAATTTCAAAACCTCGCCTAAGTACATCCTTAAGTATTGGATTTAGTTCATAAACAGAATGGTGCGTATGTTTACACCTATATCAGTTTTTATAAATCATACTAAATGTCTGTGGTTATTTCACAGGTAGTATTTTATTGTACAGGACGAAGGTACATTTATATATCTGAGTTATCTCCCTTTTTATGATTAATAATATCATCTTAATCTAAAACAAGTGAAGAAGAAAAATGTTAGCATTTAAAAGAAAAGCTATGTTGATAAGGAAGAAAAGAAATAATAACAGCAGAGGAAAAAACTGTCATTAGAAGAAACAATTACAATAGCTCGGACAAAATGGAGAACGACCATCAACAAACAGCATTTAAAGACACAGTTCTTGACTTAAACCTGATGGCACTATGATATAGCAGAATAAAGAGAAGCTAAAGATCATCATATATGTGCCTGTCAGGAGCCTGTAGCCCAGTGTTTGTTATTGTTTTATATCTTTTATATTTATTTTCGGATATTGTTTTGTTATAAGTAAGGCCGTTAGTTTTCTCAATTTAATTGGTTTTTTTTTCATGATCGGGCTTTTTAAAAGCCAACCACCCTCTCTAGTTCTACCAGTGATGTTTCGTTTGTGTAAAGGTATTTCATGATTTTAGGAACATAATTTGGCGAAGATTTGGTCGCCGATTTAGTTTTGTTACTATATCAACCTCAGATTTTTCGTTATTATCAACATGATATGTGCTTGTTATAAAAATCCCCTTACATCATACCTTGAAGGATAATTTGTGTTTCTCGTTAAACACTAGATCTGTATCTATCAGTTGAAGATTTATTAGTTTAATAATATGATTGGTTTGATCTTAATTGATATAATTTATTTCATTCCAGCAAAAATATTAAGCGTAAAATGAAAAACGTTTCCAGATTTGAAAATATCTACCAGTGTTTTCCTCATAAAAATTTCAAGGAGGAACGTGTTTTGTGTTAATAGTAAAATGATATGTCTCCGGCCTTTCAAAAAAGTTATGATTTTGTTTATGTTTTTCTCATTCATTTTTGAGACAAGTTGTCTTTCTTCAGATCATTGAATATCCTAGTTCGAAGCTGTTGTACTATTTGAAAAAAAAACCATCGGAAACATGCAAATGAGACGTTTAAAACAAATATTCAAATATTCAAGAATAACAACATTACTATACACATCTACTTTATTATCCGATAATACAAAAGATATCCTGTATGCATCATTAGCAGATCTCATAATATTGTTGCCGCAAAAAACAAAGGCTTCAGATACGCCATTTGTCGGAATGAAAAAATGTTCGAAATAAACGTTTACTCCGCTTCAGAATAATTGAAAACAAAAAGTAAAAGCAAAATATGACACTGGCTAACTTATAGATAATAAAGATATAAGACGATGTGGTGTGAGTGCCAATTAGACAACTATCCATCCAAGTCATAATTTGTAAAAAGTAAACCATTTGAGGTCAATGTATGGCCTTCGATACAGATTCCTGGCTCACATAGAACAGCTTGATATAAAGGGCACATACCATAATCAGTGTTAAACCATTCAAACCAATCAAAAAAGTCTATTCTTTATATAAAAAATGAGAAACAACAAACTCTTCCGAAAATCATTTGACTCACTATATATAAGACTAGATGTGTAATGTTTTGTTGGCGTCACGCTTTAGCGTGTTTTACTAACTATTGATTCGTCACTGTTTTGTTGAAAAACAGACAGAAGCACGGACGTACGTCGCTGTACGGGTGTGTCCCGACTAAAATTGGCATACAAATAATCTCATCTAGTTTGTTGATTCATTATTTTTGAATACTTAAAATATAAGGAAATTGAAATAATACTTATATATTATGTATATAGTGTTTGCAATACTTAAGGTTATATAACTATTTACACCACTGGGTCGATGCCACTGCTGGTGGACGTTTCGTCCCCCAGGGTATCACCAGCCCAGTAGTCAGCACATCGGTGTTGACATGAATATCAATTATGTGGTCATTTTTATAAATTACCTGAATATAAAACTTTGAATTTTCGAAAAATTAAGGATTTTCTTATCCCAGGAATAGATTACTTTAGCCGTATTTGGCACAACTTTTTGGAATTTTGGATCCTCAATGCTCTTCAACTTCGCACTTGTTTGGCTTTATAAATATTTTGATACGAGCGTCACTGATGAGTCTTATGTAGACGAAACGCGCGTCTGGCGTACTAAATTATAATCCTAGTACCTTTGATAACTATTTACACCACTGGGTCGATGCCACTGCTGGTGGACGTTTAGTCCCCGAGGGTATCACCAGCCCAGTAGTCCGCACTTCGGTGTTGACATGCATATCAATTATGTGGTCATTTTTATAAATTACCTGAATATAAAACTTTGAATTTTCGAAAAACTAAGGATTTTCTTATCCCATGAATAGCACAACTTTTTGGAATTTTGGATCCTCAATGCTCTTCAACTTCGCACTTGTTTGGCTTTATAAATATTTTGATACGAGCGTCACTGATGAGTCTTATGTAGACGAAACGCGCGTCTGGCGTACTAAATTATAATCCTGGTACCTTTGATAACTAATTATACATGCATTTAAACTATTGTAAAATATTATCCCCGTTATTACTCATTGATTGGTTAGCAATAATAGAATGCAAATAAGTTTAAAAATGAGTTAAGAATTCAAGAATTTTCTTTTAAACTCTTTCAACAAAACAGTGATGAAGGAATAGATTGAAAAGTGTGCTCTATCGAACGTCTGAAAGTGATGTGGACAAATAACACACATATAGTCTTTTATAGTGAGTGAAGTATGGTTTTATGATATCTGAGATTATATAATTTGTTGACATGACAATGATTAGAATCAATCCGCAAAAACTGTAAAATCATACATCAAAGATATGCAACAAAACTGACCAATCGATGCGGGTTATGCTCTTTTTTACAACTGACATAATCCAATGTTAGCCTTGATCTTTCAATACGGTTTCCCCTTTGGCTCATGCGCTAATTAAACATATTCGACTTAGTAGTAAGTTTTGAAGTATACTATGATTGTCAAGCTTTATAGATTGTTTTCCGACTTGAAAACATCATTTTTTGTCCTTTTTGCTATCATACTTTTTATACGTTTGTTTCGAACCGAAGTTCAAACTTTTGATAATGACTTCAAAGAACGAAGCATGCTGTAGGTAAAATATTTTATTATCAACTCCTATCTGATATTATTCCCTCTGTGTTGTGTTGTGTTTAAGAATCATCTGCAAAAGACGCATGAATTGACATGAAAATGAATATAATTCATAAATTATAATAATTGATAACTTTAAGTAGTGATCGATACTATGTTTCATTTAAGGTAGCACAATACAAAGATTTTTTTACTTCCAATCACCAACCTTTGAAATGCTGTAACTTTTTTATGAATGCATAGAAAATAATAAAAGAGGTATATATAGATAGATAAAAGATTAATCTTTTAAATGAATGCATTATTTTTATTATGCAATCATTATGTAATCAATTATTATGTAATTAGTGGCAAAAATCTGGGTAAGTTCACTTGAATGAATTTAGCTCTATCATCTCTTTAACTATGCAGAAAATTTTAACGAAATCTTAATCAACACATCCTGGGCTTCAAAAGGGTGTCTCGGATTGTCTGTATGGTATTCCATTCTCTCATAAATCTGTAATTAGTGTAAACATCCTAACCACATAAAAGAAGATAATGTTTAATTAGGTGTAAAATTTGTTCTGTACATTCTATCTGAAATCTGAGACACCCTTTTGTAGATAATGGCCATAGGAACAACATATAATAAAATCAACCCTCTAGGGATACCTATGCAGAAGCTAATTTCATTTGAGAGTGGAAATTTGGTGAAAAATATTTTAGACACAATTAACATTATAATTGGTTACATAATTGTTGCATAATACTAGCATTGCATTGATTTGAAAGAGTAATCTGTTAGCTATCCAAAACTACCACTTTTATAAATTTTCAAGTATTATTAAGAAAGTTACAGCATTTTAAAACTTGGGAGTTGGAGTTATAAAATATTTGTATTGTGCTACCTTAAAGCATTACATTAACAATCATATTTAATACGCTGAAAAAATAGTGAATTAGACGGTGTAGCTATGCAATTTCTACATACCATTATCTAATAATACATCTTAATCGTTGTAGACTTTTTAGATAGTTGCTTGGAATTTCGAATTTAATATGTTATTTTCCCCCTTTAAGAGGTTGCAATAGAAATAAAAGAGAAGCGAACATGATGTCTCATTATTTTTATCAGAAAATCACATTATCTCCTAGGAGTTCAAACCCAGAACTGTTGTGCTACAAGTCAGCTGTAACCTAACGAACGAAAGAAGTGCTAATATATCAAAAATTCGTAGATTGGCTTAAAAAAATAAAAAAAATAATAATTCAATACAAACGAGCAATTTGAAATAAAGTATCCCGTTTTAAAAAATAGGAAAAAAGTTTCCATCAACGATTGTTGCTATGGTCTGATGGTTAAATGTATGGATAAACCACATTGTAGAAAAAATGGTCTGACGGTTAAGTGGTGTTAAACTACTGAATAACTTAAACATGATTTATACAGTTTAAATTGTCAGTTATGTTAACATGGTTAATGTATGATTGCTTAACTTCAGAAACCGTTTATCTTCCATATTAATAAATTAAACATTGCTGCAAATGTTTGCACCTGTCCTAAGTCAGGAATCTGATGTACAGTAGTTGTCGTTTGTTTATGTAATTTATACATGTTTCTCGTTTCTCGTTTTTTAAAATTTTATACAGACTAGACCGTTGGTTTTCCCGTTTGAATGGTTTTACACTAGTAATTTTGGGTCCCTTTATAGCTTGTTGTTCTATAACCTATAATGGTTTACTTTTTTAGAATTGTTATTTGGATGGAGAGTTGTCTTATTGGCACTCACACCCCATCTTCCTATATCTAAATAAACAAAACAATCAATACAATAAAACACATGATATGATCATTGAAATGTGCATGCTTACATGGTATAAATATACAACATGTACATGTGGATCTTGTTGAGGATACATATAGATGTAGGTGCCTCTCAATATCATGTTGGTCCTTTCAAAATCATGTTGGTCCTTACAATATCATGTTGGTCCTTTCAAAATCATGTTGGTCCTTACAATATCATGTTGGTCCTTTCAATATCATGTTGGTCCTTACAATATCATGTTGGTCCTTTCAATATCATGTTGGTCCTTTCAATATCATGTTGGTCCTTTCAATATCAAAAGACTCCTGAATATCGACTTTAGTGCCTGTCTCAGATAAATCAATGCAAAGTCATCAAGAGCGAAGGTTACAAGATCATCTTCAAATTCTGTTAGGATTTAATGATTTAAGAATAAAAAAGTTCAAGGATTTGCCTTTGAAAGGAATGTTCCTTGTAGTTGAGTTTCTATCAAGATAAAAGGTTAAAATCATGCTATGTTTGATCAAATTGGCCTTTTATATCCATCAAATGAATGTTTTATATGCATTATAGTATGGTTTTTCAATAATATGAACCAGTATGGTATATATAGTTATGCTATTGTTGTCCTGTCCAATTTCCTTTAAAGTGCAGACAGGTCGCCAAAAAGGTCAAATTTCATATTGTTAAAATTTTGCAAAATTTTTCCCGGGAAAAAAATTCTTTTAATTTTGGTGTTTTAACTATTGATATAGCTTTATTTACAAAATGTTAAAAAAATTGTCTTTGACAAATGGATTTTTATTCATCTTTCAGTCAAAGATATGGATTTTGGCGAATTTTATATAATGATTTACTTTCACAAATTGTGACTTGGACATCATACTTCATCTTCTTAATTTTTAGAAATGTTTATTATACCAAAAGATGTCTCGAATATTCCACCGTTATGTAGTTGTGGACAAACCATTAACTCTTCTATCTACATGGAGCTATATTTGTAAAAAGCTAAGTCTCGCGATATATAAGAAACGTCTCACGAAATACCTTATTTATGAAGAGGATACGAAGGGGTTCAACAACAATAAACACAATCGTTAAAAACAAAAACAATAAAAAACAAACATGCAGAGAAGGACAAAACATCAATATAAGTTCTCAAAAGTGTGTCTTGGAATAGTACGTAATGAGTTAAACGGAAATTTAACTATAACCACCTAGTAACCCCAACCTATACAATAAGGGACTTTGATCTAGTAAATATAAAAAAAATAAAAAAACAATATTAAACCTTATAAAGCTGACATTCGAAGGATCAATATACAGTTCTCTTTTCGAAGAGAATGTAGACGAGAAAACCCCTATCGTTTAAAAAACTTCTATAAATGTTAACAATCAAATTGCCACAACGACTAACGTTGCACTAAACCAATCGTGCAAATTTTGCATAACAAAAATTTCTATAAAATAGCATTGACTGCGACAAAATCACCAATACTTACAATCAAAACTGTTCTAAAAAATGCTGAAAGAAACTAAGCTTAATTTATTAAAACAAAATTATATAAAAATCAATAGAAATATGTAATCAACATATGCACCAAACACGGAAGAGTACATGTATGTAACAATGTTCTTTCAAGTGAAACTAAAAACATACAAAATTACATGTTAAGTAACATTTAACATTGGTCAATATTGTATAATGAGTTAGTTAAAAATTGTATTCGAGATTGTATTGTGTATTACAAGAAAAAAGTGTCAAACAAATCAGTTAAAAGGTACATTGTATTCGAGATTGTATTGTGTATTGAAAGAATAAAGTGTCGAACAAATATAACCAACCAGTTAGAATGCACATTGCGACATGCGATTTACCAACCAGTAAACTTATAGGGAATTTTATCCCATTAAAAAGATAAGGTAACATACTATGAAATATAGTCTAGCACTGCTGTTGACGTTGATGTAGACGATACGCCCGTCTGTCTTACCAGGTTATACACTAACATGTAAACAGTTAATAAAAGTCATTGTTATAGTAAATGTGACTGTATGTGATGTATCATTTGTATCTTTACAGAGGTTAACTCCTAATTATTCTACTGTCTGTCGATACCTTCATGTTTGCTTTTGCACAAGTTATCTTACAATGGCAAAAACAAAATACACCCCCCCCCCGCATGTGGCGTTCTACACAATGGCGAAAAAAAAAACGATGGAATGATAAAGCAACAGTCTTCTTACATTGTAACACAACTTGAAAACTAAAAACCGATCAACACGAATCTAACATAAAACAATACTCCCTTAAACAAAACGATGAAATAGTTCTAAATCTACTACATTCATTGATGATGAAGCTTCTATAAACAAGGGATGTTTGGTGAACACAGTTGTTCAAAGTATGAAAGATCAATTTTAACTCGATTGGCATAGTGAAATGGAAAACGCGTCAAAATCACTTTTGTATTGGCTTTTTAAAGAAAAAACTCGAATTTGAAAATTATTTTGATATTTACGAACCCAACGAAATAGTAGAAATCTGCAAGTGTAAGATTGCTGATACAAACCAAGCAAATGCTATCAATTTCCTACTCTTTCGTTAATATGTTCTTTAAAGATTGTTTTTGCATTGCGTTTTAAATGCACAGGTCTAGTTGAGCTACAAGAAAAATGATGTAAGACCGCTCTGAGTTCATTGCCTATACATGAATGATACAATAGCACTTTGGTTCCCTTGGCTAGACAAGAAGTACACGGAAGCGCACAATTCTTGTTAACAAAAATAATATAAAAATCAATACAAATATGTAATCAACATATGCACAAACCACGGAAAAGTACATGTATGTAACAATGTTCTTTCATGTGAAACTAAAAACATACACAATTACATGTTAAGTAACATTTAACATTGGTCAATATTGGATAATGAGTTAGTTAAAAATTGTATTCGAGATTGTATTGTGTATTGAAAGAAAAAAGTGTCAAACAAATATAACTAAACAGTTAGAATCCACATTGTAACGTGCAATTTACCAACCGGTAAAATAATAGGTCATTTTATGCCGTTAAAAGTAAGCATACTATGACATACAATCTAGCGCCACTGATGTCTTTTATGTAGACGACACACACGTCTGTCTAATCATATTATACACTCACATGTAAACAGTTAATAAATGTCAAAGTTAAACTTAAAACTTTTACTAAATTCTTTCATATACACAACGATGTGTTTAGTAAATGTTACTGTATGTGATGTATGGAAATGAAAATTATCACTAATGTATCAACGACACAGATATATTAAGTGTTGATCGCTGGATTGTCGTGTTATAAAAGTACAAATATATCCACGTTGAATGCTATATTTGGGGTCATTGTTTCAATATGTTGCATATGTTGAGAAAACGTAGGTATAATTTTGTATTCAGACATTGGTTAAACATGTTAAAGTTTGTAAAGTTTAATCAACTTTAAAAGTTGCAATGCTCTTGATGGGTCGCATTTCCAAATTTCAGCTTTACTAATATTTTCAAAAAGCAAGTTTCCTGCATCGACGAACTAGTTTTGTACAGTAGTTAGACTTTCTGTTTCAATCTGTTGCATACACGAAGAAAAAAGGTATCAGACATCGATTATGTTTGTGAATGTTTAATCAACTTTAATAATTGTAATGCACTATACAATGTTATATTATACATGCATTTGCATTTTTACAAACCAAAAACAAATTATCAAATAAGCTAATTAATTAAATATCTGATCATTGTTGACGTCAAAAAGAGGGGCAACAGATACCAGAGGAACAATCAAAATCATAAAATGGAAAATAAACTGACAACGCCATGGTTAAAAATTGAAAACAGACAAATTATAGTACACAAGAAACAACATAGAAAACTAAAGACTGAGCAACACGAACTGTAAACCTGGGGCTATATCGGGTACTGCAGAAGGGTAAGCAGATCATGCTCCACATGTGGCATTCGTCGTGTTGCTCAATAAATGTTTTCAAAAAGCAAAGCTTTATGATCGTTGTCTTGTACCGTTATTTATATTGGTTAAAACAAGTATAATCAACGCCATAGATAGACAATTATTCATATCTTATTAATGCACGAATATTTTTAATTTTTAGGTAAATGACATGTTACAAACTATATATACAATGATTGTTAATAATAATCAAACAGACAAAAAAATACACATATTTTCGTATGCAACCGGACGTACTTTAATTTAGTAATAAATGTCTGACAGCTAAGAGACCAACCGATAAATAATAAAGGAATAAAAAATGCAAATACAACGAATTGAGGGAAAGTTGTCAAAATATAAAGAACACAGAAATTATTAGAGTTTACGATAAAGATAAGATAACTTAACAACATTTAGAAATAAAATAAATAATGAAACATTTAGAATAGGAACATTTAGATTAAACTCACAATATAAACAATGCAAATTAGACAAAAAAATAAAGACCAGAGAAACATGCATTCTTAACATAACATAACAAGATATAGATCGACAACTTGTTAGAAATAGTGAACGGCAGATGAAAGGATCAGAACAGAAACATTTGGAATAATTGTCATATAAAGTACAAGTACAGATGTGATAATGAAATATGGAGAATAGCGACATTTGACATCATGCAAGCAACTATTGGTGATGAATGTAAGAAACATTGTACAGTTGTTTATCAATTTAGCATGCTCGACAAGAAAGTTGCAGGAATGTTTTAGACACACTGATTTGTATTAATCAAAATCTTTTTATGCGCTCATATGCTAGAATATGTTACATTTGTTTTCATAGTTCAATGAATATCATTAAAAAATAGTAAAATCAATATGTCATATTAGTCCGTTATTCTATTGCACATTCTAGATTCGATTTAGTCCAATGACAATACTTAAATAAATAGGAATATATGATATGATCAAATTAACTAACAGTCCGGGATTTGAAAAATTCTTGAACAGCTTAAAAAATCTTCAGAAACAATAAAAAACTTCTGCGGGTGCGGGAATTTCTCGCTACATTGAAGACCTATTTGTGAATTTCTGCTGCTGTATGTTCTATTGTCGGTCGGGTTGTTGGTCTTTGACACATTCCCCATTTCCATTCTGAATTTTATTAATAGTAAAGGAGGAAAATCATACAAGTACAGGGTACCTATAAAGTACTTTCAAATGTCATTGAATTATTGGAATTTTGTCATGTTGTACAACCGGAAATATTTACATGTAATTAGTAATTTTTTCAAATGTTCTGTAACATATTTGTGAATAATTATGATAATAATAACTTTATTCGTCTGGAAATTTGTTGAAAAAGTACAATGTCTTATGTTTATATGATTTATGAATAAGTATAGTATACAATTTTTGGTATTTGAACAGTTTTCTAAGCGTGTCCTTAAGATCACAATTTATTAACCTTGTTAAGTATAATTGTGAGTGTTGACTTCACTTCATCTTTAAGATACCGTTCACTGACTGGTGATCGTGTCCGTGTTCTTTTCCCCTTACACGCAAAGAACAATATCTACAATTTTAAATGCAAACACTACATGTATATAGCAGCTCAATGCTACTTAATGCATCTTGAATCAGGATTTATAGCTAAAAAAGAAAACTCATATAAACTGAAAACATAACAGGACTTCTGATTTTTAGCACGATCATTGCATGAATACCTGTGGTATACAAAGCGACCCATACAATGGTCGTAACAAGAAATGAGTGGTACTGATATTAATTATTATGTTTTATTCAATCCCATATTCAACACATGATATACTATTAGTTACATAGTGTGCTAGTGACCTAATACGGTATATATGGGGTCAGTAGAATTTACTGACCCCATATATACCGTATTACGTCACTAGCACACTATGTTACGAATTTATCTTACCGACTACCTTTACGTTTAAAATTTAGACCAGTGACCTATCAAAATGAGCAAGTCTTCAATACAGTTAGCATTAACATGATTAAGAAACTACTCCATTGATCCTACAAAACATTCCATACGTCCCTCTTTTGTATCAAATGTTTTTCGATGGGTCTTTGCTGATTTTAGTCATGAATTGAAACTCATAGCAATAAAAAAAAAACAGGTCCGCAATAAAAGAGGGACGAGATATACCAAAGGGACAGTCAAACTCATAAATCTAAAATAAACTGACAACGCCATGGCTAAAAATGAAAAAGAAAAACAGAAAAACAATAGTACACATGACACAACATAGAAAACTAAAGAATAAACAACACGAACCCCACCAAAAACTAGGGGTGATCTCAGGTGCTCCGGAAGGGTAAGCAGATCCTGCTCCACATGTTGCACCCGTCGTGTTGCTTATGTGATTACAAATCCGGTAAATAGTCTAATTCGGTAGGTCACATTCATGAAAGGGAAGGGGATTGTAGTTACGACGTAAGGAACATATCCGATATCATTTGTGAAACGGTTATTCCATAACGGTCAACCAACTCGTGATGGCGTCCGTAAATTTTACGAAGGGATGATTTCAACTTCACCATTTGGAACTCTTGGTTTAATAGCTTCCTTGTGAGCAGTAACCCTCTATCAAAAAAATCATGATAGGAAATGCAAGCACGGGAATATCGTATCAATTGGGAGATATATACCCCGTATGCAGGTGCTGCTGGCATGTTGCTACTTAGAAATGGAAAGTTCACAATTGGAAAGCTGAAATCATCTCTTTTGTCGTAAAGTTTTGTTTTCAACCGACCCGCATTGTCAATTTCTAGATATAAGTCAAGATATGACGCCGACTTAACTGTATCTGTAGTATCCTTTATCTCCAATTCGATGGGATAGATGCGTTCCACATAGTCACCAAATTTTGAATTGTTTAGTGAAAGAACGTCATCTATAAAGCGGAAAGTAGAGTTAAAGGATATTGCTAACTTCTTATCTTTCTTCCTAAGAAGTTCCTGCATGAAGTCAGCCTCATACATGTAATAATAAAGAAACAAGTCGGCAAGTAGAGGGGCACAGTTTGTTCCCATTGGGATGCCGACAGTCTGTTGAAAAACACGTCCTCCGACGTTACAAATATGTTGTCAATCAAGAAATCAAGCATCTTGATAATATCGGTTTCAGAGAATTTTTTGTTTGAATCAGAGTGATTCTTTACAAAGTATGATTGATCCCTCAATAAGACAAGATACTTGTATCTACGTTGGCCATTCTTTTTTATGAAGCAAAGTAATACCAACTCTTTCAATTTGTCTCTTAGTTTGGAATGTGGAATACGTGTGTAAAGAGTAGAAAAGTCAAATGTTTTAATACTGTTACAAGATGAAAGAGAGTTAGATTGTATGTACTCTAAAAGATCTTTGGAATTTTTAAGTATCCACATCTGATTCACGCCACCTCTAGAATAGGCAGTTTCACAATAACTTTGAAGCCCGTCTTTGATTGCTGATAAAATAGATGTTAATAATTTAGAAAGAGGTTTCGTGGAGCACTTGGAAGATCCAGCAATATACCGTTGTTTGTAAGGACACTTATGTAGTTTAGGTATCCAATACAGTGATGGAAGATCCAGTTCTTCATCTTTGGTTGAAATACCAAAGGAACAAAGAACAGACCTATGATTATCCAGGATTTCCTCTTTGGTAAGTGTCGTGAGGGTATATGTTGAGTTTCCAAGTGAATTGTCTATACCTAATTCGTTTATCAAGCAATTAATGTAATGACTTTTACAGACAAAAACGATGTTATTTGGGGCTTTGTCTGCGGGGACAACAACATATTTATCATGGAGGTCGGATAAGTGTTTAGCAACATTTGGGTCTTTAAAGATTGACGTAGCATGGGCATTGATGGACCCATTCAGTTTCTTGATTCTGATTTGTATTAACGACCTCACTGCCTTAATCCATTCGGATAGAGTGTCTACGTCTTCCTTTTCACGTTTAACCCATTGCCTGGCATAATCCTCGACTGAGTCCATCAAAATTTTAAAGTTGTATTTCTAATTGATGGATTTAGGCTCACGATATTTCGGACCTTTCGATAACACATTTCGTAGAGAAGTGTTATTAACAATGTTAAGGTCACCGGGAATAACGTGGCCAGCAGGATTATATATGAATTGGGAACTAGCACAAGTGCAATCAGGAGGTTTAGACTTGAAGTCGACAATATCGAGATTCTGCAAAACGCGTTTGTAATTGAAAATTTTAGTTGCAATAGGTTTGGTATAGGTATAAGAAATTATTAGTACAGACTGGTCCTTGAAATAAGGAGGTATTTTCGATTGAACTAATTTATAATGAAGGATATTGCCTAGGTTGACGCCATCGAGACCTTTGTTGGCAAAGGAAAGATTTAGAAAAAGATCTTTTCTCTTTTTCATCTTTTCCAATGCGAACTGGCTTGAAAAGTCTGTGACTTGCAATATCCGAAATTATAGCTTGAAGTTTGTATTGGTTTGAATGAGGGTTTGTAACAAAGTAAGATCCTTATTTTAAATAGCATAATGATATATGGAATCTCCAAAGCGAACACAAATGTTATCTAGTAAAACAATGAAGTGCAGTTATAGTATCAAAACATGTCCCATTGACATAGTTCTTTTGTTTATTGCTACTAAAAATGACATAAAGATTTCAAACATATGTATCACATTCTAGCTTTTTAAATGCCCATTTAAGTTAGGTGTGTGATTTTTTCTTAATGAGATTATGAGGCAAAGTGGTATATAGAGCTTTTTGACGCTCCAAAAATAATTAATTACACAGTATTTTGAAAGGCATTACTTATACAAGTATTTGAACAAGTTATTATATGGTTATTTTTATAAATTTCCTGTGACAAAACTTTAATTTTTTTTCGACAGACTAATGGTTTTCTTATCCCAGGAATAGATTACCTTAGCTTGTTTAGAACTCATAGTTTTATTGATTATTTGACCAATAAAAAACCACTATACACCATATTATTGAGAATAAAAATGGGGAATGTGTCAAAGAGACAACAACCCGATAATAGAAACACAACAGCAGAAGGTCACCAACAGGTCTTCAATGTAGCGAGAAATTCCCGCACCCGGAGGCGTCCTTCATATGGCCCCTTAACAAATATATAACAGTCCATTTATGAATTTTCCTTGTTCTTGTTGAACAAATCTAAGACGAAAAGAATGATCAGATAATTAATTAATAAATAATGTATAGCTTGTCAAATTCATCAATCGAAAATAAACTGACAACGCCATGGCTAAAAATGAAAAGGACAAACAGACAAACAATATTACACAGGACATAACATAGAAAACTAAAAAATAAACAACACGAACCCCACCAAAGACCAGGGGTGATCGCAGGTGCTTTGGAAGGGTAGGCAGATCTTGCTTTACATGTGGCACCCGTCATGTTGCTTATAAGATAACAAATCCGGTAAATAGTCTAATTCGGTAGGTCAAATTCATGAAAGGGAACGGTTTTGTAGTTACGAAGTACGGAACATATCCTGTATAAGCGCACATCTAAGTGTCCTCCAGTGCATTGCAATTTTTATAGTTGATTAAACTTTATTATTACATTGGTTGTACTGAATTACATTGATTTCCCAGTTAAAAAAAGATAATTTGACATGTGAAATAAACGTATAAAAAAGAAGATGTTGTATGATTGCCAATGAGACAACTGTCCACAAGAGACCAAACTGACACAGACATTAACAACTATAGGTCACCGTACGGCCTTCAACAATGAACCAAGCCCATACCGCATAGTCAGTTGTTATTTCACTCTCTGACGTCATACAACTATAGGCATTTTCAAGACGTCGATAACGGCGGATCAAAACATATTGCAAATGCGTCGAAAAAAGATATATTTCCTTACATGTTTAACATTAATTTCTTTAAAAAAAAATTGTTTTAATTAGTCTTTCTTTATTTAATGTAATAAAGAAAATAACTAATTAAAAAATTCAAATATTGAAATATATTCAACTCGTGACCAGACAACACTGATAATTAACTCATGCGCTACGAGCATTCGTGAATTAATGTGTTGTTCAGTCACTCGTTGAATATTTTTCTCTATTTGAATTCTTCGATTAGTAATTCTATAGCAATCTTTAAAAATGTCTGAATACAAATTTGTGCTTACCTTTTCTCTACATATGCAACAGATTGAAACAATGTATCTAAATATAGCTTTCAACGTGGAAAAACGTGTTCGTTTATAACAGGACAAACCCGAGAACAATACTACATATACATATATATATTCATAAATACATCACTTACAATTCACATGTTCTGAGTCGAACACCAAAATGAAATTTTTATTTGTACTTGCCATTTTCATTGTTTGTGCTGGTGCAGTGACAATTCATCAAGTTAAAAGTAAGACTTCTTTATCGTTATTTGAAAATATATTATATTTTTGTAAACTAAGGACAAGAATTTGCTGTTGTCCTATTTTTTTTTCAAATTTGTGATGTGGTCTTATACACTAATGCAGAATCAAAGTACTATTATGTATGTAAAATAAAATTTAACTCTTTTTTAGTTTTTTTTTTTCGAGTTAATTACAGTCTTGTTTTGAATACAAATGACTGCATTTAGATACGTATTTTTCGATCTAATTTCAAACGAAACTGTTTAGTTTTATCTGTTTGTTTAACAACCTATGATAATAAGTAGCCAGGCTTACTTGATTTTTACAATTCTAAATAGTCAGTAAAATAATCAAATTTCTAATATATACTTTTAATATTATTCAAAATCAATTTACTTCTGTTTGATCTTATTGCGCATACCAAACACTATAAAACTGACCAATAAATAAATGATAAAAATACAGGTTGACTGGATCAAATTTCTAAAGAATAGTCGTTCAGGAAATGTTAAAAAGAAAAGATCAAAACATCAAACGAATTGATATCAACTGTCATATTCCTGATTTGAAACAGTTAAATATGATAAATTTAACTTGATGTTATAGCTTATCAAACCTGTAACTTCCATAACAGTCACACATACATCCATTATATTGACCATTATTGTTGAATAAAATTGAAAGACATAATAAGTAAACAGCAGTAGCTCTTCATCTTTTATATAAGCTTTGGATTTCAAATATTTTGGCCACGAGCATCACTGAAGAGACATGTATTGTCGAAATGCGCATCTGGTGAAAGAAAATTGGTACCGTTAAGTTTATTACTACCACTGGGTCGATGCCTCTGCTGGTGGACTATTAGTCCCCCAGGGTATCACCAGCCCAGTAGTCAGTATTTCGGTACTGGCATGAAAATACTGATTTTTTGTGTTATTAAAATTTGCTGTTACAAAATGATAGAAATTATTATAAATTAAGGAATGTATCTCCCTCTCGAAAGCTCTGATTCCTTTCACGGATTTGGCTATACTTTTTGGACCTTTTGGATTATAGCTCTTCATCTTTTATATAAGCTTTGGATTTCAAATATTTTGGCCACGAGCATCACTGAAGAGACATGTATTGTCGAAATGCGCATCTGGTGCAAGAAAATTGGTACCGTTAATTTTATTACTACCACTGGGTCGATGCCTCTGCTGGTGGACTATTAGTCCCCGAGAGTATCACCAGCTCAGTAGCCAGTATATCGGTACTGGCATGAACATACGGATTTTTTGTGTTTTTAAAATTTGCTGTTACAAAATGATAGAAATTATTATAAATTAAGGAATGTATCTCCCTCATGCAAAGCTCTGATTCCTTTCACGGATTTGGCTATACTTTTTGGACCTTTTGGATTATAGCTCTTCATCTTTTATATAAGCTTTGGATTTCAAATATTTTGGCCACGAGCATCACTGAAGAGACATGTATTGTCGAAATGCACATCTGGTGTAAGCAAATTGGTACCGTTAATTTTATTACTACCACTTGGTCAATGCCTCTGCTGGTGGACTATTAGTCCCCGAGGGTATCACCAGCCCAGTAGCCAGTATTTCGGTACTGGCATGAAAATACGGATTTTTTGTGTTATTAAAATTTGCTGTTACAAAATGATAGAAATTATTATAAATTAAGGAATGTATCTCCCTCATGCAAAGCTCTGATTCCTTTCACGGATTTGGCTATACTTTTTGGACCTTTTGGATTATAGCTCTTCATCTTTTATATAAGCTTTGGATTTCAAATATTTTGGCCACGACCATCACTGAAGAGACATGTATTGTCGAAATGCGCAGCTGGTGCAAGAAAATTGGTACCGTTAATTTTATTATAACAGTTAACCAGCAGGAATGTAAACAGAGTGTTACAAATAAGAATAACAGTTTTTTTTCTCTACATTTTCTAAGATTAAATCAGGGATTCTCAAAAAATAGAAATAATATTTGTATCAATTGCATATCTAGATACACGTCAATGCAAAGCTGAAGGTGGAATATGTAAACAAACGTGTGCTGTAGATGAAGAAGACACAGGTCCATGTTGCCGCAATAGTTATAGATGTTGCCAACCATCATGTAATGGTATGTAAACCGTATGTAAAACTCATGTTACTATTGATTGATTTCAGGTGGTTCATAAAAACGATACCATTTTTTCGTTAATTAATTTTCTAAAATAAATGAAAATAACTTAGATTTTTTTTACAAGAAAATAAAAGCAAGCGCAGATGTGTTTTTTTTTAGAAACTATGAAGCCTAACAATATTCTTAGATTTAAATATCTAATAAAAAAGTTCATAAAGACTAAATGTTAAATATTTGAAATAATACTTTGTTTGAGAGAAATCCTAAAACTAATGTAGCTCATTTTATAATGTATAATGTACATTGTCTTGTCTTTCTTACTATTCTAAGACACACTTCAGTATGCTGAGTGTAATGCTAAAAACGGAAAGAGTAAACCTGTGTGTGATGTTAATGAACAAGATACAGGTATAGGACCTTTTTGCAATACAAACAGATGTTGTGAGCCGCCTACATGCATTGGTATGTAACAGATATCTTACCTGTTGTATAGTAAAGTAGATCACTTTTATTTTTTTAAACAAGTAATGTGCAAGTAAATGTAATTAACATGTCACTTCCATACATCTAGGTAAGTAAAATGTGTGTCAGAAATACTAGTTCTGTTTTCGAGATTTGTTTACCTTTTTTAATGAGAAATGATCAGAAAATTTCCGGATTGTTACTGTTTATAGATAGACGTAGGAAGATAAGGTATGAGTGCCAATGAAACAACTCTCCATCCAAGTGACAATTTATTAAAAAAAACATTATAGGTCTTCAACACAGAGCATATATGATTGCTATTTTAAAACCAAGCGCGAGGTTTGGCTATACGCAAAACCAGGTTCAACCCACCATTTGTTTTATTTAAATGTCCAATGTGATAGTTCACTTCTCTGTGTGTTACATTTTAGTGTTGTGTTTCTGTTGTGTCGTAGTTCTCCTCTTATATCTAATGTGTTTTCCTCAGTTTTACTTAGTAACCAGGATTTGTTTGTTTTTTTCTTAATCGATTTTTGAATTTTGAACAGCGGTATTCTGCTGTTGCCTTTTTTCTTTGGGTAGTGAAAAGATAGACAAAAATAACAACACAAAGACATGTTTATTAAAAAAACAAAAAAAAACTTATCATTTAACAGCTTCAGTAGATTGCAACTGTAAAAGTAGTACTTACAAGTGTCCTACAGATACTGAGTATCAGGACAACGCTGGAAATTGTTCAGGAAGTGATAAATGTTGCAAGCCCTGTTGTCGTAAGTTTTTGTATTAATCAAACCATAGCATACACCGCGCGTTTGGTCATTTAATTCAGTGAAAGTTATCTCGCTCAACTTATTGTATACATAAAGATTTAACCATTGCATCGATATTAATCCTCTCAAGACTGATAGATTTTTAAAATTAAAATCGAGAGTCGACGAGTGTTTTGAATAGTAAAATTTAATTGTCGAGATTGGATATATATCATATGGAACGAGGTTTGGTGATGGAATCTGTTTCTCTGTTGACTTTGAGACGATATGCAGATATCTTACACCTTCTCTTCAACATGTTCAAATTACCTATTAAAAGATATATTCTTTCCATGTAATGTCATTAGGCATTGTCGCTACTTTTTCACGATGTCGTTATATATTTGCAGAGGAAAGCAAAACATTGGAAGTCATAATCAAATTCTGAGCAATGAATAAATGAGTTCAAATGAACAACACGTCGTTAATTATTAATAATAATAAATGGATCAGTCAAAAGCTGAATTGAAGAAGAATGAGACAAATATGGTCTCTCAGCTCTAAGGTCGGAATTTTGGTAATGACCTTCAGTTTTCTTGCCAAAGGTCGACGATTATTTCCATTAATAGTGCTCTTTCAATAATAACGACTTACTGTTTTAAAAAGCCTATAACATTGCTCCATCTGTACCTCCTTCCCCGACCACAACAACTACAATACTACTATATTTGGACGAGGGTATAATTATTCCATATCATCCCTTACTTCAAAGGTACGATTAGATATGATGTAATAATAAGGACAGAATTATTTAAGTTGATCGCTTCTTTGGTGAAGGCACAAACACATGAAATTAAATAATCACGCATACCAGAGGCTCTTTCGCTGATCTCAATGATTATAGTTCGAATAATCAAAAACGATCAAACTTAAGTCCTGCGAAGTCAGGTAGAACCATTAAAACCATTCACTTGACCACATGAATATAACATAAAATTGAGAATGGAAATGGGGAATGAGACAGCAACCGTACCATAGAACAGTACACATTATGTTCCAAATGTATTATGGGAATGTTGTGAATGTAGAATCAGCTGTTGGTTGAATACTGATAAAACGAAGACGAAATCAACAGTTATAAAAAAAAACACAAAAGCACACTGATAGTTTAAATAAAGCCTGGAATTATTTTTGTATTCCAATGTGTAATTTATATTAACTATTAACAAATAAGAGTTAAAACGGGATGTTTTAAATTGGTTCGTTTTTGTTAATGAAACACATCATGGTCATGACCATTCATGTATGCCCAAATACTCACATGGTTCGGAAAGAATACATGAAGCATACCGTATAGCGCATCATTTTTGCGGTGTGTAAATATTTTATTATTTTCGCGGATACAATAAAATCGCCAAAAATAAATTCCGCCAGTGTACATTCAAATATATTCATAAAAGTTTTGAATCCGCCAGAATAATAACTGCCAGAGTATTTCGTATTCCTTTTTCATTGCGAATTTTGAAATTTTACATCTGCAAAGATTACCCGCTATAGGGTATAACAAATTCTTTAAATTTTCTATAGTTAATACATGATTAGGGTATATTTTATATGTCGATGTTGTTTAAAATGTCATTTAGGTTCATTTTGTAAGATTCGACAGTCGTTCGTCAAGATGTTGTTCAAAGGCAAGGTTACCATATTGTTTTACAGGTTGAAACAAGATGAAAAGTAATATTTTATCTTTTAAAAACAGCCATCTATGTTAATAAAAGAATTTTTCGATTAAACATGTACATTTTTTTACCATAATTACAGTTACATGTGGTGGAAGTTTTAAAGGGCCAGAGGGAAGTTTCACATCACCTAATTATCCTTCAGACTATTGTGATAACCAAATATGTAATTACACCATAATAGTTGAGGAAGGATCTAAAGTAATGTTTAACTTTACTTTCGTCAAAACGGAGTACAAGTTTTTTGGGGCATTAACTGACACAGTACAGGTATACATAAACATTAAACAATTAGATTACAATAAATATCATGCTATATTAATATTATTATTGCATTCATACTTGTTTTGATAATGTTAACATTATAAAATAGTAGTTTTATACATGTTTAATTCGTGTAGGATGTAGTTTTTTGTATGTTTTTGTATGTTTTGTTGTATACAAATAGAGATGGAATTATCAAAATGTCATTTTCAAAGGTTAAAAAAATAATATTAAGCCTAAAATCGTGATGAAAAATAGCAAGGTCGAATGATAACAATTGTACAAAACCTTGTACTGCATTTTACATATTACCATTACCAATCATTATAATGAAGCGGTTGATTCAGAATTTGATTCCGAAGATTCAGAAACTACTACATATTTCAAAATAGTTTTTGTCAATACATATTTAATTCGGGTATGCTGTAGTATAACAAATACCAATCATTACAATGAAGCGGTTGATCTCAGATGATTCAGAAAGTATTTATATTTTAATTTATATAGTGATACCTATTGTGATGGTGGATGTGTCGATGTGATGTGCTATTTAAACATTTTTACATATTTAGAAACATATTTTTGAGTAGGTTTATGATGGCGAAATTAGCACAGATACATTACTGGCCACATTATATGGTGGACCCTTTGAAGGATTAGAATTTAATTCGACTTCCAACAAAATGATAATTGTCTTCAAGTCTGATTTTAGTGTCGTCTTTCCTGGGTTCAGTGCAATTTATAAATCACTACAGTAAGTGAAATTTACAGTAAAACATTACCCTCACCCTAAAAAAAATAGTGCAGTTTACTTAGACTCTGATAACAGTAAAACCTGTAAGTAAATAAAGGCAACAGTAGTATACCGCTGTTCAAAACTCATAAATCCATGGACAAAAAACTAAATCGGGGTAACAAACTAAAACCGAGAGAAACGTATTAAATATAAGATGAGAACAACGACACAATACTAAAATGTAACACACACAGAAACGGACCAAGCATCAGACAAAATCCCACGAGAATAACAAATATAACATCAAAACCAAATACATGAATGTGGGATAGACAAGTACCGTGGCACGTCTTATCGCAATGTGAATTTACACTCAGGTAGTGAGAGTCACAGCTTAGGAAATGATCGACATTTTCGTTCATTACAAATTAAAATAAAATTGATATATACATCAAGTTGAGAAGGTTTTTTTTATCATGATACATGATTTCTACAAATACAGCAATTCTTGCTCATTTTTTTTTCGGAAAGCTTTCCGTTATGATTATACCAAATCATATAAAGTCAAGATATTAACTAAAATAGTTTCCTACGTTAACTCAACGTCTTTTTCATATTATTTATCTATCTTACTACAGAATGTTATACAAACTGCCATAACATTTATGTTAGCGTTAAACGATTATCATTTTCTGAATGAAGCAAAGGATAATATATTACTATGTTTGAAGAGTTCCTATAAAAAATAACTGTTTCTAATACAATGTGTATAGTTGTTGAGAGTATTTAGATGCCGTAAACAATGCAAAATAAAATATAACTGTATGATGACATTCACCATACAGTTGTAGTGCATTCAAATACTTAGCTGTATTCGGCACAACAGTTAGAAATTTTGGACAATGATCTTGAACTTCGTGTTTAAAAAAAAAAAACTTCTTTGGATTCGAGCGTCAGTGATAACTATTGTGTGGGCGACAATTGTGTCTGGTATGGATGCAAAATGTAATCCTGGTATCTATGAATTTATATGCATATATAAGAAACAGCTCAAATAAATATGAAAAAGCAGTCTTGTGCTACAACATGTATACCTTTACATGGAGTTACTTATCTTGTTTTTAATATACAATGGGGGAATTCAGTGTTCTTAAAATTGATTGTGTTTACTATTAAACAGTGCGAAAAATGACATGATATTTGGACAATATGAAATAATTGTTGTTACTTTTTGCAACACTTTATAAGTACGATATAACATACTACGTTCGAAATTACAAACACGTATTTAAAAAGACAACAATGATTGAAATGTATTATTAGCTAACGGTATGTAAAAATTGTGCAAAGTTATCAAAATGAAAAATTTGAAAGCCATACCGTCTAATCCACTACTCATTAGGCGTATTACATATGATTGTTTACGCAAATGTTATTTTGTTATGGAGTATCGATCGTTATCAAGAATTACTGTTATTTATTATTATCATTTATGAATAATATTCATTTTAATTTCAATTCATGTTTATTTTGCAGATGATTTGCCTTCATGACATGAAAAAGTGGAAATGCTATCAGAAAGGAGTTGATAATAAAATATGTTACTGCAACATACTTCGTTTTTGTAATTCATAATCAATAGTTAAAACTTTTGTTTAGAACAATCATCCCTACGTGTAAAATCATGATAGTAAAAAGACTCATAGTTGATGTTTTTAAGTCGTAAATCAATCTATTTAGTTTTCGATCATACGTCCAAACTGACAAATAAATCGAATATGTTTTTTTAGCGCAAGAGCCGAGGGGGAAACCGTATTAAAGTCTAACATTGGTTTATGTCAGTTGTAAAAAAAGATCACAACCCACATCGTTTGATCAGTTTTGTTGTATATCTGTGCTGTATGATTTCACAGTTTATGCGGATTGATTCTAACCATTGTCATATCAACCAATTCAGACGTTCGATTGAGCACACTTTTCAATGTATTCCTTCTTCACTGTTTTGTTAGAAGAGTTTAACTGTTTTTTAAATCAAAGACTTATTTGTTACCTATATATCTGTCTCATTTATTTCTAACTCGTGAAAGAGTAATAACGGGGTTATAATTTTACAATAGTTCAAATCTATGTATAACGTTAAGTTTTGCATACACTAAATAATTAGTTATCAAAAGTACCAGGATTATAATTAAGTACGCCAAACGCGCGTTTCGTCTGCATAAGACTCATCAGTGACGCTTATATCAAAAAAGTTATAAAGCCAAACAAGTACAAAGTTAAAGAGCATTGAGAATTCAAAATTCCAAAAAGTTGTGCCAAATACGGCTAAGGTAATCTTTACTGGAACAAGAAAATCCTTAGTTTTTCGAAAAATTCAAAGTTTTGTAAACAGAAAATTTAAATGACCACATAATAGATATTCATGTCAACACCGAAGTGCTGACTACTGGGCTGGTGATACCCTCTGGGACGAAATGTCCACCAGCAGTGGCATTGACAAAAGTACCAGGATTATAATTTAGTATGCCAGACGCGCTTTTCGTCTACATAAGACTCATCAGTGAGGATTCAAAATTCCGGCTAAGGTAATCTATTCCCGGAACAAGAAAATCCTTAGTTTTTCGAAAAATTCAAAGTTTTGTAAACAGGAAATTTATAAAAATGACCACATAATTGATGTTTATGTCAACACCGAAGTGCTGACTAAAACTATTATTTCAATTTCCTCATATTTTAAATATTCAGAAATAATGAATCAACAAACGAGATGAGATTACTTTATACTCATCTTAGTCGGGACACACACTCGTACAACTATGTCCGTCCGTGCTTCTGTCTGTCTTTCAGCAAAACAGTGACGAATCAAAAGTAAGACAAATGCGATCAAGCGTGACGCGAACAAAAATTTACACCTATAGTCATATATAAAGAGAGTCAAATGTTTTTCGTAAGAGTTTGTTGTTTCTCGTTTTGTATAAAGATAAGACCTTTGTTTTTTAAAAGATTTAACATTGGTCATGTTAGGGGCCCTTTAATCTGTATTGCAGATAAATTCATCATAGATACCAGAATCAAAATTTTATATATACGCCAGACGCTCATTTCGTCTACAAAAGACTCATCAGTGACGCTCGAATCAAATAAATGTTAAAAGGGCTATACTTTGACCTTCAATGGTTTACTTTTTACAAATTGTGACTTGGGTGGCTAGTTGTCTAATTGGCACTCATACCACATTATCTTATATCTTAATTATCTATAAGTTAGCCGGTGTCATTTTTAGATTTTACTTTTTCTTATAATAAAACACACATGCAACTACGCATCCCATATTTCATGATAGGACCCGACGCCATTAGTGTTTCGGCAGTTAAGCTTGGGATGGTCATTTTAAGATGCATTATTTGAATATAATCAAATTTGAAAATTATTCATATATATATATATATATATATATTGATATATTTATATTTTAAGTCGTCTTCAATAGATCTAGTTATTTTGACAGATCTGCCATCATCAGGTGTCCAACTGTCAATTTGATGTTAAAGTGTTTTACTTTGATCTGCTAACCATATCTCCAATACTTTTATGTTTGCTATACGCAACTTTTGGTGCTGTATTGAATATCTGTACACAATCTTCGTCAAACTGTAATCAATGCCAGTGTTTCATTATACGTTTCTATATTTTTTCGTATATATGGATTAATTTTAGTTATTAAAACTAACGGAATAGTTTGTTGTTCTTTTTCTTTTTTTCTTTTTCTAAATCGAACTACCCACCCTACCCGATATACACTCACGCATAAGTAGCATTGAAACGGTCTGCAATATAAACTGAATTTCAAACAACAACAAGGCCATGTAATGACTTGGCTGATCGATGTTGTGAATCTAACCATTAATTAAATTTCGTCAAGTCAAACCTTATGTGTATATAGTCATTTATAATTTTAAAACAACTCTGAAGGATAAGTACTTTTTTACATAACAGTTGCCCCTGATAAAACAAGCGTATCAACTTGTATGTTTGTCCATCTGATGAGTTAAACCTTTGTCAACTGATTTGTATTGTTCGTTCTTATATTGTACTGTTATACCACTGTCCCAGGTTAGGGGAGGGTTGGGATCCCGCTAACATGTTTAACCCTGCAACATTATTTATGTATGTGCCTGTCCCAAGTCAGGAGCCTGTAATTCGGGGGTTTACGTTTGTTTGTTTATGTGTTACATATTTGTTTTTCGTTAATTTTTTTACATAAATAAGGCCGTTAGTTTTCTCGTTTGAATTGTTTTACATTGTCTTATCGAGGCCTATTATAGCTGACTATGCTATGGGCTTTGCTCATTGTTGAAGGCCGTACGGTGACCTATAGTTGTTAATGTCTGTGTCATTTTGGTCTTTTGTGGATAGTTGTCTCATTGGCAATCATACCACATCTTCTTTTTTATATGTATTGTAAACGAGGTCACCTGATACACGTATTTTCTACATTTATTTTCTACAAGACGATTTATTCATTGTTTAAGGAATGATAACACATTTTACAAAAATATGGCTTATAAGACGACACAAGTTGTCTTTCTTGTACAAAACACTGTTCCAGATAAAAGACGGTTAAGACGTAAGCATTTATAAGTAAGAGGTGGGGCAGGAAACGATTGCTGGATGAATATAATCAATAGATGATCATAAAGATCGCATTTTAAGATTAATAAATTACGGAACTTGTTAGCTGTGCCCAAAATATTGTTTTTCGGACACATTAAATTTATATTTTTTCATACATAATTATGAAATTTGATAATATTCAAAATTATGGGCTCGCAGAATCTAACTGGAAATATTATCTAATATCAAATGGATTTTCATAAAGCAGTCGAATTTAGCCAATTCTATAATATTATGGAGTTCGCTAAGTGTCCCGACTGTTTTTATTTTCTGGTTTTGGTAATTACAGGGAGAGTGCAAACACAAACTTTCCTTTCTTAAGCGTTAGGTAAACGTTTATTTCGAACAATTTTTCATTCCGACGGAAGGCGTATATGAAAGCAATGTGTTTTACGGCAACAATATTATGAGATCTGCTAATGATACATAAGGGAGATCAATAAAGTAGGTGTGTATAGTTGCTATTCTTGAAAATTTAAACGTTTGTTTTAAACGTCTAATTTGCGATTTTTTTTCAAATAGTGAACCAGCTTCGAAAAATTCACTATGACATGCAATGATCTGATGAAAGTCAACTCTTCTACAAAACGAACGAGAAAAAACATCCAAATAACTCACAACTTTTTTGGAAGGCCGGTGACATATCCCTTTTTTCTATTTAAACAAAATACTTTCCATCTCGAAATCTTTATGAGGAAAACACTGGTAAATAATTTATAATACTGGAAACGTTTTTCATTCTTACGCTATGTTGTTTTTGCGGGGATGAAATACATTATATCTATTAAAATCAAATCGATCCGAATATAAAATTAATAAATCATTAACTGATAGATACAGATATCTAGTGTTTAACGAGAAACACAAATTATCCTGGTAGGTTTGATTTAAGGTTTTTTTTAAACTTTTAATAACAAGCATATATCATGTTTATAATAAGGAAACATTTGGGGTTGATAGATTGACAAAACCAAATCACTGATGAGTCTTGTGTAGACGAAACGCGCGTCTGGTGTACTTTTATCAAATCAGCTGTAAAGGACCCCAAAATGGCCAGTAAAAATCTTTTTCAAGCCAGGAAAACAACAACCTTATTATAACGTATACAAAATAAAAATGAAAAACACATATTAACTACACCAACACACGAAAACAACAGACTGAATTAGGAAAGGTTTTTACAAAATGCAGCAAGTTTGTATGTTTTAAGTTCATCTCCCTTTTGGACTCCTCAAATGTACATTTACATGAATGTTGAACTAAGTAATAATATATAAGCTTTAAAAGTCCAAAGTTTGCTCAAAGATCCTTTAACTTACTAAGGTAAATTTTACATGTTTAAAACTGAGTTATGTAAAATTTACTTTCTTAACTGTTGTCACCTATATCAATTTTATATAACAATATTGGAAATATGTGTTTATAATTAGTATATTTTTACAGGAAAGAAATGAAACAGGAGATGTTGAAGACAATATAGAGGAAATAAATGAGGAGAACACAGAGGAAAATGCTGCTAGTCATGAACAGATGAATGAGGTAACAGATACATATAGATTCTTACACTAAAACAAGTGTACTATGATAATTCTTCACTCGAGACAGTTAAATTTTATTATTTAAAGCGCAAGGCTTGCCGAGCCCTTTAAATAATAAAATTTAACTGTCGAGAGTGGAGAAATATCGTTATACATGAGTTATAGTGTCGGAATCTGTTTCTCTAATGCTTTTTATCGTTCTATTTCAAAGATTTTCAGAAAATTGTGTTCTTTATATGCGATGTCATCAGGCAAGGTCGCCTTTTTTCATGACGTCACAATAGGAAAATGGAGAAGAAAACAAAAAATTTTGACGTCATAATCAAATTTCGACTAATCATTTGCCGTGAACAGATTTTTCACTAGTGAGGAGAAATATTTTTCTAAGGATGTGGACAAAGGAAAATATTTAAGGATGGAACTATTTTAAGGGAGATAATTGACTTTACTTAGTTAAATATACATCTAGCAATAAAGAAGGCGAGACATTTCAGTGTGTGCACTCTTGTTCTTTTATGCTGGAACTAAAATATTTATTGCAATGTTTTGACCAACCTATTGTGATATTCCTTTAGATTTACAGTTTGTTTCTGCTTCATAATTTTTATGTAGCCATCATGGTTCAAGATTTAAAAGTCCATGACACAAAATTCTAATATATATATATATATGTATTTGCATGAATCATAGCAATGCATTAGGGTTTAACTGAGGTGCTACCAGAACCAGACTATTGGGGATGGCGGATAGGGGTAAAGGTGTTAAAAATTGTTTTCAACAGTTTATATTCCTGTCAAACCCTATAATTTACACTTACTTTGCTTGTTTTAATAAAAGGTCAAGGTTTCAATTACTAAACATGATAAAAATAAAAATATTTCAGAAATTAGTTTTTTGAATGGAAGTTTTCTTGTGCACTATGGTACCATTTAGACTTTTATTGTTGTAAATTGAGAGACAAGAAACATGGAATAAATACTTGCACCTGTCTGCAAGTTTAAGGAGGTCATGGTTAAATTCTTAGTTTAAAAATTTGTAGTGCATGTACATACAATAAATATTGCTGACGAAAATAGAATTTGTTGGTATTGGTCTTAGAAACGGGTATAAATGTGAAGTTCACGGATACTTTCCTTGCCTATTTTATTCTGTAATTTTTGCAATATTGTGTTCTTTCAACTTATCTTGATCCTTATTTAAATATTAGATTGATCTATTGGAATAAAAATAAATCATTGCCATCACTATTTGCTTATTTGTGAGTTTGTGTGTAATTTCAATACATGATCATCTTGCATCGTGATCTTATATTATCCATGGAGAAATTGAGGCTGCACCAATGTTAAAATGTATTAAACAGGAAAGCAGTTATTATTTTTTTAGTTACTGATACCCCTTTCATTAAGAATAATGAGATTTGACTTTATTAAAAGAAAAATATGCATGCATGTGTAGAAGTTTGATCTGGCAATAATACAGTTTGAAGCAGTTTTTTGAGCTGAGAGAGGTATGCTGTTCCGATTTTTTTTAGCCTTACAGGAATGTGATCCCACCAAATTTTTTGTTCTTTTTATTAAAGAATATGATAATCTGTTAGCTCTATATGGTAAATTTCCAATATTTACCATGGATGGAATTCGAGAAGACTTCAAAAATGGCCGATTTTGGCAAAATGAACAATTGGTGTTTTGGATGTCCTTATTAGGTGTTTTTTTTCCTTTGTCAATATATTGATTATAACAAGTAATTTATGGAATAGGTACACTAAGGTGGATATTATCTTGTATCAACATAGTTAAGCTCTTTAAATTGTGATTAAGAAGAAATGTTGAATTGAAAACGTAGTAAAAATCAGTTTTTCTTGGCTGTTTCTAAGGCCGAAATGATGATGCTCGTGTTGCCATGGCAACCGTGCACATTTTTTTCCGCAGACATTTTTTTTTTCATTTCATGTCTTAAATAGACCTCATGTAAAGTTTCATTGAAATCTGAGTCCCATGATGTGCCAACCATTGCCTGAGTTTTCCTTGGACATCCTCTTAATTATAATCCTGGTACCTTTGATAACTAATTAATGTAAATAGCTTTGGAAATGGTTTTAAATGGTTTTAAACGCAAATCCATGTTTCTTTGCTTGAAAAAATTTCAAAGCGACATCATTTTCTTGCAAGAAACACACAGTATTGAATCATATAATCTATATGGAATGAGGTGAATATATTTTTCGCAGGGGGAAACGAGAGGTGTTACTATTTTGTTCATCAGCTCAATAGACTATACATGCTTTTAGAATTATAGCAGATGAAAACGGAAGGTATTTCATTCTAACTGTTGAAATTGATAACACAGATTTTGTTTTTGTAAATTATTATGCGCCCACCAAAAATTTTGAAAATGAACAAATTGGATATATTGAAAAAATCAAGATTTTATTAACCGAAAAGTTAGATCAAAATCTTATTTTGGGTGGAGATTTTAATACGATATTAAATCCATCTTAAGACAAAATGGGTGGTTCAAAATATTACACACCTGTCAAACATACGAGTAAATTAGAAGATTTTATAGAAGAGTTTGAGTTATGTGATATTTGGAGGACACAAAATGTTGATTATAGATTATATACTTGGCGTCAAAGAACTCCTCTTATATAATGTCGCTTAGATTTTTGGTTGAAATCGATTTTTTTTGTCAAGCAGTGTTACAAAAACGTCCATTGTGCCGTCTATAAAATCTGATCAGTCTCATCAAATTGACTCTGTCAGGCGAAAACTTTAGCGAGAGAGGTCCCGGTTTCTAAAAATTTAACTCGGGTTTATTGACAGATAAAGATTATGTGGATATAGTCAAAAATACTTTATCAGAATGTAATAATAAATATCACAATTTAGAAATACAAATTTGAAATGGAATATAATAAAAAGTGAAGTAAGGGGCGCAACCGTCAAATATTCCAAATATAAAAACATTAAATTGAGGGAAAGAGAGTTCAATTAAAAAAAAACGACGAGACGAAATTCTGAAAAATCTCTCTTGTACATTGTATTTAGATAAAGATATATATATATACACTTTTGATTGAATTAGATATTGTTAAAGAAGATTTAGAGCAAATATTTCTTATCATTAGAAAAACGCAATTATAAACAAAAATGAATTAACAAATTAGTTGTAAACGACATTGATATTTTTTCACAAGAAAAAATTCTTAACAAAGATAGACATTTTTACGAAAATTCGTACTCATCAAAAGAAGACCCTGATAAATACTCAGGTGTTTCTAACTTTTTTGATTATAATTTCATTCCTAAGCTTACAGATCAGGAAAAGGATACATGCAATGCAGATATTTCAGAATTTGAATGCGTTAAAGTTTTAAAATCATTTAAAAATAATAAAAGCCCTGGTACATATGGGTTTACCGCTGAGTTTTACAAATTGTTCTGGATTGATATAAAACATATGTTTTAGAAAGCTATGAATATTCCTTCGAGACCGGAACCCTCTCAAAAGACCAAAGACGGGGTATTCTGACTCTTATTCCAAAGAAAGATCAAGATAGAACACTCTTGTCGAACTGGCGTCCTCTTTCTCTCTTAAATTTTGATTACAAATTATTAGCCAAAGTTATTGCGGAAAGAATGAAATTATTTCTTCCGAAACTTATAGTTTCGGACCAGACGGGATATGGTGCTGGTAGATATATTGTTGAAAATCTACGACTTATTTCTCATATTATATTGTTTAGTACTTTTAAAAAATATCCAGGGCTTATATACTAGTCGATTTTGAAAGGGTTTTGATACGCTAGAATGAAATTTATTAAAAAAGCATTGGTTTGTTTTAATTTTGGTAGCAAGTGTCGGAAATGGGTCTTAATTCTATACTCAAATATATCTAGTCTTGTCGTTAATTATGGATTTAGTTCTAGTCCATTCAAAATTGAGAGAGGTGTTAGACAAGGGTTTCCTTTGCCTCTTTTTTCTCTCTTTATTTTGGCCTTTGGACTACTGGCAATTAGTATTCGTAAGAACAATCAGATATCTGGTATAAAAATTGGGGATACTGAAATAATAATTTCACAGTTTGCTGATCATACCACTTGTTTTTTGAAAGATGTATTTTCTGCGCAAATTTTATTAGATTCCTTTAATGATTTCCAGAAGTGTTCAAGGTTAAAGGTAATTTTTTTCTAAAACCGAAGCAACATGGATTTGAAAAAGTAAATTTAACAAAAAAGGTTCCCTTCATATTAAATGGACAGATGGTTTTAAAACCTTAGGTTGAAAATTTAACGCTTTTGAATAAATGGTTTGGTCTAATTTAGATTCATGCATTCTCTTTTTGTTTATATAGATTAGACCGTTGGTTTTCCCGTTTGAATGGTTTTACACTAGTAATTTTGGGGCCCTTTATAGCTTGTTGTTCGGTGTGAGCCAAGGCTCCGTGTTGAAGGCCGTACTTTAACCTATAATGGTTTACTTTTTAAATTGTTATTTGTATGGAGAGTTGTCTCATTGGCACTCACACCACATCTTCCTATATTTATAGAAAAAACGGAATCAATTTTTAAAATGTGGAGGATCAGAAACCTTTCCTTGGTCGGTAAAATCGTAATTCTTAATCACTTGAAATGTCGAAGCTTATTCATGTCATTTCATCTACACATGTACCAAAATCTTATGCACTTAAATACAACGGGACATTGATAGCTTTTTATGGAATGGTAGTACTCCGAAAGTTAAATCGGAAGTTATTCAGGTTATCCTTTCGTATAATGTGGGTAAACAGATTTTTGTCAGAACATGATTCCAAATGAAAACAAAGCATTCTTCTCCCTTTTTGATTTAGATGATTAATTTATGAACAGATGTGAATTTGAGATTTTAAATTTAAAAGCACCTCTTTTTTAATATAGAAGTGTTATCTGCTTGGAAACATTTCAAGGGTATTTTCATCCCGTTAAATGCATTTCATGTTAGAAAAGAATTTATTCGGTTCAATCCGTTTATCAAAGTTGACAGAACGAGTATTTTTTTACAGATCTTAATACATGAAATGCATCAGGTTCATTAATGATATTGTAGATGATAAAGGCGAATTTTTGTATCATGACGCTATTAACAAAAAATATAACCGGTATGTTACTTTTGTAGACATTCTATCTATTTAACTTGCTATACCACGTGACTAGAAAGATTTGTTATTACAAAAACACATGTCACCTGACAGCAACTCCTTTGGATTCGTTTTTGAGCATGAGAATAAAAATATTACTATTAGTAAATTATTCGCAAAAGATGTATATTCACTTTTTATCGATCGGGGAAGTGTTTCTCCCCTTTCACAACAAAGGTGGGAAGAAAGTTTTAATATAGAAATTAGTGACGAAAAGTGGAACAATATTTATTCACTAACTTTTAAATGTCCTTTAGAAAGCAAACTACAAGCTTTCCAATATAAAGTGTTACACAGAATAGTCTCACATAATTATCTCCTTGAAAAATATAAACTTTCATTAACTAATGATTATGCCAGTTGTAAAGAAATATAATCTATAGAGCAAACATTTTTTGAATATATAAAAATGAAGCAATTTTAGAGAATGTTCTTATTTGTGGTATTTAGTGTTTGGAGTAAAAATATTTTTGAATAAAGACAGGGCCATTTTTGGTATATTGAATTCTGATAACTTAGTTTTAAATTATTATATTCTACAGGCAAAGTATTACATTAATTATGTAAAGAACACACAATTAAACAGACTGTTAATATCTGTTATGTCCTGTAGCAGGTCAGGAATATGGCCATTGTTATATTATAGTTCGTTTCTGTGTGTGTTACATTTTAACGTTGTGTTTCCGTTGTTTGGTTTGTTTTCTCTTATTTTTTAGTGTGAATTCACATTACTATAAGACGTGTCATGGTACTTGTCTATCCCAAATTCATGTATTTGGTTTTGATGTTATGTTTGTTGTTCTCAAAGTATTTTTTTCTAGTGCTGGTCCGTTTCTGTGTGTGTGTGTGTTACATTTTAATGTTGTGTTGTTGTTCTCTTATATTTAATGCGTTTTCCTCAGTTTTAGTTTGTTACCCCGATTTTGATTTTTGTCCATGGATTTATGAGTTTTGAACATCGGTATACTACTGTTGCCTTTATTTATCTGTGCAAGCTTTTCTTAATTTTTTTAAGAGACGTCTGGAGATATTAGAATATTTATGTCTTTCTAAAGACAAACTTGAGTCATTTGTCGACATAATGGGGGGGGGGGGGGGGATGGGGGGGGGGGGGGCATTAACGGAAGTTATCTAATTAAATTTATTCTTGATATGATCATATATAAAAAGTATCCTTTAAATGTATCATATACTGAGTATGCCCATCATCTACTTGTAAATTTTTACTGTGTCTTATTCGAAAAATATCAATAGTATGACAATGCTATAAATATCATGTCAATCACTTATGTCTTGTAAAAATGTATGTATGCACTGTAGTTTGAAAACCAAAAAGATCAAAAAAAAAGAAAAAAAAAAGAAAAAGAAAAATCACTGGTAGAACTGGATAGGTTGTTTAGCATTTAAAAGGTCCGAACATGAAAAACAACACAATTGAATTGAGAAAACTAACGGTTTGACTTATAACAAAACAATCAAAGAAAATAAATATAACAGATATATACCAATGACAAACACTGGGCTACAGGCTCCTGACTTGGGACAGGCACATGTATGATGTAGCGGTTATAAACATATGTGAATGCACCAACAACAGCCCTTCCCTCACCATACCTAAAGGAAATTCACATCGGCACAACACAAGAACAAATTATACAAACCAATACAGGAAAAACAGCAATTAACGACTACCATAGTGTTACAGTTTATACTATATGAAGTAGTTGTAATTCATAAAAGTTAGTTGGAAAAATCTTGACTCCTGAGATTTTAACCAATCTTTGCAGGTTGATTTTATAATGTTGTTGACTCTATCTTACTACAGGCTCCCGACGTGATGACAGATTAGAAATGTGGCGAGGTCAAACATGTTTGCAGGCGCAAACCCTTCACATAAAATGGTGCGGTAGTGTTACAGTTTATACTATATAAAGGAGTTAATAAGAATATATTTCATGATTATGTAGACGAATGGCGCGTCTGACGTATGACTAATTACATCCTGGATCGACTACAGGCTCCCGACGTGATGACAGATTAGAAATGTGGCGAGGTCAAACATGTTTGCAGGCGCAAACCCTTCACATAAAATGGTGCGGTAGTGTTACAGTTTATACTATATAAAGGAGTTAATAAGAATATATTTCATGATTATGTAGACGAATGGCGCGTCTGACGTATGACTAATTACATCCTGGATCGATGTTTTTGCTGGTGGAAGTTTCGTCTCCGAGGTTCTTACCAGCCCAGTAGTAATCACTTTGATGTTAATATGAATAACAATTATATGGTCCTTTTCTAAAATAAATCAACTGTTTGCAAAAGTACATGTATGAATTATTCGAAATACTATTATGCTCAGTTAACCCGAAGAGACTATATAAAACTTACTGTTTTGTATAGGGCTTAGTTAACTACAAGGTGGCTTAAACTAATTGTATTGTATTGTGCTCAGTTATCTACAAGGTGGCTTTAAGCTTATCGTTTTGTATAGGGCTCAGTTAACTCTAAGGTGGCTTTAGCTTACCGTTTTGTATGGTGTTCAGCTAACTCTAAGATGGCTTTAAGCTTACTGCTCTGTATGGTGTCAATTAACTTCATTGTGTCTTTCAGCTTACCATTTTGTATGGTGGTTAGTTAACTCCAAGGTGACTTTGAGCTTACCGTTTTGTATGGTGGTCAGTTAACTCCAAGGTGGGTTTAAACTAACCGTTTTGTATAGGTCTTAGTTAACTCTAAGGTGGCTTTAGCTTACCGTTTTGTATGGTGGTCAGTTAACTCCAAGGTTGCGTCAAACTAACTGTTTTGTGTAGGGCTCAGTTAACTTCAATGCAAGGTGGCTATAAAATTAACTGTTTTGTATAGGGCTCAGTTAACTCCAAAATACTACAATAAACTTACCGTTTTGTATGGTGCTGAGTTAACTCAATGGCGACTTTGAACTTACCGTTTTGTTCGGGGGTCAGTTAACTCCAAGGGGACTTTAAACTAAATGTTTTGTATAGGGCTCAGTTAACTCCAAGGTGGCTCTAAGCTTACCGTTTCATATGGTGGTCAGTTAATTCAAAAGTGGCTTTAAACTAATTATATTGTGTAGGGCTCAGTTAACTTCCGGCTTATAGTAATAATTTGATTAATTCTTGATTTCACCTTAGTACATTCACGTCGGTGCAACGAAAAGAAGGCAAAACAAATGTATGTGCGGCCATAGATCAGATATCAACCTCAATGCAAACGACATTCTGTACCATCATTTTAATCAGCCTTATCATACCATTTTTCCATGACAGTTCGTATTTTCGAACAAAATATAACAATGAGTAACAACCCTCAACTTGCAACGCTTCTCCGTAGGGAAAAAGAGGACTACTAGATTCGACAAAGGGAAACTGCGATACCATATGGTTGAAATGACAAAATTGATTGTATAGGTATTCTATCTATATATAGCTAGTCCTTTCTATAGCTCGAGATCGGTGAATGTGATTAATTTTTTCAACTCTACTCCTCAAAATATACGCAGTCATGGTCGTCGTCATTATATATCACCTACTTTGCATGATGTCTCTATTATTGACCTGTTACCATTTATACAAAATCTGTTAGGTATTCATCACAATCGAATGAAACTGTTTTCCTTACCCCTTGCAAAACTTCATGATCTGTTTGACAAGGTGACTTCAAACTAGCTGTTTTGTATAGGGCTCAGTTAACTCCAATGTGTCTTTAAGCTTACCGTTTCTTATGGTACTCAGTTCAGTCCAAGATGTATTTAAGCTTACCCCTTTTTCTGGTACTCAGTTAACTCCAAGGTGTATTTAAGCTTACCGCTTTATATGGTGCTCAGTTAACTCCAAGGTGATTTTAAGCTTGCTGTTTTGTATGGTGGCCAGTTATCTCCAAGGTGTCTTTAAGCTTACCGTTTCTTATGGTACTCAGTTAAGTCCAAGGTGTATTTAAGCTTACCCCTTTTTATGGTGCTCAGTTAGCTCCAAGGTGTCTTTAAGCTAACTGTTTTGTATGGGGGTCAGTTAAGTCCAAGGTGGCTTTAAGCTTACCGTTTTGTATGGTGGTCAGTTAACTCCAAGGTCTCGTTAAGCTTACCGTTTCTTATGGTACCCAGTTAACTCCAAGGTGTATTTAAGCTTACCGTTTTGTATAGTGGTCAGTTAACTCCAAGCTGGCTTTAAGCTTACCTTTTTGTATGATGGTCAGTTAACTCCAAGGTGTCTCTAAGCTTACCGTTTCTTATGGTACTCAATTAACTCCAAGGTGTATTTAAGCTTACCATTTCTTATGGTACTCAGTTAACTCCAAGGTGTATCTAAGCTTACCGTTTTGTATAGTGGTCAGTTAACTCCAAGCTGGCTTTAAGCTTACCGTTTTGTATGGTGATCAGTTAACTCCAAGGTGACTTTAAGCTTAGTGTTATGGATGGTTGTAAGTGATCTCCAAGGTGACGTTATGCTTACTGTTTTGTATGGTGGCCAGTTATCTCCAAGGTGCTTTAAAGCCTACTGACATACATTGTAAAATCCATACAGTATTTTACGTCGATTAACAAATTGATCATTTACAAAAAAAAACAACTGTTTTTATGGATGGATACAGATAAAACTTTACACACATAACCACCAAAGGAGACGTTCAACCGAGTGTTTACATTGTGTTCATGTCTTTGACGACAAATGGTATAAGGAAAGTAAGATTGAACACCGTTCTGAATCTGCTTCCTCTTTCAGAGCACCTGATATCACCCCTCAGTTTAGGTAGGGTTCGTGTTGCTTAGTCTGTAGTTTTTTATGTGGGGTCTTGTGTACTTGTATTGAACTGCTCGTTTTTTTCTATTGTAGCCATGGCGTTGTCCGTTTATTTTCTATCTATGCGTTTGAATGTTCTATTGGTATCTTTAGCTTATCTTTTTTTCTGCTACATGTATATCATAGTACAATCGGGTTTAAGATAAGATGTGTGCCTTTCAATGTTGTTTTTTAAAGTGTCGTTCTCCATGTTATTCCATATATTGTAATCGTTTCTTCTAATTATAGTGTTTCACTCTTCTATGTTATTATGTATTCCCTCCATTATCAACATAGTATCATTTATTTGTATTATATGATAACATGGTTTTACAATTGCATTAGTTTTGAATGATTTTATTTATGGGGAAAAGGAGATAGCTCAAATATATCAATGTACCATCGTCCTTTACAATCAAGTACCATAAAATACGAACTGTGATAATAACCATTGACACTTTTGGTTTAACAATACTGACATAGGCGTAAACATAAACATCATTCTGTTTGTGATCATCCAATACTTAAAGATGTGAGGATTATAGATTTGTGTATGGATTCCTTGGTGTTTTCCCTACTAAACACGGTAAGGTAACACCCATTTTTTATTTCATGGAAAACTTAATAGTTCGTAAAAGATCATTCCCGAAATTAAGGCAGATTCCTGATTATCTCTCTATGAATTAAAGACCCAAATAATACAAATGCGAATATAGGTTAAAGTCCGAGTAAGCTTTATCCTTGCAATATTTAGAAAAAATCCAAACAATATCTCGAAAAGGGGCGCCATGACCTATCAATATTGTAAGCTTCTTTTTTTTCCTTAATTAATGCTCTTCCGTCTTAAAGTAATAATTTGATTAATTCTTGATTTCACCTTAGTACATTCACGTCGGTGCAACGAAAAGAAGTCGAAACAAATGTATGTGCGGCCATAGATCAGATATCAACCTCAATGCAAATGACATTCTGTACCAGCATTTTAATCAGCCTAATCATTCCATTTTTCTATGACAGTTCGTATTATCGAAACAAAATATAGCAATGAGTAACAACCCTCAACTTGCAACGCCTCTCCGTAGTCAAAAAGAGGACTACTGGATTCGACAATGGGAAACTGCGATACCATATGGTTGCAATGACAAAATTGATTGTATAGGTATTCTCTCTAGTCCTTTCTATATCTCGCGATCGGTGAATGTGATGATTATTTTCAACTCTACTCCTCGACGTATACTCGGTCATGGTCATCGTCATTATACATCACCTACGTTTCATGATGTCTCTATTATTGACTTGCTGCCATTTATACAAAAGCCGTTAGGTATTCATCACAATCGCATGAAACTTTATTCCTTACCCCTTGCAAAACTTCATTATCTGTTTAATTTATGTTTTGAAACCACTGTTACAACCCCTCATTCAAACCAATACGAACTTATAGCTAACATTTTGGATATTGCTAAATAAAGACTTTTCAAACCAGTTCGCATTGGAAAGGATGAAAAAGAGAAAATATATTTTCTAAACCTTCCCTTTGCCAACAAAGGTCACGATGTCGTCAACTTAGGCAATATTTCTCATCATAAACTAGTTCGGTCGGATATACCTCCTTATCTTTAAGATCAGTCTGTATCAATATTTCTAATACCAAAAGTACCCAACTGTGCCCCTCTTCTTGCCAATTTTTTTCTTTATTATTATGAGGCTGACTTCACACAGGAATTTCTTAGGAAGAAAGATAAGATAGCAATATCCTTTAACTTTACGTTCCGCTATAAAAATGATGTTCTCTGACTGAATAACACAAAATTTGGTGACAATGTTGAACGAATCTATCCTATCGAACTAGAGTCAAAGAATACAACAGATACAGCTAAGCTTGTCTCATATCTTGATTTACATCTAGTAATTGCCAAAGTAGGTCGGTTGAAAACAAAACTTTACGAAAAAAGAGATGATTTCCGCTTCCCAATTTTGAACTTTCCGTTTCTATGTAGCAACATTCATACATAGTATTACCAATGTTATTTTAACTTATCGGGCGGAGCTTACATTTTGATTTGCATAAGGACAGTCCATTTGAAGATTTATGTGATAAGGATGATTGCCGTTATGATTATTACTGATTTCTAATCACCTACAATGTATCAGTGTCGTCAAAGGAATTTACAAAACAATGACTGGACTTCATGGATGAGTTTATCCTAAAACCCCTAGCCTTTGATGGACTGATTTATTATGAGCGAACTGGTTGAACTCCGCCCAGTCAAGTGAAATAAATCGAGTAATATATATATATTAATTGAGACGATATTCCAGGGATTGTATTTTCTATTATGATTTACTTGATAGAGTATTGCTACTCACACGGCAGCTATAAAACCAGGATTTCTAAATGGTGAAGTTGAAATAATCCCGTCGTAAATTTTACGGACGTTCTTCATATATTTCAAAAAAGAAAATGAGGTAATATGAAGAGGTCTTTTCTTTGTTCCTGTTTTCTCTCGTTTATTTTTTTTATCTGGTTATAGTTTGTTTAAAAATATGTCGAAAAAAGTTAAATCACCAAAATACTATAGTCCGATGAAATTCAAGACACAAATTCCCTATTCATATGACAAAATCAAAAGCTCAAACACATCAAACGAATGCATAACAACTGTCATTTTCGAAAAAAGTGCATATTCAGACAGAGAGTAAATCGATTTACACTAACTCTGCTGATAGATTTGGCTGTGTTTGGTATTCATGTATAATGCTTAAATACTTTCTGAAATATGTTATCAAGTACAAAATTGATACACAATGCTAAACCCCGTATCTTGCAGAAAGAGGTCAAAAAGTAAAATCACAAAAATATTGAACTCAGAGGAAAATCATATCGGAAAGTCCCTAATCACATGGCAAATTCAAATAAAAAAACACATCAAAAACTGATGAACAAGAACTGTCATATTCCTTACTTGGTACAGGCAAATTCAAGCAGTGCGTCACTTACTGTTCTATATTTATGCCCCTATATAATTTGGAGAATTGCATTTTCCGCGTTTACAAACTTTAGAATTTGCCTCATTCAAAATGGATGAAACTCAAACACAGTGCGAACATACACATTCACATTCATCGTTTATTTAATTTCCTATTGAAAAACAAATCGATTGACTTGCTTGTTTTTCCAAAATTTTCCAATCTTATAACACTACATTTTTAAAAATTTTGGACACCATGTCCTTTGTTCTTTGCAAAGGCTAACTATTTGAAATTTTAGGCGTCCTAATGTGTATTGTATTGTATATAGGAATAAGAAGATGTGGTATAAATACCAATGACACAACTTTCCACCAAACACCAATAATCACATGGAAGGTAACAACTATAGATCAATTCATATATTTAATTTTAGTATATATTTTATTCTTATTTGTGCGCATAACTTTAATTCTTGATTATTTAATGACACACTATTTAACCAAAAGTAATTTTTTGGTTAAATAGTGTGTCATAAATAATCAAGAAGACATATTATTTTACACAACTGTGTGTTCATATAATAGGATGATGCTATTCATTGACACAATTGTGTGTTTATATTTTAGAATGAATCTATTCATTGACACAATTGTGTATTTATATAATAGGAAGATGCAATTGATTGACACAATTGTGTGTTTATATTTTAGGAGGATGTGCATTAGCTAAAGTAGATATGGTCATCATACTTGATTCTTCGACCAGTGTAGGAATTGCTAACTTCGATAAAATGAAAGATTTCTGCAAAGATCTTCTCAGAAATGCCGACCTTGATTCCGGTAATGTACATGTTGGTATATTGTCATACAGTACAGCTGTTAGAGTGGAATTCTACCTAAACAGCTTCTCTACCTCCCAAGAAATACTTGACGCAATCGATAACATTCCTTATCGTTATGGCAGCACAAACACAGCCGATAGTTTACAAAGAATGAGAGAAGAAATGTTTTCTGTTGCAAATGGCGACCGTCTAGGTGTTCCAGACATTTGTTTGATTCTGACTGATGGTGTATCGAATATTAATTCCAGAAGGACCATTCCAGAGGCAGGGAAGTCTAGGGATGCTGGTATCCATATATATGCTATTGGTATTGGATTGCGAGATACAAGGGAGCTTGATGGAATAGCTTCAGTACCTTCAAGAGAAAACAGCTTTAATGTTCAAAGTTTTGATGAATTGTCTGTTTTGAGTGACCGGGTCTTGGATGCATTTTGTCCAGGTAATCATAAGTTATTGTTCATTGTTTTTAAAACCCGGTTTTCATCGGGACTTTTGTTCACGCTACAGGTTGTGTAAAATTATCAGATTGTGTATAAATTGTGTATAGAAAATCCAATTAATTGTGTTAAAAAGAAAAATTATACCATATAATTTAAAATAAAATGTAAGACACCCGAGCCCCCTTACGAAAGTTCATTTGGTGATTTTCAAAATGAAATTTCAACGTAAACATTAATGAAGATGAAAAAAACACCTGTGTCTGTAAAATAAACGTTGACTCCTTACTGTTACAAATTGGTTTTCAATATCCAAATACCACGATAAAAAGCGTATGTTTATCTATCTTTTTTATAACGATTTTTTCTTAGTTTCAACAAGTTTTCTTAATCTATTATTCGCTAAGCTAATGTAACTGGTTGTCAGACTAATCTGTATGTCAGCAGTCACATATAAATACAAACAAAGTTGGCAACAGAGAAAGTAAAACTTATAGTCAATATGAATTGCTGTATTGTTTTTATAAATTGCCAAATTGTTAGCAGCGTGCAATGTATTGCTGAATTAAAAAAAAACTTAAAGAAAAAAAAAAAACGAAAATAAAAACACGAAAAACGTTAGCTTATGAGTTCCTTGTCTGAGGTTGTCTTTTCACGTACTAGTATTTTCTTTTTTAAGTCCCATTTCAACGTTTGTGATGAAGTTTTTTTTTGTATATAAATTTGTCTCCGGCATCAATGCTGAAACTTTATACGCATCTACTGCAGTGCAGTTGGTATATTTGAGTGAGTACTAATTGAAATAAAAACATAATGAAGTTGATGAAATTGAGGGGGAAAAAGAATGGAATTAGATTGTAAATTAGACAATAAAGTTAAACAAATATAAGAGGAAAGGATAATTCTAATTCAAGATTTTATTTAAAACGGAGGGATAACATATGGGATCAGCTTACATATATCCTTTCCCAAAGAGTCATGGATACGATGATTGCGCCATACAATTTTCGTCGCTAATCATACGAATGTGACTATTTTCATCAGTTTACACGCGAAGCAATACATTTGCTTTTTTAATTTGATAGATGCTTTTGTGTGTTTTTTTGGGAATGATTGTTTGTTTTGAGATAGTAACACAGTGATGACTTCTGTACCATATTTTGACTATTTTATGTATTGCGTCTGTTTTGTTCAAACATTATTGTAAATATAACGGAATTATGTGACTGTCATACAAGTGACAGGTTTATCGCTAAAACACCAAGTTCAATCCACCATTTTCTACCTTTAAAAATGCCTGTACCAAGTCAGGAATATGACAGTTGTTGTTCATTCATTTGATGTGTTTTGTCTTTTGAATTTGCCATTTGATTAGGGACTTTCGGTTTTTTTGTTTTTTTATTGCGGATAAAATATGTCTGTATTCGTCGATTTGCTATCTGCTACCAAAATATAATTTGTAAGCCAGATGTCAGTGTTATGGCAAATGATTTGTGTCCTTTTTTGTCAAAAAAAGATAGAGTCATAAAGTACAAATGTACTATAAGTTATATTGTTCGCTACTGACGCCCTACGGATTCATAGAGGGTTAGTAAAATCCATAGGAGAAGAGGCAGGAGGCCGAATCTCTTATAGATTTTATCCACCCTCTTTGGTCATTACGGGGTCATAAGTTAACCGTATAACAAATAGTTATCAAAGGTACCAGGATTATAATTTAGTAACAAAGTTATCGCACGCTGGACTTTATCTGCTGCGTCTTGTAGAAAACATGAACAATGAAACACAACACAATTAATAGATGACGTCATCATTAACATTATACGTGACGTCATGAACTCCCTATTAAATCTAATAACCCCTACGCATCCATAGGGGACCACCATGTGACTGCGTTTAACCAATCGCAATCGCAACGTGATCAATTACCGGGGGTGCGGTAATGTTTTAAAGACGAAAAGGATTGCAACTGTAACGTTGAATGTGATTAAAAGAAAACCAGGTTATTTGTTGATATGTTACATATTTTATTATATTTTATGTTTTGTACAAAAATGAGGCTGTTATTTTTCTAGTTTGAATTGTCTTCTATTGGTCATTTCGGGGCCCATTTAAAGCTGACTATGCAGTTTGGGTTCTTTGTTGAAGGACTTACGGTGACCTATAGTTGTTAATTTCTGTGTCATTTGTAATAATTTTTTTTGGTGGAAAATTGTCTCATTGGCAATCATATCTCATCTTGTTTTATAAATATACGAAATTACAAACAATTATTTTAAAAAGCAAACAATGACAAAAATATATAATTGGATAATGGTATTTAGAAATTATTTATAATTATTAAAATGATAAGTGTTATAGCTACACCGTCTAATTCACTATCCATTAAACTTATTAGATATAACTATTTAAATGCTATTCTGTAATGGAGTATCGATTGTTATGATCACGAATTAATGTTATAAATTATTAATTTTTATGAATTACTGTGGATTCGTTTATTTTCGTGGGTACCAATTTTCATGGTTTGAGAAACAATTGCATATTCTTGTGTGTTTAATTTAATAAAAGTATGCATACATTCCCTTAGAAAATATTTAATTCGTTGAACTTATAAGTTCGTGGTAATCCTGTACCAATAAAATCCACGAAAATTGGTATCCAACGAATTTTAATGAATCCACAGTATATTCATTTTAATTTCAATGTATGACTCTTTTGCAGATGATTCTACTTCATAACATGGACAAAGTGGATATAAAACCAGAAAGGAGTTAATAAATTACTTAGCCTGCAGAATACTTCGTTCTACTTCATAACATGGACAAAGTGGATATAAAACCAGAAAGGAGTTAATAAATTACTTAGCCTGCAGGATACTTCGTTTTACTTATTCCTTGTCAATAGTTTGAACCTTGCTTTTGAACAATCATCAATGCAGATGAAAGAGATGATGGTTAGAAATAGCACCTAAAAATGTTTCCTGGCCGTTGGAAAATGAATATATTTCCCAACTTTGTACTATCAAGCTTGACCATTATTCTGTTCTTTAAATATAGCCAATAAGTCGAATATGCTTTAAATAATAATTTTGAAATAATTGAGTTTTATAACAACAACAAAATGTACTCAGACTTTTTTATAACAGAAAATCCTTCGTTCTATCTAAATCGGCAAACACGTACATGACGCTCTGTTATTACCTAATTGTGCTAAACTATGGGAGTTTTATCAACTCATTAGATGTTTTCACTGGTCAATTGAGACTGTTAAAAACAGGGATTTTATATAAATGTTATGTACCTAGGAATAAGGAAGTTGTTATCAAATAGTCCATGTCTACATACATGTATGTGTATGTTGGCTTTTATTTATGTTGCAGTTCGGTGCTTTTATTTCCTCTTATAGTTTAAAAAATGTGTATTTCTCCGTTACAGTGTGTAACACAGTTTTGCTCGCTTAGTCGATTGAACAGCGATATACAACTGTTGTTTCTGTTTGTTCTACAAACAATGACAAAAAAGTCAACGCTACGATAGTATTACATGTACTAGTACAAACTCATGATTTTTTTTGTATATGATACAATGGTTTTGTTTTTGGTAATGGTCATGGGCCTCGAAACACTTACCTGGTTTTTCCATTTGAAGGATATTTTATAAAGGAGTAGGTTCAGAAAGACCCCTTTTTGGCCCCAAAATATAGCAGTTTTAAAAAATTGTGAAATGTAATCTTTTAGCTATTTACTGGAAAGAAGAATGCTTCTGCTACATATATATGGGCTGTTTTTGACAATACAATGCACATTTATCGGGGACTAGCAACATTAAGTTATGTTAAATTACTAAAATCTTCTCACTTTTAGCATTTTATTTAAATTTAAGACGGTGTCCGTCTTAAATGAAAGTGGCCGCATTCGTGTTCATTAATAATATTGAAATCTAAGTTGTATTTCATGATAACACATAACATATATAAAGGTTGAGGATGAACACGGATGCGGCCACTTTCATTTTTGACAAAAAAACATCTGAAAAGTGACGTTTTTTGGCAAATTTGATAAATTTTGCATAGCTTGAATCGGAGCGTTTTTAATGACTAAATCAGTCAAAATCTTTCACATAAATGAATTGAATCAATTGAAATAGACATTTAAGTGTTTAAAAAGTGTCCAAAATCTTTCGTTAGATGAACCTGAAATTTGAGGCCAAAATCGGCCCTTCCCCGACCTTCTCTTTTTTCAATAAATTACAAGTTCGCAAATATATAGCATTGATTGTTGACAAATAAAGAGAGATAAAAACAGACCGATTAATAGTCAAATAACAAATAGCTATATTTTTCCGCAAAAAAAAACCATAAATCAATGAAGGCAGTTAAGTTACAACTGCATCCAGGTAAATCCGATAATCTATATATATAACGTAAAATAACACCTCTTATACATGTTATATAAGTAATGACAACTGCATCCGGAATAATCCGATAATCTATATATAATGTCAAAAATATCCTTTATATAAGTTATGGAATTAGCATCCGGGAGAATCCGATAGTCTATATATAACGTCAAATAACACCCCTTACATAAGTTATGACATCTGCATCCGGGAGAATCCGATAATCTATATTTAATGTCAAAAAAGATACATAAACGTTATATGTCTTTCATTAAAAAAAATAAGAAAATTAAAGAAAACAGATTTAAATATTAACTGATATTCAGGTTTCCACCGCTACCCTCTGGGAACAGATTCTTACCATAATTGTTTTATTCCATAAAAAGCAGTACCTCCGCACTTTATCACGGTAGACATTGCTGAAAGAGCAAAGACACTATAATACGCACAGTAATAGTCAGTGAAATTAAACCCTATTATTGTGCGTACCATTAAAATTAGTCAGCTAAGGTATCAATCAGTTTTGTTTTGATCAATTCGCCGTTTCAGAATCTAATGCATCCTGGGTAATATTTTCAAAAGTGAACACCAAAACGTCCTGGTTGGTTAAAAATGCCATAAACAATGGAAATTTAACCAATGACGTGACGTTATTTTCATTTTGGGGGTACGAACAATGAAATTACCCATGATGCATTAGATTCTGAAACGGCCAATTATCGTACAGTTGTGTATTGATTAGGTTTTTGTATAAATTGGAAAAGATTCAGCAAAAAACAAAGTAGCAGTGCAAATATATGACATGTTATTCTATTCAGATTATTGTTTTAACAAGGATTATAGAATAGAAAATATAAAAATGCAATGTATATCAACAAAGGAGTTTTGATTAACTTTCAACATATCTGAAGGCGCAGTTACATTTTATTGAGTAATTATTTAGTAAAAGAAGTCCACTAAATTCACTCGTCGATAACATGTATGTGTCTTAGCGGAAGTATTCCCACTCGTATGATTTCTCTCTATTTGAAAAGGTTTGTTAACATTATTTGCATTGTACAAAGGTTGAATGATATTAAGGGAGTTTGTTTAATAGGTTGATACGAAAAAAAGTGTGTTTTATATGCGCACATAATCATTAAATATCCGAGCTTTATTGGAATTTCTACTCTAAAGGATATGGATAACAAAGATAAGGTAAGCATTTGTCTTATTTTTATACATTATTATGATATAACAATATCAGAAAAAACATACAATAGATGAGACATAAGCTATCACGTAAATTAAATCAAAGTTGTCAAATCTTTTTTTTTTTAATTTGTGTTTATAAAAAAAGAATATGTGGTATGATTGCTAATGAGACAACTCTCCATGACGGACAAAACCGACACAGAAATTAACAACTATAGGTCACCGAACGGCTTTTAAATTGCAAAGCCCATACCGCATAGTCAGCTATAAAAGGCACCTAAATGACAATGTAAAACACTTTAAACGAGAATACTAACGGCCTAATTTTTGTACAAAAAATGAACGAAAAACAAATATGTGGGAATACAACCTACGTCACTTCCAGTGATACGCAGTTCAAAAATTTCAGAGGGAAGAAAAGTTACAAATTTTATTCAATATAACTGTTACACAAAATTGAAAATTGTCAATAGAACAAAAATATGCTACGATAGAGGTAACTATGCAGATTTTGACAAAGAAAATATTGGAGACAAATTGGGAAGTGCTATTAAATTAAGGTGATCATATAGATAAAAATTGGGGAAAATTTCATAAGGAATTATTAGAGATGGAGAAGCGTTATATCCCTGTCAAGAAAATAAAAACGTCGACTAAAAGAGTGAGTTTTATATGGACAAAAAAATTTAGAGAAAATAAAGAAATAAACTCTCTGTGTAGGAAATCTATTGCTACTAAAGATTAAAGTATAAGATTGAAATACAATAAAGTACGAAATCAGGTAAAGACGATTACAAATAAACTGAAAAGGGAACACGAAAAGAAACTGTAAACAAATGCTAAGAAAAAATTTAAAGGTATTATGTAAATACATAAAGTCCAAGTCTAAAACAAGATCAGGAATAGGTGAACTATTAACAGACCAAAACGACGAAACGTCTAGAAAGACCACTGACGACAAAGAAAAGGCTGAAATTTTAGCAACGTTTTTCAACAGTGTCTTCACAAAAGAAGCAGAAGGAGAAGAACCTACCTTACCAATAAAAAACACTAAAAATAAAATGCTACAAATGAATATAAATAAGGAAGAAAAAGCTAAGATACTTAAGAGACTGAAGGTTAAAAAATCTCCGGGACTAGATAGGATACACCAAAGAATACTCAAAGAGTTAGCAGAATCAATATCAACACCATTATGCATAATATTAAACCAATCAATAAGGAACAGTACTGTTCCAAGTAGATGGGAAGAAGCACAAATTAGCGCTATTTTCAAGAAGGGAAAAAATGTATTGCTGGTAACTATAGACCTGTCAGCTTAACCTCAGTGGTGTGCAAAGTAATGGAAAAATTGGTACGTGAACATATTGTCAAACATATGAAAATCAACAAATTCTTTACTGATCGTCAATATGACATTACATCTCTCCAACTTTTAAATATATTGGACAAATGACCAGAAGCCCTTGATAATGGGAAATCTATTGGTGTTATTTACATGGACTATATGAAAGCATTCGACACTGTTCCGCACAAAAGACTAATGAACAAACTCAGAGCAGATGGCACAGAACTTTCAGTTCTGAATTGGGTCGATAGTTTTCTAAGTGACAGAATACAACAGGTTTCAATAAACAATAAAACATCATCATCATCGTCAATAATCCTGGTTGATTCCGAAGTGCAAACATGTGCACATAGGAAAACCGGGACTGGAACCAGGTTCAAAATATACACTGAAATCGACAATATTACAAAAAGTTACTGAAGAAAAAGACATTGGAGTAATTATTGACTCTGAATTAAATTTCGAAAAATATATAAGTGAGAAAGTTTATAAAGCAAATTCCCATGTTTGCACTACTGAGATGGAATTTACAATGTTTAGATATAGATACCTTTGTACCACTATACAAGACACTCGTAAGAACACATTTAGAGTTTGCAAGCTCAGTATGGCATTCATATAAAATAAAATATATTGACATGATTGAGAATGTGCAGCACCGGGCAACTAAACAACTACCAGGATTAAATAATTTAACATACTCAAAGAGACTGCAAAAATTGAAACTACCATACCTAAATTTTAGACGTGTCCGAGGTGACATGATTGAATTATATAAAATACTGAACGGAAAATATGACAAAGAGGCGGCACATTTTGTTAAATTATGGAAGGATATGACTACACGAACAAGAATAAGCGGCAACAGTCTGAAAATATTTCCAAAGAGAGCAAGAACAGAATTTAGGAGGAATGCCTTTGCTCTACGAGTGATGAGAACATGGAATACACTACCCGAAATTATAGTGACATCATCAACCACAAATACATTTAAGAATAGACTAGACAAATATTGGAAGAACCAAACAAGGATGTACGAAGACTATACATCAACAATCACCGGAAGTGGAGAAGATTTAGATATAGAGACTGATGAAGAAGAACTTTAGTTCCTGCATCAGTAAAAGAACCTAAGTAAAACTAAGTAACCTACAGTGACTTGACTGTTAGTGTTGCTATTCACCAATTGCAACTCATTCAAAATTTTGACCCAATTGCAATTTGTTTTATTAAATCAAATTGTTCAACTGGTCAAAAATTTGAACAAACTGTTCAGCCAAAATGTGAAAGTGCAAAGTGATAAAATAAATCATACTTACAATCCTACAAGTCTGTAACTCCACTGTATTGATGTAATTCCTAAATCAGTCTATCAATCTGTATAGTTATATTACAGCCATTACCATACTGAAGGTGAACTGTTTTATTTTGAATTGCTATAAAAATGTCAAAACTAAGCTTTTATAGAGTTTTTCTTTCGAAAAGTATTCTATATTTATAAGTATCACACATTATGTGAATAAAAACATTTCATATTCAGTAAAATATGTATGAAATAACAATATGCTTCCTTGGGGAGATAACCTAAAATACTATTCTTTTGAATAAAGACTTTTTGAAACCAAAAAGCGATTATCTCCCCTTCCTACAAACATATTGCAATTTCAAATATTTTACTGAATATGAAATGTTTTTATTCACATAGTGTGTGATTCTTATAAATATAGAATACTTTTCGAAAGAAAAACTCTATAAAAGCTTAGTTTTGACATTTTAATAGCAATTCAAAATAAAACAGTTCACCTTTAGTATGGTAATGGCAATAATATAACTATACAGATTGATAGACTGATTTAGGAAATACATCAATACAGTGGAGTTACAGACTTATAGGATTGTAAGTATGATTTATTTTATCACTTTGCACTTTCACATTTTGCATGCTTTGGCTGAACAGTTTGTTCAAATTTTTGACCAGTTGAACAATTTGATTTAATAAAACAAATTGCAATTGGGTCAAAATTTGAATGAGTTGCAATTGGTAAATAGCAACACCAACAGTCAAGTCACTGTAAGTAAAGTAACAAATAAACAAACGACATATTCTTCCAATACATTCACACTTAAACATGAAAAGGTACCCATACACTTATGACATTTTAGGTTCTCAATGATATTCAATTTCGTAACTTATGTAACCTTTTAACTTTTTGTTTGTTTCGAGAGTCTCTGATGAATATTCTGGAAATGAAACTATCGTGCTTACAAAATCATCAGTCTGGTATCTTTGATGAGCTATTGATTTTTTTTCATTAAATTTTGTAAAATAATGCATACAGTTCTTTGATATGAAAAATAACACTAGTTTGTATTGCTTATTACAGCGCCCAAAGATGAGCTAAATAATTACATTAAATTTATATACAATAATTACAAGATTATTTAAAACAATTGCAGATTCTATTAAAAAAGGCATAAATAAAGCTATACATATACAAATGATATAGTTTTACAGGTACAGTGACCCAGTTATATATTTTTTTATTATATGATATGAGTGAGTAATGATTTATTACACAACAATGCTAATGAATAATTGCCTGAAAAAAAAACTTAAAATAACTATATCGTTTTTATAACCTTCTCCCTGTTCCTATATATATAATATAATATAATTATTAGAAGTCATATGGCGCAGAAATTAGACAGACTGCTTTATAGCTGGGAACTAATTTCATTATTAGTTTCTCAGGCATATTTACACTGTATTGATAATTCTTGCAATAACGAAGAAATATCTATGCAGAAAACTCAACACAATAATAAAATGTCCTCATTTAATGCATTGTACAAATGGTTATATCTTTTGGAAAATTTAACAATAACACGTTTATTTGAAATATGAATACAATTATTAAAAGAGGGACGAAAGATACCAAAGGGACAGTCAAACTCATAAATCCAAAACAAATTGACAACGCCATGGCTAAAAATGAAAAAGACAAACAGAAAAACAATAGTACACACGACACAACATATTAACATATTAAGGTGGATCGAGAGTACAAACATTTCTGCAAAATTTAAAAAAATTTCATTACAAATTTTATTTCTTGCACTATAAGTTCTTACTTTGTGATTTAGTTCAAAAATTAACCAAAAATTTTTTTTACCTGCGATTATTTATGAAATGTTTATGTCATTGAAAACGCTCCCAATTATTTCCTTTTTTGCAAAAATAAAAATATTCGAAATATGAATAGAATAATTTATAACATGTCAATAAGAATGCAATGGAATGACAAATTGTGACATAAATAATAGGATGCGGTTTTTAGCAATAAACATATGGCTAGACAGTGTCTCATGATCTGAATTTACACTTTTGTAGAATGAATTAAATAGAAATATTCAGTACGAGATCTAAAATTATTATAACATTATGCAAATACCAAAACGATTTCCATATGAAAAGGTATAACAATTGATGGAATTACTGACAGTCAAGAATTGGAACATTATTTACTAGTTAATCAAAATTTCTGAAGTTTCTCGGGCAGTCTTATTTATGTAACTTTCTGGTTGAAATAATAAAAAACTAAATTCTGTGACATACAAGATCACGTACAATATAGTTCAAAGTACATTCTGCCTTTATAAACGAATAGAAAAAAACCCAAAAGATATGCAATATGCTCATGACATAAAATCAGTTCATACACAGCGGAAAAATCAAAAAGTTAAGTCTTGTGTGTATTTTATTCTACACATCATATAATTAACTATTACGTTGACCTCTAAAGTCAACTAATGACCATATACGCGATGTAAACATAAATTAAGATATAAATAGATTCAGCGAACTCGTGCTATTGGATTTTTCTAGTCTGTTTAATTTCATATTATAGATTTAAAATATATGTTTTTACCTGTATAAGAATGATTTTTTTGTAGATCTAATCAGTCAATCAAATGATGTATTATTGTTGTAATAATTTCAATGTTGACATTCTTTTCCTTTGAATAACTTTACACATACAATTCTGGTGTTATCCAGCTCTAGCTAAGAGGTAAAATTTGTGTTCAAATGAATACGGATTCAATGAGATCAAATTATTTACTTGCAAGTAATTAACTCATTCTCAATGCTTGAAGTCTATTTTGACAAAATCTCGTAGCTAGTTCCCCTTTAAAACGATCCAATTCACCGGTTCAATATTGCTTACCGGTTTTCGACTACATGTATGACATAGTAGACCATTACCTTTAAATCAATTCAAGTATTTTAACAATTGATTTTACCTTTTGAATACAATAACATATACTTTGTTCACCTTTCATAATCATGATTAGAATTTCGACTACTATCTGTTCGTTGTGTAGTGGTTACTGCATCCTGTTTGATGACGATGATAGTCCGTCGGAAGTGAACGATAATTGACTGACTCGTGTTAAAAGAGAGCAATATCTCTTGCACGTAAAAGACACCCTTGTAGATTTCGAAAAAGAACAGGCTAATGCCGCTACAAGGCAACACTCGCAGCGCAAAGAATTAAGCTCAAATTTTGCATACAATCTTGGCTCGGTAAACAACAACTGACAATCGAAAAAAAAAAATGCATTTATCTATTTTATTATCTGAAATATTGCAGATTGATTTCTTTTATTATGGATGAATATTTGTATAGAAAGCACATACAATCAACGAAAACACATACAAAATTTGTCTTAAAATCGCAAAATCTGTTATTCTACTCCATAGATTTTACTTTAAAAACTGTATGTTGTTGACACATAAAACTCCGTTATAATGATGCAAAATAAAGATAGGGTCACCGACTTCGTTTGTTGTCTACTACTCATTTTTTCATCTTGTTGGTAGTGAAAACGTCAAAAATCAACGTTTTACGGCCTGCAACACGGCGACGTTACGATTATTTCGACGTTTTATAGGATTTTTTCACAAAGAACACAACATTTAATGATGTATACCGTAAAAACGAAGTCGGTGACCCTATCTTTATTTTACATCATTATAACGGTAATTTATGTATCAACAACATATAGTTTTTTAAGAAAAATCTATGGAGTAGAATTAGAGATTTGGCGATTTTAAGACAAATTTTAGAAGGTTTCATGCCGATTTTATGTGCTTTCTATACAAATGCTCACCAATTTTGTAAAAATTCAATCAGTAATATTTTAAATGATAAATGAAATCAATGCATTATTTTTTCGATTTTCATTTGAAGTTCATCGAGCCAGAGTTGTATACAAAATTTTACTGAAATCTATGACATAGCCCATTTACTGTAACTTGCCCTTAAATCCAACAATTATAATACAATGACTAAACATTTAAAAAATAACTAAATGTTATCTTAAGCTAGAAGAAGTAGAAATTAAATGATATTATAGAAAAAAATTGTGCTGCACCAGATGCATATTTTAATTAAAATATTTCTTTAATAATACTCCAGGTCAAAAAGTTGAGAAAAAAAACTTGGACAACGTCAAAGGATTGAAAACACAACATGAACATAAAGTATAGCAAGAGCCTAACAGGGAATCAAAGCTATGCATTAGTGAGATATAATCCTTATATCTAAAATAGATTTTGAATTTCAAAACAGTAATATCTGTGTTTCATGTCATGAAATAAAATGGAATAAATGTATAAATGACTTAAAATCAATACTTTTTTTCAGATAATAATACAGTTTTGATCATTAACAAATCAACTAGTAATATGCATCATTACATTACAAACCACGTAGCAAACCTCACCAAAAGTACAAGAAACGATAGAAATATATTGTATATAGGGATCGGTCACGTCATCAATTTGTAACGTAAATGACGTCACAATTAAGAAAATAAGGTAAACATGGAAGTCCCTCAGGAAAAAATTGTTTACCAAATAACAGGTTCTTAAATAACTATAACTAAATCTAGATAAAAAAGACGTGTTGGTCAGTATAACATGTCAATCTAATTTCTATGTGTGAATTTATTTTGTTAACGCATTTGGTACTGTGACAATTATTACAGAACTTATAGCTGGGAGGGAAAAAGTCTCTGACAACTATTACAGGTATTACTATATAAATAACACATAGCTGGGAGGGAAATAGTCAGTGACAATTATGACAGGTATTACTATATAAATAACACATAGCTGGGAGGGATATAGTCTGTGACATTTTTACAGGTATTATTATATAAATAACCCATAGCTGGGAGGGATATAGTCTGTGGTAATTATTACAGGTATTACTATATAAATAACACATAGCTGGGAGCGATATAGTCGATCGCATCCCCGAGAAAATACTGACAACTGAGACGAATACGGGATTGAAAAAGCTTTTTCGAAGAGTACCGATCTACTCTATCATTTGGTACCTAGACAATAAATAGTTCGACAATATGTACTTCTTTACAGGCGCTGTTGAAATGTTGTTATTTAAAAATGAAGTTCACAATTGTAAAATGACATTTTCAAATCTGCACTTATTGATTATACTCCGGCACCCAATGACACGTATTTCAAAGAGTGCTTACATACTATATATTCTAGTTCACTTGAGATTACTGGCAATAGAAGGTCTTATCAATATTTTTTATCTTTCTTTCCAAATTGAGTACTTCAAATTTGAATCTATGACAACGGTTATTACTTCAATTTTTTTCAATTTTCAACGAATCTTATTTTAGCTCTATATCATGTGACATAGCTCTTATTACGTAAAATAAAGTGCGTGTCTGTTCAATTTATACATACTCTATTTACAGATTAGCGATCTTTACACGAGACACTTGCTCTTACAGTGTTTGAGGAAGCATAACTGAAACCGACAATATATTAGTCAGGTCAACATCTATTTATAGCTTACAGATATTTTTATTCGAGCGTCACCGAAGAATCTTTTGTAGACGACAGGTGCGTCTGGCGCAAATGTAAATATCAATCATGGTATATACCCAGATCTGTGCGGTCTTACATCAAGAGTCCAGTATTGTCGTCTGTTCTTCAGTGCGGAAGATTGTGTCATATTTTACCAAACATGAATTTACATGACGTATTATGCATGGGACGTCAGCTAGTCAGAGACCCAGTACAGTTTCTGTATGTTTATTTAATTTGTCTTCTACAAATTGATAATCGAGCTTTGCATACCTTAACTTTTCTTGACAGGTTGATGGGTTAAAAGTTTACAGGATAATTTTTTTTAGCATAAACAGGAAAGAAATCTTTAAAAAACAGACTGATTGAACCGGCTCCAGACTAATACTCCTGGTTGTATATTGTCACTTGGTACGTCAATATACGTGTGAAACACACATTTAACATGTATGCATTAGTGTATGTTTATGTTAGCATTATAATTAGCGGATTTGAACTTGTTCATCGTCTGTGATCAGAATGTAATCGTGTTAACTACCTTTCGTACTGTCGTTTAGATTTGCAATTGTAACGCTAAAGGAAGTTAGTGTGTCTTATAACCTCTCAATGGAATATCTTCTGTGTTTATCAGCATACATATGCTGTATATATGTCGTTTCACGTTTTATGTACCAACAAGATTGCGAAAACATGTATCATACTATATTTATAGATTATCGGTGGTCATCTCAACGAGATTGATTTTCTCGCTTGAGCCGGGACGGCGAAAGCGAGAAAGGCAATCGAGGTGAGATGACCAATGCTAATCTGTTTATCGCTATATTACCTATGACGACGTGGTCAGTTTCAATGTCAATTTCGTTAGGAACGCCACGTGGCCTCTTTAGTTCCTAGCGATAATTTTTCCATCTCAAGCGAGAAGCATGATATGAAAATTATCACAAAAAAAGATCAAAAGAAAAATGCACAAAATAGCGATAAATAAAGTGTATCGTTCATAGTAAGATTTGGGAATTGCTGTCTTATATAAAGAAATGTAATATCTCCCTCGATGACGATATGACTACTTATTTTGACAGCATTTTGATTTATTCGTTAATTATGCAGATTTTAATACTGGCATTAACATTGTATCCGCGTCTATCAGAAAAAATAAATTCCCCAAATGCCTATATACGAATATAAAAGCTTACAAAATTGATAATACCGGTTACAAGTTATTAATGACTATAACAGGATATTTTCATATACGTTTAACATCTAAAGTTATATCAAAGTTATTCTATCATAAATACATCCGTTGTGTCGTTTTCTCCTATATTTGAGTGTGAATTGACATTACTATAAGACATGTCACGGTATTTTTCTATCCCAAATTCATGTATTTAGTTTTGATGTTATATTGGTTATTCTCATCGGATTTTGTCTAATGCTTAGTCCGTTGCTGTGTGTGTTACATTTTAATGTTGTGTCGTTGTTCTCCTCTAATATCTAATGCGTTACCCCGACTTTGTTTTTTGTCCATAGATTTATGAGTTTTGAGCAGCGATATACTACTGTTGCCTTTATTTGTCCATATATTTATGAGTTTTGAACAGCGGTATACTACTGTTGCCTTTATTTGTCCATAGATTTATTAGTTTTGAACAGCGGTATACTATTGTTGCCTTTATTTTCTCCATAGATTTACGAGTCTTGAACAGCGGTATACTACTGATGCCTTTATTTGTCCATAAATTTACGAGTTTTGAACAGCGGTATACTACTGTTGCCTTTATTTGTTCATAGATTTATGAGTTTTGAACAGCGGTATACTACTGTTGCCTTTATTTGTCCATAGATTTATGAGTTTTGAACAGCGGTATACTACTGTTGCTTTTATTTGTCAATGGATTTACGATTTTTGAACAGCGGTATACTACTGTTGCCTTTATTTATTCATGTTGTGAAAAGGTAAAAAAGCAAACATACCAAACTCAAAGTAAGAATCCATACGAAAAAAAAATTATTTTTGTATTTAAGGTGGTACCCAACACTTGCACTTAAATTAATTTGGCTCGTTTAATTTTCATAAAATTTTGTCAAAGTAATTACTTTGACCCTTTAACAAAAATAAAAAAAATAAAAAATTTTGAACCAACCGTTTTGTCAGAAAAAATACACTGGTTATATAGTAGTTTGAGAAACACAAATTTTGACCATTGAGAAGCTTAGTATTCCTTTTACAACACAACGTAATTAAAATGTTTAGCTGCATTTACAGAGTTATCTCCCTGTAGTGTTAGGTACCACCTTAGTGTCACAATAAATATACAATCACATCAAAATGAATGAAAAACAACCGTCATAACCCTAAATTGATGAAACAGTATCGAAGGAAAGAATGAACTGTTGAATTACACCTAGTCTCATAGCTAGCTAAACCTCCCAATTGTATGACAATCGCATAATATTCCGTTGTATTGACAAGAACTTGTGTGCAAAACACAAACAAATAACAAGTTAAATGTGTTAACTAAGTATAAACACAAAAACTAAAACAAAATGGTAAATAGACACACTTAGACTACCGATAATATTTCGGGAATTGGTGAAAGATGCAGAGTTATAATATTACTTATACAGCGGTAAAATCAATAGGGACTATATATGATGACTGACATATAACTCTCCAATAACATATCATCTATCATAAAACAAAACCTTGTTGTAACAGCACGGACACTTTACATCACATTGATGACATTAATGCAATTTAATGTCTGCCTTTCGTGTATACCACAACGTAATAAATGTAATAAAGATATTAATAAACGAAATATTTAAAAAAAAAATGTCAAATCATCAAAATAATGAACTCTGAGAAAGTTTTAAAAAATAAAAAAGGAAAGTCTCTTATCAAATGCCAAAATAAAAAGCCAAATTACATAATACGAATGGATAACAACAGTCATTTATCTCACTATATAACTATATTTTCGACACCAAGATGTTCGTTGAGAACGATTTTGTTTTTTGTGTTTTTCGTTTTTCGTATTTTAAAGATATTGTTTTCACTCTGAACGGGATTTATATGTCATAATTCAGAAAATGATAAAATAAGAACTAACCTCAAGGCAAATATAATGGCAAAGAATAATTGGATCTTAAAACCCTAGCCGCTGTACCCCTTTTTTTATTCAATTTTTACCAAATAAATGAGAATGTACGTCTAAGCACAAACGTTATAAGCTGTTTACATGTACCATAAGATTTGCTGAAAATATTCATTGTCCCTAGCCAAAGACAATTGCATTTTTTGCATGTCTCATGTATAAAATGAGTATTGTCCATTCATTAGTATGGCGTTCATTATCACTGAACTAGTATATTTGTTTAGGGGCCAGCTGAAGGACGCCTCCGGGTGCGGAAATTTCTCGACACATTCCCCGTTTCCATTTTCAATTTTCTATCAATACCTTTACATTTACGAACTGTTCAACCTGGTCATTGTATGAAAATTAATTTTAATCATACACATTGCTTAACATATTTTTTTTAACAATCCTGTGGGACTATAGGAAAACATTTTTTATGAGCTATGCTTTGTGTTTGAACGACGGTTTATTTGTACACTTCGAGAGGACCTAAGGTATTTAAAAAAATGCTACTTGTACGTGTAATCGTTATCCTATTCGTAAGTGCATGACAGTTTTCGCAAATATCTATTAGAAATAATAGTGACATCGCTTTATTAAATAAACATTTTATCTGCAAAAAAACAACAAAAAAACAAGCAATGCAGTAAAATCTTTAAACAAGTGCCTATCATAGAGTATACATCACTTTATGTCGTACTCGTTTATGGACAGTGATAAACGTAACACAACTATACAAGGATACCTTACTGAATTTTAAAAGGCAATAGTTGTGAGACTTTAAAAAGGGGCACATGCTTTAAAAGTATACGCAAAACATTCCGAATCTTAATTATAGGCAACAGACTTTCACACTAATCTGAAATACGAAAAAAAAATCGTAAAGTCTTCACATTTATGACGTATGTTGGTTGAAGGAATTGCATTTAATTATAATTTGAGACCATGATTTAATTAATTATGATAAAAATTTTAGTATACATCTTAGATATTTTATTTCATGTATCTCAGGTGTTGTGTAACTGTATCTAAAATCTCTGCATTGTCTTTTCCCATATGTACGGCTTCTGTTTCAATAACTGTTGAACGCTAATTTGACCCCAATATGTATAAGTGCCAATACGACATTTATACGATCATATATAACGAAGTTATGGTATCACATTCAAATTCAAGTTCAAACACGAAACCTTATCAATAAACAATAACTCGATATACAAAGACACGTTATTTGGAAGACATAAAAGTGAAAAGCATTCAGGCAATTATCAGCACAATTTATCTCCTGCGCAAAACATTGAACTTATCTTCAGGCGGAGAGAATAACGTACAAGACATTGAACTTGTCTGCAAGCGGAGAGAATAACATATCCTCCACTATGAGTAAGGTTACTATTATTTTTTGCATTCAATTTAAAATTAATTAATGATTCAGAAAAGTCAATTCGAAATGCAAATTTGACTTCTATTTGCAAATAATAGCATGCTACACACTGATTTAAGCTGCGTTTTGTTTAGTTAAACATATTTTATTTGCTGAATTAAAGCAAAATAGATTAGACACAAGTAAATCCTTCTTATGAAGTCTTTTTCTGATTTAAGAAAAAGTGTGATTGGGTTTATTCACAAACCACTTTTTATCCAGGTTGTTTAATGGATTATATCGGATTTAATATTACCTTCCTTTACTGACATTGATTGAGTTTTAAGCTAATCTTTTGTTTCATTTACAATTAAACGAGACTTTATCGGATTATAGACACCGACAACTTGTTTTATATGCCTATTTAATAACGTCAGATAAAAGAAATGTTATATTGGTGCCACACATTTATATCTATCTTGTTTTTTAAAATATCTTTTATTGTAGCTTATTATTTTCAAATTATAAAGATAAGGAAGTTCGCTCAATAACCCATGAAAGGTACAAAAGTGGGGGATGTATAAAACCATAAGTTAATAGCATCAAATAGTAAACTATGATCGGAGTAAACATACGGAAAGTTCAACCGCAATAGTTATAACACAATGAAACAAAATATTCATCATGATAGAATATCCCCGCGAACCGGCGTTGAAGTCACAATGCAATAAAATCGCTGGTGAATTTTGGCCAGTACCTCTATCCGTTTGAGTACGGGGATTCATGGAAATGTAACATATATATATCATTTGATTTGCATTATCACAGAAAGGGATAATTTATCATAGTATACGATGTGATTTCTAGGCTATTATAAAAGGACACACGCATCTCATTTTATTCATTGTCTTCTTGTCTGTTCTTTTATGTTAGAATTTCTTCTTTGTCCAGAACTTTGATAAAATGAATATAAAAAAGACGAATAGATATCGTGTAATGTGAAATTTCGCATTTGGTAATGATAATACAGGAAACGTTTGACGTTAATTGGCGTCTATAAGATAAATAATAATGTGAAAAAGACGTCAATATGTTATAACACTAGTTTCAGACCCATTTGTCATTTTCGTACACAAATAATGTAATAACTAAATTTTAGAGGTATTGTAATCAATAAACAAATCAGGAAAATAGCGTGGATCAAATGATAACCGGATTAAATAAAAACAATAGCGATAACTGGTATGAATCTATTGTTCTAATTGCAACATTATAAACTGAGATTTGTACATATGTTCCAGACAAATCGGTACTTAATGTCAATAAATGTCAATACATTGTTGCGTACATGACCATAACACTTTATAAATATTTGTTATGAAATGTGTTCTATGTCACTTATCCAATTCGCCGTTTCAGAATCTATTGCATTCTGGGTAATATTTTCAAAAATGTACACCGAAACGTCGTGATTGGTTGAAAACGTCCAAAACAATAGAAAATTCAACCAATGTCGTGACGTTATTTTCACTTTGGGGTACGAACAATGAAATTACCCATGATGCTTTAGATTCTGAAACGGCCAATTAGACACTGTTATTTCGAGAAATTGATTACCATAGTTTAGTACACATGGCATAGAAAAGGAAAACAGGGGCGAACAGATATTTTCTAGTCCTTTATTGTTTATAGGCTCTTTATTTCTAATGATCTTCTATTTCCAAATATGTTGGCTTCCTGAATCACTGAAAAGACATAGGTTGTCGAAAAGCGCATAAGGTTCCCAAAATTGGTGCAGTTTAAATTATAAGATTAACAAGTAAAATATGTCAATGAGTTTCCTATCTAGATTTATACAATTATTTTACTATTCTTAATGTTTTTGAAAACAGTTTCATCTTATTCAACTAATGGATTCATTTTCTTTATTTTTCAGACTAATTGAGATTACCTTCTGATTGAAAGATGACAATTTTTAATATTAGTTTACAACAAGAAACCAACAATTGTACAAACCATGGTGTATTTATAAATTTCCCAGTAAGTTAAAATATTTGATACAAGTTAGAAAAGAACGGCAAATCGAAAATCAAAAACAAACTGACAATGTTATTACGTAAAGATAAATCTTCAACAAGCAGTATACAGAACAAACCTTAGAAATCTCAGCAATGAACAACACGAACACAACAAAAAGGGGGCATTTCAGGTGCTTAGCACAAGTATTAGGCTTCTGTTCTACATGAAGAACCCGTCAAATATCATAATCAAAATTGTTTATTTTGTACTGTTGGTTGTTTTGTTCTTTCTTTTTCTTCATGGCCTGCTCAGTTTGTTTTCGACTAATGGGTTTAAATGGTTTTTTTGTGAACTGTTCGCCTGCATATCTACTCGTTTTCAGAAATAAAATTAAAGGTTTCAAGATTGTTGGGAAGCAGCTGTATACTAATTCGAAGTTCATCATACATTATAGTATGAACGTACTCAAATTTATTATATACATGTAATGTAAAACTAAACAAACCGGAGAACTGATCTACAGAACTCATACTTTATATGAAAGTGCATATCATCCTAAATGCATGCAAACTGTGATTTTTGAAAATTCATTTTTATGTTTATACAAACATTTAAATCTCTTTTTTTCCACTTTGAAAGATTGTTACGCAATTAGCTTGTTTCAACTATTTACTACACACAAATATTAGCATAAAAAAATTCACTTTAAATTGCATGTAAATAGCTCGTTCTCTATGACAGGACTAATTAGATAATTGGAAGTAGGATCGGTTAACTCTAGAGAATTCCATCAATGCTATAACACATTGCATGCCTCATATTTAATGTATTAAATATAACCATTATTCGAGACGAAAGAACAGAAGAAATATCTAAACTCCTCTAAGTCTAATATAAAATGACTTTGCCATTGTAAACAATTAAAACGTCAATAGACAAACAACAGAACACAAGACACAACAACATTGAAAGCTAAAGACTGAACAACACAAATCCCTTTCAAAAACCATTGAACAATATCAGGTGCACCTGGGTAAGGAGATTCTTCTCAACAATTAGCCGTTTCAGAATCCAATGCATCCTGGGTAATAGATTCAAAAGTGTACACCAAAACGTCGTGATTGGTTAAATATGTCATAAACAATGACAATACAACCAATGACGTGACGTTATTTTCATTTTGGGGTACGAGCAAGGAAAATACCGATGATTCTTTAGATTCTGAAACGTCTAATTGTTGTGCTAATGTACGTAACAAACACTTTGTATTGTCGGAACATGTTCATCCTGTTTTCAATATTATTCATTGCAGGTGGAATGGGAAATAGCAAAATGGATCAGATGTATGGAGTTTGTGATCACAGTACTATTGAATATTATACTTTTATTCCTGCTGCATAAGAAAAGAAGCAAGTCCAATTTGGTATTTTTTGTGTTCAATCTCGCGATTGCTGGTACGTGTTATCTTATATGCCTGATAAAATGACAACAGGAAAGCTTAATATAAAAAAAAGAAAATGTGGTATGATTGCCAATGAGACAACTTTCCACAAGAGATCAAATGACATAGAAATGACCAGCTATAAGCCACAGTTAGGCCTTCAACAATGAGAAAAGCCCATACCACATAGTCAGCTATAAAAGGCCCCGAAATGACAATGTAAAGCAATTCAAAAGAGAAAACTAACAGACCGTTAAACATATTAACGGAATCAAAACCCTTCTCCTAACCTGGGACAGTTGCGTAACAGCACAACATAAGAACGAACTATAAACAGCAGTTGAAAAAAGCTGAACTCATCAGATGGATACAAATGGAAATACTACAAATAGACGTGACCAGGTACTTGTAAAAACATACACGAAGTACAGATCTGAGAGTACTGGCAGTTACTGACAGCTAGTTCAAAGCCACTTACAACCAATAAAATGCATGAATCTAAAACTTATTTATCAAGCAGTACACATCCAATATCCAATGGCTTAAGTGTAAAGACGTCAAAGAAACATATGAGCTTGTGCAATGCCAAGATACAGGTATCGAGAAATGCAGATTGTAGATCCGATTCCAATGACTTTTTTTAAAGATTCGAGGAAAATAATTACAAAGTTTTCTAACTTATTAAAACAAAACCTGTTAATTTTAGTTTTTACATATTTTGTTTTTGTATTAATTTATTCAATCATTGACATGATAATTTGTGGCATCTTTCTTTTTAGATTTGGGCGTTGCTTTCCTCCATATACTTCCACACGTTATTAAACATTTCACTGGACACCAATGGATACTTGGAATTGTGTTATGTAAAGTAAAGTTCTATATAAGCAACGTTTCGTCTTATGCCTCGACATATCTCATTGTGACAATATCTATTGATAGACTTCTATGTGTTATACATCCAATGAGTATAACCCGGAAGAGTAACCACTACCGGAAGTACATGATAGCCGTGCCATGGTTACTATCTGTTACTATAAATATCCCATTGTTGTTTTGGACTCGAGTATTCCTTTTTTGTGGAAAGAAGATATGTACTCCTGATTTAAGAAACATACGACAGGTAAATATGTTGTAACTTACGATTATATCATAAACGTGATCACAATATCCATTGCTGTTGAGCACAAAGAACCAGCACAACCATCTTATAAACCAACATAAGGCAAATTTTAATAACCGACTGTTACAAAGGTGTCTACCTCAAACAATCATGTGGTAGTCTTTAGAGTAAAGACACGTTGATTGAAACATTCACGTAGGGAAATGAAAATATTTTTAATCAAGTATCTGTTTCTGAACCATATGACACTCTGTAAACGAACAAAAAAAGTGGATGCATATGATTAACCGACATAGAAAATCGACGATGGTAATACACCTATGCATATGATACCACAGTTGTATCAGAATATTAAATAATAGGTGGATTTAAATAGCAAAGATCCACTATCATAAGTTCACCTCCCTAGATAGTAAACAACAGCAATTACGTTTATAGTAGATATAATGCAATTTAATCACTTGGTACCAAACAAGATTGCATGTTTGTACTCTGTTTAACAGAAAGAGAAATGTTATCTTGCTTTACGAATAACAAAGGTCAAGTTTCTGTGGGTAATGACTGCAAACATTTTGTGAAATGTACATCTAGCAATCACAATTGATATATATCATCTTTCTTGTTTTCTTCTTTATTTGAGTTCTATATAAACAAACCTTCCCTCAGTATATAACTTCGTTTGTGGATGTCGTATAACTGGTTTCAACAACGCCATGTCTAACAAAGAAAAAGACAAACAGACAAATAAAACTACACATGAAACAACATAGAAGACTAAGCCTTAAGACCCCCACAAAACTGGATGTGATATCAGGTGCTCTAGAAAGGTAAGCATATCCTGATCCACATATGGTACCCGTCGTGTTGCTCGTTTTATTACAAACCAGTTAAATAGTCTACTGATATCCAACTGTAAAAACAACGAATATGTTTCATTCATCAGAATAAGCGTTCTTATTTTGTATTACACTGATTGTTTATATGTAAGAATCTTGTGTTGAAATTAGCCCTTCGTAAATTTTACGGACGCCATCACGAGTTGGTTGACCGTTATGGAATAACCGTTTCACACATGATATCGGATATGTTCCTTACGTCGTAACTACAATCCACTTCCCTTTCATGAATGTGACCTACCGAATTAGACTATTTAGCGGATTTGTAATCACATAAGCAAAACGACGGGTGCCACATGTGGAGCAGGATCTGCTTACCCTTCCAGAGCACCTGAGCTCACCCCTAGTTTTTCTGGGGGGTTCGTGTTGTTTATTCTTTAGTTTTCTATGTTGTGTCATGTGTGCTGTTTTTTGTTTGTCTTTTTCATTTTTAGCCATGGCGTTGTCAGTTTGTTTTAGATTTATGAGTTTTACAGTCCCTTTGGTATCTTTCGTCCCTCTTTTATTATATTTCAGATTGCACTGCTACTGAATGCCATGTTTACACTGCTCATTCCATCTGCATTCTTAATATTCTGTTATACTATGATAGTTGTACGTTTATGTAAACGTGGAATTAATGTACAATATTTGACTTCTGCTCATTCAGGTAAACATTGATTTTATAAACTTAGTTATGTATTAAGTGTACGTTAAAAAAAGTGTAGCACACACCAAATACACAACATCTGGACAACTTTATAACTTAAAACAGATAGGCTTCCATGCCATTTTGATCCATGACAATAGATAATACACATAGGTATATTACTTTTTGTTTATCATTTGGTTGAGTTACTTACAGTTGATAATTACAAATAAAAAATTATTAACTTCATATAAAATAGTATTTGATTTTGTAAATCATATAACATAAAGATAGCGTAATAAATTTACAAATATCAACTTTCGATCTACTGTAGACATACCGGTTTACGAACGATTTCAAGATACGACTGATACACAATATAAATTTGCGATTACCGTTCAGAGGAACAGAGAGAGATATGCTGTATGCCATGCTACCGACTCGCAGGATATATATTATGAACGATAAACGATGTATGTTTTTTTATGTAAAAGATTTGTTTAGTCAATAAATGTGCACATGGATATTTGGTTGTAATATGCAACATATGTATATGTCATAACATTAATAAACGAGATACATTATTTTCAGTTGTGTCGAAGGCAAAACAAAAAAGTACAGTTATGACATTTGTGGTCAGTATAAGTAAGTTTTCTGTAATTCTAAAATGGATATTTCAATAAAATATAAAGTTATTGATAAATAGGCATATCCTACTATAGAAATAAGAAAATGTGGTATGAGTGCTAATGACACAATTCTTTATCTAATTCCCAATGTGTGAAAAGTAACAATGCCTGCAACATGTCAGTAATATGACATTTGTTATCCATTCATTTGATGTGTACTTGATGTGTTGGAGCTTTGATTTTGCCCTTTGATTAAGGATTTTCCGATTTGAACTTTTTTTTTGTTGGTTTTAATTTAATTCTTATATTTCAAACATGAAACCTTGGCTCACACAAACAACAGGCTATATAGGACCCCAAAAATAGCATAGATGCAATTCAACCAAATCAGTGTACATAGCTTTCTTAATGGCAGCAATCATTCAAAGATACCAAAAACAGTGAAATTTCCAACTGAATTAGATTCGTATTGCAACACCTTGTTTCGTTAGGTTCCGTTTATACATAAGACAAATATATCCAAAAAAAAGCAGCACGAATCCTTAAAGACCTGAAAAAGACCACAAAGAAGTATACAATAACTTTGCTTGAGGAAACTACCTTTTTGCAAACTATAATGTGTAACATTTATAACTGAAAATGTAAAACAGATTTTTAGTATTTAGCTAATGAGCTGATGATATTGTGTTTTAACGACAATCCACATGCAAAGGTATCAACAATGTGGTAGTTTTACCGTTATAAATTCACAGTGTTGCAGCACATTTCAATAAACACAATGCATATGCTCATGCTAATACCACAGGCATACTGTACTTGTCAGATAAAAATCTAGTGAAATAACTGGTTAACGAATCATTTTATTTATAAAACGCTGCTTATTTTACAAATAATTTTATTTTTTTAGCTTTCATTTCTTGCTGGTTACCATCAATTCTGGCTGGACTGTTGAATCTATACGGACATTTTGAATACGGTGGTTGGTTTGACATTTTGATAGCATTGGCACCACTCAATAGTATGCTTAATCCAGTTATATTTTTTGCTTTTAATCATGCAACGTTTACCTCATCTAGTAGATTACCACTGCAGCGCAACACACAGGAGTTGAACACATTCTCAACAAAACCTATACATTATCAAGAATGATTTGTGTACATACCTTTCCACTGACACGAACCACTGCAGTATACAATGTTTGTGTATATAGCTTAACTAACAATTATTGATTTGGTTTTGTGTGTTCCTCATGGATTAACGAGTTTCAAAATTTGCTGAACTACTGTAATAAGAGAACTATGTTATCGAAAGTGGTAAACTGAGAGAAAATTGAGTGATACGTATGTGTTAATGTCTACATGTATCTATTCTTATCTTGAAATATATCGTATTAGTGTGAGAAGAGAAGGAAACAGAATATGTACGATAATTCATGTTGTTCACACTGTATGCATTAATGAATTTGGAATTTAAACGCCATGGAATTGTTACCAAAGATATATTTTTTTCAAGGATATCTTTCACTCTTTGAAATGAACATATTTCAAATGTAAGAGAAAACGTAGTTAACAACAATACAGTGATATCAGACGAACAATTGTGTAGAGAAAAACACTATTTGTATAATTAAAAATAAAAATCCGCTCAATCAAGTGGTTTGTCAACAGGAAAAAGTAAAATCACAAAAATACTGAACTCCGAGGAAAATTCAAAACGGAAAAGCCCTAATCAAATGGCAAAATATATCAAACGAATTGACAACATCTATCATATTCATGATTTGGTACAGAAAGCAGATATTTGAATAAAGACATTCAACGTGTTATAATTAAGATAAAAAAGTACTTGATATTGATTAATTTGTTTTCCTAGCTGTTTGGAATAAAAACAATTCTTATAACCATTATCTTCCTTTAAGTAAAGAATTACATGTACAGATTTAGAAGTATATATTAAGATAAAATAAGGATGACCTTTATATTGATTAATTGTTTGCTCAGCTGTTTGAAATATAACCATTGTCTTCCTTTAATCAAAGAATTACAGATTTATAAGTATATTCTTTGTTGCATTGTCTAGAAAGAATTGAATACTGATTTGGTTTTCTTAGCCAAGAAGATGAAGTTCTAGTATAGACCTCGTTAAAAATGGTTGCATGCAATAAGACATACAAAACGCCAAAGAATAGATTACTCTATCTTCATTACCACAACACGTTTGATTCTAAAATTAGTTGCAATTGATAGTTGTTAAATGATATTCTTTTTAAAACTCAGACAGTAAATCATCTCTCCAGATTATACAAATTGTCGTGATTGTCACAAGCATATAACGTGTTAGTTTGTATGCATTTGTAGTACCATTCTATAGTAGGTCCTTTGTGTGATAAACAACGCGGGAGATAAAAATTAATTTACTTTTTTATAACGATAAACGTTTCAAATTCTCCCTGCAGATGAAAGATATCATTTGGTAAATGAGAGGAGATTAGAAATTAGGTTGTTAACAAAGTGCCCTTTCCAACATGCTAGCTTTTATCTTACCTTCTATATATTTCTGGGAATATCATTGTTCATCGTTGGTTAAAAGCGACCTCATGTAGACCCTAAAATGTTTCACCTACACAATGGATGACAAAATGATAATGAACGATTGAAATAAATGAAGAAACATATCAAAAGATAAAAAACTGTTATTGTTGGCTGATTGTTTTCAATGGACGTCACTGAACGTTTATATGTAACAACAGCATGTTTCAGTATTGATGAATTTCTAATATATTCACGAATGAGCTCAGAGAGACGATATGTTAAACATGCATGCTTCCAAATTTCTGAATAAATGTAGTCAAAAAAATTGAAATTGGTTATGTGAATTGAATTTATATTCAATTAAAGATTTCTTGCTGTTATGCAATACACCTAGCTGTTGAGCAATACTTAGTAAATATGTTGTCAGACTAAAAACAAATAAAGTTCAATAACCTCTCAATGGTATATCAGAAATTTAAAAAAAAAACTAATCCTGATATCTATGATGATTTTCTCCACTAACGTAACTGCACTATCAGAAATTTAAAGATAATGTTTATGATAACGTCCTTGCGAGGAGTTGCTGATTCCGGTTTTTAATCTTAGGAAACAAACCGCTTTGAAGGAAATGAGTCAATTAATGTGACTTAAATTAATGCTGTATGACAAATACAAGACCATCACCATTAGTTTTGAGATTTATTTACGACCATATGTGTTGTTTTGCTTTGATACGCAACACAAGTTTAAAATATTTTGATTCCGGTGCGTTATCAAATTAAAATTAAACTCCAATTTAGAATTGCTTAGACTACAAGATTGACCATTTATGATCTACTAAATCAATGTTAAGTCGCATGTATAGTGCGTATGATGCTAGACGTCCCATACTTAAGTACGATAAGGCGAATACTGACATATTTGTGCTTTCTAAAGAATATTACCATAAACAATTGGATGTGAAATACCTAAATGTATAATAAGTCTCCATGTTGAGTTATATATTTACGAATGATGTCCTTGTACCGATAATTAAAAAGACGTGTTTCTTGTGAATAATTCGGAGTTAAGTATGACGTCCATTGTCACTGAACTAGTATACATATGTTTAAGGGGCCAGCTGAAGGGTGCGGGAGTTTCTCCTACATTGAAAGACCCATTGGTGGCTTTCGTCTGTTGTCTGCTCTATGGTCGGATTGTTGTCGCTTTGACACATTCCCCACTTCCTTTCTCAATTTTCATTTGATGTAAAAAAAAAAAAAAAGCAATCTTATAAATGCACTTACAATACCAGACAGCATTTTTTATCTTTTATATATCCTGGTTCCTTGTCCTATATCTGTTTGGTACTGACATATATACAATGTTAGGATTGACAAACAATATTAAAAAGAAGATGTGTTAGATTGCCAATAAGAAAACTCTCCACAAGAGATCAAAATGACACAGAAATTAACACAGGAAATTAAGAAAGGTTGTTTTAGATACTTATATTACAGTAAAAAAACAGCTTATCTTTTATATTGATAAAAACATTTTTTACTATAAATCATTCTAATATAAGAGACTATGAGTATACGTCAACAAAACGGTACATGTAATCATAGATCTAAAAACAAAATACATCTGCAAATGGGTATAAATAAAAATTGGTTATTTTCCTTGATATTAAATGTATAAGTAGCAATAACATCGATTCCATAAAGGCATGAGTCTGTCTTTAATAACACGTATATCTGAAATGTACTTTTTTCATGTTATTATTGCAAAATCATATTGCAAAGTTATTTCAATCCGATTTTGACTATTTATAGAATGCCTCTAAAAATGATGAATATTTTTGATACAGTTGATAATTGAAGTGTTGTCTTTTTTTTGTGGTTTTTTTCTTTGATGCCACTGCAGGAAACATATAGGAAGCTCACCTAACTTTGTCGTTATACTGGAAGTGCAAACAAAAATCTGTCCAACATTCGAAGGGTATAACTGGCTATCTAACCTGGTTTAACTCACCATTTTCTTATGAGAATTCTTATAGCAAGTCAGAAAGATGTCAGATGTTTCTGTTTGGTCCGTGGATTGATAGTGTTTCATTTTTTGTCAGTTTTGAATACTCTTTATTTTTAATTTTCTTTAGAACTAGGTAATTTTATTTTACTTTTTTTTGGACGATATTTCCTGATTTGTTATATCTAAATTGGCATCGGGCTGCAAACTTCAAGCTAATTATTGAAAAAAAATATGTCAAATTATCTACACAATAAACAAAAACTGTATCGAATCAAGACTAAGAAATGCTTTTATTTTAGCAAGTCAACGTCCTGACAAAAAGATTTTTAACAGCAACAAATACTATTTGTTCAATATATTCTTGATTGTCAGTTCGCAGTTCTGATTTCATATTCTAAATGCACTTTTCACACTATGCTTCTAAGACACGCTTGAGAGACAATACTTTTAACATGTTCATTTAAATTACAAAAGCCTTTTTTAGATGCTATATATAAACATGGTTGTCGTTTACAAAGCTCCATTGTCAGTTAATTATGACAGCTGAATTAACTTACAAAAAACATGTGGTTATATGTTTTTTGTATTTTTTTTAAATTGAAACTATGTTCGTAGTTGAAATGACAAATTACGTAATAATTACATCCACATACAAATCAATTCCCCGGTTAACGCCATCTTATTAGTAAAAATAATGAATGATAAAAAAACGAAATTGTCAAGAAAGAAGAAGACAACAATGAAGATCAACGAAAAAAAAGTGTCACAAAAACATTTTCTTAAAGAAACACATGTTCGATTTCTTCATTGTGCAATAACCGTATTCTTCCATTTATCTCTTTCAAACGTTTCTGAGAAGCATTGTGTCAAAAAATCATTAAGAATATGAGTATCAGAACTGCGAACTGACAATTAAGAACTAACTGTCATGGTTATAAAAATGGAAAAAACATGTACATTTTGTAGACAAACTACTGGGTATTATTGGTTGATTGGTGTTTAACGTCACTTGCATCATTATTGTAGTATTGTGTAACGATCAGTCTTTTTCGTGCAGGAACCACCGACATTCGGAAGGAAAACTAACAATCCTAGTCAATTAGGATTAAGGTCGAGTATATCTGCCCCGGGAGAAATTATAACTCACAACCTCAATGTTTACAGGCTAGTCATGCGTAGACCACCAATCCATCGACCCCCTTATTTCACGAAACAAATCAACCTATACATTATATTTTATAAAAGTAGACCCTGTAAAAAAAATTAAACGTACGGTTTGATTGATGGTGTTACCTCAATAGACATAGATAAACGAAAAACAAATGTAATGATAGGTCCCGAGACAAAACAAAACACACAACTAACAGTCTGATTTCTCGTTATAACCGCAATAAACTGGCATAAACGACAATCATATTTAATATATGTAATGTAAGTCTAGTTATATAACATCGCGATTGCTTTCTTAAATTTCTTTACAACTGGTTGTATATATTTATGTATTTGCGATACAGTAATTAACTGCTATGAAAACAGGGAGAAGAAGATGAAATATGTCAGGATCGATTACAAAGGAGAATAATTCTTTAAAGGCGTATGCTATATTTTTTGTCATTTTATTTAGCAAGGCAACGTCCTAACAAAAATGTTCAACAGCAACAAATACCACAAAATTGGTAGTATTGGAATAATACGGTTTAAATTACATGATGAACAAATCGAACATGTGTTTCTTTTTGAGATGGTTTTGTGAGACCTATACTACGTCGCTCTGTTTTTTTATCCTCTTCTTTCTTTACATTTTTGTTGGTTGTTTTTCTTATCATTTATTTTTTTAACAAGTTTATAAGATGGCATTAACCAGACAAAAATGATGTGTTTGTGGGTGTTATAATAACATAATTTGTCTTTTCAACTAGGAAAAAAGTTTAAATTTTGTAAAATTACGAATATCATGAATATGAGTTAACCACATGTATTCTGTAAATAATTTTAGATGTCATTATTTTAATGTCATTGACAAGGAAGCTTTATAAACGACAACCATGATAATTTATAGCATCAGAAAACGTCTTTAATAATTTAAATAAACATGTCAAAAGTAATATCCCTCAAGCGTGTCTTAAACAAATTGTGTCAAAAATGCATCAAGAATATAAAAAAAAACAGAATTGCGAACTGATAATTCAGAATGTATTGACCAAACTGTTATGGTTTTATATATAGACTAGGGAATAAAAATGTATAAGCAAACTACGGGTTATAATATGTGACCGTCACCAGTGAAGACTGATTGATTGTTGTTTAACGCAACTTGAAACACTTATATGGTATTTGTTGGTGCAGGAAGCCACAGTGCCAGGAGACAACCACCGACTTTCGAAGGAAAACTGACAATTATAGTCAATTAAGATTACGGTCGAGTGAATCTTCCCCGTGAGAAATTAGAACTCACAACCTCAATGTTTACAGGCTATTCATAGGTATACCAATATAAACCATTACCCCCTTTCCGTTTCACCAAGAGAACCAACCTATACATTAACGTTTTAAAGGGCCACTAGCTACGCGATATATAAAGAATATAGAAATATGATTTTTTTCGGCTCAATCATTATTGAAAGGAAAATAGTGTTTCTAGCAGCAAGTATGGTCCAATTTTGTCAAAATAAGCTTAGAAACATTGCAAGTAAATAATTAGACCTCATTGGATCCGTATTCATGTGAACTTCAATTTAACCCATTTTCTTGCGATGGATAACGCATGAATCGTGTGCGTGTTTGATTATTTGATATAAAAGAATGTCAACATTGAAAGTGAAACAAAGGAAAATCATTTGAATGACTGTATCGATCCTCAAAATTCTCATTTTTTACAGATAAAAGCGATGATTAACCTTTATTTTTAATCTATAAATGAAATTAAATAGACCTAGAAAACCCGAATTGCATGAATTCTGCTAACTTCTTATATATCTATGTTTTTGTTTATGTCACTTTTATGGGAATCGGTGGTCTTCGGGAGGTCAATTCGACAATTAATTAGATTGCATCTTGACTAAAATACGAAACGAATCTACATATAATCGAGCTCATCTTTTGTAAATTGTTAATTTTTGCTTACTTTTGTGTTTATCTTGTGAATCTAATTCAACAGTGTTAATGAATGTACTTGCCACAGGTTTTTTTTCAATTTTATCTTTGCCTGTATGATTACTCTTTGACTGCATCTTGACTAAAATACGAAACGAATCTACATATAATCGAGCTCATTCTTTGTAAATTGTTAATTCTAGACTTTTTTTGTATTTTGGATACAGGTTTTAAATTGATATAAAACAAATATAAGAATTTGAGTCAAATCAGTGAATATAAATTTGACAGCTACTGAACCTTTAAAGTATATAAAAGTAGACCCTGTAAATGAAATAAAACACACGACTCGATCTACTACCGCAATAGACATAAACAACAGTAATGATATTAAATCCCGAGACAATACAGAATATGATACAAACAGCCTGATTTTTGTTTTAACTACAATAAAGAACAATCAAGTTGAATATATCAAATTAAAGACCTTATATAACCTTGCGACTTCTGTCTTATGTAAGTCAAACTTCTCAACAGTTACTGGCTGTATATAGTTATGTATTTGCGAGACAGTAATTAACTGCTATAAAAACTGTTACCCAACAGGGAGAAGTAGATTAATAGGTATCAAAGGTACCAGGATTGAAATTAAATACGCCAGACGCGCGTTTCGTCTAAATAAGACTCATCAGTGACGTTCAAATCAAAATAGTTGTAAAGCTAAACGAGTACAAAGTTGAAGAGCATTGAGGACCCAAAATTCCAAAAAGTTATGCCAAATACGGCTAATGTAATCTATTCCTGGGATAAGAAAATCCTTCGTTTTTCGAAACATTCAAAGTTTTGTAAATCAGGGTCGATTACAACATAGAAAAATTATTTATAGGCATATTCTATATAACCTGCAGTTTCAGATATACATTGTTATATACAGATGAATTTAGTTTAAATTTCTGAATAATGGCTAACGACAAATCGGGTCGATGAATCATATAATTATTATTAAGTGCAATACAAAGTATAATATATAACATGGAAGTCTATAACGGTACAATATCACTAAAAATGTAAATCACGAACAAATGTTGAATATTTCTTATATCTTTCATATGAAATTAGTTAAGATTGATAGCTTTCTAATCGAAAGAAAACTGTTCAACGAACAAGTGATGTGGAGTATACGTCAATAGAACGGAATTAAAATGTAATAAAGTCAAACATAAATACCTAGACTATGTTTTGGGAGAAATTATGATAAGTGTAGCATATGTCAAATTAAAGTTGATAATTTGGAATGTGTCAATGAAACAATAACCCGACCAAAAAGCAGACAACTGCCGAAGGCTACCAATGGGTCTTCAAAGCAGCGAGAAAATCTCATTTTCGGAGGCGGGCTTCAGTTGGCTCCTGTTTTTTTTAGATAAAATGTAAGTCACAATAAACTCCGAAACATGTTATGAACTAAAACAAAAAAAACACATATAAGATTAATAAAGAACTTATTGTATTCAATGACATATATATCCATAGAACAGAACTGTATAAACTCGCTGTTAAAAGGTAGACCACTCTGATGCATTCTTCTTTTTCTACATAAATTATGTCGTTAGTTTACTCGTTGGAATTGTTTTACATTGTCATTGGCCTTTTATAGCTGACTATGCGGTATGGGCTTTGTTCATTGTTGTTCATTGTTGAAGGCCGTTCGGCGACCTATTGTTGTTAATTTCTGTGTCATTCTGGTGTCATGTGTAGAGTTGTCTCATTGGCAATCATACCACATCTTCTTTCTTATATTGAGTGTGATATAACATTTTGCCTCATAATCTTACATCTAATTTCCTTGACATGTTTGATATGCTAAGATTTGAAATATCATGAAATATTGTTTGCTACACAAGAGGTGATTCAAACTGTTGTTTTGGTAACTTTTGACGATGAAAAAGCCAACTGTGTAAATTCTTTCCAAGATTGGATTCAAATCAACTTTAAAGCAAATTGTACCTTTTTTTTGGCCAAATACTAATTGAAGTCGTCTATTAAACAATGGAACATATCCTGTTATGAACAGTATTATAAGGTTCCGTGGTTGGTACGTTACGGTTCGATACGTGCAACATATGAATAAGTCAGATATTCAAGACAGGATAGTGTTATATCGGCACATATTCAAATAATCATGTGAGAACCGTCACATTTATGAATAAGGAGTTGTGGGGCGATTGCTAATGAGACAACTATCCACTAGCGACCAAATCAGGTAGATGTTAGCAGTTATGAGTAACTAACAGACTTTCACCAATTAACAAAATCATTACCGTTTAGCAAGTTATAGACGGATATGACGGTACACAAGAAATTTAAAAAACGCATGCCGTATTTAGATATATGAAGATGTGGTATGATTACCAATGAGACAACTCTCCATCATAATAACAACTGATAAAAGTTAACCATTATAGGCCAAGGTACGGCCTTCAACACGGAACCCTGGCTCACACCGAACAGCAAGCTATAAAGGGTCCCAAAATTACTAGTGTCAAACCATTCAAACGGGAAAACCAACGGTCTAATCTTAATAAAAACGAGAAACGAGAAACACGTATGAACTACATAAACAGACGAAAACCACTGTACATTAGATTGCTGACTTAGGACAGGTGCAAACATTTATGTCTAAAACCAAAAACGAGAGAACTAAATGGTATATTGTAACAAAACACGCATAATGTATTGACCTCTCATAATAAAAAAAAATTGAAATGATACTGCCTGAAAATTTACAACAACACTTCGACACAATAAAACTTTCTAAACTAGCAAATACTTGTACATTTATTAATAAAATTGAAGGTTTTAGTCACTTATTAAAGCAAAGGTTAAAGGCTGCCTATTTATTTAATGTGGTTTTTTTTATTTGTATTTTTCTTCCATTCGTTTAAAACGTGTTTTCTCTGTCTTGTATTGATATAACGATTTAGTGTAAGAGTGTTTGCATTGTTAGTTCTTAAACAGAGCAGTTAGTTAATAAGAATATATCATTTCCATCGATCATCCCGCTGGGAAGTCGTCAAGAACACAGTATTATTTTGTTTAGGGGGTTCACTCGATAGACGAACATTTGTATTAGTCTTAACTTAAATGTTAATCGAGCAAATTTATTAAATAATTGATTTTTACTTATTTTTTACTTAACACCGAGCTCATGAGGGTCTTATATCTGATCTTATTGCTGTGTCCACAATTGTTTTTCTGCGTATTTCAGCTGTATCGGTTTAGACAATTCCATGTTTATATCACATGACATTTCAGCGGGAAATTCTTCTATTGAGACCGTACGAATGGATGTGAATTTGGATTAATGCATATGTATTGTGAAAAAAATTGTTGATGATCACATTTTCTACAACATAGTTAGATGTCAGGTTTGTACACATTTAGTCTCAACTCTGGTCTAGATTCAAAACTGAACCAGTGAACTGGTGAAGGGATACATGTGCTGCATAATCCCATCACATTTCAGACATTTCAAAAACAAAAAAAATATTGAATATTTTATCAGCTGACATATTTATTTTTATTTTATCTAATGTCAGTCATACCAACTGACAAACTCAGCGAAAAACGTGAATTCTATGTCTTTCACCTGTTATGGACGATTCTCTATAACAATTTAATTTGTATTTTAGGGGTTGTTTACATTTTATATTTTATGATAAACGTATGTTTGTATGTGTTTCTTAATGAAAACAGCTCAATTTTATGATACTTTATTATACAGAATCATGCCACATAGTTTGTTCACACTTGAGTATGTCTAAATGACCTACATTACAGCCATGAAAATGGTATATCCCAATTTACTCATGGCATTTACATGGGAATTCTGCAAATACCATACTGCCATATCGAAATTACCAATTACAAAACAAATATATACATGTACATATATAGCCACAGAAGTTTGAAATCCTAGCACTGACGGTGTAAAGATATGACAAACTCGACTATCACAGTAGAATCAAGAAATAGGGAGGTATACCCGGAGGTACACCGCAATTCCCATCCTTATTTTTATCTAGAAAAGGACGGGAGGGGGTGGCAGGGGCGGATCCAGCCATTTGAAAAAAGGGGGGCCCAACCAAGGACAAAGGGGGGAGTTCCAACTATATGTCCCCATTCAAATGCATTGATCGGCTAAAAAAATTGGGGGGGGGGGGGTCCAACATATTAAAACAATATTAAAATTTTGGTATAACTACAGAATTACAACTTATGACAAAACTTTGAATTTCTTACTAAAATAAGTTCTTTAAAAATCACTTATTTCAATAAGTCCCCTGACTTAAACAGACATATATTTTTTGTTGGCCTTACTCTTTGTAATTTCTATGTGTATCCACCCTAAAGAAAAGTTGTTTGGAATGAAATGAATCACTCCAGATCCTCCTTAATAAGTTGAAAAGGCTTAATTTACTTCTTACCTTCTTTAGAACTTTGTTTTTCTGGGGGAGTGGGGAGGGGTAGAACCTGTTGTTTATAAGTTGTACATCATGCCATTACTTTTTCTCAATTTAATTGTTGCGTATTAAACATGTCTGGACTGGTTTTGTGTTTTTTTTTCTCTTTTTTGAAGGCTGTATAGTTGCCTATATTTACTTTGTTAATTGAACCTCTGTGGATAGTCGTACATTGGCAATCATACCACATATACTTTGTTCTATATGGATTGCAGACCTAAAAAAGTTGAATATGCTGCAAACTTCAAACAGACTTCTACAACTTATTTACCATGAAACTATTGATCAGAATTGAGCTATACATGTATACATTTATAATTGATTTCATCCCAGTCCTCAGGTACATGTACCACTATAGCTATTAACCAACAGAACAAATGCAAATACTTATAGTTTTGATGCCATGAAAGTTTTTTTTTTATTAATCTCTAATCTTTATATCAATATATTAACTGTATTCTAATATGAACATGTTGGGCTCTTCTACAGCAGAATATACAGTATAAGGTGTTCTCATTTGTATAGGCCTGTTTACAGGATGTATTATGGAATACTGTTGTCAGTCTGTCTGTCCCTCCGTTGTCAACATGTCAGACATGAACCTTAAAGGGCTTTAATAAAATTGCATAAAACTTTGGTGAATTGTTTACATCTATCGACGTGAGCTCCCTTTCGGTTTTTTTTTATAATTTATGTTTCTGAGTCCTAAAAAAAGGGGGGATAGTCCAGTTTTCAAACTTTAACTCAAAAATGCTTTCAGCAGTTTTCATGAAACATTGGTGAATTGTTGATATATCTAGTGATGCAAGCTGCTGCCTTTAGATAGAATCTTATAAATTTGGGAATTTTCAAGTTTCTGATAATGTTATCAACAATTCTCATTAAACTTTGGTGCATTGTTTATACTGTATCTATTGATGTAAACTCCCTGCTTGATTTTCATCAATTTCTAATAAGACATTAAGAAGTAATTGAACTGTATTCTTAGTACATGTGACAAGCCTAGCATGCGCTCATGGCCCAGCTGGTTGTTGAAAGTAGAATTCCTATGGATGACTTTTAATTTCTTGCATCCATTTTATTTGAATTTTAAGGAAAAGTTGTTATTTATGTTGAAAAATCCCACATTGATGTATAACATGTACAATAATCAGACATCAACCCAAGACAACCTGGATGTAATTGAAAGACATCTAGAGGTAAATACACAGTTTTAAACAAAAGACAAAATAATGAAAAATACAGCAAAATTTTGAGATGAATTATTATGAAATGTATTAGCAATATATTTAGATTATATCGTTTAAAATTTAGGTTCCATCTAACATTTAAAACTGGTATTTCGTTGCGGCTTGTCCATCAGAGGGATATTTCATCGATATGGAATCTTATTTTATCATGAAGTCAGATTTGAACATTTGGCATAACTTTTAGGAATTTTGGTCCTTAATGCTCTTTAACTTCGTACTTTATTTGGCTTTTTTAACTTTTTTGGATTCGAGCGCCACTGATGAGTCTTTTGTAGACGAAATGCGCGTCTGGCGTATATACAAAATTTAGTCCTGGTATCTTTTATGAGTTAATTGAGAAATAAAGGTGGATTAAAGCCCAAATGTCAGTTTTAGTCTTATATATGTGTGTCAATTTTACTCTTATATATGTTTAAATGTATTATTGATTCAGTGGTGATGGTAAATAGAAACTCACAAGTCTAAGATAAAATTTTATAGTTTTGAATGTTTCTTAATCAGTTAACTAAAATTAGGTGGATATATGTTCTTATTTCCAACAGAGTACACTCAACCTAAATCAATGTGTTCATAAAAACTTAGTGATTGATAGTTCATAGATACTGAATGCTTTTATCACAAATTTGTGAAAATTTTAACCGGTATTTATACTTAAAATACAATAATAAAATTCATGTCCTTTTCTTCAGGACTTCTGATCCCACCATGTATACGTAGTATGGCATGCTGTTGCGATATGGTTTTGGTCAATTGATGTTTATAAAGGACCTGTATATACGTAGTACAAAGTATATCACTGGATTGGGCTCTTTGTCCAAGTGTATTATGAAAGTGCTTTGCTTTGAGCTCAGTTCATTGTTATGCAATTCATTCATTTGGAAATAAAGATTTGACAGACAACAAAGAATTATCAAAGTTGTATCCATTTTATGTACAATGTAAGTAATAGGGAGATAATAGCATTTTATTTAGATTTGAAGCAAACATTTTTGTCCATTAGCCAAATCTATAAAAAAAAAACAACACAAATTTACCAAACAACGCTACTCTAGATAATAGCAATATGATGCCTGACTGCTATGTAACACTTTATTTTATACATGTATACTGCCTACATGACACCTTAACCCTGAGTGTAAATGGTCATCCAGTATTGTTTTAAAAAAAATAAATTATAAGGCCTATTTGGCCTAATTGAATTCTTAAACTATATTTCATTGTACATGTTCAACATTTATCATTCATTTGTTTATTTCTTAATTTTTGGGAAATAACAGCAATTATTAATTACTACAATACACTTTCATACCACTAAAAAACTGCCTTACTGTATTGGTATTACCTATATGTGTATCCATATCACCAAATGAATTGAAAAGAGAATATTTTTGCAATACCTTTTTTCATATTGAATACTATAACTTTTTATATCTTTAGACATATTTAGGAGATGTTCATATCCACTTGAAATTTATCAGATGACTTCTGTAGCAGTTATATTTTTATATGAGCCTGTGAGGCATTCTCACAAAGGTTCTTATGATGATATCATTTCCATACTGGCCAATTTTGTTTGTTTGCTTTGACCTGCTGTGAAGGAAATATTTTCAAATATTTAATATAAAATAAGTTTACTCTCTAGCTCATCTAGCCCCAAGCATCATGTCAGGCATTGTCATTACTAATGTCTTCTAAACTGAGTAAATTAATTCCTTAAACAATTAAATGTCTTCTAATATGAGAAACAATTTCGACATTAAAACGAAATCTTTTACTAATGATCATGATGATCCTCCACAAAGTAATATAAATAGAACCATACAAATAGTAAGCAAATATATGTTCTCAGATACCATCTCCCATATAAAAATAAATCACATCATGACAAATGAACCTGTTATGTGTTCCTCTCCTAGCTTCAAAATGTATCAAAAATCAAAGATGTGGAACATATTCTATCATAATCATTTGGCAATTAATGCAATTTGTGTCTCTTCCATGCCAGTTTTGAACATAAAAAACTAAACATTAAATAAACAACTCTCCTAATGCTCAGGTTGGTTGTCATATTGTGCAACACAGTTGATAATATGGGAAAAACACAGAATTTCTTTTGTCATACAAAACACTGTCAAACATCAAAACATACTATCCACACTGATCTGTGTCCACACTTGTAAATTACACGATATATGCCAAGAAAAATTATCAAGCAGTGAACATTCCTCCAGAGGCAGATGCTATTTTCTTTTTGATTAAATTATATGTTGTAAAAATATATACATGCTGTGTAAATATTGTTTTGTACTTGTAATTGTTGAATGTTTCGGGACTGGTGATTATTGATTTTTTAACTTATGGTAATTAGTTAATTTGAAAATGTATTTTGTTCAAAATGTAATTATTTTGTTATAGGAGACAAGCATCATAATATGTAAAATTTGATATTCGCTGACAGAAAAATTTGTAGAAAATAAACCGACAGGTTATAATAATCTAACGCCATTACTTTGAAAGTATAATTTTATTAATTAGGCGTACGTTATGGAGACAGCAGTCCAACGATACAATTGATCACAAATAATTTAATTTAACGCGACTTCTGATTTACTGACGTTGTTTTGTTGATCAGCTGATAGTCATAATTTGTTATATAACCGTGACATCAACAACGTTTTTTCATGGTATATTCCGGTTTAAATGGAAATTAAAATTAAATTATAAGAAATGACTGTAATATTTTTCTGTTATAAATATAACAAAAAAGTGGTGCACACTTTAAAATAACCCGCTACGCACAGTTTTAAAAAGTTTGTAATTTTTCTAACAAAGATTTGTCATCTACAAAATGTATAAACAAACTCTGTAATATTGAAAAAAAAATAAGGTATCATGGCATAAAACTATTTCTGACGATTGTCTGACTTAAATGGCGGGATTTAAGAGGGTCAAAAAGAGTACCCATCCTGTAGATTGACTAAAGCAGATTTTGACCACACAATTTACAAGAAATATTACGTTAGTTATATAGCAATTTCGAAAAACTGTAAATTTTAACTTTGCGAAACTTGATTTTTTTAAATTAGAACTGTACTATTGAAACATTCGATTCTTTTTTAAAAATACTTCTCCCTCATATTAATTAAGGACTGTTCTATGATCTCCGGTCTCGATTTTAATTTCAAGTTCGATAAAAGACACTCACACAAGCTATATAGAATAGCATTTTATGAAAATATGTACAGAAAAACCGCTTTGATATTAAGATTGATGCAGATTTCGTAGTGCGAACAAATAAAGAGATTAATTGAAATTATAGTACGATGTTCTGCAAATAATATTCTGTAAACGATCTTATTTTCGCGAGCAATTTTTTTTTCGCTACCATCGCCAGTAGAAAAATATCGCGAATATGTAAACTTTCTTATTTTTCTTACTTAACTACATCAAGTAAATTTGAGAATCGCGAAATTTAATCGTCGTGAAAGGGGAAAGAAAGGGTTGAATGTGAAAATAAGTTCGCTAACACTACTGACAATGAATTATGAGCAGGATCTGTTTTATCAAACCTTTACAGTTACATAGTTCTTTACTAATGCGATTAACAGCTCTCGTATTATGTCTTTGTCATATTGTTTGTTTTATGAGATCAACGAACGTGTTTAATTATTTATTTGGCATTGAAAACAATACTAGTCTAAGAAATTCTTGCATTTGCAAGGTTTCAGTATTTGTAAAAACTCGTAAGGATGCGACAATATGTCCTTATTATCAGAGATTGTAGCCATATTATAAACAGACATTGAACTGAACTTTAATGTGCGTATTGTTATGCGTTTACTTTTCTACATTGGCTAGAGGTATAGGGGAGGGTTTAGATCTCATAAACATGTTTAAACCCGCCGCAATTTTTCGCCTGTCCCAAGTCAGGAGCCTCTGGCCTTTGTTAGTCTTGTATGATTTTTAATTTTAGTTTCATGTGCATAATTCGGATTTTAGTATGACGTCCATTGTCACTGAAATAGTATACATATCTAAGGGGCCAGCTGAAGGACGCCACCGGGTTCGGGAGTTTCTCGCTACATTGAAGACCCATTGGTGGCCTTCGGCTGTTGTCTGCTCTTTGGTCGGGTTGTTAACGCTCTGACACATTCCCCCATTTCCTTTCTCAATTTTATGTAGTAAATATTCAATGCGTTGATTCCAATTTGTAAAGTGTATTGTTTTGCATATGGTAGCCTAACCATATCTTTAAATTTCTGAAAGAAATTACTTAGTTAAACTCGTTTATGTAAAACGCTATCATCAGATGATATCATATAACTTCTAGTATATCAATTTATTTATTTTTGTCTGAAGGTAATTTGAGGAATCATAACAGTTATTTAAAAAAAAACGACAACAAATTAGATGCCACTATTCTCCCAAATCTTCTCTGTTAAAACGGGTCCCTATCTGTGTTTACGGTCGTTTCAAAAGGTAGATGTCATGGTCAGTTGGTTTTATCTTAGACGTTGATATTGAAAGATGTCTTTTAATATCCTTAGGGATACTTACTTCGACAAATCTGAAAACAAATAATGTACAATTTCATTTTGAAACATTTCGAAAAACGACAAGTATTGCTGAAAGAAAATTAAACTACAAATGAATTTAATAAATAGAAACAAATAAAACAAAACATTAAGGACATTATGTTCCGAGAAAAATTAAATAGACACCCTGTTTGAAAAAAAAAACATCTAGTCATTAATATGGAACGCCATAGCTGTCTTATGTGGCAAATTCTATTATTTGAAGGTGATTTTTTAATTATTTGATGGGGCTTTCTTAATATAAGATGGTGCTTTTCTATTATAAGATGATGTCTTTTTATTATGTGATGGTGTGTTTGTATCATAAGATAATAAAAACCATATGATGCAAAAGCACCATCTTATTATAAACAAGAGTGCACAGACTGAAATGGCTCGCCTTTTTTTACTAACCATTGATATTATGTCGATAGTCCTAAACTTAACATGATCAAAGAAAATGAGCTGCAGGTCATATAACCAAGCGAGAAATACCTATACACCTTACAATCATTCAATACACTTAATATAGTTCACTTATTGCTTATCATTTCTAAGAAACATACTTAACCAACTAAACATTGATCAATGAACCATATAAATGAGGTCAAAATCAGATGAACCATGTAAGGCAGACATGTATAGCTTACAATCTTTGTATACGTAAAATATTGTTGAACTATTGCTTATCATTTTTAAAAGAACAACAGACTAAGACATAAAAACTTTACCAGAGCAATGAACTGTGAAATTATGGTAAATGTCAAATAGACAGTACGAGACTCACATGTACATCATAAATTATTTACATGCACTAAATATAGTTGACTTATTGCATTTGATATTCGAAAATAAGACCAAAATTCAAAAACTTTGACCAATGAACAATGAAAATGAGATCAAGGTCAGATTGCCAATTGGAAATGTAGACCTTACAATCATTCCATACACCTAATATACTAGTTTTATTGCTTAAAGTATCTGAGATATGGGCTAGACAACCAAAACTTAACCTTGATCAAGGATCCATGAAATAGTGTTGATGCCAAGCGAAAACTGTTTGACGGCATGAGGACCTTAACATGCCGAAAAAAGATATCCTATTATTCACAGTAAGAGAAAAGTTAGCATTTAAATATATTCTAACTTTTTTTTCAAGTAGTCACTGAACCATAAAAAAGAGATCAAAGCCAATGGACATGTGACAGAAATTAACTTCGTAACATGAGGCATCTATAAACGAAATATGAAGCAACCAGGCCTTCCACCTTCTAAAATACAAAGCTGTTAAGAAGTTAGTTAACGTCGCCGACTGGTCACTTTCCCTAGGTCAAGCTTTCTGCGACAAAAGTCGCAGGCTCGACAGAAAAATATTCTTGAAATCAATATACTTTGCAAATATAAAATGTTTTCTGCGTTTCTATGTTGGAAACGATTCAGTGTTAGAGATTTAAATAGATATTTGCATGGTTTTTTTATTAGAAGTTTTGCCAGAAAACATTCAAGTTAATTCCCAATTTCTCCTGAAAACTTTCATTTAATCATATTATTTTCAGGTATGAAAAAGCTAGGAACATAATAACAATGAAACCTGGCTAAACCGAAAACTGCATACACCGAAAACCTGTATAAACCAAACATATTCATAAGCACCGTAATAAACTATTTGCGTTGTGAACCTGATAAAACCAAACACTAGCCAAAACCGAACAAATTTTTGAGTCCAGAAAAGGTTCGGTTTAGCCAGGATTCACTGTATAAGCAATGAAATAATGCAGTCGTTTAAGGCAAAAAGAAAAACATAAAAGCAAGTTTCATTCGGTCCAGTAAGAATAGTCGACTTCTTCCAAAAACCATAATCCTAAAGATGACCGTTTTTATGACGTATGAACACAAGACTCTTTCTGCTTCAATTATCTCCTTTTAAGTTAAATTGTAAACAAAGCATAGCATATTAGCTGGCAGTATTGAATGGATGGATTAAAAGTATTTCAGTTAGTGAAAATGAAAGTCTCCAGTCAAAGCAGTTTTCATGGTGGTTAGAACTAGACTTGCTATCAATTGGTACTAGAAATACACCTTCATGTATGACTTCGTTTATCAAATTAGCCTGTCAACACTAATGTTGTGAACCTGGATGCTCGACTCCAATTTTAATTGATAAGGATTGTCAGTTTTCCTATCGAAGGTCGGTTGTTCTCTCTGGGCATTCCGGCTTGTTCCACCAATAACAATGTACTACCACGAAAAAGCACAACCGTGCTGAAAGTGGTGTTAAAAACAATCAATCAATCAGTCGGTGAATCAATCAATTATTGCAGATAGACTCATAGTTAATAATAAATAACCGCCAATAGAATAAAGATTAACATGATTAAAGCAGGGCAGAAATAAATTAAAGTATGTTCGACACGTCACTGAGATTAAAAGTTTAATAACAAAAGTACCGAATTTTAAGGAAAAATTGAAAACAGAAAGTTCCTTATCAAATTGCAAAATCAAAAGCTCAAACTTAACAAACAAATGGAAAACAACTGTCATATTCCTAACTTGATACAGGCATTTCCTTATGTAGAAAATGGTGGTTTAACCTGGTTTTATAGATAGCAAAACCTGTCACTTGTATGACAGTCTCGATATCCGGACTTCGAAGTCAAATATTCACAATAAATATATGAACACTGTAGGGATCTACTAATGTAAAAAGCTACAGAAATGTATAATGGTTTTCATTAAGACAACTATCTACCAGTGTATACCTGACGAAGATGAAAACAATAATAGTTCACCGTACGGTCTCTAACCATCAGCAAAATACATATATGATAAGCTACAAAGGACCCGATATCACTACATTTAAAAACAAAATGAAACGAGAAAAAAAAGTCTGATATAGAGTTTAAATCAAATCTCAACTAACAAATATAAATCTGAGGTATTTTCAAAGTAACATTCTTCAAACTGTTTGATAAAGATTGAAATGTGAATAATAGACGCACAAATGCTTACGTTTATGTTGATCTAGTGAAACAAGTTCAACAGTGTTAATGAATGTACTTGCCACATTTTTTTTTTCCCCAATTTTATCTCTGCCTGTATGATTAATACTCTTGACTCCATCATGAACTGTCTTTATAATGTAGGAATCAGATCGATCAAACGTTTTGATCGGGTACAGTATTTCGTAAGTTCTTACATTTTAAAAACTGGCAGTCAAAAGTTCAATTACATAAATACTGAACTCCGAGGAAAATTCAAAACGGAAATACCCAAAATTAAAAGCTCAAACACATCAAACGAATAGATCATAACTGTCACATTTCTTACTAGGTACAGGCATTTTCGTATGTAGTAAATGATGGATTAAACTTAATTCTATAGTTAAATAAACCTCTCATTTGACAAAAAAAAACAGACAAAATTCTAGTTGGTAAATATGTCAATGTCAAAATGATTCTACTAATCAAGAAGGACCTGGTCACGAGTGTGTCTCATTCAAATCATTTTCTTCTATTTTATCTCATACACGTTCAAATTTTTATTAATTTACGACTTGAGAAATATCACAAAATTTTTATTGTTGGGTTAACTACTAAAAGAGAAAATTGAGTTCGTAGTTGAAAATGTGGCGTTGATATTCTTATAAAATGGAGGATTCCGGTTGTGAATTTGTCCTGTAACTTAACGTATTACTAAGTTACTGTAGACATAATCACTCATTGGTAAATAGCCTTTAGGAATCACAAATAATTTTATAAAGGGTTTTATATCCGTCCATTAATTCTAATTTAATTGAGTTTCAAAACTAAATTGACATATTCTCGTTTAACAAGGCTATGTACTCCGAATCGCCATGTTTTCCGTCTTCCCCGTTTTCTACTTCCGTTTATAGATGATGTTACATAGAAGATGAACAAGAACGAGGAAATTGATACATTTATTTAAAAATTCACAAAACAAAAGGTAAAAACTTTGTCTTTTAACAGTCGTATACCATTAAACTGTATTGTAGATATGCATTTATGAATGCTTGGATGAATAGTTGCATCATTTATTATTCAAATCACCAAAGTATCAAAAACATGGACGGCTTAAATAGACTAAAGTAATTTCTCTCGAATAGTCAGCATATATTTTTGTTAGAACAGTTTTCTAAGCCTAAATAATACAATTATTTTACAAGTATAAAGATACATGTATTACTTAAAATATGTCGATGTTATATTTATTTTATCATTTCCGCATTTAAAAGCTCTATCCATACAGGAAAGAAGAAAATATTGATTTGAGGAAGTTAATGTTCATCTTTATATGCAAATAAGTTTAACCTTCTAAGGGGGTATAAATGACTCAAACTATTATACATGTATACTAGGAGATAATGTAAAAATAGAGTAGTGTATAATTCAGATAAAGCAAATGAATATGTGAAATAAAAAAGTTCCGAACTACAAGGAAATTCAAAACGGAAAGGCCCTAATCAAATGGCAAAATTAAAAGCTCAAACACATCAAACGAATTGACCACAACTTTCACATTTCTTATTTGTTAGAAAATAATAGATTAGACTCGGTGCTATAGCCAAATAGGCCTCTCATTTGACAAAAAAAACAACAAGACAAAATACTAGTTGGTAAAAATGTCAATGTCACTATGGGTTTACTATTAAAGAAGGACCAGGTCACGATTGTTTCTTTTTTTAAATCATTTCCTTCTATATTAACTCGTATTCTCGTTTAATACGGCTATTTCATTTGAATCGCCATGATTTCCGTCTTCCCCGTTTTCTACTTCCGTTTATGGATGATGTTACATAGAAGAAGAACATGAACGGAGGATATCGATTTGTTTGCTTAAAATTTCATAAAAAAGGTAAACAATTTGTCGTTCAAATATCATGTACAAATGTAAATGAGTATAATAGCAGTCGTTTACTATTAAACTGTATTGTAAATGTCCATTACTGCATGCCGGGAAGAAAATTCACATCACTCATTATTCAAATCGCTAAATTAGAAAAAAAATATGGACGCTTAAAATAATTTCTCTCGAAAAGTCAGCATATGTTTCTTTTAGAAAGGTTTTCTAAGCCTACATAATACATATATTTTACAAGTTCAAAGAAATTACTTAAAATACGTCAAAATTTTATTTTAATTTTACTATTTCCGCATTTAAAAGCTCTCCCCATACAGGAAAGAAGAAAATATTGATTTCAGGAAGTGAATGTTCATATTCGTTTGTAAGTAAGTTTAAGAGGGTATGAATGACTCACACTATAAAACATGTATACATGTATAATGTATACTAGAAGATAATGTCAAAATAGAGTAGTGTATAAGTCACATTATCCTTTATTCAAATCACTAAAGTAGGAAAAAAATGGACGCCTAAAATAGACTAAAGTAATTTCTCTCGAACCCCTGCCATAGATTTCTGTTATAACAGTTTTCCAAGCCTACAGAATATATTTATTTCACAAGTTCAGAGAAATTACTTAAAATTTGACAATGTTTTATTAATTTTTCCCATTTTCGCATTAAAACACTCTCCCCATACAGGAAAGAAGAAAATAGTGATTTAAGGAAGTGAATGTTCATATTCATTTGTAAATAAGTTTAAGAGGGTATGAATGACTCACACTATAATACATGTATACAATACAAGTAAAAGTAAAGTAGTGTATAATCTACCATATAATCGCAGCCATATCATGAAGCGTCGTTAGTTAAACCCTAGTTGCGACAGTAAAATCTTTACATTTTACGAAGGCCAAGCTTAAAATGCAATATAGTTATCTCCTAAATGATACATACATTTTCAAAGGGCTTCTAGCAGTTAATGACATGCCAGTACCAGACCTCATTTAAGCTGATTGAAAAGATCAAGCACTCTTCCACCTTTTAAGATCAAACTCATCAAACGACTTCAAACACCGTCATATTCTTAATTTGTAACGTAGTGTAAAAGCAATAGTCTTTTTTTCAATTTGAGAACAATAGTTCTCTGTTCTCTGTCCTCTGTACATGGTGTAATTATGTTACATTGATAAATGATGAAAACTAAATGACATTAATATCAACATGGCGTCAAAAAATGTGTACATTGTTTTGTTCTCAGGGTTTGACTTTTATAAGGAAACACAGGGAAGTAGTCCAATGCTTGCTATAATTAGTCTGAAATCAAACAAGGGAAACAGGGTGCAGTTCCTTTACTGTCATTCGAATTTGTTTTTTTGTAAGTTAGTTTGGTCCTGTTGATCATGTTGATGTTATTGGAAAAGTCTACAATGTACCATACTATACTATTATTTCACACTGTCATTACTAAACTTCTTTCATTTATTAGTTGAGTGTTGTAATAATATATTAAATACTTCAATGATTAATATCTAGATATAGCTAAAAGGGCCCAAACAATTACTAGTGTAATACCTTACAATCATGAAAACCAACGGTTTAATTTATATATATATATATTATCTACATGTATATTAAAAAAACCGAGAGAAACACTTACGAAGCACCTCAACAAAAGACAACTACTAAACATCAGGTATCGGACTAGGGACAGGTACAACCAAATGCAGCAATTACAACTTTATAAAAGCACCAACCTTCACAATTACATGAAAAAGATAGGGTGATTTAACAAAATAGGAAGACACACTATAAAGTATCAATTAAAATGGCTGAACTCAAACAAAAGACATATTAGCACAGTTAATTAAGAAGTGAAAGATGGTTTGTCATGCAGCTGACCAGTATTTGCACTGACTCATATTTTCGGCTTGCTTTGATCAAACATCATTTTAACAGCTCAAACACATCAATCATATGGCCAGCAACTGTCATATTCCTACAACTACTGAGCATCAGGTTCCTAACTTAGGACAGGTGCAAACAAATACAGCGGGTTTCAACGTTTTAATATGTATCAACCTTCACCCTTCCTTGAAAAAATAGTGTTACATAGCAACATAGAAATACATGCAATCCAAGATTATTGACCTTACTTAAAATAATCAAACATGTTAACACAGTTAATAATGAAGTGATAGATGGCCTGAGTTGCAGCTGATCCATATTTGCACTTATTCCTAAATTCCTCTTTATTCGATAAAATATCAATTTTACAGATCAAACACATCAAACAAATGACCAGCAACCGGCATATTCCTAACTAAGTCAAGAAGTGGAGAGTCAATAGTCTTTTTCGAGTTCGGCCAATAAAGTTCTTTAAAACCAGGATGATAACGGGCATAAATCACAAACATATGGACTCGGCGAGGATTGCCGGCCTTATACCTCTCTCATATTTTTTTTAAATTTTTACAAGGTTTTACAAGCAGTTCAATGCTTGTTATAACATGTCTGAAATCAAACAACGGAAGTAGTGACAATGGTATAAATATTTCATATAAGGACGACATCTGACATAAATCAAAATGAAAGATATTGAATTTTGCCTTTGTAACACTCATGCTTTGGATTTTTTACACAAGGTATTCTATGCTAATTATAACGTGTATGAATAGAAAAAAGAGGAAGAGTGTGCATTTCAATGCTATTATTCTTTATCTAATCAGATATTTGTTTCAGATAAAATTTATGTGGTCCTGGTGATGCCATCGGAAAAGTCCTCCTACATTATTGCAACTCTGATCAACATTGTCTTAAAAGATTTCAGTTAATTATTTAGGTAAGTGTTGTAATGATATGATTCATACTTCAATGGATTTTTATATAGATTAGACAGTTGGTTTTCCCGTTTGAATGGTTTTACATTATTAATTTTTGGGGCCCTCCATAGCTTGCTGTTCGGTGTGAGCAAAGGCTCCGTGTTGAAGGCCGTACCTTGACTTTTAATGGTTAACTTCTATAAATTGTTATTTGGATGAAGAGTTGTCTCATTGGCACTCATACCACATTTTCCTATATCGATATAAGTCAAATAACATTTACCAGATGCTCTACTTCCTAATTATGTACCATGTGTTCTATGGAGAAACAACAAAGAGAAATTCAAAAGCTCAAAACCATTAAACGAATTGAAAGCAGCATAGTAACAAAAGTGTAAATTAGTTAATTCTGAGTTTAATCTATATCGTTTTCTGTCCTCTGTACATGGTGCATTGCTGTTAAACAGGATGAAAAACCAGCATATATCACAACAATATCGACATGGCGGTTAATTACTTTGTACTGCGCTCATGTTTTGATTTTTGTGAGACTACACAAGTAATCCAATGTTTTCTATAACGTGTCTGAAATCAAACAAGGGGATGAAAATAGCATAAATCAAAATGAAAAAAATATCGACTTGGCGGTACTTACCTTCGAGGTAACACAAGGCGTCCAATGCTAATTATATAAATTAATGTATGTGTCTGAATACAAACAAGGCAACGACAATCAAAACCAAGGAGTAAACAAAGACTCGTAAAACCAAAAGACATTTACATCAACAGTTATAAATAATAAATAAGAAACAACAAGAACTCCACTAAAAAACGAGAGTGAAATCAGGTGCTCCGGAAGGGTAGGCATTTCATGCACCGTATACGGCACCCGTCGTGTTATTTCTTTGTTCAGTTCGGTAATGATGGAGGTTATATGACTGTGGAAGAGAATGAGCGTGCCGTTCAATGTTGATTTTTTTATTCAATCAAATAATTGTTTTAGATTATAATAATTCAGCCCTGTTAGTGCAATTGGAAAAGACCACCTACCATCCTGTACAATTGCTCCACACTATCATTTCCTTCATTGAAATAGGTAAGTGCTGGAATAATCTATTATATAAACTTCAATGAATAAGTTAAATAAGAACTAATAGATTGCAGCACTCTCTGCTCACAGCTGACTGTTATTTTCTTTTATTTAATTTGATCATTCTGTACAATTGTTCCACATTGTTATTAAAATATTTCCTTCATTGATTTATGTTAGTATGTAATAAAATGCTATAAACCTCAGTGAATAATTTATTAATGAATGGCCGTTCAGGGTTAACCACGGAGAAGCATTTAGCTAAGAAGGATGTTTCACCTTGGCACAACATGAAATGGCTTGTACTTTTTTGAGAAGCAACTAATAACAATTGTGTTATCTCAATATGCCCCGATAAAAGATGGACGAAAGATACCAAAGGGACAGTCAAACTCATAAATCTAAAACAAACTGACAACGCCATGGCTAAAAATAAAAAAAGACAAACAGAAAAACAATAGTACACATGACACAACATAGAAAACTAAAGAATAAACAACACGAACCCCACCAAAAACTAGGGGTGATCTCAGGTGCTCCGGAAGGGTAAGCAGATCCTGCTCCACATGTGGCACCCGTCGTGTTGCTTATGTGATTACAAATCCGGTAAATAGTCTAATTCGGTAGGTCACATTCATGAAAGGGAAGGGGATTGTAGTTACGACTGATAAAGGTTTGAATACACTGAATGTTTACATAAAAATTGCTTCTTTTACTCACAGCTGGTAATTAGTCATAGGGTTCGAAATATCCCTTCTTACAATTTTAGCTCACTTGGCCATAAAGGCAGGTCTGCGTGTTTGCTGTATATTATTTGGCTTCCTTTTTTTTTTACCAATATCGTCTCCTCTAAAACTACCGGGAACAGTTTAACCAAGCATCGACAATGGTGTATCGTGTTTTAAAATGATGACCCCGTCTGTTAACAAACATGACAAACATTGTTTAATATAGAACATAAGGGTAAAATACAATGTTTTCTATTTCAAGAAAACAACTATAGATCGGGAAATTATGACAGAGGCAACAAATGTGAAATTGATTAGATCTACATAAAGTCTTTTAAATCAAACTGTCATTCAGCTTTTTATATGAGTTTAACATGATTAAAATTGGTTATAAACAACGAATTTTTCATTTTATTTTTCATCCTTGAGTGGATTTCTGAATGAACATACTGGTTAATAACGTGGTGATGTACGGATGCTGGCGGGGTAGGGTCAGACAGCGGGGGTGCGCGCGGATGTGGTGGCATTTGCCAAACAGTGTCCATGCATTAATTGAAAACGATTTGAGGAAATCTTTTCAAGTTACATATGTTGTTTCCTGTGACTGAATGAAAGTCAAGTTCGATTTCACGAATTTATCTTTTATCGTTGTTGAGTTGTAAATCTTGAAAAAGTGAATTGTTTTACCTAGATTTATTTTGGCCTTTGCATATGTGAATGTTTTTTTTTTAGTTGGCCCTTGTTTGGGTCCAGATTTGTAAATATCATTTTCAGGCAGAAAAATCAGGTTTGCTGTCAATCTGACAGTTTTGTGTTGCCCATTAATCCCGAAAATTGTAATAATTAGAAATTCGAAACTGCAAAAAATATTCAGCAAGACAAGATTTTCATTAGAGACTTGATTGAAGTTTATGCCTTTCTTACATTTAAAAGGTCTGTTTATGTCTACAGTTGTTTCTTTATATAATCAACTTATTTTTCAGATTGCAGAAGATTTCACATTTTTCACTGGAAAGGAAAAGTTGTTGGAACTTAAAAAGTGCACATTCCTGTTACCAAGATACTGCTTTTAAGAAACAAGTACACTTATAATATGTAGGCGACTGAGTGAAACTTTGCTCCTCTTCCCTACAAGGTAATATTGCCTTCATGGTTAAACAGCTGTATTGAAAGGTCAATTGATGCAGTTATTAGTGCATACTAAAATATTCAGCTTAAAATAGTGCTGTGGAAGCATACACAGAACTTGTCGTGATTTTCGAGTCAAGTAAGATCAATGATAAATTAATCCCAGATTAAGGGCAGGATTGTGGCTGCAAGAATCGAAACATACTCATCATTCATATAAAGTCTTGCTATATCTATATTAATTCCTTAATGACATTCAATGCATAGGTATATTTTGGTTATATATGTTGTACTTTGTATGTTAATTGTTTGTTGATATATTTTGAAATATTTTTTCTGTTCATTTCTTTTTTTTTTCTATTGGTGAATAGAAATACGCGGTCTTTCAAGCCTGATGGGGTTTAATTGTGAATAGAACAGTTAATAGTGGACCTATCTAACCTCGTCGATGTAACTATAGATAAAACAAAGAAATATCAGCCTAATATAGCCTATACAATTTTAATTTAAAAGAAGATTTAGTATTAGTGCCAATGAGACAACTGTCTGTCTACGTCCGAATACGAACAATGTTCAAATGTTAACCATTATAGGTCAAAGTGTTGCCTTCAAAGCGGAGTCTTGGCTTACACAGAACAATAAGCTATATTTAAAATGCCCCAAATAACTGGTGTAAAACGATTCAAACATGAAAACCAACGGTTTCATCTATATTAAAAACGGGAAACGAGAAACGCTTATGAGCAAACCAAACAAACGACAACTACTGAACAACAGGCTCCTGACAAGTGCATCGGGTTAAACATTTTAGTCAATATTGCTACACACAGAGAAAACAAAGGACCAAATCTAGACTGGTTGTTAAAAAAGAACATATAGAAATACCGAACTCTATCTTGGGACCTAATTAGAACAGTTGTACAGGGTTTATATTTTCTATTTTGTGTAAAAACGGGTTCCAATCTAGCATTGCCTTTATGGAAAAAAAACGTTACAATACTAAACTCTGTGTGGCCTAATTATTTTTTATGGTGAATAGAACATAAATACTGAACGAGATCAGTTGTTCATATAAAGTTGAATTGAGTCCAGGTGATATCAGACAGTAATTCAAGAACACCCAAAACCACAATGCCTCTATTCACCCAACCATTATCTCATGACTCCTGAATGTATTTTATTCAATTTCAGGACATCATGGCAGGTTTGAATGAGGTAAGAATTTTCTCGTAAGATGTACGATTTGCATGTGACTTACTGTTGTCTTTTCTGCACGAAAAGAAATATGTATGTTTTATTTTGGCATAAAAACTAAAGGAATATAGGTATGATTTATTAATGAATTAAATTTCAATTTGTGAAATACTGTTGTCTGTACTTATATTTTACAGGAAAATATTTGGTTACAGACAGCAATTTCACTCTGTCTTGGTAGTCGTTGTATTTGATATGCACCGTCGGTGGCGGTGCTTAACCATATATCAGTTTATGATTATATATGGTTTATGGTGAAAAATTAGTTGAAGGTCAATGATAGTTGGTCTGAAGTTATATAAATATTAACACATCTCATTTGAATGGAAATCTTTTGGCTTTTGCCCGTCAGTCATAGTCTATTGATTTTGAAACGTTTGCTTAGTTTTCATGTATTAGATTGTGATGGATCAGTTTAAATAGAACCGTTTGTGATAGATCAATGATAATGAAATATTTACATAATACCAAATTTTAACTTCAAATTTAATAATTTTCCAACAGGTAACGTACTCATTGGTCAAACATTTTGGTACCTGGTCATGCATATCAAACAAAAAAAAGTAGAGTTAAACATATAATCTTTGCTTTTTTTTGGAAAGTTAACTGTTTTCCTAAGACTTTGTCGTGAATAGAAAACTTATAAAAACACTTAATTTTCTACCTCACTTCAACAATCGTACGCTAAATTTAACAAGCTTCAGCTTGATTTGACTTCTTCAAAATGTTCATACTTGAACAAGTACTAGAATGATCTACCACAGAAATTAAATCTTCATAGTCATAAGTCGATAATATGAAAATAGTGATTGGCTCAGTCTAAGATGAACAATTAATTTTATGTCAATAATATAAATAGTGTTCAGTGCTATGAACCAGAATACTTAAGAAATAATTCATGGGGGCTTGAATATATCGTGATTTTACCACGGGTTGGCCCTTTATGACAAATATTTTACCCTGAGCGATAGCGAGGGGTAAAATATCGGCATGAAGGGACAACCCGTGGTAAAATCTAGATATATACAGCAAAGCTTTTTATTCGGGTAAACACAAATACTTGTAATTTTATCAATATAAAGTAAGCATTTAATGTTGAATGGTCTGAATTTAAATATTTATACAGAGAGTTTTATATTTATAAAAAAAGTCAAGTTTCAAAAAGGGGATTGTTTTTTAAAATAAAAAAATCTCAAGATATATTAGTATTTAATTTTACCTTAAAAGCAGAAGAAAAACAATTTATCCATTCGGTCTTCACAAACTATGTCCGTCCGATCTTTTTCATTCCATTCACTGAAATGATGATTACCTATGTTTTACATTTAGTTTATAAAAAGTGAACTCTTATTTAGGTTTCAATATTACAATGGGAAAAGATAATTTTGTAAGGTCACTCGAAAGTGTGAATATGTTATAAATTGGCCAGACAATACTTGGGAATGTTTTATAAAGATGACCAGGTATTGTCTAACCTATAAGAAGTGGCAAAATTTATATAACCGATTAAAAAGATATATTTGATATGCAAACATATAGCCATTGACAAGACAATTGAGATTTTATAGCTCCAACCCCTCATCATGGTTCATTAAACCTGAGAAACGTTTATATAGTTTACAAGTTAAAGTTTGAATTTAGGTTTAAAAGAGGGACGAAAGATACCAAAGGGACAAAGGGACAACGCCATGGCTAAAAATAAAAAAAAAATAAAAAAAAAAAAAAAAAAAAAAAAAAAAAAATTTAAGTTTGTTTAAATCGATATACTTAAGATAAGTGAATGATATTTGTTTTGCAGTTGTATTAGTAATAACACATCTTATTTCCATGAAATTTGTTCAGCCCTGTACCATGTGTACCGTATGTCACTGTTGATTGCCTTTAAATTTGTGTATAATTTACATGTTAAAGTATTGCTATTTTAATTTCAGCATTTTTAATGTCAAAATATTAAAAAAGCAAGCCATATTTCTGTGTTTATTAGTCTTTGTGTCAATTTATAGGCTTATAATCTCCAGTAATAATAATGCTGTAATTAATCAAATCGCATGCAAGCAATAAGATTTTTTCAGTCTGTGTAAAGACGATTTACCGGATGTGTCATAACATAAGAAACACGACAGGTGCCACATGTGGAGCTGGATCTGCTTACCCTTCCAGAGCACCTGGCACCAGCCACAGTGTTTGGTGGGAATGGTGTTGCTTGGTCTTCAGTTTTCTGTGTTGTGTCTTCCGAACTATTCTTTGTATGTTTGTTATTTATTTTTAATCATTGCATTGTCAGTTTGTTTTTAATCTATTAGTTTGACTGTCCCTCTCCTATGTTTCGTCCCTCTATTATGCCGAACAGTAATTCCTATGGGAATTTGCATTGTCTATATTTACATAATTGCAACTCATGGCTATGTGTTCAAGACCTTAATGACAAGACTTTGATTTATTTACAGGAACTAAATAATGCTGCTTTCTATGGCAGATTAAAAGATTTGAAAAAATGCATACAAAAAGGGGCAGACTTGGAATATAGAGATTTTGTGAGTAAAATTATAGAAATTTACCTGCACACGAAAACATTATGCAAGATCAGTTCACCGTTCTTAATTTCTTTGCGCCTGGACGATATTGATGTGATATTTTGTATTATTAGTTACATAGTGTGCTAGTGACCTAGTAATGTACGGCATATATTGGGCCAGTAAATTCCATAATGGGTGAGAGCGAAATAGTTTTTACTTAACAATTAAAATGGAAAAATTTAGGCCTAATTTATAAAGTTTATAATTCATCAGTTACATTATGTTTAATTTATATATGAAATATCATATTATGAAAAAAAAGGGGGGATTCCATATTCACAAAAGTTAAAATAAAGTGGATGTAAGCAATTATAGACATTGATACGGACTTTAATAATGAAGAAGCCATACTGTATAGTCGACCGTTTAATAAGTAAGCTCGGAATAAAAATTCAAATAAAATGAGAAAACTAGCTTTTGTCCAGGTTTGGGACAAATCCAGGATAGTTTAAGAAAGTTATTATAATTTCAAAAACGTTTACCTTTAGAGTGATTATTTGTGAATTCCGTCGACGACGACATCAACGACAGAATGTAGCAAGGATCGTTACATGTATGTGTCGCTAATAAATTTTACACAAAAAGGCATGAATCTGTATGAACGTTATACACGACGAAGTTAATAAGTCAGAGTTCACAAGTAAATATGTATGAATGTAAATTGTAAAAAGTCGGAACATATATACACTCTAACAAATAAAAGATCATAAAATATAAGCTTTGATGAGCTCTATAACCGACTATCACATAAAAATCACAATGAATGAACATTACACTATTAGAGATGTACGTTTGACAAATGCACGTTATATGATGTACACAGTTATATATATACGATTGACGAACGCACGATACACGCTTAAGAATGAATGATTGATTAACGCGCGATATACACGCACGAAACACGAATAAGGATATACGATGCAAGCACGTTACACGGAAAATACAAGGAACGATGAATGATGAGCGCACGATAGGTACACGCACGATACACGATGAACGCACGGAATAATGGTCTGTTTGAATTTTAGAAGGTCTTCATGTATGTAAGATCATTTAACTGCACTTATATTTTTTGCGCTTGGAAGATATTGATGTGATATTTGATATATAGTATTTCTCGCTACATTGAAGACCTATTGGTGACCCTCTGCTGTTGTTTTTTTCTATGGTCGGGTGGTTGTCTCTCTGACACATTCTCCATTTCCATTTTCAATTTTATTATCTTCGAATTTTGCTCTATTATAATGGTGTGTACAGAGTTATGGTACTTGAATTCTTAAATTCACACAAGTAAATGGTTTTCAGAATTGTTTTCGCCATACTAAAATTTTTTGATTTGATGTTTCGTCGCTGGGCTTTCAAAATGTCGTATATGACTTTTTTGGCTAAAATTTTTTTTTTTGACACAAAAAGACTTGGCGGCAGGAAATCTTTGATATTCCAAAACAGCATACATGTATAGTTACACCAATTAAAACATTTGAAATAAGACATGTTACAAAATGGCCAATTTCAGTTGTTTGTAAATAGATATAGGAAGATGTGGTGTGAGTGCCAATGAGACAACTCTCCATACAAATAACAATTTAAAAAGTAAACCATTATAGGTTAAAGTACGGCCTTCAACATGGAGCCTTGGCTCACACCGAACAACAAGCTATAAAGGGCCCCAAAATTACTAGTGTAAAACCATTCAAACGGGAAAACCAACGGTCTAATCTATATAAACAAAACGAGAAACGAGAAACACGTATATATTACATAAACAAACGACAACTACTGTACATCAGATTCCTGACTTAGGACAGGTGCAAACATTTGCAGCGGGATTAAACGTTTTAATGGATCCAAACCTTCTCCCTTTTTCTGAAACAATAGCATAACATCACAACAAAGAAAAACATAAGATAAAATATCAATTGGCAGACTTAACTCAATCAAAAAAACGTATGATTAAAAGTTTGCTTCCAAAATGTTGTATACATGTAAACTTTAAATTTCTTGTATAATGGCGTTGAGAATCAAATACTAGTACATTTCTACATTGTTGTGAAAATGAATTAAGTTTAAGGGTAATGCAAGTTTATATACAACATTTTTAGAAGCATGAATTTGAATCAAATTTCAAAAGCCTATTTGTGAGATTTTTCTTTTTTGAAAAATTTGTAATTTACAACATTTTGGAAGCGCAGCGACGATTTGCTTTATTGTTAAGGCATGACAAGTTTTATATTTCTGTTAAGGGGGCTCACGGGTTTAAATCATTTTTTCCCCTAATATAGGATTTCTCTATATTTTTTCATAAATGAACTTTATATACTTAATAGAAAAATGAAATAAAAAAATGGGGTCACCGTTCATTTAAGCTCACAATCTGCCTCCGAAAGAAGCATACATTTCTGTTAATGTCCTTTTTTCTGTTGAACTAATAGGAGAAATAAAGGTAATATCAAGATAGAAAATGAACTAAATTACAGATATCGCTAAAATTTTACAATTATTTAGTTTATGTAAAGCTTATTTGAAAACAATAATAAAAGATATAGGTCACCGATGAGTTTAAAAGACATTTCAATTTGAATGCCAAAAAATTGTTTTTTGCATCAAAGGGAGATAATTTGGAGCGTTTTCAATGATAAAAACATTGTAAAAGTCATTTGGGGCCAAACTGAATTGATTTTATTGGTTGATATTTGTACCATATCATAAAGTAATAACTGATAGTGTAATAATAAAATTTGTAACGAAAAAACAAATGTTTAATTTTTTACAAAATTTTTGTACCCGCGAGCCTCCTTAAGGTGCTTTTTTTTTGCAAAATAATGATTATTCGGCGTAAAAAAAATACATGCGAGTTATCAGTCTATTAGCATTGCATGAGATCACAGAATTTTCTTTTATGAGTCATACTGAGTCAGCCTGTCTGAGATGTGAAAGGCAATGAATTTCACACCAGTAGGAGACTATTTACAGTTCGATACAGACCAATCATTACATAAAGTAAACGCAAGTTAACGCCGCGTGCACATATTTCGTTAGTTAACTTCAATTTTCTATACTATTCAATTTCTATAATTACGTTAACGCTGTCAAAATGGAAATTTCTAATGTCTACCCGAGTAAACGGGCGTTCACTATGTGTCCGTTTAGTCAGTAGTAAACGGGCATTTACTACAGATTTCATAAATGTATTTCTATGTGCACTTGAAAGTTAACGCACGTTTACTTTTCGAGTTAACTGATTATGTAAATTCATTTGTTCATTTGAACTTTTATTTTTATTAAAACGACGATATTTTACGTATATGTGTTTCAAACCAGAACAATTCAAAAACACTTAATTTTAATTCGAAAAAAAATAGTTCCTATAACTTTACTGATTAGCAGATTTCCTATATTTTCTTTTCAAAAATTGCATGTACAAATATCGAGGCGGGTAGAAAGGTAATCGAACACATGGGGAACATATGTGGATAAGATGGGATATAAAAATCATTGTTTACGTTGCTTCGTTCCCCATTTTTAACTGTCTCTTTGAATTCCTAGCTCGATGCATTTAATACATTATTTCTAATCGTAATTCAAATGGATTTACATGATTTCAGCTTCTGTTTTTTTTCAAATGTACGAGTCAGTTTAAGGTATGAAAACTACTAAAATGTGTTTACCGATTACATATTTTGAATACAAAGAGGAGATGCTGGTACTCTTAACTGATGCGAACAAAATTTTTCAGTCATCATGTGACAATATTGCTATCATCTGTATTAGACAATCCATCTTTACATGAAAATATAGCTCATTTACTATGCGGCTATAAAGATTTACATAATAAAGTTTTTATATGGTCAGTTTTGGTTGATGCGGACAAATAATTTTGTTCTAAGCGTCAGCCTGAAGTATTCAACATGTTCAAACTACTGAAATTTGTTTACGATGAAATATTTTGAATAAAAATAGGACGGACATGCCAATTGTATTATAGGATCCATAATGACATAAAAAATATAACTGAATTACTACGCTGCTATATATTAATTTTTGATAAGTATGGTCAGTTTTGGTTAATGAGATAACAGAACTCATACTGAGTCAGCCTGTCTGAGATGTGAAAACTTTGATTTTGGTGATGATTTAATTAATTTAATAAAAAAACATACTTGAACTAAAAAAGAAAACGAAATTTAATGTGAAAAATTTTGATTAGATTTATTAGAGAAGTGTTGTAACATTATTAAATAACTGTAACTGTCAACATATCAATCGAAAATGACCAGTTGGTCCTTTGATTTTGATGTACCTTATCATTGGACATTTTAATGCGTTTACTTTTGAATAAAATAGAAGACTTGCATTTTTTCATTGAACGCGGAAGTAAAAGCGAAAGTAAACGCCCGTTTACTCTTTACAAAATAAGAAGATGCGCTGTTTTTTCGTTAACGCGGAGGTTAATGCGAAAGTAAACCCCAGTTTACTTTTTATATTTACTGAAATTTCGAAGTTAACGAACAGTTAAGGCAGCGTTAACATAAAGTGCACACGGCTAAACGCTGCGTTAACTTTTTCGGCTCGTCTACATGTAATGCTTGGTCTGCACCCAACTGTATTGCAAACAAATTCTCTCCGAGTGCTTGTTTAGAATCCTTTTATACATTTTCTGTATAAATCATTCAACTTTCTAATGCATTTTTAATGCAAAATCATTCGATTTAGTTAAATGGGGTCATCTGCTTTGACATACAACTTAAGAAAGAACCCATACTAGCTTCTTACAAGTTTGGCTTTTTTCCCTTTTTTTATTCGAGCGTCACTGATGAGTCTTTTGTAGACGAAACGCGCGTCTGGCGTAAATTAAAAAATTTAATCCTGGTATCTATACATGATGCGTTTATTTATTTCCAATATATTATCTTACAAAACCGCGAGATAGGTTCATATTGTCATTGCTATATGGGCTTATGCTATCGGGCTTGGGCTGCAAACATCATTTAAATGTTTCTTATTTTTGATCATTTTATATAAAGTGCTTACTTAATTGCCGAATATGTCTTCACTAGGAAAAAAAATCACGTATAAACAGTGGTACATTAACTTTGAGTACTTTATTGAATTCTAACAAGTCATTATAAACAGCACAACAAACAAATGATTGTCTTAATCAATTGAATCTAAGTTTTAAGTGAACATTTTAACCTAGAATGACCAAAGTTTTATTCAAACTGCGAATCTTTGAAATAAGTATATGAATCTTTTATTTATTTTTTTTAATTTATAGAAAACAGCAAACGACCAATTTCCATATCCCATGAAATGTCTTTTTTCTCTATAATGAAAACTGATACCCATGAAAATAAATGAATTACAAGTACCTCAATAAAAACATTATCATCTTAAAGTCCAATATATAGTAAAGCTCGATAAACTAACTCACTACTGATGACAAAGCTATAAAAATAAACACACCACTAAATCCCTACCTTAAATAAAAATACCCCTGTTGACAATGCTCTAAGAAGTAACACATAACTGATAATGAAACTATAAATCCATTCATCATTAGTAGGAAAGCTCTATAAAAAATTGAAAACAACACGTTTAATAATTTCTTGCGTCCTAAGCGCTTTTCTGGATTTACCTTCATCAGGAACGCTTTGGGAAACATTTGAAATCCGAAGACGAATAAGAAACGAAACCGTTGAAGAGTTATATGTCAAAACTACCTAAAATAAATAGCCGAATTCATTTAAAGGCAACTTTGCCCGAAGGAGTTGAAACCTTAGTTTTTTTATAATTTCAAAATTTATAAACGGAAAATTCTAGTACAGTGTGTTATATCATGTCAGTATCGAAGAACTGACTAGTAAGCTGATAATACCCTCCCTCGGGTACTTAAATTCCACCAGCAGAGGTTATCGACCCAGTGATGTAAAAAAAATCTAAAGACACGTTTTATAGTTTCTTGCGTCCGAAGCGCGTTTCTGAATTTACCTTCATCAGGAACGCCAAACATTTGAAATCCGAAGATGTATAAGTACTGAAACACTATAAATTAACACAACAATGATAAGAAAGCTCTATATTTAAGCACATCATTGATAGTGAAGCTCTTTAGATTATCAACATACTGATAGTGTAGCTATATGAATTAAAAGAACACTAATGAAGACATCGTATTATCAAACATCACTGATGGTGAGGCTCTATAAATTACCACCCTACTGATGGCGAATCACAGTGATGTCTTTAACGTTTACCCCATTGATGATTTCAAATGAAATTCTACTACTATCGATGATGGCAACTTAATTTCATTGATAATGACAAATTAAAATGAACTCACCTGAAGATGACGCCTTAAATTTACAAACCACTGATGTTGGTATCCTTAAGGCATAAATCTTTTGAGGGTGAATCTTTGAAATATCACACCACTGGTAGCAACACGCTAAATCCGATCAACACTGAATATGACACCCTGTTTCACATACCACTAACGACAACAACCGAAATGTGAGCACTGCTGGAATTGATACAATTAATATATAATACCATTGATGGTGGCATTCTAAAATCAATCACCACTGATTATGACACTATAAATTCATACATTATTGATGATAGGACACACAAGATTTAACACTTATGATGATGACAACTAATATTTTCACACACAGGTAATATGTTACTCTCAATGCATACACCACTGATAGTGAAACACTTTTTATTCCTAAACCATTGAGAGTCAAGCCCAATACATTCACACAACACTGATGATATAACATTCAATTCTCTGATAATGATGATATTCCTTATTCACTACGCACTAATAATGACATCTTCAATTCATTAGTGAAACATGTTTATAACCACGTTTCAAACACCACTGAAGAATACATCCTTAATTCGGTTTGCCTGTGAGAGAGCCTGTTCATGTTTATTTTATCTTAGTATTAAATCTTTATTGTTTATTCAATATTACGACGTTTGGATGTATAAATACTCATCCAGGCCTGATACGTTTGATTATTGCTTCCTGCTGTGGTTTTACTGAGATTTCTTACCTCCTCTGTTTTTTGCACTATGTTTGTTATATATGTCACTTTTGTTACATTTAATTCGTTAAGTCAGGCCTTATATAATAGTTTTGTAAGAGTCCTTTAAGGATGTACTTAGGTAAAATTTAAAAAATCAAGAAATTTAAATTTATGCTACAGTTTGACAGAGCTCCCCCTTTTCGAAATATTTGTGATTTTAAAAATAGCGGGAAAAGGCTGACTCGGACTTTTACCTAACATTTGCATTTGTATTATTTTAGGTTTAAATAGAAAGAACAAAAATTTTAAAAATTGCTTAAATTTTGGGAAATGGCCTTTTATGAGCTATTGATGTCTTTTATACAAAGAAAAATGGGTGTTACCCGGTATTGATGGTTAAATACCAAGGAGTCCGAACATTTGACACCAATTTCCAAAACCTCACCTATGTACATCCTTAACTGCATTCTCTATTATTTTCTTTTCCGTATTTGTGATACTCATTCAATGTTACAACCTCCGGTCTTTTTCTTGTTCCTGTACCCCTATTTATACTCATGATTTTACGGAATGGAAAGAAAATTATTAACAACACAACTTCTAGGTTATCTACGTGCATAAATAAACGTATGTGTAATGCCACTACAGCAAGATTATTTAACAAAAATGCACGTGAATATTCACAGGCAGATATTATGATGTTGATAGAAATAATAGACTATGTACAAGTTGTAATACTACCCCTTTTGCAGATGAATACAATTTTCTATTTTTCTATTTGAATATAAACAATATAGTCAAATCCGAGAGAAGCATATTAAACAGTATTATTGGAGAAATGGGGAAAGGTCATCTTTTTTTCGGGGAAAAGCATGGATACTGAAATATCTGTTTGATTTTAACAGGTTATTGTGAATTATTTTTATTCATAGTGTTCCAATTTTTTTAATCACAAATCATTGAAAATGACGCCCTTAATGCTTATATCAGTCATGATGAGATATTAATTACACACACCACTGATGGTCACACCACTGATGGTCACACAAATGATGATGAATTTGTAAATTTGCAAACCACTGATGCAAACCACTGATGGTCACACCAATGATGATGACTTTGTAAATTCGTAAGGTACTGATTATCACATCATAGATGATGACATTGTAAATTTGCAAACCACTGATTGACACACTATTAATGATGACATGGTAAATTTACAAACCACTGATGGTCACATCATTAATGATTACATAGTTAATTTACCAACCACTGATTATCACATCATAGATGAGGACATGGTAAATTTGCAAACCACTGAATGTCCCACCATTACTGATGGCATGGTAAATTTACAAACCACTGATGGTCACACAATTAATGATGGCATGGTTAATTTGCAAACCACTGATAGTCACACAATTAATGATGACATGGTTAATTTGCAAACCACCTATAGTCACACCATTATGATGACATGGCAAAGCAAACCACTGATTATCACATCATAGATGATGAGATGGTAAATTTGACTACATAAATATTGGTTGTTTTTGACTATTTAATGTACATATATTGGGTACTAGCACCATTAAGTCATGCTAAATTACTGAAATCATCACAATTTTAGCATTTTAGTTAAATTTTAGACGGTTTTCGTGTAAAACAAAAGTGGCCGCATTCTCGTTCATCCTGTATTTTGAACTGTAAGTTGTATTTTATGATAATACATAACATATATAAAGGTTGAGGATGAACACGGATGCGGCCACTTTCATTTTTGACAAAAAAACATCTGAAAAGTGACATTTTTCGGCATATTTGGTAGATTTTTCATATTTGAGCTTGAATCGGATCATTTTTAATGATTTAATCAGTTAAAATCTTTCACATAAACTAATTGATTCAAATAAAATAAACACTTCAGTGTTTAAAAAGTGGTTAAAATCTTTCGTCAGATGAACCTGAAATTTGAGGCCCAAAATCGGTCCTTACCGCACCTACTACTGTCTTTAATTCACTCACCACTGACGGTGACTCCCTGAATTCGTTGACTACTGATGATGAAATCCCTTTAACTTACACACTATTGACCATGTTGAAGGTGACACCTTTTAAATTCACCTACCACTGATGGAAGCATCCTGAAGTCACACATCACTGATGGCGACAAAAAAACATGCAATTCACACACCACTGTTAATGAAACCGTTAAGAATCACACTCAAATCATGGTGACATCTTAAATTAAAACATCACTGATGCTGAGATCATATCTTCAAACACTTCAGTCTTAAATTAAATTATTGTTTGTTTGCCCTTTACCGACCGACCCTGTAAATTCGTTCCGACTGAAAATCTTTTATTTGTATTAACCAGTAATATTTTATTTTAATTTCTTTCCTTCCTACCGAAAATCTTATATTTGTATTTCCTCAGGTTTTATTTTTCCCGCATAAGGTTAAATCCGTTTGGTATCATATGAGCGCTTGGCGTGAGCACTTGCATTTAGAGATTAAAAGCATTTGATGGAAGTTGATGTTGAAAGTATGACGAACGTTGCCGTTTATACATGAGGAGCAGGGTTTATTCAAAAAAGTTCGTCCAATACAAAATTATCAACGTGTGTTAAAATAGTTTGTCAACGGACGTTGAATCCTATGTAGGGATGGCCTTTGACGATCTGTAGATCAGGATGATTATTTTAAGGCTGCCTTCGACCAGCTTTGACATTTTATTTACATATGTTATGAACCAAAGTCCTGTAAATTTGAGAATAATTGTCAGTAAAATCGCCAAGCTTTCCTCATTTATAAATGCGTTGTTAAATATGTGACAATTGAGTTTCAAGTCTTTTAGATTTTTATTGATAACACCGGGAAACACGAGTAAAAATTGAAACACTCAGTCTCTAGGGTTGTAAGTAAAGTAAGACAAATGCTTAGTTTTAGCTCTTTTAACTGGTTGCATGACGATGATGGTGGGAAATGCACAGGCAGTGGCTTTATATTCTAGTCAAATATTCTTTTTATTTCATAGATATCATCTCTGATAATTTAAGTTCACAAATTTAAGTTCAAATTTTGATAAAATTGGTAGAATGTCGGAATAAAACATGCTATAATTTGCACATTGTACAGCTGTTTTACAAACCATGCTAGGGAGATATATGATATTAATAAACCTTTTGGTAGAGTTAAGCGTCCACGGTACATGTACGTAGTACAGAATGTCAGTGCAAGTTAAAACTCTTAAAAGTTCCTGGCATATAAACGTTAAAAATATGCTGCACAGCCCTATATTTTGATATTTGAAAACAAAATAGTAAGTACATATGCAATAACTTCACATTCTACATGATATTTTTTTCATAACTTCAATATTAGTAAATAGTCCCAGAAATTTTCATAATAGTAAAGATCAGTAAAATCATACTTAAAACAGAAGTTAATACAGACAAAAATGAAATCATGAATATTTTGTATCTGTAGAATAAAATATTATACCTACCTGCCTACCTTTGAAAAAAAATGTACCAAGCCAAGTTAATTTTTGGGAAGGAAACATAAAATATAAGAGTTGACCAAAACACTTCGACTGTAATAGGTTGAAGTTGCGCCTGATTGTAAACAGTTATTTTGCAAACACATCATATCATTAACTGTGACAGTTCCTTCCACTAGTAGCACGATTTCAGTCTGAAACGGTCATTTTGGTCTGATCACATCTTGATTGACTGGATTTACCGCTAGAAAAATTCGTCAAGATATTTTAGATCGTTCAGTCGTCGTTCAGATCGATAGCCTCATCAGGTAAATCAGTCTCATTAAGGCATGTCAAGACGGAAAAGACTGAATCGTCTAGCGGGCTGTTAAGATCCGTTACGACTGTGTCAGACCAAAACAGACTACGGATAGAAAATTACGTTAAGATGTTGTCAGACCGTGTCAAGGCATGTTCAGATTTTAAAAATTTGGATAAAAAACGGGTGAAACTTTCACAGTGATTATCAGGGGTTGCTCCCCTTTTAAGAATAAAATAAAAATTAGAAAGAAGACGGTTTATGTTAACTGAAATAATCAACTTTAATTCTTGCTTCTTCCTATTTAATTAATTAATATTTTTTATATTAAAAAAAAATAAGTAGCTCAAAGTCAAACTGCTGCACAAACCGCTGCGACTTGAGTTAAAAATCAACAGATTGCCGAAGTATTATTTATTTATTGAATATTAAAGCATCTGAAACTTTATAAGTGATTGCAAATACATTTGTGCAATTACTGACTGGTGCCGTGGTGAAAAATTTGTCAACTTGACTTATCAGTTATAAATTAAAGAATTACAGATGTTCTTAAAAAAATACGGGATGTCGGGATGATCATATAGTGACTTGAAAACGCGTAATCATGTTTAATTAAATTTTGATGTATTTTTTTTTTAATATTGGAAATGAAAAAAAAACATTATCACTTATTTTCTTTATGTTTTCCATATAAATTTCATTTTGGGTAAATTTGAGGCAGGAAAAATCTATTAAATAACCAATCTCGCAGTGTACAAATTATTCGGAAGACTCTTGCAATACTCTACGTAGTTTAAGGTGACCCCAGAGGAGTATCGATTGAGGCACGCTATCGTTGGCGCCATTTTAGATGCTGAAGCCGAACAAACTACAACCTGTAAATTACATCGGAAATAGTAGACACCCGTAAGTAGATTTTTCTAATAGAAAACTATCTTATATTGCCACCGGCCTTATAATATCATTTATAAATGTAAAAATGTATAGATATATTGCAATTTGCAGAGTAAGAGCCTAGAGGCTGCTTTCAGTTTCCGCACTCCATCATAACAAATTAAAATTGATAACTTGGCAGGGAATTCCGTGCTAATAAATGTTTGAAACATCACCACCTCAGTCTGACTTGAAAATCCCTTGTATTCACACAAAAGTATATTTCTGAACTTTCTATTTTAAAAAAAATATATGAAATGAGGGGGTGGGGATGGGGTGGGGGAAATATACCTTTTTGTGTTAACCTGTTATGGCCCTTTTCAAGGTGCTGGTAACTGTTATTTGAGATCAAGTTGTTCGTTAAATGTTATCAGCATTTTGGAATTTTTTTGTGACCTGTTTTTGCCAAAATCTAGGTGTTGTTAACCTGTTAACAGAACCCTATTGCCCCCCCCCCCCCTTATTGAAATATTCACTGACAGAATTCACAAAGTAGTGTATTGAATATTTTTCTACACACTGTTATACATAGATATATAGGAAGATGTGGTGTGTTTGCCAATGAGACAACTATCCGTCCAAATAACAATTTATAAAAGTAAACCATTATACATGTACGTGGTCCAAGGACACAGTTATCGTCCTTTGGTTTTCGTTGTCTACGAATATAGTCCCTAGTGTAAACAGTGTATAACTTGCATGTTTTATTTGATACACTTTCCCAATTTATTTCTTGATATTAAATGCATGCAATATTAAGTAGGGGGATGTAATTACATGTCAAAAAAAAATTGGGTGCTGAATCTTTATGTTAAGAAGTAAATTAGTCCAGTTCTAAAAGGTCAAATTTTAGCACGTCTGAAGCTGTCAAACTGAATTTTACACCCCCTTAACACAGAATTGTCAATATTTTGAGTTAGAGCTGGTAGAAGTTTCTATAATTTTGATATTATTTGTCTCACTGGTAGTACACTACACTGTAAAATCATTTTGAGAAAGAGCAGGTGCAGATTTTTTTAATTTGAATTTATTGTCTAAAAGAAATGCACTACAAAATAACTGTGTTCTCGGGCCTAAGAAGGTCAAATTATGGCATTCAACTGGGAGCCTTGTTGACATTAAAAGAATGAAAAGAAGTATTGTCCACTGTCATTGATAATTTTTTACAATATTTGAATAAGAAACTTTCTTAAGGTGCAAGTGCAATTCAGAACATATGCATGACAAGGCAATGAATATGAATAAATTATTTGAAAAATAACTAATCTGTACTTCTACTTAAAACTTAATGTATTTTGAAAAACATGAAAAATGTATTCTTAAAAGTACATGTATTAACACAGACTTTCAATTTTTCCTGAAGTTTCATTGGTGGAGCTTGACTTTTCACAGTATGGTGGTCAAGGGTCTCTAGTTCTGAAGTTTGATTATTAACTTTTTTCTACCCTTTATATTACATTATAAGAAGCATAAAAAGCAGTAGAAAGTGCTTGCCTAAATAAAAAAATCCCTTTCAGAAAGCTGTAAAATATCGTCATACATGTATATGAAAATCATTATTTTCTTTAACTTGAGAAAGGAAAAATGGGGAATTTAATAGCAGAGTCTTAAATACTTAGCTATTACTCAATTGTGTTCAATTTTAAACTATTTTATTCATCTCAGCTTTCTTGTACATGTAATATTCATTTGGTGACACTGACATGACTGATAGTTGATTTTATACATGTATAGGTATCAGTAATAATAATTATAACAAGTTACATTTTTGTAACTAACATCTAAATCACACCCAGCTTCATATAGACCAGTACTGTATGTCCTTATGCAAATTAAAATGTTACAGATTAGCACCATCACTCAGTTGAGAAAATATTGTTGATATATATTTGTACATGCATTGATAATTTAGTAGCAAGATTTTTTCAGATTTAAATTTTAAGTGGTTTCTATGTATTACATTGACCTATGGTTAGAGGAATGGTTAGGATCCGGCTTAGATGTTTAACCCCGCCACATTCTCAATTTCTGTATGGTGTCTGTGCCATGTATCATGTGTTTATTTGTTTGTTATTTTTTTGTACATAATTTAGGCCAATAATTTTGTTGTTATATGAAGGATTTCACTAATATACAACAGCAATTTATACCTGAAATTTCAACCAAGAAAAAAAGGTGTATAAATGCTCATTATTGAAGGCTGTTTACCATGTTCACCTATATTTGCTAACTGCTACAATATTTGATCTAGTGGAGACTTGTATCAATAGTAATCATACATATACATTTTTGTACATGTACACGTACCACGTAATTAATATATTAAAAATAGCTGGCCATTTAGTTATGGAACATGAGAGACAAACATTGTCATTGTAAGACCTTAAATTAAGATAAATTTATTTAGAGTCTGATAAAACCGGGCTGTACTGGAGATACAAATGTACATGTAGGTGTAGAGTGGTCATTAAGGAAATGAATTGCAATGACCATAGTCACAGCAATTTACATATTTTTGTATGTATAGTGCATGTAGTTGTTTCGTGGTAATAAGGGGAAATTGAAAAACCATCTAGTTTTTAAAATGTATAGCAACACATCCATAGCATAATTTATAAGAAAACCACTTCAGATAGCATAACATTAAAAATTGTAAAATCACATTACCATGAAGTTAAAAGGCCCTTGGGAGAACACTGTGAGTAACTAGAAAGATGAACAAAAGTTTGCTTGTTTATGGTTGTATGCTGTTCACCTTTACATTTACCTGATTTATATTCAATGTCCTTTGGTCTGTGATGGCATTGTCATATTGTAAATCATACTAGATATCTTTTAACTATAAAATTTAAACACACTGATAAAATTTAATAGCTGGCATGGAGACAGGGCTCACATGCTTCAGAATCATAGGGATACATTGCAAATGACTCTCTTTGAAACAGATAGGGAGAAGTGGAGATTTGAGAGAGAAGTGCTCTAGTACTATAGTATTAAGTGTCTACCGGTATGATGAGTTTATATATGTAAATAATGTTCTTTTTATATTGTTCAATTCAAGTTGGAGTATACAATTTAAGTCCAAATCTTTTAATTATCATAAAAAAAAATTATGTTTCATTGACTTGTTAAAATTGAAATGTAGAATGATCCATGAAAGCAACTAAATAGAGTGGTCAGGTGACAACAGCATGACTAGATTTCACTTTTGATGGTTAGGCAAAAGGAATTGATTGGAAAGCGACTTGTACACTGCTAGCATGAGCCCTGAATTAGACATTGTATTTTATTTATTTTAGAATCTGACATACACGACATATGACTGTAAGATTTACTTCTAGTCAATTAGCAAAAATCTTCTGGAAATCTATTTATGCATGGCAGTCATTTAAGACAATATTGTATTTTATCAAACTATGGCCATGTTCCTAGCTTTAGTTACAGCTAAGATAAAGAGTGGCGCAATTTCACCATCTCTTATAAGGTTACCATAAGAGTCTTGTATTTTCATCACAAAGAAGTGTTACATGTACTCCTTTGAATTATAGAATAAGTTAACATCAGTAAATTAAGTCTCAAATAAACTTTATTTTATCACCAAACATAAAATCAGGACCATTTTCCCCATTTCAAGCCTCTGTAAGTTTTCTTCTATTTTCACCATGTACACACATGCGCAAAGTCAACTTTCGAATACACATCCTAATTGGAATTTTGTACATCAGGAGTTTGTAAACATTGACCAATAAGACCATGATTTAAAACATAATGAAATATTGGCAAGCAAAAAAGGTAAGACCAGTTCGAGTCTATGGACATTTCATGCTTTTCCTAATCCCACTGACTTCATTCTTTTTTATACGGCCGCAAAAATTAAAAAAAAAATATGGTTGTATATTGGTATCACATCGTCCGAAGACGGATTGTTTTCGAATTATAACTTTTGTATTTATATAAGTAAAAAGAAATCAAAAAATTTTAACACAATGTTTATAACCACAAAAGAGGGGTTAAATATCTATTTTTAGCTCACCTGGCCCAAAGGGCCAAGTGAGCTTTTCTCATCACTTGGCGTCCGGCGTCCGTCGTCCGTCGTCGTCGTCCGTCGTTAGCTTTTACAAAAATCTTCTCCTCGGAAACTACTGGGCCAATTTTTACCAAACTTGGCCACAATCATTATTAGGGTATCTAGTTCGGTGTGTTGGCTTCAAGGTCTGTGTTGTTGGTATCAGAATCATCTTGCTGGTTGAATTCTGGTTCTCGGTCATGATCGATTGTCATCAGGTCTGTGCTTGTTTGGTCATCAAGGGGACAAGTTGATTCAAGTCTGAAATTAAAAAATCCTAATTAATAAGATAAGATATTAAAGATAATTGTATTCCAATTAAAGACTCCATTTATTACAATGATTTTTATACGATCGCAAAAATTCTAAAAAATTTGGTCGTATTGATATCACGTTGGCGTTGTTATCTGCGTCGTCAGAGTACTTTAAGTTTTCGCCCTCTAACTTTAGTTTAAGTCAATAGAAATCTATGAAACTTGAACACAAGGTTTATGACCACAAAAGGAAGGTTTGGATTATTTCTGGGAGTATTGCTGAATTCCCGGGCGGGTAATACTTTGCCAACCCTGTCTTGTATGGGACAATAAAACAAATTAAATGATAAAAAAGGGAAGTCCCTGGGGGTCACCTCACCCTATTCAATTTGATAATGTGCTTTTATCTTGTAATCAGACGAGATCCCCACCCCTAACCAAGAAATATTGGGTAATAAAACAAATGAAATGAAATAAAGGGAAGCCCCTTGGGGTCATACCCATCCCCTCTTGTTTAAAAAGTTGTAAACAGTCCCCACCCTTAAACCATATATATTCTTGCATGGAACAATAAAACACATCAAATGATGAGAGTCCATTGACTGTCATTAAACCAAAACTATTCATGAAAAAAATAAAATTACGTACTTGAGGTTACCATAGTATTGTCTGTTGACTTTTGACCTTCTAATAGCACGGTTTAACTTTTTGTTGGTTTTTGGTGATGAGCGTATCTCTGGAAACATCTCTCTAACAATTCCAATTGTCTTGTGTCTATTGTTGGACACTTCATCTAGGGTTCTTATGGCTCTCTGCAAGTGTAAAATGATTTTAATTTAATTTAAACTAAAAACAAATTGGAGAAAAAAATGAATGACTACTCAACATATGGCGGGTTTTTTTTATACCCCAGGAATAGTGCAGTAGGATTACTTTTTTCAGAGATATGATTTTTGGACTAAAAATAGTCACTTAAATGATAAATTTTCAACACTTTTGCTCTTCTTTCTTGAGGATGTTGATTTGATATAATTTGTCAAAAAGTATACACTGTGACAAGTTATAAATCAAGTTCGGATTTTGTTCCAATAAAATGAATTTGTAACAGGTACCAGGGATCTCCATGGATGAAAATTGAACCATGGAGGAACTTTCATCATCATAAACTGTATCATACACCGTACAGTGTAGCACGATGTAATGTATTTCATCCCTCCACATAAGTATGGGTGAACATGCTAATTTATTTCTTATTTGAATTATATTTATTTGAATTTTCATTATAAATACTATATAGAAGTATATATTTTCAATAATTGCCGTTTTTATTAACCCTTCAAAGGTCAAGCCCTCATGCCCCTACCTTTCCCTAAGTCGAGAATAACCAATAGCTGTCACGAAGGTCCCAATGCATTTTTCTTGCTATTTTTTGGTAATTGTTATGGGGGTTAAAAATCATGTGGAGCTTATTTTTCACGGACACTGTCAAATTCAGTAGTCATGAACCCATTACCAGTATGGCTGGTTTGCAGTAGTGCGGATGTATCAATTTGATTATAAAATACGAAATGTTTGCACCTGTCCTAAGTCAGGAATCTGATGTACAGTAGTTGTCGTTTGTTTATGTAATATATACGTGTTTCTCGTTTCTCGTTTTGTTTATATAGATTAGACCGTTGGTTTTCCTGTTTGAATGGTTTTACACTAGTAATTTTTGGGCCCTTTATAGCTTGTTGTTCGGTGTGAGCCAAGGCTCCGTGTTGAAGGCCGTACTTTAATCTATAATGGTTTATTTTTTGAATTGTCATTTGGATGGAGAGTTGTCTCATTGGCACTCACACCACATCTTCCTATATCTATATATTATTGTTACAATACAGCAGTACTCAAGTTATTTCTGATGAAATAACAATTACTGTTCTACGCCTTATTTTGTACTTCTTAAAAAAGGGGGATGCTGATTGCGCAAGTCAAAATAAAAGCATGTGTTCATCTTGTTAAAACTTTGTAACTGGATTATCAATTTATTTATTTGATCTCAGAATTATCATAAGCATTTGGGGAAACTTAGTTAGATAATTCGACAAATAAATCGTTTATCTTCAGATAATATTCTCCTGTCTGTTTTGTTGATCTATCTGTACAAGCTCAGGTACAAGTGATTAGCGATCTTAATCTGGTTATCCCTAATGGATTATACTATAAAAACAGCCTGAGGGTTATGCAATAACATGCATTTGATTAAAATTGCTAATAAAATGGTGTCAGGCTATAAAAACTTTCCAGTTTTAAACCATGGCAGAAGACAATTGAAAGATGGCACAAGTCATTTGATGATTGCGCAAGACATTTGAACGATGGCGGGCGCTATCATTAAACAGGCCATGGAGATCCCTGAGGTACATGTAGTGATTTGCAATACTCACAGAAATCAGAATGCTAAATGTTTATATATTAATTTTTCGTTATAATGATCTGAGTTAATATCAATCACACAATTCCAAATTCACTAAAATCTGTCTTTTCTTTCAGAACTTGGGAAAAGTAAAAGGACTCAAAGAAGACAACAACAGAATTATTTTAAAACCATCAGTAATTCAATCAAGGAATCTTCATATCTGAAGCCAAACTTTTTACCGATAGAGAATAATGATGATTCACTTAGCGAAAAGCTTCAAGAACCACTATATCCAGGTTGTCGTACAACACTACTTGACTCCTTGTTTAGACACTTCATAAACTTCAGCGCTAACAATGGAATGTCAAAAACAGCACTGAGCATGTGCCTAAAAAATGAGAAGACAGTATTACCAACTCCCAACTGCCTCCCTGAATCTTATAAGGAAGCATATCAAATGATAAAACCGATGATTATAGAAACAAAAAGATATGATGCATGTGTCAATGACTGCTTACTTTTCTGCAAAACAAGTGACAATGACCACTCATTAGACCGAGAATGTACAAAATGTGGAGAGCCAAGATACAAAGCAGAGTCTTTAAGTGCACGAAAAACTTTTACGTATATGCCTATTGGACCAAGACTTTCAAGGATTTTTTGAAGTGACAATATATGTAAGATTCTTTATTCCAGACAAGATCTTTGCAATGGAAAGTTAACTGACATAACTGATGGAAAGATATATAAATCTTGGTATGAAGATGGAGGAGTCTTTCAGGACATGGAGGAAAGCTGTACAGTTCCATTGGCACTTTTTTGTGATGGGCTTAATCCTCACAAAAGTATGGCAACTCAGAAGTCGATGTGGCCATTAATCCTCACCTGGCTCAATTTGCCTGTAAATGTCCGAAATATTTTAGGACCAATGATGTTGGTTGGCATTGTTCCAGGTACAAAGACAGAAGAGCCAAAAAACCTCGATCCATATTTGGACCTTTTAGTAGATGAATTGCTAGAACTGACAGATTGCACAATGTTTAATGCCTACAGAGGAGCCCCTACATCAGTCCGAATAGCACTCCTGCATTACATGTGTGACATTCCCGCATTCAGCAAGATTTTACATGTTTCAAGCCAGGCTGCACTCCGTGGATGTCCTTATTGTAAGGAAGAAGGATTCTATTGTAAGTCTTTACACAAAGTGGTTCATATCAACAATAGAGCTTTTTTACCAGAAAATCATCCATTGCGAAAAGAAAAGAATGATTTTGCTATCAAAGGTGAGGACAGAGCAAGTAAACCAGAGTCTTATACAAAAGAAGAAGAATTAGAAATCAGAAACAGCTATGATCAACTTCCAAATCAAAACAGAAAATCTCTTTTACAGAAAAAAACAGGACTGAAAGGAAAATATAGCTTCATGAGACTGCCTTACCATAATCGTCAAGAACAAATGCAACCTGACGGTATGCACACCATTGCAGATGTAATTGGCAATCTCTTTGGCCTCATAACAGGAAAAGATGATGGGAAAAAGGTACGAAGTGGAGAAGAAGAGTTTCAACGATTTAAGGATTCATGGAACAGCAGAACCATCATCAATGACGAGGAAACAGTTGTAGGAAGCAACAAAAGAAAATCAAATACAGAAGACGGGAAAAAAGCTAAAAAAGCAAGAGTAGAATCAATGACAGCAGAAAATGAACTACCCCCAGCTCCATGGAGACTTGATAGATCAAGTGTTAAAATTGCTGATCAAAGAGCCATGTCATTGGTGTATTCAACAGGATATGACTACCACCCAGACCAGCATTTTTCAAAGCCATGGACACTGAGGACTATGCATGGAAAACATCAGGTATACATTTTGACTTTTGATTTTGTTGTTCTTGTTAGGAGAATGATAACATGTATATGATGTGGGTCTTTGACTGGCACACATGTTGTTTATGCCCCAATTATGAACAGTGTGTTTTTCATTCTGTTCCTCCTTTTGTTTGTCCTGCTTCAGGTTTCATTGACCTGTAGTTGTTAATTTCTGTGTCATTTGGCATGTTTGGTCTCTTGTTGAGAGTTGTTTCACTGCATCGGCAATCATACCACATCTTCTAAGTTACAGGTCAAGTTTAATATTGGTTTAGTCTAGTGATTTTGTATAGAGCTATGATCCTTGATGTATTATGTTTACACCTTGACAAGTTATAGATTAAGTTAGAATTTTGTTCAAAAACAATGTACAATGAACAGGTAGGGGGCTATGTCTAACAGAATGTTTGTTTGTAATGGTCTTTATTGCAAATTTAAAAAAATGAGACAATTATAATTTGTTGTTGGATGTTCAATTTTAATGCTGTAATACTGTAGTACGATTTGTGAATTTTCTTGTCAATTTGATAATTACAGTACATTCTTCCAATTTTATATAAAAAAAGTTTTTTCTGTACCCACATGTACAATGTATTCATGCATGCACAACACAAAACAATAGATTCACTGAAGTATTTGACCATTTATTTGACATTTTCAGTTTGTAACCAGTGGAGCTGCACTTTGGTGTCTACGAGGACTATTGCCCAGTAAACAAGAGACAACATTAGGGAAGCTTTTTAATGTGATTGAGTTGCTGACCAGTGAATCTTATCATGAAAACGAATTGGAATTCATTATTGAATCTACAAGTGAAGCTGTTTCATTGGTGGAAAGAGATTTCCCTATTGCATTACAGGTATGAGACAAACTTAATTAGTATGTGCATTTCGTTTTATCAGTACACAAAAAGATAATTGTCAAAATTGCTTATGTTAGCTTACAGTCAGGGGGTACTACTTGTACATGTTATTTTTAATGACTTGGGGAAGTAATATTAATATACTTATATAAGTAAATTTGTAGGATACTTATACAGGTGAATTTTATTTACTTGTATTCATGTAGGTAAAACAATATTGGCTGAGTTATGTCCCTTAGACATTCAGATTTTTTTACTTGTAAAAGTAAAAAAATCATCCTATCTTGATAGTATCTTCTTTTATTGAATTCTAATGATTTCTTTGCTCTAATAGAATTTTGCAGATGTCTTTACTAATCATTTAAGTGTAATTTCATGGAAAATCCAATACATAATTAAGATCTTTGCACAATCAGTTTATTTGTTGAATTAATGAGACGAAACATTGGACTCTAATACAAAAATTGAGAAAACTTGGGGAAGAATTATTAAAGGCATGACATTACTTTTTAAAACTTAAACACTTTTGTGGGATTGTAAAAAAAAGTTACTTCTACAAGTATTTTTTTGAGAAAATTGTATTTGCAGTGTTCTGTGGATTACTGAAGTGTATGTCATATTAATTTTAACCATTACTGATACATTGTTATTTATTTATGTTATAGACTATTACAACACATCTACTTCATCATATACCAGAAGGATTTGCAAATTTTGGTCCTCTTTATGGGAGGTGGCTGATTCCATTTGAAAGAGTAAACAGTTGGATAACCCGTCAAGCTTTAAATAAAAATAAGATTGAAGCCACAATCATGGAGACTTATGCTGTAAGTATATGCCATATAAGGCAACTTTATCATATATATATAGTTATATTTCAGTCTCAACACCAGATCTTTACTCAAGTCCACCATGAAAAATTTAGTCACAAGATTTTCATGTCAATTTCTGTTTTAATGATGTCTACTTAAGAAGCTATTTAAAATACTATTATAAATTACAACGTATATGAATCAAGGAATTAATAGAAAACATGAAACATGTAGGGTCTTTGTGGTTGCTTTCAAGATATTAACCGTTTAGCAATTTGGTGGGAAGTGAATACCTCTAGATTTTTATGCATTTAACAATGGATGAATAGCATCAGTTTTCCTTCAGAAACTTTATAATTAAAGGATTTTTATTTTAATAAGACATCTTAATCAATATATGTTTTAATAAGATATAAAAGGAAAAGAAAGGGTTTTGGTAACAGAATGTGTCAATCGCACTCACTACATCAGAAAAACCAGAGGATTCAGAATAACAGGCAAACATTCAAAAGCAAGGAACATTCTTAGACTTGATTTTATTTCATGGTTAATATTATTAACATGATTAAAGAATTGTGTTTTGATTACAAAATAGTCAGCAAGTTTGGTTTTTACCGTTTTCACTTTGGTTTATAATAGAGCAGGATCTGGAAAGCAATTATATAAATTCATAATCTTATTTTATATTTAATATATCTCAAATCCAGTGTTTCTGTTTAGTTCTTGCATGTAAATCGCAAAATGGAATATCCATTTTTTAAATTGTTTCTCATGGTCATTTCTTTATTTTTTAGATTTACGATTGGTGTGTCTACATGATAATGTCTGGAAAGGTCAAACAAGATGGTATTGACATTGGTTAACTAGAGAGACTGCTTTTAGAAGATGAAAAAGATGACAGTTGTAGTACAAAAGAGAAAACGTTCTCTATTGATGATAACATTTTGAGAGAAATGTCCAATGTTTACGACTTTTGTTTGGTAGCAAGAATGAGTAAGGAAGGCAAAGAACTTGCTTCATGCACAAGGTCCTATGGAAACACTACATATGGAAACACTGGCAGGAAAATTAATTTTTCACCTTTTTCCAATAACAGATCTTCAAATTCATATGTGTATACTGTAGATGAAAATTCAACAGATTCTTTAGTTGACAGTATAATATTTGGTTCAATTTGTAAGATTTTTGAGCACGTTTGGAGAGGACAAACATACACCTGGGTTTTGCTTGATATATTTGATGATGTAAGATATGAAGATGGATTCTGGAGTGTGTTAGAGCATAAAACCTCACAGAAACCTGTTATGTTGAAAGATGTCAGTGCTCCACAGATTGTTGGGAGAGAAAATGATAGACTTCATTATGTCCGTACATGTATCTAACTTGTAATTGATCAGTTTTCTTATTTGACAAAGTATATGTATATAGACAATGTTTTAAATTTCTCCAAAACTGCTGTTTAAATTTTACTTCTTTGATACCAATGTGTATGAATGTTAAATAAAAGCTCCTTTTCTTATAAGATACCATAAGAATCTTTATTTCAGACTGCAAAGTCAATATTTTTACATGAAACAGAATATTCTGTTCATATTTACACATATATAACTGTCTGATTACTGTATATTCAGAAATTATTGCGTGCATTTATTACTGATATTTTATCATTTAAGAATAAAATGCTATATACAGAAATTTCCTATTGATTTAAAGAAAAATTTCAAAATGCGAGTCTTAATTATTGGAATGATAACCATAATGATTTTTAGCAAAAATAAAATAATTTCATAATATACAGTCCTGACAGTATTCATGATATGTTTATATATGAGTAGTTCTTTATTTATTATATATTGGAATGTAAGGTTAATTAAATAATTAAATCTTAAACTATTAAAGCTATTTAGAAAGATAGGGTTTTCGAGTATTTATCTTCAAAATAATTTAGACCATGTGTATTCTTTCTTACATGTACAAATGATACATGCTTGGTCAGAGAGTTTGACTGTTTTTATACAGATTTTGTGTACATAGATTTTTTTTTAATTCTTTGTATTAAAGAATTTTAACTATTTGTCAGTACAAACTGTACATACAATATAATATACCTAAATAAATCTATTTTATCTTGAGAGTCACACATCCTTTGAACCTGTACATAATTATAAATAAATTCAAGTGATATCTTAAGATTGAAATTACTGCCAAGCCAAACAAATTTAAAGGATATATAAGTATAAAAGTTGGCTTATCAGGCTGACTTGTACTTACTTGTATTTTAAGTGAATACTGTTGTAACAGTGTGTATTAAAAAACGTTTTCAAACTCTAGCTCATGTATTTTATACTTATCAACAAAATCACACACTTATAATTTTATATAAAGTTAGTTTTTTTTCTGAATTGAAATAAAGATGATAAAAATTTATAGATAGGTTACTAGTTCACATTTTTGACACAATAAATTTTAATTAACTTATTTGTAAGGAAGAACATGTTTTTTGTTATTGAAAATTTATCAAATTGTATCATATGATCATTGATAATTATTATTTCTTAATTTGCAAGGGTAGTTTTACATGTGATAGCTTATATATTTGATCTTGCTGTATTGACTGACTTTCAGATGTGTAATTTGTTACATTGTGTTCATATAGTATGAATAAAAATATTCTTGTACACAAATATGTCCTTCTTCCATATAGCTGAAACGTTTTTAAACAAGTAAGAAGTTATATTGGCATCAGTTACAGGCCAATAATGTTTTCAGTCACTCTTAAGCATACCTGCACACTTATTGAGCGTTAAATTGTTTGTTTTTTTCAAAACCACATGAATAAATATACTCTGGACATGTATAAAAATGACAGAACAAGCCTAACATATGTTTTTATATGAAAGAAAACAGTTAAGGTGGTACCTAACCCAACAGGGAGATAACTCTGTAAAATTTGAGTTATGTTGTGTTGTTAAGGGAAAAATTAGTGTTGTCAAACTGCTATATATATAAAACCAGTGTATTTTTTCTGAAAAAACGGTTGCTTCAAATTCTTTGTATTTTTATACAACCGCAAAAATTGAAAAAAATGTGTCAATTATTGGTATCACGTTGGCTTCGTCGTCGTCTGAAGACATTTGGTTTTCGCACTATAACTTTAGTATAAGTAAATAAGTATCTTTGAAATTTGAACACAAGGTTTATGACCACAAAAGGAAGGTTGGGATTGATTTTGGAAGTTTTGGTACCAACAGTTAAGAAATTAGGGTCCAAAAGGGCCTAATTAAGCATTATTCTTGGTTTTCGCACAATAGCATAAATTAGTATAAGTAAATAGAAATCAATGAAATTTAAACACAAGGAGGACTTTCAAATAACCATCTTCAACAAGTTAACTCATACAAATAAGGCAACATCTTTAATTTTTTTCACAAGATTCATTACCATGATGCATCATGAATATGCATGAAAACATTTCCACTGTATGTAAAGCAAACAACTAATAAGTCAATACGAGATTCACAATCAAATATGGAACAAATACACATATTTAATATGCACGCAATTCAACACAAATCTCACATGGTAAAACAGGATGTAAAACAATGAATGAGAGTTGTCTCATTGGCATGCATTCCACATTCCTCTAAATACCAGTAATTTCAGATATTTCCTATTAATGTGGTACCTAACACTACAGGGAGATAGCTCTGTAAAATCAGCTAAACGTTTTAATTACGTTGTGTTGTTAAGGGGAAATTCAGCTTCTGAATGATCAAAATTACTGTCTGTCAAACTGCTATATAACCAGTGTAATTTTTCTGATAAAATGATTGGTTCAATTTTATTTATATTTTTGTCAAAAGGTCAAAGTAAATACTTCAAAACTTTGTGAAAATTAAACGAGCCAAATTAATTTTAGTGAAAGTGGTGTGTACCACCTTAAACTTATATACATTTATATTTTATGTGGTGTACTCACATGAAGCAATGAATGGGCAACATTGCCCCTGGTGAAGTAACTGTCGGAACTGTATCCGTAGCTTATGCCTGGATCTGTTTGTGTTGAGATTGTTGCTGTGGCGACTGGTTTCCAACAGCTGCATGGCTCGTTGTGGGCGATGAGTTTGGCACAACATAAACATCCAATAGTACATATAGCGCGATTATAATGAGCAGGTTGAGAACCGGGTTGGCTGAAGCTAGTATCCATGATTTATGAAATAATCACGGTTAAAAATGATTGTTTATATATGAGGGGGGCTTACATCAGGGAGGCCATACCTCTGTCTGAGTGTACGGCAAGGGGTGCAGGGTATTGTCATAAATTCTCTGGAACTATGGTACACTTACCTGTCAGTAGATGTCAACCCTAATTAATATACTTTGTGTTGTTGTAACAATTACCTTGTGTTTGTGTACACATATTAATCGGACATTCTAAAAAAGAATACTTTTAATAAACTACATTTCATAGTAACAAAGAAAATATATATTTACAATTATTAATACCATGCACATTGGTTGAAAAAAACTTGATTTAACTTGCATGTAGCTTGCAGGACCGATTTACCTGTAACATTTGTAGGAACTTAGATTATTTTTTGTATATAAGATGACCGATAGTGCTGTCTCAATTCAGAGTTTTAACTTTAAAAAACATGATTAAGTGTGTAATAATATAGTACAGAATAGTATAGAATGTCTATCTATAGCTACATCCAACGCTTTACATGTCATGATATAATGATATTCGTCACCGATATCTATTGAGCCGCAGAAATGACAAAGTCTGTCTTGAAAGGAGTTGGTTATAATAACTTTAGGAAATTATACTGTTTTTACAATAACTGTTTACTTGTTATCATTTCAATGAATATCAAGTAATATTTGCCGATGGACGGTTGTTGAGTTAATGCACGGTATTGTGAATTTTTTTTTCACAATTGAATTTATAGAACCTTTTGTTAAGATTCATTGTCCTTTGTATCAAATTAAAATAGCTTTCTATTTCCAGTTCTTTGGCGTTTGAACACCACTGCATGCTCATCCAATGAAAAAAGGAAAGTCATAATATTTATTTTATTAATAATATAATCTTTTATTCCTAAGCAATACAACTTACAAAAAATAATTATTACAAATATTCAGTTACATCAGTGAAATATATTTACATTTAAACAATTAGTCAAATAATCATATAAGTAAGTATACCCATGCATATAACAGTACAGCAGAGTATGATCAAATATAACACATTTTTAAATGAATTTAATTTCGTGCCTTCTCAGTCAGAAATAATAACCTCCCTTGAATTGTTAAGTTGCTTTATATTATGAACAGATACTGGTGAGCACCCAGCCACTTTAAAAGGGGGTCCCATCCCAGCACAAAAAAAGGGGCGAGTTCCAACTATATGTCCCCATTCAAATACATTATCGTCTAAACAGTTTAAGATTCGACGGTTTTCTTCAACAATATGGTTTGATAAATTTCTTTCGAAGTTCATTATACTTTTCACATACTAAAATAAAATGATAATCATCTTCAATTACTCGTTTATCACACATATTACAAAATCTCGGACATCTCTCAATATTATGAAATCGACAAGTTTCTATATTCAAACAGTGAGCAGATATATGCGGTATTTACCAATAAATGGTTTTATCAATATAATTTTAAAACAGCTTGATCTAAATAAATTGTTGTTGTCAAATACATCTATGCAACATACATTTAGGCGAGATTTCAAAAAAATTAGTTCATTTCACTATTAAAGCTACCGTTTAATCTATCTTTGAACTCAATTAAAAACAAATTCACATTGTTTACACCCTGATGCATAACCGTACTTTTAAAGCGTAGTCATGTAGTCATCCGTATCAATAAATTGTTTCATATCAAAATTGAAGTGCATGAGTATTATTAACGTCTGGGATGAGTGTGAGAAATCTCTGTTGATGGAAATAAACAAAATTTAGCTGAATTTGTATTATTCAATTAATGAAAAGGCAAGCTAGTTTGTGTTTAAAATGATATTGTTGGAATGGATTTATAGCATGAAAAATGTGTGTAACCGATTTTACATTGACTTGGACTGCGAATTTGAAAATCATATATTTGTGAAATCACATTCTACAAGATGACATATTTTGTAAGTACGTTAACCTTTTATTCTTATTCTAGTATCTTTGAAATGCATTTTATAGCTGACTATGCGGTTTGGGATTTGCTCATTGTTGACGGCCGTACGGTGACATGTAGTTGTTAATATCTGTGTCATTTTGGTCTCTTGTAGACAGTGGTCTAATTCGCATTCATACCACATCTTCTCTTTTATATTTATACAGCTATATTTCTTACAACTGCATGTTATGTGTACATGTTCCAGGCTCGTGTCGCTGAAACTTTGAGAGGTCTCCTTTCAAGTTTGAAAATATGTGAAAAGGTCGGGAAAACTATCAGAAATATAGTATGATAAAAAAAAATTAGCAAAGTTCCCACTACTCTTTTTGTAAACTTTCTTGCTATTTCCGGGTGTGTTTTAATCGAAGAATGTTCTCTCTATTGACACTATGGTATAAAAACTCATCATATATACCATGATTGACATTTTATATTGACGGAAGACGTGCGTTTCGTCTAAAAAAAATAAGACTCATTAGTGCGCTCGAATAAAAAATTTAAAAAGGCAAAATAAAGTTCGAAGTTGAAGAGGATTGAGGACCAATATACGTATTCCCAATTACATCCACCGTAAGGTCATTTATTCCTAAGATAGAAAAGCCTCTTGTTCAAAAATAAAAAAAAATTGTTAACTTTAAATTTATAATTATGAACATATCAATGATAACTCTTCCATCCTTCAATTGCAAACCACATAAAACCTAAACAATTCAAGTGAACTTATAAATTAAATGATGAAAAATCGAATGGCGAACAAAATAGTATAATAGATTTGGTTTGGCAATCTTCGTTTTGAGACCTTATTGATGGGCTAGCTAGCATAACGAATTACATGTACTTTAAATGTATAAAATACATATTTTCTACAATGATATATAATTAGGAATGGAAATTAAAAGGCTTATTCAAAAACATAAAAAGGATCTTTATTTGTATATTTAAATATCCTCGAAAATATCTTTGCGTTTGAAAGCTCTTTTAATATATTTTACACGTATATCGAAATGTGTTCATACCAATTGTCCCGCTTAATACTGAACCCGCGTAACCTTAAAATTAGGACATTACACGAACAAAACATTACAATTTTGTTTATTACTGATATTTTATCATATCCACGGTTGAATGCACAATATCCCAACCAAGAAAACCGTCTACTGTTAGAGGAGGGACGACAGCCTAGATGTCGTGTGCAAAAATAATAATTACTTGGTACGGTTTCAGCTTGCGTATTGTAATTTTGAATAGTATAGATCGATTCGTGTTTTAAAATCAAATAAACGCTACTGCTTTCACTGATGACCGACAAATTACTTTAATATATATATATAAAAAAACAATGTATTTGTTACATGTTTTTGGTATAAACATATTTATGAGGAAGGCGCTACCTTAAATGCCAGCTTTATACTAAGACAATGTCCTATATATTGATTGGTTGTTGGTTGTTTAATGTCCAGTGGCAAATATTTCATGCATGTTCAGAACGAATGTCCTAGGGTACATTAACATATTGTTTATGTCTAAAAGAAAATAATAAGTTCAGATGGAAAATGTTTAGGGAACGAACATTGAACTTCAAAAGGCATGAGGGGTTATGGTATTTTTCCTCAAAAAAATATTCTGATTCCCAAATTGATGAATAACAAATCTGTTCAAGCATAAAACAAAAAAAATATTTTGAATCGAGATATCTACACCAAAAATGATTTTATCTCTCAGATATGCATTTTATATATCTAAAAACATAAAAACTTCCCAAACCGCACATGTAGGTCTGTACACGGCTGTATTTGCCAATTTGTTATGATGAACCTTAATACTAGTGTTAAATTTTGACTAAATAATTTTAATTGATAGCGCTAAAGGGCTTCGGTAGAAAAAATCTGACTGGAATAAAAAAAAAACATTATTTCTGATCATCTTCAGTTTGTAAGTTCTACATCAAATTCATGTACTAATTCAGAGTCAGTTTTACGTCATTTCTTGCATATATTTTTTTTGTTACATGTGCATGATGTAGCTTACTTTTCAAGTTTTTATATGACAGCAAAATAAAATTGAGAATGGAAATGGGAAATACAAGCATGTCAAAAATTTGCTTTCGAGTAATTTTTAATCATGTCATAGTTGTTTTCAAGAAGACACATTTGGTTTCCAGACAATAACTTGAGTATAAGTGAATGGGTCTCTATGAAATTTTACTAGATTATACTCATCTAGTATATATAGATGCAACAAATACTGATTTGGCAGGAGATGCACTCAAAATAGGGTGTTTTAAATATTTTATCTGTAATTTGTGCATTTTTCCTATGATATGTACTTCTTTATAATGATGATGTGAGTATCATGATAAATAATATATATTGGGTAAGTATATATATATATATTCACAATTGACATGCGCCAGTGCGCTGCAAAAGGATCTTCTTTTCCTTTAATTACAAAAATTGATTTTTTTCTCTCACAGAAACACATGAGTTATTTGGTAAATGAAACACTTTTCTTTGTTTGAAACTTTCAGTAATAAAAATTTAGTTTAGCCTGTTTAAATGTTTCACTGATTGTGTGAAAATTTTAACAGAAAATGTACAAAACACTTGATAAAATTGCATTATCTGCAGAATTATTGATAACTCTCCTCACAACATATTCACAAGGACATAGAACTTACATATTGTCCATGCTATTCTGATCTGAGTTTTTATTCATACATACTGGCATGGCTGGTGCTGTTTCAAGTTGTCTTCTTTTTCGGTTTCTTGAGAAGTATTTGTATAACCTGTTCAGTCACTATAAAGTGTTACAATTCCTATTTAGACGCAACACATAAACAGTGACCAAAAAGGTACTGCTTTCACATGAGAGAAGCTAGAAAAAAATTAAATGTACACATTTTCAATAATTTTTGTAGGACTTGCTTTCATATGAAATTATGGGAAAATATAAAAAATATTTTATTGGCATGAGACAATTTTGTGTCGATGAAATAAGTTATGAACATTGTTTTTTTATTTTTATTTTAGACAAGTATTTTGCAAATTCAGATAATAGATATTTGTAATAAAGCACAAAAACAAGTATGAATGTTTCAACTTTAACAATAATATATAAATAATGTTTCGAGAGACAGACACTACTGGATCACAGTTGTTGCGGAAGATTTATAAAATGTAAGACATCATCAAAAGACATGTTTTTCATAAACGATATCAAAATGAAAAATGTATAACACAACTTAAATTTCACTTATAAATATTAATTTAAACAAAATTAAAAGAGTTACACATAATAAATCAGCAAATAAAGCAGTACTATACATGTACCGTAGTTATACATGTAACAAGGGGACAAAGAGCAGGAGTTTGGTTTAAATTTAAAACTTAGCATTAAAACCCTGATAAGCAAATCCATTGAAACAGTTTAAGTTTTATACTCATGAAGTATAAATATAAAAAAGATATAATAAATCTGTATCAGTATCTGCATAAAAAAGTGTTCACCATGCATGCAGTTGCGAAAATATAACACCTCATGCAGGCACTGATTATTTTTAAATAACAAAATATACGTTTTAATCGAGGACAATATCGTTCATGATTCTTCTATATACTCTTATTCATATGAATTTACTTACTTGTATACCATTTTGAAATCAAAATGTAAAAGTGCAACAACACTTTAGATGTAGCATCGTACATATACCCATTTATCATATGTTTAGTAGTAAATACAGTAGTTTTGCATATGTGATAAATAGCCTGCTGTTTAATCCATATCGCGCAACTTTGATGCGCACCCTTTATCGCATACCCTTTATCACACCCTACCCTTTACCGCATACCCTTTATCACACCCCTACTTTTTTTTTTTTACATATATAAAAGTCAGTTTTGGGGTTTCTTTTGCTTAAGAAAAATTTTCCTCAAAATAGGTAAATTTTTTGAATGACGTCATTGTTTGGTATGGCACGTCACGAACGTCGAGTTTTCATATTGTATGTGACGTCACGAACGTCAAGTTTTCATATTTTTTGGCACACTAAATGCAACTATGAAAAATACAAAACACACAAATTAATACAATAATAAACAAAATATTTTTAAAACAACAGCACGCAAATTGTAAGGTAACCCAGGTACTTCGGATAAGTAGTTGAGCAGTTCTTTTAAGGCCTTTGAAACAAGACAAAAGTAGAACTGAAGGTAACCCAGTGCTATGGATCAGAAAACAGTTCATATAATATAATACTCTTCTGTTGAAATATATGATAAAGTGTATAATACATGGCAAAATCCGTATCACATGCCGTATCACCCTCGACCAATATCATCCCTCGGGCCTAAAGGCCCTTGGGCTGATATTGATGTCTCATGATGATACGACATATGATACGGATTTTGCCATGTATTATTCTCTATTTATATTAAGGACAAAACAAGCAATATTTTTTTTCAGGAAAAAACATCTTGTTATAAAATATTATTAAATTATAATTTTCTTCTCCGGGCGCTAATTTTCCTTCTCCGGGCGCTTTTTCTTTTCTCCGGGCGCTTTTTCTTTTCCCGGGCGCTCTCAGGAAAAAAACATCTTGTTATAAAATATTATTAAATTATAATTTTCCTCTCCGGGCGCTAATTTTCCTTCTCCGGGCGCTTTTTCTTTTCTCCGGGCGCTTTTTCTTTCCCCCGGGCGCTTTTTCTTTTCCCGGGCGCTCTCGGGCGCTCCCGGGCGCTTTTTAGTAGGACCGAATTAAGGAGATATGTAGTTAGAGACTTCTGCTGAATAGAAATATGTGGGTTCAAATTAGTTGATATTGAAGTTTAAAGCATCCAAAATAAGAATATGTTTGATTTCAACTGACATAAAAAATGTTTTTTAATATATGCTAAATATACATCTGTGGTCGTATCAGGCGTGGTAAAGCATTTTATTGCCTTTAGGTTTGTACTTTTTTTTTGTTTTGGTCATGAAAATAAATTTGAAGTTCTGTTGTGAAGTTGCTAACATGAGAATACCCAAATTGCACCTAAATTGTCATTTTTTTTACCAACTTTTATATGTACCAGATAAAAGTTTATTCTGTGCTTGTTTTGTAGACTATCCTTGTCTACAATATAGTTACACCAATTTAATTTTGAGTCCATGTAGAGTCATTGAAAAATGGGTTTGAAATTACACCCAAATAATCCATGATACTGTAATGAGGTCAGTACCCAAATTCCATACATCATTACATGTATGGTTAATTTCAAATCCTTAAAACAGAGATTTTGTTTTATTTCTTCAAATATTCCGAACAATTTGACATTATTCCATGCTTTAACTATTATTTTTTGAAGAAAAGGATGCTGGTAACAAATTTAATTTGCTCATTTTAAAAAGATAAGATAACTTCACAAGGTGAAAGAAAAGAAAGATTTTTGCAGTTTTTTTTTTGCTGAATAGGTGCAAGTTGGTTACTGAGTACAATTTTGGTACTGTGATGTTATATAACCATAAGTGTGTATTGCTAAATAGGTTGAAATGTGAACCAGATAGTGATATAGCGATAAAGTACTTTTTTGTAGAAGATTGTGAATTATTTTGATAATTTTTTATGTTTTAAACTTTTGTTAAGTTTTGAATTAGTCTGTGGGCTACCATATGATCCAGAGGGGCGACGGTCCCCCTTTTCTTTGGAAAAAAATGTTGATTATATAGGGAATCACTGAAGCATGACTGGAGCACCCCTTATGAAAAATGCTGGATTCGCCATTGACTACATGAATAACCGTGATCACATTCAACAGTATAATTATCACTGTTCCTTGATGTGGGAAATAGTGTGGCAGATGAACATAAGTAGTCATGGTCAACCAGTGCACCGAACCCCGCATGCCGGACCGGATGGCCATTATAAAAAAAATCCGAAATGTATTGCTTGCAGAGATTTTTTCTGTGTTCCCATGGCTGGACGGAACTTTTACGCTAAATATGTTATCGTTATCTATGATTTTGTGACTTTTAAATGAAATACCTGTGATTATTTGGGTAATTTGTTTTGACCTCACTGATAATGGAATGTTGAACACATGTTGAAGCAGACGAAACATGGCGTCAGATTTTGTTGTCCTAACTTCAGTAATTTCCGTGTTACGATAAAATTTAAATAAGCTACACAAGTAACCAAAATTTCTGAATTCTTGTTTTTGCAAACAAATAAAAATTCATGTCGTATTTAATATCAAAATTATTCCGATCTGTCCCGTTTTTTCAAGGTCGCGTTGAAACGTTAAATTCGGCCGCCATTAAAAAAAATAATCGTACGAGATTTAACGAGAGTGACGAAACTTTTCAGATGGGTCGTGTAGAGAGAGTTATCGTTCTTTATTCCAAAACGATGCTTCTACCATAAGTGCCAGCTAAAGCTGGCATATTATATATTTTGAAGATCATATTCCGTAATGTTATGACCTGAATTCTATTCGATGTCTATAAAGCAAATTAAATCTAATTGCAACGTCTTTTTCAATAAAATATAAGAAAAAAAGATAAATTAAGGACTTAAATGAAAGTAATAAAATTCTCCTATACAAAAATATTAAGATTAACTTGAAACAAGAATTTTACCTAAAACATAACCATTCTGACTCCAGAAAACAATGAACAAAATTCATTATTAGCGAACTCACTCTTTTAATAGAAAAGGTCAAACATTCCTAGATATCAGAGATATGCAAATTCTGTAATGAGATTGAGGACGAAAAACACTTCTGTCTCAAATGCTCTAAATATAATTTTTATAAATTTTTTTTTTGACTCAACGAAAATCAATTCGGAGTGTAAAAACACTGCAAAAAATGATACACTTAAACTTAGGATATTACTAAACGCCACATCTCGCAGTCAAATTAAAAATACAGAGTCTTTAGAACTGAGGACGGGAGACCCAAAACAATAATTTCAACTGCTACATTTTGTATTTTAATATTGTACTGTATATTTTTGTATATATGTTATGTTTGTCAGAGATCAGTTTTTTTTTATTTATATGACAATATAAGTATTTGATTATAAAAATTCAAGGCAAACGTTTTGTTAACATTTCGTTAGAAATCATTGAAATATATAACAATTTTTAAGAATATTATTCATACACACAAAAGTCATTATAATAAAATTGAGAATGGAAATGGAGAATGTGTCAAAGAGACAACAACCCGACCATAGAGAAGACAACAGCAGAAGGTCACCAACAGGTCTTCAATGCAGCGAGAAATAATGTCTGCATCAGTTGATGCATATATATTCTTACGACGCTAAAAACGGCGATATTCCAGTAAAAATTTCAAATGTAATTGTCAAATACGTGACAAAATACGTAACCCTATGACATAAAAACTTTTTTGGGTATTTGGATTTAATTCAAGATAAAATAAACACTTGATCATGACAAAATTTTCTTTGAAAATTAGTGTTATTTGTGCATAGGTCGACTTCGTTCTCTAAGACTATTTCTATTTTTTTTTGTGTAAAGAATGAATACAATATAACCGATTTTGTGTCAAATGCAGTTTGGTACGAAATAATAGCTTAAAACCTTTCAAACTATTCTAGTAATTTATCCATGCCGTATGGCGTAGGTTATGATTAGCCCTCGGGGAAAAACATTCAAAATTAATGTAGGGATAATTATGACAAGTACGTGTATTCCCGACAAACAATGACAATTACCAAATTCGTTTATTACGTGTACATGAATGCATTTTGTATAACCATTAAATCTGTGGCACCAAATCTATATATGTATAACTGTATAAATTACCCAAGCAGGAACATATATATACTAGTTAGATTTACTGTAACCAGATTCACCTTTTATATTTCTTGACACGTGTGTTGTGAGGTTGATTTATTTTTAATAACTAAATAGATAAAAAAAAAATTAACGAATATATGATACATAATTGTAGATAATACAAAACTGGCTGTATGACATTATAAGTAATAACACGGGCCATGCTTGTAAAAACTGTGTGATAGTGGTTAGTTCGTATAATAAGTCAACGTTCGGTATAGTCAGGGCTCGAGAGACTAGTCAGGGATTGTTTTACACCAGGAGCCTTTGAATTTAAAAACATGGAACTATGTTATTGCCAATCAGATAATTATTGTACAACTAAATACTATTTTTGACTCTTTGGCTCTCATACCACAATGCACATCTTCTTAATCTATCTTTACGAATACGTCGCTTCTATATATCATAGTCCATATTTAGCAAACGACAGTGTAAACCGAATATTTTGTGTATGAGTGTCTGAAATGATTCGATGACATACTAGTGTATAATGCAGGCTGTAATCTTTCAAATTTCTTCCTTTATATGTCATGCATCAAATAAAAAGTAGTATTATACATGTGAAAATTAAGGTGACAAATCTAAGGTAAAGTAGTGACTAAGACCAACGCGTCCGTTGTGTATATACCGCAAAGGATTTCTTAGTGCACTAAGAAGAAAGTTTAAGCACTCAGGACTCTAAAAAAACGACCTTTTAAGGCCCCAAAGAACATGCCAGGATAAAAGAGAATATTAGTATATAACTCATATTAATGGTATCAATAGATATAGTAATTGTGAAGTAAAATGACTTTTTAATCAGCGTGTGCCACTCGGCACGTGACCAACGGCTTAATGAAAATTCCCAATCATCACAATAAAAAGGGCTTTCAAACTAAATGGTAGACCCGACCCCCAACATAGAATGGTTAAAATTTTGAGTTGGAGCCATTAAACTGCTCTATAATTTGACGTAATTTGTCTCGAAAGCAGTACACTGCACTGTGAGTATTTGTTAGATAATCACGCGCGATTTTATTATTTAAAGCTTTAATGAAATGCTGTACGAAATAACTAAGATCAGTTTATTTGTACTCGTAACAAAAAGGAGAAAAGATTGGGCTGCCTCTCTGCAATTTTGTCTAGTTACTAATGTAAAATCAAACTTTAATTCTCCGGCAATGCACATGTTGATATATATATATTGTATAGGTCATTCCAACACTTACACTTGTTCTTTTATTTGAGTGCCGGGCTATTTAATTACCATTTTAATTCAAAGCTTGGATTTGAATCCTTCATTCTCCAGTACGTTTGAATTTCTACATACATCACAGAAAGTAATGAAAGTTGTGTGTTAAACGTCAATGCGAAAGCAAACAATCCATTAAAGAAGACTTTTAGAAGGCAAATATTTATCTTTCGTCTGACAGCACGTATACACCACAGTTATCGTAAATTATATAAACATATAAAAAAAATCGAACAAAAAAACATTGTTTTTTTAGACAAAAAGAGAAAAGAACTGATAAGTGCGGGTTTTCCATGCGCTTTTTGTAGCTTGCCTTCTTTATTTATGTTTCGATATTTCAAAACTTAATTATTCTTTTTATCTATTATAACACGTGAAAACCACACCGGTGAGACCATATATGTCATAAACTTACAGCTGGTCCTGAACATGCATGAAGTATTTGCCACTGGACTTTAAACAACAATCAATCACACTACAACTTATAGTATACTATAGTTATGAAATACAAAATGTATATTATAATGATACAATTAGCCAAATAAATAGAATACAAATACACACTACTTTATATAACTGACACACTCTCTAAACTATATAAGTAGAGAAGCGAAAAGTTTCCTGTGAATACTAAACAACCTTTCGAACAGCACATGTTTTAATGGGTTTCCATGCGGCGCTCAAATATTTTGCATGGTCTTTGGGTATAGTGTTTAGACATATATGATATTCTAAGAACCTTTAACGTATAATAGATTCAAATTCGTTATTTTCCTCAATAAAAAAAAAAAACAAGCATGTATATTAAAAACTGACGGTCAGACATCACTAATACGTGTATACACAAATTAATTAATTCTTTACGGCACCTTTTTATTAAGAATGATGATGAGAGTAATAAAATAGGTATGTGTTTTCTTACATTATGGATCAATGATTTTGTTACCTGTTGACCCGGTTGATTACTAGCACGTGCCATTGAACTCGACCATTTTAACCAAAACAGATTTTGTTTTTTAAATTAACGCCATATATATATATATATATTTATATTTATACTAAGTACTGTATATATATTATATAGATTAGAAAATAAATATTAGAAGGAAACATTGTTCGAATGAAAATTTGTATACGGTGATACTTTAACACCGTCCCGACAGAGACTGACTGCAGTATTATGATCAGCTTTCGGAATCCGGAAAGTCTTTTTTCGAATTTCCGGATGTCGGGAATATTTTTTTCCAAGTTTAATAGAGTAACTCGCACGAAAAAAAAATAAACATACGGTAAACTAGGATTAATCAACAGACAACGAATTAAAGCAACTGTCATATACATAAAACAAAAATATGCATGTGTTAATTTGCCTCCGCTGCATTTCTGTGGATTGTCTCATTGGCCATCATACCACATCTCCTGAAGTAACTTTTTTTAGGTTACGTTAAGGATTTTCCGTTACTAATATTCAAATACGAAAAACTATTTCACCGGTGTTCACAACATTTTAAGGTTAAATTTATGGCATACATGTTGGAGTGTATACAATTAACATACGCCCTTGCATTTAATTTATTTTCAATATTTATTTATATAAACTAACATTTATTAAAAAATAAACAACATGTATAGACGAATAATTTATTTGTTCCTCAACAGAACAAGAAAAGAAATAAAGAATCAACAGAAGATTTAATCTTTTTTATTAAATAATCCGGCAAAATATACTTCAAATTATAATATTAAAATACATATATACATATTAATCTAAAATTCATTATCGAGTAGAAGGGGTGCAACTCGTGGTATCAAACCGGTATACTGAACGGATCTAAACAGGGTCTGAAAATTATGAACGTAGTTTTGTATCCATGGTCTGTTTTGGTCTGACACGCTCTTAACGGATCTAAACAAGCCGCTAGACGATTCAGTCTTTTCCGTCTTGACATGCCTTAACGAACTGATTTACCTGGTGAGGCTATCGATCTGAACGACGACTGAACGATCGTAAATATCATGACGAATTTCTCTAGCGTTAAATCCAGTCAATCAAGATGCGATCAGACCAAAATGACCGTTTCAGACTGAAATCGTGCTACTAGTGTTCTGAATAACGATAACAAGAAAAATTCAAAATTTATAACATGACCTTGACCTTGACCTCAATTTCAAGGTCATAGGTCAGTCAACTCAAACCGGAAGGCCCGATGTCAATCACTTGTATGGATATGGAGAAATAATGATTTCAAATACATACGGGGAGAAAACTCCTATAAGGGTTTACCAAAACACTTCGACTGAATAGGTTGAAGTTGCGCCTTATTGTAAACAGTAATTTGGCAATCATATCATATCATTTACTGTAACAGTTTCTTTTGAATAACGATAACAAGCAAAATTCAAAATTTTAACAGGACCTTGACCTTTGACCTTGACCTCAATTTCCTTCAAATGGACCGAGGACTTCATATGAAAAGACTTTAGGCCTCTACGACTTATACCGTATGAATTTATCCAACATATCGCCTATCTTAAATTTTCAAATGGAAATAACTCCCATAAGATGTCTTCTGAGCACTCTAGTCAAAATAAACCAAATCATTCTTAAGAGTAGACCAACAATTTGGTGAAAACAGTTTGTAAAACTCTTTTACGGTTTTAGAGATATAGTGATAACAAGAAAAAGGGGACGCGGGGAGATAACTCCTATAAGAATAAGTGTTCGGTCACACAGGGTGAGTTTTGAAACCTCCATTACTGTACAACATCATTGGCCAAACATCCATTCGATATGTTGTAAAACAAAAAAGCATCTCAGACGACAGAAGAAAAAAAAAGAATAAAAGAAAAAAAAAAGAATCAGAAGAAAAACAAAAGGTCTTTCCACGAAAAGTGAAAAAACTTATTAAACAAATAGTGTTAGAATTAAACAAAAATGTGTCATTAGTTAAACAAAAATCATGTAGTGTTAAAACGGTTATGAAAAATGATTTTGATTAAATTATAGAATATTATTAATGAATTCATACATCCTACCTGAGGACATCCTAAATTTGCACAAGTGATGATTTTATCATATATTCAAACACCACTGATGGTGAAACCCTAAACTCACCCAACCCTGATGGAGACACTCTTCATTCTCACACCAATAATGATCACAACCTCAATCAAACAACTAGTGACGTTGAAAGCCTGAATTCACACACCATCGATGCTGACACCCTTAACTCACACACCTCTCACGGTGACTCCCAGAATTCGTTAACCACTGATGATCAAATTCCTTTAATTCACTCACTACTGACGGTGACTCCCTGAATTCGTTGACCACTGATGATGAAATCCCTTTAATTTACACACTATTGACCATGTTGACGGTGACACCTTTTAAATTCAACCGCCACTGATGGAAGCATCATGAATTCCCGCACCACTGATGGCGACAAAAACCCATACAATTCACACACCACTGTTAATGAAACCGTTCAGAATCACACTCAAATTATGATGACATCTTAAATTAAAACATCACTGATGGTAAGACCATATCTCCAGACACTTCAGATAATCAAGATAAATTAATTCACAAAACAGTCATATTAACGTGATTAAGGGTGACACCTTAAACTAGCAAAGTGAGTATGATGATGTCCTAAATTCATGCACTTCTGATGGAGACATCTTTAAACATTGTAGCAATTTTCCGCCTGTCCCATGTCAGGAGCCTCTGGCCTTTCTTAGTCTTGTATTTTTTTTAATTTTAGTTTCTTGTGTACAATTTGGAGTTTAGTATGGCGTTCATTATCACTGAACTAGTACATATACATATATTTGTTTAGGAGCCTGCTGAAGGATGTCTCCGGGTGCGGGAATTTCTCGCTGCATTAAAGACCTGTTGGTGACCTCCTGCTGTTGTCTGCTCTATGGTCGGGTTGTTGTCTCTTTGACACATTCCCCATTTCCATTCTCAATTTTATTAGATCATTATCATGATGCCCTAAAATCAAATACATGTGATGATGACATGGTAAATTTTCAAACCACTGATGGACACACTATTGATGATGAAATGGTAAATCCGCAAACCACTGACGGTCACACCATTGATGATGACATGGTTAAATGGCAAAACACTGATTGTCATAATATTGATGATAACATGGTACATTCGAAAACCACTGATGGCAACACCATTGATGAGAAAAGGAAAATCTGCAAACCACTGATGGTCACACCATTGATGAGGACACGGTTGATTGACAAACCACTGATGGTCACACCATTGATGATGACATAATAAATTTGCAAACCACTAATGGACATATCATTATGATGACATGATAATTTGCAAGCCACTAATTATCACATCATTGATGATGACTCGGTAAATTTGCAAACCACTGATGGTCACACCATTGATGATGACATGGTAATTTGCAAACCACTAATTATCACATCATTGATGATGACATGATAAATTTGCAAACCACTAAAGGACATATCATTATGATGACATGGTAATTTGCAAGCCACTAATTATCACATCATTGATGATGACACGGTAAATTTGCCAACCACTGATTGTCACACCATTGATGATGACATAGTAAATTTGCAAACCACTGATAGACACATCATTAATTGTGACATGGTAAATAAACACCCCTTTATGGTGACATTATGAATTAAAATCCAATGATGGTGACACCTTAACATCAGACATCATCGATGATTTAATCAAAAAATTTAATACCACTGATACAAACAGCCTATATCAACGAATATGGTGACAACCTTAATCTATACACTAGTGATAAAGACATCTAAATTTCTAACATCATTGATGATGACAAATTAAAATAAATCTCACCTGATGATGACGCCTTAAATTTTCATACCACAGATGTTGGTATCCCTCATACAAACACTTCTGAAGGGTGAAACCCTGATATATCACACGACTGATAGAAACACGTTAAATCCAATCAACACTTAAAGTAACATGATGAATTTACATACCACTGACGACAACAACCAAAATGTAGGCAACACTGATGTAAAGACCCTAAATATATAACAGCACTCACGATGACACTCTGAAATCAAATACCACTGATTGCGACACCACCAATTCAATTAACCACTGATGACTACAACAAAAGTTTGCACATCATTGATGTTGACATCTTAAATTCTAGCATCACCTAATGTTGATAACTTACATTCATACAATATTGATGATAATATACTCTACATTTAATCTTATGATGAGAAGCATATTAATATCAAACATCAGTTGCCTTTTCCCCGACTAATGAGCCCGTAAACATAGGTGATCCCTTAGTTGCTTCCCTGGGCAACTTATGGTTGATGTGACAGCTGATTATTATTAATAAAATATGTTTAAAATTTCTAATTTTAAGAAATATATATCACACATCAGTTATGTTGACACCCTCACTGCACACATCACTGATAGTGAAACACTTTTAACACACAAACATTGAAAGTGAAGCTCATGAAATGGACACAACACTATCAATTGATCCACGAACAATAATGATATGCCTTATTGACATCCAACTGAAAATAACACCTTTAATTCATTAGCCAAATATGGTAAAAAAAACTGCTATACATACCACTTATGATGACACCCTCAATTCAAACACCACTACTGATGACGCCTGCTATTCATCAACCATAATGGTGATAATTTTAATTCACCCACCACTGATTATGACTCCCTCAATCCGTTCACCAACATATGGTGATATCCCTTATTCCCATACAAATTATTATGATTCATTTAATTCCATTCCCAATCATTGTGATATCACTTATGAAATACAACTACTGATGACTCCTTCAATCCATCCACCAATAATGATAATATTACTAATTATTTGACCACTGATGATTACTTCTTTCATTCATCCCCCTAAACTGATGATATCAATTCATAAACTAATAATGGTGATATCTCGAATGCACACACAACTGACAATGACTGATGATCACTTCATGGTGATATCCCCTTCTCAAATACAACTACTGGTGACTTTTTCGATTCATCTAACAATAATGGTGATATCCATAATTTACATTCCACTGTTAATGACTCCTTTATATCATCAACCAATAATGAGAATATTTCTAATTCTTGCACCAAATGACTCCTTTCATTCATCTAGGATATTCCTATATCTCTCAGGTTGATGTTGGATTTCTCAATTCATCCACCAACAATGATAATATCCCTTTTTCACACACCACGGATGATGACTCCTTTCATCCATCCACAAATAATGTGTATTCAATATCCCTCAGGTTGATGAAGACTCTTTCTGTATCCTTTATCTCTCAGGTTGATGAAGACTCTATCAATTTATCCACAAAACATGATGACACATGTATCACCATTTCACACACCACTGAAATGACTCCTTTCATCCGTCCACAAATAATGCTGATATCCATTTTCAACACGTAGTTGATGTGTACTCTCAATTCAGACAAGAGCAATGTTGATATCCGTAATTCTCAAACAACATATGATGACTCCTTAATTTATCAACCAAAAAAGATGATATCGTTGATGTACACGCCACTGATGATGACTCTTTTGATTCAGCCATCACGAATGGTGATATCCAAAATGATCACTTACTTTATGATGACTCATTCAATTATCCACCAATTATGGTTGCAAATTTAATTCACACACCACAGATAATAATTCCTTCAACTCATTCACTTGTAATGGTTGTATCCTTAATTCTCATACAAGATGGTGATATCAATGCTTCAAACACTACTGATGATGACACTCAAAGTTCAAACACCACTAATGATGACATCTGTAATTTATCAACCAATTAATGGTTATATCTCCAAATCACACACCACTAATAACGACTCCTTCGATATATTCATCAATGATGGTAGTTTTCCTACTTCACTCACCACTGATGATGACTCCTTGCATTCACTTACAAATAATGCTGATATTCATTATTATGTCAGGTCGATGTTGACTCTCTCTCTTAATGATAATAACTCCTATATTCCATCACTCAAAATAATGGTGATATCCCTTATTCTCACACATCTTATGATGACTTATTCATTTCATTAACCAAGTATGGTGACAGCTTATATGACTCCTTCAAATCATCTACCAATATTAGTGATATCCCTAAATTTTCCACGACTTGTGGCTCCTTCAATCATCCAGTTCTAATTGTGTTATCCCAAATATACTCACCACTGATGATGATACCTTCAGTTAATCAACCAATAATGCTGATCTCACTTATTCACAAAGTTACTATGATGACGCCTTCAAATCATCCACACATAACGGAGATGTTCCTAACTTATAACTGACAACGACAACCTTAATTGATATGTATAAAATAGCTTTGTCCACTTTATGTCATAAGTTTAAGTCTGTCTCGTGTTGATTTTACTTAATGAAACTTTAAATTCAAAATCCGTTGATGTTAATCTATCAATAATAGTGATTTATCTTTTTCACACACCTCTAATGATGCCACCCAATTAATCAACTAATAGTAGTGACATTCCGATATTCACACACCACGGATGACGAAGCCCTCATTTCAAACGCCATTCATGATGGTTCCCTCAATTTATATTTATAACACAACATTTGCCACTTTATGACACAAGTTTTGATTTTGTTTAATGTTAATTTTTCACTATGGAAACACACTACGATAGATCCTCCCAACTTGGGTGTAAAACAGCAACTAGAAAAAAAAATGGATGATCTATATATTTTCTTAGTTTGCTCACAATCCTCTAAACACTGATCAACATAAAATGAGACAGGATTAATAAACAGAAAACTCTAAATTATGTTACATTGAGAGTGTTCAAAATGACAACAAATTAGTTTTTAAACTCTGATACCTGATGAAAACAAGTTGTGCTAATATCTGTTTTAAGATATAATTAATCTAGTGTTGTCAAATCGAACAGATCTCAGAAAATTATGTAACGTTTCATTTTGGGAGGATATAGGATGTCTCTTATACCATCAAAATACGTTAGTTCAATTCTTCCGATTTGCATTTCATCATTTTGAGTTGGCATTTCGTTTAATCATATTGACAAAATCTTAGACGATTGAGGAACATATTAATATGTAATTCTTCGCGATGTCAGTTCGAAATTGAATAATGAAGTTAAGTAATAAAAAGTGGGATTTCATTTCACTTGTCTTGTCCGTCTTCAATCAGTTCATTTTTACTTTTCGTAAAGCAATGTTCATTTATACTTTTTGTAAAGCAATATGTGATTTTTAAAAGACATTTTTAGCTATGTCGTTGTCAGTTTATTTTCGATTTATGCGTTTGATTGTCCCTCTGGTATCTTTCGTCCCTCTTTTGGATCATAGTTCTGACATCTTACATCTAAACATGTTAGTTATTCGTTGTTTATGTAGAATATAAATACAATTGCGACTGGTCATTTAATTTAGTGATGCTCACTGATGCATGTTAGATATATAGTATTTAAATTGATTACGCAACATTGTCCAGTTGATGACACAAGTTTGTATGTTTGTTATATGTTGATATTACAGGCAGGAATGACACCATTGTTGTGTGCAGCACAGCAAGGACACCTGGAGATCCTCCGTCATCTGGTAACAGTCGGATGTGGTAAAGAAGTCAGAGACACCAAGGTGATTATAGATATTAACTCCTCAGTCTAATACTTCTAATTATATTGAATCAATACAAAATCATCTTGTAAGTCGAACAGGTTCTATGGACAACAAAGAATGTTAGAACTATATGAATAATGTTACCATTGCATTCTTCAAATCGAAATAGATATTAAACATGACAAAGTTTAACTTTGTTTTCTCACAAAATCTCATGGTGTTATCCTCTGATTGTTTTCTGGAGTTGAACAGTTGATATGTATCATACAGATTGACAATACACATCTCTAATTCATAACAAATAATAAATACATTTATATAAAGTGGGATTTCATTTCACTTGCTTTGACTTACTTCATCCATTAATATAGATACACTATACTTTCTTCGCCATTAATTTTTTACTATGACAGTTCTGATCATAGTTCAGACATCCGACGACAAAACTTGTTGTTCGTGTAGAATATAAATACAAATGTGACTCGTTATTTTAAACAGTTTCGACTGCTAATTCATGTGTTATATGTTTCATTTATATTTATCACATAACATTGTTCAGTTTTTGTCCCACGTTTTGATGTCTGTTCTATGTTGGTATTATAGTATGGAACGACACCTTTATTGAAAGCGGCTTACAGTGGACATCGAGAGATAGTAAATTATCTTGTCACAGTCGGCTGTGAAAAAGAAGTGAGAGATAAGGTGATTATTGATTTAAATCTCCGCAGTCTGATAATAATTATATTAAAATTGAATCAATACATAATCATGTTGTTAATGAGACAAGTTTAATGGACAACAAATACTGTTTGAAACTGAATCAGAAAATAAACACGAAAAAGGTTTAATCTTGTTTTTTAACAAAAAAATGTTTTGTAAACCTCTGATTTTTCCTGGAGTTGATCATATTAGTCATTCAGATCTAATGTTAACATTTTTTTAATCATAATACATTTTTGATAAAATTATATACAGTGGGATTTCATTTTACTTATCTTGTTCTTCTTCATCCTTTAATACAATATTGTTGTTTTTTGTAGTCGTTTTGATCAATGAATTTCATTTGATCTACAACATATAAATAATGAAAGCAATAATTTCATACACTTCTTATGTTGATAACTGTCAATCATACGTCAGTGATGATGACGCTCGGAATACATACACCCAGTCATGATGACTTATTAAACACACACACACACACACGACTGATGGTCACACTATGGTAATTAGCAAACCACTTAATGTCCAACCAATGATGATGACATGGTAAATTTGAAAACCACTGAGGGACATACCATTGATGATGACATGGTAAATTTGTAAACCACTAATTGTCACATCATTGATGATTACATGGTAAATTTGCAAACCACTTATTGTTAAACCTCTGATGATGACATGGTAAATAAACACACTGGTCATGGTGACATTATGAATTGAAAACTAAAGATGGTGATACCTAAACATCAGACATCATCGATGATTTAATCCAAAATTTAAATACCACTAATAAGAACAGCCTATATTTACGAATGTAAATATCGGTAGTGACATCCTCAATCTATACACTAATGATGAAGACATCTTAAATTTTAACACCACTGATGATGACAAATTAAAATAAAACTCACCCCATGATGACGCCTTAAATTTACACACCACTGATGTTGGTTTCTATGATATATACACTCTAAAGGGTGAAACCCTGAAATATTACACGACTGATAATAACACGCTAAATTCAATCAACAGTAAAGGTGACATCCTATATTCACATACCATTAACGACAATAACCAAGACACAATTCATGTTAACACCCTTAATATATAACACCAGTGATTCTGAAGGTCTAAAATAAATCAGCACTGAATGTGACACCATAAACACGTAACCACTGATGATTCAATCAAATATTATAGACTACTAATGTTGACATCATATAATCAAGCACCACTAATGTTGATAACTTAAATTTACACACCACTGATTTTACCCTATATTTAACACATCTAATAATGACATTAAACAATTTCAATAGTGACACCCTTAATACACACCACTGATAATGAAACACTGCTTATTTCACAAGCAATTGAAAATGAAGCTAAATAAATTCACTCAACACTAATTTTGAGAACATATTAAATTAATAATATGAAAATGTTGCGTCTTTAGAAATATATTTATACATGTGTAAGTAATATATATGCACACGTACAGAACAATTGTGTTAACGTATGCGGAAGAATATCTCAAGAACGTTTATGCAGCGAAAATGAATGCCTACATAAATCTAAACTATTAGTAATCCGAATTATTACAGAAGAGTTTTCACCATGCACTTGCACTTCACTATTATTAGAATACTAGAATAGAATGCTATAGCATTTTGGATCAAAATTACGTATACATGTAACTGTTATATACAAATATTAATTTAATATATAACAACAAACCAGAGTATACTGATTTGTATCACTTCAATATAAGTTATTACGGTGCGGTTGAATTCCCTGTCATTTATTCATCATCCAAGCACGAACTTGTCTCAGAAAAAAATTATCTCTGTAAATATAAAAAAGAAGATGTGGTATGATTGCCAATGAGACAACTATCCACAAAAGACCAAAATTACACAGACTTTAACAACTATAGGTCACCGTACGGCCTTCAACAATGAGCAAAGCCCATACCGCATAGTCAGCTATAAAAGGCCCCGATAAGACAATGTAAAACAATTCAAACGAGAAAACTAACGGCCTTATTTATGTAAAACCCCAACCCTCCCCTAACCTGGGACAGTGGTATAACAGTACAACATAAGAACGAACTATAAAAATCAGTTGAAAAAGGCTTAACTCATCAGATGGACAAAATTGTAAGTTAACCTCACTTTCAGATTTTTTTAAAACAAGTGCGTGTGACCATCCACGATAACTTGCGGTCATCCGATGTTCAGTACTTCCAGTCCTTTGATACTGTTTGTTCTGGTAAATAATACATCAGCCAATGAAATTCAGCCTTCACATTTTTGAAGGTGTATAAAAATCCGACAAAACCGAGAATCCCAATGGTCTTTAAACAGAAAATAGAATGGAGCGTTTTCAAATCCGCATAAGCATAGCTTGGACACACAATGTCTGTAATTTAGATATGTGTCTGAATGATCATGAACATAAAAACACTGTATTTATTATTTTCTTTACTAAGGCCTGGTTGTCTCTGACAGATATAGAGTTGTGTTTTCAATTTTTCTAAGTGAAGATTTGCGGCGGGGACTTTTAATATTTTGTGTTTATCTTTAAAACTACAATAGATTAAAAAAAAAATAATAATGCAATGTGTCGGAATATATTCTATAGTAAAGGTCCCATTTTGGGCAATTTTGGCTCTTATGAGTTTTGTTGTTTTATTGCCTATTATCTTGATACTTATTTATTTAGTTTTCTCGTTTGAATTGTTTTACATTGCCATCATGGGGCCTTTTATACTGACTATGCGGTATGGGCTTTGCTCATTGTTGAAGGCCTTATGGTTTCCTATAGTTGTTAATTTCTGTGTCATTTTGGTCGCTTGTGGAGAGTTGTCTCATTAGCAATCATACCACATCTTCTTTTTTTATATTATAAGAACAGATTTAGAAATAAGTGAATTAAAATTATTTTCATTTTCAATTTTCATCATTGGTGCTTGGGACGGGGTAGGAAATATGGGAATTCCTCTAAAAAAAAATCCAAGTCATTACCGTGAAATAGGAAAAAAAAACACAATCATTCTAAAGACATAAACTTTACACCTCCCCCCTCCTAAAAAACCCACCAGAGAATTATTACACACACCTTTCTCAATACATTTGTGCGTAATAACAACATAAAAACGCATTAAATTCCTTTTGCATTATATAAGTTTAAAATAGCACTTCAATAGTGGATCTAGAACTTCCAGTGTGGAAGTTGTTTGCGACTTGGAATTTAATTTGGATATGCTGGTTATGGTCTCATTGATATTTATCACACCTTCATTCAATATTACTAGTTTCAAGTGAAACCATATTCTACTAGAAGAAATTTGTTGAAAAAATAAGGATTTAGATTTTAACAGATGAGGCTAGCGGAGCTACACGTAGGCGTAAAATTGACATGTTTCGATTCAAAACTTATAATTGTTACTGGGGGTGGGGAGTACGACAAGGTTCGAACCCTAAACAGTTAGGGCAAGTATGGACATAACCATTCCAGCTTTATACAGGTCTGAATTTGAATTAATTCATTATCCAATATCTGACACATCATCGGTTTGTGACACATAATAAATGTGGTCTAAGATTTTGAAAAGTTGAAATTGGGCAATTACCTATTATATTGTCCAATACCCGAAATCTAAATATATTGCTAGATTCAACATATCAACTAAGAATTGCTTGTTTTAAGTGCCGTTTTGGCCCCTTATTTCTTAAAAGTTTTTGACTGGCAACAAAGTATTTACGGACAACGAACACATCTTAAAAACATTACACTGTGTCAAATCTATAAATATAAACAATTGAATACCTCCATTTTATTTTAAAAAAAATCAAAATTAAAGGCTCCCTTTATTTCTTCCTATCCGCTCTGTGTGGGGGTTGCAAATGACCGGTCCATTATATTGGTCATTACCCTATCAATGTCCGTTTTTTGTCCATTTTTTGTGTCTTTCTTCAGAAAAGTGATATATAAAGACAAACTTCCACAGCTAAAATGATCAGCAAAGCAAACTTTACAGAACATGAAATTCATGTATTTACTTCTTTAAAAAAAAAAGCCGCTAACGCAAGATATCAAGATATTGTCAAATATAAGCCTAGTACAATGAGCATAGAGAATGGCATAAAAGAATGAATCATTTCTTTAATTTAATAACTTTAACTGTATGCCCATTATTGTCTGTTCATTAATGTAGACCAGTTGATTGAAACTAAACTTTGCAATTCAAAATTTGACAATTTTCCAATAATATCTGGCGTGATTTTTCGTCTTTAATCGAGGAACAAACATGTCAAGGTTTTTCTTCTTTTTACATCTCAACCATTTTCCACACGATAGCTACAGATTTGATCCGGTTTATATTAATTCTGCAGAAGCAGATCGGAAACAGTTATGACGTAGACAGTAATCATTCTAATCGTAATAACGTTCCTTGACCATAACGACGATGAAAGCACATCATATAATGACGTTTCGACATCATATAATGAAGTTAACCAAACCACATGATATAAGATTACAAGCACATAATATAATGACACAACCACATCATATAAAGATGTTTGCACATAATATAAGGGAAAATGCACATTATATAAGGATGTTTGCACATCATATAAGGATGTGTGCACATCATATAAGTATATTTGCACATCATATAAGTACATTTGCACATAATGTAAGTATATGTGCACATCATATAAGGATATTTGCACATCATATAAGAATGTTTGCACATCATATAAGTAGTTATGCACATCATATAAGTATATTTGCACATCATATAGAGATGTTTGGCCATCATATATAGATACTTGCACATAATATAAGCGTATTTGCACATCATGTAAAGGTAAATGCACATCATATAATGACAAGTGCACATCATATAAAGGTAAATGCACATCATATAATGAAAATGGTGATAACAATACAGTTTTGGCGTTCCATATACTGCTACTAAGGTGGTGATGATGACATACAACTGATCCACTAATGGTAATATCCAACTATTCACACCCCATTGAAGAAAACACCTTCAATTCAAACACCAATAATGGTGTTAACCCTCCTACAAATACCACTGAAAATGACACCCTCAATTCAAACACCACTGATATAGACTCCTTCAATTCATCAACCAAATAATGGTGACATCCTTTATTCACACATTACTGATAATGACACCCTGAATTCAAACACCTCTCACGATGTTGCCTTACAATGCATAAACCATTGATGACATCCTATTTTTGATACACTGATTATGACACTGATTATGACACCTTAAATCAAAACTCCAATAGGATGAATATAGTCAAGTGATGTTTTTTTGTATCAATCATGTCAATGCTCAATATCAGATAGTGTCATGTAGACAAGCAAATATGATAGAAATGTGCGAAACAAAGAACTGTGTGCTTGCATCGTCCATTTGTGTTAAGTGGGTAATAAAATACAGATAATAACTTTTACAAAATATCAGTACAATTTATAATTTGGACAACATCTAAATTTGTACACAACGTATTTATCATTAATATTAATACACAAAATTGTCCAATGTTTGACACAAGTTTCTATGTTTGTTTTATTACAGGATGGAGCCACACCATTATTGTGTGCTGCTTACAGTGGACACCTAGATATAGTCCGTTATCTGGTAGAAGTCGGCAGTGAAAAGGAAGCAATTAGCAAGGTGATTATAGATATTATCTCCTCAGTCTGATCATATTTCTGTTAGTCAGACAGGTTTAATGGAAAACAAATACTGTTAGAGTTAAACAAATAGTGTTAGAATTAAACCAATACTGTTAAAATTAAACAAATAGTGTTAACAATTGAATCGTCTAGCTAATCAGATGACCAACATGATAAAGGTTTAATTTTGTTTTCTACTAAAAAATTTGTAAACCTCAGATTTTACCTGGAGTTGATGTTATTAATAACTCAGATCTAATATCTAAAAGATAGAATCATATGAATAGGGATATCATTTCACTTATCTTGACCTTTTGCATTCTCGTTACAATTTTTTTCATAAATTAAAAATTGAATTATTACAAATGTTTTATAATTAAAAATAAAAGTTGTTATTACTATTTCATAAGTTAACAAAAATCATGTAGTGTTAAAACGGTTACCGAAAATGATTTTATTTTAAATTATAGAATATGATTAATTAATTCATACATCCTACCTGAGGACATCCTAAATGTGCACAAGTGATGATTTAATCATATATTCAAACACCACTGATCGTGAAACCCAACACTGATCGAGACACTATTCATTCTCACACCAATAATGATCACAACCTCAATCAAACAACTAGTGATGTTGAAAGCCTGAATTCACACACCATTGATGCTGACACCCTTAACTCACACATATCTAACGGTGACTCCCAGAATTCGTTAACCACTGATGATGAAATTCCATTAATTCACTCACCACTGACGGTGACTCCCTGAATTCGTTGACCACTGATGATGAAATCCCTTCAATTTACACACTATTGACTATGGTGACATCCTAAATTAAAACATCACTGATGGTAAAACCATATCTTCAGACACTTCAGATAAACAAGATAAACTAATTCACAAAACAATCATATTAACGTGATTAAGGGTGACACCTTCAACTAGCTAAGTGAGTATGATGATGTCCTAAATTCATGCACTTCTGATGGAGACAACTTTCAACATTGTAGCAATTTTGCGCCTGTCCCAGGTCAAGAGCCTCTGGCCTTTGTTAATATTGTATTATTTAGTTTCTTGTGTACACTTTGGAGTTTAGTATGGCGTTCACCATCACTGAACTAGTATATATATATTTGTTTAGGGGCCAGCCGAAGGACGCCTCCGGGTGCGGGAATTTCTCGCTGCATTGAAGACCTGTTGGTAACCTTCTGCTGTTGTCTGCTCTATGGTCGGGTTGTTGTCTCTTTGACACATTCCCCATTTTCATTCTCAATTTTATTAAATCATAATCATGATGCCCTAAAATCAAATACATGTGATAATGACATGGTAAATTTGCAAACCACTGATGGATACACCATTGATGATGACATGATTGAATGGCAAAACTCTGATGGTCATAATATTGATGATGACATGGTAAATTCGAAAATCACTGATAGCAACACCATTGATGAGAAAAGGAAAATCTGCAAACCACTGATGGTCACACCATTGATGATGACATCGTAAGTTCGGAAACCACTGATGGTCACACCATTGATCATGACATGGTTAAATGGCAAAACACTGATTGTCATAATATTGATGATGACATGGTAAATTCGAAAACCACTGATGGCAACACCATTGATGAAGACACGGTTAATTGACAAACCTCTGATGGTCACATCATTGCTGATAACATGATAAATTTGCAAACCACTAATGGACACATCATTATGATGACATGGTAATTTGCAAACCACTAGCTATCACAGCATTGATGATGACACGGTAAATTTGCAAACCACTAATGGACACATCATTATAATGACATGGTAATTTGCTAACCACTGATTATCACATCATTGATGATGACACGGTAAATTTGCCAACCACTGATTGTCACACCATTGATGATGACATAGTAAATTTGGAAACCACTGATAGACACATCATTGATTGTGACATGGTAAATATACACCCCATTTATGGTGACATTATGAATTGAAAACCAATGATGATGACACCTAAACATCAGACATCGTCGATGATTTCATCAAAAATTAATATACAACTGATACAAACAGCCTATATCAACGAATGTGGTGACAACCTTAATCTATACACTAGTGATAAAGACAACTTAATTTCTAACATCATTGATGATGACAAATTACAATGAAACTCACCTGATGATGACGCCTTAAATTTTCACACCACTGATGTTGGTATCCCTCATACAAACACTTCAGAAGGGTGAAACCCTGATATATCACACGACTGATAGAAACACGCTAAATTCAATCAACACTAAAGGTAACATGCTGAATTTACATACCACTGACGACAACAAGGTAGGCAACACTGATGTGAACACCCTAAATATATATAACAGCATTCACGATGACACTCTCAAATCAAATACCACTGATTGCAACACCATCAATTCAATTAACAACTGATGACTACAACGAAAGTTTGCACATCACTGATGTTGACATCTTAAATTCTAGCATCACCGAATGTTGATAACTTACATTCATACAATATTGATGATAGTATATCCTACATTTAATCTAATGATGACATTCATATTAATATCAAACATCATTTGCCTTTTCCCCGACTAATGAGCCCGTAAACATAGGTGACCCCTTAGTTGCTTCCCTGGGCAACTTAGGGTTGATGTAACAGGTGATTATTAATAAAATATGTTTAAAATTTTTAATTTTTAATAAAAATCACACATCAGTAATGTTGACACCCTCACTGCACACATCACTGATAGTGAAACACTTTTAAAGCACAAACATTGAAAGTAAAACTCATGTAATGGACACAACACTATTTCTTTTACTTTTATAATTTACACAACAACTGATAATGACACATGCAATTGATCCACGAACAATAATGATATGCCTTATTGACATCCAACTGAATATACCACCTTTAATTCATTAGCCAAATATGGTAAAAAAACAACTGCTTTACACACCACTTATGATGACACCCTCAATTCAAACACCACAAATGATGACGCCTGCAATTCATCAACCATAATGGTGATAATTTTAATTCACCCACCCTTGATTATGACTCCCTCAATTCGTTCACCAACATATGGTGTTATCCCTTATTCCCATACAAATTATTATGACTCATCCAATTCCATTCCCAATCATGGTGATATCACTAATGAAATACAACTACTGATGACTCCTTCAATTCATCCACCAATAATGATAATATTACTAATTATTTGACCACTGATGATTACTCCTTTCATCCATCTCCCTAAACTGATGATATCAATTCATCAACTAAAAATGGTGATATCTCGAATGCACACACAACTGACAATGACTGATGATCACTCCATGGAGATATCCCTTCTTCACATACAACTACTGGTGACTCTTTCGAATAATCCAACAATAAGGGTGATATCCATAATTTACATTCCACTGTTAATGACTCCTTTATATCATCAACCAAAAATGACTCCTTTCGTTCATCTAGGATATTCCTATATCTGTCAGGTTGATGATAACTCTCTCCATTCATCCCGCAAAAATGATGATATCCCTCTTTCACACACCACTGATGATGACTCCTTTCATCCATCCACAAATAATGCTGATATATATTTTCAATACGTTATTGATGTGGACTCTCAATTCAGACAACAGCATTGTTGATATCCGTAATTCTCAAACAACATATGATGACTCCTTAATTTATCAACCAAAAAAGATGATATCTTTAATGCACACGCCACTGATGATGACTCTTTTGATTCAGCCATCACGAATGGTGATATCCAAAATTATCACTGACTTTATGATGACTCATTCAATTATCCACCAATTATGGTGGCAACTCTAATTCACACACAACAGATCAATTCAATTCAATAGTAATGGTTGTATCCTTAATTCTCATACAAGATGGGGATATCAATGCTTCAAACACTACTGATGATGACATATTTGATTTAGCAACCAGTAATGATGATATCTTTAAATCACACACCAATGATAATGACTCCTTTCGATACATTTTTCTATATATTTATCAACAATCGTAATTTTCATACTTCACACACCACTCATGATGACTTCTTGCATTCACTTACAAATAATGCTGATATTCATTATTATCTCAGGTTGATGATGACTCCCTCAATTGATCCAACAATAATGATGATATCCTTATTTTACACACCAATGATAATAACTCCTATATTACATTCATCAATAATGGTGATATCCCTTATTCTCAAACAACATATGATGACTTATTCAATTCTTCAACCAATTATGGTGACAGCTAATGACTCCTTCAAATCATCTATCAATAAAAGTGATATCCCTAAATTTTCCACGACTTGTGGCTCCTTCAATTCATCCAGATATAATTGTGTTATCCCAGATAAGCTCACCACTGATAATGATACCTTCAGTTCATCCAGATATAATTGTGTTATCCCAGATAAGCTCACCACTGATGATGATACCTTCAATTCATCCAGATATAATTGTGTTATCCCAGATAAGCTCACCACTGATGATGATACCTTCAGTTCATCCAGATATAATTGTGTTATCCCAGATAAGCTCACCACTGATGATGATACCTTCAATTCATCCAGATATAATTGTGTTATCCCAGATAAGCTCACCACTGATGATGACACCTTCAATTCATCCAGATATAATTGTGTTATCCCAGATAAGCTCACCACTGATGATGATACCTTCAGTTCATCCAGATATAATTGTGTTATCCCAGAAAAGCTCACCACTGATGATGATACCTTCAGTTCATCCAGATATAATTGTGTTATCCCAGATAAGCTCACCACTGATGATGATACCTTCAATTCATCTAGATATAATTGTGTTATCCCAGATAAGCTCACCACTGATGATGATACCTTCAGTTCATCCAGATATAATTGTGTTATCCCAGATAAGCTCACCACTGATGATGATACCTTCAGTTCATCCAGATATAATTGTGTTATCCCAGATAAACTCACCACTGATGATGATACCTTCAGTTCATCCAGATATAATTGTGTTATCCCAGATAAGCTCACCACTGATGATGATACCTTCAATTCATCAACCAATAATGCTGATATCCCTTATTCACATAGTTACTATGATGACGCCTTTAATTCATCCATCCATAACGGTGTTATTCCTAAAATTTACCACTGATAATGACAACCTTAAGTTATACGTATAACATAACTTTGTTCACTTTATGACATACGTTTAAGTCCAATTCACTCTTGATACATTGTCATGAATCTTAACTACATCTCCGACATTAATCTTATGTGTGTTTCGACCAGTTTATTGGTAATGATCCCTTAGTGAAGTTAAGTATTCCTGTTTCTAACTTTTAAGAAGTTTTTAAACTTCGATTGTCTGGTCACGGCTTTATGCGTTGTTACTTTGGTTCCTGGTTGTAAACTACAATCTTGAAGTCCGTTATACAATAGCGTTATGATTCGTGTTCCGTATAATAAAAATGACGGTTTGAGGGTTTCGTCGTCCGTTGGATCCGATGAAACGTATATCCTATTAATCTGTCCCACAATTCTCAGAACCAAGGTGCTCTTTTTGGGTAAATCAAGTTGTTCCATAAGAGTTAAGCTTCTCGGTGATGACTTTGTTGAATGCCCACTTTCTTTTGATCCCGCAACATACGTAGACGTGTTGTCTGAAATAATTATTGTTGGGAGTGACTTTCTATATGTAAAACAACGAAAGCTAAAATAAAAGTATTCTGTGATAAATCTTCTACAATTTATAAGAGAACTGCCCTTGTACTAGCACAAGTAAACAGATATATGTTTACTAGACATATGTTTGGGCTTGTATCATATTTTCCCTCCGGTTTATATGTTCCGTTCATTCTATATTGATTAAGGGTAAATTATATGGACTTCCAAATACCGATTCGATCCCTAACATCACTGAAGAGACGTTTATTGTCGAAATCCCGATCTGGTGTACACAAAAAAATATTGACACCTTATGTTTGTGGCATAACATCTTAAAAACGAGTTTATTGTTTTCTGTTTAGGATTAAATTGATATTAAGATCAATTTTGTTACATCTTGTGATCAATTGTATTTGGCAATCGCGAATGGCAGTCAGCAGGGTTAAAGAACATCAGTTGTTCGACCTGTTAGTCAAATACGTTTTGTTTAAATATACTTTTTCACTTTTTTGTTTTTTTAGAAAATGTTGTTTGTGCTGTATTTAGACCCTTCTACAACGAAATTTGTTTTACATGCACACGTATAACAATTGCGGTTTTTATCCAACGCAATCATAGGTTTGAACGTAGTTTTCAATTTAGACTTGTTTATATATATATATATCACGTATATATATATATATATAAGTTTACACTCAAAGTAAAGCCCAATAAATTTACACACCACTAATTCTGTCTCTTGAAATTTACACTACTGATGATAACACATTCAAGTGATCCACTAATAATGATGATATCCCTTATTCACACCCCACTGAAGATAAAAAGTAAAATAAAATAAAAATACTGAACTCCGAGGAAAATTATAAAGGGACAGGGCCTAATCTAATGGCAAAATCAAAAGCTCAAACACATCAAATGAATATATAAGAATTGTCATGTTCCTGACTTGGTACTAGCATTTTCTTATGTAGAAAATGATATAATCAACCTCGTTTTAAAGCTAACTAAACCTATTACTTGTATGACAGTCGCATCAAGTTGACAACAATGTATGAATAAAACAAACAGACACAATATGTCAAAATGTCATAAATAGGGGTATAGCAGGAACACGAACCCCACCAAAAACCGGGGTGATTTCATGTGATTTGGAAGGGTAACCAGATCCTGCTTTTGATTTGTTACACCTTTAATTTATAAACACAAAAATGGTGAAACCCTGTCTCTTACACCACTGATGATGGTGATAGTCCTAATTCCCACACCGCTAATAAAGACTCCCGCAATTCATCAAACAACAAATGTTTATATCTCTTATTATCATAGTGATACCGATGGTGATAACTATTCCAATCCATTCACCAATAACGGTGATATCCATAATTCACATACAACTTATGATGACTCTTTCGATGCATTCAACAATAATTGTGATATCCATAATTTACATTACAGTTTATGACTCCTTCAATTCATCCATCAATAATGGTAATATTCCTAATTTGTGACTACTTGCATTCATCCGTGATATTCCTAATTTTCGCAGGTTGACGATGACTCAACTCCAAAAGATGAAAAAAACATTAAATTTACCTGAATTTCATATTTTCTTGAATGGTGTTTAGAGGGCTAATGGCTGACAGTTGTTGTCCATTCGTTTTTGATGTGTTTTGTCATTTTATTTTGCCATGTAATTAGGAACTTCCCGATTTTCCTCTTAGTTCAGTATTTCTGTGATTTTACTTTTTATGATACAAATTTGACATGCTTTTGATTATTATCACATTCCTTTCTTTCCTTAACTTTATCACATGGAATTCCGATGTTACGTTTTCAGTAATAAACATATTAAAGTACGTCTACAGAAACAAACATGAAATATACTGAAACAGGAAATTGAATATGTTGAGAGAGAAAAAATCAGAGTTACAAGCATAGTTATGAAAGTTACTTAAAAAAATAATGTTTTCATACTCATTGAAGCATATGATAAAAAGATCTTAACATGTCATTTTTCATATCAGATGTATTACCAGCCCTGTATCAACATCAGCATTCGACCCTTTAGATTTTAGGCTGATAATACATCAGATATGAATAATCCTATGCAAGATTTTATATTATCACACCACTGATGATGACTCCTTCAAATCATCAATCAATAATGGTGATATCCCTTATTTGCACACCACTGATAACCTATCCAATGCATAACCCAATAATGGTGATATTAATAATTATTAACCATTATTACAATATGTATAGAAATGCCCATGATTTATAAAAGTAAAATTTCGACAACTGCTCATTATGAACGGAGAAATTGCTACAGCCAGTCATTACGAAATCTAAGTCATGCATTACGTAATCACACCCGTGTTTTACGAAATCATAGTCATGCATAATGAACAGTTGAAACAGGACATCGATTTAATCAAAATGTCGTTTATTTCTTAAAATAAGTGTGACAGTTTTTTTTGTTTTTTTTAAACTTAATATCATAAAAACAAGTTTAAATACTGCGCAGTGTTTTGTAACGACTTGAAACAGAAATATTTGACATACTTTTTCGGGTACGACTTTCGATTATTATCCCTGTTTTATTTCTATTGTTCAATCCTCAGAATGCAGACTACTCAGGGCCATTACAACCATCCTTGGCTATTATTAATACCTCGGGCATGTTACAGGGCCAATATGAAAAGTCCATACATTATAACTATATTAACAAACAACTGATTATAACTTCTTCAATTCATTCAACCATAATGGCGATATTCATTATTCGTCAATTAATAATGCTGCACAGAAAAGCAACATGGATATTCTCCTTTATCTGATCACTAGCACTAGCTATGACATCTCACAACAAAGCATTGTGTTTATTTGTTATACAATTATATAAAGAATATACTTACTGGTTCGACCGGTAATTGTTATTCAAGTTTTACATCGTATTCATTTGATATGGAATGTATATATTTTATCTATAATTATTCAACGATGTCCAGTTCATGACACAAGTGTTGATGAATGTTATATATTTATATTACAGTATGGAGGCACACCATTAATGAACGCTGCCGCCGAAGGACACCTGGATGTTGTCTATTACCTGGCCAGCATTGGATGTAATATTCTCGCCAAATCCAAGGTAACAAAATATATATCTCCTGTTCGGTTGTATCCCTGTTTATATTTAATAATTCAATCAGACAGGTTTATCTTATATTTTGTTTATATGTGTTTTACATTGTCGTTTGGTTTTGCACTTTAGTGTTTCTATATTTTCGTTGATTTACTTTTATGTTTGATGTGTTTTCCTTAGTGGTAGTTTATATCCCTGATTTTTTGTTTTCTCTCAATCAATTTATGACTTTCGAAAAGCGGTATACTATTGATGCCTTGATTTAATACACAACGCAATTTGTAAAGTTGTATACCATTGAATGTTACTCTGAGAAAGGCTTCAAAGTGTGTTTATAATAATGGGCAGTTGATAGTAATCAAACATATCTTTCTGAATTCATTGATATAAGTAGTTCTTTTTCAATGGTTTATGCAATAGAAAATAGTTCGTTTTGTATCATGACATTTCTGATGGAAATTTGGATTTCGATGTGTTTACCACTCATTCTTTTCTGATATATATATGTGTCTTGTTTTTAATTAATTACACAATATTGTCCAGTGTGGCAAAGTTAAGGAAAATGTTGATATTACAGATGTCAGTAACATTGTAAAATTGTGTGTATTTTGTTGATATTAATTACGCAATAGTGTCCAGTGTTGCACAGGATATGCATATGTTGTCTAGATCATCACTTTAAATTAATTGACTCATTTTTGATATTACAGAAAGGATTAACAGCATTACATATGGCTGCTCAGTTTGGACATCTTCATGTCACCAAATGGTTAATTGAGGAAGGAGGAATAAGTCCGCTGGATAAAACAGATGAGGTAACTTTTAACATTATATACTAGGTGTTAATTTATCAATGAAAAGCTATTTTGAATACTTATATAGGATTTGATGATGTAATTTAATTATTGTCTATATTCAATTTTGATGAATTGTTTTTTATTTATATTTTTAAGTTAACATCTTGAATCCAAAAAGAAGAATGACAACAATTGACAAAACAAACTACGGACAAACGTTTCTATTTATCTAATAAGACTGTTGATACGCCATCTTACACCTAAACATAACCATAATAAGTATATACGAATACATAGCCACTATTTCAAATAACAAATTACAGGTGCTACAAAAACCAAATTCCTATATTGTACTGATATATAAACACTAAAAATAAAATACCACGTATTCAAATGCATGAGTAACTACCATTCTTTAAACTTAATAATCAGAAACCAACATTCAGCCTCTACTGATATAATAAACAATATATCAAATACTCAAGAAACAAACACCTAACATGATACACTACAAATATGTTAAAAGCAATTTACATTAACGACATCGATAATGTTTTAAATAAACACAAAGTCACCAAACAAACACATAACAGTTGCCAAATACAGACATTAAAGACACACGACATTTAATAGAAATAATAAGATACAAATTCAACATTATAACATATGACAGTAGACAGATAAAACAAACTACAACCAGACATTAAAGACAAACGACTTACCAACACGGATTAAGATACAAAGTCCCCTAAAAAATCAAACTCATTTCGTTATATAGAAAATATATGTATAATAACAAATGACTACATAGCCATTGATATGTTAATGCTGTTGTAAATTTCACCGAAATGGTAAATTGTTTTACTGATTGTGTTATAATTTATGTTTATCATTGTATTTTAATCTTGTAATACACTCAATTATGACCAGAGCGTTTCTTTATATAAAATCCTGAAATTAAGAAATTAAGGGCAGTCATCAGGCATTAACAGCAACCATGCAGACACCAATTTGAAAGAAACAAACCCCTTCATCACTCAAAAAAAATCACAATCCCAAATAAAATAATTGACGACCACCCAGACTTGAACAACCAGCTTTTACATAAACACTAATTGCGAAAACAGCAAAAAACTAAAGGGTCACCAGTCGGGCATATGGCATCATTCAGAAATCAATTAAAACTTACTATTAAGACTTATAATAAACCATCACCTATTAAAAACACAATCACAAACCAAACACTTGACAGTAAGTAGGCAACTCAACAAGAATTATTAAACACACTGTGAAGACAAATGTCAAAAATTTCAAATGATGAAAACTTAGTACTGCTGTAACATGTCACAATTCAAACAAATTTTACAGTCAGACATTACTTATAATCAGTTTAACACGTTTAACCCCTACTTTAAAGAAGACACAACCACAAAGTATCCACCCCTTACGTATATGTCAAACATACATACGATAGCCATCAACTAATGCTACACTTATAGCATAAATTCAATCGTATATCATCATAAATAACACATGAACCGTCACAAATCAAGCATATGATCGGTAACAAAAACCAATCAACAACTATTTGAAAGTAAATATAAAGATAATGTGCCCTATCAATTACATGATAACTACCAAGCACTACAACAGGCAACACGCATTTGACAATGATTTAAACAAAAAAAGAGTCACCAATCAAACAGATGATAACTTCTATGCAAGTTAAAATCCTACAGCAATTAACATGAAAATAATGTCAAAAAGAATCACCAATCAATAATATTATAGCTATGAGGTAGTCCAACAGCTAACATATATTTGAAACTAATCATAAAGCAACTGTCACCAACCAAGTACATAATAATCACAAAGACCTATATTTGAAACTAATCATAAAGCAACTGTCACCAACCAAGTACATAATAATCACAAAGACCTATATTTGAAACTAATCATAAAGCAACTGTCACCAACCAAGTACATAATAATCACAAAGACCTATATTTGAAACTAATCATAAAGCAACTGTCACCAACCAAGTACATAATAATCACAAAGACCTATATTTGAAACTAATCATAAAGGTGTAATACCACCATTGATTTTTCCCTATTAGTCTTTGTTAAATTGGTACTTTTAAAAAAAATGTACAGAATTTACCTTTATTTCAACCAAAGAAATACTTTGCATGAATAAAGTTTAATCCTTTCCAGTGCTACAGTGAAAATTTCACACTACATTTCATTGCATATAAGAAAGTAACCTGCACCGGAAGTAAACAATCACATTTTTACCAGGTTATTTACTGGTTACCTGCTTTGGCAACTATGTAACCTTAACTTTCCAAAATATTTTATAAGACCATCAAATAAAAAAAGAATGATGCTTTCAGACACCCAACATACATGTTTATGACTCAGAAAAATTTAAGTGCATTGAAATGCAGGGTTAATTTTCTACAACTGTCAAATTCAAGGGAATATATTTTTGGACCTACTTTCGTATGCAACCGGATGTGGCGTATCATGATTTGGTGGTATTACACCTAAAGAACACCTAAATGTCAAATAAACTTAATGTAATTTTTTTCCCTCCAATTGCAAGTTATTTCAAGCATAACTGCCAAGTTTTGTCTCAGTCAGACCTATAGTTTCAGAGAAAATCACTATAATGTAAGGCCATATCCTACGGCAATTTCAGTCTAATTTCTTCGACAAATCCAAATTTCAGTGTATCATTATAAAATGCAGTGTTGACTAATATCTGATCAAAAACTCATGATCTATGCATTCAAACAATTAAATAGAATACAAAAGACAACTTTTAGATGATAAACAATTTTATTGCACCTTTTAGAGTTCATTTGAAGGTCTGTTTTGGTCTGTTTTGGTCCATTTTTCCTCCTTCCTTCCTTTTTCATCAAAACTTGATATCTTTTGTCTAAAAAATAAAACAAATGTGATTATTTCCCCACAAAAATGATATAAATGTAATGTTAAATCAATAATTAAAGTGTTTTAGCTGACAGAACTGTCTCTATAAATGTTAACAGTCTACACGGAAGTTTCTGGAAGCCCTTATGTGTAACTCGAGTTTTTAGTCTGTTCGCCTAGTGTGACAAATAACGGTTCCCTTTCAGTCAACCATTTATTGTTACTGGTATCAAAGTCTTTTTATTTACTCATAACAGTATATTTCTTATAGATTTACACAAAGTGTCCACTTTCTTGTATTTTACATTAGAAAATGGTAAGAAAGAGTAATAAAAAATACCTCAAAATGTTTTTAAAAAGGGTTATGTCCCTTGGAATGCTGGTACAAAAAATAATTGGTAAGAATTATAAAGTTTAAGTATGTGAGACTGGATTCTGATGTGTATAAATCCAGGGCAAATAAGTGTTTAGATGATTTATTGTCTGTGCAAAATGTAGATGGCACAATGGCAAATTGTAAACTTTTGCGGCCAAAAAAAACACAAAAAACATGATGATAGTTGATACTTACTTTAATGCTGAAGTGTCATCTGCAGACCAATTCACATATAAGATTTTTCAACAGAATGCTCTTCAGAACATGTGAACACTGAAATAAAAAATTCACATGTTGTATAAACAAAACTGTTAGGGTATTATTTAAAATTTAACACAGTAAACTAAATACAGCTTTGTCTGTCCACCCATTTGACTTAGAAAACACCCGTAAACCCCCATTTCAAGGCAATTTTACCTCAAACGTGCTTTCTGTGTCTCAATCCATTCCAAATAGTCCATGTTTACAATGTATGAACTGGTTTATTAATAACTTTTAAAAATGAAAGTACAATAAGGTCACGAGTGCACATGTAGTTTCCCTAAATAGGTGTAATACCACCATTGATTTTTCCCTATTAGTCTTTGTTAAATTGGTACTTTTAAAAAAAATGTACAGAATTTACCTTTATTTCAACCAAAGAAATACTTTGCATGAATAAAGTTTAATCCTTTCCAGTGCTACAGTGAAAATTTCACACTACATTTCATTGCATATAAGAAAGTAACCTGCACCGGAAGTAAACAATCACATTTTTACCAGGTTATTTACTGGTTACCTGCTTTGGCAACTATGTAACCTTAACTTTCCAAAATATTTTATAAGACCATCAAATAAAAAAAGAATGATGCTTTCAGACACCCAACATACATGTTTATGACTCAGAAAAATTTAAGTGCATTGAAATGCAGGGTTAATTTTCTACAACTGTCAAATTCAAGGGAATATTTTTTTAGACCTACTTTCGTATGCAACCGGATGTGGCGTATCATGATTTGGTGGTATTACACCTAAAGCAACTGTCACCAACCAAGTACATAATAATCACAAAGACCTATAACAACCATGTGCTACTACTACTAATTATTGGGTCATAATCACAACACAGATAAGTAGTTTAAAAAAACAGTCAATAGCTAATAATTACTAATCAAACATTTGAAAGCAATCAGGAACAACCAACAACTATTTGTAGTTAATTGAGAAAACACAATCAACTAATTTCAATCAGGTATCAAATTTAGAATACTGTGGATTCATTTATTTCGTGGATTCCAATTTCCGTGGATAAAGGAAAACTTGTATGTTTGTGGGTATTTCATTTCGTGATTTTGCAGAGGTCTGCATACAAACCTTTTTAGAATTTGTCGTTCGTAGAACATTTGATTTCGTGGTTTACCTGTACCCACGAAATCCACCAAAATTGGTATCCAAAGAATAACCATCAATCCACAGTAATGGTAAAGATATAAACAACAACTTTCAGATACCAATTAAACAGGACAGTCATCATATTATTTATCAACAATCAGAAGATACTTACTGTAAATACACAGCCAACACATTATACTTACACAAGATAGCAAAATGAACTACTAAGAAGCATTATAGACTTTTTAGTAGAACCATAAGGCATATCCATCTGTCGACATACAACTTACGGTCACTTAGTATCACATTTCAACTATCAGGAACAGTCAACAACATACAACCACTTGGGACTAACTCTAATTACACAGCCATCACTTATCAAACACAAGACATAAATAATGTATTTCTTACAACCAATCATATACTTAGACATAAATAAGCTATTTCTTACAACCAATCATAAACTAAGACATAAATAAGGTATTTCTTACAACCAATCATATACTAAGACATAAAAAATAATGTATTTCTAACAACCAATCATATACTAACACATAAATAATGTATTTCTAACAACCAATCATATACTAAGACATACATAAGGTATTTCTAACAACCAATCATATACTAAAACACTTCTTCCAACAATAATAGCAATCAATTAGAGAGAAAACAAATATAAGTCATTCCCTACTTATACATCCCGTCAATGTGTTTGTCTTTCAATTTAAGCTGGTGTGTTTTGTTTATACGACTTGTTGCATTTCTTTAGTTCTTATAACGTGACTCTGTACTATAAAAGATCCCGTCAGTATGATATTGTTCTTTTTTATGTCATTATGATATATTTCTATTATGAATTACAAAATACTGAAGTCGTCATTATTGAGAGCCAAAATATCATCCAAATATCTTCAGTTAAGTAATTAAGTGTTATTAAATTTGTGTATCAGATGTTGTTTCGATGGGTCTTTGCTGATTTTTGTCATAAATTGTAACTCATAGCAATACAAAAACAGGTCCGCAATAAGTGGTGCACAGTTAGTTCCCATTGGAATTCCGATAAGCTGACGATATACGGAATCTCAAAAGCGAACACAAATGTTATCTAGTAAAAATTTCAAGGGCAAATATAATATCAAAGCATGTCCAATTGACATAGTTTTTTTTTGTTTACTGCTACTAAAAAATTACCTAAAAGAGTTTGAACATATATATTCACATTCTGACTTTTTAAAGGCCCATTTAATTAGGTGTGTGAATTTTTTTTTAAAGAGAATCTGAGGCAATGTGGATATAGGGTAAAAAAAAACAAAACTTTGAACAGATTCAAACTCACCAATATAAGCATGCAATTTATCAAGTATTTCGAACGAGGTTTTGACACTCAAAAAGTAATTGATTCCACTATTTTCGAAGGCCTTATTTGAACAATTTATTATCAAGTTTTTGATTGTATTAAGTGAACTGGTAAGTAGAATAGATAATTCAGTAGTGAAACAAAGGCTTGAAGACGAAGTAAATCTATATTTGTAAGGTATTTTGTGTAGCTTCGGAAGCCAAAACATAGTTAGGACTTTCATTGTTGTTGGTTCTGTTTGTGAAGCGGTAGTTAAAAGTTAATGTTTGTTACAGATGTCGTTTTCTGAAAATGGAGTCAGTTGGAATGTTGGTGAATTGGTGATTTCTTTTTGTAGAACCTCAATGTAAAATTAACGTCAAACAGTAATAATATTATTAGCAGCTTTATAGGCCGGGACAAAAACAAATTCCTTGGCTAGTTCTTTTAGTTTATGTTTGATACGAGAAAGAGGTTTATTGTGGTTATTGTTAAGAGTAAAATTTTTACTATTCATTTATTTCGTCTGTTAATGCATCATTGTAAATATAACGGAATTTGATGAGACTGTTAACGCATCATTGTAAATATAAAAGAATTTGATAAGACTGTCATTAAAGTGAGAGGGTTAGCGCTATAAAACGAGGTTTAATCCACCATTTACTACATTTGAAAATGACTAAACAAAGTCAGGAATATGACCGTTCTTGTCCATTCGTTTTTGATGTGTTTTGTTATTTGATTTTGCCATGTAATTATGGACTTTCCGAATTGATTTTTTTTCTGAGTTCAGTATTTTTGAGATTTCACTTTTTTCCCAACATCCAATTGAAATATGTTAATAAGACAGACTATCAACTAAGAACTATTTTTTAGGCACTTTTTACCCATCAGGAACAACTAATGCACAAATATTTTACATAAAACGAACAACTTGCTACGTCAAATTAAACAAATGACAGCAAACAGGCATTTCAATAAAAGCAAATGGACAGAGCTTACAATCAGTAGTCACATATCAAAGATTTGGCAGTAATCAGGTACTGCTAATATCCAACGATCATATGAGACTAACTTTTCAGACACTTATGTGCAAACAATCATAAGATTCTATCAACAACTACCAATAGCCTCTAAAGACTACATTGCAAGATACAAATAACAACACACATACTCCCAAACACACGACTGCTATCAAAAATACCATTATTCAAATGCACAATCATTTCTCATAATCACCAATCAAACACATGACAAATATCAAGCACTACCAACAAATACCAACTATCAGAGATTTAGTATAAAACAAGAAGCAACAACTTACAATCACCACGGAAACACATAAACAATGAGGCACATACAACAGCCATCAATACTAGTTTGAAAGTCACTACCAGAAAAAATTGCCACACATCAAACAAAGGACAGTCGTTGGACACTTCAAAAAACTTAACAAAACACTATTTATAAAGACACGACCAACATATTACAATCACGGACCAAACACAGTATAGCCTTTAAACACTTCCAACTAACAGTTAGACACTTATTATAAAACACAGCCAATAAGTCTTATTCTGTTATCAAACAAATGAGAGACATTAGACACTAATAGCAACCAATATGGAACGCCAACACTGTCTTGTTATGACCATTTTCATTATATGATGTGCATTTACCTTTATATGATGTGCATTTACCTTTATATGCTGTGCTTTAACCTTTATATGATGTGCACTTGTCATTATATGATGTGCAAACATCATTATATAAGTGCAAACATACTTATATGATGTGCATATATACTTATATGATGTGCAAACATACTTATATGATGTGCAAATATACTTATATGATGTGCAAATTTTCTTATATGATGTGCAAACATTCATATATGATGTGCAAATGTACTTTTATTATGTGCAAAGATCCTTATATGATGTGCAAATATACTTATATGATGTGCAAAGATCCTTATATGATGTGTACATATCATTAGATGATGTGCAGTTTCCCTTATATTACGTGCAAACATCTTTATATAATGTGGTTGTGTCATTATATTATGTGCTTGTAATCTTATACGATGTGGTTAGGTTTACTTCATTATATGATGTCGAAACGTCATTATATGATGTGCTTTCATCGTCGTTATGGTCAATGAACATGATTACGATTAGAATGATTACTGTCTACGTCATAACTGATTCCGATCTGCTTCTGTAAACTATTAACCCGGCTCAAATATGTGTTTATCGCTAGCGAAAGTGCAATTTAAAGGGAAAATGAGACAAAGCAATTTAAAAAAATCAACGTTTCAAACATTTCGGTTGAAGATTAAGATCAGTTAATACAGGAGCTAGTTGAAGAAATTCCAGGCTGTAGAGAAAATTATAAAACAAATTTAAGAGCTCTTTAGTTTTGTTTAAACATATTGTATTTGCAAAAGTAGCAAAAGGGATTGGACACAAGTTATAACAATATTAGAGCTTTCTTTATAGCTTGCTATTCGGTTTAAGCATAGGCTCCGTGTTGAAGGTCGTACTATGACCTATTATAATTGTGTCCTCTTACAAATTATGACTTGGATGGTGAGTTGTCGCAGTGACTCTCATACCACATCTTTTAATTTCTATTCATTGCAAAAGGCACCATTGAAATCACAGTCATTTTTAAAAATATTTCATAACAATAGCTATAAAATTATATACTGACCAGAGGCATACTATGGCGAGATGGTTTGTTTTATAAAATGTTATTGAATGATATTAATCTGTAAATGGTAAGATGTATAATGTAGTATTGAATATGTACAATGATATTAAATATAGTATATCATATAATCTATGCTACAAAAGGAAGAGACCGATTTCATTGAGCCGCATTTCCTCTAAAACCATACCAAGTCGGAAATATTTGTGATATGACGTTTACATGAAGTGTTTTTTACTTTTAATTTGTCTTTTGAACCAATCTTTTTTCCACAGAAAACGCTAATTATGTGAGAAAATACCCAATTTCGAAAACTGCAAGCTTAGTCGACGTAGTGCCCGCGAAGTGCGAAATTTCTATGTGGGTAATTATAAAAAAGAAAAAGTGGTATCTTTGCTAATGAGATAACTCTCCACACCAGACCAAATGACACAGAAATTAATAACTAAAGGTCACCGTACGGTCTTCAACAATGAGCACATATTTGCATATACAGATTGTTTATTTTCAACTTATTTTAATGGAGATTTTTTTAATTGCTAATAAAATTCATTCTGAAACATGAGTACTAGTATGTCAACAGATTTGGAGTAGCGTCAACGATTTCTGAGATACAAGGGGTTGATTCCTGATGAAGTGTTTTAGATATAATTTTTCGTCCGATTAGATCGGATTTTCCCCACTGTGGTACTTATGTTGATCTTGTTCGGTAATGGCAACAGACTTTACGTAGGCGATACAGTTATTGAGTTAAAAGGGGGGGGAAACACTGAAAATCACACTTTGCCACACTTTTTCCAATTTAGGGTATTTAATATTTTTATTTTCCAACCGAGATGAATTTGGTGACGCCCGTCTTTTGCATTTTGTTCCTCTTTTTCGTCTCTTTAAAAAAATAAAATAAAAAGCATTAACCTTGTCATTACTGTGTCCACCTTATTACTGTGTCATCACTCTTTGTTTCAACACTTTCCCACTCGCTGGCATCTCCGTGTATCATCGGTACAGCGGATATAGATACTAACCAAGGGGTCGTGATCGATTTTTCTTCTGACACGGTACGAAAATCTTTGTTTTGTTTACATTATATCAATGTGTACTCTTATCTAAACATATTTGTTGTTTTAAGAAATGATTTTGTCGTAGGTTGGTGATTAGAGAAGTCTCACTATTTGCCCCAAAACATGTGCAAATACTTGTCAAAGAAATTGGCGCTCGTCTCATCCGATATGATTCTATATTCATTGCAAATCTTTTTCTGATAGAAGGCCACTGTTTGTGCTTAATAAGTATAGCTGTTTTAATAATTGGCATTGAAATATTTTATACATATGTTATTTTTCAAAATTTTATTCCGACAAGAAGCGTTGTGTAGAGCTGACCACATAAATCCTTCTGTACGGTACATAGTTAAATGTATGTACGGTATATAGTTTTTCACGCTTCGAAGAACCTATAAAGCTATATCCGCTGTACCGATGATACACGGTGGTATAATTATAATTCGGAATACTTTGCTTGCTTGTGACAATGGTGTTAGACAAGAAGAAAACTGATCACCTTTCCTATTTTATTTACTTTTGATTGACTAAAATAATTTCTCAGTGACTAAAAATATTACAGGACTTAACAGAAGTATACCAGAAGATCTGGAAAGAGAATAAGAAATATATCTTAAGAGATTTGTTATATTGTTTGCAGATGACACGGTGTTGTTGGCTTAAACAGCACAGGACCTGCAGACTCAACTCAATGCTTTCCATTTTTGTAAGGCTTGGAACTTGAAAGTAAAGTTGACAAAATTAAAGTCTTAATGTGTTTTTTTTGGACGGAAGCCAAAAATTCTCCGATTTTCTTACAATGATACTCACATTGAGATAATGAAACAATTTGGGAATTGTTGTTACTAAAACGGGAAATTTTAATATGACAGAAAACATTTATCCGATAAGGCCTTAAGCCATGTACGCAAACTTGAAAACAGGAAGGATGTATAAGATTTCTGTAAAATGTCAACTTCAGCTTGTTCGTTTATAAAAAAATATATAAACACGTGCGTTTGTCCTCCAGCTGGCTTAGTAATTTTGAAACCTCTCTTTCTTGATTTGTATATACTGTAAATAGTAATCATTTTTATCTCCGTATACTGATGTCATACATTGACTTTGTGAGACTAGATATATAGATTTAGAGGCCATACGTTTACCGGTATGGATGATTGATTGACTGTTATTTAGCGCCCCTTTCAACACTTTTATGCTATTTCGTGGCAGTGAGTTTAAATTGGTGGAGAAAGCCGAAGTGCCCGGAGAGACCCCCTGACCTTCGTTTGGAAAACAGACAATTCTGGTCAATTAAGATTGGAGTCGAGCTAACCTGCCACGTGCGGGATTTGAAATGCTAGTGATACAGCAGTTCGACTACTTATAAAAAAGAAGATGTGGCATGATTGTCAATGAGACAACTATCCACAAAAGACCAAAATGTCACAGACATTAACAACGTTAGGTCACTGTAGCACCTTCAGCAGTGAGCAAAGACCATACCGCATTAAGCTATAAAAGGCCCCGATAAGACAATGTAAAACAATTCAAGCGAGAAAACTAACGGCCTTATAATTATTTATGTAAAAAAAAATAAACGAAACACAAATATGTAACACATAAACAAACGACAACCACTGAATTACAGGCTCCTGACTTGGGACAGGCACATACACAAATAATGTGACGGGATTAAACATGTTAGCGGGATCCCAACCCTCCCCATACATGGGACAGTGGTATCACAGTACAACATAAGAACGAACTATAAAAATCAGTTGAAAAAGGCTTAACTCATCAGATGGACAAAAATACAAGTGGACGTGGCCGGGTATACATCCCGACACAAAAAGACATGCTAATGAGACAACTCTTCACAAGAGGTCTTTACACAGAAATTAACAACTATAGGTAACCGTACGGCCTTCAACCATGATCAAAGCTCATACCGCATATTCAGCTATAAAAGGCCCCGAAATAATAATGTAACCACTTGACCACCGAACGCCAATCACTTTCACCCGAAATGGATTAAAAGAGATATGGAATGAACCTGAACTCGGTGCATTACATTTACGTACAGCTTTTTATCTTGTTTTTTGCATATAATTCACAGTTTCAACTATAGATGATTATGGGTGGATTCTTGAGGTCCAGTGGCAAATTGATATATGCATATTCGTACAAGAATATGTTAATATGATATGAATATTAACCCTGTTTTGTACTAGACCGACACTCTGAGCCGGTTTTTTTAACATGCTAGTTCAAAAGGAAGACATTTATGTCACCTTACGCGGACACATTTTTCTGATTCCGAGCCGACCAGCTTTTGCTCTTAATCCTTATTCCCGCGTGTTTAGCGGAGAAGCAGCATGTTGATATGAATTTTAAAGTCTTTGGTTTTGACTCGGCCGGGGTTCGAACCCACGACCTCCCTCACTCAAGGCGAACATGCTACGACGAAAGTACCACCACTAAACATGCAGTAACCTGCACTATAAAAGGTTTCGTGGGAAGCCGCTCATATTCTAGTATACACCTCTAGACTCAATTAAACAGGGCTGACGTACCGACCATTGATATTTTTATGTGAATTGGGGGGGGAAGCGAAATAGTTTGTTTCCATTTAAAATGATGAAAAAATAAAACAATGATGTAACTTTAAAAAAAAACACAAATAAACTGGTTTTTTTTTAATTAATTTTGAACAAGGAAATACACGTGCTCCTTCCTTCACACTAGAGTCGATGTCTTACACATTTATTTATTAATATATAATGTACAGATCATCTGTTTAAGCTTTGGATACAAGGATCTGACAACACGTCATTTTACTTTCTGTCCATATAAATTACATCAGCCAATGAAATTTCAGATTTCAAATTTTTGAAGGTGTGTGACGTTGCGCACGATATTGGTGTCACTTTGGAAATATGGATTAGAAGGCGGGTTATTCAAAATAAATCTCTTATCATATACAATAAATAGCCATGTTATGCATATCACTCGAAAGGAAATCAACCATAGAAATCAATAACATAGATGATTTTGAGCTTCGGATATTTTTTAAAGAAAAACTTTGCTCATTTCGATGCCTATAACGTCATTTTAAGGGTGTCCCGCTGTTACAATTTTGTGTTATGTGCGTCTTTGAAAGCCCAGTGCGGATTCATTAGTAAGTAGAATGGTTTAAAATTTTACAAATGTATTGTTGACATTATACGTTATATGAAGTAATAGACGTTTTTAACTATAAGGGAAGGAAGATTGTCAGAAGAGTTGAAATAAAAAAGTGAAAAAATGTCCCAATTAGCTGCTCAACCCGTAAAAAAACTTTCTGTCTTCATTTTCATAAGATATAACGGTCGAAAATGGATTTTAATAATATCATAAAATTATACATGTCCCGAAGAAGCTATCTGAAGTCATCAATATGTAACTGCGGTCTTATTTTAAAAACATCGTCATTTTTCCCGTGTCCAATAAAATCTCCCGATGGACAAAATAACACAAAGAATAATTAAGAGGCTTTTTATCAAACGAAATTCTACTTTATCTCAAAATTTTAACACCTGTTAACTGATATGAATGGAAAATACATATAATTTCCTTTAAAATGATATGATATAAACTTTTATTTGAGTTGCAGGTAGAAAATCCAAAACGATCTAAGATGTCCAATGAAATGTCCCCGTAATCGTAATTTAACGTTCGCGTTATCATAACGTTAAACTGTATACGAATTTTCTTGCATTATTATGATAACATAATTTCATGAAATAGTCTGATCTATATAAAATAAAGTTCTCGTTTAATATGCATAAAAATACAGATCTGCATTAATTCATGCATATAAGATGTCGAAATATTTAACTCAGATATTTCATAAAGACAATGCCCAGGAGGTATAACAAAGAGAGCATAACTTACTAATGACCACACTCCCACTTTATAAAAGCAAGATACATTGAAAAAGAATATGCGATCAAAAGTGAGATCGTCTTAATTATCCTCCTAAGCCAGATAATAGCTGTAGTACATAGCGTTGCTATCAAAAGATGGAAGCTATATCGCATCAATGAAAATTCTGAAAAAAATTTATGAAAAAGTATACCTTAGTCGTGAACATTTCAGTAAAACGTGCAATCATTTTTTTTGTGTTGCATCGACTCATTTAACCAAAAGTTTTATCAGAGAAATACTTGTATGTCATAAACATTGCAGTATAGCTAACGATATTTTTTTTGAACTACTGTGAGTAGAACAATTCCTAGTCATCTACCTAGCAATATGTGTATGAAAAATAAGGTTATTACATTAAGAAGTAGTACTAGTGTGGCAGAATTGCCTGGTACATAGGCATGTGACGAAACTAGTATATTGAAATTGAAACTTTTCTTTTACCATAATTTGAGAAAGAACGAAAGAGAGAGAGTGAGAGAGTAGTTGTCCGACATATATGATGGATGGCACACAAACATGTAGCAGCTAGCTCCAAGGTATTAATTTACAGACACTCTCAACTCATTCTAGAAAAAAAAATCAACCAATCAATCTGCGGTGTAAAGTAGATCTTTTTTATCTTCGCAGAACGCCACAAAACATAGCTTGAATATTAATTTTTACATCACGATGACCATGAGGGCATTCCGATGTATTGTTTCCAGAGAGATTTGACTTTCGTTTTTGACTGGTACCCGATTGTATAAATACGCGGATATCATCGAGTAAAAAATAGCATTTTTATCGCTTGTTATAAATTCACTTTTTCATTGAATACTCATAAGAACAGAAATTGATAATACGAAAATATTATGTCATTAGAAATATTTATATGCAATAAAATATATGAACGCATACAGAAAAATTGTGTTAACGCATGCGGAAGAATATCACAAGAAAGTTTTGTGGGAAAATATGAATATCTACTCAAATCCAATCTATTGGAAAAATCGAATTGTTATAGAAAATTGTCCTCCATGCACTTGTACTGCACTTTTATTAGAATCGTAGAATAGGATGATATAAAATTGGATGAAAATTATATATACATGTAACTGCTCTATACAATTATTTATATACTATATTACAACAAACCAGCTGAGTATACGTTTTTGTATCACCACAATATTATAGATATTAAAGCAGTGAAGTTGAATTCCTTGTCATTTATTCATCATCCACACACGAACTTGTCTCAGAAAAAATATATCTCTGTACATAAACCTCAGTTTTCCGGTATAGAAATGTGATCTTTTTCTGAGACAAGTGCTTGTGACCATCCACAAGAACTGCGGTCATCCGAGGTTCAGTACTTCAGTACTTTAATTATACTTTTAAAACAATGTAAAAACGAAACCGAAAACATAAAAATAATCAGATGAATGTCAAACAAGATTTAGTGTAAACCGATACTCAGTTATATGTTGAAAATGGAAGCGCTGAACTAAAAATATTGTATAGTATAAAAAATGCATAGTTGTTCGCTTGAGAAAACCCGGATCTATGTTAACATGCACAAATAGCAGTTACTTAAAATATCACATCTATTAAAAAAAAATGTATTATTCAAAATCGTATTTCGACCTGCTGGTAATCTATGAGGTACGTATTGGTCTTTTCCATACTTTGCAAAACTCTATAATTTCAATCATTTTAAAAAAAGTATTGGTTGACGACCTTATTTAAAGCTTGAGTTTGTGAAAAAATATCAGCTTGTAAAAATATGTTTCCCAAAGCAAAAACAAAACAATACAGAATCACGGTTATCATTTTCAAAATAAAGTAGAAGATGCGGCCGTATAAGACCAATTAATAATTTGTTTATGCAAACAACAATGAGCAAATCCATTACCTTATAGTCATCTCTTAAAAGCCTCGAAATGACAAATGTAAATCAATTCAAACGAGAAAACTAACGGCCCTATTTATGTACAAAATGTGTAAATACCTACATCACATGAATTTTCTTAATTATTTGCCTGGTAAAACAATCCTGATTTTAAAAAATATAATCAATGAAAACATTTTCTTTTAAAAAATGACCTACCTAATTAGACTATTTACCGGATTTGTAATCATATGAGCAACACGACGGGTGCCGCATGTGGAGCAGGATCTGCTTACCCTTCCGGAGCACATGAGATCACCCCTAGTTTTTGGTGGGGTTCGTGTTGTTTATTCTTTAGTTTTCTATGTTGTGTCACGTGTACTATTGTTTTTCTGTTTGTCTTTTTCATTTTTAGCCATGGCGTTGTCAGTTTGTTTTGGATTTATGAGTTTGACTGTCCCTTTGGTATCTTTCGTCCTTCTTTTAAAAAATATAATTTAGACCCCGACCAACTTTAAATCATTGAAAGTTGACAACGGTAGCATAAGAGCGAGTATTTCTTTTTCAAACATGATGATGCACATTTTATAAAGTTTTTTGTTCGAGATTTTTGAAATAATGATAGGTTTAACATTTTCTATAGAATCGGGATTGATGTTGAGATTGTGGACTTACTTATACGTTAAAATTAATAATATGAATTATAATCTAATTATAAGTCACTGTTTAAGAAAAATTAAATAAAACCAAGTACTGGGACTTTTATATTAACGTTAGTATAATAGTCCCAGGATTAAAGTGTTGATACAATAAGTAGATTATGAAAAGAAAAATAGCTTGCAATATACTACCTACATCTTTCACATAACCAAAGACAAATCAAGAATAATTTGAATATAAACGTAAATTGAGGGAGCGAAATTACCAAATTACAACAAACATATATATAAACATTTAATTAGGGAAAAGAGACAGAAACAAGAAACGAAATATTTACAATTTCACTAACAGAGATAGGAGACGTCTTCTGGCAGAAAGAACATTGCTTAACTTTTAAGAAATAGAAGAAAATTATTGTTGAAGGCCGTACAGTGACCTATAGTTGTTAATTTCTGTGTCATTTTAATCGCTTGTGGAAATTGGCAATCATACCACATCTTCTTTTTATATATTTAAATCATTTTACAAGACATCAAATTGTCATTTTGTGTTATTGTTGCAGACAATTCTTATCAAAAATTAAAAACTGTTCATGTATATAAAATTTTGTTTTAATTCAATGGAATTTCGCATTTGCACCGGCTTGAAAAAATAAAACCATATAAAGAAGCAACTTCGAACATCTCTTTACTTTAAGCGGCACTTTCACATGAGTAGAATATAAGGTCAACGTTTGAAACTTTCCGTGGAACAACGCTGTCAAAATCGTTGTTTTATTGGGAACGTCGTGTAACGCTAAGTGGCACCAATACCGTGCGTAACGTCTGTATCAATCCGACAAAACCAAGGAATTTAGCGTTTTTAGATCGAAGTAAGCAAAGCTTAAACGCACAATATCTGTAATCTGGTGTCTAAATGCTGCATTTATTTATTTTTTACTGAGATCTGTTGTTCTCTTACAGATAGAGAGTGATGTTTTGAATTTTTCAAAGTGAAGATTTACGGCAGCGGCTTTTAATATTTTGCGTTTATCCTGGAAACATAATAGATTTTTAAAAACAAATAGTGCACAGCAGTGTGTCTGAATTATACTCTATAGCAACGATTCTTTTCGGGCAATTTTGGCTCTTCAGAGATTTGTTGTTTTATTAGCTATATATATTATCTTGATAACTAATAATAGAGAAACCTTTTCTTGCAAGGAATAGGCAAGAACATATATAATCAAAGTACTGAAAGTTGTTTGCGACTTCAGGGAACTTAGTTTGGATTTGCCGTTTATGGTTTCATTACTATTTACCACACCTTCATTCAATAATAGCATCAGATGAAAAGTTATCTGCTAGAAGAAATTGTTGAAACTAAATTTTCAGGTTTTAACAATTTAGGTGAGCGGAACGAGGCGTAAAGATTGATGCTTAAGGTTGACGAAGAATTCGCCATAACATTATACCGCGGCAAATTTATAATTATATAAAATTGAATGACACTTTTCCATTCCAAAAATAACAAAATGAAAGGCCCCCTGTATTTCTTCCTATCCCCTCTTTTTTTTTGGTTACAAATGACCGGTTCCTAATATGAGCCATTTCTCTATCAGAGTCCGATTTTTTTTCCAATTGTTTGTGTCTATCTTGAGAATATATAAAGAGAAACTCGAACAACTAAAATGATCAGCAAGGCAATATTTACATAAATGAAAAAATAAAATTCGTGTATTTTATAGAAAAAATGCAAACGTTAGGTATACCGAAATTGACAAATATAATGCCTTCCCTCGTTAAAACGATCATAGACCTTGACATAAAAGAATTATTTCTTAAATTTGATAACCTTAACCGTATTGTAGACTCCGTATGCTTATTATTTATGACCCCACCGTCGTTACTCCGCAGAAGCAGATCGGAATCAGTTATGACGTAGACAGTAATCATTCTATTCGTAATCATGTCCATTGACCTTAACGACGATGAAAGCACATCATATAATGACGTTTCGACATCATATAATGAAGTAAATAAAACCACATAATATAACATTACAAGCACATAATATAATGACACAAACACATCATATAATGATGTTTGCACATCATATCATGATGTTTGCACATCATATAATGATTTTTGCACATCATATAATGATGTTTGCACATCATATAATGATATTTGTACATCATATAAGGATGTTTGCACATCATATAAGGATATTTGCACATCATATAAAGATGTTTGTACATCATATGATGACAAGTGCACATCATATAAAGGTAAATGCACATCATATAAAGGTAAATGCACAATATATAATGAGACATGGGCATAATAAGACAGTTTTGGCGTTCCATAAACCAACCAAAAGACGATGATAATTGTAAAGACAACAATTTAGTCATTGATTAAACACATAGCAACTATCAGACATTACAAGCTATCAACAAATGGAACAGTCTTATTCTGAAGATACAACGAACAACTTAAAGTTCACAAAGAAAACATGACATTCTTTATAAATTTATACCAACCAACCACTAACCAGATACTAACGACATTCAACGGGTACTTCAAGCAGCCATCCACCAATCAGAAGACACAAACCTCAACAATCAAACACAATAGATTTGACCTCGCCGATCAATCATATATTAGTATTTTTATAAAACACAATTATTAGCTATCAATTGTTAATAATTCTAAACATTAAAGATGAATACACACCGAAGCATGCATAAACATATAGCTATAACAGTATAATCAATCAAATACATCCTCGAAATCAAATAATACTCTGATACATTGGTCGATGTTCTAGAATTGTTAGTTTCAACATATTTATGTATAGTGGATCGTGAAACAAGTTAATCAAACTGATAATAATTCCTTTCGAATTTGCGGGTGTAAATGATGCCTTGTAGAGGCATTAGCCCGATTTTTTTTAATTTTGATGTTTTTTACTTGAAACATATAGGCCCTTTCTTAACATGGGTCAACCATGTATCGTCCGCTTTCGATAGTCTATCATCGTTTCTCAAGACCATACTCGCAAATGGTTTCAAGGGAAGGCCGAAAATTCATTCCCTCAATTTTCTTCCAAGAACGGGGATCGATCCAGGAAACTTTGTGTTAGTAGTCCGATGCGCTCACCGCTAAAAAAATATCTTGAAATAAGACTTGAACCTCATACACTTAGTTTGCTGAAGAAAAAATGTATTGAATAAATTCTGATCAGGAAATTATCCTTATAGATGAAAAAAAATGTATTACCAAACAATTTACAAAATTTAATGCTTTTTGTATTTTGCTTGAAAGTTGTTGTAAAAACGGAATTATTTTAGTTGATAGAAACAGGTTCAAGATTTGTTTTTTTAGGGTTCCACTCCATATATTCTGGCTGCAGATGAAGACAGCTACAACTATTCATCTAAGCATAAAAAAGGAAAGAAAGAAGTAATGGATTTCCTCAAGGTACATGTTCTGTCTTATCATATTGTATAAAATAATCAAAAATAATACAATATAGGTTTACACTAATCTTTATGAACAGCAAAATTTAGAAAATATCTGAAAATTTCCAATATTTTACAGACAAACATGACAAACGAAACGATTTTTTTCTTTGTTTAAATACAGTTTGAAATTTACTTGTGTATGCCCCGCTGCGGCTTATTGGGCGTACACTGTTACCTTAATTTGTCTAAATGTCTATCCGAACGTTCGTCCCAATATTAGTTTCCATTCTCTTACTTGACTTTGCCTCTATCAAATGGTACGAAGTCTATACAAGCTCAGTAGTAAAGTATTTCGGTACTGACATGGTTCATAACAAACCCTTTCTAAAATTGTCCGTTCATAAATTTGAATTTATAAAGAAACTAATGTTTTAACTCCCTCGTGCAAAGTTGACCTTAGATAGAATTGGTTCTGTTTAGGTCTTTTTTCACATACCTCTTCAACTGTTTCGGTACTTGTACATCATCGGCTTTCAAAGTATTTGGCTTTGAACGTTCCTGATGAAATAAAATCAAGAAAACTAGAAAAGCGCTTCGGACGCATATAATTATTAAACGTGTTGTTTTTAATATTTGACACACGGTGCTTTTTCCACAAAACACAGATCAAGGTCAAATTTGGGTAGCATCAATATTACAGTTATCTAGTTACGGGGTATGTGTTCCGTAAACAAATGTTTGAATCCAAATTTCTTGAAATATAGTTTTAACGTTCGAGTTGAAAAAGTGAAAAAGAATACTTTGTTTAAAAAAAACATATAGTGTTTGGCATTACAAACAAAGCTTGTTTCCGATAAATCTGAAACATAAGGATATCTAGTATACAACTACGGACTAACGTGTATTAAACTATTGATTAATAAAACATTTTGGAAGATGTTATATTGATACTGTCTATGTTTATATGAATAATATGTTCCAATAAGAAGTCTAAGGTTAGGCATTATGAGGCAGACAAAACTGGATATGATAAGACGTATTTTGTTTTGTTTTGGTCTTAAATGTGCTAACTCACAGAGCAAACGATACTATGAGACATATTTTTGATGTATGGGATAAATAAGCACGCATAAAGATATCTGGCCACGCCTTAATTTGTATGTCGAAGTCCCTTGTCAAGGGGCTGTAATTCACTGCTTGTCATAAGTCGCTGTCTGTAATACTTGTTTTTAATGTCATTTTTGTGACGTATACGCATGTGGTCAGGTGCAAACTAGTCAAGATACACATATATATGTTTCTTCTATAATATTTTTTTAATTAATAAATATGATTAGAAAAAGCACAGTTCAGGACAATGGTAGGCTGGTGGAGTTTTCAAACATTGTTGGACTGACTGGAATATTTTTTTCTGTCTCTAAAGAAACAGCATTAAAAAATGTCGTTCGCAATGAATAAGGAGTAAATCATAAAAAAAAAACGTTGATGACGTTACGGTCATGTGACAAACTTATGTTCATGAGATGATAAACAAAATTATATTATCCAATCAGAAGACCAGTTATATTAAACATTACGTAGAGAACAGAGTGGGTTTACCAGTGCCATCTTCATTCTTTTAGGACACTTCTCGCTTTTAGTCACTTTAAGTGACAGTAGTGTGAAATAATACTATAAGATTTTAAAGCAACAACTATTTTAATACTAACAAGTTTATGGTTATTTTTTTCTGGCACTCTTAACTCAAGCGTTCTACCAACAGATCCAGTTTTTAACAAAATAGTATTTCACTTCATTGACTGAAATGATTATAATGGCCTAAAGTAAACGTTTTACCCGTTCTTTGCATTGTGTATTTCATATTTCTCTCCAACTCGCTTATCTTTTGGATTATAGCTCTTCATCTTTTATATAAGCTTTGGATTTCAAATATTTTGGCCACGAGCATCACCGAAGAGACATGTATTGTCGAAATGCGCATCTGGTGCAACAAAATTGGTACCGTTGATTTTATTATCAAAAGTTTTTTTATTTTTGTTTACTTTGCTTTGTCCTCCATTAAAATATTATTACAAATTAAGTACGAGAGATCCGAGCTGAAATCTGAATTTTTACGGTATAAAACAGAGACAAAAAAAATCAAGAATCATTTACCCAAAATCATTCTGTGCAGATTATATATTCCATTAAATCCCCTTAGTTACAGATTTTGGCTCTTATAGTCTCCAGTCAATGTGTATTTTCCTATTTATAACCATAATATATCGTCTGCTATGTTGTAGACTGTCATGGCAAAGGAAGAACAAGAAGTGGCCACAAAAGTCTTCCATCAGAAAATTATCAAAGGTAAATTTGTATATGATCTCATTTCATGTGTGGAATAAATCTGTGAGACGGCATCAACAGATTTGAGATAAAAACAAATGTGATTTTAAAGTTACAAGAAAATGAGAATTTTATATGATCAACTCATACATGTGGTATATATTAGGGAAGGCAAAGAGTACACGAGTACTCACTAGGAAGATCGATAACTCCTAGAATTTTTAGTACTTGTTAGTACTCATATACCTGTTAGCCTTTAATAAATCTGGAGATATTTCTCCTCACATTACCACTCACTTTAGTTCCCTTTGAAATACCCCTTCAGTAAGGCTAGTTTTAATACCGTTAAACAACATAGATTGGTTTATCCTGAGACTCCTCTGTGTTGTACTAGATTTGTTTGTATTTTAACTGTGTAAGGGATTTCTATTTGGCTGTCAATTCCTGTTTTTCTTAACATCGTCCAGAATGTGTACTTTTTTGACATTGGATTTTAAGCAGCTACCTATCCTTCAACATAATCTCTTTGATTTTAATTTTATTTACTGTACCCATAACTGAGTAAGCTAGTATTTTGTGATAAGGTTCTATACTTCTGTATTGTGCAAGCACTTTTCAGTAAATCTAGACAATAACTTCCTGCTTAATTCCTGTCATTTGATGTAAAACTTTATAATGTTGAATTGTACTACGTACAGCTCTAATGATACTTTTTAAATTTATAAATCAGTGTTAGCTTGTGATATTTCTAAAATGTATAACGATCTAAACATATATGATTGATAACACCCTGTGTATCTTCTTGTTTATATTGCTTGTATTTGTGTCAGCAAGAGAACAATAAAAAATGATCTTTGAATTTCATATCTTACATTTTTTTCGGTTTTATACATTTAGGACCCAACAAAGAAATACAGATATTTTCTGATATGGAATTTCAAGGTCTGTTAAGCAGCGGATCATACAAATGTTACTGGAACCGTGTTTTTCTTACCGGTCCATTTGGTGTTGGCAAGACATGCTTAGCCAAAATTCTAGTGGGAGATGAGGCTCCAGAGCATCGAGAGTCAACAGATGGTATATGGATTTACCTCGGCAGAGCTGGAATGAATATAAAGGAACGTTGTTGGATTTTCTTGGAAAAGGGTATGTAAATTTTCAGACTATAAACTATAGAAATTGACTGAGGATATGCATCTCAGAGTAATTGGTTTAATTTTGAGTAGGGAATTGAACCAAGATTTCAGGTCAAAGTTCGATTTATAATGTGAGGTGAAAATGTATCTCGAGTTACACTTTGAACTTAACTTAATTATTTGTTTCATTCGTTGGTTTCCGTCTATTATATTGTCTTTACTTACTCTTTTGACCTTTGGTGGTAAATCCTTGGTAAGCCTAACATTATTATGTTTGATTTTTCTTAAACTTACTGAATATGACTATTTTGAGGCTACCATAATTTAACATTGTGAAACGTTCGAAAATCACTGATAAACATATATAGTAACAACATTAACGGTACCAATTTTCCTGCGCAAGATGCGCATTTTGACAATACATCCAAAAGGTCCAAAAAGTATAGCCAAATCCGTGAAAGGAATCAGAGCTTTGCATGAGGGAGATACATTCCTTAATTTATAATAGTTTCTAACATTTTGGGTGTCTGTTTTGCACAAGTTTTCATACAACTTATCTGACACTATATAAAGACGTACATATATAGAATTCTATAACTTGAATGCAAATATGAATAAGTCAAAATTTCTGCACAACTCATATAAAATAATTTTTCAAACATTGCCAGACAATGAAATCATAATGTTTAATTTTTTGAAAAAATCTTGTCTGTTCTCTATATAACCTTTTACAGTCTACCTGTGCATTATTTTGCGTGCCTACTTGAAAATTGTAAATGGACACGTTTATAAGGAAAACATATATATTATTGGACGATAAGCCTTGAGATGACGAATTATCATACTGATATTTTGTAGCGTCAAGTTGGTTTCCTTTTTTCAAAACTACAAAGTTCCTTTGTCATCAGACAGCAGCTGGTTAATTCAATATGTAAACAGTATATCACTATCAAAGTACTATCTCTGTGCTGATATTGGTTATATGCTAGCATTAGCTGGTACTGGGATGTGTGTTTAGGTTATGTCTTGTAGCATTTTGCCATTTGTATATAAAACTAAAGGCATTCATCCGATCAACTAAACGCTTAAACCTTATAATTTCAATATTCATTCATTTTCTTCCATTTAAATTTTCAAACTGTCAACAATTTATGTAAATGTTGCAAATAGAAATTTAAAAAAACTTAAAACATATTTTGTTTTAAAACTTATTATTATTAGGGGGATAGGTAATCGTAATTAGAAATTAGTTATCGATTACTTTTTGAAATGTGATCATATGTAACCAGGCTATGACTTTCTTAACCAGATCGTAATCTAAGTATTTCCTAAGTTGACGTGAATCAATATTTTGTAATGATCGAAACAAACGTTTTGGAAACGAACTTTTGTTTGATCAATCCGATATATATCATTTCAGGGACAGAGGTAATCGTAATCAGTATTCAGTTGTCATGGATAACTCTTTGCAATGTGATCACATGTGACCATTTAATGTCTTTCTTAAACATATGTCTTAATCTAAGAGTATACCCTTAGCAGGTGTGAATTTATGTTTTGCAATAATTAAAAAAAAAGTCTTTGTAACGAACTTTTGTATGATAAATCAGATAACATATTTCAGGGACTATGCTGAATGCAACAGTGCAAAGTTTACTACGAAGTCAAGAAATGGCAATTCCAGGTGTTGTAAAATCTATCGAGGAAATGGCAGATTCTGATGATGCTAAACATAGGGAGGAAATCAAAAACAAAGGTTATGTATCTTTCAGTCTAGGGGCTACAAAACGTATAGGGGAAATGCCAGATCGAAGTGGTGTAAAGTCTAATATCAATACACCAGGTGATCAAACGATAACGTCAAGGTTGAAAGCTTTCTTCAGTCTCCCAAGTCGAAAACAGAAGGAATTTAATGTGTTGTTAATATTATGTGTAAATATAAATCATGCCATATTGTGTAGACGTCTGGTCTTTCTTGTCAGTGTTGTGCTTAATGTTGTCCATGTCACAGTTTATGTTAACCGATAACGTCGTAAAACAGTGAATAGCTGCAAAATTTCACCACAAGGTTCCATTCTCCAAACAGGAGGTTGGGATTGATTTTGGTGGTTATGTCCAAAATTGTCTAAAAGGACCAAAAACTAGGATGTATATGCTGCTGGACAATTATTTGTGTATCTCAATGAAATTGTACCACAAGGTGTCACGACACAACCGAAAAGTTGGGTTTTTTTTTTTTTTGTTATTGTCCAAACTGTTTTGGACGGAGGGGTCCAACAAAAGGTATTTTTTTATGTTTCAGGACTTGTGTATACATGTATGGATATCTGTGAAATTGTACGACAATGTCCTATACATCAAAATGAGGGTTGGGCTTCCAATTGGTTATTATGGTCAAATCTGTTAAAAAGGATAAAAAAAATAGAATTTAAATGTTTTTGGACAATAGCTTGTGTATAAGTCTATGGCTTTCCATGAAATTATAGCCAAAGGTGTCATACTAAAAAGGAAGGTTTAGAATTATTTTGGGGATTATAGTCAAGCTGTGAACGAAGTAGCGACCATAAAGACTAAGATTCCCATGTTTCCTGACAATAACTTATGTCAAAGTCTATTGGTTTCTGTACTAAAAATGGAAAGTTTGGAATTATGTTAGGGGTTAAACCCTAAATATTTTACTAAAAGGGGTAAACGATACTTTTTTCTACTTTTGTTATAGAGCAATATCAATCGGGTTATAATTCTAAGACTTGAATTCTTCTTCTTCTTTAATATGCTGAATCTATCAATGTATTCATATTTTGAATTTTGAACTTTTTTTCAAGCTAGTCCTCATTAAGGTCAAGAGTAACCAAAATGAGACTTTTTTCCATATACAAAAATGAAATAACGGATTTTTGTATCTGCTGAATCTAAACATGTATTTAGATTTTATAGTTAAGGACCAGCTTTCAAATCGGCACAAATCGGGGTCTTAATTAACCATTTTTTTTCAAATTTAACAAAAAAATCAATAATATGTATTTATATTTTATATGTTTTACTATTATCATGATTATAGTAAAACGTCCAGTTTTAAACTTTTAAAGATGAAGTTCTTAGATAACATTCTTTCTGAGTCGTATCAACAAGCACACTGCAGACTATTTTTTTTTAATAACCCTATGCCAGAACATAGATGTCACCATTTATTTTTGGCGACACATATCCTCACTGAACGTGGTTGCATTTTAATACACCTCACACAGCAAAATGCATCACCAATTTTAACAACTTGTTTACTGCCAAGAATGGAAAAGTCCTACGAATGACTATATTATATTCCCAGTCTAACCCTTGTGTGTAAAATGGTCTAGCCCGTACATGTATCATTTCAAAGATCTATAAAATAATCTATGTTTTTGAATCATTGATTTAATTGTATTAAGACATGACTGCTGAAATGAATATCATTGCAAAACATTTCAAAAGTCAAAACATTTGAAAAGTGAAACAATGCTTCGTGAATAATGATTTGTCTGTTTACAAAACTTGTTTCACAAATTTTTAAATGTGCAATTATGTTTTTTCAATATCTAGGAAATTAAAAAAAAATATAAACGATTATCTTTAACCTTTCATTCAGGTCTTACATACACAAAGCAACTTATATCTTTTGTTTTCAGGTCAAAATGTTGCACATCTTAAATCTTCAAATGATGAAAGTGCTCTGATGCATGGACCTACTAGAGATGATAGTGCTGGGAGAGGGGGAGACTCGGAAGATATATTGACTGCCAATGACATGTCAGAGGATGAAATTATCAAACTAATTCGATCTGAATGTAATAAAGGCAATTACGAAATGATAATTGTCCCCATTGATTTATGGGACTTTGGCGGTCAAAAGATATATCACTTGACACACCAACTCTTTATATCTAGCAGAGGCACTTTTGTATTAATCTTTAATGGTAGTAAAGGTATCCATGACGACACACCTGATTACATAGACTTACCAGGCTGTAATAATCAACGGAATACTGCAGGTATGTAATCATTTATTAATGGGTAAAACAATCTATTTCAATACAACGAATATATTTTATAGTCTTTCGATATAGGTAAACTGTAGATTGCCTAAGCTCTCCTTGAGCATAAAAGGCCTCAACATAAAAAAAGCAATAAGCTCCTTAGTGAAGATGTATACAGCAACAGAGTCAGTAATAAAACATCTGGTATTGTTCGTAACATCTAGATGAACTGCCTTTTGTTGTTTTAAATCGAAGTTTGTTTTATCCAGTATGAATAATGAGGAATTTCATTTTCCTTTCTTAAAATTTGAACACAAAGAGCGGAAGACCAATTTGTGAATGCTTACATGTATAAAACTGATTATGCTTAAACCCTACTTTCTATTGTTGCGTAATTTAGTTTATGATTCATGCAAATAACAAAGTATTGTTAAAAGCTATGTCTGCAAGAATACAACATATGTTCACCTCAAAGGAAAGATAAATAAGCTAACAACAGAAATGATAGAAAAGTTGTTTTTGTTTTAAATTCAACATTGCTGCTAACAATTGAAAAGATATCTTCAATTGATATGATTAGATAGTGGTTGTGAGAATCAATTATTTTCAGTTATTTATAAATGCCTATAGTTTAGTAATTATTAGCAGGCAATTTCATACTTTCAAACATATCAACATGTATGCGTGTTTGTTGCAGTCTATCTTGTCCATTGGGTTAATTCAGTCCTTACATATTGTAAGATTTCGGCTGAAAATGGAGGATACCCAAAAATCAAGTTTGTTGCAACACACAAAGATCAAGTAAAAGTAAGTACTCACATAAATTCAAGAACTGTATAACTCTAATACTTTGCCATATCTGACAGAGCTACAATTAACTTTTAGGTTTTAAAACTACTCATCTGTCACTTTTTTCCCCTATGTCAATGACTCTTTAAAAAAGAATGAAATAAGTTGAATTTATTAACATGCAATAATGAAATTGTTAGCGGAATTCTGATCAGCTGTCTGATTTACAAGATGGCACACATTTTGTATAATTAAGTCTTTCAGATTTTAGCCTAGATTGTGGGATTTTCCCAGAAAAAGTGTTTGAAGTTTTTTTACGACACTTTCCTGCCTTATAAATGAGTGATTGGTTTTCAAAATAAAATTATAAATGATGAACAAGTTCATTATGGCATGTTCATAAACTCAACTTATTTCATTCTTTTTTAAAGAGTCAGGGACATAAAAAGAAACAGATGTGTAGATCCTTGAAACCATGTAGAATGTCTTGTAGCTATGTACCTGCCATGTAGGGTTTTAAAAAAATTTTATAATCGTTCTAGGCTAAATCATTCGTCGTAAAGATTTTAAAAGTTGTTGAAAGTTCAGATCTCAGAAACTTCAAAGCCTGGACGTTTTGTGAGACATTCTGTTTTTTAAAAAAAAAGATGCATCTGAGATTTGATCCAACAAAAACCATGGCCGCTGTGGCTTGACTTATTGAATGTAGTTTGAAGGCATTTTTGGGCTTATCTCCATAAAATAGTTAGAGTCCATGTGACACTATAAATGGTCAACTGTTATCCCTATGGAATTCAATTTTGGAACTCTTGCAATTACAATTTCATTTTAAGCAAATGTCATAGAACAGTTTTAGTGAGAGGAAAAAAGTTTTGACTATCCTGTTCACACAATAAATCATTAGTATCGCTTGATTCACTGAATTGTATATATACATTTTTCATTTGTGTATATTTTAGGGAGATATTGAGGAACAAAGACGAATCTTAGTAACCTCAATTGAAAAACTCTTTGAAAATCATGGAGGAAAACAACATCTTCAATATAAACCACTTATTTTTGTGGATGCAAGAAACAGAGAGGACGAAGAATTAGACACATTGAAGAAGCATTTGGTGGAAGTTGCATTAGACCATCCTAGTTGCGGAGAATTAATGCCAACCAAGTTTGTACCCCTTGAACTTCAATTAACTAAAAAAGTAGAGGAAAAGAAGAAAGTACTATCCATTGGTGAACTGAATGACCTTAACCAGCAGAATAAAAAACATGCACTAACCCCTGATCAGCTACACAAGTTCCTGAAGGTTAACCATGCCCTAGGAAAACTGATCTACTTCGATGAAGCTTGCTTGAGAGATAACGTTATCATAGATCCAGTGTTTTTGGTAGACGTGCTACGTTCGATCGTTACTGATGAACAATTTTGGCCAGAACATCTCACTGAGGTACTTGGAGAACTTAAAGAAAGTGGAAAATTGCTGAAAAAGGATTTACACGAAATATGGAAACAAGACTGTTTCAAGGAGATCTCAGAGCATAAAGAATATATGGTAGAAATGTTAGTACATTTGGACATAATTTGTCGACAAAAAGCCGATGAATATGAATCAGAATTGTTCTTAGTTCCATGCATGATTAGAACCAAAAGAGAAGACAACCCACACCTAGATTTTGACAGAAGCATACATCTGGCTTATAGGTTTAAAGAGGAAGTTGTGCCACCTGCTATCCTTTACCGGTTCATTGCGACTTTCATATCAATGTGGAAACTTCGAATCAGCACTAAATCCAGTCGTCTGATGATCTTTACAGACAGTGCTGATGTTACAATTGATAATGAACACGATATGAGAATTGACATTCAGAGAAACAGAATCATAGTTTCTCTTTCTCACAAAGAAAGCCAAATTTCTATTGTACCAACAATAGCATCAACAGCTCAGGAATGCCTCACAAATGCCATTACAAACATTTCAAATTTCTATTTCTCAGTTTCAGATGATTCTAATTGTACTAGAAATTTGCCTTTTACCATTCAAATTGGTATAGTTTGTGGGTCAGATCTTTGCTTTTTTGACCACCTGTTGAGATCTAAGGAGGAATGGATATGCCCCGATCACAATAGTATGCATAAGACTAATATTGTGTCCAAGTGGTTTGCAGACAAGGTATCTATCTTTTATAGATGTTTATAACGTTATGCTTTTGAATGAAGAGTCAATTTACTGTTGAAGGTTTGAACGGTCATTTTGATCTTATAATCATAAAAAAAAAGTTATAGCAATTATTCAGATGTGTTTAGTGTTTCGGTAAATTTTCCGATTTATCCTTGCAGTATATTCAGTACTGATGATATAATTATATTGCAGTTAATCTATATAGTACCGTTTAACAGCGTTTTATACAATTCAGAATAATGTTGGTGTGTAAAAGAAGATAAAAACTTCTTAACAATCTAAACATAGACTAAACAGATCTTAATTAATTACAAGTCAATCGTCAAAACATTACTGAATTTACCGTTGTTTATAAGTACATGAAGTATAAACATTGACTGGATTATACCATTGTTTATAAGTACATGAAGTATAAACATTGACTGGATTATACAAATGAGTTGATAAAGAACACAAACAAACTCTTTCTTAATTTCATGCGTCCGAAGTACTTTTCTTATTTGATCTTTATCAGAAACTCTCAATGTTAAATGTTTGAAAGTCGAGAATGTATAAGAACCGGGACAGTTTTGAAAAAAATGCAAAAAAGCGCTTAATCACCATTTGGGTTCTATGCACACAAAATCAAATAAAAACAAGAAAAAAAAAGTCAAAATGCAAATCTAAGAACACTCAACGTTACTAGTTGGTATAAATATAAAAACCACTGAAACATCAATACGTGCAGATCAATCATATTAGGGTTAAGATATCATAGAAGTGCATAAAGATACAACTTCAGTTTATTTTATCTTACAGTCACATACGGAGGGTGACAGATGCCTAAAAGAATGTTCAGGTAAGAATATCTTTATATTACCAATATTATATTTTAAAGGTGTGTGTGTTCGTTTATAAACATAAAAGAAAATTGTGAAGAGAGACCAATGAGAAAAAAAATTTAATATGAAAAAAAAGGCAAATCAAATATTTTATATATAAACATATACACACATACCTTATGATAAGGTCCAATCAGATGTTTCATATACATAAGCAAAACAGAAACGTATCAACACATGCCTATCTATATGTGTAATACCACCAAACCTTAGTACGTTATAGCCGGTTGCATAAGAAAAAGGGTTGAGAAAAATAGTCCCTTGAGTTTGACAGTTGTAGGTTATTAATCCCACATTATTGCAGTACAATATTTCTGGGTCGTAAACATTTATCTTGGGTATTTCATGGATCTATTTTTTTATTTGGGGTTCGTATTACTACGAGTGTCTTATAAACGAATTAGGAATAAATGAACACTCAGGTAATCCCACATACAAAAACATATCATTTGACAAGGATGAGATTTTGGCGAATCATAAGTCCTTCATGGCTTCTATGAACATTGCATTGAACAATAAATCGGAGGACTTACTTTGTTTGTATTGGATATCTAAACTTAACAAAAATCCGTACAAACAACGGTACATTGCCGGTTCATCTGCTTGTTCTACTAAAGAATTGTCTATTAGATTGACTAAAATTCTGTCCGCAGTTAAAGAGTGTCTTAAGATATACTGTTAAACTGTTTACTCACGTAGTGGTATTAACCATATGTGGATTTTGAATAACTCTAAAGAACTTTTGGATAATTTTAAATCTCGGTCTTTTTCTGAAATTAGTTCTATTAAAACTTTTGATTTTTCAACCTTGTATACAACCATTCCCCGTGTGAAATTGAAAACCCGTCTAATAGAAATAATCCACAATGCTTTTCATCATAAAAATGGAAGCATACGCTAGAAAAAATATCACTTTGGGATACCATAAGGCATATTTTTTTTAATAAGGAACAAAAGGGTAAAACATACTACACAGAGGAACAAGTGATCAGTATTCTGAAGTTTCTTATTGACAACATATTTGTTGAATTTGGAGGTAGACTTTTTCAACAAATTGTCGGCATTCCTATAGGAACAAACTGTGCACCTCTCCTTGCCGACCTCTTCTTATTTTCATATGAATCGGAGTTCCTTCAGACACTTGTCAAAACAAGAAGATCAAAGAAGCCAGGTTATTTAATTTCACTTTCAGATATATTGATGATGTTCTTTCCATTAACAATCCGAACTTTTCTGATTGGGTTTCATTAATATACCCACAAGAACTAGAAATTAAATAGACCACAGACACGGCTTCCTCCGCCTTATTTTTAGACTCATACCTCGGATTTGACATACACAGTCATCTCAGTACCAGAATATATGACAAACGAGGCGATTTTTAATTTTGAAATTATCAATTTTCCCCATCTTAGTAGTAGTATACCAACCTCACCTGCATATGGAATATACATTTCCCAACTCATTAGGTATTCAAGAGCTTGCAGCTCCTAATCTGACTGTAATCGTCACCAGTGTCTCAGCAGAAAGTTGATGAACCAGGGGTATGTCAAAGAACGTGTAATAGGGTTCTTGGACAGAATAAAAGGATTCGTCAAGTTTAAGATGACTGTACAGTGTACAAAGGGATATAACCCTCAATCATAAAACGGAAAGTACATGTATAAAATACGATAAACTAGCTCTTTTCTGTAAGAATACAACCGATACTATTTAAGTGTATATATTATAATTATATGAATTCAATCAAACTCAATTATAAACCAAGTCAGGATTAATTACTACATATGTCCAATTATGTCACGCTACTCATTCATAGATTTATGAATGAACTACAATTTCTTACTATAAAGTTTACATGTAATAATTGACATACAGGTAACTACTATTCACAAGACACAAACAATACATAGACTGAACTAAAATTAAATAGACAAACACAGACAATACAGTAAACTAAAAATACATGTAACACTGATCTTACCATGTTTATGGTACACAGGTCTATCTCCTGTTTGGAAACATCACCAGATTAATATAATATGAAGATATTCTGGTCCTATTAAAATACAAATATAACCTACATAAGTCTAATGAACTAACTATATCAGCATAGCATTTATATTAACAATAAGTACAATGTTCAGCAGACATTACTTTGGACCTTTTATAATAATAAAATAACTGGACCAATACATGTATCATTAATATATCCATGATATATTATTTCTCTGAGTTCATGAAAATACTTCTTTAAAATAAAATATCTATCATTCTGACTTCAAAATACATTTTCTCTCAGATTCAAACTAAAGGAATACTGTGCAAATATTCAAGACTTAGAAATATTAGTAACTGACCTGATTAATATAAAATAAGTGTCCAGAATATTAAACTATATAACTATTTTAAATATGGCTGATACATGTAAAGCTTTCTCTCAAGGTATATCAAAAAGAGTGGCAAAAACTATGAACTCAATGACTGTGACCAATAGTAGACAAGATAATATGACACATGACTGACTGACTAATGAACCAGAACAATAGAGTAGAACTGTACTAAAAAGAAATAAGAGAATAGAATAATTGATGAACTCTTAATATACATATAATAAAACTACTAATTAATATTAATTCTTCTAAAAGAAAATAAATATTAATGCTAAACATTCTACCACATACTCCCCTGGCATCTAAAATGACGTACACGTCATTTCAGAGTATACAACATAATATCTATGAAAAATAAAAATGAAATAGTTTTATATCTGAAGCTGCAATGTACTGATACTGCAATCACTAATAAATACAGTAGGAATCAATCAGGATAATCCTTTTCCTAAAAAACATTTTTGATTTCCCTTTTTGAATTTTTCTCGGAGTTTATTATTTTTGTGTTTTTACTTTTTCTATTATTTTTTAAATGGAAACTTGAGTTAACATGGTTATTGGTGGTTATTTTTTGTATATGCAATCAAATTTAAGTGAAATTGTGTCTATGGTACTGGACAGGATAAACCTTTACTCAAGTCAAGTATTTCTTAATTTGAAACAGAAACAAATCTGTACATTTCTTGGAAAAAATGCAAACTTATCAAAAACTCAAAGGGGACAATCAACATGATCAACTGTGGTATTACACCTATAAGGTTAAATACATCTCTTATTTTGGATGTACATTTTAATATATGATAGTGATCAATCAACACACACCAATAAATACGGTTAAATACAAATCAGATGTCAGAATCCCGCTGCAAATGTTTGCACTTCTCCTAAGTCAAGAATCTGATTACAGTAGTAGTATTTTGTAATTTATACGTGTTTCTTGTTTCTCAGTTTTTATATAGATTAAACTGTTGGTTTGACACTAGTAATTTTGAGGCCCTTAGCTTATTGTTTGGTGTTGAAGGCCGTAGATTGAACTATATTGGTTTACTTTTATAAATTATTATCTGGATGGAGAGTTGTCTCATTGGCACTCACATCACATATTCCTATATCTATTTTTACCACGCATGCAAATTGATTGATTTACATAAGTGAAGTTAAGTAATCTATCCACGCATGTTAATCGATTGGTGTACATAAATGACATTGAAATATCAACACATGCCAACCTATAAAATCAAAAGCAAATCATACATTAGATTAACATAACTGAATCAGTAACCTATCAGTTGTCAAATTGCTAAGTGTATTTTTGAAATACTAAGTATTGACCACTGTATATCCTCTGTTATTTCGTATCATTGGATTATGTCTCCTTTATCGCTGCTCAGTATCATTTATCAGCTATACATTACAGTTAAACTTGAAAGTCGATGATTTCTTATCTACTGTTAAAACTTAAGCAGACATTAAAAAAGTGGTACCAAGTTGTGAATTAAGTTTCAATATATTACAGGTCTAGATATGGCATGGTTAGACAGCAATCCAAATGATAGACACTTGGGACGCTTAGCAGCTGAAATGACAATGGATGAAATACGAAAAATATATATGCACCTAAAGGAAAAGAAACCTGCTAGGTCATGGGAAATTATTAACGAGTCAAAAAACAAAGAGTCTTTTGATATCAAAATCAAAGCTTTACATGATTGGAAGAAGAACACACTGTATGCTTCATTCAAGCAGATTCAGCAAAGTATGAAAGAGGAAGATATCGACATCCACATATTATGTCAGGTACACATGTAATGATAATAAAATTGAGAATGGACATGGGGAATGTGCCAAAGAGACAACAACCCGACCAAATAAAAAAACAACAGCAGAAGGTCACCAACAGGTCTTCAATGTAGCGAGAAATCCAGCACCCGGAAGCGTCCTTCACATGGCCCCTTAACAAATATATACTAGTTCAGTGATAATGAACACCATACTAATTTCCAAATTGTACACAAGAAACTAAAATTTAAAAAATACAAGACAAACAAAGGCCAGAGGCTCCTGACTTGAGACCGACGCAAAAATGCGGCGTTATATTATATTATGTTATATTACACCGTTCGTGACCAAGTATCATTTCGACAGTTTTCACAGATGATTTTAAATGGTTTATCTAAATTGTAAATGACATTTAAGTTAACTTGTCATTCCGGAAATGTGGAACGAACTTGTTTTGCCAAAAAATGACAAGAAATTAGATTGTAAATCTTCATTTTAAAAGCAAAAATTATCTGCAAATTTTCAAAATCAACAAAAATTAAAATATAAATTTCATTATTTATTTTATTTCATGCCATAAAAACATTGATTTCTTCATTAATTAATTATTATGTCAAAAAAACAAAACATGGAAAGGTGAACATATGGTATTAAACAATTAGTGTCCAAATCATTAATAGGAGGGATAAAATAGTAAAAAAACTTTCAAAAATGTGTTTATAAAATAATCCAATGCATACATGTATAACTTCAGATTTCAAGAGAAGTTCAAAAAGACTTGGGTAAGTGGTAATTTGAAATAGTTTAAACTAAAAAATAGCCCTTTTCTAAGCATTGGTTTCTGAATTTAGCCTTTTTAGGAATGATCAATCGTTAAACAGTACTTGAATGCAAAAAAAAGCTGTTTCACAAAAACAAAAGAGGGACGAAAGATACCAGAGTGACAGCCAAACTCATAGATAGAAAAATAAACTGACATAGCCATGGATAAAAAAAAAAGACAAACAGACAAATAATAGTACACACGAAACAACAAAGAAAACTAAAGACTAAGCTACACGAACCTCACCAAAAATTCGGGGTGATCTCAGGTGTTCCGGATTGAAAATAATAAATACGTCTGTTTTTAGACCAACCAAAGGAGAAGTTGTTTATAAGACCATCCGGTTCAAATCTACAGCAACTGTCTGATCATATTGGTTATCAAACATATCAACTTGGAATCGAACTTGGGCTAAAAGTTGTTGAGATGCAACAGATTGAAAAAAACCATGTTACAAATCTTCGTAGCCAAACTGAGGAGGTCCTGAACAAATGGAGGAGACTCCCTGAAGCTACATATGAAGTTTTAGTCAAAGCTCTCCATCGCCTTGAATTATCTAGTGTTTTACCATACATAACATATGAAGAAGGATTACCGGAACAAGCGGAAGGTACGTATAGTCTAAATAGTAATCCATTAGTCTGATATCCCTTTTTTACATGAACTATATACTATTATCACATTTAAGAATCTGTCTGTTCATGTAAACTTACATTACTTCCAATAGAGTACCACTAAAAATCTATTGCCACGTGAGATACTGGTCACAGTCATATTAGTAGTCTCTAGTATTTCTTCACCGCCATTATTTATAACAAACCTTTCTTAAATTTACCAATTAGTGTTATAGCTAACTGTGGAACCATCTTTAAATAAGGATTTATTATCATTATTAGTATTCTTAATGATAAATTTGGAAAGTATGCTTAAAAGAAGAATCCAATTCCATAAGGGTAAATTTGATTTTATTTAAACCTTCAGTTAGGTGCATACCAAGCATAGCATGAAAATGACTGGAACGGCGATAATTCACGTGCACTTTGTCTAAACGCTTCTGTTTTAAGTGAAAACAGCACGTGGTTGTTTAAACTTTGTTGTGAGTATATGCATGTTTCAGTGGTTGTCTGAATAATTATATCAGACAAAGATGGAAGAACACAAAATGAAAAATTATTTTAATTATAGTAGTTATAACATTATAATCAAATATAATTAATATTTCCCAATTACAGAGAGAATCATACAGGATATAGAAATCAGCCAGATTTTAGATTATATGATGACACATTTAGTGATATCATCTGATGATAGACGCAGCATTGAACATCATGTTAGACAAGATGATCAGAATAAAGCCTTGCTTGAAGTAATGAATAAAAGAGGAGAGTTCACTTATAATGTGTTTGTTGATGCACTACGGATAAGTGGATACAAAGATTTAGCAAATGAATTGAAACGCGATTCACAGGACGATTGCTCAAATGAAGCATTAGAACCTCAATATAAAGGTATGAGCTGTCTTGTATATGAAATTACACAAATAATAGCATTTGCATTACATTGACGGTCTTGATACATTTCAAGTTAAAAAAAAAAGATCTAATATTTGTTTGTAAAAGTAAAAGTAACGAAGGTTCAATCAATCAATAAGGTGATGGTAGACTAGAGATAATCCATGGCGCAAAAAGAAAAAAAGCAACAGTATTTTTCAATCATAACATAAGAAAATAAACAATGAATAAACCCCAAAAAATGGGGAAAGGGTAGTCTCATAAAGGCTTATATATTGTGTATGTATTATATATAAAGGTCTCATAATTGTGGCACCGTTGTAAATGTTAAGGGTTTTGTATTCTTGGTCTTGATATTTTTGTCTGTCTTTGATATAATTGCAATGTAAACCTGGATGACCTGTGTTTTGTATTAACCTTCATTCACTTAAATGATTTTAAAAAAAAGAATACAGTATTTGTTTCTACATTTTCAGTTAATGTTGGTCTTATTTTTATGCTAAGATATCCCTCAAAAGTTTCTCCTCGGATTTTTCTAAATAATTTACTACTTCTGCGGTATGATGATCATGACATCCCGTGAAACTCTCGTTGTTTATTTTTTACTATACATGTATTTAAAGTGATAATACAAACTTCTTAACAATAAATTGTAGGATTGTCCGAGTGGACTGTTCCAGTGTATAGAGTTCGTCTGCAGAAGAATTATTCAAATATCATTAACTGTATAGATCATGAAAACATAGTAGATCATTTAATATCACGTGATATTTTGACAATATCTGACAGACAATTGATAAATGCTTGTCCAACACAGATACAAAAGAATAGAAAGCTAATGGACATCCTTTTGCATGGGAGTGAAAAGGGATTTATTGAATTCCTAAACGCTATACGAGAAGACTCTGCTACAACTGAACTGGCAGATGAAATAGAAAGCACATTGATTACAAGCAGAGATATATCAACCATGCATGGTTGCTACAAATAAACTTGAAGAGAGTAGGTTATACGTATATTCATCATGTATCTAAAACTCTGAAGATATTTCTATGTAAACGAAGATATTATAAATAATCAGAGTATCAAATTATTTGCAAACAGAAATAACTATTGGTTTTGATATTTGGAGCTTAATAATACTGTTGGTGAAGATATATATTTTTAATTCTACTATAAATTATGAAACATTTATAAGGGATTTTCATGCTTTTTTTCTCAAGTTATCTGATAAAATAGTGTCTATTTATTTCAGAGACAACATACAATGCCTGAGATGGGATTCAAGAAATATTGCTAATATCAAACGTGTAATCTCGTTTTCAACAGGTTTCCCGTAACATCTCGTGCTATGAAACAGCATAAAAACGAAGAAATATTTGGCAGAAGATGTAAAGAAACAACCAAATCAGTCTTACTTGAGTTTATGTAAATTTATATATTAACAACTCATTATCTTATGTTTCTTCTGAGATTATATGTTTTAGGGAGTTCGCTTCTCAGTTTCAAAGTAATTAACTTTTCAAAACACTAGCATATATTGATAGGGTTTTGATAAAGGAATCAAAAGAGCAAAAAAAATATATAGGCCACCGTGCTTGTTTTTAGAGATATTAGCCATTGAAATTTTGGCGGGAAAAGTTTAAGTCCTCAAAAACTATTAAAAAATATTTAAAATTTTATAAGACTTTAACATACAGCTTATCATTATACATGTAAAAGAATTATAAAAAGAAAAATTGGGGTGACCGGACAAAATTTGTTAAGGCATTCAAATTGATAAAACTAGAGGATTCCGAAAATCTTACCAAAACATAACAAGCGAGCTTCCTTAAGTTTTTTCACCGATAAATTCATGTGAATATTTGTCTATATTTTAATCTAGTTGTTTTGTTCAGTTATTAGAGTAACAAATTACTACTGTCTGATTTGAATTGTATTTATCTTAATTATATTATATGTTTAGATATGTAAAATAGCATTATGATAATATATTCAAGTAGTATTCTGTAGATTTAATGGAAAACGTTAGCAGTATGCATGACAGCTAAAATCAAAAACACGTGAACTGGACTATCATTTTATATTGTTTTAGATTTGTTGTTTGCGTTGCTTGGATGGATAATTATGTTTCATACCAAAAAAAAACAAATTGTTAAACATTTTTCTATATTGCGTCAGGATAGTTGCCATGTTTGAATGAATATGCATGCTACCTAAAGAAACAACAAATTTGTTTGGCTAATTAGTTTTCATATTGATTGCAGTGTTTGTTGCCTGCGCGGTGTGGATGTATTTGTATGATACCTAATGAAACAACAAATTCATTTGACTTAAGTTTGTATATTGATTGCAGGGTTGTTGCCTGTGGTGTGTGGATGCATATGTATGATAACTAAAGAATTAACAAATATATTTGACTTAATATTGATAACAGGGTATGGAGTCTACGTTGTGAAGGTGTATATGTATGATACCTAAAGAAACAACAAATTTATTTGACGTAAATTTTATATTGATTGCAGATTATGTTGCCTGTGCTGTTTGACTGTCTAGTAAAAAAATGTATGATATTTACACTGGCGTCAACGTGATGATCGTTACTGCAATTACGATCATCGCCATATGGCGCACACAAATATAGGGATATTTTTGAAGGCTGATTTCTCCACTTTAACAGCTTATTTTAAGATTGTTTTGTATCAAGAAAAATCTTTATATGCATTGCATTTGAATGTGTTTTCCATAAATTATAGAAAAAAAACCAGAAGAACGAAAATCGAGATTCAAAAATTCACGATGGTGATCGTAACTTTGTCTATATATGATCGTATCTTTAACTTGTTTTTATAAAAAGATGATCGTAACTCATTTACGTTGATATGAAGTTGATGTAAATATCATTCCTATGATACAGTTTAAGAATACAGGCCAAAACTTTCACTGAAAAAGGTAAAGGAGGGCATGAAGTTAGATAATTTTGATGACTTTCTATCGGTTTTAAATTGTTGGTTGGTCTTGTTTTTTTCTTAATCAAACTATGACTATTAAACATTGGTAGACTACAGAGGCGGAATTCGAGGGAGGGTCAAGGAGCTCGCATCACCTTTTTGTGGGGGGAAATTTGGTAAATTGTATAGTGAATCAATAAAAAATTACTGTAGCGGACCTACTCTTAGGCAGCCAGTCCCCAATCCCTTAATCAAAATCTCTGGATATGACACTAGACTACTGTTGCCTATATTTACCATGGGTTTGCTAATTGTATAAAGAAGGAAAAGTTGAAATAGATGGTATACACGTTCATATTAGATTTGTCAAGCTACAAATTCTTTCATTTATACGATATATGACATATATTATTGAAGTTAGTCGAAGAAGTTGTGTTAAGCTAAACATATCTATAAGGGATCTACCATTTGTTTTTTATAAAAGGGAGTGCAATTTGGAAAAAGGCAGGACATGAGATTTGAGTAGAAAGGCTGGATGAGCATCTTGGTTAAACCAAAAGGCAGGATCACAATTTATGTCCCTAAAAAATCAGGATGAAAAAAAGCAGGACCGAATAGAGCAAAAACATAAAAACGCAGGATAGAGATTTCAACATAAAAAAATGCAGGACAAAATCATTTATCCTTGCCCCTCCTCCAAATGAAAATCAAATATTATCTCTCTTTATTGACGGTTTCATTGGGTTTTTTTCATTCAACAGATATGATTCAATCTTAATGCTTTATTTTTTCAACCCCTCCTTGAAAAATCGTAAATCTGTTAATAAACGAAACTATAAAGTCTGAATTCCCCAATAATACCAGATCATCGAAAGGTACTATTGTCCCTATAAAGTGTAGGGAAAAAATGAGAAAAAAATCTTCAATTTTAACAAACTGGTCATTAATATGAACTGTCCAATACATTATTTATATAAAACATATGAAATCAATATAAAGTTGTTAACCCCCAGTGCATTTTTATATTGAACTAGATAAAAAAAAATACCAAATCTCGCGAAGTCATAACCTTTTGTGCACTTACCAATAGAACGTTACCCTCCCGTCGGTAATCGTTCCTCATTATTATCACAATATCAGCTGATAACGTACATTTTTTCGCATACTAGACAGTTTTATTTGTCCTTATTTATAAGAAAATGCTTCGTTGGAACAGACAGTTACGATCATCTTAAGTAAAAGTTACGATCATCGTTGATAAAAATAAATAAAAGTTACGATCATCATCGTAATTTTTTGTATCTCGACTTTCATTTTTCTTGTTGCCTTTCCGTCCTGTCCGGAAAAAAATATTTCAATGGAAATGCTTATAAAGATGATTTTTGACATAATACAAATCTGAAAATAAGCTATTAAAGTGGAAAAATCAGCCTCATACATCTTGCCTATATTTGTGTTCGCCATATTGGGATGATCGTTAATGCAGTAACGATCATCATGCTGACACCAGTGATATCTAGAGACATATCTAATTCATTTTTCTTATTCTTGATAACAGGGAATGGTGCCTACGTTTTGTGGTTGCATTTGTATGATACCTAAAGAAACAAGAAATTCATCTTACTCATCATATTTATATTAACTTCAGGGTGTGTTGCCTGTAATGTTTGGATGCTATATCTGTGCATATTGAATATGCCCTTGTATTTGACAGTTATAAGTGTTTTCTTAATTCTTATAGATGAAAAAAACAACCACCTGAGACAACTTTTAATACTTATTGATGAAGAACCCGACTACAATTTATTTTTGATTTGAATAGATGATGACTAAATGACTACGACCACCTGACGTATTTTTGATACTTATTGATGAAAAAAACAGGATCATCAGAGGCAATCTTTAATTCTAATTTGTTGGGAGTTCTGCCAAAGTGCCCCCATCCCCCCCCTCCCCCCCCCCCCCGAAAAAGATATGTAGGAAATTGGGTTATCAAATCTTGATTTAGCAGAAGTTGTGTTCTGTTATATTATTCTATTAAGTTTACCTGAACATTAAATGATATTGTATTTATATACCATATATAAACTATGCAGGCTCATTAGGGTATCCTTTTCTAATTGTGATACAAGTACACATGCTTTTCGTAGGAATAATAGATAACTACCATTGTAAAGAAGTATTTTCTACAAGTTGCGTTATAGTGACTTTTTGTAAATATTTATTCTACATTATGTTTTTCTTTTATCAGATATAAATTATCTTGTTCATTATTTTTGTGTACCATGTGTGTTATAAAGAATTTTGTGTATATATATATATATAGTCTAAAGTATTCTTTTTATCGTATATGAATTACAAGTGTTCCTACCATTTGTGTTATAATGAATTTTGTATTTATATAATCTATAGTATTATTATTATTTTTATCATCTATAACAAGTGTTCCCGCCAGTTGTGTAATAATGAATTGTGTATGTAAATATTAAGGTTCATTCTGTTGTGTATTTGTTTAACACATTAATCTCATGACGACAAAATAAAATGAAATATTTGATGGTATTGTTTTTTTTTCTTTCTTTCTTTTCCGTATTTTACATGTTTAACTGATTTCTGCACTTATTTCAGTTAATATTATTAAATGCAGTATACGGCTAGAGTTGTTCGGACATCAATAACTTTTTGAATCTAGCATGGAGTTTTACAAAACTAAACATATTCGGATGTGTCTACATTTTGTGTTGCAAATGTCTGGTTATTAATGTATTTCAGTTGTTTCCTGTAATTAGTTAATATTTTAGTTCTATCATGTACAGCTTTTGTTTATTAATTTTATAAATTTAGTGTTTGCAAAAGTATTAATTGTTCTAAATGATAAGGATGTTCTGGTAACTAACAGAAAACCCTGGCCGTTTTTGGCACAACTTTTGTTATCTTTTGGTCCTTGATGCTGTTCGACTTTGTGCTTGTTTCGGCTTTCAAACTTTTGTATCTGGGCATCACTAGTAGATCTTGTGTGGATAAAATGCACTTCTGGCGTATTAAAATTTTCAACTTGTTGCCTTTTGTTGACTGTTGTTCGTGTGTTTCTTTCTCAATTGTATTCTCCAATTTATTTATATTGTAGTCCTGTGGTGTTGAGTTGTCATCGTAATGTTATATTTCACATGACTTTAAAAGGAGAGGTTTGGCATGCCACAAAAACAGGTTCAACCCGCCATGTTTTTCTTTAAAAATGTCCTGTACCAAGTCAGGAATATGGCCATTGTTATATTATAGTTCGTTTCCGTGAGTATTACATTTTAACGTTGCGTCGTTTGTTTTTCTCTTATTTTTGAGTGTAAATTCACATTGCGATAAGACGTGTCACGGTACTTGTCTATCCCAGATTCATGTATTTAGTTTTGATGTTATATTTGTTATTCTCGTGGGATTTTGTCTGTTGCTTGATCCGTTTCTGTGTGTGTTACATTGTAGTGTTGTTTCGTTGTTCTCCTCTTATATTTAATGCGTTTCCCTCAGTTTTAGTTTGTTACCCCGATTTTGTTTTTTGTCCATGGATTTATGAGTTTGAACAGCGGTATACTACTGTTGCCTTTATTTAGACTATTCCTTTTCCAATAAGAAAATAAATATTCAAAGCAAAAATTTGGATAAATTTTAAGTTTTTTACTATTCCATATCTTTTTAGTTAGTGTATATAATAGAAAAGAAAGGATATGGGTATCCATCCATGACACAAAATTAATATTTACAAAGCAAAACAAAAACATAGTGTCGCCTTTGAAACGAAACCAACAAAAACCTGACCTCGCTGAAAGTTTTAAGATGGCCTCTAGCACCGGTTTGAGTGGAATTCTTCGCAATCTGACGATCACGCCTCAAACGTGAATTGAAGAACACAACCATGGAATAATAGCAAATATATAAACCTGGCTAAAATCAAACATTTTCTGTCCTAATATAGCCTGACAAGCACACTGAAGATATCTGAAAACGGAACCATTTAGGCAAACTCGGTCGACATCGAGATAAATGTTATATAATTTGATGAAATGTATCAATAGGGTAAACAATAAGGGTATTTACTCTGTAAGATGTTACACTTCCAACGAGAGCCTTGTAAAAAAAAAAAACACAGTAGAAAGTAGTACATATAAAAAAACAAAATAGTTCATAAGCATAGGCGTAAATATCAAACTATGTAGAACATATGTTGGTAATTTTGGTATCAGAAGAAAGATAAAAAATACTGACGACCTTTGTCGAAAACACCTTTTTACTGACAGTTTTAAATAATACAAAAATGTATGAATTAATTCTTCAATTGAGGGCATACAAAGGCTGTTTCTCAGATATAAAATACCTGTTTTTGTGTTTCCAAAGTTCCGGAAACCAGTACATCGACTCCTCCCGACGAAATGATAACAGATGAAGCCCGTCTTACTTAACACTTGTATTATTTTAGATAACTTCGCCGACATTAAAACACTGTTAAAAAATAAAAACAACACGTTTGATAATTTCATGCGACCGAAGCGCTTTTCCGGATTTACCTTCATCAGGTACGCTCAAAGCAAACAATTTGAAATCCGACGATGTATAAGTACTGAAACCGTTGACAAAAATGCCTAAAAAAAATAGCCAAGTTCATCTAAAGTCAACTCTGTCTAAGGGAGTTAAAACCTTAGTTTCTTAATAATTTCAAAACTTATAAACAGACAATTTTAGATAGTAGAATCATATTCAAAACAGTGTAGCTGTGGCCATTGATTGACAACCTTAAATTATCACATTGACTGGGGCAGGTTATGTGAACGTTTGTCTGTAACAACCGCTGCTCACTATGTACTTGTTAAAGGCACTTAAACTGTGGGGTCACAAAAGGTTCTCAACACCTAAATAAAGAAATTAGAAAAACTAATCAGGAATAACACGATGTTTTGATTTATATCAATAATATAAATCAAAACATAAAGTTATTCCTGATTAATTTTTCGAACTATTTTAATATTAAAGGCGTTAAGAACCTTTGGTGACCCCACAGTTTAAATTCTACAATAAGTAAGTAGTGATCAGTTGTCGTTACAGACACATGTTCACCTAATCTGCCCCAGTCAATGGGATAAGTTAAGGTTGTCAATCAATGGCCACAGCTACACTGTTTTGAATATGATTCTATGTAAAGAGCAAATGTCTATTTACACTCAACAAATGTTTCGTTAAATTTGAGACACAGTCTGGATATCAATTTGTTAGACATTAATATTCATAGAATTTGATAAAGATTCATTATGGTTAGGAGAGAAAATACTCTTTTCTTTTGCATTTAACGTACATATATGTCTAGAATTAAATGTATATGTCAAAATTATGCTTAAACCTTCATGGAATGTTATTACACTTAGAAACATTTATCCTCAGAATCAAGAAATGGCATCAGATGAACAAGTTTGATTTGTTTATAATTTTCTGTAGTTAACTGATATATGAACTTTGACACTTTCCCCATTTCTATTCTCAATTTTATTGTTCTTATGTTGTGCTGTTTGGCCGCTGACTATATATAAGGTAAAAAGGGTTGAGTGCTCATACAAATATTATAGTACTAAGCTAGTATATTTTTTTCAGTGGTTGTAATTTGTTGAAAGCTGTCTTATTTGTGTTTTATCATTGTTTTGTTGTTTAGCAGGTGGTTTGTTATTTCAGTTAGAATTGTTTCTCATTTTGACATGTTAATCTTTATAGCTGCTTACTTAACGATGTAGGTCTGCTTATATTTGTTAGCTGAACATACAGCTACATAAATCCATTTGGAAATTTATTGATAATTGTATATTTGTTGTAACATTGGCAATTATACCAAGTTACCTCTTTTGTACGGTTCATTTTTTTCGCTGTTAACAATACAGTTTTACCCTGACAGCAGTAATAACATTGTATAACATTATATAAATAACACATAGCTGAGAGGGTGATAGAGCAGATTGGTACATCGAGAAAAAAATTGTCAACCTCGGCGAAGCCAAGGTTGACAATGCTTTTTCGAGGGGTACCGATCTGCTCTATCACCCTCTCAGCTATGTATTATTTAATTAATTATACTGAATGTCCTATCATTATTGTCTTTTACAGATGAATTTTATTTAAAAGTATTTTCTATGGAGTCACGTACCAACGTATGTATTAGAAAAAATCAACAGAAATGAAGTAAATAGACAATGATAGCACATTGATTTGACATTTATAAACGATATAAGGATTCGTCCCGAAAACAAAAATTTCAATTGTTGTTATTGTGTTTTTGTTATTTATTTGATTTAAATTTCGGGGTGAAATCCCCCTTTTAAAAGGCCTCATATCTGGCGGAGACATGTACATCACAATGAACATGATGAAATGTATATCATCTGTTGAAACCAATCGATGGTGAATGAATGCGTTTAAGTAATGTATGGAATAAAATATCAACAATAAGTATAACGCATAATGAAAAAGGTTTTAAAGAAAAAATATTAACAAGAGAAATATGTTTTTCCAACAATTGTAAAAGAAATAAGTTTGAGTCGTTCCACGCTTCGTTGTATAGTAAATTAGAACTTTAAGCATTGTCTTTAATAACTTGATGTGAATTCAATTCATTGTCGTTTAAATTACCGGTTTTTGATTGGTCTAGCCGAGAGGGTGAAATTCAAAAAAATTGTCACCCGTTCAGCAATGTGATAGAGTAAATTAACACCCTCGTATTAGCCAATCAAAATATGGCATTTTAACGTGAAGTATAACAAAATCATTCATCATCAAATGTTCATATATATAAATATTGTGCTTATATATAAAAGAATGTTAGACTGAACAAACAATTTTGAAATACATACGTACATGTTTGCATATATATTTTATATTAAAAATGTTATGTGTCGCTGGTAATGAAAATCTTAGAATGAACTTGAAGAATTTGAATACGACAGCGGCAGCCCCAGCCTAAATTTTTTGTATAAATCTGTTTAAAGTTAAAAGGAAGAAGACTAGATTGCATCATGCCTTGTATATGGATGCTTTATATTGCAATATTTATGTATGTCTTATGTCCTTTTATCTTTGGCTCAGATTCATGGTTGATGGACTACTTACAAAATTGTCACGTCATGGGAAGCTCTCACTTGTGAGTGATATGATATTTTGTAAATGGGATCCTTGCTAGGCCTATACTCTCTCGGACTTGGGTCACCTGACCTCAGCCTCATTTCTTTGATCATTGTTTTAGTTAGGTGTACGGGTCAATTCTTTGATACTACAAATAAATTATGAATTAATTGTAGGGAATGATAACAACCAACACTAGAGGCACTATTTAATTCATTTTAATGAAGAACTCGTTGATTGAAATTAAAAAAAATATATAATAGGATAAAGAGTTAAGAGAGTTTGGCATCCACATCATTTGAACCCTGGCTACGCCACTGGCATTACTCGCTAATTTTATTTAGTTTTGGCAATTTAAACATGTCACCCACACGAATTTGTTGTGGTAAATTTCGAATGTCACTGTGGTATCTTTTGGTTTTTTTTTCTGTTTTATTGTACGCAGCTGTTGGTATTGTCTTTATAAAATTCAACCTACTATACTATTTATCAAATTAGTCACTTACAATACTGAAAGGTTTTATCTGATTTGTGATTGGGAACAAACAAAATAAGGATACTAGTAAAAAGTAAAATCACAAAAATACTGAACTCCGAGTAAATTCAATCGGAAAGTCCCTAGTCATGCTAATCAAATGGCAAAATCAAATGACAAAACACATCAAACGAATGGACAACCAATGTCATATTCCTGACTTGGTACTAGCATTTTCAAATGTAGAAAATGGTGGATTGAACCTGGTTTTATAGCGCTAAAGTTATTATTTAACTCCGTTAGGACACAATGTAAACGATATTCTAATATTTTTACCCACAATGCAATATGCCGAGATTTCCTGGTGTTCGCACTGCTGTCAAAGATGACATTCCTTGAAGAAATGAAAGAAAATTAACTCTCTAGCCAACACTATGGTTTGATTTCTGTGGTCTCCATATGTTGAAGTTGTTGTGAGGTTGACGTCTGCTTGATGTTAAATAACAATTATAACTTTTCTGACAAGGATCCGAGTGGTATAGTTGATATCATTCCTTCGTAAGTTTTACAGACCCCATCACGAGTTAGTTGACCGTTATGGAATATATATTCCACAGATGATAGCTGACATGTTCCAATTGCGTTACAACAATTCCGTTCCCCATTTCCCCGAGTGTGATTTACCGAACGAGACTCATTACTGGGTTTTATTTTCATGAAACACGATGGCTGTGACATGCAGAGCAGAATCTGTAAAACTTTCCGAAGCACCGGAGATCATCCCCAGTTTTTAATGGGGTTCGTATTGGTAGTCTTAAGTTTTCTATGTTGTGTTTTGTGTTTACATTTTTCTGTTGTTCTTTTTCTCTTTTATCTCTCTTTTTCAAAAAATGATGAAGTAGCATTAATATCTAACAAAACATTCGATTATTAGTAAATGATTAAACGCAACATCTTGTCATGTTTGCTACAAGTAAAGATAAACATATGTTGATGACAATCTTAAGTTTACGTAACACGTGTTAAAACGTGGGTTTAATACAATACTTGTAGAGTCTTAACTATTGTTTTCTTAATCATGAAATACATATTTGTATTTGTTTTGTGCTTTCTCCTGGTCAATGATTTAGTCAAATCAGCTGATGTAGACGACGCGGGAAACGAGGATAACAATGTTATACCACCAAACAATGAAGACGCTGTAAAAGTGGATTCTGGTAAGTTTTGTTTAAGTTCTGACAAGTTACCAATGTGTTATAACAATAATGTATAACCACCAAACAATGAAGATGCTGTTGAAGTGGATTCGGTTTAGTCATGTTGAAGGTATAACAAGTTACCAATGTATAATAACTATAATGTAAAACCACAAAACAATGAAGATACTGTTGACGTGAATTCTGGTAAGTCGTGTTTAAGGTCTGACATGTTACCGCTGTGAAATTACATTATGTAAAACCACCAAACAATGAAGACGTCATTGAAGTGGATTCCGTTAAGTTTTGAAAAAGTTGTGACAAGTAACCAATTGATGTGTAATATCAATAATGTAATACCACCAAACAATGAAGACGTTGTTGAAGTCATGTTTAAGGTCTGGCAAGGTACCGCTGTGAAATATCAATAAATGTAATACTGTGAAATCATTATTATTCGTTGTATACCAATTTTTGTGGATTTCGTGGGTTCAAGGGAACCCCGAATTTAAAATTTCAACCAATTACAAATTTCCTAAACGAATATAGGCAGACTTTGCCAAAACCACGAAATTATATATCCACGAAAATGCAAGTTTTTCTCAATCCACGAAAATTGGTACCCACGAAAATAAATGAATCCACAGTACCATCGAAAACGAAGACGCTGTTGAAGTGGATTTCGACTATGCGGTAAGGGCTTTGGTCATAGTTAAAGGTCGGACGGTGACCTATAGTTGTTATTTTTCTGTGTCATTTTGGTCTGTTGTAGACAGTTGTTTCATTGGCAATCATACCACATCTTGTTTTTATATTCGGTAAGTCATGTTTAAGGTTTGACAAGTTACCAATGTGTAATAACTATAATGTAATACCACCAAATAATGAAGGCGCTGTTGAAGTGGATCCGTGTAAGTCATGTTGAAGGTATGACAAGTTACCAATGTGTAATAAATATAATGTAAAACCACCAAACAATGAAGACGCTGTTGAAGTGGATTAAGTATTGAGGAAGTTCTGACATGTTACAGCTGTGAAATAACAATTATTCAATACCACCAAACAATAATGATGCCGTTGCATTTGTGAAATGTGATGCGCTTTTGACATAATTGATATAGCGGCTTATTCCTAAAACTTATTGCATAGTAAGTACCTTAATAGTTATCCAGCTCCTTCTACATATAAATTTTCATTACAAAGTAAAGCCATGGAGGAATAAACAAATAAGACAGTGCAGTAAGGATGTTTTTAAATCGCAGTCTGATTCAATTAAAGAGAATAGTGCAGACATGGATTATTATAAAACTTTGACAGATACTTCTCAGTGACCAAAAATAGCATCCGATGAAAATTGTTCGATTCTTTATTTTATTTGTTTAAGTAAACTCATAAATGGCTTTTGCTTTTTTGCAGTCAACAACCATCCAGCAGCAACAAAGTAGAGGCCGTTTTCCAAAAAGCTTGCATACTTTATAGAATTCATTGTTCACAATTCTTTCTTGACTACATACTATGTCGTTATTTCTGAATTGTTTTAGGAGTTTCCTGACGTGTTTTGTTAATTAATTTTGATGACATATTTTATAAATTTTTTGGTAAGAAAACTGACATCACAGATCTTTTGATGAAACACTCCTCTGTTTTAGCTTTAGTGGTAAGAGAAGGAGATGTATGTCCTGATTCTAAATGCCCGAAAAGTGATAGATTTGATTGCGCGCTCAACATGTGTGATTTCAAAGCAACCCAATATTACAAAGAGAAAAAAGACCTCATGACACCATGCTGGTATGTATACCTTTCAAATGTAAATTTAATTCTAAAAGTTTAGCATTAAATAAAACATCGTATAGCTATTTGTTCGCCATCACTTACATATTTACGTTATAATACAAAATATCTGACGCCATAATGGAAAAGTGATTGTTGAATAAAGTCAATAGTTATAGTGGGACAAATTCTTGGATCAACTAGGGCAGATTACAAAATAGTGATAAGATATATATAGCTTAACATTTTCAGCTAGCAATCAAGTTAACTCTAACTGTAAAATCCAGTCTCTGTGACTTTCATACAAGTGAGAGGTTTAGGGATATAAAACCAGATTCAATCAACCGTTTTCTACATTTAAAATGCCTGTACAAAGTCAGGAATATGACAGTTGTTGTCCATTCGTTTGATGTGTTTAATCATTTGATTTGGCCATTTGATAAGGGACTTTCCGTTTTTAATTTTTCCTCGGAGTTCAGTATTTCTCATTGTTTATGTGATTTTACTTATTTTTCATTTAGTTTTTATATATTTGATATTGCCATAAAGCGCTAGGTTTGGCTAGACACACTTAAGTTCTAAACCCCCCCCCCCCCCGGCCCTTTTTACATTTTCGTTAACCTAAAATGTCCAGTACCAAGTCAGTTGTCGTCTTGTTGTTCGTTGGATCGTCGTTCATTTCTATTGTTTTGTTGATTATATTTATATTATAGTTGATGTGTTGACCTCAGTTTGTAATGTTGAATCGATTTATGACTTTAGAACAGCGGAATACTACTGTTGCCTGTATCTTGTTTATATATATGTCTTTGTGGAAATGACATATTTTTGATTAATTCTTCGCAAGGGACAACTATTCAAATGTAATGGTCCTAAAACGTAATATAATGTTATATCTGTCTTTCTATGTTGTGGGGTTACATTATTGTTTCAGATAAGGGTGAAGGTTGGTACCTATTGAAACGTTTAAACCCGTTGCATTTGTTTGCACCTTTCCTTAGTCAGGAATCTGATGTTAAGTGTTTGTCATTTGTTGATGTGGTTCATAAGTGTTTCTAGTTTCTCGTTTTTAAAGATTAGACCGTTGGTTTTCCCGTTCGAATGGTTTTACACTAGTCATCTTTGGGGCCCTTTATAGCTTGTTGTTCGGTGTGAGTCAAGGCTCCGTGTTGAAGACCATACTTTTACCTATAATGGTTTACTTTTACAAATTGTGGTTTGGATGGAGAGTTGTCTCATTCGCACTCATACCACATCTTCTTATAGGTTGCACTTTGTAAATACAGGTGTTTCTCAAACCACGCCTCTGTTGGGGAGATATGTAATATAGATAATTAATTATGTTTACGTACTGGTTCCCAGATAGAATCCCTATGTTTGATATCGTAGAGACAAAAATTCGGAATGATACCAGTGAATAAGCATATGTATTTTGGTGTTATTGAAATCTATGGGAACCCTAAAGTCAAGGTTGTGGTACCGTAGTAAAGAATTTTAGTGTTAGTTTAAACTTTTAGAAGTTGAAAATAAGCCACACAGCCCTATAGTTTAACCTTGGTAAAAATTAGAAGTGCATATAAACTTTCCATTCTCAAACCTAATAGTAAAAGTGGTACAGTTTTAGCCGTAAACGGTGTTCCTATTGGTAATTGCATTTTAGATATTTATAGAAATGCAACCTATATCTATGTGTGATAATTTAATTGGTATTGGTGTTCCACGGAACCTTTGCGTCGTTCCTGTATGTACTCCTTGATCATCGACTAATGTTACGTGTTATACGATTCCTGATATACATAAACTCATCATAGATACAAGGACTAAATTTAGTATATACGCCAGACGCGCGTTTCGTCTACAAAAGACTCATCAGTGACGCTCGAATCCAAAACAGTTAAAAAGGCCAAATAAAGTACGAAGTTGAAGAGCATAGAGGACCAAAATTCCTAAAAGTTTTGCCAAATACAGCTAAGGTAATCTATACATGAGGAATAGCACCCATGCCTTGATGATTTTTTCTCTCATAGCTTATAATTCAGTTGAAAATATAACATTTATTTGTATTAACTTTAAAATAAGTTTTGTCTCAAGTTGCTTATAGAGAAAAGAAATAGATGTTTTTTTTTATAAATATTAGTTTAAACAATGACCATATTCTGTAAAACAAGATAAGGAATGAGTGGATGGATTCATAAATTATCTATAAACTAGGTATATCACTCCCTCTGAAAAAAAATGAATTCAGATGGATTTGTCTGTTATGTTACGGTCGTTTAGGTTATTAAGCTCCTCGACTGTTTCTGATTCTATACAGGCTAAGCTTTCGAATACGCAGCTCTGATCGTCATTATCAAAGACAAACACATTTATAAAGTCGTAGGTAAATAAAGCAATTGATAATATTGCTGATGTTTAAATGATTACACCTATTTTCCTAATGCATGTAGAGTAAAACTTTGGTAGGCGTGCTTGCTTTGTTTGTATAATTGTTTATTCAAGCTTTGTAATTAAGATTGACATCTCCAAACAATATATATGACATAATTAAACCTGTATATATAATATTTGAATTCAATTGGACATTTTCCCAAATAACTGTACAATATACAAACAAAGCAATCAAGCTTACCAAAGTCTTCATCTACATGCTTTAGGAAAATAGCTGTAATATAAAAAAAAAGATAATCGTTGTTCTTATCAAGAATCGTTCTTTTTTTTCAGTATGGATCCTTGCACTGTTGGTTGTCCACTAAAATATGCAGTCAGACTTGATGGTCAGCCAGCATTTTCTGTTAATGACACTATGGTATACACCAAACGCGAGGACCAGAGTGTTTTGGATTTACGTTTGAAGAAAAAGTAGAAGAGACAGTGCCTTTGAATTACAACTAAATAGAAAATATGCAATTGATTTATTTTATCATTTTACTACTTCCATCAAGTAAAAAATAAAATAACATATAAAAGGTTTTCTGCTTGATTTTATATTTCAAGATAACATGCGGCATCGGTGGCTATGCCCGAATGGTCTAAGAATTTTAAACTGCTGTGTCACTAACCTGTGAAGACTGAGGTTGTGTGTTCGAATCGTGGTAGGTGCGCTCGACTGCAGTCATAAATGAAATCACTAAGATAGAAATTTTCCTGTCGAAGGTTGGTGACTCTCACCTGACATCAACCAATAAAAGATGATAGCCAAGAACTTGTTAAATTGTCCTAAAAGTGGCGTTAAATACCAATCAATCAACTAATCAAGGTAACAACAAATAACAAATGGTCCAGATAACTTGACTAGGTAATGACACTTAACCTGATTGGGTTAACCTAGTGTAACACGAACAAACGAAGACACTTTTGCTATCTGGATACTATATCGAAAAAGTAAAGCACACACTAACAACAACTGGCATATTTTGTTCCAATGCAACTACCCCAAAAATAAAAAATACTTAATTTTAACCCTTTTCCTCGAGTTTTGTTTTGTTAACGTCAGTTTTTCATTGATCTACCGTTGGTTGTATGACGTTAAATTTTTATATTGATTTTCTGTGAATTATTCTGAATTCTAAATATTATCGATGAAGAATATTGCCTTTGCTGAAAGCATTGATTCCTTTATTTGAAGGAATTGTACGTTGTCAACAAGTTTTAGAATAAATGTACAGGTTTTAAAAAAACGGATAGAGCTATAGCACAAATTAAATCACATTGACAATACTGTTTTTTCGAGAAAATGTAATATTACATTTCATGTCATTTGATGATACCTCTCAAAGTTTAAATTAAGAAATTATAAGGCAGTGAAACAAATTTCTTTTGTAACGTAGTGTAACCCAGTGGACAATAAAGATGTAAAAGAATGTAATTTCTAATCAACATTTCCGCTGTTGATTATATCAGTGGAATATCTACAAGGCGAAAGCTAATCCGGATTACAAATTGAAATTGCGGAAAACACATTCACTCAAAGAGTAAAACAACGGGATATCAGAAACTCTGGTCTGCAACAAGAACAAACATACATAAGAACGGACTATTGGATAACAATTGCAATATCCTCGACAGTAAAAAGTAAACTTGTAAACAAAACTCTGAGGAAAAATTCAAAACGGAAAGTTCCTAAGCAAATGACAAAACCAAAAGCTAAAACATATCAAACGAATGGTGTACTACTTTCATTTTCCTGCATTTTCTTATTAAACTCGGTTTTATAGCTTGATAAGATAAGTTTCCCGTATTGAATGTAAATTTCTGGGATCGGTAAACAAGATCTCTTGAAAATAAGGATATACTGACCCGTTATGAATAAGTTTTAAGTAATAAAAAAAACAACAAGCAAACTTGAAATTCAAATCTACAGGTTTTAAGTAGTTTGTGGTAACGAGATACCTGACTTATTAATATGCCAGTAACACATATATTACGTTCATTGAAATTCAAAACTTCACAGCAGACGCGGGCAAACTTGTTATATATAACCACTTTGAAATTGAGCCAATTGAACATCACCGTCAAAAAAGGATAAATAACAATAAGGAACGAAAAATTGCCCCTTTTGTCATAAATTTCAGTGTATATTTTTCCGTTTAAAACTGACATAAAAAAATATTTAAACAACTAGGTAGGACAGTCATTTCCATTTATTTTTAATTTATCTTAATGAAGTTCCTTCTGGATCAATTTTTAGAAAAGTATAGATTATCTAACTAAAAGTATCAGCAAGATAACGGTAAGTTTTATTTAATTTATCAACTAAATGCAGTTTAGACAGGTCTTTACTGAGTTTGGTCATACACTGCAACTTTTAACAGTACAAGAACGAGTCTGATATTACAGGGGCGCAATTGGTGCCCATTTAAATGCCTACAACCTGTCGATAAACTTACTAGAGGCTGAGATGAAACGATATTTTACTGTTTTTGTCGGAAGTTAAGGCAACCAATACATAATAAAGACCTTCAAATCTTCAAAAGGAGGCATTGATCTGTGATGTTGTTATGATAGTTTACTATATGACTCTATTTGGACCCAACATATTTGAATGACCAATATTTAAAACTTCATTCTTGAGATAGTTCGTATAGTATTTACGGCGTTCCAGTACCACATTGTAGACTGCTTTGTCGACCGATGTAAACACTCAACGCTTTGCGAGTACGTTAAGGGTGTTTTATTCTACAAATAGGTTTATTTTGTAATCTCTTATTTATTTTTTAAATCATTTTTTCAAAATGTAATATTCGAATATCGACAACATTCATACATTTATATAATATGTATGTATAAGAATCTAAATATGTTTTTTTCGTTTGCACCAATTTTTACCATATTATTAAAGATCCTCTTTCATGATCTGAATTCACTCTTTCCAATCTATTTTAGACAGAGGACGATATTTTGGTCCTTTTTTTCAAAAAGTTTGGAACGTCCCGGTCTTAGACGACATTGATGTCCCCCAAAATAGCATGGCCATAGTCCCCATCAGAGGAGAATCATTTTCTACAATGACAGCTGATGTTACTGACGTAGAATTAAAAACAAAACTTCTGTTTTTTTTTCTCTTTCTTTTGAATGTATATCAAATAATAGGTGGTTCTGTGTTATCAAAATAGGGAAGTATAAAGTTTTGAATGTCGGTGTCATTAAATATACTAGATACGTTGATTACATCAAAACCTCATGTGGATACTCAACGCTCTTAAAAAATGGAAAACAACACGTTAAATAATTCAATGCATCTGAAGCGCTGTTCAGGATTTTCCTTCATCGGAATGCTCAAAGCCAAACATTTGAAATCCTAAGATGGATAAGTACCAAAAATCGTTGAAGAGCTATATATGTCACAACTACCTAAAATAAATAGTCAAATTCAACTGTGTACTTGTTTTGCCTTATACATATTTTTACCTGAGCGTCACTGATGAGTCTTATGTAGACGAAACGCGCGTCTGGCGTACTTAATTATAATCCTGGTATCTTTGATAACTATCTACAGCACTGGGTCGATGCCACCCATGGTATTACAGCCCAAAAGTCAACACTTCGGTGTTGACAAGAAAATCAATAATGTATTCATTTTATAAATTTCCAGTTTACAAACATGCCATGGAACAAGAAAAACCTATGGTCTGTCTTTAACGTAAAAACTACAATGAATGACCTGCCTGCAATGGAACAATTGTACAAAATGGTCTGTCTGTCATTGAACAACCACAATCAATTACCTGTCTGCAATGGAACAATTGAAACAAATGGCCTGCCTGTCATTGAACAACCACAATCAATTACCTGTCTGCAATGGAACAATTGAAACAAATGGCCTGCCTGTCATTGAACAACCACAATCAATGACCTGTCTGCCACGGAACAATTGTAACAAATGGTCTGTCTGTCATTCAACATTACAATCAATGACCTGTCTGCATTGAAACAATTGTAACAAATTGCCGGTCTATCATTAAACAACTACAATCAATTACCTGTCTGCAATGGAACAATTGTAACAAATGGCCTGTCTGTAATAAATCAACTACAATCAATTACCCGTCGGCCAAGGAGCAATTGTAACAAATGGCCTATCTGTAATGAAACAACTACAATCAATGACATGCCTGCTATTGGACAAGTGTAACCAAAGGTCTGTCTGTAATATAATAACTTCGATCAATTACCCGTCTGCCACGGAACAATTGTAACAAATGGCCTATCTGTAATGAAACAACTACAATCAATGACATGCCTGCTATGGGACAAGTTTAACAAATGGTCGTCTGTAATAAAAAAAACTACAATCAATTACCCGTCTGCCACGGAACAATTGTAACAAATGGCCTATCTGTAATGAAACAACTACACTCAATGACATGCCTGGTATGGGACAAGTGTAACCAAAGGTCTGTCTGTAATAGAATAACTTCCATCAATTACCCGTCTACCACGGAACAATTGTAACAAATGGCCTATCTGTAATGAAACAACTACAATCAATGACATGCCTGCTATGGGACAAGTGTAACAAATGGCCTGTCTGTAATAAAACAACTACAATCAATTACCCGTCTGCCACGGAACAATTGTAACAAATGGCCTATCTGTAATGAAACAACTACAATCAATGACATGCCTGCTATGGGACAAGTGTAACAAATGGCCTGTCTGTAATAAAACAACTACAATCAATTACCCGTCTGCCACGTAACAATTGTAACAAATGGCCTATCTGTAATGAAACAACTACAATCAATGACATGCCTGCTATGGGACAAGTGTAACCAAAGGTCTGTCTGTAATAGAATAACTTCGATCAATTACCCGTCTGCCACGGAACAATTGTAACAAATGGCCTGTCCGTAATTTAAAAAACTACAATCAATGACCTACCTGCTACGGAACAATAGTAACTAATGACCTGTCTGTAATTGAAAAGCTACAATCAATGACATGCCTGCCATGTCATGGAACAAGTAGAACCTATGACATGTTTGTAATGTATAGTACTACAATCAAAGCCCTGTCTCCCATGGAACAAGTGTAACCAATATGGCCTGTCCGTAATGGAACATCTACAATCAATCACCTGCCTGCTATGATACAAATATAACTAAATGGCCTGTCCATAATTGAACAACTACAATATATGACATGCCTGTCATGGAACAAGTAGAACCTATGGCATGTCTGTTATGTAAAGTTCTACAATTAATGACCTGCTTCCTATGGAACAAGTGTAAGGCTTGTCAATAAAGTAACCAATGTAAACAATGGCCTGTCTGTAATTGCAAAACCACAATCAATACACCGATTGCCATGGACCAATAGTATTTAATAGCCTCTCTGTAATAGAACTACTACATTTAATGACCCGCCTGCCATGGAACAACAGTGAACACTTGCCTCTCTGTAATATACCAACATCAATCAATAATCCGCCTGCCATGGAACAATAGTAACCAATGTCCTCTCTGGAATAGAACAACTACAATCAATGGCATGCCTACAATGGGACAAGTGTAACTAGTTGCCTGTCTGTAATGGAACACTTACAATCAATCACCTGCCTGCCACGGAACAATTGTAACAAATGGTCTGTCTGTCATTCAACATTAAAATCAATGACCTGTCTACAATGGAACAATTGTAACAAATGGCCTGTCTGTCATTAAACAACTACAATCAATTACCTGTCTGCAATGGATCAATTGTAACAAATGGCCTGTCCGTAATGAAACAACTACAATAAATTACCTGTCTGCAATGGAACAATTGTAACAAATGGTCTGTCTGTCATTAAACAACTACAATCAATTACCTGTCTGCAATGGATCAATTGTAACAAATGGCCTGTCCGTAATGAAACAACTACAATAAATTACCTGTCTGCAATGGAACAATTGTAACAAATGGCCTGTCTGTAATGGAACAACTACAATCAATTACCAGTCTGCCACGGAACAATTGTAACAAATGGCCTGTCTGTAATGCAACAACTACAATCAATTACCCGTCTGCCACGGAACAATTGTAACAAATGGCCTATCTGTAATAAAAAAAACTACAATCAATGACATGCCTGCCATGGTACAAGTGTAACCAAAAATATATCCGTAATGAATCAACTTCAATATATAACCTGCCTGCCACAGAACAATTTTAACAAATGGCCTGTCCGTAATTGAAAAATTACAATCAATGACCTACCTGCTACAGAACAAAAGTAACTAATGACATGTCTGTAATTGAAAAAACTATAATCAATGACATGCTTACTATGGTACAAGGGTAACCAGTGGCCTGTCCATAAATGAACAACTTCAATATATGACCTGCCTGCCATTGTACAAAGGTAACCAATGGCATGTCCATAAATAAACAACTACAATATATGACCTGCCTGCCATGGAACAAGGGTAACCAATGACCTGTCCATTAATAAACAACTACAATATATGACCTGCCTGCCATGGTACAAGGGTAACCAATGGCCTGTCCATAAATAAACAACTACAATATATGACCTGCTAGCCACGAAACAATAGTAACCAATGTCCTGTCTGTAATTGAACAGCTACAATCAATGACATGCCTGCCCTGTCATGGAACCAGTAGAACCTATGGCCTGTTTGTAATGTAAAGTACTACAATCAAAGCCCTGTCTCCCATGGAACAAGTGTAAGGCCTGTCAATTATGGATCAAATGTAACCAATGGCCTGCCTGTAAATGTAAAACTAAAAAAAATGAAAAAAACAATGATCCGCCTGCCATGTAACAATAGTAACCAATGACAATCTCTGTAATAGAACAAATACAATTAATGACTCGCCTGACAAGGAACAATATTAACGAATTGCCTCTCTGTGATAGAACAACTACAATCAATGACCTGTCTGCTATGGTACAAGTGTAACCAATGGCCTGTCTTTAATGGAACAACTACAACCTATGACCTGCCTACAATAAAAACAAATGTAACCAATGGCCTGTCTGTAATTGAACAACTTCAATCAATATCTGTCAATAGCAAGTATAACTAATTACTTGTCTGCAATGAAACAACTACAAGCAATAACCTGCCAGTCACGGAACAATAGTAACCAATGGGATTTCTGTAATGGAACACCTACAAACAATGACATGCCAGCAATGCAACAAGTGTGACCAATGACCTGTCTGTAATACAACATCTACAATCAATCACCTGCCTGCTATGATACAAAGATAACTAAATGGCCTGTTCATAACTGAACAACTACAATATATGACATGCCTGTCATGGAACAAGTAGAACCTATGGCATGTCTGTTATGTAAAGTTCTACAATTAATGACCTGCTTCCTATGGAACAAGTGTAAGGCTTGTCAATAAAGTAACCAATGTAAACAATGGCCTGCCTGTAATTGCAAAACTACAATCAATAAACCGCTTGCCATGGAACAATAATATTCAATAGCCTCTCTGTAATAGAACTACTACAATTAATGACCCGCCTGCCACAGAACATATACATATGCCTGATACATATTTTTACCTGAGCGTCACTGATGAGTCTTATGTAGACGAAACGCGCGTCTGGCGTACTAAATTATAATTTTGGTATCTTTGATAACGCTCTACACCACTGGGTCGAAATCAATAATGTATTATTATAAATTTCCTGTTTACAAACATGCCATCGAACAAGTAGAACCTGTTCATTTGTGGACAGGCCATTGGTTACCCTTGTACCATAGTAAGCATGCCATTGATTATAGTTTTTCAATTACAGACATGCCATTTGTTACTATTGTTCTGTAGCAGGTAGGTCATTGATTGTAGTTTTTACGTTAAAGACAGACCATACCTGCTTCCTATGGAACAAGTGTAAGGCTTGTCAATAAAGTTACCAATGTAAACAATGGCCTGCCTGTAATTGCAAAGCTACAATCAATAACCCGCTTGCCATGGAACAATAGTATTCAATAGCCTCTCTGTAATATAACAACTACAATTGATGACCCGCCTGCCATGGAACAACAGTGAACACTTGCCTCTCTGTAATATACCAACACCAATCAATAACCCGCCTGCCATGGAACAATAGTAACCAATGTCCTCTCTGTAATAGAACAATTACAATCAAATACATGCCTACCATGGAACAAGTGTAACTAGTAGCCTGTCTGTAATGGAACACTTACGATCAATCACCTGCCTGCCACAGAACAATAGTAACAAATAGCCTATCTGTAATGGAAAACTACAGTCAATGACCTACCTGTAATGAAACAAGTGTAACCAATAGCCTGTTTGTTATTCAATAACCTCGATCAATGACCTGCCTGCAATGAAACAAGTGTAATCAATGGCCTGTCTGTCTGCTTTGTACATCGATAGTTTTTTTTATAAAACATAATTGTATGAAATGCACGCTCTAACAATTTCAAAATAAATCTTTGACTTTGAAAGAACAATTTACTAAGTAATACTGATTTCTCTGTACTCATTTTTTTTTATCCTTTTCTTAAGTCCAATCAGACAAATGTTAAAGTAATAACTTTCCTGGAATGTTAATCTTTTTTTATGACAAATCACGTATATTTGTTTTTCCCATCTTATATGTCACAAAAAAAGGTGACTATATATGATGACTTTACATATAATGAGCATAAAAGTGCACATCGTTTCCGAGATTCTGGGAAAAAAGATAAGGTTTTCCTGCTCATAGTCTTAAATTAATTAGTGAAACAAATTTTATAACAAATCGCGTGAAATCGACATTTCTAATTTGTGCACAACACAACAAACAACGCTTTTTATAAAATTATAAAAATCATAGAAAGCGATAAAAACATGAATTACTGCAGTCGATGCAGTGGTAAAATCTATTTATGTCGGTGTAAAAACATTCTTGTATAAATATCACAAGTATCATGTACCACCTGATTTAAATATTGTTAAATATTGAGGTTAGTTAGATTTACTGAAGTGTATCCGTGTTTGTGTGACAGAATGACTTCTTTGTTCACACTGTACATTTAAAGCGTTGTGAGGAAGATTACTTTATTTTTGGAGAGGAATATCTTAGTAAATTAATTTCCGAAGTGAAGATATTCATTGCAGACATCGGTAAGTTACTCTAACATCAAGCTACGACAATGTCTTCGTTATTTGTAATTTTATTTGGATCATGTGTTTCCTTACTTCTATATTAATCAACATTATGTGTGATTTATATCATCGTTGTGTAGTTGTTTATATTTCCTGCTGAACAATAGGGTAAAAGATAATTGATGTATAACCAGTACATGACCTTGATCAAATGTATCATCGTTGACATTCATTATTATCTTGATGTGTCTGAACTTTCTTTAGCTTGTTGTCTGTTCAGCTGTCTCGTTTCTGTAGTTCGGCTATTTGTCGATGCAGTTATCTACTTTCGTAGTTTAGGTTGTGTCTTACAATTGTGTTGTATATATGGTATTTACACTGCGGATGTTTGTCTTCTTGATTTTTTTACTGGTGCTTTTTTTATTATGTACGTTATTCCTTTTTTTATTTGATTTTACTCACGTTTTAATTCCTAATTTATTTTTGACGTCACTATTTCTTTTAAGAATTTATATATTTACATATAAATTCATGCAATTGTACAATGTAATAAATATAACTATGTAATATTTCACTGATAATTTATTCAAGGTCTACTTTCATAAAAAAAATCGTTCTAAAAACTGTCCTCAGAAGTTTAACTGAACAACTTCTTTTGTCAGTCAATTCTTTTGTTCATTCTATTTTAAGGTGAATGACAAAGCAACTCACTGTGGTGTATTATAGGTAGACATGTGATACTCTGTCTTAATATTTAATGTCATACAAAGTGTATCGGTTGGATGATTTCACTTGTATAATGATAATAAAAGCTCTTTAAATTTATAAAAAAAAATGTATTTTGTGTCAAGTTTAAAAGGAATTCTTCTTTTAAACATTCAAGCTATTTTACACATGATACAGCGCCGTAGTAGTTACTTACATATTTTATCTTTAAAAATCATATACATAACTTACACACATGAATACAGTGATACATTATTACTTAGGGATTCAGAAACAAGGTTTGTCTTATATTAAGCCGTCTCCCTGTCAAAAAGATAGACGGAAATAACTGTAAATGAAAAACGTCTGCATGTGACATAATTCCGCACTGTCATCAAAAGACATCCTTCATTTATTTAGGTTAGTGTTATAATAATATGCTATTTACTTCAATGAATAAGTTCAATTATATTTGATAGATGGCTGCACTATTTGCTTACAGTTAACCAATAGTTGTTCTTACTTTTAAATGCCTCATGCTTTTGTGGAGAACAGCAAATACAAATTTGAAAGTTCAAACCTATCAAAAGAATGGAAAACAACTCTCATATTCCTAACTTTTTTTTAAGTATTGTAAAATCAATAGTAGTTTCTGACGTTGATCAATATATAGTTTTATGTCCTCTATAAATGACAACAAATATAAAATTTGTAGAAATAACCTTTTTACCAATATCTTGCTTTTTTTTTGCAAGGTTACTACAAGGCGTTCGATGCTTATTATAACTTGTCTCAAAACAAACGAGAGGGGAAGTGGGCTGTTCATTTTTTTTTTTGTCATTCAAATATTTGTTTAAGGTATAGTTTATTGGTTCATGATGCTTTCATTTGACAAATCTTGCTACCATACTGTACCACTGCTCCACACTGTCATTTAAAGGTCATTTCCGTTGATTTAGGTAAATATTGTCATATACTTAAATTGAGAAGAAATTAACGAATTGATAGATATGTGCTCTCACTACTTGCATCAGATCGGTATTTTCTCTTTCTCCTAAATACGTTATGATAAGTGGAGAAACAAATTGACTCCTCAATATTTCCTTTGTTTATGTGTCGTTCTCTTATAAGTTTTTGACCAGGAGTCAAATGCTTATTATTATTTGTCTGCAATCTAAACAAAGGGAATAGTGTGCAGTTTAATGTTAATTTTAATTACAGACCCTTTATTGATCAGTCACTACAAAAGTAAAAAAGTCTGAAAAGACCAGTTTTTGTCTGAATTTGCATGAATTTTTACTCGATATTCTTTATTTGTCTGAATATTTTTTTTTTAATTCTTAACATAGTATTTATTTGTCTATTCAGGTTCTTGATTTTTCTTGACAAGTGTCTTGCCAGAATGAACATTGTCTAAAAATGTCTCGACACTCTCTGTATCATCTGATAAGAGTCTGGATTAGTCTCGACCAATTCTTGACTGTCTTAAATGTGTCTCGATCAGTCTTGACATATTCTTGACATTCTTAATAATGTCTGAATATGTCTTGACCCATTCTTGACAATCTTAAAGCTGTCTGAATATATCTCGACACATTCTTGGCAGTCTTATATATGTCTTGACACTATCTCAACAGTATAAATTTCGCCTGAAATGTGTACAAACTCATGCTGCACTGTTTATGACTTTCTATTGCTGTTATAGACTCCTTTTTATTATAGCTAAACTACACTTTGAAAAATCAAGGATAAATTTTGTATAGTAAGATACCTTTTGGGTGAAAATGAAGTGGAAATACTTCGAATAACCCCCATGTAGTGAATTAATTGTTTCACTTGGAATATATGTCAAATAAAGGCAACAGTAGTATTTGGTCCGTTTCTGTGTGTGTTACATTTTAGTGTTGTGTTGTTGTTCTCCTCTTATAATTAATGCGTTTCCCTCGGCTTTAGTTTGTTACCCCGATTTTGTTTTTTGTCCATGGATTTATGAGTTTTGAACAGCGGTATACTACTGTTGCCTTTATTTGCCGTTCGCAAAACTGCCAGTCAAATTTGCTTTACTATATTTACTTGATGTAGTTTTTAAATGTGACCATGTGTCTTTTTTGGATCCCACAATTCATCTTGTTCGGTTGTGTGGCTTACCAGAGGATGGACTTTCGTTAAGGTCAAATAAATTGTTTCCATCTTGAGTGTTGAATTTCATTTTTTTATTTATCAAAACTAAATATTTGTGATAACTCCCCCCATGAAAAGAAAAAAATGTTTACATCTATATTATGCATGTCTGTTTGAGATCCATTTCATAAGACCAATGATTTCTATAGAATTCATTGACCATTGATGGGATCCATTATAAGTACAGTTCTTTTTTATTATTCCCGGAGTAGATAATAATTTTCTTTTAATCTTGGGGATATCATTCAATTTGTCTTTATGTTAAAATAATTAACATTATAATTGTGATGACGAAAATCCATTTTATTAATTTATTTTAATTAAAATGATGATTTTCATTTTAATCTATCAACAAACTTTTTATATTGTAGTGGCTTGGGCGGTCAACTAATAAGTTTCATGGCTGATTTCAGCTAAAGCAGGTTTTTTTCTATATGACAGTTGCGTGTACCCCGTGTGGAATTAATATCTTAATTTTATTGGGAACATCCTGTTCACATGTAATACTTAATATATATTCCAACAGGTGACATTACACAAATTTTCTTCTGTTAAATCAAGGACATGTATAGTACGACTATACAAATCCTTAGAAGTATATTATTTATAAATACCATATGTTGGTACTATAATTATTTACCATATAAACATTGAGTATTATAAATGTAGAATGAAATACGTCTACAGTATGATTGGTTTTAATCATTTAGTAATTATTTATAAGATTTTAGAATCAATATTTGTAATTATTTTTTTTTTAAAAGACACATTTAAATTGTATTTATCAACATACCCACATTTGCATTGTTAATATTGCAAAAGCCATTATATTATTTTTTGTTAAAATATTTATGTACCCAAATTTTCAATTATTTTACATACCTAACTTTTATTTTTGTTGGAACAATATATCATATAAAAAGAAATAAAGATTAAAGTTATCTCATGAATATTGGTCATGATTTTTAAAACTCAAGTCAAGAAAATTTAAGAAACAATTCAAAATGTTCAGAATATGTCAAGCCACACTGAGAAAAAATAAGAATTTTGAGAATGTGTCGAGAAATTTCAAGACAGTATTCAAATTTCAAGAAATTTTAAGACAATACTCAGAATGTTGAGAATATGTCAAGTAAATTTCATACACATTTAATATAAATGAGAATTTGTCAAGACAAATTAAGACAAAAGTCATATTTTTGGAGAATGTCGAGTAAAAATTCATGTAAATTAAGACAAAAATTGGTCTTTTCAAACTTTTAGACTTTTGTAGAGTCAATCCATAACAAACTCTGTCACCTCTATATCTAGAGAATAATTATAATTTCAAACTTAAGACTAGACATGAATAATAACAAACACCAGAGGGTGTGTCATAATGAAAGTACAATTTCCTAGGTCAAAGATCAAAGTAACAAACGTTGGTGTCATTTGACAACCCTATTTCTTATAGTACAGATTATGTCTGCTATGTATCCTGCGAACCGTTATAATTCAAAGTGTATACCTCACGTGTTTTTTTACCAGAACTATATGATATTTTATATAACTTCCTTGGTTGCATATAACATTTTAACTGTAAAATAAAATCACTATCAGCACAAAAAAAGACTATGTAATAACTTAAAACATATCAGCTTATCCATATAAATTGCTTTCACAATAAAATTGAAGCTGATCATTGTAGTTATTAACATTAGCTTCAGAATGCATTTATTTGTCTTTTTCCATCAATCTGCGCTTATGTGTTGTTATCACTCTGAAAGATAAAAAGAAAACAAGATAGGTAAATTGGCAGCACGACAAATTTAAACCAAACAAATAATGGAATCTAATATATTTCTGTCGAGCCAAGGGCTACCGATGTATGGCTTTCCACATGGACTGTTTTATAGGTAAAACAAGAACTATGTGATTTAGTAGATGCAGATACAGTAGAAAGTGTCCAATAATTAAATTGCATAACTCGGGCTTGAAAAGTAATGAAAAAATGTATCTATTTTCAGGAAACTATTTATCTTAGATATTATATTTCTAAAATTCAGGGTAAAGTGTATCTGGTGTACTGTTTGATAGCATATGTAATCAGCCGTAAGTTATTCAAGCACTTACAAATGTTATAGTCAAATTGTAACCTAATCTAAATTATATATAATTCAATCATATATTATTCATTCCAGGTAAAATAAATGTATTCCTGTTGATGCCATTGCTAAGGTCCTCCTACCATCCTGTACTATTGTTCCACACTGTAACGTCAAAATTGTTTTTATTGATTTAGGTAAATGTTGTAATATTAGGGTAAATATTTCAATGCATGAGCTTTAACAGGCTATAGATCTATGCACTCTCTGTTGCATTTATATATGTGCTCTTACTCTTCTACATGTTTCCTGATATGTGTAGAAGCAGCAAATTTCATTTCAAAAGCTCAAACCCTTCAAACGAATGGAAAGAGACTGTCATATTCCTATCTTAGTAAAGTAATGTAAAATCAATAGCCTTTCTGAATTTAGAAATTTCAATTTCCTGTCTACTTTATATGGTGTAATCGTTTTATAAAACTATATAAACTAGCATCATAACAAAATAATTGACTCTGTAATATTTCCCTTTTTATATGTTCCGGTCTTGTGCTTCGATTTTGGTAAGGTTACACAAGAAGTTTAATGCGCATTATAATATGTCTGCAATCAAATAAGTATGAGGCAGAGTATGTAGTTCAAACTGTGTTAATACTCAATCAAATATTTGTTTCAAGTTATATTAATTTTATTCTGTTGAAGCCATTTGAAAAGCCTTCAAAAGATTAAACACGTCAAAGGGGTTGTATAACAACTGTCATATTAATGACTTGGTACAGACATTTTCTCTTATAATTCAGGTTCTACAGTAAGATCTCATCCAGCAGTATTTATCTTACCACCTATGCATTTCTAGGAATATGGTTAATATAGTTATCAAAGGTACCAGGATTATAATTTAGTACGCCAGACGCGCGTTTCGTCTACATAAGACTCATCAGTGACGCTCATATCAAAATATTGATAAAGCCAAACAAGTAAAAAGTTGAAAAAGTTAATAGCGTCCTCGTGGAGACCTGTATATTCCATATTAGGTTAGTAGAGAGGCGGGGCTTATTTTAATAAACAGTAAGTAGTTTGGAAATACGACTTTGGCACTGTTTTATTATTTAAATATAATTAAATTTTGGATGTAACGCGTCTTCTGATTGGCTGACGTTATTTTGTTATCAGCCCATAGACATAATTAAGTCATTTGACCGTGACGTCATCAACGTTTTTTCATGGTTTTCTACGATTTAGATGGAATTTTGAATTAAATTATAAGAAATGACTGTAATTTTTTTTCTGTCTATTCGAAATAACATACAAAATGTGGTTCACACTGTTAAATAACCCGCTACGTAGACATAGACAGAACAAATATTACAGTCATTCTTTAAGTATTGAAAGTTTTTAATTTTGTTATTGTTGACATTATTTGTTCGTGACATAGTGTCTTAGTGACCTAATACGATAAACACGGGGTCAGTAAATTCTATATGGGGTTCGAACTCGAATTTACTGACCCCGTATTTATCGTATTAGGTCACTTACACACTATGTAACGTATAGTATCCGACTCGATTCTTATGCATCGATCGAGTCTAGAATACTCGTACTGATAAGGATATATCTTCGGTTATTTATTGTGTTTCAGTTTTTATAACATTTTCTACCATATAGTCGCAGCCAGATAATGAAGTGTTATTAGTTAAATTCAAGTTGCGACAGTAAAATCTTCATTTCACGAAGGTCAAGCTTAAAATACAATAAAGGTATCTGCTAAATGATAAATAGATTTTCAAAGGACTACTACCACTTAATGACATGCCAGCTCCAGACCTCAATTAAACTGATTGAAATGATCAAGCACACTTCCTCCTTTTAAGATCAAACTCAACAAATGTATTATAACGAATGACTCATCAGTGACGCTCGAATCCAAAAAAGTTAAAAAGGCCAAATAAAGTACGAAGTTGAAGAGCTTTGAGAACAAAACAAAAGAATAAATCAAAATTAAAAAAATATCGACTTGGTGCTTCGAGGTTACACAAGGACTCCAATGCTTATTATATAAATTATGTGTGTGAAGTCAAAGAAGGGAATGAGTGTGCCCTTCAATTTAATTTTTTTCATTCAATTAAATGTTTGTTTCAGATTAAAATAATTCAGCCCTGTAAGTGCCATTGGAAAAGATCCCCTACCATCGTGTACGTTTGAGGTGCTTCATTGAAATAGGTAAGTACTGGAAGAATATGTTATTTATACTTCAATGGATAAAGTTAAATAAGAACTGATAGCTTGCTGCACTGTCTGCTCAGAGCTGACTGGTATTTTCTTTTAATTGATTTGATCCTGTTGATGCAATTTGAAAAACCATCACCTTTCTGTAAAATTGTTTCACACTGTCATTAAAATAATTCTTTCGTTGATTCATGTTAGTGTGTAATATAATGCTATAAACCTCAGTAAATAAGTTTGACAAGAGTTTATTGATGGCAACTCAGGGTTTTCATTTAACTAAGAAGTATGTTTCACCTGAGCACAACATGAAATAGCTTGTACTTTTTCGAGAAGCAACTAATGACAATTATGCAATCTCAATATGTCCCGATAAAGTTTGAATACACTGATTTGTTACATCAAGATTACTTTTTTTACTCACAGGCAATACATAGGGTTCGAAATATTCCTTCTTACAAGTTTAGCTCACTTGGCCATTAAGGTAGGTCTGCGTGTTTGCTGTATATTATTAGTCTCCCTTCTTTTACCAATATCGTTTCCTCTAAAACTACCAGGAAAAGTTTAACCAAACATCGACAATGGTATATCGCGTTTTAAAATGATGACCCCGTTTGCTAACAAACATGCAAAACAGTGTTTAGCATAGAACATAAGGGTAAAATACAATATTTACTATTTCCAGAAAACCACTACAGATCGGGAATTTCTGACGGAGACAAAAATTGTAGAAATTATTAGATCTACATAAAATCTTTTAAATAAAAACTGTCTTTCGGCTTTTTATATGAGTTTAACATGTTTCATATTGGTTATTAAGAACGAATTTTTCATTTTATTTTTCATCCTCGAGTGGATTTATGAATGATAATACTAGTTAATAACGTGGTGATGTACGGATGCTGGAGGGGATGGGCAGGCAGCCGGGGGGGGGGGGGGGGTTACGGTCGGATGTGGTTGCAGCTTCTTATCAGTGTTCATGCATTGATTGAAAACGATTTGTGGAAATCTTTTCAAATTACATATGTTGTTTCCTGTGACTGAATGAAAGTCAAGTTCGATTTCACGAATTTAACTTTTATCATTGTTAAATTGTTAATCTTGAAAAAGCGAATTGTTATACTTAGATTTATCTAGGCCTTTGCATATGTCAATATTTATTTATTTTACTTTTTGAGATCCAGATTTGCAAATATCATTTTCAGGCAGAAAAATCAGGTTTGCTGTCAATCTGGCAGTTTTTTGTTGCCAATTTATTTCGAAAATAGTAATAATTAAAAATTCGAAACTGCAAAAAATATTCAGCAAGACAAAATTTACATTAGAGACTTGATTGGATTGAATTTTATGCCTTACATACATTTAAAAGGTTTGTTTATGTCTACAGTTGTTTTTTTATATAATCAACTTATTTTTCAGATTGCCGAAGATTTCACATGTTTCACTGTAAAGTAAAAGTTGTTGGAACTATAAAAGTGTACATTCCTGTTACCAAGATACTGCTGTTAGGAAACACATAAACTAATAATATGCAGGCGATTGAGTGAAACTTTGCTCTTTTTTCCTACAAGGTAATATTGCCTTCATGGTTAAACAGCTAGCATGCAAGGTCAATTGATGCAGTTATTAGTGCAAACTCAAATATTCAGCTTAAAATCGTGCTATGGAAGCATACACACACCCTGTCGTGATTTTCAAGTCAAGTAAAATTAGTGATGACATAATCGCAGACTTAGGACAGGATTGTGGCTGCAAGAATCGATACATAAAGATAGAATAATAGGTAGTTTCGTTTTTGATACTGACTATCAAGTGGAATATCTAGACGAGCCCGTTAGGGCGAGTTGAGGTATTCCACATGATATAGTCAGTATCAAAAACGAAACTAACTATTATTTTGTTTATCGGTAATTATGACGTCACACACTGTATTGCCTTATACTTTCAGTGATATTTTGTTGATACTCGAAAATATTAGGCAGTAAAATCAAAGGGAAAATATACGAATTACCGATAATCATCATTCATATAAAGTCTTGCTTTGTCTATATCACTTCCGTTATAGCTTTCAATGAATAGGTATATGTTGGTTATATCTGTTGAACTTGCTATGTTGATTCTTTGTTGAAATATTTTTAAATATTTTTTCTGTTCACTTCTTTTTTTTCTATTTGTGAATAGAAATACGCGGTTTTACAAGCCTGATGGGGTTTAATTATAAATAGAAAAGGTAACAGTGGGCCTATTTAACCTCGTCGAAGTAACTATAGATAAAACAAAGAAATATCAGCCTAACATAGCCTATAAAATTTAATCTAAAATAAGATATAGTATGAGTGCCAATGAGACAACTGTCTATCTACGTCTGAATATTTGCAATGTACAAAAGTGAACCATTATAGGCCAAAGTGTTGCCTTCAAAGCATAGTGTTGGCTTACACAGATCAATAAGCCAAATGACTGATGTAACGACATAAACATGGAAACCAACGGTTTCTGAATTTTGGATCCTCAATGCTCTTCAACTTTGTACTTGTTTGGCTTTATAAATGTTTTGATATGGGCGTCACTGATGAGTCTTATGAAGACGAAACGCGCGTCTGGCGTACTAAATTATAATCCTGATACCTTTGATAACTAATTTCATCTATATTAAAAACGGGAAACGATAAATGCTTATGAGCCAACCCAACAAACGACAACATCTGAACAACAGGCTCCTGACAAGTGCATCGGTTTAAACATTTTAGTCAATATTGTTACACACAGAGAAAACAAAGGACCAAATCTGAACTGGTTGTTAAAAACGAACATATAGAAATACCAAACTCTATCTTGGGACCTAATAAGAACAGTTGTACGGGGCTTACATTTTCTATTTTGTGTATTCCAATCTAGCATTGCATTTATAAAAAAACTTTACAATACTAAACTCAGTGTGGCCTAATTATTTTTATGGTGAATAGAACATAAATACTAAACGAGGTCAGTGGTTTATATTAAGTTGAATTGGGTTCAGGTGATATTAGACAGTAATTCAGGAACACCAAAAACCACAATGCCTCTATTCACCCAACCATTATCTCATGACTTCTGAATGTATTTTTTTTATTTGCAGGACATCATGGAAAAATTGAATGAGGTAAGAATTTTCTCGTGAGAAGTTCGATTTGCATTTGACTTACTGTTGTCTTTTCTGCACGAAAAAAATATGTATGTTTTATTTTGGCATAAAAACTAAAGGAATATAGGTATGATTTATTAATGAATTAAATTTTGTGAAATACTTTTGAAAAATACAACCAAATGAAATGTATATTTTTTTGTTGTCTGTACTGATTTTTTACAGGAAAATATTTGGTTACAGACAGCAATTTCACTCTGTCTTGGTAGTCGTTGTTTTTTTATATACACCGTCGATGGCGGTGCTTAATCATGTATTAGTTTATGATTATATATGGTTTATGGTGAAGAATTAGTTGTAAGTCAATAATAGTTGGTCTGAAGTCTAAATATTTACACATCTCATTTCAATGGAAATCTTTTGGCTTTTGCCCGTCAGTCATAGTCTATTGACTTTGAAACGTTTGCTTAGTTTTCATGTATTAGATTGTGATGGATCAGTTTAAATAGAACCGTTTGTGATAGATCAATGATAATGAAATATTTACATAATACCAAATTTTAACTTCAAATTTAATAATTTTCCAACAGGTAACGTACTCATTGGTCAAACATTTTGGTACCTGGTCATGCATATCAAACAAAAAAAAGTAGAGTTAAACATATAATCTTTGCGTTTGTTTTGGAAAGTTAACTGTTTTCCTAAGACTTTGTCGTGAATAGAAAACTTTCAACACTTAATTTTCTACCTCACTTCAACAATCGTAAGCTAACTTCAACAATATTCAGCTTGATTTGACTTCTTCAAAATGTTCATACTTGAAAAAGTACTAGAATGATCTATCACAGAAACTAAATCTTCATAGTCATAAGTCGATAATATGAAAATAGGTATTTGCTCAGTCTAAGATGAACAATTAATTGTATGTCAATAATATAAATAGTGTTCAGTGATATGTACCAGAATACTTAAGAAATAATTCATGGGGGCTTGAATATATCGTGATTTTACCCCGGGTTGACCCTTTATGGCAAATATTTTACCCTGAGCGATAGCATGAAGGGACAATTTTACCTTAAAAGCAGAAGAAAAACAATTTATCCATTCGGTCCTCACAAACTATGTCCGTCCGATCTTTTTCATTCCATTCACTGACATGATGATTACCTATGTTTTACATTTAGTTCATTATAAAAAGTGAACTCTTATTTAGGTTTGAATATTACAATGGGAAAAGATCATTTTGTAAACTCACTCGAAAGTGTGAATATGTTATAAATTGGCCAAACAATACTTGGTAATGTTTTATAAAGATGACCAGGTATTGTCTAACCTATAATAAGTGGCAGAATTTATATAACCGATTAAAGAGATATATTTGATATGCAATTTGATATTGACAAGGTTCACTTTAATGGAGATTTCATAGCTCCAACTCCTCATCATGGTTCATTAAACCTGAGAAACGTGTTCATAGTTTACAAGTTAAAGTTTGAATTTAGGTTTAAGTTTAAATCGAACGACTTAAGATAAGTGAATGATATTTGTTTTACAGTTGTATAAGTAATAACACATCTCATTTCCATGAAATTTGTTCAGCCCTGTACCATGTGTACCGTATGTCACTGTTTATTTCCTTTTAAATTTGTGTATAATTTACATGTTTAAGTATTGCTATTTCAATTTCAGCATTTTTAATGTCAAAATCTTTAAAAAAGCAAGCCATATTTCTGTGTTTATTAGTCTTTGGTTCAATTAATAGGCTTATTCTCTCCAGTATTAATAATGCTGTAATTAATCAAATCGCTTGCAAGCAATTAGGATTTTTTTCAGTCTTTGTAAAGACGATTTACCGGATGTCTCATAACATAAGAAACACGACGGGTGCGACAAGTGGAGCTGGATCTGTTTACCCTTCCAGAGCACCTAGCACCAGCCCCAGTGTTTGGTGGGAATCGTGTTGCATGGTCTTCAGTGATCTGTGTTGTGTCTTCCGAACTATTATTTGTATGTTTTTTATTTTATTTTTTAATCATTGCATTATCAGTTTTTTTTTTAATCTATTAGTTTGACTGTCCCTCTCGTATGATTCGTCCCTCTATTATGCCGAACAGGAATTCCTATTGGAATTTGCATTGTCTATATTTACAGAATTGCAACTTATGGCTATGTGTTCAAGACGTTAATGACAAGACTTTGATTTATTTACAGAAACTACGTACAGCTGCTATCTTTGGCAGATTAAAAGATTTGGAAAACTGCTTACAAAGAGGGGCAGACTTGGAATATAGAGATAGTGTGAGTAAAATTACAGAAATTTACCTGCACACGACAACATAATGATGCAAACTTGCAATTTAATTATTTATGAGCTCCCGCATACTAAGTTGAAGTGGAGTTTAGGTTAGCAATTTGTCCGTCTGTCTGTATGTATGTATGTTAGTATGTATGTATGTATGTATGCAAGATCAGTTCACCGTTCTTCTTTTCTTTGCGCCTTGTGATATTTGGTATTTTTAGTTACATAGTGTGCTAGTGACCTAGTAATGTACGGTATATTTGGGGCCAGTAAATTCCATATGGGGTGAGAGCAAAATAATTTTTACTTAACACTTAAAATGGAAAAATTTTCGACCTAATTTATAAAGTTTATAATTCATCAGTTACATTATGTTTGATTTATGTATAAAATATCATATAATGATTTAAAAAAACGGGGGGGGGGGGGGGGGGTTCCATATTCACAAAAGTTAAAATAAAATGGATGTAAGCAATTATAGGCATTGATACGAACATTAATAATGAAGAACCCATACTGTATAGTCGACCGTTTAATAAGTAAGCACAGCATGGAAATTCAAATAAAATGAGAAAACTAGCTTCTGTTCAAGTTTGGGACAAATCCAGGATAGTTTAAGAAAGTTATTATAATTTCAAAAACGTTTACCTTTAGAGTGATTATTTGTGAATCCCGTCGACGACGACACCAACGACAGAATACAGCAAGGATCGCTACATATATGTGTCGCTTATAAATTTTACACAAAAAGGCATGAATCTGTATGAACGTTATACACGATGAAGTTAATAAGTCAGAGTTGACAAGAAAATATGTATGAATGTAAATTGTAAAAAGTCGGAACATATATACACTATAACAAATAAAAGATCATAAAATATAAGCTTTGATGAGCTCTATAACCGACTATCAAATAAAAACCACAATGAATGAACATTACACGATTAGAGATGTACGTTTGACAAATGCACGTTATCTGATGTACACAGTTATATATACACGATTGACGAACGCACGATACACGGTTAAGAATGAATGATTGATGAACGCACGATACACGCACGATACACGCACGAAACACGATTAAGAATACACGATGCACGCACATTACACGGAAAATACAAGGAACGATGAATGATGAGCGCACGATTGGTACACGCACGATACACGGAATAATGGTCTGTTTGAATTTAGAAGGTCTGTATGTATGTAAGTTCAGTTAACTGCACTTATTTTTTTGGCGCTTGGAAGATATTTATGTGATATTTGAGATATAGTTTTATCTTTGAATTTTGCTCTTTTATCATGGTGTGTACAGAGTTATGGTTCTTGAATTCTTAAATTCACACCAGTGAATAGTTTTCAGAACTTTTTTTGCCATACTAAAATATTTTGATTTGATGTTTCGTCGCTGGGCTTTCAAAATGTCGTATATGACTTTTTTGGCTAACATTTTCCTTTTTGACACAAAAGGTCTTGGCGGGAGGAAATCTTTGATGTTCCAAAACAGCATACATGTATAGTTACACCAATCAAAACATTTGAAATAAGACATGTTACAATATGGCCAATCTCAGTTGTTTGTAAAGATTACTTCCAAAATGTTGTATGTAAACTTTAAATTTCTTGTATAATGGAGTTGAGAATCAAATACTTGTACATTTCTACATTTTTTGAAAATGAATTAAGTTAAAGGGTAATGCAGAAGTTTCAAAGTTTTCATTTCACGACCATTTCTAAAAATGTTCAAGTTCATATACAACATTTTACAAGCATGAATTTCAACCGAAGCCTATTTGTGAGATTATTCTGGGTTTTTTTAATTTGTTATTTTGGAAGGGCAGCGACGATTTGCTTTATTGTTTAGTCATGACAAGTTTTTGATCAAGTTTGATTTTGTTTCTGTTAAAGGGGCTTGCGGGTCTAAATCATTTTTTTTCACTAATATAGGATTTCTCTATATTTTTTCATAAATGAACTTTATCATATACTTAATAGAAAAATGAAATAGTAAAATGAGGTAACCGTTCATTTAAGCTCACAATCTGCCTCCGAAAGAAGCAAACATTTCTGTTAATGTCCTTTTTTTCTGTTGAAATAATAGGAGAAATAAAGGTTATATCGAAATAGAAAAAGAACTAAATTACAGAAATCTCTAAAATTTTACAATTATTTAGTTTATGTAAAGCTTATTTGAAAACAATAATAAAAGATATAGGTCACCGATGAGTTTAAAAGATATTTCAATTTGAATGCCAAAACAAAAATGCATTTTGCATCAAAGGGAGATAATTTGGAGCGTTTTCAATGATAAAAACATTGTAAAAGTCATTTGGGGCCAAACCGAATCGATTGTATTGGTTGATTTTTGTACCATATCATAAAGTAATAACTGATAGTGTAATAAATAAAATTTGTAATGAAAAAACAAATGTTTAATTTTTTGCCGAAATTTTTGTACCCGCGAGCCTCCTTAAGGTGGTTTTTTTTTTGCAAAATAATGATTATTCGGCTTAAAAAAAATACATGCGAGTTATCAGTCTATTAGCATTGTGTTCCAAGGCAATAAATTGCAGACCAGTAGGATACTATTTACAGTTCGATACAGACCAAGCATTACATAAAGTAAACGCAAGTTAACGCCGCGTTCACATATTTCGTTAGTTAAGTTAAATTTTCTATACTGTACAATTTCTCTAATTACGTTAAAGCGGTCAAAATGGAAATTTATAATGTCTACCCGAGTAAATGGGCGTTCACTATGTGTCCGTTTAGTCAGTAGCAAACGGGCGTTTACTTCAGATTTCACAAATTCATTTTTACGTGCACTTAAACATGTTAAAAGTAAACGGTCGTTTACTACTGATTTCATAAAATGTATTTTTATGTGCACTTGAAAGTTAATGCGCGTTTACTTTCGCGTTAACTGATTGTGTAAATTCATTTGTTCATTTGAACTTTTTTTTTAAACGACGATATTTTACGTATATGTGTTTCAAACCAGAACAATTAAAAAACACTTAATTTTAATTCGAAATATTAATTTTATAAAAATTAAACAAAAAATAGTTCCTATAACTTTACTGATTAGCAGATTTTCTATATTTTCTTTTCAAAGGTTACATGTACAAATATCGAGGCAGCTAGAAAGGTTATCCAACACATCGTGAAAATATGTTGTTATGATGGGATATAAACATCATTGATTACGTTGCTTCGTTCCCCATTTTTAACTGTCTCTTCGAATTCCTAGCTCGATGCATAATCAGTACGATATTTTACGTTTCAAGTTAGATTCAAAAAAGATTTCTATTCCGTATTTGTGATACTCATTCAATGTTACAACCTCCGGTCTTTTTCTTGTTCCTGTACCCCTATTTATACTCATGATTTTACGGAATGGAAAGAAAATTATTAACAACACAACTTCTAGGTTATCTACGTGCATAAATAAACGTATTTGTAATGCCACTACAGCAAGATTATTTAACAAAAATGCACGTGAATATTCACAGGCAGATATTATGATGTTGATAGAAATAATAGACTATGTACAAGTTGTAATACTACCCCTTTTGCAGATGAATACAATTTTCTTTTTTTCTATTTGAATATAAACAATATAGTCAAATCCGAGAGAAGCATATTAAACAGTATTATTGGAGAAATGGGGAAAGGTCATCTTTTTTTCGGGGAAAAGCATGGATACTGAAATATCTGTTTGATTTTAACAGGTTATTGTGAATTATTTTTATTCATAGTCTTCCAATTTTTTTAATCACAAATCATTGAAAATGACGCCCTTAGTGCTTATATCAGTCATGATGAGATATTAATTACACACACCACTGATGGTCACACCACTGATGGTCACACAAATGATGATGAATTTGTAAATTTGCAAACCACTGATGCAAACCACTGATGGTCACACCAATGATGATGACTTTGTAAATTCGTAAAGTACTGATTATCACATCATAGATGATGACATTGTAAATTTGCAAACCACTGATTGACACACTATTAATGATGACATGGTTAATTTACAAACCACTGATGGTCACATCATTAATGATGACATAGTTAATTTACCAACCACTGATTATCACATCATAGATGAGGACATGGTAAATTTGCAAACCACTGAATGTCCCACCATTACTGATGACATGGTAAATTTACAAACCACTGATGGTCACACAATTAATGATGGCATGGTTAATTTGCAAACCACTGATAGTCACACAATTAATGATGACATGGTTAATTTGCAAACCACCTATAGTCACACCATTATGATGACATGGCAAAGCAAACCACTGATTATCACATCATAGATGATGAGATGGTAAATTTGACTACATAAATATTGGTTGTTTTTGACTATTTAATGTACATATATTGGGTACTAGCACCATTAAGTCATGCTAAATTACTGAAATCATCACAATTTTAGCATTTTAGTTAAATTTTAGACGGTTTTCGTGTAAAACAAAAGTGGCCGCATTCGTGTTCATCCTGTATATTGAAATGTAAGTTGTATTTTATGATAATACATAACATATATAAAGGTTGAGGATGAACACGGATGCGGCCACTTTCATTTTTGACAAAAAAACATCTGAAAAGTGACATTTTTCGGCATATTTGGTAGATTTTTCATATTTGAGCTTGAATCGGATCATTTTTAATGATTAAATCAGTTAAAATCTTTCACATAAACTAATTGATTCAAATAAAATAGACACTTCAGTGTTTAAAAACTGGTTAAAATCTTTCGTCAGATGAACCTGGAATTTGAGGCCAAAATCGGTCCTTACCGCACCTACTACTGTCTTTAATTCACTCACCACTGACGGTGACTCCCTGAATTCGTTGACTACTGATGATGAAATCCCTTTAACTTACACACTATTTACCATGTTGACGGTGACACCTTTTAAATCCACCCACCACGGATGGAAGCATCATGAAGTCACACATCACTGATGGCGACAAAACAAACATGCAATTCACTGTTAATGAATCACACTCAAATCATGGTGACATCTTAAATTAAAACATCACTGATGCTGAGATCATATCTTCAAACACTTCAGGCTTAAATTAAATTATTGTTTATTTGTCCTTTACCGACCGACCCTGTAAATTCGTTCCGAATGAAAATCTTTTATTTGTATTAACCAGTAATATTTAATTTTAATTTCTTTCCTTCCTACCGAAAATCTTATATTTGTATTTCCTCAGGTTTTATTTTTCTCGTATAAGGTTAAATCCGTTTGGTATCACATGAGCGCTTGGCGTGAGCACTTGCATTTAGAGATTCAAAGCATTTGATGGAAGTTGATGTTGAAAGTATGACGAACGTTGCCCTTTATACATGAGGAGCAGGGTTTATTCAAAAACGTTCGTCCAATACAAAATTATCAACGTGTGTAAAAATGTTTTGTCAACGGACGTTGTATCCTATGTAGGGATGGTCTTTGACGATCTGTAGATCAGGATGATTATTTTAAGGCTGCCTTCGACCAGCTTTGACATTTTATTTACATCTGTTATGATCCAAAGTCCTGTAAATTTGAGAATAATTGTCAGTAAAATCGCCAAGCTTTCCTCATTTATAAATGCGTTGTTAAATATGTGACAATTGAGTTTCAAGTCTTTTAGATTTTTATTGAAAACACCGGGAAACACGAGTGAAAATCGAAACACTCAGTCTCTAGGGTTGTACGTAAAGTAAGACAAATGCTTAGTTTTAGCTCTTTTAACTGGTTCATGACGATGATGGTGGTAAATGCACTGCCAGGCAGTGGCTTTATATTCCAGTCAAATATTCTTTTTATTTCATAGATATCATCTCTGATAATTTAAGTTCACAAATTTAAGTTCAAATTTTGATAAAATTGGTAGAATGTCGGAATAAAACATGCTATAATTTGCATATTGTACATCTGTTTCACAAACCATGCTAGGGAGATATATGATATTAATAAACCTTTCGGTAGAGTTAAGCGTCCACGGTACATGTACGTAGTACAGAATGTCAGTGCAAGTTAAAACTCTTAAAAGTTCCTGGCATATAAACGTTAAAAATATGCTGCACAGCCCTATATTTTGATATTTGAAAACAAAATAGTAAATGCATATGCATTAACTTTACATTCTACATGATATTTTGTTCATAACTTCAATATTAGTAAATAGTCCCAGAAACTTTAATAATAGTAAAGATCAGTAAAATCATACTTAAACAGAAGTTAATACAGTCAAAAATGAAATCATGAATATTTTGTATCTGTAAAATAAAATATTATACCTACCTGCCTACCTTTGGAAAAAAATGTACCGAGCCAAGTTATTTTTTGGGAAAGAAAAATAAAATAATTTACCCACCTACCTACCCTGTTTCAAAAAATAGGGTTGGAAAAGGGCAAACAAACAATATTTTAATTTAGGCCTCAAGATTATTATCAGATAATTAATTCACAAAACAGTCATATTAACGTGATTAAGGGTGACACCTTAAACAAGCAAAGTGAGTATGATGATGTCCTAAATTCATGCACTTCTGATGGAGACATCTTTAAACATTGTAGCAATTTTGCGCCTGTCCCAAGTCAGAAGCCTCTGGCCTTTGTTAGTCTTGTATTAATTTTAATTTAAGTTTCTTGTGTACAATTAGGAGTTTAGTATGCCGTTCATGATCACTGAACTAGTATATATATTTGATAAGGTGCCAGCTGAAGGACGCCTCCGGGTGCGGGAATTTCTCGCTGCATTGACGACCCGTTGGTGACCTTCTGCTGTTGTCTGCTCTATGGTCGGGTTGTTGTCTCTTTGACACATTCCCTATTTCCATTCTCAATTTTATTAAATCATAATCATGATGCCCTAAAATGAAATACATGTGATGATGACATGGTAAATTTGTAAACCACTGATGGACACACTATTGATAATGACATGGTAAATCTGCAAACCACTGATAGTCACACCATTGATGAGGACATGGTTAAATGGAAAAACACTGATTGTTATAATATTGATGATGACATGGTAAATTCGAAAACCACTAATGGCAACACCATTGATGAGAAAAGGAAAATTCGCAAACCACTGATGGTCACATTATTGATGAGGATACGGGTAATTAACAAATCACTGATGGTCACATCATTGATGATGACATGATAAATTTGAAAACAACTAATGGACACATCATTATGATGACATGGTAATTTACAAACCACTAATTATCACATCATTGATGATGACACGGTAAATTTGCAAACCACTAATGGACACAGCATTATGATGACATGGTAATTTGTAAACCACTAATTATCACATTATTGATGATGACACGGTAAATTTGCCAACCACTGATTTTCACACCATTGATTGTGACATGGTAAATATACACCCTATTTATGGTGACATTAAAAAATTGAAAACCAATGATGATGACTCCTAAACATCAGCCATCAGCGATGATTTAATCAAAAATTAAAATACCACTGATACAAACAACCTATATCAACGAATGTGGTGACAACCTTAATCTATACACTACACTACACGAAAAGGCAGATTTACAACAATTTGGGCAATCATGTAAATGTTTGACAAATGTAACTACTTTTCTGCCAGATATATTTGCGGACCTATAGCTACTAATGTATATGTAAATGCATTATTCCTTTGGCATTATTTTGGACATTCTCAAAGATATGCTAAAGATAATTATTTTATTTTCATATCTTTATTCATATTCTAAAGATATGTAAAGATAGGCCTTATATTTGCATGCACTTTCCAGGACAGGAGATGTATGCAAAGTTTAAAATTTACATAAATGTTTTACAGAGGTGTGGGCAGTTTTGAGAGACCGCGGTTTATAAAACATTTACAACCAATGTAAATGCTGTCAAATGTTTATGTTATATTTGCAAACGTTTTTCGATATCGTTCATGCATGTAAAGAAATGTATTTTATTTATTATACTTTCCAGTATTATAGTTATTTTGATAAATATCGATATTTGCAACATATCTTTACAGACGTATGCAAAGTTTGGAGAGACCGCGGTTTATAAAACATTTACAACCTATGTAAATGCTATCAACTGTTTGTGTTATATTTGAAAACGTTTGTCGATATCGTTTATGTATGTAAAGGAGTGCATTTTATTTACTTATACTTTCCATTATCATAAATATTTTGATAAATATCGATATTTGCAACATATCTTTACAGACGTATGCAAAGTTTTGAAAGACCGCGGTTGATAAAACATTTACAGCCAAAGTAAATGCTGTCAAATGTTTGTGTTATATTTGCAAACATTTGTCGATATAGTTTATGTATGTAAAGACATGTATTTTATTTACTAATACTTTCCACTATCATAGTTATTTTGATAAATATTAATATTTGCAACATAGCTTTATAGACGTATGTAAAGTTTTGAGAGACCGCGGTTTATAAAACATTTACAACCAAAGTAAATGCTGACAAATATTTGCTTATTTTTGCAAACATTTGTCGGAAGTATTTATGTACGTAAAGAAATGCATGTTATTTACTTCATAGTTAGTATATGAAACATTGATACTGTTGAGTTGTCTTCACACAGGTATAGCTTTGCGAGACTGCAGTTTATATCTCGCATGCACAACAAACGTAAATGAGGGTCATGATTAGAGCTAAAAGAAGAAAAAAAAGAAAAAAATTTACTCCCAAAAAATTAGATAAAAAGGGTCTAATATATATACAGAATAGAAAATAATCATGACAATGGGCATAAAATATAAAAGAAATAGAGAAATATGAGCTAAATTATCATAGAATACAGATATGACCCTATCCAGACCCTAGTAAATGCTGTAAGATGTGTCGATTATTTCGCATTTACGGAAAAAATAAATCCATATATTGTATTGTACTTTTTGCAGAAAAGTTCACGTATTGATGGTTTCAGAGAGTCACACCGAGCGAATATTTGAATTGAAGTAGATATTGTTCTTCCCGATTCACAACAGAACTGCTTAAAGATATAATTAATGATATTAAAAAATGGCAAGGTGCTTTTCATATGTCAGACCGATGATATTTTTTTCTATTTGAATAAATAGGGAAATCTCCAAAGTTTTACTACAGAACCATGGAAAAAAATTTAAACAGTAATGGGATTTTTTAATTTTTTTTAAGATCTTGCTTGCATAACAAAAAAACTGCTTTAAAATGTTCATAACTATTTCAATATAACTTGAGCCAAGGCGTGTGTTTTGCATGATCCTATAAATTGAAAATACACGAGTATGCACATACATGTATTTAATCAGAATGTTGTCAGAATGTTTGTTTACAATTGAAAATGTCTAATAATACAATGAAGAAAGAGATGACGATGATGGGAGTTTTTAACGACCTCGACTGGCTATACTGCGAAGAAAGAGCATGAATTAACTATCCCTTAATAGGTGGTAAATGTGTCACTTGTATGTAAATGAAGGGATTTTCCTGACTGTGAAATGGTTCATCTTTTAACACTACAGGGTACTTTAAAATGTGTTAATTACCAAAATGTGTTTATTACAAAAATTGATCAAATACAATGTAATGCTAATTGTGTATAATAAAATCCAGACGTTGTAAACAAATTATACCAATTACGCAAGTCAAGAGTTGCCAGATAAAGACATCATTAAACATGCAGTTTGTATTCGTGAAAACGTGTTAATACTTTGAAAAACGCAGATAATTTAAAGTTTATATGCTAGAAAATTAAAAGAGTAATAAGGACAGTGACTGTAACATTACATTGTATCTAAAAATATGTTGAAATTATATACAGTAAAACTGTTTTTAAACAATTATCTTTTGTATAATATATATAAAAAAAACATTCTCGTTTCCCCGCTTCTCATACATGTAGCAGATATAATAGATTCGATGCAAAGCAAGTAGTTTAATTTTTGAATCAGGTATAATCTCTGTATTTCGTGTTTTAACAAGAATAAAAATGACCAACAGTAATGAAAAAAAAACTACATCAATTTCAATAACCTTCCTGCTCCTGTATCAGTTTTATTCTGAAGATATATATAGTAGTATTCAATCAATTCAAAATTTTAATAAAATATCTTGGTGCCCTTTGGTTTCCCGATCTTGACTTTATCCTATTTAAAGGTATAATGATATAAAAAAAATTCCAGTACATGTATTTGTTCTAATCGAAGGCTCAAATTTTTAAAAATATTTCTTAGCAATAGCATTTCATTTCAAATCAAAATAATGTTGTTGCTGAATGATGTAAAGTTAATCCTCAATATCGAACTCTACCTCCATTTTCTCACCAGTTACAACATATTAAAATTTGAAAACCTTTGGATGAAAGGTTCATAAGTCATCGCACGTAAACGTTTAGAGCAGTCCGCCTGCTCGTCCGTAGTACAACAACAAATCAATAACGGGAATGGAAATCCGGTAATAAAAATAGCAAGTCATCAATAAATGTAAAATAAATCCGGTTTACTGTCACATTCTGACATCCTCGTGTTTATGTCGTATACTTGTAAACTGGTGTTTGTCTTTGAGTCGCTTTTTGTTTTTACTCAATGCAATAAGCAGTTAATCGGCACTGATTTTTGAAACTTGTCAGCAACAAGGCTGATATATACCTGATATATAAGTTTTATAAAAATCTGGCAAGAATTGTACACGTTAGAGAGCTAACAAGACCGGACGGAAGGACGGACGCCCGATATTTCAATGTCCACATCAACGTGTCACGCTGGGGACTAATCTTAAAATCATTTTTAATTTAGATTCATATTAATTTGCACTTTGGTTTTCGGAGATTGGTGTGTTTTTGGTGTTTTGAGTTAGATATGATATACAGGCCTGGTACAGCTGGTAAAAAACGCACCTTTTCACAAAGTGGGGAAGACAAAACGACTCACATGCGATTAGCAAAGGTGCCTTTTTGTAGGGGGCATATTGGTCACATGGGCGTTGCGATAAGCACGAGAGTATTCACAGTCTTATAAGGAGTTTTTCTAGCAAGTATATAAGTGTTTATGTAAATTAAAAGGGTTGCTATTTATTTATTTGCAAAACTGGAAACATGGGATATACACAGCAACCGGCCAATTAACGACAATCAAAACCAAAGACATATAGATAACACGTAACTAATGCAGAATGGACAATATAAGTTATCTACGTTCATATCCGTAGATATGGATATTTTAACACCCTGAAGTACCCCAGTACACCATGAGGCGTAGCGGATATAAACGTAGATAACGAATTTATCCCGGTCTTAGTCCAAATCGGGCGAGTTTTACGGAAATTCGGGTACAAAGTGTAACGTGAAAACAACGTTTTTTTCATTATCTAAAAAAGTTTAATCGAAATTTTTCTACTGCTAATCTGTTACGGTAGTTTTAGTAAAGATTTGTTGGTTTCTTGAATATTAAAGTTGATAATTATAAAAACAGAAGATGTGGTATGATTGCCAATGAGACAACTCTCCACAAGAGACCAAAATGACACAGAAATTAACAACTATAGGTCACCGTACGGCCTTCAACAATGAGCAAAGCCCATACCGCATAGTCAGCTATAAAAGGCCCCGAAATAAGTATATTTAGTATACCAAGTATTAAATCTATCAAATTATAACATCACATGTTCACAACAATAGTAAGATTTAAGCTATAACAGCAACATAGTTTATTCTCCTAGTACATATTTGTTAGTCTTGAAAAAACTTAAACCATTATGACATAAGGAGATGTGATATGATTGCCAATTAAACAACTTTCCATCAAAGTCAAAATTAAATGACGTACATGTAAGTTTGCTATATTTGATATCTCCCAATTACCATCCACTATGAACTGCTTATACAAAAAGATATTTTGTCACCAAATGATTTATAATAATTTATAAAATAGAACATCATTATATATGCTAATTTAAATTGTGTGCCCTTGGCTAAATACTGGGATCATATTGTTTTACCAGTGTCCTTTCGACAGTACCGCACTTGGTATACTAGTATAAGATTATACGGCTGATTTCGTAGGATTATGTACAGTTTTAAAGCTTAAACTTTTAAATGATGTACCTGGTGTTATTACATACACTAACGATTCGCATCTTGTCAATGTTTTCTTTTTTTTTTACCTCTATTGAGGTGCATATGTATTCTCGGGATCATTTTTTCTTTAATAATTTTTCACGAACAACAGAATGTTGAACTTGGTGTATTTGAGTGAAATTTTGCATACAGTTTGCAAGGAGGATGACATATGTGTTTCTATATATATATATATATATAAATAAGAGGATGTGGTATGATTGCCGATGATACAACTCTCCACAAGAGACCAAATGACACTGACATTTACATCTATAGGTCACTGTACTGCCTTCGACAATGAGCAAAGCCATACAGCATAGTCAGCTATAAAAGGTCGCGAAATGACATATGCAAAACACTTCAAACGAGAAAACAAACGACCTAATTTATGTACAAAATAATGAACGAAAAACAAATATGTTACATAGCAACAAACTAAATTACAGACTACTTGACTCGGGACAGGAACATACAGAATGTGGTCAGGTTAAACTCGTTTAAAGGCGCCAACCCTATCTCCCTCTAACCCGGGACATAAACTGGACCCCTAATGTGTTCCCTTATCGCTACACTAACGGTGCGAAGCTTAAGATGGAATTGCGGACCAGTTTAACTTGGGACAGTGGTGTAACAGTACAACATGAGAATAATCTGTAGAAATCAGTTTAAAAAGGCTTATATCATCAGATGGATACAAATAGAATACATCTTAAAAAAACAGAGTGGATGTGGAAGGGTACTTATACATCCCAACAACCAAAAGACTTTCAGTACAATAACAACTAATACAAAAAGCATGCATCTTAGAGGCATAAATAATCCGGGATATTATGTTAGTTTTTAGTTTTCTCCGTATATAAGAACAAAGCCATCTATTGAAAAATCTTTAAAAAAAAAAAAGTTAAAACAAGGCATTTTCCCTGTGTAACTTTGTCGTAAAAATTGACGTTTTATAATCAAATTTACGAAAAAACAAAAATGGTGACCGCCATTTGTTTTATTACATATTCCAATGTTACTCGATTCAGAGTACAAGTGTGCCAAAAATTTTGAAATCGGGAGATATGCCATTCGGTGTCGTGTTATCTTGAAGAAAAATTGCCCACTTCGAGGGGAACACGAAACTGCATTGAAAATGAAAAAAAATCTGGAGCAAAATTAAACATACAAATCTAGGTTAGAAAAAGACACTACTTTTAAAAAAGAAATAAAAAAAATACACATTAAGAGATACAATCATAATAATTTAGTGAAATAAAAAAAGATGTAGATAAACTAGAATGGCATCATCTATGAGGGTGTGGATGGAGTTTACAGAATAGAGAATAATGGGCTAAAAAAATAAAGAATAGAAAAGAAAAGGATAGGCCAAAAATTTGAGAATAGAGAATAGTGGGCCTTTAGAATATAAAAAATAGAGAATAATGGGCAAAATTTATATAGAATAGAGAAAAAATGGCGTAAATAATATTAAGAATTGAAGAACACCCACCTCCCTCTTTTTCCAGACCCTCTTTTATCCTATGACTGTTAAAAGAAAGAAGCGCCGTAATTAATAGGAACAAATAGATTTGAAATATATTATTTTTTTCTCATAATACTCTTTACCCTTCTCGGAACGATCGGTTAATTTTTGTTTGCTCTACTTAAATCGTCTCTAAATTCTCATAGCATATGATATTTGTCAACATTCTTTTTTTACTGAAAACTTTACAGAAAATTGTAAGAGTGGTCAGGAGCACCCCAATCTTTATCTTAGTAAATGAAAATAGAAACTGCAGGTTTTTTTTTCCCCAGCGCAAAACTGTTGTCCTAACAAACAAGAACCTACTAAGTTTACGAAACATAACAAGTAGATGCATCACAGGAAAGCAGTATTTCACATATCCCCCCCCCCCCCCCATCCCCAAAAAAATCAAGAAAAAAAATCACTGTTGCTAGTAACTGGACTATGACCTGCGACCCCCAATGCTAGTCTATACGGGTGCAGTACTAGTCCATAACTTATGTGCATTGATTAGTAGATACAATCATGAAATGAGTGTGCGTCTCTTGCCAATAGCAATTCATTTTAACATTTCTTTTTACATTTGAGCCACATGTGATTTATTTTTTATTTTTGAAGCATTTTTTACAATGACTATTAATTCATAAACTAACCTCACATTTTGAATTGTAATTTGAATATATGGGCATTTGCATTGATAGATTCTGCCAGATTTGCACTTTGCATAATTAACTAATTACAAATTAATTTATTTAAAAAGGTCACGTTTGTTACCCAAAGAACTAACACTTCAATAGATAAACCTTTAAATTGAAGTTCAACCTGCATAGGTATTACAACATCGTGAACGGAGGAGTTCTATGTAAAATAAAAGTTTTTGTTTTATTCTTTTATTGGAAAATATTTCAACTTATTTAGAGTTTTAAACACTTATCAATGCGATTAAACAAATTCAATAATGGTAGTTTATGTATGTTGCCCCTCTTTCCTTATTTTCCGCCTGTGTGGAAAGCAAGTACAATGATACATGTGTTAGACTCGGCTGTTAAAGGACAAATGATACATGTAGTTATTTTAAGACTTTGCGTACATATGTATGAGAAAGAAGTGCAAGATATTCCATTATTCAAACACGAATCATATACATTTCCGCTAAAACTATAAGTCTATACTTCGTCCTGTTGTACAGGGTACAATTGCCTTATTTTTTTTTAAAAGATAGGTTTTCCATGATACGAGCCCCTATCAACATTAGTGTAATATGTATTTGTTGTTTACAAATCTTCTTGAATTATGTTAAAACTTTTTGAGACTTATACAACCTTCAATTTTGTTTCAATGTTATTTCAATTAAAATGTGTTCAAAGACTATGTTAAATGCCATTATTGCAACAACAAAAAAACACAAAAAAAACTTATTTGATCATGATAGAAAATCTGAGCAGCTGAGCCATGAGCGCATGATAGGCCCGTCACTTTTTCAAAGAATAAAGTTCAATATCTTCTCAATGTCATATCAGAAAATCATGAAAAACTTAAGGGAGGTTATCTTAATAGATATAAACCAGTCACCAAACTTTTATGATAACTGCTCAAAGCATTGTCCGAAAACTGGAAAGTCCTCCCTTTTTTATGAATAAAATCACGTAACTCTGAAACTTAACATCTAAAATTTATAAAATTAAAAAGGGAGCTTACGTCAATAGATATAAACAATTCACCAAAGTTTCATAAAAACTGCTAAAAGCATTTTTGAGTTATTGTCCGAAAACTGGAAAATCACCCCTTTTTACATAAATAAAACCCCATAACTCGGAAACTTAAAATCTAAAATTTATAAAAAAATCGAAAGGGAGCTCACGTCAATAGATATGTAAAACAATTCACCAAAGTTTAATGCGAATTGGGTCATAAAATCTAAAATTTATAAAAATCGAAAGGGAGCTCATGTCAATAGATATAAAAAAAATCACCAAAGTTTCGTGCAAATTGGTGAAAGTGTTCTTGAGTTATTGTCCGAACACAGGAAAATCCCCCCTTTTTTCATAAAAAAAAAACCCAAACCCGGAAACTTAAAATCTAAAATTTATAAAAAACGAAAGGGAGCTCACGTCAATAGATATTAACAATTCACCAAAGTTTCGTGCGAATTGAGTCAAGCGTTTTTGAGTTATTGTTCGACATGTTGACGACGGACGGACGGACAGACGGACAACGGTATACCATAATACGTCTTATAAACGGGCGTATAAAAAAAAACGATTCCTGTCAAAGAACATATGAACGCTGTAAAATTTTAGGATAAAATAGGCGGTAAATGAGATTTCGAATGACTGATTGTTTGATAACTTGTTTTAAGTTTTGCGTATTTAAAACCACACAATCAAATGACAACGGGAGCATTGTTTTAAGACAATTTATAAATCATAAAGAAATGATAATTATTTGTGCCTTATTATATTGATGGATATTGATACTAGCGGTTGTCTTCTATTGATCTTTTCGGACCAGATCTTTCTGTAAAAGGTGATAATTGTCACACTTAACTGCTGATATACTCTGTTGATCGGAGGAAGGGCGACATCTCATGAAATGATATTATCTATCGATTTTGTTTGATTTCATTGGTAAATTGTGTGTCAATTATGACACGTGACTCACTGGTTCTTTGTTTGTAATTTTTAACTTTAACAAGAAAGTTTTTGCTGAGGACGCTTCATGAAGCACACGGAGTTCAACATCTCGTGAAAGGACTAACGGATAAGGAAATATTCGTCAATAGATTTAACGTTTATATAATTATGTGCGCAAACTAGCCGATTCTTTAAAAAAAAAGCATTCTCTCAAGATGTGTTTTGTGTCAAATATTATGTGGAAACTTTACTACAGATGAAGGAATATTTCTACACTATTTCAGAAACTTGGACTTTTTATAAAAACTTGATAAATCGCTCGATAACCTTCCGAATGCTACCGATTTTAAATTTGTTACTATCTAGTATTGTTTTGGCTTAATTTGTATATGTGTATTATTTCTACCAGTAACAAGAGACATATATATATAGTACATATGTCTCTGCAGTAACATATTATAATACATATTGTAGTATATGTCTCTTTTCAAAAAAAGTAAATTCTATGTTTTATAAACAGAGTGAACAGAGTGAATTATGACTCGTGCTGCGCAATTCCAGAAGTTTCAAATAGATACTCAAAGGAAACGATCGTGTTATGCTACGCGAAAGAACCATCATAACTTCCCGAGAGTAGAAGATTTTGATGGATAAAGAAATTCACGCAGTACATCAAGAGATCAAGAACGGATTTTGAAGACCCGATTTTTTTTTTATTAAAACGAAATTATTAAAATACATGTATAATAAATAATATTACCAATATGCCAAAACTAATCCCAAAGCAGCTATATTTGTCATATCATAGCTTTACCAGTCAATCTATGGCAATATTTGTCCATATAATCTGCACCTTTCAAATATATAAAACTAAAAGCAAATATAACTATTTACCATACATTTCTAGCTGTCTTAAATATCTTTCTTTATACTATCTTTGCATACATATTCAAAGTTTCATATGACAAATATATTTACACATACATTTGTAGCTGTCTGAAATATCTTTCTTTATCATTTCTTTGCATATGTATTCAAAGTTACATATGCCCAATATATTTACACATGTCATTGATATTATCATTTGTCCACATTTCTTAATTAAACAAATTGTCTGCAAATCTATGTATTTACCATACATTTAGGAATATGATCAAAGGCTTTTGATATGTTCTGATTTGACATACATTTCAGCCGACTATAAAGACTAACAAAAATATTCCTTTACAATACATTTGACAGGTCTCTGCAGATTAAAGGAAATGATGCTTTACACCCCTCTATAAAGTTCTCGTTTTCAATTGGTTTACATACCAGGCAAATGTAGATGCACCTTACACTTCATAACCCCTATAAAAAATTTTGAATGATGATGCTTTGCTACCTAGACAAAGAAACACATTTGCGGATAAATTTACATCATAGAAAAATACATGACCAAGATTTCCATTTGCAGAGGTATACAAATACATAAGTTTGCGAAAGTTTTGAGATGGTTATAAATATATGCAAATTCTAAACTTTAAAATGGTTTGATTAGGTGTTAATATATTTTATAAACCGCGGTCTCTCATAACCGCCCATAGGAAGGTATAGCACAAGAAATGTTGATATTTACTACATGTAAAGACAAGATAAACTAAATGCAGCGGTTTGTAAGTATATGTAAATGTCGGTCTTTGAATACATTTACATAACATTTGCATACCTCTTCAAATCCGGGGGGATTTCGTGTAGTGTAGTGATAAAGACATCTAAATTTCGAACATAATTGATGATGACAAATTAAAATAAAACTCACCTGATGATGACGCCTTAAATTTTCACACCTCTGATGTTGGTATCCCTCATGCAAACACTTATATAGGGTGAAACCCTGACATATTACACGTCTGACAGAAACACGCTAAATCCAATCAACACTAAAGGTAACATACTGAATTTACATACCACTGACGACAACAACCAAAATGTAGGCAACACTGATGTGAACACCCTAAATATATAATAGCACTCACGATGACACTCTCAAATCAAATACCACTGATTGCGACACCATCAATTCAATTAACTACTGATGACTACAACATCACTGATGTTGACATCTTAAATTCTAGCATCACCTAATTTTGATAACTTACATTCATACAATATTAATGATAATATACCCTACATTTAATCTAAGGATGACATTCATATTAATATCAAACATCATTTGCCCTTTCCCCGACTAATGAGCCCGTAAACATAGGTGATACCTTAGTTACTTCCCTGGTCAACCTTGGGTTGATGTAACAGGTGATTATAAATAAAATATTTTTAAAATTTTTTATTTTTAAAAAATCACACATCAGTAATGTTGAAACCCTTACTGCACACACCACTGATAGTGAAACACTTTTAAAGCACAAACATTGAAAGTGAAGCTCATGAAATGGACACAACACTATTTTTTACTTTTATAATTTACACATTGTTACACAACAACTGATATTGACACATTCAATTGCTCCACGAACAATAATGATATGCCTTATTGACAGCCAACTGAAAATAACACCTTTAATTCATTAGCAAAATATTGTTAAAAAAAAACTGCTTTACACACTACTTATGATGACACCCTAACTTCAAACACCACTAATGATGACGCCTGCAATTCATCAACCATAATGGTGATAATTTTAATTCACCCACCACTGATTATGACTCATTCAATTCTATTCCCAATCATAGTGATATCACTAACAAAATACAACTACTGATGACTCCTTCAATTCATCCACCAAAAATTATAATATTCCTAATTATTTGACCACTGATAATTACTCCCTTCATTCATTCCCCTAAACTGATGATATCAATTTATCAACTAGTAATGGTGATATCTCGAATGCACACACAACTGACAATGACTGATGATCACTCCATGGTGATATCACTTTCTCACATACAACTACTGGTGACTCTTTCGATTCATCTAACAATAATGGTGATATTCATAATTTACATTCCACTGCTTCTAATTCTTGCACCAAATGACTCCTTTCATTCATCTAGGATATTCCTAATTTTCTCAGGTTGATGATAACTCTCTCAATTCATCCACCAAAAATTATGATATCCCTATTTTACACACCACTGATGATGACTCCTTTCATCCATCCACAAATAATGCTGATATATATTTTCAACACGTAGTTGATGTGGACTCTCAATTCAGACAAGAGCAATGTTGATATCCGTAATTCTTAAACAACATGTGATAACTCCTTAATTTATCAACCAAAAAAAATGTTATCTTTAATGCACAAGCCACTGATCGATGATGACTCTTTTGATTCAGCCATCATGAATGGTGATATTCAAAATTATGCCTTACTCTATGATAACTCATTCAATTATCCACCAATTATGGTGGCAACTCTAATTCACACACCATAGATAATAATTCATTCAATTGTAATGGTTGTATCCTTAATTCTCATACGAGATGGGGATATCATTGGGGCTTCAAACACTACTGGTGATGACAGATTTGATTTAACAACCAGTAATGGTGATATCTTCAAAACACACACCAATGATAATGACTCCTTTTGAAAAATTTATCAACAATGGTAATTTCCATACTTCACACACCACTGATAATGACTCCTTGCATTCACTTACAGATAATGCTGATATTCATTATTATCTCAGGTTGATGATGACTCCCTCAATTGATCCAACAGATAATGATGATATCCTTTTTTTATACACCAATGATAATAACTCCTATATTCCATCCATCAATAATGGTGATATCCCTTATTCTCAAACAACTTATGATGACTTATTCAATTCTTCAAACAATTATGGTGACAGCTTATGACTCCTTCAAATCATTTACCAATAAAAGTGATATCCCTAAATTTTCAACGACTTGCGGCTCCTTCAATTCATCCAGATATAATTGTGTTATCCCAGATAAGCTCACCACTGATGATGTTACCTTCAATTCATCCAGATATAATTGTGTTATCCCAGATAAGCTCACCACTGATGATGATACCTTCAATTCATCCAGATATAATTGTGTTATCCCAGATAAGCTCACCACTGATGATGATACCTTCAGTTCATCCAGATATAATTGTGTTATCCCAGATAAGCTCACCACTGATGATGATACCTTCAGTTCATCCAAATATAATTGTGTTATCCCAGATAAGCTCACCACTGATGATGATACCTTCAATTCATCCAGATATAATTGTGTTATCCAGATAAGCTCACCACTGATAATGATACCTTCAATTCATCCAGATATAATTGTGTTATCCCAGATAAGCTCACCACTGATGATGATACCTTCAGTTCATCCAGATATAATTGTGTTATCCCAGATAAGCTCACCACTGATGATGATACCTTCAATTCATCCAGATATAATTGTGTTATCCCAGATAAGCTCACCACTGATGATGATACTTTCAGTTCATCCAGATATAATTGTGTTATCCCAGATAAGCTCACCACTGATGATATTACCTTCAGTTCATCCAGATATAATTGTGTTATCCCAGATAAGCTCACCACTGATGATGATACCTTCAATTCATCCAGATATAATTGTGTTATCCCAGATAAGCTCACCACTGATGATGATACTTTCAGTTCATCCAGATATAATTGTGTTATCCCTGATAAGCTCACCACTGATGATGTTACCTTCAGTTCATCCAGATATAATTGTGTTATCCCAGATAAGCTCACCACTGATGATGATACCTTCAATTCATCAATATATAATTGTGTTATCCCTGATAAGCTCACCACTGATGATGATACCTTCAAGTCATCCAGATATAATTGTGTTATCCCAGATAAGCTCACCACTGATGATGTTACCTTCAGTTCATCCAGATATAATTGTGTTATCCCAGATGAGCTACCACTGATGCTGATACCTTCAGTTCATCCAGATATAGATGTGTTATCCCAGATAAGCTCACCACTGATGATGATACCTTCAGTTCATCCAGATGTAATTGTGTTATCCCAGATAAGCTCACCACTGATGATGATACCTTCAGTTGAACCAGATATAATTGTGTTATCCCAGATAAGCTCATCACTGATAATGATACCTTCAGTTCATCCAGATATAATTGTGTTATCCCAGATAAGCTCATCACTGATGATGAAACATCAGTTCATCCAGATATAATTGTGTTATCCCAGATAAGCTCACCACTGATGATGATACCTTCAGTTCATTCAGATATAATTGTGTTATCCCAGATAAGCTCACCACTGATGATGATACCTTCAGTTCATCCAGATATAATTGTGTTATCCCAGATCAGCTCACCACTGATGATGATACCTTCAGTTCATCCAGATATAATTGTGTTATCACAGATAAGCTCAACACTGATGATGATACCTTCAGTTCATCCAGATATAATTGTGCTATCCCAGATAAGCTCACCACTGATGGTGATACCTTCAGTTCATCCAGATATAATTGTGTTATCCCAGATAAGCTCACCACTGATGATGATACCTTCAGTTCATCAACTAATAATACTGATATCCCTTATTCACATAGTTACTATGATGACGCCTTCAATTCATCAACCAATAATGCTGATATCCCTTATTCATATAGTTACTATGATGACACCTTCAGTTCATCAACCAATAATGCTGATATCCCTAACTCACATAGTTACTATGATGACGCCTTCAATTCATCCATCCATAACGGTGCTATTCCTAAAATTTACCACTGATAATGACAACCTTAAGTTATACGTATTACATAATTTTGTCCACTTTATGACATAAGTTTAAGACTAATAAAATAAACGGTACCAATTTTCTTGCACCAGATGCGCATTTCGACAATACATGTCTCTTTAGTGATGCTCGTGGCCAAAATATTTGAAATCCAAAGCTTATATAAAAGATGAAGAGCTATAATCCAAAAGGTCCAAAAAGTATAGCCAAATCTAATTTACTCTTGAGACATCGTCATGAATCTGGACTACATCTCCGACATTAATCTTCTGTGTGTTTCGACCAGTTTATTGGTAATATTCCCTTAGTGAAGTTAAGTATTCCTGTTTCCAACTTTTAAGAAGTTTTTAAACTTCGATTGTCTAGTCACGGATTTATGTGTTGTTACTTTGGTTCGTGGTTGTAAACTACAATATTGAAGTCCGTTATACAATAGAGTTCTGATTCGTGTTCCATATAATAAAAGTGACGGTTTGAGGGGTTCGTCGACCGTTGGATCCGATGAAACGTATATCCTTTTTATATGTCCCACAATTCGCAGAACCAATGTGCTCTTTTCGGGTAAATCAAGTTGTTCCATAAGAGTTAAGGTTCTCTGTGATGACTTTGTTGAATGCCCACTTTCTTTTGATCCCGCAACATACGTAGACGTGTTGTTTGAAATCATTATTGTTGGGAGTGACTTTCTACATGTAAAACGATGAAAGCTAAAATAAAAGTATTCTGTGATAAATCCTGTACAATTTATAAGTGAACTGCTCTTGTCCTAGCACAAGTAAATAGACATATGTTTACTATATATATGTTTGGGCTTGCGTCATATTTTCCCTCCGGTTTATATGATCCTTTCATCCTATATTGACTTTTGAAAATCAAGAGTCTTTCTTAACTTGAGGGTAATTATATGGACTTTTAAATACCGTTTCGATCCCTAACATCACCAAAGAGACATTTATTGTCGAAATTAGGATCTGGTGTACAAAAAAATATTAACACCTTATGTTTGTGGCATAACATCTTAGCAACGAGTTTCTTGTTTTCTGTTTAGTATTAAATTGATATTAAGATCCATTTTGTTACATCTTGCGATCAATTTTTTTTGGCAATCGCCAATGGCAGTTAGCAGGGTTAAAGAACATCAGTTGTACGACCTGTTAGTCAAATGCGTTTTGTTTAAATATACTTTTTCACTTTTTTTGTCTTTTAGAAAATGTTGTTTGTTCTGTATTTAGACCCTTCTACAACGAAATTTGATTTACATGCACACGTAATCATAGGTTTGAACGTAGTTTTCAATTTAGACTTGTTTATATATATAAGTTTACACTCAAAGTAAAGCCAAATAAATTTATACAACACTAATTCTTTCTCTTGAAATTTACACTACTGATGCAGTGATCCACTAATAATGATGATAACCCTTATTCACACTCCACTGAAGATAGAAAGTAAAATAAAATAAAAATATTGAACTCCGAGGAAAAATCTAAATGGACAGGGCCTAATCTAATGGCAAAATCAAAAGCTCAAACACATCAAATGAATATATAAGAATTGTCATGTTCCTGACTTGGTACTAGCATTTTCTTATGTAGAACATAATATATTCAACCTCGTGTTAAAGCTAACTAAACCACTTACTTGTATGACAGTCGCATCAAGTTGACAACAATGTATGAACAAAACAAACAGACACAATATGTAAAAAATGTCACTAATAGGGGTTCAGCAGGAACACGAACCCCACCAAAAACCGGGGTGATTTCATGTGCTTCGGAAGGGTAAGCAGATCCTGCTTATGGTTTGTTACACCTTTAATCTATTAACACAAAAATGATGATAACCCTGTTTCTTACACCACTGATGATGGTGATATTCTTTATTCCCACACAAATAATAATGACTCCCGCAATTCATCAAACAACAAATGTTTATATCTCTTATACATACCACTTATGATGATACCCTCAATTCAAAAATCACTGATGATGATGCCTGCAATTCATCAACCATAATGGTGATAATTTTAATTCACCCACCACTGATTATGACTCCCTCAATTCGTTCACCAACATATGGTGATATCCCTTATTCCCATACAAATTATTATGACTCATTCAATTCCATTCCCAATCATGGTGATATCACAAATGAAATACAACTACTGATGACTCCTTCAATTCATCCACCAATAATGATAATATTCCTAATTATTTGACCACTGATGATTACTTCTTTCACTCATCCCCCTAAACTGATGATATCAATTCAGCACCTAATAATGGTGATATCTCGGGTGCACACACAACTGACAATGACTGATGATCACTCCATGGTGATATCCCTTTCTCACATACAACTGTGTGATGTCTTTTCAATGTTGTCATTGACTGGGTGATGAGAAAAACAAAAGAAGTTGCTCCAAGAGGAATAAGATGGAACTTTTTATCAACATTAGAAGATCTTGATTTTGCTGATGATCTTGCTCTTTTATCTCATACCCACCACCATTTACAAGAGAAGACAAACCGCCTTAATACTTTTGCCAGTCAAGTTGGACTTAAAATCAGCCAAACGAAAACAGAAGTCATGACCCTTAACATCAATAACCCAGCTCCTATCCTAGTAGATGGAATATATCTTCCCATCACAGAAACATTTACATACCTAGGAAGTACAATAAGAAACGATGGAGGTGCAGGAAATGACATTATGAACAGATTAAACAAAGCCAGAAATATTTTCAGATCATTAAACAATGTATGGAAATCATCACAGTACAGTAAGAAGACCAAACTTAAATTGTACAGGAGTTGTATTTTGTCTACTTTGCTAAACGGATCTGAATGCTAGAGGATGACAGAATTAGATCTAAACAAACTGTCAATTTTCCATACCAAAAGCTTAAGAAGAATCCTACGTATTTTCTGACAAAACAAAATATCTAATGAAGACCTTTTAAGACAGATAGCATGGGTACAATATCAATGAGAAGGCGTTGGAAATGGATTGGGCATGTCATCAGAAGAGATAGAAATTCCATCACTAGAACAGCTCTACATTGGACTCCAAAAGGAAGGCGTAAGCGATGGCATACCGGGAAGGTAAAGTCTGAAGGTGAACATACAATTACTGGTGACTCTTTCGATTCATCTAACAATAATGGTGATATCATAGTTTACATTCCACTGTTAATGACTCCTTTATATCATCAACCAATAATGACAATATTTCTAATTCTTGCACCAAATGACTCCTTTCATTCATCTAGGATATTCCTATATTTCTCAGGTTGATGTTGGATCTCTCGAATCATTCACCAAAAATGATGATATCCCTATTTCACACACCACTGATGATGACTCCTTTCATCCATCCACAAATAATGCTGATATATATTTTCAACACGTAGTTGATGTGGACTCTCAATTCAGACAAGAGGATGAATATAGTCAAGTGATGTTTTTTTTGTATCAATCATGTGAATGCTCAATATCAGATTGTGTCATGTAGACAAGCAAATATGATAAAAATGTGCGAAACAAAGAACTGTGTGCTTGCATCGTCCATTTGAGTAAAGTGGTTAATTAAATTCAGATAATAACTTTTACAAAATATCAGTACAATTTATAATTTGGACAACATTAAAATTTGTATACAACGTATTTTATCATTTATATTAATACACAAAACTCTTCAATTTTTGACACACGTTTGTATGTTTGTTTTATTACAGCATGGTTACACACCATTATTGGTAGCTGCCAGCGAGGGACAACTAGATATAGTCCGTTATCTAGTAGAAGTCGGCTGTGAAAAGGAAGCAATTACCAAGGTGATTATAGATATTATCTCCTCAGTCTGATCATGTTTCTGTTATATTGAATAAGTACAAAATTATGTTTTTAATCAGACAGGTTTAATGGGAAACAAATACTGTTAGAATTAAAAACCAATTCTTCAGAGAACAATTGAAGGTCTTTCCACCACGATAATAAGAATGTAATTTTAAAAAAAGATGTAAGAAAAGGTCACTCATTGTTGACGTAATTCGGTACCTCAAACTGATATAAAAAAATTAAGATTAAATATGTATATGCAGAAGACTTAATTGTTTTATAATGAACAAAAAAGAATTTTAAGCAAATGTTAAAATCTAGAACGTCAAGTTGACCTTTGATCTTGACCTCAATTTTAAAGGTCATATATCAGTGATCTCAAATCAAAAGACCCCAGGTCAATCACTTGTATGGTTATGGAGAAATACCGATTTCAAATACAAAAGGGGAGAAAACTCCTATAAGAGATGGCCAAAACACTTCGACTTAAATAGGTTGAAGTTGTGCCTTATCGTAAACAGTAAATTTGAAAACATATCATATCATTAACTGTTACAGTTTCTTTTGAATATAGATTACAAGCAAAATCCAAAATTTAAAATATGACCTTGACCTTCAACCATGACCCCAATTTCAAGTTCATTGGTCTGCGAACTCAAACCGGAAGGCCCAATGTCAATCACTTGTATGGTTGTGGAGAAATAATGATTTCAAATACAAAAGGGGAGAAAAGTCTTATAAGAGTTGACCAAAACACTTCGACTGTAATAGGTTGAAGTTGCGCCTTATTGTGAACAGTTATTTTGCAATCACATCATATCATTAACTGTAACAGTTTCTTCTGAATAACGATAAAAAGCTAAATTCAAAATTTATAACATGACCTTAACCTTGACCTCAATTTCAAGGTCATAGGTCAGTCAACTCAAACCGGAAGGCCCGATGTCAATCACTTGTATGGTTATGGAGAAATAATGATTTCAAATACATAAGGGGAGAAAACTCCGATAAGGGTTTACCAAAACACTTCGACTGAATAGGTTGAAGTTGCGCCTTATTGTAAACAGTAATTTGGCAAACATATCATATCATTAACTGTAACAGTTTCTTTCGAATAACGATAACAAGCAAAATTCTAAATTTTAACATGACCTTGACCTTTGACCTTGACCTCAATTTCCTTCAAATGGACCGAGGACTTCATATGAAAAGACTGTAGGCCTCTACGAATTATACCGTATGAATTTATCCAACATATCGCCTATCTTAAATTTTCAAATGGAAATAATTCCCATAAGATGTCTTCTGATCACTCCAGTCAAAATAAACCAAATCATTCTTAAGAGTAGACCAACAATTTGGTGAAAACAGTTTGTAAAACTCTTTTACGGTTTTAGAGATATAGCGATAACAAGAAAAAGGGGACGTGGGGAGATAATTCCTATAAGAATGAGTGTTCGGTCACACAGGGTGAGTTTTGAAACCTCCATTACTGTACAACAGCATTGGCCAAACATCCATTCAATATGTTGTAAAATAAAAAAAGCATCTCAGACGACAGAAGAAAAAAAAAGAATAAAAGAAAAAAAAAGAATCAGAAGAAAAACAAAAGGTCTTTCCACGAAAAGTGGAAAAACTTATTAAACAAATAGTGTTAGAATTAAACAAATAGTGTTAGAATTAAACAAATAGTAATAAAATTAAACAAATAGTGTTATAATTAAACAAATAGTGTTAATAATTGAATCGTCTAGCTAATCAGATGATCAACATGATAAAGGTTTAATTTTGTTTTCTACCAAATTTTTTGTAAACCTCTGATTTTACCTGGAGTTGACGTTATTTTAAAATTACTCAGATCTAGTATCTAAAAAAAAAAATAATCATAATCAATAATAGATAGAATTATATGAATAGGGATATCATTTCACTTATCTTTACCTACTGCATTCTCGTTACAATTTTTTTATGAATTAAAAATTAAATTATTACAAATGTTTTATAATTTAAAACAAAAGTTTTTAAAAATGTTTCATAAGTTAAAAAAAATCATGTAGTGTTTAAACGGTTATGGAAAATGATTTTTTTTAAATTATAGAATATGATTAATGAATTCATACATCCTACCTGAGGACATCCTATATTTTCACAAGTGATGATTTTATCATATATTCAAACACCACTGATGGTGAAACCCTAAACTCACCAAACACTGATGGATACACTCTTCATTATCACACCAATAATGATTACAACCTCAGTCAAACAACTAGTGATGTTGAAAGCCTGAATTCACCCACCATTGATGCTGACACCCTAAACTCACACACCTCTAACGGTCACTCCCAGAATTCGTTAACCACTGATGATGAAATTCCATTAATTCACTCACCACTGACGGTGACTCCCTGAATTCGTTGACCACTGATGATGAAATCCCTTTAATTTACACACTATTGACCATGTTGACGGTGACACCTTTTAAATTCATCCACTACTGATCGAAGCATCTTGAATTCACACATCACTGATGGCGACATAAACCCATACAATTCACACACCACTGTTAATGAAACCGTTCAGAATCACACTCAAATTATGGTAACATCTTAAATTAAAACATCACTGATTGTAAGACCATATCTTCAGACACTTCAGATAATCAAGATAAATTATTTCACAAAACAGTCATATTAACATGATTAAGGGTGACACCTTAAACTAGCCACGTGAGTATGATGATGTCCTAAATTCATGCTCTTTTGATGGAAACAATTTTCAACATTGTAGCAATTTTGAGCCTGTCCCAAGTCAGGAGCCTCTGGCCTTTCTTAAACTTGTATTATTTTTAATTTTAGTTTCTTGTGTACAATTTGGAGTTTATTATGGCGTTCACCATCACTGAACTAGTATATATGTATTTGTTTAGGTGCCAGCCGAAGGACGCCTACGGGTGCGGGAATTTCTCGCTGTATTAAAGACCTGTTGGTGACCTTCTGCTGTTGTCTGCTCTATGGTCGGGTTGTTGTCTCTTTGACACATTCCCAATTTTCATTCTCAATTTTATTAAATCATAATCATGATGCCCTAAAATCAAATACATGTGATGATGACATGGTAAATTTGCAAACCAATGATGGTCACACCATTAATGATGACATGGTAGGTTCGCAAACCACTGATCGACACACTATTGATGATGAAATGGTAAATCCGCAAACCACTGATGGTCACATCATTGATGATGACATGGTAAAATGGCAAGACACTGATTGTCATAACATTGAAGATGACATGGTAAATTCGAAAACCACTGATAGCACAAGTAAACAGACATATGTTTACTATATATATGTTTGGGCTTGTATCATATTTTCCCTCCGGTTAATATGATCAGTTCATTCTATATTGACTCTTGAAATTCAAGAGTCTTTCTTAACTTGAGGGTACATTATATGGATTTCCAAATACCGTTTCGATCCCTAACATCACTGAAGAGACATTTATTGTCGAAATCCGGATCTGGTGTACAAAAAAATATTGACACCTTGTGATTGTGGCATAACATCTTAACCACGAGTTTATTGTTTTCTATTTATTATTAAATTGATATTAGTATCCATTTTGTTACATCTTGTGATCATTTTATTTGGCAATCGCCAATGGCAGTCTGCAGGGTTAAAGAACATCAGTTGTTCGACCTGTTTCAAATATACTCTTTCATTTTTTTGGTCTTTTAGAAAATGTTGTTTTTGCTGAATTTAGACCCTTCTACAACGAAATGTTGTTTACATGCACACGTATAAAAATTGCGGTTTTTATCCAACGCAATCATAGGCTTGAACGTAGTTTTCAATTTAGACTTGTTTATATATATAAGTTTACATTCAAAGTAAAGCCCAAAAAATTTACACAACACTAATCCTGTTTCTTGAAAGTACACTACTGATAATAACAAATTTAAGTAATCCACTAATAATGATGATATTTTTATGCACATCCCACTGAAGATGAAAAGGTAAAATAAAATAAAAATACTGAACGCCGAGAAAAAATCTAAAGGGACAAGGCCTAATCTAATGGCAAAAGCAAAAGCTCAAACACATCAAATGAATAAATAAGAATTGTTCCTGACTTGATACTAGCATTTTTTTATGTCTAAAATGATATATTCAACCTCGTTTTAAAGCCAACGAAACCTATTACTTGTATGACAGTCGCATCAAGTTTACACAATGTATGAACGAAACAAACAGACACAATACGTAAAAATTTCACAAATAGGGGTATAGCAGGAACACGAACCCCACCAAAAACCGGGGTGATTTCATGAACTTCGGAAGGGTAAGCGGATCCTGCTTATGATTTGTTACACCTTTAATTATTTATTAACACACAAATGGTGATAACACTGTTTCTTACACCACTGATGATGGTGATATTCCTAATTCCCACACCACTAATAATGACTCCCGCAATTCATCAAACAACAAATGTGTATATCTTTTATTCACATTCCGATGGTGATCACTATTCCAGTCCATTCTCCAATAACGGTGATATCCATAATTCAAATACAACTAATGATTACTCTTTCAATGCATTCAACAGATGGACGAAAGTTACCAAAGGGACAGTCAAACCCATAAATCTAAAGCAAACTGACAACGCCATGGCTAAAAATGAAAAAGACAAACAATAGTACACATGACACAACATAGAAAACTAAAGAATAAACAACACGAACCCCACCAAAAACTAGGGGTGATCTCAGGTGCTCCGGAAGAATAAGCAGATCCTGCTCCATATGTGGCACCCGTCGTGTTGCTTATGTGATTACAAATCCGGTAAATAGTCTAATTCGGTAGGTCACATTCATGAAAGGGAAGGGGATTGTAGTTACGACGTGAGGAACATATCCAATATCATTTGTGAAATGGTTATTCCATAACGGTCAACCATCTCGTGATGGCGTCCGTAAAATTTACGAAGGGGTGATTTCAACTTTACCATTTGGAACTCTTGGTTTAATAGCTTCCTTGTGAGCAGCAACCCTCTATCAAGAAAATCATGATAGGAAATGCAAGCACGGGAATATCGTATCAATTGGGAGATATATACCCCGTATGCAGGTGCTGCTGGAATGTTGCTACTTAGAAATGGAAAGTTCAGAATTGGAAAGCTGAAATCATCTCTTTTGTCGTAAAGTTTTGTTTTCAACCGACCCTCATTGTCAATTTATAGATGTAAGTCAAGATATGAAGCCGACTTAACTGTATCTGTAGTATCCTTTATCTCCAATTCGATGGGATAGATGCGTTCCACATAGTCACCAAATTTTGAATTGTTTAGTGAAAGAACATCATCTATATAGCGGAAAGTAGAGTTAAAGGATATTGCTAACTTCTTATCTTTCTTCCTAAGAAGTTCCTGAATGAAGTCAGCCTCATAATAATAAAGAAACAAGTCGGCAAGTAGAGGGGCACAGTTTGTTCCCATTGGGATGCCGACAGTCTGTTGAAAAACACGTCCTCCGAACGTTACAAATATGTTGTCAATCAAGAAATCAAGCATCTTGATAATATCGGTTTCAGAGAATTTTTTGTCTGAATCAGAGTTATTCTTTACAAAGTATGATTTAACCCTCCCTAAGACACGATACTTGTATCTGCGATGGCCATTCTTTTTTATGAAGCAAAGAAATACAAACTCTTTCAATTTGTCTTTTAGTTTGGAATGTGGAATACTTGTGTAAAGAGTAGAAAAGTCAAATGTTTTAATACTGTTACAAGATGAAAGAAAGTTAGATTGTATGTACTCTAAAAGATCTTTGGAATTTTTAAGTATCCACATCTGATTCACGCCACCTCTAGAATAGGCAGTTTCACAATAACTTTGAAGTCAGTTTGTTTTCGATTTATGAGTTTGACTGTCCCTTTGGTATCTTTCGTCCCTCTTTTATTACCACTGGGTCGATGTCTCTGCTGGTGGACATTTTGTCCCCGAGGACATCATCCGCCCAGTAGCAAAACTACAATTGCATGAACTTACGAAGATCAAACAGGAAACTGGCTCGGACGTCGCCCAGTATAAAAAAATCCGAAACAGATAATGGTGATATCCGTTATTTACATTACACTGTTTATGACTCCTTCAAATCATCCACCAATAATGGTAATATTCCTAATTTGTGACTCCTTCATCCGTGATATTCCTAATTCTCGTAGGTTGACGATGACTCCAAATAATGAAATAACATTAAATTTACTTGAATTTCATATTTTCTGGAATGATGTTTAGAGGGCTAATGGCTGAATATGACAGTCGTTGTCCATTTGTTTTTTATGTGTTTTGTCATTTTATTTTGCCATGTGAATAGGGACTTCCCGATTTTCCTGTTAGTTCAGTATTTCTGTGATTTTACTTTTAATGATACAAATTTGACATGCTTTTGACTTTTATCACATGCCTTTCCGTAACGTTATCACATGGAATTCCGATGTTACGTGTTCAGTAATAACATAATAAAGTAGGTCTACAGAAACAAACATAAAATATACTGAAACTGGAAATTGAATATATTGAAACAAAAATGCAAAAAAATAAATGATACACTAAATGCATTTTTCAGAGTTTCCAGCATACTTACCTAAAAAATGATGTTTTGATACTCATTGAAGCATATGATAAAAAGATCATAACATGTCATTTTTCATATCAGATTATTACCAGCCCTGTATCAATATTTGCACACCACTGATCACCTTTCCAATACATAACCCAATAATGGTGATATTACTAATTAGTAACCATTATTACAATATGTATAGAAATGCCCATGCTTTATAAAAGTAAAATTTCGACAACTGCTCATTATGAACGGAGAAATTGCTACAGCCAGTCATTACGAAATCTAAGTCATGCATTACGAAATCACAACCGTGTAATACGAAATCACAGTCATGCATTATGACCAGATGAAACAGGACATCGATTAAATCAAAATGTCGTTTATTTCTTAAAATAAGTGTGACATTTTTCTTTTTAGTTTTTTTAAACTTAATATCATAAAAACAAGTTTAAATGATGCGCAGTGTTTTGTACTTTTTCGGGTACGACTTTCAATTATTATCACTGTTTCTATTGTTCAATCCTCAGAATGTAGACTACTCAGGGCCATTACAACCATCCTTGGCTATTTTTAATACCTCGGGCATGTTACAGGGCCAATATGAAAAAGTCCATACATTAATACTATATTAACATACAACTGATTGTAACTTCTTCAATTCATTCAACCATAACGGCGATATTCATTATTCGTCAATTAATAATGCTGCACAGAAAAACCACATGGATATTCTCCTTTATCTGATCACTAGCACTAGCTATGACATCGCACAACAAAGCATTTTGTTTATTTGTTATACAATTATATAAAGAATATACTTACTGATGTGACCAGTTATTTCTATTCAAGTTTTACATCTTTTTTTAAGCTTAATATCATAAAAACAAGTTTACATGTGTGAACCCTTTAAATTTACACACCACTGATGGCAAGCCACTTCCAATTCACACTCCAATGATGGTGATATTCTAAATATAAACATCAATGATAAAGACAACCTAATATAACACACACCAGGCCGTTACATCACTACTTCAAAGATCTTAATAGTGACACCTGATACTAAAACGACCTAGATAATCAAGACATAAGATATAAAAAAGTGTGTTTAAAAGGACTTTTCATAGTTTTTACCATAAACAAACACCAATGATAATACATTAAATTAACACACCACTGATTATACCATCTTGAATTACAATATCACTGATTTTGACGCCTTAAAATCTGGAATTTATTAAGATAATGGAATAACTTCATACATGTATACTCCTAGTTTTGACACCTTTGAAATATACGTGAGTAATGATAATGTTCTAAATGCACAAACCTGTCATAATGAAGAACACCCACAACTGGTGGTCACACCATGATAATTTGCACACCACTGATGGACACAACATTGGTGATGACATGGTAAATTTGCAAACCTCTGATTGTGACACCACTGATGATGACATGGTTAAATGGCAAACAACTGAAAAACCCTGATATATCACACGACTGATGATAAAACGCTTAATCCAATCAACACTAATGGCATTCTATATACTCATACCACTAACTACAACAACCAAAATGTAGGCACAATTCATTTTACCACCCTTAATAACACCAGTGATTATGAAGGTCTAAAATCAGTCACCACTGAATGTAACATCATAAACACTTAACCACTGATGATTCAATCAAATGTAACAAACCACTAATGTTGACATATTATCAAGCACCACTAATGTTGATATCTTAAATTTACACAATACTGATTTCCCCCTATATTTAACAAATATAATAATGACATCCTATAATTTCACATACTTGTAATGGTGTTACCCTTAAAACACACCACATTGATAGTGAAACACTTCTTATTTCACAGACCACTGACAATGAAGACAAATAAATTCACACAACACTATGTTTTTACCCTTACTATTTAGATAACAAATGGAGAATCACAAAATAACTGAACATTGATGAAAATTCAATCGGAAAGTCCATAATCACAAAATCAAATAAAAAAAAAATATCAAACGAATGGACAATAACTGTGATATTCCAGACTAGGTACAAGAATTTTCAAATGTATTTTTTTTTTTTTTTTTTTTTTTTTTTTTTTTTTTGTAATTTATTTTTATTTCATCTGAAAATACACCAACTAAACCTCTTCATTTTCACAACAGTCTCATCAAAGTCCGTTATATTTACAACGATGCGTAAAAAAACCAGACAAAATAAATAAAATAGTCAAAATATGGGAACAGCAGTCATCGCTTGGTTACAACAAACGATTTTATCCAAAAAGCACACATTCATCTATCAAATTAAAAACACATTCATTGCTTCGAGTATCTGACGTCAGAAAATTTATACGTTACATAGGAAGAAATTTCGTCGTTCATTGTTTACACAAAACAATTTTGTAACTCAACATGGGAAATACAGGGTGAACAATCAAATGTTAAAATTATTGTAAGAAATCGACCGAGATTTAAAATTGTCCAGAAATTCTGTAAAAGTTCTAAGAATCCAAAATTGGTTGATACCACTACTCGATAAAACTAATTTTGTTGTTTGTTGTTCAACGTATTTTCTCATTATAATAGAACTAAAACATAATGACATTTAATTTAAGAATAACATAATGACGGGTTATTTTTAAGTACAGAGTCACGTTATAAGAACCAAAGAAACACAAAAAGTTGCATATAAAAAACACACCAGCAAAAATAAAACTTTCTGCTCAGACACTGGTAACGTTTTACAAATTCTGAGTAGGAGCTGTACACTTTTGAATATCGAATAAGTTAGGCAATGAATATCCCATATGCAGTTGAAGTTGATACATTGTAACTAAGGTGGTGATGATGACACATAAAACAGATCCACTAATGGTAATATCCAAGTATTCACACCCCACTGAAGAAAACACCTTCAATTCAAACACCACTGAAATAGACTCCGTCAATTCATCCACCATTAATGGTTTTAACTCTCCTTCAAACACCACTGAAAATGACACCCTCAATTCAAACACCACTGATATAGACTCCTTCAATTCATCCACCAATAATGGTGACATCTCTTATTCACACATTACTGAAAATGACACCCTGAATTCAAACACCTCTCATGATGTTGCCATACAATGCACAAACCATTGGTGACACCTTAAATCAAAACTCCAATAGGATGAATATAGTCAAGTGATGTTTTTTTGTATCAATCATGTCAATGCTCAATATCAGATTGTGTCATGTAGACAAGCAAATATGATAGAAATGTGCGAAACAAAAAACTGTGTGCTTGCATCGTCCATTTGTGTTAAGTGGTTAATAAAATACAGATAATAACTTTTACAAAATATCAGTACAATTCACAGTTTGGACAACATTAAAATTAGTATACAACGTATTTATCATTTATATTAATACACAAAATTGTTCAATTTTTGACACAAGTTTGTATGTTTGTTTTATTACAGAATGGTACCACCCCATTATTGATAGCTGCCAACATGGGACACCTAGATATAGTCCGTTATCTGGTAGAAGTCAACTGTGAAAAGGAACGTAACAAGGTGATTATAGATATTATCTCCTCAGTCTGATCATATTTCTGTTAGTCAGACAGGTTTGATGGAAAACAAATACTGTTAGAATTAAACAAATAGTGTTAACAATTGAATCTTCTAGCTAATCAGATGATCAACAGGATATAGGTTTAATTTTGTTTTCTACTAAAAAAAAGTGTGAAAATCTGATTCTACCTGGAGTTGATGTTATTAAAAACTCAGATCTAATATCTAAAATAAAATAATCATAATAAATTATAGATAGAATTATATGAATAGGGATATCATTTCACTTACCTTGAACTACTGCATTCTCGTTTCAATTTTTTTATAAACCAAAAATTAAATTATTTCAAATGTTTTATAATTTAAAACAAAAATTTGTTAAAAATGTTTCATAAGTTAAAAAAAATCATGTAGGGTTAAAACGGTTATGGAAAATGATTTTGTTTTAAATTATAGAATATGATTAATGAATTCACACATCCTACCTGAGGACATCCTAAATTTGCGATTTTGTGATGATTTTATCATATATTCAAACACCACTGATGATGAAACCCTAAACTCACCCAACACTGATGAAGACACTCTTCATTCTCACACCAGTAATGATCACAACCTCAATCAAACCACTAGTGATGTTGAAAGCTTAAAATCACACACCGTTGATGCTGACACCCTAAACTCACACACCTCTAACGGTGACTCCCTGAATTTGTTAACCATTGATGGTGAACTCTAAACTCACACATCTCTAACGGTGACTCCCAGAATTCGTTAAACACTGATGACGCAATTCCTTTAATTCACTCACCACTGACGGTGACTCCCTAAATTCGTTAACCACTGATGATGAACTCCCTCTAATTTACACACTATTGACGTTGTTGACGGTGACACCTTTTAAATTCACCCACCACTGATGGAAGCATCCTGAATTCCCACACCACTGATGGCGACAAAAACCCATACAATTCACACACCACTGTTGAAATGAAACCGTTCAGAATCACACTCAAATTATGGTGATATCCTAAATTAAAACATCACTGATGGTAAGACCATATATTCAGACACTTCAGATAATCAAGATCAATTAATTCACAAAACAGTCATATAAACGTGATTAAGGGTGACACCTTAAACTAGCTAAGTGAATATGATGATGTCCTAAATTCATGCACTTCTGATGGAGACAATTTTCAACATTGTAGCAATTTTGCGCCTGTCCCAAGTCAGGAGCCTCTGGGCTTTGTTAATCCTGAATCATTTTTAATTTTAGTTTCTTGTGTACAATTTGGAGTTTAGTATGGCGTTCACCATCACTGAACTAGTATATATATACTTGTTTAGGTGCCAGCCGAAGGACGCCTCCGGGTGCGGGAATTTCTCGCTGGATTGAAGACCTGTTGGTAACCTTCTGCTGTTGTCTGCTCTATGGTCGGGTTGTTGTCTCTTTGACACATTCCCCATTTCCATTTTCAATTTCATTAAATCATAATCATGATGCCCTAAAATCAAAAACATGTGATGATGACGTGGTAAATTTGCAAACCAATGATGGTCACACCATTAATGATGACATGGTAAGTTCGCAAACCACTGATCGACACACTATTGATGATGAAATGGTAAATCCGCAAACCACTGATGGTCACACCATTGATGATGACATGGTTAAATGGCAAAACACTGAATGTCATAATATTGATGATGACATGGTCAATTCAAAACCACTGACAGCAACACCATTGATAAGAAAAGGAAAATCCCCAAACCACTGATGGTCACACCATTGATGAGGACACGGTTAATTGACAAATCACTAATGGTCACGTCATTGATGATGACTCGATAAATTTGCAAACCACTAATGGACACATCATTATGATGACATGGTAATTTGCAAACCACTAATTATCACATCATTAATGATGACACGGTAAATTTGCAAACCACTAATTATCACATCATTATGATGACATGGTAATTTTGCAAACCACTAATTATCATGTCATTGATGATGACACGGTAAATTTGCAAACCACTAATGGATACATCATTGATGATTACACGTTAAATTTGCCAACCACTGATTGTCACACCATTGATAATAACATGGTAAATTTGCAAACCACCGATAGACACATTATTGATTGTGACATTGTTAATATACACCCCATTTATGGTGCTATTATGAATTGAAAACCAATGATGGTGACACCTAAACATCAGACATCATCGATGATTTAATCAAAAATTAAAATACAACTGATACAAAGAGCCTATATCAATGAATGTGGTGACAACCTTAATCTGTACACTAGTGATAAAGACATCTAAATTTCTAACATCATTGATGATGACAAATTAAAATAAAACTCACCTCATGATGACGCCTTAAATTTGCACACCACTGATGTTGGTATCCCGCATACAAACACTTCTGAAGGGTAAAACCCTGATATATCATACGACTGATAGAAACACGCTAAATCCAATCAACACTAAAGGTAACTTGCTGAATTAACATACCACTGACGACAACAACCAAAATGTAGGCAACACTGATGTGAACACCTTAAATATATAACAGCATTCACGATGACACTCTCAAATCAAATACCACTGATTGCGACACCATCAATTCAATTAACCACTGATGGCTACAACAAAAGTTTGCAAATCACTGATGTTGACATCTTAAATTCTAGCATCACCGAATGTTGATAACTTACATTCATACAATATTGATGATAATATACCCTACATTTAATCTAATGATGACATTCATATTAATATCTAACATCATTTGCCTTTTCCCCGACTAATCAGCCCGTAAACATAGGTGATCCCTTAGTTGCTTCCATGGGCAAATTAGGGTTGATGTAACAGGTGATTATTAATAAAATATAAATATATAAAATTTCTAATGAAAAATAAAAACACATCAGTAATGATGACACCCTCACTGCACACATCACTGATAGTGAAACACTTTTAAGGCACAAACATTGAAAGTGAAGCTCATGAAATTGACACAACACTATTTTTTTACTTTTATAATTTACACAACAACTGATAATGACACATTCAATTGATCCACGAACAATAATGATATGCCTTATTGACATCCAACTGAAAATAACACCTTTAATTCATTAGCCAAATATGGTAAAAAAAAAAAACCTGCTATACATACCACTTATGATGACAGCCTCAAAATTCATCAACCATAATGGTGATAATTTTAATTCACCCACCACTGATTATGACTCTCTCAATTCGTTAACCAACATATGGTGATATCCCTTATTCCCATACAAATGATTATGACTCATTCAATTCCATTCCCAATCATGGTGATATCACTAACGAAATACAACTACTGATGACTCCTACAATTCATCCACCAATAATGATAATATAACTAATTATTTGACCACTAATGGTTACTCCTTACATTCATCCCCCTAAACTGATGATATCAATTCATCAACTAATAATGGTGATATCTCGGATGCAAACACAACTGACAATGAATGATGATCACTCCATGGTGATATCCCTTTCTCACATACAACTGTGTGATGTCTTTGCAATGTTTTCATTGACTGGGTGATGAGAAAAACAAAAGAAGATGCTCCAAGAGGAATAAGATGGAACCTTTCAGCAACATTAGAAGATCTTGATTTTGCTGATGATCTTGCTCTTTTATCTCATACCCACCACCATTTATAAGAGAAGACAAACCGTCTTAATACTTTTGCCAGTCAAGTTGGACTTAAAATCAGCCAAACGAAAACAGAAGTCTTGACCCTTAACATCAGTAACCCAGCTCCTCTCAAAGAAGATGGAAAAGATCTTCCCATCACAGAAACATTTACATACCTAGGAAGTACAATAAGAAATGATGGAGGTGCAGGAAATGACATTATGAACAGATTAAACAAAGCCAGAAATGTTTTCAGATCATTAAATAATGTATGGAAATCATCACAGTACAGTAAGAAGACCAAACTTAAATTGTACAGGATTTGTGTTTTATCTACTCTGCTAAACGGATCTGAATGCTAGAATGACAGAGTTAGATTTAAACAAACTGTCAATTTTCCATACCAAAAGCTTAAGAAGAATCCTACGTATTTTCTGGTCAAACAAAATATATAATGAAGACCTTTTAAGACAGATAGCATTGGTACAATATTAATGAGAAGGCGTTGGAAATTGATTGGGCATGTCATCAGAAGAGATAGAAATTCCATCACTAGAACAGCTCTACATTGGACTCCAGAAGGAAGGCGTAAGCGAGGTAGACCAAAGAACACATGGAGACGTACTGTAGAAGGAGAACTGAAGACCATGAATAATACATGGGGAACAGTAGAAAAGATGGCCAAAGACAGACAGAAATGGAGAACCTTTGTTGCTGCCCTACATGCCGATGTGAAGTGTAGAGGTGAACATACAACTACTGGTGACTCTTTCGATTCATCTAACACTAATGGTGATATCCATAACTTACATTCCACTATTAATTACTTCTTTATATCATCAACCAATAATGACAATATTTCTAATTCTTGCACCAAATGACTCCTTTCATTCATCTAGGATATTCCTATATCTCTCAGGTTGATGATAACTCTCTCAATTCATCCACCAAAAATGATAATATCCCTATTTCACACACCTCTGATCATGACTCCTTTCATCCATCCACACATACTGCTGATATATATTTTTACCACGTAGTTGATGTGGACTCTCAATTCAGACAACAGCAATGTTGATTTCCGTTATTCTCAAACAACATATGATGTCTCCTTTATTTATCAACCAAAAAAGATGACATCTTTAATGCACAAGCCACTGATGATGACTCTTTTGATTCAGCCATCATGAATGCTGATATTCAAAATTATGACTTACTCTATGATGACTCATTCAATTATCCACCAATTATGGTGGCAAATCTAATTCACACACAACAGATAATAATTCCTTTAACTCATTCACTTGTAATGGTTGTATCCTTAATTCTCATACAATATGGTGATATCAATGCTTCAAACACTACTGATGATGACATGTTTGATTTAGCAACCAGTAATGGTGATATCTTCAAATCACACACCACTGATAATGACTCCTTTCGATACATTTATCAACAATGGTAATTTTCATAATTCACACACCACTGATGATGACTCCTTTCCTTCACTTACAAATAATGCTGATATTCATTATCATCTCAGGTTGTTGTTGATTCTCTCTCTTAATGATGATATCCCTATTGTATACACCACTGATGATAACTCCTATATTCCATTACTCAAAATAATGGTGATATCCCTTATTCTCACACAACTTATGATGACTTATTCATTTCATTAACCAAGTATGGTGACAGCTTATATGACTCCTTCAAATCATCTACAAATAAAAATGATATTCCTAAATTTTCTACGACTTTCGGCTCCTTCAATTCATCCATAAATAATTGTGTTATCCCAGATAAGCTCACCACTAATAATGATACCTTCAGTTCATCAATTAATAATGCTGATATCCCTTATTCACATAGTTACTATGATGACGCCTTCAATTCATTCATCCATAACGATGTTATTCCTAAAGTTTACCCCTGACAATTACAACCTTAAGTTACACGTATCACATAACTTTGTCCACTTTATGACATAAGTTTAAGTCCAATTTATTCTTGATACATAGTCATGAATCTGAACTACATCTCCGACATTACGCTTCTGTGTATTTCGACCTGTTTATTGGTAATGTTCCCTTAGTGAAGTTAAGTATTCATGTTTCCAACTTTTTAGAAGTTTTTAAACTTCGATTGTCTACTCACGGATTTATGCGTTGTTTCGTTGGTTCCTGGTTGTAAACTACAAACTTGAAGTCCGTTATACAATAGCGTTCTGATTCGTGTTCCATATAATAAAAGTGACGATTTGAGGGGTTCGTCGTCCGTTGGATCCGATGAAACGTATATCCTATTAATCTGTCCCACAATTCTCAGAACCAAGGTGCTCTTTTCGGGTAAATCAAGTTGTTCCATAAGAGTTAAGCTTCTCGGTGATGACTTTTGTTGCCCACTTTCTTTTGATCCCGCAACATACGTAGACGTGTTGTCATAAATCATTATTGTTGGGAGTGACTTTCTACATGTAAAACGATGAAAGCTTAAGTATTCCATGATAAATTCTGTACAATTTATAAGTGAACTGCTCTTGTACTAGCACAAGTAAACAGACATATGTTTACTATATATATTTTTTCCCTCCGGTTTATATGATCCGTTCATCCTATATTGACTCTTGAAATTCCTGTTAGTCAAATGCGTTTTGTTTAAATATACTTTTTCACTTTTTTGGTCTTTTAGAAAATGTTGTTTGTGCTGTATTTAGACCCTTCTACAACGAAACTTGTTTTACATGCACACGTATAAAAATTGCAGTTTTTATCCGACGCAATCATAGGTTTGAACGTAGTTTTCAATTCAGACTTGTTTATATATTTTTTTGTTTGGGCTTGTATCATATTTTCCCTCCAGTTTATATGATCCGTTCATCCTATATTGACTCTTGAAATTCAAGAGTCTTTCTTAACTTGAGGGTAAATTATATGGACTTCCAAATATCGTTTCGATTCCTAACATCACTGAAGAGACATTTATTGTCGAAATCCGGATCTAGTGTACAAAAAAATATTGACACCTTATGTTATTGGCATAACATCTTAGCCACGAGTTTATTGTTTTCTGTTTAGTATTAAATTGATATTAAGATCCATTTTGTTACATCTTGTGATCAATTTTATTTGGAAATCGCCAATGGCAGTCAGCAGGGTTAAAGAACATCAGTTGTTCGACCTGTTAGTCAAATGCGTTTTGTTTAAATATACTTTTTCTCTTCATTGGTCTTTTAGAAAATTTTGTTTGTGCTGTATTTAGACCCTTCTACAACGAAATTTGTTTTACATGCACACGTATAAACATTGCGGTTTTTATCCAACGCAATCATAGGTTTGAACGTAGTTTTCAATTTAGACTTGTTTATATATATATAAGTTTACACTCAAAGTAAAGTCCAATAAATTTACACAACACTAATTCTGTCTCTTGAAATTTACACTACTGATGATAACACATTCAAGTGATCCACTAATAGTGATGATATCCCTTATTCACACCCAACTGAAGATAAAAAGTAAAATAGAATACAAATACAAAACTCCGAGGAAAAATCTAAAGGGACAGGGCCTACTCTAATGGCAAAATCAAAAGCTCAAACACATCAAATGAATATATAAGAATTGTCATGTTCCCGACTTGGTACTAGCATTTTCTTATGTAAAAAATGATATATTCAACTCGTTTTAATGCTAACTAAACCTATTATTGTATGACAGTCGCATCAAGTTGACAACAATGTATGAACAAAACAAACAGATACAATATGTAAAAATGTCACAAATAGGAGTACAGCAGGAACACGAACCCAACCAAAAACCGGGGTGATTTTATGTGCTTCGGAAGGGTAAGCAGATCCTGCTTATGATTTGTTACACCTTTAATTTATTAACACACAAATGGTGATAACCCTGTTTCTTACACCACTGATGATGGTGATATTCCTAATTCCCACACCACTAATAATGACTCACGCAATTCATCAAACAACAACAAATGCGTATATCTTTTATTCAGATACCGATGTTGATAACTATTCCAATCCATTCACCAATAACGGTGATATCCATAATTCACATACAACTAATGATGACTCTTTCGATGCATTCAACAATAATGGTGATATCCAAAATTTACATTACACTGTTTATAACTCCTTCAATTCATCCACCAATAATGGTAATATTCCTAATTTGTGACTCCTTGCATTCATCCGTGATATTCCTAATTCTCGCAGGTTGACGATGACTCCACTCCAAATGATGAAAAAACATTAAATTTACTTGAATTTCATATTTTCTGGAATGATGTTTAGAGGGCTAATGGCTGAATATGACAGTTGTTGTCCATTCGTTTTTTATGTGTTTTGTCATTTTATTTTGCCATGTGAATAGGGACTTCCCGATTTTACTCTTAGTTAAGTATGATTTTACTTTTTATGATACAAATTTGAAATTCTTTTGACAATTATAACATGCCTTTCCTAAACGTTATCACATGGAATTCCGATGTTACGTTTTCAGTAATAAACATAATAAAGTAGGTCTACAGAAACAGACATAAAATATACTGAAACAGGACATTGAATATATTGAGAGAAAAAAATTCAGAGTTTCCAGCATAGTTATGAAAGTTACTTAAAAAATAATGTTTTGATACTCATTGAAGCATATGATAAAAAGATCATAACATGTCACTTTTCATATCAGATGTATTACCTTAGCTGTATTTGGCAAAACTTTTAGAAATTTTGGTCCTCAATGCTCTTCAACTTCGTACTTTATTTGGACTTTTTAACTTTTTTGGATTCGAACGTCACTGATGAGTCTTTTGTAGACGACACTCGTGTCTGGCGTACATACTCAATTTAGTCCTGGTGATGATGAGTTTATTTACCAGCCCTGTATCAATATCAGCATTCGAGCTTTTAGCTCTTAGGCTGATAATACATCAGATATGAATAATCCTATGTAAGATTTTATATTATCACACCACTAATGAAGATTACTTCAAATCATCAATCAATAATGTTGATATTCCTTACTTGCACACCACTGATAACCTTTCCAATGCATAACCCAATAATGGTGATATTAATAATTATTAACTATTATAACAATATGTATAGAAATGCCCATGCTTTATGAAAGTAAAATTTCGACAACTGCTCATGATGAACGGAGAAATTGCTACAGCCAGTCATTACGAAATCTCAGTCATGCATTACGTAATCACACCCGTGCATTAAGAAATCACAGTCATGCATTATGAACAGATGAAACAGAACATCGATTCAATCAAATTGTCGTTTATTTCTTAAAATAAGTATGACAGTTTTTTTAATTTTTTTAAAACTTTATATCATTAAAACAAGTTTAAATGATGCGCAGTGTTTTGTACCGAATTGAAACGGAAATATTTCACAGACTTTTCGGGTACGACTTTCGATTAGTATCACTGTTTCAATTCTATTGTTCAATCCTCAGAATGCAGACTACGCAGGGCCATTACAACCATCCTTGGCTATTATTAATACCTCGGGCATGTTACAGGGCCAATATGAAAAAGTCCATACAGTAATATACTATATTAACATACAACTGATTGTAACTTCTTCAATTCATTCAACCATAACGGCGATATTCCGTATTCGCCAATTAAAAATGCTGCACAGAAAAGCCACATGGATATTCTCCTTTATCTGATCACTAGCACTAGCTATGACATCTCACAAAAAAAACATTTTGTTTATTTGTTATACAATTATATGAAGAATATACTTACTGATGTGACCAGTTATTTTTAATCAAGTTTTACATCTTTTTTTAAACTTAATATCATAAAAACAAGTCTAAATGTGTGAACCCTTTATATTCACACACCACTGATGGCAAACCACTTTACATTCACACTCCAATGATGGTTATATCCTAAATACAAACATCAATGTTAAAGACAACCTAATATAACACATACCAGACCGTTATATAACTACTTCAAAGATCTTAATAGTGACACCTGATACTAAAACGACCCAGATAATCAAGACCAACGAATTAACACACCTCTTATATAAAAAAAGTGTGTATAAAATGACTTTTCACAGTCTATACCATAAATAAACACCAATGATAATACATTAAATTAACACACCACTGATTATCACATCTTGAATTACAACATCACTGATTTTGACGCCTTAAAATCTGGAATTTATTAAGATGATGCCATAACTTCATATACTCCTAATTTTGATACCTTTGAAATATACGTTAGTGATGATAATGTTCTAAATGCACAAACCTGTCATAATGAAGAACACCCACAACTGGTGGTCACACCATGATAATTTGCACACCACTGATGAACACAACATTGGTGATGACATGGTAAATTTGCAAACCCCTGATTGTGACACCACTGATGATGACATGGTTAAATGGCAAACAACTGAAAAACTTTGATATATTACACGACTGATGATAAAATGCTTAATCCAATCAACACTAATGGCATAAACTCTATATGCTCACACCACAAACGACAACAACCAAAATGTAGACACAATTCATGTTACCACCCTTAATAACACCATTGATTATGAAGATCTAAAATCAATCACCACTGAATGTAGCGTCATAAACACTTAACCACTGATGATTCAATCAAATGTTACAAACCACTGATGTTGACATATTATCAAGCACCACTTATGTTGATACCTTAAATTTACACAATACTGATTTCACCCTATATTTAACACATATAATAATGACATCCTATAATCATGATAATTTCACATATTAGTAATGGTGACACTCTTAATACACACACCATTGATAGTGAAACACTTCTAATTTCACAGACCATTGACAATGTAGAGAAATAAATTCACACAACACTAATTTTTTACACTTAATATTTACACAACAAAAGGAAAATCACAAAGTAACTGAACATTGATGAACATTGATGAACATTGAATCGGAAAGTCTATAAACACATGGCGAAATCAAATAACTAAACATATCAAACAAATGGACAATAACTGTCATATTACTGACTAGGTACTGGTATTTTCAAATGTAGATAATGGTGGATTGAACCTGGTTTTATAGCACTTAACCTCTCAATTTTACAACATTCTCATCAAATTCCGTTATATTTACAACAATGCGTGAAAAAAAACAAACAAAATAAATAAAATAGTCAAAATATGGGAACAGCAGTCATCGCTGTGTTGCAACAAACGATTTTACAAAAAAAGCACACATTCATCTATCAAATTAAAAACACATTCATTGCTTCGAGTATCTGACGTCAGAAAATTTATACGTCACATATAACGTATGTTAGAAGAATTTTGTCGTTCAATGTTTACACAAAACAATTTTATAACTGCACATGGGAAATGTTGGCATACTGGGTAAAAATTCAAAATGTTAGAATTATTTTAAGTAATCAACCGAGATTTCCAATTGTCCAGAAATTCTGTAGAATTTCTAAGAATCCAAAAATGGTTAATACCACTGCTCGATAAAACTTATTTGTTGTTCAACGTATTTTCTCATTTATAATACAACTGAAACATAATGACATTTAATTTAAGAATAGCATAATGAATGGATCTTTCTGCTCAGACACGGGTGACGTTTTACAAATTGTGAGTAGGAGCACACTTTTGAATATCGAATAAGTTAGGCAATGAATATCCCATATGCAGCTGAAGTTGATATATTGCTACTAAGGTGGTGATGATGACACATAAATCTGATCCACTAATAGTAATATTCAACTATCCCACTTACTGTAGAAAACACCTTCAATTCAAACACCACTGAAATAGACTCCTTCAATTCATCCATTTATAATAGTGTTAACCCTCCTTCAAACACCAATGAAAATTACACCCTCAATTCAAACACCACTGATATAGACTCCTTCAATTCATCCACCAAATAATGGTGACATCCTTTATTCACACATTACTTATAATGACACCCTGAATAGAAACACCTCTCACGATGTTGCCTTACAATGCATAAACCATTGATGACATCCTATTTTTGATACACTGATTATGACACTGATGGTGACACCTTAAATCAAAACTCCAATAGGATGAATATAGTCAAGTGATGTTTTTTTTGGATCAATCATGTCAATGCTCAATATCAGATTGTGTCATGTAGACAAGCAAATATGATAGAAATGTGCGAAACAAAGAACTGTGTGCTTGCATCGTCCATTTGTGTTAAGTGGTTTATAAAGTACAGATAATAACTTTTACAAAATATCAGTACAATTTATAATTTGGACAACATTAAAATGTGTACACAACGTATTTATCATTTTTATTTATATACACAATTGTCCAATGTTTAACACAAGTTTTTATGTCTGTTTTATTACAGGCCGGAGAAACACCATTATTGTATGCTGCTTACAATGGACACCTAGATACAGTCAAATATCTGGTAACAGTCGGCTGTGACAAGGAAACAAGTGACAAGGTGATTATAGATATTATCTCCGCAGTCTGATCATATTTCTGTTAGTCAGACAGGTTAAATGGAAAACAAATACTGTTAGAATTAAACAATTAGTGTTAACAACTGAATCGTCTAGCGAATCAGATGATCAACATGATCAAACACATTTTAATATTGTTTTCTACCAAAATTTTTGTAAACCTCTGATTTTACCTGGAGTTGATATTATATTAATAACTCAGATCTAATATTTAAAAAAAAAATAATCAAAATGTATTATAGATAGAATTATATGAATAGGGATATCATTTCACTTATTTAGACCTACTGCATTCTAGTTACAATTTTTTTTAGATTAAAAATTAAATTATTACAAATGTTTTATAATTTAAAACAAAAGTTGTATATTTCATAAGTTAAAAAAAATCATGTAGTGTTAAAACGGTTATGGAAAATGATTTTGTCTTAAATTATAGAATATGATTAATGAACTCATACATCCTACCTGAGGACATCCTAAATTTGCACAAGTGATGATTTTATCATATATTCAAACACCACTGATGGTGAAACCTTAAACTCACCCAACACTGATGGAGACACTTTTCATTCTCACACCAATAATGATCACAACCTCAATCAAACAACTAGTGACGTTGAAAGCCTGAATTCACACACCATTGATGCTGACACCCTAAACTCACACACCTCTAACGGTGACTCCCAGAATTCATTAACCACTAATAATGAAATTCCTTTAATTCACTCACCACTGACGGTGACTCCTTGAATTCGTTGACCACTGATCATTGATGATGAAATCCCTTTAATTTACACACTATTGACCATGTTGACGGTGACACCTTTAAAATTCACCCACCACTGATGGAAGCATCCTCAATTCACACACCACTGATGGCGACAAAAACCCATACAATTCACACATCACTGTTAATGAAACCGTTCAGAATCACACTCAAATTATGGTGACATCTTAAATTAAAACATCACTGATGGTAAGACCATATATTCAGACACTTCAGATAATCATGATAAATTAATTCACAAAACAGTCATATTAACGTGATTAAGGGTGACCCTTAAACTAGCAAAGTGAGTATGATGATGTCCTAAATTCATGAACGTCTGATGGAGACAACTGTAAACATTGTAGCAATTTTACACCTGTCCAAAGTCAGGAGCCTCTGGCCTCTGTTAATTTTGTATTAAATTTAATTTTAGTTTCTTGTGTACAATTTGGAGTTTAGTATGGTGTTCATTATCACTGAACTAGTATATATATTTGTTTATGAGCCAGTTGAAGGATGTCTCCGGGTGCGGGAATTTCTCGCTGCATTAAAGACCTGTAGGTGACCTCCTGCTGTTGTCTGCTCTATGGTCGGGTTGTTATCTCTTTGACACATTCCCCATTTCCATTCTCAATTTTATTAGATCATAATCATGATGCCCTAAAATCAAATACATGTGATGATGATATGGTAAATTTGCAAACCACTGATGGTCACACCATTGATGATGACATAGTAAATTTGCAAACCACTGATAGACACATCATTGATTGTGACATGGTAAATAAACACCCCATTTATGGTGACATTATGAATTGACAACCAATGATGGTGACACCTAAACATTAGACATCATCGATGAATAAATCAAAAATTTAAAAAAACACTGATACAAACAGCCTATATCAGCGAATGTTGTGACAACCTTAATTTATACACTAGTGATAAAAACATCTTAATTTCTAACATCATTGATGATTACAAATTAAAATAAAACTCACCTGATGATAACGCCTTAAATGTTCACACCACTGATGTTGGAATCCCTCATACAACATGTACAAACACTTCTGAAGGGTGAAACCGTGATATATCACACGACTGATAGCAACACACTAAATCCAATCAACACTAAAGGTAACATGCTGAATTTACATACCACTGACGACAACAACCAAAATGTAGGCAACACTGATGTGAACACCCTAAATATATAACAGCATTCACGATGACACTCAATTAACCACTGATGACTACAACGAAAGTTTGCACATCATTGATGTTGACATCTTAAATTCTAGCATCACCTAATGTTGATAACTTACATTCATACAATATTGATGATAATATACCCTACATTTAATCTAATGATGACATTCATATTAATATCAAACATCATTTGCCTTTTCCTTGACCAATGAGCCCGTAAACATAGGTGATCCCTTAGTTGCTTCCTTGGGCAATTTAGGGTTGATGTAACAGGTGATTATTAATAAAATATGTTTAAAAAATTTAATTAAAAACAATATATATCCCACATCAGTAATAACATTAACGGTACCGTTGACACCTTTACTGCATACATCACTGATAGTGAAACACTTTTAAAGCACAAACATTGAAAGTAAAGCTGATGAAATGGACACAACACCATTTTTTACTTTTATAATTTACACAACAACTGATAATGACACATTCAATTGATCCACGAACAATAAGGATATGCCTTATTGACATCCAACTGAAAATAACACCTTTAATTCATTAGCCAAATATGATAATAAAAAAAATGCTTTACACACCATTTTTGATGACACTCTCAATTCAAACACTACTACTGATGACGCCTGCAATTTATCAACCATAATGGTGATAATTTTAATTCACCCACCAATGATCATCACTCCCTCAATTCGTTCACCAACATATGGTGATATCCCTTATTCCCATACAAATCGTTTTTACCCATTCAATTCCATTCCCAATCATGGTGATATCACTAATAAAATACAACTACTGATGACTCCTTCAATTCTTCCACCAATAATGATAATATTGCTAATTATTTGACCACTGATGGTTACTCCTTTCATTTATCCCCCTAAACTAATGATATTAATTCATCAACTAATAATGGTGATATCTCGAATGCACACACAACTGACAATGACTGATGATCACTCAATGGTGATATCCCTTTCTCACATACAACTACTGGTGACTCTTTCGATTCTTCTAACAATAATGGTGATATCCATAATTTACATTCCACTGTAATGACTCCTTTATATCATCAACCAATAATATTTCTAATTCTTGCACCAAATGACTCCTTTTATTCATCTAGGATATTCCTATATCTCTCAGGTTTATGATAGCTTTCTCCATTCATCCACCAAAAATGATGACACATGTATCCCCATTTCACACACCACTGAAATGACTCCTTTCATCCATCCACAAATAATGCTGATATCCATTTTCAACACGTAGTTGATATGGACTCTCAATTCAGACAAGACCAATGTTGATATCCGTAATTCTCAAACAACATATGATGACTCCTTACTTTATCAATCAAAAAAAATGATATATTTAATGCACACGCAACTGATGATGACTCTTTTGATTCAACCATCATGAATGGTGATATTCAAAATTATGACTTACTCTATGATGACTCATTCAATTATCCATCAATTATGGTGGTAACTCTAATTCACACACAACAGATAATAATTCCTTCAATTCATTCAATTGTAATGGTTGTATCCTTAATTCTCCTACAAGATGGGGATATCAATGCTTCAAACACTACTTATGATGACATATTTGGTTTAGCAACCAGTAATGGTGATATCTTCAAATCACACACCAATGATAATGACTCCTTTCGATACATTTATCAACAATGGTAATTTTCAAACTTCACACACCACTGATGATAACTCCTTGCATTCCCTTACATATAATGCTGATATTTATTATTATCTCAGGTTGATGATGACTCCCTCAATTGATCCAACAATAATGATGATATCCTTATGTTACACACCAATGGTAATAACTCCTATATTCCATCCATCAATAATGGTGATATCCCTTATGATCAAACAATTTATGATGACTAATTCAATTCTTCGACCAATTATGGTAACAGCTTATGACTCCTTCAAATCATCTACCAATAAAAGTGATATCCATACATTTTCAACGACTTGCGGCTCCTTCCATTCATCCAGTTATAATTGTGTTATCCGAGATAAGCTCACCACCGATAATGATACCTTCAATTCATCCAGATATAATTGTGTTATCCGAGATAAGCTCACCACTGATGATGATACCTTCCATTCATCCAGATATAATTGTGTTATCCCAGATAAGCTCACCACTGATGATGATACCTTCAATTCATCCAGATATAATTGTGTTATCCCAGATAAGCTCACCACTGATGATGATACCTTCAGTTCATCCAGATATAATTGTGTTATCCCAGATAAGCTCACCACTGATGATGATACCTTCAATTCATCCAGATATAATTGTGTTATCCCAGATAAGCTCACCACTGATGATGATACCTTCAATTCATCCAGATATAATTGTGTTATCCCAGATAAGCTCACCACTGATGATGATACCTTCAGTTCATCCAGATATAATTGTGTTATCCCAGATAACCTCACCACTGATGATGATACCTTCAGTTCATCCAGATATAATTGTGTTATCCCAGATAAGCTCACCACTAATGATGATACCTTCAATTCATCCAGATATAATTGTGTTATCCCAGATAAGCTCATCACTGATGATGATACCTTCAATTCATCCAGATATAATTGTGTTGTCCCAGATAAGCTCACCACTGATGATGATACCTTCAATTCATCCAGACATAATTGTGTTGTCCCAGATAAGCTCACCACTGATGATGATACCTTCAGTTCACCCAGACATAATTGTGTTATCCCAGATAAGCTCACCACTGATGATGATACCTTCAGTTCATCCAGATATAATTGTGTTATCCCAGATAAGCTCACCACTGATGATGATACCTTCAGTTCACCCAGACATAATTGTGTTATCCCAGATAAGCACACCACTGATGATGATACCAGTTCATCAACCAATAATGATGATATCCCTTATTCATATAGTTACTATGATGCCACCTTTAATTTATCCATCCATAACGGTGTTATTCCTAAAATTTACCACTGATAATGACAACCTTAAGTTATACGTTTAACATAATTTTTTCCACTTTATGACATAAGTTTAAGATCATTTTACTCTTGATACATCGTCATGAATCGGTACTACATCTCCGACATTAATCTTCTATGTATTTCGACCAGTTTATTCGTAATGTTCCCTTAGTGAAGTTAAGTACTCCTGTTTCCAACTTTAAAGAAGTTTTTAAACTTCGATTGTCTAGTCACGGATTTATGCGTTGTTACTTTGGTTCCTGGTTGTAAACTTCAATCTTGAAGTCCGTTATACAATAGCGTTCTGATTCGTGTTCCATAAAATAAAAGTGACGTTTTGAGGGGTTCGTCGTCCGTTGGATCCGATGAAACGTATATCCTATTAATCTGTCCCACAATTCTCAGAACCGAGGTGCTCTTTTCGGGTAAATCAAGTTGTTCCAGAGTTAAGCTTCTAGGTGATGACTTTGTTGAATGCCCACTTTTTTTTTTATCCCGCAACATACGTAGACGTATTGTCTGAAATCATCACTGTTGAGAGTGACTTTCTACATGTAAAACGACGAAAGCTAAAATAAAAGTATTCTGTGATAAATCCTGTACAATTCATAAGTGAACTGCTCTTGTACTAGCACAAGTAAACATACATATGTTTACAAATATGTTTGGGCTTGTATCATATTTTCCCTCCGGTTTATATGATTCGTTCATCTTATATTGACTCTTGAAATTCAGGAGTCTTTCATAACTTGAGGGTAAATTATATGGACTTACAAATACCGTTTCGAACACTAACATCACTGAAGAGACATTTATTGTCGAAATCCGGAACTGGTGTACAAAAAAATATTGACACCTTATGTTTGTGGCATAACATCTTAGCCACGAGTTTATTGTTTTCTGTTTAGTACTAAATTGATATTAAGATCCATTTTGTTACATCTTGTGATCAATTTTATTTGGCAATCGCAAATGGCAGTCAGCAGGGTTAAAGAACATCAGTTTTTCGACCTGTTAGTCAAATGCGTTTTGTTTAAATGTACTATTTTACTTTTTGGGTCTTTTACAACGAAATTTGTTTTACATCCACACGTGAATGAGGTTTTTATCCAAAACAATCATAGGTTTAAACGTAGTTTTTAATTTAGACTTGTTTATGTATATAAGTTTACACTAAAAGTAAAGCCTAATAAATTTACACAACACTAATTCTGTCTCTTGAAATTAACACTACTGATGATAACACATTCAAGTGATCCACTAAAAATGATGATTTCCCTTATTTCCACCCCACTGAAGATAAAAAGTAAAATAAAATAAAAATACTGAACTCCGAGGAAAAATCTAAAGGAACAGGGCCTAATCTAATGGCAAAATTAAAAGCTCAAACACATCAAATGAATATATAAGAATTGTCATGTTCCTGACTTGGTACTAGCATTTTCTTATGTAGAAAATGATATATTCAACCTCGTTTTAAAGCTAACTAAACCTATTACTTGTATAACAGTCGCATCAAGTTGACAACAATGGATGAACAAAACAAACAGACACAATATGTAATAATATCACAAATAGGGGTACAGCAGGAACACGAACCCCACCAAAAACCTGGGTGATTTCATGTGCTTCGGAAGGGTGAGCAGATCCTGCTTATGATTTGTTACACCTTTAATTTATTAACACAAAAATGGTGAAAACACTGTTTCTTAAACCACTGATAATAGTGATATTCCTAATTCCCACACCACTAAGAATGACTCCCGCAATTCATCAAACAACAAATGTTAATATCTCTTATTCACATACCGATGGTGATAACTATTCCAATCCATTTACCAATAACGGTGATATCCATAATTCACATACAACTAATGATGACTCTTTCGATGCATTCAACAATAATGGTGATATCCATAATTCACATTACACTGTGTATGACTCCTTCAATGCATCCACCAATAATGGTAATATTCTTAATTTGTGACTTCTTGCATTTATCCGTGATATTCCTAATTCTCGCAGGTTGACGATGACTCCACTCCAAATGATGAAAAAACATTAGATTTACTTGAATTTCATATTTTCTGGAATGGTGTTTAGAGGGCTAATGGCTGAATATGACAGTTGTTGTCCATTTGTTTTTTATGTGTTTTGTCATTTGGTTTTGCCATGTGATTAAGGACTTCTCGATTTTCCTCTTAGTTCAGTATTTTTGTGATTTTACTTTTTATGATACAAATTTTATATGCTTTTGACTTTTATCACATGCCTTTCCTTAACGTTATCACATGGAGTTCTGATGTTACGTTTTCAGTAATAAACGTAATAAAGCAGGTCTACAGAAACAAACATAAAATATACTGAAACAGGAAATTGAATATATTGAAACAAAAATGCAAAAAAATAAATGATACACTAAATGCATTTTTCAGAGTTTCCAGCATACTTACCTAAAAAATAATGTTTTGATACTCATTGAAGCATATGATAAAAAGATCATAACATGTCATTTTTCATATCAGATGTATTACCAGCCCTGTATAAATATTAGCATGCGAGCCTTTAGCTCTTAGGCTGATAATACATCCGATATGAATAATCCTATTTATACTGCACTCGTTCTATTTGAGCAGTCAAAATGCGTTGACTGTATATTTCTATGTCATATACAGTCACTGACCCGATATCACTTTTCCTCATGAATATTTAAATAGAAGTTGCCGAAATTAATATTTAATTATTCATACGACCTCTTCAACCTGTTCTTGTTTCCAATGCATACAACGATGCGTGAAAATGCGTGGAAAAATATATTTCATTTGTTAATATTTTTGTTTGCAACCTATAAATCATTATGTTTTATGCTTATGGTTGATATTTTAGTCCATACTCAAACGATTTTGTTCACCATCGAGTGTGGGTTTCAACAAGTAAATGTACATTTATTGTGATGTATATTTCTCCGCGAGCATGATATGAGGCCTTTTTAAAGGTGGATCCCTCCAATATTTAAATCATATAAATAGCCTGAACGCATTAAACAACAAATAATAATGTTTTTTTTATATTGCAGTATAAAGACAATAATAGTGCATTGACTTGACATATCAACGATATAAGGATTCGGCCCGAAACTGGGAAATAGCTCGGTACAGCCTCGCATTTCCCCGTTTCTAAGCCTCATCCTTATATCGTTGATATGTCAAGTCAATGCACTATTATTGTCTATGTAAGATTTTATATTATCACACCACTGATAATGACTCCTTCAAGTCATCAATCAATAATGTTGGTATCCCTTATTTGCACACCACTGACAACCTTTCCAATACATAACCCAATAATGGTGATATTAATAATTATTAACCATTATTACAATATGTATAGAAATGCCCATGATTTATAAAAGTAAAATTTCGACAACTGCTGATTATGAACGGAGAAATTGCTACAGCCAGTCATTACGAAAGTTCATTCATGCATTACGTAATCACACCCGTACATTACGAAATCAGTCATGCATTATGAACAGATGAAACAAGACATCGATTAAATCAAAATGTCGTTTATTTCTAAAAATATATGTGACAGTTTTTTTTTGTTTTTTTTTTTAAACTTAATATCATAAAAACAAGTTTAAATGATGCGCAGTGTTTTGTAACGACTTGAAACGGAAATATTTCACAGACTTTTTCGGGTACGACTTTCGATTATTATCACTGTTTCCTTTCTATTTTTCAATTCTCAGAGACTACTTAGGATCATTACAACCATCCTTAGCTATTATTAATACCTCGGGCATGTCACAGGGCCAATATGAAAAAGTCCATACATTAATACTATATTAACATACAACTGATTGTAACTTCTTCAATTCATTCGACCATAACGGCGATATTCCTTATTCGTCAATTAATAATGCTGCATAGAAAATCAACACGGATATTCTCCTTTATCTGATCACTAGCGCTAGCTATGACATCTCACAACAAAGCATTTTGTTTATTTGTTATACAATTATATAAAGAATATACTTACTGGTGTGACCGGTCATTTTTATTCAAGTTTTACATCTTATTCATTTGATATGCAATGTATATATTTAACCTATATTTATTCAACGATGTCCAGTTCACGACACAAGTGTTGATGAATGTTATATAATTATATTACAGAGTGGATTTACACCAATAATACAAGCTGCCGCCGGAGGACACCTGGATGTTGTATGTTACCTGGCCAGCATTGGATGTAATATACTCGCCAGATCCAAAGTAACGAAAGATATATCTCCTGTCTGGTTGTATCCCTGTTTATATTTCATAATTTAATCAGACAGGTTTATCTTATAGTTTGTTTATATGTGTTTTACATTGTCGTTTGGGTTTGCATTTTAGTGTTTCTATATTTTCGTTGAATTACTCTTATATTTTATGTGTTTTCCTTAGTGGTAGTTTGTATCCCTGATTTGTTTTCTCTCAATCGATTTATGACTTTCAAACAGTGGTATACTAGTAATGCCTTTATTTAATACACAACGCAATTTGTAAAGTTGTATACAATTGAATATCATGTTACTCGCACTGAGAAAGGCTTCAAAGTGCGTTTACAATAATGGGCAGCTGATAGTAATCAAACATATATTTTTGAATCCATTGCTATAAGTAGTTTTTTTTCAATGTTTTATGTCATAGAAAATAATTCGTTTTGTATCTTGACATTTCTGATGGAAGTTTGGATTTCGACGTGTTTACCACTCATTCTTTCTGATATACATGTTTCTTGTTTTTTTTAATTAGTCACACAATATTGTCCAGTGTGGCAAAGTTAAGGAAAATGTTGATATTACAGATGTCAGTAACATTGTAAAATTTTCTGTATTTTGTTGATATTAATTACGCAATAGTGTCCAGTGTTGCATAGGATATGCATATGTTGATATTACAGATGTCAATAACATTGTAACATTTTGTTGATATTAATTACGCAATATTGGCTTGATCATCACTTTAAATTAATAGACTCATTTTTGATATTATAGAACGGATCAACAGCATTGCATTGGGCTGCTCAGTTTGGATATCTTGATGTCACCAAATGGTTAATTGAGGAAGGAGGAATCAGTCCACTGGATAAAACAGACGAGGTAACATTTAACATTATATACTAAGTGTTAATGTATCAATGAAAAGCTATTTTGAATACTTATAGGATTTGTTGATGTAATTTAATTCTTGTCTATATTCAATTTTGATGGGTTGTTTTTTATTGATATTTTTAAGTTAACGACTTGAATCCAAATAGAAGAAGGACAACAATTGACAAAACAAACTACGGACAAACGTTTTCTATTTATCTAATAAGATTGTTGATACGCCGTCTAACACCTAAACATAACCATAATAAGTATATACAAATACATAACCACTATTTCAAATAACATAAACCAGGTGCTACAAAAACCAACTTCCTATATTGTACTGATATATAAACACTAAAAATAAAATACCACGTATTCAAATGCATGAGTAACTAACAGAATAACTTAATAATCAGAAACCAACATTCAGCCTCTACTGATATAATCAACAATATATCAAATACTCAAGAAACAAACACCTAACATGATAAACTACAAATATGTAAACAGCAATTTACATTAACGACATCGAGAATGTTTTAAATAAACATAAAGTCACCAAACAAACACATAACAGTTGCGAAATCCAAACATTAAAAACACACTACTTTTAATAGAAATAATAAAATACAAATTCACCATTATGACATATGACAGTAGACAGATACACTAAACTACAACCAGACATTAAAGGCAAACGACTTACCAACACGGATTAAGATACAAAAGTCTCAATCAAACTCATTTTGTTATATAGAAAAAAATATGTATAATAACAAATCACTACATAGCCATTGATATGTTAATGCTGTTGTAAATTTCACCGAAATTGTAGTTGTGTTATAATCTATAATTTATCATTATTTTTTAATCTTGTAATACACTCAATTATGACCAGAGCGTTTCTTAATATAAAATCCTGAAATTAAGAAATTCAGGGCAGTCATCAGACATTAACAGCAACCATGCAGACACCAATTTAAAAGAAACAAACCCCTTCATCACTCCAAAAAATCACAATCCCAAATAAAACATTTGACGACCATCCAGACTTGTACAACCAGCTTTAACATAACACTAATTGTGAAAACAGCAAAAAACTAAAGGGTCACCAGTCGGGCATATGGCATCATTCAGAAATCAATTAAAACTTACTATTAATAAATAGTATTATAAATAATAATAAACCATCACCAATTGAAAACACAGTCACAAACCAAACACTTAACAGAAAGTAGGCAACTCAACATGAATTCTTAAACACACTGTGAAGACAAATTTCAAAAATATAAATGATTAAAACTTAGTACTGCTGTAACATGTCACAATTCAAACAAATTTTACAGCCAGACACTACTTATCATCAGTTTAACACGTTTAATTACTTTAAAGACACAACCACAAAGTATCCACCCCTTACGTATATGTCAAACAACATACGATAGCCATCAGCTAATGCTACACTTATTGCATAAATCCAACCTTATATCATCATAAATAACACATGTACAGTCACAAATCAAGCATATTATCGATAACAAAAAACAATCAACAACTTTTTGAAATTAAATATAAAGATATTGTTCTCAATCAAGTACATGATAACTACCAAGCACTACAACAGGCAACTCGCCTGATTTAAAAAAGAGTCACCAATCAAACAGATGATAACTTCTATGCAAGTTAAAATCCTACAGCAATTAACATGAAAATAATGTCAAAAAGAATCACCAATCAATAACATGATAGCTATAAGGTAGTCAAACAAATATTTGATACTAATCATAAAGAAACTGTCACCAACCAAGTACACAATAATCACAAAGACCTATAACAACCATGTGCTACTACTACTAATTATTAGGTCACACTCACAACACAGATAAGTAGTTTAAAAAAACAGTCAATAGTTTATAATCACTAATCAAACATATGAAAGCAATCAGGAACAACCAGCAACTATTTGTAATTAATTGAGAAAACACAATCAAGTAATTTCAATCAGGTATCAATTTAGAATACTAAAGATTCATTTATTTTCGTGGGTTCCAATTTCCGTGGATAAAGGAAAACGTGTATGTTCGTGGATATTTCATTTGGTGATTTTGCTAAGGTCTGCATACAAACCTATTTAGAATTTATCATTCGTGGAACATTTGATTTCGTGGGTGACCTGTACCCACGAAATCCACCAAAATTGGTATCCAAAGATTATTAGTTAATCCACAGTAATGGTACAAATATAAACAACAACTTTCAGATACGAATAAAACAGGACAGTCATCATATTATATATCAACAATCAGAAGATACTTACTGTAAATACACAGCCAACGCCTTATACTTACACAAGATAGCCATATGAACTACTAAGACGTATTATAAATTTTTTAGTAGAACCATAAGGCATTTCCAACTGTCGACCGACAACTTACAGTCACTAAGTAGCACATTTCAACCATCAGGAACAGTCAACAACATACAACCACTTGGGACTAACTCTTAATACAAAGCCAACAATTTAATAACTCACTTATCAAACACAAGACATAAATAATGTATTTCTAACAACCAATCATATACTTAGACATAAATAATGTATTTCTTACAACCAATCATATACTAAGACATAAATAATGTATTTCTTACAACCAATCATATACTAAGAAACTTCTTCCAACAATAACAACAATCAATCAGAGATAAAACAGATATAAGTCATTCCCTACTTATACATCCCGTCAATGTCTTTGTATTGTTTTTCATTTAAGCTGGTGTGTTTTGTTTATACGACTTTTTGTATTTCTTTGGCTCTTATAACGTGACTCTGTACTTAAAAAGATCCCGTCAGTATGATATTGTTCTTTTTATGTCATTATGATATATTTCTATTATGAATTACAAAATACATTGAACCACAAACGTCAACATCATTCAATTGCGTAGTGGAATTAGTGGATACTTATAATTCCAATATGACTTTTGGACTATATTAGATCTCGGTCTATTTCTGAAACTTACTGTTACTTACTTTTGATTTTTTTAACCCTGTATGCTAGCATTCCTATGTGAAATTTTAAAATTGTTTGTATGTACATTGAACGACAAATAGATGTGACGTATAAAATTTTCTGAAGTCAGACACGCGAATCAATGAATGTGTTTGTAGATAGACGTTTTTGTGTTCTGTTAAATTATTCCTTTTAAAATTGTTACAAAATGATGACTGCTGTACCCATATTTTAAAATGAGAATGGAAATGGGGAATGTGTCAAAGAGACAACCCGACCATATAGCAGACAACAGCAAAAGGTCACCAACAGGTCATCAATGCAGCGAGAAATTCCCGAACCCGGAGGCGTCCTTCAGCTGGCCCCTAAACAAATATATTTACTAGTTCAGTGATAATGAACGCCATCCAAAACTCCGAATTGTACACAAGAAACTCAAATTTTAAATAATACAAGACTAACAAAGGCCAGAGGCTCCTGATTTGGGGAGGCGCAAAATTGCGGCGGGGATAAACATGTTTATGAGATCTCAACCCTCCCTCTCTACCTCTAGGCCATGCAGAAAAGTAAACGCATAACAATACGAACATTTAAATTCAGTTCAAGAGACGTTCGAGACTGATATCAGAAGATCTAACTAAAGAAAATAAAAAAATGACAATTATACATAAATAACATCAGACTACTAGCAATTAACTGACATGCCAGCTCCAGACTTCAATTAAACTGATTGAAAGATTATGTCTTCATCAAATGAATATCAGGCACAATCCTTCCCGTGAGGGTTTAAGTATCATACCATCATAACATATATGTGAAGAACATAACCCGTGTCATGCCAACAACTGGTTTTTAAATAAATGAGTTTAGTTCCGATGCAAAGACCCTATAAGTCAATTTATATTAACGCCAAAATATGCAATCTTTAATGACCTGACAACAGTATCGTAACTATATCCGTTCTTAATAAGTCTATTTAAAGGTTTTGTAAGCTTCTGATGTGAATACTGACGTTTTTGTGCTTTATAAAGAATATTTCCATAAAATATTGTATGTGAAATACCTGAACGTATAATAAGTCTGCATGTTGATCTATATTTACGAATGATGTCCTTATACTGATGATAAAATTAAGTAAATGTTTTGACTAGTTTGTGAAAACCCTGGTGCAATAATTTTTCAGTAATTCATACATTTCTCTCATTAAAATCAAAAATATTGTTACATACACGAGCGAATAGTACAAGTTGAGATATATAAACACCGTAAGATGGTGACAAGTAAACGTCACCATCTTACGGTTCAAAAAATGGATAATTAACGATTGGAAATGAGAAATCATCGCTTTTATCATACATTTTTGTATTAAGCTTCCGTTAATGATAAAGATATAAAGATCGAGGAAAGGGCAGTGGTCATTGTTAGTATTAGCTTTATTTAAATTAGGTTCCAGAGGATAAATTTCTTTAGTATACATACTGAAGTCGTCATTATTGAGAGCCAAAATAACATCCAAATATAAGTTAAGTAATTAAGTATCATTAAATTTGTTTATTAGATGTTGTTTCGATGGGTCTTTGCTGATTTTTGTCATAAATTGTAACTCATAACAATACAAAAACAGGTCCGCAATAAGTGGTGCACAGTTATTTCCCATTGGAATTCCGATAAGCTGACGATATACGGAATCTCAAAAGCGAACAAAAATGTTATCTAGTCAACATTCAAGGGCAAATATAGTATCAAAGCATGTCCAATTGACATAGTTTTTTTTGTTTACTGCTTCTAAAAAATGACCTTAAAGAGTTTGAACATATATATTCACTTACTGACTTTTTAAAGGCCCATTTAATTAGGTGTGTGATTTTTTTCTTAATGAGAATGTGAGGCAATGTGATATATAGGGTAACAAAAAAAAATCAGAACTTTGAACAGATTCAAACTCTCCAATAGAAGCATGCAACTTATCAAGTACTTCCAACGAGTTTTTGAAACTCCAAAAGTAATTAATTCCACTATTTTCGAAGGTCTTATTTAAACAATTTATTATCAAGTTTTTGATTGTATCAAGTGTACCGGTAAGTAGAATAGATAATTCAGTAGTGGAACAAAGGCTTGAAGACGAAATAAATCTATATTTGTAAGGTGTTTTGTGTAGCTTCGGAAGCCAATACATAGTTGGGACTTTCATTGTTTTTGGTTCTGCTTGTGAAGCGGTTGCTAAAGGTTAATGTTTGTTACAGATGTAGTTTTCTGAAAATGGAGTCAGTTGGAATGTTGGTGAATTGGTGATTTCTTTTTGTAGAACCTCAAACAGTACTAATATTATTAGCAGCTTTATCGGCCGGGACAATAACAAATTCCTTGGCTAGTTCTTTTAGTTTATGTTTGATACGAGAAAAAGGTTTATTGTGGTTATTGTTAAGAGTAAAATTTTGACTATTTATTTATTGTGTCTGTTAACGCATCATTGTAACTATAACGGAATTTGATGAGACTGTAAACGCATCATTGTAAATATAACGGAATTTGATGAGACTGTCATCAAAGTGAGAGGGTTAGCGCTATAAAACCAGGTTTAATCCACCATTTTTTATACATTTGAAAATGCCTATACCAAGTCAGGAATATGACAGTTCTTGTCCATTCGTTTTTGATGTGTTTTGTTATTTGATTTTGCCATGTGATTATGGACTTTCCGAATTGATTTTCCTCTGAGTTCAGTATTTTTGAGATTGTACGTTTTTCCCAACATCCAATTGAAATATGTTATGAAGATAGACTAATAACTAAGAACTATGTATTGGGCACATTTCAGGAACAACTAACAAACAATATAATCACATAAGCAACACGACGGGTGCCACATGTGGAGCAGGATCTGCTTACCCTTCCGGAGCACCTGAGATCACCCCTAGTTTTTGGTGGGGTTCGTGTTGTTTATTCTTTAGTTTTCTATGTTGTGTCATATGTACTAATTCAAAAAATCAGAATGTGAATATATATGTTCAAACTCTTTTAGGTCATTTTTTAGTAGCAATAAACAAAAAAACTATGTTAATTGGACATGCTTTGATACTATATATGCCCTTGAACTTTTACTAGATAACATTTTTGTTCGCTTTGGGGATTCCGTATATCGTCAGATTATCGGAACTCCAATGGGGACTAACTGTGCACCACTTATTGCGGACCTGTTTTTGTATTGTTATGAGTTACAATTTATGACAAAAATAAACAAAGACCCATCGAAACAACATCTGATAAACAAATTTAATAATACTTTTAGATATTTGGATGATATTTCGGCTCTCAATAATGACGACTTCAGTATGTATATTAATGAAATTTATCCTGTTGAACTTACTTTAAATAAAGCTAATACTAACAATGACCACTGCCCTTTTCTCGATCTTGATATCTATATCACTAATGGAAAGCTGAATACTAAAATTTATGATAAAAGGGTTGATTTTTTATTTCCTATCGTTAATTATCCGTTTTTAGATGGTGACGTTCCCTTGTCACCATCTTACGGTGTTTATATATCTCAACTTGTACGATTCGCTCGTGTATGTAACAATGTTTTAGATTTTAACGAGAAAAATTTATGTATTACTGAAAAATTATTACACCAGGGTTTTCGATATCACAAACTAGTCAAAACATTTACTAAATTTTATCATCGGTATAAAGACATTATTCGTAAATATAGCTCAACATGCAGACTTTTAATACTGGATATTTTGACAATACTGAGCTACCTCTTATTTGTTATATTTACAAGAAATCTACCCGGAAATTTGTGTTTAATTATAGTCAATTGTGTAAAGATGTTAATATCAGTGAAAATACACCTACTTCCTGTAATTGCAGTAATTCCGAATATATTTATGGACCCATTTCCCATGTTATAACAGGAGATCTTAACATCGTTCAAGACCGAGAGTTAAAATCATTCCTCAGTAAAGGACCTAAATATCGTCCCCCGTCAATTATTAATTGGAATGAGTGTCGTAATATCATCCACGACTCACTCCATACTTACTGTATGAAATGGATAAAACGGGAAAAAGCTGACAAAAAATCTTTGGACTCTTTTTTTAATTCAGTAATGAAGATGTTGATATACGTATTCAACATTTTAAAGAACATTTTACTATTAACAATAACCACAATAAACCTATTTCTCGTATCAAACATAAACTAAAAGAACTAGCCAAGGAATTTGTTTTTGTCCCGGCCGATAAAGCTGCTAATAATATTATTATTGTTTGACGTAAATTTTACATTGAGGTTCTGAAAAAGGAAATCACCAATTCACCAACATTCCAACTGACTCCACTTTCAGAAAACGAAATCTGTAACAAACATAAACTTTTAGCCACCGCTTTACAAGCAGAGCCAAATACAATGAAAGTCCCAACTATGTATTGGCTTCCGAAGCTACACAAAAACCCTTACAAATATAGATTTATTTCGTCTTCAAGCCATTGTTCAACTACTAAATTGTCTATTCTTCTTACCAGCACACTTGGTACAATTACAAACCTGATAATAAATTGTTCAAATAAGGCCTTCGAAAATAGTGGAATAAATTACTTTTGGAGTGTCAAGAACTCGTTGGAAGTACTTGATAAATTGCATGCTTATATTGGTGATTTTAAATCTGTTCAAAGTTTTGATTTTTCTACCCTGTATACCACACTGCCTCACATTCTCATTAAGAAAAAATTCACACACCTAATTAAATGGGCATTCAAAAAATCAGAATGTGAATATATATGTTCAAACTCTTTTAGGTCATTTTTTAGTAGCAATAAACAAAAAAACTATGTTAATTGGACATGCTTTGATACTATATATGCCCTTGAATTTTTACTAGATAACATTTTTGTTCGCTTTGGGGATTCCGTATATCGTCAGATTATCGGAATTCCAATGGGGACTAACTGTGCACCACTTATTGCGGACCTGTTGTTGTATTGTTATGAGCTACAATTTATGACAAAAATAAGCAAAGACCCATCGAAACAACATCTGATAAACAAATTTAATAATACTTTTAGATATTTGGATGATATTTTGGCTCTCAATAATGACGACTTCAGTATGTATATTAATGAAATTTATCCTGTTGAACTTACCTTAAATAAAGCTAATAATAACAATGACCACTGCCCTTTTCTCGATCTTGATATCTATATCACTAATGGAAAGCTGAATATTAAAATTTATGATAAAAGGGATGATTTTTCATTTCCTATCGTTAATTATCCGTTTTTAGATGGTGACGTTCCCTTGTCACCATCTTACGGTGTTTATATATCTCAACTTGTACGATTCGCTCGTGTATGTAACAATGTTTTAGATTTTAACGAGAGAAATTTATGTATTACTGAAAAATTATTACACCAGGGTTTTCGATATCACAAACTAGTCAAAACATTTACTAAATTTTATCATCGGTATAAAGACATCATTCGTAAATATAGCTCAACATGCATACTTCTAATACGTTCAGGTATTTCACATCCAATTTTTTATGGAAATATTCTTTATAAAGCACAAAGGTGTCAGTATTCACCTCAGAAACTTACAAAACCTTTGAATAGACTTATTAAGAAGGGATATAATTACGATACTGTTGTCAAGTCATTAAAGATTGCATATTTTGGCGTTAATATTGAGTCACTGATAAGGTCTTTGCATCGGAACTAAACACATTTATTCTAAAAACAGTTGTTGGCATGACACGGGTTATGTTCTTCTCATATATGTTATGATGGTATGATACTAAACCCCTTACGGGAAGGATTGTGCCTGATGTTCATATGATGAAATCATAATCTTTCAGTCAGTTTAATTGAAGTCTGGAGCTGGCATGTCAGTTAACTGCTAGTAGTCTGTTGTTATTTATGTATTATTGTCATTTTGTTTATTTTCTTTGGTTACATCTTCTGACATCAGACTCGGACGTCTCTTGAACTGAATTTTAATGTGCGTATTGTTATGCGTTTACTTTTCTACATTGGTCAGAGGTATAGGGGGAGGGTTGAGATCTCACAAACATGTTTAACCCCGCCGCATTTTTGCGCCTGTCCCAAGTCAGGAGCCTCTGGCCTTTGTTAGTCTTGTATTATTTTAATTTGAGTTTCTTGTGTACAATTTGGAAATTAGTATGGCGTTCATTATCACTGGACTAGTATATATTTGTTTAGGGGCCAGCTGAAGGACGCCTCCGGGTGCGGGAATTTCTCGCTACATTGAAGACCTGTTGGTGACCCTCTGCTGTCGTTTTTTATTTGGTCGGGTTGTTGTCTCTTTGACACATTCCCCATTTCCATTCTCAATTTTATTTTAATACGTTCAGGTATTTCACATCCAATTTTTTATGGTAATATTCTTTATAAAGCACAAAGGTGTCAGTATTCACCTCAGAAACTTACAAAACCTTTGAATAGACTTATTAAGAAGGGATATAATTACGATACTGTTGTCAAGTCATTAAAGATTGCATATTTTGGCGTTAATATTGAGTCATTGATAAGGTCTTTGCATCGGAACTAAACACATTTATTCTAAAAACAGTTGTTTGCATGACACGGGTTATGTTCTTCTCATATATGTTATGATGGTATGATACTAAACCCCTAACGGGAAGGATTGTGCCTGATGTTCATATGATGAAATCATAATCTTTCAGTCAGTTTAGTTGAAGTCTGGAGCTGGCATGTCAGTTAACTGCTAGTAGTCTGTTGTTATTTATGTATTATTGTCATTTTGTTTATTTTCTTTGGTTACATCTTCTGACATCAGACTCGGATTTCTCTTGAACTGAATTTAAATGTGCGTATTGTTATGCGTTTACTTTACTACATTGGTTAGAGGTATAGGGGGAGGGTTGAGATCTCACAAACATGTTTAACCCCGCCGCATTTTTGCGCCTGTCCCAAGTCAGGAGCCTCTGGCCTTTGTTAGTCTTGTATTATTTTAATTTTAGTTTCTTGTGTACAATTTGGAAATTAGTATGGCGTTCATTATCACTGGACTAGTATATATTTGTTTAGGGGCCAGCTGAAGGACGGGTGCGGGAATTTCTCGCTACATTGAAGACCTGTTGGTGACCCTCTGCTGTTGTTTTTTATTTGGGCGGGTTGTTGTCTCTTTGACACATTCCCCATTTCCATTCTCAATTTTAATGTTTTTCTGTTTGTCTTTTTCATTTTTGACCATGGCGTTGTCAGTTTGTTTTTGATTTATGGGTTTGACTGTCCCTTTGGTATCTTTCGTCCCTCTTTTACTTTACCTAAAACGAACAACTTGCTACGTCAAATTAAACACATGACAGCAAACAGGCACTTCAATAACATCAAATGGACACAGCTTACTACGTCAAATTAAACACATGACACCAAACAGGCACTTCAATAACAGCAAATGGACACAGCTTACTACGTCAAATTAAACACGTGACACCAAACAGGCACTTCAATAACAGCAAATAGACACAGCTAACAATCAGTTGTCACATGTCAAACATTTGGCAGTAATCAGGTACTGCTACTATCCAACGATCATATAAGACTAACTTTTGAGAAACTTATCTGCAAACAGGCACCTCACTAACAGCAAATGGACGCAGCTTACAATCAGTAGTCACATATCAAACATTTGGCAGTAATCAGTTAATGCTACTATCCAACGATCATATGAGACTAACTTTTCAGACACTTATGTGCAAAATATCATAAGATTCTATCAAAAACTATCAACAACATCTAAAGCCTACATTGTAAGATACAAATAACAACAAACATGCTCCCAAACACACAACTGATATCAAAAATACCATTTATCAAATGCACAATCATTTCTTATAATCACCAATCAAACACATGACAAATATCAAGCACTACCAACAAATATCAACTATCAGAGATTTAGTATAAAACAAGACGCAACAACTTACAATCATCACTTAAGCAATCAGGCACATACAACAGCCATCAATGCTAGTTTGAAAGTCACTACCAGCAAAAAAGAAGCACACATCAAACACAGAACAGTCGTTGGACACTTAAAAAACTGAACAAAACACTTTTTATAAAGACACGACCAACATATAACAATCACGGACCAAACACAATATAACCTTCAGACAATTCCTACTAACAGTTAGACACTTTTTATAAAACACAACCAACAAGTCGTATTCATTTATCAAACAAATAACAGCCATTTGACATTAACAACAACTAACCAAAAGACGACGATAATTGTAAAAACAACAATTTAGTCATTGATAAAACACATAACAGCTACAAGACACTACAAACTATCAACAAATGGAAGAGTCTTATTCTAAAGATACAACGAACAACTTACATAATTACTTTTTGGAGCTTTGGAATTATAACTCTTCATCTTTTATATAAGCTTTGGATTTCACATATTTTGGCCAAGAGCATCATTGAAGAGACTTGTATTGTCGAAATGCGCATCTGGTGCAGAAAAGTTGGTACCGTTAATGTTTTCACAGTTCACAATGAAAGCATGTACTAATACCAACCAACCACTTACCAGATAATAACGACATTCAACGGGTATTTCCAGCAGCCATCCACCAGACAGACACTGAAGACACATACACCAACAATCAAACACTATAGATTTTACCTCGCCGATCAATCATATCACAGTCTCAAACTACTATCTATATTAAGTACTTTTTATATGACACAATCATTAGCTATGAATTGTTACTAATTTTAAACACTACAAATGAAGACACACCGAAGTATACATAAACAATATACTTATAATACTATAACATATGGCTATAACAGTATAATCAACAAGATACATCTTCGAAATCAAATAATACACTGCTACATTGACTGATGTTCTAGAGTTGTGAATTTAAATATATTTTCTTTATAGTGGATTGGGAAACAAGTCAATCCAACTTATATTAATTACTTTTTGCTTTGCGGGTGCGAATGCTGCCATGTAGCGGCATTAGCCTGCTGTTTTAATCTACAAGGGTGTCTTTTACGTACAAAAGATATGGTTCTCTCTTAACACGGGTCAGCCTTTTATCGTCCCCTTCCGATGGACTACCCTACTTGTATATGGTGTCCAGGAACGGCCGGAAATCCAGTCCTTAAATTTTCTCCCTGGAAGGGGATCGAACCAGGAACCTTTGTGTTAGTAGTCCGATGCAGTAACCACTATAACTTTGAATCTTAAAATTAGATGTCAACCTAAAATAGTAAGTTTGCTGAAGACAAAATTCATTGAATAAATTGTGATCAGGAAAATATCCTACTAGATTTCAAAGAAAACCTGAAACCAAAAATGTTACAAATGCTGCTTTTATTTTGCTTGAAAGTTGTTGTAAAAACGGAATGATTATAGTTGATAGATACAGGTTTAAGATTATTTTATAGGGTAACACTCCATATATGCTGGCTGCAAATAAAGACGACAACTATATATCTAAGGTGAAAAAAGGAAAGATAGAAGTAATGAGTTTCCTCAAGGTAAATGTTCTGTCTTATCATATTATATAAAATAATCAAAAAATAATACAGTATATGTTTACACTGATTTTTATCAACAGCAAAATTTAGAAAATATCTGAAAACTTTCAACATTTTACTGTTACGTTAATATGTCTGTATGTCTATCCGAACGTTCATCCCAAAATTAGTTTCCATTTTCTTACTTGAGTTTGCCTCTATCAAATGTTATGAAGTCTATACAAGCTAAGTAGTCAGTACTTCGGTACTTACATGATTTATAACAAACCCTTTCTAAAATTGTCCGTTTATAAATTTGTAATTATAAAGAAACTAATGTTTTAACTCCCTCGTGCAAAGTTGACCTTAGATAGATTTGGTTCTTTTTATGTCTTTTTCACACATACCTCTTCAACTGTTTCGGTACTTATACATCATCGGCTTTCAAATATTTGGCTTTGAGCGTTCCTGATGAAATAAAAGCAAGAAAACAAGAATAGCGCTTCGGATGCATATAATTATTACACGTGTTGTTTTTAATATTTGACACACGATGCTTATTTCCACAAAACACAGGTAAAGGTCAAATTTGCGTGGCATCAATATAACAGTTCTCTTGTTACGGGGTATGTGTTCCGTAAACACATTTCTTGAAATGTAGTTTGTAACGTTCGAGTTGAAAAAGTGAAAAAGAATACTTTGTTTAATAAAAAACAGATAGTGTTTGGCATAACAAAAAAAAACATATTTTCGATAGAGTTGAAACATAAGGATATCTAGTATACAGCTACGGACTAACGTGTATAAAACTATTGATTAATAAAACATTTGAGAAGATGTTATATTGATACTGTCTATTTTTCATGAATATTATGTACCAATAAAAAGTCTAAGGTTAGGAATTATGAGGCAGAAAAAATGGAAATGATAAGACGTATTTTGTTTTGTTTTGGCCTTAAATGTGCTGCCGCACAGAGACACTATGAGACATATTTTTGATGTTTGGGAGAAATAAGCGCTCATAAAGATTTTTGGCCACGCCTTAATTTGTATGTCGATGTCCCTTGTCAAGGGGCTGTAATTCACTACTTGTTATAAGTCGCTGTCTGTAATATTTGTTTTTAATGTCATTTTTGCGACGTATACGCATGTGGCCAGGAGCAAACTAGTCAAGATACACATATAGAAACTGTTTCTTCTATAAACATTTTTTGATAAATAAATATATTTAGAACAAGTTCAGTTCAGGACAATGGTGGGCTGGTAAAAATTTCAAAAATTTATCAACTGACTGAAATAATTTTTCTGTCTCTAAAAGAAACAGCATTAAAAATGATGCACGTTAAATAAGGAGTACATAATGAAAACACATTGATGGTGTTACGGTCATGTGACAAACTTATGTTCATGAGATGATAAACAAAATTCTCTTAGCCAATCAGAAGACAAGTTCTATTAAACATTAAATTATCAATTCATTAATATATAATTCAGTTTTTTTGTGTTTCTGATAGACTTAGATTACTTACATAGAGAACAGAGTGAAAAATTGCGTGTTTACCAGTGCCAATTTCATTCTTTTAGGACATTTCTCATTAAAGTGACAGTAGAGTGAAATAAAACTATTAGATTTTAAAGCAACAACTATTTTAATACCAACAAGTTTAAGGTTGGTTTTTTTCTGGCACTCATAACTCAAGCGTTCTACCAAAAGATTAAGTTTTTAACAAAATAATATTTCACTTCATTGACTAAAACGTGATTATAAAGGCCTAAAGTAGACGTTGTTCCCGTTCTTTGTATTGTGTAATTTATATTTCTCTCCAACTTGCTTATCAAAAGTTGTTTATTTTTGTTTACTTTGCTTTGTCCTCCATTCAAATATTATTACAAATTAAGTACGATAGATCCGAGCTGAAATCTGAATTTTCACGGTATAAAACAGAGACAAATGCCTGGCTAAACGAAATCACGAATCATTTACCCAAAAAAAATCATTCAGGGCAGATTATACATTCCAATAGATCCCCTTAGTTACAGATTCTGGCTCATATAGCCTCCAGTCAATGAATATTTTCCTATTCATAACCATAACATATCGTCTGCTGCGTTGTAGGCTGTCATGGCAAAGGAAGAACCAGAAGTGGCCACAAAATTCTTCCATCAGAAAGGTCTAACACAAGTTATCAAAGGTAAGTTTGTATATGATTTCATTTCATGTGTGGAATACATCTGTGAGACGGCATCAAAAGATTTGAGAAAAAAACAAAAGTTATTTAATAGTAAAATGAAAATGAAAATTTTACATTGTTTTATATGATCAACTCATACAAGGCATATAAGGCTTTTTTTTACCTCAGACATAGATAACCTTAGCTGTATTTGGCAAAACTTTTAGGAATTTTGGTCCTCAATGCTCTTCAACTTCGTACTATTTTTGGCCTTTTTAACTTTTTTGGATTCGAGTGTCACTGATGAGTCTTTTGTAGAAGAAACGCGCGTCTGGCGTATATACTAAATTTAGTCCTGGTATCTGTGATGAGTTTAAATATACTCATACATTATGTACATGCTGTATATATATGGGACGGCAAAGAGTACACGAGTACTCAATATGGAGATCGATAACTCCTATATTTTTTAGTACTTGTTAGTTCTCAGCCCTGTTAGCTTTTACTAAATCCAGAGACATTTCTCCTCACATTACCACTCACTTAAGTTTCCTTTGAAATACCCTCCTCAGTAACGCTAGTTTTAATATCGTTAAACAACGTAGATTCGTTTATCCTGAGACTCCTATGTGTTGTACTAGAATTTTGTTTTATTTTAACTGTGTAAAGGATTTCTATTTGGCTGTCAATTCCTGTTTGGTAATATCGTTCAGAATGTGTAATTTATTTGACATTGGATTTTAAGGAGCTAGCGATCCTTCAACATAGTCTCTTTGGTTTTAATTTTATCTACTGTACTCATTACTGAGTGGGCTAGTATTTTGTGATAAGTTTCTATGCTTCTGTATTGTGCAAGCATTTTTCACTTAATCTAGACAATAACTTCCTGCTAAATTCATGTCATTATACTTTTATTATTTTTGGACGAAAGGCGCATCTGTTGTGAAAACTGCAAGGCTAGGCTATTTGATGAGGGTTTTTTTTTTATTTTGAAAGGATTATTTTCACATTTTGTCATCTTCTGTACTGATATGATTTCATTTTCGGTTTATCAATTTTATGACGTTGATGTGTACAATTTTTCTTTTTTGAGATCTTTAGGGAAGTCACTTACTGTCAAAATTTCTGTAATTTGTGAAGTACCAACTCAGCTTGATTTTTTAGTCACCTATTAATGTTTCATTTTTTTCAACTGCAAAGAAAGTTGAGGAAGGCGACATATAGAGATTTTTATTACTATCAATTCATATCAGTTTGAAGATTGTTTTGAGGCCATATTCAATAGGACATGGTCAAGTGATTGAATTAATAAGCAATAAGCAATATTCAGTTTTTCTGCCTAAGTTGTATTAAAAGGAACTACATAATAAACATATATAATAAACGACGATATTTTCTATAAAGTTATGTAACTGTCTGTTATTCTCAGTTTTTTTAACATTTTTTAGGCCCTGCCAACTACATCATAGTCTGTAGACTGGGATAATAAGCATTTGTTTTAATTTATTCCGGCAAGACATATCTCTGTGTCAATAATTTGTTTGTAATAAGGCATGATTCGACATTTGATGTAGAACTTTATAATGTTGAATTGTACTACGTACAGCTCGAATGATACTTTTAAATTTATAAATCAGTGTTAGCTTGTGATATTTGTAAAATTTATAACGATCTAAACATATATGATGGATAACACCCTGTGTATCTTCTTGTTTATACTGCTTGTATTTGTGTCAGCAAGAGAACAATAAAAAATGATGTTTGAATTTCATATCTTACATTTTTTTCGGTTTAATACATTTAGGACCCAACAAAGAAATACAGATATTTTCTGATATGGAATTTCAAGGTCTGTTAAGCAGCGGATCATACAAATGTTACTGGAACCGTGTTTTTCTTACCGGTCCATTTGGTGTTGGCAAGACATGCTTAGCCAAAATTCTAGTGGGAGATGAGGCTCCAGAGCAGCGAGAGTCAACAGATGGTATATGGATTTACCTCGGCAGAGCTGGAATGAATATAAAAGAACGTTGTTGGGTTTTCTTGGAAAAGGGTAGGTAAATTTTAAGACTATAGAAATAGACTGAGGATATGCATCTCAGAGTAATTGGTTTAATTTTGAGTAAGGGATTGAACCAAGATTTCAGTTCAAAGTTCGATTTATAATGTGAGGTGAAAATGTATCTCGAGTTACACTTTGAAATTAACTTAATTCTTTGTTTTATTCGTTGGTTTCCGTCTATTATATCGTCTTTACTTACTCTTTTGACCTTTGGTGGTAAATCCTTGGTAAGCCTAACATTATTATGTTTGATTCTTCTTAAACTTACTGCATATGACTATTTTGGGGTTACCATAATTAAACATTGTGAAACGTTCGAAAATCACTGATAGACATATATAATAACAACATTAACGGTACCAATTTTTCTGCACCAGATGCGCATTTTGACAATACATCCAAAAGGTCCAAAAAGTATAGCCAAATCCGTGAAAGGAATCAGAGCTTTGCATGAGGGAGATACATTCCTTAATTTATAATAATTTCTAACATTTTTGTTGTCTGTTTTGCAAAAGTTTTCATACAACTTATCTGACACTATATAAAGACGTACATATATAGAATTCTATAACTTGAATGCAAATATGAATAAGTCAAAAATTCTGCACAACTCAGATACTTCAATTTTTCAAACATTGCCAGACAGTGAAATCATTATGTTTTATTTTTAGAAAAAATCTTGTACTGATTTTGAATTCATATTAGAATTAGCTGGTACTGGGATTGGTGTTTAGATTATATCTTGTAGCATTTTGCCATTTGTATATAAAACTAAAGGCATTCATCCGATCAAATAAACGCTTAAACCTTATAATTTCAATATTCATTCATTTTCTACCATTTAAATTTTCAAACTGTCAACAATTTATCTAAATGTTGCAAATAGAAATTAAAAAAAACTTAGAACATATTTTGTTTTAAAACTTAACACGTTTGAGTGTTTATTTACTACGTTTTAACTTTTGGTTTTCAATCTTTGAGAAAAAATACTTCAATGATATTTGCAGTAAAACTTGTCGTATTTTTATAGATGATTTTTTTATCATTTTAAAAATCAATGTTATAGAGACAACATAAATGCTTAATAGCGGTTACAGTTACGCCTGAGTTAAAATGCACAAATTACTTCCAATACATTTGGAAGATTTGTCTCTTATATTCTAATTTTTAAGGGAGACCAGGCAAAAGAAATATTGTCACCTTTGGTCTCAAACGACAGTGACCTCCTAAAAGTGAGCCGTCCGTTTGGTTGTGAGATGCATAAAATTCACAAGCATTTAGAATGGCCATTATTTGGGGATGTTAAATCCGATGCCTCAAGTAGAGATAATGTCATCTAAGTTTCCATTTAAACCTCGTTTTACAGTGGCAGTCTTAATTTCGCTGACCTTCATCCTGGACTGCATCGTTTACTGGACCTACCTATTCTATTTATTATTAACTTGTTCGCGTCCTGAAAATGCATGACATATTTCCCACTGTATATAAGGCATACAACTATCAGCATTCAATTCTAAACCCTAGGTTTACCCTTAATTACTTGTTCGAAATGTTTTACATTGTGTTGTGTCATATAGGGGGATGGGTAATCGTAATTAGAAATTAGTTATCGATTACTTTTTGCAATGTGATCATATGTAACCAGGATATGACTTTCTTAACCATATTTGGTAATCTAAGTATTTCTTAAGTTGACGCGAATCAATATATCATAACACACGTTTTAGAAATGAACTTTTGTTTTATTAATCCGATATACATTATTTCAGGGACAGAGGTAATCGTAATCAGCATTCAGTTGTCATCGATAACTCTTTGCAATGTGATCACATGTAACCATTCAGTGTCTTTCTTAAACATATGTCTTAATCTAAGATTATACCCTTAGTAGATGTGAATTTATGTTTTGCAATGATTAAAAACATTTCTTTGAAACGAACTTTTGTATGATACATCAGATAACATATTTCAGGGACTATCTTGAATGCAACAGTGCAAAGTTTACTACGAAGTAAAGAAATGGCAATTCCAGGTGTTGTAAAATCTATCGAGGAAGTGGCAGATACTGATGATGCTAAAAATAGGGAGGAAATCAAAAGCAAAGGTTCTGTATCTTCCAGTCTAGGGGCTGCAAAACGTATAGAGGAAATGCCTGATCGAAGTGGTGTTAAGTCTAATATCAGTAATCCAGGTGTTCATACGATAACGTCAAGGTTGAAAGCTTTCTTCAGTCTCCCAGGTCGAAAACAGAAAGAATTTAAAGGTATGTGTTGTTAATATTATGTGTAAATATGATTCATGCCATATTGTGTAGTCGTCTGGTCTTTCTTGTCAGTGTTGTGCTTAATTTTGTCCATGTCACAGTTTATGTTAACCAATAACGTCGTTAAACAGTGAATAGCTGCGAAATTTTACTAGAAGGTTCTATTCTTCAAACAAGGGGTTGGGATTGATTTTGATGGTTATGGCCAAAATTGTCTAAAAGAACCAAAAACTAGGATGCATATGCTGCTGGAAAACTATTTGTGTATCTCTATGAACTTGTACCACAAGGTGTCACGACACAACCGAAAAGTTGGGATTTTTTTGTGTTATTGTCCAAACTGTTTTGGAAGGAGGGGTCCAACAAAAAGTATTTTTTATGTTACAGGACTTGTGTATAAATGTATGGATATCTGTGAAATTGTACATGTGTACGACAATGTCCTATACATCAAAATAAAGGGTTGGGCTTTATTTTGGTTATTATTGCCAAATCTGTTAAAAAGGATAAAAAGAATAGAATTTAAATGTTCTCGGACAATAGCTTGTGTATAAATCTATGGCTTTCAATGAAGTTATAGCCAAAGGTGTCATACTAAAAAGGAAGGTTTAGAATTTTTTTGGGGATTATACTCAAACTGTGAAGGAAGTAACGGCCATAAAGACATAGATTTCCATGTTTCCTGACAATAACTGATGTTAAAGACTATTGGTCTCTGTGAAATTTAAACTCGAAGGCTCTGTACTAAAAAGGGAAAGCTTGGAATGACTTTAGGGGTTAAACCCTAAATACTTTACTAAAAGGGGTAAACGATACTTTTTTTTCTACTTTGAATTAATTGGTTTTTTTATAGAGCAATATCAATCGGGTTCTAATTAAAAGACTTGAATTCTTCTTGTTCTTTAAAATGCGGAATCTATCAATGTAATGTGTTCATATTTTGAATTTTGGACTCTTTTTCAAACTGGTCATCATTAAGGTTAGGAGAATCCAAAATGAGACTTTGTTCAATATTTAAAAATGAAATAATAGATTTTTGTATTTGCTGAATCGAAACATGTATTTAGATTTTATAGTTAAGGACCAGCTTTCAAATCGTCACAAATCGGGGTCTTTTAAATTAACCACTTTTTCAAATTCAACAAAAAATAATTTTCATGTATTTATATTTTATATATTTTACTATTATAGTCAAAAAGGCCAATTTCAAACTTTTAAAGTTGAAGTTCTTAGACAACATTCTATCTGAGTCGTATCAACAAGCACACTGCAAACTATTAATTTTAATAACCCTATGCCAGAACATAGATGTCATCATTTATTTTTTGCGACACATATCCTCACTGAACGTGGTTGTATCTTAATACACCTCACACAGCAAAATGCATTACCAATTTTAACAACTTTTTTACTGCCAAGAATGGAAAAGTCCTACGGTAACTATATTATATTCCAAGTCTAACCCTTGTGTGTAAAATGGTCTAGCCCGTACATGTATCATTTCAAAGATCTATAAAATAATCTATGTTTTTGAATCATTGATTTAATTGTATCAAGACATGACTGCTGAAATGAATATCATTGCAAAACATTTCAAAAGTCAAAACATTTGAAAAGTGAAACAATGCTTTGTGAATAATGATTTGTCTGTTTACAAAACTTGTTTGACAAATTTGTAAATGAGCAATTATTTTTTTTTCAATATCTAGGAAATTTTAAAAAAAACATACACGATTATCTTTAACCTTATATTCAGTTCTTACATACACAAAGCAACTTATATATTTTGTTTTCAGGTCAAAATGTTGCTCATCTTAAATCTTCAAATGATGAAAGTGCTCTGATGCATGGAGCTACTAGAGATGATAGTGCTGGGAAAAGGGGAGACTCGGAAGATATATTGACTGCCAAGGACATGTCAGAGGATGAAATTATTAAACTAATCCGATCTGAATGTAATAAAGGCAATTACGAAATGATAATTGTCCCCATTGATTTATGGGACTTTGGTGGTCAAAAGATATATCACTTGACACACCAACTCTTTATATCTAGCAGAGGCACTTTTGTATTAATCTTTAATGGTAGTAAGGGTATCCATGACGACATACCTGACTACAAAGACTTACCTGGCTGTAATAATCAACAGAATACTGCAGGTATGTTATCATTTATTAATGGGTAAAACAATCCGTCTTGTTCAATACAAAGATATATTTTATAGTCTTTCGATATAGGTAAACTGTAGATTGCCTAAGCTCTCCTTGAGCACAAAAGGCCTCAACATAAAAAACAATAGGCTCCTTAGTGAAGATGTATACAGCCACAGAGTCAGCAATACAAAATCTGGTATTGTTTGTAACATCTAGATGAACTGATCGAAGTTTGTTTTATCCCGTATAAATAATGAAAAATTTCATTTTCCTTTCTTAAAATTTGAACACAAAGAGCGGAAGACCAATTTGTGAATGCTAATATGTATAAAACTGAGTATGCTTAAACCCTACATTCTTTTGTTGCGTAATTCAGTTTATGATTCCTACAAATATATACAAAGTATTGTTAAAAGCTATGTCTGCGAGAATACAAAATATGTTCACCTCAAAGGAAAGATAAATAAGCTAACAACAGAAATGATTTGTTTTAATTCAACAATGCTGCTAACTATTGAAAAGATATCTTCAATTGATATGATTAGATAGTGGTAATGAGAATCAGTTATTTTCAGTTGTTTATAAATACCTATTGTTCAGTAATTATTGGCAGGCAATTTTATACTTTCAAACATATCAACATGCATGCGTGTTTGTTGCAGTCTATCTTGTCCATTGGGTTAATTCAGTCCTTACATATTGTAAGACTTCGGCCGAAAATGGAGGATACCCAAAAATCAAGTTTGTTGCAACACACAAAGATCAAGTAAAAGTAAGTACTCACATTAATTCAAGAACTGTGTAACTCTAATACTTTGACATGTCTGACAGAGTTACAATTAACTTTTGGGTTAACAACTCATCTGTCCGTTTTTTTCCTATGTCCATGACTCTTCAAAAAAGAATGAAATAAGTTGAATTTATGAACATGCCATAATGAAATTGTTTGCGGTATTCTGATCAGCTGTCAGATTTTAGCCTAGATTATGGGATTTTCACAGTCAGAGTGTTTGAAGTTTTTTTCCCACATTTTCCTGCCTTAGAATAGTTATCAAAGGTACCAGGATTATAATTTAGTACGCCAGACGCGCGTTTCGTCTACATAAGACTCATCAGTGACGCTCATATCAAAATATTTATAAAGCCAAACAAGTACAAAGTTGAAGAGCATTGAGGATCCAAAATTCCAAAAAATTGTGCCAAATGCATCTAAGGTAATCTATGCCTGGGATAAGAAAATCCTTAGTTTTTCGAAAAATTCAAAGTTTTGTAAGCAGGAAATTTATAAAAATGACCACATTATTGATATTCATGTCAACACCGAAGTGTTGACTACTGGGCTGGTGATACCCTCGGGGACGAAACGTCCACCAGCAGTGGCATCGACCCAGTGGTGTAAATAGTTATCAAAGGTACCAGGATTATAATTTAGTACGCCAGACGCGCGTTTCGTCTACATAAGACTCATCAGTGACGCTCATATCAAAATATTTATAAAGCCAAACAAGTACAAAGTTGAAGAGCATTGAGGATCCAAAATTCCAAAAAGTTGTGCCAAATGCATCTAAGGTAATCTATGCCTGGGATAAGAAAATCCTTAGTTTTTCGAAAAATTCAAAGTTTTGTAAGCAGGAAATTTATAAAAATGACCACGTGCACATTATTGATATTCATGTCAACACCGAAGTGTTGACTACTGGGCTGGTGATACCCTCGGGGACGAAACGTCCACCAGCAGTGGCATCGACCCAGTGGTGTAAATAGTTATCAAAGGTACCAGGATTATAATTTAGTACGCCAGACGCGCGTTTCGTCTACATAAGACTCATCAGTGACGCTCATATCAAAATATTTATAAAGCCAAACAAGTACAAAGTTGAAGAGCATTGAGGATCCAAAATTCCAAAAAGTTGTGCCAAATGCATCTAAGGTAATCTATGCCTGGGATAAGAAAATCCTTAGTTTTTCGAAAAATTCAAAGTTTTGTAAGCAGGAAATTTATAAAAATGACCACATTATTGATATTCATGTCAACACCGAAGTGTTGACTACTGGGCTGGTGATACCCTCGGGGACGAAACGTCCACCAGCAGTGACATCGACCCAGTGGTGTAAATAGTTATCAAAGGTACCAGGATTATAATTTAGTACGCCAGACGCGCGTTTCGTCTACATAAGACTCATCAGTGACGCTCATATCAAAATATTTATAAAGCCAAACAAGTACAAAGTTGAAGAGCATTGAGGATCCAAAATTCCAAAAAGTTGTGCCAAATGCATCTAAGGTAATCTATGCCTGGGATAAGAAAATCCTTAGTTTTTCGAAAAATTCAAAGTTTTGTAAGCAGGAAATTTATAAAAATGACCACATTATTGATATTCATGTCAACACCGAAGTGTTGACTACTGGGCTGGTGATACCCTCGGGGACGAAACGTCCACCAGCAGTGGCATCGACCCAGTAGAAATGAGTAATTGATTTTCAAAATAAAATTACAAATGATGAAACAGATGTGTAGATCCTTGAAAACATGTAAAATGTATTGTAGCTATGTAGGGTTTTAAAAAATATATAATCGTTCTAGACTAAATCATTCGTCGTAAAGAGTTTAAAAGTTGTTGAAAGTACAGATCTCTGAAACTTCAAAAAAACATTAGCCTGGACGTTTTGTGGGACATTCTGTTTTTAAAAAAAAGGTGCATCTGAGATTTGATCCATCATAAATCATGGCCGCTGTGGCTTGACTTATTAAATGTAGTTTGAAGACATTTTTGGGCTTATCTCCATAAAATAGTTAAAGTCCATGTGACAGTATATGGTCAACTGTTATCCATGTAGCCTCGGTCACACCTTACCGTATAGCACGAACGGACGCCTAACGGATGAAAATAAAAGTTGTCCGTTGACAAAATTGTTATCCGTTGGGAATCCGTTGATGTACTGACCGAATAAAACGGACGTGTAACGGATGCATAACGGACACACACCGGATATGCAACGTACGAGAAACGGAAACGTACCGGACAGAACGGATGTCGAACGTACATCCAACGGACGAGTACCGCATATAACGGACACCTAACGGAAGCGTACCGGATAAAACGGATGAACGAGATATACGGAAAAATCAAAGGCGACAATAATAATACATTTAAATCGCATAAATATTCAAAATGTGTCTGTGTAACTGGTTTTGGTTTGTTCTTCAAAATTCCGCCAAAGGGCAGTGTTTTGCCTGAATAAGAACTGCTTGATTGTGAAGACGTGCCTATACTCTAAGATCGATTATGAATAATAAGAATTCATGAACCTTGAGAAATCTGACATACCAATAATTGGCATTTCTGACGCAAAATTTTCAATTGGCATTTATCCGTTTCAGATCCGTTCATTATCCGTTTTATCCGTTATACGTCCGGTAGAAGTCCGTTTCTTATCCCTTCAACATCCGTTTTATCCGTTAAACGTCCGGCAGAAGTCCGTTGGTGAATTTATCTTCCAGACCTCCAACGGATGTATAATGGACACGTAACGGATACAAAACGGAAACGAAACGGACGAGTACCGTACAAAACGGATGCCTAACGGACGTTCAACGGACATTTTATCCGTTGGACGTCCGTTCAAAGTTTTGAACATGCTCAATATTTTCCACAGGACAGAACGGACGTCGACGAATAAAGCGTACGCTTAACGAACATGCAACGGATATGAACGGACGTCTAACGGACATGAACGGATTGAAAACAAGTTATCCGTTAGGCGTCCGTTCGAGCTATCCGGTAACGTGTGACCGTGGCTTTAGGAATTCATTTTTGGAACTCTTGCAATTACAATTTCATTTTAAGCAAATGTGATAGAATAGTTTTAGTGAGAGGAAAACAGTTTTGACTATCCTGTTCACACAATAAATCATTAGTATCGCTTGATTCACTGAATTGTATATATACATTTTTCATTTGTGTATATTTTAGGGTGATATTGAGGAACAGAGACGAATCTTAGTAACCTCAATTGAAAAACTCTTTGAAAATCATGGAGGAAAACAACATCTTCAATATCAACCACTTATTTTTGTGGATGCAAGAAACAAAGAGGACGAAGAATTAGACACATTGAAGAAGCAGTTGGTGGAAGTTGCATTAGACCATCCTAGTTGCGGAGAATTAATGCCAACCAAGTTTGTACCCCTTGAACTTCAATTAGCCAAAAAAGTAGAGGAAAAAAAGAAAGTCCTATCCATTGGTGAACTGAAGGACCTTAACCAGCAGAATGAAAAACATGCATTAACCCCTGATCAGCTACAAAAGTTTCTGAAGGTTAACCATGCCCTTGGCAAACTGATCTACTTCGATGAAGCTTGCTTGAGAGATAACGTTATCATAGATCCAGTGTTTTTGGTAGACGTGCTACGTTCCATCGTTACTGATGAACAATTTTGGCCAGAACATCTCACTGAGGTACTTGGAGACCTTAAGGAAAGTGGAAAATTGCGGAAAAAGGATTTATACGAAATATGGAAACAAGACTGTTTCAAGGAGATCTCAGAGCATACAGAATATATGGTAGAAATGTTAGTACATTTGGACATAATTTGTCGACAAAAAGTCGATGAATATGAATCAGAATTGTTCTTAGTTCCATGCATGATTAGAACCAAAAGAGAAGACAACTCACACATAGATTTTGACAGAAGCATACATCTGGCTTATAGGTTTAAAGAGGAAGTTGTGCCACCTGCTATCCTTTACCGGTTCATTGCGACTTTCATATCAATTTGGAAGCTTCGAATCAGCACTAAATCAAGTCGTCTGATGATCTTTACTGACAGTGCTGATGTTACAATTGATAATGAACACGATATGAGAATTGACATTCAGGGAAACAGAATCATAGTTTCTCTTTCTCACAAAGAAAGCCAAAATTCCATTGTACCAACAATAGCATCAACAGCTCAGGAATGCCTCACACATGCCATTACACGCATTTCCAATTTCTATTTCTCAGTTTCAGAAGATTCTGATTGTACTAGAGATTTGCCTTTTACCATTCAAATTGGTATAGTTTGTGGGTCAGATCTTTGCTTTTTTGACCACATGTTGAGATCTAAGGAGGAATGGACATGCCCAGATCACAATAGAATACACAAGACTAATAGTGTGTCCAGATGGTTTGCAGACAAGGTATCTATCTTTTATAGAATGTTTTTAACTTTTTGCTATTGAATGAAGAGTCAATTACCTTTTGAAGGTTTGAACGGTCATTTTGAACTTATAACCATATGAAAAGTTAGAGCAATTATTTAGATGTGTTCAGTGTTTCAGTAAATTTTCCGACTTCTCCTTGCAATAACCCTAACCCTAACCCTAACTCTAACCCATGAACTGATCTTAACTTACTACAAGTCAACGGTCTGAACATTACTGTATTTACCGTTGTTTATAAGTACATGACGTATAAACATTGACTGGATTATACCATTGTTTATAAGTACATGAAGTATAAACATTGACTGGATTATACAAATGAGTTGATAAAGAACCAAACAAAACTATTTCTTAATTTCATGCGTCCAAGGTGCTTTTCTGATTTGATCTTCATCAGGAACGCTCAATTCTAAATGTTTGAAATTCAAGGTTGTATTAGAACCGAACCAGTCTTTAAACATCTGTAAGAAAGAGCTCAATCACCATTTTGGAAAAAAGTCAAAATGCTAATTTAAGAACACTCACCATTTCTAGTTAGTATAAATACAAAAGCCACTGAAACATCAATACTTGCAGATCAATCATATTAGGGTTAAGATATCATAACTGCATAAACATACAACTTCAGTTTATCTTATCTTACAGTCACATACGGAGGGTGACAGATGCCTAGAAGATTGTCCAGGTAAGACATATCTTAATATTACCAACATTATATTTTAAAGGTGTGTGTGTTCGTTTATAAACATAAAAGAAAATTTTGAAGAGAGAGCAATGAGAAAATAAAATCAATATGAATCAAGGCAAATCAGATATTTTGTATATAAGCATATAAACACATACCTTTTGATAAGGTCGAAGTCCAATCAGATGTTTCATGCACAAGCGAAACAGTAACGTATCAACACATGCTAATCTATAGGTGTAATACCACCAAATCATAGTACGTCATATCCGGTTGCATAAGAAAAAGGGTTGAGAAAAATAGTCCCTTGATTTTGACAGTTGTTGGTAATTAATCCTCATTTCATTGCAGTAAAATATTTCTGGGTCATAGACATATATATTGGGTATTTCATGGAACTATATATTTTATTTGGGGTTTCTATAAAAACAAAACATTTGAGGTTACATGGTTACTAGAGCTTGTACACGTGTATAAAGGAGATGATTGCTTAACTTCCATTGATGGTTGTTTTCTTATATGCAATTAAATGTGAAATTTTTTCTATAGTACTGGACAGGATTAAACTTTACTCAGGTCAAGTATTTCTGTATTTGAAACAAAGAAAATGTCTGCACATTTCTTGAGAAAATGCAAATTTATCAAAAACTAATAGGGGATAATCAATGGTGGTATTACACATATAAGGTTTAATACAAATCTTATTTTGGATGCACATTTTAATATATGATAGTGATCAATCAACACACACCAATCAATAAGGTTAAATACAAATCAGATATTAGACTTGTATTAATAAAATCATCGAAAATACCAGACTTATAATTTTAACACAAGACACCTTTAATATTCAGAAGACTCGTCAGTGATACTTGAACAAAAATTATTATGATAAATAACAATTACACCATGTACATATTGCATACATATACATGAAATTTATCTATCCACGCAAGCCAATCGATTGACGTACATAAATGACATTTATGTATCTACGCATGCCAATTGATTGATGTACATAAATGACATTTATGTATCTACGCATGCCAATTGATTGATGTACATAAATGACATTAAAATATCAACACATGCCAACCTATAAAATCAAAACAAATCATTCATTAGATTAACATAATTGAACCAGTAACCTATCAGTTGTCAAATTGCTAAGTGTATTTTTGAAATACTTAGTATTGACCAATGTATATCCTCTGGTTTTTCGTATTTTTAGATTCTATCTCCTTTATCGCTGCTCATTATTAATTTTGAACTATACATTACAGTTAAACTGGAAAGTCCATGATTTCTTATCTACTGTTATAGCTTAAGGTGGTACCTAACACTACAGGGAGATAACTCTGTAATGTCAGCTAAACGTTTTAATTGCGTTGTAATGTAAAGGGAATATTAAGCTTCCCAATGATCAAAATTGGTGTTTGTCAAACTGCTATATAACCAGTGTAATTTTTCTGACAAAACGGTTGGTTCAAAAAATTTTATATTTTAATATTTTTGTTAAAGGGTCAAAGTAAATACTTTGGCAAAATTTTATGAAAATTAAACGAGCCAAATTAATTTTAGTGAAAGTGTTGGGTACCACCTTAAGCAGACATTAAAAAAATAGTACGAGCTTGTGAATTAAGTTTCAATATATTACAGGTCTAGATATGGCATGGTTAGACAGCAATCCAGATGATAGACACTTGGGACGCTTAGCAGCTGAAATGACAATGGAAGAAATACGAAAAATATATATGCACCTAAAGGAAAAGAAACCGGCTAGGTCATGGGAAATTATTAACGAGTCAAAAAACAAAGAGTCTTTTGATATAAAAATCAAAGCTTTACATGATTGGAAGAAGAACACACTATATGCTTCATTCAATCAGATTCAGCAAAGTATGAAAGAGGAAGATATTGACATCCACATATTATGTCAGGTACACATGTGATGATAATCATGTAATACTAGAGTTTTCCAATAAAATGACATACGTACCTAACTTAAACCACGAACGTAACGGGACCGGTTATTGCTAACCTATTAATTTTGTTAAATGCGTCTGTCAAGTTTTAACTAAGTATTCCTAAACTATAAAACCCATTCATAATAACTTTTATCAATATCAAGTATCTACAAGATGATGAAAAACGAAAGAAATCATGATTTTTATATATCACGTGATTATTGAGATTCCCGCCTAAACTTCACTGTCATACGACCACGTATATATAGGTATCTATATCTATCATACGATTTATTTGAGTTGTCTTTCATGGTATGACAATGAGTTTGTTTTTCCGAAATACTTTGCAAAATTTAATGAACATTTTATTATTTGATATTTTTATTGCTTTTGTTTGTCGTTATCAGATGGTGTCCGTTCTTCTTTTTCTTTTTTATTTTCTTAATGTTTTATAATATTTAAATTCCGGGAGTATTATTATTAGGTAGACTATTTTAGCAATTTCAGAAAAATTTAACTCGAAGTGCTAATCAGAATGTGTCTCTGTTAAAGTTAATAACTGGGATTGCATCATAGTTTTTAAAGCATCGTTTCAAATGTTCTGTTCTCCTGCAGTTAATCTCCTTTATTTACAATCTCCGAATTATTTTTTCTTTCAACAGGCAAAACGAAGTACGATACGACAACGGGATGTGCATATTTATAAAAAAAATGATACATGTCTTTTACTTCTTTAAATTTTGAGTTTTATGAGTTGACAAACACCTTTCTTTCAAATGAAAGTCAACGAACATTAAAAATAAAAGAATATTGTAATAATTGATAATAATATATGTAAATAAATCTGTACCCCAATTCGTTAAATAGATTGTAATTTTGGAAGGTGTACTTGATTAGCAACTGATGACTAATCTGCGTATAAACATTGACCACTGTGGATAGAAAACTATCAGTTTAAAGTACATAGTAATTGGCTAAACATATCCTGTCCTCAAATGTCTCTGATTAAAAGTGGATGAGAAATCTAATTTACATACTTGTTACATTTTTGAGACAACTATAACATGTATAATATATATGTATAATGCCACTTCAGCCTTTATGGGAATTTTCTTTTACTCTTACTTGTCCAATAAGAAGTGGATTCTAAAACTATCACATCTATTGATTGAGTCAGCGACCGATTTCCTTTCAATTTTTGTCTCGCTTTGGAGGTATGTATATTTTAAAGTGACAAGTCTGTGACAGATCCATTGACAGGATCATCAGTGGTGAAGGTGATACATGACTGAAAAAAAAACATTTTACATTCATAGTTATATACTAATATATGGGATTGACTGTTAGCAGGCTAGCCTCAATAAGGGTTCAATTATTTTGAACCCTGGTCGAATAACTTTAAGACTTTTTCGGCTTCTACAGGAAGCATGATGCATTCACGAGTAATAGCAGGTTATGGTTTACTCGTAAACAGACAAGTGTGTGTAAAGCGGTTACGCTCTCTTGTTACCTTTCATATGAAAATGCGACTCTAAGTTTTGGTCATGTACAAAAAGGTATATGCATTTATCATTATCATTTCATCATCCTTAATATAAATGTAATATTTGTCGCTTGATATAAGACATACATCTATATTATCATCATCATAGGTACTATACCAAGAGGTTAAATCTCTGTCGTAAGTACATGTATTGAATATAGCTTGAGGCTTCTTCGTCGTTAGTATTATAACTTGAGGCTTAATTCTTATCTGATATTTTGGCCTATTTATGTACGCATAAAATTGAGAAAGGAAATGGTGAATATGTCAAAGCGACAACCACCCGACCATAGAGCAAACAACAGCCGAAGGCAACCAATGGGTCTTCAATGTAGCGAGAATTCCCGCACCCGTAGGTGTCCTTCAGCTGGCCCCTAAAATATGCATAATAGTACTGTGATAATGGACGTCATACTAAACTCCGAATTATACACAAGAAACTAAAATTTAAAATCATACAAGACTAACAAAGGCCAGAGGCTCCTGACTTGGGACAGGCGCAAAATTGCGGCGGGGTTAAACATGTTTATGAGATCTCAACCCTCCCCCTATACCTCTAGCCAATGTAGAAAAGTAAAAGAATAACAATACGCACATTAAAATTCAGTTCATGCATCTCTATGCTACATAAAGTACATTGTAGTTTTTATAAAAGTCCAAGTTAAAGCCCAAAGAGATACACAAAAGTATGTTTATTAAATGATCATGCCACAATTAAAACAGTAAGAAATGGATTGACTTGTGAAACTGAAACGAAGCATAAAAACAGCAATTTCTAGTATTTCAAAATAAACTCCATGTACCGATCTGAAAGTATCCACAGCTGCTGAACACTATCTTAAAAACGACTAAAACTAATAAATAGTTAATAATATTGACATTATGTCGTATGGTTACACCACTGTCCTAGTATGGATGTGTCTGTCCCAAGTCACGAGCCTGTAATTCTAGCAGTGCTTATCGTTTGTTGTTGAATTTGCGTTAATATTTTTTAACATAAATTTGGCCGTTAGTTTTCTCATTTTACATTTGTCATTTTGTGGCCATTTAAAGCTGACTATGCGGTATGGGCTTTGCTCATTGTTTAAAACAGTACAGTGGCATATAGTTAATTAACATTTCTGTGTCATTTAGTCTCTTGTTGTCTCATTGGCAATCACACTACACCTTTTTTGTACATTTCACAAATTAAGTATAAAAAATGTATGCACAGTTTAAAAAACAAAACCTTTTGTCATGTAAAAAGAACGGAGTGTATGTAGGACCATTAGTGGTCATGACTGTATAGCAGATTATATAAATTTTCTATAAATTTAAAGATACTTTATCGGCAAATAATTCATGATGATTTGTTTTTTGGAATTAAAATAAATAGTGAACTTCTTAATCAAGGAAAAAATCCAATCAGTATGTAGTCTTAAACATGCGAGATGTTTAATATTCATAAATTGTTGTTTTTAAAAAGTATTAATCAAAGTCAAACGACAACCATTTCATTCCTTGTTCGTGCAATACAATTTGTGATCATGCCGGATCCAAGATATTTGAAAGACGGTGTAGTTCCCGATAATTGAATTTATACAAACGAGCGGAGCGATGCGAACAAAAATTGGACGATTATAAGCTAAAGATTTGTATAGATAATGTGGAACATATGAGATTTTCAAAATTATCTAGCGATCGAAAAAGAGGGGGTACGCCCTCTACCCCTGTATCCTCGAATTCACGTTTACGTATATATGGACAAAAACCTCGTCCCATACAATTAAATTATAGAAATTTTATTTTTTCTAAAAAGTCGAGTACACCTTTTACATTCGGGTGTGTTGGAACCCACTTTAAACGCTTATACTTTTCAAAACAAACAAAAAAGACAACCTTCTCGCTTCGGAATTTATTATTTTAATATTTTCATGCTAGATTTTGTCTAGGTAGTTTTTAAAATTCATAATTTGAGAAGAACTAAAGTATGGGTCGAGTGAAATGACAAGAAATGATGGGTGTATGCGATTACATGTTGCTAACTTACTTATTCCATTATAAAATTTTTGTCAATCAAATCATTCAAAATTTGATGGCAAAATATTCAAATATTAAACAAAATAGTTGGGGTTGATTTTTATATAAACTATATTCCAGGAAAAAATTCGAGTTTAAAGAGCAAAACATGCATGCAGTGTATTCTCCCCTCCGTCATGCTTCAATTCAATAGGACGAAATATGTTGAGTTAGGTCGGTTATGCCAAGTAAAGTCATTTTATTGGAAATCTCTACTACACCTTTCGTGCCCAATAACCATTTCGACAGCTTTCACGGATGATTTGAAATGGTTTATCCAAATTGTGAATGACAAGTAATGAGATTAAAACATTTGAATATTTTCATTTAAAAGCAGAAATTATCTGCAAATTTTTACAATTAACAAATATTAAAATATAAATTACATTATTTTTTTTTTCTGCCATTAAAACATTAATTGCTTCATTATTTCATTATTTTGTCAAAATAACAAAACATTGAAAGGTGAACATATGGTATTAAACAATTAGTGTCCAAATCATTTATATGAGGGATAGTACAGTAAAAAACTTGGTTTTTTTCAAAAATGTGTTAATAAAATAATCTAATGCATACATGTATAACTTCAGATTTCAAGAGAAGTTCAAAAAGACTTGGGTAAGTGATCATTTGAAATAGTTTAAACTGAAAATTGCACTTTTGTAAGCATGTGTTTCTGGATTTAGCCTTTTTAGGAATGATCAATCGTTAAACAGTACTGGATTGCATGAAAAGCTGTTTCACAAAAACCAAAGAGGGACGAAAGATCCCAAAGGGACAGTCAAACTCATAGATCGAAAAATAAACTGACAACGCAAAGGGGAAAAAAAGACAAACAGACAAATAATAGTACACAAGAAACAAAATAGAAAACTTAAGACTGAGCAACACGAACCCTGCCAAAAACTCGGGGTGATCTCAGGTGCTCTGGAAGGGTAAGCAGATCTTGCTCCAAAAATAACATTTGCGATTGAAAATAATAAATACGTCTGTTCATATATACATTTTAGACCAACCAAAGGAGAAATTGTTTATAAGACCATTTGGTTCAAATCTACAGCAATTGTCTGATCATATTGGTTATCAAACATATCAACTTGGAATAGAACTTGGGCTAAAAGTTGTTGAGATGCAACAGATTGAAAGAAACCATGTTACAAATCTTCGTAGCCAAACTGAGGAGGTCCTGAACAAATGGAGGAGACTTCCAGAAGCTACATATGAAGTTTTACTGAAAGCTCTTTATCGCCTTGAATTATCTAGTGTTATACCATACATAACATATGAGGAAGGATTAGCGGAACAAGCGGAAGGTACGAATAGTCTAAATATTAATCCATTAGTTTGATATTACTTTTTTACATGAACTATATACTATTATTACATTTAAGGGTCAGCTGTCTGTTCACGTAAACTTACATTCCTTCCAATAGTTTACCACTAAAAATCTACTGTCACGTGAGATACTGGTCACAATCATATCACAGTAGTCTCTAGTATTTTTTTACCGCCATTTATTATATCAAACCTTTCTTAAATTTACCAATTATTGTTATAGCTTACTGTGTAACCCTCTTCAAATAAGGAATTATTATCATCTTAAATTTACCAATTAGTGTTATAGCTTACTGTGTAATCTTAAATTTACCAATTAGTGTTATAGCTTACTGCGTAATCCTCTTCAAATAAGGAATTAGTATCATTATTATTATTATTATTAATGATCAATTTTGAAATTATAATAAAAGAAGGTTCCCACTTCCTAAGGGAAATTTGATTTTATATAAACCTACAGTTGGAAGCAGACCAAGCATAGCATGTCAATGACTAGTGGAACGGTGATAATTCATATGCACTTTGTGCAAACGCTGCTACTTAAAAGAGTAAATAGCACGTGTTGGGTTTTTTAATATTGTTGTGGGTATACGCATGTTTCAGTGGTTATTTGAATAATGATATCAGCCAGGGGTGGGAAAATATACAAAATTATAAATCATTTTAATTACAATAGTAATAACAATCTAATCAAATATAATTTATATTTTCCAAATACAGAGAGAATCATACAGGATATAGAAATCAGTCAAATTTTAGATTATATGATGTCACATTTAGTGATATCGTCCGATGATAGACGCCGCATTGAGCACCATGCTGGACAAGATGATCAGAATAAAAACTTGATTGAATTAGTGAATAAAAGGGGAGAGTCAACTTATAATGTGTTTGTTGATGCACTACGGATAAGTGGATACAAAGATTTAGCAGATGAATTGAAATATGATTCACAGGAAGAGGGCTCAGGTGAAGCATTAGAACCTCAAAATAAAGGTATGAACTGTCTTTCTAGACGGAAATACACACATAGTAGTATTTGTATTACATTGGTGTTCTTGATACATTTGAAGGTAAAAAGATCTAATGTTTGTTTTGAAAGGCAAAAAGTACCAATTTGAAAGTACAATTTTAAAAAAAAACATATAGTATTTGTTTCTACATTTTCGGTTTATTTAGGTCTTGTTATGTGCTGATATTTCCCTCAAAAGTTTCTCCTAGGATTTTTCAAAATAATTTTCTACTTCCCGTGAAACTCTCGTTGTTTATTATTGATATACATGTATATAAAGTGATAATAAAAACTTCTCAACAATAAATTGTAGGATTGTCAGAGTGGAATGTTCCAGTGTATAAAGTTCGTCTACAGAAGAATTACTCAAATATCGTTCACTGTATAAATCATGAGAACATAGTAGATCATTTAATATCATTTGATATTTTGACAATAGCTGATAGTCAAATGATAAATGCCTGTCCAGCACAAATACAAAAGAACAGAAAACTAATGGACATCCTTTTGCATGGGAGTGAAAAGGGATTTATTGAATTTCTAAAATCTATGCGAGAAGACTCTGTCACTACTGAACTGGCAGAGAAAATAGAAAGCACATTGGTTACAAGCAGAGATATATCAATTATGCAGGGTTGTTACAATTAAACTGGAAGAGTAACTTATACGTATATTATCCTATATGTAAAAATCTGAAGATCTGTCTATGGAAACGAAGATATTATAAATAATCTGAGTATGAAATATTTGCAAAACAGAAATAACTATTGGTTTTAATATTTGGAGCTTAATATTACTTTTTGATGAAGATATATATTGTTAATTCTACTATAAATTTGAGTTGTGAATGAGTAGATAAGGGAAAAAAACAGACAATAGTAACACTAATAGTACGGCGGCTTTGTGAAAAATTGTGCACATCCTGCTACAAGTATGAAATTTGGCATAGACCTTCCTCAACTATTTTTCTTTTATTTCAGATAGGGAGGCATTTGCAAAAAATGTCTCACTTCCAGTAAAATCCAAAATGGCGTACATCATACTTAAATTAGCCCAATCTTGAAGGCTAGTATGTGAATACGTGTTAATGACATGCATCTATCATAATATTTGGTACAAACCTTTGTTACGTACTACTTTTGGATATATGATATAGATTAGATGTCTTCAAAAACCCTACTTCCGGTAAAATATAATATGGTGTACATTGTACTAAAATAAGCTTATTTTTAGGGAGGGTAATTGAAATGTGTTTTGAAGTACTGCTACTATCATTATATTGTGCAGAAACCTTTCTTTGGTGCTTTTCATGGATACAATGTATAAGACATATGTCTTTAAAACCCTAACTTCCGGTGATATCCAATTTGGCTTACATAGAAATGTTGATATTTTTTCATTTTAATATTCAACTTTTTTCAAAATGTAAAGAAAACGTTTTTTTTAGCAGGTCATTAAACTTTTGGCTTTAAGTCATCCTCAAAACCACTAATTTTATTCAGCTTTATATGTTTGAATACAAAGTAAACACTTCCGGTAAAAAAAAACAATATGGCGTAAATTACAAAGATGAGTCCATATCTTCGATGTAGAGTTTTAGATTGATTAAAACAAAATAAAGTCACTAAAGTTTTTGAACATCGTTAGAATGACTAATGTATGGCCGCAAATACATGTTTATTCACAATCGGAGAGCTTATTTTCCAAATTTACAAAGATCGTGGTATTGTTTCTTACATCTATAATGTACAAGCTCCTGATAAGATGAATAGGCCTCACAAAGAGTTGTCCAAAAGGGTTCCCATGGATATTTTTCCCTTGGCCATTCATAAGCGTCTGGACTAGTCAGCATAACTTGTTACTCATTCGCATCCGCAAGGGTATATTGCACGTTTTACTTGCTGAAAAAGACTAGACCGAGTCGTGGGAATAGCCTCAATAGTATTTCCTCTTCCAAAAACACATGTTTTCTTGCTTTGTTAACCCCATCTGATAACATTGTTCAATCTTCTAACAAATAAATGCAACAGTAGTATACCGCTGTTTAGAATTCATGAATCGATAAGAAAAAACAAATCCGGGTTAAATATAAGATAACAACAGCAGAATGTAACACACACAGAAACGAACTATAATGTAACAATGGCCATTTTCCTGACTTTTCCAAAACCACGTATCGTTCTATCAATGAGATTGTCAAATCCATATCTGGTCATGTTGGCTGATCAATCATCATTCTAAATGATCGAGTCACATTTTTAAACACAATCCATGTCACCAACGCAGTTCATTTTCCAGCAAACGTGTAATATCTCAATGCCTAGTGTATGTGAAAGGTCATCGATAGATATATATCTGAAGCTTTTCCCACTTCCAAACGCAAGCCAAAGTTCGTCTGCCCCTATGTCACTGAAAAACGAAGACAGCAACCTCAGTATGAACTGTTATGACTCAGTTAAGTCAGTGTTTCACTGCATCAGACACATGCATCTTGATTCAAGTGTCATCCTATTCATGTGAACATGGTGCTAAGCTTGAAACATCATCATGCGGTGGATAACACAGAACATTCTGAGCAATTGTTGCTACAACTACCTTTTCCTCAAAATCTATTGACCAAAGCTTTTGCGAATGAAAACTTAAAAGTTCTTTCTTATTGTCGTCACCACTCAGAAAATTTTGCAAATTTTGAGGATTTTGTTTTGACTCTGGATTTGTCTGTGTATTCCCTTTCCCCTAAATGTATATCTTGCTTCTTATAACAAATGCTCAGGATATTCTAATTTATCTACCTCGAGATGTTTCAAGTTTATCACCATATTCACATTAAGAGGCTGACAATAGAATCATGGTGCATGTGTCTGATGCAATGAAACTCAAACTTGCACGAGTCATGATTCGAATAATCGTTACTGATGATGCTGTCATTACTTTTTCGCTATTCCGTGACAGGGGTAGACGAACTATGGATTGTGTTTGGGAGGGCAAAAAGTTTTAGATAAATATATCCTGGCAATGAGTGTTTACAAACACTTATTGTGATCCATGTCTTTACCGGTTGTGATATGGTTCTCTGATTGCTTGAAAAGGAAAAAAAGACTGCGTGGGAGACATTGATGGCATTTGAAGATGTGACTTTAACATAAAAAATGATGATTGATCAGCCTAAATCACCGAGGTTTAACTGTAAGCTCACACAAACTTATCAGATTGGATTAACATGGTCAACGAATCAAGAAAATAACTATTTGCGCAAAAGGGAAGACTAATTGAGGGAATTCCCTCAACTTGGTCTAGTCTTTTCCAGTATGTAAAACGTGCAATATACTAAGGCATGTGTTTAGGGGGACGAGCTTGGAATTGGCCCTTATGCTACTCAGTTCAGGCGCTAATGGATGTCGAAGGGACAAAGATGATCACTTTTAAATAACTTACTCTTTCTAAGGCTTCATCATTTTGTCAGAAGCTTGTACATTGTAGATGTTCTGGGGAATGCGGTTAAAAAAAAACTACATCCTAAGCATCAGAAACAAAAGCCATAAAATCTTCAGTTTAAATGGACACATACTACAACAACTCAAGCATAACCCGTAACTAGGCCTACACATTTCGGAAGACCTCAAATGGACCACCCACATATTAAACGTGGCAAAGAAAGCAAATTCAACACTAGGCTCTCAAAGAAGAAACTTGAAATACTGCCCACAATATTACAAAAACTGCTTACATCTCGCTCGTTGATCAACGATGGAATATGGATCCATAGTATGGGGCCCCTACATTGTAACAAACATAAATTAGCTAGAAAGAAGGAATACAACGTCAAGCGCGGCAAGATTTATCACCATAGATTACAAGTCAAGAGAGGACGGGTGTTTCCAATATGCTAGCCGAACTGGAACTACAAAACCTCCGGACAATTACAAGACGAACAAGCTAGAAGTTGATATTTATGTACAAAGTGGTGTAGGGGCTGATTCCCGCTATTGAACCAGACGAATTTCCCCAAAAAGCACATCCTAAGTGAAAAATAACTACCAAGAAGTCGAAGAATACCACGCAACAAATATTTTGAAAAAGCAAATAAAGAATCACTCTAAGTATTTTGACATTCCACTAAGCAAAACACCACAATACACAAACTCATTCTTTGTAAAGACAGTGATCGCGTCGAATCAGCTAGACGACACTGTAGTGCGCGCATCAAGCGTAGAGAGCGTCAAATCTGCTCTTACGCCTCGTCAATAAATCGGCGGCGCTCTCTCAAACCGTTATATTAAAGCCAGAATTGGTATCAACAACGTATTCATACAGACACAGAGGATGTCGCGGTCGTTGTTAATGTGGACAATCGGGTCTCCCGTGCACTGCTTTGTTTGCATGTGGTGGTGACTGTGAATACACATGTATTTTTAGCCAACTAGTAGTAAATTGAAAAATGGTTTTAATACTTCAGTAATTTTGTTTTGTTTTAATCAATCTATCTAAAACTCTAAATCAAAGATATGGATTAAGGACTCATTTTAGAAATTTGCGCCATATTGTTTTTTTTACCAAAAGTGTTATTTAAAAATTTACAACAGAATAAAATTAGTGGATAACTAGAAGCCAATAGTTTAATGAAAAGCAAAAAGCCCAAAAAAACCATTTTCTTTACATTTTGAAAAAAATTGAATATAAGAATAGAAAATTGATATTTCTATGTTCGCCATTTTGGATATTACCGGAAGTAGGGTTTTTAAACAAATATGTCTTATACATAGTATTTATGGGAAGCACAAAAGAAAGGTTCCTGCACAATGTAATGATAGTAGTGATACATTAAAACACATTTCAATTACCCTTCCTAAAAATATGCTTATTCTAGTACTATGTCCGCCATGTTGGATTTTACCGGAAGTAGGTTTTTTGATATCTTATCTATATCATGTATCCAAAAGTAGTATATAACAAAGGTTGGTATCAAATATTATGTTACTAGCATGATAATAACATCTTTTCACATACTAGCCTTCGATATAGGCCTGATTTAAGTATGATGTCCGCAATTTTGGATTTTACCGGAAGTGAGACATTTTGTTTTATATGTCTCCCTATCTGAAATAAAAGAGTAATAGTCGAGGAAGGTCTATGCCAAATTTCATGCTTGTAGCAGGATGTGCACAATTCGTCTGAAATATGCTTGTAGCCGCCGGACTACTAGATGCGATTGCCAAATCACAGATGAAGAACACAACCACCAGAGGCATATTTAAGTTCTAATTGATAAATTGAAAATTATAATAGATGAAGATGAAGATTTTGACCATCAGATGCATTCAGTAATTATAATAGATGATACAGTTTTTATACTTCTTGATGAAGAACCCGACTACAAAAGACAAATTTTAATTCGATTAGATGATGACTACGAGAGGCAATCTTTTATTCTAAGTTTTTTGAAATTTCGGGAATTCGGCTACCAATAGCAATATTTGATATAAGTGAACCCCCCCCCCCCCTCCCCGAAAAAGATCCTTTGTAAATAGGGTTATCAAAGCTTGATTAAGCGGAAGTCATGTTCTGCTATTTTATTCTTTTAATTTTACCGGAACATTGATTTATATTGTATTTATATACCATATATGAACTATGCAGGCTCATTTGAGTATCCTTTTCTAATTTTTGATACAAGTGCACATGCTTTTTTTCATAGGAATTATAGATAACTACCATTGTAAAGAAGTATTTTCTACAAGTTGCGTTAGAGTGACTTTTTGTAAATATTTATTCTACATTATGTTTTTTTTTTTTATCAGATATAAATTATCTTGTTCATTATTTTTTTCTACCATTTGTATTATAATGAATTTTGTGTGTATATATATAGTCTAAAGTATTCTTTTTATCGTATATGAATTACAAGTGTTCCTACCATTTGTGTTATAATGAATTTTGTATTTATATAATCTATAGTATTATTATTATTTTTATCATCTATAACAAGTGTTCCCGCCAGTTGTGTTATAATGAATTGTGTATGTAAATATTAAGGTTCATTCTGTTGTGTATTAGTTTAACACATTAATCTCATGATGACAATATAAAATGAAATATTTGATGGTATTGTTTTTTTCTTTCTTTTCCGTATTTTACATGTTAAACTGATTCCGCACTTATTTCAGTTAATATTAATTAATGCAGTATACGGCTAGAGTTGTTCGGACATCAATATTTTTTTGAATCTAGCATGGAGTTTTACAAAACTTGGACTGTTCCTTTTTCAATAAAAAAAATATATTCAAAGCAAAAAATTTGATAAATTTTAAGTTTTTTACTATTCCATATCTTTTTGTGTATATAATAGAAAAGAAAGGATATGGGGTATCCAGTCATGACACAAAATCAATATTTACAAAGCAAAACAAAAACAAAGTGTCGCCTTGGAAACGAAACTAACAAAAACATGACCTCACTGCAAGTTTTAAAATGGCCTCTAGCACCGGTTTGAGTGGAATTCTTGGCAATCTGACGATCACGCCTCAACTGTGAATTGAAGAACACAACCATAGAATAATAGCAATTATATAAACCTTGCTAAAATCAAACATGTTCTGTCCTAATATAGCCTGACAAGCACACTGAAGATATCTGAAAACGGAACCATTAAGGCAACCTCGGTCGACATCGAGATAAATGTTATATAATTTGATGAGATTTATCAATAGGGTAAACAATAAGGGTATATACTCTGTAAGATGTTACACTACCAACGAGAGCCTGGTATTTAAATACACAGTAGAAAGTAGTACTAGTACATATAAAAAACAAAATAGTTCATACGCATAGGCGTAAATATCAAACTATGTAGAATATATTTTGGTAATTTTGGTATCAAAAGAAAGATAAAAAAACTGATGACCCTTGTCGAAAACACCTTTTTGTGCCCCACCTACGATAGTAGAGGGGCATTATGTTTTCTGGTCTGTGCGTCCGTTCGTCCGTCCGTCCGTCTGTTCGTCCGTCCGTCTGTTCGTTCGTCCGTCTGTCCCGCTTCAGGTTAAAGTTTTTGGTCAAGGTAGTTTTTGATGAAGCTGAAGTCCAATCAACTTGAAACTAAGTACATGTGTTACCTATGATATGATCTTTCTAATTTTAAAAACAAATTAAACTGTTGACCTCAATTTAACGGTCCACTGAACATAGAAAATGAAAGTGCGAGTTTCAGGTTAAACTTTTTGGTCAAGGTAGTTTTTGATAAAGTTGAAGTCCAATCAACTTGAAATTTAGTACACATGTTTCCTATGATATGATCTTTCTAATTTTAATGCCTATCTATATTTTGTACCCATTTTCACGGCCCATTGAACATGGAAAATGATAGTGCGAGTGGGGCATCCGTGTACTTTGGACACATTCTTGTTACTGACAGTTTTAAATAATACAAAAATGTATGAATTAATTCTTCAATTGAGGGCATACAAAGGCTGTTATTCAGATATCAAATACCTGTTTTTGTGTTTCCAAAGTGCCGGAAACCAGTACATGAACTCCTCCCGACGAAATCATAACAGATGTAGCCCGTCTTACTTAACACTTGTATTATTTTAGATAACTTCGCAGACATTAAAACACTGTTGAAAAATAAAAATAACACGTTTGATAATTTCATGCGACCGAAGCACTTTGCCGGATTTACCTTCATCAGGAACGCTCAAAGCAAAAAAATTGAAATCCGACGATGTATAAGTACCGAAACCGTTGACAAAAATGCCTAAAATAAAAAGCCAAAATTCATCTAAAGTCAACTTTGTCTAAGGGAGTTGTAACCTTAGTTTCTTAATAATTTCAAAATTTATAAACAGACAATTTTAGATAGTACGTAAAGAGCAAATATCTATTTACACTCAACACATGTTTCGTTAAATTTTAGACTGGATATCAATTTGTTAGACATCAATATTCATAAAATTTGATAAAGATTCATTATGGTTAGGAGAGAAAATACTGTTTTCTTTTGCATTTAACGTACATATATGTCTGGAATTAAATGTATATGTCAAAATTTTGCTTAAATCTTCATGGAATGTTATTACACTTAGAAACATTTATCCTCAGAATCAAGAAATGGCATCAGATGAACAAGTTTGATTTGTTTATAAATAAACTCATCATAGATACCAGGACTAAATTTAGTATATACGCCAGACGCGCGTTTCGTCTACAAAAGACTCATCAGTGACCCTCGAATCCAAAAAAGTTAAAAAGGCCAAATAAATTACGAAGTTGAGGAGCATTTAGGACCAAAATTCCTAAAAGTTTTGCCAAATACAGCTAAGGTAATTTCTGTAGTTAACTGATATATGAACTTTGACACTTTCCCCATTTCTATTCTCAATTTTATTGTTCTTATGTTGTGCTGTTTGGCCGCTGACTATATATAAGGTAAGAAGGGTTGAGTGCTCATACAAATATTATAGTACAAAGCTAGTATATTTTTTTCAGTGGTTGTAATTTGTTGAAAGCTATCTTATTTGTTGTTCATTGCTTTGTAGTTCATCAGGTGGTTTGAATTGTTTCTCATTTTGACATGTCAATCTTTATTGCTGCTTTCTTATCGATATGTGTATGCTTATATTTGTTAACTGAACATATAGCTGCTCAAATCCATTTTCAAATTTCTAGATAATTGTAAATTTGTTGTACCATTGGTAATTATACCAAATTACTTTCTTATATAAGGTTTTGTTTGCTGTTAATAATACAGTTTTACCCTGACCTCAGTTATAACAGTATATAAATCTTATATGCTTTGCATATCTGGAAATACGTTGATATGATTGGTCGAGAGGACTTCCGATAGTTGATCTTGACGTTGGTTATTTTTCGGTAGACGACGTTTACCGATCTTCTTTCCGTAACCAAGGTAACCAAGATCGCGGCGATAATAAAACCGACGTTAACAAAATTTATTTTCACTGCACGTTGAGTCGTTAAATTAAATAATACACAAAAACATTCGTTTTAATGATAGTAAGAGTTTTTGCAGTTTATTTTTAACAGGTAGCAAATTTCATTGAGTACATATTGTTGCGCTAACCAACAAGTATATTCATGAGCCAGGCAATTCAATGCCATAAATATACAATTTACATGTGATATATGTAACTAGTGTAGAAAATTTATTCCCAATCTCATACCTTAAAGAATTGTAAGGATTCAACGCCTTTTTAAATGAATTAAGTGGTGTATAAACTGGACCAAGTCACTCACAAAAATATCATAAAAGACTTATTTGTTTGTGAGTGAATTGGTCGAGTTTCATTGGTTATAAGTGCCAATGAGACAACTCTCCATCCAAGTCCAAATTTATAAAAGTAAACCATTATAGGTCAAATAGTTATCAAAGGTACCAATATTATAATTCAATACGCCAGACGCGCGTTTCGTCTACATAAGACTCATCAGTGACAAAATAATTATGAAACCAAACAAGTACAATGTTGATGAGCAGTGAGGACCCAAAATTCCCAAAAGTACGGTCTTCTACAAAGAGCCATGGATCACAACGAACAGCAAGTTATAAAGGCCCCCAACAGAAGCTACTATACAACCATTCAAACGGGAAATCAATGGTCTAACCTATAAAAAAAAAAACGAGAAACACTAATGATCCGCATCAAAAAACTACAACTTCTGAACATCAGAAGAGGGACGAAAGATACCAGAAGGACAGTCAATCTCATAAATCGAAAAACACTGACAACGTCATGGCAAAAATTAAAAAAAACAAACAGACAAACATGACATAACCTAGAAAACTAAAGAATAAGCAACACGAACCCTGACTTAGGACAGGTGCAAACAATTGCATAGATGAATTACATTGTCACTATAGTAGATATAAATTGTCTGTTACATGTAAAATGTTGTATATATTGTATCATTTGTATCACACCTGATAGATTATTCGTGGAAGTGAGACATATCGATCCTACATTCCATTTGTATCACGCCTGATAGATTATTCGTGAAAGTCAGACATATCGATCCTACATTCCATCCTCGACATCTTTAAATTAGGTTTAACTATGTGGTTTAATTTTCTTACACATAAATCATGTTATTTATATGGTTAAACCTTCATTGAATTGTTAAAACTTTGTACCGGTAACATTAACATTATTTGAACAATTGACAGTATCAATCAAATTCAAGGAATTTTACAAAAACAAGACAATAAATGTTTGACCTTAACAAATGGTACCTCATAACTTTGAATAATTCTTTATCTTATGACGTTTTACGGTGATTAATGTCATTCTAAAATCCGTCTGTCCGTCTATCCATCAGTTAATCAAAATAAAATTACCTTAATGAAACACACAGATTGAAGAAATAAAGTTTCATTCAATGTTCAAAAAGAATGGTTGGATGGTAAAGAGTTAAGAGAGTTTCGCATCTGCATAATTTGAACCGTGGCTACGCCATTGGCATTACTCGCTGAATTAATTTAGTTTTGGCAATTTTAACATGTCGCCCGCTCGAATTTGTTGTGGTAGATTTGAATGTCACTATGGTATCTTTTGTCTTGTTTTGTGATTGTACGCAGCTGTTGGTATTGTCTTTAACCTATGCATAATTCAGAGTTTAGTATGACGTCCATTATCACTGTACTAGTATATATATACTTTTTAAGGGACCAGCTGAAGGACGCGTACGGGTGCGGGAGTTTCTTGCTTCATTGAAGACCCACTGGTGGCCTTCAGCTGTTGTCTTCTATATGGTCGGGTTGTTGTCGCTTTGACACATTCCCCATTTTTTTTCTCAACTTTATTTATCAAATTAGTCACTTACAATACTGAAACTAGTCTTATCTGATTTGTGATTGGAAAAAAAAAATTAGGATACTATTATAAAGTAAAATCACAAAAATACTGATCTCCGAGGAAATTCTATCGGTAAGTTCCTAATCATAAGCAAAATCAAATGACAAAACACACCAAACGAATGGACAACAACTGTCATATTCATGACTTGGTACAAGCATTTTCAAATGTAGAAAATGGTGGATTGAACCTGGTTTTGTTTTACTCCGTTGGGACACATTGTAATGAATATTCTAATATTTTTACCCACAATGCAATATGCCGAGTTTTCCTGGTTTTCACACTGCTGTCATAGATGTCATTCCTTGAAGAAATGAAAGACAATTGACTCTCTAGACAATACCATGGTTTGATTTCTGTGATCTCCATATGTTGAAGTTGTTGTTAGGTTAAAGTCTGATTGTTGTTTAATAACAACTATTACTTTTCTCACAAGGAAGCTATCTAAATGATACAGTTGATATCATCCCTTCGTACGTTTTACAGACGACATCACGAGTTAGTTGGCCGTTATTGAATATATGTTCCACAGATGATAGCGAATATGTTCCAAATGTCGTTACAACAATCCCGTCCCCCTTTTCCCGAGTGTGATTTACCGAATGAGACTCAGTTTTAAATGGGGCTCGTATTGCTAAGTCTTTAACTTTCTATGTTGTGTTTTGTGAACTGTTTTTTTGTTGTTCTTTTTCTTTTTTATCGATGGCGTTGTCCTTTTATTTTCGCCTTGTGAATTTGAATGTTCCTCTTGTATCGTTTGCCTCTCTTTTTGTAAAAGATGAAGTATCATTAATATCTAACAAAACATTCGACTATCAGTTAATGATTAACGCAACATCGTGTCATGTTTGCTACAAATAGAGATGAACGTATGTTGATGACAATCGTAAGTTTACGGAACATGTGTTAACACGTGGGTTTAACATGTTTAATACAATAATTGTAGAGTCTTAACTATTGTTTTCCTAATCACGAGATACATATTTGTATCTGTTTTGTGCTTTCTCCTCTTCAATGATTTAGTCAAAGCAACTGATGTAGACGACCCGGGAAATGAGGATGATAATGTATTCTTATAAAACTTTGACAGATGCTTCTCCGTGACCAAAAATAGCATCCAATTAAAATAGTTCGATTTTTTTATTTGTTTAAGTAAACTTATAAATGACTTTTGTTTTTAGCAATCAACTACACACCAGCAGCAACCAATTCAATTCTTTATTACTTTAATCACATTATGCTTATCAGTGCAATAAATACAAATACATATCTATAACACAACATGACATAATACATCAGAGAAGCAAATATTTATCAAGTATTGACCAATAACAGTTCGGTCCTATGATTAAGTACATTAAACAAGAATTTACACAAATTACGCAAATCTTTTACATTTTCAGTGCTGAGAAGTTGCACTAATTTGAACGACGATGGACGTCTATAATAATAAGGTTTAATAAACTGTCTCCTTAAGTCTCTATATCATTCACATTGTAAAAAAAATGGAATTTATCTTCATTGATATTCAAAGTACAAAGAGTACACTTTAAAATCTAAGCTATTTATTCGATGATAACGACCTACTTCAACAAACAAATTATAAGAAGACAATCTAGGGCGAGCTAATTACACTCTTAAATTCATATGTTTAGTTAGATCTCTGTAAACATACATTATTGACAATATATTTATATAAATAACACTTAGATGAAACGTTCAGTTGATCATTCAAAGTCTGTTTTGCTTGATCAAATATCCTTTTTTTACAAGTAATAATACATTTGTATCAATGATTAAATTGTCTTGGTTATACCAGATCTCATTTAAACCTACGTTAAATAATAATTGTTGAAGTTGATAAATCCAACTGCTTCTTATATTACAGAAATTATACAGTTGTTCCCTGTAGCAGTTGCTTGTGGATAACAATTTTAACCAGTACTTCACTATTTTGTACATTCTAAAATATATTAAAGGACTATATCTATCCAATTCAAAATAAACCATAACATTTGTTTTACATTGTTTGACACCTGAACGAGTGTCAACAAAGAATAAATTGCATCAACAGTGCTGCTACCCGGGCGATATTCAAATAGCGCATCTGTAATAATATTCGTCTTTCAATATTTGGAGCTTTATGGAAGCCCCATATTTCACAACCATAACATAAAATACTGCTAATGTAAGTATCAAATAAATTCAAATATGTAAAAACATTCAAATACAATGACTAAACCTTCGACTTTAAACTAAAACAGCTTTTCTACTTTGCTCAGCTAAATGTTTTTGAGCTTTAACAAATTTACCGTTAAAATTTAACAGTACACCAAGGTAACACAATTCATCCACTATGTCATTAGCATTGCCATCATAATACCAAATTTCTTCGTATTTTACAAAACCTCCGTTTCTCAATACCATAATTTTTGTTTAGGCAATATTTACAGTCAAACCCCATTTATAAGTATGTAATAATAATGTGTCTAACATATCTTGCAAGCCAATAACTGAATCAGAAAATAAAATCATATCATCAGCATACATATGTTAAAATAATGACAAGTCTTGCGCTTCATATGGTATATAACTATTACGTAGAAATTCAATTTCAAAGTCATTTACATATAACGAAAAAAGTATAGGAGAAAGAACTTCCCCTTGCATAAGACCAACTGAACTTGTAAACTGCTCATAATAAAAACCATCAACTTTCACACATACTATTTCTGTAGAATACATTGATTTTAAAACAGACAGTAATTTGCCTGTTATACCAACTCTTGATAGTTTCAACCATAAGTTAAGTCTGGTGACGGAGTCAAATGCCTGTTTGTGGTCAACGAAACAGCAATATAAACGTTTTTTCTTGAAAAGTGCTTTCTGAACGAGTGTCAACAAAGAATTAATTTCATCAACAGTGCTGCTACCCAGGCGAAATCCAAATTGCGCATCTGTAATAATATTCGTCTTTCAATATTTGGAGCTTTATGGAAGCCCCATATTTCACAACCATAACATAAACTACTGATAATGTAAGTATCAAATAAAGTCAAATATGTAAAAACATTCAAATACAATGACTAAACCTTCGACTTTAAACTAAAACAGCTTTTCTACTTTGCTCAGCTAAATGTTTTTGAGCTTTAACAAATTTACCGTTAAAATTTAACAGTACACCAAAGTAACACAATTCATCCACTATGTCATTAGCATTGCCATCATAATACCACATTTCTCCGTCTTTTACAAAACCTCCGTTTCTAAATACCATAATTTTTGTTTTGGCAATATTTACAGTCAAACCCCATTTACAAGTATGTAATAATAATGTGTCTAACATATCTTGCAAGCCAATAACTGAATCAGAAAATAAAATCATATCATCAGCATACATAAGTAAAAGTAATGATAAGTCTTGCACTTCATATGGTATATAACTATTACGTAGAAAGTTCATTTTAAAGTCATTTACATATAACGAAAAAAGTACAGGAGAAGAACTTCCCCTTGCATAAGACCAACTGAACTTGTAAACTGCTCAGAATAAAAACCATCAACTTTCACACATACTTTTACTGTAGAATACATTGATTTTAAAACAGACAGTAATTTGCTTGTTATACCAACTCTTGATAGTTTCAACCATAAGTTAAGTCTGGTTACGGAGTCAAATGCCTGTTTGTGGTCAACGAAACAGCAACATAAACGTTTTTTCTTGAAAAGTGATTTCTGAACGAGTGTCAACAAAGAATAAATTGCATCAACAGTGCTGCTACCCGGACGAAATCCAAATTGCGCATCTGTAATAATATCATTATTCTCAGACCATTTTATTAGTCTTGAATTTTTAATAGATGTAAAAAGTTTCGCTAAATTACTGACTACACTGATTCCACGATAGTTCGCTGAATCGGACGAGTCGTCTTTTTTTTAAAACAGGAATTAACACTGCGAGTGCCCAAGATTTTGGAAAATGTCCTGATGCTAATATCTTATTGAATATTTCCTCTAGGAATGGTAGCAGAATATCCTTAAATTCAATGAATAACTCGTTAAATGTACCATCAATACCATGACATTTACCACGTTTAAGGTTAGAAATACACTTCAAAATTTCATCTCGTGTAATAATTTGATCAAGTTCATCATATGTTGTGTCGGAAACGGTCTCTGGAGTATCGACTGTCACATTAATACCATCATTTGTGACCAGATTTCTAAAATGTTCGAAGAATTCTGAAAGTGACACATCAGAAGTTTTGGCTCTCTTCTTTTGAAACAGTTTATAATATTTCTTTAGGTCGCTTTTACGCAATGTAGCTATCATTTCACCCTCTTGACGCTTATATTTTCGTTTTAGTTTATTTTCTAAAAGCTTGTTTTGTCTTTTAGACATAATTAATATTTAATGATTTTCAACATTTTTGTCTCTATTAAATGTATACATAGAACTAATGTAGATAGATCGAAGTCTTTTGCACTCGTAGTTAAACCATGGTTTGTCATCTTTATATCAGGTCGTCTTACTACGGATACGGTTACAAGTATTATTTGAATTATGTGAGTTACAAAAGAATGGTGAAATAATGTCCATCAAATTGGAAGTAAACTATTCAACATAATTGTCAATACCATCTTGAGATTTTTCAATATCAGAAAATACTATCTGGCTAAGTGAACCACTGTTTAAAGTTTAAGATTCATAACATTGAACTTTTAGCTCTTCCCTCCATCGGTAATTATTATATGAGATGTTTGACGTACCACTGTTACGCTCAAGCTCTTGTGAATCGTGCAATATGCACCGCAAGCGAACATGTAAAGGCGCGTGGTCACTAAAAGAAGTGAAGTTACAAACAATAAACTGGTCTATCATGTGTAAAAAGTCATCCTTATGCCGACCGTTCAAAATACGTAGACCAATGCTTCTACAAAGATTTAACAATTTTAAGCCGAACTCTTTAGTACTTTGATCTGGATTTCTTCTTACTGGTAGATTTATGTCACTTAAATACCCCAAAATATGGTTGAAACTATCAAAAATAGGGCCACATACATTGTCATTTATTATAAAATCATTAACTATAGCAGTTCTTGCATTCATATCACCTAGTAAAAATACTCTTGACGTTACTGATGAATATTTTTCAACAGAATTGAACAAATCTTAGAATAAATCACAATTATACATTTTATAAAAATTTAAATAGGCAGGAGGCAAATATACACACCCAATAAAATAATCAAACCAACAAGTTGATATATCCTTTAATACCTTTAGCCAGTGTATCGTTCTGAATATCAACTACTTCAACATACTTTGCAAAACAGTTTTTTTATTAACAAATATAGTCCACCGCCTTGTTTATATTTACTTTTTAGAGTGGCTTACAAATATAACCATCTACAATATCATCAAATGACTTATCAATCCAACACTCAGACAAAATAACAATATCACATGTTTTAATGTAAGATAAAAAATTTGGCTCATTAAGTTTATCATGTAAACCACCATTAATGTTCCAATACAAAAAGTTAATAAAGCAAACTAGGACACATCGATATGCTTCTCGATGTGACCTAGTTTGCACCTGTGTGCATATCTGCTAACACTTCAAAGCGAGATCCACTAGACGAGCCATCACTCACTGAAGATTTACTATGTTTTATACTTGAAACGTTCGGGGTTTTTTTTCGGCCACTAAAAACCCTGGACCCGACGATGTATCCGACATTCTATCACCTGACTGATCACGACGTGTAATTTGACTAGCTCGTTTGATTTAATCACAGTCTGCCCACCATCAATAAAAAGTTTATCTTTATTAAACGAAACTTGTTTATCTGACTCCTTTGCTTTTTTATACACAAGAAATAATAGTTTACGTTTTTCATGTATAGCTTTCGGAAAGTGTTCAGAAATTAAAATGCTTGACTCTTTTAATTTTCGAGAGTTTTGATGTACAGTGTCCCTTTGTTGGCGTTTTACAATTATGGGGCGCGGCTTACGCACAGTCCGAGTCGACTTGCTCACGAATTTCTTTCCTATCCTAAAGGCAGATGCTATTTCAATTGGTTCTCGGATTTATAGAGATAAAGCATCAAATTGTCCCGCAAGTTTTAACATTGTAGTTGTTCAAGCTGATCAACCATACTCCTGTTAACAACACGCAATGAATTTATATCATCGGCAATGACAGCCATGACAGATTTATTTTGTTCGAACCCTGCAGATATAAACTGCTGACTATTTTCAACGTCCTCAACTCGTTTCACAAGACCATCAATAACTGATCCCATTTTTGTTAACTTAGAGTCAATGCTTATAACTGATGACTTTATTTCATCAACCGAATTCATTCTCAAATTAAGATTGTCAATTTTATTTATCAGGTGGGACATCCATTCGGGTGGGGTGCTGAACGATGTAGGAGGAGAGGGTACAAATTCATTCCGGTCATTCCGGTATGCGCTGCATGCTGTAAAGGATAATGCTGAGATATAATATTAAATGAATTTGCATCCTGTGATGATGCAAAATTGACCGTTGGCATCACATTACCAGCAGATGAGTTTGTTATTGTTTGTGACTGTCATACAAGTGAGAGGTTTCGGGCTATAAAATCAATCAACCATTTTCTACATTCAAAATGCCTGTACCAAGTCAGGAATATGACAGTTGCTGTCCATTCGTTTGATGGATTTTATCATTTGATTTTGCCATTTGATAAAGGACTTTCCGTTTTCAATTTTTCCTCGAAGTTCAGTATTTATCATTGTTTATGTGATTTTACTTATTTTTTCATTTTTTTTTATATATTTAATATTGCCATAAAGCGCTAGGTTTGGCTAGACACACTTTAGGTTCAACATCCCCCCCCCTTTTCTCCATTTTCGTTTACCTTAAATGTCCAGTACCAAGTCAGTTGTCGTCTTGTTGTTCGTTGAATTGTTGTTTGTATTCTGTTGCACTTCAGTGTTTCTATTGTTTCGTTGATTATATTTATATTATAGTTGATTTGATGTCCTCGGTTTGTAATGTGGAATTGTTTTCTCTCAATCGATTTATGACTTTAGAACAGCGGAATACTACTGTTGCCTGTATCATGTTTATATATATGTCTTTGTGGAAATGACATATTTTTGATTAATTCTTCGCTAGGGACAACTATTCAAATGTAATGGTCATAAAACGTAATATAATGTAATATCTGTCTTTCTATGTTGTGGGGTTACTTTATTGTTTCTATGTTGTGGGGTTACTTTATTGTTTCTATGTTGTGGGGTTACATTATTGTTTCAGATAAGGGTGAAGGTTGGTACCTATTAAAACGTTTAAACCCGCTGCATTTTTTTTGCACCTTTCCTTAGTCTGGAATCTGATGTTAAGTGTGTGTCGTTTGTTGATGTGGTTCATAAGTGTTTCTCGTTTTTATAGATTAGACCGTCGGTTTTCCCGTTCGAATGGTTTTACACTAGTCATCTTTAGGGCCCTTTATAGCTTGTTGTTCGGTGTGAGCTACGGCTCCGTGTTGAAGACCATACTTTTACCTATAATGGTTTACTTTTACAAATTGTGGCTTGGATGGAGAGTTGTCTCATTCGCACTCATACCACATCTTCTTATAGGTTGCACTTTGTAAATACAGGTGTTTCTCAAACCACGCCTCTGGTGGGGAGACATGTAATATAGATAATAAATTATGTTTACGTACTGGTTCCCAGATATGATCCCTATGTTTGATATCGTATAGACAAAACTTCGGAATGATACAAGTAAATAAGCATATGCATGTTGGTGTTATTGAAATCTATGGGAACCCTAAAGTCGTGGTTGTGAAGAATTTTAGTATAAGTTTGAACTCTTAGAAGCTGCAAATAAACCACATAGCACTATAGTTTGCCCTTGGTATGAATAAGAAGTGCAAAAAACTTTCCATTCTAAAACCTCATAGTAAAAGTGGAACAGTTTCAGTCGTAAACGGTGTTCCCATTGGAAATTGCATTGCAACCTACATCTATGTGTGATTATTTAGTTGGTGTTGATGTTCCACGGAACCTTTGCGTCGTTCCTGTATGTACTTCTTGGGTTTTGACTAATGTTACGTGTTATACGGTTCCTGATATACATACAGCACCCATGCCTTGATGATCTTTTCTCTCATAGCTTATAAGTCAGTTGAAAATAAAACATTGTTTGAACTTTAAAAATAAGTTTTGTCTCAATTTTCTTAAACAGAGAAGAAATATATGTTTTTTTTATAAATATTTGTTTAAAGTCATAAGAAACCTCAAATTTAAAAAAATGATGCATATGTTTTTTTATAACTAAATGGATAGTATTCATTATACAACTTATGTACATATACTTTCTTCTGAGGAAAATTCTTTGATTTGTCCAGATTTAAAAGAAGTTTACTTATTTTTAATTGCTTGCTTCCAGGAAGCAATTCGCCGAAATATTTTACATATGCATAGTGACCTGAGCGTAACCCTCCTCGTGAAAATCCGGTGATCGCAATACGCATGGATCTGTCATTTAAATATTATCTAATTGTACATGTTAAACACGTGCTCAATACCCATGCTTTTTGTTATTTTTTTACTATAACGTGACAATCGATAAACTTCGGCCTCAAAACACGGCCTTTAATGAGCAGCCATAATTGTTAAATCACAACAGTCAGAAAAAATAAAATTGACGATTATACGATATATTTGCGTAAAAAATGATAAAAACAGTAGTATACCGATGTTCAAACTCATAAATCCATGGACAAAAAACAAAATCGGGGTAACAAACTAAAACTGAGGGAAACGCATTAAATATAAGAGGAGAACAATGACACAACACTACAATGTAACACACACAAAAACGGACCAAGCAACAGACAAAATCCCACGAGAATAACAAATATGACATCAAAACCAAATACATGAATTTGGGATAGACAAGTACCGTGACACGTCTTATCCCAATGTGAATTTACACTCAAAAATAAGAGAAAACAAACGACGCAACGTTAAAATGTAACACATACAGAAACGAACTATAATATAACAATGGCCATATTCCTTACTTGGTACAGGACATTTTTAAAGAACAAAATGGAGGGTTGAACCTGGTTTTGTGGCATGCCAAACCTCGCCTTTTATAGCCATGTGAAATATATCATTAAGATGACAACTCAACACTACAGGACTACAATATAAATAAAAATGGAGAATACAATTGACAAAGAAACACACGAACAACAGCCAACAAAAGGCAACAAGTTGAACATTTTGATACGCCAGAAGTGCATTTTATCCACACAAGATCTACTAGTGATGCCCAGATACAAAAGTTTGAAAGCCGAAACAAGCACAAAGTCGAACAGCATCGAGGACCAAAAGATCAAAAAGTTGTGCCAAAAACGGCCAGGGATGACTGTTAGTTACTAGAACATCCTTATCATTTAGAATAATTTATACTTTTGCAAACAGTAAATTTATAAAATTAAATTAGGAAACAACTGAAATACATTACATAACCAGAAATTTTCAACACAATGTGTAGACACATCCGAATATGTTTAAACCTCAACGCCAAGTGACATCATATTTGAAATTGTAAAAAATGACAAAAAATGATGACGTCATTTGAATTTGTAAAACAGATCATCAAAAATTGAAAAATGACGTCATTTGAATGAATAAGATAGAACTAGGACTGACCCAAGATTACATTTGAACTAAATACTGATATTGCACTTAATAACAATGCACATTTCAATATTTATTAATAGCAAACTAAGGCAGCAATTAACTATATTATAAAGCTATGCATTGGTTCAAGAATTGGATAAACATAATTTTTTCACCACTCACTCGTTTCATATAACTTTAATGCCCGCGTCACACTGTCCCGATTTTTATATACGGTGGACACCCGAATGCGAAAATTGTAAGTTCGTACGAAGTTGATCCCGATCTCGTTAAAATACCAAAAAGTGACCGAAGCAAGTACGATGATTAACGAAGTCTATACGATGGTGCCGAAATTATATACGATAGCAAAAGATGGACATACGAAGGTTAACCGAAGACGGGTATTTAAGCTTCATCTCTCAGCCGAAGCCTACACGATGGATCACGAAGGCTACACGATGGATTACGAAGGCTACACGATGGATTACGATGATAGCGCGATGGCCATACGATGTCTAAACTCAGACGATACATAAAAAATCAGAATAATGAAGAAAAAGTTGGTTTCCCTATATACGTGTACCTGCAGTGTTGGTGTACGAGGCGCGTTTATGATTTTCATTATGTTACTTGATATGAAAAATTGACAAAAAATAATATTTTACTTGTAGAAGTAAATCCTGAGCCTGTAATAGCTGCTCTTCTTGTTCCATTTGAATTAATAGAAACAACGCTGTCGCCTTTCTTGTTGTCATAGAATCATATGATATGAGCTCCATGTTTTGTGAACGTCTTTCTTAACTGTCGTATTATTTAAGCGATATTATCCCTCAACAATTGTTTAATATTCATAATTATGACACAAGACGAACGAATGACACGCAACATATAAAGTGTAGAACTGCATTTTACCAGAAATCTTTTTCTTCCCTCAGTTATTCGATCCTGGAATGCTATTCCGGACGATATCAGACTAAGTCCATCTAAGTTTACACTTAAACGTTACCTTAATCAAAATGTAAGTAAAATACAAAATTATTATTTTTATGGAAACAGGAAAGGACAAATATTTCATGCCAGACTTCGGATGGATTGTAGTAATCTGAACGAACATTTATTTAAGAGAAATCTTGTAGAAAGTAAAAACTGTACCTGTGGTAGAATCGAGAGCAGTAAGCATTTTCTTCTCGAGTGTAATAATTACTCCCTTGTCCGAAAACGTACGATAGAAAAAAATCCGTTCCCATACAATATAGAAACACTCCTATTTGGCTGCAATAACCTCAATCAAGAGGAAAATCTACTCGTGTTTAAACAAGTGCAACAATTTTTGGTAGATTCAAAGCGTTTTGATATATGGCGTCCTTCATGCATGATTAGGATCGTAATTGGGTGAGACAGTCTTGACAAAGTCCTAGCCTGTAAACACACTCCGCCGCCGGTACATATATATATAGGAAAGATTTGACAAAAAAAAAAGATCAATTGTTTTATTTGCAGTTATTTCCCTTTATCTTTTTTCTACAGGGAGACGGATTAATATAAGGGAAACCTTGTTTCCGAATCCTTTTGTAACATTGTATCACTGTATTTATATGTGTATGTCATGTACATGATTTTTTGAAATAAAATATGTTTAAAGTAACTGTCGTATTAGACTGACCAGTGCATATCGCGCATGACACTTTAAATGTATTTTAGCGCGAAAATTAACTTACATTTAGCTGGATTTATTGCCGTCGTAGTTCCATCTTTTCGCCTCCGTACTTTTATTCGATGGCAACACGACGGGATTACGAGGTCTTCACGAATTCGTGTTGTCATCGTAAGACCTTCGGGTAACTTCGTGATTCATTCGTGTAGACATCGTAATGTCAAAACTGCCCGATGGAAACGATGGAAACACGAATGCAATACGATGTTCAAAGATGCATTCCCGGTGACATTACGATGGTGAGGATGGTGATACGAACTCAATACGAACCCTCAACATCGGACGCACCTTCGGGGATTTTTTAACATGTTAAAAAATTTAGAACCCTTCCCGAAGTTGTCCCCGAAGGCTAGAAAAAGTGGCCGATGGTTCTACGATGGTTAAAGATGGCACTACGAATAGCCCGATCTGGATACGATCAGTCCCGATTTTGAAAATTTTCATAATCGTGTTGCCATCGGCGTAAAAATCGGGACAGTGTGACGCGGGCATAAACAATGGCCATATCCTGTAAAACAAGATAAGGAATGAGTGGATGGATTTATGAATTATATATAAACTAAGTATATCACTCCCTCTGAAAAAAAATGAACTAAGATGGATTTGTCTGTTATGTTACGGTAACCTTTGTACTTGCATGGTTCTATGAGAATAAACTATCTATCAATTTAGGTTATTAAGCTCTTCGACTGTTTCTGATTCTATACATGCTTAGCTTTCGAATATGCAGCTCTGTTCGTCATTATCAAAGACAAACACATTTATAAAGTCGTTTGTTTGTAGGTAAATAAAGCAATTGATAATGTTACTGATGTTTAAATGATTACAGCTATTTTCCTAATGCATGTAGAGTAAAACTGTGGTAGGCTTGCTTGCTTTGTTTGTATAATTGTTTATTCAAACTTTGTAATTAAGATTGACATCTCCAAACAATATATATGACATAATTAAACCTGTATATATAATATTTGAATTCAATTGGACATTTTCCCAAATAACTACACAATATACAAACAAAGCAATCAAAATAACCAAAGTCTTCATCTAGATGCTTAAGGAAAATAGCTGTAATATAAAAAAAAAAGGATAATCGTTGTTCCTATCAAGAACATTTTTTTTTTTTAGGATGGATCCTTGCACTGTTGGTTGTCCACTAAAATATGCAGTCCGACTTGATGGTCAGCCAGCATTTTCTGTTAATGACACTATGGTATACACCAAACGCCAGGACCAGAGTGTATTGGATTTACTTTTGAAGAAAAAGTAGAAGAGACAGTGCCTTTGAACAGCAACTAAATAGAAAATATGCAATTGATTTATTTTATCATTTTACTACTTCCATCAAGTAAAAAATAAAATAACATATAAAAGGTTTTATGCTTGATTTTATATTTCAAGATAACATTGGGCATCGGTGGTCTAAGAATTCTTAACTGCTGTGTTACTAACCTGTGAAGACTCAGGTTGTGTGTTCGAATCGTGGTAGGTGCGCTCGACTTCAGTCATAAATGAAAGCACTAAAATTGTAAATTTTCTTGTCGAAGGTAGGTGACTCTCACCTGACATCAACCAATAAAAGATGATAGCCAAGAACTTGTTAAATTGTCCTAAAAGTGGCGTTAAATACCAATAAATCAACTAATCAAGGTAACAACAAATAACAAATGGTCCAGATAACTTGACTAGGTAATGACACTTAACCTGATTGGGTTAACCTTGTGTAACACGAACAAACGAAGACACTTTTGCTATCTGGATACTATATCGAAAAAGTAAAGCACACACTAACAACAACTGGCATATTTTGTTCCAATGCAACTACCCCAAAAAAAAAAAAATACTTAATTTTAACACTTTTCATCGAGTTTTGTTTTGTAAACGTCAGTTTTTCATTGATCTACCGTTGGTTGTATGACGTTAAATTTTTATTTTTATTTTCTGTGAATTATTCTGAATTCTAAATATTATCGATGAAGAATATTGCCTTTGCTGAAAGCATTGATTCCTTTATTTGAAGGAATTGTACGTTGTCAACAAGTTTTAAAATAAATGTACAGGTTTTAAAAAAACGGATAGAGCTATAGCACAAATTAAATCACATTGACAATACTGTATTTTCGAGAAAATGTAATATTACATTTCATGTCCCTTGATGATATCTTTCAAAGATTAAATTAAGAAATTATAAGGCAGTGAAACAAATGTCTTTTGTAACGTAGTGTAACCCAGTGGACAATAAAGATGTAAAAGAATGTAATTTCTAATCAACATTTCCGCTGTTGATTATATCAGTGGAATATCTACAAGGCGAAAGCGAATCCGGATTACAAATTGAGATTGCGGAAAACACATTCACTCAAAGAGTAAAACAACGGGATATCAGAAACTCTGATCTGCAACAAGAAAAAACATACATAAGAACGGACTATTGGATAACAATTGCAATATCCTCGACAGTAAAAAGTAAACTTGTAAACAAAACTCTGAGGAAAAATTCAAAACGGAAAGTTCCTAAGCAAATGACAAAACCAAAAGCTAAAACATATCAAACAAATGGTGAACTACTTTCATTTTCCTGCATTTTCTTATTAAACGTTTTATAGCTTGATAAGATAAGTTTCCCGTATTGAATGTAAATTTCTGGGATCGGTAAACAAGATCTCTTGAAAATAAGGATATACTGACCCGATAAAAATAAGTTTTAAGTAATCAAAAAAACAACAAGCAAACTTGAAATTCAAATCTACAGGTTTAAAGTAGTTTGTGGTAACGATATACCTGACTTATTAATATGCCATAATATTACGTTCATTGAAATTCAAAACTTCACAGCAGACGCGGGCAAACTTGTTATATATAACCTCTTTGAAATTGAGCCAATTGAACATCACCGTCAAAAAAGGATAAATAACAATAAGGAACGAAAAATTGCCCCTTTTGTCATAAATTTCAGCGTATATTTTTCCGTTAAAAACTGACATATTTAAATATCTAGGTAGGACAGTCATTTCCATTTATTTTTAATTTATCTTAATGAAGACCCTTCTGGATCAATTTTTAGAAAAGTATAGATTATCTAACTTAAAGTATCAGCAATATAACGGTAAGTTTTATTTAATTTATCAACTAAATGCAGTTTAGACAGGTCTTTATTGAGTTTGGTCATACACTGCAACTTTTAACAGTACAAGAACGAGTCTGATATTACGGGGGCGCAATTGGTGCCCATTGAAATGCCTACAACCTGTCGATAAACTTACTAGAGGCTGAGATGAAACGATATTTTACTGTTTTTGTCGGAAGTTAAGGCAACCAATACATAATAAAGACCTTCATATCTTCAAAAAGAGGCATTGATCTGTGATGTTGTTATGATAGTTTACTATATGACTCTATTTGGAGCCAACATATTTGAATGACCAATATTTAAAACTTCATTCTTGAGATAGTTCGTATAGTATTTACGGCGTTCCAGTACCACATTGTAGACTGCTTTGTCGACCGATGTAAACACTCAACGCATTGCGAGTAAGTTAAGTGTGTTTTATTCTACAAATAGGTTTATTGTGTAATCTCTTATTTATTTTTTAAATCATTTTTCAAAATGTAATATTCGAATATCGACAACATTCATACATTTATTTATGTATGTATAAGAATCTAAATATGTTTTTTTCGTTTACACCAATTTTTACCATATATTATTAAAGATCCTCTTTCATGATCTGAATTTACTCTTTCCAATCTATTTTAGACAGAGGACGATATTTTGGTCCTTTTTCAAAAAGTTTGGAACATCCCTGTCTTGGACGACATTGATGTCCCCAAAATAACATGGCCATAGTCCCAATCAGAGGAGAATCATTTTCTACAATGACAGCTGATGTTACTGACGTAGAATTAAAAATAAAACTTCTGTTTGTTTTCTTTCTTTCTTTTGAATGTATATCAAATAATAGGTGGTTCTGTGTTATCAAAATAGGGAAGTATACAGTTTTGAATGTCGGTGTCATTAAATATACTAGATACGTTGATTACATCAAAACCTCATGTGGATACTCAATGCTCTTAAAAAATGGAAAACAACACGTTAAATAATTCAATGCGTCTGAAGCGCTTTTCATGATTTTCCTTCATCAAAATGCTCAAAGCCAAACATTTGAAATCCTAAGATGGATAAGTATCGAAAATCGTTGAAGAGCTATATATGTCACAACTACCTGAAATAAACAGTCAAATTCAACTGTGTACTTGTTTTGCCTTATTCATATTTTTACCTGAGCGTCACTGATGAGTCTTATGTAGACGAAACGCGCGTCTGGCGTACTAAATAATAATCCTAGTATCTTTGATAACTATCTACACCACTGGGTCGATGCCACCCATGGTATTACAGCCCAAAAGTCAACACTTCGGTGTTGACAAGAAAATCAATAATGTATTCATTTTATAAATTTCCAGTTTACAGACATGCCATGGAACAAGTAAAACCTATGGTCTGTCTTTAACGTAAAAACTACAATGAATGACCTGCCTGCAATGGAACAATTGTACCAAATGGTCTGTCTGTTATTGAACAACCACAATCAATTACCTGTCTGCAATGGAACAATTGAAACAAATGGCCTGCCTGTCATTGAACAACCACAATCAATTACCTGTCTACAATGGAACAATTGAAACAAATGGCCTGCCTGTCATTGAACAACCAAAATCAATTACCTGCCTGCCACGGAACAATTGTAACAAATGGCCTGTCTGTCATTCAACATTACAATCAATGACCTGTCTGCAATGAAACAATTGTAACAAATTGCCGGTCTATCATTAAACAACTACAATCAATTACCTGTCTGCAATGGAACAATTGTAACAATTGGCCTATCTGTAATGTAATAAAACAACTACAATAAATTACCTGTCTGCACTGAAACAATTGTAACAAATGGCCTATCTATAATGAAACAACTACAATCAATTACCCGTCGGCCACGGAACAATTGTAACAAATGGGCTATCTGTAATGAAACAACTACAATCAATTACCTGTCTGCAATGGAACAATTGTAACAAATGGCCTATCTGTAATGAAACAACTACAATCAATGACATGCCTGCTATGGGACAAGTGTAACCAAAGGTCTGTCTGTAATAGAATAACTTCGATCAATTACCCGTCTGCCACGGAACAATTGTAACAAATGGCCTGTCTGTCATTCAACATTACAATCAATGACCTGTCTGCAATGAAACAATTGTAACAAATTGCCGGTCTATCATTAAACAACTACAATCAATTACCTGTCTGCAATGGAACAATTGTAACAAATGGCCTATCTGTAATGAAACAACTACAATCAATTACCTGTCTGCAATGAAACAATTGTAACAAATGGCCTATCTGTAATGAAACAACTACAATCAATTACCTGTCTGCAATGAAACAATTGTAACAAATGGCCTATCTGTAATGAAACAACTACAATCAATTACCCGTCGGCCAAGGAACAATTGTAACAAATGGCCTATCTGTAATGCAACAACTACAATCAAATTACCTGTCTGCAATGGTATAATTGTAACAAATTGCCGGTCTATCATTAAACAACTACAATCAATTACCTGTCTGCAATGGAACAATTGTAACAAATGGCCTATCTGTAATGAAACAACTACAATTAATTATCTGTCTGCAATGAAACAATTGTAACAAATGGCCTATCTGTAATGAAACAACTACAATCAATTACCCGTCTGCCACGGAACAATTGTAACAAATGGCCTATCTGTAATGAAAAAACTACAATCAATTACCTGTCTGCAATGGAATAATTGTAACAAATGGCCTATCTGTAATGAAACAACTACAATCAATTACCCGTCGGCCACGGAACAATTGTAACAAATGGCCTATCTGTAATGAAACAACTACAATCAATGACATGCCTGCTATGGGACAAGTGTAACAAATTGCCTGTCTGTAATAAAACAACTACAATCAATTACCCGTCTGCCACGGAACAATTGTAACAAATGGCCTATCTGTAATGAAACAACTACAATGAATGACATGCCTGCTATGGGACAAGTGTAACCAAAGGTATGTCTGTAATAGAATAACTTCGGTCAATTACCCGTCTGCCACGGAACAATTGTAACAAATGGCCTATTTGTAATGAAACAACTACAATCAATGACATGCCTGCTATGGGACAAGTGTAACAAATTGCCTGTCTGTAATAAAACAACTACAATCAATTACCCGTCTGCCACGGAACAATTGTAACAAATGGCCTATCTGTAATGAAACAACTACAATGAATGACATGCCTGCTATGGGACAAGTGTAACCAAAGGTATGTCTGTAATAGAATAACTTCGGTCAATTACCCGTCTGCCACGGACCAATTGTAACAAATGGCCTATCTGTAATGAAACAACTACAATCAATGACATGCCTGCTATGGGACAAGTGTAACAAATTGCCTGTCTGTAATAAAACAACTACAATCAATTACCCGTCTGCCACGGAACAATTGTAACAAATGGCCTATCTGTAATGAAACAACTACAATGAATGACATGCCTGCTATGGGACAAGTGTAACCAAAGGTATGTCTGTAATAGAATAACTTCGGTCAATTACCCCTCTGCCACGGAATAATTGTAACAAATGGCCTATCTGTAATGAAACAACTACAATCAATGACATGCTTGCTATGGGACAAGTGTAACAAATTGCCTGTCTGTAATAAAACAACTACAATCAATTACCCGTCTGCCACGGAACACTTATAACAAATGGCCTAGCTGTAATGAAACAACTACAATCAATGACATGCCTGCTATGGGACAAGTGTAACAAATGGCCTGTCTGTAATAAAACAACTACAATCAATTACCCGTCTGCCACGGACCAATTGTAACAAATGGCCTATCTGTAATGAAACAACTACAATCAATGACATGCCTGCTATGGGACAAGTGTAACCAAAGGTCTGTCTGTAATAGAATAACTTCGATCAATTACCCGTCTGCCACGGAACAATTGTAACAAATGGCCTGTCCGTAATTGAAAAACTACAATCAATGACCTACCTGCTACGGAACAATAGTAACTAATGACCCGTCTGTAATTGAAAAGCTACAATGATATGTCTGCCATGTCATGGAACAAGTAGAACCTATGACCTGTTTGTAATGTATAGTACTACAATCAAAGGCCTGTCTCCCATGGAACAAGTGTAACCAATATGGCCTGTCCGTAATGGAACATCTACAATCAATCACCTGCCTGCTATGATACAAAGATAACTAAATGGCCTGTCCATAATTGAACAACTACAATATATGACATGCCTGTCATGGAACAAGTAGAACCTATGGCATGTCTGTTATGTAAAGTTCTACAATTAATTACCTGCTTCCTATGGAACAAGTGTAAGGCTTGTCAATAAAGTAACCAATGTAAACAATGGCCTGTCTGTAATTGCAAAACCACAATCAATACACCGATTGTTATGGAACAATAGTATTTAATAGCCTCTCTGTAATAGAACTACTACATTTAATGACCCGCCTGCCATGGAACAACAGTGAACACTTGCCTCTCTGTAATATACCAACATCAATCAATAACCCGCCTGCCATGGAACAATAGTAACCAATGTCCTCTCTGTAATAAAACAACTACAATCAATGGCATGCCTACCATGGGACAAGTGTAACTAGTTGCCTGTCTGTAATGGAACACTTACAATAAATCACCTGCCTGCCACGGAACAATTGTAACAAATGGTCTGTCTGTCATTCAACATTAAAATCAATGACCTGTCTGCAATGGAACAATTGTAACAAATGGCCTGTCTGTCATTAAACAACTACAATCAATCACCTGTCTGCAATGGATCAATTGTAACAAATGGCCTGTCCGTAATGAAACAACTGCAATAAATTACCTGTCTGCAATGGAACAATCGTAATAAATGGCCTGTCTGTAATGGAACAACTACAATCAATTACCAGTCTGCCACGGACCAATTGTAACAAATGGCCTGTCTGTAATGAAACAACTACAATCAATGACCTGCCTGATCTGAACAATTGTAACAAATGACTTGTCCGTAATGAAACAACTACAATCAATTACCCGTCTGCCACGGAACAATTGTAACAAATGGCCTGTCTGTAAAGCAACAACTACAATCAATTACCCGTCTGCCACGGAACAATTGTAACAAATGGCCTGTCTGTAATGCAACAACTACAATCAATTACCCGTCTGTCACGGAACAATTGTAACAAATGGCCTATCTGTAATGAAAAAACTACAATCAATGACATGCCTGCCATGGTACAAGTGTAACCAAAAACCTATCCGTAATGAATCAACTTCAATATATAACCTACCTGCCACAGAACAATTGTAAAAAATGGCCTGTCCGTAATTGAAAAACTACAATCAATGACCTACCTGCTACGGAACAATAGTAACTAATGACCTGTCTTTAATTGAAAAACTATAATCAATGACATGCTTACTATGGTACAAGGGTAACCAGTGGCCTGTCCATAAATGAACAACTTCAATATATGACCTGCCTGCCATGGTACAAAGGTAACCAATGGCATGTCCATAAATAAACAACTACAATATATGACCTGCCTGCCATGGAACAAGGGTAAGCAATGGCCTGTCCATTAATAAACAACTACAATATATGACCTGCCTGCCATGGTACAAGGGTACCCAATGGCCTGTCCATAAATAAACAACTACAATATATGACCTGCTAGCCACGAAACAATAGTAACCAATGTTCTGTCTGTAATTGAACAGCTACAATCAATGACATGCCTGCCCTGTCATGGAACAAGTAGAACCTATGGCCTGTTTGTAATGTAAAGTACTACAATCAAAGCCCTGCCTCCCATGGAACAAGTGTAAGGCCTGTCAATTATGGATAAAATGTAACCAATGGCCTGCCTGTAAATATAAAACTAAAAAAAATGAAAAAAAACAATGATCCGCCTGCCATGGAACAATAGTAACCAATGACAATCTCTGTAATAGAACAAATACAATTAATGACTCGCTTGACAAGGAACAATATTAACAAATTGCCTCTCTGTGATAGAACAACTGCAATCAATGACCTGTCTGCTATGGTACACGTGTAACCAATGGCCTGTCTTTAATGGAACAACTACAACCTATGACCTGCCTACAATAAAAACAAATGTAACCAATGGCCTGTCTGTAATTGAACAACTTCAATCAATATCTGTCATGTAACAAGTTTAGCTAATTACTTGTCTGCAATGAAACAACTACAAGCAATAACCTGCCAGCCACGGAACAATAGTAACCAATGGCATTTATGTAATGGAACAACTACAAACAATGACATGCCAGCAATGCAACAAGTGTGACCAATGACCTGTCTGTAATAGACATCTACAATTAATGACCTGTCTGCTATGGGACAAGTGTAAACAATATGGCCTGTCCATAATGGAACATCTACAATATATGACATGCCTGTCATGGAACAAGTAGAACCTATATGTCTGTTATGAAAAGTTCTACAAACACTGACTTGCTTCCTATGGAACAAGTGTAAGGCTTGTCAATAAAGTAACCAATGTAAACAATGGCCTGCCTGTAATTGCAAAACTAAATCAATAAACCGCTTGCCATGGAACAATAGTAACCAATGTCCTCTCTATAATAGAACAACTACAATTAATGAACGCCTGCCATGGAACAACAGTTAACAATTGCCTCTCTGTAATATACCAACACCAATCAATAACCCGCCTGCAATGGAACAATAGTAACCAATGTCCTCTCTTTAATAGAATTACTATAATCAATGGTATGCCTACCATGGGACAAGTGTAACTAGTAGCCTGTCTGTAATTGAACACTTACAATCAATCACCTGCCTGCCACAAAACAATAGTAACCAGTAGCCTCTCTGTAATGGAAAACTACAGTCAATGACCTACCTGTAATGACACAAGTGTAACCAATAGCCAGTTTGTAATTCAACAACCTCGATCAATGACCTGCCTGCAATGAAACAAGTGTAATCAATGGCCTGTCTGTCTGCTTTGTACATCGATAGTTTTTTTTTATAAAACATAATTGTATGTAATGCACGCTCTAACAATTTCAAAATAAATCTTTTTGACTTTAAAAGAACAATTTACTAAGTAATACTGATTTCTCTGTACTCACATTTTTTTTTCTTTTTTTTTTTATCCTTTTCTTAAGTTCAATCAGACAAATGTCAAAGTAATAACTTCCCTGGAATGTTAATCTTTTTTATGACAAATCACGTATATTTGTTTTTCCAATCTAATTTGTCACAAAAAAGGTGACCATATATGACGACTTTACATACAATGAACATAAAAGTGCACATCGTTTCCGAGATTCTGGGAAAAAAAGATAAGATTTTCCTTCTCATAGTCTAAAATTAATTAGTGAAACAAATTTTATAACAAATCGCGTTAAATCGACAAATACATTTCTAATTTGTACACAACACAACAAACAACGCTGTTTATAAAATTATAGAAAGCGATGAAAACATGAATTACTGCAGTCGATGAAGGGGTAAAATGTATTTCTGTCGGTGTAAAAACAATCTTTGTATAAATATCACAAGTATCATATACCACCTGATTTAAACATTGTTAAATATTGAGGTTTTTTAGATTTACTGAAGTGTATCCGTGTTTGTGTGACAGAATGACTTCTTTGTACACACTGTACATTTAAAGCGTTGTGAGGAAGATTACTTTATTTTTGGAGAGGAATATCTTAGTAAATTAATTTCCAAAGTGAAGATATTCATTGCAGACATCGGTAAGTTACTCTAACATCAAGCTACGACAATGTCTTCGTTATTTGTACTTTTATTTGTATCATGTGTTTCCTTACTTCTATATTAATCAACATTATGTGTGATTTATATCATCGTTGTGTAGTTGTTTATATTTCCTGCTGAACAATAGGGTGAAAGATAATTGATATATAACCAGTACATGACCTTGATCAAATGTATCATCGTTGACATTCATTATTATCTTGATGTATCTTAACATTCTTTGGCTTGTTGTCTGTTCAGCTGTCTCGTTTCTGCAGTTCGGCTATTTGTCGATGCAGCTCTCTCCTTTCGTAGTTCAGGGTGTGACTTACAATTGTGTTGTATATATGGTATTTAAACTGCGGATGTTTGTCTTCTTGATTTTTTTTACTGGTGTTTTTTTTTTTATTGTGCACGTCATTCTTATTTAATTTTGTTTAACTCATGTTTTAATGCTTATTTTAATTTTGACGTCACTATTTCTTTTATATAAATATAAATATAAAGTCATGCAAAGGTACGATGTAGTAAAGATAAATATGTAATATTTCACCGATACTTTATATAAGGTCTACTTTTATAAAAAAAAAAATCGTCCTATAAACTGTCCTCAGAAGTTTAAATGACTGATTAACTTCTTTTGTCAGTCACTTCTTTAGTGAATTCTATTTTAAGGTGGATAACATAGCAACTCACTGTTGTGTATTATAGGTAGACATGTGATACTCTGTCTTAATATTAAATGTCATACAAAGCACATCGGTTGAATGATTTCACTACTATAATGATAATATAAGCTCTTTAAATTTATAAAAACAAATGTATTTGCTGTCAAGTTTTAAAGGAGTGCTTCTTTTAAATATTCAAGTTATTTTATCGATCTACATATTTTCTGATACACATAATACAGCGATGTAGCAGTTACGTTTTATTACAAAAAATCATGTATATGACGTTCACACATATATACAGTAATACATTATTACTAAGGGATTTGGAAACAAAGATAAACAGAAATAACTTCAAATGAAAAAGTCTTCCTACCAACCTCTGACATAAGTCTACACCGTCATTTAGAGACATCCTTCATTGATTTAGGTAAGTGTTATAATGATATGCGTTTTACTTCAATGATTAAGTTCAATTATATTTGATAGATGGTTGCACTATTTGCTTACAGTTAACCAATAGTTGTTCTTACTTCTAAATGCCGTTTGCTTTTGTGGAGAACAGCAAATACAAATTTAAAAATTCAAACCTATCAAAAGAATGCAAAACAACTCTCATATTCCTAACTTTTGTTTTAAGTTTTGTAAAATCAATAGTAGTTTCTGACATTGATCAATATATAGTGCCATGTCCTCTGTACATGGTGTAATTCTTTTTAATAAGTAAATGTTGAAAACTAGCATAAATGACAAAAATATAAACCAATATCTTGCTTTTATTTTTGCAAGGTTACTACAAGGCGTTCAATGCTTATTATAACTTGTCTGAAAACAAACGAGACTGGAAGTGTTCTGTTCATTTTTTTTCATTCAAACATTTGTTTAAGGTATGGTTGATTGGTTCCTGATGCTTTCATTTGACAAATCTTGCTACCATACTGTACCACTGTTCCACACTGTCATTTAAAGGTCATTTCCGTTGATTTAGGTAAATGTTGTCATATACTTAAATTGAGAAGAATTTTAAGAATTAATAGATATGTGCTCTGTCCCAAGTCAGGAGCCTCTGGCCTTTGTTAGTCTTGTATTATTTTAATTTTAGTTTCTTGTGTACAATTTGGAAATTAGTATGGCGTTCATTATCACTGAACTAGTATATATTTGTTTAGGGGCGAGCTGAAGGACGCCTCCGGGTGCGGGAATTTCTCGCTACATTGAAGACCTGTTGGTGACCTTCTGCTGTTGTTTTTCATTTGGTCGGGTTGTTGTCTCTTTGACACATTCCCCATTTCCATTCTCAATTTTATCTCACTACTTGCATCAGATCGGTATTTTCTCTTTCTCCTAAATACGTTATGATAAGTGGAGAAACAAATTGACTCCTCAATATTTCCTTTGTTTATGTGTCGTTCTCTTATAAGTTTTTGACAAGGAGTCAAATGCTTCTTATTATTTTTCTGAAATTCTAAACAAAGGGAATAGTGTGCAGTTTAATATTAATTTTAATTAGAGCCCCTTTATTGATCAGTCACTACAAAAGTAAAAAAGTCTGAAAAGACCAGTTTTTGTCTGAATTTGCATGAATTTTTACTCGATATTCTTTATTTGTCTGATTATTTTTTTTTAATTCTTAACATAGTATTTATTTGTCTATTAAGGTTCTTGATTTTTCTTGACATGTGTCTTGCCAGAATGAACATTGTCTAAAAATTTCTCGACACTTCCTGTATCATCTGATAAGAGTCAGGATTAGTCTCGACCAATTCTTGACTGTCTTAAATGTGTCTCGATCAGTCTTGACATATTCTTGACATTCTTAATAATGTCTGAATATGTCTTGACCCATTCTTGACCATCTTAAAGCTGTCTGAATATATCTCGACACATTCTTGGCAGTCTTATATATGTCTTGACACTATCTCAACAGTATAAATTTCGCCTGAAATGTGTACAAACTCATGCTGCACTGTTTATGACTTTCTATTGCTGTGATAGACTCCTTTTTATTATAGCTAAACTACACTTTGAAAAATCAAGGATAAATTTTGTATAGTAAGAAACCCTGTGGGTGAAAATGAAGTGGAAATACTTCGAATAACCCCCATGTAGTTAATTAATTGTTTCACTTGGAATATATGTCAAATAAAGGCAACAGTAGTATACCGCTGTTCAAACTCATAAATCCATGGACAAAAAACAAAATCGGGGTAACAAACTAAAACTGAGGGAAACGCATTAATATAGGAGAACAACGACACAACACTACAATGTAACACACACAGAAACGGACCAAGCATCAGACAAAATCCCACGAGAATAACAAATATAACATCAAAATCAAAAACATGAATTAGGGATAGACAAGTACCGTGACACGTCTTATCGCAATGTCAATTTACACTCAAAAATAAGAGAAAACAAACGACGCAACGTTAAATTGTAACACACACAGACACGATCTATAATATAACAATGGCCATATTCCTGACTTGGTACAGGACATTTTTAAAGGAAAAAATGATGGGTTGAACCTGGTTTTGTGGCATGCCAAACCTCGCACTTTAATGACAATGTTAAATATAACATTAAAATGACAACATAATATTACAGGACTGCAATACAAATAAATAGGAGAACGTATTAGACAAAGAAACACATGATTAATGAATAACAAAAAGCATCAGATTTAAAATTTAATACGCCAAAAACGCGCCTCGTCCACAAAAGACTCACCAGTGACGCCCAAATATAAAAGATCGAAAGCGAAAAAAAGTGCTAAGTTGTACAGCAGTGGAGATCAAAAGTTTAGAATGGTTGTGTCAAATACGGCTAAGTTTTTATGCTTGGGATAAGAACATCCTTATTATTTAGAACAATTAATGCTATTACAAACAGTAAATTTTATCAAATGAATATAACAGATATACATAATGAAACTGAAGTATTAACTCATTACATAAAACAAACATGAATACATAATGAAAGACCAACACACAATAGACACACCCGACTCAGTCCAGGCCTCAATGCAGTAAATTATGAAAATGACGTTACATACGATGGTGAAAAGGCATAAAAAATTACGTCACATTTGAATATATGAAATTTCTGAAACAGCAGAAAAATGACGTCACATATGCATGATATGAAAAACTATATCTCAAAAATAAGATAGAATTAGGATTCATTAAAGATTAAAATAGAACTAAATACTGATATTGCATTTAAACACAATGCATATTGCAATACTTATTAATAGTTATCAAAGTTACTGACAAACAGCATTTAGATTTTCTATCCCTAATTCATGTATTTGGTTTTGATGTTATATTTATTGTTCTCGTGGGATTTTGTCTGATGCTTAGTCCGTTTCTGTGTGTATTAAATTTTAGTGTTGTGTCGTTGTTTTCCTCTTATATTTAATGCGTTTCCCTCGGTTTTAGTTTGTTACCCCTATTTTGATTTTTGTCCATGAATTTATGAGTTTTGAACAGCGGTATACTACTGTTGCCTTTATTTGCCGTTCGCAAAACTGTTAGTCAAATTTGCTTTACTATATTTACTTGATGCAGTTTTTAAATGTGACCATGTGTCTTTTTTGGATCCCACAATTCATCTTGTACGGTTGTGTGGCTTACCAGAGGATGGACTTTCGTTAAGGTCAAATAAATTGTTTCCATCTTGAGTTTTGAATTTCATTTTTTTTTATCAAAACTAAATATTTGTGATAACTCCCCCCCATGAAAAGAAAAAAAGAAAAAAATGTAAAGATCTATATTATGCATGTCTGTTTGAGATCCATTTCATAAGACCAATGATTTCTATAGAATTCATTGACCATTGATGGGATCCATTATAAATACAGTTCTTTTTTATTATTCCCGGAGTAGATAATAATTTTCTTTTAATCTTGGGGATATCATTCAATTTGTCTTTATGTTAAAATAATTAACTTCATAATTGTGATGACGAAAATCCATTTTATTAATTTATTTTAATTAAAATGATGATTTTCATTTTAATCTATCAACAAACCTTTTTATATTGTAGTGGCTTGGGTGGTCAACTAATAAGTTTCATGGCTGATTACAGCTAAAGCACGTTTTTTTTTTCTATATGACAGTTGCGTGTACCCTGTGTGGAATTAATATCTTAATTTTATTGGGAACATACTGTTCACATGTAATACTTAATATATATTCCAACAGGTGACATTACAAAAATTTTCTTCTGTAAAATCAAGGACATGTACAGATGGGTGCGGTCCTAACCTTGACAAAGGTTAACTTAGAGTTAACTTGTTGACTGCTTTCTAAGTTAACTTGAGAATTTTTAAGCAGTCAAGCAAGTTAACTTCGTCGTTGGTGGACCAGACCTACGGTCTGCATTTTTAGGACTGCTGCAGACCTATCGACAAGTCTGCTCCAGACCAGACCTGTGGACAAGTCTGCTTTTGACCAGTCCTGAGGACAGGTCTGCCCCAGACCAGACCTGTGGACAAGTCTGCTTTTGACCAGTCCTGAGGACAGGTCTTCCTCAGACCAGACCTGTGGACAGGTCTGCTCCTGACCAGACCTGAGGACAGGTCTGCTTCTGACCAGACCTGTGGACAAGTCTGCTATTGACCAGACCTGAGGACAGGTCTGCTTATGACAGATTATCGTTATAAGAGTTTTCATATCAGCCTTGAGCTTTCCGCATGATTAAAATATGTAAACAACATTTCGCATTGTTTTTCCACAGATATTATTTATTATTTACTCGCTAGACTCTACTAGATATTATACAAATGCTCTCTTTTATTTGATATACTTGTATTCTTATATAAATAAAAAAATGGCTATACGATCACCATGATCACACAGAGTTTGTTTTATTAGAAGGCGGATAGAAAGGTTATCCAACGCATTGGAACAATATTCTTATATCACGGGATATCGGCAACATTGTCTACGTTACTTCGTTCCCCGTTGTTTACCTGTCCCTTCCTAAATTTTACTTTATGCATAAATTTATACTTGCATGGATATTTCATTGATATTCAACTTGTTTGCATTGGATTTACTATTCTATTTCCCGCAAAATATTCTAACAGAAATTGTACAGTGTCCGTAATCATACGGTGTGGTAAAACTATCAACAATCTCGTCAAATTTGTCAGATTTATCGAGAGATTTGTCATTGCCGATATTTATATGGGACATCCTAAAATTATACTCAATGCGCACTCTAATGAAATAGTTGCCACTTGACGTTTAACTATAAACAAAATCAATCAAACGACATAATAGATTCCAAGAAGAGAACCTCGTATACTTTTTTTTATTAAATCATTGTAAATAGTAAAAATGAATTCAGACATGTCAGTGTTGGTACTTTGATGATGTGGCATAATAGTTTTGTTTTACACGTACACCATCATGAACTCCTATATATGATCTGACTGTTATAATGAATAAATAGATGCAATTCTGACATTCTCAATTTAATCAGAATTTTTTTTGCAATAATAGTTTTCCAATATTATTGATTACGTGTACATTTACGGTCCTACTAAAATGTGAACAGGAGCGCCAGGAGAAGACATGAAGGCGCTCGGTACAATGGTATGCGGGTATATAGATTTGTAAATAAAAGTGCACATATGATCAGTTTTGGTCAACTAGTTTTGTTTTCCAAGTCAGCATGAGGTATTAAAACTACTGAAATTTTGTTACGTATCAATATTTTGAATAAAAGGAGGACACGCTGTATCCTAAATTTATGCGAACAAAAATTTGTTGTTATTAAATTGCAATATTGCTGTCCATTGTCATGATTATATTATACATTGATTCCTGACATAAAAAATATGGCTGATTAATACTATGGGCGTACGTCATGGTGTATATAGATTTACAAATTAAATACACATATGGTCAGTTTTGGTAATGCGGTCAAATAATTTTGTTGTACAAGTCAGCTGGAGGTATCAAAACTACTGAAATTTTGTTACGTATCAATATTTTGAATAAAATGAGGACATGCTGGTATCCTAAATTTATGCAAACAAAAATTTGTTGTTATTATATTGCAATATTGCTGTCCATTGTCATGATTGTATTATACATTGAATCCTGACATAAAAAATAAGGCTGATTTACTATGCGGGTATATAGATTTACAAATTAAAGTGCATATATGGTCAGTTTTGGTAATGCGGTCAAATAATTTTGTTGTACAAGTCAGCTGGAGGTATCAAAACTACTGAAATTTTGTTACGTATCAATATTTTGAATAAAGTGAGGACATGCTGGTATCTTAAATTTATGCGAACCAAAATTTTTTGTTATTATATTGCAATTTTGCTGTCCATTGTCATTATTGTATTATACATTGAATCCTGACATAAAAAATATGGCTGATTTACAATGCGGGTATATAGATTTACAAATTAAAGTGCACATATGGTCAGTTTTGGTAATGCGGTCAAATAATTTTGTTGTGCAAGTCAGCTGGAGGTATCAAAACTACTGAAATTTTGTTACATATCAATATTTTGAATAAAATGAGGACATGCTGGTATTCTAAATTGATGCGAACCAAAATTTTTTGTTATTATATTGCAATATTGCTGTCCCTTGTCATGATTGTATTATACATTAAATCCTGACATAAAAAAATGGCTGATTTACTATGCAGGTATATAGATTTTCAAATTAAAGTGAACATATGGTCATTTTTGGTGGATGCAGTCAAATAATTATGTTGTACAAGTCAGCAGGAGGTATCAAAACTTCTGAAATTTTGTTACGTATCAATATTTTGAATAAAATGAGGACATGCTGGAATTCTAAATTTATGTGAACAAAAATTTGTTGTTATTATATTGCAATATTGCTGTCCATTGTCATGATTGTATTATACATTGAATCCCGACATAAAAAATATGGCTGATTTACTATGCGGGTATATAGATTTCCAATAAAAGTTCACATATGGTCAGTTTTGGTGGATGTGGTCAAACAATTTTGTTGTACAAGTCAGCTGGAGGTATCAAAACTACTGAAATTTTGTTACTTATCAATATTTTGAATAAAATGAGGACATGCTGGTATCCTAAATTTATGTTAACAAAAATTTGTTGTTATTATATTGCAATATTGCTGTCCATTGTCATGATTGTATTATACATTGATTCTGGCATAAAAAAAATATGGCTGATTAACTATGTGGGTATATAGATTTACAAATTAAAGTGCATATATGGTCAGTTTTGGTGGATGCGGTCAAATAATTTTGTTGTACAAGTCAACTGGAGGTATCAAAACTACTGAAATTTTGTTACGTATCAATATTTTGAATAAAATGAGGACATGCTGGTATCTTAAATTTATGCGAACCAAAATTTTTTGTTATTATATTGCAATTTTGCTGTCCATTGTCATGATTGTATTATACATTGAATCCTGACATAAAAAATAGGGCTGATTTACAATGCGGGTATATAGATTTACAAATTAAAGTGCACATATGGTCAGTTTTGGTAATGCGGTCAAATAATTTTGTTGTAAAGTCAGCTGGAGGTATCAAATCTACTGATATTTTGTTACGTATCAATATTTTGAATAAAATGAGGACATGCTGGTATCCTAAATTGATGTGAACAAAAATTTGTTGTTATTATATTGCAATATTGCTGTCCATTGTCATGATTGTATTATACATTGATTCTGGCATAAAAAATATGGCTGATTAACTATGCGAGTATATAGATTTACAAATTAAAGTGCACATATGGTCAGTTTTGGTGGATGCGGTCAAATAATTTTGTTGTACAAGTCAACTGGAGGTATCAAATCTACTGAAATTTTGTTACGTATCAATATTTTGAATAAAATGAGGACATGCTGGTATCCTAAATTGATGTGAACAAAAATTTGTTGTTATTATATTGCAATATTGCTGTCCATTGTCATGATTGTATTATACATTGAATCCTGACATAAAAAATATGGCTGATTTACTATGCGGGTATATAGATTTACAAATTAAAGTGCATATATGGTCAGTTTTGGTAATGCGGTCAAATAATTTTGTTGTACAAGTCAGCTGGAGGTATCAAAACTACTGAAATTTTGTTACGTATCAATATTTTGAATAAAGTGAGGACATGCTGGTATCTTAAATTTATGCGAACCAAAATTTTTTGTTATTATATTGCAATTTTGCTGTCCATTGTCATTATTCTATTATACATTGAATCCTGACATAAAAAATATGGCTGATTTACAATGCGGGTATATAGATTTACAAATTAAAGTGCACATATGGTCAGTTTTGGTAATGCGGTCAAATAATTTTGTTGTACAAGTCAGCTGGAGGTATCAAATCTACTGAAATTTTGTTACGTATCAATATTTTGAATAAAATGAGGACATGCTGGTATCCTAAATTGATGTGAACAAAAATTTGTTGTTATTATATTGCAATATTGCTGTCCATTGTCATGATTGTATTATACATTAATTCTGGCATAAAAAATATGGCTGATTAACTATGCGAGTATATAGATTTACAAATTAAAGTGCACATATGGTCAGTTTTGGTGGATGCGGTCAAATAATTTTGTTGTACAAGTCAACTGGAGGTATCAAATCTACTGAAATTTTGTTACGTATCAATATTTTGAATAAAATGAGGACATGCTGGTATCCTAAATTGATGTGAACAAAAATTTGTTGTTATTATATTGCAATATTGCTGTCCATTGTCATGATTGTATTATACATTGAATCCTGACATAAAAAATAGGGCTGATTTACTATGCGGGTATATAGATTTACAAATTAAAGTGCATATATGGTCAGTTTTGGTAATGCGGTCAAATAATTTTGTTGTACAAGTCAGCTGGAGGTATCAAAACTACTGAAATTTTGTTACGTATCAATATTTTGAATAAAATGAGGACATCGCTGGTATCTTAAATTTATGCGAACCAAAATTTTTTGTTATTATATTGCAATTTTGCTGTCCATTGTCATGATTGTATTATACATTGAATCCTGACATAAAAAATATGGCTGATTTACTATGCGGGTATATAGATTTACAAATTAAAGTGCATATATGGTCAGTTTTGGTAATGCGGTCAAATAGTTTTGTTGTACAAGTCAGCTGGAGGTATCAAAACTACTGAAATTTTGTTACATATCAATATTTTGAATAAAATAATTGTAACCGAGATCGTTTTTATAATAGATAGATTGTCAGATCACAGATAAATTTGTGTTACGATCTGTGCGTACTTATTTTCAAAAAATTGTATTTAATCCTGTTCATAAAACGGAAGTATTAATTTTCAAATTACTTTATTTTCGATGTTTATACTACGAAACAAAGATATTAAAAATATTTTTTGTTAAATCAACGAAGAGCGGTCCTGGTTACAAGTTAACTTAGTGTTGAGCAGACCAGTCAAAAGTTAACTTGGGAACAGGTCTGGTTTTGATCGGATTTGTCCAAGCAGAAGTTAACTTTGTGGCAGGACCGGTTTACAAGTTAACTTATGTTAACTTTATGACAGGACTGGTTCCGAAGTTAACTTATGTTAACTTTATGACAGGACTGGTTCGAAGTTAACTTATATCAATAGCGGACCTGTTTCCAAGTTAACTTTTTGGCAGACAAAAAAACAGTCCTAGGACCAAGTCCGCTTTTCAAGTTAACTAGATTTTGGTCCTAGGACTGGTCAGAGCAGTCCTATATTCGGTCACAGGTTAACTTTGACCAGTCCAAATGACTGGTTATCAAGTTAACTTGCTGTACAGATTAGGAGTGCACCCATCTGTATAGTACGACTATACAAATCCTTAGAAGTATATTATTTATAAATACCATATGTTGGTACTATAATTATTTACCATATAAACATTGAGTATTATAAATGTAGAATGAAATACGTCTACAGTATCATTGGTTTTAATCATTTAGTAATTATTTATAAGATTTTAGAATCAATATTTGTAAATATTTTTTTTTTAAAATACACATTTAAATTGTATTTATCAACATACCCACATTTGCATTGTTAATATTGCAAAAGCCATTATATTAATTTTTGTTAAAATATTTATATACCCAAATTTTCAATTATTTTACATACCTAACTTTTATTTTTGTTGGAACAATATATCATATGAAAAGAAATAAAGATTAAAGTTATCTCATGAATATTTGTCATGATTTTTAAAACTCAAGTCAAGAAAATTTAAGAAACAATTCAAAATGTTCAGAATATGTCAAGCCACACTGAGAAAAAATAAGAATTTTGAGAATGTGTCGAGAAATTTCAAGACAGTATTCAAATGTCAAGAAATTTTAAGACAATACTCAGAATGTTGAGAATATGTCAAGTAAATTTCATACACATTTAATATAAATGAAAATTTGTCAAGACAAATTAAGAAAAAAGTCATATTTTTGGAGAATGTCGAGTAAAAATTCATGTAAATTAAGACAAAAATTGGTCTTTTCAGACTTTTAGACTTTTGTAGAGTCCATCCATAACAAACTCTGTCACCTCTATATCTAGAGAATAATTATAATTTCAAACTTAAGACTTGGCATGAATAATAATAAACTCCAGCGGGTGTGTCGTAATGTAAGTACAATTTCCTAGGTCAAAGATCAAAGTAAAAAAACTTTGGTTTCAGTTGACAACCTCATTTCCTATAGTACAGATTATGTCTGCTACGTATCTTGCGAACCGTTATAATTCAAAGTTTATACCTGACGTGTTTATTAACCAGAACTATATAATATAATATATAACTTTCTTGGTTGCATTTAACATTTCAACTGTAAAATAAAATCACTATCAGCACATAACGAGACTAAGTAATACCTTTACAAAAAAAAGTGCATCATATCAGCTTATCCAAATACATATAAATTGCTTTCACACGAAAATTGAAGTTGATCATTGTAGTCATAAACATTATCTTCAGAATGCATTTAAATGTCTTTTTCCATCAATCTGCTCTTATGTGTTTTTGTCACTCTGAAAGATAAAAAGAATACAAGTTAGGTAAATTGGCAACACAACAAATTTAAACCAAACACATAATGCAATCTGATGTATTTCTGTCGAGCCATGGGCTATCGATGTATGGCTTTCCACATGGACTGTTTTATAGGTAAAACAAGAACTATGTGATTTAGTAAATGCAGATACAGTAGAAAGTGTCCAATATTTAAATTGCATAACTCTGGCTTGAAAAGTAATGACAAAATGTATCTATTTCAGAAACCTATTTATCTTTGATATTATATTTCTAAAATTCAGGGTAAAGTGTATCTGGTGTACTGTTTGATAGCATATGTAACCAGCCGTAAGTTATTCAAGCACTTACAAATGTTATAGTCAAATTGTAACCTAATCTAAATTATATATAATTCAATCATATATTATTTATACCAGGTAAAATTAATGTATTCCTGTTGATGCCATTGCTAAGGTCCTCCTACCATCCTGTATCATTGTTTCACACTGTAACGTCAAGATGTTTTTGATTGATTTAGGTAAATGTTGTACATGTTGTAATAATAGGTTAAATATTTCAATGCATAAACTTTAAGAGAATCTACAGATCTATGCACTATCTGTTGAATCTATATATGTGCTCTTACTCTTCTACATGATTCCTGATATGTGTAGAAGCAGCAAATATAATTTCAAAAGCTCAAACCCTTAAAACCCTTCAAACCCTTCAAACGAATGGAAAAAGACTGTCATATTCCTATCTTGGTAAAGTAATGTAAAATCAATAGCCTTTCTGAATTTATAAATTTCAATTCCCTGTCTTCTTTATATGGTGTAATCCTATTATAAAAATATATAAACTAGCATCATAACAAAATAATGGACTCTGTAACATTTCCCTTTTTATATGTTCCGCTCTGGTGCTTCGATTTTGGTGAGGTTACACAAGAAATTTAATGCGCATTATAATATGTCTGCAATCAAACAAGTATGAGGCAGAATATGTAGTTCAAACTGTGTTAATACTCAATCAAATATTTGTTTCAAGTTATATCAATTTTATTCTGTTGAAGCCATTTGAAAAGCCTTCAAAAGATTAAACACGTCAAAGGGTTGTATAACAACTGTCATATTCCTGACTTGGTACAGACATTTTCTAATAATTCAGGTTCTACAGTAAGAGCTCATCCAGCAGTATTTATCTTACCACCTATGCATTTCTAGGAATATGGTTAATAGCGTCCTCGTGGAGACCTGTATATTCCATATTAGGTTAGTAAGGAGGCGGGGCTTATTTTAATAAACAGTAAGTAGTTTGGAAATACGACTTTGGCACTGTTTTATTATTTAAATATAATTAAATTTTGGATGTAACGCGTCTTCTGATTGGCTGACGTTATTTTGTTATCAGCCCATAGACATAATTAAGTCATTTGACCGTGACGTCATCAACGGTTTTTCATGGTTTTCTACGGTTTAGATGGAATTTAGAATTAAATTATAAAAAATGACTGTAATATTTTTTTCTGTCTATTCGAAATACATACAAAATGTGGTTCACACTGTTAAATAACCCGCTACGTAGACATAGACAGAACAAATATTACAGTCATTCCTTAAGTATTGAAAGTTTTTAATTTTGTTATTGTTGACATTAATTGTTCGTGATATAGTGTCTTAGTGACCTAATACGATAAATACGGGGTCAGTAAATTCTATATGGGGTTCAAACTCGAATTTACTGACCCCGTATTTATCGTATTAGGTCACTAACACACTATGTAACGTATAGTATCCGACTCGATCCTAATGCATCGATCGAGTCTAGAATACTCGTACTGATAAGGATATATCTTCTGTTATTTATTGTGTTTCAGTTTTTATAACAATTTCTACCATATAATCGCAGCCAGATAATGAAGTGTTATTAGTTAAATTCAAGTTTCGACAGTAAAATCTATATTTCACGAAGGTCAAGCTTCAAATACAATACAGGTATCTGTTAAATGATCAATACATTTTCAAAGGACTACTACCAGTTAATGACATGCCAGCTCCAGACCTCAATTAAACTGATTGAAATGATCAAGCACACTTCCTCCTTTTAAGATCAAACTCAACAAATGAATTAAAACGAATGACTCATCAGTGACGCTCGAATCCAAAAAAGTTAAAAAGGCCACATAAAGTACGAAGTTGAAGAGCTTTGAGAACAAAAAAAAAGAATAAATCAAAATGAAAAAAATATCGACTTGATGATAAATGCTTATTATATGAATTATGTGTGTGAAGTCAAAGAAGGGAATGAGTGTGCCCTTCAACTTTTTTCATTCAATCAAATGTTTGTTTCAGATTAAAATAATTCAGCCCTGTAAGTGCCATTGGAAAAGACCCCCTACTATCGTGTACGTTTGAAGTGCTTCCTTGGAATAGGTAAGTGCTGGAATAATATGTTATATATACTTCAATGAATAAAGTTAAATAAGAACTGATAGATTGCTGCACTCTCTGCTCAGAGCTGACTGGTATTTTCTTTTAATTGATTTGATCCTGTTGATGCAATTTGAAAAACAATCACTATTCTGTAAAATTGTTTCACACTGTCATTAAAATAATTCCTTCAGAGATTCATGTTAGTGTGTAATAAAATGCTATAAACCTCAGTAAATAAGTTTGACAAGAGTTAATTGATGGCGGCTCAGGGTTTTCATTTAACTAAGGAGTATGTTTCACCTGAGCACAACATGAAATAGCTTGTACTTTTTCGAGAAGCAACTAATGACAATTATGCAATCTCAATATGTCCCGATAAAGGTTTGAATACACTGATTTGTTACATCAAGATTACTTATTTTACTCACAGGCAAGACATAGGATTCGAAATTTTCCTTCTTACAAGTTTAGCTCACTTGGCCATTAAGGTAGGTCTGCGTGTTTGCTGTATATCATTAGTCTCCCTTCTTTTACCAATATCGTTTCCTCTAAAACTACCAGGAAAAGTTTAACCAAACATCGACAATGGTATATCGCGTTTTAAAATGATGACCCCGTTTGCTAACAAACATGCAAAACAGTGTTTAGTATAGAACATTAGGGTAAAATACAATATTTACTATTTCAAGAAAACCACTACAGATCGGGCATTTCTGACAGAGACAAAAATTGTAGAAATTATTAGATCTACATAAAATCTTTTAAATAAAAACTGTCTTTCGGCTTTTTATATGAGTTTAACATGTTTTATATTGGTTATTAACAACGAATTTTTCATTTTATTTTTCATCCTCGAGTGGATTTCTGAATGATAATACTAGTTAATAACGTGGTGATGTACGGATGCTGGAGGGGAGGGGCAGGCAGCCGGGGGGGGGGGGGGGGTACGGTCGGATGTGGTTGCAGCTTCTTATCAGTGTTCATGCATTGATTGAAAACGATTTGTGGAAATCTTTTCAAATTACATATGTTGTTTCCTGTGACTGAATGAAAGTCAAGTTCGATTTCACGAATTTAACTTTTATCATTGTTGAGTTGTTAATCTTGAAAAAGCGAATTGTTATACTTAGATTTATCTAGGCCTTTGCATATGTCAATATTTATTTATTTTACTTTTTGAGATCCAGATTTGCAAATATCATTTTCAGGCAGAAAAATCAGGTTTGCTGTCAATCTGACAGTTTTTTGTTGCCAATTTATTTCGAAAATAGTAATAATTAAAAATTCGAAACTGCAAAAAATATTCAGCAAGACAAGATTTACATTAGAGACTTGATTGGATTGAATTTTATGCCTTACATACATTTAAAAGGTTTGTTTATGTCTACAATTGTTTTTTTTATATAATCAACTTATTTTTCAGATTGCCGAAGATTTCACATGTTTCACTGGAAAGTAAAAGTTGTTGGAACTATAAAAGTGTACATTCCTGTTACCAAGATACTGCTTTTAGGAAACACATAAACTAATAATATGCAGGCGATTGAGTGAAACTTTTTCCTACAAGGTAATACTGCCTTCATGGTTAAACAGCTAGCATGCAAGGTCAATTGATGCAGTTATTATGCAAACTCAAATATTCAGCTTAAAATCGTGCTATGGAAGCATACACACACCCTGTCGTGATTTTCAAGTCAAGTAAAATTAGTGATGACATAATCGCAGACTTAGGACAGATTGTGGCTACAAGAATCGATACATAAAGATAGAATAATAGGTAGTTTCGTTTTTGATACTGACTATATCATGTGGAATATCTAGACGAGCCCGTTAGGGCGAGTTGAGGTATTCCACATGATATAGTCTGTATCAAAAACGAAACTACCTATTATTTTGTTTATCGGTAATTATGACGTCACACACTGTATTGCCTTATACTTTCAGTGATATTTTGTTGATACTCGAAAATATTAGGCAGTAAAATCAAAGGGAAAATATACGAATTACCGATAATCATCATTCATTTAAAGTCTTGCTTTGTCTATATCACTTCCGTAATAGCTTTCAATAAATAGGTATATGTTGGTTATATCTGTTGAACTTGCTATGTTGATTCTTTGTTGAAATATTTTTAAATATTTTTTCTGATTTCTTTTTTTTTTGTCTATTTGTGAATAGAAATACGCGGTTTTACAAGCCTGATGGGGTTTAATTATGAATAGAAAAGGTAACAGTGGGCCTATTTAACCTCGTCGCAGTAACTATAGATAAAACAAAGAAATATCAGCCTAATATAGCCTATAAAATTTTAATCTAAAATAAGATATAGTATGAGTGCCAATGAGACAACTGTCTATCTACGTCTGAATATTTGCAATGTACAAAAGTGAACCATTATAGGCCAAAGTGTTGCCTTCAAAGCAGAGTGTTGGCTTACACAGATCAATAAGCTATATAGTAAGTACCCCAAATGACTGGTGTAACGACATAAACATGGAAACCAACGGTTTCTGAATTTTGTATCCTCAATGCTCTTCAACTTTGTACTTGTTATGCTTTATAAATGTTTTGATATGGGCGTCACTGATGAGTCTTATGAAGACGAAACGCGCGTCTGGCGTACTAAATTATAATCTTGATACCTTTGATAACTAATTTCATCTATATTAAAAACGGGAAACGAGAAATGCTTATGAGCCAACCCAACAAACGACAACATCTGAACAACAGGCTCCTGACAAGTGCATCGGTTTAAACATTTTACTCAATATTGTTACACACAGAGAAAACAAAGGACCAAATCAGAACTGGTTGTTAAAAACGAACATATAGAAATACCGAACTCTATCTTGGGACCTAATAAGAACAGTTGTCATGGGCTTACATTTTCTATTTTGTGTGTTCCAATCCAGCATTGCATTTACGAAAAAATTTTACAATAAATAAACTCAGTGTGGCCTAATTATTTTTATGGTGAATAGAACATAAATACTGAACGAGGTCAGTGGTTCATATAAAGTTGAATTGGGTTCAGGTGATTCAGGAACACCCAAAACCACAATGCCTCTATTCACCCAACCATTATCTCATGACTCCTGAATGTATTTTTTTTATTTGCAGGACATCATGGAAAGTTTGAATGAGGTAAGAATTTTCTCGTGAGAAGTACGATTTGCATTTGACTTACTGTTGTCTTTTCTGCACGAAAAAAAAATATGTATGTTTTATTTTGGCATAAAAACTAAAGGAATATAGGTATGATTTATTAATGAATTAAATTTCAATTTGTGAAATACTTTGTCAAAAATACAAGCAAATTAATGTATATTTTTTTGTTGTCTGTACTGATTTTTTACAGGAAAATATTTGGTTACAGACAGCAATTTCACTCTGTCTGGGTAGTCGTTGTTTTTGATATACACCGTCGATGGCGGTGCTTAACCATGTATTAGTTCATGATTATATATGGTTTATGGTGAAGAATTAGTTGTAGGTCAATGATAGTTGGTCTGAAGTTATATAAATATTAACACATCTCATTTGAATGGAAATCTTTTGGCTTTTTCCCGTCAGTCATGGTCTATTGACTTTGAAACGTTTGCTTAGTTTTCATGTATTAGATTGTGATGGATCAGTTTAAATAGAACCGTTTTTGATAGATCAATGATAATGAAATATTTACATAATACCAATTTTAACTTCAGATTTAATAATTTTCCAACAGGTAACGTACTCATTGGTCAAACATTTTGGTACCTGGTCATGCATATCAAACAAAAAAAAGTAGAGTTAACCATATAATCTTTGCGTTTGTTTTGGAAAGTTAACTGTTTTCCTAAGACTTTGTCGTGAATAGAAAACTTTCAACACTTAATTTTCTACCCCACTTCAACAATCGTAAGCTAACTTCAACAATCTTCAGCTTGAATAAGTACTAGAATGATCTACCACAGAAATTAAATCTTCATAGTCATAAGTCGATAATATGAAAATAGTTATTGGCTCAGTCTAAGATGAACAATTAATTTTATGTCAATAATATAAATAGTGTTCAGTGCTATGAACCAGAATACTTAAGAAATAATTCATGGGGGCTTGAATATATCGTGATTTTACCACGGGTTGGCCCTTTATGACAAATATTTTACCCTGAGCGATTGCGAGGGGTAAAATATCGGCATGAAGGGACAATCGGTGGTAAAATCTAGATATATTCAAGCCCCCATGAATTATTTCGATTCTAATAGGACAAATACGACAATTATTTTGGATCGAAGTGCTCTAGGTGGAGGCAAATATTTGCCGTTTCAATAGATAAACGCACTATAAAACTGATGTAAAAGAACGGCGCTAACTGAATTAGTGGCATGCTTTAACTATTTACAATAACATATTTAGATCGTTTTGGATGCATTTAAATGATGATTTACTTATATGTCTTATATGTTTAAAAATAAATGACTTATTCCACATTTTAGTACTGTTTGTTTACGTTTCCTTGTTGTGATGATTTTCGGTTTCAGAAGCGTGTATTTTCCCGTAAAATGCTTATATTCTTACGTTATCGTTCTATGACGTCGGGAAGCTCATTTATAAAAAAAAAACATAATATGAGGGAGTACGATCGGAACAGCACAGGAAATATATTCATATTTTACCACGGGTGTGTACTCAAAGCGTTTAATGGACGTCATTCTAGAATTAGAATTAGAACATACTCACCCCTTCTCGTCCAATGAAAAGTCAGTTTTTTTCCCTCTAATTTTCATAGTACATGGTCCTCCATGCACTATGAAATGCTGAATGACTTTTCATTGTCAGTTAATTATGAAAGTGAACTCTTAATAACTGCACTAACGAAGTGTACAATCCCCTGAGGCATTTTACATTGGGGAAAAGAGCCTACCGATTAAAGATGAAAGAGCAAAGATTAAAACAAAACATTTTGAATTTTGCAAATTTTCATGCATTTTCTGACGGTAAACATATATATATATAGAATAAACAAAAACAATTTGGGTAACGATGTAGGAAAAATAATACTTATTTAATTTATATACCAGACATATGAGGGTTTTTTTTTCAAGAAAACAATGCCAGAATACTGATATATACAGCAAAGATTTTTATTCGGGTAAACACAAATACTTGTAATTTTATCAATATAAAGTAAGCATTTAATGTTGAATGGTCTGAATTTAAATATTTATACAGAGAGTTTTATATTTATCAGAAAAAGTGAAGTTTCAAAAAGGGGATTGTTTTTTAAAATAAAAAAATCTCAAGATATATTAGTATTAAATTTTACCTTAAAAGCAGAAGAAAAACAATTTATCCATTCGGTCCTCACAAACTATGTCCGTCCGATCTTTTTCATTCCATTTACTGAAAGGATGATTACATATGTTTAACATTTAGTTCATTATAAAAAGTGAACTCTTATTTAGGTTTGAATATTACAATGGGAAAAGATCATTTTGTAAGGTCACTCGAAAGTGTGAATATGTTATAAATTGGCCAGACAATACTTGGTAATGTTTTATAAAGATGACCAGGTATTGTCTAACCTATAAGAAGTGGCAGAATTTATATAACCGATTAATAGATATATTTAATATGCAAACATATAGGCATTGACAAGGCTCACTTTAATGGAGATTTCATAACTCCAACTCCTCATCATGGTTCATTAGACCTGAGAAACGTTTATATAGTTTACAAGTTAAAGTTTGAAAGAGGGACGAAAGATACGAAAGGGACAGTCAAACTCATAAATCTAAAACAAACTGAAAACGCCATGGCTAAAAATGAAAAAGATAAACAGAAAAACAATAGTACACTTGACACAACATAGAAAACTAAAGAATAAACAACACGAACCCCACAAAAAACTAGGTGTGATCTATGTGCTCCGGAAGGGTAAGCAGATCTTGCTCCACATGTGGCACCCGTCGTGTTGCTTATGTGATTACAAATCCGGTAAATAGTCTAATTCGGTAGGTCACATTCATGAAAGGGAAGGGGATTGTAGATACGACGTAAAGAACATATCCGATATCATTTGTGAAACGGTTATTCCATAACGGTCAACCAACTCGTGATGGCGTCCGTAAAATTTAAGAAGGGATGATTTCAACTTCACCATTTGGAACTATTGGTTTAATAGCTTCCTTGTGAGCAGTAACCCTCTATCAAGAAAATCATGATAGGAAATGCAAGCACGGGAATATCGTATCAATTGGGAGATATATACTCCGTATGCAGGTGCTGCTGGAATGTTGCTACTTAGAAATGGAAAGTTCACAATTGGAAAGCTGAAATCATCTCTTTTGTCGTAAAGTTTTGTTTTCAACCGACCCTCATTGTCAATTTCTAGATGTAAGTCAAGATATGAAGCCGACTTAACTGTATCTGTAGTATCCTTTATCTCCAATTCGATGGGATAGATGCGTTCCACATAGTCACCAAATTTTGAATTGTTTAGTGAAAGAACGTCATCTATATAGCGGAAAGTAGAGTTAAAGGATATTGCTAACTTCTTATCTTTCTTCCTAAGAAGTTCTTGCATGAAGTCAGCCTCATAATAATAAAGAAACAAGTCGGCAAGTAGAGGGGCAAAGTTTGTTCCCATTGGGATGCCGACAGTCTGTTGAAAAACACGTCCTCCGAACGATACAAATATGTTGTCAATCAAGAAATCAGGCATCTTGATAATATCGGTTTCAGAGAATTTTCTGTTTGAATCAGAGTGATTCTTTACAAAGTATGATTTATCCCTCCCTAAGACAAGATACTTGTATCTACGTTGGCCATTCTTTTTTATGAAGCAAAGTTATACCAACTCTTTCAATTTGTCTTTTAGTTTAGAATGTGGAATACTTGTGTAAAGAGTAGAAAAGTCAAATGTTTTAATACTGTTACAAGATGAAAGAGAGTTAGATTGTATGTACTCTAAAAGATCTTTGGAATTTTTAAGTATCCACATCTGATTCACGCCACCTCTAGAATAGGCAGTTTCACAATAACTTGAATTTAGGTTTAAGTTTGTTTAAATCGAACTACTTAAGATAAGTAAATGATATTTGTTTTGCAGTTGTATTAGTAATAACACATCTCATTTCCATGAAATGTGTTCAGCCCTGTACCATGTGTACCGTATGTCACTGTGTATAATTTACATGTTAAAGTATTGCTATTTTAATTTCAGCATTTTTAATGTCAAAATATTAAAAAAGCAAGCCATATTTCTGTGTTTATTAGTCTTTGGTTCAATTAATAGGCTTATACTCTCTAGTATTAATAATGCTGTAATTAATCAAATCGCTTGCAAGCAATAATAATTTTTTTCAGTCTGTGTAAAGACGATTTAACGGATGTCTCATAACATAAGAAACACGACGGGTGCAACAAGTGGAGCTGGATCTGTTTACCCTTCCAGAGCACCTAGCACCAGCCCCAGTGTTTGGTGGGAATCGTGTTGCTTGGTCTTCAGTGTTCTGTGTTGTGTCTTCCGAACTATTCTTTGTATGTTTGTTATTTTATTTTTTAACCATTTCATTGTCAGTTTATTTTTAATCTATTTGTTTGACTGTCCCTCTCGTATGTTTCGTCCCTCTATTATGTCGAACAGTAATTCCTATGGGAATTTGCATTGTCTATATTTACATTATTACAACTCATGGCTATGTGTTCAAGACGTTAATGACAAGACTTTGATTTATTTACAGAAACTACGTATTGCTGCTTTCTTTGGCAGATTAAAAGATTTGAAAGAATGCATACAAAAAGGGGCAGTCTTGGAATATAGAGATATAGTGAGTAAAATTACAAAAATTTACCTGCACACGAAAACAGTATGCAAGATCAGTTCACCGTTCTTAATTTCTTTGCGCCTGGACGATATTGATGTGATATTTTGTATTATTAGTTACATAGTGTGCTAGTGACCTAGTAATGTACGGCATATATTGGGCCAGTAAATTCCATAATGGGTGAGAGCGAAATAGTTTTTACTTAACAATTAAAATGGAAAAATTTATGCCTAATTTATAAAGTTTATAATTCATCAGTTACATTATGTTTAATTTATATATGAAATATCATATTATGAAAAAAAAGGGAGGGGATTCCATATTCACAAAAGTTAAAATAAAGTGGATGTAAGCAATTATAGGCATTGATACGAACCTTAATAATGAAGAAGCCATACTGTGTAGTCGACCGTTTAATAAGTAAGCTCGGAATAAAAATTCAAATAAAATGAGAAAACTAGCTTTTGTCCAGGTTTGGGACAAATCCAGGATAGTTTAAGAAAGTTATTATAATTTCAAAAACGTTAACCTTTAGAGTGATTATTTGTGAATTCCGTCGACGACGACATCAACGACAGAATGTAGCAAGGATCGTTACATGTATGTGTCGCTAATAAATTTTACACAAAAAGGCATAAATCTGTATGAACGTTATACACGACGAAGTTAATAAGTCAGAGTTCACAAGTAAATATGTATGAATGTAAATTGTAAAAAGTCGGAACATATATACACTCTAACAAATAAAAGATCATAAAATATAAGCTTTGATGAGCTCTATAACCGACTATCACATAAAAATCACAATGAATGAACATTACACTATTAGAGATGTACGTTTGACAAATGCACGTTATATGATGTACACAGTTATATATATACGATTGACGAACGCACGATACACGCTTAAGAATGAAAATACAAGGAACGATGAATGATGAGCGCACGATAGGTACACGCACGATACACGATGAACGCACGGAATAATGGTCTGTTTGAATTTTAGAAGGTCTGCATATATGTAAGATCATTTAACTGCACTTATATTTTTTGCGCTTGGAAGATATTGATGTGATATTTGATATATAGTATTTCTCGCTACATTGAAGACCTATTGGTGACCCTCTGCTGTTGTTTTTTTCTATGGTCGGGTGGTTGTCTCTCTGACACATTCTCCATTTCCATTTTCAATTTTATTATCTTCGAATTTTGCTCTATTATAATGGTGTGTACAGAGTTATGGTACTTGAATTCTTAAATTCACACAAGTAAATGATTTTCAGAATTGTTTTCGCCATACTAAAATATTTTGATTTGATGTTTCGTCGCTGGGCTTTCAAAATGTCGTATATGACTTTTTTGGCTAAAATTTTCCTTTTTGACACAAAAAGACTTGGCGGCAGGAAATCTTTGATATTCCAAAACAGCATACATGTATAGTTACACCAATTAAAACATTTGAAATAAGACATGTTACAAAATGGCCAATTTCAGTTGTTTGTAAATAGATATAGGAAGATGTGGTGTGAGTGCCAATGAGACAACTCTCCATACAAATAACAATTTAAAAAGTAAACCATTATAGGTTAAAGTACGGCCTTCAACATGGAGCCTTGGCTCACACCGAACAACAAGCTATAAAGGGCCCCAAAATTACTAGTGTAAAACCATTCAAACGGGAAAACCAACGGTCTAATCTATATAAACAAAACGAGAAACGAGAAACACGTATATATTACATAAACAAACGACAACTACTGTACATCAGATTCCTGACTTAGGACAGGTGCAAACATTTGCAGCGGGATTAAACGTTTTAATGGATCCAAACCTTCTCCCTTTTTCTGAAACAATAGCATAACATCACAACAAAGAAAAAACATAAGATAAAATATCAATTGGCAGACTTAACTCAATCAAAAAACGTATGATTAAAAGTTTGCTTCCAAAATGTTGTATACATGTAAACTTTAAATTTCTTGTATAATGGCGTTGAGAATCAAATACTAGTACATTTCTACATTTTTGTGAAAATGAATTAAGTTTAAGGGTAATGCAAGTTTATATACAACATTTTTAGAAGCATGAATTTGAATCAAATTTCAAAAGCCTATTTGTGAGATTTTTCTTTTTTGAAAAATTTGTAATTTACAACATTTTGGAAGCGCAGCGACGATTTGCTTTATTGTTAAGGCATGACAAGTTTTATATTTTGTTTCTGTTAAGGGGGCTCGCGGGTTTAAATCATTTTTTCCCCTAATATAGGATTTCTCTATATTTTTTCATAAATGAACTTTATATACTTAATAGAAAAATGAAATAAAAAAATGGAGTCACCGTTCATTTAAGCTCACAATCTGCCTCCGAAAGAAGCATACATTTCTGTTAATGTCCTATTTTCTATTGAACTAATAGGAGAAATAAAGGTAATATCAAAATAGAAAATGAACTAAATTACAGAAATCGCTAAAATTTTACAATTATTTAGTTTATGTAAAGCTTATTTGAAAACAATAATAAAAGATATAGGTCACCGATGAGTTTAAAAGATATTTCAATTTGAATGCCAAAAAATTGTTTTTTGCATCAAAGGGAGATAATTTGGGGCGTTTTCAATGATAAAAACATTGTAAAAGTCATTTGGGGCAAAACCGAATTGATTTTATTGGTTGATTTTTGTACCATATCATAAAGTAATAACTGATAGTGTAATAATAAAATTTGTAACGAAAAAACAAATGTTTAATTTTTTACAAAATTTTTGTACCCGCGAGCCTCCTTAAGGTGCTTTTTTTTTTGCAAAATAATGATTATTCGGCTTAAAAAAAATACATGCAATATCAGTCTATTAGCATTTCATGAGATCACAGAATTTTCTTTTACGAGTCATACTGAGTCAGCCTGTCTGAGATTTGAAAGGCAATGAATTTCACACCAGTAGGAGACTATTTACAGTTCGATACAGACCAATCATTACATAAAGTAAACGCAAGTTAACGCCGCGTGCACATATTTCGTTAGTTAACTTCAATTTTCTATACTATTCAATTTCTATAATTACGTTAACGCGGTCAAAATGGAAATTTCTAATGTCTACCCGAGTAAACGGGCGTTCACTATGTGTCCGTTTAGTCAGTAGTAAACGGGCATTTACTACAGATTTCATAAATGTATTTCTATGTGCACTTGAAAGTTAACGCACGTTTACTTTTCGAGTTAACTGATTATGTAAATTCATTTGTTCATTTGAACTTTTATTTTTATTAAAACGACGATATTTTACGTATATGTGTTTCAAACCAGAACAATTCAAAAACACTTAATTTTAATTCGAAAAAAAAATAGTTCCTATAACTTTACTGATTAGCAGATTTCCTATATTTTCTTTTCAAAAATTGCATGTACAAATATCGAGGCGGGTAGAAAGGTAATCGAACACATGGGGAAAATATTTGGATAAGATGGGATATAAAAATCATTGTTTACGTTGCTTCGTTCCCCATTTTTAACTGTCTCTTCGAATTCCTAGCTCGATGCATTTAATACATTATTTCTAATCGTAATTCAAATGGATTTACATGATTTACGCTTCTGTTTTTCTTTTCAAATGTACGAGTCAGTTTAAGGTATGAAAACTACTAAAATTTGTTTACCGATTACATATTTTGAATACAAAGAGGAGATGCTGGTACTCTTAACTGATGCGAACAAAATTTTTCAGTCATTATGTGACAATATTGCTATCATCTGTATTAGACAATCCATCTTTACATGAAAATATAGCTCATTTACTATGCGGCTATAAAGATTTACATAATAAAGTTTTTATATGGTCAGTTTTGGTTGATGCGGACAAATAATTTTGTTCTAAGCGTCAGCCTGAAGTATTCAACATGTTCAAACTACTGAAATTTGTTTACGATGAAATATTTTGAATAAAAATAGGACGGACATGCCAATTGTATTATAGGATCCATAATGACATAAAAAATATAACTGAATTACTACGCTGCTATATATTAATTTTTGATAAGTATGGTCAGTTTTGGTTAATGAGATAACAGAACTCATACTGAGTCAGCCTGTCTGAGATGTGAAAACTTTGATTTTTGTGATGATTTAATTAATTTAATACAAGAACATAATTGAACTAAAAAAGAAAACGAAATTGAATGTGAGAAATTTTGATTAGATTTATTAAAGAAGTGTTGTAACATTATTAAATAACTGTAACTGTCAACATATCAATCGAAAATGAGTAGTTGGTCCTTTAATTTTAATGTACCTTATCATTGGACATTTTAATGCGTTTACTTTTGAATTAAATAGAAGACATTTTTTCATTGAACGCGGAAGTAAAAGCGAAAGTAAACGCCCGTTTACTCTTTACAAAATAAGAAGATGCGCTGTTTTTTGCGTTAACGCGGAGGTTAATGCGAAAGTAAACCCCACTTTACTTTTTATATTTACTGAAATTTCGAAGTTAACGAATAGTTAAGGCGGCGTTAACATAAAGTGCACACGGCTAAACGCTGCGTTAACTTTTTCGGCTCGTCTACATGTAATGCTTGGTCTGCACCCAACTGTATTGCAAACAAATTCTCTCCGAGTGCTTGTTTATAATCCTTTTATACATTTTCTGTATAAATCATTCAACTTTCTAATGCATTTTTAATGCAAAATCATTCGATTTAGTTAAATGGGGTCATCTCCTTTGACATACAACTTAAGAAAGAACCCATACTAGCTTCTTACAAGTTTGGCTTTTTTCCCTTTTTTTATTCGAGCGTCACAGATGAGTCTTTTGTAGATGAAACGCGCGTCTGGCGTAAATTAAAAAATTTAATCCTGGTATCTATACATGATGCGTTTATTTATTTCCAATATATTATCTTACAAAACCGCGAGATAGGTTCATATTGTCATTGCTATATGGGCTTATGCTATCGGGCTTGGGCTGCAAACATCATTTAAATGTTTCTCATTTTTGATCATTTTATATTAAGTGCTTACTTAATTGCCGAATATGTCTTCACTAGGAAAAAAAATCACGTATAAACAGTGGTACATTAACTTTGAATACTTTATTGAATTCTAACAAGTCATTATAAACAGCACAACAAACAAATGATTGTCTTAAACAATTGAATCTAAGTTTTAAGTGAACATTTTAACCTAGAATGACCAAAGTTTTATTCAAACTGCGAATCTTTGAAATAAGTATATGAATCTTTTATTTATTTTTTTTAATTTATAGAAAACAGCAAACGACCAATTTTCATATCCCATGACATGTCTTTTTTCTCTATAATTAAAACTGATACCCATGAAAATAAATGAATTACAAGTACCTCAATAAAAACATTATCATCTTAAAGTCCAATATATAGTAAAGCTCGATAAACTAACTCACTACTGATGACAAAGCTCTAAAAATAAACACACCACTAAATCCCCACTTTAAATAAAAATACCCCTATTGACAATGCTCTAAGAATTAACACATAACTGATAATGAAACTATAAATCCATTCATCATTAGTAGGAAAGCTCTATAAAAAATTGAAAACAACACGTTTAATAATTTCTTGCGTCCTAAGCGCTTTTCCGGATTTACCTTCATCAGGAACGCTTTGGGAAACATTTGAAATCCGAAGACGAATAAGAAACGAAACCGTTGAAGAGTTATATGTCAAAAATACCTAAAATAAATAGCCGAATTAATTTAAAGGCAACTTTGCCTGAAGGAGTTGAAACCTTAGTTTTTTAATAATTTCAAAATTTATAAACGGAAAATTATAGTACAGTGTGTTATATCATGTCAGTATCGAAGAACTGACTAGTGAGCTGATAATACCCTCGGGTACTTAAATTCCACCAGCAGAGGTTATCGACCCAGTGATGTAAAAAAAATCGAAAGACACGTTTTATAGTTTCTTGCGTACGAAGCGCGTTTTTGAATTTACCTTCATCAGGAACGCTCATAGTCAAACATTTGAAATCCGAAGGTATATAAGTACTGAAACACTATAAATTAACACAACACTGATAAGGAAGCTCTATATTTAAGCACATTATTGATAGTGAAGCTCTTTAGATTATCAACACACTGATATTGTAGCTATATGAATTAAAAGAATACTAATGAAGACATCGTATTATCCAACATCACTGATGGTGAGGTTCTATAAATTAACACTCTACTGATGGCGAATCACAGTGATGAAATCTTTAACGTTTACCCCATTGCTGATTTCAAATTAAATTCTAACACTATCGCTGATGACAACTTAAGGTGGTATGGGAGTCTAAAATAAAAATGATAGAATTTGTTCATACTTTGCCAAAACGTTGTATCTATTGATACATGTTGAAAAATATAATAAAAATGATAGGTCACCGCGCATTTTCTCAAGCTACAGGACGGGACAAAATGACACATTTTGTATGGATTATACAGGAAAAAACACCATTTTGTGATTAGAAACTAAACAAAATGATAGAATTGTTAAATACTTCAGGAAAAGATAGCTTTCAGACACTGCTTTGAGAATATCAAAAGAAAAGATAGGGTCACCGTACGTTTTTTCCGGCTAAAATACAAAATAGGAAAATTCCATACAGAATCCTTCAGAAAATGCACTTTTGTAGAGTTACCTCCCCTTAAAATGCCAATTTTTTAAAAAGATAAAAACAACCAAAAATAATTAACATTTGCAACAATATCAATATTTAGAAGTTATATTCTTATAAATTGGTACTTTTAAATGAAAATGTACATTAAACATCTGCATTCCTGCATCACATTTTGCTAACTTAATAGAAAATCTGGACCTTTGATTCTCTGTTTTTTACAATCCAAGATGGAGGAAGACACCCATACCACCTTAATTTCTAACACCATTGATGATGACAAATTAAAATAAACTCACCTGAACATGACGCCTTAAATGTACACACCACTGATGTTGGTATCCTTAAAAGTCATAAATCTTTTGAGGGTTAAACTTTGAAATATCACACCACTGGTAGCAACACGCTAAATCCAATCAACACTAAATAAGACACCCTGTTTCACATACCACTATCGACAACAACCGAAATATGAGAAATGCTGAAATTGACACAATTAATATATAACACCATTGATGGTGGCCTTCTAAAATCAATCACCACTGATTGTGACACTTTAAATTCATACATTTTTGATGGTAAGACATCCAAGATTTAACACATATGATGATGACATCCAATATTTTCACACACAGTAAATATGTTACTCTCAATGCATACACCACTGATAGTGAAACACTTTTAATTCCTAAACCATTGAGAGTCAAGCCCAATACATTCACACAACACTGATGATAACACATTCAATGTATTCACTGATAATGATGATATTCCTTATTCACTACGCACTAATAATGACATCTTCAATTCATTAGTCAAAAATGGTTACAAACCCGTTTCAAACACCATTGAAGATTACATCCGCACTTCAAACACTCAATTTTTAGTTTGCCTGTGAGAGAGCCTTCGCATGTTTATTTTATCTTAGTATTAAATCTTTATAGCTTATTCAATATTACGGCGTTTGGATGTATTAATACTCATCCAGGCCTGCTACTTTTTATTATTGCTCCCTGCTATGGTTTTACTAAGATTTCTTACAAAACCTCTGTTTTTGCCCTGTGTTTGTTATATATGTCAGTTTTGTTATATTTAAGTCTTTACGTCAGGCCTTATAAAAGAGTTTTGTAAGAGTCCTTTAAGGATGTACTTAGGTAAAATTTTAAATCAAGAAATTAAAATTTAAACTTCATTTTGACAGAGCACCAGTTCAGGAACAAAATCAGCTAAAAATATTGTTAGGTCATGGACCTCCTTTTCGAAATATTTGAGTTTTTAAAATTTCGGGAAAAGGCTGACTCGAACTTTTACCTTACATTTGCATTGGTATTATTTTGGGTTCAAATAGAAAGAACAAAAATTAAAAAAATGCTTAAATTTTGGAAAATGGCCTTTTATGAGCTATTGATGTCTTTTATACAAAGAAAAATAGGTGTTACCCGGTATTGATGGTTAAATACCAAGGAGTCCGAACATTTGACACCAATTTTCCAAATCTCACCTATGTACATCCTTAACTGCATTCTCTATTATTTTCTATTCCGTAATTATGATACTCTTTCAATGTTACAACTTCCGGTCTTTTTTCTTGTTCCTATACCCTATTTATAATCATGATTTTACGGAATGGAATGAAAATTTTTAACAACACAACTTCTATGTTATCTACGTGCATAAATAAACGTATTTGTAATGCCACTACAGCAAGATTATTTAACAAAAATGCACGTGGATATCCACAGGCAGATATGATAATGTTGATAGAAAAATAATAGACTATGTACAAGTTGTTATACTACCCCTTTTGCAGATGAATACCATTTTCTATTTGAATGTAAAAAATTTAGTCAAATCCGAAAAAGTAAATTAAACAGTATTATTTGAGAATAGGAAACGTCATCTTTTTTTCGGGGACAAGTATGTCAGAATAATATTAGGAGTAACGCCTCTTCATGTGAATGAAACATTCTAATTACAAAAAAACTGTACAGTTTAAATGCTAGACATCAAATAAAATAAAAACATCTTTAATTTTGAATAAATTATTATTAATTAAACATTAAATCATTGGTTGACGTTCTATTTCCGTTGGTCAATTTTGAAGAGATTGGGGAATTGTTATATATTGATGAGCTTTTGTTAATTGGTTTTGTTGATTATTCACCAATATTATCATGTTTCTGGATTTAACTTCTTCAGAAACGATCAACGCAAAATATAAATATTTGTTATGTCAGATAATTTATATCGTTTATCCTCTTAAAGGCCGCGTCAGGGAACCATGTCTCCGTGTGCATTTATCTTCTGAAATTGCTCTTAAACCGTGAAGTGGAGTGTTAAAACTATAACTAACATACCATTGAAAAGAGAAGGATATCGATGGGGTTTTACATAAGAGAATAATTGGCTATAAATATGAAAATATATATATGAACACTAGAGAAAATGGAACAAAAATTACAGAATAGAGAAACATAGGTTAATGAAGATAAATAAATAAATAATTATATTACACAAACAGTATTACGAATAGAAAGAAAAACCGGTTAAACATTTCAGAATACAGAAACGGAGGACCCCCTCCAGATCCTCATAGAACTTTTCGTTAAAACAATATCACTAATTTTAAGTTCAGTATCGAATACATATCCTGTTTGTAAACGCGATAATCCTTTCTTTCATTTGAATAACATCTTATATAATATAAAATATGTATGTATTTGTTTATGCATGTTGCACTATAATACATAATTCTTCTTCGTCTTCTTCTTCCTCTAACAGTAACTATTGTATATGCGTTAATATTTTCTGTCGATAAAGATTGATTTCGATGGCACGTGCCAATAATCGATAGGTAACAAAATTAATGATCCTTGAAATATTAAATAAACGTGGCTATTTCAATGACTATTTCACATCAGACGTACACCTGTCATGGTATTATAAATGTAGCTGCGTATGTGTAGTTTAAGGTTCTAACCCATTTTATGATAGCTTCTTTCTAAGCTCCGTATGTGTAGTTTTTGATAACTTATTTCTAAACACTATTGACGAATTTGTTAAAACTACACACACTTATCACAAAACCGCAAATTAAGTATAGTTAAAAAGATATACGATATTGACATAGCATATTTTTTATCAAAAATGTATGCTGGTATATTTGTAACTCTGGATGTTAATCTTAAATGTATTGAATATGTACAAGTTTCGATTTTTGTTTTGAATATTTGCCAAAAAAAAAAAACATTTTCCGAAAAAAACAATCCATATAATGACGTTTTGTCCTTTAATTCTTTTTTGTGATTTCTAACCTATATCTTCTAATTGTTATGTTAATCCTAACATTGCAAGTATATGAAATGCAAACATACAAAATTTGGCTATATGTATCATGTTAAAAAACAATAATTTATAATAATTATCTAAATAAGAAAAAGTTATACAAGGAAAAGTGCTGTGTTTTCTATAAAAATTAAATACCTTTTTGTTCTTCAAAGTTGTCGATAAATAAATTGCATTTTAAAAGCATATTATCAAATTGCTGAAAGATCTCCTACATGTACTAAACAGGGAATCCGTTAGTATTGAAAGCCCCTGTCCTAAATTATGCAATTTTTCGTTCTGCGTTATCGTGGTGTAAGAAAGACGCACTCTGTATACAATACATACTTTTGTATGTTATATAACTTCCCAGGTAGGTTGTAACATTCGTTACCCTTACACCCACACTAATAAGCTGTGATTCCTATTTGATTTCAATTTTTATGAATATGTTAGTTTGTTTATCCTAAGTTTCAAAATCTGCGTAAACTAATCCTGCAAATTAAAGTGAGCCATTTTCACTCTACTATGGCATGGAACTATAGAACTTTGTGCGTGGTATAATTGTAATATAACGGTTCATTAGACTTTTAGTTTGAGCTGCAAGGCGAAAAAAAACTACTTTGCTCTTTGGATGTCGTTTGGTTTTCGGGTTTTTTTTTTGGGGGGGGGGTTGTTTGCTGTATTTTTGACGTAAATAAAACCAACAACTCCTAATATTCTAGACGTAATTATCAAAACCTAATATATAAATATGAATAAGAATGAAGGACGAAAATGCAGGTTTATATGTAGTTTAACGAGATCAGAGATCTGTATTTTAATCAGATTATTATTACAGCTGCTACAGTATTTTTTTTTCTTAAAAACAAATTTATTTAAGGAATGACTGTAATATTTTTTTTGTCTATGAAAAAATAACATAAAAAATATGGTGCACACTGAATAACCCGCGTAGCGGGTTATTTAACAGTGTGCACCACATTTTTTTATGTTATTTCGAATAGACAGAAAAAAATATTACAGTCATTTCTTATAATTTAATTCTAAATTCCATTTAAACCGTAGAAAACCATGCAAAGGGGTTGATGACGTCACGGTCACATGACTAAATTATGTCTATGGGCTGATAACAAAATAACGTCAGTCAATCAGAAGACGCGTTACATCCAAAATTAAATTAATACTTTTTGCACTCTATTGTCATATATCGAAAATTTAAAAATCTAATATTAAAACAAATAAGCTTTCTTTGATTTCCACGATTTACCATAATTAGGTCATGCCATAGGCTACATTGATTCAGAAAACAAATTTAGGAAATATATGACCACACAAATGTATGTGTACTGCCCGGAAAACAATGCTGGGGTTCTCATCAAATTATAAAGGGATGGCATCCAATGGTATGTCCTTATAAACAAACGGGGGTTCAAACCCCGGATGCCTCCCCAAATCCGCCACTGTGTCAACCAACGACATGACATTTTACAAATATGCAAATCAAAACTTGTTCTGAAAGACTGTTTTCAATTTTGTATAAAAGATATATTTTTGAAAAAAAGATGGGGTACATGTACGAAAGTCAAATGCGGTATCTACCCACCCAAGAAACAATCTGTTGAAGTAAGCAATTATAATTGCAACTTTGAAAAGTAAGCTATAAAAATTACTAGTGTTAAACAAAGACAACAGTAGTATACCGCTGTTCAAAACGCGTCAATCGATGGAAAATAAAAACACAAAATCGGGGTAACAAACTAAAACTGAGGGAAACGCATTAAATATTAAAGGAGAACAACGACACAACCTGAAAATTTAACACACACAGAAACGGACTAAGCATTCCAATAAGAATAACAAATAAAACAAATATAAGTTCAAAATCAAATACATGAATTTAGGATAGAAAAGTACCGTGACACGTCTTATAGTAATGTAAATTCACACTCAAATATAAGAGACAAACGACACAAAGGAAACACAACGTTACAATGTAACACACACAGAAACGAACTATAATATAACAATGGCCATGTTCCTGACTTGGCACAGGAAATTCTTTATAAAGAAATTTGTGGGTTGAACCTGGTTTTGTAGTATGCCGAACCTCCCGCTTTAATGACAATGTCAAATATAACATTAAAATGACAACATAACATTACATGACTACAATACGTCCCATACGAAGTGGTAAAAATGCACAAAAAATGGCGTCACATTTGAATGACTAAAACTATTTCTCAAAAATATTAGAATTAGGATTGATTTAAGATTATATTTGAACTAAATACTGATATTACATTTAATAACAATGAAAATTGCAATACGTATTAATAGCAAACTGAGGTAGCAATTAACTATATTATATAGCTATGTCCGGTTTGTTTTTAACCTAGCTGCAAACGTAAAACATCGTATATATTACGTTAAACCAAATCAAATCTAATAAACGAAGGCGGTGATTAATTTTCTTTACCATAACCCATGAATATAATAGAAAAGACGGCAAGACATTTGACAAAATCCAATGAGCTTTTCAAATATAACATCAAAACTAAATACATGACTTTGGGATAGAAAAGTGCCGTAACACGTCTTATAGTAATGCGAATTCACACTCAGAAAAACAGTCACAATCGGGAATAAGTCATGTCCGGTAATTAAAAGATACGACGTAAGGGCAAACCACAATCTACCATGTGGTAAAAAAATCCTTACGAAGTTGGGTCAAAGACACAACAATTCAAACCAAACAATACAAAAAACGGCTTAATTTATATACAACATGAAAAGAAAAAATATCTAACAAATAAAAGAAATATAATAGGTTAAGATGCAACCTTGCAATTTTCGCAAAACATATCAGAGTTTACGTCCTTGTGTACATACGCATGGAAAACATCATCATGAGTTTATTAAGGTTGGCAATTGTCCGAGTCCTTTAAAAAAGATAAAAAAAATCAATAACTTCATCAGCAATGTTCAGAAAGAAACAAAAAAAGATTTGCAAAGACGAAAAATGAAACTACAACTGCGTACTTTGTTTCTTTTGTCTGAAATATATCTAAATCAATACTTATCGATTTTTTTAACTTTGTCAGAAAAGAATCAAAAATGGCGTGTGCAGTTTTGATGGAATATGGTGGATGATATAGGCTTCATGGTCGGGTTGTTGTCTCTCTGTCACATTCTACATTTCCATTCTGAATTTTATTACTGGACAAGAATGAGTTTATATGGAGATTTTTGTTTTGTTAAATACGATTTACATACATGTACTTACGCTGTCTCTATTAGCAATGATTAGTAGGGGAATTAAAGAATTAAGAACTTTGAAAACAAAAAATTCTGTTGAAATTGGTAGATGGCTCAATAATTAGAAAGATCATTTTATTTATATTTTATGTACTTCCGCACGCTGGTGATGTTGAGTACGAGTTCAATATTTTTTTAGAATGTTCGTCAATATGCAAAGGTGGTCACTGTTAGAACGCGATTTTGATCCCTAAGGACGCCACATTTTGTGATAAATTTGTTCTTAATTTTTTTAACGCTTTCAAATGAAATAAATTGAAATATTTCGGACTTTTAGAAAATTGATCAATTGGCTTCAATTACAACAAAGTTAAAACAATTCGAAAAGTCATGGTACTTTGTATTTTTGCAAAAGCAAATTTGTATAGATACATGTATAATACACACGCATTGCAATTTTTTTTAGATAAACTTGTAATTTAAATATACAAAAAATGATTTATAAACAGCTCATGTATTAAGCATAGGAACAGGCAGATATTATAATGTTGATAGAAATAATAGACTATGTACAAGTTGTTATACTACCCCTTTTGCAGATGAATACCATTTTATATTTGAATGTAAAAAATATAGTCAAATATTTTAAACATCAAACCACGAATTTAGAAATCAGCAAAGAATAATCACAAAAAAGATGTGTATTTTAGTAGAACGTTTGTTCCCAGTTTTGTTGTGCAATTCTATTGTGTTGACTTGCGATAACAATAGTATCCTAAAACGTTATTTAAAAAAAACAACATTGTTTTGAATAAATATATTATGAATCTCTAGAATATATCAATAGTAGTTATCAAAGGTACCAGAATTACAATTTAGTACGCCAGACGCGCGTTTCGTCTACCTAGGACATATCAGTGACGCTCAAATCAAAATATTTATAAAGCCAAAGTACAACGTTGAAGAGCATTGAGGATCCATAATTCCAAAAAGTTGTGCCAAATACTGCTAAGGTAATGTATGCCTTGGATAAGAAAATCCTTAGTTTTTCGAAAAATTTACAATTTTGTAGGAAATTTATAAAAATGACCACATTATTGATATTCATTTCAACACCGAGATGTTGACTACTGGGCTGGTCATACCCTCGGGGACGAAACGTACATAAAAAAGTCACTGTAAGTTGTTATTATTACTGTATCATTGATGCTTAAAAACATCAAGACTTTGTAAGGGACATTGCCCATAAGTTATATTGTTTATGACAGAAACATTAAAGTTACCATCTTTGACTCCTCAAGAATGAGTAACAAACTTTAATTAAGGTAGCTAAAGTAGGACACACATTGATATTTTTTTAATACAGTGTTGATCTATTGCTATTTAAAAATTTTTGCTTACTTATTTCTGGACATAAATGACATTCTTACAAAATGTTAACGAATTCATCAGTGATATTAAGGGTATATTAGTTCACACATCATTGATACTAAACCTATATAAACTAACACACCACTGATGGGGAGAGCCTATGAAGTAACACACAACGTGTGGAGAAGCTGTATGAATACACACACAACTGATGGCGAAGCGTTATTATTTAACTCTTGAAAATTGTAGATGAAATATTATATCACTGATGGCAAAGCTATAAAAATATATAAAAAAAACATCTAAGGAAAACATCATAAATTTAAAGAATTATTGATGGAAAAGTTCACAATTTAAAAACCATAGATTGAAAAGCTGATTAAATTAACTCAATTTTAGGGATCCATTATTACAAATGCTATAACAAATTTATACAATTCAAAATCGCTTTGATCATAGAATGGCATTTGTTTGTTGTTCATGTAGAGTATAATTATAAGTGGCTTTGGTCCTTTGAATCATATTTAACCACTGATTCATGTGATATGTATTTATTTATATTTATTACACTACATTGTCCAGTTTATGACACAAGTTTTTAATGTGTGTTATATGTTAATATTACAGTGGGGATTGACACCATTACTGTGGGCAGCACATGAAGGACACCTTGAGATCGTCCGTTATCTGGTAACAGTCGGCTGTGATAAAGAAGTCAGAGACACCAAGGTGATTAAAGACATTAGCTCCTCAGTCTTATATTTCTTTTAATATTGAATCAATACAAAATTATGTTGTTAATCAGACAGATTTAATGGACAATAAATACTGTTAGAATTTAAATAAATCGTGTTAAATTCACACTGCACTGATGGTGACAACCTTTTAATATACACTCCAAAACGGTGACATCCTAAATGAAAGCATCTATGATAAAGACAACCAGATTTAACACACCACTGGCCTTGACATCGCAAAGATGATAGTCCGTCGGAAGGGGACGATAAATGGCTGACCCGTGTTAAGACAGAGCCATATCTCTTGCACGTTAAAGAAACCCTTGTAGATTTCTAAAAAGAATAGGCTAATGCCGCTACAAGGCAGCACTCGCACCTGCAAAGTGGAAAGGGATTAATATAAGTTGCAAAACTTGTTTCCCAATCCACTATAAATAAATATGTTTCAACTAAACTAAAACTAAAAGACATCGCAAAGGCAAAGACCTTAGATACTCAAGATACTCAACACCATTGATGATGACAAATTAATTTTTAACACCATTGATGATGACAAATTGATTGTTAACACCATTGATGATGTCAAATTAATTTTTAACACCATTGATGATGACAAATTAATTTTTAACACCATTGATGATGACAAATTAATTTTTAACACCATTGATGATGACAAATTAATTTTTAACACCATTGATGATGACAAATTAATTGTTAACACCATTGATGATGTCAAATTAATGTTTAACACCATTGATGATGACAAATTAATTTTTAACACCATTGATGATGACAAATTAATTTTTAACACCATTGATGATGACAAATTAATTTTTAACACCATTGATGATGTCAAATTGATTGTTAACACCATTGATGATGACAAATTAATGTTTAACACCATTGATGATGACAAATTAAATTTTAACACCATTGATGATGACAAATAAATATCATCAAATTAATTTTTAACACCATTGATGATGTCAAATTATTTTTTTACACCATTGATGATGTCAAATTAATTTTTAACACCATTGATGATGACAAATTAATTTTTAACACCATTGATGATGACAAATTAATGTTTAACACCATTGATGATGACAAATTAAATTTTAACACCATTGATGATGACAAATAAATATCATCAAATTAATTTTTAACACCATTGATGATGTCAAATTATTTTTTTACACCATTGATGATGTCAAATTAATTTTTAACACCATTGATGATGACAAATTAATTGTTAACACCATAGATGATGACAAATTAATTTTTCACACCATTGATGATGACAAATTAATTTTTAATTAATTGTTAACACCATTGATGATGACAAATAATTTTTAACAACATTGATGATGACAAATTAATTTTTAACACCATTGATGATGACAAATTAATTTTTAACAGCATTGATGATGACAAATTAATTTTTAACACCATTGATGATGACAAATAAATTTTTAACAGCATTGATGATGACAAATTAATTTTTAACACCATTGATGATGACAAATTAAATTTTAACACCATTGATGATGACAAATAAATATCATCAAATTAATTTTTAACACCATTGATGATGTCAAATTATTTTTTTACACCATTGATGATGTCAAATTAATTTTTAACACCATTGATGATGACAAATTAATTGTTAACACCATTGATGATGACAAATTAATTTTTCACACCATTGATGATGACAAATTAATTTTTAATTAATTGTTAACACCATTGATGATGACAAATAATTTTTAACAACATTGATGATGACAAATTAATTTTTAACACCATTGATGATGACAAATTAATTTTTAACAGCATTGATGATGACAAATTAATTTTTAACACCATTGATGATGACAAATAAATTTTTAACAGCATTGATGATGACAAATTAATTTTTAACACCATTGATGATGACAAATAAATATCATTTAATTAATTTTTAACACCATTGATGATGTCAAATTAATTTGTAACACCATTGATGATGACAAATTAATTTTTAACACCATTGATGATGACAAATTAAAATAAAACTCACCTGAAGATGACGCCTTAAATTTACACACCACTGATGTTGGTATCCTTAAATCATTCGAGGGTGAAACTTTGAAATATCACACTACTGATAGCAACACGCTAAATCAAATCAACACTAAAAGTACGTAACATCCTACATCAACATACCCACTGAATATGACACCATACACATTTAACTCCTGATGATTCAATCAAATATTACACACCAGTGATGTTGCCATCAAGACTTCAAGCACCACTAATGTTGATAACTTTCATTTACACAATACTGATGTCTTCCTATGTTTAACATATCTAATAATGACATACAATAATTTCACATACAATTAATGATGACACCCTTAATACTCACACCACTGATAATGAAACACTTCTAAGTTCACAAACCATTGAAATATTTACACAACTGATAATGTCATACTCAATATGTTCATTTGTAATGGTGATACCACTTATTCAAAAATGGTATCACCATTTGAAAATGCCTGTACTAAGTCAGGAATATGACAGTTCTTGTCCATTCGTTTTTGATGCGTTTTGTTATTTGATTTTGCCATGTGATTATGGACGTTCCCAATTGATCTTCCTCTAAGTTCAGTATTTTTGTGATTTTACTTTTCACACCCCACTGAAGATATCACCTTCAATTCGTTATCTGGTAACCATCGGCTGTGAAATGGAAGCAAGTGACAATGTGATTATAGATATTATCACCTAAGTCTAATCATATTATGTGTTTGTTTTGAATCAGTACAAAATCATGTTGTTAATCAGACAGGTTTAATGGACAACAGATAATATTAGAATTAAAATAAATAGTTTTAACATGTCAATCGTCAAACTGAATCAGATAATAAACATGAGAAAGATTTAATTTTTTTTCTAACAAAAAGATATTTTGTAAACCTCTGATTTTTCTTGAAATTGATATTATCAATAACTCAGATGTAATATTAAAAACAAATATCATTATAAAATTCTTGATCATAATACATATAATGGGTTTTGTTTTTGTCCTTCTGCATCCTTCTTACATATATTTTTTTTACATTAAAACAGCATTGTTTTTTATATAATGATTTTGCTCAATGAATAGCATTTATTTATTGTTTATCTAGAACATATAAATAATGAAAGCATACATAGGTTCACACATTATAAATCCTGACAATCTTATTTCGTCCTAAATCAGTGATGGCGATACCCTAAATTCTTTCACCAGTAATGATTTCATCATGAATTCATACACCACTGATGGTGACTACCTTAATTCACCTATCGTTGATGGTGACACCATTATTTAATAGACTGATGGTGACACCCTTTAAATTCACACACTGCACTGATGGCAGGCCACTTTCAATTCACACTACAATGATGGTGATATCTTAAATACAAACATCAATGATAAAGACAACCTAATATAACACACACCAGACCGTTATATCACTACTTCAAATACCTTAATAGTGACACCTGATACTAAAACGACCTAGATAATCAAGACCAATGAATTAAGAGACAATCCGCCAGAAAACCATGCAATAATCAGAAAATCGTCCAAATCGACAATCACAACTTTAGAAATTTTTATACATCATCTTAATCCTTGACATAAAATAAAAGAATTTGGCCACTTAATTTCCCCCAGAATCGTATCTATTTTTAGTAACAGCCTCTTTTGCATAATTCTGTAAATTCATAATAAAACCAAGGAAAAATACAACTGTTTATGCCTTTTAAGAATTACCCAGAAGCATATTAGAGTAATGTCAGCTGGAACCCATCCATTTTACTATGTTATGGTCAATACAAATGAAAATTTAAACAATTTGGCACATTGCCAGGAGCACGGACACAAAGGATGGATTTTTCATACATGAGTTTACAAGATTTTTACTTGCTTCTAACTTTCAAGACCCATTCCGAATATGTTTGCAACTTATATTGGTTTTAATTATGGTGTATTTTTTATATTAAAACAAAATATTAAGCTTGGCAAATGACTATTACATGTTAATTTATGCCTTGGAAGAATGATGATTTTAGTCCCGAATTGACACATTTTGATTTTGATTTTAATTAAATTCTAAATACAATTGTAATAAAATGGTTCATAAAATCATTTAATAAAGTAAAATAAATGTGTCTAAAAAATTTAATAAGACGTATTTGTACTGCAAGTGCAAAAATCAATAAATTGTCTGAAACTAGGGAGTCCATCTTTTATGCTTTTTAATTGACTTATCTCCCTTGGGTAAAATCTCAAACATGTCAGCTCCCAGTGATGGATTTGCAGACTAAAATTACAGCGAAGTTTGCGACTTTAATATCTATGAGGAGTATTTGGGCTATCCCAGCATTATGAATCTACATATTACAAACTATTTAAGATATCTGAATGCACTAAAGACCAAAATAGCATTCCCAAAAAGAATAATTACTGCCAATGGCAATGCAGGAATCTGCCAATCATGACCATAATTAACTGTCTGACGCATTATAAATAAATAAGACACTCTCTCTCTACCGTTGTATTGAAGTCTGAAAAATACTGAAAACTAGGGTGTAGAATTTCCAACAGGACTCCTTATTTTATATAAGAGGAAGAGTGGTTTATTTTCCTATGGTTGTTATATCATCTCGTCTTAGACATGTTAGATTAGCTTGAAGTACAGGGACTTTTATTGAATTCATTGACATTATAGTCAAGCAAGATGTCAACATCCCGTCCAATCGTCTTCCAGCAAAGCCAAAGCTGACAAAGGATCTTCACCATTTCGTGACAGGCTGTATACACAGATACAGGACGAGTTATTCCACTAGAAACAGGTACATTTCTAACAATCAATTTTCATTAGTTCCTTATATAGTCAATCTGAAATTAGGGGACCAACATTTGATACATTAGCCAGATTAAAAAAAGGGGGAGGGGGTTGAAAGGGCATGTGAATATTCTTGTACACCTGACCTGTTTCTAGGACATCTTATTTATTTCCTATAGCCAAGTGCAAACAAATAATATACTGTAAATTCAGATATTATCGCAATGTTTTTATTATTGTGTAAAATGCGAAAGGGTTATTATAATTGCAATAATTAAAACTAACATTTTGAGTATTTTTATATGAATCAAACAGGATATTTCTGAATATCGCAAATGTTAAAATCACATTTAAGTCTTAAATTATAAAATCGCAATAATAAATCCACGCAATTTTTTTTTTGAATTTACAGTATATCCCTTTAATATATAAATGTACATGGCATGAGTCTTGGGACCATTTGATTATAAAAAAGAAAGGGGGAGGGTTAGAATGGTCAAAATATTTATGTCCTTGTCAGCTAAGGACAGAATTTAAATTGTTAAGCTATTAACCAGGGTACAATATACATGTATATTAATTTAAAAAAAAAAACTATAGACCATAAGCATGATAATAATCAAAATTTATTTCAACATGTTCAACATTAAGCAGGACAATATGTTTTTATTACCTTACCCTAATTTATATTTTAAGTTTTTAATGGAAGTTGTACATGTTCAGCTCTTTGTTTACTAAGAAAGCTTTTATCTCGTGGTAAAGCTTCATTCTAAAACATGTTTTACATACAACATACTGTACATGAAACACTAGACAACTTTATCTAGAGAATAATCTTGTTTAATTTTATTTATGAAATGCACACATTTCATAGATAAAATTAAACAAGATTTAATGATCTATTATACAATGTAGGCCATGGAGACTAAAAAATCAAAAGCATTGCAAACTTTTGTAAAGTTCTATTTTAGGACCTTACATGTACATTGATGTATATGTATGTACATGTAATGTATGTAGATTATTTATAGAGCCCTTTTTAAAAGAAATAAAAAGAATACATGCACAGTGATGCTACACTACCCTACATTTCCTGTGATACAAAATTGAAGAATTATTTTATAGTTTAACACTTTTCATTTGTCATGTTTGTAGGGCTATAACTGATGCAAGCAATGCTGATGATTTTTTTGTGAAAGTGACAATAGCCAGGTCAAAATAAATACATGTATAGAACAAGATACTGGTAAGATATTATTAACTTATATATTAATTTAACTGTTTGTAGAATATGGCAATCATACAAAGTATATGTAATCACCTATATAATAATTATACATGTTAAACATTAGTTTTATTGAACATGACTTTGTTTACTTGGTTTTCCCATTGAACAATAGTACTATGTAGGGCGGCTCCTATATTTTCCATTCAATAACTAACAATGACTAATGAACATTCCATTTTAAATTTAAAAAAGGGGGAGATTTTTATTGATACTTTTGAAGATAATTCACCTGTTAGATTAATTGATTGGTTGTTGGTTTCTTATGTCCAGTGGCAAATAGTTCATGCATGTTTACACAAATGGTTTAGGACAAGAACAAATTAAAATAAATACATTATTTGGGTTCTTTAATATGCTAAATTGAACAATGAATTTAAATTTAAGATGTTGCAATGACCCCATTTTAAATTGTTTCACGATGATTTCAAAAATGGTTCCCAAAAAAAAAAATCTCTACCAAAATTGAATTTTAGAGGTTCTTTCGTAAACAAAATGCCAAAGTTAAATATTTAGATTTTTAATTTTGGTCTGGTTTTGAATTTATCTACATTTAAGGTCCAAAGGATCCAAATTTTAACTTAGTTTAATTTTAACAGAAATTGAACTCTATTATATTTAGGGTTTTTTTGATATACAGAAATAATCAAATATCCTGAATATGCATTTGTAAATATGTACTTTAACTTAGATTTATGATTTCGGTCCTAGTTTTCAGGTTGGTTAAAACAGGTCAGGGTCCACAATTTAACCATGTTAACTGTGTTTGATTTTAACAATGAATTTATACAGATGCTGAATCCAACCTGTATTTAGTTTTAATGCCTCACCTACGATAGTAGAGGGGCATTATGTTTTCTGGTCTGTGCGTCTGTTCGTCCTTCCGTCTGTCGTCGGTCTGTCCTTCCGTCTGTTTGTCCCGCTTCAGGTTAAAGTTTTTAGTCAAGGTAGTTTTTGATGAAGTTGAAGTCCAATAAACTTGACACTCAGTACACATGTGCCCTATGATATGATCTTTCTAATTCAAATGACAAATAAGAGTTTTTACCCCAATTTCACGGTCCACTAAACACAGAAAATAATAGTGCGAGTGGGGTATCCGTGTACTATGGACACATTCTTGTTTGGCAATGTTTTGAAATTTATTTACATTGTCTTGAAGTTCAAAGGGTCCAAAATTTAACTTAATTTGAAATCTTAAGGGGGCTCCTGGGTTTAAATCAATTTTTTTTTCTAATATAGAATTTCGCTATATTTTTTTATAAATCAACTTTATCATATACTTAAAAGAAAAATGAAATAAAAAAATGGGGTCACCGTTCATTTAAGCTCAAAATCTGCCTCTGGAAGAAGCATACATTTTTGTTAATGTCCTTTTTTTCTGTTGAACTAACAGGAGAAATAAAGGTAATATCGAATTAAAAAAATAACCTAATTACAGAAATCGCTTAAATTTTACAATTATTTAGTTTATGTACAGCTTACTTGAAAACAATAATAAAAAATATAGGTCACCGATGAGTTACAAAAAATATTTCAAATTTAATGCCAAAAAATGGCATTTTTGCACCAAAGGGAGATAATGTGGAGCTTTTCAATGATATAAACATTTTAAAAATCATCTGGGGCCAAACCGAATCAACTTTTTAGGTTTATTTTTGTACCATATCAAAGTAATAACTAATAGTGTAATGAATAAATTTTGTAATGAAAAAATAAAGGTTTATTTTTTTGCTGAAATTTTTGTACCCACAAGCCACCTTAATTTGATTTTATGCTGAATCTATTAAACTATATCTTTATACATGTACCATATTTATTCTGTGTTAGAAACCATATTCTTTTTCAAATATTTAATCCCATTACAAATTCAGAGCTGTTTCATGCTTGAATGTTTTGTTCAAACTTGCATTTTTATTTCATCTTCCACAAAATTTGTCCTTTACTGACATAACTGGTGTTATCTTTTTAAATGAAACTTTAATGAAAAGATTAGTACAATATATGGATGACTATCTGATGTCAAACATTTTCAAGATGGCCACCAAGGATGGCCAAAAAAAAAGTTGTCATCTTTATTTCCTGTCAGTGGTATACATGTATATGAACATTAGAAATATGAAATAAAATGTGATATGATTGCCAATGAGAACAAATGACATACAAGTAAAGCTATAGGTCTTCATATGCCATATCTCCTTCAGCAATGCACAAGACCAAAACTGCATATCTATGCAGCCATAAAAGGCCAAAAATTTAAAAAAAGAAAAAATATGAAAGCTAACAGTCTGATCTATATATGTATGTTTTGTGGTTTTCAGATCTAGACTCACAGCTAACTGAACTTTTACAGCAGTCAACATCAGATTGGAAGACTGATAATGCTTCTGACAGAAACAATTTCAACCAACCAAACAAGCAACAGACATTTTGCATCTTTAAAACAACACTTAAATCTTCCATGGGATGATATCTCAAAAAATAATAGTTCATCATTTATGAATATTTTAATGTTATGGATTTTCTTTTACAAGAAAGTTAATGTACACTTGATTTTATTGTTCTTGCTGTTCAAGTATAAAAAACACATTTAACTTTATTGAAATTTGAAGTTTAATATGATATATATTAATTTTGTTTTTTCTCAGGATGTGATGTTACTAAGAGCCTCATAGGTACAGTCCTGACAGTAATCTTAACAGCTATCCAATTTCATTCAAAATTCTTTATAAATTTTGCACTAGTACATGTATATATAGACTAAGTGATTTGTTTTTCGTCTAGTTATTGGATTTTTATGGCGTGCTCTATAGTTTTACCCTTGTCCGAAATTCCGTAATTCCATAATTCCATCATTCCGTCATTCCGAAACAAACCATTATACAGAGTTTTTTTCTTAATGCCTTCAGATATTGGCCTGATTTTTGGTATGTAAGTTGACCATGATGAGTTACAGATCAAGATTAAGTTTTGTTCCGCTCCGCTAATTTTGGTTGAAATTACGGGCTATGGACTTTGATAAATTGTTGAAAATCACAGTTATACACACTTTTTGTCTAAACGCTTTCAGATATTTGGCTGATTTTTGGTATGTGGGTTACTCATGATGAGTTAAAGATCAAGTCTTAGGTTCGTCCTGCTACGCTAATTTTTGCTGTAATTTCTGGCTTTGGACTTTGATAAATTTTTGAAAATCACAGTTATATGAACCTTTTTTCTAAATGCTTTCGAATATTGGGCTGATTTTTGGTATGTGAGTTAACCATGACGAGTTACAGATCAAGTTTAAGTTTCGTTCTGCTGTGAAATTTTTGGCAGAATTAAGGGTTTACAACTTTGAAAATTGTTGAAAATCACAGTTATAATATATGGACATTTTTCCATATGGCTCCAGATTTAGAGCTGATTTTTTTTTATATGTGAGACAACCATCATGTTTGTGTCCACATGTATTGAAATTGCAGATTTTCAAATTTTGTCAGAAAAACTTATTTTTACAGTCTGAACTTATTCTGAATTGTTTAACCTCTTATTTTAAATTTATCGCTTTTGAAATATGTGTTTTTTTTATCGTTTTGAGGTGCACAATTTGTCAATTCAAGCTATTTCGGCTCCTGGGAGCCTCTAGATTTGTAATGAATAAATTGTATTTATGTATGATTATTTTCTTAATGTATTAAATGCAACATAATTTATTCTTTTCCATTTGTTGTTATACTTATCTATAAGTCCAGATCCTATCATATGTCAGATGTTAAAAATTAGACGGCAAACTTGAGAAAATTTGAATATGCAGGCTACCCCATTTTGTTGTGGCATATACTAGACACCAACATTATTTGCCGAGCTTAATATTTTTTTTGATTGGGTATATATAGTTATACTTTGCAAGTAGATATGTTGTTTTACAATAATAAACGGGTCTTGGAGTATTTTGGCTCTGAAAGATGACCAAAATCAGCCATTTTGGACATGAGGCTAAATAAGACATATTGAAACAGTTAGATTATACATACACTTTATAGACAGCATTGTTATTTCTATGCATTCTTACACTTGAAGTGATTTATTACTAGGAACAACTATCAAAAAATTATAAATGTTGCCATATTTTTTTATTTAAACCATCGAAATATGCCAAAAAAGGCTTATTTTTGCTGTTTTTGAGCATTTTCAGCTGTTAAAAAATGGCGCCCCCAAAAAATCAAGATCGGTTCAAAATTTTCCAAAAAAAATTTGTGTGGTTAATTACATTACTAAGGTGCACCAATGTGCCAAATATGAACTCATTTGGCAAAAGTGGCATTCGGACGGTTTTGCATGGTTTTCTGGCAGATTGGCTCTTAAAACACCTCTTATATAAAAAAAAAATGTGTATAAAATGACTTTTCATAGTTTTTGAATAAATACCAATGATAATACATTGAATAAACACACCACTGATTATCACATCTTGAATTACAACACCACTGATTTTGACGCTTCTTATTTTACAAACCATTGACAATGAAGACAAATAAATTCACACAACACTAATGTTTTGCCCTTAATATATACACAAGAGAAAGGAAAATCACACAAAATAACTGAACATTGATGAAAATTCAATCGGAAAGTCCATAAACACATGGCAAAATCAAATAACAAAACATATCAAACGAATGGACAATAACTGTCATACTCCTGACTAGGTACAGGTATTTTCAAATGTAGTTAATGGTGGATTGATGATAACTCTCTCAATTCATCCACTAAAAATGACGAAATCCCTATGTCCCTATGTCACACAACACTGATGATGACTCCTTTCATCCATCCACAAATAATGCTGATATATATTTTCAACATGTAGTTGATGTGGACTCTCAAATCAGACAAGAACAATGTTGATTTCCGTAATTCTCAAACAACATATGATGACTCCTTTATTTATCAACCAAAAAAGATGATATCATGCCTTATTCACACATTACTGATAATGACACCCTGAATTCAAACACCTCTAACGATGTTGCCTTACAATGCAAAACCATTGATGACATCCTATTTTTGATACACTGATTATAACACTGATGGTGACACCTTAAATCAAAACTCCAATAGGATAAATATAGTCAAGTGATGTTTTTTTTTTTTGGATCAATCAGGTCAATGCTCAATATCAGATTGTGTCATGTAGATTATTAAATATGATAGAAATGTGCGAAACAAAGAACTGTGTGCTTGCATCGTCCATTTGTGTTAAGTGGTTAATAAAATACAGATAGTATCTTTTATAAAATATCAGTACAATTTACAACTTGGACAACATTAAAATTTGTACACAACGTACAGATGGGTGCACTCCTAACCTGTACAGCAAGTTAACTTGATAACCAGTCATTTGGACTGGTCAAAGTTAACCTGTGACCGAATATAGGACTGCTCTGACCAGTCCTAGGACCAAAATCTAGTTAACTTGAAAAGCGGACTTGGTCCTAGGACTGTTTTTTTGTCTGCCAAAAAGTTAACTTGGAAACAGGTCCGCTATTGATATAAGTTAACTTCGAACCAGTCCTGTCATAAAGTTAACATAAGTTAACTTCGGAACCAGTCCTGTCATAAAGTTAACATAAGTTAACTTGTAAACCGGTCCTGCCACAAAGTTAACTTCTGCTTGGACAAATCCGATCAAAACCAGACCTGTTCCCAAGTTAACTTTTGACTGGTCTGCTCAACACTAAGTTAACTTGTAACCAGGACCGCTCTTCGTTCATTTAACAAAAAATATTTTTAATATCTTTGTTTCGTAGTATAAACATCGAAAATAAAGTAATTTGAAAATTAATACTTCCGTTTTATGAACAGGATTAAATACAATTTTTTTAAAATAAGTACGCACAGAACGTAACACAAATTTATCTGTGATCTGACAATCTATCTATTATAAAAACGATCTCGGTTACAATGATAACAGGCACTGAATATATTATATATTCCGAGATCAAATTCAATCATATTATGTATATTTTTGAAAAGAAGTATATTTGATGTTAGGTGTATACGTCCTTGTTAGTTATACATCCTTGAACTATGCAGCCACAATCAGCAATAGTTTAATTCATTTAAATAATGACTACAAATTTTTGTTCGCCTAAATTAAGGGTGCAAGCATGTCTTCTTTTTACTCAAAATACTGATAGGTTACAAAATTTCAGTAGTTTTGATGCCTCCAGTTGACTTGTATAACAAAATTATTTGACCGCATCCACCAAAACTGACCATATATGCACTTTAATTTGTAAATCTATATACCCGCATAGTAAATCAGCCATATTTTTTATGTCAGGATTCAATGTATAATACAATCATGACAATGGACAGCAAAATTGCAATATAATAACAAAAAATTTTGGTTCGCATAAATTTAAGATACCAGCATGTCCTCATTTTATTCAAAATATTGATACGTAACAAAATTTCAGTAGTTTTGATACCTCCAGCTGACTTGTACAAAAAATTATTTGACCGCATTACCAAAACTGACCATATATGCACTTTAATTTGTAAATCTATATACCCGCATAGTAAATCAGCCATATTTTTTATGTCAGGATTCAATGTATAATACAATCATGACAATGGACAGCAAAATTGCAATATAATAACAAAAAATTTTGGTTCGCATAAATTTAAGATACCAGCATGTCCTCATTTTATTCAAAATATTGATACGTAACAAAATTTCAGTAGTTTTGATACCTCCAGCTGACTTGTACAACAAAATTATTTGACCGCATTACCAAAACTGACCATATATGCACTCTAATTTGTAAATCTATATACCCGCATAGTAAATCAGCCATATTTTTTATGTCAGGATTCAATGTATAATACAATCATGACAATGAACAGCAAAATTGCAATATAATAACAACAAATTTTTGTTCACATCAATTTAGGATACCAGCATGTCCTCATTTTATTCAAAATATTGATACGTAACAAAATTTCAGTAGTTTTGATACCTCCAGCTGACTTGTACAACAAAATTATTTGACCGCATTACCAAAACTGACCATATATGCACTTTAATTTGTAAATCTATATACCCGCATAGTAAATCAGCCATATTTTTTATGTCAGGATTCAATGTATAATACAATCATGACAATGGACAGCAATATTGCAATATAATAACAACAAATTTTTGTTCACATCAATTTAGGATACCAGCATGTCCTCATTTTATTCAAAATATTGATACGTAACAAAATTTCAGTAGATTTGATACCTCCAGCTGACTTGTACAACAAAATTATTTGACCGCATTACCAAAACTGACCATATATGCACTTTAATTTGTAAATCTATATACCCGCATAGTAAATCAGCCATATTTTTTATGTCAGGATTCAATGTATAATACAATCATGACAATGGACAGCAATATTGCAATATAATAACAACAAATTTTTGTTCACATCAATTTAGGACACCAGCATGTCCTCATTTTATTCAAAATATTGATACATAACAAAATTTCAGTAGTTTTGATACCTCCAGTTGACTTGTACAACAAAATTATTTGACCGCATCCACCAAAACTGACCATATATGCACTTTAATTTGTAAATCTATATACCCACATAGTTAATCAGCCATATTTTTTTATGTCAAGAATCAATGTATAATATAATCATGACAATGGACAGCAATATTGCAATTTAATAACAACAAATTTTTGTTCGCATAAATTTAGGATACCAGCGTGTCCTCCTTTTATTCAAAATATTGATACGTAACAAAATTTCAGTAGTTTTAATACCTCATGCTGACTTGGAAAACAAAACTAGTTGACCAAAACTGATCATATGTGCATACCATTGTACCGAGCGCCTTCGTGTCTTCTCCTGGCGCTCCTGTTCACATTTTAGTAGGACCGTAAATGTACACGTAATCAATAATATTGGAAAACTATTAATGCAAAAAATATTCTGATTCAATTGAGAATGTCAGAATTTCATCTATTTATTCATTATAACAGTCAGATCATATATAGGAGTTCATGATGGTGTACGTGTAAAACAAAACTATTATGCCACATCATCAAAGTACCAACACTGACATGTCTGAATTCATTTTTACTATTTACAATGATTTAATAAAAAAAAGTATACGAGGTTCTCTTCTTGGAATCTATTATGTCGGTTGATTGATTTTGTTTATAGTTAAACGTCAAGTGGCAACTATTTCATTAGAGTGCGCATTGAGTATAATTTTAGGATGTCCCATATAAATATCGGCAATGACAAATCTCTCGATAAATCTGACAAATTTGACGAGATTGTTGATAGTTTTACCACACCGTATGCTTACGGACACTGTACAATTTCTGTTAGAATATTTTGCGGGAAATAGAATAGTAAATCCAATGCAAACAAGTTGAATATCAATGAAATATCCATGCAAGTATAAATTTATGCATAAAGTAAAATTTAGGAAGGGACAGGTAAACAACGGGGAACGAAGTAACGTAGACAATGTTGCCGATATCCCGTGATATAAGAATATTGTTCCAATGCGTTGGATAACCTTTCTATCCGCCTTCTAATAAAACAAACTCTGTGTGATCATGGTGATCGTATAGCCATTTTTTATTTATATAAGAATACAAGTATATCAAATATAAGAGAGCATTTGTATAATATCTAGTAGAGTCTAGCGAGTAAATAATAAATAATATCTGTGGAAAAACAATGCGAAATGTTGTTTACATATTTTAATCATGCGGAAAGCTCAAGGCTGATATGAAAACTCTTATAACGATAATCTGTCATAAGCAGACCTGTCCTCAGGTCTGGTCAATAGCAGACTTGTCCACAGGTCTGGTCAGAAGCAGACCTGTCCTCAGGTCTGGTCAGGAGCAGACCTGTCCACAGGTCTGGTCTGAGGCAGACCTGTCCTCAGGACTGGTCAAAAGCAGACTTGTCCACAGGTCTGGTCTGGGGCAGACCTGTCCTCAGGACTGGCCAAAAGCAGACTTGTCCACAGGTCTGGTCTGGAGCAGACTTGTTGATAGGTCTGCAGCAATCCTAAAAAAGCAGACCGTAGGTCTGGTCCACCAACGACGAAGTTAACTTGCTTGACTGCTTAAAAATTCTCAAGTTAACTTAGAAAGCAGTCAACAAGTTAACTCTAAGTTAACCTTTGTCAAGGTTAGGACCGCACCCATCTGTATTTATCATTAATATTAATACACAAAATTGTCCAATGTTTGACACAAGTTTCTATGTCTGTTTTATTACAGAATGGATCCACACCATTATTTTTAGCTGCTTTAAATGGACACCTAGATATAGTCCTTTATCTGGTAACAGTCGGCTGTGACAAGGAACCACGTGACAAGGTGATTATAGATATTATCTCCTCAGTCTGATCGGAAAACAAATACTGTTAGAATTAAACAAATGTCTACCTGAGGACATCCTAAATTGTGATGATTTTATCATATATTCAAACAAAACTAATCGTGACACCCTAAACTCACCCAACACTGATGGAGACACTTTTCATTCTCACACCAATAATGATCACAACCGCAATCAAACAACTAGTGATGTTGAAAGCCTGAATTCACACACCATTGATGCTGACACCCTTAACCCCTATACCTCTGACGGTGACTCCCAGAATTCATTAACCACTGATGATGAAATTCCTTTAATTCACTCACCACTGACGGTGACTCCCTGAATTCGTTGACCACTGATGATGAAGTCCCTTTAATTAACACACTATTGACCATGTTGACGGTGACACCTTTTAAATTCACCCACCACCAATTGAAGCATCCTGACTTCACACACCACTGATGGCGACAAGAACCAATACAATTCACACACCACTGTTAATGAAACCGTTCAGAATCACACTCAAATTATGGTGACATCTTAAATTAAAACATCACTGATGGTAAGACCATATCTTCAGACACTTCAGATGATCATGATCAATTAATTCACAAAACAGTCATATTAACGTGATTAAGGGTGACACCTTAAACTAGCAAAGTGAGTATGATGATGTCCTAAATTCGTGCACTTCTAATGGAGACAACTTTAAACATTGTAGCAATTTTGCGCCTGTCCCAAGTCAGGAGCCTCTGGCCTTTATTATTTTTGTATTATTTTTAATTCTAGTTTTCTGTGTTCAATTTCGAGTTTAGTATGGCGTTTATTATCACTGAACTAGTATATATATTTGTTTAGGGGCCAGCTGAAGGACGTCTCTGGGTGCGGGAATTTCTCGCTGCATTAAAGACCTGTTGGTGACCTCCTGCTGTTGTCTGCTCTATGATCGGGTTGTTGTCTCTTTGACACATTCCCCATTTCCATTCTCAATTTTATTAGATCATAATCATGATGCCCTAAAATCAAATACATGTGATGATGATATGGTAAATTTGCAAACCACTGATGGTCACACCATTAATGATGACATGGTAAATCCGCAGACCACTGATGGTCACACCATTGATGATGACATGGTTAAATGATAAAACACTGATTGTCATAATATTGATGATGACATGGTAAATTCGAAAACCACTGATGGCAACACCATCGATGAGGAAAGAAAAATTTGCAAACCACCGATGGTCACATCATTGATAAGGGCACGGTTAATTGACAAAACACTGATGGTCACATCATTGATGATGACATTATAAATTTGCAAACCACTAATGGACACATTATTATGATGACATGGTAATCTGTCAACCACTGGTTGTCACACCATTGATGATGACATAGTAAATTTGCAAACCACTGATAGACACATCATTGTTTGTGACATGGTAAATAAACACCCCATTTATGGTGACATTATGAATTGAAAACCAATAATGGTGACACCTAAACATTAGACATCATCGATGATTTAATCAAAAATTAAAAAAAACACTGATACAAACAGCCTATATCAACGAATGTTGTGACAACCTTAATTTATACACATCTAAATTTCTAACATCATTGATGATGACAAATTAAAATAAAACTCACCTGATGATAACGCCTTAAATGTTCACACCACTGATGTTGGTATCCCTCATACAACATGTACAAACACTTCTGAAGGGTGAAACCGTGATATATCACACGACTGATAGAATCACACTAAATCCAATCGACACTAAAGGTAACATGCTGAATTGACATACCACTGACGACAACAACCAAAATGTAGGCAACACTGATGTGAACACCCTAAATATATAACAGCACCCACGATGACACTCTCAAATCGAATACCACTGATTGCGACACCATCAATTCAATTAACCACTGATGACTAAAACAAAAGTTTGCACATCACTGATGTTGACATCTTAAATTCTAGCATCACCTAATGTTGATAACTTACATTCATACAATTTGATGATAATATAACTTACATTTAATCTAATGATGACATTCATATTAATATCAAACATCATTTGACTTTTCCCCCCGACTATGAGCCCGTAAACTGGGTGATCCATTAGTTGCTTCCCTGATGTAACAGGTGATTATTAATAAAATGTGTTTAAAATTTTTGATTTAAAAAAAATTACACATCAGTAATGTTGACTCCCTCACTGCATACATCACTGATAGTGAAACACTTTTAAAGCACAAACGTTGAAAGTGAAGCTCATGAAATGGACACAACACTATTTTTTACTTTTATAATTTACACAACAACTGATAATGACACATTCAATTGATCCACGAACAATAATGATATGCCTTATTGACATCCAACTGAAAATAACACCTTTAATTCATTAGCCAAATATGGTAAAAAAAACCTGCTATACATACCTCTATGATGACACCCTCAATTCAAAAACCACTGATGATGATGCCTGCAAATCATCAACCATAATGGTGATAATTTTAATTCACCCACCACTGATTATGACTCCCCAATTCGTTCACCAACATATGGTGATATCCCTTATTCCCATACAAATTATTATAACTCATTCAATTTTTTTCCCAATCATGGTGATATCACTAATGAAATACAACTACTGATGACTCCTTCAATTCATCCACCAGTAATGATAATATTACTAATTATTTGACCACTGATGATTACTCTTTTCATTCATCCCCCTAAATTGATGATATCAATTCATCAACTAATTATGGTGATATCTCGGGTGCACACACAACTGACAATGACTGAATACTCCATGGTGATATTCCTTTCTCACATACAACTGTGTGATGTCTTTTCAATGTTGTCATTGACTGGGTGATGAGAAAAACAACAGAAGATGCTCCAAGAGGAATAAGATGGAACTTTTCAGCAACATTCGAAGATCTTGATTTTCCTGATGATCTTACTCTTTTATTTCATACCCACAACCATTTACAAGAGAAGACAGACCGCCTTAATACTTTTGCCAGTCAAGATGGACTTAAAATCAGCCAAACGAAAACAGAAGTCATGACCCTTAACATCAATAACCCAGCTCCTATCCTAGTAGATGGAAGAGATCTTCCCATCACAGAAACATTTACATACCTAGGAAGTACAATAAGAAACGATGGAGGTGCAGGAAATGACATTATAAACAGATTAAACAAAGCCAAAAATATTTTCAGATCATTGAACAATGTATGGAAATCATCACAGTACAGTAAGAAGACCAAACTTAAATTGTACAGGAGTTGTGTTTTATCTACTTTGCTAAACGGATCTGAATGCTAGAGGATGACAGAATAAGATCTAAACAAACTGTCAATTTTCCATACCAAAAGCTTAAGAAGAATCCTACGTATTTTCTGACCAAACAAAATATCTAATGAAGACCTTTTAAGACAGATAGCATGGGTACAATATCAATGAGAAGGCGTTGGAAATGGATTGGGCATGTCATCAGAAGAGATAGAAATTCCATCACTAGAACAGCTCTACATTGGACTCCAAAAGGAAGGCGTAAGCGAGGTAGACCAAAGAACACATGGAGACGTACTGTAGAAGGAGAACTGAAGACCATGAATAATACATGGGGAACAGTAGAAAAGATGGCCAAAGACAGACAGAAATGGAAAACCTTTGTTGCTGCCCTACATGCCGATGGCATACCGGGCAAGTAAAGTCTGAAGGTGAACATACAATTACTGGTGACTCTTTCGATTCATGTAACAATAATGGTGATATCATAGTTTACATTCCACTGTTAATGACTCCTTTATATCATCAACCAATAATGACAATATATCTAATTCTTGCACCAAATGACTCCTTTCATTCATCTAGGATATTCCTATATTTCTCAGGTTGATGTTGGATCTCTCGAATCATTCACCAAAAATGATGATATCCATATTTCACACACCACTGATGATGACTCCTTTCATCCATCCACAAATAATGCTGATATATATTTTCAACACGTAGTTGATGTGGACTCTCAATTCAGACAAGAGGATGAATATAGTCAAGTGATGTTTTTTTTGTATCAATCATGTGAATGCTCAATATCAGATTGTGTCATGTAGACAAGCAAATATGATAAAAATGTGCGAAACAAAGAACTGTGTGCTTGCATCGTCCATTTGAGTAAAGTGGTTAATTAAATTCAGATAATAACTTTTACAAAATATCAGTACAATTTATAATTTGGACAACATAAAAATTTGTATACAACGTATTTTATCATTTATATTAATACACAAAACTGTTCAATTTTTGACACAAGTTTGTATGTTTGTTTTATTACAGTATGGTTCCACACCATTATTGGTAGCTGCCAGCAGGGGACAACTAGATATAGTCCGTTATCTAGTAGAAGTCGGCTGTGAAAAGGAAGCAATTAACAAGGTGATTATAGATATTATCTCCTCAGTCTGATAATGTTTCTGTTATATTGAATAAGTACAATATTATGTTTTTTAATCAGACAGGTTTAATGGGAAACAAATACTGTTAGAATTAAAAACCAATTCTTCAGAGAACAATTGAAGGTCTTTCCACCACGATAATAAGAATGTAATTTTAAAAAAAGATGCAAGAAAAGGTCACTCATTGTTGACGTAATTCGGTACCTCAAACTGATATAAAAAAAAAAAGATTAAATATGTATATGCAGAAGACTTAATTGTTTTATAATGAACAAGAAAGAATTTTAAGCAAATGTAAAAATCTAGAACGTCAAGTTGACCTTTGATCTTGACCTTAATGTCAAGGTCACATACCAATGATCTCAAATCAAAAGACTCCAGGTAAATCACTTGTATGGTTGTTGAGAAATACCGATTTCAAATACAAAAGGGGAAACAACTCCTATAAGAGTTGACCAAAACACTTCGACTGTAATAGGTTGAAGTTGCGCCTTATTGTAAACAGTAATTTTGCAAACACATCATATCATTAACTGTAACAATTTCTTCTGAATAACGATAACAAGCAAAATTAAAAATTAATAACATGACCTTGATCTTGACCTCAATTTCAAGGTCATAGGTCAGTGAACTCAAACCGGAAAGCCCGATGTCAATCACTTGTATGGTTGTGGAGAAATAATGATTTCAAATACATAAGGGGAGAAAACTCCTATAAGGGTTTACCAGAACACTTCGACTGAATAGGTTGAAGTTGCGCCTTGTTGTAAACAGTAATTTGGCAAACATATCATATCATTAACTGTAACAGTTTCTTTTGAATAACGGTAACAAGCAAAATTCGAAATTTAGAACATGACCTTGACCTTTGACCTTGACCTCAATTTCCTTTAAATTGACAGAGGACTTTATATGAAAAGACTGTAGGCCTCTACGACTTATACCGTATGAATTTATCCAACATATCGCCTATCTTAAATTTTCAAAAGGAAATAACTCCCATAAGATGTCTTCTGATCACTCCAGTCAAAATAAACCAATTCATTCTTAAGAGTAGACCAACAATTTGCTGAAAACAGTTTGTAAAAATCTTTTACGGTTTTAGAGCAATAGCGATAACAAGAAAAGGGGACGCGGGGAGATAACTCCTATAAGAATGAGTGTTCGGTCACACAGGGTAAGTTTTGAAGCCTCCATTAATGTACAAAATCATTGTGCAAACACCCATTCGATATGTTGTAAAACAAAAAAGCATCTCAGACGGCAGAAGAAAAACAAATAATCAGAAGAAAAACAAAAGGTCTTTCCACGAAAAGTGGAAAGACCTAATTCAACAAATAGTGTTAGAATTAAACAAATAGTGTTAGAATTAAACAAATAGTGAGAATTAAACAAATAGTGTTAGAATTAAACAAATAGTGTTTATAATTGAATCGTCTAGCTAATCAGATGATCAACATGATAAAGGTTTAATTTTGTTTTCTACCAAATTTTTTGTAAACCTCTGATTTTACCTGGAGTTGATGTTATTTTAGAATTACTCAGATCTAGTATCTAACAAAAAAATAATCATAATAAATAATAGATAGAATTATATGAATAGGGATATTATTTCACTTATCTTTACCTACTGCATTCTCGTTACAATTTTTTTATAAATTAAAAATTAAATTATTACAAATGTTTTATAATTTAAAATAAAAGTTTTTAAAAATGTTTCATGAGTTAAAAAAAATCATGTAGTGTTTAAACGGTTATGGAAAATGATTTTGTTTAAATTATAGAATATGATTAATGAATTCATACATCCTACCTGAGGACATCCTATATTTTCACAAGTGATGATTTTATCATATATTCAAACACCACTGATGGTGAAACCCTAAACTCACCAAACACTGATGGAGACACTCTGCATTATCACACCAATAATGATTACAACCTCAGTCAAACAGCTAATGATGTTGAAAGCCTGAATTCACCCACCATTGATGCTGACACCCTAAACTCACACACCTCTAACGGTCACTCCCAGAATTCGTTAACCACTGATGATGAAATTCCATTAATTCACTCACCACTGACGGTGACTCCCTGAATCGTTGACGACTGATGATGAAATCCCTTTAATTTACACACTATTGACCATGTTGACGGTGACACCTTTTAAATTCATCCACTACTGATCGAAGCATCTTGAATTCACACATCACTGATGGCGACATAAACACATACAATTCACACACCACTGTTAATGAAACCGTTCAGAATCACACTCAAATTATGGTGACATCTTAAATTAAAACATCACTGATTGTAAGACCATATTTTCAGACACTTCAGATAATCAAGATAAATTAATTCACAAAACAGTCATATTAACGTGATTAAGGGTGACACCTTAAATTAGCTAAGTGAGTATGATGATGTCTTAAATTCATGCTCTTCTGATGGAGACAATTTTCAACATTGTAGCAATTTTGCGCCTGTCCCAAGTCAGGAGCCTTTGGCCTTTCTTAAACTTGTATTATTTTTAATTTTAGTTTCTTGTGTACAATTTGGAGTTTATTATGGCGTTCACCATCACTGAACTAGTATATATGTATTTGTTTAGGTGCCAGCCGAAGGACACCTACGGGTGCGGCAATTTCTCGCTGCATAAAAGACCTGTTGGTGACCTTCTGCTGTTGTCTGCTCTATGGTCGGGTTGTTCTCTCTTTGACACATTCCCCATTTTCATTCTCAATTTTATTAAATCATAATCATGATGCCCTAAAATCAAATACATGTGATGATGACATGGTAAATTTGCAAACCAATGATGGTCACACCATTAATGATGACATGGTAGGTTCGCAAACCACTGATCGACACACTATTGATGATGAAATGGTAAATCCGCAAACCACTGATGGTCACATCATTGATGATGACATGGTAAAATGGCAAGACACTGATTGTCATAACATTGATGATGACATGGTAAATTCGAAAACCACTGATAGCAACACCATTGATAAGAAAAGGAAAATCCGCAAACCACTGATGGTCACACCATTGATGAGGACACGGTTAATTGACAAATCACTGATGGTCACGTCATTGATGATGACTCGATAAATTTGCAAACCACTAATGGACACATTATTATGATGACATGGTAATTTGCAAACCACTAATTATCACATCATTATGATGACATGGTAATTTGCAAACCACTAATTATCACATCATTGATGATGACACGGTAAATTTGCAAACCACTCAGTAGTAACCCGAATTTAGCTTGAACGGACAAAAACGTGTAACACTATTTAAATGAGATTAATTGTCATTTGATAAAGATTGACAAAAATTAAAAATTATTTTTAATTCATTTCAATTCATTTAAATTCATTTTAACGCCAGTCAAATAGATTTCTTTGCAGTCAATCAATTGAAATCAAGTTGGTGGTAATGTACGTCAAACTAATAGGCCACGCCCCCGTTAAACTATTTCAAACTGGCATCAATTCGTTTTAAACATCGTTGAGATCCGAGCTTTGTACAGGTAAATCACTCAAGCAAAACAACCTTGATTTATGTATCGTTTTTTTTTTCTTCAAATTTTATCGAATTTAGTTAAATGCGTGTATTCTTAATAAAGTCGCATGCTTCACAATTTTTAACAAATGAATGAACAATACACGTGACATTTAAGAAATTTAAATAAAAACATTAAAATATTGAATCACGGTTTAAGAAATGTGAATCTGTTGAAAATAAAATAGTAAGATGTATAACATAATTTGAATTTGCCAAAATGCAGTAGATCTTTATCTCACATTTTCGTTTCAAAAATTGCTAAGTGCTATGAAAACTCGTGGAATGTAAGTAACGTGTGGTCCCTTGCAATTGCTTACGAAACTTTAGGTATTCTTGTATATTTACCGTTTCCGTTTTTCTGTTTTACTATATTGTACTCGTAAATTAAATATGTCACGGAAATAAAAGTAACTTCACAGAAATTATTCATTGCGTATATAATTTAAATCTTATATTTTCGGTAAACAACAAATATTCACTAGCTGTATATTAATATATGAAATTGCTTGTAATGAAAAACAATGTTTTGTTAAATAATAAAATTGATGAAGATAATGTTGACATTTGTTGAATTTTAATAATAAACAGTTAAGTCTTGCTCAAAATTGTAAATGAAGTAACCGATTAACGAACATTTAAAACTGTGTTAAATTGTAATACCGGTCGCTGGAGCAAAACAGGCGTAAATTGTGAAAGAGCATATAGTGGACGAGCATATTGAAGCTTTGTTACGGTATATTATCGTGCTATGATGCACCTTGACGTACAAAAATTCTTGTAATAAATGAACATGTATCCTGTATATATGAGATAAATTTTAGTTTGCGATAACAACGGGTAGGTTTAAGTTAAACGATCTTGACTGGCTATTAGTCGGCATTCTCTTACGCCTTTTAATAGGCTCTAGCGTTAAATCAAGTCTGTTAAGACTGTTTTGTACTTTAGACCAATCATAAAAAGTAACATTCAAATCTTTCAGATCGGGTTAAGATCCGTGTAGTGTGTCAGAATGATATTAGGAGTTACGCCCTTTCATGTGGATGATACATTGTATTATAAATGCTAAAATAAAAACGTATATTATTTTTAATTATTAAACATAAAATCATTCGTTGACTTTTTATTTCTGTTGGTCTTCTTTTAAGGGATTAGAGAATTAATAATATATACATACAGTTTTGTTAGTTTGTTTTGTTGGGAAAATAAATTATTCGCCAATAACTGTTTCTGATTTAATTTTTATTTTTTTCTGGTGTTAAATTATTTATTTATCTACTTTTTATTTAAAAAAAAATAATTGAAAATTTCAAACGTAACACTAACAAAAGAGTGACAACAACATCTTATAAATTTCATACGTCCAAATCACGTTTTTGGATTTTACTTCATCAGGAACGATCAACGCAAAATACAAATATTTTATATGTAAGATCATTTATATAGTTAATTTCGTTATCCTCTTTAGGCCGCATCAGGGAACCGTGTCTCCGTTTGAACTAAGCTTCTGAAACTGCTCTTAGGCCGTGAAGTGAGAGTGATAAAACTATGAATAATATACCATCGGAAAGAAAAGGGTGTCGATGGGGTTTTACAGAATAGAGAATGATCGGCTATAAATATGAATAATAGAGAAAATGGAGAAAAAAAGACTAGAGAATAATAAGGTGCCTGAATATAAAGAATTGATAATAATAGACAAAATGTATAAAGAATAGAAAAATAAAAGGCCTAAACATTAAAGAAAACAGAAATGAAGGACCCCGTCCAGATCCTCATAGATTAAAACAATATAACCTAATTTTAAGTTCAGCATTGAGTATATGTCTTAGTCTCTTGGTACATCTGTTTGTAAATGCGCTTATCTTATCTTTCATTTGAATAAAAAAAACTTATTTAATATAAATATGTATTTATTTGTTTGTTCAGATTGCACTATTATAAATAATTCTTCTTCGTCTTCTACCTCTAAACTGTAAAAGTAACGTATGTATGCGTTAATATACGGTCTATAAATATTTAGTTCGATGGCACGTGCCAATAATCTAAGGGTAATAAAATCAACGATCCATAAACTAACGTGGCAATTACAATGGCTATTTCACAGTTATAGCATACGTTCACCCGTAATGGTATTATACATGTACCTCTGTATGTGTAGTATAAGGTTCTAAATCATTTTGTTATAGCTTCTTTCTAAAACTATTGACGACGTTGTTCAAACTACATGCACATATCAAAAAACCGCAAATTTAATATAGTAGTTAAAAATATATACGATATTGAAAATGCATTTTTTTTTCTATCAAAAATGTATGGTCGTGTATTTGTAACTCTAAGTGTTTACCTAAAATGTATTGAATATGAAAAAGATTAGATTTGTTCTCCAATATTTGCCAAAAGAAACATTTTCCGAAAAAAAAAAAATATAATAACGTTTTGTCCTTTAATTCTTTTTTTGGGGGTCCGTAAAAATACCGCAGAAATCCCCCTTAGTGCACTAAGAACAAAAAATTGCACTAAAGGACCTGATGGAATGATACAATTGACACAAAGGACATTGCATATATAAGTCAACGTTTTTAAAATAAATAATTTCAAATTTTATAATCATATCTTAAGTAATCAGGGGCGTAGCTACGTTAACGTCAAAACGCCCGGGCGTACACTTGAATTTTGATAAAAAAAAATCAATTAAAAAAAAAAGAGACTATACAAATCCTTGAAGCCTTGTACTTATTTCTTCAATTGGGAATAAAAGGGACGAAATTCTATTTTAAACCAAAAATTATCATATAATATATTTCATTATTTGTTTATTTTCTGTTCAAAGTCTGAAACTATTTTGCAGACTTTTACTGCGAACTTTATTTTGTTCAAAGCAATTAATTATCTGATGAAATTTGATATGCGGTTTGCATTTATGTCGCGAAAACGAGACCTAGCGCTCCACAATTTCGTCAAATGGCGTCAATATTTAGGTTCAGTATATGGTTAGAATAAAATATAAAATATCTATAACTTTGTCAAACCATCCTGAAATTTGGCGGAAGTTGGTAAGAAACTGTGTATGATCAAACGAGTATTTAGAGCATAATAATGAAGTATATGTTAAATGTTTTCGTGTTTTACGGACTAATTATTTTCCATTCGCATTTTTAAAACAAGTAGTTAAAGTTTGGGGTTAAAGATTTTACATCGAATTTTATGAAACTTCGGAAGAAACTTTTTTTCAGTATCATTAATGTCTAAGGAAAAAACTGAAAGTATTGTTTTGTTCGCTTTTCAGTTCTACAAATTAATGTATACTGACAAGGCTGGGAATTTCTTTCCATGATAAACTTATGAACCTCCATAGGTTCTCATGAACATTGGGCAAACGTTTATATTCCAGATCGAGAAAAAAATCTAAGGAAAATGTATGATTTGTTTAAAGTAAAGTGAAGATTCAGAATTCCCATAGACCTTCACCCAGGTTCGGGCGTACACGTTAAAATGACCCAGCTACGCCACTGGTAATTAGAAAGTTATTCTATATTTTATCGACAGGCGCCACACTCAGTTGACAGTAATCTATAGAAATTTATGTTCGTTCAACCTTGACCCGTTTTAAATACACTAGTATACTTATTAAAAATGATATATTATGTTATTTCATGTTGTTCTTGTTTTTTTTTATGGTATAGTTATTACTGCCATATCTATTTTGCTTTTCTGTCTGTTATAGTTTTTACTTCTATGTAAGAGTGTATTTTCTTCTTATTTTTGTTTCTTTTAATTTCATTTGCTTGTTCCGTAAGTTCACTTTTTAAGTTCTGTAGTAATGTTTTATAAAGATATTTTGAAATAGTAAAACATTTATAGAGGGTTTTTTTACCAACACTTATAATAGTTTATTACATTTTTGTTGAGCCTTCCGACTTTTGTTGCAATAGCGATCTACAAACCACAACAATTCACTCTGTGAGTAAAGTGTTTGAAACTTTAATAACTTTCTTAACTATCCTGGATTTCTAATAAACTAGGACAGAAGCTTGTTTATGATCATAAGATAGCTTAAAAAAAACCAAAACAAATGTTTATCCGTATTTTCATTTATAACTGAATTTTTTGGTTTTCAAGTTCTGTAAGCTGATATACATTCACTCTGGTAAGAGTTTTAAAAAAAATTCACATTTTCCAGTCGGGGCCTTTTAATGATCGGTCGACTATATGGAAGGGGTTTTCTCGTTATTGAAGGCCGGATTGTTGCCTATAATTGCTTACATCCACTTCAGTTAGGAGGTTGAGCGTACACACACATGCATGTTTATCACATCACCTTCTTTATGTGCCTTTCCCAAGTCAGTGGCTTGTAGTTCAGTGGTTGCCGTTGGTTCATGTCTGTCATATTGTTTTTTTTTTGTAAATTGTTGTTTTTTCTGGATTAGGCCGTTAGTTTTCGAATTTAATTGTTCCAAATTTGTTCATGTTGGGACCTTGTATATATATATAGCCGATTATAAGGTATGGTCGCCTAATATAGTTTACATGTGTACATCCAATTAATTTGATGGATAGTTGTATAATTGCAAATCATATCAGACCTCCTTAATTTTTTATTGAAAATGAGCTTTGATAAGTTGGACAAGCGATTGTACAGGAAAGGCCCAAGTGATAGTACAGTAAACTCGCAAGCGATTGTACAGTCAATTAATTTATCCGATATTGAAAAAAATATTATTTGTGAATCTCTACTGGTGCAATGGCTTTTTAACTTTCAGACAGGTAAGACTATATACTAGTAACATAAATGGTACTTTTGAAATTTCTGGACTCAACGATTTGTATTTCAATGATTATTGACATTTTTATCGCTGTTGTGCGACAGTTCTGATCGATTTATTAAATGCTCCTCCATTCGACGAAAAACGTTTGTATGCATACGTCGTTTATTATTTGAATGGTTCATATATACATATAGAATGTTTTGATTACTTAAGCTTCTAGAAGAAACGTTATATAGTATCATTTGAGTTCATCATTGGAAAACTTTCCATGTTGCAACTTGTTATATTTTCGAATGTCGAAAATGGAGAAACCGTACAGTTTCGTTCCCACACAATATAATAATGATGTAATCGGGTTTTTAAGATCCCCACGGATCCCACATTTTCCCATCTTAATGTCTTTCAATCTCTTATGAAAGTATGTACAAATGTAAACTCCTGTGTTGTTAAGAAGGACATGAAATATCGGAAGTAATTTTTCCTCAAATTATCATCAATCAAAATTCGCTTCTTTAGAAAAAAGTAATCTTACAATTTCCCTTAAAACAAAATAAAAACTCTGATAAACACAAAAATCATTTTTTAAATTATTCTTTCATCAAGTTGAAAATAAACTACGCTAAACCATTAAGTTTATTCTACAACTATCATAAACTTATCAATTAGTAACGATCAAATGACAATTGTTTATTGGATAAGGTTGATTTAACATTGATGCTTGGGAATTTGCAATAAACCTTCGGTCACGTGCCTGCCACATGGAACGCGCTAGCTGATAAAAAAGTAAGTCAACTTCAAAATTATGATATATATTGATACCCAATTTTATATTTATGAGTTTTATACATATATCTTCTCATATCCATGTTTGTGGTCTAATAACATCGTTTTAATGTCCTTAGTGCAAAAACTTTGTTCTTAATGCACCAATGATTTGTATAGTCTTTCAGTGCACTAAGAAGTCCTTTGTGGTATTTGTACACACCGTCCAAAATTTGGCTGTGGTCAAAATGTTAAAAAAAAAATACCCATTAATTATAACAATTTTCAATTATTTAAGATTAAATTATGCAAGGAAAAGTGTCTTTGTTTTCAGTCAAAATAATTTACCTTTTTTGACATAAAGTTGTCGATAAAATATAAATAGATTGGATACCCTGCATATCAATAGCATATTATCAAATTGCTGAACGATCACCTACATGTACTAAACAGGGAATCTGTTAGTATTGAAACCCCTTGTCCTTTATAATTCAATGTGTCGTTCTGCATTATTTTGGTGTAAGAAAGACGCACACATTCAGGCTATCGCCCTTAAGGTGTATAGAATATAGATATAGGAAGATGTGGTGTGAGTGCCAATGAGACAACTCTCGATCCAAATAACAATTAATGAAAGTAAACCATTATAGGCTAATGTACGGCCTTCAACACGGAGCCTTGGCACGCACCGAACAACAAGCTATATAAAGGGCCCTAGTTACTAGTGTAAACCCATTCAAACGGGAAAACCAACGGTTTAATAGTTTTGTATTTTATATAACTTCCCAGATAGGTTGCTACATTCGTTTCCCTTACATCCACACTAATAAGCTGTGATTTCTGTTTGAATTAATTTTTTTATGAAAAGTTTACTTTGCTATATATATTGTTTATCATAAGTTTCAAAAGCTGCGTCAACTAATCCTGCCTCTAAAGGTCAAATGAAAGTGAGCCATTTTCACTCTACTATGGCATGGAAATAGAAAACTTTTTGTGGGGTATAGTTAACGTAAGGGTACCCAAATTGCACCGAGTACCCAAATTGCACCTATTTAGAAAAAATAGCAACGGAAATCTTACAAGATTTCCTACAGACTAAACAATTTGTATTTTTATGATTTGATACTATGCACATCTTTCAACATAGGTAAACATATTTAGATATACACTGAACGTTCAGTATTTATCAACAGATGGACTGTTTACTGAAAAAGCAAAATGTACGAAAACGTCATCAAGCGACGTCATCAAAACGTCATCTTTTTAAAATTAGCAAATACAATATATTATAAGTATCCATTTCGTAAAATATGAAGAGTAAGCATGGACTAATATCCAATTGTTCAAAATATTTTAAGAAATTAAACAAAAGCTCGGTTATTAGACTTTTGACGATGTGAATTTAAGCATGGATGCAATTTGGGTACTCCTCATTACAGAATCATGGATAGTTTGGAGGTTGATTCAAACCAATTTTTTTATGACTCAATATGGATTAAAAATTAAATTGGTGTACCTATACAATAAAGAAAGATAGGCTACAAAATAAACGCATTAAGGACATTTATGTATTGATCATAAAAAAACGTAGGTGAAAAAACTGTCAAAATAGGTGCAATTTGGGTACCGTCACGTTATACACTGGTTCTCCGTTAAAGCGCCCAACGTGAGAGTAAACAATGATAAAATATAAATTTCATCAAAACTTGTTTATAAAGAACATGGAACATCCTCATAGTGTATTCTACCCACCCTATAAATTTCAGCATGTAATATTTTACCGTTAATTTGTAATGATCGAGACAGTTTAGATGAAAGAAAATTAAAAAAAGATATATTTAACGTCATTTTATTTGCTTTGACGTCGTGATTTTCAATACCAAAATGCTTAACAATTTTTTTTTTATTATTATTTCACGTAAACTTTTATTTCTTGTTTCTCGTTTTCCTTGTTAGTTTAAATTAAGCATAATATTCAGTCATGTCTGCATTATTATATAAGTCTGTTTTATCTCTTCAACACAAATTAAGGTGATAAATCTGCCTTTATGCTTTTTCCGTATGAACTAGTATGCTATACAATCCAGTCAGGATGTCAGACCTGTACAAAGCAGGATCAATATTGATATCGTATTAACATGCTTTCAACCCGAATATGTATGTAATTCTCCAATGAATCCTCCTCCTTTTCATCATAATTTTATTTACCAATCTGTGTTACCATGACTTATCACTGATGTGGTCATACTTATACTGTAAACAAATAAATAACTTTTAAACTGTTTCAATATCAAAATGCACAAGAATGGCGTATAACGCTTGAATCCCTTGCTTTGGTCTGGTACTGTTTTGAAAATTTCTTTCGAAGCAGAAACTCAACTCTTGTATCTTTGATGCGTTCAATGTGTCGGAAATTTGAAAAAAATAAGGAGAGAGACGAGAAGTGTCTATTAGTTTTTTGTGCAGACCAATGGGAGTATGTCCTTAAAATTGAACACTCTAATATAACAATAAGAAGATATGGTATGATTGCAAATGAGACAACTCCAGTATACATTTAACAAATCAAGATAGTCGGTATTATAGACTTAATTCGTTACATAGTGTGTTAGTGACCTAATACGATATATACAGGGTCAGTAAATTCCATATGAGGTTTTATTTTGGCTCAAACTCCATTATGGAATTTACTGACCCCGTATATATCGTATTACATGTAGGTTACTACATCACTATGTAACTGACAATATCTGACCAAAGTTTAAACGAATCACTTATTTGATTATGTTTACAGTTTTTATAATACTGCAATTTACAAATATAGGATATAAGATTTATTGATATAGGTTGTCTGAACGCACAGTGGCAAATATTTCATGTAGATTTATGACCGGGAGAAGAACATTTAAAAAATTAATAAGATCTTGCATGCGTTGTCGGTGATAAATAATTGAAAAGGTTCAATATAAATATACAAAAAAACAACGATGAGAGAGAAACGACAAAAAATAATCCAGCAAAATATGAAATATAAAATCATTTTCATGGATTATTTTTTCATCCTCTTTGTTGGTTTGCTGTAGTCTATTAATCACACTGACTTTAATTTTAAGACAACCATACACGACCAAATAAACAGCTTCTCCTAGTAGATCCTCTTATGCTAGTAGAATTATGCATCCTATTCCGCTTGAATATCAGATAGTTATTTGAAATAATTCAAGATATATGAGATGGTTTACAAATAAAAAAATAAAGACAACATCCCCTCCCCCCATCCCCATCCCTAAAAAAAAGAATAAAGAAAAAAGGCAATCAAGTTAAGAATAGAAATAACATTATTTGGTTGAAAGGTAAAAAAAAATGAAATTGAAAAAATGTAAAATAAAAAATAAAAGGGATAAATGATTTGAAGAATAATGAAACTTTGCGTCTTCTGCGTATTAATAATTATTATTGACAATATTCTAGTAGATCATTCCGGATGAAATGTTTAACTTTCAAAATGGTAGTAAACGCAACTGTTCAAATGAAATTACGATGCATATTTCATACATTCATAAGCATCGGTGTTTTTCGCTAAACTCCCGATCTTGCATGAGTTAACGTATCATTTCGTCTCCTATTGCAGGCAAATTTAACCTTTCATCCTCCTCCTGCATTGTGTCAACAATTATTTTTATAGTTTTACACACTTTGAAAAAACAGTTTGTGACAGATGTCAGACCACGATAAGCATAAGCAACAAAAAGATCTGCAATAGTTGGTGAAAAAAAAGATATAAATTTCATGCGTCCGAAGCGTTTTTTTTTTTAATTTATCTTCATCATTTACGTCAGCGACGAGTATTTGAAATATAAGGATGTCAAAGAAATGAATGAGTTGATGAGCTATATTACGAAAAGGACTGTGACAAAAATAGTCGATTGTAACATTGATTGATTGAGGTGAAACCTTAGGTATCTTTATAATTCTAAAACATATTAATGGACAATTGATTGGAATTGTAAGGATTTGCAAAATCAAAACATTGTCATAATTCTTGCGTCCTCAGTTTCATACTGATGCTTGAGGACGGTTAACATTGTCTTCGATTGCTTGGGGGTATAATATTTTTTTTAGTACCAAAAAATCTTAGATAAATTTTAATATTCTCCCGAAACAATTGATTGATAAGCACTGTTTTTTTCTATATTGTGTTGGACAGATAAGTAATCAAGGATAAAATCTATTTTTGATGATCAAATTTTTATTCTCTCCGATTTCAGATATCTTTCATGTCGGTTAACTACCGGTACTGTCTCTGAACGTTCAGCTCCACATTACTAGTACCTCAGATCACAAGGAAAATATGATCAAATATATCTCATGTCATCTTTACTTTTGTATATTATCTAAGCTTTCCAACTTATTTTGAAAAAAATGAAATACTTGGTGTTTTTTTTCCCTCCAAGTTTGATTTTAATTCTAATTGATACATGATATCATTTAAGCAGTACAGCGACAGAATAAAAAGGGGGTTACATGGAGTAGTGTCGTCATACGTGTGTTATTGATACAGGCAAGACAATATATCTTGTCAAAATCTTATCGTACTATACAGAAATTTTTAAATGCAGGAACTGAACATAAGAACTTCACAGAAAAGTTCATATATTTCTCACTGACTAGAGCGAAAAATGGCTAAAGAATTACAGAGTTCAGAAATGTAGATTCCCTCACCTAAAACAGACCGTAATATATATATACAGTGTATCATTGTAACGGGTAGTTTTGTTTAATCTATTTTACTGTGTCTATTTTCGAAAAGAATGTTGTACAAGGTTTTGTTAATAATATATATAATGCCCTTTAGGCCGACGTCGTAATTTCATTTTAATAATGAAAGAAAGTACACTACAGCTCAGGTGGATTTTGCTTTGTCCACCCGTTCACAGTGGGAGTGGGCGCCGGGTGGTCAAACTTTCTAGCTTATCCCCTCTGCCCACCCATAGGAGTGGGCATGCAATTTCTTTTGTTTAATCAAAAGACTGGCAAGTACAGTCAATTGAAAAAAGCAGATAATATGAAAAAGAAGATGTGGTATTATTGTCAATGAGACAACTGACCAAAATGACACAGACATTAACAACTATAGGTCACCGTACGGCCTTCAAAAATTTGATTTCAATTGATTGACTGCAAAGAAATCTATTTGACTGGCGTTAAAATGAATTGAAATGAATTGAAATGAATTAAAAATAATTTTTAATTTTTGTCAATCTTTATCAAATGACAATTAATCTCATTTAAATAGCGTTAACACGTTTTTGTCCGTTCAAGCTAAATTCGGGTTACTAGTGACTAATGGACACATCATTGATGATTACACGGTAAATTTGCCAACCACTGGTTGTCACACCATTGATAATGACATGGTAAATTTACAAACCACCGATAGACACATTATTGATTGTGACATGGTAAATATATACACCCCATTTATGGCGACATTATGAATTGAAAACCAATGATGGTGACCCCTAAACATCAGACATCATCGATGATTTAATCAAAAATTAAAATACAATTGATACAAACAGCCTATATCAACGAATGTGGTGACAACCTAAATCTATACACTAGTGATAAAGGCATCTAAATTTCTAACATCATTGATGATGACAAATTAAAATAAAACTCACCTGATGATGACGCCTTAAATTTTCACACCACTGATGTTGGTATCCCTCATACAAACACTTATAAATATCAAACGACTGATAGAAACGCGGTAAATCCAATCAACACTAAAAGTAACATGCTGAATTTGCATACCACTGACGACAACAACCAAAATGTAGGCAACACTGATATGAACACCCTAAATATATAACAGCATTCACGATGACACTTTCAAATCAAATACCACTGATTGCGACACCATCAATTCAATTAACCACTGATGACTACAACAAAAGTTTGCACATCACTGATGTTGACATCTTAAATTCTAGCATCACCGAATGTTGATAACTTACATTCATACAATATTGATCATAATATACCCTACATTTAATCTAATGATGACATTCATATTAATATCAAACATCATTTGCCTTTTCCCCGACTAATCAGCCCGTAAACATAGGTGATCCCTTAGTTGCTTCCGTGGGCAACTTAGGGTTGATGTAACAGGTGATTATTAATAAAATATGTTTAAAATTTTTAATTTAAAAAAAAAATCACACATCAGTAATGTTGACACCCTCACTGCAAACATCACTGATAGTTAAACACTTTTAAAGCACAAACATTGAAAGTGAAGCTAATGAAATGGACACAACACTATTTTTTACTTTTATAATTTACACAACAACTGATAATGACACATTCAATTGATCCACCAACAATAAGGATATGCCTTATTGACATCCAACTGAAAATAACACCTTTAATTCATTAGCCAAATATGGTTAAAAAAAAACTGTTTTACACACCACTTATAATGACACCTTCAATTCAAACACCACTAATGATGACGCCTGCAATTCATCAACCATAATGGTGATAATTTTAATTCACCCACCACTGATTATGACTCCCTCAATTCGTTCACCAACATATGGTGATATCCCTTATTCCCATACAAATTATTATGACTCATTCAATGCCATTCCAAATCATGATAATATCACTAATGAAATACAACTACTGATGATGACTCCTTCAATTCATTCATCAATAATGATAATATTCCTAATTATTTGACCACTGATGATTACTTTTTTCATTCATCCCCCTTATCTGATGATATCAATTCATCAACTAATAATGGTGATATCTCGAATGCACACACAACTGACAATGACTGATGACCACTCCATGGTGATATCCCTTTCTCACATACAACTACTGGTGACTCTTTCGATTCATCTAACAATAATGGTGATATCCATAATTTACATTCCACTGTTAACGACTCCTTTATATCATCAACTAAAAATGACAATATTTCTAATTCTTGCACCAAATGACTCCTTTCCTTCATCTAGGATATTCCTATATCTCTCAGGTTGATGATAACTCTCTCAATTCATCCACCAAAAATGATGATATCCCTATTTTACACACCACTGATGATGACTCCTTTCATCCATCCACAAATAATGCTGATATATATTTTCAACACGTAGTTTCAGACAATTCTCAATTCAGACAAGAGCATGAATGGTTATATTCAAAATTATGACTTACTCTATGATGACTCATTCAATTATCCACAAATTATGGTGGCAACTCTAATTCACACACTAGAGCTAATAATTCCTTCAACTTATTCAATTGTAATAATTGTATCCTTAATTCTCATACACGATGGGGATATCAATGCTTCAAACACTACAGATGATGACATATTTGATTTAGCAACCAGTAATGGTGATATCTTCAAATCACACACCAATGAAAATGACTCCTTTCGATACATTTATCAACAATGGTAATTTTTATACCTCACACACCACTGATGATGACTCCTTGCATTCACTTACAAATAATGCTGGTATTCATTATTATCTCAGGTTGATGATGACTCCCTCAATTGATCCAACAATAATGATGATATCCTTATTTTACACACCAATGATAATAACTCCTATATTACATTCATCAATAATGGTGATATCCCTTATTCTCAAACAACATATGATGACTTATTCAATTCTTCAACCAATTATGGTGACAGCTAATGACTCCTTCAAATCATATACCAATAAAAGTGATATCCCTAAATTTTCCACGACTTGCGGCTCCTTCAATTCATCCAGATATAATTGTGTTATCCCAGATAAGCTCGCCACTGATGATGATACCTTCAATTCATCCAGATATAATTGTGTTATCCCAGATAAGCTCACCACTGATGATGATACCTTCAATTCATCCAGATATGATTGTGTTATCCCAGATAAGCTCACCACTGATGATGATACCTTCAGTTCATCCATATATAATTGTGTTATCCCAGATAAGCTCACCACTGATGATGATACCTTCAGTTCATCCAGATATAATTGTGTTATCCCAGATAAGCTCACCACTGATGATGATACCTTCAGTTCATCCAGATATAATTGTGTTATCCCAGATAAGCTCACCACTGATGATGATACCTTCAGTTCATCCAGATATAATTGTGTTATCCCAGATAAGCTCACCACTGATGATGATACCTTCAGTTCATCCAGATATAATTGTGTTATCCCAGATAAGCTCACCACTGATGATGATACCTTCAGTTCATCCAGATATAATTGTGTTATCCCAGATAAGCTCACCACTGATGATGATACCTTCAGTTCATCCATATATAATTGTGTTATCCCAGATAAGCTCACCACTGATGTTGATACCTTCAGTTCATCTACCAATAATGCTGATATCCTTATTCACATAGTTACTATGATGACGCCTTTAATTCATCCATCTATAACGGTGTTATTCCTCAAATTTACCACTGATAATGACAACCTTAAGTTATACGTATAACATAACTTTGTCCACTTTATGACATAAGTTTAATTCCAATTTACTCTTGATACATCGTCATCAATCTGAACTACATCTCCGACATTAATCTTCTATGTATTTCGACCAGTTTATTCGTAATGTTCCCTTAGTGAAGTTAAGTATTCCTGTTTTCAACTTTTAAAAAGTTTTTAAACTTCGATTGTGTAGTCACGGATTAATACGTTGTTACTTTGGTTCCTGATTGTAAACTACTATCTTGAAGTCCGTTATACAATATCGTTCTGATTTGTGTTCCATATAATAAACGTGACGGTTTGATGGGTTCGTCGTCCGTTGGATCCGATGAAACGTATATCCTATTAATCTGTCCCACAATTCTCAGAACCAAGGTGCTCTTTTTGGGTAAATCAAGTAAGAGTTAAGCTTCTCGGTGATGACTTTGTTGAATGCCCACTTTCTTTTGATCCCGCAACATACATAGACGTGTTGTCTAAAATCATTATTGTTGGGAGTGACTTTCTACATGTAAATCGATGAAAGCTAAAATAAAAGTATTCTGTGATAAATCCTGTACAAATTATAAGTGAACTGCTCTTGTACTAGCACAAGTAAACAGATATATGCTTATTATGTTTATGTTTGGGCTTGTATCATATTTTCTCTCCAGTTTATATGATCCGTTCATCCTATATTGACTCTTGAAATTCAAGAGTCTTTCTTACATGGAGGGTAAATTATATGGAATTCCAAATACTGTTTCGATCCTTAGTTTTCAATTTTTACTAGTTTATATATATAAGTTTACACTCAAAGTAAAGCCAAATAAATTTACACAACACTAATTCTGTCTCTTGACATTTACACTACTGATGATAACACATTTAAGTGATCCATTAATAATGATAATATCCCTTATTCATACCCCACTGAAGATAAAAAGTAAAATAAAATAAAAATATGGAACTCCGAGAAGAAATCTATAGGGACAGGGCCTAATCTAATGGCAAAATAAAAAGCTCAAACACATCACATGAATATATCAGAATTGTCATGTTCCTGATTTGGTACTAGCGTTTTTTTATATAGAAAATGATATATTCAACCTCGTTTTAAAACTAACTAAACCTGTTACTTGCATGACAGTCGCATCAAGTTGACAACAATGTATGAACAAAACAAACAGACACAATATGTAAAAATGTCACAAATAGGGGTACAACAGTAACACGAACCCAATCAAAAAGCCGGGCCGATTTCATTTACATCGAAAGGGTAAGCAGATCCTGCTTACGATTTGTTTTACCTTTAATTTATTAACACAAAAATGGTGATAACCCTGTTTCTTTCACCACTGATGATGGTGATATTCCTAATTCCCACACCACTAATAATAACTCCCGCAATTATTCAAACAACAAATGTTTATATCTCTTATTCACTTACCGATGGTGATAACTATTCCAATCATTCACCAATAACGGTGATATCCATAATTCACATACAACTAATGATGACTCTTTCGATGCATTCAACAATAATGGTGATATCCATAAGTTATGTTACACTGTTTATGACTCCTTCAATGCATCCACCAATAATGGTAATATTCCTAATTTGTGACACTTGCATTCATTGGTGATATTCCTCATTCTTGCAGGTTGACGATGACTCCACTCCAAATGATGAAAAACATTAAATTTACTTGAATTTCATATTTTCCGGAATGGTGTTTATAGGGCTAATGGCTGAATATGACAGTTGTTGTCCATCCGTTTTTTATGTGTTTTGTCATTTGATTTTGCCATTTAATTAGAAACTACTCGATTTTCCTGTTAGTTCAGTATTTCTGTGATTTTACTTTTTATGATACAAATTTTACATGCTTTTGACTATTATCACATGCTTTTCCTTAACGTTATCACATGGAATTCCGATGTTACGTGTTCAGTAATAAACATAATAAAGTAGGTCTACAGAAACAAACATAAGTTATACTGTAACAGGAAATTGAATATATTGGAAAAAAATGCAAAAAAAGAATTGATACATTAAATGCATTTTTTCACCATAGTTATGAAAGTTACTAAAATAATGATTTGATACTCATTGAAGCATATGATAAAAAGATCATAACATAGGTCATTTTTCATATCAGATTTTTACCAGTCCTGTATCAATATCAGCATTCGAGTCTTTAGCTCTTAGGCTGATAATACATCAGATATGAATAATCCTATGAAAGATTTTATATTATATTATCACACCACTGATGATGACTCCTTCAAATCATCAATCAATAATGTTGATGTCCTTTATTTGCACACCACTGATAACCTTTCCAATGAATAACCCAATAATGGGGATATCAATAAATATTAACCTATATTACAATATGTATAGAAATGCCCATGCTTTATAAAAGTAAAATTTCGTCAACTGCTCATTATGAACGGAGAAATTGCTACAGCCAGTCATTAGGAAATATCAGTCATGCATTACGTAATCCCACCCGTGTATTACGAAATCACAGTCATGCATTACGAACAGATGAAACAGGACATCGATTAAATCAAAGTGTCCTTTATTTCTGAAAATATATGTGACAGTTTTTTTGTTGTTTTTTTTAAACTTAATATCATAAAAAAAGTTTAAATGATGCGCAGTGCTTTGTAATGACTTGAAACGGAAATATTTCACAGACTTTTACGGGTACGACTTTCGATTATTATCACTTTTTCCTTTCTATTGTTTAATCCTCAGAATGCAGACTACTCAGGGCCATTACAACCATCCTTGGCTATTAATAATACATCGGGCATGTTACAGGGCCAATATGAAAAAGTCCATACATTATACTATATCAACATATGTACAACTGATCGTATCTTCTTCAATTCATTCAACCATAACGGCGATATTCCTTATTCGTCAATTAATAATGCTGCACAGAAAAGCCACATGGATATTCTCCTTTATCTGATCACTAGCACTAGCTATGACATCTCACAACAAAGCATTGTGTTTATTTGTTATACATTTATATAAAGAACATACTTACTGGTGTGACCGGTCATTTTTATTCAAGTTTTACATCTTATTCATTTGATATGCAATGTATATATTTTACCTATATTTTTTCAACGATGTCCAGTTCATGACACAAGTGTTGATGAATGTTATATAATTATATTACAGTATGGACAAACACCATTAATAAACGCTGCCGCCGGAGGACACCTGGATGTTGTTTGTTACCTGGCCAGCATTGGATGTAATATATTCGCCAAATCCAAGGTAACGAAAAATATATCTCCTGTTTGGTTGTATCCCTGTTTATAATTAATAATTCAATCAGACAGGTTTATCTTATAGTTTGTTTATATGTGTTTTACATTGTCGTTTGGTTTTGCACTTTACCGTTTCTATATTTTCGTTGATTTACTCTTATATTTGATGTGTTTTCCTTAGTGGTAGTTTGTATCCCTGATTTGTTTTCTCTCAATCATTTTATGACTTTCGAACAGCGGTATACTATTGATGCCTTTATTTAATACGTAACGCAATTTGTAAAGTTTTATACAATTGAATATCATGTTACTCGCACTGAGAAAGGCTTCAAATAATAATAGGCCAGTAATCAAACATATCTTTCTGAATCCATTGATATAAGTAGTTCTTTTTCAATGTTTTATGTCATAGAAAATAATTTTGTATCATGACATTTCTGATGGAAGTTTGGATTTCGACGTGTTTACCACTCATTCTTTTCTGATATATATGTGTCTTGTTTTTAATTAATTACACAATATTGTCTAGTGTGGCAAAGTTAAGGAAAATGTTGATATTACAGATGTCAGTAACATTGTAAAATTTTGTGTATTTTGTTGATATTAATTACACAAAAGTGCCCAGCGTTGCACAGGATATGCATATGTTGATATTACAGATGTCAATAACATTGTAGCATTTTGTTGATATTAATTACGCAATATTGTCTAGATCATCACTTTACATGAATAGACTTATTTTTGAAATTATAGAACGGATCAACAGCGTTACATGGGGCTGCTAAGTTTGGACATCTTCATGTCACCAAATGGTTAATTGAGGAAGGAGGAATCAGTCCACTGGATAAAACAGATGAGGTAACATTTAACATTATATACTAAGTGTTAATTAATCAATGAAAAGTTATTTTGAATTATTATAGGATTTGCTGATGTAATTTTATTTTTGTCTATATTCAATTTGGATGAATTGTTTTTTATTTATATTTTTAAGTTAACAACTTGAATCCAAATAGAAGAAGGACAACAATTGACAAAACAAACTACGGAAAAACGTTTCTATTTATCCAATAAGATTGTTGATACGACGTCTAACACCTAAACATAACCATAATAAGTATATACGAATACATAGCCACTATTTCAAATAACATAAACTAGGTCCTACAAAAACGAAATTCCTATATTGTACTGATATATAAACACTAAAAATAAAATACCACGTATTCAAATGCATGAGTAACTACCAGAATAAACTCAATAAGCAGAAACCAACATTCAGTCTCTACTGATATAATCAAAAATATATCAAATACTAAAGAAACAAACACCTAACATGATAAACTACAAATATGTTAACAGCAATTTACATTAACGACATCGAGAATGTTTTAGATAAACACAGAGTCACCAAACAAACCCATAACAGTTGCCAAATACAGACATTAAAGACACACTACTTTTAATAGAAATAATAAGATACAAACTCACTATTATAACATATGACAGTAGACAGATAAAACAAACTACAAGCAGACATTAAAGACAAACGACTTACCAACACGGATTAAAATACAAAGTCCCCTAAAAAATCAAACTCATTTCGTTATATAGAAAATATATGCATAATAACAAATGACTACATAGCCATTGATATGTTAATGCTGTTGTAAATTTCACCGAAATGGTAAATTGTTTTACTGATTGTGTTATAATTTATGTTTATCATTGTATTTTAATCTTGTAATACACTCAATTATGACCAGAGCGTTTCTTTATATAAAATCCTGAAATTAAGAAATTAAGGGCAGTCATCAGGCATTAATAGCAACCATGCAGACACCAATTTGAAAGAAACAAACCCCTTCATCACTCCAAAAAAATCACAATCCCAAATAAAATAATTGACGACCACCCAGACTTGAACAACCAGCTTTTACATAAACACTAATTGCGAAAACAGCAAAAAACTAAAGGGTCACCAGTCGGGCATATGGCATCATTCAGAAATCAATTAAAACTTATTATTTAGACTTATAATAAACCATCACGCAGTCACAAACCAAACACTTGACAGTAAGTAGGCAACTCAACACGAATTCTTAAACACACTGTGAAGACAAATGTCAAATATTTCAAATGATGAAAACTTAGTACTGCTGTAACATGTCACAATTCAAACATTTTACAGTCAGACACTACTTATAATCAGTTTAACACGTTTAACCCTAACTTTAAAGACACAACCACAAAGTATCCACCCCTTACGTATATGTCAAACATACATAAGATAGCCATCAACTAATGCTACACTTATAGCATAAATTCAATCGTATATCATCATAAATAACACATATACCGTCACAAATCAAGCATATGATCGGTAACAAAAAACAATCAACAACTATTTGAAAGTAAATATAAAGATAGTGTGTCCTATCAATTACATGATAACTACCAAGCACTACAACAGGCAACACGCATTTGACAATGATTTAAAAAAGAGTCACCAATCAAACAGATGATAACTTCTATGCAAGTTACAATCCTACAGCAATTAACATGAAAATAATGTCAAAAAGAATCACCAACCAATAACATGATAGCTATAAGGTAGTCCAACAGCTAACATATATTTGAAACTAATCATAAAGCAACTGTCACCAACCAAGTACATAATAATCACCAAGACCTATATTTGAAACTAATCATAAAGCAACTGTCACCAACCAAGTTTATTGGGTCATACTCACAACACAGATAAGTAGTTTAAAAAAACAGTCAATAGCTAATAATTACTAATCAAACATTTGAAAACAATTAGGAACAACCAACAACTATTTGTAGTTAATTGAGAAAACACAATCAACTAATTTCAATCAGGTATCAAATTTAGAATACTGTGGATTCATTTATTTTCGTGGATTCCAATTTCCGTGGATAAAGGAAAACTTGTATGTTTGTGGGTATTTCATTTCGTGATTTTGCTGAGGTCTGCATACAAACCTTTTTAGAATTTGTCGTTCGTGGAACATTTGATTTCGTGGTTTACCTGTTCCCACGAAATCCACCAAAATTGGTATCCAAAGAATAACAATCAATCCACAGAAATGGTAAAGATATAAACAACAACTTTCAGATACCAATTAAACAGGACAGTTTTCATAATATATATCATCAATCAGAAGATATTTACTGTAAATACACAGCCAACACCTTATACTTACACAAGATAGCAAAATGAACTACTAAGAAGCATTATAGACTTTTTAGTAGAACCATAAGGCATATCCAACTGTCGACCGACAACTTACGGTCACTTAGTATCACATTTCAACTATCAGGAACAGTCAACAACATACAACCACTTGGGACTAACTCTTAATACAAAGCCAACAATTTAATAACTCACTTATCAAACACAAGACATAAATAATGTATTTCTAACAACCAATCATATACTAAGACATAAATAATGTATTTCTGAAAACCAATCATATACTAAGACATAAATAATGTATTTCTTACAACCAATCATATACTAAGAAACTTCTTCCAACAATAACAACAATCAATTAGAGATAAAACAGATATAAGTCATTCCCTACTTATACATCCCGTCAATGTCTTTGTATTGTTTATCATTTAAGCTGGTGTGTTTTGTTTATACGACTTTTTTGTATTTCTTTGGCTCTTATAACGTGACTCTGAACTTAAAAAGATCCCGTCAGTATGATATTGTTCTTTTTATGTCATTATGATATATTTCTATTATGAATTACAAAATACATTGAACCACAAACGTCAAAATCATTCAATTGCGTAGTGGAATTAGTGGATACTTATAATTCCAATATGACTTTTGGACTATTTTAGATCTTGGTCTATTTCTGAAACTTACTCTTACTTACTTTTGATTTTTTTAACCCTGTATGCTGGCATTCCTATGTGAAATTTTAAAATTGTTTGTATGTACATTGAACGACAAATAGATGTGACGTATAAAATTTACTGACGTCAGACACGCGAATCAATGAATGTGTTTGTAGATAGACGTTTTTGTGTTCTGTTAAATTATTCCTTTTAAAATTGTTACAAAATGATGACTGCTGTACCCATATTTTAGAATGAGAATGGAAATGGGGAATGTGTCAAAGAGACAACCCGACCATATAGCAGACAACAGCAAAAGGTCACCAACAGGTCTTCAATGCAGCGAGAAATTCCCGAACCCGGAGGCGTCCTTCAGCTGGCCCCTAAACAAATATATTTACTAGTTCAGTGATAATGAACGCCATACAAAACTCCGAATTGTACACAAGAAACTCAAATTTAAAATAATACAAGACAAACAAAGGCCAGAGGCTCCTGATTTGGGGAGGCGAAAAATTGCGGCGGGGATAAACATGTTTATGAGATCTCAACCCTCCCTCTTTACCTCTAGGCAATCTAAAATCAAAAACATTGTTACATACACGAGCGAATAGTACAAGTTGAGATATATAAACACCGTAAGATGGTGACAAGTAAACGTCACCATCTTACGGTCTAAAAATGGATAATTAACGATAGGAAATGAGAAATCATCGCTTTTTTCATAAATTTTTGTATTAAGCTTCCGTTAATGATAAAGATATAAAGATCGAGGAAAGGGCAGTGGTCATTGTTAGTATTAGCTTTATTTAAATTAGGTTCCAGAGGATAAATTTCTTTAGTATACATACTGAAGTCGTCATTTTTGAGAGCCAAAATATCATCCAAATATCTTAAGTTAAGTAATTAAGTATCATTAAATTTGTTTATCAGATGTTGTTTCGATGGGTCTTTGCTGATTTTTGTCATAAATTGTAACTCATAATAATACAAAAACAGGTCCGCGATAAGTGGTGCACAGTTAGTTCCCATTGGAATTCAGATAAGCTGACGATATACGGAATCTCAAAAGCGAACAAAAATGTTATCTAGTCAACATTCAAGGGCAAATATAGTATCAAAGCATGTCCAATTGACATAGTTTTTTTGTTTACTGCTTCTAAAAAATGACCTTAAAGAGTTTGAACATATATATTCACATACTGACTTTTTAAAGGCCCATTTTATTATGTGTGTGAATTTTTTCTTAATGAGAATGTGAGGCAATGTGATATATAGGGTAACAAAAAAAATTCAGAACTTTGAACAGATTCAAACTCTCCAATATAAGCATGCAACTTATCAAGTACTTCCAACGAGTTTTTGAAACTCCAAAAGTAATTAATTCCACTATTTTCGAAGGTCTTATTTAAACAATTTATTATCAAGTTTTTGATTGTATCAAGTGTACTGGTAAGTAGAATAGATAATTCAGTAGTGGAACAAAGGCTTGAAGACGAAATAAATCTATATTTGTAAGGTGTTTTGTGTAGCTTCGGAAGCCAATACATAGTTTGGACTTTCATTGTTTTTGGTTCTGCTTGTGAAGCGGTTGCTAAAGGTTAATGTTTGTTACATATGTAGTTTTCTAAAAATGGAGTCAGTTGGAATGATGGTGAATTGGTGATTTCTTTTTGTAGAACCTCAAACAGTAATAATATTATTAGCAGCTTTATCGGCCGGGACACAAACAAATTCCTTGGCTAGTTCTTTTAGTTTATGTTTGATACGAGAAAAAGGTTTATTGTGGTTATTGTTAAGAGTAAAATTTTGACTATTTATTTATTGTGTCTGTTAACGCATCATTGTAACTATAACGGAATTTGATGAGACTGTAAACGCATCATTGTAAATATAACGGAATTTGACGAGACTGTCATCAAAGTGAGAGGGTTAGCGCTATAAAACCAGGTTTAATCCACCATTTTCTACATTTGCAAATGCCTATACCAAGTCAGGAATATGACAGTTCTTGTCCATTCGTTTTTGATGTGTTTTGTTATTTGATTTTGCCATGTGATTATGGACTTTCCGAATTGATTTTCCTCTGAGTTCAGTATTTTTGAGATTTTACTTTTTTCCCAACATCCAATTGAAATATGTTATGAAGACAGACTAACAACTAAGAACTATTTATTGGGCACATTTCAGGAACAACTAACAAACAATATAATCACATAAGCAACACGACGGGTGCCACATGTGGAGCAGGATCTGCTTACCCTTCCGGAGCACCTGAGATCACCCCTAGTTTTTGGTGGGGTTCGTGTTGTTTATTCTTTAGTTTTCTATGTTGTGTCATGTGTACTAATGTTTTTCTGTTTGTCTTTTTCATTTTTGACCATGGCTTTGTCAGTTTGTTTTGGATTTATGGGTTTGACTGTCCCTTTGGTATTTTTCGTCCCTCTTTTACTTTACCTAAAACGAACAACTTGCTACGTCAAATTAAACACATGACAGCAAACAGGCACTTCAATAACATCAAATGGACACAGCTTACTACGTCAAATTAAACACATGACACCAAACAGGCACTTCAATAACAGCTAATGGACACAGCTTACTACGTCAAATTAAACACGTGACACCAAACAGGCACTTCAATAACAACAAATAGACACAGCTTACAATCAGTTGTCACATGTCAAACATTTGGCAGTAATCAGGTACTGCTACTATCCAACGATCACATGAGACTAACTTTTGAGAAACTTATCTGCAAACAGGCACCTCACTAACAGCAAATGGACGCAGCTTACAATCAGTAGTCACATATCAAACATTTGGCAGTAATCAGGTAATGCTACTATCAAACGATCATATGAGACTAACTTTTCAGACACTTATGTGCAAAATATCATAAGATTCTATCAAAAACTATCAACAGCATCTAAAGCCTACCTTATAAGATACAAATAACAACAAACATGCTCCCAAACACACAACTGATATCAAAAATACCATTTATCAAATGCACAATCATTTCTTATAATCACCAATCAAACACATGACAAATATCAAGCACTACCAACAAATATCAACTATCAGAGATTTACTATAAAACAAGATGCAACAACTTACAATCATCAAGGAAACACTTAAGCAATCAGGCACATACAACAGCCATCAATACTAGTTTGAAAGTCACTACCAGCAAAAAAGAAGTCACACATCAAACACAGAACAGTCGTTAGACACTTAAAAAACTGAACAAAACACTTTTTATAAAGACACGACCAACATATAACAATCACGGACCAAACACAATATAACCTTCAGACAATTCCAACTAACAGTTAGACACTTATTACAAAACACAACCAACAAGTCGTATTCATTTATCAAACAAATGACAGGCATTAGACATAAACAACAACTAACCAAAAGACGACGATAATTGTAAAAACAACAATTTAGTCATTGATAAAACACACAACAGCTTACATAATTACTTTTTGGAACTTTGGGATTATAGCTCTTCATCTTTTATATAAGCTTTGGATTTCACATATTTTGGCCACGAGCATCACTGAAGAGACATGTTTTGTCGAAATGCGCATCTGGTGCATAAAAAATGGTACCGTTAATATTATTACAGTTCACAATGTAAACATGTACTAATACCAATCAACCACTTACCAGATACTAACGACATTCAACGGGTATTTCCAGCAGCAAACCATCAGACAGACACTGAAGACACATACACCAACAATCAAACACTATAGATTTTACCTCGCCAATCATTCATATGATAGTCTCAAACTACTATCTATATTTAGTACTTTTTATAAGACACAATCATTAGCTATGAATTGTTACTAATTTTAAATACTACAAATGAAGAAACACCGAAGTATGCATAAACAATATACTTATAATACTATAACACATGGCTATAACAGTATAATCATCTTCGAAATCAAATAATACACTGCTACATTGACTGATGTTCTAGAGTTGTGAATTTTAACATATTTTCTTAAATATATATAGTGGATTAGGAAACAAGTCAATCCAACTTATATTAATAACTTTCTGCTTTGCGGGTGCGAATGCTGCCATGTAGCGGCATTAGCCTGCTGTTTTTATCTACAAGGGTGTCTTTTACGTACAAAAGATATGGCTCTCTCTTAACACGGGTCAGCCTTTTATCGTCCCCTTCCGATGGACTACCCTACTTGTAAATGGTGTCAAGGGACGGCCGGAAATCCAGTCCTTTAATTTTCTCCCTGGAAGGGGATCGAACCAGGAACCTTTGTGTTAGTAGTCCGATGCACTAAACACTATAGTTTTGAATCTTAAAATTAGATGTCAACCTCAAACACTAAGTTTGCTGAAGACAAAATTTATTGAAAGAATTGTGATCAGGAAATTATCCTACTAGATTTCAAAGAAAACATGAAACCAAAAATGTAACAAATGCTGCTTCTATTTTGCTTGCAAGTTGTTGTAAAAACGGAATGATTATAGTTGATAGATACAGATTTAAGATTGTTTTTATAGGGTAACACTCCATATATGATGGCTTCAAATAAAGACAACGTCAACTATTCATCTAAGGAGAAAATAGGAAAGACAGAAGTAATGAGTTTCCTCAAGGTAGATGTTCTGTCTTATCATATTGTATAAAATAATCAAAAAATAATATGTTTACACTGATTTTCATCAACAGCAAAATTTAGAAAATATCTGAAATTTTTCAACATTGTACTGTTACCTTAATTTGTCCGTATGTCTATCCGAACGTTCGTCCCAAAATTAGTGTCCATTCTCTTACTTGAGTTTGCCTCTATCAAATGTTTTGAAGTCTATACAAGCTCAGTAGTCAGTACTTCGGTACTTACATGATTTATAACAAACCCTTTCTAAAATTGTCCGTTTATAAATTTGAAATTATAAAGAAACTAATGTTTTAACTCCCTCGTGCAAAGTTGACCTTAGATAGATTTGGTTCTTTTTAGGTCTTTTCACACATACCTCTTCAACTGTTTCGGTACTTATACATCATCGGCTTTCAAATATTTGGCTTTGAGCGTTCCTGATGAAATAAAAGCAAGAAAACAAGAAAAGCGCTTCGGACGCATATAATTATTAAACGTGTTGTTTTTAATATTTGACACACGATGCTTATTTCCACAAAACACAGGTAAAGGTCAAATTTGGGTGGCATCAGTATAACAGTTCTCTAGTTACGGGGTATGTGTTCCGTAAACAAATGTTTGAATCCAAATTTCTTGAAATGTAGTTTGTAACGTTCGAGTTGAAAAAGTGAAAAAGAATACTTTATTTAAAAAAAACAGACAGTGTTTGGCATTACAAAAAAAGCTTGTTTCCGATAAAGTTATAACATAAGGATATCTAGTATACAACTACGGATTAACGTGTATAAAACTATTGATTAATAAAACATTTCAGAAGATGTTATATTGATACTGTCTATTTTTTATATGAATATTATGTACCAATAAAAAGTCTAAGGTTACGCATTATGAGGCATACAAAACTGGATATGATAAGACGTATTTTGTTTTGTTTTGGCCTTAAATGTGCTGCCTCACAGAGCCAACGATACTATGAGACATCTTTTTGATGTTTGGGAGAAATAAGCGCTCATAAAGATTTTTAGCCACGCCTTAACTTGTATGTCGATGTCCCTTGTCAAGGGGCTGTAATTCACTGCTTGTCATAAGTCGCTGTCTGTAATACTTGTTTTTAATGTCATTTTTGTGACGTAAACGCATGTGGCCAGGAGCAAACTAGTCAAGATACACATATATATGTTTCTTCTATAATATTTTTTTAATAAATACATATGATTAGAACAAGCACAGCTCAGAACAATGGTAGGCTAGTGAAGTTTTTAAACATTGATGGACTGACTGAAATATTTTTTTCTGTCTCTAAAGAAACAGCATTAAAAAAATGTGGTTCACAATGAATATGGAGCAAATCATAAAAAAAAAACGTTGATGACGTTACGGTCATGTGACAAACTCATGTTCATGAGATGATAAACAAAATTATCTTATCCAATCAGAAGACCAGTTATATTAAACATTACGTAGAGAACAGAGTGAAACGGTGCCTGTTTACCAGTGCCATCTTCATCTTTTAGGACACTTCTCGGTAAAGTGACAGTAGTGTGAAATAAAACTTTTAGATTTTAAAGCAACAACTATTTAAATACTAACAAGTCTGAGGTTGTTTTTTTTTTCTGGCACTCATAATTCAAGCGTTCTACCAACAGATTCAGTTTTTAACAAAATAATTTTTCATTTCATTGACTGAAACGTGATTATAATGGCCTAAAGTTAACGTTTGTCCCGTTCTTTGCATTGTTTAATTTATATTCCTCTCCAACTCGCTTATCAAAAGTTGTTTATCATTGTTTACTTTGCTTTGTCCTTCATTCAAATATTATTACAAATTAAGTATGAGAGCCAGATCCGAGCTGAAATCTGATTTTTACAATATAAAACAGAGACAAATGCCTGGCTGAACGAAATCACGAAATATTTACCAAAAAAAATCATTCTGGGCAGATTATACATTCCATTAGATCCCCTTAGTTACAAATTCTGGCTCTTATATTCTCCAGTCAATGTGTATTTTCCTATTCATAACCATAACATATCGTCTGCTGTGTTGTAGACTGTCATGGCAAAGGAAGAACAAGAAGTGGCCACAAAAGTCTTCCATCAGAAAGGTCTAACAAAAATTATCAAAGGTAAATTTGTATATGATCTCATTTCCTGTGTGGAATACATCTGTGAGACGGCATCAACAGATTTGAGATTAAAACAAAAGTGATTTTAAAGTTACAAGAAAATGAGAATTTTATATGATCAACTCATACATGCGGTATATATTAGGGAAGGCAAAGAGTACACGAGTACTCACTAGGAAGATCGGTAACTCCTATACTTTTTAGTACTTGTTAGTACTCATATACATTTTGTACCTGTTAGCCTTTAATAAATCTGGAGATATTTCTTCTCACATTACCACTCACTTTAGTTCCCTTTGAAATACCCCCCCCCCCCCTTCAGTAAGGCTAGTTTAAATACCGTTAAACAACATAGATTGGTTTATCCTGAGACTCCTATGTGTTGTACTAGATTTTTTTTTTATTTTAACTGTGTAAGGGATTTCTATTTGGCTGTCAATTCCTGTTTTTCTTAATATCGTCCAGAATGTGTATTTTATTTGACATTAGATTATAAGCAGCTATCCTTCAACATAATCACGTTGGTTTAATTTTATTTAGTGTACTCATAACTGAGTAGGCTAGTATTTCGGAATAAGGTTCTAAGCTCCTCATTGTGCATGCAATTTTCAGTAAATCTAGACAATAACTTCCTGCTAAATTCATGTCATAATACTTTTATTATTCGTGGTCGAAAGCTGCATATGTTGTGCAAAACTGTAAGCCTTAGGCTAGGCTATTTGAGTAGGTTTTTTTTATTTTGAAAGAATTTTTTCACATTTCGTCATCTTCTGTACAGATATGATTTAATTTTCGGTTTATCAGTTTTATGACATTGATGTGTACTATGTAACAGTTTTGAGATCTCTAGGGAAGTCACTTATTGTTAAAATTTCTGTAATTTGTGTAATACCAACTCAGCTTGATTTTTTAGTCACACATTTAAAATGTTTCATAATTTTTAAAACTGCAAAGAAAGTTGAGGAAGGCGACATATAGAGATTTTCATTACTATCAGTACATATCAGTTTGAAGATTGTTTTGAGGCCATATTCAATAGGACATGGTCAAGTGATTGAATTAATTAGCAATAAGCAATATTCAGTTTTTCTGCCTAAGTTGTATTAAAAGGAACTACATATAACCATATATAATAAACGACGATATTTTCTATAAAGTTATGTAACTGTCTGTTTGTCTCAGTCTTTTTAACATTTTTAGGCCCTGCCAACTACATCAAAGTCTGTAGACTGCGATAATTAACATTTGTTTGTTTTAATTTATTCCGGTAGGCAAGACAATCTCTGTGTCAACACTTTGTTTGTAATAAGGCATGAATCGACATTTGATGTAAAACTTTATAATGTTGAATTGTACTACGTACAGCTCTACTGATACTTTTAAATTTATAAATCAGTGTTAGCTTGTGATATTTCTAAAATGTATAACGATCTAAACATATATGATGTATCTTCTTGTTTATAATGCTTGTATTTGTGTCAGCAAGAGAACAATAAAACATGATCTTTGAATTTCATATCTTACATTTTTTTCGGTTTTATACATTTAGGACCCAAAAAAGAAATACAGATATTTTCTGATATGGAATTTCAAGGTCTGTTAATCAGCGGATCATACAAATGTTACTGGAACCGTGTTTTTCTTACCGGTCCATTTGGTGTAGGCAAGACATGCTTAGCCAAAATTCTAGTGGGAGATGAGGCCCCAGAGCAGCGAGAGTCAACAGATGGTATATGGATTTACCTCGGCAGAGCTGGAATGAATATAAAGGAACGTTGTTGGGTTTTCTTGGAAAAGGGTAAGTAAATTTTAAGACAATAAACAATAGAAATTGACTGAGGATATGCATCTCCGAGTAATTAGTTTAATTTTGAGTAAGGGATTGAACCAAGTTTTCAGGTCAAAGTTCTATTTATAATGAACTTTGAACTTAACTTAATTATTTGTTTTATTCGTTGGTTTCTGCCTATTATATCGTCTTTACTTACTCTTTTGACCTTTGGTGGTAAATCCTTGGTAAGCCTAACATTATTATGTTTGATTTTTCTTAAACTTACTTAATATGACTATTTTGGGGTTACCATAATTAAACATTGTGAAACGTTCGAAAATCACTGATAGACATATATAATAACAACATTAACGGTACCAATTTTTCTGCACAAGATGCGTATTTTAACAATACATCCAAAAGGTCCAAAAAGATATAGCCAAATCTGTTAAAGGAATCAGAGCTTTGCATGAGGGAGATACATTCCTTAATTTATAATAATTTCTAACATTTTGGTTGTCTGTTTTGCACAAGTTATCATACAACTTATCTGACACTATATAAAGACGTACATATATATAATTCTATAACTTGAATGCAAATATGAATCAGTCAAAAATTCTGCACAACTCAGATAAATCAATGTTTCAAACATTGCCAGACAATGAAATCATTATGTTTTATTTTTAGAAAAAATCTTGTCTGTTCTCCATACAACCTTTTACAGTCTATCTGTGCATTATTTTGCGTGCCTACTTTGAAATTGTTAATGGAGACGTTTATAAGGAAAACATATATATTATTGGACGATAACCTTGCGACGACGAATTATCATCCTGATATTTTGAAGCGTCAATATAAAAAAGAAGATGTGGTATGATTGCCAATGAGACAACTATCCACAAAAGACCAAAATGACAGACATCAAGTTGGTTTCCTTTCCAAAAAAAATTTCTTTGTCATCAGACAGCAGCTGGTTAATTCAATATGTAAACAGTCTATCTCTTTAATGTCTAAGTACTATCTCTGTGCTGATTTTGATTACATATTAGAATTAGCTGGTACTGGGATGGGTGTTTGAATTATATCTTGTAGCATTTTGCCATTTGTATATAAAACTAAAGGCATTGATCCGATCAAATAAACGCTTAAACCTTATAATTTCAATGTTCATTCATTTTCTACCATTTAAATTTTCAAACTGTCAACAATTTATCTAAATGTTGCAAATAGAAATTTAAAAAAACTTAGAACATATTTTGTTTTAAAACTTAACACGTTTGAGTGTTTATCTACTACGTTTTAACTTTTGGTTTGCAATCTTTGAGAAAAAATACTTTTAAATCAATGTAATAGAAACAACATAAATGCTTAATAGCTGTAACAGTTACGCCTGAGTTAAAATGCACAAATTACTTCCAATACATTTGTAAGATTTGTCTTTTATATTCTAATTGTTAAGGGAGACCAGACAAAAGAAATATTGTCACCATTGGTCTTTTTGCAAACGGCAGTGAAAACCATCTAAAAGTGAGGCGTCCGTTTGGTTGTGCGATGCATAAAATTCACAAGCATTTAGAATGGGGATGTTAAATCCGATGCCTCAAGTAAAGATAATGTCATATAAGTTTCTGTCTTTATCCATGTAAACCGCGTTTTACAGTGGCAGCCTTTATTTCGCTGACCTTCATCCTGGACGGCATCGTGTACTGGACCTACCAATTTTATTTAGTATTAACTTGTTCGCGTCCTGAAAATGCATGACATATTTCCCACTGGATGTAAGGCATACAACTATCAGCATTCAATTCTAATTCCTAGGTTTACTTGTTCGAAATGTTTTACATTGTGTTTTGTCATATAGGGGGGATGGGTAATCGTAATTAGAAATTAGTTATAGATTAATTTTTGCAATATGATCATATGTAACCAGGCTTTGACTTTCTTAACCATATTTCGTAATCTAAGTATTTCCTAAGTTGACGTGAATCAATATTTTGTAATGATCAAAACAAACGTTTTGGAAACGAACTTTTGTTTGATTAATGCGAAATATATTATTTCAGGGACAGAGGTAATCGTAATCAGTATTCAGTTGTCATCGATAACTCTTTGCAACGTGATCACATGTGACTATTCAATGTCTTTCTTAAACACATGTCTTAATCTAAGAGTATACCCTTAGTAGATGTGAATTGATGTTTTGCAATGATTAAAATAATGTCTTTGAAACGAACTTTTGTATGATAAATCAGATAACATATTTCAGGGACTATCTTGAATGCAACAGTGCAAAGTTTACTACGAAGTAAAGAAATTGCAATTCCAGGTGTTGTAAAATATATCGAGGAAGTGGCAGATTCTGATGATGCTAAACATAGGGAGGAAATCAAAAGCAAAGGTTCTGTATCTTCCAGTCCAGGGGCTACAAAACGTATAGCGGAAATGCCAGATCGAAGTGGTGTTAAGTCTAACATCAGTACTCCAGGTGTTAACACGATAATGTCAAGGTTGAAAGCTTTCTTCAGTTTCCCAAGTCGAAAACAGAAAGGATTTAAAGGTATGTGTTGTTAATATTATGTGTAAATATGATCCATGCCATATTGTGTAGTTGTCTGGTCTTTCTTGTCAGTGTTGTGCTTAATTTTGTCCATGTCACAGTTTATGTTAACCAATAACGTCGTTAAACAGTGAATAGCTGCGAAATTTCACTAGAAGGTTCTATTCTTCAAACAAGAGGTTGGGATTGATTTTGATGGTTATGGCCAAAATTGTCTAAAAGAACCAAAAACTAGGATGTATATGCTGCTGGACAATTATTTGTGTATCTCTATGAACTTGTACCACAAGGTGTCACGACACAACCGAAAAGTTGGGATTATTTTTTTTGTGTTATTGTCCAAACTGTTTTGGAAGGAGGGGTCCAACCAAAAGTATTTTTTATGTTATAGGACTTGTGTATAAATGTATGGATATCTGTGAAATTGTACATGTGTACGACAATGTCCTATACATCAAAATAAAGGGTTGGGCTTTATTTTGGTTATTATTGCCAAATCTGTTAAAAAGGATAAAAAGAATAGAATTTAAATGTTCTCGGACAATAGCTTGTGTATAAATCTATGGCTTTCAATGAAGTTATAGCCAAAGGTGTCATACTAAAACGGAAGGTTAAGAATTTTTTTGGGGATTATACTCAAACTGTGAAGGAAGTAACGACCATAGATTTCCATGTTTCCTGACAATAACTGATGTTAAAGTCTATTGGTCTCTGTGAAATTTAAACTCGAAGGCTCTGTACTAAAAAGGGAAAGCTTGGAATGACTTTAGGGGTTAAACCCTAAATACTTTACTAAAAGGGGTAAACAATACTTTTTTTTCTACTTTGAATTAATTGGTTTTTTTATAGAGCAATATCAATCGGGTTATAATTAAAAGACTTGAATTCTTCTTGTTCTTTAAAATGCGGAATCTATCAATGTAATGTGTTCATATTTTGAATTTTGGACTCTTTTTCAAACTGGTCATCATTAAGGTTAGGAGAATCCAAAATGAGACTTTGTTCAATATTTAAAAATGAAATAATAGATTTTTGTATTTGCTGAATCGAAACATGTATTTAGATTTTATAGTTAAGGACCAGCTTTCAAATCGTCACAAATCGGGGTCTTTTAAATTAACCACTTTTTCAAATTCAACAAAAAATAATTTTCATGTATTTATATTTTATATATTTTACTATTATAGTCAAAAAGGCCAATTTCAAACTTTTAAAGTTGAAGTTCTTAGACAACATTCTATCTGAGTCGTATCAACAAGCACACTGCAAACTATTAATTTTAATAACCCTATGCCAGAACATAGATGTCATCATTTATTTTTTGCGACACATATCCTGACTGAACGTGGTTGTATCTTAATACACCTCACACAGCAAAATGCATAACCAATTTTAACAACTTTTTTACTGCCAAGAATGGAAAAGTCCTACGGTAACTATATTATATTCCAAGTCTAACCCTTGTGTGTAAAATGGTCTAGCCCGTACATGTATCATTTCAAAGATCTATAAAATAATCTATGTTTTTGAATCATTGATTTAATTGTATCAAGACATGACTGCTGAAATGAATATCATTGCAAAACATTTCAAAAGTCAAAACATTTCAAAAGTGAAACAATGCTTTGTGAATAATGATTTGTCTGTTTACAAAACTTGTTTGACAAATTTGTAAATGAGCAATTATGTTTTTTTTTTCAATATCTAGGAAATTTAAAAAAAAACATACACGATTATCTTTAACCTTATATTCAGTTCTTACATACACAAAGCAACTTATATATTTTGTTTTCAGGTCAAAATGTTGCTCATCTTAAATCTTCAAATGATGAAAGTGCTCTGATGCATGGAGCTACTAGAGATGATAGTGCTGGGAAAAGGGGAGACTTGGAAGATATATTGACTGCCAAGGACATGTCAGAGGATGAAATTATTAAACTAATCCGATCTATATGTAATAAAGGCAATTACGAAATGATAATTGTCCCCATTGATTTATGGGACTTTGGCGGTCAAAAGATATATCACTTGACACACCAACTCTTTATATCTAGCAGAGGCACTTTTGTATTAATCTTCAATGGTAGTAAGGGTATCGATGACGACATACCTGACTACAAAAACTTACCTGGCTGTGATAATCAACAGAATACTGCAGGTATGTTATCATTTATTAATGGGTAAAACAATCTGTCTTGTTCAATACAAAGATATATTTTATAGTCTTTCGATATAGGTAAACTGTAGATTGCCTAAGCTCTCCTTGAGCACAAAAGGCCTCAACATAAAAAAAAATAGGCTCCTTAGTGAAGATGTATACAGCCACAGAGTCAGCAATACAAAATCTGGTATTGTTTGTAACATCTAGATGAACTGATCGAAGTTTGTTTTATCCCGTATAAATAATGAAAAATTTCATTGTTCCTATCTGAAAATTTGAACACAAAGAGCGGAAGACCAATTTGTGAATGCTAATATGTATAAAAATGAATATGCTTAAACCCTGCATTCTTTTGTTGCGTAATTCAGTTGATGATTCATGCAAATAACAAAGTATTGTTAAAAGCTATGTCTGCGAGAATACAAAATATGTTCACCTCAAAGGAAAGATGAATAAGCTAACAACAGAAATGATAGAAAAGTTGTTTTTGTTTTAAATTCAACAATGCTGCTGACAATTGAAAAGATATCTTCAATTGACATGATTAGATAGTGGTTGTGCGAGTCAATTTTTTTCAGTTCTTTATAAATGCCTATTGTTCAGTAATTATTGGCAGGCAATTTTATACTTTCAAACATATCAACATGTATGCGTGTTTGTTGCAGTCTATCTTGTCCATTGGGTTAATTCAGTCCTTACATATTGTAAGACTTCGGCTGAAAATGGAGGATACCCAAAAATCAAGTTTGTTGCAACACACAAAGATCAAGTAAAAGTAAGTACTCACATTAATTCAAGAACTGTGTAACTCTAATACTTTGACATGTCTGACAGAGTTACAATTAACTTTTGGGTTAACAACTCATCTGTCCGTTTTTTTCTAGGCCCCTGACTTTTTAAAAAAGATTGAAATATAATGAAGTTATAAACATGCCATAATGAAATTGTTAGCGGTATTCTGATCAGCTGTCTGTTTTACAAGATGGTACTTATTTCGTATAATTATGTCTTTCAGATTTTACCCTAGATTATGGGATTTTCACAGAAAGAGTGTTTGAAGATTTTTTCCCACATTTTCCTACCTTAGAAAGGAGTGATTTTCAAAATAAAATTTTAAATGATGAAACAGATATGTGCTATCAGCTCCTTTTGTGTTAACATACAATGTAGATCCTTGAAACCCTGTAGAATGTATTGTAGCTATGTACCTGCCATGTAGGGTTTAAAAAAATATATATAATCGTTCTAGACTAAATCTTTCGCCGTAAACATTTTCAAAGTTGTTAAAAGTTCAGATCTCTGAATCTTCAAAAAAACATTAGCCTGGACGTTTTGTGGAACATTCTGTTTAAAAAAAAAAGTTCATCTGAGATTTGATCCATAAAAAATCATGGCCGCTGTGGCTTGACTTGTTAAATGTAGTTTGAAGGCATTTTTGGGCTTATCTCCATAAAATAGTTAGAGTCCATGTAACAGTATAAATGGTCAACTGTTATCCCTATGGAATTCAATTTTGGAACTCTTGCAATTACAATTTCATTTTAAGCAAATGTCATAGAATAGTTTTAGTGAGAGGAAACAAGTTTTGACTATCCTGTTCACACAATAAATCATAAGTATCGCTTGATTCACTGAATTGTACATATACATTTTTCATTTGTGTATATTTTAGGGTGATATTGAGGAACAGAGACGAATCTTAGTAACCTCAATTGAAAAACTCTTTGAAAATCATGGAGGAAAACAACATCTTCAATATGAACCACTAATTTTTGTGGATGCAAGAAACAAAGAGGACAAAGAATTAGACACATTGAAGAAGCAGTTGGTGGAAGTTGCATTAGACCATCCTAGTTGCGGAGAATTAATGCCAACCAAGTTTGTACCCCTTGAACTTCAATTAGCCAAAAAAGTAGAGGAAAAAAAGAAAGTAATATCCATTGGTGAATTAAATAACCTTAACCAGCAGAATGAAAAACATGCATTAACCCCTGATCAGCTACAAAAATTTCTGAAGGTTAATCATGCCCTTGGAAAACTGATCTACTTCGATGAAGCTTGCTTGAGAGATAACGTTATCATAGATCCAGTATTTTTGGTAGACGTGCTACGTTCCATCGTTACTGATGAACAATTTTGGCCAGAACATCTCACTGAAGTACTTGGAGAACTTAAAGAAAGTGGAAAATTGCTGAAAAAGGATTTATACGAAATATGGAAACAAGACTGTTTCAAGGAGATCTCAGAGCATAAAAAATACATGGTAGAAATGTTAGTACATTTGGACATAATTTGTCGACAAAAAGACGATGAATATGAATCAGAATTGTTCTTAGTTCCATGCATGATTAGAACCAAAAGAGAAGACAACCCACACATAGATATTGACAGAAGCATACATCTGGCTTATAGGTTTAAAGAGGAAGTTGTGCCACCTGCTATCCTTTACCGGTTCATTGCGACTTTCATATCAATGTGGAAGCTTCGAATCAGCACTAAATCCAGTCGTCTGATGATCTTTACAGACAGTGCTGATGTTACAATTGATAATGAACACGATATGAGAATTGACATTCAGGGAAACAGAATCATAGTTTCTCTTTCTCACAAAGAAAGCCAAATTTCCATTGTACCAACAATAGCATCAACAGCTCAGGAATGCCTCACAAATGCCATTACAAACATTTCCAATTTCTATTTCTCAGTTTCAGAGGATTCTAATTGTACTAGAGATTTGCCTTTTACCATTCAAATTGGTATAGTTTGTGGGTCAGATCTTTGCTTTTTTGACCACATGTTGAGATCTAAGGAGGAATGGACATGCCCCGATCACAATATTATACATAAGACTAATATTGTGTCCAGGTGGTTTGCAGACAAGGTATCTATCTTTTATAGAATGTTTATAACGTTATGCTTTTGAATGAAGAGTCAATTCACTGTTGAAAGTTTGATCGGTCATTTTGACCTTAAAATCATAAAAAAAAGTGACAGCTATTATTCAGATGTGTTTAGTGTTTCGGTAAATTTTCCGATTTATCCTTGCAGTAAATTCAGTACTGATGAGATAATTCCATTGCAGTTAATCTATATAGTACCTTTTAGTAGCGTTTTATACAATTCAGAATGATGTTGATGTGTACAGGAAGATAACAACTTCTTAACAATCTGAACATAGACTAAACAGAACTTAACTTATTACAAGTCAATCGTCATAACATTACTGTATTTACCGTTGTTTATAAGTACATGAAGTATAAATATTGACTGGATTATACAAATAAGTACATGAAGTATAAACATTGACTGGATTATACAAATAAGTACATGAAGTATAAACATTGACTGGATTATACAAATAAGTACATGAAGTATAAACATTGACTGGATTATACAAATAAGTACATGACGTATAAACATTGACTGGATTATACAAATAAGTACATGAAGTATAAACATTGACTGGATTATACAAATAAGTACATGAAGTATAAACATTGACTGGATTATACAGATAAGTACATGAAGTATAAACATTGACTGGATTATACAGATAAGTACATGACGTATAAACATTGACTGGATTATACAAATAAGTACATGACGTATAAACATTGACTGGATTATACAAATAAGTACATGACGCATAAACATTGACTGGATTATACAAATAAGTACATGACGTATAAACATTGACCGGATTATACAAATAAGTACATGACGTATAAACATTGACTGGATTATACAAATAAGTACATGAAGTATAAACATTGACTGGATTATACAAATAAGTACATGACGTATAAACATTGACTGGATTATACAAATAAGTACATGAAGTATAAACATTGACTGGATTATACAAATAAGTACATGAAGTATAAACATTGACTGGATTATACAAATAAGTACATGACGTATAAACATTGACTGGATTATACAAATAAGTACATGACGTATAAACATTGACTGGATTATACAAATAAGTACATGACGTATAAACATTGACTGGATTATACAAATAAGTACATGAAGTATAAACATTGACTGGATTATACAATTAAGTACATGAAGTATAAACATTGACTGGATTATACAAATAAGTACATGAAGTATAAACATTGACTGGATTATACAAATAAGTACATGAAGTATAAACAATGACTGAATTATACAAATAAGTACATGAAGTATAAACATTGACTGGATTATACAAATAAGTACATGAAGTATAAACATGGACTGTATTATACAAATAAGTACATGAAGTATAAACATGGACTGTATTTACCGTTGTTTATAAGTACATGAAGTATAAACATTGACTGGATTATACAAATAAGTACATGAAGTATAAACATTGACCGGATTATACAAATAAGTACATGAAGTATAAACCTTGACTGGATTATACAAATAAGTACATGACGTATAAACATTGACTGGATTATACAAATAAGTACATGAAGTATAAACATGGACTGTATTTACCGTTGTTTATAAGTACATGAAGTATAAACATTGACTGGATTATACAAATAAGTACATGAAGTATAAACATTGACTGGATTATACAAATAAGTACATGAAGTATAAACATTGACTGGATTATACAAATAAGTACATGACGTATAAACATTGACTGGATTATACAAATAAGTACATGAAGTATAAACATTGACTGGATTATACAAATAAGTACATGCAGTATAAACATTGACTGGATTATACAAATAAGTACATGACGTATAAACATTGACTGGATTATACAAATAAGTACATGAAGTATAAACATTGACTGGATTATACAAATAAGTACATGAAGTATAAACATGGACTGTATTTACCGTTGTTTAAAAGTACATGAAGTATAAACATTGACTGGATTATACAAATAAGTACATGAAGTATAAACATTGACTGGATTATAACATTACTGAATTTACCATTGTTTATAAGTACATGAAGTATAAACATTGACTGGATTATACAAATGAGTTGATGTTTATAAGTACATGAAGTATAAACATTGACTGGATTATACAAATGAGTCAATCGTCTGAACATTACTGAATTTACCGTTGTTTATAAGTACATGAATATAAACATTGACTGGATTATACAAATAAGTACATGAAGTATAAACATTGACTGGATTATACAAATAAGTACATGAAGTATAAACATTGACTGGATTATACAAATAAGTACATGACGCATAAACATTGACTGGATTATACAAATAAGTACATGAAGTATAAACATTGACTGGATTATACAAATAAGTACATGAAGTATAAACATTGACTGGATTATACAAATAAGTACATGAAGTATAAACATTGACTGGATTATACAATTAAGTACATGAAGTATAAACATTGACTGGATTATACAAATAAGTACATGAAGTATAAACATTGACTGGATTATACAAATAAGTACATGAAGTATAAACATTGACTGAATTATACAAATAAGTACATGAAGTATAAACATTGACTGGATTATACAAATAAGTACATGAAGTATAAACATGGACTGTATTTACCGTTGTTTATAAGTACATGAAGTATAAACATTGACTGGATTATACAAATAAGTACATGAAGTATAAACATTGACTGGATTATACAAATAAGTACATGAAGTATAAACATTGACTGGATTATACAAATAAGTATATGAAGTATAAACATTGACTGGATTATACAAATAAGTACATGACGTATAAACATTGACTGGATTATACAAATAAGTACATGAAGTATAAACATTGACTGGATTATACAAATAAGTACATGAAGTATAAACATGGACTGTATTTACCGTTGTTTATAAGTACATGAAGTATAAACATTGACTGGATTATACAAATAAGTACATGAAGTATAAACATTGACTGGATTATACAAATAAGTACATGAAGTATAAACATTGACTGGATTATACAAATAAGTATATGAAGTATAAACATTGACTGGATTATACAAATAAGTACATGACGTATAAACATTGACTGGATTATACAAATAAGTACATGAAGTATAAACATTGACTGGATTATACAAATAAGTACATGAAGTATAAACATGGACTGTATTTACCGTTGTTTATAAGTACATGAAGTATAAACATTGACTGGATTATACAAATAAGTACATGAAGTATAAACATTGACCGGATTATACAAATAAGTACATGAAGTATAAACATTGACTGGATTATACAAATAAGAACATGACGTATAAACATTGACTGGATTATACAAATAAGTACATGAAGTATAAACATGGACTGTATTTACCGTTGTTTATAAGTACATGAAGTATAAACATTGACTGGATTATACAAATAAGTACATGAAGTATAAACATTGACTGGATTATACAAATAAGTACATGAAGTATAAACATTGACTGGATTATACAAATAAGTACATGACGTATAAACATTGACTGGATTATACAAATAAGTACATGAAGTATAAACATTGACTGGATTATACAAATAAGTACATGCAGTATAAACATTGACTGGATTATACAAATAAGTACATGACGTATAAACATTGACTGGATTATACAAATAAGTACATGAAGTATAAACATTGACTGGATTATACAAATAAGTACATGAAGTATAAACATTGACTGGATTATAACATTACTGAATTTACCATTGTTTATAAGTACATGAAGTATAAACATTGACTGGATTATACAAATGAGTCAATCGTCTGAACATTACTGAATTTACCGTTGTTTATAAGTACATGAATATAAACATTGACTGGATTATACCGTTGTTTATAAGTACATGAAGTATGAACATTGACTGGATTATACAAATGAGTCAATCGTCTGAACATTACTGAATTTACCATTGTTTATAAGTACATGAAGTATAAACATTGACTGGATTATACAAATGAGTTGATGTTTATAAGTACATGAAGTATAAACATTGACTGGATTATAACATTACTGAATTTACCATTGTTTATAAGTACATGAAGTATAAACATTGACTGGATTATACAAATAAGTACATGACGTATAAACATTGACTGGATTATACAAATAAGTACATGACGTATAAACATTGACTGGATTATACAAATAAGTACATGAAGTATAAACATTGACTGGATTATACAAATAAGTACATGAAGTATAAACATTGACTGGATTATACAATTAAGTACATGAAGTATAAACATTGACTGGATTATACAAATAAGTACATGAAGTATAAACATTGACTGGATTATACAAATAAGTACATGAAGTATAAACAATGACTGAATTATACAAATAAGTACATGAAGTATAAACATTGACTGGATTATACAAATAAGTACATGAAGTATAAACATGGACTGTATTTACCGTTGTTTATAAGTACATGAAGTATAAACATTGACTGGATTATACAAATAAGTACATGAAGTATAAACATTGACTGGATTATACAAATAAGTACATGAAGTATAAACATTGACTGGATTATACAAATAAGTACATGAAGTATAAACATTGACTGGATTATACAAATAAGTACATGACGTATAAACATTGACTGGATTATACAAATAAGTACATGAAGTATAAACATTGACTGGATTATACAAATAAGTACATGAAGTATAAACATGGACTGTATTTACCGTTGTTTAAAAGTACATGAAGTATAAACATTGACTGGATTATACAAATAAGTACATGAAGTATAAACATTGACTGGATTATAACATTACTGAATTTACCATTGTTTATAAGTACATGAAGTATAAACATTGACTGGATTATACAAATGAGTTGATGTTTATAAGTACATGAAGTATAAACATTGACTGGATTATACAAATGAGTCAATCGTCTGAACATTACTGAATTTACCGTTGTTTATAAGTACATGAATATAAACATTGACTGGATTATACAAATAAGTACATGAAGTATAAACATTGACTGGATTATACAAATAAGTACATGAAGTATAAACATTGACTGGATTATACAAATAAGTACATGACGTATAAACATTGACTGGATTATACAAATAAGTACATGAAGTATAAACATTGACTGGATTATACAAATAAGTACATGAAGTATAAACATTGACTGGATTATACAAATAAGTACATGAAGTATAAACATTGACTGGATTATACAATTAAGTACATGAAGTATAAACATTGACTGGATTATACAAATAAGTACACGAAGTATAAACATTGACTGGATTATACAAATAAGTACATGAAGTATAAACATTGACTGAATTATACAAATAAGTACATGAAGTATAAACATTGACTGGATTATACAAATAAGTACATGAAGTATAAACATGGACTGTATTTACCGTTGTTTATAAGTACATGAAGTATAAACATTGACTGGACTATACAAATAAGTACATGAAGTATAAACATTGACTGGATTATACAAATAAGTATATGAAGTATAAACATTGACTGGATTATACAAATAAGTACATGACGTATAAACATTGACTGGATTATACAAATAAGTACATGAAGTATAAACATTGACTGGATTATACAAATAAGTACATGAAGTATAAACATGGACTGTATTTACCGTTGTTTATAAGTACATGAAGTATAAACATTGACTGGATTATACAAATAAGTACATGAAGTATAAACATTGACTGGATTATACAAATAAGTACATGAAGTATAAACATTGACTGGATTATACAAATAAGTATATGAAGTATAAACATTGACTGGATTATACAAATAAGTACATGACGTATAAACATTGACTGGATTATACAAATAAGTACATGAAGTATAAACATTGACTGGATTATACAAATAAGTACATGAAGTATAAACATGGACTGTATTTACCGTTGTTTATAAGTACATGAAGTATAAACATTGACTGGATTATACAAATAAGTACATGAAGTATAAACATTGACCGGATTATACAAATAAGTACATGAAGTATAAACATTGACTGGATTATACAAATAAGAACATGACGTATAAACATTGACTGGATTATACAAATAAGTACATGAAGTATAAACATGGACTGTATTTACCGTTGTTTATAAGTACATGAAGTATAAACATTGACTGGATTATACAAATAAGTACATGAAGTATAAACATTGACTGGATTATACAAATAAGTACATGAAGTATAAATATTGACTGGATTATACAAATAAGTACATGACGTATAAACATTGACTGGATTATACAAATAAGTACATGAAGTATAAACATTGACTGGATTATACAAATAAGTACATGCAGTATAAACATTGACTGGATTATACAAATAAGTACATGACGTATAAACATTGACTGAATTATACAAATAAGTACATGAAGTATAAACATTGACTGGATTATACAAATAAGTACATGAAGTATAAACATTGACTGGATTATAACATTACTGAATTTACCATTGTTTATAAGTACATGAAGTATAAACATTGACTGGATTATACAAATGAGTCAATCGTCTGAACATTACTGAATTTACCGTTGTTTATAAGTACATGAATATAAACATTGACTGGATTATACCGTTGTTTATAAGTACATGAAGTATGAACATTGACTGGATTATACAAATGAGTCAATCGTCTGAACATTACTGAATTTACCATTGTTTATAAGTACATGAAGTATAAACATTGACTGGATTATACAAATGAGTTGATGTTTATAAGTACATGAAGTATAAACATTGACTGGATTATAACATTACTGAATTTACCATTGTTTATAAGTACATGAAGTATAAACATTGACTGGATTATACAAATGAGTCAATCGTCTGAACATTACTGAATTTACCGTTGTTTATAAGTACATGAATATAAACATTGACTGGATTATACAAATAAGTACATGAAGTATAAACATTGACTGGATTATACAAATAAGTTGATGTTTATAAGTACATGAAGTATGAACATTGACTGGATTATACAAATGAGTTGATGTTTATAAGTACATGAAGTATGAACATTGACTGGATTATACAAATGAGTCAATCGTCTGAACATTACTGAATTTACCATTGTTTATAAGTACATGAAGTATAAACATTGACTGGATTATACAAATAAGTACATGAAGTATAAACATTGACTGGATTATACAAATGAGTTGATGTTTATAAGTACATGAAGTATAAACATTGACTGGATTATAACATTACTGAATTTACCATTGTTTATAAGTACATGAAGTATAAACATTGACTGGATTATACAAATGAGTTGACGTTTATAAGTACATGAAGTATAAACATTGACTGGATTATACAAATGAGTCAATCGTCTGAACATTACTGAATTTACCGTTGTTTATAAGTACATGAATATAAACATTGACTGGATTATACAAATAAGTACATGAAGTATAAACATTGACTGGATTATACAAATAAGTACATGAAGTATAAACATTGACTGGATTATACAAATAAGTTGATGTTTATAAGTACATGAAGTATGAACATTGACTGGATTATACAAATGAGTTGATGTTTATAAGTACATGAAGTATGAACATTGACTGGATTATACAAATAAGTACATGAAGTATAAATATTGACTGGATTATACAAATAAGTACATGAAGTATAAACATTGACTGGATTATACAAATAAGTACATGAAGTATAAACATTGACTGGATTATACCAATGAGTTGATGTTTATAAGTACATGAAGTATGAACATTGACTGGTTATATTATTGTTCGTGTCTGTGTGTGTTGCATTTTAACGTTGAGTCGTTTGTGTTTTCTCTTATTTTTGAGAAATTGAGATAAGACGTGGCACGGTACTTGTCTATCCCAAATTCATGTATTTGGTTTTCATGTTATATTTGTTATTCTCGTGGTGTTTTGTCTGATGCTTGGTCCGTTTCTGTGTGTGTTACGTTTCGGTGTTATGTCGTTGTTCTCCTCTTATATTTAATGCGTTTCCCCCGGTTTTAGTTTGTTACCCCGATTTTGTTTTTTGTCCATGGATGTATTTGAGTTTTGAACAGCGGTATACTACTGTTGCCTTTATTATACACATGAGTTGATAAAGAACACAAAACAAAACTCTTTCTTAATTTCATGCGTCCGAAGTACTTTTCTGATTTGATCTTTATCAGAAACGCTCAATGCTAAATGTTATGCTAAATGTTTGAAAGTCGAGGTTGTATAAGAACCAAAACTGTTTTTAAAAATCTGTAAGGAAGATAAGAAAGAGCTTAATCACCATGTTGGGTTATATGCAGACAAAATCAAATATGAACAGGAAAAAAAGTCAAAATGCTAATCTAAGAACACTCACCGTTACTAGTTGGTATAAATACAAAAACCACTGAAACATCAATACGTGCAGCTCCATCATGGCTCGCGGGTCTAAATATATTTTTTTTAAATATAGGATTTCGCTAGTTTTTCTATAAATACACTTCATCCTATACTTAATAGAAAAATAAAATAAAAAATTTGGGGTCATCGTTCATTTAAACTTACATTCTGCCTCCGAAAGAAGCAGGTATTTTAGTTAAGGTACTCATTCGGTTGAACAAATAGGAGAAAAAGGGTAATATCGAATAAAAAAAGAACTAAATTACAGTAATCGCTTATTATTTACAACAGTTTAGTTCAAGTACAGCTTGTTTGAAAGAAATAATAGAAAATATACCTCAGCGATGAGTAGAAAAAGATGTTTCAATATTAATGCAAAAAAAAATCATTGTTTTCACCAAAAGAGGATAATTTGGAGCTTTTTCAATGATATAAACATTTGAAAAGTCATCTGGTGCGAAAACGAATTGATTTTTTTGGGTTGATTTTTGTACCATATAATTGAGTAACAACTAATAGTGTAAAATATAAACTTTTTTTATAAAAAAAAATGTTTAATTTTTTGCTCTATTTTTTGTATCCCCGAGCCTCCTAAAGACATCATAAGTTCATTAAAATGCAGCTTTGTTTATCTTATCTTACAGTTACCTACGGTGGGTGACAGATGTCCAGAAGATTGTCCTGGTAAGTAATATCTTATGATTTCCGTCATTAGTTTTATTTACTTGTATTATAATATTACACATAAAAACATTAGTTTAAAGATTTTTTTTATGTTTGTTTATAAACATGAAAGAAAATGTTGTAGATAACCCAAAATGACAATCTCCCCCAACCCCCAAAAAAATTTAAAAAATAAGAAATAATTGATGCAAGCTATACGTTATTGTAGTTTTAACATGGGTAGGCATTATATCGTTGGATATTATTTTTGCCCGACTGATAGTTGGGGCTAAAATAACACGAATATAATGCCCACCCATGTTAAAACTACAACAAAGTATAGCTTGCATTAATTATTTCGATTCTGATTACGACAATTAAGGTAATTTTTATGCCCGATGTGTATAAGGGTAAAGCAATTGTGTAGGCTCTTCCATGAACCTCCCTTTTTTTGTAAAGAAGCAAACAGCTGGCACTGTGATTTTTCAGATGGAGGAGTTTTTGAACAGTCAGCATGAACAGTTGACGTATTTAGGTCAAATATGTCAATTTCGGAATGCAACACATTACAGTCATATTAAACGAATTAATAACAACATGTGCATCATTTTTAGAGTTTGGAAGAGTTTGAAGTTAATGAAATATATTAAATGCATGCCAAATTCATTATTCTGAAGTAGTCAATATACGCATGTGCACAAATTATTGGATTTTGAGCATGGGTTTATTCATAAAGAAATAGAAGCATATTAGAATTCAATATGAATAAAAGGCAAATCATATATAGTTTGTATAAAGCATTGACATATAATATGAATACATATCTATTGATAAGTTCAAAGTCCATTCAGATGTTCGATGTACATAAATGTAACAGTAACGTATCATCATTTGGTTGTAAATTTAAAAAGGGTAGATAACTCATGTTGACTTTTGATAAGTTAAATTTGTATGCACTTACAGCAGGGACAATAAGTCTCCTTTATGTTCTATACCACAGAATCATAGTACGTTACATACAGTTGCGAAAAATGGTCAAAAAAGTATTCCCTTGAATTTGACAGTTGAAGGTAATTAAATCTTCATGCTAAAATGTTAACAGGATAAACACCGACATATGTAATGTTCATTCATTTGTATAGCTATGTAAGTATATCGGAGGAGACGTTAATAAGTTGAAAAATGTCTAATCCATTTGTCCTTTTTGAACAATTACATATGTTTAAACTAACTAGTATCATTCATTAGTAATAAGTGACAGTTAAACTCGAAAGTCTATGATTTCGTATCTACTTATATAATTGAAGTAATGTATCCCTTCCGGAACACCTGAGATCACCCCTAGTTTTTTGGGGCTTCGTGTTACCTATTTTTTAGTTGTATATGTTTTTAGCCATGGCGTTGTCAGTTTATTTTCGATTTACGAGTTTGACTGTCCCTCTGGTATCTTTCGTCTCTCTTTTACACATAAAAACATTAGTTTAAAGATTTTGTTTGTCTTCGTTTATAAACATAAAAGAAAATTGTGTAGAGAAACCAAAAAGACTACCCCCCCCCCCCCCCAAAAAAAAAAAATAATAATAAAAAATTCAATATAAATCAAAGGCAAATCATATATTGTTTGTATATAAAGCATTGACACATGAACACATATCTATTGATAAGGTCGAAGTCCATTCAGATGTTCGATGTACATAAATGTAACAGTATCGTTTCATCGAAATATGGTTGGAAATTAAAAAGGGTAGATAACTCTTGTTGATTTTTGATGAATTAAAATTGTGTTCATAAACCGCAGGGAAAATTACTCTCCTGTAAGTGTTATACCACAGAATCATATTACGTTACATTCAGTTGTGAAAAATGGTTAAAAAAAGGATTCCCTTGAATTTGCATTTGTAGGTAAGTAAATCGTCGTGCTAATAATAATAGGTTAAAGTTCGATATTTGTAATGTTCATTCATGTGTATATCTATGTATGTATATTGGAGAAGACGTTACTAAGTTGAAAAATGTCTAATTCATTTGTCCTTTTTGAACAATAACATATGTCTAAACTAACTAGTATCATTTATGAGAAATAATTTACAGTTAAGCTCGAAAGTCTAGGATGTTTTATCTACTTGTATAATTGAAGTAGAAAAATAAATTGGACATTTAGTATTACGAATTGGTACTTTGCATTGATTTAAGTTTCAATATATTACAGGTCTAGATATGGCATGGTTAGACAGTAATCCAGATGATAGACACTTGGGTCGTCTAGCAGCTGAAATGACAATGGACGAAATACGAAAAATATACATGCACCTAAAGGGAAAGAAACCTGCTAGGTCTTGGGAAATTATAAACGAGTCAATCAATAAAGAGCCTTTTGATATCAAATTCAAAGCTTTGCATGATTGGAAGAAGAGCACGGTACATGCGTCATTCCAGCACCTTCGGCAAAGTATGGAAGAGGAAGATATAGACTTACACATATTATGCCAGGTAAAAAAAATTCGAATGCATCGTATATAACATCTTAAATAACATCTGTTGTACCAATTGACATATTTTCTACAAGCTTTCACAGATGATTTTAACGGGTGCCACATATGGAGCATGATCTGCCTACCCACTCCGGAGCACCCGAGATCACCCCCAGTCTTTGGTAGAATCGTGTTGCTTAGTTTTTAGTTTTCTTTATTGTGCCTTCTGTACTATTGTTTGTCTTTTTATTTTTAGCCATGACGTTGTCAATTTATTTTCAATCTACAGATGAGTTCGACTGTCCCTCTTGTATCTTTCGTCCATATTTTTTAATGGTTTGTCCAAATTGAGAGTGACAATCTTGACTTATGTCATTCTATAATAACAGTACTCTTTGGTTTTTACAAACTATCTAAATCGAAAAACTAACCTATTTAAGAGCAAAACTAATTTAAATCAACAAATATTGAAATATGAATGCCAGTAATTGTGTATATCTTTATTTTCAGCAAGTACTACTTTTTGATTTTTATTTGATTTTGCTTTCCAAATGTTTTGTGTTGAAAGACATGGATGAGTATAATTGATAGAAAACACAGGTCTGGCGTTCCAAATCATTAGTTTGGTATCTTAGATGAGTTTGTTTGTCTCCTCTCTCTCTCGAGATTATTCATATTATTGTGACATGTGTGACAATGTTTTAAAATAGATATAGGTCATATAAATTATGTCAACAGCAAAAAGGTGATTTTATACCAAAACCCAGTGAGTGCTTCTTTATTTCATTAAACAGAAAGACATGATGAGGATGCAAACGATGGGCTCAAAAGAATAAGTTTCTTACTCAGATATATTATATAATAATACAGGAAAACCCACCTTTTTTATTTAAAAATTGTGTGTTTAATGATAACATTAACGGTACCAATTTTTTTGCACCAGATGCGCATTTCGACAATACATGTCTCTTCAGTGATGCTCGTGGCCAATTAATGACTGATGTGCATGTCATATTTCAGATTTCAAGAGAATTTCAAAAAGAGTTTGGTAAGTGAAACTTTTAAAAGATTTAAAATGAAATTCCATTTTTAAAACACATTTCTGGATTAACCTCGATAAGAAAGGTCAATCGTAAAACCGTATTTGGGTGCAGTGGCACCATTTTAACAAACCGTTTAGCTTCGTCTGTGTGAGGTGGACATTAGTCTCCGACTTTATATGTAAATTCTAATTTTTACATGGAAGAATTTAAACCTTTATCTTATAAATTTTGTCAGAACTACGGACCACGTAACTGATTTACCCTTTACAGACTAACACACCTCAGGAAGAGGTATGGATCAACTACTACAAAATAAAGATAAAGCTTAATAAACTAGGTGACGATCGTATCTGTATTTACCTTAATCAGGAAAGCTTACAACAGAAACTGTTAATGCCAAATATGTATTATCACATTGGAGATATTGACCATAATAGACATAAAACGATTGACGAAAAACACCAACTTAGCTTTATGGACCTTATTACCTCATTAGTTGACAGAGAGATAAAGATAAGCTCACTTTGAATATTGTCAGTATCAAAGGATTGACTACTGAACTGATGATACTCTTGGGATCTTACAGTTCACCAGAGGTGGCATCAACCTATAAATAGATAATGAAAATACTATCAACCTTGTATCCTATGTTGTTTGTATTCCTTACACTGGTTATCGCCTCTTAACAATGTTACATAACTACTGAAACCGTCATTACGATAATTTATTTTTACACCTTTTTCTTTTAGTTATCCTAATGAATGTTGCGGTGGTTACTTCTGTGAGATAATGAAATTAGTCATATCTGCAGACAGAATATTCATATTTCCTAGTTTTTAGTTGCACTTAGATGTTCATTTCCTCTTAATATTCACATTTGTTGATAAATAATAATGCATCTTTGAGTCCTTTTAATAGTATATAGTGTAGATTAGTAGTTTCAATTAAATAATTAGCTTTGGAACAGTGAAAAACTATCATGTTTTTGGCAAAATACTATTAGTGTCAAATTATTTCAATAACTATTCCGAGATTATTTCTACTTTCAACAAGGGTTATCATAATGTGTCGCACATTTTTAATGCATGTATACGTCATTTGTTATATTTTGTACTTGTTTTGGCTATATAACTATTTTGATTTGAGCGTCACTGATGAGTCTTATAATCCTGGTACCGTTGATAACTATTATGTAGGCGAAACGTGCGTCTGGCGTATTAAATTATAATTCTAGTACCTTTGATATATATCTGGGTGTCAGCATTCCTTATGAAGGTTAATAGTACATGTAGTATAAAGCTTTGTAAACGCAAAATTGAAAAATACACATAAGAAAATGTTGTATGATTGCCAATGAGACAACTCCCAAGCAGAGACAAACCGAGGTACAAGTTAACAACTATTAGTAATCTTTCGTTTATTCATTGTCTTCTCATTATAAAACACGAATTGTTGTGTTTAGACAGTTGTAATGTTGTCTAATTCGGCTTCAATATGTTCTTATATGGTTAATGATTGTCATATTTACATTTATTAATTTCTTGAAAATACTTTATGTTGCCATATGGAATGTATATTACCAAATATTTCTTAATAACCTATATCAAAAATTGAAGTTTTGTGTTGATTTTTTTGGGGTCATAGTCGCGTGGATATCATTACGGTAAATAAATGATAAGACAGCTGACGTAATGACAATAGTATTAATCAATGTTGAAGATAAGAAAAAAATGATAATGTTGTTAAAATGTATATACATTATAGACCAACCAAAGGAGAAGTTACTCATTAGACCATCAAATGCCATTACAAAACTACTGTCTGACCATATTGGAATTCAAACATTCCAGCTTGGAATAGAACTTGGGCTATCAGTTGTTAAGATGCAACACATTGCAATGAACCACGTGACAAATCTTCGTGGTCAAACAGAGGAGGTTCTGAACACATGGAGGACACTTCCCGAAGCTACTTATGAAGTTTTAGTCAATGCTCTCCATCGGCTTGATTTATCTAGTGTATTATCATACATAACATATGAAGAAGCATTAGAAGAAATATTAAAAGTAGGATTAGAAAGAAAGGTGGACGTAGGATTAGAGGAACAAATAGAAGTAGAATTAGAGGACTTAGTAGAAGTAGAATTAGAGGAACAAATAGAAATAGGATTAGGAGAACAGGTTAAAGGTGTGTTAATTTTGACATAGTTGCCCCTTTGTCTGACATCATATTTGTGCATTGACTATATAAAACGTGAAAAATTAAATTTCCTTTTTTTTGATAACCTAATATCCAATATCACTAAAAGGGTTTGAACTTTGGTGTGGTTTCTACAATTATAGTTATAAGGCAAGTTCGTCCATATGACAAAATACCTGATAATGAACTCAAATCAATGGTTCTTTGGTTAATTTTTATATTACGTGTTCAAGTGAGTTCTTTCTTTTATTCTTACTCAAATTTAGTTCATTAACGTATTCATATTAAAAAAGAACTTAAAATGAATTGTCGCTACAAAACCAACAGATAAAAAGATAGCAAACTCCAAGTCCTAAGAAATAGCAAAGAAATAAAATCAAGCCATAAACTAATTATACACATAATATAATGCTTGTGCAACCTAAACATGCTACGTATTGAAGGCCGTACATTAACCTATAATGGTATACTTTTTTTGAATTGTTATTTGGATGGAGAGTTGTCTCATTGGCACTCACACCACATCTTCCTATATCTATAAATCAAACAAAAAGCATACTTCAAACTCTGATAGATAAGAAGACTAATAAAGTAAAAGCAGTTGTCTTAAAATCACATATTTCCTCTTAACTGGTATGTCAAACAACAAATAAACTCATCATATATACCAGGACTAAATTTTGTATATACGCCAAACACGTGTTTCGTCTACAAAAGACTCATCAGTGACGCTCGAATCCCCCCAAAAAGTTAAAAAGGCCAAATAAAGTACGATGTTGTAGAGAATTAAGGGCCAAAATGGAGCACAGATTATTGAATAAATTGATATGTGCATGTCTATCTGTCAAAGGACATACAACTTGAACTCACGGCCTTCATTAATTCATTAGCATGAATTTCTGCTTAATGCAAAACAGATAAAAAAAACATACAAAAAGTGGATATTTTGCAGACGTATAATCATATTAAGCTACACATGTTAAACCACGTGAACATTTATCAAAATTAACCCGAGATTAATTTGCTTCTGACTTTAGGGATTATCGAAATATAATGCAATCATGCACAGATGTAGAGAATACACAAAAAATAAATGTTTACTTAAAATGATAGTATAATAGTTTAATCAGATTTTATTTGTCTTTCCCAAATACAGAGAGGATTATACAAGATATTGAAATCAGTCAGATTTTAGATTATATGATGACACATTTAGTGATATCATTTAATGATAGACGTCGTATTGAGCAGCATGCTGGACAAGATGATCAGAATAAAGCGTTGCTTGAAGTAGTGAAGAAAAGGGGAGAGTCTACTTATACAGTGTTTGTTGATGCACTACGGATAAGTGGATACACTGATTTAGCAGATGAATTGAAACGCGATTCACAGGAAGAGGGGTCAAATGAAGCATTAGAACCACCTCCAAATAAAGGTATGAACTGTCTTTTTGTAATGAAAATGTACAAATAATAGCATTTGTATAACATTGATGTTCTACTAAATTTTATCATCGGTATAAAGAAATTATTCGTAAATATAGCTCAACATGCAGACTTCTTATACGTTCAGGTATTTCACATCCAATTTTTTATGGAAATATTCTTTATAAAGCACAAAGGTGTCAGTATTCACCTCAGAAACTTACAAAACCTATGAATAGACTTATTAAGAAGGGATATAATTACGATACTGTTGTCAAGTCATTAAAGATTGCATATTTTGGCGTTAATATTGAGTCACTGATAAGTTCTTTGCGTCGGAACTAAACACATTTGTTCTAAAAACAGTTGTTGGCATGACACGGGTTTGTTCTTCTCATATATGTTATGATGGTATGATACTAAACCCCTAACGGGAAGGATTGTGCCTGATGTTCATATGATGAAATCATAATCTTTCAGTCAGTTTAATTGAAGTCTGGAGCTGGCATGTCAGTTAACTGCTAGTAGTCTGTTGTTATTTATGTATTATTGTCATTTTGTTTATTTTCTTTGGTTACATCTTCTGACATCAGACTCGGACTTCTCTTGAACTGAATTTTAATGTGCGTATTGTTATGCGTTTACTTTTCTACATTGGTTAGAAGTAAAGGGGGAGGGTTGAGATCTCACAAACATGTTTAACCCCGCCGCATGTTTGCGCCTGTCCCAAGTCAGGAGCCTCTGGCCTTTGTTAGTCTTGTATTATTTTAATTTTAGTTTCTTGTGTACTATTTGGAAATTAGTATGGCGTTCATTATCACTGAACTAGTATATATTTGTTTAGGGGCCAGCTGAAGGACGCCTCCGGTGCGGGAATTTCTCGCTACATTGAAGACCTGTTGGTGACCTTCTGCTGTTGTTTTTTTATTTGGTCGGGTTGTTGTCTCTTTGACACATTCCCCATTTCCATTCTCAATTCTATTGGTACAATTTTTACTACAATGTCTGTTTGTGTTTTTCATTTTAAGCCATGGCCTTGTAAGTTTGTTTTCGATCAATGAGTTTGACTGTCCCACGCGTATCTTTCGCCCCTTTTGAAGTTAAAAAAGATCTAATGTTTGTATTGAAAGGCGGAAAGTACCAAAGGTACAAGCAATCCAGAAGATGATGGTAAGTTGAATTATCAATTGCGCAAAAAGAAAAAGCAACAGTTTTTAAAGCACTACATAGGAATTAAACATTGCAAAAACCCACGAAATAAATGTGGAAGAGGTAGTCTGATTTAGACGGACCGTACAATCCTTGTGACACCGTTGTTAATTTTAGGGGTTTGTATTCTATGTTTGGATTTTTTTATGTCGTCGATATAATTGCAATGTTAATCTGGGTGACTTGTGTTTTGTATTAACCATCATTCACTTAAAAGATTAAAAATACAATCAGTATTTGTTTCTACATTTTCGGTTAATGTTGGTCTTATTCTTATGCTGAGATTTCCCGCAAAAGTTTTGCCGCGGATTTTCCAAAACAATTTACTACTTCTGCGGTTATGATCAATGATCATGACTTCCTGTGAAACTTTCGTTGTTTATTTTTATTATACATGAATGTATAACGTCGTAATAAAAACTTATAAACAATAAATTTTAGGATTGTCAGGGTGGACCGTTCCAGTGTATATAGTTCGTCTACAGAAGAATTACTCAAATATCATTGACTGTATAAATCATGAGAAAATAGTAGATCATTTAATATCACGTGATATTTTGAAAATAGCTCATAGTCAAATGATAAATGACTGTCCAGCACAAATTCAAAAGAACAGAAAACTAATGGACATTCTGTTGCATGGAAGTGAAAAAGGATTTATTGAATTTCTAAAAGCTTTACGAGAAGACTCTGTTACTACTGAACTGGCAGATGAAATAGAACGCACAGTGGTTACAAGCAGAGATATATCAACCATGTATGGTTGCTACAAATAAACTTGAAGAGAGTAGGTTATATGTATGTTCATCATGTATCTTACAATCTGAAGATCTTTCTATGTATACTAAGATATTATAAATAACCTGAGTATCAAATAATTTGCAAACAGAAATAACTATTGGTTTTGATATTTGGAGCTTAATATTACTTTTTGGTGAAGTAATTGTAAAATTATGAAACAGTTGATAAGGAATTTTTATTTTTTTTCTCAATTTCTGTGATAAAATAGTGTCTGTTTATTCAGAGACAACATAAAATGCTTGAGATGGGATTCAAGAAATATTTCTAATATCAAACGTGTAATCTCGTTTTCAATATCAACAGGTTTCCCATAACATCTCGTGCTATGAAACAACATAAAAAAGAAGAAAACGTTTGGCAGAAGATGTAAAGAAACAACCAAATCAATCTTACTTGAGTTTATGTAAATTAATATATTTATAACTCATTATCTTATGTTTCTTCTGAGATTATATGTTTAAGGGAGTTCCTTATCAGTTTCAAAGTAATTAACTTTTCAAAACACTAGCATATATTGATAGGGTTTTGATAAAGGAATCAAAAGAGCAAAAAAATATATAGGCCACCGTGCTTGTTTTCGAGATATTAGCCATTACAATTTTGGCGGGAAAATCTTCTCTCTTGACTTTTTCATTGCTTTATCATTGACAAGTTTAAGTCCTCAAAAACTATTAAAAAATAATTAAAAACCAATTGTTTAGAGAACAATTGAAGGTCTTTCCATCAAAACAATGTATTTTGATATGAAAGTTGTGAAACTAAGTTTAAAATGTCATTTCAATCGTCAAATGATAGCTTCTAGTACTCTGATTCCAAAAATATTTGGTTTCCATACATTTTTTTTAAATAAGGGAGATAATTTGTTACTTCCGGTTTGAAAAATGTTACTTACGATTATATTTGATTATTTACTTGACACTGATTCCAAAAATATCTGGTTCTATATACTTTTATATTAATAAAGTACAAAAAATAGCTACTTCCGGTTTACAAAAGGTCACTTCCGGTTGTTTTTTTCAAGGTTAAATGGTTTGATACCTTTTTCCAAAGTTTCATAGCTTTATCATGTATACATATAAAATAAAAGCAAAGGTCAAAATCTAGAACGTCAAATTAAGCTATGACCTTGAGATCAATTTCAAGGTCATGAACTAAGGACCTCAAATCAAAAGACCATAGGTCTTAATTATATTTGGTTAATGACTTATATCACCAAACACGTATTTTTAAATACAAGAGGGGAGAAAACTCCCTTTTACGTTCAACGTGCCCTTGCAATAAAAATTTATGTGTTACGACATGTCGCAACTAACAATTTAGTAAAAATAATTTGTTGATATCTTATACGGTCTTTGGATATAAGTGAAAATAAGCAAAATTCAAATATTAGAATATGACCTTGACCTTTGACCTTGACCTATTTTTCATTTTTTTGGACCAAGGACCTCAAATCAAAAGATCCTAGGTCTCTATCACTTATGGTTTATAAGATAGAAATGCATATCACTTATATCAGATGCATAAGGGGAAATAACTCTCATATGGAGCGGTCGTATTGCTTCGGTCAAAATAGGACAAATCATGCAAAGGATATAACGAGCAATTTTGTAAAATAAATTTGTCGTTATCTTTTACGGTTGCGAAGGAGTTGTGAGCACAAGGAACACAGTGTTTGGGGAGATAACTCCTACAAAGAAAAGTATTCGGTTACGCAGGGTAAATTTCAAAAGCGCATAAACTGTTCGATATCATATACCAAATATCAAAGCGACATATTGTGAAACAAATGTTTATCGCAAGAACAAAATTAGGCGGAAGAAAAAAAAAATAATCAGAAGAAAAACAATAGGTCTTTCCACAGAAAAGTGGAAAGACCTAATTAAAATTTTATAAGACTTTAACATACAGCTTATCATTATATATGTAAAAGAATTATAAAAAGAAAAATGGGGGTCACCGGGCAAAATTTGTTAAGGCATTCAAATTGATAAAACTAAAGGATTCCGAAAATCTGACCAAAATTCCAAAACATGACAAGCGAGCTTCCTTAAGTTTCTTAACTGATAAATTCATGTAAATATTTGTCTATATTTTAATCTAGTTGTTTTGTTCAGTTATTAGAGTAACAAATTACTACTGTCTGATTTGAATTGTATTTATCTTAATTATATTATATGTTTAGATATGTAGTATAGCATTATGATAATATATTCAAGTAGTATTCTTCAGATTTAATGGAAAACGTTAGCAGTATGCATGACAGCTAAAATCAACAACACGTGAACTGGACTATCATTTTATATTGTTTTAGATTTGTTGTTTGCGTTGCTTGGATGGATAAATATTTTTCATACCAAAAAGAAACAAATTGTTAAACATTTTTCTATATTGCTTCAGGATAGTTGCCATGTTTTAATGAATATGCATGCTACCTAAAGAAACAACAAATTATTGACTAATTAATTTTTATATTGATTACAGGTTTGTTACCTGCCCTGTGTGAATGAATATGTATGATATCATGAAGAAACAATAAATTCATAGACTTAATTTTCATATTGAGTACAGTGTTTGTTGCCTGCGCGGTGTGAATGTATTTGTACGATACCTAATGAAACAACAAATTCATTTGACTTAATTTGTATATCCATTACAGGGTCTGTTGCCTGCGCTGTATGGATGCATATGTAAGATACCTAAAGAAACTAACAAATCATTTGACTTAATGTGTATATTAATACAGGGTGTGTTACCTGCGCTGTGTGGATGCATATGTTAGATATCTAAAAAAACAACAAATGTAATTGACTTAATTCTTATCTTGATTTCAGGGTTTGTTACCTGCGCTTTGTCGATGCACATGTATGATACCTAAATGAACAACAAATTCGTTTGACTTAAATTTTATATCTTTTGCAGGACCTGTTACCTGTCCTTTGTGGATGTTTAATTATAATACTTAAACAAATATCAAATTTGTTTGACTTATTATTGATAACAGGATATTGTGTCTACATTGTGTGATACCTAAACAGTGTATGTAAAGTGCGGATCCTAAAATACCATTTTCACTGTATATGCCATGCATTTCTGATGTAGAATGGTAAATAAACAGACGAAAAAATTATGATTTTTGAAGAAAATGAAGAAAATTGTTCACATGTCTTATATTTAGTAATGAATAATACACGTTATACAAAGTAAGAGATCCGAACGGGTTTTTATCGCGCCAAGAGCCATCCATACGTGAAATATATACCGAAATAGGTGAATATTTAGGACGTTTTACGAACAAATCGTGCAGGTGATTAAAAACTAGCAGGAAAGATGTAGTTGCAAAAAAATATTCATTACAACACAATTATTAATGTTGTATAACGTAGAATAGCTTTTGTTATTCAGTTTGCCCATATTGTATTGAATTCCACTATGATGCTATCTTTTTGCAAGTCATGTTCGCTGTTGAATAATGATACTTTACTTTCATTTTCACTGTAGAGCGATTCACTAGTATTGTATATGCGGTGCATTTTCACTGTATGAATTTTATTAATTTTTATGCATTACATTCCAAATTCAGCCGACTTGCTCAAACAATAATTAAAGTAAGAAAGGGATTTGATAGTGCAGACTTTGAGATGAAAAGTTTGATTTAACACTCCAATAAATTCAATAAAATTAATATTTATTTCAAATAAAACACATCATGTTATTATATAACAATATGTGGATCATTTCAGAGTTGAAAGTGTTTTTAGATTAAAGCAAAATATTTTCAAATGCATGTCAATTTGATAAAAGTCATGTGTCTGCAGTAGTCATACGCATGTGCAAACAAATTTTATCATTGGATTTTGAGTATGGGTCTATTTACCAATCAGAAGAAGCATGTCATAGAAATTTTTATAATTCATCAGAATCTTTATTTAAAGTGTAGTTATATTTATATATAGTCCAATGCATTGAAACTCCATCACTAAATACGTACATCTCTCATGTCTATCGAAATAGAATGGGATAAAAAGGGATAAAAACAACAATACTTTCTATTATTTTTTTTAAATCACTTCTTGACCAATTTCAATGAGGTTTTGAAGTAAGATTTTTGATTTGGGGTCCGGTTTTAAATTGGCCCACAGGGTCCAGAATAAAATTTGAGGTTCTTTGGTAGGCTGAATCCATACATGATTGTGTTTATTATTATTATTTTTTAATTTTTGGCCCATTTAACAAGTTTGTTATCTTGTGACCAAACTGTCAAGAATTAAATTCTTTGGAATTTTTAACAACAGTTGAATATTTGGGGTACTTTGGAATGTTGAATCTTACCGGGTTTTTTAATTTGGAATTTTGGTTTTTTGGGCCAAGTTATCGAAATGGTCCACATTGAGGCCCAAAGGGTCCGAAATTCAACATTTTTTTTATTTCATCATAAATGAAGTCTAGCTTGAATGTTGTGTACATACTTACCCCAAACTGTCCAGGGATCGACCTCTGCGGTAGTATCAAGGGTGCTCTACAACACGTGCATCATGTTCCAATTCAACTTTATCAGTATACATTTTTGACAGATAAAGTTTGCCCTAGACAAATTGACTTGCATTTCAAGCTTTAATGACGTTGGATAATTATATGTAACATTGTCGTTTCATTTTATACAGTAAAGAACATGCAAGCAACAATCGAGCTAAAAACTATCTTTCCTTCAGAATATAGGTGTTGAAGCATTTGGGGGCTCAACAATAGGGGAGGCAAGTGAAGATGAATCACAAAAAAAAAGAACTAAAGTTAAGGAGGGGTCTTCATACCAATGCACGTATTGTCCTTTCTAGACAAAATGAGTAGCTAGTTTTTCCAGGCATAAAAAGATCCACACTAATGGGTTAAACAAATGTGACCAGTGTGAATTAAAATTTTAAGACTTCTCAATAAGCATAACAACTGATAGCATGGAGAAAGCCTGATTTGTATTCATTGTTCCAAACACTTCAAAAGCAGAACTGGGCAGTGGCGGATCCAGAACTTTTTGTAAGGCGGGCCAGATGGCTGACCTAAAAGGGGGGCTCAAGTCATGCTTAGGTGATTCCCTATATAATCAATCAAATTTTTCCAAGGCCCCCTGGATACGCCTATGCTGGCATAGCTTACCATATGAAGAAGGCAACAGGAACTTTTAATCACATCTGCTCGTTTTATAGTAAAACATTAAAAATGCTTCGCTGACCGCAGAGATCGAACCCTGAACAGTTGGGGCAAATTTGGACATAATATTAAAGCTTGATACTATCAAATTTATGACGTTATATAGGTTTCTGATACACGGTAAATGTGGTCGAAGATCTTAAATCGTGTGCGCAATACTGTGCAACTGAAGGTTTCTTCCCGCCCATAACATTTTGTTTTCCTTCTAGGATAAATAACCATCAAACCAAATCCCAGTCTTTCCTTTCTTGTAATGAACCTTGTAGTACAATTTTAGAGAGGTCCATACACTTGAACACAAGATATTGTCTGGAAACTAGAAAAATGTTTGTTTTGCCATTTCTTTTGCCCATAATTTCTGCATGTTTGGGGCAATTATCCCCGAACCAAATCCCAGTCTTCCCTTTGTGATAATGCGAAAAAGATCCAAAAACATACACACAAGTAATTATCCGGAAACTACAAACATGATTGTTTTGTGTCCCTTTTTGTTCCTTCATTCCAAAACTGTTAGTACCATAACCCCAAAATGAATCCTAACATTCTACTTGTGGTATTGAACACTGTGGTACAATTTCAGAACAATCAAAATTCTTATACACAAGTTATTATCCTGAAACTAAAAACATGCTTCTTTTATGCCCCTTTTTCGTAAACGGTTGGAACCATCATCCCCAACATTATCCCAACCTTCCTTTTGTGGTATTGAACCTTCTTTAAAATTCATATAGATCCATTCACTTAAGTTAAAGTTGTCCGGAAACCAAATGGCTCTTCGGACGACGCAGATGATAACGACATCATAGCAATATACGAACCGGAAAAAAAAACATTGCGGGGAAACATTTCAGTTTACAGTTCACACATGTCAATACTGTGGGAAACGTATAAATGACCAGCCAGTTTCTATAGACATATACAAGTTATAAATAGATATAAATATTAAAGTAATCAAATAAGTTTTTCATTTGTTGCAAGTCTAATTATTACATTACTCTACAATAAAAATTCATCGTATTTTCGAAAATTCTACATCAGAAATGAATGACATACAGTGATAATTCATCGTATCTACAAAATGTATAGTGAAAATGGATCGCTTTTAATAACTGATATTCTATGTTATGTTGCTTTTATACAACATATTTGAACTTTAATACTGTTATTTTACATTAAAAAGACACATCATAATGAAAATTTGTTAAAATTTAGTTTCAAATTATTTTGGTATTTTCAAAACGTAAACAAATAAAGTTTTCCCATGATCCTTTATTCTACAATGAACATACTCGCATACAACAGTGAAAATGAACTGACTGGATTCGCACTTTATATACACTGCCTAAAGAAACAACAAATCATTGGACTAACATTTTATATTGATTGCAGAGTTTGTTGTCTGTGCTGTGTGACTGTAAAATACTTATCAAATGTAGTTTAATATGAAATATCAAATTCATTTTACTTATACTGAACAGGGTGTTTCGTCTACGTTTTTATGTTGCATTTGTATGATACCTAAAGAAACAACAAATTCATTTGACTCCAGTCAGGGTGTGATGTCTGCACTGTGTTGATGCAATCTCTGTTCATACATTGTATGCCTTTGTATATGACAGTGATAGATGTTCTTGATGTGGTAGAAATGTCTATCATTTACTATTTTACCGTTGACATGTTTAATACTGTCACATTCTGTATAATTATGTCTGTAGCAAGTCAGAAGACTCTAAATCAGTGGTTGTCAATTTTGCTGTATAACATTTTTTTTCCGTTTTGTACATACATCTTTCCGGTGGTTTTGTAGTTAAGTAAGAATTATTTAGATTTATGATGGAAGCCTTGTTTATGTTACTTATTGTTGAAGGATGTAAGTTGTCATAAACATTGTAGTTAAGTAAGACTTATTTAGATTTATGATGGAAGCCTTGTTTATGTTACTTATTGTTGAAGGATGTAAGTTGTCATATACATTGTAGTTAAGTAAGACTTATTTAGATTTATGATGGAAGCCTTGTTTATGTAACTTATTGTTGAAGGATGTAAGATTTCATATACATTGTAGTTTTTACGTCATTTGGTTTGTGTTGCAGAGCTGTCTTAGTGATATTCTTACCATATTTTCTTACTTTTATATTAAAATTCAATAAAATTAATAAAAGAAACAAAAGTTTATAATGCATGTAACTGTGAACATAAGAAATATAGTTCATATAGTGTGGCGGAAGGTAGTACAAAAAGGAGGAGAAAGTCAATAAAAGGAAGGAATTTAATTTTCATACAATAGCTGTTAATTTAATTTGACTGCATCTCATATTTCTCATACAAAAATAACAAGTAATGTTTTCATATAGTTCCTGTTTTCCTTCTGTTATAAAACTGTTTATTTACTTTAGTCATCTCATTTCAAAAGGATCTGGAGATTGATCATTTAAACACCCTCTGCGAATGATCATGATTTTAAACATGTTGGATTTAAAGCATGGCAACACTGTGGGCAAGCATTTCACATTATATCATAAAACGTCTTTGCCAACTTCAACAAAATTTGGCAGAAATATTGTTATTGAACTGTTCTCTAGATGCGATTGCCAAATCATAGATGAAGAACGCAACCACCAGAGGCATATTTAAGTTTTAATTGATAAATTGAAAATTATAATAGATGAAGATGAAGATTTTGACCATCAGATGCATTCAGTTATTATAATAGATGATACAGTTTTAATACGTCTTGATGCAGAACCCGACTACAAAAGACAATTTTTAATTCGATTAGATGATGACTACGAGAGGCAATCTTTTATTCTAAGTTTTGGGGAATTTTGGGAATTCGGCTACCAATAGCAATGTTTGATATTAGTGCCCCCCCCCCCCCTCCCCGAAAAAGATCCTTTGTAAATAGGGTTATCAAAGCTTGATTAAGCGAAAATCATGTTCTGCTATTTTATTCTTTTAATTTTACCGGAACATTGATTTATATTGTATTTGTATACCATATATAAACTATGGAGGCTCATTCGGGTATCCTTTTCTAATTTTGATACGAGTGCACATGCTTTTTTTCATAGGAATTATAGATAACTACACTTGTAAAGAAGTATTTTCTACAAGTTGCGTTAGAGTGACTTTTTGTAAATATTTATTCTACATTATGTTTTTTTTATCAGATATAAATTATCTTGTTCATTATTTTTTTCTACCATTTGTATTGTAATGAATTTTGTGTGTATATATATAGTCTAAAGTATTCTTTTTATCGTATATGAATTACAAGTGTTCCTACCATTTGTGTTATAATGAATTTTGTATTTATATAATCTATAGTATTATTATTATTTTTATCATCTATAACAAGTGTTCCCGCCAGTTGTGTAATAATGAATTGTGTATGTAAATATTAAGGTTCATTTTGTTGTGTATTTGTTTAACACATTAACCTCATGAAGACAAAATAAAATGAAATATTTGATGGTATTGTGTTTTTCTTTCTTTTTCGTATTTTACATGTTTAACTGATTTCCGCACTTCTTTCAGTTAATATTAATTAATGCAGAATACGGCTAGAGTTGTTCGGACATCAATATTTTTTTGAATCTAGCATGGAGTTTTACAAAACTTGGAATGTTCCTTTTCCAATAAAAAAAAAATATATTCAAAGCAAAAATTTGGATAAATTTTAAGTTTTTTACTATTCAAAATCTTTTTGGTTAGTGTATATAATAGAAAAGAAAGGATATGGGTATCCATCCATGACACAAAAACAATATGTACAAAGCAAAACAAAAACACAGTGTCGCCTTTGAAACGAAACCAACAAAAACCTGACCTCACTGCAAGTTTTAAGATGGCCTCTAGCACCGGTTTGAGCGAAATTCTTCGCAATCTGACGATCATGCCTCAACTGTGAATTGAAGAACACAACCATGGAATAATAGCAAATATATAAACCTGGCTAAAATCAAACATATTCTGTCCTAATATAGCCTGACAAGCACACTGAAGATATCTGAAAACGGAACCATTTAGGCAACCTCGGTCGACATCGAGATAAATGTTATATAATTTGATGAGATGTATCCATAGGGTAAACAATAAGCGTTTATACCCTGTAAGATGTTACACAACCAACGAGAGCCTGGTAAAAAAAAACACAGTAGAAAGTACTACTAGTTCATACGCATAGGCGTAAATATCAAACCATGTAGAATATATTTTGGTAATTTTGGTATCAAAAGAAAGATAAAAAAAACTGATGACCCTTGCTTCAGGTTAAAGTTTTTGGTCAAGGTAGTTTTTGATGAAGCTGAAGTCCAATCAACTTGAAACTAAGTACATATGTTCCTTATGATATGATCTTTCTAATTTTAAAAACAAATAAAACTGTTGACCCCAATTTCACGGTCCACTGAACATAGAAAATGAAAGTGAGAGTTTCAGGTTAAACATTTTGGTCAAGGTAGTTTTTGATGAAGTTGAAGTCCAATCAACTTGAAACTTAGTACACATGTTTCCAATGATATGATCTTTCTAATTTTAATGCCTATCTATATTTTGTACCCATTTTCACGGTCCATTGAACATGGAAAATGATAGTGCGGGTGGGGCATCCGTGTACTTTGGACACATTCTTGTTACTGACAGTTTTAAATAATACAAAAATGTATGAATTAATTCTTCAATTGAGGGCATACAAAGGCTGTTATTCAGATATAAAATACCTGTATTTGTGTTTCCAAAGTGCCGGAAACCAGTACATTGACTCCTCCCGACGAAATTATAACAGATGTAGCCCGTCTTACTTAACACTTGTATTATTTTAAATAACTTCGCAGACATTAAAATACTGTTGAAAAATAAAAACAACACGTTTGATAATTTCATGCGACCGAAGCACTTTGCCGGATTTACCTTCATCAGGAACGCTCAAAGAAAACAATTTGAAATCCGACGATGTATAAGTACCGAAACCGTTGACAAAAATGCCTAAAATAAAAAGCCAAATTCATCTAAAGTCAACTTTGTCTAAGGGAGTTGTAACCTTAGTTTCTTAATAATTTCAAAATTTATAAACAGACAATTTTAGATAGTACGTAAAGAGCATATATCTATTTATACTCAACACATGTTTCGTTAAATTTTAGACTGGATATCAATTTGTTAGACATCAATATTCATAAAATTTGATAAAGATTCATCATGGTTAGGAGAGAAAATACTGTTTTCTTTTGCATTTAACGTACATATATGTCTGGAATTAAATGTATATGTCAAAATTTGCTTAAACATTCATGGAATCTTATTACACTTAGAAACATTTATCCTCAGAATCAAGAAATGGCATCAGATGAACAAGTTTGATTTGTATATATATAAACTCATCATGGATACCAGGACTAAATTTAGTATATACGCCAGACGCGCGTTTTGTCTACAAAAGACTCATCAGTGACGCTCGAATCCAAAAAAGTTAAAAAGGCCAAATAAATTACGAAGTTGAAGAGCATTGAGGACCAAAATTCCTAAAAGTTTTGCCAAATACAGCTAAGGTAATTTCTGTAGTTAACTGATATATAAACTTTGACACTTTCCCCATTTCTATTCTCAATTTTATTGTTCTTATGTTGTGCTGTTTGGCCGCTGACTATATATAAGGTAAGAAGGCTTGAGTGTTCATACAAATGTTATAGTACTAAGCTAGTATATTTTTTTCAGTGGTTGTAATTTGTTGAAAGCTATCTTATTTGTGTTTTATCATTGTTTTGTTGTTTAGCAGGTGGTTTGTAATTTCAGTTAGAATTGTTTCTCATTTTGACATGTCAATCTTTATAGCTGCTTACTTAACGATGTAGGTCTGCCCATATTTGTTAGCTGAACATATAGCTACATAAATCTGACTCAATCTATAAATAATTTATAATGGATTACCATAAAAATATAGATAATGATCTCATAAAAAAATATATAGACACCCGTATACTTATGATATTTACGTAATATATGGTAGACTACTTTTTAAAATGACGTTATTTAAACGTTTTATTTCTTTCTGATTTTATCTGATTTAATCTATATATACTGGATAACCATAAATCTATAGAGATATTGATCTTAATAAAAATACATAGATAAGGTATTTATGTACAGGTGTAATACCACCATTGATTTTCCCCTTTTTAGTCTTTGTTAAATTTGCACTTTTCAAAAAATTGTGCAGAATTTATCTTTGTTTCAAATAAAGAAATACTTGGCATTTGGAAATTTATTGATAATTGTATACTTGTTGTAACATTGGCAATTATACCAAGTTACCTCTTTTGTATGGTTCATTTTTTTCTCTGTTAACAATACAGTTTTACCCTGACAGCAGTAATAACATTGTATAACATTATATAAATAACACATAGCTGAGAGGGTGATAGAGCAGATTGGTACACTGAGAATGCTTTTTCGAGGGGTACCGATCTGCTCTATCACACTCTCAGCTATGTGTTATTTAATTTATCATACTGAATGTCCTATCATTATTGTCTTTTACAGATGAATTTTATTTAAAAGTATTTTCTATGGAGTCACGTACCAACGTTACGGGTACAAATGTATTAGAAAAATCAACAGAAATGAAGTAAATAGACAATGATAGTGCATTGACTTGACATTTATAAACGATATCAGGATTCGTCCCGAAAACAAAAATTTCAATTGTTGTTATTGTGTTATTGTTATTTATTTGATTTAAATTTTAGGGTGAAATCCCCCTTTTAAAAGGCCTCATATATGGTGGAGACATGTACATCACAATGAACATGATGAAATGTATATCATATGTTGAAACCAATCGATGGTGAACGAATGCGTTTAAGAAATGTATGGAATAAAATACCAACAATAAGCATAACGCATAATGTAAAAGGTTTTAAAGAAACAATATTAACAAGAGAAATATGTTTTTCCAACAATTGTAAAAGAAATAAGTTTGAGTCGTTCCACGCTTCGTTGTATAGTAAATTAGAACTTTAAGCATTGTCTTTAATAACTTGATGTGATTTCAATTCATTGTCGTTTAAATTTCCGATTTTTGATTGGTCAAGCCGAGAGGATGAAATTAAAAAAAATTGTCACCCACTCAGCCATGTGAGTAAATTAACACCCTCGTATTAGCCAATCAAAATATGGCATTTTAACGTGAAGCATAATAAAGTAATCTATCATCAAATGTTCATATATAAATATTGTGCTTATATATAAAAGAATGTTAGACTGAACAAACAATATTGAAATACATACATGTTAGCATATATATTTTATATTAAAAATGTTTTGTGTCGCTGGGTATGAAAATCTTAGAATGAAAGAATTCGAATATTAATACGGCAGCGACAGCCCCAGCCTAAACTTGTTTGCATTAATCCGTTTTAAGTTAATAGGAAGAAGACCAGATTGCATCATGCCTTGTATATGGATGCTTTATATTGCAATATTTATGTCTGTCATATGTCCTTTATCCTTGACTCAGATTCATGGTTCATGCTTACATAATTGTCATGGGAAGCTCTCAGTTGTGAGTAATTGTATATTTGGTGAATGGGATCCTTGCTAGGCCTATACTCTCTCGGACTGGGGTCACCTGATCTCGGCCTCATTTCTTTGATCATTGTTTTAGTTAGGTGTTCGGGTCAATTCTTAGTAAATTATAAACTAATTGTAGGAAATGATAACAACCAACACCAGAGGCACTATTTAATTAATTTTAATGAAGAACTCGTTGATTGAAATTAACAAAATAAAATAGGGTAAAGAGTTAAGAGAGTTTGGCATCCACATCATTTGAACCCTTTCTACGCCACTGACCTTACTCGCTAAATTAATTTATTTTGGGCAATTTTAACATGTCGCCCACTCGAATTTGTTGTGGTAAAATTTGAATGTCACTGTGGTATCTTTTGTCTTTATTTTATTGTACGCTGCTGTTGGTATTGTCTTTATAACATTTAACCTACCATACTATATATCAAATTAGTCACTTACAATACTGAACGAGTCTTATCTGATTTGTGATTGAAAAAAAATAGGATACTAGTAATTGTTTTACTAGGATTTTATTCTCCATTAGAACAAAATATAATTGATATTCTAATATATTCGTTTTGCTAATACTTTTGTTTTCTATGTTGTGTTTTGTGTACTGTTCTTCTGGTGTTCTTTTTCATTTTTAGCCAAGGCGTTGTCCGTTTATTTTCGACTTGTAAGTTTGAATATCCCTCTTGTATCTTTTGCCTCTCTTTTTAAATCAAAGTGCTGGATAGCACCTCTAAAGTTTGCAAAAGAGGGACGAAAGATACCAAAGGGACAGTCAAACTCATAAATTTAAAACAAACTGACAACGCCATGGCTAAAAATGAAAAAGACAAACAGAAAAACAATAGTACACATGACACAACATAGAAAACTAAAGAATAAACAACACAAACCCCAACAAAAACTAGGGGTGATCTCAGGTGCTCCGGAAGGGTAAGCAGATCCTGCTCCACATGCGGCACCCGTCGTGTTGCTTATGTGATTACAAATCCGGTAAATAGTCTAATTCGGTAGGTCAGTCATGAAAGGGAAGGGGATTGTAGTTACGACGTAAGGAACATATCCGATATCATTTGTGAAACGGTTATTCCATAACGGTCAACCAACTCGTGATGGCGTCCGTAAAATTTACGAAGGGATGATTTCAACTTCACCATTTGGAACTCTTGGTTTAATAGCTTCCTTGTGATCAGTAACCTTCTATCAGGAAAATCATGATAGGAAATGCAAGCACGGGAATATCGTATCAATTGGGAGATATATACCCCGTATACAGGTACTGCTGGAATGTTGCTGCTAAGAAATGGAAAGTTCACAATTGGGAAGCTGAAATCATCTCTTTTGTCGTAAAGTTTTGTCTTCAACCGACCCTCATTGTCAATTTCTAGATGTAAGTCAAGAAATGAAGCCGACTTAACTGTATCTGTAGTATCCTTTATCTCCAATTCGATGGGATAGATGCGTTCCAAATAGTCACCAAATTTTGAATTGTTTAGTGAGAGAACGTCATCTATATAACGGAAAGTAGAGTTAAAGGATATTGCTAACTTCTTATCTTTCTTCCTAAGAAGTTCCTGCGTGAAGTCAGCCTCATAATAATAAAGAAACAAGTCAGCAAGTAGAGGGGCACAGTTTGTTCCCATTGGGATGCCGACAGTCTGTTGAAAAACACGTCCTCCGAACGTAACAAATATGTTGTCAGTCAAGAAATCAAGCATCTTGATAATATCGGTTTCAGAGAATTTTTTGTTTGAATCAGAGTGATTCTTTACAAAGTAGGATTTATCCCTCCCTAAGACAAGATACTTGTATCTACGTTGGCCATTCTTTTTTTATGAAGCAAAGTAATACCAACTCTTTTAATTTGTCTTTTAGTTTGGAATGTGGAATACTTGTGTAAAGAGTAGAACAGTCAAATGTTTTAATACTGTTACAAGATGAAAGAGAGTTAGATTGTATGTACTCTAAAAGATCTTTGGAATTTTTAAGTATCCACATCTGATTCACGCCACCTCTAGAATAGGCAGTTTCACAAAAACTTTGAAGCCCGTCTTTCATTGCTGATAAAATAGGTGTTAATAATTTAGAAAGGGGTTTCGTGGAGCACTTGGAAGACCCAGCAATATACCATTGTTTGTAAGGACACTTATGTAGTTTAGGTATCCAATACAGTGATGGAAGATCCAGTTCTTCATCTTTGGTTGAAATACATAAAGGAACAAAGAACAGACCTATGATTATCCAGGATGTCCTCTTTGGTAAGTGTCGTGAGGGTATATGTTGAGTTTCCAAGTGAATTGTCTATACCTAATTCGTTTATCAAGCAATTAATGTAATGACTTTTACAGACAAAAACGATGTTATTTGGGGCTTTGTCTGCGGGGACAACAACATATTTATCATAGAGGTCGGATAGGTGTTTAGCAACATTTGGGTCTTTGAAGATTGACGTAGCATGGGCATTGATGGACCCATTCAGTTTCTTAATTCTGATTTGTATTAACGACCTCACTGCCTTAATCCATTCGGATAGAGTGTCTACGTCTTCCTTCTCGCGCTAAGCCCATTGCCTGGCATAATCCTCGACTGAATCCATCAAAATTTTAAAGTTGTATTTCCAATTGATGGATTTGGGCTCACGATATTTCGGACCTTTCGATAACACATTTCGTAGAGAAGTGTTATTAACAATGTTAAGGTCACCGGTAATAACGTAGCCAGCAGGATTATATGTGAATTGGGAACTAGCACAAGTGCAATCAGGAGGTTTAGACTTGAAGTCGTCAATATCGAGATCCTGCAAAACGCGTTTGTAATAGAAAATTTTAGTTGCAATAGGTTTGGTATAGGTATTAGAAATTATTGGTACAGACTGGTCTTTGAAATAAGGAGATATTTTCGATTGAACTAATTTATGATGAAGGATATTGCATAGGTTGACGCCATCGAGACCTTTGTTGGAAAAGGAAAGATTTAGAAAAGATCTTTTCTCTTTTTCATCTTTTCCAATGCGAACTGGCTTGAAAAGTCTGTGACTTGCAATATCCGAAATTATAGCTTGCAACTGTAGCTGTGTATTATTCCAAAAAACTTATTGCTTATAGACGTGTATTATTTCAAATATTTATTTCATCACAGCTTTGATGTTTCAATCTAAACCATTGTCTCGTCAGTAATTATCAAAAATCACTTTTTTTATATTTATCATAAATAGTATGATATTTTCTATTGCAACCTAAAACTATAGATCTAAAATAATGGAATATACAGAAAGCTCTGGTAATTTCTTTAAGTACCCATGCTATGTCAACTTCAAGGGCCTGTGAATTAGGATTTTTTGTTTTGGTTTAGGTGGCCTATAGCTATTTATACATTTTCCTCATTTGAACTCTTTTGGATAGCATTGGTTCTTTGCAAAAAATACTGCATCCTTTTTTATAAATAAGACAGTTACAGTAACTTAAATCGATACAACTGTAATGAAAATGAATTTATATTAAAGGCTTTTATCAAAAATAGGAACGTGTCCATGGGACACAAATGATGCCCCCGCTAGCATTAACGTTATAAAGGGTCACAACTGAACTGTAAATGTGACGGTACTAAAATTTGCGCTTGATCTGAGTTATGGGGTAATAAGCATTGTGTATACATTCTAATTATACAGTATTGCGCAATAGATTTGTAAGATCTTGACATTTGTTTTGTGTCAGAAACCTATAAATATACTATTTCAAGCATTTGATCGCAATCCAATTCAGAGCTGTATCAAGCTTGAATGTTGTGTCCATACTTGTCCCAACTGTTCAGGGTTTCGACCTCTGCGGTCGTTTAAATATGTGCCCTGCAGAGCATCTGGTTCCATTTGTAACGAGGCACAACCCTAGAGCAGTAAAAATGACTCCACCAAAATTCAAACTTGATCTTGGTTTTATGGTTAAAGTATTGTGTATTAGTTTCATAACATTTGGTTGAGCGAACTAGAGTTCAATAACAAACGAAAATATTCAGCAATTTTTACATATATGAAGGGGCATAACTCGAAAACTATCGCAACCAAATTCAAACTTGAGCAGTGTTTGTGGTAATGAGCATTGTGTATACGTTTCATAACATTTGGTTAAGACAAACTAAAGTTAGAGAATAGAAAATTTCCAGTAACTTTTCTATTTGTAAAGTAGCATAAAGCGCTAGAATGGTAAACGTGACGCAACTAAAACTCAAACTCGAGTAATTCATTACCACGTGAATTGTGGTAATAAGCATTGCGTATAAGTTTTCATACAGTTCGGTTCAGGCAAACTAAAGTAAGAGAACAGAAACGAATTTTGGGATGTACGGAGGTACGTACAAGTAAGGGAAGGACGTACATACTTACAGAAGAACAAGGATAAAACTCAATACGGTGAGAGCATAACAACAGCAGTATGACCACAGGAATAAAAAGGTTATATACACTAGATTCATAGAGGTGCTTATAACCTGTAACACATTTTAGTTGCTGTTGTATAATCAAGAATTGTCTTATGAGGCAATAACATTTAAGAATTTTTGTTTTAAGCCATTCATTTGATGTATTAGTAATCATTGCCTCTGTGTTTGGATGACAAAGCAATTGAATTCAATTTATATAGGGCATGTTATGCCTAAAATTTTCCAGATGCACAGGTTTGTCTGTAATCTATCTGAATTTTGAGGTGAAAATGCAGCCATTGTAGCCAAAGGGTACACATCGTGAACCTTAATCATTTCTACAGCACTTGTCTTGATACCCTGAGCTATAATATTCTAAGAAGTAGATGCTGACTCGGTTGCTTTTAATACGGATGCCAATATGATACGAATTTGCGATAATACAAAGGTGGTATGATGTAAATTATTGGAAGACTGAAGAAGAATTGACGTTGGGTCAATGTTTTTCTGCTGTCAGTTTGATCCACTTGAGCCTGCTGAACGAGTGAAGGTCTTTATATCCATAATGGAATGTGATACAATGAGTAATTGAATAACGAAATTAAAAGTTTTCAAATGATTTTTGGCATATAACCTTCCGATCGATGTTTAGACAAAAACAATGCATTTTTTTTATCAAAGCCGGTATTTACCTTTACTCGTCCTTGGCGTGAGACATTAGACATATAATTATCGAGGATCCGCTTACCCTTTCGGAGCACCTGAGATCACCCCTAGTTTTTGGTGGGGTTCGTGTTGTTTATTCTTTTGATTTCTATGTTGCGTCATGTGTACTATTGTTTGTCTGTTTGTCTTTTTCATTTTTAGCCATGGCGTTGTCAGTTTATTTCAGATTTCTGAGTTTGACTGTCCCTTTGGTATATTTCGTCCCTCTATTATATCCCCTGTGTTTTGTTTTAAACAAACCATTATCACTTATGAATTATCCGACGGCTTGGTCAAAATGTCAACTTGTTCTCACATTCCCGATTCTTTCGATACACTCGGGCTATTACCACGTTTACGTACGTACATATACTATAGTAAAAGTAGAGCGGGAAAATGTTCATTCATGAAATATTCATGAATGAAAACGCAGTATCACAAACACTACTTCTCGGACCTGCCATGCGCTGAAGAGAAAATTACAAGAAATCTACGCGAGATTGATTTTCAAAATGAGGTTAAATTCATCTGAATCGTCGGTGAACATCTTTTTTAGTCAAGCTGTAATCTTTTTAGTCAAAAGAGTAGTTACTCAAAATTTCAAAAGAATCGTCCAAGAATCAGAATTCAAACACTAGTATAACATTATCTTTGAGCAGAATAAATTGCGATAATCTGTCACCGGAAGTTTGAGGTCGACGCCTAAGGAAAGTAGCAATAGCAAGCTATAGCAAACTTTCCAAAAAAATGATGAAGTAGCATTAATATCTGACAAAACATTCGATTATTAGTTCATGATTAACGCAACATCCTGTCATGTTGGCTACAAGTAAAGATGAACATACGTTGTTTGCGTAACACGTGTTGAAACGTGGGTATATTACATTAATTGTAGAGTCGAAAATATTGTGTTCTTAATCATGAAATACATATTTGTATTTGTTTTGGGCTTTCTTCTGGTCAACGATTTAGTCAAATCAGCTGATGAAGATACGGCGGAAATGAGGATGATAATGTAATACCACCAAACAATGAAGATGCTGTTGAAGTTGATTCGGGTAAGCCGTGTTTAAGGTGTGACAAGTTACTGCTGTGAAATATCAATAACGTAATACCACCTAAAAAACGAAAACGCTGTTGAAGTGGATTTGGGAAAGTCATATGTTGAAGGTCTGACAAGTTACCGCTGTGTTGTAACATTAATGTAATACCACCAAACAATGAAGACTCTATTGAAGTGGATTCTGCTAAGTTTTGAAGAAGGTCTGACTAGTTACCGCTGTGTAATGACAATTGTGTAATACCACCTAACAATGAAGACGCCGTTGAAGTGGCTGGTAAGTTTCGAAGAAGGTATGGCAAGTTATCAATTGATGTGAAATAACAATAATGTAATACCAACAAACAATGGAGACGCTGTTGAAGTGGATGCTGGTAAGTTTTGGAGAAGGTCTGACTAGTTACCGCTGTGAAATAACAATTATTCAATACCATCTCAAAATTATAACGTTCGATTTTTTATTTTTTATTTGTTTTAGTAAACTCATAAATGGTTTTCTTTTTTGCAGTCAACAAAACAACAGCAGCAATCAAGTAGAGGTCGTTTTACAATAGTTATCAAAGGTACCAGGATTATAATTTAGTACGCCAGACGCGCGTTTCGCTACAAAATGCTTGCATACTTTGTTCTATTATTCATTGGTCAGAATTCTTTCTTGACTACATACTATGTCGTTTTTGAAATTTCTAAAATGTTTTAGGAGTTTCCTGAAGTGTTTTGTTGATTAATTTTTATGACATATTTTATATTTTTTTTGGTAAGAAAACTGACATCACAGATCTTTTAATGAAGCACTCCTCTGTTTTAGCTTTAGGGTTAACAGAAGGAGACGTATGTCCTGATTCTAAATGCCCGAAAAGTGAAAGATTGAGTGCGCTCACAACATGTGTGATTTCAAAGCAACTCAATATTACAAATGTAAATGTATTTCAAAAAATTTAGCATTATATGGATTTAATACATCTTATTGCTATTTGTTCGCCATTACTTAAATATTTAGGTCATAATACAAAATATCTGACGCCACAATGGAAAAGTGATTGTTGAATGACGTCAATAGTTACAGGACAAATTCTTGGATCAACTGGGGCAGATCACCAAATAGCGAAAAGTGTATATAAGTTAACATTTTCAGCTAACAATCAAGGTAACACTGTAGAATCGACGTGTTAAGTTAATTATTATTTTCTGAAATATGCAAGCAATGTCTACCATTGGATCAATAGCAAGAACTTACAATCCCAGCAAAAAAAAATGTAGTTTGAAACTATTCTCTCTGCGTCTGAAAAACAAGTGAGAGGTTTAGGGCTATACAACTAGATTCAATCCACAATTTTCTACATTTGAAAATACCTGGTCCAAGTCAGGAATATGACAGTTGTTGTCCTATCGTTTGATGTGTTTTAACATTTGATTTTGCAATTTGATTAGGGACTTTCCGTTTTGAATTTTCCTCGGAGTTCAGTATTTTTGTGATTTTTTTATATATTTAATATTGCCATAAAGCGCGAGGTTTGGCTAGACACAACTTAAGTTGTGACTTGGATGGAGAGTTGTCTCATTCGCATAAATACCATATCTTCTTATAGGTTGCACTTTGTAAACACAGGTGTTTCTTAAACCACGCCCCTATTGGGGAGATATGTAATATAGTTAATTAATTATGTTTACGTACTGGTTCCCAGATATGATCTCTATGTTTGATATCGTAGAGACAAAAATTCGGAATGATACCAGTGAATAAGCATGTGCATTTTGTTCTAATTGAAAGCTATGGGAACACTAAAGTCAAGGTTGTGATACCGTTGTAAAGAATTGAGTTAAGTTTAAACTCTTAGACGTTCGGGGCATATAAATGTTGAAAATAAGCCAAAGAGCCCTATATTTTGACCTTGGTATGAATTAGAAGTGCATATAAAGTTTCCATTCTAAAACCTCATAGTGAAAGTGGTACAGTTTTAGCCGTAAACGGTGTTCCTATTTGAAATTGCATTTTATATATTCATAGAAATGCAACCTATATCTATGTGTGATAATTTAGTTGGTATTGATGTTCCACGGAACCTTTGCGTCGTTTCTGTATGTACTCCTTGATCATTGACTAATGTTACGTGTTATACGATTCCTGATATACATAAACTCATCATAGATACAAGGACTAAATTTAGTATATACGTCAGACGCGCGTTTCGTCTACAAAAGACTCATCAGTGACGCTCGAATCCAAAAAAGTTAAAAAGGCCAAATAAAGTACGAAGTTGAAGAGCATTGAGGACCAACATTCCTAAAAGTTTTGCCAAATAAAGCTAAGGTAATCTATGCATGAGGTATAGCACCCTTGCCTTGATGATTTTTTTCTCTCATAGCTTATAATTCAGTTGAAAATATAACATTTATTTGTATGAACTTTAAAAAAAAGTTTTGTCTCAATTTTCTAAAGAGAGAAGAATTATAAGTTTTTTTTTTATAAATATTTGTTTAAACAATGACCATATTCTGTAAAACAAGATAAGGAATGAGTGGATGGATTCATAAATTATCTATAAACTAGGTATATCACTCCCTCTGAAACAAAATGAACTCAGATGGATTTGTCTGTTATGTTACGGTCGTTAAGGTTATTAAGCTCTTCGACTGTTTCTGATTCTATACATGCTTAGCTTTTGAATACGCCGTTCTGATCGTCATTATCAAAGACAAACACATGTATAGAGCCGTTTGTTTGTACGTAAATAAAGCAATTGATAATGTTGCTGATGTTTAAATGATTACAGCTATTTTCCTAATGCATGTAGAGTAAAACTTTGGTAGGCTTGCATGCTTTGTTTGAATAATTGTTTATTCCAGCTTTGTAATTAAGATTGACATCTCCAAACAATATATATGACATAATTAAGCCTGTATATATAATATTTGAATTCAATTGGACATTTTCCCAAATAACTGTACAATATACAAACAAAGCAATCAAGCTTACCAAAGTCTTCATCTACATGCTTCAGGAAAATAGCTGTAATATATATTAAAAAAAAAGAAGATAATCGTTGTTCCTATCAAGAATCGTTCTTTTGTTTCAGTATGGATCCTTGCACTGTTGGTTGTCCACTAAAATATGCAGTCCGACTTGATGGTCAGCCAGCATTTTCTGTTAATGACACTATGGTATACAACAAACGCGAGGACCAGAGTGTATTGGATTTACTTTTGAAGAAAAAGTAGAAGAGACAGTGCCTTTGAACTACAACTAAATAGAAAATATGCAATTGATTTATTTTATCATTTTACTACTTCCATCAAGTAAAAAATAAAATATATAAAAGGTTTTATGCTTGATTTTATATTTCAACATAACATGGGACATCGGTGGTTATGGCCGAGTTGTCTAAGAATTCTTAACTGCTGTGTCACTAACCTGTGAAGACTGATGGTGTGTGTTCGAATCGTGGTAGATGCGCTCGACTTCAGTCATAAATGAAATCACTAAAATTGTAAATTTTCCTGTCGAAGGTTGGTGACTCTCACCTGACATCAACCAATAAAAGATGATAGCTAATAACTTGTTAAATTGTCCTAAAAGTGGCGTTAAATACCAATCAATCAACTAATCGAGGTAACAACAATTAACAAATGGTCCAGATAACTTGACTAGGTAATGACACTTAACCTGATTGGGTAACACGAACAAACGAAGACACTTTTGCTCTCTGGATACTATATCGAAAAAGTAAAGCACACACTAATAACAACTGACATATTTTGTTCTAATGCAACTACCCCAAAAATAACAAATACTTAATTTTAACCCTTTTTATCGAGTTTTGTTTTGTAAACGTCAGTTTTTCATTGATCTACCGTTGGTTGTATGACGTTATATTTTGATTTTGATTTTCTGTGAATTATTTTGAATTCTAAATATTATCGATGAAGAATATTGCCTTTGCTGAAAGCATTGATTCCTTTATTTGAAGGAATTTTATGTTGTCAACAAGTATTAGAAGATATGTACTGGTTTAAAAAAAAAACGGATAGAGCTATAGCACAAATTAAATCACATTGACGATACTGTATTTTGGAGAAAATGTAATATTACATTTCATGTATCTTGATGATATCTCTCAAAGATTAATTTAAGAAAAATGATTTTTATAACGTAGTGTAACCCTATCGGACAGTAAAGATGTAAAAGAAGGTAACTTCTAATCAACATTTCCGCTGTTGATCATATTATTAACAAACATACATAAAAACGGACTATTGGATAACAATTGCAATATCCCCGACAGAAAAAAGTAAACTTTAAAACAAAACTCTGAGTAAAAATTCAAAACGGAAAGTTCCTAAGCAAATGACAAAACCAAAAGCTAAAACATATCAAACGAATGGGGAACTACTTTAATTTTCCTGCATTGTCTTATTAAACTCGGTTTTATAGCTTGATAAGATAAGATTCCCGTATTGAATGTAAATTTCTGGGATCGGTAAACAAGATCTCTTGAAAATAAGGATATACTGACCCGTTAAAAATAAGTTTTAAGTAATTAAAAAAACAACAAGCAAGCTTGAAATTCAAATCTGTGTATCTACAGGTTTAAAGTAGTTTGTGGTAACGAGATACCTGACTTATTAATATACCAGTAACACATATGTTACGTTCATTGAAATTCAAAACTTCACAGCAGACGCGGGCATACTTGTTATATATAAACACTTTGAAATGCAGCCAATTGAACATAACCGTCAAAAAAGGATGAATAACAATAAGGAACGAAAAATCGCCCCTTTTGTCATAAATTTCAGTGTATATTTTCCGTTTAAAACTGACATATTTAAATATCTAGGTAGGACAGTCATTACCATTTATTTTTAATTGATCTTAATGAAGTTCCTTATGGATCAATTTTTAGAAAAGTATAGATTATCTAACTAAAAGTATCATCAAGATAACGGTAAGTTTTATTTGATTTATCAACTAAATGCAGTTTAGACATGTCTTTACTGAGTTTGGTCATACACTGCAATTTTTAACAGTACTAGAACGAGTCTGCTATTACGGGGGCACAATTGGTGCCCATTGAAATGCCTACAACCTGTCGATAAACTTACTAGAGGCTGAGATGAAACGAAATTTTACTGTTTTTGTCGGAAGTTAAGGCAACCAATACTTTATAAGGACCTTCAAATTTTCAGAAAGAGGCATTGATCTGTAATCTTGTTATGATAGGATTGTTTACTATATGACTCTATTTGGAGCCAACATATTTGAATGACCAATATTTAAAACTTCATTCCTGAGATATTTCGTATAGTATTTACGGCGTTCCAGTACCACATTGTAGACTGCTTTGTCGACCGATGTAAACACTCAACACTTGGCGAGTACGTTAATGGTGTTTTATTCTACAATTAGATTTATTGTGTAATCTTTTATTTATTTTTTAAATTATTTAAAATGTAATATTCGAATATCGACAGCATTCATACATTTATATATGTATGTATAAGAATCTAAGTATGTTTTTTTCGTTTACACCAATTTTTACCATACTATGAAAGATCCTCTTTCATGATCTGAATACACTCTTTCGAATCTATTTTAGACAGAGTACGATATTTTGGTCCTATTTTCAAAAAATTCGGAATGTCTCGGTCTTGGACGACATTGATGTCCCCCAAAATTACATGACCATAGTCCCCATTAGAGGAGTATTATGTTCTACAATGACAGCTGATGTTACTGACAAAGAATTAAAAATAAAACTTATGGGTTTTTTTTTTTCTTTCTTTTGAATGTATATCAAATAATAGGTGGTTCTGTGATATCAAAATAGGGAAGTATAACGTTTTGAATATCGGTGTCATTAAATATACTGTATACGTTGATTAAATCAAAACCTATGTGGATACTCAATGCTCTTAAAAAATGGAAAACTACACGTTAAATAAGTTAATGCGTCTGAAGCGCTATTCTGGATTTACCTTCATCATGAACGATCAAAGCAAAACATTTGAAATCCTAAGATGGATAAGTACCGAAAATCGTTGAAGAGCTATATATGTCAAAAAATGAAAAATACCTAAAATAAATATATCAAATTTAACTGTCTAATTGTTTAGTCTTATACATAGTTTTACCTGAGCGTCACTGATTAGTCTTATGTAGACACAACGCGAGTCTAGCGTACACAATTATAATCCTGGTACCTTTGATAACTATGTACACCACTGGGTCGATGCCACCCATGGTATCACCACCCTAGAAGTCAACACTTCGGTGTTGACAAGAAAATCAATAATGTATTCATTTTATAAATTTCCTGTTTACAAACATGCCATGGAACAAGTAGAACCTATGGTCTGTCTTTAACGTAAAAACTACAATCAATGACCTGCCTGCAATGGAATAATTGTAACAAATGGCCTGTCCGTAATGGAACAACTATAATTAATGACCTATCTGCTACGGAACAATAGTAACTAATGGCCTGTCTGTAATGAAACGACAACAATCAATGACATGCCTGTTATGGGACAAGTGTAACCAAAGGTCTGTCTACATGTATAACAGAATAACTTCAATCAATGCCCTGCCTGCCATGGTACAAGTGTAACCAAAAACCTATCCGTAATGGAACAACTACAATATATAACCTGCCTGCCACAGTACAATTGTAACAAATGGCCTGTCCGTAATTGAAAAACTATAATGTTGGAAAATTGTATGTTGGAAAAGGAAAATAAAAAAAAGTAAACTTAGATAAATAAACTAAAAAATAAATAACATTGAATTATATTGCATTGCTAAAGCTCCAAGACAATGTAGGTGATGTAAGATTAAGTTATAAATAGTTTCTTCTTTTTGTAAATAATGTAGTTAATCTCATTTCTAGAGTTCTTTTGATAAAAGTTATTAATGTGACGTTGAGAAATAATTTAAATAAACTGTCATCTTTTAAAAGAATTAAAAAAAAAATTATAATTTGCCGTAGGAAAATAACCCTAACAGTGTTTTCTATTGTCCACTTACTATTTCTGTAAAGTTAGTAAAGATTTTGATAATCCTTTAATTGCTTTTACATAACTAAATAAAATACGTGTCAATCATATGCATATATAGCATAAAAAGAGAATAGTTGACCAATAAAAAGTAACTTTAGAAAATTCAAAATTGAAGCTTTAATCTCATAGGTGAATAAAATAATTCCAATCAGCACGTGATGTTGGGGTTAAAAAAGAGAGACATCAACTCCCAACATCACAGATCACATATCACACTTCAATGTAGATAGCTGTTTGGAATAAATAATTGAAACATCATTGTATTTTATTCACCAGGTATGTAAATTGTTAAAGTGTAAACTATTTCAAATTGTATTTTAAAAGTAAGAATTTAGCATATGATTTAATAACTTAGTTTCGTATTTAAAACTTAACTTAAATTTATAAAAGATTTTCATTAACAGAAATAAGTTAAAACAAAGTTTACTATTTAGATCACAGATCACATATCACACTTTAATGTAGATTGCTGTTTGAAATAAATAATTGAAACATCATTGTATTTTATTCACCAGGTATGTAAATTGTTAAAGAATAAACTATTTTCAAATGAATTTTAAAGTAAGAATTTATCTTCTGATTTAATAACTTAGATATTTAAAACTTAATTTAAATTTATAAAAGATTTTCATTAACAGAAATAAGTTAAAACAAATTTACTATTTAGATCACAGATCACATATCACACTTTAATGTAGATTGCTGTTTGGAATAAATAATTGAAACATCATTGTATTTTATTCACCAGCGCCAGGCCTCGAAAGTGCAAGTGTCCGAGATGAGGGACACGCTAGAAGAAGGTATAACCTAGACCAGACTAAGCTAGAGTATTCCCAAGATTCTCCGAAAGAGGCGAGAATCCCCGTATACACAAGCGAGTCACAGTAGTCCCCATTGAAAGACGTCAGTCCCCCGACATCTAATCGTTTTGGAGGGAAAGGGGAGACAACCCGACAGTGCTGCAGCGATTCTTCCCCCTTTTCCTGCATTACAAAACTACAATCAATGACCTGCCTGATACGAACAATAGTAACTAATGACCTATCCGTAATGAAACAATTATAATCAATGACATGCTTACTATGGTACAAGGGTAACCAATGGCCTGTCCGTAAATGAACAACTTCAATATATGACCTGTCTGCTATGGTACAATGGTAACCAATGACCTGTTCATAAATGAACAACTTCAATATATAACCTGCCTGCCATGGTACAAGGATAACCAATGGCCTGTCCATAAATTAACAACTTCAATATATGACCTACCTGCCATAGTACAAGGGTAACCAATGGCCTGTTCATTAATGAACCACTACAATCAATGACTTGCTAGCCACGAAACAATAGAAACCAATGTCCTGGCTGTAATTGAACAGCTACAATCAATGACATCCCTGTCCTGTCATGGAACAAGAAGAACCTATGGCCTGTTTGTAATGTAAAGTACTACAATCAATGCCCTGCATCCCATGGAACAAGTGTGAGGCCTGTCAATTATGGATCAAATGTAACCATTGGCCAGCCTGTATAGGTAAAACTAAAAAAAAAAATAATAAAAAACAATGACCCGCCTGCCATGAACAATAGTAACCAATGACCATCTCTGTAATAGAACAAATACAATTAATGACATGTCTGCTATTGTACAAGTGTGACCAATTGTCTGACGGTAATGGAACACTCACAATCAATAATCTGCCTGCCAAGGAACAAAAGTAACCAGTAGACTCTCTTTAATGGAACTACTACAACCTATGACCTGCCTACAATAAAAACAAATGTAACCAATGGCCTGTCTGTATCTGCCATGTAACAAGTGAAACCAATTACTTGTCTGCAATAAAACAACTACAAGCAATAACCTGTCAGTCACGGAACAAGTGTGACCAATGACCTGTCTGCTATGGGACAAGTGTAACCAATATGGCCTGTCCACAATTGAACAACTACAATATATGACATACCTGTCATGGAACAAGTAGAACCTATGGCATGTCTGTTATGTAAAGTTCTACAATCAATGACCGGCTTCCTATGGAACAAGTGTAAGGCTTGTCATTAAAGTAACCAATGTAACCAATGGCCTGCCTGTAATGTAAAACTACAACAAATAAACCGCTTGCCATGGTACAATAGTATTCAATAGCCTCTCTGTAATAGAACAACTACAAATAATGACTCGGCTGCCAAGGAACAACACCTCTCTGTAATATACCGACACCAATCAATAACCTGCCTGCCATGGAACAATAGTAACCAATGTCCTCTCTGTAATAGAATAACTACAAGAAATGACCTGTCTGTTATGGTATAAGTGTAGCCAATGGCCTGCCTGCAATGGAACAACTACACTCAATGACATGCCTACCATGGAACAAGTGTAACTAGAAGCCTTTCTGTTATGGAACACTTACAATCAATCACCTACCTGCAATTAACAAGTGTAACCAATAGCCTGTTTGTAATTCAACAACCTCGACCAAAGACCTACCTGCAATTAAACAAGTATAACCAATAGCCTGTTTGTAATTCAACAACCTCGATCAATGACCTGCCTGCAATGAAACAAGTGTACTTTTTTTTATCCTTTCCTTAAGGTAATCTGTCAAATGTCAAAGTAATAACTTCCCTGGAATGCTAATCTTTTTTATGACAAATCACGTATATTTGTTTTTCCAATTTTATATGTCACAAAAAAGGTGACCATACATGATGACTTTACATACAATTAGCATAAAAGTGCACATCGTTGCCAAGATCTTTGGTAAAAAATAAGGTTTTCCTGCTCATATTCTAAAATTAATTAGTGAAACAAATTTTATAACAAATCGAGTGAAATCGACAAATACATTTCTTATTTGTGCACAACACAACAAACAACGTATTTTATAAAATTATAACAATTATAGAAAGCGATGAAAACATGAATTACTGCAGTCGATGCAGGGGTAAAATCTATTTCTGTCGGTGTAAAAACATTTTGTATAAATATCACAAGTATCATGTACCACCTTATTTAAATATTGTTAAATATTGAGTTTTTTTAGGTTTACTGAAGTGTATCCGTGTTTTTGTGACAGAATGACTTCTTTGTGCACACTGTACATTTAAAGCGTTGTGAAGAAAATTATTTTATAGTTGGAGAGGAATATCTTAGTAAATTAATTTCCGAAGTGAAGATATTCATTGCAGACATTGGTAAGTTACTCTAACATCAAGTTACGACAATGTCTTCGTTATTTGTACTTTTATTTGTATCATGTGTTTCCTTACTTCTATATTAATTAACATTATCTGTGATGTATATCATCGTTGTGTAGTTGTTTATATTTTCTGCTGAAAATTAGAGTAAAATATATATGATATATAATCAGTACATGACCGTTATCCAGTGTATCATCGTTGACATGCATTATTATATTGATGTATCTTAACTTTCTTTTGCTTGTTGTGTGTTCAGCTGTCTCGTTTCTGTAGTTCGGCTATGTGTCGATGAAGCTCTCTCCTTTCGTAGTTTAGGGTGTGTCTTACAATTGTGTTGTATATATGGTAAAACTGTGGATGTTTGTCTTCCTGATGTTTTTTACTGGTGTTTTTATTTTTATTGTGTACGTCATTCTTATTTTAATTCATTAACTTCGTTTTAATGCTTATTTTATTTTTAACGTCACTATTTCTTTTAAATACATGTAAATATAAATTTATGCAAAGGTACGATGTTGTAAAGATAAATATGTAGTATTTCACCGATACTTTATATAAGGTCAACTTTTATAAAAAAAAAAATCGTCCTAAAATCTGTCCTCGTAGTTTAAATGACTGAATAACTTCTTTTGTCAGTCACTTCTTTAGTGAATTCTATTTTAAGGTGGATAACATAGCAACTAACTGTTGTGTATTATAGGTAGACACGTGATACTCTGTCTTAATATTTAATGTCATACAAAGCACATCGGTTGGATGATTTCACTATTAAATGATAATATAAGCTCTTTAAATTTATAAAAAGAAAATGTATTTTCTGTCAAGTTTTAAAGGAGTGCTTCTTTTAAACATTCAAGTTATTTTATCGATCTACATGTTTTTTTTATACACATAATACAGCGATGTAGTAGTTACGTTTTATTTAAAAAAATCATGTACATGACGTTTACACATACATACAGTGATACATTATTACTGGAATGGAACAACTATAAATTATGACCTACCTGCTACGGAACAATAGAAACTAATGGCCTGTCTGTAATGAAACAGCTACAATCAATGCCCTGCCTGCCATGGTACAAGTGTAACCGAAAACCTATCCGTAACGGAACAACTACAATATATAACCTGCCTGCCACAGTACAATTGTAACAAATGGCCTGTCCGTAATTGAAAAAAAACTACAATCAATGACCCGCCTGATACGAACAATAGTAACTAATGACTTGTCCGTAATGGAACAAGTATAATCAATGACATGCTGACTATGGTACAAGGGTAACAAATGACCTGTCCGTAATTGAAAAACTACAATCAATGACCTGCCTGATACGACCAATAAAAACTAATGACCTGTCCGTAATGGAACAACTATAATCAATGACCTGCCTGCCATGGTACAAGGGTAACAAATGGCCTGTCCATAAATGAACCACTTCAATATATGACGTGCCTGCCATGGTACAAGGGTAACCAATGGCCTATCCATACATGAAACACTACAATCAATGACTTGCTAGCCACGAAACAATAGTAACCAATGTCCTGTCTGTAATTGAACAGCTACAATCAATGACATCCCTGCCCTGTCATGGAACAAGTAGAACATATGGCCTGTTTGTAATGTAAAGTACTACAATCAATGCACTGCATCCCATGGAACAAGTGTAAGGCCTGTCAATTATGGATCATATGTAACCAATGGCCTGCCTGTATAGGTAAAGTTAAAAAACAAACAAACAAAAAACAATGACCCGCCTGCCAAGGACAATAGTTACCAATGACCATTTCTGTAATAGAACAAAAACAATTAATGACTCGCCTAACAAGGAACAATATTAACAAATTGCCTCTCTGTAATATAACAACTACAATCAATGATCTGTCTGCTATTGTACAAGTGTAACCAATTATCTGTCGGTAATGGAACACTCACAATCAATAACCTGCCTGCCACGGAACAAAAGTAACCAATAGACTCTCCAAAGGAAGTACTACAACCTATGACCTGCCTACAATAAAAATAAATGTAACCAATGGCCTGTCTGTAGTTGAACAACTTCAATCAATATCTGCCATGTAACAAGTGAAACCATTTACTTGTCTGCAATGAAACAACTACAAGCAATAACCTGCCAGCCACGAAACAAATGTGACCAATGATCTGTCTGTAATAGAACATCTACAATTAATGACCTATCTGCTATGGGACAAGTGTAACCAATATGGCCTGTCCATAATTAAACAACTACAATATATGACATACCTGTCATGGAACAAGTAGAACCTTTGGCATGTCTGTTATGTTAAGTTCTACAATCAATGACCGGCTTCCGGAACAAGTGTAAGGCTTGTCATTAAAGTAACCAATGTAACCAATGGCCTGCATGTAATTGTAAAACTACAACCAATAAACCGCTTGCCATGGTACAATAGTATTCAATAGCCTCTCTGTAATAGAACAACTACAAATAATGACTCGCCTGCCATGGAACAACAGTGAACACTTGCCTCTCTGTAATATACCAATCAATAACACGCCTGCCATGGAATAATAGTAACCAATGTCCTGTCTGTAATAGAACAACTACAATTAATGGCATGCCTACCATGGAACAATTGTAACTAGTAGCCTGTCTGTAATGGAACACTTACAATCAATCACCTGCCTGCCACAGAACAATAGTAATCAATAGCATCTCTGTAAAGGAAAACTATAGTCAATGACCTACCTGTAATGAAACAAGTGTAACCAATAGCCTGTTTGTAATTCAACAACCTCCATCAATGACCTGCCTGCAATGAAACAAGTGTAAACAATGGCCTGTCTGTTATTCAACAACCTCGATCAATGACCTTTCCTGCAATGAAACAAGTGTAACCAATAGCCTGTTTGTAATTCAACAACCTCGATCAATGACCTACCTGCAATGAAACAAGTGTAACCAATAGCCTGTTTGTAATTCAACAACCTCGATCAATGACCTGCCTGCAATGAAACAAGTGTAACCAATAGCCTGTTTTTAATTCAACAACCTCGATCAATGACCTGCCTGCAATGAAACAAGTGTAATCAATGGCCTGTATGTCTGCTTTGTACATCGATAGTTTTTTTTATAAAACATAGTTGTATGAAATGCACGCTCTAACAATTTCAAAAGAAATCTTTGACTTTGAAAGCATAATTTACTAAGTAATACTGATTTCTCTGTACTCAATTTTTTTTTACCATTTTCTTATTCAATCTGTCAAATGTCAAAGTAATAACTTCCCTGGAATGTTAATCTTATGACAAATCAAGTATAATTGTTTTTCCAATCGTATATGTCACAAAAAAGGTGACCATATATGATGACTTTACATACAATGAGCATAAAAGTGCACATCGTTTCCGAGATTCTGGGAAAAAAAGATAAGGTTTTCCTGCTCATAGTCTAAAATTAATTAGTGAAACAAATTTTATAACAAATCGCGTTAAAACGACAAATACATTTCTAACTTGTGCACAACACAACAAACAACGCATTTTATAAAATTATAAAAATTATAGAAAGCGATGAAAACATGAATTACTGCAGTCGATGCAGTGGTAAAATTTATTTCTGTCGGTGTAAAAACATTCTTGTTTAAATATCACAAGTATCATGTACCACCTGATTTAAACATTGTTAAATATTGAGGTTTTTTAGATTTACTGAAGTGTATCCGTGTTTGTGTGACAGAATGACTTCTTTGTTCACACTGTACATTTAAAGCGTTGTGAGGAAGATTAAAATTGAGAAAGGAAATGGTGAATATGTCAAAGCGACAACCACCCGACCATAGAGCAAACAACAGCCGAAGGCAACCAATGGGTTTTATATGGTATTGACTAAAACTGCGGATGTTTGTCTTCTTGATGTTTTTTACTGGTGTTTTTATTTTTATTGTGTACGTCATTCTTATTTTATTTGGTTTAACTCACGTTTTGGTTTTATTTTTGGAGAGGAATATCTTAGTAAATTAATTTCCAAAGTGAAGATATTCATTGCAGACATCGGTAAGTTACTCTAACATCAAGTTACGACAATGTCTTCGTTATTTGTAATTTTATTTGTATCATGTGTTTCCTTACTTCTATATTAATCAACATTATGTGTGATTTATATCATCGTTGTGTAGTTGTTTATATTTCCTGCTGAACAATAGGATGAAAGATAATTGATATATAACCAGTACATGACCTCGATCAAATGTATCATCGTTGAGATTCATTATTATCTTGATGTATCTTAACTTTATTTGGCTCGTTGCCTGTTCAGTTGTCTTGTTTCTGTAGTTCGGCTATTTGTCGGTGCAGCTCTTTCATTTCGTAGTTTAGGGTGTGTTTTACAATTGTAATGTATATATGGTATTGACTAAAACTGCGGATGTTTGTCTTCTTGATGTTTTTTACTGGTGTTTTTATTTTTATTGTGTACGTCATTCTTATTTTATTTGGTTTAACTCACGTTTTAATACTTATTTTATTTTTAACGTCACTATTTCTTTTATATAAATATAAATTTATGCAAAGGTACGATGTTGTAAAGATAAATATGTAATAGTTCACCGATACTTTATATAAGGTCTTTTTATATAAAAAAAAAACAAATCGTCCTAAATACTGTCCTCGTAGTTTAAATGACTGAATAACTTCTTTTGTCAGTCACTTCGAATTCTTTTGTGAATTCTATTTTAAGGTGGATAACATAGCAACTCACTGTTGTGAATTATAGGTAGACATGTGATACTCTGTCTTTATATTTAATGTCATACAAAGCACATCGGTTGAATGATTTCACTACTATAATGATAATATAGACTCTTTAAATTTATAAAAAAAAATGTATTTTCTGTCAAGTTGGAAAGGAATTATTCTTTTAAACATTCAAGCTATTTTATCGATCTACATTTTTTCTTATACACATGATACAGCGCCGTAGTAGTTACTTTAAACATATTTTACCATTAAAAATCATGAACATGACTTGCACAAATGAATACAGTGATACATTATTACTTAGGGATTCAGAAACAAGGTTTCTCTTATATTAAGCCGATTTTCTGTCAAAAATAAAATAACGGTACCAATTTTCTTGCACCAGATGCGCATTTCGACAATACATGTCTCTCCAGTGATGCTCGTGGCCAAAATATTTGAAATCCAAAGCTTATATAAAAGATGAAGAGCTATAATCCAAAAGGTCCAAAAAGTATAGCCAAATCCGTAAAAGGAATCAGAGCTTTGCATGAGGGAGATACATTCCTTTATTTATAATAATTTCTAATATTTTGTAACAGCAAATTTTAATAACACAAAAAAAAAAGAGATAGACGGAAATAACTGCAAATGTGTGACATAATTCCCCACTGTATTAAAAGACACCCTTCATTTATTTAGGTTAGTGTTATAATAATATGCTATTTACTTCAATGAATAAGTTCAATTATATTTCATAGATGACTGCACTATTTGCTTACAGTTACCAATAGTTGTGCTTACCTCTAAATGCCTCATGCTTGTGTGGAGAACAGCAAATACAAATTAAAAAGTTCAAACCTATCAAAAGAATAGAAAACAACAGTCAAATCCCTTTTTTTATTGAAAGTTTTGTAAAATCAATAGTAGTTACTGAAGTTGATCAATATATAGTTTCATGTCCTCTGTGCATGGTGTAATTCTTTTAATAAAATAAATGATGAAAACTAGCATAAATGACAACAAATATGGAATTGGCGGCAATAATCATTTTATCACTATCTTATTTTGATATTTGCAAGGTTACCTATAGGCGTTTAATGCTTATTATAACTTGCATGAAATCAAACAGGGGGTAAAGTGGGCACTTCAATTTTTGTCAATCAAATATTTGTTTAAGGTAAACTTGATTTGTTCCTGTTGATGGAATTTGAACAATCTTGCTACAATATTGTACCACTGTTCCACACTGGCATGCTAAGGTTACTTCGAGTGACTTAGGTAAGTATTGTAATGATATGTCATATACTTCAATTGATATGATATTTATAAATTAATAGATGTGTGCTCTCACTGCTTGCATCAGATCGGTATTTTCTCCTACTCCTAAATGCTTTATGCTTAGTGGAGAAGCAAATTGACTCCTCAATATTTCCTTTGTTTATATGTCGTTCTCTTGTTAGATTTTGATAAGGAGTCAGTTGGTGACCTTCTGCTGTTGTTTTTTTTCATTTGGTCGGGTTGTTGTCTCTTTGACACATTCCCCATTTCCATTCTCAATTTTAAATGCTTATTATTATTTGTCTGAAAACAAGGTGTATAGTGTGCAGTTTAGTGTTAATTTTAATCTCTATTGATCAGTCACTACAAAAAACAAAAAGTCTGAAAAGACCAGTTTTTGTCGACATTCTTTATTTGTCTGAATAATTTTTAAAAATTCTTAACATAGTATGAATTTGTCTAATAAGGTTTTTTATTTTTTATTGACAAGTGTCTTGACAGGTTGAACATTGTCTGAATATTTCTCGACATTCTCTGTATCATCTGATAAGAGTCTGGATTAGTTTCGACCAATTATTGACTGTCTTAAATGTGTCCGGATCAGTCTTGACATTCTTAATAATGTCTGAATATGTCTTGACACATTCTTGAAAATTTTAAAGCTGTCTGAATATATCTCGACACTTTCTTGACAGTCTTAAATATGTATCGACACTATCTCAACAGAATAAATTTCGCCTGAATTGTGTACAAACTTATTCTGCACTGTATATGACTCTCTATGGCTGTTATAGACTCCTTTTTATTATGACAAAACTACACTTTGAAGAATCAAGGATACATATTTGTGATAACTCCCTCACTTATGCATGTCTATTTGAGATCCATTTCATAAGACCGATGGGACCCATGATAAATACAGTTCTTTTTTATTACTTCCTGAGTAGATATATAGATTCTTACACTGCAACAAGTGTATTACGATATTTCTCCACTCGAGACAGTTAAATTTTATTATTTAAAGCGCGAGGCTTGCCGAGCCCTTTAAATAATAAAATTTAACTGTCGAGAGTGGAGAAATATCGTAATACACGAGTTATAGTGTCGGAATCAGTTTCTCTAATCCTTTTTATCGTTCTTTTTCAAAGATTTTCAGAAAATTGTGCTCTTTATATGCGACGTCATCAGGCAAGGTCGCCTTTTTTCATGACGTCACAATAGGAAAATTGAGAAAAAAACAAAACATTTTGACGTCATAATCAAATTTCGACTAATCATTTGCCGAGAACAGATTTTTCACTAGTCACACCGGTCAGGAAATGTGAAAAAAGCACAAAAATTAGAGAAACTAATTTTCTTTTAATTTGTGGGAAATTATTCAATTTGTCTTTATGTCAAAATAATTAATTTCATAATTTGAATGACCAAAATCCATTTTGTTTTTTTTGATTAAAATGAAGATTTTCTTTTTCATCTTTAAGTTGCATGGCTGATTACATGTAAAGCAGCACTTTTTCATATGAAAGTTGCGTGCACCCTGGGTGTTGAATTAATACCTTAATTTTATGGGGAACATCCTGTCCAGGTGTAATACTTAATATATATTCCAAAAGATGACATTACACAAATTGGAATTTTGGTCCTCAATGCTCTTCAACTTCGTACTTTATTTGGCCTTTAGAACTTTTTGGATTCGAGCGTCACTGGTGAGTCTTTTGTAGACGAAACGCGCGTCTCGCGTATATACCAAATTTAGTCCTGGTATCTATGATGAGTTTATTTACAACCACTGGGTCGATGCCACTGCTGGTGGAGATTTATTTCCCCGAGGGTATCACCAGCCCAGTAGTCGGCACTTTTTGTGCTGACATGAATCATCATTGATATGGTTATATTTATAAATTAACTGTCTACAAAATTTAAAATATGAAATACTAATATAAAAAAGAAGATGTGGCATGATTGCCAATGAGACAACTATCCACAAAGGACCAAATTGACACAGATATAAACAACTATAGGTCACCGTACGGCCTTCAACAATGAGCAAAGCCCATACCGCATAGTCAGCTATAAAAGGCTTTTCTACCTCAGGCATAAATCACCTTAGCTGGATTTGGCAAAACTTTAAGGAATTTTGGTCCTCAATGCTCTTCAACTTCGTACTTTATTTGGCCTTTTTATTTTTTTGGGATTCGAGCGTCACTGATGAGTCTTTTAAGACTTTAAAGGACTCATCAGTGACGCTCAAATCAAAATAGTTATATAGCCAATCAAGTGCAAATTTAAATCAGTATAACACATTGAAATAATTTCAGAATACTATAAATGCAAAGTTAAGTAATTTTAAAATCATTACAACATTCTAGATTATTTAAATAATAAAATTATGCGTATGTCCAGATCTTACTGTAAACCTATTTATCCAAGTTCGCAATGTCTGCCTCAAATAATCAGTGAAGAATGTTTGTCATAATAATATTATCTCTTACTATACATCTATTATAATTTAGATAATATATGACTGGAAGTGTTTAAGCAAAGCCATATTTGTTTGCATACATTCAAAGGACAACTATTGTTTTCTATACCGAAGACCTTTATAATAATAAAAGCATATCCTTCACAGGCTAAATTATCTATTTTATTACCCCGGGTTCAGGGCAATTTCTTTTGTTTTTAGCTTCTGGGGCCTCAAAAGTGGAAAATAATTGTATTGTTACTCTGAGTGTAGAATATCTAGTAAATTTTTATCAGTTAGAATAGAACACCCTACTGTTAGCTTAATTGAGTTATGTTTGTATCTCTAGCTTGTATATCTATGCCCCGGTCACAAAACCCACACTCAGATAATCCTGCTTATAGTTTGGTTTTTGACAGGACACAAACACCGCAACACAAATATACAGCAAGAATCTATGAGTCTAAATAACTGCGATAAGTTAAAATAAGTACTGACTTAACAATTTGAACTACAAATGAATATACGCTGAACAAAGCTCCTCTTTTCACAAAATTTTATAAGAGTAAAAATACTTGTAAGTCATGCATTCCAGTATCACTTGCAATCAATCTTAATCGTACGATTTTTTTATAAAGGAGTCACAGGGCTGAAGTAAACTATGCATATTCATTTTCATTGTGAATTGTAAATTTATGCTGAGTCTTCATAGTAAAGGCTTATGAGTTAACAATCGTGATGAAATATTTATATACCTTTATCATCAAACCAGATGTTGTAAATTCTACTTGTTATCATTTTTTTACCAAATAAAGGTTGCATCTCTGTATATATAGACAACGAAATTCCCAATAAGAACTCATTTTACGGCTGAAAACGGAGGGGCGAAAGACACAAGAGGGACATTCAAACTCATAGATCAAAACATAAACTAAAACCGCCATGTCTAAAAAAAAAAAGACAAACAGAAAAACCATTAGTGCACAAGATGAATTATAGAAACCTAATGACTAAGCAGGAAGAACAAAAACTAGCGTTAATCTAAGGTGCTCGCAAATGGTAAGCAGACCCTACTACATATGTGGCACCCATCGTGTTGCTCGTGTTATTTAAACCCCGGTAAATAGCCTATCGGTACGTCACATTCGTGGAAACTGATTAATATAAGCTATGTACAGCTTGTTGTCCTACATGTATCTTAGAACCAGTCCATAAACATATTTCCGTAACCTTTTCTTGAAGAAGTTCAAGGGGCGTTTGCAGCTTTCTAGAATAATTGAAATACGACCATTTTTCCCCCATTTTTCTTTATTAAATTTGCTCTTTTAGTAAAACAATAGTGCGGAATCTATCTTTGTTACAAATAAAGAAATATTCGCGTGAGTAAAGTTTATCCTGTGCATGCAGAATCATTTAAATAACATTTCATTTCATATGAAATAATAACCCTTCACTAGAAGTTAGTCAATCAAATATTCATTAGTTGTATCTTGTTAAGAGCTATATAACCTATGTAATCTCAAGTCTCCAATATATGTTATGATCTCATTTAAAAAGGAACCACTCAAGATATATATGTTGATGTCACAGATTTATTTTACTGCAATAAACAGTAGGATTCATTTCCTACAAATGTCAAATATCAAAGGAATTTTTGTTCGGCCCTTTTTTATATGCATTCGGATGTGACGTACTATGATTTGGTGCTATTGTCTCTTAAAGAAAAGAAATGTAAGGGAGTATCTAAAGAGAAGGTTTAACATATTCAACAGGGAATGTATTGCTTCAGAATAGAACCACGTATCCATATCCCGTATTACATTGTAGATAAAGTACAGCAATGCGATTCTTAAAGTGATGCTCTATACACTCGTTATTAGTTTTACAAAATCTTCATACAAAATCACTAGCAAGTTTTATTTTAACTAGATACTGATCTGTTGCAGTTATTTCTAGTATCAGGCAGTTGATATAAGACAGTCCGTTTCTATGTATATTGGCGTCTTGTTTTGTATAGTTCTGTTGTTCAGTTGATTTTCTCTTGAAATTAAATAAAATGTGTTTCCCTCGGTTTTAATATAATTATGAATATTGGAGCAGTGATTTTCTACTGTTGCCTTTAATTTACATTTTTAAAGAAATTATTTTTGTTCTGCTCTTTTAAATGTTCGGTCTTGATGTTAGATGATAAATGTATAACACAAATATCATAATTAGCTATTTTTAAATTTTGAATCAATGAAAAAAATCAGGTTTAAAAAACACACCTTTGTAATCAACATATGCATTCAAATATCTTATCTCGTTCTAAAGTCCAATTTATGTGAGTGGGTTTTCGACCGTAAACCACTGAAGTGTTTGGTACTTATATTGTTTAACAACATTCAGATATTTTTGCATTTATGTTTATGATAGACCTATTTAGGTGTAATGTATCTAATGTCGTCCTGTATTCTAAATAAGATATATAAGGTAAGACTTTTTTTGTTTCAATGACCTGTAACTTTTAATTATTTTCTAATTCATTTGTTTAAGAAACTAAGTAACATATTGTAAATGTTGTATTATATACAAATGTATATCTAAATCAATATATATATAATCTTCCATTAGTACCAGTTGAGTTTAGAAAATGTCCAATCGAGATAGTCAAAATATCAATTTTTGTCACTTCCGAGCAACGGCCTTTGAATATCGTGAAATAATAACAATCCTAGTATCTACGAGTAAATATCTAAACATCCGTTACTGGTACCTTTGATAACTTTTCACACCACTGGGTCGATGCCACTGCTGGTGGAAGTTTCGTCCCCGAAGGTATCACCAGCCCAGTAGTCAACACTTCGGTGTTGACATGAATATCAATAATACGGTCATTTTTATAAATTTCCTGTTTACAAAACTTTGAATTTTTCGAAAAACTAAGGTTTTTCTTATCCCAGACATTGATTACCTTAGCCGTATTTGGCACAACTTTTTGGAATTTTGGATTATCAATGCTCTTCAACTTTGTAGTTGTTTGGCTTTAGAAATATTTTGATGAGTCTTATGAAGACGAAACTAGCGTCTGGCGTACTAAATTATAATACTGGTACCTTTGATAACTTTTTACTCTAATGATTATAAAATAAATTAAAATCCCCTATTACACTTATTAGCACACGATCACCTTTAGCTTTCCGAATCATGTCCTGAGATTACCGGCAAATATTCGAAGACTGATTGTTTTAGAAACAATGGGTCCATAAGAAATAACGCATATTTGTGTTTGCTTATCATCTAATATAAATTAAGATTCTGTATGTGTATGTCCAAAGTCGGGCGCGTGTATTTCATTAGTCACAGTTTGTTACTGTATATCATATTTGTTTTTCGTTCATTGTTTTGTAAATTATTTCACTCGATTGAACTATTTTACATCTGATACTTTGAGACCTATTATAGCGGACTATTTTAGGTGTACATTACTTTGCCGTATTGTTTTGTTTTTTAATAAAATGAATCATAAACTTGAATGCTTCTGCTACAGTGTATCCCTGTCATCTATGGCTTTTTGATATTTCTTCAATTTCAATTTGGTTGATGATATTAAGACTTTTTATATCATGTCAATACGCGAAACTGATGTTTTTCTAAACTTATAGAGAAATTCTACAGTTGAGAACAGTTGCATTTTTAAAACATCTTTTTGTTGGACCAAATTGATTTTCAATAATAGTGACAACCTATATTTTATTAGGTCATTGAGTTTAATCAAGTAAACAATTTTATAAATCTTAAATAGTACTATAAACGTTAGATTTTAAAATTTATTGCTTAAATAAACATTTATTTAAACGAAGTATGCAGGCACGACTTTATCTTAAACAAACAAGTTTGAACTGTGTTATCTCATTCATTTTACAATTTACTTTGATTATGATATTTCGGTCGTTAGAAACTATAGTATTTGTCACATAGATTAATTCAAAACTGTTAGCCGGGGTATTTGTCTTACCTTTGGTATAATCGTTACTTTACGTTCTAGATGACATGGCGTCTTCAGCTTATGGTTTGGATTGAAACTCTCTCTTTCTTTTTATATGGTAATGTTAAGTTGCAAATATTTGAAATCTTAATTGTAGGTACCATTGCGTATTACTGGATTTCACACCAAACGCCATATATTGAATTATACATACGATTTTCATTTTCTATTAACATTGCCTTTGTCCCTGTCGTTTTAAATTAGCAATAAATGTTTCATCAATAATAAACCCCTTTTTTAAGAAACATGAACAGTTTTATCTAGATGTCTTCTAATTCTTCAATGAATTGAAATAATCGGTCTAAGGCAGTAAAATAATATAGTATTTAAACAAATTTACCTTACAATAAGTTTAATATACATTTTTCAAACGTGTATTTACGTAATGAGACATTCATGACAAGGTGTCCGTTCAGCTGGTAATCACTAATTATGATATGATATGCAATCTTAACTTTGCCGTTGATGATACAATTTAGCTAATAAGATTCCACCTAAAACGCTTTTTTCACAAAATAGTTATTTATCAGTATCAAAGCCTAAATAAAATCACTACATTTGATCTACCATTTCTTTTACAGTACATTTTTACCCCAGCTTTCAATTTGTTTTAGAATTTGAAAACAAGACTCAAATTAATCATAGATTACCCTATGTATATAAAAAAAATCAAAGATGTGGAACGATTGCCAATGAGACAACTCACCACAAGAGACCAAATGTCACAGTAATTAACAATTATAGGTCACCATACGGCCTTCAACAATGCCCAAATTACTAAGCGCATAGTCAACTATTAAAGGCCTCTAAATTACAAAATTAATGTAAAACGATTAAACGATATGACCTGCGGCTGGCATAATAAAGTACAAAAAAAGAACGAATAAAAAAAATGTAACACATCAACAGATGACAACCACTTAATAAAAGGCTCCTAACTTGGAACATTGCATTTTTTTCTGGCATAAAATGCGACGAACATGTACGTAACTATTATGATTAAAAGTGAAATAACAAAAATACTGAACTGAACTCTGTGGAATTATAAATCAAAGGTACCAGTATTATAATTCAGTACGCCAGACGCGCGTTTCGTCTACATAAGACTCATCAGTGACGTTCAAATCAAAATAGTTATATAGCCAATCAAGTACAAATTTAAATTAGTATAACACATTGAAATAATTTCAGAATATTATAAATGCAAAGTTTAGTAATTTTAAAATCATTACAATATTCTAGATTATTTAAAGAATAAAATTATGCCTGTGTCCAGATCTTACTGTAAACCTATTTATCCATAAAAGTTCGCAATGTCTGCCTCAAATAATCAGTGAAGAATGCTTGTCATAATAATATTATCTCTTACTATATATCTATTGTAATTTAGATATTATATGACTGGAAAGCAGGTCATGGTTTGACCCCAAGTTTATCAGCAACAAAAGAGTCACGTGACCGTGAAAATTCAGTAAAAAACGGATGAGACAAACCTCATTTTAACTCACTGAATACTATTGTCGTAATAAAAACTTATTGACCTAACTAACCTTGAGTATCAATAGTTTATTCTCGTCAAAGCTCAAACATCAAATCAAAGTCCTTTATTCTTTATTTTATCTGCAAACTTGGAGTTTTGGTGAAAATTGTCAAGTCTCCTGAACGAAAAATCTAAATATTTACGAGGAAACTAAAAATGATGGGCTGAATTTAAATTTAATAAAGCATCTCATTAAGACAAAGACTCGATATGAATATCTCGGCAATAGAATGTTGGATACGCAAACGTCAAATTGATTTCAAATCGAAGCGGTGGTTTTTATGCCGATTTGTGCAAGTGGTTATCTCCCCTTAATATCACCAGTCAAAAATAAAAACACAGCAAAATGCATAAAAAAAAAAAGGAGTTTACTTTACAAAAATTAGAAAGAAAATAAAGGAAACTCGATTTATAACTATGCTATGATAATATAAAGAAGAGACACTTCCCCCTATTTTTCAGAGAAGGACTAAATGTAAATATTAAAAGACAAAATATTACTGCAGTAAAAAAAAACAATTCAGAAATGTGGATAATGACACCTATATGTAAAATTAAAAACCTAGCTTTATTGATAGAAAATACATCTGGCGGATGAAATATACTACATGTAATTTTTATATCTGGGATCATTCCTAGCAGAATTATTTTAAACACTTCTGATTATATTTAATGCAATAAAACATAGTTTATACAATTTCAATAATCTTTTGGAAAATTGATATAATTATTAAATAAATAGTACTGATCATATATATTGTATATTCTATAACGTGTGACCAAGAGTCACAACAAATTTAAAATTAAGAGAGCCTTTAAACTCAAGCCTATGTTTCTTAGTTGAACAGTTAAATACAAAAAAGGGATTTATAAGTTTTATACCAAAAATATTGACAGAAATTCTGTAAAAAAATATGCTTTAAATTATAAGTGAAAGTGACACAATTTTGAATTTCAGAATCATTATTATTGTAAAATTAAACTATAAGATTAGCTTGCACAGTAGCCCTTTGTCTTATTTCTCAGGGTATTTTATAGATTATGAAAGTAAACATTTTGGAAAAAATGGGGCTTCTTCTCTTGAACAGGTTGCAGTATCAGCTTCTTTAAATAATTACACATTTATAAGCAATACTAGTAATAGGAAATGAAATGAAACTGGTGGGACAAATTTTGTGCATTTTACTTCAATAATGATCAAAGATGCTTAAATTTGACAAAAATTTGCCATTTGAATAAATTCAATTTTGAAAGAACACATCTCTATGAATAAACTTCTTGTTTGGCTGACTTGGCTTGATAAACTAGTTTTTGCTCTTATTACTATAAAATTGAGAATGGAAATATAGCGTACTAAGTAAAGAGATAATAATATAAGCAAGATTTTATTAATTGACATTCATTTTCTTTTTTCATATGCTTTTTTCCTACAGAATTTTCTTTGCAATGCATTTTCTATTGCTACGTTTGTGCTTTTGTCCATCCATACAGTAGGCTATTAATAATTTGTCAAATCTGTCCGAATTTTCCAAGACGTTTAGCTTTAAACGCAATAAAGAAGATCTTTGTTTGTTGTTTCACTTTTCCAATGTGTAAATTTTTACTATGCACATGACCCTGACACATAGTTCGTTATAAACGTTACATGACGTATGTTGAAAAAAGAAAACAATGTCACCGTCAATTTGTGTAGGGGATCAAAAGGGGTTTTAGTTACTTTAAAATACAAGTATCGTATGGAATTGTGAAAATCCATAACTTTTAATCAAAATTTCATTCATGTCTTTAATAAAATCAGTATTTTAGAGCTAAAATGAAAAGAAACTAAACTTCACTGTTTTGAAGTAGAAACGTAGCTTAAACCAGATAAAAATTGACATGGCTAGTGGTCACTAAAATTGATGTATAAAAGTAAAAAATGATGGCTTCAAAACAGTGTATAAATTTGAAATAGGTTTCCCGGTTTCATTTAAGATTATAACCGTTCTTTTCTGTATTTGGTTACGCAAACGTCAAATTTGGAAAAATCGATTTTTTTGGCGAACAAAAAAGATGGCTATTTTTTTTTAGAACGGACAAGATAAAGGAATAGCAATAACAAGCTATTTTTTGTAATGTTTGTATGTCGTTAAGAAATTATATTGGTCACAAAACCTACAAATTTTAAAATTTAATTGTAATAAAAGCATGACAAGTTGCAAAAAATACTTTAAACGTCAATCGTTTAGCCGATTGATTTAGCGGACTTTTTGACATTACGGACGACTGTAGCGCCACCTAATTAATTCTCCCTGTTATTGTTGCTGATAAAGCTTGACGACAACAGACATTTCCAAGGACTAGCTTTTTTTTCATTTGTTTTTGACAGGACATAAACACCACAACAAAACTATACATCAAGAATCTATGAGTCTAAATAACTGCGATAAGTTAAAATAAGTACTGACTTAACAATTTGAACTACAAATGAATATACGTTGAACACAGCTCCTCTTTTCACAAAATTTTATAAGAGTAAAAATACTTGTAAGTCATACATTCCAGTATAACTTGCGATCAATCTTAATCGTACGATTTTTTGTAAAGGAGTCACAGGGCTGAAGTAAACTATGCATATTTATTTTCATTGTAAATTGTAAATTTATGCTGAGTCTTCATAGCAAAGGTTAATGAGTTAACAATCGTGATGAAATATTTATATACCTTTATCATCAAACCAGTTGTGGTAAATTCTACTTGTTATCATTTTTCACCAAATAAAGGTTGCATTTCTGTATATATAGACAACGCAATTTTCCATAAGAACTCCTTTTACGGCTGAAAACGGAGGGGCAAAAGACACAAGAGGGGCATTCAAACTCGTAGATCAAAACATAAACTTAAAAGGCCATGGCTAAAAAAAAGACAAACAGAAAAACCATTAGTGCACAAGATGAATTATAGAAACCTAAAGACTAATCAGAAAGAACTGGTGTTGATGTTAGGTGCTCACAAATAGTAAGCAGACCCTACTCCAATAGCCTATCGGTAGGTCACATTCATTGAAACTGATTAATATAAGCTATGTACACCTTGTTTCCGAATCCTATTATTATTGTGCATTTTGTGTGATGATACATTTGTAATGATGATGAAAAATTATGTTTAAACTAAAGGGATAGGGATTATTTACGACATACAAAAGACATCAGGAGTGTGTCCGATATCATCAGTGAAACAGATGTTCCGTAACGGTCAACCAACTTGTGATGGTGTCAGTAAAAATTACAACGGGATGAACTCAACACCAACATTCCCAAGTTATGTCCTTATGAGATGAAATATAGTGATCATATCTTAGAATCAGTCTATAAACACAACAATGTATCTTTCAATATTATATATTTCCTTAAAAGAGGCATGATTTGAGAAACAGCTGTATGTACAAAGTGCAACATGTTATCCGAAATATTGACTCGCATCAAAATTTCAGTAGTTTTGATACCTCAGGCTGACTCGTGTAACAAGGTTAATTGACAACATCAATCTAAACTGACTATAGTTGCACTTTATTATGTAATTTCATATTGAAGCATAATAAATTAGTAATAGTTTTACGTCAGATTGAATTGATTGACAGCAATATTGGAATATTGGAATAACTACAAAATTATGTCCGCCTCAATTTAGGAGAACCAGTATGTCTTTTTTTTTTCTTTAAAATATTGATGGACAACAAAATTTCAGTAGTTTTGATACCTCAGACTGGCTTGTATAGATAGATTATTTGACCACATCAACTAATACAGACCATATTTACACTTTATGATGTAAATTTATATGGCTGCATACAATATTAAGTTGTTTTTTTATGTCAGGAAAGATTGTATAATACAAATGACAGCAATATTGGAACAATAGATCTACAAAATGCTGTCCAAATCAATTCAGAGTGCCAGCATGTCATCTTTTTGTAAAAGAATATTGACTCACAAGAAAATGGTAGCAACATTGGTACAAAATTACCATCATGACTGCAAAATATTTTCCAAATCAATTTAGAGTGCCAGCATTTTCTCTCCGTGTTCGAAATATTGAATCGTCACTAAAGTTAGTAGTTTAGAATGGTTTGACCCATCCATCACTGACATGACTTATTTCAACTGTTCTTTATAATAAAATGAATACTGCTGGGAATAGTATACTGTTGGTAGATTGATTTTGTTGGTAGTTTAAAGTACAAGGATACATATTATATTTCATGTTTAGAGCAATTATGTGTTTTTTTTCGGACGTCAAAAAAAAGCCAAACAAATTGAATAACGTAAAAAAAAATAATGAATAGGGTTGCATGAAGGAAGAGACTGTAGAAAATGGTGAACGAAGCAACGTAAACAATGATGATCATATCCCGTTTTATAGCAATATGTTTCAGATCTATTACATAACCTTTCTAGCATCCTTATAATTGAAAAAGACAGTCTTTTCTTGTATGATAGCTGTATGTGTATTTGTCACTCACAACCGTGTTATGTTTCACCAATTTTAAATGTATTATTAGTTATATGGTGTGCTAGTGACCTAATACGAAATATATTGGGTCACTAGCAAACGAATTTATTTTACCGACTGTCTTCATACGTGGTATTTAGACTATCGGATTATCAAAGTGATCAAGTCTTCAATACTTAGTTTTATCATGTTTAAGAACCTACTTCCATTTGTCTATACAAAAAACAAAGGCCAACAATAACAGTTCTTCGTCTGTTGAAACCTTTCAGATTTCTTTTTATTTTAAGGGAAGCAACTAATTACTTGCTACATATGGTTGCTAACCCTACACGGTAACTAACCATGTAATTTTAGGACACCCTATACCAAATATGTATAGTCACCATGTGCAGTCCGTTAACCAATTATAATTATATTTCTATGTGTTAAAATATTTATATATCCAAATTTTCAATTATTTTACATACCTTACTTTTATTTTTGTTGTAACAGTATATCATATAAAAAGAAATAAAGATTAAAGTTATCTCATCAATAATGGTCATGATTTTTAAAACTCAGAATTGTCAAGTAAATTTAAGACACAATTCAAAATGTTCAGAATTTGTCATGCCACACTGAGAAAAAATAAGTATTTTGAGAATGTGTCTAGGAATTTCAAGACAGTATTCAAATGTTAAGAATTTGTCAAGAAATTTTAAGACAATACTCAGAATGTTGAGAATATGTCAAGTAAATTTCTTACCAATTTAATATAAATGAGAATTTGTCAAGACAAATTAAGACAAAAGTCATAATTTTGGAGAATGTCGAGTAAAAATTATTTCAGACTTTTAGACTTTTGTTCATCCATAACAAATTCTGTCACCTCTATATCTAGAGAATAATTATAATTTCACACTTAAGACTTGACATGAATAATGACCAACACCAGGAGGTGTGTCATAATGAAAGTACAATTTCCTAGGTCAAAGATCAAAGTAACAAACTTTGGTTTCAGTTGACAACCCCATTTCCTATAGTATAGATTATGTCTGCTATGTATCTTGCGAACCGTTATAATTCAAAGTTTATACCTGACGTGTTTATTCACCAGAACTATATGATATAACATATATCTTCCTGGGTTGCATTTAACATTTTAACTGTAATTAAAATCACTATCAGCACATAATGAGACTATGTAATAACTTTAAAAAAAGTGCATCATATCAGCTTATCCGTATACATTGCTTTCACACGAAAATTGAAGCTGATCATTGTACAGCCCTTGGATGGTGTAAACTTCCAAAACAACATGTGTGGTGTTATGGTGTATGGCACATGGTGCAATGGTGTAAGGTGTATGGTGCTGTGGTGTATGGTGTAAGGGGAATGGTGTAATGGTGTATGAGGAATGGTGTAATGGTGTATGAGGAATGGTGTGATTGTGTAACGTGCGATCGGGAATGGTGTGAATGATAGTGTACGACCTTTCATTGGTTGCAAACGAAGTTTTTTTTATTTCATTTTTTTTTTATTGTAAGCATAAACATAATAAAAATCTTAATATTTGACATTTAATTGCATTATGGTGAATTTCGGATCGTGTAGATAGAATGGGGAATGGTGTATGGTGTAAAGTGTAAGGTGTATGGTACAAAGGTGTAACGTGTATGGTGTAATGGTACAAGGTGTATGGTGTAATAGGGTATGGTGTATGGTGTAATGGTGTATGGTGTTAGTGGGAAGTTTACACCATCTAAGGACTGTAGTCATTAACATTAGCTTCAGAATGCATTTATATGTCTTTTTCCATCAATCTGCTCTTATGTGGTGTTATCACTCTGAAAGATAAAAAGAAAACAAGATAGGTAAATTGGCAGCACAACAAATTTAAACCAAATAAATAATGCAATCTGACGTATTTCTGTCGAGCCAAGGGCTACCGATGTATGGCTTTCCACATTAACTGTTTTATAGGTAAAACAAGAACAATGTGATTTAGTACATGCAGATACAGTATAAAAAAAATAATATTTAAATTGCATAACTCTGGCGTGAAAAGTAATGACAAAATGTGTCTATTTCAGGTACCTATTTGTCTTTGATATTATATTCTTAAAATTGAGGGTAAAGTGTATGTGGTGTACTGTTTGCATATGTAACCGGCCGTAAATTATGTAAGCAATCACATATGTTATAGTCAAATTGTAACCTAATCTAAATTATATATAATTCAATCATATATTATTTATTCCAGGTAAAATTAATGTATACCTGTTGATGCTATTGATAAGGTCCTCCTACCATCCTGTATCATTGTTCCACACTATAACGTCAAGATTTTTTTTGATTGATTTAGGTAAATGTTGCAATAATAGGTTAAATATTTCAATGCATAAACTTAAAAAGAATCTATAGATTTATGCACTCTCTGTTGCATCTATATATGTGCTCTTACTCTTCTACATGATTCCTGATATGTGTAGAAGCAGCAAATATCATTTCAAAAGCTCAAACCCTTCAAACCCTTCAAACGAATGGAAAGAAACTGTCAGATTCCGATCTTAGTAAAGTAATGTAAAATCAACAGCCTTTCTGAATTTATAAATTTCAATTACCTGTCTTCTTTATATGGTGTAATCCTATTATAAAAATATATAAACTAGCATCATAACAAAATAATGGACTCTGTAACATTTCCCTTTTTATATGTACCGCTCTTGTGCTTAATGTTTAATGAGCATTATAATATGTCTGCAATCAGATAAGTATGAGGAAGAGTATGCAGTTCAAACTTTGTTTATACTCAATCAAATATTTTTGTCAAGTTATATTAATGTAATCCTGTTGAAGCCATTGGAAAAGCCTTCATAAGATTAAACACATCAAATGATTGTGTAACAACTGTCATATTCCTGACTTGGTACATGCATTTTCTAATAATTGAGGTTCTACAGTAAGAGCTCACCCAGCAGTATTTATCTTACCTCCTATACATTTCTGGGAATATGGTTAAAAGCGTCCTCGTGGAGACCTGTATATTCAATATTAGGTTAGTAGGGAGGCGGGGCTATTTTAATAAACAGTAAGTGGTGTGGAAATACGACTTTGACACTGTTTTATTATTTAAATATAATTAAATTTTGAATGTAACGCGTCTTCAGATTGGCTGACGTTATTTTGTTATCAGCCCATAGACATATTTGAGACATTTGACCGTGACGTCATCAACGTCTTTTCATGGTTTTCTACGGTTTCGAAATAACATAAAAAAATGCGGTGCACACTGTTAAAAAACCCGCTACGCTCGTTATTCAGTGTGGTCTACATTTTTTATGTTATTTCTTCATAGACAGAAAAAATATTACAGTCATTCCTTAAGTATTGAAAGTTTGTTTAATTTTGTTATGGTTGACATTAATTGTTCGTTACATAGTATGTTAGTGACCTAATACGATATATACGGGGTCAGTAAATTCTAAATGGGGTTCGAACTCGAATTTACTGACCCCGTATGTATCGTATTAGGTCACTAACACACTATGTAACTAATAGTATCCGACTCGATCCTAATGCATCGATCGAGTCTAGAATACTCGTACTGATAAGGATATATCTTCTGTTATTTCTTGTGTTCCAGTTTTTATGACATTTTCTACCATATAATCGCAGCCAGATCATGCAGTGATTTAGTTAAAAGGAGTTCTTATGAGAAAGTTTTGTGTTGCCAATTTATTTCGAAAATAGTAATAATTAGAAATTCGAAACTGCAAAAAATATTCAGCAAGACAAGATTTACATTAGAGACTTGATTGGATTGAATTTTATGCCTTACATACAACTTTATGTCTACAGTTGTTTTTTTATATAATCAACTTATTTTTCAGATTGCAGAAGATTTCACATGTTTCACTGGAAAGTAAAAGTTGTTGGAACTATAAAAGTGTACATTCCTGTTACCAATATACTGCTTTTAGGAAACACGTAAACTAATGATATGCAGGCCACTGAGTGAAACTTTGCACCTTTTTCCTACAAGGTAATATTGCCTTCATGGTTAAACAGCTAGCATGCATGGTCAATTAATGCAATTAAAAAAAAAAGTTATTCTAAACTATAGAAGTTCAAAAATCCAATGGCGGTCAAAAATTTTCAGTAAAATGAAGAAATATTTGCATTATAGGCAACGCGTACAAAAATTTCATATCTTTTTCCTTAAAGTAAGCATATTTTTTGGAAAAACAGCCAATCCTGATGTACAAAAAGTACTGAAATCATATGACGGTTAATAATTCATATCAAAATAAATCAATAACTGCATTTTATTCCACCAAAAATAAAAGTTTAAGTATTTTAATTTTCATTATATCTCAATTCTGATAAGAAGACTTGTCTCAAGATGGTAAAAATAACATATTTCAAATAAAATAGTATCATTTTTGATAAAAAGAATAATAATTTTTGTTATTTCAAACAATGCGAACAAAATTTAAGTATGATTTTTCTGACATTCTTTTAATTTTATGAAAAAAAAGCTATTCTGAACTATAAAAAGTACAAAAATCCAATGTCGGTCAAAAATTTTCAGTAAAGGAATGAAGAAATATTTGCATTTTAGGCAACGCGTACAAAAATTTAATATCTCTTTCCTTAAAGTAAGCATATTTTATGAAGAACACCCAATCCTGATGTACAAAAAGTACTGAAATCATATGACGGTTAATAATTCATATCAAAATAAATCAATAACTGCATTCTTATTCCACCAAAAATAAAAGTTTAATTCTTTTAATTTTCATTATATCTCAATTCTGATAAGAAGACTTGTCTCAAGATGGTAAAAATAACTTATTTCAAATAAAATAGTGTCATTTTTTATAAAAAGAAGAATAATTTTGGTTATTTCAAACAATGCAAACACAATTTAAGTATGATTTTTCTGACACTCTTTTAATTTTATGAAAAAATAGCTATTCTAAACTATAAAAAGTACTGAAATCCAATGGCGGTCAAAAATTTTCAGTAAAAAAATGAAGAAATATTTGCATTTTAGGCTATGCGTACAAAATTTTAATATCTTTTTCCTTAACATAAGCATATTTTATGAAAAACAGCCAATCCTGATGTACAAAAAGTACTGAAATCATATGACTGTGAATAATTTGTATCAAAATAAATCAATAACTGCATTCTTATTCCACAAAAATAAAAGTTTAAGTATTTTAATTCTCATTATGTCTCAATTCTGATTAGAAGACTTGTCTCAAGATGGTAAAAATAACTGATTTCAAATAAAATAGTATCATTTTTGATAAAAAGAAGAATAATTTTGGTTATTTTCATCAATGTGAACAAAATTTTAGTATGTTTTTTCTGACATTCTTTAAATTTTATGAAAAAAAGTTATTCTAAACTATAGAAGTTCAAAAATCCAATGGCGGTCAAAAATTTTCAGTAAAATGAAGTAATATTTGCATTTTAGTCAACGCGTACAAACATTTCATATCTTTTTCCTTAAAGTAAGCATATTTTATGAAAAACAGCCAATCCTGATGTACAAAAAGTACTGAAATCATATGACGGTTAATAATTCATATCAAAATAAATCAATAACTGCATTTTATTCCACCAAAAATAAAAGTTTAAGTATTTTAATTTTCATTATATCTCAATTCTAATAAGAAGACTTGTCTCAAGATGGTAAAAATAACTTATTTCAAATAAAATAGTATCATTTTGGATAAAAAGAATAATAATTTTGGTTATTTCAAACAATGCGAACAAAATTTAAGTATGATTTTTCTGACATTCTTTTAATTTTATGAAAAAAAAGCTATTCTGAACTATAAAAAGTACAAAAATCCAATGGCGGTCAAAAAATTTCAGTAAAGAAATGAAGAAATATTTGCATTTTAGGCAACGCGTACAAAAATTTAATATCTCTTTCCTTAAAGTAAGCATATTTTATGAAGAACACCCAATCCTGATGTACAAAAAGTACTGAAATCATATGACGGTTAATTAATAATTCATATAAAAAAAAATCAATAACTGCATTCTTATTCCACCAAAAATAAAAGTTTAAGTATTTTAATTCTCATTATATCTCAATTCTGGTAAGCAGACTTGTCTCAAGATGGTAAAAATAACTTATTTCAAATAAAATAGTATCATTTTTGATAAAAAGAAGAATAATTCTGGTTATTTCAAACAATGCAAACAAAATTTAAGTATGATTTTTCTGACATTCTTTTAATTTTATGAAAAAAAAGCTATTCTAAACAATAGAAGTTCAAAAATCCAATGGCCGTCAAAAATTTTCAGTAAAATGAAGAAATATTTGCATTTAAGGCAACGTGTACAAACATATAATATCTTTTTCCTTAAAGTAAGCATATTTTATGAAGAACAGCCAATCCTGATGTACAAAAAGTATTGAAATCATATGAAGGTTAATAATGTGTATCAAAATAAATCAATAACTGCATTCTTATTCCACAAAAAATAAAAGTTTAAATATTTTAATTCTCATTATATCTCAATTCTAATTAGCAGACTTGTCTCAAGATTAACTTTCTGGTAGTAAGACCCGTCACGGCCAGACTGGGAAACTGGATAGGCAAATGCTCACATTAAATCTGTATCGATACAGTGTGTTAAATGTCTTCCTTTTTACACCATAACCCATGGTTGTGCTCCTACTAAAGGAGAGAGATACAGAACATACATACATACATACATACATACGATGGTAAAAGTAACTGATTTCAAATAAAATAGTCTCATTTTTGATGAAAGAAGATTAATTTTGGTAATTCTAAACAATGGGAACAAAATTTTAATATTATTCTTTGACATTCTTTTAATTTCATTAAAAAACAACCTATTCGAAACTATAAAAAGTTCAAAAATACAAAGGCGGGCAATAATAACGATTTTCGAAGGAAGAATTTATGTTAACGGAGTCATATAATATAATTATGTATTATATGTCTCTGATTTTTACAATCTTTAAATTAATACAAAACTATGAATCAACACAAACAATTTAACGCTCTAAGCATCTTATTCTGTTATACTATTTTCACTTTTTTATTGCAACTTATTTTATTACAAATTAACGTGTAAATTAAGGTGTTTTCGTAGAGGTCCGCGTTCATCAATTGTAAACACTGTCGAGTTCGGTTTACATAAGAATTTTAAATATATACGTATCCGTCCGATCCGTGCATAAATTTAATTTACTGATTGATCGGTGACAGTTGTCAGGGTAACTCTTACATAGGTTATTTGACTTATCTGACGGATCCTATGGGTCACCGATCACCGATCACTCATCGATCAGTCAAACATCCGTCACCGATCATTCACCGATCAGTCAAGTTCACGTCAAACAGTAACGCCTAAGGTTGCAAGTACTGTATTTGTGAATAGAAATACGCGGTCTTACAAGCCTGGTGGGGATTAATTATGAACAGAAAAGGTAACAGTGGGCCTATTTAACCTCGTCGAAGTAACTATAGATTAAACAAAGAAATATCAGCCTAATATAGCCTATAAAATTTTAATTTAAAATAAGATGTAGTATAAGAGCCAATGAGACAACTGTCTATCTACGTCTGAATATGTGCAATGAACAAAAGTGAACCATTATAGGTCAACGTGTTGCCTTCAAAGCGGAGTGTTGGCTTACACAGATCAATAAGCTATATATTAAGTGCCCCAAATGACTGGTGTAACGACATAAACATGAAAACCAACGGTTTCTGAATTTTGAATCCTCAATGCTCTTCAACTTTGTACTTGTTTGGCTTTATAAATGTTTTGATATGGGCGTCACTGATGAGTCTTATGAAGACGAAACGCGCGTCTGGCGTACTAAATTATAATCCTGATACCTTTGATAACTAATTTCATCTATATTAAAAACGGGAAACGAGAAATGATTATGAGCCAACCAAACAAACGACAACATCTGAACAACAAGCTCCTGACAAGTGCATCGGTTTAAACATTTTAGTCAATATTGTTACACACAGAGAAAACAAAGGACCAAATCTGAACTGGTTGTTAAAAACGAACATATCGAAATACCGAACTCTATCTTGGGACCTAATAAGAACAGTTGTACGGGGCTTACATTTTCTATTTTGTGTGTTCCAATCTAGCATTGCATTTATGAAAAAACTTTACAATACTAAACTCAGTGTGGCCTAATTATTTTTATGGTGAATAGAACATAAATACTGAACGAGGTCAGTGGTTCATATAAAGTTGAATTGGGTTCAGGTGATATTAGACAGTAACTCAGGAACACCCAAAACCACAATGCCTCTATTCACCCAACCATTATCTCATGACTCCTGAATGTATTTTTTTTATTTGCAGGACATCATGGAAAAATTGAATAAGGTAAGAATTTTCTCGTGAGAAGTTCGATTTGCATGTGACTTACTGTTGTCGTTTCTCCACGTAAATTACTGTTGTCGTTTCTGCATGTAAAGAGATATGAATGTTTTATTTTGGCATAAAAACTAGAAGAATATAGGTATGATTTAAATGAATTAGATTTCAATTCGTGAAATACTATTGTCAGAAATACTACAAAATTAATGTATATGTTTCTGTTGTCTGTACTGATTTTTTGCAGGAAAATACTCAATTACAGACAGCAATTTAACTCTGTCTTGGTAGTCATTGTATTTGATATACACCGTCGGATTGTGAAACATTAGTTGTAGGTCAATGATAGTTGGTATGCTGTTATATTAACATTAATACATCTCATTTTAATGGAAATCTTTTGGCTTTTGCCCATGAGTCATAGTCTATTGACTTTGAAACGTGTGCTTAGTTTACATGTATTAGATTGTATATGGGTCAGTTGTGATCGAACCATTTGTGGTAGGTAAATGATTATGGAATATTTACTTAGTACCAAATGTTAACATGAGATTTTATAATTTTTCAACAGATAACCTACTCATTAGCAAACATTCTGGTAACAAATTAAACAAAAAAGTAGAATAAAACATATAATCTTTGCATTTGTATTGGAAATTTTACTGTTTTCCTAAGCTTTTGTCGGGAATAGAAAACATTTAACAGTTAATTCTCCTTCTAACTTCAACAATCTTAACATGCTTAAGCTTGATTTGACTTATTCAAATTCCTTCAAGAATGATATACCACAGAAAAGGCAACCTGTCAAAAATTGAATCCCCATAGTCACAAGTCGGTAATATGGAGATAGTGATTGGCTCATCAGTCTTAGATTAACCAGTAATGTTAAGTCAATGATGAAAATAGTGTACAGTGATACTGATGGAAGATAATTTTAGTCATGCTATAAACCAGAATATTCAGAAGAGGTGTGCCTTCATTGGCAGAATTTAAATACTCGATTAAAGAAATACATTTGGTATGCAAGCATATAGGAACTGACAACCCTCACTTCAATGGAGATTTAATAGCCTCCCACTCCTGGTTTTTAAGCTTGAAAACTTTTACATAGTTTACAAGTTCATGTTTGAATTTAGGTTTAAGTTTGTTGAAAGCGAAAGATTTATGATATGTAAATGGTATTTGTATAAGTGTCACCGTAGCTATTTATTAGAGTACAGTTATATACTAGTAATACACTATATGTTGTGTGTACTATATATTTACTACGTTCATTCATGCATTCATTCATTAATTCATTCATTCATTGATTCATTCATTCATTCATTGACGGAGAGTTAGAAAAAGACTTTATTCTATATACTACTCTGCACGAAGTTATTATGCATGCAACCCCGCCACTTTTTCTAGCACTATATATACGGTGAACTCGTACTAATGCGAGTTTTCACACACTTTAGCACGCACGCTACATAAGGGAGACCTAACTTTTTCCCTACTTTCAGTGTGAAATAAATGGTTTGCTACATGTTATTTAGTCACAATATTCAACGCCCTATTTAGAAAGACCAAGTGGCCATTTACCCTGTGACAATTTGTCGTATATATAATGCTAGAAAAAGTGGCGGGGTTGCATGCATAATAACTTCGTGCAGAGTAGTATATAGAATAAAGTCTTTTTCTAACTCTCCGTCAATGAATGAATGAATGAATCAATGAATGAATGAATTAATGAATGAATGCATGAATGAACGTAGTAAATATATAGTACACACAACATACAGTGTAGTACTAGTATATAACTGTACTCTAATAAATAGCTACGGTGACATAAGATTTTGCACATCTCATTTCCATGGAATTTGTTCAGTCATGTACCTTCAGTCACCGTGCACTGCCTTAACATATGTGCATTATTTACATGTTGAAGTATTGCTATATAAATTTCAATATTTGCATAATCAAAATAATTCAAGAAAGACATAATTCTGTGTTAAGAGGTTTTTTTTTTAATCTGTCATTTAATTTTGATACTTATCCTCTGCAGTAATAATATCATTGTTGTCAAATAGTTTGTATTTGATTAGGATTTGTTCAGACTATGTAAAGACGATTCAGTACATGTAGTCATTATCATTAAGTAGTACAAGCCCTGTATGCAAAATTTATTCATCAATTCATAATATATATGCACATTTGCGAGTAAAATTGTTATACAGTGCTTATATATTCGTCTTCACAGTCCAAAAAAATTATACATGTAGATACTTCATGAATATTTTTTTTTGTCTTGTCAAAAACCTAAACGACCTATTTAATTTCCACTTGTTCTTGTTTTCAATTTATACAACGACTCAGACTTATTTTTTTTGCAATTTTGTAAAAAAAAAAAACATATTTCACTTGTTAATATTTTTGGTTTGCAAACTATAAATCATTATGTTTGATGGTAATGGTTCATATTTTAGTTCATTCGTAAACAAATTCGTTCACCATCGATTGCGAATTTCAACAGGTAATGTGCATTTCTCCACCTGCATGATATGAGGCCTATTTGTAAAAGGGGTAAGTTTCCCAATATTAAATCAAATGATAACTTTAACACATTAAACAACAATTGAAAATGCTTTTTTTTATTGCAGTATACAATGGTGAATAGACTTGACATAACAACGATATAAGGATTCGGCCCGAAACGGGGAAATACCTCGGCAGAGCCTCGCATTCCCCCGTATTTAAGCCTCATCCTTATATTGTTGATATGTCCAGTCAATGCACTATTATTGTCTATGAATGTTGTTATGATTAACTACTAAACTTTCCACTTACAGTATTCTGTTATCAATTTGTTATCAGAATAGTTTCATACTGGTTATAGACATTCCATGTCAGAAAACATGCACATCAGGCTAGGTGACAATAATTAAAGTCTTGCTTTCAAATTCATTCTTTAAAAATTGAAACAGTGGTTGGGGTATACACTACAAAAGTCAAAAAGTCTGAAAAGACCAGTTTTTGTCTGAATTTGCATGAATTTTTACTCGACATTATTAATTGGTCTGAATAATTTTTAAAAATTCTTGACATAGTATTAATTTGTCTAATAAGCTTCTTGATTTTTCTTGACAAGTGTCTTGACAGTCTGAACATTGTCTTAAAATTTCTCGACACTTCCTGTTTCATCTGATAAGAGTCTGGATTAGTCTCAACCAATTCTTGACTGTCTTAAATTTGTCTCGATCTGTCTTGACATATTCTTGACATTCTTAATAATGTCTGAATATGTCTTGACATATTCTTGACGTTCTAAATAATGTCTGAATATGTCTCGACACATTCTTGACAGTTTTAAATATGTCTTGACACTATCTCAACAGTATAAATTTTGCCTGAAATGTGAACAGACTTATTCTGCACTGTTTATGACATTCTATTGCTGTTATATACTCCTTTTTATTATGGCTAAACTACACTTTGAAGAATCAAGGCTAAATTTGGTATAGTAAGATACCTTTTTGCACCAAAGTTGGAATACCCTGAATAATCCCCCATGTAGTTTAATTTTTATTTATTTTTATTAAACATTTAATTAATTGTTTTCACTTGGAATATAAGTTGAAGTAGCTAACAAACAGCATTTAGTTTTTTGCCACTCGCAACACTGCCAGTCAAATTTGCTTTACTAAAACAGGTGTCTTGAAGGCAGATTTAAAATGTGACCATGTGTCTCTTTTGGACCCCACAATTCATCTTTTGGGTTTGAGTGGCTAAAAAAAGAGGGGAATTCGTGTAGGTCAAAGAATTTGTTCTCATCTTGATTCAAAAACCTTATTCATTTTTTAGAACAACCCAAAAACATTTTTTATTCAAGTTTGAGTGTTGAATTTTCTTTTAATCTTTTGAATGGTCAACTGATAAGTTGTAAGGCTGCTTACAGGTAAATCAGTAAGTTCTATTTAACAGTTGCGTGTATTTTGGGTGTGGAATACCTTATTTTTATGGGAACATTCTGTCCATGTGTAATACTTAATATATTAACAGATGACATTACACACATTTTTCTTCTGTTAAATGAATGCTTTGTATATCATCATAATTTGCCATTTATATAAGCCACATTATTGTACAATAATTATTTACCATAGTAACATTCAATATTATGAATGTAGAATGAAATATGTAAACAGTATGATTGGTTTTAATCATTTAATTAATAAGATTTAGGAATCAAAATTTTAATTTTTTTAAAAACCCACATTTAAATTGTTTGATATCAACACACTCACATTTAAATTATTTTATACATTAGATTTCATAGCCATATTTGCATTGTAAAAATATTTAGATACCCAAATTTTCAATTATTGTTCATGCCTAACTTTCATATTTTTTGTAAGTAGTGTAACTTAAAACAGCAGTATATTATGTAAAGAGAAATAAAGATTGAAGTTATATCATGAATATTGGTCATGATTTGTAAAACTCAGAACTGTCAAGTAAATTTAAGACACAATTCCAAATGTTCAGAATATGTCAAGCCATACTGAGAAAAAATAAGAATGTCGAGAATATGTCGAGAAATTTCAAGACAGTATTTAAATGTCAAGAATTTGTCAAGAAATTTTAAGACCATATCCAGAATGTCAAGAATATGTCGAGAAAATTTCAGACAAATTTGATATAAATGAGAATTTGTCAAGAAAAATTAAGACACAAGTCATACTTTTGGAGAATGTCGAGTAAAAATTCATGCAAATCAAGACAAAAACTGGTCTTTTCAGACTTTTTGACTTTTGTAGTGATACAATGTACTGTAAAGGAAAAATTAGAGTATATACAGACTTATATTTTAACCTTTGCAAAATAGTAGTATATTACATTCTAGGATATTATTTGTAACACAACTTCATAGTAAAAGTGGTACAGTTATATTATCAAGACGGTAATGACAAGGTTTTGATTTACTTACAGCAACTATGTAATGCTGCTTCAAATGGAAGATTACAGGATTTGAAAGGATGCATACAACAAGGGGCAGATTTGGAATACAGAGATAGTGTGAGTAAAATAACATTAATTGTATCTTGGAAGATAGTATCATACACTTGAAATTGGGACTCATTAAAAATGTTGACCATTTCTGACAGAATATTAAAGTTATTTGATTGTTATATAATTTTTTTTAAAGATATTCAAGATCTTGTTTGATAATTTACCTTTGAATTTCTCGAGAAAAAAAACTATTGTATAAATGAGACGTTAACTAAGTTAAATACTGGTTACCTTCAAGTGTGACTAGGGAATAGAACTACTGTAACTTGGTTTTTCTTCCAACAAGCAGTTGAAACCTTGTGAAAGTACGTAATCACACTAGTAGCCAGATTTAAATTTGAAACGGAAATTTTGGTCCGATCAAGTCTCAATCGACTTAATCGTCTTAATTTACCGCTAGAGAAAAACGTTAAGGCTTTTAAGACGCTATGTAGATATGTCGTGTCAAGTCCGTTCAGGCATGTCAAGATGATCAAGATGGAAGGCTCTAGCGTTAAATTAAGTCTGTTAAGACTGTTTTGGACGAATTCAGACCAATCATAAAAAAGTAATTACGTTCACAACTTTCAGATCGGATTAAGATGCGTTTAGTGTGTAAGAATAATATTAGGAGTAACGCCTCTTCATGGGGATGACACATTCTAATTAAAAAAAATTTAGATGTTAGACATGCTAAAATAAAAAACGTATTTTATTTTGAATAATTAAGCATTAAATAATTGGTTGACTTTCTATTTCTGTTGGCCTGTTTTGAACAGATTAGGGAATTTATACATATTCATAAACTTTTGTTAATTTGTTTTGTTGAGAAAATAAATTACCCACCAATATTAACTATTTCTGATTTGATTTGATTTTTTTATTTTCTGGTGTTAATTTGTGTATTTATCTACTTATTCTTCTAAAAGAAGTAATTGCAAATTAGAAAGTTAAACGTAACATTAACAAAAGAATGACAACCACACTTTGTAAATTTCATCCGTCTATATCATGTTTCTGGATTTAACTTCTTCAGAAACGATCAACACAAAATACAAATATTTTATATGTCAGATAATTTATATCGTTATCCTCTTAAAGGCCGCATCAGGAAACCATGTGTCCGTGTGCACTTATCTTCTGAAACTGCTCTTAGACCGTGAAGTGGAGGGTTAAAACTATAAATAACATACCATTAAAAAGAGAAGGATCTCGATGAGGTTTTACAAAGTAGAGAATGATTGGTTATAGATATGAAAATATATATATAAACACTAGAGAAACTGGAACAAAAAAATACAGAATGGAGAAAAAAAAGGTGCTTGAATATAAAGGAATAATTATATTACACAAACAGTATTACGAATAGAAAAAAACGGTTAAAACATTAAAGAATACAGAAACGGAGGACACCCTCCAGATCCCCATGGAACTTTTCGCTAAAACAATATCACTAATGTTAAGTTCAGTATCGAATACATATTCTGTTTATAAACGCGATAATCCTTTTTTTTCATTTGAATAACAAACTTATATAATATAAAATATGTGTTCATTTGTTTATGCATGTTGTACTAAAATACATAATTCTTCTTCCTCTTCCCCTTCCTCTAACAGTAACTATTGTATGTGTTAATATTTTCTGTCTATAATGATTGATTTCGATTGCACGTGACAATACTCGAAAGGTAATAAATTCAATGATCCTTGAAATATTAAATAAACGTCCCAATTACAATGGCTTTTTCGCAATAACATGATACGTGCACCTGTCATGGTATTATACATGAGCTCCGTATGTGTAGTTTAAGGTTCTAAACCATTTTATGATTGCTTCTTTCTAAACACTATTGAAATTGTTAAAACTACACGCACTTATCACTTTTTGGTTTGTTTGCTGTATTTTTGACTTAAATAAAACCAACAACTCCTAATATTCTAGACGTCATTATCAAAACCCAATATATAAGTATGAATAAGAATGAAGGACAAAAATGAAGGTTTATATGTAGTATACGAGATCAGAGATCTGTATATTAATCAGATTGTTATTACAGCTGCTACAGTATTTATTTTCTCTTAAAAACAAATTTATTACTTTTTGCACTCTATTGTCATATATCGAAAATTTAAAAAACTAATATTAAAACAAATAAGCTTTCTTTGATTTCAACGATTTACCATAATTATCTCATGCCATATGCTACACGGATCAGAAAACAAAGGAAATATATGACCACACAAATGTCCGGTTTCGTCGACCTCGACATTAGTGAATCGACTGTACTTGCCACATGACGTTAATTAACCAATAATCATTCAATCAATAATACTAATGGTTATTCAGTGAAAAGTCATTATATATAAATAAATGTTTAAACAATACTGTGGATTCATTTCTTTTCGTGGATTCTAATTTTCGTAAATTGGGGAAAAATTGCATTTTTCTTGACATTTGGTATTAAAGATTTACCACTCACGTCATGAATAGACTATGAACATTTTGTAATTCGTGGGACATTTGAATTTGATGTTTATATGTACCCTCGAAACCTCAGAAAATTGGTTTCCACCGACAAATAATAATTCCCCGGTATTGCGATTCAAGTTATTATAAGTCGAAATATCTGTTTCATTCGTCGTGTACCAATTATCGTCGGTTTTGTCGGTCACAACAAACCACGAATTTAAGAATTCAGCGAATAGTAATCACGAGAAAGATGTTATTTTAAATAGAATGCTTGTTCCCAGTTTGTTGTGCAATTCTATAGTTTTGACTAGCGATACAAATAGTAACCTAAAACGTTATTTTCAAACAAACAAAATTGTTTTGAATAAATACATAGTGAAATCTCGAGAATATATATCAATAGCATAGTTCACTGTAAGTTGTTATTATTACTGTATCATTTGTGATTCAAAAACTTTGTTATAAGTGATATTGTTTATGACAGGAACATGAAAGTCCACATCTTTGACTCCTAAATAATGAGTAACTTTGATTTTTCGGATACAGTGTTGATATATTGTTATTGAAGCATTTTTGTTTACTTATTTCTTGACATAAATGACAATCTTACAAAATGGTAACGAATAAATCAGTGAAAATAGGGGTATATTAGTTCACACATCATTGATACTTAACCTATATAAACTAACACACCACTGATGATGATACCCTATGAAGTAACACACCACTTATAGGGAAGCTCTATAAATAAACTTACAACTGATGGCGAAGTTCTATTAATTACCTCCTGGAGGTTGTAGCTATTCAAATGGTATCAAACCAATGGTTAAGTTCTATTAATCGACACACCACTAATGATGAGACCTTAAATTCACACGTCATTGATATTGAGACTCTATAAACAATGCATCACTGATGATAAAGTCCTACATATTGAGATAGCATGATGAAAAAGTTTTAAAACTAAACGCATTTCTGCTGATGAAACTCAATGAAATAGTATATCACTGATGACAACGCTCTATAAATATAAAAAAAAATTTTGAAGGAAAAAATCATAAATTTAAAGAAATATTGATGGAAAAGTCCACAAATTAAAATCCATCGATGGCACAGCTTCCTAAAGGAGTAGGTCCAGTAGGACCCCTTTTTGGCCCCAAAATATAGCAGTTGGGACAGTATTGGACAGAAGAATGCATCTGCTACATAAATATGGGCTGTTTTTGACAATACAATGCACATATATCGAGAACTAGCACCATTAAGTCATGCTAAATTACTGAAATCTTCACAATTCTAGCGTTTTAGTTAAATTTTAGACGGTTTTCGTGTCAAACAAAAGTGGCCGCATTCGTGTTCATCCTTAATATTGAAATGTAAGTTGTATTTTACGATAATACATAAAATATGTAAAGGTTGAGGATGAACACGGCTGCGGTCACTTTCATTTTTGACAAACAACATCTGAAAAGTGACATTTTTCGGCATATTTGGTAGATTTTCATATTTGAGCTTGCATCGGATCGTTTTGAATGACTAAATCAGTTAAAATCTTTCATATAAACTAATTAAATCAAATGAAATAGAAACTTAGGTGTTTAAAAAGTGGTCAACATCTTTCGTCAGATGAACCTGAAATTTGAGGCCATAATGGGTCCTTACCGGACCTACTTCTTTACTCATCCTTAGGGATCCATTAATACAAATGTTATACATTTCAAAATCGTTCTGATCATATAATGCATGGCCTTTGTTTGTTGTTCATGTAGAATATAAGTACAAGTGGCTTTGGTCATATGATTCAGATTTGACCACTAATTCGTGTGATATATATTTATTTATATTTATTACACCGCATTGTCCACTTTATGACACAAGTTTTTATGTCTGTTATATGTTAATATTACAGGAAGGAGAGACACCACTGCTGATGGCAGCAGATAAAGGACACCTGGAGGTCGTCCGTTATCTGGTCACAGTCGGATGTGATAAAGAAGTCAGAGACACCAAGGTGGTTATAGATATTAGCTCCTCAATCTCATACTTCTAATTATTTGAATCAATACAAAAGCATCTTTTAAGTCGAATAGGTCATGTAGGTTTAATGGATAACAAAGAATTTTAGAATTTAATGAATAATGTTACAATTTCAATCTTCAAATCTGAGAATAAACATGAGAAAGGTTAATTTTGTTTTCTCACAAAATTTCATGGTGTAATCCTCTGAATTTTTCCTGGAGTTAATTAGAACACATTTGAACAGTTGATATGTGTCCTACACATTGACCATGTGTTGACTGAAAACATCTCTAATTCATAACAAATAATAATAAATTTATATAAGTGTTTTTTTTGGGCCGTTTTTACTTGTCTTGTCCAACTTCATTTATTAGTGTAGATATAATTTACTTTTCTATGCCATTTATTTTTTTACTATTACAGTTCTGATCATAGTTCAGACATCTTACGACAAAATGTATTGTTTATTTTCTGTTTAATTAGAATATAAATACAAATGTGATTGGTTATTTTATTAAGTTTCGACTACTGATTCGTGTGATATATATTTTATCTATATTTATCACATAACATTTTTTAGTTTATGACACAAGTTTTGAGGTCTGTTTTATGTTGATATATTAGTATGGAGACACACCATTATTGAAAGCGGCTGGCAAAGGAAACCAAGAGGTAGTCAATTCTCTGGTCACAGTTGGGTGTGAAATAGAATCGAGAAACAATGTTAATATTGATATAAATCTCCATAGTATGATCGTAATTATATCTTAAGTGTTAAAGAGGCATGTTTTTTGGACAACGCATAACTGTTAAATTGAAAATAGATAGTGTTGACATTTCAAACGTCATATTGAATCAGATAATAAACATGCTAATGGTTGAATTTTGCTTTCCCACAAACAAATATTTTGTAAACCCCTGATTTCAATCATAATAAATTCTTGATATAATTACATACAGTGGGATTTCATTTTACTTGTCTTGTCCTTCTGCATTCTTCACACAATTTTTTTATACATTAAAATAATATGTTTTTATATATATATATACTTGTTTTGATTAGTGAGTTGCATTTATTTGTTATTTATCTAGAACATATAAATAGTGAAAGCATTTAGTTCACACATCCAACATCATGACAACCTTCATTCGCACCCACTTATGGTGACACCTAAAATCATAAACCAGTGATGATGATGCCATAAACTCGTATTCCAGTGATGATTTCATCATAAAATCAAACACCACTGATGGTGACCCCTTTTAAATTCAAACACCCCCGATGGTGACATCCTTTTAATTTACACTCTAATGATTGTGACACAATACATGAAAACATAAATGATAAAGACAACTTGATATAACACACTACTGACTGTGACACCATAGTGTCAAAGACCTTGATAGTGACACATGGTATTCAAACACCTTAGATAATCAAGACCAATAAATTCACACACAACTGACAGTGAGTAGGATGTATAAAATAACAGTTCATAGTAATGACCTTAAATGAACACCACATCTTGAATTACCATACCACTGATGTTGACACCTTAATATCGGGAATTGATTAAGATAATGCTCGTATTTCATACACCACGGACGTTGAAAACTTTAAAATCACAAATCATTGAAAATGACGCCCTAAATGCTTATATCAGTCATGATGACATATTAATTACACACACCACTGATGGTCACACCAATGATGATGACTTTGTAAATTCTTTAACCACTGATTATCACATCATAAATGATGACATGGTAAATTTGCAAACCACTGATTGACACACCATTAATGATGACATGGTAAATTTACAAACCACTGATGGTCACATCATTAATGATGACATAGTAAATTTACAAACCACTGATTATCACATTATAGATGATGACAAGGTAAATTTGCAAACCACTGAATGTCCCACCATTATTGATGACATGGTAAATATACCAACCACTGATGGTCACACAATTAATGATGACATGGTTAATTTGCAAACTACTGATGGTCAGACAATTAGTGATGGCATGGTTAATTTGGAAACAACTTATGGTCACACCAGTATGATGACATGGTAAATTTGCAAACCACTGATTATCTAATCATAGATGATGAGATAGTAAATATGCAAACCACTGATAGACACATCATTAATGACGACATGGTAAATTTGCAAACCACTGATAGAAACATCATTAATGATGACATGGTAAATTTGCAAACCACTGAAAGACACATCATTAATGATGACATGGTAAATCTGCAAACCGCTGATAGACACATCATTGATGATGACATAGTAAATTTGCAAACCACTGATATACACATCATTAATGATGAAATGGTAAATTTGCAAACCACTGATAGACACATCATTAATGATGACATGGTAAATTTGCAAACCACTGATAGACACATCATTAATGATGACATGGTAAATTTGCAAACAGTAAATCTGCAAACCACTGATAGACACATCATTGATGATGACGTAGTAAATTTGCAAACCACTGATAGACACATCATTGATGATGACATGGTAAATCTGCAAACCACTGATAGACACATCATTAATGATGACATGGTAAATTTGCAAACCACTGATAGACACATCATTAATGATGACATGGTAAATCTGCAAACCATTGATAGACAAATCATTGATGATGATATGGTAATTCTGCAAACCACTGAAAGTCATAATATCGATGATGACATGGTAAATTTGTAAACCACAAATGGACACACCATTAATGATTACATGGTTAAATTGTGACATGATAAATACACACACCATTTATGGTGACATAATGAATTGAAAACCAAAGATGGTGATACCTAAACACCAGACATCATCGATGATTTAATCCAAAATTTAAATACCACTGATAAGAAAAGCCTACATTTACGAATGTAAATACCAGTGGTGACATCCTTAATTTATACACTAATGATGAAGACATCTTAAATTTTAACACCACTGATAATGACAAATTAAAATAAAACTCACCTCATGATGACACCTTAAATTTACAAACCACTGGTGTTGGTTTCTATAATACATACACCTCTTGAGGTTGAAATCCTGAAATATTACACGACTGATAATAACACGCTAAATTCAATCAACAGTAAAGGTAACATCCTATATTCACATACTATTAACGACAACAACCAAAATGTAGGCACAATATATGTTAACACACTTATTGTATAAGACCAGTGATTTTGAAGGTCTAAAATCAATGACCACTGAATGTGACACCATAAAACTTTAACCACTGATGATTTAATCAAATATTATAGACCACTAATGTTGACAGCATATAATCAAGCACCACTAATGTTGACAGCATATAATCAAGCACCACTAATGTTGACAGCATATAATCAAGCACCACTAATGTTGACAGCATATAATCAAGCACCACTCATGTTGATACCTTAAATTTACACAATACTGATGTTACCCTATATTTAACACATCTAATAAGGAAATCAAACAATTTCAATGGTGACACCCTCAATACACACCACTGATAATGAAACACTGCTTATTTCACAAACCATTGAAAATGAAGCCAAATAAATTCACTCAACACTAATTTTGACCCTGAATATTTACACAACAACTGATGATGACACATTCAATTGGTCTACTAATGGTTATATCCAACTATTCACATCCAACTAAAGATAACACATTCAATTCATCAGCAAAAGAAGATGATAACACTGCTTCTTATACCTCTGATGATGATATATAAATTCATACCCCACTGATAGTGACCCCTTCAATTCATCCACCAGTAATGGTGATATTTTGAATTCGCGCACCACTGATGAAGACATCCTGAATTCAAACACCACTCATGATGTTGCCTTACAATGTATAATCATTGATTAACATCCTCTTTGTATTCACTGATTATGACACTGATGTTGACACCTTAAGGTGGTACCTAACACTACAGGGAGATAACTCTGTAAAGTCAGCTTAACGTTTTTATTACATTGTGTTGTAAAAGGAATATTAAGCTTCTCAATGATCAAAATTGATGTTTGTCAAATTGCTATATAACCAGTGTAATTTTTCTGACAAAACGGTTGGTTCAAAAAAAAATTATTTTTTAAATTTTTGTTTAAGTGTCATTTTTATGAAAATTAAACGAGCCAAATTTATTTTAGTGAAAGTGTTGGGTACCACCTTAAGAGCATACGATACAGTTTTATCCCGTATCTAAAGGTTGATGCACATTTCCATATAGGCTATTTTTTGCCTGATTAAATCAAATATGTTATAAAAGACATACCTTCATGTGCTACTTTTAGAGATAAATGAGGTCGAAATTTGGTATATTTGCTTAAAATTCGGAACCGTATTTTGCCCTTTGAAAGAAAACCATAAGTTTTTTGTTTTAACAGATAAACACAAATTGTTTTTGGTTTAAAAAAAAATTAATTTCTGTATTTTATACGCATTCTAAAAATATACCCATTTTTTATGCATATTTATATGCGAAACAAAGGACTGTGTGCTTAAATAATACATTTCAGTAAAGCGGTTCATAACAAACTGATAACTTGTGCAAGTCAATCAGTGCAAATTATAACTTGTATGACATTACAATGTGTACACAATGTATATATCATTTATATTAATACACAAAATAGTCCAATGTTTGACACAAGTTTGTATGTTTGATTTATTACAGAATGAAGCCACACCATTATTTTGGGCTGCTTTAATGGGACGCCTAGATATAGTCCGTTATCTTGTAAAAGTCGGCTCTGAAAAGGAAGCAAGTGACAAGGTGATTATAGATAGTATCTCCTCAGTCTGATCATATTTCTGTTATATTGAATAAGTACAAAATCATGTTGTTAATCAGACAGGTTAAACAAATACTGTTAAAATTAAACAAATAGTGTTAACAATTGAATCGTCTAGCTAATCAGATGATCAACATGATAAAGGTTTAATTTTGTTTTCTACCAAATTTTTTGTAAACTTCTGATTTTACCTGGAGTTGATGTTATTAATAACTCAGATCTAATATAAAAAAAATAATAAATCATAATTATGGAATGACTGTAATATGTTTTCTGTCTATGAAGAAATAACATAAAAAATGTGGTGCACACAGAATAACGTGCGTAGCGGGTTATTTCACAGTAAGCACCACATTTTTTATGTTATTCTGATAACAAAATAACGTCAGCCAATCAGAAGACACGTTACATCTAAAATTAAACTATTAACTTATAGATAGAATTAAATGAATAGGGATAAAATTTCACGTATCTTGACCTACTGCACTCTCGTTACAATTGTTTTATTAATTGAAAATTAAATTATTACAAATGTTTTATAATTTATTACAAAAGTTGTTAAAAATGTTTCATAAGTTAAAAAAAAATCATGTAGTGTTATAACGGTTATGGAATATAATTTTGTTTTAAATTATAGAATATGATTAATGAATTCATACATCCTACCTGATAACATCCTAAATGTGCATAAGTGATGATTTTATCATATATTCATACACCACTGATGGTGAAACCCTAAACTCACCAAACCCTGATGGAGACACTCTTCATTCTCACACCAATAATGATCACAACCTCAATCAAACAACTAGTGATGTTGAAAGCCTGAATTCACACACCATTGATGCTGACACACTAAACTCACACACCTCTCACGGTGACTCCCAGAATTCGTTAACCACTGATGATGAAATTCCTTTAATTCACTCACCACTGACGGTGACTCCCTGAATTCGTTGACCACTGATGATGAAATCCCTTTAATTTACACACTATTGACCATGTTGACGGTGACACCTTTTAAATTCATTCACCACTGATGGAAGCATCCTGAATTCACACACCACTGATGGCGACAAAAACCAATACAATTCACACACCACTGTTAATGAAACCGTTCAGAATCACACTCAAATTATGGTGACATCTTAAATTAAAACATCACTGATGGTAAGACCATATCTTCAGACACTTCAGATGATCATGATCAATTAATTCACGAAACAGTCAAATTAACGTGATTAAGGATGATACCTTAAACTAGCAAAGTGAGTATGATGATGTCCTAAATTCATGCACTTCTGATGGAGACATCTTTTAACATTGTAGCAATTTTCCGCCTGTCCCATGTCAGGAGCCTCTGGCCTTTGTTAGTCTTGAATTATTTTTAGTTTTAGTTTCTTGTGTAGAATTTGGAGTTTAGTATGGCGTTCATTATCACTGAACTAGTATATATATTTGTTTAGGGGCCAGCTGAAGGACGCCTCCGGGTGCGGGAATTTATCGCTGCATTGGAGACATGTTGTAGACCTTCTGCTGTTGTCTGCTCTATGGTCGGGTTCTTGTCTCTTTGACACATTCCCCATTTCCATTCTCAATTTTATTAAATCATAATCATGATGCCCTAAAATCAAATACATGTGATGATGACATAGTAAATTTGCAAACCACTGCTGGTCACACCATTAATGATGAAATGGTTAGTTTGCAAACCACTGATGACACACTATTGATGATGAAATGTTAAATCCGCAAACAACTGATGGTCACACCATTGATGACGACATGGTTCAATGGCAAAACACTGATTGTCATAATATTAATGATGACATGGTAAATTCAAAAACCACTGATGTCAACACCATTGATGAGAAAAGGAAAGTCCGGAAACCACTGATGGTCACACCATTGATGAGGACACGGTTAATTGACAAATGACTGATGGTCACATCATTGATGATGACATGATAAATTTGCAAACCACAATGGACACATCGTTATGATGACATGGTAATTTGAAAACCACTAATTATCACACCATTGATGATGACACGGTAAATTTGCCAACCACTGATTGTCACACCATTGATGATGACATAGTAAATTTGCAAACCACTGATAGACACATCATTAATAGTGACATGGTAAATATACACCCCATTTATGGTGACATTATGAATTGAAAACCAATGATGGTGACACCTAAACATCGGACATCATCGATGATTTAATCAAAAATTAAAATACCACTGATACAAACAGCCTATATCAAAGAATGTGGTGACAACCTTAATCTATACACTAGTGATAAAGACATCTAAATTTCTAACATTATTGATGATGAAAAATTAAAATAAAAGTCACCTGATGATGACGCCTTAAATTTTCACACCACTGATTTTGGTCTCCCTCATACAAACACTTCTGAAGGGTGAAACCCTGATATATCACACGACTGATAGAAACACGTTAAATCTAATCAACACTAAAGGTAACATGCTGAATTTACATACCACTGACGACAACAACCAAAATGTAGGCAACACTGATATGAACACCCTAAATATATAACAGCGCTCACGATGACACTCTCAAATCAAATACCACTGATTGCGACATCTTCTATTCAATTAACCACTGATGACTACAACAAAAGTTTGCACATCACTGATGTTGACATCTTAAATTCTAGCATCACCTAATGTTGATAACTTACATTTATACAATATTGATGATAATATACCCTACATTTAATCTAATGATGACATTCATATTAATATCAAACATCAGTTGCCTTTTCCCCGACTAATGAGTCCATAAACATAGGTGATCCCTTAGTTGCTTCCCTAGGCTACTTAGGGTTGATGTAACAGGTGATTATTAATAAAATACGTTTAAAATTTCTATTTTTTTTTTAAATATATCACACATCAGTAATGTTGACACCCTCACTGCACACATCACTGATAGTGAAACACTTTTAAAGCACAAACATTGAAAGTGAAGTTCATGAAATGGACACAACACTATTTCTTACTTTTATAATTTACACAACAACTGCAAATGACACATTCAATTGATCCTCGAACAATAATGGTATGCCTTATTGACATCCAACTGAAAATAACACCTCTAATTCATTAGCCAAATATGGTGAAAAACCCTGCTTTACACACCAGTTATGATGACATCCTCAATTAAAACACCACTAATGATGACGCTTTCAATTCATCAACCATAATAGTGATAATTTTAATTCACCCACCACTGATTATGACTCCTTCAATTAGTTCACCAACATATGGTGATATTCCTTATTCCCATACGAATTATTATGACTCATTCAATTCATTCCTAATCATGGTGATATCACTTTTGAAATACAACTACTGATGACTCCTTCAATTCATCCACCAATAATGATAATATTACTAATTATTTGACCACTGAAGATTACTCCTTTCACTCATCCCCCTAAACTGATGATATAAATTCATCAACTAAAAATGGTGATATCTCGAATGCACACACAACTGACAATGACTGATGATCACTCAATGGAGATATCCCTTTCTCACATACAACTACTGGTGACTCTTTGGATTTATCTAACAATAATGGTGATATCCATAATTTACATTCGACTGTTAATGACTCCTTTATATCATCAACCAATAATGACAATATTTCTAATTCTTGCACCAAATGACTCCTTTCATTCATCTAGGATATTCCTATATTTCTCAGGTTGATGATAACTCTCTCAATTCATCCACCAAAAATGATGATATCCCTATTTCACACACCACCGATGATGACTCCTTTCATCCATCCATAAATATTGCTGATATATATTTTCAACACGTAGTTGATGTGGACTCTCAATTCAGACAAGAGAAATGTTGATATCCGTAATTCTCAAACAACATTTGATGACTCCTTTATTTATAACTAAAAAAGATGATATCTTTAATCCATCACGAATGGTAATATTCAAAATTATGACTTACTCTATGATGACTCATTCAATTATCCACCAATTATGGTGGCAATTCTTATTCACACACCACAGATAATAATTCCTTCAACTCATCCAATTGTAAAGGTTGTATCCTTAACTCTCATACAAGATGGGGATATCAATGCTTCAAACACTACTGATGATGACATATTTGATTTAGCAACCAGGAATGGTGATATCTTCAAATCACACAACAATGATAATGACTCCTTTCGATACATTTATCAACAATGGTAATTTTCATACTTCACACACCACTGATGATGACTCCTTTCATTCACTTACAAATAATGCTGATATATATTATTATCTTAGGTTGATGATGACTCCCTCAATTGATCCAACAATAATGATGATATCCTTATTTTACACACCAATGATAATAACTCCTATATTCCATCCATCAATGATGGTGATATCCCTTATTCTCAAACAACTTATGATGACTTATTCAATTCTTCAACCAATTATGATGACAGCTAATGACTCCTTCAAATCATCTACCAATAAAAGTGATATCCCTAAATTTTCTACGACTTTCGGCTCCATCAATTCATCCAGATATAATTATGTTATCCCGGATAAGCTCACCACTGATGATTATACCTTCAGTTCATCAACCAATAATGCTGATATCCCTTATTCACATAGTTACTATGATGATACCTTCAGTTCATCAACCAATAATGCTGATATCCCTTATTCACATAGTTACTATGATGACACCTTCAATTCATCAACCAATAATGCTGATATCCCTTATTCACATAGTTACTATGATGACGCCTTCAATTCATCAACCAATAATGCTGATATTCCTTATTCACATAGTTACTATGATGACACCTTCAATTCATCAACCAATAATGCTGATATCCCTTATTCACATAGTTACTATGATGACACCTTCAATTCATCAACCAATAATGCTGATATTCCTTATTCACATAGTTACTATGATGACGCCTTCAATTCATCAACTAATAATGCTGATATCCCTTATTCACATAGTTACTATGATGACACCTTCAATTCATCAACCAATAATGCTGATATCCCTTATTCACATAGTTACTATGATGATACCTTCAATTCATCAACCAATAATGCTGATATCCCTTATTCACATAGTTACTATGATGATACCTTCAATTCATCAACCAATAATGCTGATATCCCTTATTCACATGGTTACTATGATGCCGCCTTCAATTCATCAACCAATAATGCTGATATCCCTTGTTCACATAGTTACTATGATGACACCTTCAATTCATCAACCAATAATGCTGATATCCCTTATTCACATAGTTACTATGATGATACCTTCAATTCATCAACCAAAAATGCTGATATCCCTTATTCACATAGTTACAATGATGACACCTTCAATTCATCAACCAATAATACTGATATCCCTTATTCACATAGTTACTATGATGATACCTTCAATTCATCAACCAATAATGCTGATATCCCTTATTCACATAGTTACTATGATGATACCTTTAATTCATCAACCAATAATGCTGATATCCCTTATTCACATAGTTATTATGATGATACCTTCAATTCATCAACCAATAATGCTGATATCCCTTATTCACATAGTTACTATGATGATGCCTTCAATTCATCAACCAATAATGCTGATATCCCTAATTCACATAGTTACTATGATGATACCTTTAATTCATCAACCAATAATGCTGATATCCCTTATTCATATAGTTACTATGATGATACCTTTAATTCATCAACCAATAACACTGATATCCCTTATTCACATAGTTACTATGATGACACCTTTAATTCATCAACCAATAATGCTGATATCCCTTATTCACATAGTTACTATGATGATACCTTCAATTCATCAACCAATAATGGTGATATCCCTTATTCACATAGTTACTATGATGACGCCTTCAATTCATCAACCAATAATGCTGATATCCCTTATTCATATAGTTACTATGATGACGCCTTCAGTTCATCAACCAATAATGGTGATATCCCTTATTCACATAGTTACTATGATGACGCCTTCAATTCATCAACCAATAATGGTGATATCCCTTATTCACATAGTTACTATGATGATACCATCAATTCATCTACCAATAATGCTGATATCCCTTATTCACATAGTTACTATGATGATACCATCAATTCATCTACCAATAATGCTGATATCCCTTATTCACATAGTTACTATGATGACGCCTTCAATTCATCCATCCATAACGGTGTTTTTCCTAAAATTTACCACTGATAATGACCACCTTAAGTTATTCGTATAACATAAATATGACATAAGTTTAAGATCAATTTACTCTTGATACATCGTCATGAATCTGAACTACATCTCCGACATTAATCTTCTGTGTATTTCGACCAGTTTATTGGTAATGTTCCCTTAGTGAAGTTAAGTATTCCTGTTTCCAACTTTTAAGAAGTTTTTAAACTTCGATTGTCTAGTCATGGATTAATGCGTTGTTACTTTGGTTCCTGGTTGTAAACTACAATCTTGAAGTCCGTTATACAATAGCGTTCTGATTCGTTTTCCATATAATAAAAGTGACGGTTTGAGGGGTTCGTCGTCCGTTGGATCCGATTAAAGGTATATCCTATTAATCTGTCCCTCAATTCTCAGATCCAAGGTGTTCTTTTTTAAATTAAATTGTTCCATAAGAGTTAAGCTTCTCGGCGATGACTTGAATATCCACTTTCTTTTGATCCCACAACATACGTAGACGTGTTGTCTGAAATCATTATTGTTGGGAGTGACTTTCTACATGTAAAATGACGACAGCTAATATAAAAGTATTCTGTGATAAATCCTGTACAATTTATAAGTGAACTGCTCTTGTACTAGCACAAGTAAACAGACATATGTTTACTGTATATATGTTTGGGCTTGTATCATATTTTTCCTCCGGTTTATATGATCCGTTCATCCTATATTGATTCTTGTAATTCAAGAGTCTTTCTTAAATTTAGGGTAAATCATTTAAACTTCCAAATACTGTTTCGATCCCTTACATCACTAAAGAGACATTTATTGTCGAAATCCGGTTCTGGTAAACAAAACAGTATTGACACCTTATGTTTGTGGCATAACATCTTAGCAACAAGTTTATTGTTTTCTGTTAAGTATTAAATTGATATTAAGACCCATTTTGTTACATCTTGTGATCAATTTTATTTGGCAATCGCCAATGGCAGTCAGCAGGGTTAAAGAACATCAGTTGTTCGACCTGTTAGTCAAATGCAATTTTTTTAAATATACTTTTTCACTTTTTTGGTCTTTTAGAAAATGTTGTTTGTGCTGTATTTAGACCCTACTACAACGAAATTTGTTTTACATGCACACGTATTAAAACTGCGGTTTTTATCCAACGTAATCATAGGTTTGAACGTAGTTTTCAATTTAGACTTGTTTATATATATAAGTTACTCAAAGTAAAACCAAATAAATTTACATAACACTAATCCTGTCTCTTGAAATGTACACTACTGATGATAACACATTCAAGTGATCCATTAATAATGATGATATCCTTATTCACACCCCTCTGGAGATAAAAAGTAAAATAAAATAAAAATACTGAACTCCGAGAAAAAATCTAAAGGGACAGGGCAAAATCAAAAGCTCAAACACATCAAATGAATAAATAAGAATTGTCATGTTCCTGACTTAGTACTAGCATATTTTTATGTAGAACATTATATATTCAACCTTGTTTTAAAGCCAACTAAACCTATTACTTGTATGACAGGTGCATCAAGTTGACAACAATGTATGAACAAAACAAACAGACACAATATGTAAAAATGTAACAAATAGGGGTACAGCAGGAACACGAACCCCACCAAAAACCGGGGTGATTTCATGAGCTTCGGCTTCGGAAGGGAATCAGATCTTGCGTATGATTTGTTACACCTTTAATTCATTAACACAAAAATGGTGATAACCCTGTTTCTTACACCACTGATGATGGTGATATTCCTAATTCCCACATCACTAATAATGACTCCCGCAATTCATCAAACAACAAATGTTTATATCTCTTATTCACATACCGATGGTGATAACTATTCCAATCCATTCACCAATAACGGTGATATCCATAAATCACATACAACTAATGATGACTCTTCCTAGCATTCATCAATAATGGTGATATCCATAACTTACATTACACTGTTTATGACTCCTTCAATTCATCCACCAAAAATAGTAATATTCCTAATTTGTGACTCTTTGCATTCATTCGTGATATTTCTTATTCTCGCAGGTTGACGATGACTCCACTCCAAATGATGAAAAAAACATTACATTTACTTGAATTTCATATTTTCCGGAATGGTGTTTATAGGGCTAATGGCTGAATAAGACAGTTGTTGTCCATTCGTTTTGTATGTGTTTTGTCATCTGATTTTGCCGTGTGATTAGGGACTTCCCGATTTTCCTTTTAGTTCAGTATTTCTGTGATTTTACTTTTTATGATACAAATTTGACATGCTTTTGACTATTATCACATGCCTTTCCTTAACGTTATCACATGGAATTCCGATGTTACGTGTTCAGTAATAACATAATAAAGTAGGTCTACAGAAACAAACATAAAATATACTGAAACAGGAAATTGAATATATTGAAAAAAAAATTCAGAGTTTCCAGCATAGTTATGAAAGTTACTTAACAAAATAATGTTTTGATACTCATTGAAGCATATGATAAAAAGATCATAACATGTCATTTTTCATATCAGATGTATTACCAGCCCTGTATCAATATCAGCATTCGAGCCTTTAGCACTTAGGCTGATAATACATTAGATATGAATAATCCTATGTAAGATTTTATATTATCAGACCACTGATGATCACTACTTCAAATCATCAATCAATAATGTTGATATCCCTTATTTGCACACCACTGATAACCTTTCCAATGCATAACCCAATAATGGTGATATTAATAATTATTAACCATTATTACAATATGTATAGAAATGCCCATGCTTTATAAAAGTAAAATTTCGACAACTGCTCATTATGAACGGAGAAATGACTACAGTCAGTCATTACGAAATCTAAGTCATGCATTACGTAATCACACCCGTACATTACGAAATCACAGTCAGGCATTATGAACAGATGAAACAGGACATCGATTAAATCAAAATGTCGTTTATTTCTTATAATAAGTGTGACAGTTTTTTTTTTTTTTTTTTAAACCTTAATATCATAAAAACAGGTTTAAATGATGCGCAGTGTTTTGTAACGACTTGAAACGGGTACGACTTTCGATTACTATCACTGTTTCATATCTGTTGTTCAATCCTCAGAATGCATACTACTCAGGGCCATTACAACCATGCATCCTTGGCTATTATTAATACCTCGGGCATGTTACAGGGCCAATATGAAAAAAGTCTATACATTAATACTATATTAACATACAACTGATTGTAACTTCTTCAATTCTTCAACCATAACGGCGATATTCATTATTCGTCAATTGATAATGATGCACAGAAAAGCCACATGGATATTCTCCTTTATCTGATCACCAGCACTAGCTATGACATCACACAACAAAGCATTTTGTTATTTGTTATACAATTATATAAAGAATATACTTACTGGTGTGACCGGTCATTTTCATTCAAGTTTTACATCTTATTCATTTGATCTGCAATGTATATATTTAACCTATATTCATTCGACGATGTCCAGTTCATGACACAAGTGTTGATGAATGTCATATAATTATATTACAGTATGACAACACACCATTAATATTCGCTGCCACCGGAGGACACCTGGATGTTGTCCGTTACCTGGCCAGCATTGGATGTAATATACTCGCCAAATCCAAGGTAACGAAATATATCTCCTGTTTGGTTGTATCCCTGTTTATATTTAATAATTTAATTAGACAGGTTTATCTTATAGTTTGTTTATATGTGTTTTACATTGTCGTTTGGTTTTGCACTTTAGTGTTTCTATATTTTCGTTGATTTACTCTTATATTTGATGTGTTTTCCTTAGTGGTAGTTTGTATCCCTGATTTGTTTTCTCTCAATCATTTTATGAATTTCGAACAGCGGTATACTATTGATGCCTTTATTTAATACGTAACGCAATTTGTAAAGTTTTATACAATTGAATATCATGTTACTCGCACTGAGAAAGGCTTCAAAGTGCGTTTATAATAATGGGCAGCTGATAGTAGTCAAACATATCTTTCTTAATCCATTGATATAAGTAGTTCTTTTTCAATGTTTTATGTCATAGAAAATAATTTGTTTTGTAGCATGACATTTCTGATGGAAGTTTGGATTTCGACGTGTTCACCACTCATTCTTTTCTGATATATATGTGTCTTGTTTTTAATTAATTACACCATATTGTCCAGTGTGGCAAAGTTAAAGAAAATGTTGATATTACAGATGTCAGTAACATTGTAAAATTTTGTGTATTTTATTAATATTAATTACGCAATAGTGTCCAGTGTTGCACAGGATATGTATATGTTGATATTACAGTTGTCAATAACATTGTAACATTTTGTTGACATTAATTACGCAATATTGTCTAGATCATCACTTTAAATTAATAGACTCAATTTTGATATAATAGAACGGATCAACAGCATTACATTTGGCTGCTAAATATGGAAATCTACGTGTCACCAAATGGTTAATTGAGGAAGGAGGAATCAGTCCACTGGATAAAACAGATAAGGTAACATTTAACATTATATACTAAGTGTTAATTTATCAGTGAAAAGCTATTTTGTATACTTATATAGGATTTGTTGATGTAATTTAATTCTTGTCTATATTCAATTCTGAGGATATTTTTTTTTATATTTATATTTTTGACAAAACAAACTACGGACAAACGTTTCTATTTGTCTAATAAGATTGTTGATACGCCGTGTTACACCTAAACATAACCATAATAAGTATATACAAATACATAGCTACTATTTCAAATAACATAAACCAGGTGCTACAAAAACCAACTTCCTATATTGTACTGATATATAAACATTAAAAATAAAATACCAAGCATTCAAATGCATGAGCAACCACCGGAATAAACCTAAGCAGAAACCAACATTCAGGCTCTACTGATATAATCAACAATATATCAAATACTAAAGAAACAAACACCTAACATGATAAACTACAAATATATTAACAGCAATTTACATTAACGACATCGATAATGTTTTAAATAAACACACACATAGCAGTTGCCAAATCCAAATATTAAAGACACACTACTTTTAATAGAAATAATAAAATACAAATTCACCATTATAACATATGTCAGTAGACAGATACAGAAAACTACAACTAGACATTAAAGACAAATGACTTACCAACACGGATTAAGATATAAAGTCTCCAATCAAACTCATTTCGTTATATAGAAAAAAATATGTATAATAACAAATCACTACATAGCCATTGATATGTTAATGCTGTTGTAAATTTCATCGAAATGGTAAATTGTTTTACTGATTGTGTTATAATTGATGTTTATCATTGTATGTTAATCTTGTAATACACTCAATTATGACCAGAGCGTTTCTTTATATAAAATCCGGAAATTAAGAAATTCAGGGCAGTCATCAGGCATTAACAGCAACCATGCAGACACCAATTTGAAAGAAACAAACCCATTCATCACTCCAAAAAATCACATCCCAAATAAAATATTTGACGACCACCCAGACTTGAGCAACTAGCTTTTAATTAAACACTGATTGTGAAAACAGCAAAAAACTAAAGGGTCATTAGTCGGGCATATGGCATCATTCAGAAATCAATTAAAACTTACTATTAAGACTTATAATAAACCATCACCTATTTAAAACAGTCACAAACCAAACACTTGACAGTAAGTAGGCAACTCAACACGAATTATTAAACACACTGTGAAGACAAATGTCAAAAATTTCAAATGATGAAAACTTAGTACTGCTGTAACGTGTCACAATTCAAACAAATTTTACAGTCAGACATTACTTATAATCAGTTTAACACGTTTAACCCTTACTTTAAAGACACAACCACAAAGTATCCACCCCTTACGTATATGTCAAACATACATACGATAGCCATCAACTAATGCTACACTTATAGCATAAATTTAATCGTATATCATCATAAATAACACATGTACCGTCACAAATCAAGCATATGATCGATAACAAAAAACAATCTACAACTATTTGAAAGTAAATATAAAGATAGTGTGCCCTATCAATTACATGATAACTACCAAGCACTACAACAGGCAACACGCATTTGACAATGATTTAGAAAAAAAGAGTCACAAATCAAACAGATGATAACTTCTATGCAAGTTAAAATCCTACAGCAATTAACATGAAAATAATGTCAAAAAGAATCACCAATCAATAACATTATAGCTATGAGGTAGTCCAACAGCTAACATATATTTGAAACTAATCATAAGGCAACTGTCACCAACCAAGTACATAACAAAGACATATAACAACCATGTGCTACTACTACTAATTATTGGGTCATACTCACAACACAGATATGTAGTTTTAAAAAAACAGTCAATAGCTAATAATCACTAATCAAACATATGAAAGCAATCAGGAACAACCAACAACTATTTGTAGTTAATTGAAAAAAACACAATCAACTAATTTCAATCAGGTATCAAATTTAGAATACTATGGATTCATTTATTTTCGTGGGTTCCAATTTCCGTGGATAAAGGAAAACTTGTATGTTCGTGGATATTTTATTTCTTGATTTTGCTGAGGTCTGCATACAAACCTATTTAGAATTTGTCGTTCGTGGAACATTTGAATTCGTGGTTTACCTGTATTCACGAAATCCATCAAAATTGGTATCCAAAGAATAATAATTAATCCACAGTAATGGTAAAGATATAAACAACAACTTACAGATACCAATAAAACAGGACAGTCATCATAGTATATATCAACAATCAGAAGATACTTACTGTTAATACACAGCCAACACCTTATACTTACACAAGATAGTCATATGAACTACTAAGAAACATTATAGACTTTTTAGTAGAACCATAAGGCATTTCCAACTGTCGACCGACAACTTACGGTCACTAAGTAACACATTTCAACTAACAGGAACAATCAACAACATACAACCACTTGGTACTAACTCTTAATACACAGCCAACAATAAAATAAATCACTTATTAAACACAAGACATAAATCATGTATTTCTAACCACCAATCATATACTAAGACATAAATAAGGTATTTCTAACAACCAATCATATACTAAGACATAAATAATGTATTTCTAACAACCAATCATATACTAAGACACTTCTCCCCACAACTAACAGCAATCAATTAGAGATAAAACAGATATAAGTCATTCCCTACTTATACATCCCGTCAATGTGTTTGTATTGTCTTTCATTTTAAGCTGGTGTGTTTTGTATATACGACTTTTTGTATTTCTTTAGTTCTTATAACGTGACTCTGTACTTTAAAAGATCCCGTCAGTATGATATTGTTCTTTTCATGTCATTATGATATATTTCTATTATGAATTACAAAATACGTTGAACCACAAACGTCAAAATCATTCAATTGCGTATTGGAATTAGTGGATGCTTATAATTCCAATATAACTTTTGGACTATTTTAGATATCGGTCTATTCCTATTACTTTTGATTTTTTAACCCTGTATGCGAGCATTCCTATGTGAAATTTTAAAATTGTTTGTATGTACATTGAACGGCAAATATATGTGACGTATAAAATTTTCTGACGTCAGACACGCGAATCAATGAATGTGTTTGTAGATAGACGTTTTGTGTTCTGTTAAATTGTTCCTTTTGAAATTGTTACACGATGATCACTGCTGTACCCATATTTTGAAAATTAGAATGGAAATGGGGAATGTGTCAAAGAGACAACCCGGCCATATAGCAGACAACAGCAGAAGGTCACCAACAGGTCTTCAATGTAGCGAGCCCGAACCCGGAGGCTGGACACTAATAAAATATTTATACTAGTTCAGTGGTAATGAACGCCATACTAAACTCCAAATTGTACACAAGAAACTCTTTAAAATAATACAAGACTAACAAAGGCCAGAGGCTCCTGATTTGGGGCAAGCGCAAAATTGCGGCGGGGTTAAACATGTTTATGAGATCTCAACCCTCCCCCTATACCTCTAGCCAATGCAGAAAGTAAACACATAACAATACGCACATTTAAATTCAGTTCAAGAGAAGTCCGAGTCTGATGTCAGAAGATGTAATCAAAGAAAATAAACAAAATGACAATTATACATGAATAACATCAGACTACTAGCAATTAATTGACATGCCAGCTCCAGACTTCAATTAAACTGATTGAAAGATTATGTCTTCATAAAATGAATATCAGGCACAATCCTTCCCGTGAGGGTTTTAGCAGCATACCATCATAACATATATGAGAAGAACATAACCCGTATCATGCCAACAACTGGTTTTTAAATAAATGAGTTTAGTTCCGATGCAAAGACCCTATAAGTGAATTAGTATTAACGCCAAAATATGCAAACTTTAATGACCTGATAACAGTATCGTAACTATATCCCTACTTAATAAGTCTATTTAAAGGTTTTGTTAGCTTCTGAGGTGAATACTGACACTTTCGTGCTTTATAAAGAATATTTCCATAAAATATTGGATGTGAAATACCTGAACGTATAATAAGTCTGCATGTTGATCTATATTTACGAATGATGTCCTTATACCGATGATAAAATTTAGTAAATGTTTTGATTAGTTTGTGATATTGAAAACCCTGGTGCAATAATTTTTCAGTAATTCATAAATTTCTCTCAATAAAATCAAAAACATTGTTACATACACGAGCGAATAGTACAAGTTGAGATATATAAACACCGTAAGATGGTGACAAGGGAACGTCACCATCTAAAAATGGATAATTAACGATAGGAAATGAGAAATCATCGCTTTTATCATAAATTTTAGTATTAAGCTTTCCGTTAATGATATAGATATCAAGATCGAGGAAAGAGCAGTGGTCATTGTTAGTATTAGCTTTATTTAAAGTAAGTTCAACAGGATAAATTTCTTTAGTATACATACTGAAGTCGTCATTATTGAGAGCCAAAATATCATCCAAATATCTTAAGTTAAGTAATTAAGTATTATTAAATTTGTGTATCAGATGTTATGTCGATGGGTCTTTGCTGATTTTTGTCATAAATTGTAACTCATAGCAATACAAAAACAGGTCCACAATAAGTGGTGCACAGTTAGTTCCCATTGGAATTCCGATAAGCTGACGATATACGGAATCTCAAAAGCGAACAAAAATGTTATCTAGTAAAAATTCAAGGGCAAATATAGTATCAAAGCATGTCCAATTGACATAGTTTTTTTGTTTACTGCTACTAAAAAATGACCTAAAAGAGTTTGAACATATATATTCACATACTGACTTTTTAAAGGCCCATTTAATTAAGTGTGTGAATTTTTTCTTAATGAGAATGTGAGGCAATGTGGTATATAGTGGAACAAAAAAAATCAAAACTTTGAACAGATTCAAACTCACCAATATAAGCATGCAAATTATCAAGTACTTCCAACGAGTTTTTGACACTCCAAAAGTAATTAATTCCACTATTTTCGAAGGCCTTATTTGAACAATTTATTATCAAGTTTTTGATTGTATCAAGTGTACTGGTAAGTAGAATATATAATTCAGTAGTGGAACAAAGGCTTGTAGGCGAAATAAATCTATATTTGTAAGGTGTTTTGTGTAGCTTCGGAAGCCAATACATAGTTGGGACTTTCATTGTTTTTGGTTCTGCTTGTGAAGCGGTAGCTAAAAGTTAATGTTTGTTACAGATGTCGTTTTCTGAAAATGGAGTCAGTTGGAATGTTATTGAATTGGTCATTTCTTTTTGTAGAACCTCAATGTAAAATTTACGTCAAACAGTAATAATATTATTAGCAGCTTTATCCACCGGGACAAAAACAAATTCCTTGGCTAGTTCTGTTAGTTTATGTTTGATACGAGAAAGAGGTTTATTGTGGTTATTGTTAAGAGTAAAATTTTGACTATTTATTTATTGTGTCTGTTAACGCATCATTGTAAATATAACGGAATTTGATGAGACTGTTAACGCATCATTGTAAATACAACGGAATTTGATGAGACCGTCATCAAAGTGAGAGGGTTAGCGCTATAAAACCAGGTTTAATCCACCATTTTCTACATATGAAAATGCCTATACCAAGTCAGGAATATGACAGTTCTTGTCCATTCATTTTTGATGTGTTTTGTTATTTGATGTTGCCATGTGATTATGGACTTTCCGGATTGATTTTCCTCTGAGTTCAGTATTTTTGAGATTTTACTTTTTTCCCAACATCCAATTGAAATATGTTATGAAGACAGACTATCAACTAAGAACTATTTTTTGGCACATTTCACCTATCAGGAAGAACTAACAAACAATTACTTTACCTAGAACGAACAACTTGCTACGTCAAACAGGCATTTCAATAACAGCAAATGGACACAGCAAACAATCAGTAGTCACATATCAAACATTTGGCAGTAACCAGGTGCTGCTACAATCCAACGATCATATGAGACTAACTTTTCAGACACTTATGTGCAACCAATCTTAAGATTCTATCAAAAACTATGAACAGCCTCTAAAGACTACATTGTAAGATACAAATAACAACAAACATGCTCCCAAACACACGACTGCTATCAAAAATACCATTTATCAATTGCACAATCATTTCTCATAATCACCACTCAAACACATGACAAATATCAAGCACTACCAACAAAAACCAACTATCAGAGATTTAGTATAAAACAAGAGGCAACAACTTGCAATCACCACGGAAAAGCTATTTCTGTTTCGAGAAATACGAGGATTTTGACCTTATGAACGTCAAATAACGTCAAAAATGTTGATATGGTGCTTATATATTTCATAAACCTTATATAGATACATTTTGGCTGTGAAAAAAATACTTTAGACGGCTTAAGGCAGAATTGATAATTTCAAAAAAATACTCAAATAGACAGTGGACCTGCAATCAATGAAATTTACGTTAAACCCTCTTTCAATTGACTTTAAAGTTTTGCAAAGTAACTAGTCGTGTTTAAGCTTCATGTTAATGAAAAAATAATACTCAAGCTCAAGGCCATCGTTGTATGGAAACAAAATGAAGTCATCAATGAACAAAATGTCTTATCTAAGAAGACACTTCAATTTCACGTTAAAGAATAACGTTGTTTTTATAAAAACCGGTAATACATACAGACTACATATATAATGAATAAAAAATTTCCTCTGCTTTCTTAATATATTTTTCATTTCTGAATTTACCCCAAAATTAACAGTTAGGACAATATTTGGAAATTTAAATTGTTGACCTTTGACCTCAATTATGCAAAACTCCGACCACTTCTAATGATTACGGCATCATTAATCTGGAAGTTTACAAATTTCTCTTTTCAGTGATATATAATTCAGCCGTGTGTTCGGTGGGTGCATTAAATAAAAATAAAATTCTGATTCTACCGCTGGTCTATAATCAACAAGATACATCTTCGAAATCAGATAATACACTGCTACATTGACTGATGTTCTAGCATTGTGAATTTAAACATATTTTCTTTATAGTGGATTGGGAAACAAGTTAATCCAACTGATACTAATTCCTGTCCGCTTTGCGGGTGCGAATGCTGCCTTGTAGCGACATTAGCCTGCTGTTTTTAATCTACAAGGGTGTCTTTTACGTGCAAAAGATATGGCTCTCTCCTAACACGGGTCAGCCTTTTATCGTCCCTTTCCGATGGACTACCATACTTGTAAATGGTGTCAAGGGACGGCCGGAAATCCAGTCCTTAAATTTTCTCCCTGGAAGGGGATCGAACCAGGAACCTTTGTGTTAGTAGTCCGATGCACTAACCACTATAATTTTGAATCTTAAAATTAGATGTCAACCTCAAACACTAAGTTTGCTGAAGACAAAATTTATTGAATAAATTGTGATCAGGAAATTATCCTACTAGATTTCAAAGAAATTATAAAACCAAAAATGTTACAAATGCTGCTTGTATTTTGCTTGAAAGTTGTTGTAAAAACGGAATGATTATTGTTGATAGATACAGGTTTAAGATTGTTTTTATAGGGTTATACTCCATATATGCTGGCTGCAAATAAAGACGACTACAACTATTCATCTAAGGAGAAAAAAGGAAAGAAAAAAGTAATGAGTTTCCTCAAGGTACATGTTCTGTCTTATCATATTGTATAAAATAATCAAAAAATAATACAGTTACATGTTTACACTGATTTTTACTGTTACCTTAATTTGTCTGTATGTCTATCCGAACGTTTGTCCCAAAATTAGTTTCCATTCTCTTACTTGAGTTTGTCTCTATCAAATGTTATGAAGTCTATACAAGCTCAGTAGTCAGTACTTCGGTACTTACATGATTTATAACAAACCCTTTCTAAAATTGTCGTTTATAAATTTGAAATTACAAAGAAACTAATGTTTTAATTCCCTCGTGCAAAGTTGACCTTAGATAGATTTGGTTCTTTTTGGGTCTTTTTTCACATACCTCTTCAACTGTTTCGGTACTTATACATCATCGGCTTTCAAATATTTGGCTTTGAGCGTTCCTGATGAAAACAAGAAAAGCGCGTCGACGCATATAATTATTAAACGTGTTGTTTTCAATATTTGACATACGATGCCTATTTCCAAAAAACACAGATCAAGGTCAAATTTGCGTGGCATCAATATAACAGTTCTCTTGTTACGGGGTATGTGTTCCGTAAACACATTTCTTGAAATGTAGTTTGTAACGTTCGAGTTGAAAAAGTGAAAAAGAATACTTTGTTTAATAAAAAACAGATAGTGTTTGGCATAACAAAAAAAACTTATTTTCGATAAAGTTGAAACATAAGGATACAAATGTATCTAGTATACAACTACGGACTAACGTGTATAAAACTATTGATTAATAAAACATTTGAGAAGATGTTATATTGATACTGTCTATTTTTCATGAATATTATGTACCAATAAAAAGTCTAAGGTTAGGAATTATGAGGCAGAAAAAACTGGAAATGATAAGACGTATTTTGTTTTGTTTTGGCCTTAAATGTGCTGCCGCACAGAGACACTATGAGACATATTTTTGATGTTTGGGAGAAATAAGCGCTCATAAAGATTTTTGGCCACGCCTTAATTTGTATGTCGATGTCCCTTGTCAAGGGGCTGTAATTCACTACTTGTTATAAGTCGCTGTCTGTAATACTTGTTTTTAATGTCATTTTTGCGACGTACATATACGCATGTGGCCAGGAGCAAACTAGTCAAGATACACATATAGAAACTGTTTCTTCTATAAACATTTTTTGATAAATAAATATATTTAGAACAAGTTCAGTTCAGGACAATGGTGGGCTGGTAAAAATTTCAAAAATTTATGAACTGACTGAAATAATTTTTCTGTCTCTAAAGAAACAGCATTAAAAATGGTGCACGTTAAATAAGGAGTACATAATGAAAACACATTGATGATGTTACGGTCATGTGACAAACTTATGTTCATGAGATGATAAACAAAATTCTCTTAGCCAATCAGAAGACAAGTTCTATTAAACATTAAATTATCAATTCATTAATATATAATTCAGTTTTTTGTGTTTCTGATAGACTTTGATTACTTACATAGAGAACAGAGTGAAAAAGTCCGTGTTTACCAGTTCCAATTTCATTCGTTTATGACATTTCTCTTTAAAGTGACAGTAGTGTGAAATAAAACTATTAAATTTTAAAGCAACAACTATTTTAATGCCAACAAGTCTAAGGTTTTTTTTTCTGGCACTCATAACTCAAACGTTCTACCAAAAGATTCAGTTTTTAACAAAATAATATTTCACTTCATTGACTAAAACGTGATTATAAAGGCCTAAAGTAAACGTTGTTCCCGTTCTTTGCATTGTGTAATTTATATTTCTCTCCAAATTGCTTATCAAAAGTTGTTTATTTTTGTTTACTTTGCTTTGTCCTCCATTCAAATATTATTACAAATTAAGTACGATAGATCCGAGCTGAAATCTGAATTTTCACGGTATAAAACAGAGACAAATGCCTGGCTAAACGAAATCACGAATCATTTACCCCCAACAAAAATCATTCAGGGCGGATTATACATTCCAATAGATCCCCTTAGTTACAGATTCTGGCTCATATAGGCTCCAGTCAATGAATATTTTCCTATTCATAACCATAACATATCGTCTGCTGTGTTGTAGGCTGTCATGGCAAAGGAAGAACCAGAAGTGGCCACAAAATTCTTCCATCAGAAAGGTCTAACACAAGTTATCAAAGGTAAGTTTGTATATGATTTCATTTTATGTGTGGAATACATCTGTGAGACGGTATCAAAAGATTTGAGAAAAAACAAACGTTATTTAATAGTTAAATGAAAATGAAAATTTTACATTGTTTTATATGATCAACTCATACAAGGCATATAAGGCTTTTTTTTTTACCTCAGACATAGATAACCTTAGCTGTATTTGGCAAAACTTTTAGGAATTTTGGTCCTCAATGCTCTTCAACTTCGTACTTTATTTGGCCTTTTTAACTTTTTTGGATTCGAGTGTCACTGATGAGTCTTTTGTAGACGAAACGCGCGTCTGGCGTATATACGAAATTTAGTCCTGGTATCTGTGATGAGTTTAAATATACTCATACATTATGTACATGCTGTATATATATGGGACGGCAAAGAGTACACGAGTACTCAATATGGAGATCGATAACTCCTATACTTTTTAGTACTTGTTAGTTCTCAGCCCTGTTAGCTTTTACTAAATCCAGAGACATTTCTCCTCACATTACCACTCACTTAAGTTCCCTTTGAAATAACCTCCTCAGTAATGATAGTTTTTATATCGTTAAACAGCGTAGATTCGTTTATCATGAGACTCCTATGTGTTGTACTAGAATTTAGTTTTATTTTAACTGTGTAAGGGATTTCTATTTGGCTGTCAATTCCTGTTTGGTAATATCGTTCAGAATGTGTACTTTATTTGACATTGGATTTTAAGCAGCTAGCGATCCTTCAACATAATCTCTTTGGTTTTAATTTTATCTACTGTACTCATTACTGAGTAGGCTAGTATTTTGTGATAAGGTTCTATGCTTCTGTATTGTGCAAGCAATTTTCAGTAAATCTAAACATTAACTTCCTCTGAATTCATGTCATTATACTTTTATTATTTGTGGACGAAAGGCGCATCTGTTGTGTAAAACTGCAAGGCTAGGCTATTTGATGAGGGTTTTTTTTTATTTTGAAAGGATTTTTTTTCACATTTTGTCATCTTCTGTACAGATATGATTTCATTTTCGGTTTATCAATTTTAAGACGTTGATGTGTACAATTTTACTTTTTTTGAGATCTTTAGGGAAGTCACTTACTGTCAAAATTTCTGTAATTTGTGAAATACCAACTCACCTTGATTTTTTAGTAACCAATTAATGTTTCATAGTTTTTTCAACTGCAAAGAAAGTTGAGGAAGGCGAAATATAGAGATTTGCATTACTATTAATTCATACCAGTTTGAAGATTGTTTTGAGGCCATGGTTAAGTGATTGAATTAATTAGCAATAAACAGTATTCAGTTTTTCTGCCTAAGTTGTATTAAAAGGAACTACATATAAACTTATATAATAAACGACGATATTTTCTGTAAAGTTATGTAACTGTCTGTTTGTCTCAGTTTTTTTTAACATTTTTAGGTCCTGCCAACTACACCATAGTTTGCAGACTAGGATAAGCATTTGTTTTAATTTATTCCGGTAGGCAAAACATATCTCCGTGTCAACAATTTGTTTTTAATAAGGCATGATTCGACATTTGATGTAGAACTTTATAATGTTGAATTGTTCTACGTACAGCTCTAATGATACTTTGAAATTTATAAATCAGTGTTAGCTTGTAATATTTCTAAAATGTATAACGATCTAAACACTAGTAGCACGATTTCAGTCTGAAACGGTCATTTTGGTCTGATCACATCTTGATTGACTGGATTTACCGCTAGAAAAAATCGTCAAGATATTTAAGATAGTTTAAGTCGCCGTTCAGATCGATAGCCTCATCAGGTAAATCAGTTCGTTAAGGCGTGTCAAGACGGAAAAGACTGAATCGTCTAGCGGGTTGTTTAGACCCGTTAAGACCGTGTCAGACCAAAACAGACCATGGATACAAAAGAACGTTCAAAATTTTCAGACCCTGTTTTGATCCGTTCAGTATACCGGTTTGATACCACGAGTTGCGCCCCTTCTACTCGATAATGTATTTTAGATTAATACATGTATATATGTATTTTATTATTACAATTTGAAGTATATTTTGATTAATTAAAAAAAAATTAAATCTTGTGTTAATTCTTTATTTCTTTTCTTGTTTTGTTGAGGAACTAATAAATTATTCGTCTATATATATATGTTGTTTATTTTTTAATAAATGTTTAATTTATATAAATATATATTGATAATTAAATGCAAGGACGTACGTTAATTGTATACACACCAGAATGTATGCCATAAATTTAACCTTGAAATGTTGTGAACACCGGTAAAAATGTTTTTTGTATTTGAAGATTAGTAACGGAAAATCCTAAACGTAACCTAAAAAAGTTAAGGAGATGTGGTATGATTGCCAATGAGACAATCCACAGAAATGCAGCGGAGGCAAATTAACACAGTCATGCATACTTTTGTTTTATGCATGACAGTTTCTTTAATTCGTTTTCTGTTGATATATGTCCTAGTTTACCGTTGAAGCTGTTGCTTTTTTGGTATGTTTATTTTTTTTTCGTGCGAGTTACTCTATTAAAGTTGGAAAAAAATATTCCCGACATTCGGAAATTCGAAAAAAGACTTCCCGGATTCCGAAACCTGATCATATAATGCATTCAGTCTCTGTCGGGACGGTGTTAAAGTATCACCGTATAAAAATTTTCATTCAAACAATATATCCTTATAATATTTATTTTCTTATCCATATAATATGTATATAGTACTTTGTATATACTTTGTATATATATATATATGGCGTTGATTTAAAATAAAATCTGTTTTAGTTAAAACGGTCGAGTTCAATGGCACGTGCTAGTAATCAACCGGGTCAACAGGTAACAAAATCAATGATCCATAACGTAAGAAAGTACATGCCTATTATATTTTACAATTACTCTCATCATCATTCTTGATAAAAAGGTCTAAACTTTAATAAAGAATGAATGAACACGTATTAGTGATGTCTGACCTTCAGTTTTTAATATAAATTAATGCTTATGTTTTTTTTATATTGAGCAAAGTAACGAATGTGAATCTATTATACGTTAAAGGTTCTTACAATATCATATATGTCTAAACACTCTCGTAAACACTATACCAAAAGACCATGCAAAATATTTGAGCGCCGCATGTAAAACCATTAAAAAAACATGTACTGTTAGGAAGTTTGTTTAGTATTCAAAAGAAACGTTTCGCTTCTCTACTTATATAGTTTAGAGAGTATTCCTTTAAATTGTGTCAGTTATATAAAGTAGTGTGTATTTGTATTCTATTTATTCATCTAAATGTATCATTATAATATACATTTTGTATTTCACAACTATATATACTATAAGTTGTAGTGTGATTGATTGTTGTTTAAAGTCCAGTGGCAAATACTTCATGCATGTTCAGGACCAGCTGTAAGTTTATGACATGTATGGAACTCACCGGTGTAGTTTTCACGTGTTATAATAGATAAAAGAATAATTAATTTTTAAGATATCGAAACATAAAGGAGGCAAGGCGCATGGATTACCCGCACTTATCAGTTCTTTTCTCTTTTTTGTATTAAAAAAAAAAAATCGATTTTTTTTATATGTTTATATAATTTACGATAACTGTGGTGTATACGTGCTGTCTGACGAAAGATACATATGTGCCCTCTAAATATCTTTTTTTACTATGGATTGTTTGCTTTCGTACTGACGTTTAACACACAACTTTAATTACTGACTGTGATGTATGTAGAAATTCAAACGTACTGGAGAATGAAGGATGCAAATCCAAGCTTTGAATTAAAATGGTCATTAAATTTGCCACACAAATAAAAGAACAAGTGTAAGTGTTGGAATGACATATACAATATATCAACATGTGCATTGTCGGAGAATTTAATTTTGATTTTACTTTGGTAACTGGACAAAATTGAAGAGAGGCAGCCCAATCTTTTCTCCTTTTTGTTACGAGTACAAATAGATTTTATTTGCTTTATAGACATCGAATAGAATTCAGGGCATAACATTACGGAATATGATCTTCAAAATATACAATTTAATACCAATAACGTAACAAATACATTGTTTTTATATATATATATATAAAAGTAATTTTTTTATCATCAGTGCAAGCAGTAGCGTTTGTTTGATTTTAAAACACGAATCGATCTATACTATTTAAAATTACAATACGCAAGCTGAAACCGTACCAAGTGATTATTATTTTTGCACACGACATCTAGGCTGTCGTCCCACCTCTAACAGTAGACGGTTCTCTTGGTGGGGATATTGTGCATTCAACCGTGGATATGATAAAATATCTGTAATAAACAAAATTGTAATGTTTTGATTGTGTAATGTCTTAATTTTTAAGGTTACGCGGGTTCGGTATTAAGCGGGACAATTGGTATGAACACATTTCGATATACGTGTAAATTATATTAAAAGAAGCTTTCAAACGCAGTTATTTTCGAGGATATTTAAAGATACAAATAAAAAAATCCTTTTTATGTTTTTGAATTAGGCTTTTAATTTCCATTCCTAATTATATATCATTGTAGAAAAAAAATATTTTATACATTTAAAGTACATGTAATTCTTTATGCTAGCTAGTCCATGAATAAAATTGCATAAATCACAAAAACACATTCGGGAATAGCAAGAAAGTGTACCAAAAAAGTAGTGGGAACTTTACTGTTTTTTTTATCATATATATTTCTGATATATTTCCCGACCTATTCACCTATTTTCAAACTTGAAAAGGGACCCCTTTCAGCGGCACGAGCCTGGAACATGTACACATGACAGTTGTAAGTAACAGCTATATAAAAAATACAAGAGAAGATATGGTATGATTGCGAATGAGACAACTGTCCACAAGAGACCAAAATTACAACACTGTGCGGGACAAATTTGCCATTCCGGTACCGGCAAATCTGACTTTGTCGGTTTACAAGATATCAAAAAAAATTTTTGCCCAGTGATAGATTATTAAAAAATTTAAAAAATGCCATATGTCCCAACTTGTCACTGTTGTCACTCTTGTCACTGCAGCTGATTAAAAGTACATTTCCCATGGGAAATTTGACAATTCCCATGGGAATATTAGAATTTCCCATGGGAACATTGAAAGTTCCCATGGGAAAAATTACTTTTCCCATGGGAAGTTTAGAGTTCCCATAGGAACTTTAAAGTTCCCATGGGAAAAGATGAATACAAAAAGTTCCCATGGGAATGAATTCTTCCCATGGGAACAAATTTTCTTCCCATGGGAACAAGTTTTCTTCCCATGGGAACAAATTTTCTTCCCATGGGAACAAATTTTCTTCCCATGGGAACAAATCTTCTTCCCATGGGAACAAATTTTTTTCCCATGGGAATATTTTTTCTTCCCATGGGAACATATTATATAACAATACAAACATTATTTTCCATTTGAATTTTTTTTCTTCAGAAAAATTACAATTTGTTGCAAATACTGGATATATGTTAAAATAATAAAGTCAGCAGGTTCTCTGCATGAACTCAGTATGGTATTGTATAGAATGGACTTATTTACACCATTCAAATATTTGCCACTAAACAACATTCACTGGAGTTCTATTGAGAGTTGCATGAGACTCATAATATCCAGTTAAATATGGAGCAACAAGACAGGAGTTTAAAAATTAAGTTGTGTGTCTGTGTGTGTTTTGTGTTTGACAAACATTTCCTCTGCAATATTTATTTTGTGTGCCCTTTTAGAGTGTTTTATTCCAATATTAGTACTTTGATCATTTTAGGGAACTATTTCTTTACAGCAGAAATTGCAGATGACAATGTTGATACTGAGGAACAATGATGTCTTTATGTCGCCCAATAAGAGAGCAGCTGCAACAATATTTTTCTACTTTTTCCTCAAACTTTCTGTTGATAAAAAAGGAAGACAAAACCAAATACATCTACCTATCAAAATTTATTTCATTTAATAGAAAACAATTATATTGTAACACATAAGGGAATAAAGTGAGTGGTGTACTGAATTTGGAAATCTATATTGTCTATATTGTAACACATTATTTTACAAATTGGATTGTCAATATCACTTAAACAAAATGTCTCCAAAAAGTCTATGTTGATTTTATAACCTCTTCATCTCTTGTCTGGAAACCACTCTTTTCCACCCATCATAAAACTTGACATAATAGCCTGAAAAAGAGAACACTTATAATAATATATGTAATAAATCCAGGAATTGAATTCAAGAAAACTGAGTTACTGTTTCAACTAAAATATTATTGAATTCTCTTATATTTAATAATATTGTCTTAAAATTATGAATAATGTAAAATGGCAGATCTGGTACCCAATATTTTTTTCATTCATCTCGTAAAGAGATTTAGGATGATTTGAAGCTTTGCCTATTATATTGAATATCTATTTAGTTCAAAAAGCTACGTTTAATTATTATGTGTAATACACATATTTTGTTGCAACATTGAGGCATATCCACCTAAGCTTTCATTACTTATTTGTAAATCAGTCTTTTAACTGACAAAAGTTCATTTTTTGCATCAATTAAATTTTAAATTATTTAAGTGTTTGGTTAATATTTTATTTTTGTCAATGTAACTTACCATTTTTTCTCTTGCTGATGATGACAGCATTGTAAAAACTGCCATCAGTCCATCTTGCAGAAACTTGTGTGCCTACTGCAAGTTCATCCTATAAAAATAATTCAAAGCATTCAATTTCAAGGCATTTTCATATGTTTTTGACCATTCTCAAAAGATAAAATTAACTTCTTAGTGTATTTTTCTTTGCGACGCCCACAGCTACAATCAGACTGGCTTAAAAAGCATGATAAAAACAGAATAATTGACTTGTTTCACTCTTTAAAATATTTAGAAGGCACCAGGTGTATCTGGTAGTTCAAACCCAATAGATTTCTGCTTTTCAAAATTATAAAATGATTAAATAGTCATCAGATATGACATATTGTAAAAGTTAAATAAAATACAAATACAACAATATCCTATGCTTCAATGAAGACCATATTATCAGATGTAAATGATAATGGTGCATTTTCAGTGTAAATATTGTACATTGATGAAGTTATAACATTAAGTCTAATCATGTCAAATTTTCATACTAGTAACTGTTGAATACAAAAAACAATTACCTCATCCTGGTTACTGTCTGTATCATCATCCTGGGTTACTTCTTCAGTGGAAGCATTGGTATGCTCTACCTGTTGTAATATAAATAAAAACATAAGTCCTCAACATAAATAAGTACATATTTTTAAAATATCAATTATGGATACAACATGTCTGCTGGTGACAATTTAATACCTAACAGGTTAAGATTTGCATTTTTTTTTTGTATATTTGATTTCAACAATTTATGTCTCTTCAGTGATGATAGGAATCGAAACGTTATTTGGGAGGCCATACATTTGCCCTTGATTTTGGATCGATTCTTCAATTTTGAAGCTTCTAACTAAGATATAAACCCATAAGGGAACTATAATGCAAGCCCTAACTAAAAATATACACAAGTTTAAATTAAAAACAACTTTCAAAGCTCTATTTAGATATATATATATATTTGATAAATAGATATAATGTCTGATAATGTCTGATTTTTTGTTGTTGATTTGATGTGATAATAAATTTAAAAGATATCTTTGCAAGATAATTCCGACATTTTTTATTTTGGTAAACCTCTAATTCAGTTAAGACCTTTAAATTTCATGGCAGAATGCTGATTTGTAAAATTTATTTGTTTATAATTTATACAATCTCAAGATAAAGATCTTGAAATAATTCCTTAAGTTATATATATTCATTTTACAGTTAAGAAGATTGTTCATATAAGTCTATTTCAATTATATTAATTTCTTTTCTCTAAGAAAGATGGCTTGAACATGAACAGTTAAGCAAATTGTTTTTTCTTAAAAAAATCGTGTTTAAAAAAGTAAGAGACTTGAACTTAAAAAAATAAAATGTTTACCTCGCTCAATAAAGTTTTGAGTCTGTCATTTTCAGCTTTGAGGATAACATTTTCTGCTTTCAGTGAGTTGATTTCCTCCCCTTGCTGCTGAATAATCTGAAAGACAAATATAATTTTTTTAATCTCAAAATTAATAAAATTATGTATTTTAACACTGAATTCAAACACTTTGCTGTTATCTGTTTAAATGTATTAGGTATCTATCCACTAGTACATGGCTACATTGCTAACTATATAAATTTGCCAATTAAAGGCATTCAATGCTCTTTTGTCTTTTCTGTGTTTAGTAGTAAAAATTCAATGTTTTAAAAATACTTGTACATGTAGGAAGTCAAGCTCTTTATAAAACCTTTTTTAACCCAGTTTTCTGTAGGAAATATACCTTCCAATTCATGAATATATATGATAGTATTTGTTAATTCAATGGGCTGGTTGACATATTCCAGAGTGCCGTTATGAACGCTGGAATATGAACTTTGAATGTTTCATTACTTTTCTTCCTTACAATTCTGTAGTTATTAATTTTGTTATTCTAGTTTGTGTATAAAATTTTACCATGCATCTAATAACATTTATAAGCCCACTAGTTCCATTGAGTTAAAAAGTACAAAAACCGGAACTTCCGATCTGAGCTACAGGCATTATATGCCTTTCTATATCAATTTCACACAACTTTTTAGAATACAACAAAACAGCTTGGATTAACAGTGATCACAGGTCCATATCCTTTCATTTAATTCCAAAATCATCCCAAAATATTTAAGAAAGTCAAAAGTGAGAAAGTTCCTTTCCATTTTTGACTTTTTTTTTTAGATATAAGATATTAGAAAAATAATAATGATTTTTCTTTTTATATGCGTTTCAATATAACTATACAATTAAAAGTAAACATACCCTAGTCTGTCTTATCTCCTCTGTGTCATTTTGCTGGACGTGGCGATTGGTATCCTGTCAAACAAATAAATGTTTTATTATGCAGAAGAAGTAAGTAACTAAATATTTTGAAATTAATTGTGTACACTTATATATCTGAAGTTTTGAAACAAAATCTGCAACAAGAGATACAATAATCAATAACTAAATCACTGGAAAGAAGGAGTAATTGTTCTAATTAAGAAGTTTAATAAGCATTTTAATTACAGTCAATTGTAAGGAGTATAATTGTTCCACTCAAACCAATTAATATGAAAATTAAACAAAATCAGCAGAGTCTTGATAATGACTAATGGCTGATAAATAACATCAGATGATTACTTTTGCTATTTATTTTGACTCTCTTTTCAGCTTTATTTTATTGTCTAGTGACCCTCAAAAGATGTGTACCCACATCTCTATTTACTTATGTTTTTTTATTAAAAAAAACTAAGTCACATAATTATGTTTGTAAAACAAGATGGTTGGATATCATAGTGTAAAACAGATTTGAACTGTCCATGGATCAGAACGTTAAACTCTAATTGCACTTTATCGAGAGACGACAGAACAAGAACACAGAACAAGACATCATGTACAAGCTTTGTGGAAATTTATTAAAAGAAACAATCAGGTACTTATATAGGAAATAAGAAAGGCTTGTGGACAACTGTTACAAAATTTTCAGTGTGTCGACTTATTGAAATTTATTTATCTTTACCTTTAAACTCTTGCCTTTTTCCCTGAATTCTTTCATGGTAGTTGTGCCGTTGACCAACTGCTGTAAGGCAAAGCGCACAGGTCTCTCTTCTTTAAAGCCAACAAATGACTGGAACAGGCCTCCTGTTAGTTGTGTGGTCTTGAACGAGGACCTCACCATCCCTTGGGTCATGCTGTCTTCTAAGTCTTTGACTATGTCGAAACAAGACTGTGGCAGTGTGGATACATACAACCTCTCTCTGAAGGTCCCTCCAAACGTACCTTCCTATAAAAATATAAAGAAAATTAAAAATATTTTGGTCAATCTTGTATGCTTTTTTATAAATAAAAAATTGAATACTTACGTTCTACAATAAATATAATTTCAATCATTAATTTTTTAGCCCAAAAATAAGTAAATATGTGATGTTTTTTTTCAAATTCACTACTTAAGTCTGAATTTTAAGGTATTGCACTGTGTGGTTCAGGTTATTATATTTATTATTGCATGTATGAAGAGGAAAAATATGTAAAAATGTTAAACAGATATTTTTTTTTCCCTCAAAAATTAATATTTTTTTTTATGTCTGAGAACCAAAATATCTGCAAATATCTTGTAACTGGAGACCTTAAGCATATACTTGATTTATAATTATTTGGGATAAAACTTTATACCTTTTCAATCTTTAATTCTACTAATATAACTATAAGAATGAACACATTTGTTAAATTTATCTCTTCTAAAATTAAAATATGGTATTGCTAATAAGGAAATTATCAAACAGAGTTGAATGTTAGTAAAATATATTTTTTTTTAAATTGAAAGTTTGATATTATTTTCATGATACGAATCAAATTCTAATTGAAAAATAAATACATACCATGCCCCTCTCAAAACCAAGAGAACTAGCACAAAGCTGTCTCCACTCCTTGTGGCTTGAATCCCAAAACTGGTTGTATACATAGTCTTCCTTTTTTGGGTGCAGCTCTCTCATGATCTGAAATTCATAAAGAAAATGGTGTTATTATATGTGCACCAATATGTGTTAAAATAAATTTACATTTCTATAAAAATCAGTATTAGTCCAGTCAATCGAGCATAAATTTGACCTTAACCTTAAAGTAATTGCAACAGAAGATTTTTAAGTTTTAATCTTTAGCATTATCCCCCAAATGGACACAGTAAAAAGTCTTGTAAAAATCTGAATTGAGGAAGACTAAAAAAATCACAATTTAAAATTTCTATGGAGATTTGCATTGAAAAGGGAGATAACTCTGCAAAAAAAGGCTGAAATATCAATAAAAATTGATACAAAATTAAAACTTTATCGCTTCTTTTCAACAGAAGGTATTGATTCTTGATATTTTAGCAATCTTTAGAGTATGAAAAACAAATCTAAAGATGTTTTCATATCTTTTATCAAATTTCACTCTAGATTTCGTAATTCATTAGATGACCATTTATTTTCAACATGTCAAGGTAAGGAATCTCGAATTAAATAAAAATAATTTATCATTTATTCCTCTTTTTGTGGTTTAAAGTTTCAATGAACAAAACAGTAGCTAAACAAAAATAACATACAGATACAAACATACCAAATTTTCACATAATTTTTTCAAAATGGTCAAAAAGCCACAAAGTTGCAATTTCTTACATGAAAAATGCACCCAATTTTTTTTAACCATAACCCATAATACGGTGAAGTATATTCCATGAACAGAAGATTATATAATATAGTCAAATACAGACTTATTACCCCATCAAAGTATCATATTTGACAGAAATTTTAAGAAAATACACCAAAAATTGACAAAAAAAATAATCAATTTAGTGGAGTTATCTCCCCTTCCAATGTTAATTTCCATGGGAAATAAAGTGATGATTTTGCATTTCCTAATCTCGATTTGATGGGAATTTTTTCTGTGTATTTTTAGGGCTTGATGCTATAGATTAGAACTAAAACATTTTCTGTTAAAATTAGTTCAAGGTTAATACTAAGTCTGGACTATATCTGACAGTAATTGGACTCAACATATAAAAAATTAAGATGTGGTATGGTTGCCAATGAGACAACTCACCAGAAGAGACGTTTGTTCGGACTTAGTTTTTGGTTATCATATAAAATATATGAGCAAGTTTATTTTTCTCTATGCATAAACATGATAAATATGTACCCTTGTACCTTGAACAAAAAAAATATAATGTATATATTGTATATCAATAAAAGAAATGTCAATGATAGAAATTATGCTGAAATTTGATCACAAGAATCCAATGGTGCAAGTATCAAATGACAAACATTTAAAAGAAACTGATTGTCACCAAACTAAACTAAAACTAAGCTTAAATTTTCCTTATCATAATCTAAATAATTGATGTAAGCTATTCTATAATTGTAGACTTGTTTTACATAAATAAGGCCGTTAGTTTTCTCGTTTGAATTGTTTTACATTGTCTTATCAGGGCCTTTTATAGCTTTTACTTCTTAAGCATGTTCAGAATATTATGTGAAGATGAGCTTCATTTTTTCATAGATTGCCTTCTAAATGTACTACATGATATTCAAAGGGAATATTTCTTTCAATACATTTCTAACAATTTTCAAATTATTAATAAATCTTATAAATTGTTATAGTTCGGCTGTTTTTTACTGTTTTGAATTAAGAAAACTCTTTATCATAAAATTGGCCCATTGACTCCTATTATAATTTTCTAGTGGTTTGAAAAAATTATTTTGGAACTGAGAATTATTAACTCGATCCTTTACATGTTTAAGGAGTTCAGGTATGAATGTTGAAACTAAGTTAATTAAATGATTTGAGAATGAATGCAAATAATGTAATTCTATTCTTTTATTCACAATATAAATTTGTGGGTTTTGGCTTAGATTCTGACCATTGAATGCTAGTAGGCATATTTACATGTGACTTTTATTTTTGTTGTTACAAACATTTTATGTAAATCAATCATGCCAATGGTATCTAATTTTGTGCACTTCATGGCCATGGGTCCTGTAATTTGTGAAATAAAATTATTTTAATTTATTTCATAGAATTTTGGCTACAATAATGTCCCCCCTCCCCAACTTATACTGAAAATCGAGTTGCACTTGACACTTGTCTCATTTATTATGCAGGATATCTATAATCGATTTAAGAGGATATATATATAGGGGCAGATATATTACTGAAAGATGAAACGTAGGCTCCCAACCACCTTTAATTGCCATGGCATGAGAATGACGACTTGATATTATTGAAAACATTTTGCTACCTCGTCCGTTTGTGTACCTTCGAAATATATCATTATGGTGACTCATTAAAATAATGTGTCGGTATTGTGTTAAGCATTATGTGGAGTAATCGAAAGATACCAAAGATGCAATCGTGTAATCCTGCTAAGATCTGTTCTCCCCAAATACACTTTCGTACCCGTTACGTAACACCTCACACTTTCGACCCACAGGTCCGTTCGAACCCTATACGTTCGCATAACAGTTGAAGTATTATAGAGGGTCTGGACGGGGTTAATTGATTAAAGAATAATGCCCTTAAAAACTGAAGAATAGAGAATAACAGGCCAAGAAAATTGATTAGAAACATTTGTGGTATAATTTTTGAAGATTAGAGAAAAAAGGGGTGAAAATTAAAGGTCTACAGAATAACAGGCCCCATCAAGACCCTCATTAATTAGTTTCAAATAATCCTGACTTAATAATTTTATTTGATTGTCAAAAATTATAAAATATTAAAAAAATGAAGATTAGAGAATAACGGGCAAAAAATGAAGATTAGAGAAATTTGTGGTCTAATTTTTTGAAGATTACAGAAAAAAGGGGGTTATATTTTTGAAGAAAAGAGAAAAAAAGGGGTGAAAATTAAATGTTTACAGAATTATAGACACGACCCCCCCCCCCCTCCCCCCAAATCAAGACCCTCATTAATATAGTTAAATAGTTTCAAATAAAGTTACGCCTGATTTACAAATCGGGAGCATTATTATGATAATTTTTTAGTAGTAAATAGTTTCAAATAAAGTAAAGCCTGATTTAAAAATCGGGGGTATTATATAATAATTTTTTTATTTGATTATTAAAATTGATAAACTATTGATTATGTCACTGGGTATACATTTGTATTGGCGTGACGGATTATTACCTCCCCTGTAAAAACTGAAAACTAGATCGAATGTCACTTTATTTTATACAATGGAAAATATTTTAATAGCAGTTTTCTTTTAACAAAAACAAGATTATTATTGTGAACTTTATTCAACTCCAGAATGCCTTTATTTTAAAACCATGAACAAAAATCCCAACTTACTTTTAGCAATTTCACTCATCTTATATACAATATATACTTTATTATTTATAGTGATCTAGAGTATAACCGACTTGAAGACTCACAATCAAATTAAACGTAAAAGCAACATAATGAATGTGTTTTTACCATTCATGAATAAAACTATTAAGTGAAATAGTAAGTTCAATCTATTATTAAAAATCCATGCAAGTACATACCTCTGAAAAAGCTACTGTGATGGTAACTGTCCTGGCAGCGGCTGCTGGTTTAACGTCTACTACTAAGTATTTCTTGTTGAAGTCTCTCTGTAAAACTAAGCAGTCTTTATCTGACGAAAACCACCAAAGTTTCTGCTGACTAGTTGAAGACTGTGATGCCATTGTAGAGTAGTATATGTTAATTAATCGAACGCAAAATATAAATGAACCGTAATGTGTATTTTTTTCTACCATATATATACCCATTGTACTATAAATTGTTAAAACAACAAGGATGACATGCTGGAAATTGTAATGAAAAGGGAGGTACCATTCTTTAGAATGAAAGCCTGTCACCATTCATTGTTTACACCTGTGTTTCGTCTTTCCCAGTGACATGTGTATTTGAAGGTAAATTCAAAGACACTGAGTGTTAGAAATACAAGTGATATAGGGTATCCATCCATAATACACAAGATCAGAACATACATCGAAAAACACAATACCTTTTCGTGTCATTACATGATAATAGTCACTAACAATATTTGTTTATTTTTTATTTATAAATTTTTCTTTAAGATCAGTTGCAAATTCTTATAATTTTACCTTTCATACGTCAAAGAAACTATGGTTGTCGTTATAAATCAAATTTCCAGTAAAAATACGTTAAAATATATAGATCGCAATATAAAAGAAAATCTATGAATATATGATATATTTTTTTCTTTGCAGACATATATTTATTTAACCAATACCTGAATTTACAAAAAGTGCATTGTTTAATTTAGATCATCACCACATAATATAGCTATAGAAAAGAGAAATGCAAATATAAACCTTAGAACCTGTACATTGTGTATTGATATTGAGGATGAAATGCATTTTATTTTATCATGTCCTGGTTTATTCCTTGAATGCCAACATCCTTTGTTCTACCGACAATTTACCTGTAAAATTATGTTGGCGTTCAAGGAATAGGTGCTAGTAGTTATCACAACAAAAGTGCATGCTTATCAAAACTAATTAAACAAATAGGTAAATACAGGTAGCTTAATCGAGTTCATGTTTGTCTAAAAATCATATGTTGCTGCTCCTGCTTGAACAAATATGGATTCTCTTAAAATGAAACTTTCAAAAGTGTTGCATCACAAAGTCAGGACTGTAAGGATTCCAGTTTGCACAAATTCTACAATAGACTCTTTGGACTTTGAAGTGGTTTTTTTCAATATTTCTATAGTTGTGTGTGCTGTAATATCCTACCATATTACTGATTAAATTTCCTGAAACTTTGTAAATGTGTTAGATTACTATTTTGTTTATTTCAGTTTGTTCAGGATATTCTCTTGGTTATACAATTACACCTTCTTTTTTTTTTTATTGTGAGTGATTCCTAAAAAAAACATTGTTTAGTTGTTTGTCGTGTTCTCAACTCATCTGAATTCTTTTTACCATATTTCATGAAATTTCTTGAAACTTTTGTAGAGTTTCCCGCTTAGAGGCTATCAAATTAATTTAATTATTTTTTTAATTTCATTAATTGTACAACTGAAATCTTCATATAGTTTATATTAACTAATAAAATATTTAAATTGATATGGAACTAAACAAATCTCTTATATCCTTTATTTAGTTTGAAATAGTTGTATTAAAATAAAATTTCATTAAATTTTTTAATATTTCTTATGTTATTAACATATATTCATTCCAAACATATTTTTTTTATAAAAAGTAATAAAACGTTTTAATTTTCTTTATTTCTTTAAAATTTATGATAATTTTACCCCTAAAATCTTCTATATTTCCTTATGAGAAAGTGATAAAATGTTGCAATTCTATAAAGTTCATTAATTATTTCTAACAGTGAAATACTTATAAAAACACCTATTGCTATTATATAAACATCTATTGAAATATTTTTGTTGGCATTCAAGGAATGGGTACCATATAAAATGTTGGCATTCGAGGAAGACACCCATGTCCTTTATTCAATTTTGCGCAAACATTTGATAAAACCATTTTATTGGCATAAACAATCTGTCTACACTTTTACAATTATTAAGCACAACCTAATGAGGAAAAAAGTTTATAGCGCAACTTACGAAAATATACATTTAGTGCACTAAACTCAGAAGTGACTGTTTTCATGCAGTAAGTTGATTTAATTTGTAATTCATTTTTTACATATCTATTTACTATTTGAAATTATATTTATATATTTTTATGTGTATTTGATACTTGTGTGTGTCTGTTTTATCATGAATTTATGATATTTTAGTAATCAATATTTAGTTATTATAATAATCATACATGTAACTATTTATATGATGTTAAACATTTGTTTAATTATATAGGAATTGAAAAGTGAAAATCCCAGCTATTATAGTAAATTTTATTTCGTTTTTAATTACAGTGCAGAAACATGAGGCAGATAAAGGTAGTCGACTTGCCGTTTGAAGACTGGAGTGATATTGAAGGCTCCGATACTAGTAAGTAATTATTTATTGCATTTATTCAGAAATCAATATTTAAACGGTTATATAGAATTAAAAAGATAAAGAAATAAATAGAAAGGATCCAGAAACAAGCAATTTGCCTACAATACTATATCTTTATTACCAAAGTCTATATAAACTATAGGTATACAATTATATCAACATCAATAATATATATAATATAACCACAATGGTATATATTAATAGATTAACCTTTCATTAACCGGTGGTCTTTCATAATATATTATAGTGGACCAGTAAATGTAGCTTTATAGCTCACCTGAATTATATCATCAAAGAAGTGTCTTAATTTTTTTCGGAGTAAACGGACAGAAAGTTACAAACTGAATAATACAGAATGTCATGAAATTTACAGAACAGAAAGTATAAAAAAAATGGTTTTTTTAACAATAATATGATTGTTATTGGTTTTTTTTTAAATACTAATTTCGTTTACAAAGTTGCTTTATATATTACCAGAGACATATGTCTCTGTATTATAGTATAATTTTTAAATAAAAAAAACAATCATCAGTGGCGGATCCAGAAATTTTCATATTAAAGTGGGGGCCCCCTGACTGACCTAAGAGGGGGCCCGCTCCAGTCATGGTCCCCCTACCCCCCTAAATCCGCCTCTGATTATGCTTTCAAAAGAAAAAATCGTATAAAACTTAGTTTTGTCCTTTCGTCTTGTGACTTTAAAATAGATGTCAGAGCGAATTTAGAGGGGGGCCAGGGGCCCGGGCACCCCTACTGAGCCTTTTCTGGGAACATTTTGCTTGATTATAATTATAGGGAATCATTGAAACATTCTTTTGCCGACAGCGGAAATATATATAAAATATGTTATTTTGTCTGCTCTAATGTCCGTGCTCGATATTTTGACAGCTTCTGGTAGGTTAGAGGATATAAAAGGGTTTAACACTTTGGTTTATATTCATGTTATTACAACACATAAAAAAAATAAAAAAAAAATAAAAAATGACCATTATTTCAAAAACAATTTTACTTCTGTCAAAAAAACAAATTTATTTTAAAATATTTTTGACTTTTGAAGATATGTGAAATATTTTACTGTAATGATTTAACAAATTTATGATCATGCAAAGAGATTTGTAACTTTAATTTATTCTAATAACCAAGAACGTGTAACTAATAGACGTTGTAACATACATCGTGATAAACATAGTCAACATACAGTAAAAATATAATCTCAAAAAATTATTACCAATTAAATCTTTCAGCAATTTTTGGTGAGGTCTGTTTTCATTATCTTATGGGTTAAACACAAATACAATTTTTTATGATTTTAATATGGTAAGAATACACTTCGTCAGAAATTAAAGAACTATATCATGGCCAAATAAACAATAAAAATTCAGACATTTCTGCATCTTATGGCATCTATTTTATAAAAATCGATCAAAGAGCTACTTCGTAATAATTTCTTGAAAAATATTGTTAGTTTTATATCTGATAGGACCTTTTTTTAGTGTGAATCTCACTTTTGTCCAACGATCTACAGTGGCGGATCCCGGCAGAACTTTTTTCATAAAAGGGGGGGGGGGGGGGGGGCTGGGCGCTAACTGACATAAGAAGCCTAAGCAGGGCGCCGCTACAGTGACGCTTCAGTAATTCCCTTTATCAACCAAATTTCCCCCACAAGATTTTTTTTGGGGGGGGGGGGGGGGGGTCCCTATAATGTCTCCTTGATCCGCCTTACCCTATGATGACTATGATCATAGATAGGCGCTGCCTGTAAAATAGCTGTTTGATAGTGCACCTCAATAATAGGAGGATGATACAAAAGAGTATAGATTCAACTAGTCTGCAGATGCTGAAACATCCCCATTTAAATTCAAGTGAAAACTTTTGGAACAAGCTGATACACAGCCGTTGATTACAGGTTTGATGTCTTGAAAAAAGTAAAACCCTGACACATATGCTTAATACAACGATCAAAGACACCAAAAGTTTTGAAAACTTGATAATGTATACTGTAATATTTCAATTTTTATTTGATAAAGCACATGGCATTGGTAGTCCAAATAATAAGGCAGCAACCGTTTGATTTTCTGGGGGGCCATGGATTTTTTTTCTGGACAAACTTTGTTTTTCGCCTCAGAAAACAATCTATTTTTTTTGGTGACAAGACAAGTCGACAATTTTTTCTTTTACTATTAGTATTACATATAGTGGCAGCTGAGGGTGAAACAAACAACTTTTTTTTTCTTTTTCTCAGGGTTGCATGAAAACAAATTATTTTTTTCTCCAAAAACTGGAAAACTTTTTTTCTCCAAAAAAATCCATAGCACCCCCTTTTTGACTTTTTGCAGACACTTTTTGTGGTCCTCAAAAAGTAAAAAAATAGCACAAGGACCTAAAAGCTACGATTCTGCAACCTCCCCACCCCCACCCCCCCACCCCCCCGAAAATCAAATGGTTTCTGCCTTATGACGTCTTGAAAGGCTATTAAATAATTATTTTTTTTTTACGCCCCACAGGCTATTATATATTTTTTCTTGGAACAAACTCAGACAAAAAGTCACTTCAGTTTTGTGATTATTTTTCATGCAAACAAGAAAACACTTATTTTAAGAATATTTTTTTTTTTTCTTTATTTTAAAAGTAATAAATTAATAATCATGTTAATGAAGCAACTTTGTAATAAAAACTTATTCAATAAATGAAGGCGAGTATAATTGAGGAGTTTTTTCCAATGATGGATGACCTAGAACTTTAGTAGTCTATTGTGTTACATTGTCATTTCGGGGTCTGTTATAGCTGACTATGCTGTGGCCTGTATGGGGTTTGCTTATTGTTGAAGGCCATTGAGATGACATATATTTGTTAATTTCTGTGTCATTTTGGTCACATTGTCAATCATACCGCATCTTCTTTTTTATGCATATTGAATTCTTACACAAAATATAAAGTGTTTATAATAAATTCCGTTTTAACTAAGACATGTTAGAGCATACACAATGCAAATTTGTCAGGGTAAACACGCACCCCAAATAGTGAATTTAAACTTGTAAATCAATTAAGTTAGTTTGTAAAGTTGTCAAGGTACAAACTATTGAAAGTTTTTTATCTTAACAAATCAGGGGGAAAATCATAAGCATTCGTTGAATATAAAACTTTTGTATTGAGAGAATATGATGCAACTAACTTATCCTGCTTGAATCTCACTTCCATCTCCTCTTGGGTGAGTAGGTGACTTAGACATACAGAAAGGATACTTTTACTTAAAAATAATTGAATAAATTTACAAATTTTAATTTGTAATGCACAGATTCTTTTCATGATTAAAATGTAATAGTTTTCATTTATCAAGACTTAAATGGTTTATGGACAAATTCTTTAACTTCTACATGCTTTATGTCGGTAAACGTACAGAAAGTTGCAAGACATAAATTTGATAGGACAAAAAGTCACAAATGATTTTTTGACAATTGTTTGAATAATATGACAGAGATGTCTTGAAATATTTAATTTTTAATAGCTATATTTATAATAAAGATTAAAAATATGTCATTATACTTGAAAAATGAAGATTTATTTAATTTTAATCATGTAAACATGGTAAAGGATTCATTTCTTGGCACCACGAAGCCATTTAAGGGGGCTCATTCTGGGTATAAATGAATTTTTTTCTAATATATAGGATTTCGCTATATTTTTTCATAAATGAACTTTATCATATACTTAAAAGAAAAATGAAATAAAAAAAATGGGGTCACCATTCATTTAAGCTAAAATCTGCCTCTGGAAAAAACATACATTTTTGTTAATGTCCTTTTTTTCTGTTGAACTAATAGGAGAAAAAGAGGAAATATCGAAATAAAATAATAACCTAATATAAGAAATCACTTAAATTTTACAATAATTTAGTTTATGTACAGCTTATTTGAAAACAATAATTAAAAATATAGGTCACCGATGAGTTAAAAAAGATATTTCAAATTTCAGGCCAAAAAATGGCATTTTCGCACCAAAGGGAGATAATTTGGAGCTTTTTCAAGTTTTAAAGTCATCTGAGGCCAAACCAAATCATTTTTGTGGGTTGTTTTTTGTACCATTTCATAAAGTAACAACTTATAGTGTAATAAATAAAATTTGTAATGAAGAAGTAAAGGTTTAATTTTTTTGCTAAAATTTTTGTACCCAGGAGCCTCCTTAAGTACAAAACCACTTTGACATTTTGTTTTTTTTAACAATTATTTGATCATCTTTGATAATACAATAATTGAAGTAAAATACCAAAATGCTTTTGTAAAAATGAGGGTTTTATTATTCAGTGAAAATAATCGGAAAAACGAATTGTGATTTTTAAGTTTTGATTGTGACTTTGTCCTGTGACTTTCTGTCCTACATTCCTGTATGTCCTGTAACCTTTGGTCCTTTCAAATTTGTGATTTTATGTTGTGCCTATGATTTCTGTCTGTTAACTTACAGACAAGACTTATCATCAAAGATTGCGGAATAATCAAATCCATTTAGAAAAATTTCTTTAAATTTTTATTTAGTTATACCTTTGACTTATAATGAAAAATAGTGTAAAATTTTGAAATAAAGGAAAAGAAGGACCCTTAATACTTGTAATAATTATACTGTATGAAGTCTTATAAGTCAGAAGGACAAATTTGGTAATTTTGTTAACCTTTAAAGCCCTATACATGAGGGTAGTAATGGGGGTACCTTCATGATGTACAACAGTAAAAATTCTTGCCAAATGACATTAAAGGTATAGTTAAGTGCATGACAATGAAATGAACACTTTTTAGACGATAATAAAATGAGCTAAGTTTGACGAATCACACTATTTGACGCCTGACGGGGAAGGGCATTATCACCCTCGTATATTTACATGTAGATATATATATATCTATATATAAATCAAATGTGGATCATTGCTTTACAACCAAAGATATATATAAAAGAAGAATACAACTGTTATTATAACTTTTTGGTGTCTTATGTGTTGACTCAGATAAAAACACTTTCTTTAAACATGTCAAATGTGCTGTACTCTTGATGACCTACAAAAGACCTAACAATGGGTGAGTTTCCTGAATTATCAAATTACATATATTATCTTTTTTTTTCTCTTTCTTGTAGGAAGTAATACTGTAGATGATAACAGTGATGATAACCTCTTTACCACAGTAGGATATGCAAGATCAGAGGGTCAGTTCAAAAACTTTTTTCAGCAGAATACTGTAAACCAACTTATTTTCGCGGATACTTTATTTCGCGTTTTACCCTTTCTTGACCACTTCGCGGCTATTTAATTTCGCGATTATCTGATTTATTTGATGAATTTTATTTAGGAAAAATCAAAGATTGACATATTCGCGACGATTTATATTCGCGTTATTTTTCTACTCGCGAAAGTCGTGAAAATAAGTCGCTCGCGAAAATAAGTTGGTTTACAGTATTACATAAAGTTTTCATGAATCATCTAATCAATGTGAAGCACAAATATAAAATTTTGATACTGGTTTACATGTGAAAACTGGAGTGGTATCATTAAATGATAATGAATGATCTTTGTTCATATTGTTTCAATTAATCTGTCCGTCTATGACATGTATGATATATAGAAGGAAGATGTGGTATGATTACTAATGAGACCAACACCTCACAAGAGACAACTCTTCACGATGTTCACAAGAGACCCAATAACATTGAATTTGGCAACTATAACAAGTCACCTTACATCTTTCAACATTCAGCAAAACCCATACTGAATAGCTATTAAAGCTTAATATAAGCATGATAAGTCTTTACATTTAAGGAGGATTAACCTGATTCACTAACTATGCTAATGTTATATAGAAAAATAGGTTAATAGAAATGTGATAGTTTGAAAATAATGCTTTCCAAGGTTCCTGTAATTGTTACAATAAGTTCCTTTGTGATACGATTAACTTCATACAAATGAAATCTAAAATTGAATATTAAAATTACAGTTTGAGATGATTATATTATCAAGTACATTTTTTTTCAGTTTTGAGTGAAGATGACAAATACCAATCTTCAGAAGAATCTGATCAAGGTATGTGTTTAATATAACAGATCCAAATTAAACCAGAGCCATGTATTTTTTTTAACTATAGATTTTTTTACTGATAATTTGTATAATAATAAAGATTCTGTCAAGTTGGAACTCAATGATTAGAAGGGAAAATGTTCTTAAAGTCAATATCTACCTTCTTCCTGTTTTCATCCAAATTTATATTTATCAAATGTTTCATTTATAACAGTTAATACCCTCAAATAACACTTTTAAAACCTTTAAATTGAAAACTATTAGATATTGTTTTTGGTTGCAAGAAGCTATTTTGGCTTTAAGAAGCCTCTTGTTGAATAATGTTCCTGCCACTGAGGTGAATTGATGTAAATTGCTATCAGAACAAGTTATTATTTCCTGTCATTTATTTTTCAGAAGTGCAGAATAACATGCTTACAAATCTGACGAATGTGATGAAAAATCGAAAGCCAGGAAGAGCAGGTAAACATAACTAGAGGCTCTCAAGAGCCTGTATCGCTCACCTGATTCTACTTGGGTTTTTGAAATCATATGAAAAAATATAAAATTTGGCTAAAAGTGACAACACAACCTCATTGATAAGGAAAGGAACATGTTTAATTTCATTCAAAAGTCCCCCACTGGCGGCCATCTTGGATGGCGGATCGGCTACAAAGTAACAACACTTTGTCAGCACCTCATAAGGAACATTCATGCCATGTTTGGTTTTATTCCATTCAGTGGTTCTCTAAAAGAAGTCATTTGTATGCATTTCCCATAGGGTCCTATGTTAAACTAAGTCCCCTGCTGGCGGCCATCTTGGATGATGGATCTGTTACAAAGTAACAACACTTGGTCAGCACCTCATAAGGAACATTCATGCAATGTTTAGTTTTATTCCATTCAGTGGTTCTCTAAAAGAAGTCATTTGTATGCATTTCCAATAGGGTCCTATGTTAGGCTAAGTCCCTGCTGGCGGCCATCTTGGATAATGGATCGGCTACAAAGTAACAACACTTGGTCAGCACCACATTAGGAACATTCATGCCATGTTTGATTTCATTCCATTCAGTGGTTCTCTAAAAGAAGTCATTTGTATGCATTTCCCATAGGGTCCTATGTTAAACTAAGTCCCCCGCTGGCGTCCATCTTGGATAATGGATCGGCTACAAAGTAACAACACTTGGTCAGCACCACATTAGGAACATTCATGCCATGTTTGATTTCATTCCATTCAGTGGTTCTCTAAAAGAAGTCATTTGTATGCATTTCCCATAGGGTCCTATGTTAAACTAAGTCCCCCGCTGGCGGCCATCTTGGATGATGGATTGGCTACAAAGTAACAATACTTGGTCAGCACACCATAAGGAACATTCATGCTATGTTTGGTTTCATTCCATTTAGTGGTTCTCTAGAAGAAGTCATTTGTATGCATTTCCCATAGGGTCCTATGTTAAACTAAGTCCCCCGCTGGCGGCCATCTTGGATGATGGATCGGCTACAAAGTAACAACACTTGGTCAGCACTCCATAAGGAACATTCATGCTATGTTTGGTTTCATTCCATTTAGTGGTTCTCTAGAAGAAGTCATTTGTATGCATTTCCCATAGGGTCCTATGTTAAACTAAGTCCCCCGCTGGCGGCCATCTTGGATGATGGATCGGCTACAAAGTAACAACACTTGGTCAGCACCCCATAAGGAACATTCATGCTATGTTTGGTTTTATTCCATTCAGTGGTTCTCTAAAAGAAGTCATTTGTATGCATTTCCAATAGGGTCCTATGTTAAACTAAGTCCCCCGCTGGCGGCCATCTTGGATGATGGATCTGCAACAAAGTAACAACACTTGGTCAGCACCTCATAAGGAACATTCATGCCATGTTTGGTTTCATTCAATTCAGTGGTTCTCTAAAAGAAGTCATTTGTATGCATTTCCCATAGGGTCCTATGTTAAACTAAGTCCCCGGCTAGCAGCCATCTTGGATGATGGATCGGCAACAAAGTAACAACACTTGGTCAGTACCTCATAAGGAACATTCATGCCATGTTTGGTTTCATTCCATTCAGTGGTTCTCTAAAAGAAGTCATTTGTATGCATTTCCCATAGGGTCCTATGTTAAACTAAGTCCCCCGCTGGCGGCCATCTTGGATGATGGATCGGCTACAAAGTAACAACACTTGGTCAGCACCTCATAAGGAACATTCATGCCATGTTTGGTTCCATTCCATTCAGTGGTTCTCTAGAAGAAGTTCAAAATGTAAATTGTTAACGACGACGACGACGGACGACGACGGACGACGGACGACGGACGACGACGACGGACGACGGACGCCAAGTGGTGAGAAAAGCTCACTTGGCCCTTCGGGCCAGGTGAGCTAAAAATTCATTTTATTATTCCCCACCTACAATAGTAGAGTGGCATTATGTTTTCTAGTCTGTGCTTCAATTTGTCTGTCCGTTCGTCCCACTTCACAATGCTTCAGGTTAATGATAATGCAAATGGGGCTTAAATTCCTTGTACTTTGGACACATTTATTTGTTTATAAATAAAAAGAGATGTTGAGTATTCACCAGTAAGACAGCGTTCCAACAACAGTAAATAACAAAATGACAGTTGTCAGTCAGGGGTACTACCTGTACAAATTTTTTATTTACTTGAAGAGGTAAAAAAAATAATTTAAGTGAATTATAATTTGTGAATAATCTCCCTTGAATTTTCTCAAAAAAATTACTGATATAAGTGATATTTTTTTACAATCCCAACAAATATCTCAAATATTGAAATGTCAAACATGCCGTTTTAATGATTTTTCCCAGCTTAGCACATAATTTTTTATTAGAGTTCAATGTTTCATCTCATTAGATCAACAAAGAAACTGATTGTGCAAATATGTAAAGTATTAAGTATCAAAGATTAAAATTATGTTATTTTCTTAGTTTGATATTATTTTTTTTTATTGCTTACTGGAATAAATAAGCTGTCTAGTTATAATCAAAGTTAAGTTATTCTTGATAATGCTGATTTGTATTCAGGTCGAGTGTATTAATCTTATAAATATTGACAATTTACATTTTTAAGAAAGAATATGATTTGTTTGTTTTCAGCAAGGAAAAAACCAAAGCGTAAAGGAAAAATACAGGTCTTGGAAACATCATTTGAAACAGTCAACAAAGTACATGATGGCATCTGCTGTGAGAAGGAATGTGTAAAAAAGATAACAAGGAACACAGTGATGAAACTACGTAAAGCATTTTACAGCATGACTCAAAGAAAGCAATCAAAGTTCATTCTTGATACTCTTCAGTAAGTTCTACTGTTTAAATAATATGTAGCAAAGGAAAAATGAATACAGTCCTAAGCATTCTAATTACTGTAAATTCAGAAATTATTGCGTGCATTTATTATTGCGATTTTGTCATTTTAAACTTTAATGCGATTTTAATTTTTACGATTTTAAGAAAAGTCATGCTTAATTCAGTAAGAATATTACAAAATGCAAGTTATAATTATTGCGTTTACAAGTCTGTCGCATTATTCGCAATGATAAAAACCTCGCAATAATTTCTGAATTTACAGTAGATATTAAAGTCACTTGAAAAGGAGTTTCAAAACATTTTAATGTTCAGGATATTTTTGCACGCATATACATGTACTCAAATAAGTCCTATATTCTGTATGCAATTCTTTAAAGCCCCATTCCGTTGTACTGTTCATCCAATGTTTGAATATATAAGAAGAAAAAAAAATCTAATTGAGGACCAAAGCAAATTTAAGCAGAAATTGACATTGAAACTTTTGCTTATTCTACATGTATTAGTTTGTGATTTAATGGGTCAGTTTATGGGTAGTAGGTCAATGATATTTGGTATGCAGTTGTATAAGCATTGGCATATCTCAATTCCATGGAGATAATTAGATAATATTAATTTTGAGTCATAGTTAAATTTGTTATTTATGTTATTTGCATGACTTTATTAGTTTATACACTTATGATATTAATTTTCAGGAAATCGTATGCAGTTGAAGACATCAGTCCAACTTTTGTAGTTGATCAGAAGCGTGTTTGCCAGGATGCTTGGAAATTGGTGCATGGAATTAAAGAAAGAAGGTATTTGTACTGAAAATTTGTCTTCTTTGGTTATATTGAAAGTTGTATAATTAGATGGATATATTAAAGGAATGACTTATATTTTCTGCATGTCTACGAAGAAATATCATAAAAAATGTGGTGCACACTTAATAATGCACATAGATGGTTATTTCGAATAGACTGACAAAATATTACAGTTATATCTTATAATTTAATTCTCAATTCCATTTTTTACTAGCGTAAATCATGAAAAAAACGTTGATGACATCATGGTCACATGATAAACAAAATGATGTCAGCCAATCAGTATATGTGTTTCTTCCAAAATTAAGTTATATTAATTAAGCATGTCATAAGGCTCAAAAAATCATATTATAATTTGTGGATCATTGACTCATTATGGCACCTTTGATTGTAAAAAACAGAAAGAAGGCAGAAATTATAATAACCGAAAAAAAAGCCACACTTATTAAAGGAGACAATTAAATATATTGGGTTTGTACAGAATAAAACATTTTTAGCTCACCTGGCCCGAAGGGCCAAGTGAGCTTTTCTCATCACTTGGCGTCCGTCGTCGTCGTCGTCATCCGTCGTCGTCGTCCTGCGTCCGGCGTTAACTTTTACAAAAATCTTCTCCTCTGAAACTACTAGGCCAAATTAAACCAAACTTGGCCACAATCATCATTGGGGTATCTAGTTTAAAAATTGTGTCCGGTGACCCCGCCAACTAACCAAGATGGCCGCCATGGCTATAAATAGAACATAGTGGTAAAATGCAGTTTTTGGCTTATAACTCAAAAACCAAAGCATTTAGGGCAAATCTGACATGGGGTAATATTGTTAATCAGGTTAAGATCTATCTGCCCTGAAATTTTCAGATGAATCTGACATTCCGTTGTTAGGTTCCTGCCCCTGAATTGGTAATTTTAAGGAAATTTTGTTGTTTTTGGTTATTATCTTGAATATTATTTTAGATAGAGATAAACTGTAAAAAGCAATAATGTTCAGCAAAGTAAGATCTACAAATAAGTCAACATGACCGAAATGATCAGTTGACCACTTTAGGAGTTATTGCCCTTTATAGTCAATTTTTAACCATTTTTCGTAAATCTTAGTTATCTTTTAGAAAAATCTTCTCCTCTGAAACTGCTGGGCCAAATTATTTGAAACTTGGCCACAATCATCATTGGGGTATCTAGTTTAAAAATTGTGTCCGGTGACCCCGCCAACTAACCAAGATGACCGCCATGGCTATAAATAGAACATAGGGGTAAAATGCAGTTTTTGGCTTATAACTCAAAAACCAAAGCATTTAGAGCAAATCTGACGTGGGTAAAATTGTTAATCAGGTGAAGATCTATCTGCCCTGAAATTTTCAGATGAATTGGACAACCTGTTTTTGGGTTGCGGCCCCTGAATTGGTAATTTTAAGGAAATTTTGCTGTTTTTGGTTATTATATTGAATATTATTATAGATATAGGTAAACTGTAAACAGCAATAATGTTCAGCAAGGTCAGATTTACAAATAAGTCAACATGACCAAAATGGTCAGTTGACCTCTTTAGGAGTTATTGCCCTTTAAAGTCAATTTTTAACCATTTTTCGTAAATTTTATATATCTTTTACTAAAATCTTCTTCTCTGAAACTGCTGTGCCAAATTGATCCAAACTTGGCCACAATCATCTTTGGGGTTTCTTGTTTAAAAAATGTGTCTGGTGACCTGGCCATCAAACCAAGATGGCCGCCATGGCTAAAAATAGAACATAGGGGTAAAATGCAGTTTTTGGCTTATAACTCAAAAACCAAATAATTTAGAGAAAATCTGACATGAAGTAAAATTGTTAATCAGGTCAAGATCTATCTGCCCTGAAATTTTCAGATGAATTGGACAACCTGTTTTTGGGTTGCGGCCCCTGAATTGGTAATTTTAAGGAAATTTTGCTGTTTTTGGTTATTATATTGAATATTATTATAGATATAGGTAAACTGTAAACAGCAATAATGTTCAGCAAAGTAAGATCTACAAATAAGTCAACATGAACGAAATGGTCAATTGACCCCTGTAGGAGTAATTGACCTTTGTAGTCAATTTTCAATCTGCTTTCTTTGTTTAATATTCACATAGACCAAGGTGAGCGACACAGGCTCTTTAGAGCCTCTAGTTTTTTTAATTTGAGGTGAACATGTAATGATATTGCATAGGGCAGATTAAGTTTTACCCTTGTGTCTGTAAGTCTACAAACGTCCTCATGTGTATGTGTCAAGAAATTGGTTCCTGTTCTCTAAAAGTAAATTTGCTTTTACCAAACGTTATGAAACTTATACACAATGCTTATTTTAACAAAACACAGATAAAAAAAGAAGATGTGGTATGATTGCCAATGAGACAACTTTCCACAAGAAACCAAATGAAAACAGAAATTAACAACTATATGTCACTGTTATGCCTTCAACAATGAGAAAAGCCCATACCACATAGTCTACCACATAGTCAAGTTTGAATTTTTGTAGCGTTTCAGTTCTCTTACTTTATTTGCCTTAGTATACCAAATGTTATGAAAATTATACATCATGCTCATAACCACAAAACTCAGTTCAAGTATGAATTTTGGAAAATTAACTTTAACCATTCTTGAGTGTTACCCCTTTACATGCAGGACAGGCTCCATCTGTCATGTCTGTGTCATGGGACACATTCCCAGTTGTTTTTTTCAAGAAAGTTGTTAGAAAATATATTTTGATTTTTTAGGCCTAAAAAAAAAAGATATGTGTTTCCGGTAACATCATTTTGAAAAATAGGGTCGGTAGGTCGGAATTCTTTGCAAGAGGAAGCAAGAGAGAAAAAATATTATGTCATCTATCAGAAGCCTGTGTCAAAAACAGGGTCGGTTGATAAATTTTTTTTATTTTTTTTTTGGAAGATCCAATAAAAAAGTTAGGGTCGGGGCTAAAAAACAGGGTCGGTCGGGTTACCGGAAACACGGATCTTTTTTTTCTCGGCCTTATGGAGAAAATTTCAGAGTTTATGGTGGAAAAAAAAAGATGCCTAGTCTAAATATTAGGAAATATATGATTTTTTAAAGCAATTGCTTTTATGCCGTCGCGTATGGCCATCTTTGTGACCCAGATCAGAGACTCCGCCCAGATCAAGCCATAGTATTTTGTTAAACAGGCTCCTGGTCAGTCATTCTTTAACACCTATGTATGTTTTCTAATGCAATACATAGCTTGAAACTTTAAAAAAAAGTTAGTGGATTTAAGAAGTTTCAGAATATGTTCTTGTAGATGCATTTTTGTATTTAAAGGGTCAACCGTTTGACTATCAAATAACATAGAAGTCCGAGTGAAAAAAAGTACATTTTTATAAATGCGATTCCGTTTTCCGCCGTTCGTACGATGTTTCAACAAAATATGGATTCATTTCAGTTGTTGATTTAGTATTGAAAATTTAACTGAATTATCTCCTAATAAATACGGTTTTTTATGTTTAATTTGTGTTTCTTTAAGAGGTCAGGTGCTCTTGTTCATTCATAAAATTATCGTTCATTCATACATTTATCGTAAAATCAAAATCACTACACAGGTTAATGCGTAGTGTCAAATTATTACCTGTAATCTAAAAATAGACAAACTTTATTTGCGCAAATAATTTAGCGGAACGAAACCCTTGTTGAAAACACATAACAATAAGTTCGTTTTCCTTTTCTGTCAAAACTCCGTAATATTTATCGATCACCTTACTAATGAAATGGACCCGTCCGAACGTAGTAGATGCCAAGTCGGTCCAGATGAAGAGATATTTACAATTTGGAATTTTCTAGTTTATTAATACATAGATTGAAAAAAAGTACGTCTTTTTAAATATCATGATCAAAACTGGGTTTGCATAACAAATGTCAGATGAAACCATTATCCTCGTCTTTTCAGTGAACAAGTCTACTATACGTTTGTTGACACTCGACGGTCCACCGTGTTAGCAATTTTATTTCACATGTTTTCGAAATATTGAAGATCATTTTTCGCAATGTTTCCTGAAAATTGATAAATATCAAAACAACGTAGAGCTGTTTGTTCTTGTTCGTATAATAAAATTGAGAATGGAAATGGGGAATTTGTCAAAGAGACAACAACCCGACCATAGAAAAACATACAACAGCAGAATTAAGGTCACCAACAGGTCTTCAATGCAGCGAAAAATTCCTGCACCCGGAGTCGTCCTTCAGCTGGCCCCTATACAATATATATACTAGTTCAGTGATAACGATTTAATGTCATGTTTGTCTATGATGACCCCCCTTTTCGGGATTGCATGAGAATTGTAGTTATCTCGTACCCACATGCACTTGTTTCTATCCATAGGAAGGTCGACTATCCATATAAAACTATTTATAGGGATAATAGACCTTCCTATGGATAGAAACAAGTGCCTGTGCTCGTATCGCATCAGAAGGACACATATCAACTGAGTAATAATGTTTGGAACTTAGTTTTAAAAATGATGACAAAGTATTATTATGAAAATATTTTTATTAAGCTGAAATATACATTTATTCTTTACATGCTTATGTCTTGTAAGATATTTTATTTCTTTCCCGTTTTTTAACATTTGCGTCTGGAAAGTTGAAATGTTTTAACTTAATCATTTGTGTTAATGGTTAAATATAAATTAATAATGAAAATTGTTAAAATTAAATCAATAAAGGAAATTATTGCCAAGGAAGTTACAAACACTACCAGGGGATAATCCATGATGATTTCTTTTTGAGTTATATGTTTCAGCACATGTATATTTGACCCCAACTTTAGCCTGGTAAACGTGTTGTCTCCTTGTGAAATATAAAACATATTAAAAATGACTTTCTACTAAAGTCTTTTATTTATATAAAGTTAAAACCTTCTTACTTTTAACTAGACAACACTCATGTCAGGTTTAATTCTTGTATATATGTGGATGAAAAATAAAAGTCCCCAAACATTAACATGGCAGCAATTGCTTTTACAGCCTTTAAGGCTTTGATTATTTAAACAATGTCAAGGGAAGACTATATATTGAAGTGCTAGATTAAGTAATAACTGCTTTTATTTTCAGGTTTAGGTATATCAAATCCAGACTACATGAAAACAGATTGCCAGAAGATTACAGGACAGGTCAACAGTATCTCAGCACAAGATATATTTCAGCAATGATGTATTTTAAAGAATATGCAGAAAACTTTGGGGAACAGCAACCAGATTGTCCAGAAATCCACCTTCCATCTTGTTTGACGAAGATAGCTGTATTCAAAGATTATAAGCTTCAATGTGATGTGTCACAACAGCCTAGCATAAGTTTATCAAGCTTTTATGAGATGTGGCGTAAAGAATTTTCACATGTAAAGTTAAGAAAGGTATTTAAATTTTATTTTTTTTATAGTCTTTTAGTCTGTTATGTCAGCAGTTTTAAAATGTTTATACCAACTGAACATTCAACTACATGTACTTACTTAATTGATCTTTGGGTTGATTATTGTCTTGTCCAGAAAATTTGATCAATTATTATAAGAATAGAACATTTTTTTTTATTCATATCAAATAATTGCAAGGTATATATGTTTTAAAAAAAAAGATTGCCGAACCATGACCATATTTCATGGATCAGTGGTTACTTGTTCAATAAGTAGAATGCACTCTTCTAATATATTTTGACAATACTACATGTACTATGAGTTTTTGTGTAATACATTTTCCATGTTTTCGAGTATTACTGAACAAAATGACTTCATATTTAAGCAGCAGTGATGATTTATATTTGTAATTGCAAGACATTTACTTCTTCTTTTGCAATTCATTTAATTGGTCATGTAAGATGAAAATTCATTTGGTTAATTGTATGGTACACTTTGCAAACATGCAGCCTTAACATGCTTAACTTCATCGTTCTATGTACAAAATTTGGAAAAATATACTCTTCATATATGACAATTGACACTTTTTTTGTTTAAATTTAATAGCACCAGAAGCTGTCAAAATGTACAGAGTGTACACTGTTTAAAGAAGCACTCCTTACAAAGCTCACAAAAGAACAAAAAGAAGAATTACTGATGAAGAGGAAAGCACATTTTGCATTGCAACTGTAAGTAAATATCTGGGTATAATCTTGGCTAATTAGCAAAATCTTAAAAGTATGAATTGTTTATTAAGTTGTAGTTTGTATTATATGTTATATAAAAAAGAAGATGTGGTATGATTGCCAATGAGACAACTCCAGAAGTGACCAAATGCGACAGAACTTAACAACTTTAGGTCACATAATGTTCTACAAGAATGAGTAAAGCCCAAACCGCATAGTCAGCTATAAAAGGCCCCCATAAGACAATGTAAAACAATTCAAACGAGAAAACTAACGGCCTTATTTATATAAAAAAATGAACGAAAAACAAATATGTAACACATCCACTGAATTAGAGGCTCCTGACTTATGTCCTTCACTGGAAAAGTTTGTCAATTATGCTTGCCTTTATGATGTTATTTACCCTAACAAACCAAAGTTTGTCAATTATGAAAAATGTATCACAATTCAAGCGAGAAAACTAACAACCTAATTTATGTACAACAAAAATGGGATATTTTTCAACATTTTATAGCAATATGTAAAAACAAAAATTTCCTGATTTTTGAAGCTGTTATCTGGTTTTTATGTTTTTATGTTTTAAATTCTACCTAATTTTAAATGAATAATTGCCTAAAAATGAAGATCATTATTTGGCATACTTTTGCCAACCTTACTTCAATGTATTTAGATATAAGGAGATGTATGAGTACATTTAAAGTGTCAATTTGTAAAAGTAAACCATTATAGGTGAAGGTACGGTTTTCAGCACAGAGCTTTGACTCACATTGAACAGCAACCTATAAAGGAATAAAAAATTACAGGTTTAAAAGCATTAAAACAGGGAAACTAACAGTCTAATCTATATAAAAAAGTATATTTTTATATATATATAATGGATGAATTTTAAACACATATTCAGTTTGGCTGAAAGTTTATTTAGTCTTATCAACTAAAAAGACATAATTTTGTCATGTGACTTTGTTATCAATGTTTTTCATGTTTACTTGTTATAAAGTAAACATATAAGGGATGACTAATATTTTCTTGTCTATTCAAAATAGCCTAAAAAATGTTGTACACTCTTATAAATAATCTGTTATGCAAGTAATTAAATGAGGACCACATTGTTGAAAAACTTTGTTTGTCATTATACTTTGGTTGCTTATATTATATTTTTGGTAATTTCAGCCTAGCAAGACAGAAATATTATAAACATCGAGCAAAAGCTAGATCCAGTCCTCAACACTATCTGTCATTGATAATAGATAATATGGACCAGGCAAAAACCACACTTCCAAGATTCTCATTGAATTCAAAGGTATGTCAACCAGATTCAAAACAAGATCTACAAAACTGTCAATTTGTACCATTTTTTCGTGTTATGATGAAATCTTCAGTAATTGCTCTGAATGTACAATTTGTACCCTTTTTTGTTGTTTTTGCCTTTCATCTTAATAACAATACATGTAGTAATATATATATACTAAAATGTTATCCTAAAAAGCGTCCCATGAAATTATGTCTTCTTGGAACTATCTTGTTCATTGTTGAAATTTGGTTCACAGGACAGAACATCACATTTGTAAACTATAAAATAGTGTCTCCCTTAGTGAAGAATTGTCTCTAGTATGTGGACATGAATGTTTTATAAAAGTTTGTCACAGAGGTAAATTTTTCATAGTGTGGCTATTTTTTCTGTCCCTAAAAGGAAATAATTTAGCAATCATTAAAATGTTTTAATAAATTTAATAGTTAAATCATAATTGAAATTTAAATCAAGACACCACAAATGTAAACAAAATGGAAAGTGATGAATATAAACAGCTATAGACTTTTTGTTTGATGGTCAATACCTTCCAAGGTTTAATAATAATAATTAAAGAAAACCATTAATATGGAAGGCTAAGCAATTTGAAATTAAATAAACACAATGACACTTTTACACAGAAGTGGACAATAATTAATAATAAAATTATGTCCTGGTCAAATTTCACAGGTCATATCTGTGAAACTTTTTCCATGGGACATCATCTCATGGGGCACATTATATAATCCTACAACATAAGATCTTTGTTCAACATGGTCAAAATTATAAGTATTTTTAAATTACTTGAAATTTTAAAATGCTATTTTTTTTTCAGACTGACTCAGCCTATGCTGGAGTTCATCATCATGTTACTGGTGCATTATGCCATGGTTTTGGACTAGACTTCGGATTTACTTGGACAGACCGTTTCCACCCTGATTCCAATGTCACATTGAACTGCCTTCTGAAAGTGCTTCACCATGTCAAAGAGGTATGACAATTTTAAAGTAGCTGTAAACAATTATTTACATTTTAAAAAATAATACTTTAATACCATGACTGTTAATCGTGCTTGTAATTTAAGTTGAATAATTAAACTTTTCTTGGAATGCTATTTAATGGAATGGACCACACCATATTATACCAATTTCTATATGAAGCAATCAAGGATATTGAAAAAAAAACAGAATTCACTTCATCAATAAATTAGAACACACAAAAGGGTGTGAACTGTAAAGGCCAATGCTTTCGAAGAATGTACTTTTCATCTCACCTGGCCCAGAGGGCCAAGTGAGCTTTTCTCATCACTTGGTGTCCGTCGTCGTCTGTTAACTTTTACTAAAATTTTCTCCTCTGACACTATTGGGCCAAATTTAACAAAACGTGGCCTCAATCATCACTAAGGTATCTTGTTTAAAAAGTATGTCTGATGACCCTGCCTGCCAACCAAGATGACCACCACCATGGCAAAAATAGAACATAGCTGTAAAATGCAGTTTTTGGCTTATATCTCGGAAACTAAAGCATTCAGAGTAAAACTAACAGGTGGCAAAAGGTTCATCAGATTTAGATTTATCTGCACTGTAATTTTCATACAAGTCCTTCAACTTGTTGGGTTGCCGCCCATAAGTTAGTAACTTTGCAATATTTTTTATTATCTTAGATATCATTATAGTACATATTGTATCTAATAATGTCTTATATCTAATACTTTAACTTATGATGTTAACCTTATTTTACATGATTTTCAAAAGCATCAGTAAAAACAGGTGAACGACAGAGCCTATAGTATTTCAAGTGAAAACTCTCTTTTTTTAAGTAATAGGATAACTATATTTGGTATTTGGGATTGCTTCAATGTTAAATGTTAGTCTGGTAGTTTTCACCGGACCTCAATATAAAAATAAGAAGATAAATACAGTAACATATGAATTTATATATATATATATATTAACCCATATCTCAGTCAGCTGGTGTATGGTTACACTCTGTATTAATCATGATGTTGCTTAACAATGAAACTTTTAATTTTAGATCAACGACAATGCACTGCCACCAGTTTTGTATTTGCAAGCAGACAACTGTGGCAAAGACAACAAAAACCACTTTGTGCTGATGTTTTTAGCTGCTCTTGTGAAGGCAGAGGTATTCAAGAAGGTAAGTCTAGAACATAATATGAAATATCCCATTTTATTATCCCTTGAAAATGTATTATTAAAATTTGTTGAATTTTAAGTTAGACAGCTGCCCACATTATGAATAGAAAGTTGAAGTGAAAGTGAATCTATTGTTACATTAATTTGCAATATAAACATAAAATTAAAAAAAAGAAAAATATACATAAGCGGATACTTTAACAATAGAAATGCTTATCTAGATTGACATTTATTGAGGGAGTTTTTATTTGATAGGTTTAACAGCTAAAATAACTATTATTGAAAAGAAATGAACTCAGAGCTGCAAAAAGAGGAGAGCAAAACATTTCTGAAATGGTTTTCATTTGAAAGTTACAAACATGTCCACATTGAACAATCCAAAGGTCGTACAGTTGATCATGACTGTTGCTAAATATTTTACCTAGTCTTCTGGTTGAAAGACTGATAGTAAAGATTTTATTTTTTGTGTTTGTAATGTTATATAAAAAAAAAATGATATGATTGCCAATGAGACAACTATCCACAAAAGACCAAACTGACACAAACATTAACTTATTTTGCGAGGTTTTTTTTATTGGACAAAGTATATCAGCATCTTTTAAGTAGATAAAATTTTTGTTGTAGATCAAACTTTCTTTTTTGATGGTGGGACACACACATGAGGATGTGGACCAACTGTTTAGTAGAGTCAGTACCAAGTTGTGTCAAGAGAACGCACCAACGCTTCCAGAACTCCATGCAAGGATAAGGGAAGCATCCACACCTTCACCCATTGTTAGTCACCTCAACAGCATTTTCAATTTCAAGGAAAAACTCATCAATCTAAACAGATGTGACGGAATTAAAGCTCCACATATATTTAAATTTGTAAAGGATGGTCCCATTGTTAAGATGTCAATAAAAGACTGGCCTTTGGAGTATGAGCAGTACAGAACAGTGAACTTAGAGAACATTCCCACCTTACAGGTATATAAATATATGTCATTTGTGACTAATTGAATTTAAGTGCAAATATCATTGATGCAGAAACCGATCAACACATAATAATATCTACATAAAAATCATTAATATAAATATTTTTTTCTTGTGAATATTGAATGTCCCTCTGGTACCTTTTGTCCCTCTTTTAAAGACTTTCTTCTGATTTTTTTGGATCAAATAATTAAAGGTATCCATTTATGAATTGATAATAAGGAGATATGTTATGATAACAAATACGACCTTCTATTTATAAAAAGGTATATACAGCCATTGCCAATGGGATAAATACACAGTTTTTTAGGTACACTTTCATGTTTTTCAACTGATATGATTGAAATGTGTTGTCTCATTTTGCAAAATATAGACTTCATCATTTTTATATATGTGTACTGTGTCTGAAAAAAAAGCCTTTTATAGTTGCTGTTTTATTCACTAATTCACTCTTAATCTTAAAGGGGCACTAGCTGTCAAATTCATGTTCCCTGATTCTAATCAAATTCTCATGTTTGAATTATAACAATGTAAAATATTTATCCAACTATTAAAAGTCTAAATAAAACAATAATCAAGGCACAAGCATGAAAAGACTTAGCTTCGTTACATTTGTATTTGAGTCTAGACACTAGACACCATCTAATTATTTATTGTGTTGTGACCTCTATAGTCAGTTGTGACCTCTATAGTCATCGGATGACCATATAAGATGTAAACATAAATATAGATATAAATAGATTAAGCATTTATCTGTATTATAATGTGTATTAGTGGATAGAATCAGTCAATCATATGATTTACCTTTGTTTCTCTTGCAAGTGAATAATTCATAATCAATGTTTTTTGGCTTTTTTAACAAAATTGAACCTTATTGGCTACTGAAAAGGAAGAATTATTTCACTATTTGTATTTCATTACTGATTGAGCAAAAACAATATTATATTAGGTTTTTCATATATCTGGTAGTTAGTGCCCCTTTAAAACCTTTTTAATAAGGCTGGATACTTATTTCAGGAAATTTGCACATCCTTAAACCCTGTGAGGAAAAATCCAAAAATTGATTCAGTCACTGCAGCAATGGTTAGGGATCTGCCAAAATGGAAGCAAGCAGGACGTTTAACCAGAGATCAGCACACATGGTGGCAGGAATACCTTGAAGTATTAAACGCAGATGATCCAGCACTCCCATCAGTACCATTACCAACCTCCTTACCAAAGTTTCAGATTCCTGCAGTAGAAAGGCCATCTAGGGCACTGGATCCCAACATTTTGGAAGCCATCAATAGACATATTGTTCAGCTGCAGACTTCATCAGAGGTAAGACAAGATAATTTATTTTGTGAATTTGAAAGACCTCAATATTTTTTGGTATTAAGGTGGTACCCAACACCTTTATTAAAATTTATTTGGCTTGTTTAATTTTCTGAAAATTTTGATAAAGTATTTTCTTTGACCACCCATTGACAAAAATAAAAAAAAATCTAAAAATTGGAAGCAACCATTTTATCAGAAAATTTACAGTGGTTATACAGCAGTTTGACAAACACTTAATGCGATCATTGAAAAGCCTAATATTCCAGTAACAGCACACTGTAATTAAAATGTTTAGCTGATTTTACAGAGTTATCTCCCTGTAGTGTTTAAGTACCACCTTAATGGCATCATTTTTTGGTTACTGTTTTACTAGGCCTTTTGAACATGGTTTTATAATAAAACAAATATTTTCATTTATTACATGAAATACATTGATTTCCCAGTTAAATAAAAACCAATAATTTCATGTTTATTTCACTCTCTGACGTCATACAACAATAGGCGTTGTCAAGATGTTGATAACATTGTATCAAAACAAATAGTGAATGCGTAGAAAAAAGATATAGTTCCTTACAGGTAATTAATTTCTTTTAAAAAAGCCATTTGTCAATGTAATAAAAAGAATAACTAGTTTAAGAATTCAAATATTGAAAAATATTCAACTGGTGTCGAAACAACACTGATAATTAACTCATCAAATGTGTATTCGCATTCCTGAATCAATGTGTTGTTCGGTCGCTGGTTGAATATTTTTCTCATTTTGAATTCTTCAATTAGTTATTCTATAAGTATTACTGTCAATTCAAATAATTTTGCCATTTATTTATAAATGTGTTAATTGCAAAATAATTGATATTGAAAAGTTAAATACATTTTAAACTAAGAAAGCTTTACTTATATGCAGAATTTTCTAACATTGCAAAAGTGAATCTGTTTATCAAATGCATGCAAATATTTCAAATGTTATAGTTAGTATTTGAAAGATTTAATTTGTACCAAGTCAGGAATATGACAGTTGTTATCCATTCGTTTGATGTGTTTGGACTTTTGATTTTGCCTTTTGATTTTTGATTTTCCTTTTTAGCTCACCTGGCCTAAAAGGCCATGTGAGCTTTTCTCATCACTTGGCGTCCGTCGTCGTCGTCGTCGACGTCGTCGTCGTCGACGTCGTCGTCGTCGTCGTTAACAATTTTTCAAACATCTTCTCCTCTGAAACTACTGAATGGATTTGAATGAAACTTAACATGATTGTTCCTTAGTATATCCTGCACAAAATGTGCGCTTCGATTTTTGATCCGTCAAAAAACATGGCCGCCGTTACTTAAAATAGAACATAGGGGTCAAATGCAGTTTTTGGCTTATATCTCAAAAACGAAAGCATTTAGAGCAAATCTGACATGGGGTGAAAATGTTCATTAGGTCAAGATCTATCAGCCCTGAAATTTTCAGATGAATCAAACAAACCATTGTTGGGTTGCTGCCACTTAATTGGTAATTTTAAGGAAATTTTGCAGTTTTTGGTCATTATCTTGAATATTATTATAGATAAAGATAAACTGTACACAGCAAAAAAGATCAGCAAAGTAAGATCTACAAATAAGTTAATATGACCAAAATTGTCAATTGACCCCTTAAGGGGTTATTGTCCTTTAATGACAATTTTTCACAATTTGTTCATCATATTTGCTAACTTTAAAAAATCTTCTCCTCTGAAACTACTGAATGGATTTGGTTAAAACTTAGCATGGTTGTTCCTTAGATTATCCTGCACAAAATGTGTGCTTTGATTTTTGATCCGTCAAAAAACATGGCCGCCGTTACTTAAAATAGAACATAGGGGTCAAATGCAGTTTTTGGCTTATATCTCAAAAACGAAAGCATTAAGAGCAAATCTGACATGGAGTAAAAATGTTCATTAGGTCAATATCTATCAGCCCTGAAATTTTGAGATGAATCAAACACCCAATTGTTGGGTTGCTGCCACTTAATTGGTAATTTTAAGGAAATTTTGCAGTTTTTGGTCATTATCTTGAATATTATTATAGATAAAGATAAACTGTAAACAGCAAAAAAGATCAGCAAAGTAAGATCTACAAATAAGTTAATATGACCAAAATTGTCAATTGACCCCTTAAGGGGTTATTGTCCTTTAATGACAATGTTTCACAATTTGTTCATCATATTTGCTAACTTTAAAAAATCTTCTCCTCTGAAACTACTGAATGGATTTGGTTAAAACTTAGCATGGTTGTTCCTTAGATTATCCTGCACAAAGTGTGTGCTTTGATTTTTGATCCGTCAAAAAACATGGCCGCCGTTACTTAAAATAGAACATAGGGGTCAAATGCAGTTTTTGGCTTATATCTCAAAAACGAAAGCATTAAGAGCAAATATGACATGGAGTAAAAATGTTCATTAGGTCAATATCTATCAGCCCTGAAATTTTGAGATGAATCAAACATCCAATTGTTGGGTTGCTGCCACTTAATTGGTAATTTTAAGGAAATTTTGCAGTTTTTGGTCATTATCTTGAATATTATTATAGATAAAGATAAACTGTAAACAGCAAATATGATCAGCATAGTAAGATCTACAAATAAGTCAATTTGACCAAAATTGTCAATTGACCTCTTTAGGAGTTATTGCCCTTTAAAGACTTTTTTCACAATTTGTTCATCATGTTGACTTACCTTAAAAAATCTTCTCTTATGAAACTGCTGTATCAATTTCAGCCAAACTTAGGCTAAATGAGTTTCAGAGTTTCAGAGTATCTAGTATAAATTTTATATTTCATTTCCTTGTATGTCAAGAAACATAGCTCCTATGGCTAAAATAGAACATAGGAGAAAATGATTTTTTTTTGCTTTTGAAGAAAATAGGACGATTCAAAGAACATTTAAATAAATTGAAAAGCCAAAATAATCATTGATGAGAGATTAAACCAAAAAAATTCAGGTGAGCGATTCAGGCTCTTGAGAGCCTCTTGTTGAATTTTCCTCGGAGTTCAGTATTTTTCTGTTTTTACTTTATGCTTACAAATTGCAATTGAAGCATTGTAGACTTCTTAAATGAAATTATTTTACACAGATTTATATTTGTAATAGAATTTGTAGAATAATGCTGTAATTTAAGTTTTAAATGTCATTATATTTCTACTTTAATCTTGACAAATATTTTATCGATTTTCATAATGGGAACAATCTTTATTTATGAAATTTGTTATTGGGATTTGAAAGAAAAGTGTTATCAGTAAACAAAAAGCCATAAAATAAAGGGATGCAGCAAAGTCAAAGTTATTTTATGATATCACTGTGCCTTAATTACAGTTTTGCAACAATTTATGCATTTAAATTTAGTAGAAATATTTAAATAATTTATATATGTTTATTTCAGATCCAGGTAGTGAGGCCAAGAAGACGTTAAATCCAGGATTTAAAACCAAGAACACCAGTCATCCTAAATATTTCTTTGTGTTTTGTATGCCCACAAGTTTGAACTTTGAACTGGTATTTCGCACTAAACTTTTTGTATACAACCAGAAAAATTTGTTTGGGTTGGTATGATATTGTCGTCTGCTGCTTCATTGTCATCTTAAGACACATTCTGCTTTCAGACAATTATTTAAGTTTGAGTAAAAGAATGTCCATGAAATTTTTTGAATTTACAAGAAGCAAGAAGGTTAAATTGTTTTAAGTGTATTGATGTCTCTTAAAGTGTACTACAAGGTTCTATGCTTCAAAGGGAAGTCTGGAATTGAGGCCGGGATTGATGGTTTTGCCTTAAAAAAAATATTTCCTATTCATTTTTATCAATATTTTTTTAAATAACAAATATTTTGAGAAGTTTCAAGAAAAAATCTCCAAATGCACAGTTTTATGAAAGAGACTTTTAAGATCTTAAACCACATTTATTTAGTGTCAAAAATTAGTCACAATCTGAATTTGGAATTTTCAAGCTGGAATATTGTGTTGAAATTTGTCCAAACTATTCAGGGTTTGACCTCTGGTGTTGTATCAGGCTGTGCTCGGCAAAGCATTTTATTTTATTATGTTTTATGTTCTTTGCTTTATTATTTTAATGTTGGATAATTGTATATAGCTATTAATTTAAACAAATATCAATCTGTGTTGTGCATGTTTGTGACATACATGTGGAAATACTGCATCTAGTTGAAAAAATTATAAAATGTTTCCTAAAATAACCTCTTTCCTATAATTGACTTATTTAAGGAAAGGAAGTGAGAAAAAGTGTGCAAGTCTCCAGACCAGATTTGAATAGTCATCAACTATATAAAGAGACATTTTAATATCTTTTCATAAGAAAACTGATTATCATTTATTTGTCGTGAATGGTACTATCTAACCTTTGTTAAAAACAACAACACATTTTCTTTTGTTTATTTAGTTGATGAAGTATAGATAATCAGCAAAACACTAAAATTAAAAACTTTTTTTTATTCATTTTATATTATGTTATGTTTAATTCATGCTTCTGTTGCACATTTTTTATTAGGGTTTATTTATTAATGTTGTTAGGTATACTAAGATAGATTTAATTAGCACTTTTGTATGAATTAAAACCAAAAGAAAATGAAAGAATTTAAAGTTTTCTTTATCACTTTTATTGATGAGTAATCATTTGATAAATGCTTTTCACTTTATGTTGTCATCATGCTGTTTCATTTGTACTCTTGTTATACTATTTTGTTGTAAAATATCGGGTCTTTTAAAGTAAGATTTTTCTGAGAACTTAATACAAGGAACATATCTAAGAGCGTATAAAGGTTTAATTATTGTCGTTAAAGAGAATATACTTCAGCCTTAGCTGGATGGAAAGCTGTAGGGCATAACAAATTTTTGGAACCTTATAAAACATCTCAGAAAAGCAGATTTGTTATATTCCTATACAAGACCGGTTTATTATGTCTCTTGCTTATGACCTAAGATCTATTATTGCTGTATGTTTATGCTTATGACATTTGATATATTATTGCTGCATGTTAATGCTTATGACCTTAAATATATTATTGCTGTATGTTTATGCTTATGACATTAGATATATTATTGCTGTATGTTAATGCTTATGACATTAGATATATTATTGCTGTATGTTTATGCTTATGACATTAGATATATTTTTGCTGTATGTTGATTGTCTTTTGCTTATGACATAAGATATATAATATTGCTGCATGTTTATGCTCATGACCTTAGATTTATATTATTGCTGTATGTTTATTGTCACTTGCTTATGACCTTAGATATATTATTTGTGCAGGTTTAATGACACTTGCTTAAGTTATTTTATTGCTGTTTGTTTAATTTTCTGTTTTTGTTTCATACATTTTACTTGATGGTGTTATCTCAGTGAAAGATTAAATATTAAAACACAAGTGCCTTATTTTTTATACCAATTGTAATGTTTTCTCTTTTCGAAAATCATATTCTCAAATGTACATAACTTAAATTAATAGTGTTGAAATTAAGTAAGGATATGGTATGTGATTGCCAATGAGACAACTAAAAACCAGAGATAAAGGTATTTTCATCCATAGGTGACTGTACAGCCGTCAACAATGAGCAAGACCTATCAAGATTTAAATGTCTGCATGAAAAAACCACAAAAACATTCAAATGGATAAACATAGGACACTGTGAAAACCATACATGCAAAACTATAATACTGAAAAATCAGAAATTATTGCTAGCAATTGTAAGTGTGATTTTTCTCAATATCAGACCTAAACACTTTTTTTTTGTGCAAAATTTAGAATAATTCTGTTTAGTTCATAAAACATTTCAATATGCAAGTGTATATTATTGTGATTAAAACCCTATCACTATTTTCCCAATAATAAAAACAGCAATAATTTCTGAATTTATAGTAGATAAATTTTTGTTACTCAATTTGCACTATGTCAGAAAGTGATTTGTTTTCAATTAAGCATGCCAAGACAAAAATCGTAAAACACACAATTATATATTTCTACAATTAAGATACAAAGAAATATTTGTACCCATAATAACTTAGTCCGTTTTGTGAAATAGCTTCACTCATACAATGAGCGGATTTGTTTATGTTTTTTTTTTAGTTATATCACTTCCCATGGGAATAATTATTGTTCCCATGGGAATAATTTATTGTTCCCATGGGAAAAATTATTGTTCCCATGGGAATAATTATTGTTCCCATGGGAAAAATTATTGTTCCCATGGGAAAAGTATTTTCCCATGGGAAGAAAAGGAGTTCCCTTGGGAAGAAAAATTCCCATGGGAAATTTAAAGTTTCCCTTGGGAAAGTTAGAACTTCCCATGGGAACAAACAATTTACTTATGTTCCCATGGGAACTTTAAAGTTCCTATGGGAACTCTAAACTTCCCATGGGAAAAGTAATTTTTCCCATGGGAACTTTCAACGTTCCCATGGGAAATTCTAATATTCCCATGGGAATTGTCAAATTTCCCATGGGAAATGTACTTTTAATCAGCTGCAGTGACAAGAGTGACAACAGTGACAAGTTGGGACATATGGCATTTTTTAAATTTTTTAATAATCTATCACTGGGCAAAATTTTTTTTTGATATCTTGTAAACCGACAAAGTCAGATTTGCCGGTACCGGAATGGCAAATTTGTCCCGCACAGTGTTTTACACAGACATTAACAACTATATGTCACCGTACGGCCGTCAACAATGAGCAAAGCACATACCGCATAGTCAGCTATAAAATGCATTTCAAAGATACTATAATTAGAATAAAAGGTTAACGTACTTACAAAATATGTCATCTTAAAGAATGTGATTTCACAAATAAATTATTTTCAAATTCGCAGTCCAAGTCAACCTAAAATCGGTTACACACATTTTTAATGTTATAAATCCATTCCAACAATATCATTTTAAACACACACTAGCTTGCCTTTTCATTAATTTGAATAATACAAATTCAGCTAAATTTTGTTTATTCCCATCAACAGAGAAATCTCACACTCATCCCAGACGTTAATAATACTCATGCACTTCAATTTTGATAAACAATTTATTGATACGGACGAAAACGCTTTAACATACGGTTACATTAGGGTTAAAAAAAAATGTGAACTTGTTTTTAATTGAATTCAAAGATAGATTAAACGGTAGCTTTAGGCAGCAACCATTTGATTTTCTGGGGGTGGAAAGGGGGGGGGGGGCTATGTTTTTTTTTTTGAAAAAAAAGTTTATTTCGAGTTTTGGAAAAAAAAAAATTTGTTTTTGACCCGGAGAAAAATAATGTTTGTTTTACCCTCAGCTGACACTATATGTAATGCTAATATTGAAAGAAAAAAAATTTGTCGCCAAAAAAATGTTTGGAAAAAAATCCATAGTCCCCCCTAAAGGAACTAACCAATTAAAGGGAAGTTTTTATTTCTGACTGAGAAGGTACGAAATTAAATTCATTCATTAATGCTAAAAATCCATTTGATCCTATTCTGCTGTACTGCTATAATGGTATATCTACTTATATGATTATTTGACTAATTGTTTAAATGTAAATATGTTCCACTGATGTAATTGAATATTTGTAATAATTATTTTCTGCAAGTTGTATTGCTTACGAATAAAAGATTATATTATTAATAAAATAAATATTATAACTTTCCTTTTTTGATTGGATGACCATGCAGTGGTGTTGCAACGCCAAGGAACTGGTAATAGAAAGCTATTTTGATTTGATACATATGACAATGAATCTTAACAAAAGGTTCTATAAATTCAATTGTGAAAAAAATCACAATACCGTGCATTAACTCAACAACCGTCCATCGACAAATATTACTCGATATTCATTGAAATGATAACAAGTAAACAGTTATTGTAAAAGCAGAGCAGTCTTAAATTCTAATAGTTTTGTCAAAAATGATTCAAAGTTTTACCGATGCAACGATATTTTATATATTTTGAGTTGAAATGGCCTAGCGGTAGTCTGATCACTTCGAATGCAACACGCTTAATCTTTGCTGGGCATTCGTAAAGTTTTTAAACTAAAATAAGATCTTTATTATTAGTTATCAAAACATATGTTATATGTAAGCTATCTATTATAAATCTACGAGGAGTTTCAAGAAAAATGGGGGGGGGGGGGGGCATTGAAGTCTAACTTTATATATATAAAAAAAATAAAAAAAAGTTCGAGATGTGGTATTGATTGCCAATGAGACAACTCTCCAAAAGCATGAAAAGAGATTAACTTCATAAAGTTATAACTAACTAACCCCTTTCAAGACAGACGTTGTCATTTCTGCGGCTCAAGAGATATCTGTGACGAATATCATTATATCATGACATGTTAAGTGTTGGATGTAGCTACAGATAGACAGACATTTTATACTGGAATATTGCTGCAAATTTTATATCAAAGGAATCGCTTTCACATTCTATACTATTATGTACTATATTAATACACACTTAATCATGTTTTTTAAAGTTCAAACTCTGAATTGAGACAGCACTATCGGTCATCTTACATAAAAATAATCTAAATTTCTACAAATGTTACAGGTAAATCGGTCCTGCAAGCTACATTCAAGTTAAATCAAGGTTTTTTTTCAACCAATGTGCATGGTATTAATAATTGTAAATATATATTTTCTCTGTTACTATGAAATGAAGTTTTGAGGTAATAAAGTTCATTCGTTCATTAAAGTATTCTTTTTTAGATACTGATCTGTCTTATAAATATTTTAAATTCTAATTCTAAACACAAGGACACCAGTATGGGTTAAGCCAGAGAGCTTCCGAAAAGGGGAAATCCCACCTATGTTTACCCAGAGACATATATATGTCTCTGGTTTACCTAACAAAATCACTCATTTCTGCTCAAAATATCAAAAAGAAATTTTACAGAAATTCTCTTAGATGGCCTTACATTCACATTATAGCAAAAAAATGGGGGAAAATTCAAAAGAAAGGCAAAAAAAAATTTAAGAAAAAATATACTGAAATTAAAGGGAACTATATTTGTGAACGAAAATTGAAGGGGGATAATTGTGTTCCCGGACCAGTACTAACAACACAATTCATAAACAAAAAAATTTTTTGTTGATTCAGGGACTTTCCTGCTTGGTAATGGTTGGATAATTCACGGCTCAGTAATTGGTGTCATCAGGGTCGTAACTAGCCCCTTTTAATACTGAGGCAAAATATATATTTTTTGCCAGGGGTCTTGGGGCCCTTTAAAAGGGCCCAGAAGCTCTGAGAAAAATAATGCAAAATCGTGCATTCTGAGCGTTTCCCGGACTCTTTCTTACATAGAAACGCAAATCATTTTTAGTTATTTTTTCGACAATATTCTGGTCTCAAAGCAAAAACATAGATTCATTGTTATTTAAGACTTTAAAGTTTTAGGGAAATTCAAAACATTAAAAGACCGATATGTAGGAGGGTCTGGATGGGGGGGGGGGGGGGGGGGGTCTGTTATTTTGTCAACCCTTAATTTTCACGCCTTTTTTTCTTTAATCTTTAAAAAAATAACCCCTTTTTTCTCTAATCTTCAAAAAATTAACCCCTTTTTTCTCTGATCTTCTTTTTTCCCCCTTTATTCTCTAATCTTCATTTTTAAGGGCATTATTCTTTAATCATTTAACCCCGTCCAAACCCTCATGTAGGATAAAGCAAAAATCGTAATTATTGAAGACCCTCCAGCAACTATCAAGATGAAGAACAGGAATAAAAACTTTGACCATTGATTATTTGTATTTTTTTTTCTATACATTGACATTGTGTGCGATTAGCTCCCGTGCACGTGTACTTTATATTCCCTTATTTTCTGTTAAAGGTTCTGAACACGACTTAATGCAAATTTAACCCTTGATTGTAACAGGTCATATGGCAATACATTGATGTTCTTTTTCAACAAATGATTTAATACCGGGAAATTGGTGGTCTTTCTTTAATGTAAACCATGTCAGCTATATATATCTAGTTTTATCCACAGGCGCTTGGGTATATGATACAGTTATTTTTTTTAAAAAATTTGTTGATTAAGATATTTAATTTTCTATATTTATAATACATATCTATCACTTCTGTGCATATTTCACCTAAGAAAATACCTAGTTTTGCAATCCATACTAAGAAAAATTGGGTATGGTTTTATATACAAGAAAGGCAGTTTCGTATTCTTTGATATCAAGTTCAATTCTCCATGCAGAAACGACCACTTTTTTCTGTGTCCAGTAGCATCGTATATTCTTAAAATATTTTCTCGCATAATGCCTGGACATCGGTGGACATGCAACATTACACAGTGTGACACGTTTACAAATGAAAATCAACACTCAGACTAGTAATTAAGTAAGACAATAAATGTAAAAAAGACAAACCCGGGACACAGAAGTACAAACAATAGACCATCAACTCTGAAAACTAAAAGTAAAATAGAAACATGGATTACGAAAAATAGGCAGGGGCGACATCAGAGAGTGAAGAGAACTTGCTTCTTGCAAGACACTTTCAGTGAAAACAATTTGATATGAAGACACTCATATGAAGACAATCATATGTAGACAATCTTTTGTTTTAGTTTTTTTTTTTTTTTTTTTTTTAAATTTAAAACATGAGGCATTTGCCTCATTTGCCTCAATGTAGTTACGGCCCTGGTCATTTTTTCAAAAGAATTAACAAATCTATCTTAGTTCGATTTCAAATTCTACCAAAATTTAACTCTTAGATAAGCAGCGTGTAACGAATATATGCATCCATCCTGCAAATACGATGAATATGAAGGATCCTGAGTGCACATTGTATGTCCTGAGTGCACTCAGGAGGTCATTAGCGGTATTCAGACGTACCCCAAATAAAAGATTGGATTTGTTTTCAAACTTAGCGCACATGCAATGCACCACCTCTTCGGAGTCCTCCAAAAAGGTAAAATTTACCTGTATTTGTATATCTGGTGTATGAAATTCATTGTGTATATGTTCCAGACCATATGAGTATTTGGACCGTACGCGTACGGTCCGGACCGTATACGTATACTCGTACGGTCCGACCATACGCGTACGGTCGGACCGTATGAGTATTCGCGTATGGTCCAGTACGAGCTGACCATACATGTTATTAGATCATATGGGTTAAATTTCAAAAAATTAACATTAATCACAATCTTTATTTTCAGATTTACTAATTTAATATTATTACAATTACACGGATAAAATGAACAAATGAACAATTGAAATAAAATATTTGTTTAATTGTATATCTTAATCCTAATTTTGGTACTCTCAACCAATGTTACACTTGCTACCACAAGTAACGTACTAATATTTTTTACATTTACATTTTTGCAGTTCTGTATGTTCCTTAGCAAAAATATTTTTCGGTAAAGTTGCGTACGGCCCAAATACTCATACGGTCTGGAACATATATTACACGTTCCATCTACAATATACGGCAATGACACGGCCGGGTATTGTAAAGCTATTGAGTGACCTAATACGGTATATATGGGGTCAGTAAATTCCATATGGGGTGCCAGCCCTCTAAATGCTTATTTGTCCTTCTGTCTGGTGGTGGTTCCAAGTTGGTTGTGGGTATCTGCCATCTCTTCATATCACAATTATACGTTAACTTGGTGCAGGCATTAGTTTGTGGTGCGTTGGTTAAGTATTTGGTAAACGTGATTGCAGTTTTGTCTGATAGAGTACTAATCTCCTGCTTTCGAATACCATGACTTATAATAGTGTGGTTTTGGTCTTTCACGCTGTCAGACCTTTTGTGTAGACACCTGTTTCTTGTTGAAGACTAAACATGCGCTCTTGATTCATTTATGATTTTTTGTCGTTTGGTTGCTGTCAAATTGAAACATATCCCACATCTCCTATAGTATGTGTTCCGTTTGATTAAAAAAGGTAATTATAAAGAGATAGATTATTTAAATTCCAACGATCACAAATCTAATCTAAATCCGATTTCAATTATTTCGTAAAATACGTTTTTTGACAGACATTACCTTTATCTGATTATCATAATATTCCCAGTTTAAGGAAGAGAAAAGACATTTTTTCTATATATTTTTTTACAAAGTTGCTAATGGTTTAATTATGTCGTAATTTGCTAGGTCAGTGTCGGATCCGGGCGACATAGCGTACACTTTCCTTTTAATTTTTAGCGTTATTAATATCGTAATTTTTGTATCCTTGCTATCCTTGCTAAATCTTCTACTGTATATCACAGCTAGTGAATAAGTCTAAATGTCCGTACAGTGTATAGTAAGATCTTTTTTCCACACATGGACATTTCATTAGTATAGAAAGTTCGCTATAGTGTTCCATCATGGTCTTAGTGCAGTTTCGAGAGCTTATAGTGCACCGAGGCGGCCTAGGTTATTTTTAGACGCACTGTAAAGTCCCAGTCACACCATTGCAACAACGTCCTGTTTTGATAAATTTGTTAAAATGCTGGGACCATGATACTAATAGTATAATATTTCCCTTTTAAATAGTAATTGTTATGAATGATAATATTTTATATGTATGCTGTCTTAGTTTTTAAATAGTTATTTGGTTAATATGGTGTCTCGTAAGTCATTTTTGGACAGGATATTTTTGTTTTATAGTGTATGTATATTCTGCACGAATAATTTTTATCGCTATCATTATAAAAAACTAGACTATGTGAACCCTAGTGTGAACCGTATGAGATCGCACACAAGACAGCTGATTGGATAAATGGGATGAATTGTTACGCCTACATAAAACTGATATCCAATCGAATGCCAGCAGACACCTGTCAGTAAAAACAAATTGTAAGCGTGGATGGTTAGAGATTTATTTGTGTATTCGATATTTGAAAAATAAGTTAGATAGTCACTATTCGTTTTCCCTTTTTTCAGCCGGATTTCAATTACTGTTTTTACACTTTCTTAATTAACAGAAAGGTATTTAAATAGAAGCGCACCACATGTAACAGAGATTTACAAGCATTTAATATAGCGACTTGTGTTTTCCGGAACGTCCTATTTTCAATTATTCACAGACTTTTGCAATATTATTAAACCTTTATTTTTTACCTTCAAAAACTGCTCAAACTTTTATTCTCAGACTAGACAGCACGAAAGACATAAACACTTTTATAAGTCAGTGTACACACGGTGTTTTCCAAACTTGGTAATTTCTTCGCCCAGGGATATGAATTTGACATTAAAAGTCCCTCAAAGCTTTACAATACCCGGTCGTGTCATTTCCGTATATTGTAGATGGAACGAGTGATATACATACACCAGACATACATGTTCCGTTACAGGTAAATTTTACCTTTTTGGAGGACTCCTAAGTGGGGATGCGTTGCATGTGTGCTAATCTAAAAAAAATCAAATCTTTTATTTTTCTAAACTGCGTTACATGCAAATGAGAAATAATTGGTGTTGTTTGTTCAGTCCAATTTATTTATAAATATTAATTTATTCTTTTGAATAAAAAAAACTACGCATGTAAACTTCAATGAATACAATAGTAATTAATACTAGTAGCCTAAATGTAAAACAATTGCAGCAAGATTTGATGTTGAAGCGGCTCGATCAAAACGTGAATAGATGAGAAATTGTCATCATTCTTCTAATTAATTACAAAGTATTTTGTGAGAACAAATACTTATATTTTATTGATGGTGATTCATTGTTGTTTGCCTCAGTCACCTCCAGTGGCAAATATTTCATTCGTGTTCATAACGAGAACACAAGTTTTAAATATAATAGGAAGCACTTCAAATAGTCGTTCGACAATAAGATTAAAAGTAAACTTGAAATACCACTGAATAATGAGAGAAGATTTAATAAGGATAGAAATTTAGCCTTGCAACAGCTCGCTATAATGGGACCACTAACATCATTGAGGAAGAGTTTTCAATTTGCAGAGAGCGATGGTCCTCTCAATCTACTCTGATGTCGGCCATCTCTATTCATACGTGTAGATACCAACATCACATAACGGTATCTAATTTAGATAAGATCATGACTTTAAAATCGCATTAGTAACGGTGATAATTCTGTTAAACTGTATTGTTTATTATGCTCGAGTTTTTGGTATGACCATGCGACCTCTCTCCTGGTTGGTCTCGTGAGAATAAGTTCACCTCGACAGCGAGAGGACTTTAGTCCGAATCCCAAACGGGTCTAACAAAGAGTTTTTTTCTTTCTTTCGAACTGTTAGCTTGTGAACTTACACGTTAAAAATCCATCTCAGTGTGTCGGTCTAGTACAAAGCAGGCTTAATTTTCATATTATATTTCCATATTATAGTTTTGTCCTAAATCTACTGATTTATATCACACCTGCTATAATTTTCAACGATCGAAATAAAAAAAAATGGCACGTGAAATATTTCTACGGAACACTTGCATTTTTGTCTAAAAAAAATCACTGCTCCCGTATTATTTAGTCTTGTTGCGGTTTAGGCTTTTTATTCTGTATAGGTTTCTTTCTATAACAAAAATCTGTGTGTTGACTCTTAATGTTTTGATTGATATGTGTCGTTGGGTTGATGTCGTATTAATGTATACCTTTAAAATTGTTTTCAAAACCAAATGATGGATTGGGTATAGAAATATTCACATCTCCCGTTCGACAGTATATCTTTGCTAAAATTGGGTGCGGACGTTTGGTTGTTCGGTTGTATAAATAAGCAGCCGCATTTGGTCGAGAAAAAAAAAAGTCTATGCATGGTGTAGTGAGAGTTTCGCGTTATCTATACGTTAAAAAAAATTGAATAAATCGTTGAAGGGATATACGAACTTTGATTGAAATTTCTAAAAAACGAAAAAGGTCACCTGAATCTCCAAGTAAGCCAGTCGCATGGTTGAATTTAACACTTTAGAAGAAACGAAACGGCCAAAATAAGTTTAGTCTTATTATAAATTGTTGCCAACTTTTTCGTCCGTTTTTGCTTTTATGACAACTTTACCAGATATATATATATAAAGATTTGACAGTAATTGATTCACCAAAACGAGCTCAACTACATGTCGTTGTTTTACGCTTCAACATAAATGCATATGTATGTATACAATGGAGACTGTTTTCTGTTCTACTGCCCTTGTCCTAGATTGGCTGTATACAATCTAACCCCTGACATGGACTACTTTATTAAATGTTTACAAACAAATAAATGCAAAGGGAAAGATTCGGAAAGAAATTCTAAAATTTACGCTAAAAAATAAAATACACAAAAATGGAAACAGTTTTAGACAATTATCATTTGAGAACTATATATAATTAGCATGCATCACTAAATGAAACTGATAAATTGATTGCTCCCTTAATGTCCAGTGGCAAATATATCACGCATATTCATGATGAGATGCGAAATGGATCGACCTGAAGCAAATGATTGATACATCACCAAGACAGAGAGTTCGCTGAGGTAAAACGTATGCCGTACTAGAATGCTGTATTGATTTTGCTCATTGTTAAAGGCCGTACAGTGACCTTTGAACGACTTTGACCCCCGCCCCCCCCCCCCCCCCCCCCCCCTTGCAGAGCTATAGAAAAACAGTACATTAAGGGGTGTTACACAGACTCTTTTTCGATGATACACAGACTCTTCTTAATTGTTACACGGACACTTTTAATGAATAGAATCACTCGTGCATGATCAGTGAGTTCATGGGCACTTTAATTTTCAATTAGATTTGAACTTTTTGGTTCACCGACTTATTTCCTGTCTTTTTATTGGATAAAATATTTACGTTAGCATCAATATCTATTTTCCGAAACATTTCCAGTAAAATACTATTCATATCAGTACACCAAGGGATTGGACATTTAACTTCAAGGGAGGGGGGAGGGTATGGTATAATAAATCAAATTGTCATCACTGTTGGGTTTCTCGTCTGAATATTTTACATTAACTGTGTCAGATGCCTCATTACAGGCTGAACCTTTTATAGGGTGCTCATTATAAAGTTTTAGTTTTTGGTCATTGTTGAAGGGTGTGCAGTGACCTATTACATGTATATAGTGACTAACAAGTAAATCACTTGGTCTACATGATTTAAATGGTTGATAGTCGTCTCACCATATCTCCTTAGGCCAAAATAAAAATTGTTTGTTTCCCCTCCCCACACCCAGGTAAAAAATAAGCCCCCTGGGATGGGAAACAGACATTCTTTTAAATGTGGCCTTATTCATGATCTTTTTATTGAAATTCTGTAATAAGAAGATTTTACTAGTCTATAAGTATCACATAAACTTTACATTATCAATAATCCATTAAAATGAAGTCCAGTCAAAATAACCATGCCAGACAGATATATGACAGATAATTTCATGAATTTCATGAATTTTTGAATTTCACAGTTCTTCCATACCCCAAATTTATGGTTAAACGTTTATAGTAACCATAGAAACAGAGAAAAAGACTAAACATAAAAACCATGAAAATGGTGTCATTGTCAGATGAAATAAGCCATTCAAAAATGTCAAACATGTACAACTTACATTTATTCCATAATTATGCCAAAAGTAGTGATCCTATACATGTACAATGTAGCTTATAGCTTATGAGAAACATTGATGACCTTCGGCTATTGTCTGCTCTGAAGTTGGGTTGTTGTCTTTTTTGGCACATTCCCCATTTCCAGTGTCAATTTTATTAGGAAATATAAACTGAGAAACAAACCTAACCATGTTAACATTGTATCAAACTGAAATAAGGGTTGAGATCTCACAAACATGTTTAACCCCGCCGCATTTTTGCGCCTGTCCCAAGTCAGGAGCCTCTGGTCTTTGTTGGTCTTGTATTATTTTAATTTTAGTTTCTTGTGTACAATTTGGAAATTAGCATGGCGTTCATTATCACTGGACTAGTATATATTTGTTTAGGGGCCAGCTGAAGGACGCCTCCGGGTGCGGGAATTTCTCGCTACATTGAAGACCTGTTGGTGACCCTCTGCTGTTGTTTTTTATTTGGTCGGGTTGTTGTCTCTTTGACACATTCCCCATTTCCATTCTCAATTTTATTAATCACTTAAATTATCCATGAAGGTCAAGGTCAGGTCAACCCAACCTGATAGACAAGTAGATCTTTCAAGATACTCATATACAATAAAATGTATCCAATTACATATATAAAATATACAGTATAAGAGAGCATTTCATTGATTAAGTAACAGTATATTTTACATGCAGTCATTGAACCATGAAAATGGGGTCAGGTGCAATGTACATATAATGGCAAACTGAAACATCATAACATATTAATTAGCTACTAGCATCTGAATACAAGACAAGAAACATCCAGCTCTTTTAGCTTTTAAAATGTAAAGCTCTATAAAATAGCTTACATCATCACCCCAAGACTGTAATACAAATTTCTTGTATACAACCAACTTTCATGACTTTTGTGTAAGGCGAGACAAAATAAAATGATACTTTGAAGTACATGTATTGTTTAATATGTTTGACTACTATTATAAAATGCCAGTTTCAGAATGAACAGTAATTTAGAAGATTATTAAAATACATGTAGATACATTCAGACTATTATAACTATACAGCAAGCTGTCATTCGACTCTAACCAACAACCATGCCAGGGCTGTAAAGCTTGTCTAGGTTGGTAAAAACTTCCATCATTATGCATATATATGACACTAACCAATAGTGATGGACCGTGATAGACCCTCATGGAAAGTAAAGGAGGTTTAACACTCCCTGGTGGTACATGTAGCCAACAATAGCAATGGCAGCATAGAAACTCTTATTATATCCAAATTCTTATTTCAAATGAATAATTATCCAAGGTGAATCAGATGATGTATGAGCATGATGCTGCACTTTTAGTATTGACAATGATTGATATATATTCACTGAAACTAGAAATTTCCATTATTCCAATTTTCTATTCTTAATGATATAACTATCCAAGATAATCATGGAATTAAGATATGATGCACTACTAATATTCCTAGAAAACTTTAAATTCTCTTTATTTCAAATTGTTAATATTACTTATTTCAAATATATATATATATATATATATCAAAGGTATGCTCTGTCACCAGGTAATGTAGTACATTGTATTTCCTACATTTTTTCTATGAATTGTAAGTTTGCTATTTGTTCAATTCACAATTCTCTTTTTGTCCAATCAGATCATCCCATCAACTGTACATCATGACATAATGCTGTTAGCTCTATCAACGTTATTTCCAAACCAATAAGTAACACAAAATTATGAATGAATCCACCATTTCACAATTTATAGCTACAGGTACAAATGAGGTACCATATGAGAGTATAACTTAGTGACACTATATATTTCCTATATATACATTGATATACATGATATATGCCACTTCATAATCTGGCTGGGAATCATGCTCAAACCAATGTGATATCTTATCTACAAAAAAAATATACATTAAGAATAAAGTATTTATTATATATAAACTTGTATTTATCTACAAGAAAAACTAGCAATCATAAGTTTAATGATGTAAAGAAATGAATTTATGACTTATACAATTTAATTGATAAGTCCCTTATGAGAAGAAGAATAAAACCCTTTTTTGAGGTTCTATTTCTAAAACAAAATGTTCTCTCTTTCTACATCAATGTTTTCTTAGGTGTATACTTCATTGAAGGGTTACTGTCTAATAGAGGCTATAGCACTATACTTGTTGTGATCAATTATAATACTTTTTTATTTTAAAATAGAATTTGTTGAATATTACTACCAACGTGACATGGTGACAAAGCAAATAGTATTTATAAGATTCTTCTTCTTCTTCTTTATAATCCATCAACATACTGACGATAACGTGTCGGGCACTTATTTAACTATGCCGCGCATGCGTGGGATCTAATTTTTATTTAGTCATGACAGTCATGACAGTGAATAATATACAAAAGATAAATAAAATTAAAAAATAAAAATTTCAACATAATTTCTTTTTCTTGTTATAACATATATTTAAGTTCTACAAAATTAAGAGCATAACAAATCATTTATAACAAAATAATGAATCATACCCGGTAAAATCTTAAATTTCTTATCACAAAAGATGAAAAGTGTTAAAAATTGTTGTTAAGGACGCAATGCCGTCTCATCATTTGGAATCAGGCATGTCAGGGCACAATATCAATATACTCTTTTTTTTGCCCCGGGCAATTTTGAGGTTATTGCATATATACAAACCCAAGCCTTGAGCATGTTGAAGGTATTCATAACACATATGTGACAAATTATAATTATTGTACATCACCCACCAGTGGCTATATAAATAGGTATATCATCGTCGTAACTAGTCCGAGATTACTCTGACGTCCAAGCGTAACTAGTCCGAGATTACTCTGATGTCCAAACGGCTGTTTTGCCAGACAAGCTTATCTCGGACTACATCGTAACATGTGAAAATTGGTTGGTTATTGGTTAATAAAAAAAAGAGACAAATATTTCATGCAAATTTAGGACGTGACAGTTATCAATACATTAACATACAATATGTAGGATTACTCGATCAGGGGTTTAGGTCTTGTAACTGTTGTATAGCCTATAGGCCATCCCGCACAACCATACCATTGTGAATACCCCACATGTCAATGCATGTTAGGCAATAAACAGGGGTGGATCCAGCCATTTTTAAAAGGGGGTTTAAACCATACTTGTTTATATGTATGTATATATATGTTTGATCTTCCAAAAAACATGAAAAAGGGGGGGGGGGTCCAATCACAGGAACAATTTTTTAACAAGCCCAAATTCTTACTTTGCCTTTGAACAGGCTACTATCAAAGAGTGTGGAGTATTGGAACGTCGATTCATACCTGTATGCACAAATTTAACAAATGTGAACATTTTTCCTTCAAACTGTTGGGTGATGATCCATGATCAATGATTATTCTGATAGACATGTATTAAAATATTCATTTCTACTCACCAATTGCAATTTCCAGCTCAGCTTATATTGTACTATAGTTTCCTTCTACCATGTCAACGATTTTGTGTAAAATAAGTTAGCTATTAGAAGCGCTGACACTGCCGACACACATGCGACATGAATGCAACAAAAATACAGGAGGGTACGGTAACGTTAAATCGTTTACGGGCGAAGAATTATTTTCCGTTTTTAATTAAACTTGTCAGATTTGATTAATTATCGTCGAAAAATGTCTCTAATGGATAGTCATTCAAATTAAACCAGCTTTATTATGCTGTATGCATGTAATATATATGTAACCTGGTCTTTAAATGTACTTTAAGTACAGTGTCTGACGTATTTATAAACATTTTCTTGATTATTTATCCTATTTCAAATATTAATTTGAATGAATTTATAAGCCTTTTTCTGCTATAATATTCAAACTTTATTTTTTAACGAAGGCTTCTGGTATGTAGTTTTTTTTACAAAAGGCCCTCGAATTATAGACACATTAAAAAATAAAGATGGAAAGTCAAACGCATGAGTCTGGCAAAAATAAAGTTAACGGACAATGTCATGACAATAAACGGAAAACGATAAAAGACAGAGTTATATCTATATATTTTTTTCCCTGCCTCAAATTTACTCAAATGCAATTTATATAGGTAACATAAAAAGATAAATGATAATGCATTCATTTACAATATTTAAAAAAAGTTACATCTTAAATTTAATTTAACATATTAAGATCACGTTTTCAAGTGTTCACGGCCGACATCCGTTATTATAAAATAAGGGTGTAAAAATGAATGACAAATTCTTCACCACATACGGCAGTCTGTAATTGCATATAAAACGTATTGCAATCACTTGTAAACCATTAAATATAAAGGTTCAGGTGCTTATATTCAATAATCAAATATTATTTCGGCAATCTGTTGATTTTTTTAGTCAATTCGCGGCGATTTGTGCAGCAGTATGACTTTGAGCTACTTTTTTTATTTATATAATTATAAAACAGTGTTAAATAATTAAATAGGAAGAAGTTAGAATTCAAATTGAATATTTGTTTTATTTAAATAACATGATTAAGGGAACGTGGTAGACTTTCAGTTAAAAAAATCGTCTTCTTTCACAGTTTTATTTTATTCTTGAAAGGGGAGCAACCCCTGATAAATAATGGGAAAGTTTCACTCGTTTTGTGTCCAAATTATTAAAATCTGAACACGACTGGACACGGTCTGACAACATCTTGACGTCAGTTTGTATTCATGGTCTGTTTTGGTCTGACACGGTCTTAACGGATCTAAACAGCTCGCTAGAAGATACAGTCTTAAATATCTTGACATGCCTTAACGGGACTAATTTACCTAATGAGACTATCGGTCCGAATGGAGACTTAACGAACTGACAAATCTTGACGTTTTCCTCTAGCGGTAAATCCAGTCAATTAAGATACGATCAGACCAAAATGACCGTTTCAGACTGAAATCGTGCTACTAGTGAAATATATATAATGGATAACACCCTGTGTATCTTCTTGTTTATTCTGCTTGTATTTGTGTCAGCAATAGAACAATAAAAAATGATATTTGAATTTCATATCTTACATTTTTTTTTCGGTTTTATACATTTAGGACCCAACAAAGAAATACAGATATTTTCTGATATGGAATTTCAAGGTCTGTTAAGCAGTGGATCATACAAATGTTACTGGAACCGTGTTTTTCTTACCGGTCCATTTGGTGTTGGCAAGACATGTTTAGCCAAAATTCTAGTGGGAGATGAGGCTCCAGAGCAGCGAGAGTCAACAGATGGTATATGGATTTACCTCGGCAGAGCTGGAATGAATATAAAGGAACGTTGTTGGATTTTCTTGGAAAAGGGTAAGTTAATTTTAAGACTATAAACAATAGAAATTGACTGAGGATATGCATCTCAGAGTAATTGGTTTAATTTTGAATAAGGGATCGAACCAAGATTTCAGGTCAAAGTTCGATTTATAATGTGAGGTGATAAGGTATCTCGAGTTACAATTTGAACTTAACTTAATTATTTGTTTTATTCGCACTTTTTGTGCTGATATGAATGATCATTGATATTGTTATATTTATAAATTAACTGTTTACAAAATTTTGAATTTTTTGAAATACTAAGGCTTTTCTACCACAGGCATAGATTACCTTAGCTGTATTTGACAACACTTTTAGGAATTTTGGATCTCAATGCTCTTTAACTTCGTGCTTTATTTGGCTTTTTTTTAAACTTTTTTGGATTCGAGCGTCACTGATGAGTCTTTTGTAGACGAAACGCGCGTCTGGCGTATATACAAAATTTAGTCCTGGTATCTATGATGAGTTTATTTGCATGAGGGAGATACAGATGGGTGCGGTCCTAACCTTGTCAAAAGTTAACTTGGAGCAGACTTGTTGACTGCTTTCTAAGTTAATTTGAGAATTTTTAAGCAGTCAAGCAAGTTAACTTCGTCGTTGGTGGACCAGACCTACGGTCTGCTTTTTAAGGACTGCTGCAGACCTATCGACAGGTCTGCTCCAGACCAGACCTGTGGACAAGTCTGGTTTTAACCAGTCCTAAGGACAGGTCTGCCCTTAATTTATAATAACGATTTTCTAACATTAATTTCGCTGACCTTCATCCTGGACGGCATCGTGTACTGGACCTACCTATTTTATTTATTATTAACTTGTTCGCGTCCTGAAAATGCATTACATATGTCCCACTGGATGTAAGGCAAACAACTATCAGTATTCAATTATAATCCCTAGGTTTACCCTTAAATAGGGCCCTTAGTTACTTGTTCGAAATGTTTTACATTGTGTTGTGTCATATCGGGGGATTGGTAATCGTAATTAGAAATTAGTTATCGATTACTTTTTGCAATGTGATCATCTGTAACTAGGCTATGACTTTCCATATTTCGTAATCTAAGTATTTCCTAAGTTGACGTGAATCAATATTTTGTAATGATCAAAACAAACGTTTTGGAAACGAACATTTGTTTGATCAATCCGATATATATTATTTCAGGGACAGAGGTAATCGTAATCAGTATTCAGTTGTCATCGATGACTCTTTGCAATGTGATCACATGTAACCATTCAATGTCTTTCTTAAACATATATCTTAATCTAAGATTATACCCTTAGTAAATGTGAATTTATGTTTTGCAATGATTAAAAAAATGTCTTTGAAACGAACTTTTGTATGATTAATCAGATAACATATTTCAGGGACTATCTTGAATGCAACAGTGCAAAGTTTACTACGAAGTAAAGAAATGGCAATTCCAGGTGTTGTAAAATCTATCGAGGAAGTGGCAGATTCTGATGATGCTAAACATAGGGAAGAAATCAAAAACAAAGGTTCTGTATCTTTCAGTCTAGGGGCTGCAAAACGTATAGAGGAAATGCCAGATCGCAGTGGTGTTAAGTCTAACATCAGTACTCCAGGTGTACATACGATAACGTCAAGGTTGAAAGCTTTCTTCAGTCTCCCAAGTCGAAAACAGAAAGAATTTAAAGGTACGTGTTGTTAATATTATGTGTAAATATAAATCATGCCATATTGTGTAGACGTCTGGTCTTTCTTGTCAGTGTAGTGCTTAATTTTGTCCATGTCACAGTTTATGTTAACCAATAACGTCGTTAAACAGTGAATAGCTGCGAAATTTCACTACAAGGTTCTATTCTTCAAACAGGAGGTTGGGATTGATTTTGGTGGTTATGGCCAAAATTGTCTAAAAGGACCAAACACTAGGATGTATATGCTGCTGGACAATTATGTGTGTATCTCTATGAAATTGAACCACAAGGTGTCACGACACAACCGAAAGGTTGGGATTTTTTTTTGTGTTATTGTCCAAACTGTTTTGGGAGGAGGGGTCCAACAAAAGGTATTTTTATGTTACAGGACTTGTGTATAAATGTATGGATATCTGTGAAATTGTACGACAATGTCCTATACATCAAAATAAAGGGTTGGGCTTTATTTTGGTTATTATTGCCAAATCTGTTAAAAAGGATAAAAAAGATAGAATTTAAATGTTCTCGGACAATAGCTTGTGTATAAATCTATGGCTTTCAATGAAGTTATAGCCAAAGGTGTCATACTAAAAAGGAAGGTTAAGAATTATTTTGGGGATTATACTCAAACTGGGAAGAAAGTAACGGCCATAAAGACTAAGATTTCCATGTTTCCTGACAATAACTGATGTTAAAGTCTATTTGTCTCTGTGAAATTTAAACCCGAAGGCTCTGTACTAAAAAGGGAAAGCTTGGAATGACTTTAGGGGTTAAACCCTAAATACTTTACTAAAAGGGGTAAACGATACTTTTTTCTACTTTGAATTAATTGTTTTTTTATAGAGCAATATCAATCGGGTTATAATTCAAAGACTTGAATTCTTCTTGTTCTTTAAAATGTGGAATCTATCAATGTAATGTGTTCATATTTTGCATTTTGGACTCTTATTTCAAACTGGTCATCATTAAGGTCAGGAGAATCCAAAATGAGACTTTGTTCGATATTTAAAAATGAAATAATGGATTTTTGTATTTGCTGAATCGAAACATGTATTTAGATTTTATAGTTAAGGACCAGCTTTCAAATCGGCACAAATCGGGGTCTTTTAAATTAACCACTTTTTCAAATTCAACAAAAAATAATTTTCATATATATATATTTTATATATTTTACTATCATAGTCAAAAAGGCTAATTTCAAACTTTTAAAGTTGAAGTTCTTAGACAACAATCTTTCTGAGTCGTATCAATAAGCACACTGTAGACTATTTATTTTAATAACCCTATGCCAGATCATAGATGTCACCATTTATTTTTTGCGACACATATTTCTCACTGAACGTGGTTGCATCTTAATACACCTCACACAGCAAAATGCATCACCAATTTTAACAACTTTTTTACTGCCAAGAATGGAAAAGTCCTACGGATGACTATATTATATTCCCAGTCTAACCCTTTCAAAGATCTATAAAATAATCTATGTTTTTGAATCATTGATTTAATTGTATCAAGACATGACTGCTGAAATGAATATCATTGCAAAACATTTCAAAAGTCAAAACATTTGAAAAGTGAAACAATGCTTCGTGAATAAGGATTTGTCTGTTTACAAAACTTGTTTGACAAATTTTTAAATGTGCAATTAATTATGTTGTTTCAATATCTAGGAAAATTTAAAAAATATACACGATAATCTTTAACCTTTCATTCAGTTCTTACATACACAAAGCAACTTATATCTTTTGTTCTCAGGTCAAAATGTTGCTCATCTTAAATCTTCAAATGATGAAAGTGCTCTGATGCATGGAGCTACTACAGATGATAGTGCTGGGAGAGGGGGAGACTCGGAAGATATATTGACTGCCAAGGACATGTCAGAGGATGAAATTATTAAACTAATCCGATCTGAATGTAATAAAGGCAATTACGAAATGATAATTGTCCCCATTGATTTATGGGACTTTGGCGGTCAAAAGATATATCACTTGACACACCAACTCTTTATATCTAGCAGAGGCACTTTTGTATTAATATTCAATGGTAGTAAAGGTATCCATGACGAAATACCTGACTACACGGACTTACCTGGCTGTAATAATCAACAGAATACTGCAGGTATGTTATTATTTATCAATGGGTAAAACAATCTGTCTTTTTCAATACAAAGAATATATTTTGTAGTCTTTCGATATAGATAAACTGTAGATTGCCTAAGCTCTCCTTGAGCATAAATGGCCTCAACATACAAATAAACAATAGGCTCCTTAGTGAAGATGTATACAGCATCAGAGTCAGCAATACAATATCTGGTATTTTTCGTAACATCTAGATGAACAGACTAGTCATTGTTTTAAATCAAAGTTTGTTTTATCCAGTATAAATAATGAAGAATTTCATTTTCCTTTCTTAAAATTTTAACACAAAGAGCGGAAGACTAATTTGTGAATGGTAATGTATAAAACTGATTATGCTTAAACCCTACATTCTTTTGTTGCGTAATTCATTTTATAATTCCTACAAATATATACAAAGTATTGTTAAAAGCTATATCTGCGAGAATACAAAATATGTTCACCTCAAAGGAAAGATAAATAAGCTAACAACATAAATTATAGAAAAATTGTGTTTGTTTTAATTCAACAATGCTGCTTACAATTGAAAAGATATCTTCAATTGATATGCTTAGATAGTGGTAATGAGAATCAATTATTTTCAGTTCTTTATAAATACCTATTGTTCAGTAATTATTGGCAGGCAATTTTATACTTTAAAACATATCAACATGTATGCGTGTTTGTTGCAGTCTATCTCGTCCATTGGGTTAATTCAGTCCTTACATATTGTAAGACTTCGGCTGAAAATGGAGGATACCCAAAAATCAAATTTGTTGCAACACACAAAGATCAAGTAAAAGTAAGTACTGACATAAATTCAAGAACTCTAATACTTTGACATGTCTGACAGAGTTACAATTAACTTTTGGGTTAACAACTCATCTGTCCGTTTTTTTCCTATGTCCATGACTCTTTAAAAAGAATGAAATAAGTTGAATGTATGAACATGCCATAATGAAATTGTTAGCGGTATTCTTATCAGCTGTCTGATTTACAATATGGTACATATTTTGTATAATCAAATCTTTCAGATGTTAGCCTAGATTATGGGATTTTCACAGAAAGAGTGTTTGAAGTTTTTTTCCCACAATTTCCTGCCTTATAAATTAGTGATTGGTTTTCAAAATAAAATTATAAATGATGAACAATTTCATTATAGCATGTTCATAAATTCAACTTATTTCATTCTTTTTAAAGAGTCAGTGACATAAGAAGAAACAGATGTGTAAATCCTTGAAACCATGTAGAATGTCTTGTAGCTATGTACCTGCTATGTAGGGTTTTAAAAAATATATATAATCGCTCTAGACTAAATCATTTGTCGTTAAGATTTTAAAAGTTGTTGAAAGTTCAGGTCTCTGAAACTTCACCAAAACATTAGCCTGGACGTTTTGTAGGACATTCTGTTTTAAAAAAAAAGGTGCATCTGAGATTTGATCCATCAAAAATCATGGCCGCTGTCGCTTGACTTATTAAATGTAGTTTGAAGTCATTTTTTGGCTTATCTCCATAAAACAGTTAGAGTCCATATGACAGTATAAATGGTCAACTGTTATCCCTATGGAATTCAGTTTTTGGAACTCTTGCAATTACAATTTCATTTTAAGCAAATGCCATAGAATAGTTTTAGTGAGAGGAAAAAAAGATTTGACTATCTTGTTCACACAATGAATCATTAGTATCGCTTGATTCACTGAATTGTATATATACATTTTTGATGTGTGTATATTTTAGGATGATATTGAGAAACAGAGACGAATCTTAGAAGACTCAATCGATAAACTCTTCGAAAATCATGGAGGGAAACAACATCTTCAATATCAACCACTTATTTTTGTGGATGCCAGAAACAAAGAGGACGAAGAATTAGACACATTGAAGAAGCAGTTGGTGGAAGTTGCATTAGACCATCCTAGTTGCGGAGAATTAATGCCAACCAAGTTTGTACCCCTTGAACTTCAATTAGCCAAAAAGGTAGAGGAAAAAAAGAAAGTACTATCCATTGGTGAACTGAATGACCTTAACCAGCAGAATGAAAAACATGCATTAACCCCTGATCAGCTACAAAAGTTTCTGAAGGTTAACCATGCCCTTGGAAAACTGATCTTCTTCGATGAAGCTTGCTTGAGAGATAACGTTATCATAGATCCAGTGTTTTTGGTAGACGTGCTACGTTCCATCGTTACTGATGAACAATTTTGGCCAAAACATCTCATTGAGGTACTAGGAGACCTCAAAGAAAGTGGAAAATTGCTGAAAAGGGATTTACACGAAATATGGACACAAGACTGTTTCAAGGAGATCTCAGAGCATAAAGAATATATGGTAGAAATGTTAGTACATTTGGACATAATTTGTCGACAAAAAGACGATGAATATGAATCAGAATTGTTCTTAGTTCCATGCATGATTAAAACCAAAAGAGAAGACAACCCACACATAGATTTTGACAGAAGCATACATCTGGCCTATAGGTTTAAAGAGGAAGTTGTGCCACCTGCTATCCTTTACCGGTTCATTGCGACTTTCATATCAATGTGGAAGCTTCGAGTCAGCTCTAAATCCAGTCGTCTGATGATCTTTACAGACAGTGCTGATGTTACAATTGATACTGAACACGATATGAGAATTGACATTCAGGGAAACAGAATCATAGTTTCTCTTTCTCACAAAGAAAGCCAAATTTCCATTGTACCTACAATTGCATCAACAGCTCAGGAATGCCTCACACATGCCATTACACGCATTTCCAATTTCTATTTCTCAGTTTCAGAAGATTCTGGTTGTACTAGAGATTTGCCTTTTACCATTCAAATTGGTATAGTTTGTGGGTCAGATCTTTGCTTTTTTGACCACATGTTGAGATCTAAGGAGGAATGGACATGCCCCGATCACAATAGAATACACAAGACTAATAGTGTGTCCAGATGGTTTGCAGACAAGGTATCTATCGTTTATAGAATGTTTTTAACTTTTTGCTATTGAATGAAGAGTCAATTACCTTTTGAAGGTTTGAACGGTCATTTTGAACTTATAATCATATGAAAAGTTAGAGCAATTATTTAGATGTGTTCAGTGTTTCAGTAAATTTTCCGACTTCTCCTTGCAATAACCCTAACTCTAACTCAAACCCTAACCCTTGAACTGATCCTAAACTTACTACAAGTCAACAGTCTGAACATTACTGTATTTACCGTTGTTTATAAGTACATGAAGTATAAACATTGACTGGATTATACAAATGAGTTGATAAAGAACACAAAAAAACTCTTTCTTAATTTCATGCGTCCAAAGTGCTTTTCTGATTTGATCTTTATCAGGAGTGCTCAATGCTAAATGTTTGAAAGTCGAGGTTGTATAAGAACCAAAACAGTTTTTAAAAATCTGTAAGAAAGATAAGAAAGAGCTTAATCACCATGTTGGGTTACATGCAGACAAAATCAAATATAAACAAGAAAAAAAGTCAAAATGCTAATCTAAGAACACTCACCGTTACTAGTTGGTATAAATACAAAAACAACTGAAACATCAATACGTGCAGCTCCATCATGGCTCGCGGGTCTAAATATTATTTTTTTTAAATATAGGATTTCGCTATTTTTTCTATAAATACACTTCATCCTATACTTAATAGAAAAATAAAATAAAAAATTTGGGGTCATCGTTCATTTAAGCTTACATTCTGCCTTCGAAAGAAGCAGGTATTTTAGTTAAGGTACTCATTCGGTTGAACAAATAGGAGAAAAAGGGTAATATCGAAATAAAAAAAGAACTAAATTACAGTAATCGCTTATAATGTACAACAGTTTAGTTCAAGTACAGCTTATTTGAAAGAAATAATAGAAAATATACCTCAGCGATGAGTAAAAAAAGATGTTTCAATTTTAATGCAAAAAAAATCATTGTTTTCACCAAAAGAGGATAAGTTGGAGCTTTTTTAATGATATAAACATTTGAAAAGTCATCTGGTGCGAAAACGAATTGATTTTTTTTGGGTTGATTTTTGTACCATATAATTGAGTAACAACTAATAGTGTAAAATATAAACTTTTTTTATAAAAAAAAAATGTTTAATTTTTTGCTCTATTTTTTGTACCCCCGAGCCTCCTAAAGACATCATAAGTTCATTAAAATGCAGCTTTGTTTATCTTATCTTACAGTTACCTACGGAGGGTGACAGATGTCAAGAAGATTGTCCTGGTAAGTAATATCTTATGATTTCCGTCATTAGTTTTATTTACTTGTATTATAATATTACACATAAAAACATTAGTTTAAAGATTTTTTTATGTTTGTTTATAAACATGAAAGAAAATGTTGTAGATAACCCAAAATGACAATTTCCCCCCACCCCCCAAAAAAATAAAAAAAATAAGAAATAATTGATGCAAGCTATACGTTATTGTAGTTTTAACATGGGTAGGCATTATATCGTTGGATATTATTTTTGCCCGACCGATAGTGGGGGCTAAAATAACACGAATATAATGCCCCCCCCCCCCTACATGTTAAAACTACAACAAAGTATAGCTTGCATTAATTATTTCGATTCTGATTACGACAATTAAGGGAATTTTTATGCCCGATGTGTATAAGGGTAAAGCAATTGTGTAGGCTCTTCCATGAACCTCCCTTTTTTTGTTTGTAAAGAAGCAAACAGCTGGCACTGTGATTTTTCAGATGGAGGAGTTTTTGAACAGTCAGCATGAACAGTTGACGTATTTAGGTCAAATATGTCAATTTCGGAATGCAACACATTACAGTCATATTAAACGAATTAGTAACAACATGTGCATCATTTTTAGAGTTTGGAAGAGTTTGAAGTTAATGAAATATATTAAATGCATGCCAAATTCATTATTCTGAAGAAGTCAATATACGCATGTGCACAAATTATTGCATTTTGAGCATGGGTTTATTCATAAAGAAATAGAAGCATATTAGAATTCAATATGAAAAAAAGGCAAATCATATATAGTTTGTATAAAGTATTGACATATAATATGAATACATATCTATTGATAAGTTCAAAGTCCATTCAGATGTTCGATGTACATAAATGTAACAGTAACGTATCGTCATTTGGTTGTAAATTAAAAAGGGTAGATAACTCATGTCGACTTTTGATAAGTTAAATTTGTATGCACTTACAGCAGGGACAATAAGTCTCCTTTATGTTCTATACCACAGATTCATAGTACGTTACATATAGTTGCGAAAAATGGTCAAAAAAGTATTCCCTTGAATTTGACAGTTGTAGGTAATTAAATCTTCATGCTAAAAGAGGGACGAAAGATACCAAAGGGACAGTCAAACTCATAAATCTAAAACAAACTGACAACGCCATGGCTAAAAATGAAAAAGACAAACAAACAACATCACACACGACACAACATAGAAAACTAAAGAATATACAACACGATGTTAATAGGATAAACTCCGATATATGTAATGTTCATTCATTTGTATAGCTATGTAAGTATATTGGAGGAGACGTTACTAAGTTGAAAAAATGTCTAATCCATTTGTCCTTTTTGAACAATTACATATGTTTAAACTAACTAGTATCATTCATTAGTAATAAGTTAAAGTTAAACTCGAAAGTCTATGATTTCGTATCTACTTATATAATTGAAGTAATGTATCCCTTCCAGAATACCTGAGATCACCCCTAGTTTTTGGTGGGCTTCGTGTTGCCTATTTTTTAGTTATGGCACCCTCAACGGAGTTGGGGTGACGTATTGTTATTCTACGTTTCTTTTTATTTTTTTTATTTTTATTTTTCTTCCACACTTTTTTGTCCACTCTGGATCTCAGAATTGAATGGACCCAAGTTGATGGAACTATATCATAATGTGAAGCACCATGTGAAGATTTGCTTTTTAGGGTTGGCACTTTCCATTTCTAAGTAGCAACATTCCAGCAGCACCTGCATACGGGGTATATATCTCCCAATTGATACGATATTCCCGTGCTTGCATTTCCTATCATGATTTTCTTGATAGAGGGTTACTGCTCACAAGGAAGCTATTAAACCAAGAGTTCCAAATGGTGAAGTTGAAATCATCCCTTCGTAAATTTTACGGACGCCATCACGAGTTGGTTGACCGTTATGGAATAACCGTTTCACAAATGATATCGGATATGTTCCTTACGTCGTAACTACAATCCCCTTCCCTTTCATGAATGTGACCTACCGAATTAGACTATTTACCGGATTTGTAATCACATAAGCAACACGACGGGTGCCACATGTGGAGCAGGATCTGCTTACCCTTCCGGAGCACCTGAGATCACCCCTAGTTTTTGGTGGGGTTCGTGTTGTTTATTCTTTAGTTTTCTATGTTGTGTCATGTGTACTATTGTTTTTCTGTTTGTCTTTTTCATTTTTAGCCATGGCGTTGTCAGTTTGTTTTAGATTTATGAGTTTGACTGTCCCTTTGGTATCTTTCGTCCATCTTTCAAGATGGCCCCCGTTACCATGGAAACAGTAAAAATCCGAAAATTCTCAAAGTCTTCCAAACTGGATGAAACTTCACAGAAATGGTAACTAGCATGTGCAAAATTGCATTTTGAAGTTGAAATTTTCAAAATGGCTGCCGTTACCATGGAAACAGCAAAAATATCAAAAAGTATAACTTTTTCGTTATAAGACCAAACTGGATGAAACTTAATGAAAATGTTACCCAGTATGCCAAGATGTCAAGACAATATTTGGTTAGTCAAAAATGGCCGCCGTTGTCATGGAAACTGGAAGCAAATTTTACATTGACCCTATGGGAAAATGCATAAAACAAGTATTTCACCAAAGTCAATTAAACTGTACTGATATATAACATGACATGTGACTATGAGATGTCTGCTTTTACAATTTTGGAATTACCTACTGTAACCATGGTTGCAGCATAACATGCATAAATGTCAAAAATTCGTAACCATGGAAACAACAAAAATGTCCCAAATTTCAAAATGCTCCAAACTTAATAAAACTTTATAAAACTAATAATTTGCATCTGTAGATTCACTCTTTGACTTTGGAATTTTCTAAATGGCTGCCGCTCGCCTGGCAATTTGGGAAGGGTGCCATCTGCTATTGCTTGCAATGGCAAATCTAGTTGTATATGTTTTTAGCCATGGCGTTGTCATTTTATTTTCGATTTACGAGTTTGACTGTCCCTCTGGTATCTTTCGTCTCTCTTTTACACATAAAAACATTAGTTTAAAGATTGTGTTTGTCTTCGTTTATAAACATAAAAGAAAATTGTGTAGAGAAACCAAAAAGACTACCCCCCCCCCCCCCAAAAAAAAAATAATGATAAAATAATTCAATATAAATCAAAGGCAAATCATATATTGTTTGCATATAAAGCATTGACACATGAACACATATCTATTGGTAAGGTCGAAGTCCACTCATATGTTCGATGTACATAAATGTAACAGTGTCGTATCATCGAGATATGGTTGGAAATTAAAAAGGGTAGACAACTCTTGTTGATTTTTGATGAATTAAAATTGTGTTCATAAATCGCAGGGAAAATAACTCTCCTGTAAGTGTTATACCACAGAATCATAGTACGTTACATTCAGTTGTGAAAAATGGTAAAAAAAAGGATTCCCTTGAATTTGCATTTGTAGGTAAGTAAATCGTCATGCTAATAATAATAGGTTAAAGTCCGATATATGTAATGTTCATTCATGTGTATATCTATGTATGTATATTGGAGAAGACGTTACTTAGTAGAAAAATGTCTTATTCATTTGTCCTTTTTGAACAATAACATATGTTTAAACTAACTAGTATCATTTATGAGTAATAACTTACAGTTAAGCTCGAAAGTGTAGGATGTTTTATCTACTTGTATAATTGAAGTAGAAAAATAAATTGGACATTTAGTATTACGAATTTTTACTTTGCATTGATTTAAGTTTCAATATATTACAGGTCTAGATATGGCATGGTTAGACAGTAATCCAGATGATAGACACTTGGGTCGTCTAGCAGCTGAAATGACAATGGAAGAAATACGAAAAATATACATGCACCTAAAGGGAAAGAAACCTGCTAGGTCTTGGGAAATTATTAACGAGTCAATCAACAAAGAGCCTTTTGATATCAAAGTCAAAGCTTTGCATGATTGGAAGAAGAGCACGGTACATGCGTCATTCCAGCACCTTCAGCAAAGTATGAAAAAGGAAGATATAGACTTACACATATTATGCCAGGTAAAAAAAAAATCGTATGCATCGTATATAACATCTTAAATAACATCTGTTGTACCAATTGACATATTTTCTACAAGCTATCTAAATTGAAAAACTAACCCATTTAAGAGCAAAACTAATCTGCAAATATAAATCAACAAATATTGAAATTTGAATGCCGGTAATTGTATATATCTTTATTTTCAGCAAGTACTACTTTTCGATTTTGTATTTGATTTTGCTTTCCAAATGTTTTGTGTTGAGAGACATAGATGGGTATAATTGATAGAAAACACAGATCTGGCGTTCCAAATCATTTGTTTGGTATCTTAGATGAGTTTGTTTGTCTCCTCTCTCTCGAGATTATTCATATTATTGTAACAATGTTTTAAAATAGAAATAGGTCATATAAATTCTGTCAACAGCAAAAAGGTGATTTTATACCAAAACCCAGTGAGTGCTTCTTTATTTCATTAAACAGAAAGACATGAGGATGCGAACGTATGGGCTCAAAAGAATAAGTGTCTAACTTATATATATGGGATTATACAGGAAAACCCACCTTTTTTATTTAAAAATTGTGTGTTTAATGACTGATGTGCATGTCATATTTCAGATTTCAAGAGAATTCCAAAAAGAGTTTGGTAAGTGAAACTTTTAAAAGATTTAAAATGAAATTTTTAAAACACATTTCTGGATTAACCTCGATAGAAAGGTCAATCGTAAAACCGTATTTGGGTGCAGTGGCACCATTTTACTAAATCGTTTAGCTTCGTCTGTGTGAGGTGGACATTAGTCTCCTACTTGATATGTAAATTCTAATTTTTACATGGGAGAATATAAAACATATATCTTATAAATCATGTCAGTACTACTGACCACGTAACTGATTTACCCTTTACAGACTAACACGCTTCGGGACTAGTATCGAACAACTTCTAAAATGCATTACAAAATATTGCTTTATAAACTAGGTGAATATCGTATCTGTATTTACCTTAATCAGGAAAGCTAACAACAGAAACTGTGAATGCCAAATATGTATTATCACATTGGAGATATTGACCATAATAGACATAAAACGATTGACGGAAAACACCAACTTAGCTTTATGGATCTAATTCCCCCATTAGTTCACAGAGAGATAAAGATAAGCTCACTTTGAATATTGTCAGTATCGAAGGATTGACTACTGAACTGATGATACTCTTGGGATCTTACAGTTCACCAGAGGTGACATCAACCTATAAATAGATAATAAAAACACTATCAACCTTGTATCCTATGTTGTTTTATTCCTTACACTTGTTATCGTCTCTTAATTGGTTATCAAAAGTACCAGGATTATAATTTTATACGCCAGACGCGCGTTTCGTCTACATAAGACTCATCAATGACGCTCAGATCAAAATAGTAAAAAAACCAAATAAATACAAAGTTGAAGAGCATTGAGGACCCAAACTTCCAAAAAGTTGTGTCAAATACGGCTAAGGTAATCTACTCCTGGGGTAATGTTACATAACTACTGAAACGGTCATTACGATAATTTATTGTTACACCTTTTTCTTTTAGTTATCCTAATGAATGTTGGGGTGGTTACTTCTGTAAGATAATGAAATTAGTCATATCTGCAGACAGAATATTCATATTTCCTAGTTTTTAGTTGCACTTAGGTGTTCATTTCCTCTTAATATTCACATTTGTTGATAAATAATAATGCATCTTTGAGTCATTTTAATAGTATATGGTGTAGATTAGTAGTTTCAATTAAATAATTAGCTTTAGAACACTGTAAAACTATCATGTTTTTAGCAAAAAACTATTAGTGTCAAATTATTTCAATAACTATTCCGAGATTATTTCTACCTTCAACAAGGGTTATCATAATGTGTCGCACATTTTTTATGTATGTATACGTCATTTGTTATATTTTGTTCTTGTTTTGGCTATATAACTATTTTGATCTGAGCGTCACTGATGAGTCTTATGAGTCTTATAATCCTGGTACCTTTGAAAACTATTTTTATCTTTAAATATGTCCTGTACAAAGTCAGGAAAATGGCCATTGTTATATTATAGTTCGTTACTGTGTGTGTAACATTTTAACGTTGTGTTTCCGTTTTGTCGTTTGTTTTCTCTTTTGTTTTAGTGTGAATTCACATTACGATAAGACGTGTCACGGCACTTTTCTATCCCAAATTCATGTATTTGGTTTTGATGTTATATATTTGTTACTCTCATCGGATTTTGTCTAATGCTTAGTCCGTTTCTGTGTATGTTACATTTTAATGTTGTGTCGTTGTTCTCCTCTTATATTTAATGCGTTTCCCTCAGTTTTAGTTTAAAATTGAGAATGGAAATGGGGAATGTGTCAAAATAACCCAATTTTGTTTTTTGTCCATAGATTTACGAGCTTTGAACAGCGGTATACTACTGTTGCCTTTATTTATGTAGGCGAAACGTGCGTCTGGCGTATTAAATTATAATTCTGGTACCTTTGATATCTATTTGGGTGTCAGCATTCCTTATGAAGGTTAATAGTACATGTAGTATAAAGCTTTGTAAACGCAAAATTGAAAAATACACATAAGAAAATGTTGTATGATTGCCAATGAGACAACTCCCCAGCAGAGACAAACCGAGGTACAAGTTAACAACTATTAGTAATCTTTCGTTTATTCATTGTCTTCTCATTATAAAACACGAATTGTTGTGTTTAGACAGTTGTAATGGTGTCTAATTCGGCTTCAATATGTTCTTATATGGTTAATGATTGTCATATTTACATTTATATCATTAATTTCTTGAAAATACTTTATGTAATTGCCATATGGCATGTATACTACCAAATATTTCATAATAACTTATATCAACTTTTGAACCTAGAAAATAAAAGTTTTGTGTTGATTTTTTTGGGTCATAGTCGCGTGGATATCATTACGGTAAATAAATGATAAGACAGCTGAGTTAATGACAATAGTATTAATCAATGTTAAAGATAAGAAAAAAATGATAATGTTGTTAAAATATATATACATTATAGACCAATCAAAGGAGAAGTTACTCATTAGACCATCAAGTACCATTACAAAACTACTACCTGACCATATTGGAATTCAAACATTCCAGCTTGGAATAGAACTTGGGCTATCAGTTGTTGAGATGCAACACATTGCAATGAACCACGTGACAAATCTTCGTGGTCAAACAGAGGAGGTTCTGAACACATGGAGGACACTTCCCGAAGCTACTTATGAAGTTTTAGTCAATGCTCTCCATCGGCTTGATTTATCTAGTGTATTATCATACATAACATATGAAGAAGCATCAGAAGAAATATTAAAAGTAGGATTAGAAAGAAAGGTAGAAGTAGGATTAGAGGAACAAATAGAAGTAGAATTAGAGGACTTAGTAGAAGTAGAATTAGAGGAACAAATAGAAATAGGATTAGGAGAACAGGTTAAAGGTGTGTTAATTTTGACATAGTTGCCCCTTTGTCTGACATCATTTTTGTGCATTGACTATATATAACGTGAAAAATTAAATTTCCTTTATTTCTGATAACCTTATATCCAATGTTACTTAAAGGGTTTGAACTTTGGTGTGGTTTCTACAATTACAGTTATAAGGCAAGTTCGTCCATATGACAACATACCTGATAATGAACTCAAATCAATGGTTCTTTGGTTAATTTTTATATTACGTGCTTAAGTGAGTTCTTTCTTTTATTCGTATGCAAATTTAGGTCATAAACGTATTCATATTAAAAAAGAACTTAAAATGAATTGTCGCTACAAAACAAACAGATAAATAGATAGCAAACTAAAAGTCCTAAGAAATAGCAAAGAAATAAAATCAAGCCACAAACTAATTATACACATACTATAATGCTTGGGCAACCTAAACATGCTATAAATCAAACCAAAAGCATACTTCAAAATCTGATAGATAAGAAGACTAATAAAGTAAAAGAAGTTGTTTTATCTGCTTTAAAGTCACATATTCCCTCTAAACTGGTATGTCAAATAACAAAAGGAGCACAGATTTTTTGATAAATTGATATGTGCATGTCTATCTGTCAAAGGACATACAACTTTGAACTAACGGTCTTCATTTTAAATTCATCAGCATGATTTTCTGCTTAATGCAAAACAGATAAAAAAAAAAACATACAAAAAGTGGATATTTTGCAGACGTATAATCATAAAGCTACACATGTTACACCACGTGAACAATTATCAAAATTAACCAGAGATTAATTTGCTACTGCCTTTAGAGATTATCGAAATATAATGCAATCATACACAGATTTAGAGAATACACAAAAAAACAAATGTTTACTTAAAATTATAGTATAATAGTTTAATCAGATTTAATTTGTCTTTCCCAAATACAGAGAGGATTATACAAGATATCGAAATCAGTCAGATTTTAGATTATATGATAACACATTTAGTGATATCATCTGATGATAGACGTCGTATTGAGCAGCATGCTGGACAAGACGATCAGAATAAAGCCTTGCTTGCAGTAGTGAAGAAAAGGGGAGAGTCTACTTATACAGTGTTTGTTGATGCACTACGGATAAGTGGATACACTGATTTAGCAGATGAATTGAAACGCCATTCACACGAAGAGGGCTCAAATGAAGCATTAGAACCACCTCCAAATGAAGGTATGAACTGCCTTTTTGTAATGAAAATGTACAAATAATAGCATTTGTATAACATTGATGTTCTTGATACAATGTTTACTATATGTCTGTTAGTGTTTTTCATTTTAAGCCATGGCGTTGTAAGTTTATTTTCGATCAATGAGTTTGACTGTCCCACCCTTTTGAGGTTAAAAAAGATCTAATTTATGCATTGAAAGACGGAAAGTACAAAAAGTACAAGCAATCCAGAAGATGATGGTAGGTTGAATAATCAATTGCGCAAAAAGAAAAAACAGTTTTTAAGGCACTACATAGGAATTAAACATTGCAAAAACCCACGAAATAAATGTGGAAAAGGTAGTCTGATTTAGGCGGACCGTACAATCCTTGTGACACCGTTTTTAATTTTAGGGGTTTGTATTCTATGTTTGTATTGTTTTATGTCGTCGATATAATTGCAATGTTAACCTGGATGACTTGTGTTTTGTATTAACCATCATTCACTTAAAAGATTAAAAATACAATCAGTATTTGTTTCTACATTTTCGGTTAATGTTGGTCTTATTCTTATGCTGAGATTTCCCTCAAAAGTTTTGCCACGCATTTTCCAAAACAATTTACTACTTCTGCGGTTATGAATAATGATCATGACTTCCTGTGAAACTTTCGTTGTTTATTTTTATCATACATGAATATAACGTCGTATTAAAAACTTATAAACAATAAATTTTAGGATTGTCAGGGTGGACTGTTCCAGTGTATAGAGTTCGTCTACAGAAGAATTACTCAAATATCATTGACTGTATAAATCATGAGAAAATAGTAGATCATTTAATATCACGTGATATTTTGACAATAGCTGATAGTCAAATGATAAATGCCTGTCCAGCACAAATTCAAAAGAACAGAAAACTAATGGACATTCTTTTACATGGAAGTGAAAAGGGATTTATTGAATTTCTAAAAGCTTTACGAGAAGACTCTGTTACTACTGAACTGGCAGATGAAATAGAAAACACATTGGTTACAAGCAGAAATATATCAACCATTCATAGTTGCTACAAATACACTTGAAGACAGTAGGTTATACGTATATTCATCATGTATCTTACAATCTGAAGATTTTTCTACGTATACTAAGATATTATAAATAATCTGAGTATGAAATATTTGCAAAACAGAAATAACTATTGGTTTTAATATTTGGAGCTTAATATTACTTTTTGATGAAGATATATATTGTTAATTCTACTATAAATTTGAGTTGTGAATGAGTAGATAAGGGGAAAAAACAGACAATAGTAACACTAATAGTACGGCGGCTTTGTGAAAAATTGTGCACATCCTGCTACAAGTATGAAATTTGGCATAGACCTTCCTCAACTATTTTTCTTTTATTTCAGATAGGGAGGCACTTCCGGTAAAATCCAAAATGGCGTACATCATACTTAAATTAGCCCAATCTTGAAGGCTAGTATGTGAATACGTGTTATTGACATGAATCTATCATAATATTTGGTACAAACCTTTGTTACGTACTACTTTTGGATATATGATATAGATTAGATGTCTTCAAAAACCCTACTTCCGGTAAAATATAATATGGTGTACATTGTACTAAAATAAGCTTATTTTTAGGGAGGGTAATTGAAATGTGTTTTGAAGTACTGCTACTATCATTATATTGTGCAGAAACCTTTCTTTGGTGCTTTTCATGGATACAATGTATAAGACATATGTCTTTAAAACCCTTACTTCCGGTGATATCCAATTTGGCGGACATAAAAATGTTGATATTTTTTCATTTTAATATTCAACTTTTTTCAAAATGTAAAGAAAACGGTTTTTTTAGCAGGTCATTAAACTTTTGGCTTTAAGTCATCCTCAAAACCACTAATTTTATTCAGCTTTATATGTTTGAATACAAAGTAAACACTTCCGGTAAAAAAAAACAATATGGCGTAAATTACAAAGATGAGTCCATATCTTCGATGTAGAGTTTTAGATAGATTGATTAAAACAAAATTAAGTCACTAAAGTTTTTGAACATCGTTAGAATGACTAATGTATGGCCGCAAATACATGTTTATTCACAATCGGAGAGCTTATTTTCCAAATTTACAAAGATCGTGGTATTGTTTCTTACATCTATAATGTACAAGCTCCTGATAAGATGAATAGGCCTCACAAAGAGTTGTCCAAAAGGGTTCCCATGGATATTTTTCCCTTGGCCATTCATAAGCGTCTGGACTAGTCAGCATAACTTGTTACTCATTCGCATCCGCAAGGGTATATTGCACGTTTTACTTGCTGAAAAAGACTAGACCGAGTCGTGGGAATAGCCTCAATAGTATTTCCTCTTCCAAAAACACATGTGTTCTTGCTTTGTTAACCCCATCTGATAACATTGTTCAATCTTCTAACAAATAAATGCAACAGTAGTATACCGCTGTTTAGAATTCATAAATCGATAAAAAAAAACAAATCCGGGTTAAATATAAGATAACAACAGCAGAATGTAACACACACAGGAACGAACTATAATGTAACAATGGCCATTTTCCTGACTTTTCCAAAACCACGTATCGTTCTATCAATGACATTGTCAAATCCATATCTGGTCATGTTGGCTGATCAATCATCATTCTAAATGATCGAGTCACATTTTTAAACACAATCCATGTCACCAACGCAGTTCATTTTCCAGCAAACGTGTAATATCTCAATGCCTAGTGTATGTGAAAGGTCATCGATAGATATATATCTGAAGCTTTTCCCACTTCCAAACGCAAGCCAAAGTTCGTCTGCCCCTATGTCACTGAAAAACGAAGACAGCAACCTCAGTATGGACTGTTATGACTCAGTTAAGTCTGTGTTTCACTGCATCAGACACATGCATCTTGATTCAAGTGTCAGCCTATTCATGTGAACATGGTGCTAAGCTTGAAACATCATCATGCGGTGGATAACACAGAACATTCTGACCAATTGTTGCTACAACTACCTTTTCCTCAAAATCTATTGACCAAAGCTTTTGCGAATGAAAACTTAAAAGTTCTTTCTTATTGTCGTCATCACTCAGAAAATTTTGCAAATTTTGAGGATTTTGTTTTGACTCTGGATTTGTCTGTGTATTCCCTTCCCCTAAATGTATCTCTTGCTTCTTATAACAAATGCTCAGGATATTCTAATTTATCTACCTCGAGATGTTTCAAGTTTATCACCATATTCACATTAAGAGGCTGACAATAGAATCATGGTGCATGTGTCTGATGCAATGAAACTCGAACTTGCACGAGTCATGATTCGAATAATCGTTACTGATGATGCTGTCATTACTTTTTCGCTATTCCGTGACAGGGGTAGACGAACTATGGATTATGTTTGGGAGGGCAAAAAGTTTTAGATAAATATATCCTGGCAATGAGTGTTTACAAACACTTATTGTGATCCATGTCTTTACCGGTTGTGATATGGTTCTCTGATTGCTTGAAAAGGAAAAAAGACTGCGTGGGAGACATTGATGGCATTTGAAGATGTGACTTTAACATAAAGAATGATGATTGATCAGCCTAAATCACCGAGGTTTAACTGTAAGCTCACACAAACTTATCAGATTGGATTAACATGGTCAACGAATCAAGAAAATAACTATTTGCGCAAAAGGGAAGACTAATTGAGGGAATTCCCTCAACTTGGTCTGGTCTTTTCCAGCATGTAAAACGTGCAATATACTAAGGCATGTGTTTAGGGGGACGAGCTTGGAATTGGCCCTTATGCTACTCAGTTCAGGCGCTAATGGATGGCGAAGGGACAAAGATGATCACTTTTAAATAACTTACTCTTTCTAAGGCTTCATCATTTTGTCAGAAGCTTGTACATTGTGGATGTTCTGGGGAATGCGGTTAAAAAAAACTACATCCTAAGCATCAGAAACAAAAGCCATAAAATCTTCAGTTTAAATGGACACATACTACAACAACTCAAGCATAACCCGTAACTAGGCCTACACATTTCGGAAGACCTCAAATGGACCACCCACATATTAAACGTGGCAAAGAAAGCAAATTCAACACTAGGCTCTCAAAGAAGAAACTTGAAATACTGCCCACAATATTACAAAAAACTGCTTACATCTCGCTCGTTGATCAACGATGGAATATGGATCCATAGTATGGGGCCCCTACATTGTAACAAACATAAATTAGCTAGAAAGAAGGAATACAACGTCAAGCGCGGCAAGATTTATCACCATAGATTACAAGTCAAGAGAGGACGGGTGTGTCTCCAATATGCTAGCCGAACTCGAACTACAACACGCTCCGGACAATTGCAAGACGAACAAGCTAGAAGTTGATATTTATGTACAAAGTGGTTTAGGGGCTGATTCCCGCTATTGAACCAGACGAATTTCCCCATAAAGCACATCCTAAGTGAAAAATAACTACCAAGAAGTCGAAGAATACCACGCAACAAATATTTTGAAAAAGCAAATAAACAATCACTCTAAGTATTTTGACATTCCACTAAGCAAAACACCACAATACACAAACTCATTCTTTGTAAAGACAGTGACCGCGTCGAATCAGCTAGACGACACTGTAGTGCGCGCATCAAGCGTAGAGAGCGTCAAATCTACTCTTACGCCTCGTCAATAAATCGGCGGCGCTCTCTCAAACCGTTATAGTAAAGCCAGAATTGGTATCAACAACGTATTCATACAGATACAGAGGATGTCGCGGTCGTTGTTAATGTGGACAATCGGGTCTCCCGTGCACTGCTTTGTTTGCATGTGGTGGTGACTGTGAATACACATGTATTTTTAGCCAACTAGTAGTAAATTGAAAAATGTTTTAATACTTCAGTAATTTTGTTTTGTTTTAATCAATCTATCTAAAACTCTAAATCAAAGATATGGATTAAGGACTCATTTTAGAAATTTGCGCCATATTGTTGTTTTTTTTACCAAAAGTGTTATTTAAAAATTTACAACAGAATAAAATTAGTGGATAACTAGAGGCCAATAGTTTAATGAAAAGTAAAAAGCCCAAAAAAACCATTTTCTTTACATTTTGAAAAAAGTTGAATATAAGAACAGAAAATTGATATTTCTATGTTCGCCATTTTGGATATTACCGGAAGTAAGGTTTTTAAACAGATATGTCTTATACATAGTATTTATGGGAAGCACAAAAGGTTCCTGCACAATGTAATGATAGTAGCGATACATTAAAACACATTTCAATTACCCTTCCTAAAAATATGCTTATTCTAGTCCTATGTCCGCCATGTTGGATTTTACCGGAAGTAGGGTTTTTGAAGACATCTTGTCTTTATCATATATCCAAAAGTAGTATATAACAAAGGTTGGTATCAAATATTATGTTACTAGCATGATAATAACATCTTTTCACATACTAGCCTTCGATATAGGCCTGATTTAAGTATGATGTCCGCAATTTTGGATTTTACCGGAAGTGAGACATTTTTTTTTAAATAAAAGAGTAATAGTCGAGGAAGGTCTATGCCAAATTTCATGCTTGTAGCAGGATGTGCACAATTCGTCTGAAATATGCTTGTAGCCGCCGGACTACTAGATGTGATTGCCAAATCTCAGATGAAGAACGCAACCACCAGAGGCATATTTAAGTTCTAATTGATAAATTGAAAATTATAATAGATGAAGATGAAGATTTTGACCATCAGATGCATTCAGTTATTATATAGATGATACAGTTTTAATACTTCTTGATGAAGAACCCGACTACAAAAGACAATTTTTAATTCGATTAAATGATGACTACGAGAGGCAATCTTTTATTCTAAGTTTTTTTGGAATTTTGGGAATGCGGCTACCAATAGCAATATTTGATATTAGTGCCCCCCATCCCCGAAAAAAGATCCTTTGTAAATAGGGTTATCAAAGCTTGATTAAGCGGAAGTCATGTTCTGCTATTTTATTCCTTTAATTTTACCGGAACATTGATTTATATTGTATTTATATACCATATATGAACTATGCAGGCTCATTTGGGTATCCTTTTCTAATTTTTGATACGAGTGCACATGCTTTTTTTCATAGGAATTATAGATAACTACCATTGTAAAGAAGTATTTTCTACAAGTTGCGTTAGAGTGACTTTTTGTAAATATTTATTCTACATTATGTTTTTTTTTTTATCAGATATAAATTATCTTGTTCATTATTTTTGTCTACCATTTGTATTGTAATGAATTTTGTGTGTATATATATAGTCTAAAGTATTCTTTTTATCGTATATGAATTACAAGTGTTCCTACCATTTGTGTTATAATGAATTTTGTATTTATATAATCTATAGTATTATTATTATTTTTATCATCTATAACAAGTGTTCCCGCCAGTTGTGTAATAATGAATTGTATATGTAAATATTAAGTTTCATTCTGTTGTGTATTTGTTTAACACATTAACCTCATGAAGACAATATAAAATGAAATATTTGATGGTATTGTTTTTTTCTTTCTTTTCCGTATTTTACATGTTTAACTGATTTCTGCACTTATTTCAGTTAATATTATTAAATGCAGTATACGGCTAGAGTTGTTCGGACATCAATAACTTTTTGAATCTAGCATGGAGTTTTACAAAACTAAACATATTCGGATGTGTCTACATTTTGTGTTGCAAATGTCTGGTTATTAATGTATTTCAGTTGTTTCCTGTAATCAGTTTATATTTCAGTTCTATCATGTACAGTTTTTGTTTATTAATTTTATAAATTTACTGTTTGCAAAAGTATAAATTGTTCTAAATGATAAGGATGTTCTGGTAGGTAACTAATAGAAAACCCTGGCCGTTTTTGACACAACTTTTTTTATCTTTGTGTCCTCGATGCTGTTCGACTTTGTGCTTGTTTCGGCTTTCAAACTTTTGTATCTGGGCATCACTAGTAGATCTTGTGTGGATAAAATGCACTTCTGGCGTATTAAAATTTTCAACTTGTTGCCTTTTGTTGACTGTTGTTCGTGTGTTTCTTTCTCAATTGTTTTCTCCAATTTATTTACATTGTAGTCCTGTGGTGTTGAGTTGCCATCGTAATGTTATATTTCACATGACTTTAAAAGGGGAGGTTTGGCATGCCACAAAACCAGGTTCAACCCGCCATTTTTTTCTTTAAAAATGTCCTGTACCAAGTCAGGAATATGGCCATTGTTATATTATAGTTCGTTTCCGTGTGTGTTACATTTTAACGTTGCGTCGTTTGTTTTCTCTTATTTTTGAGTGTAAATTCACATTGCGATAAGACGTGTCACGGTACTTGTCTATCCTAGATTCATGTATTTAGTTTTGATGTTATATTTGTTATTATCGTGGGATTTTGTCTGTTGCTTGGTCCGTTTCTGTGTGTGTTACATTGTAGTGTTGTTTCGTTGTTCTCCTCTTATATTTAATGCGTTTCCCTCAGTTTTAGTTTGTTACCCGAATTTTGTTTTTTGTCCATGGATTTATGAGTTTGAACAGCGGTATACTACTGTTGCCTTTATTTAGACTATTCCTTTTCCAATAAAAGAAATAAATATTCAAAGCAAAAATTTGGATAAATTTTAAGTGTTTTACTATTCCATATCTTTTTAGTTAGTGTATATAATAGAAAAGAAAGTATATGGGGTATCCATCCATGACACAAAATCAATATTTACAAAGCAAAACAAAAACACAGTGTCGCCTTGGAAACGAAACTAACAAAAACCTGACCTCACTGCAAGTTTTAAGATGGCCTCTAGCACCGGTTTGAGCGGAATTCTTCGCAATCTGACGATCACGCCTCAACTGTGACTTGAAGAACACAACCATGGAATAATAGCAATTATATAAACCTTGCTTAAATCAAACATGTTCTGTCTTAATATAGCCTGACAAGCACACTGAAGATATCTGAAAACGGAACCTTTTAGGCAACCTCGGTCGACATCGAGATAAATGTTATATAATTTGATGAGATGTATCAATAGGGAAAACAATAAGGGTATATACTCTGTACACTACCAACGAGAGCCTGGTAAAAAAAAACACAGTAGAAAGTAGTACTATTACATATAAAAAAACAAAATAGTTATACGCATAGGCGTAAATATCAATCTATGTAGAATATATTTTGGTAATTTTGGTATCAAAAGAAAGATAAAAAAAACTGATGACCATTGTCGAAAACACCTTTTTATGCCCCACCTACGATAGTAGAGGGGCATTATGTTTTCTGGTCTGTGCGTCCGTTCGTCCGTCCGTCCGTCTGTTCGTCAGTCCGTCTGTTCGTTCGTCCGTCTGTCCCGCTTCAGGTTAAAGCTTTTGGTCAAGGTAGTTTTTGATGAAGCTGAAGTCCAATCAACTTGAAACTAAGTACATATGTTCCTTATGATATGATCTTTCTAATTTTAAAAACAAATTAAACTGTTGACCCCAATTTCACGGTCCACTGAACATATAAAATAAAAGTGCGAGTTTCAGGTTAAACTTTTTGGTCAAGGTAGTTTTTGATGAAGTTGAAGTCCAATCAACTTGAAACTTAGTACACATGTTTCCTATGATTTGATCTTTCTAATTTTAATGCCTATCCATATTTTGTACCCATTTGCACGGTCCATTGAACATGGAAAATGATAGTGCGAGTGGGGCATCCGTGTACTTTGGACACATTCTTGTTACTGACAGTTTTAAATAATACAAAAATGTATGAATTAATTCTTCAATTGAGGGCATACAAAGGCTGTTATTCAGATATCAAATACCTGTTTTTTGTGTTTCCAAAGTGCCGGAAACCAAAACATTGACACCTCCCGACGAAATCATAACAGATGTAGCCCGTCTTACTTAACACTTGTATTATTTTAGATAACTTCGCAGACATTAAAACACTGTTGAAAAATAAAAACAACACGTTTGATAATTTCATGTGACCGAAGCACTTTGCCGGATTTACCTTCATCAGGAACGCTCAAAGCAAAAAATTTGAAATCCGACGATATATAAGTATCGAAACCGTTGACAAAAATGCCTAAAATAAAAAGCCAAATTCATCTAAAGTCAACTTTGTCTAAGGGAGTTGTAACCTTAGTTTCTTAATAATTTCAAAATTTATAAACAGACAATTTTAGATAGTACGTAAAGAGCAAATATTTATTTACACTCAACACATGTTTCGTTAAATTTTAGACTGGATATCAATTTGTTAGACATCAATAATCATAAAATTTGATAAAGATTCATCATGGTTAGGAGAGAAAATATTGTTTTCTTTTGCATTTAACGTACATATATGTCTGGAATTAAATGTATATGTCAAAATTTTGCTTAAATCTTCATGGAATGTTATTACACTTAGAAACATTTATCCTCAGAATCAAGAAATGGCATCAGATGAACAAGTTTGATTTGTTTATAAATAAACTCATCATAGATACCAGGACTAAATTTAGTATATACGCCAGACGCGCGTTTCGTCTACAAAAGACTCATCAGTGACGCTCAAATCCAAAAAAGTTAAAAAGGCCAAATAAATTACGAAGTTGAAGAGCATTGAAGACCAAAATTCCTAAAAGTTTTGCCAAATACAGCAAAGGTAATTTCTGTAGTTAACTGTTATATGAACTTTGACACTTTCCCCATTTCTATTCTCAATTTTATTGTTCTTATGTTGTGCTGTTTGGCCGCTGACTTTATATAAGGTAAGAAGGGTTGAGTGCTCATACAAATATTATAGTACAAAGCTAGTATATTTTTTTCAGTGGTTGTAATTTGTTGAAAGCTATCTTATTTGTGTTTTATCATTGTTTTGTTGTTTAGCAGGTGGTTTGTAATTTCAGTTAGAATTGTTTCTCATTTTTACATGTCAATCTTTATAGCTGCTTACTTAACGATGTAGGTCTGCTTATTTGTGTTAGCTGAACATACAGCTACATAAATCCATTTGGATATTTATTGATAATTGTATATTTGTTGTAACATTGGCAATCATACCAAGTTACCTCTTTTGTATGGTTCATTTTTTTCGCTGTTAACAATACAGTTTTACCCTGACAGCAGTAATAACATTGTATAACATTATATAAATAACACATAGCTGAGAGGGTGATAGAGAAGATTGGTACACCGAGAAAAAATTGTCAAGGTTGACAATGTTTTTTCGAGGGGTACCGATCTGCTCTATCAACCTCTCAGCTATGTATTGTTCAATTTATTATACTGAATGTCCTATCATTATTGTCTTTTACAGATGAATTTTCTAAGGAGTCACGTACCAACGTTACGGGTACAAATGTATTAAAACAAATCAACAGAGATGAAGTAAATAGACAATGATAGCGCATTGACCTGACATTTATAAACGATATAAGGATTCGTCCCGAAAACAAAAATTTCAATTGTTGTTATTGTGTTATTGTTATTTATTTGATTTAAATTTTGGGGTGAAATCCCCCTTTTAAAAGGCCTCATATCTGGCGGAGACATGTACATCACAATGAACATGACGAAATGTATATCATCTGTTGAAACCAATCGATGGGGAACGAATGCGTTTAAAGAATGTATGGAATAAAATATCAAGAATAAGTATAACGCATAATGAAAAAGGTTTTAAAGAAACAATATTAACAAGAGAAATATGTTTTTCCAACAATTGTAAAAGAAAAAAGTTTGAGTCGTTCCACGCTTCGTTGTATAGTAAATTAGAACTTTAAGCATTGTCATTAATAACTTGATGTGAATTCAATTCCTTGTCGTTTAAATTACCGATTTTTGATTGGTCTAGCCGAGAGGGTGAAATTCAAAAAAATGTCACCCGCTCAGCAATGTGATAGAGTAAATTAACACCCTCGTATTAGCCAATCAAAATATGGCATTTTAACGTGAAGTACTAGTATAATAAAATCATCCATCATCAAATGTTTATATATATAAATATTATGCTTATATATAAAAGAATGTTAGACTGAACAAACAATTTTGAAATACATACGTACATGTTTGCATATATATTTTATATTAAAAATATTATGTGTCGCTGGTAATGAAAATCTTAGAATGAACTTGAAGAATTTGAATACGACAGCGGCGCCCCAGCCTAATTTTTTTGTATAAATCTGTTTAAAGTTAAAAGGAAGAAGACTAGATTGCATCATGCCTTGTATATGGATGCTTTATATTGCAATATTTATGTATGTCTTATGTCCTTTTATCTTTGGCTCAGATTCATGGTTGATGGACTACTTACAAAATTGTCACGTCATGGGAAGCTCTCACTTGTGAGTGATATGATATTTTGTAAATGGGATCCTTGCTAGGCCTATACTCTCTCGGACTTGGGTCTCCTGACCTCAGCCTCATTTCTTTGATCATTGTTTTAGTTAGGTGTACGGGTCAATTCTTGGATACTACAAATAAATTATTAATTAATTGTAGGGAATGATAACAACCAACACTAGAGGCACTATTTAATTCATTTTAATGAAGAACTCGTTGATTGAAATTAAAAAAAATAAAATAGGATAGAGTTAAGAGAGTTTGGCATCCACATCATTTGAACCCTGGCTACGCCACTGGCATTACTCGCTAATTTAATTTAGTTTTGGCAATTTTAACATGTCACCCACTCGAATTTGTTGTGGTAAATTTCGAATGTCACTGTGGTATCTTTTGTTTTTTTTTCTGTTTTATTGTACGCAGCTGTTGGTATTGTCTTTATAAAATTCAACCTACTATACTATTTATCAAATTAGTCACTTACAATACTGAAACGAGTTTTATCTGATTTGTGATTGGATAAAAACAAAATAAGGATACTAGTAAAAAGTAAAATCACAAAAATACTGAACTCCGAGTAAATTCAATCGGAAAGTCCCTAATCATGCTAATCAAATGGCAAAATCAAATGACAAAACACATCAAACGAATGGACAACCACTGTCATATTCCTGACTTGGTACTAGCATTTTCAAATGTAGAAAATGGTGGATTGAACCTGGTTTTATAGCGCTAAAGTTATTATTTAACTCCGTTAGGACACAATGTAAACGATTTTTTAATATTTTTACCCACAATGCAATATGCCGAGTTTTCCTGGTTTTCGCACTGCTGTCAAAGATGACATTCCTTGAAGAAATGAAAGAAAATTAACTCTCTAGCCAACACTATGGTTTGATTTCTGTGGTCTCAATATGTTGAAGTTGTTGTGAGGTTGACGTCTGATTGATGTTAAATAACAATTATAACTTTTCTGACAAGGATCCGAGTGGTATAGTTGATATAATCCCTTCGTAAGTTTTACATACGCCATCACGAGTTAGTTGACCGTTATGGAATATATATTCCACAGATTATAGCTGACATGTTTCAAATGTCGTTACAAAAATTCCGTTCCCCTTTTCCCCGAGTGTGATTTACCGAACGAGACTCATTACTGGGTTTTATTTTCATGAAACACGATGGCTGTCACATGCAGAGCAGAATCTGTAAAACTTTCCGAAGCACCGGAGATCATCCCCAGTTTTTAATAGGGTTCGTATTGCTAAGTCTTTAGTTTTCTATGTTGTGTTTTGTGTTTACATTTTTGTGTTGTTCTTTTTCTCTTTTATCTCTCTTTTTCAAAAAATGATGAAGTAGCATTAATATCTAACAAAACATTCGATTATTAGTAAATGATTAAACGCAACATCTTGTCATGTTTGCTACAAGTGAAGATAAACATATGTTGATGACAATCTTAAGTTTATGTAACACGTGTTAAAACGTGGGTTTAATACAATACTTGTAGAGTCTTAACTATTGTTTTCTTAATCATGAAATACATATTTGTATTTGTTTTGTGCTTTCTCCTGGTCAATGATTTAGTCAAATCAGCTGATGTAGACGACGCGGGAAACGAGGATAACAATGTTATACCACCAAACAATGAAGACGCTGTTGAAGTGGATTCTGGTAAGTTTTGTTTAAGTTCTGACAAGTTACCAATGTGTTATAACAATAATGTATAACCACCAAACAATGAAGATGCTGTTGTAGTGGATTCGGTTTAGTCATGTTGAAGGTATAACAAGTTACATATGTATAATAACTATAATGTAAAACCACAAAAGAATGAAGATGCTGTTGACGTGAATTCTGGTAAGTCGTGTTTAAGGTCTGACATGTTACCGCTGTGAAATAACATTATGTAAAACCACTAAACAATGAAGACGTCATTGAAGTTGATTCCGTTAAGTTTTGAAAAAGTTGTGACAAGTAACCAATTGATGTGTAATATCAATAATGTAATACCACCAAACAATGAAGACGCTGTTGAAGTCATGTTTAAGGTCTGACATGTTACCGCTGTGAAATATCAAGAAATGTAATACCATCGAAAAAACGAAGACGCTGTTGAAGTGGATTTGGACTATGCGGTATGGGCTTTGCTCATTGTGGAAGGTCGGACGGTGACCTATAGTTGTTAATTTTTTTCTGTGTCATTTTGGTCTGTTGTAGACAGGTGTTTCATTGGCAATCCTACCACATCGTGTTTTTATATTCGGTAAGTCATGTTTAAGGTTTGACAAGTTACCAATGTGTAATAACTATGATGTAATACCGCCAAATAATGAAGGCGCTGTTGAAGTGGAACCGTGTAAGTCATGTTGAAGGTATGACAAGTTACCAATGTGTAATAACTATATTGTAATACCACCAAATAATGAAGGCGCTTTTGAAGTGGACCCGTGTAAGTCATGTTTAAGGTCTGACAAGTTACCAATGTGTAATAACTATAATGTAAAACCACCAAACAATGAAGACGCTGTTGAAGTGGATTAAGTATTGAGGAAGTTCTGACATGTTACAGCTGTGAAATAACAATTATTCAATACCACCAAACAATAATGATGCCGTTGCATTTGTGAAATATAATCCGCTTTTGACATAATTGATATAGCGGCTTATTCCTAAAACTTATTGCATAGTTAGTACCTTAATAGTTATCCAGCTCCTTCTACATATAAACTTTCATTACAAAGTAAGGCCAGGGAGGAATAAACAAATAAGACGGCTGTATCTAGTGCAGTAAGGATGCTTTTAAATCGCAGTCTGATTCAATTAAAGAGAATAGTTCAGACATAGATTATTATAAAACTTTGACAGATACTTCTCAGTGACCAAAAATAGCATCCGATGAAAATTGTTCGATTCTTTATTTTATTTGTTTATGTAAACTCATAAATGGCTTTTGTTTTTTGCAGTCAACAACACACCAGCAGCAACAAAGTAGAGGCCGTTTTCCAAAAAGCTTGCATACTTTATAGAATTCATTGTTCACAATTCTTTCTTGACTACATACTATGTCGTTATTAAAATTTCTGAATTGTTTTAGGAGTTTCCTGACGTGTTTTGTTAATTAATTTTGATGACATATTTTATAAATTTTTTGGTAAGAAAACTGACATCACAGATCTTTTGATGAAGCACTTCTCTGTTTTAGCTTTAGTGGTAAGAGAAGGAGATGTATGTCCTGATTCTAAATGCCCGAAAAGTGATAGATTTGATTGCGCGCTCAACATGTGTGATTTCAAAGCAACCCAATATTACAAAGAGAAAAAAGACCTCATGACACCATGCTGGTATGTATGCCTTTCAAATATAAATTTAATTCTAAAAGTTTAGCATTATTTATAGAATAACTAATCGAAGAATTCAAATAGAGTAAAATATTCAACGAGTGACCGAACAACACATTAATTCACGAATGCGCGTAGCGCATGGGTTAATTATCAATGTTGTTCGGTCACGAGTTGAATATTTTTCGATATTTGAATTCTTTAATTGGTTATTCTTTTTATTACATTGGTAAATGACTTTCTTAATGTAAAACATGTAAGGAACTATATCTTTTTTCTATGCATTCACAATTTCTTTTCATCCGCCGTTATTGACGTCTTGACAACGCCTATTGTTGTATGACGTCAGAGAGTGAAATAACCACGTTTATTTCACATGTGACATTATCGGTTTTTATTTAAATGGGAAATCAATGTAATTCATTGCAACCAATGTAATAAATGGAAATAATACACCTCATCGCTATTTGTTCGCAATGACTTAAATATTTACGTCATAATACAAAATATCTGGGGCAGATTACCAAATAGCGATAAAGGTGTATATAGGTTTAGCATTTCGGCTAACCATCAAGGTAGCTCTAACTGTAGAATCGACGTGTTAAGGTAATTATTTGTTTTAATATGCAAGCAATGTCTACCATTGGATCAATAGCAAGAACTTACAATCCCAGCAAAAAAATATAGTTTAAAAACTATTGTCTCTGCGTTTTTCATGCAAGTGAGAAGTTTAGGGCTATTAACCAGATTCAATCCACCATTTTCTACATTTGAAAATGCCTGAACCAAGTCAGGAATATGACAGTTGTTGTCCATCCGTTTGATGAGTTTTATCATTTGATTTTGCCATTTGATTGGTTTTGAATTTTCCTCGGAGTTCAGTATTTTTGTGATTTTACTTATTTTTTTATATTTTTAATATTACCATAAAGAACGAGGTTTGGCTAGCCACAATTTAGGTCCCCCACCCCATTTTCGTTTACCTAAAATGTCCAGTACCAAGTCAGTTGTCATCTAATAGTTCGTTTCTATGTACGTTGAATTGTCGTTTGTATTCTGTTGCACTTCAGTGTTTCTATTGTTTCGTTGATTATCTTTATATTATATAGTTGATGTGTTTCCCTCGGTTTGTAATGTGAAATTGTTTTCTCCTAATCGATTTATCACTTTTGAACAGCGCAATATTACTGTTACCTTTATCATGTTTATATATATATAGAAAGCAAATTTACAGATCTAACATTGTTGGGTTGATGTTTAGACGAGTTGTATAAATATATATATATATATAAAACGTCTGAACAGTAGTCAACGATTTTCCTCACGAGGGCGCTGGATCGTTACGAGTAACGATACATGTACACAATAAATAAATTATATAGACGCCTAAAAAAGTGTACACAACAACTCCAAATACAAAAAAAGGTAACTATAAATGTAATTAATCAGAAATATTTCGGATAACAGATATCCTTCGTCAGTCAGATTCTGATGTTTTTAGGCGTTTATATATATGTGTGTGTGTCTTTGTGGCAATGACATATTGTTGATTAATTCTTTTCAAAGGACAACCATTCAAATGGAATGGTCCTTAAACGTAATATAATGTAAATTCAGAAATTAATGAGAGGTTTTTATTATTGCAAAAAATGCGACAGAGTTGTAAGCGCATTAATTTAAACTCGCATTTTGAAATATTTTATATGAAATAAACAGGATTTTTCTCAAAATGGATAAAAAATAAAATCGTATTTAAATCTAAAACGACACAATCATAATAATAAATGCACGCAATAATTTCTTAATTTACAGTATGTTATGTAATTTAATATTATTAATTCGTATATTTAAACAAATTTGATTCGTTTAGGGATAGTCACATGTTAAACTATATTTTCGAAGGTAGAGAGAAAACGGCGGATAGCAAAAAGCATATTGACCGGCAAAAAGCATATTGCACGGTTATTTTAAAAATATCTAAAAACCGATTTACTTTGTGACGTCATGTAATGAATTTCAGGATACTGTTCAACGTTTTGAAACAAATGATATCTGTGATCGATTATTTGACGAAAAAAAATCTTCAAATACATAAGGTGTCCAAAAAAAAGTAAATGAAATAACAACTAATATGTTGTTATTGTCAAGGAGACAATGTAATATCTTTAAAGTTCCAACAAACCTAAATGACGATTTTGATACAAACATGGTCGGAAATTAATAATATAACAAATATAGCCTTTGTATGAGGTCAATACAGGATATATCGACCCAAAGAAGTATATCGACCTCGGACTTCGTCCTCAGTCAATATACTTCTTTCAGGTCAATATTATACAATTGCTGTCTTTTGATGAGGTAAATGTGTGGTTTTATTGACTTTTGAAAAACTGATATTCATTGAGGCCAACGGCCGAAGTGAATATCAGTTTTTCAAAAGTCAATAAAACCACATATTTACCGAAACAAAAGACAGTAAATGTTTTATTCCATATTCCGAAAGAAATGAATGTAATATAAAATATTTACCAAAAGCAATTGTAAATCAAACGTTTTTTTACCAAAATTGTACACGATTAAGCACGCGACGTTTTGCGCGGTGAATATCCTTTTTCCGCAGGTGAATATGCTTATTTATTCAAAATCCAATTCATATAGATAAACCTACTAAAAGTTTATAAATATGGAATAAATCCTTGTATCGACCTCATACAAAGGCTATATTTGTATAATATATATGATATAACAAGAAACATACACAAATTATATGCAATCACATGGACTACTGAATTCATTTCTATGCCTAGGTTTTATCATCACAGCGGTCAAATGAGACCTTTTAATTTTACATTTACATTTTATATCCGCAATGAATAATCATGTGATATTCATGCACCTGAGTAAGGATTGTTTTAGCATATATGATTTTGTTATAGTGACAAGACCAACATTTAGACAACTCTGCGTTTAAGATAACCAATAATACTTAACAGCGATCTGTCTTTCTATGTTGTAATGTTACATTATTGTTTCAGATAAGGGTAAATTAAGGTTGGTACCTTTTAAAACGTTTAACCCCGCTGCATTTGTTTGCACTTTCCTTAGTCAGGAATCTGATGTTAAGTGTTTGTCGTTTGTTGATGTGGTCCATAAGTGGTTCTCGTTTTTATATAGATAAGACGGTTGGTTTTCCCGTTTGAATGGTTTTACACTAGTCATTTTTATGCCTTTTATAGCTTGGTGTTCGGTGTGAGCCAAGGCTCCGTGTTGAAGACCGTACTTTTACCTATAATGGTTTACAAATTGTGACTTGGATGGAGAGTTGTCTCATTCGCATTCATACCACATTTCTTATAGGTTGCACTTGGTGAATACAGCTGTTCTCAAACCACGCCCCTGTTGGGGAGATATGTAATATAGATAATTGATTATGTTTACGTACTGGTTCCCAGATATGATCTCTATGTTTGATATATCGTAGAAACATAACTTCGGAATGATACCAGTAAATAAGCATATGCATTTTGTTCTAATTAAAATCTATGGGAACCCTTAAGTCAAGGTTGCGGTACCGTAGTAAAGATTTTTTTTGTAAGTTTAAACTCTTAGAAGTTCGGGGCATATAAATATTGAAAATATGCCGCACATCCCTATATTTTGACCTTGGAAAAAGTGCATATAAACTTTCCATTCTAGGATATGATTTTTTTCAAAACTTCATAGTAAAAATGGTACAGTTTAAGCCGTAAACGAAGTTCCTTTTGGATATTGCTTTGTAGATATTTACAGAAATGCAACCTATATCTATGTGTGATAATTTAGTTGGCATTGGTGTTCCACGTAACCTTTTCGTCGTTCCTGCATGTACTCCTTGGGTTTGACTAATGCTACGTGTTACACGAATCCTGATATACATACAGCACCCATGCCTTGATTAAAAAATAATTGATGCAAGCTATACTTTATTGTAGTTTTAAGATGGGTAGGTATTATATTCGTGATTATTTTTTCCCGAGCAATAGTGAGGGCGAAAATAACACGAATATAATGCCTACCCATGTTAAAACTACAATAAAGTATAGCTTACATCAATTATTTCAATTCTGATAATGATAATGTGATCAAATTTATTATTCTGAAGAAGTCAATATACGCATGTGCAAACAAGTTTTATTGGATTTAGAGCATGGGTTTGTTCTCAAAGCGAAAGAAGCACGTCATATTATAATGATCTTTTCTTTCATAGCTTATTAATAAGTTTTGTCTCAATTTTCGTAAAGTGAGAAGAAATATGTGGGTTTTTTTATATTTTTTTTTAAACAATGGCCATATCCTGTAAAACAAGATAAGGGATTAGTGGATGGATTTATAAATTACATATAAACAAGGTATATCACTGCCTCGGGAAAAATTGAACTCAGATAAATTTGTTTTTTATGTTGCGGTCGTTTAGGTTATTAAGCTCTTCGACTGTTTCTGATTTAATACATAAAATTGAGAATGGAAATGGGGAATGTGTCAAAGAGACAACAACCCGACCAAATAAAAAACAACAGCAGAGGGTCACCAACAGGTCTTCAATGTAGCGAGAATGCTTAGCTTTTGAATAAGCAGCTCTGATTGTCAATATCAAAGACAAACACATTTATACAGTCGTTTGTTTGAAGGTAAATAAAGCAATTCGCCGTTTCAGAATCTAATGCATCCTGGGAAACATTTTCAAAAGTGTACACCGAAACGTCCTGATTGGTTAAAAATGTCATAAACAATGGAAATTTAACCAATGACGTGGCTTTATTTTCATTTTCGGGTACGAACAATGAAATTACCCATGATTCTTTAGATTCTGAAACGGTCAGTTGATAATGTTGCAGATAATTAAATGATTAATATAATAAAAAAAGAAATAGGCGTTGTTCCTATCAATAATATGTCTTTTAATTTTCAGTATGGATCCTTGCACTGTTGGTTGTCCACTCAAATATGCAGTCCGACTTGATGGTCAGCCAGCATTTTCTGTTAATGAGACTATGGTATACACCAAACGTGAGGACCAGAGTGTTTTGGATTTACTTTTGAAGAAAAAGTAGAAAAAGAATGCCTTAGAAATACAACTAAATAGAAAATATGCAATTGATTTATTTTTATCATTTTACAACTTCCATCAAGTAAAAATGAAATAACATATAAAATGTATTATGCTAAATGTTATATTTCAAAAATTTAGAAAATACTGGGTTTTTACCTGTTTCAGTGTGTACATTAACTACACTTCAATTGAATAAATAAGATACATAACCATACCAAGTCAGGGAAATGGCCATTGTTATATTATAGTTCGTTTCTATGTGTGCTACATTTTAATGTTGTGTTTCTGTTGTGTCGTAGTTCTCTTATATTTGATGCGTTTCCCTCAGTTTTAGTTTGTAACCCGGATTTGTTTTTTTCTCTATCGATTTATGAATTTCGAACAGCGGTATACTACTGTTGCCTTTATTTATCATAAGATCAAGGGCTTCACAAAAAAGAAATTATGAAACGAAATAAACAGAAAACAATTTCTGTAATTCTTACTCGATTTATCCTTTTTTCTGACCTGTTAAATATATTCTTTATCAACGTGTTATGATGTGATTCATTCGATTTGGTGTTCAATGTAATGTTTATTACAGCCATAAAGCACTTATGATTCGACACAACATCATCCTTGTCACATGTATATGTTTTGTTTCTGGTATTATCCGAGTGCTCATTTATCTTTGTAAGACACTCGTAGTAGTACAGTTTATATAAAACAAATCAGTATTATTTGAAGCTATATATGGACTTTGTCTGCAGCAGAAACAACAACATATTAATCGTGAAGACATTTCACAGAATCTTTCTTTCTGTATATGGACTTTGTCCGCAGCAGGAACAACATCATATTCATCGTGAAGACATTTCAACGAGTCTTTCTGTACATATACTTTGTCCGCAGCAGGAACAACAACATATTTATCGTGAAGACATTTCACGGAGTCTTTCCTTCTTTATATGGACTTTATTCGATTACCTACACAGTGTTAAAAGAAAAAGTTTTACATTCGATGTTTTATCAGAAAACTATTAGTAGTTACCAACTCTGGTAATACTGTCAACTTCTTCTCATTTAGTCCATGAACTGGTCATAAAGTCCTCAATATAATTCGTAATCTTTTTTGAATTGATGATTCCAATTGTTGTGTTGGGGTTTATTGAACTTAGACAATGATATATTACCTTTAGCAGTCTATGGAAGAAGCTAATCGATAAAAACTTTTCTTATATCAACGAGCGATATTGTCTTATATCAACGAGTTGTATTGTGGAAAATTTCAGACGAATGTTAGCATTTGTACGAAGAAAGGCAAATTTCTCGGTATAAAGTAATGACTCTTTTCTTAAAACAGGATGACATTTAACACGACATACGTCTGCTGTATAATTTCCATGAATAATGTATGTAATAACAAACAAGGTGTATTTAAACGAGAAAATTGAATTGTTGAATAAAAGAAACATGAATGCACGATTTATCATTTGTAGATGTACACAATTAATAAATATCATGTAGCAAATTCAGTGGAATGCAATTGAGATGATTTCAATTGTTTGCTAAGCCAAAATCACCTATAAGTCAAAGATACTGCTATATTTTATTTTATCAATGCGATGTTTGTCTTATATCAAAGCGATGTTTTTTTTAATATCAAAAAATTATGAATGCGATACTTTTCTAATATAACTGCTATAGTTTTGTTATATAAAATGAATACGATGACACGTCACAATGCATGTCAAGAAAACCGCAAACATAACTCACAAACTATGTTCATGACCGGCTTAATGTTTGAGGATCAATATCACTAAAATTTCGTATCTGTAACAAAATTAACGCTTTATACATGAACTTATCATTTCGAAAATGTTGCTTGACCCTATTGATAGTTGAAAGTGTTAACAACCTGTTCAGTCTATTGTTTTCAATCATATGGTTTAACCGACTAATTCCATTTGAAGTGATGATGCAATGGCGGAATTTAAATGAGGTTGTAAATAGTCTACCGACCTATAAGATACAAATATAGGTCCTGTTGCGGATCCAGGGGGGTCCGGGGGTTGGAAACCCCCTTTTTTTTGGCCGATCAATGCATTTGAATTGGACATATTTTATCCTGGGTTTAAAACTCCCTTTTAAAAACGACTGGATTCGCACTGGAGGTCACACTGCTACAGCCTATCCACATGGGTAATATCGAAATGGACAACAAAAATATCATTACTTAAAAGAAAAATGAAACATTCATTCAAACAGCTCCAAATAACAATGAATATTCAAATGGTAAAATAAATATTCAAAACAAATTAAAATGTACAAATGCTGATGTCCCGAACTTTGAAGATACCAACTGAGTAGCCTCAGACTATAAATTGAACAACTTCAGATACAACGAAAATAAAAAATCTTGTCAAACAGAAAATGTATTTATTATTACATAGAAAAAAATATTGAGAAGAAAAACAGTTCTTTTTGGATATCAAGGACTTTTCCCGTTGGTAAATCGATATCTCTATGAACATAATCATCTCGCCGCATGGACGTTGTTTTACATCGCGATGACCGTGAATGCATTCCGATGTATTGTTGCCACAGACATTTGACTTTCGTTTCTGATTAGTAACCGAGCGTATAAATGCGCGAACATTTCTTAGTCCAAACAATAATCCGTATAGCTTGTTATAAATTCATTTCTTTAATGAATACTAAAAAAATGTTTAGAAAACAAATAAATAAAATGTAAATGTCGTTTGACGTTAGACATGTGTATATATCTTTTCTATATATATAAATTAAGTTCGTTCAGTGCTGTTTATTGACGAAATAATTCCATCATGTCATGCTCTATTCTCACTTTAACATTGGAAGGCATTATATTTGTCGATATTTTACACTGAGCGTTAGCGAGGTGTAAAACGTGGTCAAATATAATGCCTACTCATGTTAAATTGAGCATAGAGCATGACATGAAGGGATTATTTCGATTTTAATAGGAAAAAATCAGTATTTTTATGGGTCGAAGCGTACTAAAATACCGTAAATAGTATTGGCTGTTCCCGTTTCCTCCCCGAGGAGTCTGTACATTACATTTAATATTTGATAAGTTTAAAAACTACGAACAGGGTAAATATATGTTTTTTTAATAAAAATATATAATAAAAGTTGATGTTAGCTGCTTAAATGTATATATTTTAAAGGATAACGATGGAAATAACGTTACTATGAACAGTGAGTTCGTGCGCAGGTGTCAAACATAGTTTGTGCTCATTAGAACACGGCTTTGTATACGTCATATTAGAATTGGTATTTCTATTGACGTAATAGTTCTTGTACCATCATTTTCCGCATGTCTGCATATTTACAATTGATATTAGACAATATCGCTATGTGATATAAGAAAAGTTTTTATCGATTCGCTTCTTCAATAGACTGTTAAGAAGTTGTTCAGATTTGATTATGTTTAGATCTTCAGTATTAACACAACCAGAGTGGATTTTAAAAGTGGCGTAAAGGGGGGTATTTGCACGGATAAACGTGAAATAAAATCGCCGTTTAACGATGAAAAACTTCTTTCACATTGATCTTTTTACCGATTTCACGATATACAGTAAATAACGAACCTTTTTAGACGGCTGCAGGTGAAAAAAAAAATGGCAAAACACGTTGCACTAAAATAACCCTTTACCACCCTCCCTTAATATTACAATTGATATTAGACAATATCGCTATGTGATATAAGAAAAGTTTTTATTGATTCGCTTCTTCAATAGACTGTTTAGAAGTTGTTCAGATTTGATTATGTTTAGATCTTAGTATTAACACGACCAGAGTGGATTTTAAGAGTGGCGTAAAGGGGGGTATTTGCACGGATAAACGTGAAATAAAATCGCCGTTTAACGATGAAAAACTTCATTCACATTGATCTTTTTACCGATTTCACGATATACGGTAAATAACGAACCTTTTTAGACGGCTGCAGGTGAAATAAAAATGGCAAAACACGTTGCACTAAAATAACCCTTTACCACCCTCTCTTAATATAAGGCGCATAGGGACACTAACATGAAGGTCTGTGTCTATTGTTTCTAAATCATGGTCATGTAATGATTGCTTATAGTTAGATGCTTTAGGTGTTGTGGTTGTAGTGTAAATGCATGATACAACAGGAACAGACTGATTTTGAAGATAACGTGAGATTTTAAATAGTGTGTTAAGAAGAACGTTGCTTATGTTGATAGCATATATTCCTTCATTAGAAAATCGAAATGCAAGAAACCTCATATTTGTATCATGTAATGGTTTTGTTCTTATTAATTTAAAAGTCAGGAAAAAGCTCAGTCACAAACTATTTACAGGTCTGCATATTGGAGAAAATGTAATCATGCATCCCTTGCCAATTGCATAATCTCTCAAACATTAAAAAAAAAATTCACAGGCAGTTATAAAAGAAAAGCTTTAATAAAATAGCAGATGATACAGATCAGATAAGAAGAACATCAAAACTACCAGAAGGCGTGCAAGATTTTGATGGTGTTTTTTTCCATTGACCCTATAGCAATGTTTCGGTATGACTACGCTGTTATCTTAAGATAATACTTAATAAGCTGATTACATTTACATCAATGCGGACTTGACATGACAAATTTTTTATGCTTGATGTGAATATTGCATCCATATTGCATCGCAGTACCTAGTTCCCTTATCCGGAAATGATCTATATATTTTTCGGAAAACAATATCTAGTATAGTGTTATTGATGTGGTGATAAATTTTTCGAAGATGCGTACTCAAATATTTATAAGTATCATATTTCAGTTGTTCGAAATTGTTATAAAGAACGCTGCATTGTGGCTCTTTACGAAGAGAAATGCGCCACTGGTCCAGTACAAATGGTACCGCTAATATTATTAGCTTGTTTGTTCTCAAGAAATCTTTTGAATATTTAAGCATCAACGTGTACATGTACATTTGATTTGGACAGCCCCTGCAGTAAGAAATTTCAATTACAAGCTTCAGAAACAAGCTTCTGTCCAAGTTTGGTAGAAATCCAGGATAGTTCAAGAAAGTTTTTACAATTTCAAAAGCTTTAACCACAGAGTGAATATTCGTGGTCGCCGCCGACGACGACACCGACGTCGACGGAATGTAGGATCGCTGTGTCTTGCTTTTTTGACTAAAGCCGACTAATGGATGCAAAATCTATATAAAAAAAAATAATGCTTTCGCTGTACAATTATTTTTTAAAAGCGCTTTTTTTACATTATTTTTTTTGTAGTTAAAAATGATTTGATATATTTCGTTCTTTTTTTCTTACTCAGAATGATCATAAACAGAGCTGTTTTTCTTGTTTTAAAATGAATTCTCCACTTTTGAGAAGTATTCGTTTGTAATTGAATTTGACCGCTTACATTTATTTGCCTCTAGTTTTATCCTATACATTATAGTCCAGTTGATTTGTGAAACAATGGCTCAGATTATGGTATAAGCATCAAATTTTGTAGAGTTTTAGTTAAGGTCATTAGAAACATTATCGCTTTGGACCCAATTCTGAAAATCAAAATAGCTGCTCTGAGCGGCCATTATGAAAATGCCTTCATAAATTAAATTTGATAATAATCATTAAAAAACATATAAAACGTAAACGCTTTACAAATTTGTGTAACCTTGCATTAAATCGGAGTTGTCATGGAAGGAATGATAAATACAACGCTTCTGAAAAATTGGATACTAACTGACAGAGAAGATATGCAAACACACAAGAAAGGTGGCGTCGTTCTCCGGATTTTCAACCAATATGTTGGTGAAGTACTGAAACAGCCATGTCTTATAGTCGTGATGATGAAGGCCTCAACATAGCCAGAGTAACTAGAACAGCTTGAAGAGATAGGCTTGCTTCTATAAAAGTCTTTACAGGGACATGCTACAAGGCGTTCAAAATGAATCAGTATTATAAACATTGAGACATAGTACTCTGAGCACTGCACTAATAAATTGCAGTTGTGTCCTTTCGACGTCGAATTGCACAATTGAACTATTATAACTGCGAAATGGCAAGTGTTGTATGCGACTCAACGATATTAGAGGATATTGTCTCGATGTATGGCCATCCTAGTATCATTCTAACTAAGGAAAATAATGTCCGCAAAACTAATTTGTGTTGACAGCTTTTATGCCCCCTGTTATGCTTAGTATCAAGTAAATCTTTTTAAACAATTGTGTCTGATATGTCTATGATGAAGCCTTCATTTTCACCCTTTCAAAATGTTATCTGTTTCAGAGCTTCACAAATATCTTCGTTGAAAAATTAAGAGAACTAATCTACCTTGATTGTATGCTTGTAGATCTCCTAAAGCAGGTACATTACAATCTTGTTGATGCGTTGGATCAGTTATTCCTTCTATGAATTCCAATTGATTTAATGCGTTTACTGTACAATGTAGGGCGAATCTGCAAGCTTGGAGTTTAGTCCAATATCTGTTAGAGACCGTGTGCCGTTAATGTATACTATCGTTTCGAAAAGCACAATTTCAATGATAAAAGATTATAAGCCTACTTTTTATGTTTCATTTTCTGTCGATTTGCTATGGTGTCAAGTTTTATCAATTTTTAAGCACTTCTGGCTTATTAAAATGTTAAACTTGTTGCCTTTTGTTAGCTATTATTCGTGTGTTTCTTTGTCAATTGTGTTCTCCTATTTATTTATATTGAAGTGTTGTGTTATCATTTTAATGTTATATTTCGCATGGCCATAAAACACTACTGGACGAAATAACAACTGTCCATACCAGTAACAGTCGTTCTAAGACTGTAATTGTTTGTTAAAGTTGTAACAGTTGTAAACTTTTACTGTTGCAGTTATTTTTTGACTGTTCCAACTTTTAACGTGTTTGCCTCCAACAAAAATCGACTGCAACAACGCTAGAAATAGCTGTCACAGACATTAAAGGACTGATACAACTAATTTCAAGTTGTAACAGTTGGTTTACAACTGTTCCAACTCGAAAAACGTTGTAACAGTCATACATAAACTGTTTAAACGCCGAAAATGTTGTCACGGTTATAACACGACTGTTGCAACCTTTTGAAAGTTGTTACAATTATTTAATAAAAGAGGGACGAAAGATACCAAAGGGACAGTCAAACTCATAAATCTAAAACAAACTGACAACGCCATGGCTAAAAATGAAAAAGACAAACAGACAAACAATAGTACACATGACACAACATAGAAAACTAAAGAATAAACAACACAAACCCCACCAAAAACTAGGGGTGATCTCAGGTGCTCCGGAAGGGTAACTGTCCCAACACGCAAAATGTTGAAACAGTTGTAAATAAACTGTTCAAACGTCGAAAAGGTTGTTATAGTTAAAATATGATTGCTACAACCATTATACAGCAACAGTTTAATAATCCATAAGTGTCGCAACTTTCAAATATTGGTAGTCATTTTATAGACTTAAAAGTCACGGATACCAAATTTCTATCTGACAGTCCGGGATAGGTTAAATCATTTTAAATACAATTACATTGTGTGCAATTTTTTAAAAAGGTTGTTATAAAAAAGACACAACTGCCACACCCATTTAAAACATTAGTATAAATTGAAACTGATTGTAAAACAAAAAACATATTGAAATATCCGCCGCTGAAAAATTTTTGATTCCCCGCTTATCTGGTAAATGTTGTAAATTAATAACACAATTGACACTCCCTTGTCTCGCATCTCTTCGAAAAAAATCAGATCACCGTTAGATACCTGCGATTTCACATGGGACTGGTTTATGCGCATTTAATGCTTAAACACAGTTACATGCACCTGTTAGCATGGTTAGATAAATTGAACAAGGTGTCTCAATTTATTTGTAAAAAAATGTATCTTATAATATAAGACACTTTTCGAAATTGTCATAATGACAACGTTTTAATTTTTATAACCTTGTGAAATCATTCATGCATGTAAGGTTTTACCTCCAATACCCGTAGATTTACGAATCACATTACTTCATAATAACGGTCAATATACTGTAAACCCAGCGGGAATATACACACTTGTCAAACTTATCCCCGTAGAAAACTGACGAGGGCTTAGTTCATACGACATGGACACTTTTAGAATTCATTTGTTTGTTTGTAACCTTGTACTATTTGAAAAGTATACAAGTTACCGTACTCGGTTCTAACAATTTTGATTTATAAATAAAAAAAAATCTCAGTTATGCTGAACTTTCAAAGCATCTTTTGTAGCTATGGAAAACACTGAAATATTCGTTAATGTCTTGTATCTAAATTCAATTTATATTATTTTGCCGGTTTTTTTAATAGTCGTCAGATTTACTCAACTTTGGACTGTTATTGTACCAAGTGGTGTCTTATTTGAGGTTCAAATGTCTTTTATTAATAGCTCTCCACATGGATGCAAAAATATTTACCATCGAGTTTATATTTCGCCGGGTTTTTCTCAACAAATTTATCACATATATAAACATACATGTATAAGTGAGGTAAATGTACCATGTGAACAGACATGACAGAGATATATTTTTTTCTGAGACAAGTTCGTGGATGGACGATGAATAAATTAAATGACAGGGAATTACGTCACCGTAATAACTATTTTACATTGTAGTGATACAAATCAGTATATACTCTGGTTTGTTGTTATATACATATTTGTATATTTGTTTATACAGTTACATGTATGTTAAATGTATATGATTTTCATCCAGTTGAATATATATCATTCTATGGGAGACATATGTATATATGTCTCTGATTCTATATACATGATATACATATGATATGTTCATATCGATATATTCTGCTATCATACTATTCTAATATAAATGAAGGACTGCTGAACCAACGCCTCTAAAGTTTCGTGAAGGTACAGAATCCTTCAATGGATAAGGATATATGCAGGGTTGTCAAAAGAAATTTTAGTATTAGTGCAGTGCAAGTGCATGGTAGACACTCTTCTGTAATACCTGATTTTTCTAATAGATCGGATTCGAGTAGGCATTCATAAAGTCCTTCAAAACATTCTTGAGATATTCTTCTGCATGTGTTAACATATTTTAACACTGATCTATTAAATATTGATTAAATTACGTTGGTAGTCATATACATATATGGTATCTTGGTTCCATATGATATTTTTTTTTGGAGACACTGTATCATGTGTATATCAGGTTTTTTTTAATATTTTTTCTTTTATGCTAGAATTGTACATGAAGGTTGACACAGGTTTATTTTTCAATGTATGTAGTGTGTTATGTTGCTTGCTGTTTATCATATTTGTTTGTATGTAGCTTTTGTACATAAATCAAACTGTCATCACTGTAGGGCTTCTAGTCTGGTTTTTTTTACTTTGATGGTGTTGCGTGCAAGACAGAACCCTTTATATAGGGTGCTCATTATGAAGTATTAGTTTTGATCATTGTTGAAGGGTGTGGAGTAACCTATTATATAGCTAACAAGCCCATCACTTGGTCTACATGGTCAATGGTTGATGGTTGTCTCATCGAAATTCATACCACATCTCCTTATTCAAATTAATGAAAACCATGAAAATGTGCTCATTGTTAGATAAAACCGGCCAATCAAACATGTACACCTAACATTCATGTCATATGCCAAAAAAATTTGTGATCCTATACATGTACAAGTTAGCTTATCGCATCTGAGAAACATTGAAAAATAGACAAAACCACAAAAATTCAACATTGACCAATGAACCAATGACATTTAGCTCAATGTCTGATGAACCCTGCCAGTCAGACATACATGACATAGACTCAATTGTTCCATTCTGTCTATTCATGTACATTAAATATACATGAAGTTGATCTACTGGAGTACTGTATGATATTAAGGCCAAAATAAATTTATTGCATGTTTCTGGTTTCCCGACCATACCTCCGTTTCTAGCCTACCCTAAACAATGTAATCATCATACATGTACATGTTATATTCATCATTTGATGTCTTTCCACATCAGATAACTTGTGTGAATGATAATTACAAATAATACTCATCAGTAAAACATATCAGAAACCAAACTTTGAAACGACTAAGACTGCCGTGTATTATCTGTCAAATGTGAGAAATGTTATCACAGTACATTATTAAACAGAAAAAAGTATAGAACTTTAAAAACTAAATTTTTTAATAGTATAAAAATTAATGTTCTTAATTTTTTGGAGAGTGAAATAGGAGACACACAATTATTTATTTTGGCCTAAACTGAAATTATCCTTAATCACTTATCCATGAAATGAAGTCAAGGTCAGGTCAACTCAACCTGATAGACAAGTAGATCTTGCAAGATACTCATATTTCTCGTATGAATTGTTTACGAGTCTTATGTAGACGAAACGCGCGTCTGGCGTACTAAATTATAATCCTGGTACCTTTGATAACTATTTACACCACTGGGTCGATGTCACTGCTGGTGGACGTTCCGTTCCCGAGGGTATCACCAGCCCAGTAGTCAACACTTCGGTGTTCACATGAATATCAATAATGTGGTCATTTTTATAAATTTCCTGTAAACTTTACAAAACTTTGAATTTTTCGAAAACTAAGGATTTTCTTATCCCAGGCATAGATTACCTTAGCCGTATTTGGCACAATTTTTTGGAATTTTGGATCCTCAATGCTCTTTAACTTTGTACTTATTTGGCTTTATAAATATTTTGATATGAGCGTCACTGATGAGTCTTATGTAGACGAAACGCGCGTCTGGCGTACTAAATTATAATCCTGGTACCTTTGATAACTATTTACATTGTCATTTCGGGGCCTTTTATAGCCGACTATGCAGTATAGGCTTTGTTCATTGTTGAAGGCTGTACAGTGACCTACATGTATAGTTGTTAATTTGTGTGTCATTTTGGTCTCTTATGAAGAGTTGCAATCATACCAGGTAACCATGGTAACCACATCTTCTTTTTTTATATCATATATATACAAAAAATTTATCCAATTACAAAATGTACATGTACTTGTATAACATGTATAAAAGAGCATCTCACTGTTAGAAAAACAGTATTTTTTACATGCATTCACTAAACCATGAAATGAGGTCAGGTGCAATGGATATATAATGACAGACTGAAACTTCATAACATATTAGCTATCTGAGTACAAGATAAGAAACATCCAGCTCTTTTAGCATTTAAAATGTATAGTTTACGTCATCAGCCCAAGATTGTAATACCTATGTCCTGTATACAATCAACTTTAAATGACTTTTGTGGAAGGCAAGACAATAAAATGATACTTTGAAGTACATGTATTGTTTAATATTTTTGACTAGTATAAAATGCCAGTTTCAGAATGAACATTAATTTAGATGATAGATTATATTTATATACTGTATGTACATTCAGATCGCGACTCTTATATAAGTACAGCAAGGGCTGTAAATGCAGTCAAGGTCATTAAAAACTTCCATCATCATGACACTTACCAATAGTGACCGATCACGACAGACCCTCATGGGTAATCAAGGTTGTGTAACACTCCCTGGTGGTACATATAGCTAACAATAGGAATGCAAGCATTAACTTCTATAAATTTCACACAAACCATATATTCTTAATATCCAAATTCATATAAATTTATTATCCAAGGTATTCATGAATTCAGATATAATGCACTATTGATATTCACTGAAACTGATTTTTTTATTAATCCAATTTGCTATTTTTGAATAACTATCCAAGGTATTTCATAGAATTCAAGTATGATGCACTATGATATTAATATTCCCAGAAAACTTTAAATTCTCTTAATTGCAAATTATTATTTCAATTTCAAATAAATTAATTATCAAAGGTATCAAATAATGAAGTCTTTTCTTTCTTTCAAATTGTAAGTTTGCTATTTGTACAATGCACAATTTTCTTCTTGTCCAATTTGATATGAAATCCCATCAACATCATGGCATATTGCTGTAAGCCCTATTTGTTATTTCCAACAACAATAAGTCCATTAGTCCACTGTTTCACAATTTACAGCTACAGGTATGCGAGATACTTAGTGTCACCTATACATGCTATATGTATTTCTTTTTTATGCGGGCTTCATAATCTAGCTGGGAATCATGCTCAAACAAATGTGAATTCTACAAACGAAAAAACATAAACTAAGAATAAAGTATTGAAACTTATCTAATATTGTATAATTATCATGATTATAATTACTTAATACTTCTTTAAATTTATATAGAAGATATACTCATGTATAAATACTAGCGATCATAATTTTCTTGACAACAAAGTTCTATGATGTACGCAAATGAATTTATGAGACTTATACAATTGAACTTATATGTCCTGTATGCATGTTATGAGAAGAAGAATAAAATCCTTTTTTTGGGGTTCTATTTCAAAAAAATATGTTCTCTCTTTCTACATTAATGTTTTCTTAAGTGTGTATTTCATTGAAGGGTTACTGTCTAATTGAGGCTAGCACTATACAAGATTGTTTTGATCAATTATTTAAAGCCAGACAAAGTTATTTCACTGTAAAACATAACAGGTGATTTCTTTTGTTCATTTTAATAGGAAATACATACTACAAAGATGACCAAAAAAATTCACTGTTGACTGTCATTTTGTGTCATGAATGAATAAACTTTTTTTTTTATGTAAATCATGAAATGTAGAATCTTTGTTCAAAGGTTAAACCTTTCTTTAATTTAAACATTTTTAGCAACCTAAAAAAGCTAGTATTTCCTTCTTATGATTAGCAGTAAACTTTGAGTTTAATTTGACATCTTAAATGTTACCCAGTATACTTTTTACTAATCACAGCTTGTCTTAAATAATGCTTTGTAGTTTATTTAAGCAGACAACATATTTTTTTTATTTTATATTAGTTATTTACCCATTTTTATGTTGATAAATCAATACTTGGCTGCATGACTTAGACATGTTAGATAAACGTTTAATATAATATCCAAAATAAAAGATTATATCCTGTTGTTTCATATTTTTCATAATTTTAAATTACTTTCAATTATAAATTTATCCACAATTTGAAAAGGACATTTAAAATTTATTAATATCATTATAAAATCATCTTCAATACCTATGACATTTTAATTTTCATCCCTCAAGGCAATAAACTCATGAAACTGTTGTGTCTTAATCTGTTTATTACATATAACATGTATATAAGAAGTCCTGATAATTAACTTTTCATTGTTAACATCCTGATTATTACCTTTTCTAATGTCATGAATTCAGGCTCAGTAAATATTTTTAAAATACATACATGACATACTGAATGTTTAACATATAAAAATAAATATAAATAAAATATTTTTGTAATTTGGAAAAGGCAAAATACATGTATCTGAAATCAGATGTGATTATACATGATGAAAGGAGATGTGGAATATATATTTCAAGGATACAGCAACCAAAAAATGAAATTGTCAAAGCACAATTTAACACATGTAGAAAATATGACTGTTGAATGGAAAGTCCTTTAACAGTGGAATAAATTAAAAGACACTTAAAATATGTTTAAAATGAGCTGATTGGTATATAAAGAGACAGCAGCCCCAAGACCAAAAAAAGTTAAAAGGCATAATTGAATTTTGACTAACCATGCTAACCGGCCAATTATTATATAAAAAGTTAAACTGACAGAGTTCACATGAAAATAAAAAGTTAAGGCCACACTGATTTGATTAATAGTTCTTTTGATTGATAATATAAGACATGCTTTAGAATTATAAAATATATCCATGTTTTGTTATTCATGACTCAGAAATTATTTTAAAAATATACTCAAACATGCTAGTTTCACATTTTACACATACATATTTACTGTGTCATAATATTCAACTTGAATTTTATCAATTAAAAAAAAATCCTGTTAGAAATATTTCAAGAAAATTTAGAATGAGTCATGCAGTTTTCAATACATTAACATACAAGTCAGGACAGGAGCCTGTAATTCAGTGGTTACTTGTCGTTTAATTGTTAATGTGTGAAAAAGGAAATCACCAATTCACCAACATTCCAACTGACTCCATTTTCAGAAAACGAAATCTGTAACAAACATAAACTTTTTGCCACCGCTTTACAAGCAGAGCCAAATACAATGAAAGTCCCAACTATGTATTGGCTTCCGAAGCTACACAAAACCCCTTACAAATATAGATGTATTTCGTCCTCAAGCCATTGTTCAACTACTAAATTGTCTATTCTTCTTACCAGCACACTTGGTACAATTAAAAACCTGATAATAAATTGTTCAAATAAGGCCTTCGAAAATAGTGGAATAAATTACTTTTGGAGTGTCAAGAATTCGTTGGAAGTACTTGATAAATTGCATGCTTATATTGGTGATTTTGAATCTGTTCAAAGTTTAGATTTTTCTACCCTGTATACCACATTGCCTCACATTCTCATTAAGAAAAAATTCACACACCTAATTAAATGGGCATTCAAAAAATCAGAATGTGAATATATATGTTCAAACTCTTTTAGGTCACTTTTTAGTAGCAATAAACAAAAAAACTATGTTAATTGGACATGCTTTGATACTATATATGCCCTAGAATTTTTACTAGATAACATTTTTGTTCGCTTTGGGGATTCCGTATATCGTCAGATTATCGGAATTCCAATGGGGACTAACTGTGCACCACTTATTGCGGATCTGTTTTTGTATTGTTATGAGTTACAATTTATGACAAAAAAAGGCAAAAACCTATCGAAACAACATCTGATAAACAAATTTAATAATACTTTTAGATATTTGGATGATATTTTGGCTCTCAATAATGACGACTTCAGTATGTATATTAATGAAATTTATCCTGTTAAACTTTTTTTAAATAAAGCTAATACTAACAATGACCACTGCCCTTTTCTCGATCTTGATATCTATATCACTAATGGAAAGCTGAATACTAAAATTTATGATAAAAGGGATGATTTTTCATTTCCTATCGTTAATTATCCGTTTTTAGATGGTGACGTTCCCTTGTCACCATCTTACGGTGTTTATATATCTCAACTTGTACGATTCGCTCGTTTATGTAACAATGTTTTAGATTTTAACGAAAGAAATTTATGTATTACTGAAAAATTATTACACCAGGGTTTTCGATATCACAAACTAGTCAAAACATTTACTAAATTTTATCATCGGTATAAAGACATCATTCGTAAATATAGCTCAACATGCAGACTTCTAATACGTTCAGGTATTTCACATCCAATTTTTTATGGAAATATTCTTTATAAAGCACAAAGGTGTCAGTATTCACCTCAGAAACTTACAAAACCTTTGAATAGACTTATTAAGAAGGGATATGATTACGATACTGTTGTCAAGTCATTAAAGATTGTATATTTTGGCGTTAATATTGAGTCACTGATAAGGTCTTTGCATCGGAACTAAACACATTTATTCTAAAAACAGTTGTTGGCATGACACGGGTTATGTTCTTCTTTAATTCAGGTTTAATCCACCATTTTCTACATTTGAAAATGCCTGTACCAAGTCAGGAATATGACCGTTCTTGTCCATTCGTTTTTGATGCGTTTTGTTATTTGATTTTGCCATGTGATTATGGACTTTCCCAATTGATCTTCCTCTAAGTTCAGTATTTTTGTGATTTTACTTTTTTCTCATATATGTTATGATGGTATGATACTAAACCCCTAACGGGAAGGATTGTGCCTGATGTTCATATGATGAAATCATAATCTTTCAGTCAGTTTAATTGGGGTCTGGAGCTGGCATGTCAGTTAACTGCTAGTAGTCTGTTGTTATTTATGTATTATTGTCATTTTGTTTATTTTCTTTTGTTACATCTTTTGACATCAGACTCGGACTTCTCTTGAACTGAATTTTAATGTGCGTATTGTTATGCGTTTACTTTTCTACATTGGTTAGAGGTATAGGGGGAGGGTTGAGATCTCACAAACATGTTAAACCCCGCCGCATTTTTGCGCCTGTCCCAAGTCAGCAGCCTCTGGCATTTGTTAGTCTTGTATTATTTTAATTTTAGTTTCTTGTGTACAATTTGGAAATTAGTATGGCGTTCATTATCACTGAACTAGTATATATTTGTTTAGGGGCCAGCTGAAGGATTCCTCCGGGTGCGGGAATTTCTCGCTACATTGAAGACCTGTTGGTGACCTTCTGCTGTTGTTTTTCTATGGTCGGGTTGTTGTCTCTTTGACACATTCCCCATTTCCATTCTCAATTCTACATATTTGTTTTTCGTTCCTTTTTTTTAGATAAATAAGGCTGTTAGTTTTCTCGTTTGAATAGTTTTCCATTGTCTTATCCGGGCCTTTTATAGCTGACTATGCGGTATGGACTTTGCTCATTGTTGAAGGCCATATGGTGACCTATAGTTGTTAATGGCTGTGTCATTTTGGTCTCTTGTGGACAGTTGTCTCATTGGCAATCATACCACATCTTCATTTTTATATACAATATAAATATAGGTTTTGTAGTATAAGGCCATCCGGCAAAACTAAAACCATTGTGAATGCCCCACATCATCATGTAGGTTTTAACACAGTAAGACGATGAACACGGGTGGATCCAGCCATTTAAAAAGGGGGTCCCAACTCAGGATAAAGGGGGGTTCAAACTAAATGTACCCTTTCAAATGCAATTGATCTTCCAAAAAAGGGGGGTTACAATCCCGGGAACAATTTTTACAAGTCCAAATTTTTACTTTGCCTTTGAACATGCTACTATATATATATATATGTATATATAGAAATATGTGTAATATGCACGAGTGAGGTGATATAGAACGTCGATTCAAACCTGAAGCATGAGGGTAGGCACGAAATGTCACAGTGCGAAATGTGCACATTTTCGCTTCAAAATCGTGGATCCATGATTATTCTGATAGACATGCTTTAAAATATTGTTCATTTCTACTCACCGATTGAAATTTCCAGGTCATCCGTTATATTGTATGTAGTTTCCCTTCTACATATTTACCATGGCATGTCTACGATTTTTTGTAAATATAGTTTGCAGACCCGCTATTTCTGCCGACAAGGGTACAATAACGTCAAATCGTTTACCGGTGAAGAATATGATTTCCGTTTTTAATAAAACTTGACAGATTTGATTTATTATCGTCGGGAAATGTCCTTAATGGATAGCAATTAAAATGAATCAGCTTTAATATTTTCTTCTGTATGATATATGTAACTTAGTTATATATTCGTTTAAATTTACTTCAGGTATACCGACGTAGCAACTTGAAATTAAGACAATTAAAGCAATCTTCTGCAATAATATTTTAATTATATTTTTAAACGAAGGCTTTTGGTATAAAACAAGTTTTAACAGACTCTTGAATAGACTGAATAAAAAAGAAAGATAAACCGTCAAACGCACAAGTCCGCCACAAATGGACAGACATAATTACATGTATAATGCCATAAACGAAATACGACAAAAGACATAGAACGATCGCAAAATAATTTAAAAAAAAACTAACAACATAAGATGAGGGATCATATAAATTATGGGTAATTTCACAAAAGTATCATCAATACGTGACACTTAAATAAAATACATTTATCCATTTATCCTGTATCAAACTTCGAGAAGGTGCACCTGAGACGTGTACATATTGTTTTAACATTCGCAACCGTCACACTAAAATATTTGTATTACATATTTACCGACTGTAACAACCCATTAAATATTTGTTTTAAACATTTTACGACTGTGGCAACCTTTTAAAAGTTGTAATAAACATTTAATGACTGTAACAACCTTTAAAAAGTTGTAAAAAACATTTTACGACTGTTACAACTCTAAAACCATTGTAACAAACATTTTTTGACTGCTTCAACGTCTGAAAAGTTGACACAAACAAATTTCAACTGTACCAACTATAAAAAGGTTGGGACAAACATTATACAACTGCCACAACTTTTAGAAAGACTGTTATGAATAGTATTTGGCTGTGACAACGCCGTAAACCACTGCAAGAGTCCTAAAATGACTGTTGATAGCATTTAATGTTTTTCACAACCCATAAAAGTGTTTGGACAGACATAATTTAACTGTAACAACGAAATACGGTTGATTTGACAGTCTTCTTCAGTCTTCCACAGACTAAAATAGTCGTACAATGACTGTTACTGGTATGGACAGTTGTTTTTCCGTCCAGTAGTGAAAGAGGGAGGTTTGGCATGCCACAAAAACAGGTTCAACCCACCATTTTTTCCTTTAAAAATGTCCTGTACCAAGTCAGGAATATGGCCATTGTTATATTATAGTTCGTTTCTGTGTGTGTTACATTTTAACGTTGTGTTTCCGTTGTGACGTTTGTTTTCTCTTATAGGATTTTGTCTAATGCTTAGTCCGTTTCTGTGTGTGTTACATTTCCATGTTGTGTCGTTGTTTTCCTCTTATATTTAATGCGTTTCCCTCAGTTTTAGTTTGTTACCCCGATTTTGTTTTTTGTATATGGATTTATGAGTTTTGAACAGCGGTATACTACTGTTGCCTTTATTTAACACTAGTAATTTTTAGTCACTTCTATTAATATATTACACATATTACATCTCCAGCATTTCGTTTGGCTAAGAGAACATTGTCTTGTAATACTTGTGCACAGTCATGCAATATTTTTATCGATTAAAAATGACAATGCATCTAAGAAATCGTCAGATACATCACCACATAAAAAGTAGACCGCAGTCATTGTAATTGTTGATCCCGTACCACTTTACAGTGTATGGTTGCTTGTTGATACTTCAAAAGTATGTTTTCACTTTTACTGATGAAATATTTTGCGAGCTGAAAATTTGTCTGGACAAGATTTGTCCCATTTTGCCTTGTGATTCTGGACTGATTCTGCAGTTCCATAGCATAGCCGTGTTTCAACTGTTTCAAATTGTGCAATTAGAGAACCAATTAAAGGCGCAACAACTTGGTATGCTTGCATCAAAGGACTGATTACCAGCTCACATGTCTACATCTGTTCTTTTTTGTATCGTCTGGCATTGCATATCCTCACATGTGTTCTCTTTCCGTTTAACACGTTCCTTCCAGTCTATTCATTCGTTAGGTTATTCAGCTCAAATGTTTTCGATATCTCGCTCAAGTCAAGTCAAGTTTTTTCGAGGTTTTCAATTCTGATCCTTTCCAACAAAATTTGGTCATTAGTTAGAACATATATACGTAATTTCTGTTGTAAAAATTGACTTAGGCAAACACGTAAGTAAAAGGAGTTTTGATACTGATACCTTTATATTGTACACACGTGGATACTTGATCTGACTACTAGGTTAATATGAAATCTAAATTAACAAAATCAGTATAAATTTATAACGCCAATTGGGAACATTTGAGCAGATCATTTCCTTGTGCCATTACTTGTATGATATAATACTCATTATAAAATTGAGAATAGAAATGGAGAATGTGTCAAAGAGACAACAACCCGACCAAATAAAAAACAACAGCAGAGGGTCACCAACAGGTCTTCAATGTAGCGAGAAATTCCCGCACCCGGAGGCGTCCTTCAGCTGGCCCCTAAAAAAATATATACTAGTCCAGTGATAATGAACGCCATACTAATTTCCAAATTGTACACAAGAAACTAAAATTAAGATAATACAAGACTAACAAAGGCCAGAGGCTCCTGACTTGGGACAGGCGCAAAAATGCGGCGGGGTTAAACATGTTTGTGAGATATCAACCCTCCCCCTATACCTCTAACCAATGTAGAAAAGTAAACGCATAACAATACGCACATTAAAATTCAGTTCAAGAGAAGTCCGAGTCTGATGTCAGAAGATGTAACCAAAGAAAATAAACAAAATGACAATAATACATAAATAACAACAGACTACTAGCAGTTAACTGACAAGCCAGCTCCAGACTTCAATTTAACTGACTGAAAGATTATGATTTCATCATATGTACATCAGGCACAATCCTATGTCTGCAATCAAGGTTTTTTGCAAGTTATTTCTGATACACAATATAAATAAAATCATTCATCATGTAATAAGAAAACTACTGTAAATGACAGGTATACAAAAACAATCTCTGGTACTCTATGTTGGGAAAGCGGTAGAATGGATATTGTTTTGTGTTAAACAGTTCATTTTAGGATACTCTTCGCTCTCCACGTTTAAACTATGTCAATTACTTTGGAACATAAGAGCAAAAAATACAGCTTTTAATAACTTAATTTTTGAGTGTTTAGTGTAAGTTCCAGGATAAAAACAAGAAATGTACATCGTCGGAAATTATAATTTTCTTTTGTACTTGCTAGGAAACACGAGAAAAACTCAGCAAGCTTCGCGTTTTCGTCTTGTTTCTAAAGCTAATACAAATACATTTTAATATTTTTGACAAGGAACATAATTGAATATCTATTTTTATTATATGACTTTCGGGCTCTTCCTATTTTGGCTTAAAAGATTCTAGATTTTTCAAGATGGCCGCCCTTCAATATGGGTAACATTTTCAAAACATTTGTTCAAGAAGACAATTGGTATAATCACTGTCATACTACATGTTCTATTTACCAGGTATCACGTCAAAAGCTTGCCTAATAATATTTAAATGATTTTTTTTTAGGAATTTATAGAAATCAATTGTCCATCATTTTAAAAAATGGTCGCCTTTCCAGTCAATTGCGACTTTTAGATTAGGTCCACAGCTGAAAATGTTGTCCATGACATATACTATAACTATGCTAAATTTCATGCTTTTACCAAAATCTGAGAAATTTTGCCGACAATGTGAACAAACCGACTGGACTATTATCTTTAAGTGACAGTGATTGTTCGTTTCATTTAGTTTTGTTACGTTCAATTTGTTCCACTTTTCTTTTTTTACGTACTTTACAGGTACCCACCCCTCTTTTGACCTCTTTTAGTATCTATTATTTTTTGAAAATTCCCCAAAGAAAAATTTGAATACTTTATTCGTGTTACACGGGAAAAAATTGCTTTATTATACGTTGTTTGTAAAACAAAAACCTTCTTATTTAGACCTATTTAATAAATAGTTACGACCATTACAGATTTACATTACGACCATCCTTAACATTTGTGTTGCTTAGTAACGACCATCATGCTCGTATTTTTAAATGACTATTTTACAAAAATTCCAATGATTTTATGTATACAATTGTATTTCAATATCAACGAACTGACGATTAGTATATGTGACTCAAATAAACCTTTTACTGTGCGAAAATCGGAAAAGAAAAACTGACCATCACATATTTCTGTAACCTTTTCTTGAAGAAGTTCAAGGGGCGTTTGCAGCTTTCTAGAATAATTGAAATACTACCATTTTTCCCCCAATGTACATAGTTCTGTTGTTCAGTTGATTTTCTCTTGAAATTAAATAAAATGTGTTTCCCTCGGTTTTAATATAATTATGAATATTGGAGCAGTGATTTTCTACTGTTGCCTTTAATTTACATTTTTAAAGAAATTATTTTTGTTCTGCTCTTTTAAATGTTCGGTCTTCATGTGAGATGATAAATGTCTAACACTAATACCATAATTAGCTATTTTTAAATTTTAAATCAATGAAAAAAATCAGGTTTAAAAAACGCACCTTATTAATCAAAATATGCATTCAAATATCTTATCTCGTTCTAAAGTCCAATTTATGTGAGTTGGTTTTCGACCGTAAACCACTGAAGTGTTTGTCATTTATATTGTTTAACAACATTCATATATTTTTGCATTTATGTTTATGATAGACCTATCTAATGTCGTCCTGTATTCTAAATAAGATATATAAGGTAAGACTTTTCTTTGTTTCAATGACCTGTAACTTTTAATTATTTTTTAACTCATGTGTTTGAGAAACTAAGTAACATATTGTAAATGTTGTATTACATGTATATACAAATGTACATCTAAATCAATATATATATAATCTTACATTGGTACCAGTTGATTATCGAAAATGTCCAATCGAGATAGTCAAAATATCAATTTTTGTCACTTCCGAGCAACGGCCTTTGAATATCGTGAAATGATAACAATCCTAGTATCTACGAGTAAATATCTAAACATCCGTTACTGGTACTTTTGATAACTTTTTACACCACTTGGTCGATGCCACTGCTGTTGGACGTTTCGTCCCCGAGGGTATCACCAGCCCAGTAGTCAACACTTCGGTGTTGATATGAATATCAATAATGCGGTCATTTTTATAAATTTCCTGTTTACAAAACTTTGAATTTTTCGAAAAACTAAGGTTTTTCTTATCCCAAACATTGATTACCGTAGCCGTATTTGGCACAACTTTTTGGAATTTTGGATCATCAATGCTCTTTTACTTTGTAATTGTTTGGCTTTATAAATATTTTGATGAGTTTTATGAAGACGACACTAGCGTCTGGCGTACTAAATTATAATACTGGTACCTTTGATAACTTTTTACTCAAATGATTATAAAATAAATGAAAATCCCCTATTACACTTAACACACGATCACCTTTAGCTTTCCTGTGCATGCAGAATCATTTAAATAACATTTCATTTCATATAAAATAATAACCCTTCACTAGAAGTTAGTCAATCAAATATTCATTAGTTGTATCTTGTTAAGAGCTATATAATCTATGTAATCTCAAGTCTCCAATATATTTTATAGAAACTCATTTAAAAAGGAACCACTCAAGATATATATGTTGATGTTACAGATTTATTTTACTGCAATAAAAAGTAGGATTCATTTCCTACAAATTTCAAAATCAAAGGAATTTTTGTTCGGCTCTTTTTTATATGCATTCAGATGTGACGTACTATGATTTGGTGCTATTGTCTCTTAAAGCACATAGAATTAAATATATTTTTTTTTAATATAAAGAAAAGAAATGTAAGGGAATATCTTTGATAAGTATCTAAGTAAGTTTAACATATTCAACAGGAAATGTATTGCTCCAGAAAAGAACTACGTATTCATATCCCGTATTACATTGTAGATAATGTACAGAAATGCGATTCTTAAAGTGATGCTCTATAGGGGTAAATTCAGTAAATAAATATACGTCATAAGGGACCGACTATTTAGGGGAGAGCTTTCTGTATAACACTGAAGTCATATGCTCTTCTGATTGGTAGATAATGTTTGTAATAAATATTTTTTGGCAGATGTATCAAAACTAGAGTTGAAAAAAAAAAAAAAAATGCTGAATGTACTTATTTATTGTACTATAGGGTTGAAAAGTAATGGGGGTCAGTATAGGAATTCAGTGCGAATCTACACTGTTTGTAAACAAGGCCATGTGAATACCAAAAAATGCCGCAGGACCCTATGTTTTTATTGTTGCAAAAGATAGGGCTACATTTGTACTTTCATGAATGTTATATGAAAGTTTCCAATTTCTAAAGGTAAATCAGGTATTAATTTAATTCCACACATAGATTAGCATTGAAGTCAATGGGAGATTTTTTTACTAAATTTACCCCTATACACTCGTTGTTAGTTTTAGAAAATCTTCATACAAAATCACTAGCAAGTTTTATTTTAACTAGATACTGATCTGTTGCAGTTATTTCTAGTATCAGGCAGTTGATATAAGACAGTCCGTTTCTATGTATATTGGCGTCTTGTTTGTATAGTTCTGTTGTTCAGTTGATTTTCTCTTGAAATTAAATAAAATGTGTTTCCCTCGGTTTTAATATAATTATGAATATTGGAGCAGTGATTTTCTACTGTTGCCTTTAATTTACATTTTTAAAGTAATTATTTTTGTTCTGCTCTTTTAAATGTTCGGTCTTCATGTGAGATGATAAATGTCTAACACTAATACCATAATTAGCTATTTTTAAATTTTAAATCAATGAAAAAAATCAGGTTTAAAAAACGCACCTTAGTAATCAACATATGCATTCAAATATCTTATCTCGTTCTAAAGTCCAATTTATGTGAGTGGGTTTTCGACCGTAAACCACTGAAGTGTTTGGTACTTATATTGTTTTACAACATTCAGATATTTTTGCATTTATGTTTATGATAGACCTATTTAGGTGTAATGTATCTAATGTCGTCCTGTATTCTAAATAAGATATATAAGGTAAGACTTTTTTTTGTTTCAATGACCTGTAACTTTTAATTATTTTCTAATTCATTTGTTTAAGAAACTAAGTAACATATTGTAAATGTTGTATTATATACAAATGTATATCTAAATCAATATATATATAATCTTCCATTAGTACCAGTTGAGTTTAGAAAATGTCCAATCGAGATAGTCAAAATATCAATATTTGTCACTTCCGAGCAACGGCCTTTGAATATCGTGAAATAATAACAATCCTAGTATCTACGAGTAAATATCTAAACATCCGTTACTGGTACCTTTGATAACTTTTTACACCACTGGGTCGATGCCACTGCTGGTGGAAGTTTCGTCCCCGAAGGTATCACCAGCCCAGTAGTCAACACTTCGGTGTTGACATGAATATCAATAATACGGTCATTTTTATAAATTTCCTGTTTACAAAACTTTGAATTTTTCGAAAAACTAAGGTTTTTCTTATCCCAGACATTGATTACCTTAGCCGTATTTGGCACAACTTTTTGGAATTTTGGATTATCAATGCTCTTCAACTTTGTAGTTGTTTGGCTTTAGAAATATTTTGATGAGTCTTATGAAGACGAAACTAGCGTCTGGCGTACTAAATTATAATACTGGTACCTTTGATAACTTTTTACTCTAATGATTATAAAATAAATTAAAATCCCCTATTACACTTATTAGCACACGATCACCTTTAGCTTTCCGAATCATGTCCTGAGATTACCGGCAAATATTCGAAGACTGATTGTTTTAGAAACAATGGGTCCATAAGAAATAACGCATATTTGTGTTTGCTTATCTAATATAAATTAAGATTCTGTATGTCCATGTTCCAAGTCGGGCGCTTGTATTTCATTAGTCACAGTTTGTTACTGTATATCATATTTGTTTTTCGTTCATTGTTTTGTAAATTATTTCACTCGATTGAGCTATTTTACATCTGATACTTTGAGACCTATTATAGCGGACTATTTTAGGTGTACATTACTTTGCCGTATTGTTTTGTTTTTTAATAAAATGAATCATAAACTTGAATGCTTCTGCTACAGTGTATCCCTGTCATCTATGGCTTTTTGATATTTCTTCAATTTCAATTTGGTTGATGATATTAAGACTTTTTATATCATGTCAATACGCGAAACTGATGTTTTTCTAAACTTATAGAGAAATTCTACAGTTGAGAACAGTTGCATTTTTAAAACATCTTTTTGTTGGACCAAATTGATTTTCAATAATAGTGACAACCTATATTTTATTAGGTCATTGAGTTTAATCAAGTAAACAATTTTATAAATCTTAAATAGTACTATAAACGTTAGATTTTAAAATTTATTGCTTAAATAAACATTTATTTAAACGAAGTATGCAGGCACGACTTTATCTTAAACAAACAAGTTTGAACTGTGTTATCTCATTCATTTTACAATTTACTTTGATTATGATATTTCGGTCGTTAGAAACTATAGTATTTGTCACATAGATTAATTCAAAACTGTTAGCCGGGGTATTTGTCTTACCTTTGGTATAATCGTTACTTTACGTTCTAGATGACATGGCGTCTTCAGCTTATGGTTTGGATTGAAACTCTCTCTTTCTTTTTATATGGTAATGTTAAGTTGCAAATATTTGAAATCTTAATTGTAGGTACCATTGCGTATTACTGGATTTCACACCAAACGCCATATATTGAATTATACATACGATTTTCATTTTCTATTAACATTGCCTTTGTCCCTGTCGTTTTAAATTAGCAATAAATGTTTCATCAATAATAAACCCCTTTTTTAAGAAACATGAACAGTTTTATCTAGATGTCTTCTAATTCTTCAATGAATTGAAATAATCGGTCTAAGGCAGTAAAATAATATAGTATTTAAACAAATTTACCTTACAATAAGTTTAATATACATTTTTCAAACGTGTATTTACGTAATGAGACATTCATGACAAGGTGTCCGTTCAGCTGGTAATCACTAATTATGATATGATATGCAATCTTAACTTTGCCGTTGATGATACAATTTAGCTAATAAGATTCCACCTAAAACGCTTTTTTCACAAAATAGTTATTTATCAGTATCAAAGCCTAAATAAAATCACTACATTTGATCTACCATTTCTTTTACAGTACATTTTTACCTCAGCTTTCAATTTGTTTTAGAATTTGAAAACAAGACTCAAATTAATCATAGATTACCCTATGTATATAAAAAAATCAAAGATGTGGAACGATTGCCAATGAGACAACTCACCACAAGAGACCAAATGTCACAGTAATTAACAATTATAGGTCACCATACGGCCTTCAACAATGCCCAAATTACTAAGCGCATAGTCAACTATTAAAGGCCTCTAAATTACAAAATTAATGTAAAACGATTAAACGATATGACCTGCGGCTGGCATAATAAAGTACAAAAAAAGAACGAATAAAAAAAATGTAACACATCAACAGATGACAACCACTTAATAAAAGGCTCCTAACTTGGAACATTGCATTTTTTTCTGGCATAAAATGCGACGAACATGTACGTAACTATTATGATTAAAAGTGAAATAACAAAAATACTGAACTGAACTCTGTGGAATTATAAATCAAAGGTACCAGTATTATAATTCAGTACGCCAGACGCGCGTTTCGTCTACATAAGACTCATCAGTGACGTTCAAATCAAAATAGTTATATAGCCAATCAAGTACAAATTTAAATTAGTATAACACATTGAAATAATTTCAGAATATTATAAATGCAAAGTTTAGTAATTTTAAAATCATTACAACATTCTAGATTATTTAAAGAATAAAATTATGCCTGTGTCCAGATCTTACTGTAAACCTATTTATCCATAAAAGTTCGCAATGTCTGCCTCAAATAATCAGTGAAGAATGCTTGTCATAATAATATTATCTCTTACTATACATCTATTGTAATTTAGATATTATATGACTGGAAAGCAGGTCATGGTTTGACCCCAAGTTTATCAGCAACAAAAGAGTCACGTGACCGTGAACATTCAGTAAAAAACGGATGAGACAAACCTCATTTTAACTCACTGAATACTATTGTCGTAATAAAAACTTATTGACCTAACTAACCTTGAGTATCAATAGTTTATTCTCGTCAAAGCTCAAACATCAAATCAAAGTCCTTTATTCTTTATTTTATCTGCAAACTTGGAGTTTTGGTGAAAATTGTCAAGTCTCCTGAACGAAAAATCTAAATATTTACGAGGAAACTAAAAATGATGGGCTGAATTTAAATTTAATAAAGCATCTCATTAAGACAAAGACTCGATATGAATATCTCGGCAATAGAATGTTGGATACGCAAACGTCAAATTGATTTCAAATCGAAGCGGTGGTTTTTATGCCGATTTGTGCAAGTGGTTATCTCCCCTTAATATCACCAGTCAAAAATAAAAACACAGCAAAATGCATAAAAAAAAAAAGGAGTTTACTTTACAAAAATTAGAAAGAAAATAAAGGAAACTCGATTTATAACTATGCTATGATAATATAAAGAAGAGACACTTCCCCCTATTTTTCAGAGAAGGACTAAATGTAAATATTAAAAGACAAAATATTACTGCAGTAAAAAAAAACAATTCAGAAATGTGGATAATGACACCTATATGTAAAATTAAAAACCTAGCTTTATTGATAGAAAATACATCTGGCGGATGAAATATACTACATGTAATTTTTATATCTGGGATCATTCCTAGCAGAATTATTTTAAACACTTCTGATTATATTTAATGCAATAAAACATAGTTTATACAATTTCAATAATCTTTTGGAAAATTGATATAATTATTAAATAAATAGTACTGATCATATATATTGTATATTCTATAACGTGTGACCAAGAGTCACAACAAATTTAAAATTAAGAGAGCCTTTAAACTCAAGCCTATGTTTCTTAGTTGAACAGTTAAATACAAAAAAGGGATTTATAAGTTTTATACCAAAAATATTGACAGAAATTCTGTAAAAAAATATGCTTTAAATTATAAGTGAAAGTGACACAATTTTGAATTTCAGAATCATTATTATTGTAAAATTAAACTATAAGATTAGCTTGCACAGTAGCCCTTTGTCTTATTTCTCAGGGTATTTTATAGATTATGAAAGTAAACATTTTGGAAAAAATGGGGCTTCTTCTCTTGAACAGGTTGCAGTATCAGCTTCTTTAAATAATTACACATTTATAAGCAATACTAGTAATAGGAAATGAAATGAAACTGGTGGGACAAATTTTGTGCATTTTACTTCAATAATGATCAAAGATGCTTAAATTTGACAAAAATTTGCCATTTGAATAAATTCAATTTTGAAAGAACACATCTCTATGAATAAACTTCTTGTTTGGCTGACTTGGCTTGATAAACTAGTTTTTGCTCTTATTACTATAAAATTGAGAATGGAAATATAGCGTACTAAGTAAAGAGATAATAATATAAGCAATATTTTATTAATTGACATTCATTTTCTTTTTTCATATGCTTTTTTCCTACAGAATTTTCTTTGCAATGCATTTTCTATTGCTACGTTTGTGCTTTTGTCCATCCATACAGTAGGCTATTAATAATTTGTCAAATCTGTCCGAATTTTCCAAGACGTTTAGCTTTAAACGCAATAAAGAAGATCTTTGTTTGTTGTTTCACTTTTCCAATGTGTAAATTTTTACTATGCACATGACCCTGACACATAGTTCGTTATAAACGTTACATGACGTATGTTGAAAAAAGAAAACAATGTCACCGTCAATTTGTGTAGGGGATCAAAAGGGGTTTTAGTTACTTTAAAATACAAGTATCGTATGGAATTGTGAAAATCCATAACTTTTAATCAAAATTTCATTCATGTCTTTAATAAAATCAGTATTTTAGAGCTAAAATGAAAAGAAACTAAACTTCACTGTTTTGAAGTAGAAACGTAGCTTAAACCAGATAAAAATTGACATGGCTAGTGGTCACTAAAATTGATGTATAAAAGTAAAAAATGATGGCTTCAAAACAGTGTATAAATTTGAAATAGGTTTCCCGGTTTCATTTAAGATTATAACCGTTCTTTTCTGTATTTGGTTACGCAAACGTCAAATTTGGAAAAATCGATTTTTTTGGCGAACAAAAAAGATGGCTATTTTTTTTTAGAACGGACAAGATAAAGGAATAGCAATAACAAGCTATTTTTTGTAATGTTTGTATGTCGTTAAGAAATTATATTGGTCACAAAACCTACAAATTTTAAAATTTAATTGTAATAAAAGCATGACAAGTTGCAAAAAATACTTTAAACGTCAATCGTTTAGCCGATTGATTTGGCGGACTTTTTGACATTACGGACGACTGTAGCGCCACCTAATTAATTCTCCCTGTTATTGTTGCTGATAAAGCTTGACGACAACAGACATTTCCAAGGACTAGCTTTTTTTTCATTTGTTTTTGACAGGACATAAACACCACAACAAAACTATACATCAAGAATCTATGAGTCTAAATAACTGCGATAAGTTAAAATAAGTACTGACTTAACAATTTGAACTACAAATGAATATACGTTGAACACAGCTCCTCTTTTCACAAAATTTTATAAGAGTAAAAATACTTGTAAGTCATACATTCCAGTATAACTTGCGATCAATCTTAATCGTACGATTTTTTGTAAAGGAGTCACAGGGCTGAAGTAAACTATGCATATTTATTTTCATTGTAAATTGTAAATTTATGCTGAGTCTTCATAGCAAAGGTTAATGAGTTAACAATCGTGATGAAATATTTATATACCTTTATCATCAAACCAGATGTGGTAAATTCTACTTGTTATCATTTTTCACCAAATAAAGGTTGCATTTCTGTATATATAGACAACGCAATTTTCCATAAGAACTCCTTTTACGGCTGAAAACGGAGGGGCAAAAGACACAAGAGGGGCATTCAAACTCGTAGATCAAAACATAAACTTAAAAGGCCATGGCTAAAAAAAAGACAAACAGAAAAACCATTAGTGCACAAGATGAATTATAGAAACCTAAAGACTAATCAGAAAGAACTGGTGTTGATGTTAGGTGCTCACAAATAGTAAGCAGACCCTACTCCAATAGCCTATCGGTAGGTCACATTCATTGAAACTGATTAATATAAGCTATGTACACCTTGTTTCCGAATCCTATTATTATTGTGCATTTTGTGTGATGATACATTTGTAATGATGATGAAAAATTATGTTTAAACTAAAGGGATAGGGATTATTTACGACATACAAAAGACATCAGGAGTGTGTCCGATATCATCAGTGAAACAGATGTTCCGTAACGGTCAACCAACTTGTGATGGTGTCAGTAAAAATTACAACGGGATGAACTCAACACCAACATTCCCAAGTTATGTCCTTATGAGATGAAATATAGTGATCATATCTTAGAATCAGTCTATAAACACAACAATGTATCTTTCAATATTATATATTTCCTTAAAAGAGGCATGATTTGAGAAACAGCTGTATGTACAAAGTGCAACATGTTATCCGAAATATTGACTCGCATCAAAATTTCAGTAGTTTTGATACCTCAGGCTGACTCGTGTAACAAGGTTAATTGACAACATCAATCTAAACTGACTATAGTTGCACTTTATTATGTAATTTCATATTGAAGCATAATAAATTAGTAATAGTTTTACGTCAGATTGAATTGATTGACAGCAATATTGGAATATTGGAATAACTACAAAATTATGTCCGCCTCAATTTAGGAGAACCAGTATGTCTTTTTTTTTTCTTTAAAATATTGATGGACAACAAAATTTCAGTAGTTTTGATACCTCAGACTGGCTTGTATAGATAGATTATTTGACCACATCAACTAATACAGACCATATTTACACTTTATGATGTAAATTTATATGGCTGCATACAATATTAAGTTGTTTTTTTATGTCAGGAAAGATTGTATAATACAAATGACAGCAATATTGGAACAATAAATCTACAAAATGCTGTCCAAATCAATTCAGAGTGCCAGCATGTCATCTTTTTGTAAAAGAATATTGACTCACAAGAAAATGGTAGCAACATTGGTACAAAATTACCATCATGACTGCAAAATATTTTCCAAATCAATTTAGAGTGCCAGCATTTTCTCTCCGTGTTCGAAATATTGAATCGTCACTAAAGTTAGTAGTTTAGAATGGTTTGACCCATCCATCACTGACATGACTTATTTCAACTGTTCTTTATAATAAAATGAATACTGCTGGGAATAGTATACTGTTGGTAGATTGATTTTGTTGGTAGTTTAAAGTACAAGGATACATATTATATTTCATGTTTAGAGCAATTATGTGTTTTTTTTCGGACGTCAAAAAAAAGCCAAACAAATTGAATAACGTAAAAAAAAATAATGAATAGGGTTGCATGAAGGAAGAGACTGTAGAAAATGGTGAACGAAGCAACGTAAACAATGATGATCATATCCCGTTTTATAGCAATATGTTTCAGATCTATTACATAACCTTTCTAGCATCCTTATAATTGAAAAAGACAGTCTTTTCTTGTATGATAGCTGTATGTGTATTTGTCACTCACAACCGTGTTATGTTTCACCAATTTTAAATGTATTATTAGTTATATGGTGTGCTAGTGACCTAATACGAAATATATTGGGTCACTAGCAAACGAATTTATTTTACCGACTGTCTTCATACGTGGTATTTAGACTATCGGATTATCAAAGTGATCAAGTCTTCAATACTTAGTTTTATCATGTTTAAGAACCTACTTCCATTTGTCTATACAAAAAACAAAGGCCAACAATAACAGTTCTTCGTCTGTTGAAACCTTTCAGATTTCTTTTTATTTTAAGGGAAGCAACTAATTACTTGCTACATATGGTTGCTAACCCTACACGGTAACTAACCATGTAATTTTAGGACACCCTATACCAAATATGTATAGTCACCATGTGCAGTCCGTTAACCAATTATAATTATATTTATATGTGTTAAAATATTTATATATCCAAATTTTCAATTATTTTACATACCTTACTTTTATTTTTGTTGTAACAGTATATCATATAAAAAGAAATAAAGATTAAAGTTATCTCATCAATAATGGTCATGATTTTTAAAACTCAGAATTGTCAAGTAAATTTAAGACACAATTCAAAATGTTCAGAATTTGTCATGCCACACTGAGAAAAAATAAGTATTTTGAGAATGTGTCTAGGAATTTCAAGACAGTATTCAAATGTTAAGAATTTGTCAAGAAATTTTAAGACAACACTCAGAATGTTGAGAATATGTCAAGTAAATTTCTTACCAATTTAATATAAATGAGAATTTGTCAAGACAAATTAAGACAAAAGTCATAATTTTGGAGAATGTCGAGTAAAAATTATTTCAGACTTTTAGACTTTTGTTCATCCATAACAAATTCTGTCACCTCTATATCTAGAGAATAATTATAATTTCACACTTAAGACTTGACATGAATAATGACCAACACCAGGAGGTGTGTCATAATGAAAGTACAATTTCCTAGGTCAAAGATCAAAGTAACAAACTTTGGTTTCAGTTGACAACCCCATTTCCTATAGTATAGATTATGTCTGCTATGTATCTTGCGAACCGTTATAATTCAAAGTTTATACCTGACGTGTTTATTCACCAGAACTATATGATATAACATATATCTTCCTGGGTTGCATTTAACATTTTAACTGTAATTAAAATCACTATCAGCACATAATGAGACTATGTAATAACTTTAAAAAAAGTGCATCATATCAGCTTATCCGTATACATTGCTTTCACACGAAAATTGAAGCTGATCATTGTACAGCCCTTGGATGGTGTAAACTTCCCAAAACAACATGTGTGGTGTTATGGTGTATGGCACATGGTGCAATGGTGTAAGGTGTATGGTGCTGTGGTGTATGGTGTAAGGGGAATGGTGTAATGGTGTATGAGGAATGGTGTAATGGTGTATGAGGAATGGTGTGATTGTGTAACGTGCGATCGGGAATGGTGTGAATGATAGTGTACGACCTTTCATTGGTTGCAAACGAAGTTTTTTTTATTTCATTTTTTTTTTATTGTAAGCATAAACATAATAAAAATCTTAATATTTGACATTTAATTGCATTATGGTTAATTTCGGATCGTGTAGATAGAATGGGGAATGGTGTATGGTGTAAAGTGTAAGGTGTATGGTACAAAGGTGTAACGTGTATGGTGTAATGGTACAAGGTGTATGGTGTAATAGGGTATGGTGTATGGTGTAATGGTGTATGGTGTTAGTGGGAAGTTTACACCATCTAAGGACTGTAGTCATTAACATTAGCTTCAGAATGCATTTATATGTCTTTTTCCATCAATCTGCTCTTATGTGGTGTTATCACTCTGAAAGATAAAAAGAAAACAAGATAGGTAAATTAGCAGCACAACAAATTTAAACCAAATAAATAATGCAATCTGACGTATTTCTGTCGAGCCAAGGGCTACCGATGTATGGCTTTCCACATTAACTGTTTTATAGGTAAAACAAGAACAATGTGATTTAGTACATGCAGATACAGTATAAAAAAAATAATATTTAAATTGCATAACTCTGGCGTGAAAAGTAATGACAAAATGTGTCTATTTCAGGTACCTATTTGTCTTTGATATTATATTCTTAAAATTGAGGGTAAAGTGTATGTGGTGTACTGTTTGCATATGTAACCGGCCGTAAATTATGTAAGCAATCACATATGTTATAGTCAAATTGTAACCTAATCTAAATTATATATAATTCAATCATATATTATTTATTCCAGGTAAAATTAATGTATTCCTGTTGATGCTATTGATAAGGTCCTCCTACCATCCTGTATCATTGTTCCACACTATAACGTCAAGATTTTTTTTGATTGATTTAGGTAAATGTTGCAATAATAGGTTAAATATTTCAATGCATAAACTTAAAAAGAATCTATAGATTTATGCACTCTCTGTTGCATCTATATATGTGCTCTTACTCTTCTACATGATTCCTGATATGTGTAGAAGCAGCAAATATCATTTCAAAAGCTCAAACCCTTCAAACCCTTCAAACGAATGGAAAGAAACTGTCAGATTCCGATCTTAGTAAAGTAATGTAAAATCAACAGCCTTTCTGAATTTATAAATTTCAATTACCTGTCTTCTTTATATGGTGTAATCCTATTATAAAAATATATAAACTAGCATCATAACAAAATAATGGACTCTGTAACATTTCCCTTTTTATATGTACCGCTCTTGTGCTTAATGTTTAATGAGCATTATAATATGTCTGCAATCAGATAAGTATGAGGAAGAGTATGCAGTTCAAACTTTGTTTATACTCAATCAAATATTTTTGTCAAGTTATATTAATGTAATCCTGTTGAAGCCATTGGAAAAGCCTTCATAAGATTAAACACATCAAATGATTGTGTAACAACTGTCATATTCCTGACTTGGTACATGCATTTTCTAATAATTGAGGTTCTACAGTAAGAGCTCACCCAGCAGTATTTATCTTACCTCCTATACATTTCTGGGAATATGGTTAAAAGCGTCCTCGTGGAGACCTGTATATTCAATATTAGGTTAGTAGGGAGGCGGGGCTATTTTAATAAACAGTAAGTGGTGTGGAAATACGACTTTGACACTGTTTTATTATTTAAATATAATTAAATTTTGAATGTAACGCGTCTTCAGATTGACTGACGTTATTTTGTTATCAGCCCATAGACATATTTGAGACATTTGACCGTGACGTCATCAACGTCTTTTCATGGTTTTCTACGGTTTCGAAATAACATAAAAAAATGCGGTGCACACTGTTAAAAAACCCGCTACGCTCGTTATTCAGTGTGGTCTACATTTTTTATGTTATTTCTTCATAGACAGAAAAAATATTACAGTCATTCCTTAAGTATTGAAAGTTTGTTTAATTTTGTTATGGTTGACATTAATTGTTCGTTACATAGTATGTTAGTGACCTAATACGATATATACGGGGTCAGTAAATTCTAAATGGGGTTCGAACTCGAATTTACTGACCCCGTATGTATCGTATTAGGTCACTAACACACTATGTAACTAATAGTATCCGACTCGATCCTAATGCATCGATCGAGTCTAGAATACTCGTACTGATAAGGATATATCTTCTGTTATTTCTTGTGTTCCAGTTTTTATGACATTTTCTACCATATAATCGCAGCCAGATCATGCAGTGATTTAGTTAAAAGGAGTTCTTATGAGAAAGTTTTGTGTTGCCAATTTATTTCGAAAATAGTAATAATTAGAAATTCGAAACTGCAAAAAATATTCAGCAAGACAAGATTTACATTAGAGACTTGATTGGATTGAATTTTATGCCTTACATACAACTTTATGTCTACAGTTGTTTTTTTATATAATCAACTTATTTTTCAGATTGCAGAAGATTTCACATGTTTCACTGGAAAGTAAAAGTTGTTGGAACTATAAAAGTGTACATTCCTGTTACCAATATACTGCTTTTAGGAAACACGTAAACTAATGATATGCAGGCTACTGAGTGAAACTTTGCACCTTTTTCCTACAAGGTAATATTGCCTTCATGGTTAAACAGCTAGCATGCATGGTCAATTAATGCAATTAAAAAAAAAAGTTATTCTAAACTATAGAAGTTCAAAAATCCAATGGCGGTCAAAAATTTTCAGTAAAATGAAGAAATATTTGCATTATAGGCAACGCGTACAAAAATTTCATATCTTTTTCCTTAAAGTAAGCATATTTTTTGGAAAAACAGCCAATCCTGATGTACAAAAAGTACTGAAATCATATGACGGTTAATAATTCATATCAAAATAAATCAATAACTGCATTTTATTCCACCAAAAATAAAAGTTTAAGTATTTTAATTTTCATTATATCTCAATTCTAATAAGAAGACTTGTCTCAAGATGGTAAAATAACTTATTTCAAATAAAATAGTATCATTTTGGATAAAAAGAATAATAATTTTGGTTATTTCAAACAATGCGAACAAAATTTAAGTATGATTTTTCTGACATTCTTTTAATTTTATGAAAAAAAAGCTATTCTGAACTATAAAAAGTACAAAAATCCAATGGCGGTCAAAAAATTTCAGTAAAGAAATGAAGAAATATTTGCATTTTAGGCAACGCGTACAAAAATTTAATATCTCTTTCCTTAAAGTAAGCATATTTTATGAAGAACACCCAATCCTGATGTACAAAAAGTACTGAAATCATATGACGGTTAATTAATAATTCATATAAAAAAAAATCAATAACTGCATTCTTATTCCACCAAAAATAAAAGTTTAAGTATTTTAATTCTCATTATATCTCAATTCTGGTAAGCAGACTTGTCTCAAGATGGTAAAAATAACTTATTTCAAATAAAATAGTATCATTTTTGATAAAAAGAAGAATAATTCTGGTTATTTCAAACAATGCGAACAAAATTTAAGTATGATTTTTCTGACATTCTTTTAATTTTATGAAAAAAAAGCTATTCTAAACAATAGAAGTTCAAAAATCCAATGGCCGTCAAAAATTTTCAGTAAAATGAAGAAATATTTGCATTTAAGGCAACGTGTACAAACATATAATATCTTTTTCCTTAAAGTAAGCATATTTTATGAAGAACAGCCAATCCTGATGTACAAAAAGTATTGAAATCATATGAAGGTTAATAATGTGTATCAAAATAAATCAATAACTGCATTCTTATTCCACAAAAAATAAAAGTTTAAATATTTTAATTCTCATTATATCTCAATTCTAATTAGCAGACTTGTCTCAAGATTAACTTTCTGGTAGTAAGACCCGTCACGGCCAGACTGGGAAACTGGATAGGCAAATGCTCACATTAAATCTGTATCGATACAGTGTGTTAAATGTCTTCCTTTTTACACCATAACCCATGGTTGTGCTCCTACTAAAGGAGAGAGATACAGAACATACATACATACATACATACATACGATGGTAAAAGTAACTGATTTCAAATAAAATAGTCTCATTTTTGATGACAGAAGATTAATTTTGGTAATTCTAAACAATGGGAACAAAATTTTAATATTATTCTTTGACATTCTTTTAATTTCATTAAAAAACAACCTATTCGAAACTATAAAAAGTTCAAAAATACAAAGGCGGGCAATAATAACGATTTTCGAAGGAAGAATTTATGTTAACGGAGTCATATAATATAATTATGTATTATATGTCTCTGATTTTTACAATCTTTAAATTAATACAAAACTATGAATCAACACAAACAATTTAACGCTCTAAGCATCTTATTCTGTTATACTATTTTCACTTTTTTATTGCAACTTATTTTATTACAAATTAACGTGTAAATTAAGGTGTTTTCGTAGAGGTCCGCGTTCATCAATTGTAAACACTGTCGAGTTCGGTTTACATAAGAATTTTAAATATATACGTATCCGTCCGATCCGTGCATAAATTTAATTTACTGATTGATCGGTTGTCAGGGTAACTCTTACATAGGTTATTTGACTTATCTGACGGATCCTATGGGTCACCGATCACCGATCACTCATCGATCAGTCAAACATCCGTCACCGATCACCGATCATTCACCGATCAGTCAAGTTCACGTCAAACAGTAACGCCTAAGGTTGCAAGTACTGTATTTGTGAATAGAAATACGCGGTCTTACAAGCCTGGTGGGGATTAATTATGAACAGAAAAGGTAACAGTGGGCCTATTTAACCTCGTCGAAGTAACTATAGATAAAACAAAGAAATATCAGCCTAATATAGCCTATAAAATTTTAATTTAAAATAAGATGTAGTATAAGAGCCAATGAGACAACTGTCTATCTACGTCTGAATATGTGCAATGAACAAAAGTGAACCATTATAGGTCAACGTGTTGCCTTCAAAGCGGAGTGTTGGCTTGCACAGATCAATAAGCTATATATTAAGTGCCCCAAATGACTGGTGTAACGACATAAACATGAAAACCAACGGTTTCTGAATTTTGGATCCTCAATGCTCTTCAACTTTGTACTTGTTTGGCTTTATAAATGTTTTGATATGGGCGTCACTGATGAGTCTTATGAAGACGAAACGCGCGTCTGGCGTACTAAATTATATTCCTGGTACCTTTGATAACTAATTTTCATCTATATTAAAAACGGGAAACGAGAAACGCTTATGAGCCAACCTAACAAACGACAACTACTGAACAACAGGCTCCTGACAAGTGCATCGGTTTAAACATTTTAGTCAATATTGCTACACAAAGTGAAAACAAAGGACCAAATCTAAACTGGTTGTTAAAAAAGAACATATAGAAATACCGAACTCTGTCTTGGGACCTGATAAGAACAGTTGTACGGGGCTTACATTTTCTATTTTGTGTGTTCCAATCTAGCATTGCATTTATGAAAAAAACTTTACAATACTAAACTCAGTGTGGTCTAATTATTTTTATGGTGAATAGAACATAAATACTGAACGAGGTCAGTGGTTCATATAAAGTTGAATTGGGTTCAGGTGATATTAGACAGTAATTCAGGAACACCCAAAACCACAATGCCTCTATTCACCCAACCATTATCTCATGACTCCTGAATGTATTTTTTTATTTGCAGGACATCATGGAAAGTTTGAATGAGGTAAGAATTTTCTCGTGAGAAGTACGATTTGCATTTGACTTACTATTTGGTTACAGACAGCAATTTCACTCTGTCTTGGTAGTCGTTGTTTTTGATATACACCGTCGATGGCGGTGCTTAACCATGTATTAGTTCATGATTATATATGGTGTATGGTGAAAAATTAGTTGTAGGTCAATGATAGTTGGTCTGAAGTTATATAAATCTTTTGGCTGTTGCCCGTCAGTCATAGTCTATTGATTTTGAAACGTTTGCTTAGTTTTCATGTCTTAGATTGTGATGGATCAGTTTAAATAGAACCTTTGTGTTAGATCAATGATAATGAAATATTTACATAATACCAAATTTTAACTTCAGATTTAATTTTTTTCCAACAGGTAACGTACTCATTGGTCAGACATTTTGGTACCTGGTCATGCATATCAAACAAAAGAAAGTAGAGTTAAACATATAATCTTTGCGGGTTTTTTTTTTTGGAAAGTTAACTGTTTTCCTAAGACTTTGTCGTGAATAGAAAACTTATAAAAACACTTAATTTTCTACCTCACTTCAACAATCGTAAGCTGAATTTAACAATCTTCAGCTTGATTTGACTTCTTCAAAATGTTCATACTTGAATAAGTACTAGAATGATCTACCACAGAAATTAAATATTCATAGTCATAAGTCGATAATATGAAAATAGTGATTGGCTCAGTCTAAGATGAACAATTAATTTTATGTCAATAATATAGATAGTGTTCAGTGCTATGAACCAGAATACTTAAGAAATAATTCATGGGGGCTTGAATATATCGTGATTTTACCACGGGTTGGCCCTTTATGACAAATATTTTACCCTGAGGATAGCGAGGGGTAAAATATTGGCATGAAGGGACAACCCGTGGTAAAATCTAAATATATACAGCAAAGATTTTTATTCGGGTAAACACAAATACTTGTAATTTTATCAATATTAAGTAAGCATTTAATGTTGAATGGTCTGAATTTAAATATTTATACAGAGAATTTATATTTATAAAAAAGTCAAGTTTCAAAAAGGGGATTGTTTTTTAAAATAAAAAAATCTCAAGATATATTAGTATTTAATTTTACCTTAAAAGCAGAAGAAAAACAATTTATCCATTCGGTCCTCACAAGCTATGTCCGTCCGATATTTTTCATTCCATTCACTGAAATGATGATTACCTATGTTTTACATTTAGTTTATTATAAAAAGTGAACTCTTATTTAGGTTTCAATATTACAATGGGAAAAGATAATTTTGTAAGGTCACTCGAAAGTGTGAATATGTTATAAATTGGCCAGACAATACTTGGTAATGTTTTATAAAGATGACCAGGTATTGGCTAACCTATAAGAAGTGGCAGAATTTATATAACCGATTAAAAAGATCTATTTGATATGCAAACATATAGGCATTGACAAGGCTCACTTTAATGGAGATTTTATAGCTCCAACCCTTCATCATTGTTCATTAAACCTGAGAAACGTTTATATAGTTTACAAGTTAAAGTTTGAATTTAGGTTTAAGTTTGTTTAAATCGAAATTCTTAAGATAAGTGAATGATATTTGTTTTGCAGTTGTATTAGTAATAACACATCTTATTTCCATGAAAGGAGTAGGTCCGGTAAGGACCGATTTTGGCCTCAAATTTCAGGTTCATCTGACGAAAGATTTTGACCACTTTTTAAACACTTAAGTGTCTATTTTATATGATTTAATTAGTTTATGTGAAAGATTTTAACAGATTTAGTCATAAAAAACGATCCGATTCAAGCTCAAATATGTAAAATCTACCTAATATGACGAAAAATGTCACTTTTCAGATAGTTTTTGGTAAAAATGAAAGTGGCCGCATCCGTGTTCATCCTCAACCTTTATGTATGTTATGTATTATCATAAAATACAACTTACATTTCAATATTAAGGATGAACACGAATGCGGCCACTTTCGTTTTACACGAAAACCGTCTAAAATTTAACTAAAATGCTAGAATTATGAGGATTTCAGTAATTTAGCATGACTTAATGGTGCTAGTACCGGATATATGTGCATTGTATTGTCAAAAACAGCCCATATTTATGTAGCAGAAGCATTCTACTGTCCAATAAATAACTAAAGGTTTACATTTTAACAATTTTGTAAAACTGCTATATTTTGGGGCCAAAAAGGGGTCTTACTGAACCTACTCCTTTGTTCAGCCCTGTACCATGTGTACCGTATGTCACTGTTGATTGCCTTTAAATTTGTGTATAATTTACATGTTAAAGTATTGCTATTTTAATTTCAGCATGTTTAATGTCAAAATATTAAAAAAGCAAGCCATATTTCTGTGTTTATTAGTCTTTGTGTCAATTTAAAGGCTTATAATCTCCAGTAATAATAATGCTGTAATTAATCAAATCGCATGCAAGCAATAAGATTTTTATGCCCCACCTACGATAGTAGAGGGGCATTATGTTTTCTGGTCTGTGCGTCCGTTCGTTCGTCCGTCCGTCTGTTCGTTCGTTCGTTCGTCCGTCTGTCCCGCTTCAGGTAAAAGTTTTTGGTCGAGGTAGTTTTTGATGAAGTTGAAGTCCAATCGACTTCACACTTTGTACACATGTTCCCTATGATATTATCTTTCTAATTTTAATGCCAAATTAGAGATTTTACCCCAATTTCACGGTCCACTGAACATAGAAAATGATAGTGCGAGTGGGGCATTCGTGTACTGAGGACACATTCTTGTTTTCAGTCTGTGTAAAGACGATTTACCGGATGTGTCATAACATAAGAAACACGACAGGTGCCACATATGGAGCTGGATCTGCTTACCCTTCCAGAGCACCTAGCATCAGCCCCAGAGTTTGGTGGGAATCGTGTTGCTTAGTCTTTAGTTTTCTGTGTTGTGTCTTCCGAACTATTCTTTGTATGTTTGTTATTTTATTTTTTAACCATTGCATTGTCAGTTTGTTTTTAATCTATTAGTTTGACTGTCCCTCTCGTATGTTTCGTCCCTCTATTATGCCGAACAAGAATTCCTATTGTAATTTGCATTGTCTATATTTACATAATTGCAACTCATGGTTATGTGTTCAAGACGTTAATGACAAGACTTTAATTTATTTACAGAAACTACGTATTGCTGCTTCCTTTGGCATATTAAAAGATTTGAAAGAATGCATACAAAAAGGGGCAGACTTGGAATATAGAGATATAGTGAGTAAAATTACAGAAATTTACCTGCACACGAAAACATTATGTAAGATCAGTTCACCGTTCTTAATTTCTTTGCGCCTGGACGATATTGATGTGATATTTTGTATTAGTAGTTACATAGTGTGCTAGTGACCTAGTAATGTACGGCATATATTGGGCCAGTAAATTCCATAATGGGTGAGAGCGAAATAGTTTTTACTTAACAATTAAAATGGAAAAATTTAGGCCTAATTTATAAAGTTTATAATTCATCAGTTACATTATCATGATTATGTTTAATTTATATATGAAATATCAATTTATGAAAAAAAGGGGGGATTCCATATTCACAAAAGTTAAAATAAAGTGGATGTAAGCAATTATAGACATTGATACGGACTTTAATAATGAAGAAGCCATACTGTATAGTCGACCGTTTAATAAGTAAGCTCGGAATAAAAATTCAAATAAAATGAGAAAACTAGCTTTTGTCCAGGTTTGGGACAAATCCAGGATAGTTTAAGAAAGTTATTATAATTTCAAAAACGTTTACCTTTAGAGTGATTATTTGTGAATTCCGTCGACGACGACATCAACGACAGAATGTAGCAAGGATCATTACCTGTATGTGTCGCTAATAAATTTTACACAAAAAGGCATGAATCTGTATGAACGTTATACACGATGAAGTAAATAAGTCAGAGTTCACAAGTAAATATGTATGAATGTAAATTGTAAAAAGTCGGAACATATATACACTCTAACAAATAAAAGATCATAAAATATAAGCTTTGATGAGCTCTATAACCAACTATCACATAAAAATCACAATGAATGAACATTACACTATTAGAGATGTGCGTTTGACAAATGCACGTTATATGATGTACACAGTTATATATATACGATTGACGAACGCAAGATACACGCTTAAGAATGAATTAAGAAATAATTCATGGAAGCCATAGATTATTGGAAATTTACACATGGCCTGGGCCGTGATATTCGAATTTTATCCTGAGCGTTAGCGAGGGATAAAATAAACGAATATCACGGCCCAGGCCATGTGTAAATTTCCAATAATCTATGGCTTCCATAAATTATTTCGATTCTAATAGGACAAATACGATCATTAAAAAAACTGAAGCGAGGGTGGGTAAAGCTGTGTGTGGGGCTGTTCTTTTTTACTCCCTGTTAGATAAAGCTCAAACATTCTAATAAATCCGTAGCTTGCATGGATTATTTCGTGAACAACCGCTAAAATAAAAATCTGTTTCATTCTCAAAACCAACAATTGTCATTTTGATTTACATGTTTTTCTCGTAAGCTACCGTCAAATCCAAAGTTGACATTTCGTAACTAAGGAGCCGCCATGTTGACGTGCTGAAATCAGTAAATATGCGAATAATGCAATAGAATAGAAAATCAAACAAAACCTACCTTGATAATCAATTTTAATACAATAGTAAACAACATTTCAATGGTTCACGTAACAGAAAACTTTCAACTGTAGCGTTTTCATTTGTATGACGTCATGTTTTGAAATGACTTAAATGCGCCAAAAACATTAATAGACTTTCGCGGAATTTTATTTTATTTTCATTTTGTTGGTTTCTCCGAGTTCTTGTGCATTACTTCTCTTTATTATGCATCCGAATAAGAATAAAAGTGATTTTGTCTTTTTTTAATTGCATTTTTTAAAACAATAAAATCGGCAAAGGGTTTGCAAATAGGTTTCAATACATGTTGATTTACGTGGGAAGTATATTGTAACAGCCATTTTTATGTACACCACGGAGTCTGCGCTAAGTATAGATATATCGAGAATTTTACCACAGTGTTGTTTACAAAGCGAAAGAAGCACGTCATATTAGAATGATTGATTAACGCGCGATACACGCACGAAACACGATTAAGGATATACGATGCAAGCACTTTACACGGAAAATACAAGGAACGATGAATGATGAGCGCACGATAGGTACACGCACGATACACGATGAACGCACGGAATAATGGTCTGTTTGAATTTTAGAAGGTCTGCATGTATGTAAGATCATGTAACTGCACTTATATTTTTTGCGCTTGGAAGATATTGATGTGATATTTGATATATAGTATTTCTCGCTACAGTGAAGACCTATTGGTGACCCTCTGCTGTTGTTTTTTTTTTCTATGGTCGGGTGGTTGTCTCTTTGACACATTCTCCATTTCCATTTTCAATTTTATTATCTTCGAATTTTGCTCTATTATAATGGTGTGTACAGAGTTATGGTACTTGAATTCTTAAATTCACACAAGTAAATGGTTTTCAGAATTGTTTTCGCCATATTAAAATATTTTGATTTGATGTTTCGTCGCTGGGCTTTCAAAATGTCGTATATGACTTTTTTGGCTAAAATTTTCCTTTTTGACACAAAAAGACTTGGCGGCAGGAAATCTTTGATATTCCAAAACAGCATACATGTATAGTTACACCAATTAAAACATTTGAAATAAGACATGTTACAAAATGGCCAATCTCAGTTGTTTGTAAATAGATGTAGGAAGATGTGGTGTGAGTGCCAATGAGACAACTCTCCATACAAATAACAATTTAAAAAGTAAACCATTATAGGTTAAAGTACGGCCTTCAACATGGAGCCTTGGCTCACACCGAACAACAAGCTATAAATGGCCCCAAAATTACTAGTGTAAAACCATTCAAACGGGAAAACCAACGGTCTAATCTATATAAACAAAACGAGAAACGAGAAACACGTATATATTACATAAACAAACGACAACTACTGTACATCAGATTCCTGACTTAGGACAGGTGCAAACATTTGCAGCGGGATTAAACGTTTTAATGGATCCAAACCTTCTCCCTTTTTCTGAAACAATAGCATAACCTCACAACAAAGAAAAACATAAGATAAAATATCAATTGGCAGACTTAACTCAATCAAAAAACGTATGATTAAAAGTTTGCTTCCAAAATGTTGTATACATGTAAACTTTAAATTTCTTGTATAATGGCGTTGAGACTCAAATACTAGTACATTTCTACATTTTTGTGAAAATGAATTAAGTTTAAGGGTAATGCAAGTTTATATACAACATTTTTAGAAGCATGAATTTGAATCAAATTTCAAAAGCCTATTGGTGAGATTTTTCGTTTTTGAAAAATTTGTAATTTACAACATTTTGGAAGCGCAGCGACGATTTGCTTTATTGTTAAGGCATGACAAGTTTTATATTTTGTTTATGTTAAGGGGGCTCGCGGGTTTAAATCATTTTTTCCCCTAATATAGGATTTCTCTATATTTTTTCATAAATGAACTTTATATACTTAATAAAAAAATGAAATAAAAAAATGGGGTCACCGTTCATTTAAGCTCACAATCTGCCTCCGAAAGAAGCATACATTTCTGTTAATGTCCTTTTTTCTGTTGAACCAATAGGAGAAATAAAGGTAATATCAAGATAGAAAATGAACTAAATTACAGAAATCGCTAAAATTTTACAATTATTTAGTTTATGTAAAGCTTATTTGAAAACAATAATAAAAGATATAGGTCACCGATGAGTTTAAAAGATATTTCAATTTGAATGCCAAAAAAATGTTTTTTGCATCAAAGGGAGATAATTTGGAGCGTTTTCAATGATAAAAACATTGTAAAAGTCATTTGGGGCCAAACCGAATTGATTTTATTGGTTGATTTTTGTACCATATCATAAAGTAATAACTGATAGTGTAATAATAAAATTTGTAACGAAAAAACAAATGTTTAATTTTTTACAAAATGTTTGTACCCGCGAGCCTCCTTAAGGTGCTTTTTTTTGCAAAATAATGATTATTCGGCGTAAAAAAAAATACATGCGAGTTATCAGTCTATTAGCATTGCATGAGATTACAGAATTTTCTTTTACGAGTCATACTGAGTCAGCCTGTCTGAGATGTGAAAGGCAATGAATTTCACACCAGTAGGAGACTATTTACAGTTCGATACAGACCAATCATTACATAAAGTAAACGCAAGTTAACGCCGCGTGCACATATTTCGTTAGTTAACTTCAATTTTCTATACTATTCAATTTCTATAATTACGTTAACGCGGTCAAAATGGAAATTTCTAATGTCTACCCGAGTAAACGGGCGTTCACTATGTGTCCGTTTAGTCAGTAGTAAACGGGCATTTACTACAGATTTCATAAATGTATTTCTATGTGCACTTGAGAGTTAACGCACGTTTACTTTTCGAGTTAACTGATTATGTAAATTCATTTGTTCATTTGAACTTTTATTTTTAATAAAACGACGATATTTTACGTATATGTGTTTCAAACCAGAACAATTCAAAAACACTTAATTTTAATTCGAAAAAAAATAGTTCCTATAACTTTACTGATTAGCAGATTTCCTATATTTTCTTTTTAAAAATTGCATGTACAAATATCGAGGCGGGTAGAAAGGTAATCGAACACATGGGGAAAATATTTGGATAAGATGGGATATAAAAATCATTGTTTACATGTACGTTGCTTCGTTCCCCATTTCTAACTGTCTCTTCGAATTCCTAGCTCGATGCATTTAATACATTATTTCTAATCGTAATTCAAATGGATTTATATGATTTCAGCTTCTGTTTTTTTTTCAAATGTACGAGTCAGTTTAAGGTATGAAAATACTAAAATGTGTTTACCGATTACATATTTTGAATACAAAGAGGAGATGCTGGTACTCTTAACTGATGCGAACAAAATTTTTCAGTCATTATGTGACAATATTGCTATCATCTGTATTAGACAATCCATCTTTACATGAAAATATAGCTCATTTACTATGCGGCTATAAAGATTTACATAATAAAGTTTTTATATGGTCAGTTTTGGTTGATGCGGACAAATAATTTTGTTCTAAGCGTCAGCCTGAAGTATTCAACATGTTCAAACTACTGAAATTTGTTTACGATGAAATATTTTGAATAAAAATAGGACTGACATGCCAATTGTATTATAGGATCCATAATGACATAAAAAATATAACTGAATTACTACGCTGCTATATATTAATGTTTGATAAGTATGGTCAGTTTTGGTTAATGAGATAACAGAACTCATACTGAGTCAGCCTGTCTGAGATGTGAAAACTTTGATTTTGGTGATGATTTAATTAATTTAATAAAAGAACATACTTGAACTAAAAAAGAAAACGAAATTTAATGTGAGAAATTTTGATTAGAGTTATTAAAGAAGTGTTGTAACATTATTAAATAACTGTAACTGTCAACATATCAATCGAAAATGAGCAGTTGGTCCTTTAATTTTGATGTACCTTATCATTGGACATTTTAATGCGTTTACTTTTGAATAAAATAGAAGACTTGCATTTTTTTCATTGAACGCGGAAGTAAAAGCGAAAGTAAACGCCCGTTTACTCTTTACAAAATAAGAAGATGCGCTGTTTTTTGCGTTAACGCGGAGGTTAATGCAAAAGTAAACCCCAGTTTACTTTTTATATTTACTGAAATTTCGAAGTTAACGAACAGTTAAGGCGGCGTTAACATAAAGTGCACACGGCTAAACGCTGCGTTAACTTTTTTGGCTCGTCTACATGTAATGCTTGGTCTGCACCCAACTGTATTGCAAACAAATTCTCTCCGAGTGCTTGTTTAGAATCCTTTTATACATTTTCTGTATAAATCATTCAACTTTCTAATGAATTTTTAATGCAAAATCATTCGATTTAGTTAAATGGGGTCATCTGCTTTGACATACAACTTAAGAAAGAACCCATACTAGCTTCTTCCAAGTTTGGCTTTTTTCCCTTTTTTTATTCGAGCGTCACTGATGAGTCTTTTGTAGACGAAACGCGCGTCTGGCGTAAATTAAAAAAAATAATCCTGGTATCTATACATGATGCGTTTATTTATTTCCAATATATTATCTTACAAAACCGCGAGATAGGTTCATATTGTCATTGCTATATGGGCTTATGCTATCGGGCTTGGGCTGCAAACATCATTTAAATGTTTCTTATTTTTGATCATTTTATATTAAGTGCTTACTTAATTGCCGAATATGTCTTCACTAGGAAAAAAAATCACGTATAAACAGTGGTACATTAACTTTGAATACTTTATTGAATTCTAACAAGTCATTATAAACAGCACAACAAACAAATGATTGTCTTAATCAATTGAATCTAAGTTTTAAGTGAACATTTTAACCTAGAATGACCAAAGTTTTATTCAAACTGCGAATCTTTGAAATAAGTATATGAATCTTTTATTTATTTTTTTTAATTTATAGAAAACAGCAAACGACCAATTTCCATATCCCATGAAATGTCTTTTTTCTCTACAATGAAAACTGATACCCATGAAAATAAATGAATTACAAGTACCTCAATAAAAACATTATCATCTTAAAGTCCAATATATAGTAAAGCTCGATAAACTAATTCACTACTGATGACAAAGCTCTAAAAAATAAACACACCACTAATGTTAAATCCCCACTTTAAATAAAAATACCCCTGTTGACAATGCTCTAAGAAGTAACACATAACTGATAATGAAACTATAAATCCATTCATCATTAGTAGGAAAGCTCTATAAAAAATTGAAAACAACACGTTTAATAATTTCTTGCGTCCTAAGCGTTTTTCTGGATTTACCTTCATCAGGAACGCTTTGGGAAACATTTGAAATCCGAAGACGAATAAGAAACGAAACCGTTGAAGAGTTATATGTCAAAAATACCTAAAATAAATAGCCGAATTCATTTAAAGGCAACTTTGCCTGAAGGAGTTGAAACCTTAGTTTTTTAATAATTTCAAAATTTATAAACGGAAAATTCTAGTACAGTGTGTTATATCATGTCAGTATCGAAGAACTGACTAGTGAGCTGATAATACCCTCGGGTACTTAAATTCCACCAGCAGAGGTTATCGACCCAGTGATGTAAAAAAAATCGAAAGACACGTTTTATAGTTTCTTGCGTCCGAAGCGCGTTTCTGAATTTACCTTCATCAGGAACGCTCATAGTCAAACATTTGAAATCCGAAGATATATAAGTACTGAAACATTATAAATTAACACAACACTGATAAGAAAGCTCTATATTTAAGGAGGTTCGCGGGTCTAAATCATTTATATAGGATTTCTCTATATTTTTCTATAAATGAACTTTATCTTATAGTTAATAGAAAAATAAAATAAAAAATTAGGGTCACCGTTCATTTGCGCTCACAATCTGCCTTCGAAAGAAGCATACATTTTTGTAAAGGTGGTTTTTTTCTGTTGAAGTAATAGGAGAAATAAAGGTAATATCGAAATAAAAAAAAAGAAATTTATTACAGAAATCGCTAAAATTTTACAATAATTTAGTTTAAGTACAGCTTATATGGAAATTATATTAAAAAAGATAGGTCACCGATGAGTTGAAAAAGATATTTCAATTTTAGAACCAAAAAATGGCATTTTTCTACCAAAGGGAGATAATTTGGAACTTTTTCAATGATGTATACATTTTGAAAGTCATCTGGGGCCAACAGGAATTGATTGTTTTGAATGATTTTTGTACCATATGATAAAGTAACAACTACAAAAGAAAATAAATAATATTTGTAATGAAAAACAAATGTTTGATTTTTTTCTGAATTTTTTATACCCTCGAGCCTCCTTAAGCACATCATTGATAGTGAAGCTCTTTAGATTATCAACACACTGATAGTGTAGCTATATGAATTAAAAGAATACTAATGAAGACATCGTATTATCAAACATCACTGATGGTGAGGTTCTATAAATTAACACCCTACTGATGGCGAATCACAGTGATGAAATCTTTAACGTTTACCCCATTGCTGATTTCAAATTAAATTCTAACACTATCGCTGATGACAACTTAATTTCTAACACCATTGATGATGACAAATTAAAATAAACTCACCTGAACATGACGCCTTAAATGTACACACCACTGATGTTGGTATCCTTAAAAGTCATAAATCTTTTGAGGGTTAAACTTTGAAATATCACACCACTGGTAGCAACACGCTAAATCCAATCAACACTAAATAAGACACCCTGTTTCACATACCACTATCGACAACAACCGAAATATGAGAACTGCTGAAATTGACACAATTAATATATAACACCATTGATGGTGGCCTTCTAAAATCAATCACCACTGATTTTGACACTATAAATTCATACATTTTTGATGGTAAGACATCCAAGATTTAACACATATGATGACGGCATCCAATATTTTCACACACAGTAAATATGTTACTCTCAATGCATACACCACTGATAGTGAAACACTTTTAATTCCTTAACCATTGAGAGTCAAGCCCAATACATTCACACAACACTGATGATAACACATTCAATGTATTCACTGATAATGATGATATTCCTTATTCACTACGCACTAATAATGACATCTTCAATTCATTAGTCAAAAATGGTTACAAACCCGTTTCAAACACCATTGAAGATTACATCCGCACTTCAAACGCTCAATTTTTAGTTTGCCTGTGAGAGAGCCTTCGCATGTTTATTTTATCTTAGTATTAAATCTTTATAGTTTATTCAATATTACGGCGTTTGGATGTATTAATACTCATCCAGGCCTGCTACTTTTTATTATTGCTCCCTGCTATGGTTTTACTAAGATTTCTTACAAAACCTCTGTTTTTGCCCTGTGTTTGTTATATATGTCAGTTTTGTTATATTTAAGTCTTTACGTCAGGCCTTATAAAAGAGTTTTGTAAGAGTCCTTTAATGATGTACTTAGGTAAAATTTTAAATCAAGAAATTAAAATTTAAACTTCATTTTGACAGAGCACCAGTTCAGGAACAAAATCAGCTAAAAATATTGTTAGGTCATGGACCTCCTTTTCGAAATATTTGAGTTTTTAAAATTTCGGGAAAAGGCTGACTCGAACTTTTACCTTACATTTGCATCGGTATTATTTTGGGTTCAAATAGAAAGAACAAAAATTAAAAAAATGCTTAAATTTTGGAAAATGGCCTTTTATGAGCTGTTGATGTCTTTTATACAAAGAAAAATAGGTGTTACCCGGTATTGATGGTTAAATACCAAGGAGTCCGAACATTTGACACCAATTTCCAAAACCTCACCTATGTACATCCTTAACTGCATTCTCTATTATTTTCTATTCCGTAATTATGATACTCTTTCAATGTTACAACTTCCGGTCTTTTTTCTTGTTCCTATACCCTATTAATAATCATGATTTTACGGAATGGAAAGACAATTTTTAACAACACAACTTCTATGTTATCTACGTGCATAAATAAACGTATTTGTAATGCCACTACAGCAAGATTATTTAACAAAAATGCACGTGGATATCCACAGGCAGATATGATAATGTTGATAGAAAAATAATAGACTATGTACAAGTTGTTATACTACCCCTTTTGCAGATGAATACCATTTTCTATTTGAATGTAAAAAAAATTAGTCAAATCCGAAAAAGTAAATTAAACAGTATTATTTGAGAAATGGGAAACGTCATCTTTTTTTCGGGGACAAGTATGTCAGAATAATATTAGGAGTAACGCCTCTTCATGTGAATGAAACATTCTAATTACAAAAAAACTGTACAGTTTAAATGCTAGACATCAAATAAAATAAAAACATCTTTTATTTTGAATAAATTATTATTAATTAAACATTAAATCATTGGTTGACGTTCTATTTCCGTTGGTCAATTTTGAAGAGATTGGGGAATTGTTATATATTGATGAGCTTTTGTTAATTGGTTTTGTTGATTATTCACCAATATTATCATGTTTCTGGATTTAACTTCTTCAGAAACTATCAACGCAAAATATAAATATTTGTTATGTCAGATAATTTATATCGTTTATCCTCTTAAAGGCCGCATCAGGGAACCATGTCTCCGTGTGCATTTATCTTCTGAAATTGCTCTTAAACCGTGAAGTGGAGTGTTAAAACTATAACTAACATACCATTGAAAAGAGAAGGATATCGATGGGGTTTTACATAAGAGAATAATTGGCTATAAATATGAAAATATATATATGAACACTAGAGAAAATGGAACAAAAATTACAGAATAGAGAAACATAGGTTAATGAAGATAAATAAATAAATAATTATATTACACAAACAGTATTACGAATAGAAAGAAAAACCGGTTAAACATTTCAGAATACAGAAACGGAGGACCCCCTCCAGATCCTCATAGAACTTTTCGTTAAAATAATATCACTAATTTTAAGTTCAGTATCGAATACATATCCTGTTTGTAAACGCGATAATCCTTTCTTTCATTTGAATAACAACTTATATAATATAAAATATGTATTTATTTGTTGATGCATGTTGCACTATAATACATAATTCTTCTTCGTCTTCTTCTTCGTCTAACAGTAACTATTGTATATGCGTTAATATTTTCTGTCGATAAAGATTGATTTCGATGGCACGTGCCAATAATCGATAGGTAACAAAATTAATGATCCTTGAAATATTAAATAAACGTGGCTATTTCAATGACTATTTCACATCAGACGAATACCTGTCATGGTATTATACATGTAGCTGCGTATGTGTAGTTTAAGGTTCTAAACCATTTTATGATAGCTTCTTTCTAAGCTCCGTATGTGTAGTTTTTGATAGCTTATTTCTAAACACTATTGACGAAATTGTTAAAACTACACGCACTTATCACAAAACCGCTAATTAAGTATAGTTAAAAAGATATACGATATTGACATAGCATATTTTTTATCAAAAATGTATGCTGGTATATTTGTAACTCTGGATGTTTATCTTAAATGTATTGAATATGTACAAGTTTCGATTTTTGTTTTGAATATTTGCCAAAAAAAAAAACATTTTCCGAAAAAAACAATCCATATAATGACGTTTTGTCCTTTAATTCTTTTTTGTGATTTCTAACCTATATCTTCTAATTGTTATGTTAATCCTAACATTGCAAGTATATGAAATGCAAACATACAAAATTTGGCTATATGTATCATGTTAAAAAACAATAATTTATAATAATTATCTAAATAAGAAAAAGTTATACAAGGAAAAGTGCTGTGTTTTCTATAAAAATTAAATACCTTTTTGTTCTTCAAAGTTGTCGATAAATAAATTGCATTTTAAAAGCATATTATCAAATTGCTGAACGATCTCCTACATGTACTAAACAGGGAATCCGTTAGTATTGAAAGCCCCTGTCCTAAATTATGCAGTTTTTCGTTCTGCGTTATTGTGGTGTAAGAAAGACGCACTCTCTATACAATACATACTTTTGTATGTTATATAACTTCCCAGGTAGGTTGTAACATTCGTTACCCTTACACCCACACTAATAAGCTGTGATTCCTATTTGATTTCAATTTTTATGAATATGTTAGTTTGTTTATCCTAAGTTTCAAAATCTGCGTAAACTAATCCTGCAAATGAAAGTGAGCCATTTTCACTCTACTATGGCATGGAACTATAGAACTTTGTGCGTGGTATAATTGTAATATAACTGTTCATACGACTTTTAGTTTGAGCTGCAAGGCGAAAAAAAAATACTTTTGCTCTCTGGATGTTATTTGGTTTGGTTTTTTTTTGTTGGTTTGTTTGCTGTATTTTTGACGTAAATAAAACCAACAACTCCTAATATTCTAGACGTAATTATCAAAACCCAATATATAAATATGAATAAGAATGAAGGACGAAAATGCAGGTTTATATGTAGTATAACGAGATCAGAGATCTGTATTTTAATCAGATTATTATTACAGCTGCTACAGTATTTTTTTTTTCTTAAAAACAAATTTTTTTAAGGAATGACTGTAATATTTTTTCTGTCTATGAAAAAATAACATAAAAAATTTGGTGCACACTGAATAACGCGCGTAGCGGGTTATTTAACAGTGTGCACCACATTTTTTATGTTATTTCGAATAGACAGAAAAAATATTATAGTCATTTCTTATAATTTAATTCTAAAATCCATTTAAACCGTAGAAAACCATGAAAAGGGGTTGATGACGTCACGGTCACATGACTAAATTATGTCTATGGGCTGATAACAAAATAACGTCAGCCAATCAGAAGACGCGTTACATCCAAAATTAAATTATTACTTTTTGCACTCTATTGTCATATATCGTAAATTTAAAAATCTAATATAAAAACAAATAAGCTTTCTTTGATTTCCACAATTTACCATAATAATGTCATGCCATAGGCTACATTGATTCAGAAAACAAATTTAGGAAATATATGACCACACAAATGTATGTTTACTGCCCGGAAAACAATGCTGGGGTTCTCACCAAATTATAAAGGGAGGGCATCCAATGGTATGTCCTTATAAACAAACGGGGGTCCAAACCCCGGATGCCTCCCCAAATCCGCCACTGTGTCAACCAACGACATGACATATTACAAATATGCAAATCGATACTTGTTCTGAAAGACTGTTTTCAATTTTGTATAAAAGATATACTTTTGAAAAAAGATGGGGTACATGTATGAATGTCAAATGCGATATCTACCAACCCAAGAAACAATCTGTTAAAGTAAGCAATTATAATTGCAACTCTGAAAAGTAAGCTATAAAAATTACTAGTGTTAAGCAAAGACAACTGTAGTATACCGCTGTTCAAAATGCGTCAATCGATGGAAAATAAAAACACAAAATCGGGGTAACAAACTAAAACTGAGGGAAACGCATTAAATATAAGAGGAGAACAACGACACAACCTGAAAATTTAACACACACAGAAACGCACTAAGCATTCCAATCAGAATAACAAATAAAACAAATATAACATCAAAATCAAATACATGAATTTAGGATAGAAAAGTACCGTGACACGTCTTATAGTAATGTAAATTCACACTCAAATATAAGAGACAAACGACACAAAGGAAACACAACGTTAAAATGTAACACACACAGAAACGAACTATAATATAACAATGGCCATGTTCCTGACTTGGCACAGGAAATTCTTTATAAAGAAATTTGTGGGTTGAACCTGGTTTTGTAGTATGCCGAACCTTCCGCTTTAATGACAATGTTAAATATAACATTAAAATGACAACATAACATTACATGACTACAATACGTCACATACGAAGTGGTAAAAATGCACAAAAAATGGCGTCACATTTGAATGACTAAAACTATTTCTCAAAAATAAGATAGAATTATGATTGATTTAAGATTATATTTGAACTAAATACTGATATTACATTTAATAACAATGAAAATTGCAATACGTATTAATAGCAAACTGAGGTAGCAATTAACTATATTATATAGCTATGTCCGGTTTGTTTTGAACCTAGCTGCAAACGTAAAACATCGTATATATTACGTTGAACCAAATCAAATCTAATAAACGAAGGCGGTGATTAATTTTCTTTACCATAACCCATGAATATAATAGAAAAGACGGCAAGACATTTGACAAAATCCAATGAGATTTTCAAATATAACATCAAAACTAAAACCATGAGTTTGGGATAGAAAAGTGCCGTAACACGTCTTATAGTAATGCGAATTCACACTCAGAAAAACAGTCACAATCGGGAATAAGTCACGTCCGGTAATTAAAAGATTAGACGACGTAATGGTAAACCACAATCTACCATGTGGTAAAAATATCCTAAGCTAGTTTGGTCAAAGACACAACAATTCAAACCAAGTAATACAAAAAACGGCTTAATTTGATATACAAAATGAGAAAAAAATATCTAATAAATAAAAGAAATATAATAGGTTAAGATCATACGGTGAAATTTTCGCCAAACCCCAGAGTTCACGTCCTTGTGTTCATACGCATGGAAATCATCGTTATGAGTTTATTAAGTTTGGCAATTGTCAAAAATTGTCAAACACATTAAAAAAAATCAATATCTCTATCAGAAAGAAACAAATAAACTTTGCAAAGATGAAAAATGAAACTACAACTGCTTACTTCAAAACCTTTAGAACAAAGGGAACAGTTTGGAAAAAGTCCAAAATACTGAAATATGTCTAAATCAATACTTATAAATTGTTTTAACATTGTCAGAAAAGAATAACAAATGGCTTGTGCAGTTTTAATGGAATATGGTGGATGATATAGGCTTCATGGTCGGGTTGTTGTCTCTTTGTCCCATGCCATATTTCCATTCTGAATTTTATAACTGGACAAGAATGAGTTTATATGGAGATTTTTGTTTTGTTAAATACGATTTACATACATGTACTTACGCTGTCTCTATTAGTAATCTATCCGGAGTTTTAAGAAAAGTAGGGGAATTAAAGAATTAAGAACTTTGAAAACAAAAATTTCTGTTGAAATTGGTAGATGGCTCAATAATTAGAAAGATCATTTTATTTATATTTTATGTACTTCCTCACGCGGGTGATGTTGAGTACGAGTTCCATAATGTTTTAGAATGTTCGTCAATATGCAAAGGTGGTCACTGTTAGAACGCAATTTTGATCCCTAAGGACGCCACATTTTGTGATGAATTTGTTGTTAATTTTTTTTAACGCTTTCAAATGAAATAAATTGAAATATTTCGGACTTTTAGAAAATTGATCAATTGGCTTCAATTACAACAAAGTTAAAACAATTCGAAAAGTCATGGTACTTTGTATTTTTGCAAAAGCAAATTTGTATAGATACATGTATAATACACACGCATTGCAATTTCTTTTAGATAAACTTGTAATTCAAATATACAAAAAATAATTTATAAACAGCTCATATATTAAGCATAGAAACAGGCAGATATTATAATGTTGATAGAAATAATAGACTATGTACAAGTTGTAATACTACCCCTTTTACAGATGAATACCATTTTATATTTGAATGTAAAAAATATGGTCAAATATTTTAAACATCAAACCACGAATTTAGAAATCAGCAAAGAATAATCACAAAAAAGATGTGTATTTTAGTAGAACGTTTGTTCCCAGTTTTGTTGTGCAATTCTATTGTGTTGACTTGCGATAACAATTATATCCTAAAACGTTATTTAAAAAAACAACATTGTTTTGAATAAATATATTATGAATCTCTAGAATATATTAATAGTAGTTATCAAAGGTACCAGGATTACAATTTAGTACGCCAGACGGGCATTCGTCTACCTAGGACATATCAGTGACGCTCAAATCAAAATATTTATAAAGCCAAAGTACAACGTTGAAGAGCATTGAGGATCCAAAATTCCAAAAAGTTGTGCCAAATACTGCTAAGGTAATGTATGCCTTGGATAAGAAAATCCTTAGTTTTTCGAAAAATTTACAATTTTGTAAACAGGAAATTTATAAAAATGACCACATTATTGATATTCATTTCAACACCGAGATGTTGACTACTGGGCTGGTCATACCCTCGGGGACGAAACGTACATAAAAAAGTCACTGCAAGTTGTTATTATTACTGTATCATTGATGCTTAAAATCATCAAGACTTTGTAAGGGACATTGCCCATAAGTTATATTGTTTATGACAGAAACATTAAAGTTACCATCTTTGACTCCTCAAGAATGAGTAACAAACTTTAATTAAGGTAGCTAAAGGAGGACACACATTGATATTTTGTTAATACAGTGTTGATCTATTGCTATTTAAAAATTTTTGTTTACTTATTTCTGGACATAAATGACATTCTTACAAAATGTTAACGAATTCATCAGTGATATTAAGGGTATGGTATATTAGTTCACACATCATTGATACTAAACCTATATAAACTAACACACCACTGATGGGGAGAGCCTATGAAGTAACACACAACTTATGGAGAAGCTGTATGAATACACACACAACTGATGGCAAAGCGTTATTATTTAACTCTTGAAAATTGTAGATGAAATATTATATCACTGATGGCAAAGCTATAAAAATATATAAAAAAAACATCTAAGGAAAACATCATAAATTTAAAGAATCATTGATGGAAAAGTTCACAATTTAAAAACCATAGATTGAAAAGCTGATTAAATTAACTCAATTTTAGGGATCCATTATTACAAATGCTATAACAAATTTATACAATTCAAAATCGCTTTGATCATAGAATGGCATTTGTTTGTTGTTCATGTAGAGTATAATTATCAGTGGCTTTGGTCATTTGAATCATATTTAACCACTGATTCATGTGATATGTATTTATTGATATTTATTACACTACATTGTCCAGTTTATGACACAAGTTTTTAATGTGTGTTATATGTTAATATTACAGCGGGGACGGACACCATTACTGTGGGCAGCACATGAAGGACACCTTGAGATCGTCCGTTATCTGGTAACAGTCGGCTGTGATAAAGAAGTCAGAGACACCAAGGTGATTATAGACATTAGCTCCTCAGTCTTATACTTCTATTAATATTGAATCAATACAAAATTATGTTGTTAATCAGACAGATTTAATGGACAATAAATACTGTTAGAATTTAAATAAATCGTGTTAACATGTCAATTGTCAAACTCAATCAGAAAATTTACATCGTGATTTTTTTTTTAACTTAACATATGTTGTAAACCTCTGATTTTACCTGGAGTTGATGTTATTTTAAAATAGCCCCGATCTATTATGAAGAAAACTTTCAATCAAAATAAATTCTTGCTAAAATTATCTACAAAGGGATACCAGTTTACTTGTCTCGTTCTTCTGCATCCTTTATACAAATGTTTTATACATTAAAAACAGTATTGTTCTTTTTCATATATCGACTTATTTGTTTAGATCAATGGATTTCAATTATCTAGAATATATCAATAATGAAAGCATACATAAGTTCACACATCCTAAATCGTGACATCCCCAATTCGCACTTACTTATGGTGACACCTAAAATATCAAATCATTAATAGGGATGACAAAAATTAGTATACCGGATGTAGTCATCATAAATTTCCACACCGCTGATGGTGACAACTTAAATTCAACCTACATCGCTTGTGAAACCATAAATTAACAGACCACTGATGCTGACACCCTTTAAATTCACACTGCACTGATGCTGACAACCTTTAAATTCACACTGCACTGATGCTGACACCCTTTAAATTCACACTCCAAAACTGTGACGTCCTAAATAAAAACATTTATGATCAAGACAACCTGATATAACATACCGCTGGCCTTGACACCGCAAAGGCAAAGATCTTAGATACTCAGGACCAGTTAATTCATAATTAATTCTAAAATATATAAAATAACTGATCATAGTTAAGACCATTACATTTATACACCACTGATTATCAAATTTTGAATTACCACACCCTTACGGTGACTCCTTGAAGTTGGGAATTAGTTAAAATGATGCCATAACTTCATACACTACTGATGTTGATAACATGGATCAGTGATGATGACGCTCTAAATCCAAATAACAGTGATGGTGAATTTCACAATAGTTATCAAAAGTACCAGGTTTATAATTTAGTACACCAGACGCGCGTTTTGGTTACATAAGACTCATCAATGCCGCTCATATCAAAATAGTTATAAAGTCAATCAATACAAAGTTGAAGAGCATAGAGGATCCAAAATTCTAAAAAGTTGTGCCAAATTGATGGTGACATGGTGAAGTGAAAACCACTGTTGGTGACACCTTAAATACGGATATCATTGATGTCAAATCCAAAATTTAAACTCCACGGATAGGAACAGTCTTATCTGGCGAATCACAGTGATGTACGTTTACCCCATTGATGATGTCAAATTAAATTCAAACACTATCGATGATGACAACTTAATTTCTAACACCATTGATGATGACAAATTAAAATAAACTCACCTGAACATGACGCCTTAAATCTACACACCACTGATGTTGGTATCCTTAAGTCAAAATCCAATCAACACTGAATATCACAACCTGTTAAACATACCACTAACGACAACAACCTAAATGTGAGCACTGCTGAAATTGACACAATTAATATATAACACCACTGATGGTGGCATCCTAAAATCAATCACCACTGATTATGACACTTTAAATTCATACATTATTGATGACAAGACACCTAAGATTTAACACATATGATGATGACATCCAATATTTTCACACACAGGTAATATGTTACTCTCAATGCATACACCACTGATAGTGAAACACTTTTAATTCCTAAACCATTGAGATTCAAGCCCAATACATTCACACACCACTGGTGATAACTCATTCAATGTATTCACTGATCATGATGATATTCCGTATTCACTACGCACTAATAATAACATCTTCAATTCATTAGTGAAAATGGTTATAACCACGTTTCAGACACAACTGAGGAATACATCCTCAATTCAAACACACAATTTCAGTTTGCCTGTGAGAGAGCCTTAACATGTTTATTTTATTTTAGTACTAAATCTTTATTGTTTATTCATTATTACGGCGTTTATATGTATCAATACTCATCCAGGCCTGCTACTTTTTATTATTGCTCCCTGCTATGGTTTTACTAAGATTTCTTACAAAACCTTTGTTGTTTGCCCTGTGTTTGTTATATATGTCAGTTTTGTTATATTAACAGCCAGGGGCATTACTTAAACAAGTAACAATTAAAATTACCTATACAAGTAATGTTGAAAACGAGGCTAATTTAAATATAACTTATATAAGTTATTTTTCTGAATATTATTTTTAAAGGTGTCCAAGAATACAGATTTTATTAGCTTTAAATAATTTTCACAGTTATCTGGTTATTTTTCCCTTGATATATAAAAACTAATTCTTCAGAAACACTAATTAACTTTCCGACGCACTTATCTTTCATACCGACGCTTCTGGGTCAAAGATTTGTCTCTTGGGACTATTAAATTATCATTTTTCTCTAAAATCTTGAAGGTAGACTGATATAAATAGATAGATACTTGTGAATTAATTAAGACCTGAAGTTATTTATAATTTGTAATCTAAATCAATGACATATGTGCCTTAGATAAGTGTAATTGCTATTTTTTTCAAAAATGTTTAAAATAACGTATTCAAGTAATATTTTTGTCATTATTTTCAAAGTAACCCTTTCAAAACTGATAAATTCTTTATTTTATGATATAAAATGTTGTTAAAAATCATGAAAACTACATTTAGTCTATGTTTGTATTGAAAATTGAAATAACTCTCTTAAGTAATTTTATTATTTTTAAAATAAACAATTACTTATATAAGTAATTAAAAATAATAACTTGTTTAAGTAACGCCCCTGACTGATTAAGTCTTTACGTCAGGCCTTATATAGTAGTTTTGTAAAAGTCCGTTAAGGATGTACTTATAGTAAAATTTTAAAATCAAGAAATTTAAATTGATACTACAGTTTGACAGAGCACCAGTTAAGGAACAAAATAAGCTAACATATTGATAGGTCATAGACCTCCTATTTGAAATATTTGAGTTTTTGAAAATAGCGGGAAAATGCTGACTCGGACTTTTACCTAAAATTTACATTTGTATTATTTTGGGCTCAAATCGAAAGAACAAAAATTAAAAAATTGTTTAAATTTTGAAAAATGGTCTTTTATGAGATATTGATGTGTTTTATATAAAGAAAAATGGGTGTAACTCGGTATTGATGGTTAAATACCAAGGAGTCCGAACATTTGACACCAATTTCCAAAACCTCACCTACATGTATGTTACATAGGCTATGTACATCCTTAACTGCACTCTCTATTATTCCCTATTCCGTAATTGTGATACTCATTCAATGTTACAACCTCCGGTCTTTTTTCTTGTTCCTATACCCCTATTTATAATCATGATTTTACGGAATGGAAAGAAAATTAATAACAACACAACTTCTAGGTTATCTGCGTGCATAAATAAACGTATTTGTAATGCCACTACAGCAAGATTATTTAACAAAAATGCACGTGGATATCAACAAGCAGATATGATAATGTTGATAGAAAAATAATAGACTATGTACAAGTTGTAATACTACCCCTTTTGCAGATGAATAGCATTTTCTATTTGAATGTAAAAAAATATAGTCAAATTCGAGTAAAGTATATTAAACATTATTATTGGAAAAATTGGAAACGTCATCTTTTTTCGGGGACAAGTGTGTCAGAATAATATTAGGAGTAACGCCTCTTCATGTGGATGAAACATTATAATTACAAAAAAATGTACAATTTAAAAGCTAGACATCAAATAAAAAAAAAAACATCTTTTATTTTGAATAATTAAACATTAAATCAGCCCAGTAGTCAACACTTCGGTGTTGACATGAATATCAATAATGTGGTCATTTTTATAAACTTCCTGTTTCCAAAACTTTGATTTTTTTCGAAAAACTAAGGATTTTCTTGTCCAAGGCATAGATTTGTGTAGATGTGTAGGATCCTCAATGCTCTTCAACTTTGTACTAGTTTGGGTTTATAAATATTTTTTATTTGAGCGTCACTGGTGAGTCTTATGTAGACGAAACGCGCGTCTGGCGTACTAGATTATAATCCTGGTACCTTTGATAACTAATTAAGGTTCTGTGATACATGTAGCTTCTTTCTAAACACTTTTGACTTTGTTAAAACTACACGCACATATCACAAAACCGCAAATATAGTATAGTTAAAAAGATATACGATATTGACATAGCATTTTTTTCTATCATATCTATTATATTTGTAACTCTGGGTTTTTACCATCAATTTATTGAATATGTAAAAGGTTATATATTTTTTTTTTGAATATTTGCCCTAAAAAACATTTTCCGAAAAAAACCAATCCATATAATGTTTTGTGCTTTAATTCCTTTTTTGTGACTTTCTAACCTATGTCTTCTAATTGTTACATCAATCCAAACAGTGCAAGTATATATTATGCAAACATACAAAATTTGGCAATTGTATCATGTTAAAAAAACAATTATTTATAATAATTTTCAATTATTTAATTAAGATTAAATTATGCAAGGAAAAGTTTCTTTGTTTTCTATGACAATTATATGCCCTTTTTTACTCAAAGTTGCCGATAAATAAATTGCATTTCAATAGCATATTATCAAATTGCTGAAAGATCTTCCAAATGAATTAAACAGGGAATTTGTTAGTATTGAATCCCCTGTCCTAGATTTTGCAATTTGTCGTTCTGAGTTATCTTGGTGTAAGAAAGACACACTCTGTATATAATACATAATTTTGTATTTTATATAACTTCCAAGGTAGGTTGATACATTCGTTACCCTTACACCCACTCTTATAAGCTGTGATTTCTGTTTGAATTCATTTTTATGAATATTTTATTTTGCTATATATTATTTATCCTAAGTTTCAAAATCTGCGTCAACTAATCCTACAAATGAAAGTGAGTCATGTTCACTCTACTATGGCATGGAACTAGAAAAATTTTTGTGTGGTATAGTTTCTTTAGACTTATAATTATAGTTTGAGCTGCAAGGCGAAAAAAAAATACTTTGCTCTCTGGATGTCATTTGGTTTGGGGTTTTCTTTGTTGGTTTGTTTGCTGTATTTTTGACGTAAATAAAACCAACAACTCCTAATATTCTAGACGTAATTATCAAAACACAATATATAAATGAATAAGAATGAAGAACGAATATGCACGTTTTTGTGTAGTAAAACGAAATCAGAGATCTGTATTTTAATCAGATTGTTATTACAGCTGCTACAGTAATTTTTTTTTCTTAAAAACAAATTTATTACTTTTTGCACTCTATTGTCATATATCGAAAATTTAAAAATCTAATATTAAAACAAGTAAGCTTTCTTTGATTTCCACGATTTACCATAATTATATTATGCCATATGCTACATTGATTCAGAAAACAAATTGTGGAAATATATGACCACACAAATGTATGTGTACCGCCCGGAAAAAATGCTGGGGTTCTCATCAAATGATAAAGGGAGGGCATCATAAACAAAAGGGGGGTCCAAACCCCGGATGCCTCCCTAAATCCGCCACTGTGTCAACCAACGACATGACATTTTGCAAATATGCAAATCGATACTTGTTCTGAAAGACTATTTTCGATTTTGTATAATAGATATATGAAAAAAAGATGGGGTACATGTACGAGTGTCAAATGCGATATCTTCCCAACCAAGACACACTCTGTTAAAGTAAGCAATCATAATTTCAACTCTGAAAAGTAAGCTATAAAAATTACTAGTGTCAAATAAAGGCAACAGTAGAAAACAAACGACACAAAGGAAACACAACGTTAAAATGTCACACACAGAAACGAACTATAATATTACAATGGCCATGTTCCTGACTTGGCACAGGAAATTATTCATAAAGAAAAAAATTGTGGGTTGAACCTGGTTTTGTGGCATGCCGAACCTCCCGCTTTAATGACAATGTGAAATATAACATTACAATGACAACATAACATCACATGACTACAATACACATAAATAGGAGAACATATTAGACAAAGAAACACACGAATAATAGCTAACAAAAGGCACCAGGTTGAAAATTTATTACGCCAGAATCGCTTCTCGTCCAGACAAGACTTACCAGTGACTTCCATATACAAAAGGTCGAAAGTCAAAACAAGTACAACATTGTACAGCACTGAGGATCAAAAGTTCGAAAAGGTTGTGCCAAATACGGCTAGGGTTTTCTGCTTTGGATAAGAACATCCTTATTATTTAGAACAATTTATGCTTTTGCATACAGTAAATTTTATAAAATGACTATATAAAAAAATCAAATGATTACAGAAAACAAAACACGGATACATAACATAAACCAACACATAAAATAGACACACCCGACTTAGTCAAGGCCTCAACGCAAAAAGTGAGAAAAAAAAGTAACGTCACATACGAAGTGGTAAAAAGGCACAAAAAATGGCGTCACATTTGAATGACTAAATCTCTTTCTGAAAAATAAGAAAGAATTAGGATTGATTTAAGATTATATGAACTAAATACTGATATTACATTTAATAACAATAAAAATTGCGATACGTATTAATATCAAACTGAGGTAGCAATTAACTATATTATATAGCTATGTCCGGTTTGTTTTGAATCTAACTGCAAACGTAAAACATCGTAAAAATTACGTTGAACCAAATCAAATCTAATAAACGAAGGCGGTGATTAATTTTCTTTACCATAACACATGAATATAACAGAAAAGACGTCAAAACATTTGACAAAATGCGACGAGTCTTTCAAATATAAGATCAACACCAAATACATGAGTTTGGGATAGAAAAGTGCCGTAACACGTCTTATAGTAAAGCGAATTCACACTGAGAAAAAAAACAGTAACAATCGGGAATTAGTCACGTCCGGTAATTAAAAGATAAGACGACGTAATGGTAAACCACAATCTACCATGTGGTAAAAATAGCCTTAGCTAATTTGGTCAAAGACACAACAATTCAAACTAAACAATACAAAACACGGCTTAAATTATATACAAAATGAAAAGAAAAAATATCTAATAAATAGGTTTAGATCCAACGGTGCAATTTTCGAAAATCATCAGAGTTCACGTCCTTGTGTACATACGCATGGAAAACATCATTATGCGTTTATAAAGGTTGGCAATTGTCCTTTCAAAAATATAAAAAAAAATCAGTATCTCCATCAGAAAGAAACAAAAATCTTTGCAAAGACGAAAAATGAAACTAAAACTGCTTACTTCAAAACCAGTTTGAAAAAAGTTCAAAATACTGAAATTTGTTTAAATCAAAACTTATAGATTTTTTTAACATTGTCAGCAAAGAAAAGATAATGGCTTGTTCAGTTTTGGTGGAATATGGTGGATGATATAGGCTTCATAGTCGGGTTGTTGTCTCTTTGTCACATTCCACATTTCCATTCTGAATTTTATTACTGCATAAGAATGAGTTTATATGGAGATTTTTGTTTTGTTAAATACAATTTACATACTTACGCTGTCTATCCGAAGTTTTAAGAAAAGTAGGGGAATTAAAGAATTAAGAACTTTGAAAACAAAAATTTCTGTTGAAATTGGTAGATGGCTCAATAATTAGAAAGATAATTTTATTTATATTGTATGGACTTCCGCGCGCGGGTGATATTGAGTACGAGTGCCATAATTTTTTTGAATGTTCGTCAATATGCAAAGGTGGACACTGTTAGAACGCGATTTTAATCCCTAAGGACGCCACATTTTTTGAAGAATTTGTTCTTTATTTTTTTAACGCTTTCTAATGAAATAAATTGAAATATTTCGGACTTTTTGAAAATTGGTCAATTGGCTTCAATTATAACAATGTTAAAACAATTCGAAAAGTCATGGTACTTTGTATTTTTGCAAAAGCAATATATGTTATTATATATACCGTTTTCTGTTTGTTAACAGAGTTAACTTGTGCAGGTATACACCTAATTATAAACGGCACTTGACGTTTCCGCTTTGTAATTTGTATATATACATGTATAATACACACGCATTACAATTTTATTTAGATAAACTTGTAAATTAAATATACAAAAAATAAATTTATAAACAGCTCATATATTAAGCATAGAAACAGGCAGATATTATAATGTTGATAGAAATAATAGACTGTGTACAAGTTGTAATACTACCCCTTTTGCAGATGAATACCATTTTATATTTGAATGTAAAAAATATAGTCAAATATTTTAAACATCAAACCACGAATTTAGAAATCAGCAAAGAATAATCACAAAAAAGATGTGTATTTTAGAACGTTTGTTCCCAGTTTTGTTGTGCAATTCTATTGTGTTGACTTGCGATAACAATAGTATCCTAAAACGTTATTTAAAAAAACAACATTGTTTTGAATAAATATATTACGAATCTCTAGAATATATCAATAATAGTTATCAAAGGTACCAGGATTACAATTTAGTACGCCAGCCGCGCGTCTCGTCTACCTAGGACATATCAGTGACGCTCAAATCAAAATATTTATAAAGCCGAAGTACAACGTTGAAGAGCATTGAGGATCCAAAATTCCAAAAAGTTGTGCCAAATACTGCTAAGGTAATGTATGCCTTGGATAAGAAAATCCTTAGTTTTTCGAAAAATTTACAATTTTGTAAACAGGAAATTTATAAAAATCACCACATTATTGATATTCTTTTCAACACCGAGATGTTGACTACTGGGCTGGTCATACCCTCGGGGACGAAACGTACCTAAAATAGTCACTGCAAGTTGTTATTATTACTGTATCATTGATGATTAAAAACATCAAGACGTTGTAAGGGACATTGCCCATAAGTTATATTGTTTATGACAGAAACATTAAAGTTACCATCTTTGACTCCTCAAGAATGAGTAACAAACTTTAATTAAGGTAGCTAAAGTAGGACACACATTGATATTTTTTTAATACAGTGTTGATCTTTTGCTATTTAAGAATTTTTGTGTACTTATTTCTGGACATAAATGACATTCTTACAAAATGTTAACGAATTCATCAGTGATAATAAGGGTATATTAGTTCGCACATCATTGATACTAAACCTATATAAACTAACACACCACTGATGGGGAGAGCCTATGAAGTAACACACAACTTATGGAGAAGCTGTATGAATACACACACAACTGATGGCGAAGCGTTATCATTTAACTCTTGAAAATTGTAGATGAAATATTATATCACTGATGGCAAAGCTATAAAAATATATAAAAAAAACATTTAAGGAAAACATCATAAATTTAAAGAATCATTGATGGAAAAGTTCACAATTTAAAAACCATAGATTGAAAAGCTGATTAAATTAACTCAATTTTAGGGATCCATTATTACAAATGCTATAACAAATTTATACAATTCAAAATCGCTTTGATCATAGAATGGCCTTTGTTTGTTGTTCATGTAGAGTATAATTATAAGTGGCTTTGGTCATTTGAATCATATTTAACCACTGATTCATGTGATATGTATTTATTTATATTTATTGCACTACATTGTCCAGTTTATGACACAAGTTTGTAATGTGTGTTATATGTTAATATTACAGCAGGGACTCACACCATTACTGTGGGCAGCACATGAAGGACACCTTGAGATCGTCCGTTATCTGGTAACAGTCGGCTGCGATAAAGAAGTCAGAGACACCAAGGTGATTATAGACATTAGCTCCTCAGTCTTATACTTTTATTAATATTGAATTAATACAAAATTATGTTGTTAATCAGACAGGTTTAATGGACAATAAATACTGTTAGAATTTAAATAAATCGTGTTAACATGTCAATTGTCAAACTCAATCAGATAATTAACATCGTGATTTTTTTTTCTAACTTAACATATGTTGTAAACCTATGATTTTACCTGGAGTTGATGTTATTTTAAAATAACTCAGATCTATTATAAAGAAAACTTTCAATCAACATAAATTCTTGCTAAAATTATCTACAAAGGGATACCAGTTTACTTGTCTCGTCCTTCTGCATCCTTTATACAAATGTTTTATACATTAAAAACAGTATTGTTCTTTTTCATATATCGACTTATTCGTTTAGATCAATGGATTTCAATTATCTAGAATATATCAATAATGAAAGCATACATAAGTTCACACATCCTAAATCGTGACATCCCCAATTCGCACTTACTTATGGTGACAGCTAAAATATCAAATCATTAATAGGGATGACCAAAATTAGTACACCGGATGTAGTCATCATAAATTTCCACACGCTGATGGTGACAACTTAAATTCACCCTACATCGCTTGTGAAACCATAAATTAACAGACCACTGATGCTGACACCCTTTAAATTCACACTGCACTGATGCTGACAACCTTTAAATTCACACTGCACTGATGCTGACACCCTTTAAATTCACACTCCAAAACTGTGACGTCCTAAATAAAAACATTTATGATCAAGACAACCTGATATAACATACCGCTGGCCTTGACACCGCAAAGGCAAAGATCTTAGATACTCAGGACCAGTTAATTCACAATTAATTCTAAAATATATAAAATAACTGATCATAGTTAAGACCATTACATTTATACACCACTGATTATCAAATTTTGAATTACCACACCCTTACGGTGACTCCTTGAAGTTGGGAATTAGTTAAAATGATGCCATAACTTCATACACTACTGATGTTGATAACATGGATCAGTGATGATGACGCTCTAAATCCAAATAACAGTGATGGTGAATTTCACAATAGTTATCAAAAGTACCAGGTTTATAATTTAGTACACCAGACGCGCGTTTTGGTTACATAAGACTCATCAATGCCGCTCATATCAAAATAGTTATAAAGTCAAACAATACAAAGTTGAAGAGCATAGAGGATCCAAAATTCTAAAAAGTTGTGCCAAATTGATGGTGACATGGTGAAGTGAAAACCACTGTTGGTGACACCTTAAATACAGATATCATTGATGTCAAATCCAAAATTTAAACTCCACAGATAGGAACAGTCTTATCTGGCGAATCACAGTGATGAACGTTTACCCCATTGATGATGTCAAATTAAATTCAAACACTATCGATGATGACAACTTAATTTCTAACACCATTGATGATGACAAATTAAAATAAACTCACCTGAACATGACGCCTTAAATCTACACACCACTGATGTTGGTATCCTTAAGTCAAAATCCAATCAACACTGAATATCACAACCTGTTAAACATACCACTAACGATAACAACCTAAATGTGAGCACTGCTGAAATTGACACAATTAATATATAACACCACTGGTGGTGGCATCCTAAAATCAATCACCACTGATTATGACACTTTAAATTCATACATTATTGATGACAAGACACCCAAGATTTAACACATATGATGATGACATCCAATATTTTCACACACAGGTAATATGTTACTCTCAATGCCTACACCACTGATAGTGAAACACTTTTAATTCCTAAACCATTGAGATTCAAGCCCAATACATTCACACACCACTGGTGATAACTCATTCAATGTATTCACTGATCATGATGATATTCCGTATTCACTACGCACTAATAATAACATCTTCAATTCATTAGTGAAAATGGTTATAACCACGTTTCAAACACAACTGAGGAATACATCCTCAATTCAAACACACAATTTCAGTTTGCCTGTGAGAGAGCCTTAACATGTTTATTTTATTTTAGTACTAAATCTTTATTGTTTATTCATTATTACGGCGTTTATATGTATCAATACTCATCCAGGCCTGCTACTTTTTATTATTGCTCCCTGCTATGGTTTTACTAAGATTTCTTACAAAACCTCTGTTGTTTGCCCTGTGTTTGTTATATATGTCAGTTTTGTTATATTAAGTCTTTACGTCAGGCCTTATATAGTAGTTTTGTAAGAGTCCGTTAAGGATGTACTTATAGTAAAATTTTAAAATCAAGAAATTTAAATTGATACTACAGCAGTCGGGGCACTTAGCGAACTCCATAATATTATGGAATTGGCTAAATTTGACTGCTTTATGAAAATCCATAATATTATGAGATTAAATAATATTTCCAGTTATATTATGCGTATCCATAATTTTGAATATTATTGAATTTCATAATTATGCATGAAAAAAATAAATTTGATGTGTCCGAAAAACAATGTTTTGGGTACTGCTAACAAGTTCCGTAATTTATTAATCTTAAAATGCTATTTTTATGATCATCTATTGATTATATTCATCCGACAATCGTCGCCTTTCTCGCGTCATATTTAAAATGCTTTCGTCTTCAATGTCTTTTATCTAGGACAGTATTTTGTACAAGGGAGACAAATCATGTCGTCTTATAAGCCATATTTTTCTTAAATGTATTATCGTTCCTTAAACAATGAATAAATCGTGTTTTAGAAAATAAATGTAGAAAATAAGTGTGTCAGTTGACCTCGTTTTCAATACATTAGTTTTATCAAGGGGAAATGTTACAAAAAAATAGTACACATCCTTCAGACGTCTTTATAAATTATAAATGACTATGTACACAATAGGTATAGAAACACATTACTTTCACGTGTTTATATGTCTTGATTTGACGAAATTTAATTAATGGTCAGATCCACAAAAACTCATTACATGCAATTGTTATTGTTTCAAATTCAGTTTATGTTGCAGACCGTTTTAATGTTGCTTATGTGTATTTGTGTATATTGGGTAAGGTGGGTACATTAATTCGAATACACATGCATACAACGTATTTTTTCTGTCACCATCAAATTTGAAATGTTTCTTTTCAAATCCTTTAAAATTAAAATTGTGTCTGTAAAAGAAAAGTCTCTTGTGTTGTCTTACATGTAAATAAAAATTACATCTTAGAATAAAAATTTAATAAGTATTTAAAACAGCACTATGACATGTATGATTGTTATTTTCCTACATAACACGTTGCATATCAAAATTCAGTTATTGTCCATTTGACTTCTATATATCTGCAGAAAAAAATTCTTAAAAAATTAAGATAACATATTGGTTCTTGAGAACCACAAAATTAATTTATATACAAGTATAAAAACAGCAGAAGAAATAAATTGTAAATATTAAACTATTTCAAAGCGAAGCAAGGTCATGTAATACAATATTATTTAGTTCAGCAGTATGATTAATTGGTAAGAAACAGATGACATAATTTACGTTTGATATGAAAATTTATACACATTGCAGAATGAACTCATAATATTAATGCCTAGTTGAAATTATATCACAACATACTAATGGGAGTGCAACCTGTCAAAATAATCTTTTGGAAATAAATATATAAGTACTGTATGAAATGTGGATGATGACTTATGCATGACGACATTTATAATAGACTTTTATTTTTGTTTGTTAATATATAATATTAAAATCGAAAAAAAAAATTCTATTTCTATTTATCAAAATTTATTCGTTGACTTCTTTGCACATTATACTAGTCAAAACACGAAGTTTGTTAGTCAAAATATAATATAGAAAAATATAAATAAATATATTAAATATTTATAATATAGAGATTTGAACACTCCAAACAAATATCAATCACTACGTGTTAATCACAATTCATTGAATGGTAAATCAGTTGATTAAAACAATAAAATATAATATAAAAGCTACGAGAAATGTTGTATAAAGGTTTAAAAATTGTTCTATTATCTCGGCTAATATTCTAAAACTATAACACCTGTATTCCTTAATTTCCGAATTAAGTAGTATTTTTTTATTGAGAGTAATGACTTATTGCTCCGGATTCACAATAATATGTCCGAGTAGGACGTCATGTCTAATTACATAAAATTGAGATCGAAATAGGGAATATATGTAAAAGAGACAACACTCCAGCCAGAGAGCAGACAACAGACTGACACTTTGTGAACTAGCAAGACTTGAATCCTGGTTAACATTTAAGACTAGTAAAAAGCCGGGTTGATATGGTATTATCGTGATTTGTCGTAAGGAAGCTGTTTTTCTCCAATTTAAGTTTAGACGAGTAAATTCATATAAGATATATGACGTCCCATTGAATTGCTTTAAACTAATACAATAATATATTACATATATGAATGTTACTTCCTATTAAGTTTACAAAAATGTCGCGCTTACAAAATACTAAAACAATATAACCACTCTCTGTGAAAGATGGGCGACAGATTCCAGAGGGACAGTCAAACTTATAGATCGAAAATAAACTGACAAGGCTATGGCTAAAAAAGAAAAGACAAACATTCAAATAATAGAACCCAATACACAACACAGAAAGGTAAAAACTGAGCAACACGAACCCCAACGAAAACTGTGGATGATATCAGGTGCTCCGGAAGGGTATGCTGATCCTGATCCACATGTGGCACCCGTCGTGTTGCTCATGTTATTACAAACCCGGTAAATACTTTAATTCGATATGTCATATACGTGAAAAGGAAAGGGGATTGTAGTTATGAAATAAGGAACATATCCGATATCATCTGTAAAACGGTTAATCCATAACTATCATTTATCATCTACAAAATACCACATTTAATAAACATACTCTATCGACACCATTCAAACTCTCGTCATCTTTGAAAAACTAAAGCTAATGATTGAAGAGTTTTGAAGAAGGCTTATTTTCTTTGGTAAAGTGCTAGTAACATTACACCATAACGAATATTATGGTACACCATAATTTAAGATATATTATAAAAATCAATAATATTATAAGATAGCATAATGTGTGGATTAATATTATGAAATCAAATAATTTTGGAAATGCTTATAATGCATCAAGATATTAAAAAATCGATCATATTGTGATAACGATTTTATTGGAATATGTTTTTGTTTCGGTAGACATGTCCAACATTTGGTGCTTTCATAAGATAAACACTAGCAATGTTTTGAATTTGACATAGGTAACAATTTATTTAAAAATAAACCATTTATCCGCTATTTCATTTACTTTAAAAAAATCATAACTAAAAAACAGACAAAGGATACCCAGAGGACATAAAAACCCACAAGTCGAAAATAAACTAACTAAGCCATGGCTAAAAAAGAAAACAAAAAAACACTCTGAAAACAGTAAACATTACAGAAGAATAAAAAAACGTAGACAATTTCATCTAACCTTTACAACATACCCAATTTGATAACCATACTCTATCGATGTACTCTTCGATTCTATTATATAAGTGCATTAATTTTAAAGCAATGTACTGATTCGTTCATTCAAAAAAGGCAGTCAATATAAAAGTTTCGACACCATTCAAACTCTGGTTCATGGACATTTTTATAAAACTTAAGCTTATGATCGAAGAGATTTGCAGAAGGCTTATTCTCTTTGGTAAAGTGCTACCCAAAGTATTTTTTCGTGAAAGCAGCATACCATCCGTATATACATTGGACATCCGTTCTGTCCGGACATCTTTTTTTTCATCCGTTAGGCGTCCGTTCGTGCTATCCGGTAAGGTGTGACCGAAGCACGAACGGACGTCTAACGAATGAAAATAAAAGTTGTCCGTTGACAGAATTGTTATCCGTTGGGAGTCCGTTGACGTACTGACCGAATACAGCGGACGTGTAACAGATGCCTTACGGACACATACCGGATATGCAAAGCACGAGAAACGGAAACGTACCGGACAGAACGGATGTCGAACGTACATCCAACGGAAGAGTACCGCATAAAACGCACACCTAACGGAAACGTACCGGATAAAACGGATGGACAATATATACGGAAAAATAAAAGGCAACAATAATAATACATGTACATCGCATAAATATTCAAAATGTTTAGGTGTAACTGTTTTTGGTTTATTCTTCAAAATACCGCATAAGGTCAGCGTCTGAAATAAGAGCTGCTTGATTGTGAAGAATCGCCCTTACTTTAAGGTTGATTATGAATAATAAGAATTCATGAACCTTAAGAAATCTGACGTACCAATAATTGGCATTTCTGACGAAAATTTCAATTGGCATATATCCGTTTCAGATCCGTTGATCATCCGTTTTATCCGTTATACGTCCGGTAGAAGTCCGATCTCATTCGTTCAACATCCGTTTTATCCGTTATACGTCCGGTAGAAGTCCGTTGGTGAGTTTATCATCCAGACCACCAACAGATGTATAACGGACACGTAACGTATACAAAATGGAAACGAAACGGACGAGTACCGTACAAACTGGACGCCTAACGAACGTTCAACGGACGTTTAACGGACATTTTATCCGTTGGACGTCCGTTCAACGTTTTGAATATGCTAAAAAATTTCGACCGGACAGAACGGATATGGACGGACGTCTTACGAATAAGAACGGACGTCTAACGGACATGAACGGATGGAAAAAAGGTTTTCCGTTAGGCGTGCGTTCGAGATATCCGGTAAGATGTGACCGAGGCTTTTCTTGCATCCTTATTTGCAACACACTATAAAACACGATTTTACATTTCTAGCGATAGACTTTACATCTACAGCGCTTGAATTTACATCTTCAGTGCTACACTTTATACGGATTTGGCTTTACTTTTTGGACCTTTTGTATTATAGCTCTTCATCTTTTTTTTATAAGCTTTGGATTTCAAATATTTTGGCCACGAGCATCACTGAAGAGACATGTATTGTCGAATTGCGCATCTGGTGCAAGAAAATTGATACCGTTAATTTTATTACTACCACTGGGTCGATGCCTCTGGTGATGGACTATTAGTCCCCGAGGGTATCACTAGCCCAATAGCCAGTACTTCGGTACTGGCATGAAAATACGGATTTTTTATGTGTTATTAAAATTTGCTATTACAAAATGATAGAAATTGTTATAAATTAAGGAATGTATTTCCCTCATGCAAAGCTCTGATTCCTTTCACAGATTTGGCTATAATTTTTGGACCTTTTGGGTTATAGCTCTTCATCTGTTTTATAAGCTTTGGATTTCAAATATTTTGGCCACGAGCATCACTGAAGAGACATGTATTGTCGAAATGCGCATCTGGTGCAAGAAAATTGATACCGTTAATTTTATTATATCTTCAGCGCTGGACTTTACATTTCCAGCGCTGGACTTTACATTTCCAGCGCTTGACTTTACATCTCAAGCGCTAGACTTTATATCTCCAGCGCTTGACTTTACATCTAGATCTCCAGCGCTTAACTTTACATCTCCAGCGCTTGATTTTACATCTTCAGCGCCAGACTTTACATCTCCAGCGCTTGATTTTACATCTCCAGCGCTTAACTTTACATCTTGAGCGCTAGACTTTGCATATCTCTAGCGCTAGATATTACACATCTCCAGCGCTAGACTTTACATCCCCAACGCTAGACTTTACATCTACAGCGCTTGACTTTACATATCCAGCTCTAGACTTTAGATCTCCAGCGCTGGACTTTACATCTCCAGCGCTGGAGTCTACATTTCCAGCGCTTGACTTTACATCTCCAGCGCTATACTTTATATCTCCAGCGCTTGACTTTACATCTAGATCTCCAGCGCTTAACTTTACATCTCAAGCGCTTGATAGTACATCTTCAGCGCTAGACTTTACATCTCCAACGCTTGGTTTTACATCTGCAGCGCTTGACTTTACATCTCCAGCGCTAGACTTTGCATATCTCCAGCGCTAGATTTTACACATATCCAGTGCTAGACTTTACATCCCCAGCGCTAGACTTTACATCTTCAGCGCTTGACTTTACATATTCAGCGCTAGACTTTAGATCTCCAGCGCTGGACTTTACATCTCCAGCGCTAGACATTACATCTTCAGCGCTGAACTTTACATATCCAGCGCTAGACTTTACATCTCTATCGCTAGACTCTATATCTCCAGCGCTAGACTTTACACATCATCAGCGCAGGACTTTAAAAGACACTTTATAATCTGTGTGAGACCAACAGGGCTTCGTACTTTAGAGCCTCTAGTTATTTATTATAAAGAAATCGCATGTATAGGCGCACCTGTATTCTGGTTGATATTCGCATGTGTTACGGAGAATATATCTCCCAATTGAAACTATATTCCGCGCTTGTATGACAGTTATGAATATTTTTATATTTTTCTCATAGTATTTGTTATATGATATATTTTATAACAATTGCATTAGGATTTTTTGTAATTTCACATTTAAATTTGCAAAAGTATCATCTCCTCTAAAGCAGTGACATCGAATGTTTTCTTATAACTAATTTTTTTTATCCAATATTTACAACATTTATTATAATTTCACAACATTGTTTTCGCTGTAATAAAAGCGAACTGTTTACGTCTGCAACATTAGACAGAAAATTTCACACTAAGTTAACCTGATTCCCAGAGATGATAAAAACAATGCAATTAAATATCTTCCCGCTGCATTTTCAGACGACTATTATTTGAACTCTTAATGACTAGACTGACCTACTGAAGGTGTCATAACATTTAGGAATCCCGTAAAGATTAACGTTCAACTTTCTACACTGTAATAAACTATTTAAAAAATACTGTTATTTTTAAAAGAAATTGTAACTTTGTTTCAACATAATTCATATTGTACTGAAAAATAACGATTAGATTAATTTAACTTGCAAAATTATAAGTAAAACTATAAAACGAGTTCTACTCTACCTAAATTCAATCATACTCCTTAAAACTATTTAAAACTATTAACTATTGTTTTTCAATAATTTAAAACTATTTAAGTTAAGATATCTAATCGGGTCCTACTAAAAAGCGTCGGGAGCGCCCGAATGAAGAAAAAGCGCCCGTGGAAAAAAAATTAGCGCCCGGGGAAAATATATAGAGATGAATGTTTCAATTTTAACAATAATATATGAATACTATTTCGAAAAGCTAATAATGGATCACAGTTTATGCTGAAGATTTATAAATCGTTAAACACCGACAGATACGTTTCTCAAATTTCCCAGATAAATATTAATTTTATAAAATTAAAAGAGTTGCACATTATTTAAGAACGGTAAAAGTAATTGAACAAGTGTTCACCATGCAGTTGCGAAAATTAGACCTCGGGAACTGAATTTTTTTAAACTAACTAAATATACGTTTTGATCGAGGACAATATCGTTCATGATTCTTCTATATACTTATATTTACCAACTTATATACAATTTTTAAATCTAAAATGTAAAAGTGCAACAACACTATCTAAACACTTTAGATTTAGCATCGTTAATATCCCCATTTATACGGGTGAAACACGCAATGTTTTTTTTTTTTCATTCAGGAAATCACTTATTCTCCCGGGCCTTTTTTTCTACCTCGGGCGCTTTTTCTTTTCTCGGGCGCTCTCGGGCGTTCCCAAGCGCTTTTTAGTTGGACAGATCTTATCGTATTATTTATTTATCGTAGGACATGTAGAAAAAAATCCGTCCTTTCGGATAAGTAGTTTTAAACATATCACCCCAAGGTTATCCTAGTAACGTGTCGAGTAACGAGTAGCAGCATGAAAACAAATAAATGGTGGTGTCAAACTTTCAAATCCAATGTATCTGTGTTTTCCCCCCAAAATGTTTTTATACGGAGCACTCAGGGGAGGACAAGATAACTTCTTTAACACCGAAAAATATATTAGAAAAAAAAAAATGAATAAATGATATGTTTTAGAAATTGTAATCACAATGACTGACATGCTTGAAATCCTAAATTGGATGCACAGTTGCTTATTATTTTCTTTTCTTCAATTTTACCCCACCCCCCTTTTTTAAGAAATGAATATATTTCATAGATTAGACTACATCCATTTTTTTGGGGTAAAATATGGTTCTTTAACTCCCAACATTGGTAGAGCCTTCAAACACCAAACCCTGGATCAGTGCATTTAGTCTGTTATGATTATGGCAGAAGACATGCAGATAAATGACTAATGACCAGTGCATTATAGGATTTACATTTTTCCTTTTGGTCAATCATCTTGCAGGGTCCAAACGAGTTCACCTGTATGTGTGCCATTTGTTTTCTTAATTTCTTTATCAGCTATTGACTTGGTATCTTCTTATCAAATAATGTCTGTGAAATTTAAATCTCATTTAGATATACATGTTAGTTTCTTACCCTTTTTACTTAAAAAAAAAGCCATTTGCCAATGTAATAAAAAGAATAACGAATCAAAGAATTCAAATAGGCTGCGCGCATTAGCAAATTCATGTGTTGTTCGGTCACTCGTTGAATATTTTTCTTTTTGGATTCTTCGATAATTTATTCTATAAATCTCATTTTAATTTCAATTGTACGTACACGTACTTATGTATATATGTTTGTTTACTGGAAAATATTTCTCGGTCTTAAAATCAATTATACGTCGTATACTTTTCTATGTTAAACTTATATAGTTAGGCACTTTTGTTGTATGTTTATATCATTTGTTTTTTTTAGACATTTATTTCTTCCATTAGTTCACTGTTGTAGCCTAAACATATATTCAAAAGGCTAAGTCTAAGAAATCAAGTTGAACCCCATCATGAGTTGAAACATCAATATATATAGTCTTAGGTCTCTACTTTTTATATTTTGTTGTAAGAGATGTATAAATACTCTGTCACGTCCGGTCTATGTTTTAGTTAGTTTTTTTTCTGTTTGTATCGATCTGATGAGACAAGCCATGTTCAACTGGCTTCTATAGTTTGTTCATATGTTAGAAGGTTGAGCGCTCACAAACATGTTTAAACCCGCCACATTATGTATGCGCCTGTCTTTTGTATAGAACCTACAATTTAGTGGTGGTTGTAATGGTTCATGTCATTAATTTTTGTTTTTCCCAATTGATTTGTGAATTATGCCGTTATTTTTCTCAATTTATTTGTTTCACTTTTTATTTATGTCTTGGCCTTTCATAATCGACTTTAAGGTATCGGCTTTTGTCATTGTTGAAAGTCGTACCGTTACCTCTTATTGCTAACATCTACTAAATATGAACTTTGGTGGAAAGTTGTCTCATTGGCAATCATACAACATCGCCTTATATTTATAATCTTAGGAAAGGTATAGGAAATAGTAAGGAAATTGGAAATATATATGCACGCCATTTAATAAAATTCATGCTAGTGCTTTATTACAGAAAATAACATGCAAAACCTTAAACGTTTGAAGTTGTAAATTGTGTTAAAGCTTGCGGAAGAATATCTCAAAAACGTTTTACGACACTCCCGATAAGGACCGGTAACTCTGTATTTTTTTGCGGGAAAATATGAATGGCTTCTCATATCTAATCTTTCAGAAAAATCGATTTCTTACAAAAGAGTGTCCACCATGCACTTACACTGCACTATTAAAAGCATAGTAGAATATATTGATATACAAATGGATGAAATATAAAAAAAGAAGATGTGCATGGTATGATTGCCAATGAGACAACTATCCACAAAAGACCAAAATGACACAAACATTAACAACTATAGGTCACCGTAAGGCCTTCAACAATGAGCAAAGCCCATACCGCGTAGTCAGCTATAAAAGGCCCCGATAAGACAATGTAAAACAATTCAAACGAGAAAACTAACGGCCTTATTTATGTTTAAAAAATGAACGAAAAACAAATTTGTAACACTTGAAAAAATTTCTTACAAAAGAGTGTCCACCATGCACTTACACTGCACTATTAAAAGCATAGTAGAATATATTGATATACAAATGGATGAAATATAAAAAAAGAAGATGTGCATGGTATGATTGCCAATGAGACAACTATCCACAAAAGACCAAAATGACACAAACATTAACAACTATAGGTCACCGTAAGGCCTTCAACAATGAGCAAAGCCCATACCGCGTAGTCAGCTATAAAAGGCCCCGATAAGACAATGTAAAACAATTCAAACGAGAAAACTAACGGCCTTATTTATGTTTAAAAAATGAACGAAAAACAAATTTGTAACACTTGAACAAACGACAACCACTGAATTACAGGCTCCTGACTTGGGACAATAATGTGGAAATTATATATACAGCCCTTGGATGGTGTTAACTTTCCAAAATATTGTATAGTGTACTGGTGTAATGGTGTAATGGTGCTGTGGTGTATGGTGCTGTGGTGTATGCGCGCATTTTCTCAAGCTACAGGACGGGACAAAATGACACATTTTGTATGGATTATACAGGAAAAAACACCATTTTGTGATTAGAAACTAAACAAAATGATAGAATTATTAAATACTTCAGGAACATATAGATTTCAGACACTGCTTTGAGAATATCAAACGAAAAGATAGGGTCACCGTACTTTTTTCCGTCTAAAATACAAAATAGGAAAATTCCATGAATCCTTCAGAAAATGCACTGTTTTAGAGATACCTCCCCCTAAAATGCCAATTAAAAAAACCTAAAAACAAACCAAAATAGTTAACATTTGCAATAATATTAATATTTATAAGTTCTATTCTTATAAATTGGCTCTTATAAATGAAAATTCACATTAAATATCTGCATTCCTGCATCAAATTTTGCTATCTTGATGGAAAATCTAGATCTTTGGTTCTCTGTTTTTTACAATCCAAGATGGAGGAAGACACTAATACCACCTTAAGACTAGATCATCTTTTATTTAAATTTTCTCAACTTGTAATTTTTTTTAAGAAAAATATGTATTAGGTTTTCAATCAAATTAGTATTATCACAACTGCATGTGACCATGATGACTTTGTGTACTTTTGAAAATATTACAATTACTGTTACACAGTAGCATATCAGATTCCTAACCATATATATAATTATCTATAGATGAAGGCTATTCATTGGGGAACCGTCGTGTAATGCATTAAATTTTTGCTCGCGTAATTAACATAATTTAAAGAAAGATGTGATATTGTAATCAATGAGTCAATTTTTCACAACAGACCAAGTGACACAAAAATTACCAACTTAAGGTCACCGTACGACCTTCACTAATAAAAAAATTACCAAACTGCAAAATCAGTTACAAAGACTCGAAATGATAGGTAAAACAATACAAACAAGTTAACAAACAGCCTGACTTATGGTTTAATTGGTGAACGACAAAAAATGAATTATACTTCATATGAAAATGCAATATTTTGATGGCTGATACGAGGGTGTTAATTTACTCTATCACATGGCCGAGAGAGTGACAATTTTTTTTTAATGTTACCTTTTCGTCTAGAAAATCGATAGTTTAAAGGACAATGGGTTGACTATACATCAAGTAAATAAAAACACGGCTAAAGTTCCGCTACGTTTTGACTCAGATTTTATCATTTGACTGTCAATCCCCCCCACCCACCCCAAAAAAAACAAAACAAGACCGTTCCTGTTTGTATATGGTTTAACACTAGTAATTTTTAAGACACTTTATAGCTTGTTGTCCGGTGTTACCTAAGGCTCCGTGTTGAAGGTCGTACCTTGACCTATAATGGTTTACTTTTATAAATTGTTACTTGGATAGAGAGTTGTCTCATTGGCACTAGCACATGCCACATCTTCCTATATATATGTATACTATATAAATAGAAAAAACTGATTACCAAAAACAAGATGAATAAAAAATATCAAACAAGAATTACAAATACATCATTTAGTGAAATATTCCATGTGGAACACCTAATAAAATTATTATTTAGCGAAACAATATTGGGAGGAACATATATAAATTTGCATATAGGAAAACACATCAACTTAACATTGAATACAATGTTTCTTTGAGGATTTTATATTAAATGGTCTTCAAGTGAAATATGCCAATTTTCACCATTGAAGTGTTCTGTTAGGGGAACATAGAAATATTACACTAAGAACACATTTACATTGTACAAGTTACAGTTTGGTAAATAATTATCTAGGGAACCCACACACCTTTTAAAAGACACATATTTATGGTAAACACATACATGTATCACTTAAAAATGAAGCGATCCCACATAACCCGTTATTTCCTGAGAGACGGACAGAGATAAAGGAACATGGGAAGGGAAGCGGGGGTTAGCTGGCGGGCAGTTGGGGTCAAGGGATTAGGAACTGGATGAAGAGAAGAGGTAAAAGATGTGATATTCTGGTGAAAATGATTTGACGGATTTTCGTATAGGGGTTAAGAAAATTGAAAGTAGAAATCATCCCTCTTTTCTGTAACGCCAAACGTATTTTTTATAAATAATTTAACTACCGTTATATAAACATGTACATACATGTATGTTATAAACATAAACATGTTTACCCCCGCCACATTTTTGCGCCTGTCCCAGGTCAGCTGCCTCTGGCCTTTGTTAGTCTTGTATTATTTTTAATTTTAGTTTCTTGTGTACAATTTGGAGTTTAGTATGGTGTTCATTATCACTGAACTAGTATATATTTATTTAATAGGGACCAGGACCAGGTGCGGGAATTTCTCGCTACGTTGAAGACATGTTGGTGACCTTCTGCTGTTGTCTTTTCTATGGTCGGGTAGTTGTCTCTTTGACAAATTCCCCATTTCCTTTCTCAATTTTATGACTTCCTCAAGTTTTATAAACAAAATGGAAAACAATTTTCATGCAAGTAACTTTTGTAGATTTGTAAATTAAAATTTTACTACAGTTTAAGGATTCCGGAGTGGAGGTGGGTGAGGTTCTAGGGGTTGAACCCCCTTTTTTTTCTTAACTATTATTGCATTTGAATTGGGACATATGTTGGACCCCCCTTTTTTTAAATGGCTGTATCCGCCTCTCAAGTATACGTTATGTTAGGTTTCATTGCAAATTTATTGTGTAGCATTTTAAAACAACATATTTTATACAACCTTGAAAATATATATCAAAGTTCACCAATATTTACCGCAGATAGAAAAAGGCGCGTTGTTGAAACAATCAAATGTGATTATCAAACAAGATAGGAATGTTAAAGTTAGGCATGTTGCTAATTAGAATAAACAGGCTGGGAGTTCCGATAATAAATCTCAGACAAACGCTCCAACTAAACTGTCAACAATTGAGATTTCCTGTTGAAATAATTATCCGCTATATAAAGAAGAAATGCATGTGTTGGACGTTATAAAATGCGAGTTTCATTTTAGTATTATAATACTAGTGTAGCCAGGTGTAGGGTGAGGCTGTATAAAGAACTAGCTTTATACATTTTTTTTCTAAAACATTATTATATTACTACATATTACTTTTAACTGATTCGCTGTAATTGATTGTTATTTTCTTTACGTCCAGTCACAAATATTTCGAACATGTTCAAGACAAAAACAGATAAATCATAAGTACAACATGTAGGTCCTTTATGCAACTGTATGGAGTTTAAACATCACGATTTTAATTGTTGTGAAATAATTCTGACTCTGACCATTTAGATATTGACAAATATAATGTCTATCAATATTAGAATAGTATAAAGCATGACATTATTCTCATTGGAAACTTTAGAACTTAAAATTGGGAATGTGTCAAAGAGACAGTAACCCGTCCAAAGAGCAGAAAACAGCACAGGGCCACCAATTGTTCGACACAGTGAGGAAATCCCACAAGTGAGGTTTTGCTTGCATCTAAACAGTATGTTTGTATCCAAGTTCAGCAAATATGAAATTTAATAAAAAAAAAAAATCTCCGAAACATATAAAGGAACCAAAATAAGTAGTAAAAAAAACCCATACTAAACTAACATAGGCCAGAGAATCCCGACTTAGAATAGCCGCACAAATGCGGCATGTATATATATAATGGCAGTCAGCAGGGTTAAAGAACATCAGTTGTTCGACCTGTTAGTCAAATGCGTTTTGTTTAAATATACTTTTTCACTATTTTGGTCTTTTGGAAAATGTTGTTTGTGCTGTTTTTAGACCCTTCTACAACGAAATTTGGTTTACATGCACGAGTATAATAATTGCGGTTTTTATCCAACGCAATCATAGGTTTGAACGTAGTTTTCAATTTAGACTCGTATAAATATATATAATTATATATATAAAACTCGTCTTAACATCAACCCAACAATGTTAGATCTGTAAACTTGCTTTCGCAAATTTTTTGTTCTTCCCTCGCCGGGACACCCAATCGCCTGCACTGTTGCCGTCCTGCTAGACCTCAATTTATATATAACTTGTTTAGTGAAATCTTACCCCTTCCCCCCCCCCCCCCCATGTATACATCTATCCTATGTGGAATCAACAAACACACAGCAATATGCAAAGTAAAAAGAAGTCCGGAACCGATCTTAGAATAGGTAACACAAGAATATTTTAAGACACGTTCGAAAGGCGGCTATTGTGATTGTGTCAGCTCGACAGGGACACATTCAAATGTCTGAATGTTGCAAAACTGCACGAAAAACGTATCGCATGTAACACACCCACGAAGAGGCTGCCCAACGGAAATAAACCCTAGTACTGAAATGTTGCAAAACTACAAAAAGACAAAGAGTACACAAAACAACATTAAATACTGAGTAACAAAACACCTACAAAACAAACAACAGAAAAGTAAACAGATGAATGCATCTCTCACAAAAAATTAATTGTTTAGCTCTACCATGATTTATTCTGAAAGTTATAGATTTTTTGGGGGGAAAAAGATCGTGGATTAAGACTTGTGCCTGATCAAACATATAAATTTAAAATCAGTATTTGCTGCTTGACAGGTGTAAAAGAAAATCTTGTCTGCCAGGAGTCAGAATAATGTATTCGAGTAGAAACTCTGCAATTTCGAACTTTATTCGATCGTCACTGATGAGCCTTTTGTAGACGAAACGCGCGTCTGGCTCAAATACAAAATTTAAATCCTTGTATCTACGATGAGTTTATTAGGCTTACTGTGAGTACTCTCATATTTGTACTTAGTGTCTATTTGGTTTTGTTTGGGATGTACAAGTACCCGGACACGTCCACGTGTAATTTCATGTAGTATTTGTATCTTAAATCATCTGTCGAGTTAAGACTTTCAACTGATTTTTATAGATCGTTCTTATGTTGTACTATTACACCACTGTTTCATGTAAGGGAGTGGGTTGCGATCACGCAAACATGTTTGACCCCGCCACATCCAGTATGTATGTGTCTCTCCCAAATCTGGAGCCTGTAATTCAGTGGCTGTCGTTTGTTTCTGTTACATATTTATTTTTCGTTCATTTTTTGGTACATAAATTAGGCCGTTATTTTTCTCGTTTAAATTGTTTTATATTATCATTTTGGGGTCTTTTATAGCTGACTTTGCGGTATGTTGACCTATAGTTATTAATTTCTGTGCCATTTTTGGTCTTTTGTGAAGAGTTGATGCATTGGCAATCATACCATTTCTTCTTTTTTCTATATTTGCCTTGTGAACTAGCACGCTTAATAAACTGACCCAGTGCGTCATTGTAGTACAAAGTTTTGAAAATTTTCAAACCTCATATATCAATTGCCGTCATAAGACGGCATGCTGGACTCAGTCGTATCTTGGACTGTTCGCATTCGGTATGCAATCTGGACTCAATCGGCAAAAAAACAGCAATCATGGTAAATCTTTCTAGATCATGCCCGTTCCACATGACACTGTCCAGAAAATAGTTATCAAAGACACAAGGATTATAGTTTTTTAAGGCAGACGCGCGTTTCGTCTACATAAGACTGATCAGTGACGTTAAGTTCCAAAATAGTTATTAAGCCAAACAAGTACAAAGAAGAAGAGCATTGAGGACCAACAATTCCAAAAAGTTGTGCCAAATACGGCTAAGGTGATCAATTCCTGGGATAATGAAATTCTTAGTCACAGATCAATGTTACGATTTTGATCATCGCGATACTAGAGAATTTGTCACGACATAATAACGATTGTAATTCGACTAGACAAAATTGATTGAGACTTCCCGAATGTTAAGGGACGCACCTTACTGTCGGGGTGCTTGTCCAAACTCTCCGATCCGTAGGAGTCCGAGTGTTACGAACGTATACTACAGCGTTCAGGCAATAACAGGACATTCCATATCATTGAGGATAGTAATCCGACTTTTTAACTTTTCGAGTCTAAGCGCAGTCTGATCTCAAACGGGAGCAATAATCGTCCTGTGTAAACCCCGCTTTAAAGATCATAGAACGATTCTAGCACGCTCATGCCGTCCTAATCACGCACGTCTTACGACCTTACTACGTTCATATTACCACCATTTTTAATTATAGCCATGCTCGGGCTCATTCTCATTGTCAAATAAAGCATGTAAAAGCTCTCCAGGTTTTATTCGTCTGTATATAATTTGGACCTAATGTCGCTAGTCTCCAACAGCTCAGCCATGCTTGACACATTTGTATCATCCCACTATTAATTGTTCAATAAAATATCTTCATTTGATCTTGATAGATCAGCAATATACGTTGTGATAGGTTAATCCGACATCTCATCTGGATCAGGATTCGTATCAGAGGCCCCACTGACTCTACCTCTATCCATAGCATGCACAAATACAAAACATTGTAGATTTTGGTGGCTTGTCTGTGTTGTTATCGAGAATTTTACGTATAAATGAAAATAAGGAGGAATGGAACAGTATTTATATTGACTCCGACAACATGATATTGACGTTATTATATTACCGAGAGCGTAGTAAAATCGCCATATGAACATGGTAAGATCGTAGAATGATCGTAATAAAATCGTTCTTTAATCGCAGAAGAAACGTGCTAAGATCGTTTTTTAATCGGATAAAGTGTGATATAATCGTAGTAAGAACGTGATGAGCGTAGCAAGATCGTGAGTATCGTAGTGAGGTCGCAGAACAAGCGTGGTGAAAACGGGGTATATTCTTGGCGGAATCGTTGTAGAAAAGTAATGAGGTCGTAGTAGCATCGTGAACTCATCCAAAATTTACATTTTCATGCCTCCCATACCGCGACCTCAACACGATCTGAATACTTTTTAGATCGTGCTGAGCGTGGTGCGATCGTGGTCTAGTGTGACTTGTTCATAAAATAACAGCGGGCAAGCTGAAGAGATGCCGTGCATTTACATTGATACATGTATACATTGTATATTTAGTATTGACCATTTACTGAAATAACTATCTATTCTGTCTTTTTGGAACATTACCATTGAACTTTCATTGTAATTCTTTTGCACTATTGAGGAAGTTATATAATATAAAACATCGTAAAGCTTAACTTATAGCTGTTTTGATTTTAGCCAGTGGCTTTATCTCCGAAATCTAAAAATAACAGGAAAGACGAAAACACCTGTTATATTTACCTGAATGTGTGATCCTGGATTCGGTTTTACAATAAAAAGACACTTTTCTATTATTACTGTTACTATTACAAAATAGAAAAGAAATGAATTTCATCTTCAAATTGGTTGCAGTTAATCTTTCTTCTATATATATTGGCATTCTACATTTCTAAGATATCTTCCTTTTTCTATTAATAAATTATGATCTCTTATTCTAGTTTTGTTATTAGTTTTCTTAATTAAAATTTTGAGTAAGTTAAATATTTTTCATTTGTATTATTTAGTCTTACAAGATTATAAATAGTGAGTTTGCTGTTATCCTTCATATCTTATCATTTACTTTCTTTTCATAAAAATCCTTCAATTTTAATTTTATTTGTTCTCTAATAGTTTTATTTATCTTATGAGAGGAATATTTCTTGAAAGTGTCTAAATCCATACCAGTTTCTTCTGATACATTTTTTACAAATGAGAACCAACTAGAGAATAAATTCGCACAGAGTCTAAGCTTTGAGACAAAAAAAATGATTCCTTTACAAGAGGATAAATGGCATGAGAATATAAACGTATACCATACAATATAGATTGAAATTTAATATGTAGTTCCAGGGGAAGTCTCTCAAGACCAGCTCTTAGATATAGGAAGATGTGGTGTGCAGTGCCAATGAGACAACTCTCCATCCAAATAACAATTCAAAAAAAAAGTAAACCATTATAGGTCAATGTACGGCCTTCAACACGGAGCCTTGGCTCACACCGATCAACAAGCTATAAAGGGCTCAAAATTACTAGTGTAAAACCATTCAAACGGGAAAACCAACGGTATAAATTTGATGAAACTATGCTTAAGCCACGTGTATATTTACAAAATTGTAAGTGTGACTTTTTAAAAGGTGGTTCGACATGAAGTGAATCAAATTATCAAAGGGTATCATATGCAGGGGCGGATCCAGCCATTTTAAAAAAGGGGGAGGGGGTCCTAACCCAGGACAAAGGGGGGGGGGGTCCAATTACATGTCCCCATTCAAATGCATTGTTCGTCCAACAAACCCCCGGACCCCCTCCCCCCTCTGGATCCGCACCTGAGTTGCCACTGACACATTGAGTCTTTTTAGTTTCATGCTCTCTTAATCAACTCAAGATCCAGAAAACTAGTAAATGGTACATATAAGACTGTACTTTGACCTTCAATGGTTTATCTTTAAAAATTATGACTTTAATGGAGAGTTGTCTCATTGGCAATCATATGTTATCTCCTTATATCTATAAAGGTCATGATACGACTTTCAACTACAGATGGGTGCGGTCCTAACCTTGACAAAAGTTAACTTAGAGTTAACTTGTTGACTGCTTTCTAAGTTAACTTGAGAATTTTTAAGCAGTCAAGCAAGTTAACTTCGTCGTTGGTGGACCAGACCTACGGTCTGCTTTTTTAGGACTGCTGCAGACCTATCGACAAGTCTGCTCCAGACCAGACCTGTGGACAAGTCTGCTTTTGACCAGTCCTGAGGACAGGTCTGCCCCAGACCAGACCTGTGGACAAGTCTGCTTTTGACCAGTCCTAAGGACAGGTCTGCCTCAGACCAGACCTGTGGACAGGTCTGCTCCTGACCAGACCTGAGGACAGGTCTGCTTTTGACCAGACCTGTGGACAAGTCTGCTATTGACCAGACCTGAGGACAGGTCTGCTTATGACAGATTATCGTTATAAAAGTTTTCATATCAGACTTGAGCTTTCATTAAAATATGTAAACAACGTACATTCGCATTGTTTTTCCACAGATATCATTTATTATATACTCGCTAGACTCTACTAGATATTATACAAATGCTCTCTTTTATTTGATATACATGTATTTTTATATAAATAAAAAATGGCTATACGATCACACAGTTTTTTTTTTATTAGAAGGCGGATAGAAAGGTTATCCAACGCATCGGAACAATATTCTTATATCACGGGATATCGGCAACATTGTCTACGTTACTTCGTTCCCCGTTGTTTACCTGTCCCTTCCTAAATTTTACTTTATGCATAAATTTATACTTGCATGGATATTTCATTGATATTCAACTTGTTTGCATTGGATTTACTATTCTATTTCCCGCAGAATATTCTAACAGAAATTGTACAGTGTCCGTAAGCATACGATGTGGTAAAACTATCAACAATCTCGTCAAATTCGTCAGATATATCGAGAGATTTGTCATTGCCGATATTTATATGGGACGTCCTAAAATTATACTCAATGCGCACTTTAATGAAATAGTTGCCACTTGACGTTTAACTATAAACAAAATCAATCAACCGACATACTAGATTCCAAGAAGAGAACTTTTTTTTTATTGTAAATAGTACAAATGAATTCAGACATGTCAGTGTTGGTACTTTGATGATGTGGCATAATAGTTTTGTTTTACACGTACACCATCATGAACTCCTATATATGATGTGACTGTGTTATTATAAATAAAGAGATGAAATTCTGACATTCTCAATTTATTCAGAATATTTTTTGCATTAATGGTTTTCCAATATTATTGATTACGTGTACATTTACGGTCCTACTAAAATGTGAACAGGAGCGCCAGGAGAAGACATTAAGGCGCTCAGTACAATAGTATATAGATTTGCAAATAAAAGTGCACATATGATCAGTTTTGGTCAAATAGCTTTGTTTTCCAAGTCAGCATGAGGTATTAAAACTACTGAAATTTTGTTACGTATCAATATTTTGAATAAAAGGAGGACACACTGGTATCCTAAATTTATGCGAACAAAAATTTGTTGTTATTAAATTGCAATATTGCTGTCCATTGTCATGATTATATTATACAATGATTCCTGACATAAAAAATATGGCTGATTAATACTATGCGGGTACGTCATGGTGTATATAGATTTACAAATTAAAGTGCACATATGGTCAGTTTTGGTAATGCGGTCAAATAATTTTGTTGTACAAGTCAGCTGGAGGTATCAAAACTACTGAAATTTTGTTACGTATCAATATTTTGAATAAAATGAGGACATGCTGGTATCCTAAATTTATGTGAACAAAAATTTGTTGTTATTATATTGCAATATTGCTGTCCATTGTCATGATTGTATTATACATTGATTCTGGCGTAAAAAATATGGCTGATTAACTATGCGGGTATATAGATTTACAAATTAAAGTGCACAAATGGTCAGTTTTGGTGGATTCGGTCAAATAATTTTGTTGTACAAGTCAACTGGAGGTATCAAAACTACTGAAATTTTGTTATGATCAATATTTTGAATAAAATGAGGACATGCTGGTATCCTAAATTTATGCGAACAAAAATTTGTTGTTATTATATTGCAATATTGCTGTCCATTGTCATGATTGTATTATACATTGAATCCTGACATTAAAAATAAGGCTGATTTACTATGCTGGTATATAGATTTACAATTTAAAGTTCACATATGGTCAGTTTTGGTAATGTGGTCAAATAATTTTGTTGTACAAGTCAGCTGGAGGTATCAAAACTACTGAAATTTTGTTACGTATCAATATTTTGAATAAAGTGAGGACATGCTGGTATCCTAAATTTATGCGAACCAAAATTTTTTGTTATTATATTGCAATTTTGCTGTCCATTATCATGATTGTATTATACATTGAATCCTGACATCAAAAATGTGGCTGATTTACTATGCGGGTATATAGATTTACAAATTAAAGTGCACATATGGTCAGTTTTGGTGGATGCGGTCAAATAATTTTGTTGTACAAGTCAACTGGAGGTATCAAAACTACTGAAATTTTGTTACGTATCAGTATTTTAAGTAAAAAGAGGACATGCTGGTACCCTTAATTTAGGCGAACAAAAATTTGTTGTTATTATATTGCAATATTGCTGTCCATTGTCATGATTGTATTATACATTGAATCCTGACATTAAAAATAAGGCTGATTTTCTATGCTGGTATATAGATTTACAATTTAAAGTTCACATATGGTCAGTTTTGGTAATGTGGTCAAATAATTTTGTTGTACAAGTCAGCTGGAGGTATCAAAACTACTGAAATTTTGTTACGTATCAATATTTTGAATAAAATGAGGACATGCTGGTATCCTAAATTTATGCGAACAAAAATTTGTTGTTATTATATTGCAATATTGCTGTCCATTGTCATGATTGTATTATACATTGAATCCTGACATAAAAATATGGCTGATTAAAATTCGTGCAGCATAGTCTGCTATATGAAAGGCCCCGAAATTACAAATGATAAAACAATTCATACGAGATGCATTATGATTAGTTTGGTTTTTTTTCAATCCAAGAAAATATGTATAACTGTGTATATAAAATGTACAAATGCCAATATCTCCTTTTAAGCTCACCAGGCCAAAAGTGACAAAGTGCGATTATTTATTAAACTTTTCTCATCAATTGTCGACCTTCGTCCGTCGTTGTCGTCTGATAGCTTTTACAAAGATATTCCACTCTGAATCTGCTGGGCCAAATAAAACCAATTTCGGCCTAAATCACTATTAGGGTATGTAGATAAAAAATTCATTCCGATGCATATGACCACGCTTGTGCACCGACATGGCAGTCATCGCTAAAAACAGAACATCGGGGTAAAATGCAGTTTTTGGCGTATAAATCTCTGAAACTAAAGCATTTATAGCAAATCTTATGTTCGTTCAGTCAAAAGTTATCTGCCAATGCAGTAGACAACCCGTTGTTGTGTTGTTTCCCCTTGAACTGATAGTTGAAAGAAATTTTTGCAGTTTTTGGCTATCATCCTGAATATTACCATGCATGAAGAAAAACTGTTGACAGCAAACTTTTTCAGCAAAACAAGGTCTACAAAAAGTAGTTATTGCCTTTTACAGTTAATTTCCCACAATTTGTCTTACATTTCGGTAATCCTTTGCCAAAAAATTCTCCTCTGAAACTACTTGTCCAAATTAAAACAAACTTTGCATAAACAATCCCTAGGGTATCTAGTTCAAAAAAATGTACCCATTGACCAAACATCAACCAAGATGGCAGAATGACTAAATAGTAAATAGGCAGTGTCTGCGCGTACCCGCATGTGGGTACGAATAGTCAATTTGCCGTTCTAGGCTGCACGTACCCACATCCGGTTTTCTATTAAAATGCCATCGGATCGGGAATGAAACGTGAAATATATACGGAAATTATCGATAATATGGGGATTTCGTGTAGAAAGATAACTCGAATAATTCAAGCCCTTTCCGTGTCCGATTTTCTCCCACAAGAGGGCTTGAACTCCTTATGATCATTGGCCGCGTCGCCTGCTCTCTGTGATAGAGAGCCAATCAGCGGCGATCAGGATAATGAGTCTGCGCAACTCTCTTGTAATTGTCTTACCAAACACGTGTGTTCAATTAACACAAATCCGATAATAATTAATTAACATCAATTAACATCAGTTTACATCATTTAACATCAATTAACATCCGGAACTCCTCCTTCTTTAGCTGCCAATTTAAATCAAAATTCCCATATTGCAAAGCGGTGTGAAAATTCCGGTTGACGGTCTTGATCGAGGAAGACGTTCAGGCGTTAATGTAGCCTTCGTAGATCAGCGGAATATAACGAATGAATTATTCGGGTTAGTAGAAAGAGTGAAGAGTATGAAAAACAAGTTGCTTTCTTTAAAAAAAGAAATGCAATCGTAAACCCAAATGCTTGTTTGGCATTATATATATATTAGATAATTGTTTAATAAAGATATATTGTTTTATATTACTTTTGTTGTGCATAAGAATTAGAAACTGACATTGCCTGTTTACCTAATGTAATACCGGCTTCACACATCAACGTATAGATCCGACGTACGTCGGCCGTGGTAAAAAAAATCATGCACGCTACCAATACGCTAGTAAATTTGATGCATTCAACCTGTCAATCATATCTGTATCGTGTGCACAACGACCTAAAACGTGTATTGGGTGTGCGTAAAGCGTACCTATGCGTTTCTCCTAGTCTTTCTACATTCCCGACTGCAGGTCTGTCTATATGTGAATGTTTGTCAATAAGTCTGTCACATTCGCCCGTCTGTTTACATGTTTACCAGTCCGTCTATGCCCACTGGTTCGTCTACATGTTCACTAGCTTTGAAATAGCTTTCGGTAAGTGCGATTATTTCAGTGATTTGTGTCTATTGTATTTATGTAAGTGATTATTGTGCACCTTACCCATATTTTTAGGGACGCGAATTGCAACTGATATTTTACAGTTTTTTTCTTGCGATGTGTTGTCCTTATGGTTTGGTTCATTAGGAAGGGGTTGGGTTTATGGCCACCACATTGTTTATATACCAATGTCCATTCTAAAGCCAGGAACATGTAGTACAGTGGTTGTTGTTCATAATTCATGTCGGTCAAGTTTTTTTCGTAAATTATTTTGTTATCAATAAGGCTATTTAGTTTTGTTTGATTTTTGTTTTTAAATCTTAATGGTCGGGGCATTTAAAAGCCGACTAAATATAGGTTTTTTTTCATTTTTGGAGGCCGCTCGGTGGCCTTTAAAGACTTACTACCACGTCATTGTAACTCTGGTTGATACTTGTATCATTAGTGCTGGACCATGGTCGATCCTATGCACCTTTGAGGCAGGCGGGATATTTTTGTAGATCTTGTACAGCTCAAACTAATGGGAGTAGTTCCTGTACTTCTATGTCTTGTCCCATGTTGCATGGTTGGAGAGGGTGTAATATCTTCTGTAGGTTTGATGAAGTTTCACCCGTATCGGACTTCTTCTCCTAAATGAAAGCTTTAAGGCGACGAGTATTTTTGTATGCAATGTGCCCTTCACGTGTCTCAAACTTATCTGTAGCGTTTTCAACGCTCGTGCAGAGCTAGTGTATATTATGTACGTGCAGTTTACAGGTATACGCTTGACAAACGCTTGAGCTGAATGAAATTTTTTATGTTCCATTAAAATTTTCCAGAAGGAAAAGCGTTCACCAAGCGTATACCTTTGCTTTTCGACGTTCTTCAGACTTATGGAACGCGGGTTTAAATGCTTGCGTAGCGTTCCTCTGGTGAGCAACTAAGTTACGCATACGATGATACGGACTTTGTTAATTTTCTTTTTTGACTGATTATTTTACATTGTCTTTTCGGGGCCTTTTATAGCCGACTATGCGGTACGTGCTTTTTCTGTTGTTGAAGGCCGTACGGAGACCCATAGTTTGTACTTCTGTGTTATTTTGGTTTCTTGTAGATAGTTGTCTCATTGACACCAAACCATATCTTCTTTTTTATATTCGATATCTTATCGCCGACCTGGTTAAGTCTGCTAAAAATGCATGCATGATTCATTTTTATGTTATCAGTCGTAATGAAAGTGGCACATTTAATTCGTAGTTTCATTGCTTGAAGTATCATTTCTTACATCTGCATGGTCAAATGTGTATTTTTTTAAAACAAATTTTAGATTTAGATTTCATTCACGGTTATTTCCCCCCTTTTCATATTGAATATCTATACTTATCAGTCGCATTTTAATGACGAAAAGGATTCAGAGGTTATTATGTGACCTCCTTGTTTTAAAAAAAAAGTAAATAATGTTGCAATATTTAAACAAAGAAAATAACTTTAAATTTGCAATATTAATGAAATAGATACGGACATAACTTTCATAATTAATTTTAACGTTATTTTCAATAAACGATTTTTTTTTTTGAAAAATCCTCGTTTTTACACCTATTTGAGGCACGTATTTATGATTCCCCTGTCCTTGGTCTATCCTAGACGTAAAATTTCAAAAAGTGCTAATACTTTTTTTAAAGATTTTATTTTTAATTGTTCTCGTTCAAAATATTTTATTTTTTCATTTTTAATATCTATTTAATTTTATTTTTTATAAAAGTTGCAACATTTAACAAAAAAAAAAAAAACTGTAATTTAATCATATGCAAGAAAGACTTCCCTTTAATTTCAGTATAAACAACATGTACATCTTCACTTAACGTAAAGAAAATGCTACTAAAACTCTTTCTAAAGATTTTATTTTTAATTATTCTCGTTCAGAATATAAAGCGCATTGTTTACATGAAATCTTATCTCATATCAAGCACAGCTTGTTACATCGTTTGACTAATTAAAATACTACGCATGTAGGTTAATATTAGCAGCTTGTAATCGTGTGCAAGAAAGTATTATATAAATTTCAGATCATACGTAAAATATCTCTATAGCAACTTAAGATGCTAATGCATATTCAACAGATTAGTAAGCTATTGCGCATGCATTTGAAAAGTGGTCATAGCTATTGCGCATGTATTTGAAAGGTGGTCATGGAAAGAACAGAAGTGTTCCGAATAACATCCGGTGTTCCGAAAGACTACATCACTCGTCCAATATATACTGCGTAAACCCTCAGGGGTTTACGCAATAATATTTTCAAATTGATGATACATAATAAACATTGCAAAATTAAATGCACAATGAAGTAAAATGAAACTGTACAGTCCCTGTAAAAGAAAAACATGATAGAAATTAATACTATTATAAAATTTAAATGAAAATTTAAAGAATAACATTTTAATAATTTAAAAATATACCCATATGATATTTTAAAATAATCTTTTAGTAAAATGTAAAACAGAAACTGAAATTTTAAAATATATAAAACTACTAAAATTAAAGCTTGAGTTTATAAAAATTAAAGAAGCAAGTGATATATCAATTTAAACCAATAGACCACTTTCGAGTTCATCCGTCACCGGAAAAAACTCGTCAATTATACGCGCTTTTATCACCGTCATTTGTGCGTTTTGGGGCGTCGTCACTTCCCTTCACATGTTGAGCGAGTGGTTGGAAAACTATAATTCTATATTATACGAATTATTCGGCAAATTGAATTTTCAAAATTGACAATCAATACTGCTGTCATTAGGGAATTGTCAGTAAGTACCTACAGAGCAACCATTATTTCTAGTTTATCCTGCACAAAGACGATCACTAAGACGCTTGATGAACGTAAATAGTGCAGGGATACAGGCGACCCCCTCTATCTGGTAAATGACGTCATAAAGGCGTGCATAATTGACGAATTTTTGCCGGTGACGGATGAACTCGAAAGTGGTCTATTATAAAAGATTCATAAAATTGTAATTCGTAAATTGTGATTCTCTGTATATTGAATTTGACGTAAAGATAGCACCCTCACTTATTAAAGTTTCTGAGAAAAAACTGTTGACAATGTAATGGAATTTGATGCGACTGTCATACAAGTGAGAGGTTTAGCTAGCTATAAAACCAGGTTCAATCCACCATTTTCTACATTAGAAAATGCCTGTACCAAGTCAGGAATATGACAGTTGTTATCCATTCGTTTGATGTGCTTGGACTTTTGATTTTGCCTTTTGATTTTTGATTTTCCTTTTTGAATTTTCCTCGGAGTTCAGTATTTTTGTGTTTTTACTTTTCACTTGCCTATATATATATGTGTATATTTATAAAAATTCTGAGTAGTTTTAATCAATTTATTCACTAATTGCAACAAATTCCGTATGTATTTCACGTTTCATTCCCGATCCGACGGCATTTTATTATAAAACCGGATGTGGGTACGTGCAGCCTAGAAAGGCAATTTGACTATTCGTACCCACATGCGGGTACGCGCAGACACTGCGGGGATGCAGTGTTTGATTTATATCTCTGAAACTTAAGCATTTAGTCCTAAATAAGATATAAATGAGAGAAACTGAACAGACTTAAATGACCGCCAATATATAAGATAAAAAAAAAACATATCTGTTTTTGTCATTTAATAATACTTTTCTCGTCTACAATGTTGAAGTGTGTCTTTGTCTAATATGATATAGACCAAGATGAGCAACACAGGCTATTTTGAGCCTCCTGTTATTATTAAACTGGCGTTTTTTTGTGTTGTTTTAACTCGCACAATATTCCGGGACAGTAGTGAAAATAGAGGTAATTCGAATCTTTCATTACAGTGCAGACAATGAATGAATAAATAAAATTGAAAGACTTTGTCTAGCTGCAATTGAAAGACTTTGTCTAGCTGCAATATTCCTTTTTTCCTCTTTCAGTATGCAATGCTAAAAACTCGACATGAAATATTAGTTAGGACTTCGATATGGGGAAAATATCACTCACCTCAAGTTCAAGAAAAACAATTTTCACTGTGTAAGTGATTCTTGATGTTGAAAGATTTCAGAAATCATGAACTAAACTTTATCTTATAAAAAATATGTTGTATGATTGCCAATGAGACAACTCTCCACAAGAGACCAAATGACATAGAAACTAACAATTATAGGTCACCGTACGGTCTTCAACAATGAGCAAAACCCATACCACATAGTCAGCTATAATAGGTTCCGAAATGACAAATATAAAACAATGCAAACCTAAATTACGTACAAAAATGAACGAAAAACAAATATGTAATACATCAACAAACGACAACCACTGAATTACATGATCCCTACTTGGGACAGCTTGTTTGTAGTTCTTTTGTGTGATGAATGCAATAATATTGACGGTCGACTTGTTACTCACTCATTTTTTTCCTGCAGGAAATATTAATTCTCTACCGTATTATTAGAATGAAATTAAGCAAAAACTCCTAGAAAAGTTTAATAAATAAATTGAACATATGAACAATACTGCTTATGTTAAAAGAAAGATTACAATACATGTATTGCAATTTAATTAAATGTGTCATGTCATGTTCAAACCGACCCGTCAGTTTCGTGCTGGCTTGGACATCTTTCGTATGAGTGATATTTTTCGAGGCAATTAATAAGAACTATTTCATTAGCGGATCCAGGGGGAGGGGGTCCGAGTGTTTGAACCCTCCTCTTTTTGGCCGATCAATGCATTTGAATGGGAACATATAGTTGGACCCCCCCCCCCCTTTTGTCCTGATTTGGGACCGCTCCTCCCCCCTTAAAGCTTTTAATATGGCTAGATCCGCCCCTGTATTATATGTCAGAGGAAAGACTGTGGTGCTCGCGGAGTCATATTAAGTTTTGTTGACTATTTAAATCTACATGTACATTAGCACGTAAACAAAATACAGCGCTGCTTCCCAGTTTAGTTGAATATGCCATAACATTAGTCATATAATTCAAACAAACGCGAGAACAAAAGAGTTCTAGTATTTCACAAGCTTTTAGCATTGATTATAAATTTAATTTAAATTCCAGCAACCTTTCACGTTGAAGTCCGTGAAAGTTAGAACATACGAAAAAAAAAAAATCAAACGAATTTAACATTCAAACAAACTCATAAATTTGTTGCGAGTGTTTTCTATTATATAGACTTTTTCAAATGATTAATTTAGTTTTATTTTATTTTGTGTCGTCGATTAGTTTGTTTTCCTTCAGAAGCATATTGTGACAAAAATGCAGTTTAGGCATAAGACAATATTTGTAATTTATCGTTGAATTGTTATCCATAATAAATTACCCGTTTGAACAATGCGTTAACGAATAATACATATAAAATCAGTCTTTTATCCTTGGTTGTTATGAGACGCGTTAATTGTTGCTAGGGTGCTCTCTTCGAGGTCCGCGCTCTTGGTATAAGATAAGATAAGATAAGATAAGAATTTTATTAATCTAATCAAGAACCCATAAAGGGCATCATTTTACAACACAATATGATTGGAAAAAGTATATAAAGACACCGATTCATTGCAAGTCGCTCATTTTTTTAATTGGCCGTCGACGGATGAACATCGGAAAGTGAATACCAGCCAATAAAGTAGTTTAAAAGGAAAGTTTGTAAACCTAGTTTGAGTTAAAAGCTTGTGGTTTTGAAGCAAGCGGTTTTTGAAGTCTTTACGATTGTTGCAAGCTACCGGGTTGTTCCGATACTGTAATTTCCCTCGGGAATGGTCGCAGTCCCTCGAACAGGTGGTTTGTAAAAGTCTGGTGACTTTGGTGCTTCGGAGACTAAGTATTACAATTATTGCAGGCTATCGCGTTGTTCCGAAACTGTAATTTCCCTCGGGAATGGTCGCAGTCCCTCGAACAGGTGGTCTGTAATAATCTGGTAACTTAGGTGCTCCGGAGACTAGGTGCTTCAAAACTAGTTGTCTCAGGAACTAGGCGCTTCAGAGACTAGTTGTCTCAGAGACTGGGTGTCTCAGAACTAGGTGTTTCAGGAACCTAGGATTTTTGAAGCTTATTCTTAAGTTTAATATAATTGTTTGTCAAATCAGTTGGGACCTCGGAGTCGGTGAAAGGATCAAGGATAAATTGAGGTTCTAGTTTTCAGACTACTTTTTGATACAAAGTTATTTGTGTAAATAGTGTTATTTTTTTATTAAGTTTCAAAGTTGGTCTTGTAGTTTTAAGTAAAGCCTCCAAGTTGTAGTTGGGTTTTTGAGTTAATTAAACGATTGATATTGGAGTGTCTCAGATTCTGTGAAAACGGATACGAACATATAGTTCATAAGCCAAACACGTTACAATATTAACAATTAAAGTTAAAACAAAAATAATAATTTATAACTAATATCTACGCTTGTGTATTATGATGCGTTGTCTGTTTTCAAAGTTGGCGATTATAAATCTCTAAACTTTTATCACAAAATATTATATATTAAAGTGGCAAGTGCAATTTGAGGGATCAGCGTACCAATGTGACCTCTAGCTTAAGAGAAATGTCTAATCGTTGAACTATCATTAGTTATAATGAGGTTTCCTGATGCACTTGAGCCATTAAAAATCAAATACCTTGTTACTGTAGCTTACAGTACACAGATGTATTAGTATCGTATTTCACTTCATTGATAAAACACAATATTTTGTAGCTTAGACGATTTATAATTACACAGTTTATATATCTCTGCAGATTATAATGTATTTATAGCACACATGTGGAAACAGATACGCATACGTCAATGTAATTGCATCAACAATTTGTCAATAGTTGTATTTATGTCCTGCAATTATACTATCTAATATTTTTCGATAATTAAAATACGAATCGAATATTTCCGCTTAGCTCTCATTTAAAATTCTCCCAAACAGAGGTATGCCATGAACAAGATCAGTTTTCAAAATCTTACACTTTAAGCTAATCTAAGTCATTCCCTCTCCATTTATACCGTCAGAGCATATATTTTCATCAGCAGGACTGTTAGTTACAAATAAAGTTGAGAATTAGCCTCATCCCAGGCACAGTTGTCAAGATACTACTTTTAGATCAGACAAATTCAATGCACCTTATGTCGATCCTCAGAAAATTATTAAAGTCATCAGTGATCATCAGTTAGTTCAAACATCACCCCTTTGTTGATTATTTTAAAAATGTGTTTTTTACGGTCCCTTAATACTGTTGTTTGAGTAATAATTTTTCTATAGATATCACTTTATTACTGGATTAGATAATTGTCAGTTTACATAATAAAATAAGAACATGTATGTCATGTATTAAATAAGCTTTTAATTATGATTTATATGGTATATAATTCATATTATCTAGTCCATTGTTATAATGTTGAGGGTTTTACGTTTATACGTCCTTAAATTCTTTATTGAAAAGCACTTTACGCCCATATGAGCCCTCAGTATGAGCCAATGGCTTAAAACATTATACATAATATACAGTTTACATATATATAAAACAATGAAAAGACAACGACCCACAATACATAAAATGGATATAATTTTGTGTTTCCATTTTGTAAATGTTTTACCGAGCGAGTACTCTTCACCGAGGTAACTTCCCTTCATGTTATTATATATTTTTTTCCATTGTAGTTGAGAAAACAATAAATAGATTTCATTTGTCTCCCTTGTTTTTTTTTAGAGAATCAGTTTCAAAATATAGTTATCTCCCATCTTAAATTTAGCCTGTTAGTCAAAGGGAGACAACTTTAATTTTCCAAAAAAATTACGGAATTCCATAATATTATGGAGTTCGCTAAGTGCCCCGACTGTACAGTTTGACAGAGCACCAGTAAAGGAACAAAATAAGCTAACATATTGATAGGTCATAGACCTCCTTTTTGAAATATTTGAGTTTTTGAAAATAGCGGGAAAATGCTGACTCGGACTTTTACCTAAAATTTACATTTGTATTATTTTGGGCTCAAATCGAAAGAACAAAAATTAAAAAATTGTTTAAATTTTGAAAAATGGTCTTTTATGAGATATTGATGTGTTTTATATAAAGAAAAATGGGTGTAACTCGGTATTGATGGTTAAATACCAAGGAGTCCGAACATTTGACACCAATTTCCAAAACCTCACCTATGTTACTATGTACATCCTTAACTGCACTCACTATTATTCCCTATTCCGTAATTGTGATACTCATTCAATGTTACAACCTCCGGTCTTTTTTTTTGTTCCTATACCCCTATTTATAATCATGATTTTACGGAATGGAAAGAAAATTAATAACAACACAACTTCTAGGTTATCTGCGTGCATAAATAAACGTATTTGTAATGCCACTACAGCAAGATTATTTAACAAAAATGCACGTGGATATCAACAAGCAGATATGAGTTGATAGAAAAATAATAGACTATGTACAAGTTGTAATACTACCCCTTTTGCAGATGAATAGCATTTTCTATTTGAATCTAAAAAATATAGTCAAATTCGAGTAAAGTATATTAAACATTATTATTTGAAAAATGGAAAACGTCATCTTTTTTCGGGAACAAGTGTGTCAGAATAATATTAGGAGTAACGCCTCTTCATGTGGATGATACATTCTAATTACAAAAAAATGTACAATTTAAATGCTAGACATCAAATAAAAAAAAACATCTTTTATTTTGAATAATTAAACATAAAGTCAGCCCAGTAGTCAACACTTCGGTGTTGACATGAATATCAATAATGTGGTCATTTTTATAAACTTCCTGTTTCCAAAACTTTGATTTTTTTCGAAAAACTAAGGATTTTCTTGTCCCAGGCATAGATTTGTGTAGATGTGTAAGATCCTCAATGCTCTTCAACTTTGTACTAGTTTGGGTTTATAAATATTTTTGATTTGAGCGTCACTGATGAGTCTTATGTAGACGAAACGCGCGTCTGGCGTACTAGATTATAATCCTGGTACCTTTGATAACTAATTAAGGTTCTGTGATACATGTAGCTTCTTTCTAAACACTTTTGACTTTGTTAAAACTACACGCACATATCACAAAACCGCAAATATAGTATAGTTAAAAAGATATACGATATTGACATAGCATTTTTTCTATCATATCTATTATATTTGTAACTCTGGGTTTTTACCATCAATTTATTGAATATGTAAAAGGTTATATATTTTTTTTTTGAATATTTGCCCTAAAAAACATTTTCCGAAAAAAACCAATCCATATAATATTTTGTGCTTTAATTCCTTTTTTGTGACTTTCTAACCTATGTCTTCTAATTGTTACATCAATCCAAACAGTGCAAGTATATATTATGCAAACATACAAAATTTGGCAAGTGTATCATGTTAAAAAAACAATTATTCATAATAATTTTCAATTATTTAATTAAGATTAAATTATGCAAGGAAAAGTTTCTTTGTTTTCTATGACAATTATATGCCCTTTTTTACTCAAAGTTGCCGATAAATAAATTGCATTTCAATAGCATATTATCAAATTGCTGAAAGATCTTCCAAATGTAATAAACAGGGAATTTGTTAGTATTGAATCCCCTGTCCTAGATTTTGCAATTTGTCGTTCTGAGTTATCTTGGTGTAAGAAAGACACACTCTGTATATAATACATAATTTTGTATTTTATATAACTTCCAAGGTAGGTTGATACATTCGTTACCCTTACACCCACTCTAATAAGCTGTGATTTCTGTTTGAATTCATTTTTATGAATATTTTATTTTGCTATATATTATTTATCCTAAGTTTCAAAATCTGCGTCAACTAATCCTACAAATGAAAGTGAGTCATGTTCACTCTACTATGGCATGGAACTAGAAAAATTTTTGTGTGGTATAGTTTCTTTAGACTTATAATTATAGTTTGAGCTGCAAGGCGAAAAAAAATACTTTGCTCTCTGGATGTCATTTCGTTTGGGTTTTTTTTTGTTGGTTTGTTTGCTGTATTTTTGACGTAAATAAAACCAACAAATCCTAATATTCTAGACGTAATTATCAAAACCCAATATATAAATGAATAAGAATGAAGAACGAGTATGCAGGTTTATGTGTAGTAAAACGAAATCAGAGATCTGTATTTTAATCAGATTGTTATTATAGCTGCTACAGTAATTTTTTTTTCTTAAAAACAAATTTATTACTTTTTGCACTCTATTGTCATATATCGAAAATTAAAAAATCTAATATTAAAACAAATAAGCTTTCTTTGATTTCCACGATTTACCATAATTATATTATGCCATATGCTACATTGATTCAGAAAACAAATTGTGGAAATATATGACCACACAAATGTATGTGTACCGCCCGGAAAAAAATGCTGGGGTTCTCATCAAATGATAAAGGGAGGGCATCATAAACAAAAGGGGGGTCCAAACCCCGGATGCCTCCCTAAATCCGCCACTGTGTCAACCAACGACATGACATTTTGCAAATATGCAAATCGATACTTGTTCTGAAAGACTGTTTTCGATTTTGTATAATAGATATATGAAAAAAAGATGGGGTACATGTACGAGTGTCAAATGCGATATCTTCCCAACCAAGACACACTCTGTTAAAGTAAGCAATCATAATTTCAACTCTGAAAAGTAAGCTATAAAAATTACTAGTGTCAAATAAAGGCAACAGTTGTATACCGCTGTTCAAAAGTCGTAAATCGATGGGAAAAAACACAAAATCTGGGTAACAAACTAAAACTGAGGGAATCGCTTTAAATATAAGAGGAGAACAACGACACAACATTAAAATTTTATACACACAGAAACGGACTAAGCATTACACAAAATCCAATGAGAATAACAAATATAACAAATATAACATCAAAATCAAGTACATGAATTTGTGATAGAAAAGTACCGTGACACGTCTTACAGTAATGTCAATCCACACTCAAATATAAGAGAAAACAAACGACACAAAGGAAACACAACGTTAAAATGTAACACACAGAAACGAACTATAATATTACAATGGCCATGTTCCTGACTTGGCACAGGAAATTATTTATAAAGAAAAAAATTGTGGGTTGAACCTGGTTTTGTGGCATGCCGAACCTCCCGCTTTAATGACAATGTGAAATATAACATTACAATGACAACATAACATCACATGACTACAATACACATAAATAGGAGAACATATTAGACAAAGAAACACACGAATAATAGCTAACAAAAGGCACCAGGTTTAAAATTTATTACGCCAGAATCGCTTCTCGTCCAGACAAGACTTACCAGTGACTTCCATATACAAAAGGTCGAAAGTCAAAACAAGTACAACATTGTACAGCACTGAGGATCAAAAGTTCAAAAAGGTTGTGCCAAATACGGCTATGGTTTTCTGCTTGGGATAAGAACATCCTTATTATTTAGAACAATTTATGCTTTTGCATACAGTAAATTTTATAAAATGACTATATAAAAAAATCACATGATTACAGAAAACAAAACACGGATACATAACATAAACCAACACATAAAATAGACACACCCGACTTAGTCAAGGCCTCAATGCAAAAAGTGAGAAAAAAAAGTAACGTCACATACGAAGTGGTAAAAAGGCACAAAAAATGGCGTCACATTTGAATGACTAAATCTCTTTCTGAAAAATAAGAAAGAATTAGGATTGATTTAAGATTATATGAACTAAATACTGATATTACATTTAATAACAATAAAAATTGCGATACGTATTAATATCAAACTGAGGTAGCAATTAACTATATTATATAGCTATGTCCGGTTTGTTTTGAATCTAACTGCAAACGTAAACCATCGTACAAATTACGTTGAACCAAATCAAATCTAATAAACGAAGGCGGTGATTAATTTTCTTTACCATAACACATGAATATAACAGAAAAGACGTCAAAACATTTGACAAAATCCGACGAGTCTTTCAAATATAAGATCAAAACCAAATACATGAGTTTGGGATAGAAAAGTGCCGTAACACGTCTTATAGTAATGCGAATTCACACTGAGAAAAAAAAACAGTAACAATCGGGAATTAGTCACGTCCGGTAATTAAAAGATAAGACGACGTAATGGTAAACCACAATCTACCATGTGGTAAAAATAGCCTTAGCTAATTTGGTCAAAGACACAACAATTCAAACCAAACAATACAAAACACGGCTTAAATTATATACAAAATGAGAAGAAAAAATATATAATAAATAGGTTAAGATCCAACGGTGCAATTTTCGAAAATCATCAGAGTTCACGTCCTTGTGTACATACGCATGGAAAACATCATTATGCGTTTATAAAGGTTGGCAATTGTCCTTTCAAAAATATAAAAAAGAATCAGTATCTCCATCAGAAAGAAACAAAAATCTTTGCAAAGACGAAAAATGAAACTAAAACTGCTTACTTCAAAACCAGTTTGAAAAAAGTTCAAAATACTGAAATTTGTTTAAATCAAAACTTATAGATTTTTTTAACATTGTCAGCAAAGAAAAGATAATGGCTTGTTCAGTTTTCATGGAATATGGTGGATGATATAGGCTTCATAGTCGGGTTGTTGTCTCTTTGTCACATTCCACATTTCCATTCTGAATTTTATTACTGCGTAAGAATGAGTTTATATGGAGATTTTTGTTTTGTTAAATACAATTTACATACTTACGTTGTCTATCCGAAGTTTTAAGAAAGGTAGGGGAATTAAAGAATTAAGAACTTTGAAAACAAAAATTTCTGTTGAAATTGGTAGATGGCTCAATAATTAGAAAGATAATTTTATTTATATTGTATGTACTTCCGCGCGCGGGTGATATTGAGTACGAGTGCCATAATGTTTTTGAATGTTCGTCAATATGCAAAGGTGGACACTGTTAGAACGCGATTTTAATCCCTAAGGACGCCACATTTTTTGAAGAATTTGTTCTTTATTTTTTTAACGCTTTCTAATGAAATAAATTGAAATATTTCGGACTTTTTGAAAATTGGTCAATTGGCTTCAATTATAACAATGTTAAAACAATTCGAAAAGTCATGGTACTTTGTATTTTTGCAAAAGCAATATATGTTATTATATATACCCTTTTCTGTTTGTTAACAGAGTTAACTTGTGCAGGTATACACCTAATTATAAACGGCACTTGACGTTTCCGCTTTGTAATTTGTATATATACATGTATAATACACACGCATTACAATTTTATTTAGATAAACTTGTAAATTAAATATACAAAAATAAATTTATAAACAGCTCATATATTAAGCATAGAAACAGGCAGATATTATAATGTTGATAGAAATAATAGACTGTGTACAAGTTGTAATACTACCCCTTTTGCAGATGAATACCATTTTATATTTGAATGTAAAAAATATAGTCAAATATTTTAAACATCAAACCACGAATTTAGAAATCAGCAAAGAATAATCACAAAAAATATGTGTATTTTAGAACGTTTGTTCCCAGTTTTGTTGTGCAATTCTATAGTGTTGACTTGCGATAACAATAGTATCCTAAAACGTTATTTAAAAAAACAACATTGTTTTGAATAAATATATTACGAATCTCTAGAATATATCAATAATAGTTATCAAAGGTACCAGGATTACAATTTAGTACGCCAGACGCGCGTCTCGTCTACCTAGGACATATCAGTGACGCTCAAATCAAAATATTTATAAAGCCAAAGTACAACGTTGAAGAGCAATGAGGATCCAAAATTCCAAAAAGTTGTGCATAATACTGCTAAGGTAATGTATGCCTTGGATAAGAAAATCCTTCGTTTTTCGAAAAATTTACAATTTTGTAAACAGGAAATTTATAAAAATGACCACATTATTGATATTCATTTCAACACCGAGATGTTGACTACTGGGCTGGTCATACCCTCGGGGACGAAACGTACCTAAAATAGTCACTGCAAGTTGTTATTATTAGTGTATCATTGATGATTAAAAACATCAAGACTTTGTAAGGGACATTGCCCATAAGTTATATTGTTTATGACAGAAACATTAAAGTTACCATCTTTGACTCATCAAGAATGAGTAACAAACTTTAATTAAGGTAGCTAAAGTAGGACACACATTGATATTTTTTTAATACAGTGTTGATCTATTGCTATTTAAGAATTTTTGTTTACTTATTTCTGGACATTAATGACATTCTTACAAAATGTTAACGAATTCATCAGTGATAATAAGGGTATATTAGTTCACACATCATTGATACTAAACCTATATAAACTAACACACCACTGATGGGGAGAGCCTATGAAGTAACACACAACTTATGGAGAAGCTGTATGAATACACACACAACTGATGGTGAAGCGTTATTATTTAACTCTTGAAAATTGTTTTTTTTTTTTTTTTTTTTTTTTTGTTATATTTTTATGTACAGCAGGAACAGATATTTATTTGAATACATAAAGGATATGTTTTCGTATAATCAGACGAAACGATATAAAAAAAAGAAGATGTGGTATGATTGCCAATGAGACAATTCTCCACAAGAGACCAAATGGCACAGAAAATTTACAACTATATAGGTCATTATTATATTCCTTATGACAATTTTGTAATGTGAAACAAAATTTTATGTAGAGCTTGGCGAGTGTTCTTAAATTTTCACTTGCCGTTTAACTATACTAACGAATGAAGGTAAGTTTAAGTGGAAATATGATGTCTTATAATAAAGGTGTGTAGATAATTTGCATTGGCGGTATGAATGAATGTTAGCACAGTATTCAGTTTTATACACTTTTTTTTTTTTTTTTTTTTTTTTTTTTTTTAAATGTTATAATATTTTATTTGAATTTTACATTTGTTAGAGATACAAGAAGTACCGGTACCTTATCCCGGCCTCGTTAACATTAGTATATAACATTTTATTGATAAGTTAGTACTTGTTAGTGCACAATATGTATATGTAGTAATAATGACATGTATGTAACTGAATAGAAATATGATAACATGATGTATAATAAATTCTAATTTATGAAATTAATTTAATTTTTGCTGCAACCAGATTATGGAATTTTTCGTATTTGCCTTCTTTATTTATCAATATTTCATGATATTGAAGAAATTCTTTTTTGAAAATTCCAAACATATTAATTTGTTTTGTTTTTTGTTCGGATATATAGTATCCTTTGTATACAGTAAAAAGAATAATTGTAATTAAATCATTAATACTGTAGTAACTTGTGTCGTTTATTTTGTATCCGTACAAAAGTGATTTAATTGATATGATGTGATGTCCTATTTTAAGTTTATCAAGTAAAAGTTTTATTTGATTCCAAAATGATTTCAGAAATTTGCATGTTAAAAAGTAGTGCTCATAATCTTCGATGACATCACAAATATTACATAGCGGAGTTTTAGTTATTTTCCAAGAGAAAAGTAATTGTTTGGTTGGTAAAATGTAGTGCAGAAATTTCCATCTTAACATTTTGAATTTATTATCTTGTATATAGTAAAAGATATAATTTAGCATTTGTTGTCTTTTGTTTGTGTTGTTTTCCAAGATAAATATGTTGTCCCATTTTTGAAATCCTATTGGTTTTTCATAATATCTATTTAAGAGGGAGATGTAAATGTCTTTGGAGGAAATGTTTTTAAGTGATACCATTTTCCCTTTTTTATCTTTAAATTTATATTCGGAGTCAATGGTGACTTTTGTTTTTAATGATTCTTCTTTAGTTAGCTCTTGTAACCACTGTTTTGGTATTGCTTTCATTAATTTAGAATATTCTGAAAACCAGTTAGCATGACAGGAAAGTTTATCTAAGATCATGTTTTGATTAAATTTTCCTTTATTATCAATAATGTCATTTAAAAAAAGAATTTTGCTGTTTATCCAGTTTTTGAAGATGAGACATTTACCGTTTAATTTGATATTTTTATTGCCCCATATAAGCTGCTGTCTTATTTGTTTATATGATAGATGATCCAATTCCTTTTCAGATTTTGTATTTATCCATGATTTGATTATTCTTAAGTAAAATTGTGGAATTAGTTCTTTCAGTTTATAGACCAAATTAATATTGGTAAAATTCATTTTAAATATAAGGAATTCTTGTCCAAATTTATCAAAATAAAATCTTGGTAATACTTTCCAATTGGGTGATAGATCTTCGTTGTCGATGAGTTTTTTTACCCAACAAATATTTATCGCTTCTAGATGTTTATCTATGTTTATCATTTTAAGCCCGCCAGCATGGTAATTTTTACTCATTATATCCCTTTTAACCTTTTCAGATTTATTATTCCATGTAAAACTGTATATTAATTTTTTAAATTTTGCTAGGTATTCGTTATCAATTTCGGTTACAGATGCAACATAAGTAATATTCGGTAAGATTAATGATTGAACAAGAGTTATCTTACCTAACATAGTTAAATTTCTTTTATTCCAATCTTTAATTATTTTTTCAGAGTTTTCGTATTGTCGTTGCAAGTTTAATTTTTTACACTCATTTTTATTAAGTCCAAAGTATATTCCCAAAACTTTTATAGGTTTTTGTGTAAAATTAATGTTTTCAACTTTATCTTTGCAGGACTTTAAATTGCCGAGCCATATTCCTTCTGTTTTATTTCGGTTAAGCTTTAGGCCTGAAAGTGATCCAAAAATTTCTATAATATTCAGAGTTAATGACACTTCTTGTTTTGAATTTAAAAATAAAGTGGTGTCGTCTGCAAGCTGGCTTAATTTTAATGTATGGGTTTTATTATCTAGTTTAATTTGAAAACCTTTAAATTTTTTATTTTGTCTTAATCTACTAGCTAAAATTTCAACAGCAATTACGAAAATTATAGAACTCTCGGGACACCCTTGACGGATTCCGCGCTCAATGTTGAAGGGTCTTGAAATCCAACCATTATTTAATATGCAACCCTTTATATCTGTGTATAACGTATTTATCCACCTCAAAAGAGATTCCTGGAAGCCAAATTTCTTTAAAGAACAATACATAAATTCCCATTCTAGCGAGTCAAATGCCTTTGTGAAGTCTAAAAATAGGATAGCTCCATCTACATTGAATTTTTCCGAATAATCTATAATATCTTGGATTTGTCTAATATTAAATCCTATATATCTGTTTTTTACATAACCGTTTTGATCAGTATGAATGATTTTATGCAATATTGGTTTCAGTCTTTGTGCAAGAGAGTATGCTATAATTTTGGTATCTACATTTAGTAAGGTAATTGGTCTATAATTATCTAAATTTAATGGGTCGTTTTTCTTGTATATAAGGGTAATCAATCCAAGTTTCTGAGAATTTGTTAATTCTTTTTTTTCATAGCAATTATTAAAACATCTACAGCAAAGTTTTGTAAGTTTGACCAGAAAGCTCTATAAAATTCAATTGAGAGACCATCGATACCTGGTGTTTTATTAAGTTTCATTTTAAAAACAGATTGTGTACATTCCTCTATTGTCAGGTTGCCGTCAATTTCATTTCCTTCGTTTGTACTTAATTTGTAATTTATTTTAGTTTTTTCAATATAATTTTCAATTTCTGTTAGATCAGGGTTAGTTAACTTATATAAATTGACATAATAATTTCTCCCCGTATCTAATATTTTGCCTTGATCTTCTGTTATTTCTCCTTTACTGTCCCTTATAGCAGTAATGTTTTTCCTTGTTTGTCTTGATTTTTCTAATCCCAAGAAATATTTTGTATTTTTTTCGCCCTCTTCTATCCATTTAACTCGTGATCTTATTTGTGCCCCTTTTATTTTATCTGAATATAGAGTTTGTAGCGTTTCTTCGGTTTTATTTATTGAATCTATTATATTTGTCAAATTATTTTTTCCATCCAGGTTGTTATCATGAATTTCATTCAAAAGTTTAAGTTCTTGTTCTAGTTTTGTAATTTCATCTCTTTTATGTTTAGCTTTTAATTTACAATGTTCTATAGTTTTCTCTCTTACTTCTATTTTAAAAAGATCCCACACGATTGCTAGACTTTTTTTATTTCTTAATTTTTTATATTTATCTATCAAAGTATTTATTTTTATTTTGTATGATTCGTCGTTAAGAATATTGTTGTTTAATTTGAAGTATCCCTTTCCTTTGTTCCCTTGACAATGATTAATTTTAAGTGAAATCGCTAAGTGATCTGTATATTGAATTGTTGCAGGTCGTATATCAGTGCTGAGTACTCTTGGTCTCACATCTTCACTTACTAGAAAATAATCAGTTCTACTAGCTACTTCATTATTTTTCCTTTTCCAGGTATATTGCGTTTTATTTGGATTTATAGCTCTCCATATATCTATAACTTTTAGTTTTTTTATCAGAGTTTTTAGCCCATTTGTCTTATTTTTTTTTTTTTGTTGATCTTTTTTATTACTTTTTCTATCTTTTATATTAAGCGTTTCATTCATATCACCGCCTATGATAATTATACCAAGACTATATTTTTCAATGACACTTAAAGCTTTTTTAAAGAATATATTTCTATCTTTACATGTGTTTGGGGCATAAAGGTTTACAAAGGTAAATATATTTTTATCGATTTATATGTTGATTAAAACAATTCTTCCGTCTTGATCTACATATTTATCTATGATTTCATACTTAATTTTTTGGTTGATATAAATCGAAACACCTCTTGATTGCGTGCTTCCAAAACTATGATATAAATTGCCCGTAAATTCTTTATCTATTGAATTGTTCGAAAAATGTGTTTCTTGTAAAAATATTATGTTGCATTTTTGTTGTTTTATCCATTCTTTTAGTCTAATTCTTTTTTCATATTTTCCTAACCCCTGACAATTTAAAGAACATATATGCAATGGATTAGTTGACATCTTGATTTTGTTTTTAAAAAAGTATTTGATACATGTATTTCAAATATAAAAAGCAGAATATACATACAAATATATACAGAATTCAGAGATAAAAATACAATTATATGTGCATCTCTAATGACAGTTTTAGCTTTGACTGTGTGAGTTGCTAGACTAAATATAATTACATGTACACACATACATTTAATTTCATATTGACCGACTTTAATAGGTTTCCACCTATTTCTATATTTAGAATTGTTAGCTGGTAAAATATATTGACCTTCACATGTAAAACGATTAATTCGCACGAGGATTAACTTTAATAGACTAATATATGCCCAAAATTAGTACACCAGAGATGTAGTCATCATAATTGCACACACCACTGGTGGGGACACCCTAAATTCACCCTGCATTGCTTGTGACACCATACATAAACAGACCACTGATGCTGACACCCTTTCAATTCACACTGCACTGATGGTGACAACCTTTTAATTCACACTCCAAAACGGTGACACCCTAAATGTTAACATCTATGATAAGACAACCTGATATAACACACCACTGGCCTTTACACAGCAAAGGCAAAGACCTTAGATTCTCAAGACCAATTAATTCACAATTAATTTGAAAATGTATAAAATAAACTGATCAAAGTTAAGACCATTAAATTCACACACCATTAATTATTACATTTTGAATTACCACACCCCTGACGGTGACTCCTTGAAATTGGGAATTAGTTAAAATGATGCCATAACTTCATACACTACTGATGTTGATAACATGAATCAGTGATGATGATGCTCTAAATGCACATAACAGTGATTGTGACATTTTAAAAAAATACACAAACCAGTGTCACAACATTGATGGTGACATGGTGAGGTGAAAACCACTGATGGTAACACCTTGAATTCAGATATCATTGATGTTAAATCCAAAATTTAAACACCACGAATAGAAACAGCATAAACTGGCGAATCACGGTAATGAAATTTTTAGCGTTTACCCCATTGATGATATCAAATTAAATTCTAACACTATCGATGATGACAACTTAATTTCTAACACCATTGATGATGACAAATTAAAATAAACTCACCTGCAGATGACGCCTTAAATCTACACACCACTGATGTTGGTATTCTTAAGTCATAAATCTTTTGACGGTGAAACTTTGAAATATCAAACCACTGGTAGCAACATGCTAAATCCAATCAACACTGAATATGACACCCTGTTTCACTTACCACTAACGACGACAACCGAAATGTTAGCACTATACCCCTATTTATAATCATGATTTTTGTTTACAGAATGGAAAATAAATTATAAACAATACAACTTCTATGTTATCTACGTGCATAAATAAACGTATTTTTAATGCCACTACAACAAGATCATTTAACAAAAATGCACGTGGATTTCCACAGGCAGATATTATAATGTTGATAGAAATAACCGACTGAGTACAAGTTGTAATACTATCCTTCTTGCAGATGAATACCATTTTCTATTTGAATGTAAAAAATATAGTCAAATCCGAGAAAAGTATATTAAACAGTATTATTGGAGAAATGGGAAACGTCATCTTTTTTTTCAGGGACAAGGATGGATACTGAAATATCTGTTTGATTTTAACGGGTTAATGTGAATTATATTTAATTCATAGTTTTCCAATTTTCGTGGGTTTTGTCGATCACAGCAAACCACGAATTTAAGAATTAACCGGAGAATAATCACGAGAAAGATGAGTATTTAAGTAGAATGTTTGTTTCCAGTTTTGTTGTGCAATTCTATAGTGCTGACTTGCGATGAAAATAAACCTACAACGTTATTTTCCAAAAAAAACAACAACATTGTTTTGAATAAATATATAATGAAATCTCTACGCAGTGATGTTAAGGTTGTTCGCCACATGAAAAGATACAAAATTACAGTGTTTTCAAATTCAGTGTCCAGTAAATAAATAGTTGTCTCCAATCATGGTAAAGTCGGTGTGTATAAAGACAATAGATGTAGATTTTGAAAAAAAAAAAATACAAATCTATTTTTAGACCAAGAGAAAAGGTCATGTGACCACCCGAAATAGAAAGTAAAATACTGACAAATAAATCGTAGTAGAACAAGGGCATGCGGATGTTTAAATTTAAAGTTTAAGACACCTTTTGGTAGCCTACGATCTAAAGTTCATTAAAAAATCATGGCAAAGTGTTGTTTTTAAAGATAATGCATATAAAACCAACTTCAAAGTCAAATCATTTCACATTTCGTGCTTTTTCGGAGTTTCGGACACATTTTTATCACTACTTATAATACCTATATTCTTTGCCATATGTTAGCGAAGTGTAATTTCAAATTCTCTTTCTGGGAAACCAAAAAATATCGACCTTAGTGGCCAGTATGCCCTTGTTCTACTCGTTTTTATAACCGACTCTTCAGAATTTCAGTTGAATCGTCGATATTAAAACGCTCAATTGACTTTCAATGTTCCAAACGAGTTACTCCCCTTTATTAACAGAGAGCGCTGATTTTCCTTCTAATAATCAAAATTAAGCTTGTTTTTCTGTCCGTATGAAATGTTTTCATTTTTCATAAATTCTCTCATCTTACAGTTACTTTGTATATGTTTGTGTTTTCAGCACAGTTGGATAAATAATATAGTTGGAAAAAAGGGGGAGTACAACATATTTCATCAGCGAATTTTGAAATCTTCGTTTTCATATCTTGTACAGTAATAAAGGCACTGCTAATTTATGAAATTTATTGTATGCAGTTGCAGTCATTCTTTCATTAATATGCAAATATAAAAATAAGACGATGTGGTCAAATTTCCATTGGCATTGACCATTCATGTTGACAACTACATGTATCCAGATAAGATATTCAAATATTGTGGAAATAAGCAAATATAATGATAGGTCATTGTACAACATTCATTAATGCAGTACATTCTATAAAGATAAATTAGAATCTAGGAATGCTTGAGGGGGCCTTCATTTCATACAAACTGTATTTTTAAACCTTTTCTGTTATTTACTGTTTTGCTGTTTTGCCTGATAATCACTACAACAAACAGACACTAATCAGCACTATATTCCCTTTTTATGTTTGTGCAGTGAGTATATAGTTGGTCATAATTATCCCTTTCAGACTCTGATACATGAATCATAAATTCTTGCTCAGAGAAATGTTGAATTTATTCTGGTGTACTTGTTGCATTGTTATTCTAATAATGTCATGTTCTCCCTAGATCATAAAAGAATAACCCATTGATTTGCAATTAGCTATATATTTAAATGGTCTGCTTTAGATACATTAATGAGCAAATACATTAACAAGCAGGGCACTATAGTAGCCAAGGCTTGTTTAGGCTTCTGACTTGGCCACTAAATATTTTTAATTGCAAATATCCATAATGATTATACTTATCTTTCATATTTTTCACAAGTTGGGCCCTATATTAATAATATTAGTTTTCCCCCTTGCTTTATACCCCTGTTATAATATTCAGCTGGAGAAGTTTTTGCATAGTCATATATATGTAATTTAATATCATGCTCAAATGAAAACCATTTTGATATATAGGTATAAGTTCAAAATCAGCATTATAGGAGTAATAGTGGTTCTACCCAGAATTGGTCTATCTGTAAAAAGAATTGGAAATATTGTCTAACATAAGAACACTTTCATTTTTATTGCTAAAAGTAAAGAAAATTACATTCAAGTTTTGAATAAAATACATTTGTAGTTTTACTATTGGCATAGACAAAGAATGTCACCTGTCAAGCTGTTGGTAAACATTTCCAATAAAACAGTGTAATATCCTAGAAGGAATAATGTATACTTCCTACCTCCTTAATAATGAATGATTTCCTACACATGTATTTTAATCACTGAATCCTTGTAGTACATGAATATCACATTGAATTTTCCTTTTCTATTCACATTGATTTATCACTGTTTATTCTCATGTAGCAATTTTGAAGTAATAATAACACATGATTTGTGAATATTTTGGAATCAATCCTTCCTTTTTAGGGTTTATCCAGTTGACATCATAAAAACTATGTTTTACTTCTAGTGTAAATATATAGGTCACTTTATCACAGCTTGGATATATTCATTTGATCTGAAATATAATAATAATGAAAATTAACAAATTATTGATCATTATGCATTTAACTCACTGTAAACAAGTCAACCACCATAATTAAACACAAAATTTCACAAAAGTCATGTACATTGTAGATGTTTCAAATAGTTATATATTGGAATTTTTTAACTAATATATAAATATACTATGATCATTATAACTTCTCCAAAGATTGTGATCAGCTTCATCATAAATGCTTGTTCAAAACACACTATCAGGAATTCATCCTGTCAACAAGACTTGTGAAATCAGGACCCAAGAAAATACATGTCATAATTACCATGTATACATATATGTAATGAAACTGTTTGTAAAATCTAATAATGTGCAGCTCTAAATTATTAAAAGTCTTGATTGTTTTGAAGTTTCTTAAAAAGTTAGCTGATCATATTTTAAAAAAGTGTTATTGTAATCTGACATGTAGATATAATGACAGCAATGAGCATGAGCTTGAAGTTATATAATTAAAGAGATGCAATTTGTTCAATTGGAATTTCTATAAATTCAAATCTAGTACCATATTCAAATTATAATCATTTAATGCAAACAGTTCATTAAATGAAATTATGGATTTCAAATTTAGTTTGAAATGACAAGAAAATTAGAGTTTAGGTTAAACTACTGATAAATTTATAGAACAGAATACATTTTGTAGTACAAATGTAAAAACTATCATTATTTAATCATGATTGGCAATCACACCTCATCTGCTTTTTTATACTGAAATTTACCTGTTTAGTCAATTCCAATTGATGACTAATTAATTTCAAAGTACAGCACAGTCTGGTCACATCCTGTATTAAGGAAAACAGAGAACACATGAATAATTGAAAAACTTGATATGCCAAAATTAAATCAGATAATTTATCCAAACAATCTTGATCAATCAAATAAATGATTAAAGATCTATACCTTTTATATTACCAGGCTATCTTTTTTGACACCTTTTTTATATATATATTTTCTTATTCATGCTATGATATGATAGAGGATATAAAAAAGGCATTTTCCCTTAAACTATGAATACTTTGTACTTGCTAGCTAGCTACATTTATATAATGTGCACACACACACAATGTGCATACCCGAGTCATTTTTTCCGTCAGGAACATCATCAAATCGTATGAAAATTCATAAACAGCTGACACGCACTTGCTTGTTCTGATGCCTTTTCAAGCTTTGAAATGACGTTGAGTGTAAGAATAAATGTGCTGACAACCAATAGAAACGACTACATGACGTCACAATTAGATTGCGATAGAATCGTTGAAAACTTATGGAGAACTGCCTTAACATTACTGCGTAGAATATACAAATAAAATGGTTAACTGCAATTTGTTATTATTACTGTATCATTGATGATTAAAAAAGCATTAAGACTATGTAAGGAACGTTGTCCATAAGTTATATTGTTTATGACAGGAACATTAACGTTCACACCTTTGACTCCTCAAGAATGAGTAACACACTTTAATTAAGCACTAGTAACCCGAATTTAGCTTGAACGGACAAAAACGTGTTAACGCTATTGAAAATTAGATTGATCGTCATTTGATAAAGATTGACAAAATTAAAAATTATATTTAATTCATTTCAATTCGTTTTAATTCACTTTAACGCCAGTCAAATAGATTTCTCTGCGGTCAATCAATTGAAATCAAGTTGGTGGTTAGATGCGTCAAACTAATATGCCATGCCCCCGTTAAACTATTTCAAATAGGCATTAATTCGTTTTAAACATGGATGAGACCCGGGCTTTTTACAGGTAAATCACTCAAGCAAAACAATCTCGATGTATCTATCGATTTTTGTTTCAAACTTTTTCGACTTCAGTTAAATGCGTATAGTCTTAGTAAGGCACATGCTTCACAATTTAAACAAACGAATGAATAATACACGTGACATGTACATATATAAGGAATTTAAATAAAAACATTAAAATACATATGCACACGCGGTTTAAAAATGTTTAAGTAACGTGTGGTCCTTTGCAACTATTTACGAAACTTTATGTATTTCTGCATATTTACCGTTTCTCTTTTTTCTGTTTTACAATATATTGTACTCTTACATTAAATGTAGACACAGAAAACTACACAGAAATTATTTATTGTTTACATAATTTATTTTTAAATTGATGTATCTTATATTTTTGGTAAACAACAAATATTCATTCCCTAGTAGCTGCATATTGATATATGGAAAAGCTTGTAATGTAAAACAATGTTTTGGTGAATAATAAAATCCGTGAAGGTAATGTTGACGTTTGTTGAATTTGATAAACAGTTAGTCTCTCTAAAGTTATAGATGAAGTAGCAGCTGAATTAACTTTTAAAACTGTGTTAAATTGTATTACCGGTCACTGGCGCCAAGCGGGCGTTAATTGTGGAAGAGAAGCAAATATCAAACAAAAATATTGTGCTCATGATTCTGTAAAGGGATTATTGTGCTGTCATGCATCGTGACGTACTTGCAATAAATGAACATGTATTCTGTATACATGAGATAAATTTTAGTCTGCGATAACGATGGGTAGGTTGATTTAAGTTTAACAACCTAGACTGGCTAAGTCGGCATTCTCTCACGTCTTCTAATGCATTTAAAAGAAAACATATATTAACGTTTGGGGCATTTAATATAAGTCTACTTACCAAATTGAAATGAACATTAAAATTGAAAAAAAAACAAAAATGGAGAGAAACAAGTCTGCATTGTTGCTCTCATATAATTCTATTTACTATATTTTAGCGGAAATTTCTAAGTTAAAACTAATTGCCGTGTGAATAAAATATTTCATCTAGGTGCTCTCGTTGAAAGTCGCGTTACATAGTAAAGTTAATTTCATTGGTCGGAACGTTTGCAAGCTTCCAATCCAAGTGTTCTCATCGAAATCCGCGTTCATGTTTTAATTCAATACACAATATGACGATAGTTAAATGAATTTCATTGGTCGGAACGTTTGCAAACTTTCATTCCAGGTGTTCTCGTCGAAGTCCGCGCTCTTCTTTTAATTCAATACACAATATGAAGTCCAATATGGAAAAAAACAACAATTTTAGACTCTACGATGTCCGAGTACACAAATAGAATTTAGAAAAATAAAACTTTTACGATTCTTCCAACACAACAAAAGTACATGTATCTATCTGTTTCGCCGATGAAATTTTTTTAATGTTTATATAAGAACCAGGATTTGTATACTTTGAAATTTATTCCTCGAGAAAATAAACTTGATTTATTCACTTAAATTAATAATTGATCAACTTGAACTTTGAAAAAGTTACAATTATACATCTTTTCGCATCCTTTAATTTAACGTAATTAAATTTAAAAAACTAAATAAAATTAGCTGTATTATTTAATTCAGATTCTTTATTTCTTATTAAACCAAGTTAACGGTACAAAGAAGGATAATTTTACATACAATAACATAAAGATTTTGCGCATGACAACTTGCACAAAACGAGCAACAAGAATGAGAGATTGGTGATCAACCTGAAGAACATACTTCTATATTGCTCATTCTAATTAATTTACACAAATTTTTCAAAACACAAATATTATTGGAAATAAAGTACCGAATTTCAAAACATTTACTCGATTTACATAGTAAGGTTTAAGAAAAGCTCTTCTACTTTCTGTTAGAGCTGTACAGTTTATAATATAGTGAAAATCTCTTGAGAGTTACAAAGTACACAGTATCTTTCCTGTCTAATAATTCTACGCCATCTACCGGTTTCTATAGGTAACCGATGATTACCAGTTTTAAACCTACATAACGTTATTTTATCTTTTTAAGATAACAAGTCTAAATATTCAACTTTAAAGTTTTTTTTAAATAGTTTGTAACATATTGCTTTTGTAGAATTTTCCATTTCTGATTTCCAAGTATGCTGGAATTGGTTAAAAAGTTCTCTGTTTAATGCTCAACTTTAACCATTTTGGATTAAAACCATAGTTACTCTGAATGAACCAAATATTTGAAAATCAATTTATTCAAGATATTTTTTTATACAAATCAACCATTCGAAAGTAAATCCACCATTTACGTTGAGTTTATAAATATATCTATATAGAATATTTGTCAATTTACTATTGGGACTGTTTACAATGTTAGACCCGAAAAAAACTACCATACGGTATTCCACATGTACGGTGAATTAAATTATTGACAAGCATACCACATCATATATTCGTTCGTTAATGTTTTAAATGATTTTTAAAACGTACTTATTGATAACGGCCCCTTGATAACTATATAACTTTTAATTCTAAATAATTATGTTTATCTAACATAGAATTATTATCAGCGGAGACATATACACACAAAGTCTAAACTGGTGTAATAGACAAGTCAGGAGCCTGTAATTCAGTTGTTGTCGTTTGTTTATGTGTTACATGTTTATTTTTAGTTCATTTTTGTTTTGTTATATAAATAAGGCCGTTAGTTTTCTTGTTTGAATTGTTTTACATTGTCATATCGGGCTTTTTATAGCTGACTATGCGGTATGGACTTTGCATATTGTTGAAGGCCGTACGGTGACCTATAGTTCTCAATGTCTCTGTCGTTTTGGTCTCTTGTGAACTGTTGTCTCATTTGAAAGCATACCACATCTTCTTTTTTTATGTTCATGTCCTTTTAAACGGAAACTCCGCAAAAAAAATCAAAAATTGATATCATGTCCATTCTGTATAAAAATCCTCAAATTCATAGATATTAAAGTTTTATTCTGTTAGACAAGAGATCACCATCGATTTTAAATTTAGAGTATCAATTCTCTGCGTGTCGCCATTTTGACCATTCTCTCCGTTTTTAACTACGATATGTCTATGACCAAAACCACAGTAGCCTAATGTAGTCGTAATCGCATGTCCATATCGTGTCAGTCGTACGGTTGTTTTATCCGACTTACTAACTTGATACGGAAAATGTTTTTTTTTTTAAGTAACCAGGGTCTGTTGTTTTTTACTGTTTATATGGGAAAGGTGAAAAGGTCATAGTTCAAAGTCATAAATATGCATAAATAAGTGTTTCGTGAAAATTGTTTTCGAAAATCTAATTTGTTCATAATTCTTTTATGTAATAAACTTATTTAAATAAATTCGGACTTTTCCTTGTCTGATCACCAGCATGTCTAAAGGTATTACTCCCAAATGTATTGTGAGGTGACACGTTCAGGTATTCAAGCGATTTCCTGTCGGACTTGCAAGTTCATGCATCGTTTCACTTCTGAGGGTATTGACTAGTGTACACGACCGATAACTTGAAACTTTCCATTTTGAACTACCAGGTGTATAATATACATCTCTGTCTTCCGTGTCCGATAGTGATTTACTAGTCAGTACTACTCATACGCTTCTTTATAAAAAACATTTCTGGTCTAAAGAATATTATTCATAAAAATCTAAATAATTTCAAAAAAAAAAAGATTTGATAAAATAAAAATCTGTTTACACATTTTGTCCAAGGGTAAATTTGGGGAAATGTAAGTACTCGTTGTCAAAAGTGAAGGACAGTTTGAAACATACAAGAATAATTGATTTAACAAAAGTATACGCACTTTTCGACCATTCGTTTATATGCCTGGATACAAAGTTACGGAACTATAGATTGTTGCAATTTAAAATTATATACATTTTTGACATTGAACATAAGAAAAAAACATACGTTTTGTTTAATTTGGGTTAAAAGTTTTGTAAATAGATTAGTCCTCGTATGACAACAATATGAAGTTATCATGGTATGTCGATGGACGAAGAGGAAGAAGAGAACCAATTTGAATTAAATACAGGTCGATATTTAACTTGCTTTGGTTCATCGAAGTTATAGACATAGTAAAATTACAGATTTCTATTTCAATAAGATTGTTCTCGAACAAAGGAAGGAATTCGTCATCACAATTGTTGGGTATAATGTATAATAATGTGAACATGGTTCTGAAAGTACATTATGCTAAATTTCCTGTTCCGACATGCATGTTATATACACTGGACGAACACTAATTATCCCCAAGGGATGGGAATATTTTGCTGGAAAACTATTGAGTATCAAATTTTCAAATTAATTTCTGGATTTATTTTTTTTCTTGGTATTCAATAACAGAAAAAAGAATAAACTGCTTGTCCGCTAAATAGGAGTATTATTGCCAGATAAAAGACTTATAGTTATATTAGAAAATAGGGAAATATGACATTAAATTGGTTCTGTCTTTTTTTTTAAACATCGTTAAAAAGATGTGTGTCTAAGGTGAACGACACAAGAACCCTGTGATACTAGTACGAGAGTATAGCATGTAAACATTCCTTCTCAATAATATATGGGTGTATTAGAAATCTTTTCATACAGATTGACAACTCATTGTCCGATATGCATGTAATATTTGCCACATGACGCCCATAGTTCTTTCTGCAATCATCATCTTATTCTTTGATATTGCTGTAAACATCGATGGTTCACACCCAAACAAAATTGGAGTAATGTACCTTCGGAGCTTCTCCGTGTTATACACTTGTGAAACTTAACATATAGACGAATTTTCGGTATTGAAATGAATCTACATCTCACAAACAGGATTTTTAAATAACGATTTTGAGTAATCACCTACCAAACCAATATAAACGTATGGCAAGATATAACCATGCAGGAATTTAGTTTTCGTCAGACGCAAGAACTCATCACTATCATAAACGTATACGTATATGCATGCAGTTTCAAATATCAAGAATTAAACAAGCGGTCGATGTCGATAGTCCGTTTTGTAACTGTTCAGAGTTATTGGAACTCTTTCTGATTGTGTTGACTTTAAATGCTTGTATGATAATTCTGTCGTTTATCTGTACAAGTTGCATGTCCTCTCCTTTCCCAACAAAGAAACTAACGAAACGCTACTAGTCTGCTTTCTCTGGAGCTCATCCTCAATGGCTCTTATACGTCAGGAAACTTTCCAAAAATGATTGTTTCAATAACAACGATGTAGGGACGAACAAGTCTAAATTCGTCAGTATCAGTTATGCATGACTAAAATGTAAGTTTTATTACATCTACTGTACTACGTATTTGGATTAATGACGGCTATCATGTTCAACATTTTACAAATAGTATCATAGAATTTAGAAAAAAAATGTAATGAATCCTCACACAAAATAATGTATTAGCTTAGATTTCTTATATTATATGTATATTCATTAATGAGATAAACGATAATTGGTATTCTTTTCACAAATAGTTCGTCTAAATGATTATCCAATGAATTTAATCATGAAAGAATGAAATGTAAAAAAAACTAAAAAAATCATGCATGTTGTATGTTGTATTTTTTTTTCAATTAAAAACTTTAAAAATGCGATAGTTTTACGATTGTTAGCATTTCAACACAGCCAGATTTGAATACAAGTTAAGAAATTCCGGTAAAGTATATCAAACAGATGTGCAATGGTATATCCTTATCAAATTGGGTTATATTGCATTTAGTTTTTATTAAAGATAACAAGTTGTTAATGTCTGTGTCATTTTGGTCTTTTGTGGATAGTTGTCTCATTGGCAATCATACCACATCTTCTTTTTTATAAGTACTATTTTTTTACTTCAAATTTGAATCTTTACGCCAATTGCCGCTAAGAAATTAATCAAAAATTGTTTCTTTTTATTTTTTTACACTTTCGGAATTACGAATCTGAATTTTATTTTCAATTAATTTACACAATTTAATTATTGTATCTTTATTCTTATTAAATCTTAGTGTATTAAATACGGCATACTCTTTCTGATCCTTTCTGTTTATCCTTTCCAAATAACAACATGCATACCTGTGTACGCTTGAACTCACACCTGTGGCTAAATATCTACAAGGTAAACAAATTGACCTCAAGCCGAGAAATATGCAGTGACATTTGCAAAATAATATACACACTTTGCCCACACATAAGTTGCATTGAAATGATTATCAAAATAATGACGGTAATTAGAACGGAAATATTTTTAGTTCAATATCAGTAAAAATGTTCAATAGATATTTTATGAAAAAATCTCAACAATAATTAATGAAATTTATTCGAAAATATTTACTAGAGATAATTTTATAGGAGTTTAATTCAATCAGTACAAAACGGTATATGCATATTCATTTTCGTTCATTGTCGTTTCCTCGGAGACGATATTAAGAATTGAACGCTGGACAGTCAGTGCTTGAATGCTTCCTACTACCTGATTGGAAGATATTACGAGACATGAATTATCAAAGTTTATTGAATGGTTAGGATAATCCAAACCTAGTAAATGTCCTTCAATCCCGTAGAGTATCGGATTTGTCCTCCCTATTTTAGCAATTAGATTTTGCCTGCTCATTAATCATGCATATTCATGATATTGGTACACAGGTAACTTTTATCTACAAATAGCCGACTCTTCTAGAGTTTCGTAAACAACAACGTTAAACGATATATACTACTTTATAACGTGTGACCTCACGTATGTGTTAAAATTTGTTGATCGATGCACGTGGCTATTCTAGTAAATGAATTAATCTACAAAGCGAGATTCATCAGCTAAGAGACAAATAGCCTTTTTGAAAGGCTAATACTTGTTCTTATATTGTGGTTAATAACTACGACCTTTGGTCAGCTGTGCGCTTTTAATTACGTATATTGTCGATAAGCTATAATATTTAAACAGATTTTATTTTTTCCAAGAATTCAACACATCGGGCTAAAACGTCAATCTCCCATACAGACAGAGTTGCCGTCCTTTCCTCCTCAATCACAAATACTTGATTGTCTCCGTTGTTAGAAGGAATATAAATTTAAAAATTTGCAAATGTGTTTTTTATGTCACGATGAACATAATTAGATGATAAGTAAAAAATCGCGGAATTTCCCTTTAAAATGGGCATTACAGATGTTCCAGACCATATGAGTATTTGGACCATACGCCTATGGTCATGACCATATGCGTATACTCATATGGTCCGGCCATACGCGTATGGTCCGACTGTACGCGTTTGGTCGGACCATATAAGTATAATACTCGTTTGGTTATTAACGGGCCGGACCAAATGAGTATTTAGACCATTTAGGTATTTTTTTCAAATTACATTATAACCGTTTCAATTATACAAAAACTTTATCTAAAAAACAATGATGGTTATATGACAGTTTGTTAATTTTATAATTCAAAAATTACGTAAAAAATAAATATTGATGCCATAATTAGTTTTCATCGCTAGTTACATTCTTGCATGTAGGCTTGGGTTGACATTTCCTTCACGTGGTATCATGTTGTATTTTTTTGCATTTGCTAGTCTTGGTAGTGCACGATCCTTTTCAGTTATACCTTTTGTTTGCGAGTGAAAAGCTAGCCTGTTTGCAGCTGCGTACAGTGATATCGAGGTCTTTGGCCATTTTGATCTCTACGGTGTTTTTAAGAAGCTCTTACTAGATCGCAAATTTCGCAAAATGACTGCAATACACCATATTCACAAGACATTTAAAATAAACTATGTTACTTTCTAGTAACTTCTTGTTACAGTAACAGTTCATTTTTGGAATTTAATTATCTAAGTCGAAATATTGACATTCACCCGTAATAACAAATCGGTAATGGACATCGGTAATGACCATCGCTATAAAATGTTTTTTTTTTTATAGTTTTAACAAGTAAGTAAAATAAACTTTGTGAATCTTCTATTTTTTATGTAGCAAATCTTTTCATCATAATATAATAATAATAAAATTATCTATATGATAGCGTCTTTTTAATTAACGGTCATACCATATGAAGAGTTTAGAAGTATTAAAAGTAAGCTGTAACAGAATGTTAATTACCCCGACCATATGAGTATATACCCATATGGTCATGACCATACGCGTATTGTCCAAATACTCATATGGTCCGGAACATAGACATATCATGATACATTAAGCTAAACATTTTAACTTATAAATATCAAATAGCGAAAAAATTATATATTTGTTCAATAACGACAATGTTGCTGCAATAGTTGCCAAAAACATCAACAATATTTTATTGAAAAGAAACGGCATTTTATTTCACTTGTTCTTAAAGAAAAAGATGTTTAATTAATTTAGTATACGGACGCTATGAATTTTGAATGTAAATGAGTAAAAATTTGTTAATATTTATATATTGTGTCTTATACGTCTCTCATTTATCTTTTTAAAGATTGATACATACAATGCAAATGTTTAAATGTTTTGTTTAATTCTGTGAATCTCATTTTATGTTTGTATGTGGCGAGACTTTAAAATAATAATAATTATAAAATATTGAATCTAACAATTTATAATTGAGTCAGAAAATTAAAACCAACAGTGTCAGAAATAAATGTTTAAGCTGACAATAATGTTTTACACTCAGCGGGCATTCAATATCATTGACATACTATATAGCACTAATCGCAATATACTTGTACATATATTTTGGACATCTTATCAGTAATCTCTCCAATGTTGAAATATATGTATTATAATTATTCGCTTATTAGGCAAATTCATATTCTACTAAGATATTTTCAATCATTTTAGTTTTGATAAATACCATTACAAATAACATATTTGTCTCAGTCTCCTGAGTGAGGATATTCGATTGATAACATACAATAAACAAGGTTGTAAGTTTAATGTGGATTACGGATTAAGATATAAGATGTCAAGCTTGAATTAACAAACTGAGGTGAATTTAACACGAATATGTATTTTCTTTTCTACAGTGTTTTATTTCCAAGTTCTTAATTTTCATTTGAACTAAACTAAATACGTTTTGACAAATTAAATAAAAATAAACATTATATTATTGAACTCTGAAATAAATACACAAAAAGCATGTATTATCTAAAATATATTTAGGTAGTAGAAATATAATAGGACCAAAGATTTCATTTATATGTTTGACCTTTGACCCCAAGCATCTCCATGGTATTCATGAATATACACATTTTGTTTGCCAACATTTTAATTTACTATTATAAATACTTGGAGACTTAATAACATACCTACCACAGCACAGGCATACACAAATTGAGCAAAAGATTTCAAAACTTAACTATTTGTGATAGAGTATGATCATTGTACATAAAAATCTTAGTTCGCACATGGAAATATGGGAAATTGAACTAATTAGCACGAAACAGTGAAAAACGGAATTTTTATTTTTCTATTTTTTTTTTTTACATATACTATTTGACCAATAATAACGCTGACCATTGATAATTTGTATTTTTGAAAAGCATTGACTTTGTGTGCGATTATGTCCCTTGTACGTTTACTCCATATCTTTATTTTCTATAAAAGCTTTTGTCTTGACAGTAAGTTGACACGACTTAATACAAGTTAAACCCTTAAATTTAAGACACCAGATGGGAATACATAAAAAAGGAGAGCCAGTTTGGTATTCTTAAATGTTAGAGGTCAATTCTTCATGAAGAAACGACTATATGTTTTCTTATTTAGCATAGAATCATATCTTCTTAAAATATTTTTTCGCACAATGTCTGGATATCGGTGGACATGTATCATTGCGAAACCAGACATTTACAAATGACAATTAACATTTAGATTATAGCCATATAGTAGGACAGCAGTAAATGAACAAAAGACAAGTAAATCAGAAACATGCATGGATCGCGCAAAAACATGCAGGGGAACACCGGAGTAATGGGAGTTTGCTTCTTGCAAGACATTCGCCGTGAAAACAATTTGATATGAAGACAAGCCTTTGTTTCAACTTAGTTTTAAAATTTCCAACATTAGGCTGTTGCGGCCATGGTCAATGTTCTTAAGCATCACCGATTTTTCTTTCATTTTATTGTTAGCTTTCTGAAATAAATATTTACATATTATAGACTATATTTTTTATAATTTTTTTTTTTTTTAAATTCAGTTAAACACTATTTCTGATTTGCTTTTTTATAAATTTTAATTGTCTTTTTCTTTTTCTTTTTCTTTTTGAAACCCTGGTGTTGTATTACCACTGACCAGTTCAGTAAAGAAACAGCTGCTTCATGTTTGCATAAATGTGTTTGTAACCAATCTAACATGCTGTTAGATCCTTATTTTTTATTCCTTGTCTATAAATAGTCTTGATCGGGGAGGCAAGATTTAATTTGGCTAGCGTAAACTAATCGATTTACCTCATACTTTGAAGTTGAATGGAGATTGTTTTTAAATAAATGCCGTACCTTTGTATTTTGGTTTTCTGTCGGATGTTTCTCAATTTTAAATTGGGAAGTTTTATCATTTGTTTTGCATAATTATTTTTTTGGGCTGGCAAATCAACGATTTATAAATCTAGTCCTATGTGTGCTAGCGAAATGTCTTTAGTGTAATCTCAGAGTGTAATTTTTATTTCAACTTTTACGTTTGTGTCAGGACGACCTAAAAAGCAAAATTTTCTTGTTTTTTAAGAATGACATTCGTTACTTTGTCAAACAAAAATCGCTTTTATCTTTTACTTTTTTTTTTTGGCAGTTAAAGACCGGTTTCTTAAAAAAAACTTTCATACAATCGAATGAACGAAGTATAAGCTTCGGGAAGGTAAGGGATTATAACATATTTTTCGTAATTCTGAAAAAATCGAAAATTGACGGTAGTTAATGGTCGAATTGAAGCTTGATACCTACCACAAAATATCAATGAGCTAAAAGAATTTCATTTTAGTAATCTGTGGTGTATTTATGATGGCTTGGTTTGAAGCGAGAACAGACGAAATATGCTAACTAGTGCTGCTAAACTGAAAAACGGTCGTCTTTCCCGAACGTCCTGATCAACACGCCTTCGTAATCGTAAATACTGAAAATGAAGGTGAATTTTTTTTTTCGTGCACATATATTACAGTTTGAAACAAAATGCAATCTTTGCTTCATAGATATCTACTTTTATTTGACTTGTCTGCCTCCGAAACATTTACTCGGCAGTTTCAATAAAGTTATTTTGTTCATATTTTGTACAGTGGTAGATAAAACGTCTATGACATCGCAATCCCACAGAGTCGCTACATTATATGTTAACCTTCTAGGACTATTCTCAAAGAAAAAATCGGTAGTTTTTATCGATAGATTTATTTTTCGATTTTTATCGGATATAATAGTTATTTTGAAAAATACAAACGATAATCATTCCTTAAAATTTCGTATGCATCATAAATCAAGCTCCGGCAACTTTTGACTTGTTCTAATATAAATAGTTATAATTTTCATCGGAGAAAAAGATAGATATATTTGTTGTGGTTGGAAGAATCGTAAACGTGTTATTTTTCTAAATTCTCTTTGTTTAATCGGACATCGGAGAGTCTAAATTTGATTTTTTTTGCCGAACTGGACTTCATATTGTGTATTGAATTAAAACATGAACGCGGACCTCGACGAGAGCACCTTGATTGAAAGTTTGTAAACGTTCCGACCAATGAAATTCATTTTGATATGTAACGCGAACTTCAACGAGAGCACCTAGATGAAATATTTTATTTATACATATTAGTTTTTATTTAGAAATTACCGCTAAATAAAGTTAATAAAATTATATAAGAGTAACAATCCTTAATTGTTTTTTTTTTGCCATTCTTGTTTTTTTTTAACAAAGTTAACGTTCATTTCAATTTGATAATAAGACTTATATTAAATGCTCCAAACGGAAATATAAGTTTTTGAAATGCGTTAGAAGACGTAAGAGAATGCCGACTAAGACCCAGTCAAGATAGTTAATAAAGTTAAACCTACCCATCGTTATCGCAGACCAAAATTTATCTCAAATTATTAGACCCCGTTCACACTAGGACATTTTTATCGATTTAAACTAGACCGGTTCACTTTAGATCGATTTAAGGGTCAATGTGAACGCTTTGAATCGATCTTCAATCGGTCTGAACTAAAACACCAAAAGAGGTAGTTTAGTTTGAATCGATCTAAAGTAAACCGATCTTACTTTAAATGTGAACGCAGAGATCGGTTTAAACTAGCACGATTGAATCGAAAATAACGTATGCGCATGTACAGCGCCAAAACTATCTCAGAGGTTCAATATTTAATCCACATTTCTCTGTTTACAGACATTTAAAACAAACTGAAAACATGTTGTCTTCGCCATCTCATAGATTTGCAAAATCTGTGTCTTTTTTCCTTATGATGATTTTTTTTTCTTTTCAGGAACCGCAATATTTCGCCGTGTTGTAACTTCGTTACTACAGATATTTTTTTTTCAAAATTAAAGAAAACGGCAATATTATCTGTACCAAAATGTTAACTTCTAATTCAAAAGAAACAATAACTTTGTCCATTTTTTTCAAGTGTGTGTGTCAGAGTATCAATAGATGAATTTAATAAATCAGTTCTATTTATACACAATGTTTACAGTTTTACGGGTAAAAAGGTTAGATCGATTGCGTTTTTGATTGTAGTGTGAACGCAGTGGATCGGTTTAGACTGATAGAGATCGTTATGATTAAAGATAATGTGAACGCTAACTGGTTTTATTTAGATCGACTCAAATTAGATCAATTAAAAAAATGCTAGTGTGAACGGGGTCTAACAGAATAAATAATGTCTGTGTAGTTTCCGTGTCTACATTTAATTTTACGAGTACAATATATAGTAACACAGAAAAAAGAGAAAACGGTAAATATACAGGAATACATAAAAATTCGTAAATAGTCGCAAAGGACCACACGTTACTTACATGCCATGAGTTTTCATAGCACTTGGCAATTTTTGAAACGCATATATATGTGCGATAAAGATCTAGTGCATTTGGGCAAATCAAAATTATGTTATACATCTTACTTTTTTATTTTCAACAGATTCACAAGCTTTGCATTTTTAAACCGCGCGTGCATTTATATTTTAAATGTTTTTATTTATAAATTCCCTATGTATGTACATGTCACGTGTATTATTCTTTCGTTTGTTTAAATTGTGAAGCATGTGACTTTACTCAGACTATATGCAATTAACTCAAGTCGATAAAGTTTGAAACAAAAAACGATAGATACATCGAGGTCGTTTTGCTTGAGTGATTTACCTGTAAAAAGCCCGGGTCTCATCCATGTTTAAAACGAATTAAAGCCTGTTTGAAATCGTTTAACGGGGGAGTGGCCTATTAGTTAGACGCATCTAACCACCAAATTGATTTCAATTGATTGACCGCAGAGAAATCTATTTGACTGGCATTAAAATGAATTAAAATGAATTGAAATGTATTAAAAATAATTTTTAATTTTTGTCAATCTTTATCAAATGACGATCAATCTCATTTAAATAACGTTTTTGTCCGTTCAAGCTAAATTTCGGGTTACTAGTGGTTTTATACATTAAAAACAGTATTGTTCTTTTTCAAATAATGACTTCTTCGTTTAGAACAATGAATTGCATTCATCTTGAATATATCAATAATGAAAGCATACATAAGTTCACACATCCTACATCCTGACATCCTCATTTCGCACCTACTTATGGTGACACATAAAATCTCAAATCATTGATGGTAATTAGTACACCGGATGTAGTCATCATAAATTCACACACCACTGATGGTGACTCCCTAAATTTACCCTACATCGCTTGTGACACCATAAATTAAAAGACCACTGATGCTGACACCCTTTCAATTCACACTACTTATGCTGACACCCTTTAAATTCACACTGCACTGATGGTGACAATCTTTTATTTCACACTCCAAAACGGTGACATCCTAAATGAAAACATCTATGATAAAGACAACCTGATATAACACACAACTGGCCTTGACACCACAAAGGCAAAGACCATAGATACTCAAGACCAATTAATTCCCAATTAATTTTAAAATGTATAAACTATCTGATCATAGTAAAGACCATTAAATTTACATACCATTGATTATCACATTTTGAATTTCCACAACCCTTACGGTGACTCCTTGAAATCGGGAATTTGTTAAAATGATGCCATAACTTCATACACTACTGATGTTGATAACATGAATCAGTGATGATGACGCTCTAAATGCAGATAACAGTGATGATGACATTTTTAAAAATACACAAACCACTGTCACAACATTGATGGTGACATGATGAAGTGTAAACCAATGATAGTGATACCTTAAATTCAGATATCGTTGATGTTAAATCCAAGATTTAAATACCACGGATAGGAACAGTCTTATCTGGCGAATCACAGTGATAAAATCTTTGACGTATACCCCATTGATGATGTCAAATTAAATTCTAATACTATCGATGATGACAACTCAATTTCTAACACCATTGATGATGACAAATTAAAATAAACTCACCTGATATTGACGCCTTAAATTTACACACCACTGATGTTGGTATCCTTAAGTCATAAATCTTTTGAGGGTGAAACTTTGAAATATCACACTATTGATAGTAACACGCTAAATCCTATCAACATTAAAAGTACGTCACATCCTATATTAGCATACCACCGACGACAACAACCAAAATGTAGGCACAATTTATGTTAACACCCTTAATATATGAAGGACTCTAAAGTGCGATGGTACTCTAAAGCGCGATGGTCACGCTATAGTGCGATGGCCTACGCTAAAGTACAATGGTGTATCACGCTAAAGTGCGACGGTTGTGTTTTGCTAATGCACGATGGTTTATCATGCAATGGATCATAGGTTAGGGGATTAAAGTGCATGCATTTAAAAACAAATAGTGTTTTTTTTTTATTTGCAAAATCTAGTATATACATTAGCTAAGGTATAACATGTGTGATAGACTTGGTTAAAATTAACCGACAGGCTTAAGTGATTGTTTGTAAATTTAAAAGACCAACCAAGTAAAAGTTACTAAAAAAGTCACTTAAGTGTCACAAAATACTGCAGGTCCTGTTAAATGAATTTTTCAACAATTCGGGCGCATTGTTATTGTGATTATTTGTGTAGCTAGCCGTACACACAATCTATCACTACTATGAACACCCCCTTACCGTCGTCACATAAGTTACAAATACCTAAATAAAATTGACATTGTTTTAATGGGACCCTAAGTAGACTGCAACGTAAACAATGATTTTAAGTATCTGTCCGTTTCGAATAGAAGCAAGATACAGGAAACAGGATACCTCTGCGTATACTCTTTTAGTTCGACAGGTATATAGAAATGTTGTCAAAGGACTATGCTGTGCAAGACACAAGTCATTCTTCCACCACCCGAAAATAAAAACATTTGTTTTATCTGACTTAGCCCGGTTAGGTTTAAAATTAAAAAAGCACATTCCGGTTTAAAAGTTGTTAATCAAATATTCGTGATGTATCTTTGGCATGTACATAATTTTTTGATTTGTATAAACTACTGTTATCGTCATAATCAAACTACGTTTTTACATCTATACTTTCGCGGACCATCGGACTTTAGCGTATGTTAGCATTGCACATTAGCATAGACCATCGCACTTTAGCGTGATCATCGCACTTTAGAGTCCTTTGCATATATAACCCCAGTGATGCTGACGCTCTAAAACCAATCACCACTGAATATGACACCATACACATTTAACTCTTGATGATTCAATCAAATACTGCACACCAGTGATGTTGCCATCAATACTTCAAGCACCACTAATGTTGATAACTTTCATTTACACAATACTGATGTCACCCTATCTTTAGCATATCTAATAATGACATACAGTAATTTCACTTACAAGTAATGATGACACCCTTAATACTCACACCACTGATAATGAAACACTTCTAAGTTCACAAACCATTGAAATATTTACAAAACTGATAATTTCATATTCAATTGGTTGACTTGTAATGGTGACATCACTTATTCTCACCCCACTGAAGATAACACCTTAAATTCATAGTTCGTTATCTGGTAACTATCGGCTGTGAAATGGAAGCATGTGACAATGTGATTATAGATATTATCATCTAAGTCTGATTATATTATGTGTTTATTTTGAATCAGTACAAAATCATGTTTTAATCAGACCGGTTTAATGGACAACAGATACTGCTAGAATTAAAATAAATAGTGTTATTATTTCAATCGTCAAACTGAATCAGATAATAAACATAAAAAAGATTTTTTTTTAAATTCTAACAAAAAGATAATTTGTAAACATCTGATTTTACTTGAAGTTGATATAATCAATAACTTAGATCTAATATTAAAAAAAAATTATCATTATAAAATTCTTGATTAAATTACATACAATGGGTTTTGTTTTTGTCCTTCTGCATCCTTCATACATATATTTTTTTACATTAAAACAGCATTGTTTTTTATATAATAATTTTGCTCAATGAATATCATTTATTTGTTGTTTATCTAGAACATATAAATAATGAAAGCATACATAGGTTCACACATTATAAATCCTCACAATCTTATTTCGTCCTAAATCAGTGATGGTGATACCCTAAATTCTTTCACCAGTGATGATTTTATTATAAATTCATACACCAATAATGGTGACTACCTAAATTCAACTATCGTTGATGGTGACACCATAATTTAACAGACCACTGATGGCGACACCCTTTGAATTCACACACCACTGATGGTGAAACCCTTTAAATTGACACACCACTGATGGCAAGCCACTTTCAATTCACACTCCAATGATGGTAATATCCTAAACACAAACATCAATGATAAAGACAACCTAATATAACACACACAAGACCGTTATATCACTACTTCAAAGATCTTAATAGTGACACCTGATACTAAAACGACCTAGATAATCAAGACCAATGAATAAACACACCTCTTATATAAAAAAAGTGTGTATAAAATGACTTTTCATAGTCTTTACCATAAATAAACACCAATGATAATACATTAAATTAACACACCACTGATTATCACATCTTGAATTACAACATCACTGATTTTGACATTTCTAATTTCACAGACCATTGACAATGAAGACAAATAAATTCACACAACACTAATTGTTTACCATTAATATTTACACAACAAAAGGAAAATCACAAAATAACTGAACATTCATGAAAATTCAATCGGAAAGTCCATAAACACATGGCAAAATCAAATAACAAAACGCATCAAAAACAAATGCAAAATAACTGTCATATTCCTGACTAGGTACAGGTATTTTCAAATGTAGTTAATGGTGGATTGATTTATAGCACTAAATCTCTCATTTTCACAACAGTCTTATCAAATTCCGTTATATTTACAACGAGGCGTGAAATAAACAGACAAAATAAATACAATAGTCAAAATATGGGAACAGCAGTCATCGCTGTGTTACAACAAACGATTTTACAAAAAAAGCACACATTCATCTATCAAATTAAAAACACATTCATTGCTTCGAGTATCTGACGTCATAAAATTTATACGTCACATAGGAATTTTTTTTGTCGTTCAATGTTTACACAAAACAATTTTATAATTTGACATGGGAAATGTTGGCATACAGGGTTAAAAATCAAAATGTTAGAATTATTTAAAGAAATCGTACGAGATTTAAAATTGTCAAAAATTTCTGTAGAATTTCTAAGAATCCAAAAATGGTTAATACCAATACTCGATAAAAATAATTTTGCCGTTTGTTGTTCAACGTATTTTCTCATTTATATTAGAACTGAAACATTTTGACATTTAATTTAAGAATAACATTGCATATACAAAACACACCCGCACAAACAAAACGTTCTGCTCAGACACTGGTGACGTTTTACAAATTCTGAGTAGAAGCTGCCCGCTTTTGAATATCGAATAAGTTAGGCAATGAATATCCCATATGCAGCTGAAGTTGATATATTGCTACTAAGGTGGTGTTGATGACACATAAAACTGATCCACTAATGGTAATATCCAATAATCCCACTTACTGAAGAAAACATCTTCAATTCAAACACCACTGAAATAGACTCTTTCAATTCATCCACCAATAATGGTGTTAACCCTCCTTCAAACACCACTGAAAATGACACCCTCACTTTAGACAATAAAGATAAATTAATTCACAAAGCAGTCATATTAACGTGATTAAGGGTGACCCTTAAACTAGCAAAGAGAGTATGATGATGTCCTAAACTCATGCACTTCTGATGGAGACAACTTTAAATATTGTAACAATTTTGCGCCTGTCCCAAGTCAGGAGCCTCTGGCCTTTGTTAGTCTTGTGTTGTTTGTAATTTTAGTTTTTTGTGTACAATTTGGAGTTTAGTATGGTGTTCACTATCACTGAACTAGTATATATATATTTGTTTAGGGGCGAGCTGAAGGACGCCTCCGTATGCGGGAATTTCTCGCTGCATTGAAAACCTGTTGGTGACCGTCTGCTGTTGTCTGCTCTATGGTCGCGTTGTTGTCTCTTTGACACATTCCCCATTTCTTTTCTCAATGTTATTAACTCATAATCATGATGCCTAAACTCAAATACATGTGATGATGACATGGTAAATTTGCAAACCACTATTTGTCACGCCATTGATGATTAAATGGTAAATTCGCAAACCACTGATGGTCACACCATTGGTGATGACATGGTTAAATGGCAAAACACTGATGGTCATAATATTGATGATGACATGGTAAATTCGAAAACCACTGACGGGAACACCATTGATGGGAAAAGGAAAATCCGCAAACCACTGATGATCACACCATTGATGAGGACACGGTTAATTGACAAATCACTGATGGTCACATCATTGATGATGACATGTTAAATTTGCAAACCACCAATGGACACATCATTATGATGACATGGTAATTTGAAAACCACTAATTATCACATCATTGATGATGACACGGTAAATTTGCCAACCACTGATTGTCACACCATTGATGATGACATAGTAAATTTGCAAACTACTAATAGACACATCCTTGATTGTGACATGGTAAATATACACCTCATTTATGGTGACATTATGAATTGAAAACCAATGATGGTGACACCTAAACATCAGACTACATCGATGATTTAATTAAAAATTAAAATACAACTGATACAAACAGCCTATATCAATGAATGTGGTAACAACCTTAATCTATACACTAGTAATAAAGACATCTAAATTTCTAACATCATTGATGATGACAAATTAAAATAAAACTCACCTGATGATGACGCCTTAAATTTCAACACCATTGATGTTGGTATCCCTCATACAAACACTTCTGAAGCGTTAAGCCCTGATATATCACACGACTGATAGAAACACGCTAAATCCAATCAACACTAAAGATAACATGCTGAATTCATATACCACTGACGACAACAACCAACATGTTGGCAACACTGATGTGAACACCCTATATATATAACAGCATTCACGATGACACTCTCAAATCAAATACCACTGATTCTGACACCTTCAATTCAATTAACCACTGATGACTACAACAAAAGTTTGCACATCACTGATGTTGACATCTTAAATTCAAGCATCACCTAATGTTGATAACTTACATTCATACAATATTGATGATAATATAACTTACATTTAATCTAATGATGACATTCATATTAATATCAAACATCATTTGCCTTTCCCTGGACCAATGAGCCTGTAAACATAGGTGATCCCTTACTTGCTTCCCTGGGCATTTTAGGGTTGATGTAACAGGTGATTAATAATAAAATATGTTTAAAATTTGTAATTAAAAAAAATATATATCCCACATCAGTAATGTTGACACCCTCACTGCATACATCACTGATAGTGAAACACTTTTAAAGCAAAAACATAGAAAGTGTAGCTCATGAAATGGACACAACACTATTTTTTACTTTAATAATTTACACAACAACTGATAATGGCACATTCAATTGATCCACGAACAATAATGATATGCCTTATTGAAATCCAACTGAAAATAACACCTTTAATTCATTAGCCAACTATGGTAAAAAAAACCTGCTTTACACAACACTTATGATGTCATCCTCAATTCAAACACCACTAATGATGACGCCTGCTATTCATCATTCATAATGGTGATAATTTTAATTCACCCACCACTGATTGTGACTCCCTCAATTCGTTCACTAACATATGGTGATATCCCTTATTCCCATACAAATTATTATGACTCATTCAATTCCACTCCCAATCATGGTAATATCACTAATGAAATACAACTACTGATGATGACTCATTCAATTCATCCATCAATAATGATAATATTCCTAATTATTTGAGCACTGATGATTACTCCTTTTATTCATCCCCCTTAACTGATGATATCAATTCATCAACTAATAATGGTGATATCTCGAATGCACACACTACTGACAATGACTGATGATCACTCCATGGAAATATCCCTTTCTCACGTACAACTACTGGTGTCTCTTTCGATTCATCTAACAATAATGGTGATATCCATAATTTACATTCCACTGTAATGACTCCTTTATATCATCAACCAATAATATTTCTGATTCTTGCACCAAATGACTCCTTTTATTCATCTAGGATATTCCTATATCTCTCAGGTTGATGATAGCTCTCTCCATTCATCCACCAAAAATGATTATATCCATATTTCACACACCACTGATGATGACTTCTTTCATCCATCCACAAATAATGCTAATATATATTTTCAACACGTAATTGATGTGGACTCTCAATTCAGACAAGAGCAATGTTGATATCCGTAATTCTCAAACAGCATATGATGACTCCTTTATTTATCAACCAAAACAGATGATATCTTTAATGCACACGCCACTGATGGTGACTCTTTTGAATCAGCCATCATGAATGGTGATATTCAAAATTATGGCTTACTATATGATGACTCATTCAATTATCGACCAATTATGGTGGCAACTCTAATTCACACACCACAGATAATAATTCCTTCAACTCATTCAATTGTTATGATTGTATCCTTAATTCTCATACAAGATGGGGATATCAATGCTTCAAACACTACTGATGATGATATATTTGATTTAGCAACCAGAAATGGTGATATCTTCAAATCACACATCAATGATAACGACTTCTTTCGATACATTTATCAACAATGGTAATTTTCATACTTCACACACCACTGATGATGACTCCTTGCATTCACTTACAAATAATGCTGATATTCATTATTATCTCAGGTTGATGATGACTCCCTCAATTGATCTAACAATAATGATGATATCCTTATTTTACACATGATAATAGCTCCTATATTCCATCCATCAATAATGGTAATATCCCTTATTCTCAAACAACTTATAATGACTTATTCAATTCTTCAACCAATTATAGTGACAGCTAATGGCTCCTTCAAATCATCTACCAATAAAAATGATATTCCTAAATTTTCTACGACTTTCGGCTCCTTCAATTCATCCATAAATAACTGTGTTATCCCAGATAAGCTCACCACTAATGCTGATACCTTCAGTTCATCAATTAATAATGCTGATATCCCTTATTCACATAGTTACTATGATGACGCCTTCAATTCATCCATCCATAACGATGTTATTCCTAAAGTTTACCCCTGACAATGACAACCTTAAGTTATACGTATTACATAACTTTGTCCACTTTATGACATAAGTTTAAGTCCAATTTATTCTTGATACATAGTCATGAATCTGAACTACATCTCCGACATTACTCTTCTGTGTATTTCGACCTGTTTATTGGTAATGTTCTCTTAGTGAAGTTAAGTATTCATGTTTCCAACTTTTAAGAAGTTTTTTAAACTTCGATTGTCTACTCACGGATTTATGCGTTATTTCGTTGGTTCCTGGTTGTAAACTACAAACTTGAAGTCCGTTATACAATAGCGTTCTGATTCGTGTTCCATATAATAAAAGTGACGATTTGAGGGGTTCGTCGTCCGTTGGATCCGATGAAATGTATATCCTATTAATCTGTCCCACAATTCTCAGAACCAATGTGCTCTTTTCGGGTAAATCAAGTTGTTCCATAAGAGTTAAGCTTCTCGGTGATGACTTTTGTTGCCCACTTTCTTTTGATCCCGCAACATACGTAGACGTGTTGTCATAAATCATTATTGTTGGGAGTGACTTTCTACATGTAAAACGATGAAAGCTTAAGTATTCTGTGATAAATTCTGTACAATTTATAAGTGAACTGCTCTTGTACTAGCACAAGTAAACAGACATATGTTTACTATATATATATATATTGTTTTCCCTCCGGATTATATGATCCGTTCATCCTATATTGACTCTTGAAATTCCTGTTAGTCAAATGCGTTTTGTTTAAATATACTTTTTCACTTTTTTGGTCTTTTAGAAAATGTTGTTTGTCCTGTATTTAGACCCTTCGACAACGAAACTTATTTTACATGCACACGTATAATAATTGCAGTTTTTATCCGACGCAATCATAGGTTTGAACGTAGTTGTCAATTCAGACTTGTTATATATTTTTTCGTTTGGGCTTGTATCATATTTTCCCTCCAGTTTATATGATATGTTCATTCTATATTGACTCTTGAAATTCAAGAGTCTTTCTTAATTTGAGGGTAAATTATATGGACTTCCAAATATCGTTTCGATCCCTAACATCGCTGAAGAGACATTTATTGTCGAAATCCGGATCTAGTGTACAAAAAAAATATTGACTCCTTATGTTAATGGCATAACATCTTAGCCACGAGTTTATTGTTTTCTGTTTAGTATTAAATTGATATTAAGATCCATTTTGTTACCTCTTGTGATCAATTTTATTTGGAAATCGCCAATGGCAGTCAGCAGGGTTAAAGAACATCAATTGTTCGACCTGTTAGTAAAATGCGTTTTGTTTAAATATACTTTTTCACTGCATTGGTCTTTTAGAAAATTTTGTTTGTGCTGTATTTAGACCCTTCTACAACGAAATTTGTTTTACATTCACACGTATAAAAATTTGCGGTTTTTATCCAACGCAATCATAGGTTTGAACGTAGTTTTCAATTTAGACTTGTTTATATATATATACACTAAAACTTAAGCCCAATACATTTACACACCACTAATTCTGTCTCTTGAAATTAACACTACTGATGATAACACATTCAAGTGATCCACTAATAATGATGATATCCCTTATTCACACCCCACTGAAGATAAAAAGTAAAATAAAATAAAAATACTTAACTCCGAGGAAAAATCTAAAGGGACAGGGTCTAATCTAGTGGCAAAATCAAAAGCTCAAACACATCAAATGAATATATAAGAATTGTCATGTTCCTGACTTGGTACTAGCATTTTCTTATGTGGAAAATGATATCTTCAACCTCGTTTTAAAGCTAACTAAACCTATTACTTGTATGACAGTCGCATTAAGTTGACAACAATGTATGAACAAAACAAACAGACACAATATGTAACAATGTCACAAATAGGGGTACAGCAGGAACACGAACCCCACCAAAAACCGGGGTGAATTCATGTGCTTCGTGAGGGTAAGCAGAACCTGCTTATGATTTGTTACACCTTTAATTTATTAATTTATTAGCACAAGAATGGTGATAACCCTGTTTCTTACACCACTGATGATGGTGATATTCCTAATTCCCACACCACTAATAATGACTCCCGCAATTCATCAACCAACAAATGTGTATATCTCTTATTCATATACCGATGGTCATAACTATGTATAACGTGGATCTTTCCTTATTTACCTGCATCAAATTAACAAGAAAATCGCCGCGAAGTGGTTTCAAATGGGCTAAACGCGAAATAAAGTATTCGCGAAAATAAGTTGGTTTACAGTATTCTAATCAATTCACCAATAACGGTGATATCCAGAATTCACATACAACTAATGATGACTCTTTCGGTGCATTTAACAATAATAGTGATATCCATAATTGGCATTACACTGTTTATGACTCCTTCAATTCATCCACCAATAATGGTAATATTCCTAATTTGTGACTCCTTGCATTTATCCGTGATATTCATAATTCTCGCAGGTTGACGATGACTCTACTCCAAATGATGAAAAAACATTAAATTTACTTGAATTTCATATTTTCCGGAATGGTGTTTAGAGGTCTAATGGCTGAATATGACAGTTGTTGTCCATTCGTTTTTGATGTGTTTTATCATTTGATTTTGCTATGTGATTAGCGACTTCCCGATTTTCCTCTTAGTTCAGTATTTCTGCGATTTTACTTTTTATGATACAAATTTTACATGCTTTTGACTATTATCACATGCCTTTCCTTAACGTTATCACATGGAATTCCGATGTTACGTTTTCAGTAATAACATAATAAAGTAGGTCTACAGAAACAAACATAAAATATACTGAAACTGGAAATTGAATATATTGAAAACAAAATGCAAAAAAATAAATGATATACTAAATGCATTTTTCAGAGTTTCCAGCATAGTTATGAAAGTTACTTAAAAAAATATTGTTTTGATACTCATTGAAGCATATGATAAAAAGATCATAACATGTCATTTTTCATATCAGATGTATTACCAGCCCTGTATCAATATCAGTATTCGAGCCTTTAGCTCTTATGCTGATGATACATCAGATATGAATAATCCTATGTAAGATTTTATATTATCACACCACTGATGATGACTCCTTCAAATCATCAATCAATAATGTTGATATCCCTTATTTGCACACCACTGACAACCTTTTCCAATGCGTAACCTCATAATGGTAATATTAATAATTATTAACCATTATTGCAAAATGTAAAGAAATGCCCATGATTTATAAAAGTAAAATTTCGATAACTGGTCATTATGAACGGAGAAATTGCTACAGCCAGTCATTACGAAATCTCAGTCCTGCATTACGTAATCACACCCGTACATTACGAAATCACAGTCATGCATTATGAACAGATGAAACAGGACATCGATTAAATCAAAATTTCGTTTATTTCTTAAAAGAAGTGTGACAGTTCTTATATTCTGTTAAACCTTAATATCATAAAGACAAGTTTAAATGATGCGCAGTGTTTTGTAACGACTTGAAACGGAAATATTGCACAGACTTTTTCGGGTACGACTTTCCATTATTATCACTGTTTCATTTCTATTGTTCAATCATCAGAATGCGGACTACTCAAGGCCATTACAACCATCCTTGGCTATTATTAATACATCGGGCATGTTACAGGGCCAATATGAAAAAGTCCATACATTAATACTATACTAACATACAACTGATTGTAACTTCTTCAATTCATTCAACCATAACGGCGATATTCATTATTCGTCAATTAATTATGCTGCACAGAAAAGCCACATGGATATTGTTTTTTTTTTTAAACTTAATATCATAAAAAAAAGTTTAAATGATGCGCAGTGTTTTGTAATGACTTGAAACGGAAATATTTCACAGACTTTTACGGGTACGACTTTCGATTATTATCAGTTTCCTTTCTATTGTTTAATCCTCAGAATGCAGACTACTCAGGGCCATAACAACCATCCTTTGCTATTAATAATACATCGGGCATGTTACAGGGCCAATATGAAAAAGTCCATACATTAATACTATATCAACATATGTACAACTGATCGTATCTTCTTCAATTCATTCAACCATAACGGCGATATTCCTTATTTGTCAATTAATTATGCTGCACAGAAAAGCCACATGGATATTCTCCTTTATCTGATCACTAGCACTAGTTATGACATCTCACATTAAAGCATTTTGTTTATTTGTTATACAATTATATAAAGAATATACTTACTGGTGTGACCGGTCATTTTTATTTAAGGTTTACATCTTATTCATTTGATATGCAATGTATATATTTTACCTATATTTATTCAACGATGTCCAGTTCATGACACAAGTGTTGATGAAAGTTATATAATTATATTACAGTATGGAGACACACCATTAATAAACGCTGCCGCCGGAGGACACCTGGATGTTGTCTGTTACCTGGCCAGCATTGGATGTAATATACTCGTCAAATCCAAGGTACCGTAACGAAATATATGTTGACAGGTTTATCTTATAGTTTGTTTATATGTGTTTTACATTGTCGTTTGGTTTTACACTTTAGTGTTTCTATATTTTCGTTGATTTACTCTTATATTTGATGTGCTTTCCTTAGTGGTAGTTTGTATCCCTGATTTGTTTTCTCTCAATCGATTATGACTTTCGAACAGCGGTATACTATTGATGCCTTTATTTAATACACAACGCAATTTGTAAAGTTGTATACAATTAAATATCATGTTACTCGCACTGAGAAAGGCCTCAAAGTGCGTTTGTCAGTTTGTTTTAGATTTATGAGTTTGACTGTCCCTTTTGGTATCTTTCGTCCCTCTTTTATAGTAATAGGCAGCTGATAGTAATCAAACTTATCTTTCTGAATCCATTGATATAAGTAGTTCTTTTTCAATGTTTTATATCATAGAAAATAATTCGTTTTGTATCATGACATTTCTGATGGAAGTTTGTATTTCGACGTGTTTACCACTCATTCTTTTCTGAAATATATGTCTCTTGTTTTTAATTGATGACACAATATTGTCCAGTGTGGCAAAGTTAAGGAAAATGTTGATATTAAAGATGTCAGTAACATTGTAAAATTTTGTGTATTTTGTTGATATTAATTATAATATATGCATATGTTGATACTACAGATGTCAATAACATTGTAACATTTTGTTGATATTAATAACGCAATATTGTCTAGATCATCACTTTAAACTAATAGACTCATTTGTGATATTATAGAACGGATCAACAGCGTTACATGGGGCTGCTCAGTTTGGACATCTTCATGTCACCAAATGGTTAATTGAGGAAGGAGGAATCAGTCCACTGGATAAAACAGATAAGGTAACATTTAACACTATATACTAAGTGTTCATTTATCAATGAAAAGCTATTTTGAATACTTATAGGATTTGTTGATGTAATTTAATTCTTGTCTATATTCAATTTTGATGAATTGTTTTTTATTTATGTACTGATATATAAACACTAGAAATAAAATACCACGCATGCAAATGCATGAGTAACTACCGGAATAAACTTAATAAGCAGAAAACAACATTCAGCCTCTACTGATATAATCAACAATATATCAAATACTCAAAAAACAAACACCTAACATGATAAACTACAAATATGTTAACAGCAATTTACATTAACGACATCGAGAATGTTTTAAATAAACACAAAGTCACCAAACAAACACATAACAGTTGCCAAATCCAGACATTAAAGACACACTACCTTTAATAGAAATAATAAGATACAAATTCAACATTATAACATATGGCAGTAGACAGATAAAACAAACTACAACCAGACATTAAAGACAAACGACTTACCAACACGGATTAAGATACAAAGTCTCCAATCAAACTCATTTCGTTATATAGAAAAAAAATATGTATAATAACAAATAACTACATAGCCATTGATATGTTAATGATGTTGTAAATTTCACCGAAATGGTAAATTGTTTTACTGATTGTGTTATAATTTATGTTTATCATTGTATTTTAATCTTGTAATACACTCAATTATGACCAGAGCGTTTCTTTATATAAAATACTGAAATTAAGAAATTCAGGGCAGTCATCAGGCATAAACAGCAACCATGCAGACACCAATTTGAAAGAAACAAACCCCTTCATCACTCAAAAAAATCACAATCCCAAATAAAATATTTGACGACCACCCAGACTTGAACAACCAGCTTTTACATAAACAATAATTGTGAAAACAGCCAAAAACTAAAGGGTCACCAGTCGGGCATATGGCATCATTCAGAAATCAATGAAAACTTACTATTAAGACTTATAATAAACCATCAGCCATTGAAAACACGACCACAAACCAAACACTTGACAGTAAGTAGGCAACTCAACACGAATTCTTAAACACACTGTGAAGACAAATTTCAAAAAATATAAATGATGAAAACTTAGTACTGCTGTAACGTGTCACAATTCAAACAAATTTTACAGTCAGACATTACTTATAATCAGTTTAACAAGTTTAATTACTTTAAAGGCACAACCACAAAGTATCCACCCCTTACGTATGTCAAACATACATACGATAGCCATCAACTAATGCTAGACTTATTGCACAAATTCAACCTTATATCATCATAAATAACACATGTACAGTCACAAATCAAGCATATGATCGATAACAAAAAACAATCAACAATTATTTGAAATTAAATATAAAGACAGTGTTCCTAATCATGCACATGATAACTACCAAGCATCACAACAGGAAACATGATTTAAAAAAGAGTCACCAATCAAACAGATAATAACTTCTATGCAAGTTAAAATCCTACAGCAATTAACATGAAAATAATGTCAAAAAGAATCACCAATCAATAACATTATAGCTATGAGGTAGTCCAACAGCTAACATATATTTGAAACTAATCATAAAGCAACTGTCACCAACCAAGTACATAATAATCACAAAGACCTATAACAACAATATGCTACTACTACTAATTATTAGGTCATACTCACAACACAGATAAGTAGTTTAAAAAAACAGTCAATAGCTAATAATTACTAATCAAACATTTGAAAGCAATCAGGAACAACCAACAACTATTTATAGTTAATTGAGAAAACACAATCAACTAATTTCAATCAGGTATCAAATTTAGAATACTGTGGATTCAGGATTCATTTATTTTCGTGGATTCCAATTTCCGTGGATAAAGGAAAACTTGTATGTTTGTGGATATTTCATTTCGTGATTTTGCTGAGGTCTGCATACAAACCTTTTTATAATTTGTCGTTCGTGGAACATTTGATTTCGTGGTTTATCTGTACCCACGAAATCCACCAAAATTGGTATCCAAAGAATAATAATCAATCCACAGTAATGGTAAAGATATAAACAACAACTTTCAGATACCAATAAAACAGGACAGTTATCATATTATATATCAACAATCAGAAGATACTTACTGTAAATACACAGCCAACACCTTATACTTACACAAGATAGTCATATGAACTACTAAGAAACATTATAGACTTTTTAGTAGAACCATAAGGCATTTCCAACTGTCGACCGACAACTTACGGTCACTAAGTAACACATTTCAACTAACAGGAACAATCAACAACATACAACCACTTGGTACTAACTCTTAATACACAGCCAACAATAAAATAAATCACTTATTAAACACAAGACATAAATCATGTATTTCTAACCACCAATCATATACTAAGACATAAATAAGGTATTTCTAACAACCAATCATATACTAAGACATAAATAATGTATTTCTAACAACCAATCATATACTAAGACACTTCTCCCCACAACTAACAGCAATCAATTAGAGATAAAACAGATATAAGTCATTCCCTACTTATACATCCCGTCAATGTGTTTGTATTGTCTTTCATTTTAAGCTGGTGTGTTTTGTATATACGACTTTTTGTATTTCTTTAGTTCTTATAACGTGACTCTGTACTTTAAAAGATCCCGTCAGTATGATATTGTTCTTTTCATGTCATTATGATATATTTCTATTATGAATTACAAAATACGTTGAACCACAAACGTCAAAATCATTCAATTGCGTATTGGAATTAGTGGATGCTTATAATTCCAATATAACTTTTGGACTATTTTAGATCTCGGTCTATTCCTATTACTTTTGATTTTTTAACCCTGTATGCTAGCATTCCTATGTGAAATTTTAAAATTGTTTGTATGTACATTGAACGGCAAATATATGTGACGTATAAAATTTTCTGACGTCAGACACGCGAATCAATGAATGTGTTTGTAGATAGACGTTTTGTGTTCTGTTAAATTGTTCCTTTTGAAATTGTTACACGATGATGACTGCTGTACCCATATTTTGAAAATTAGAATGGAAATGGGGAATGTGTCAAAGAGACAACCCGGCCATATAGCAGACAACAGCAGAAGGTCACCAACAGGTCTTCAATGTAGCGAGCCCGAACCCGGAGGCTGGACACTAATAAAATATTTATACTAGTTCAGTGGTAATGAACGCCATACTAAACTCCAAATTGTACACAAGAAACTCTTTAAAATAATACAAGACTAACAAAGGCCAGATGCTCCTGATTTGGGGCAAGCGCAAAATTGCGGCGGGGTTAAACATGTTTATGAGATCTCAACCCTCCCCCTATACCTCTAGCCAATGCAGAAAGTAAACACATAACAATACGCACATTTAAATTCAGTTCAAGAGAAGTCCGAGTCTGATGTCAGAAGATGTAATCAAAGAAAATAAACAAAATGACAATTATACATAAATAACATCAGACTACTAGCAATTAATTGACATGCCAGCTCCAGACTTCAATTAAACTGATTGAAAGATTATGTCTTCATAAAATGAATATCAGGCACAATCCTTCCCGTGAGGGTTTTAGCAGCATACCATCATAACATATATGAGAAGAACATAACCCGTATCATGCCAACAACTGGTTTTTAAATAAATGAGTTTAGTTCCGATGCAGAGACCCTATAAGTGAATTAGTATTAACGCCAAAATATGCAAACTTTAATGACCTGATAACAGTATCGTAACTATATCCCTACTTAATAAGTCTATTTAAAGGTTTTGTTAGCTTCTGAGGTGAATACTGACACTTTCGTGCTTTATAAAGAATATTTCCATAAAATATTGGATGTGAAATACCTGAACGTATAATAAGTCTGCATGTTGATCTATATTTACGAATGATGTCCTTATACCGATGATAAAATTTAGTAAATGTTTTGATTAGTTTGTGATATTGAAAACCCTGGTGCAATAATTTTTCAGTAATTCATAAATTTCTCTCAATAAAATCAAAAACATTGTTACATACACGAGCGAATAGTACAAGTTGAGATATATAAACACCGTAAGATGGTGACAAGGGAACGTCACCATCTAAAAATGGATAATTAACGATAGGAAATGAGAAATCATCGCTTTTATCATAAATTTTAGTATTAAGCTTTCCGTTAATGATATAGATATCAAGATCGAGGAAAGAGCAGTGGTCATTGTTAGTATTAGCTTTATTTAAAGTAAGTTCAACAGGATAAATTTCTTTAGTATACATACTGAAGTCGTCATTATTGAGAGCCAAAATATCATCCAAATATCTTAAGTTAAGTAATTAAGTATTATTAAATTTGTGTATCAGATGTTATGTCGATGGGTCTTTGCTGATTTTTGTCATAAATTGTAACTCATAGCAATACAAAAACAGGTCCACAATAAGTGGTGCACAGTTAGTTCCCATTGGAATTCCGATAAGCTGACGATATACGGAATCTCAAAAGCGAACAAAAATGTTATCTAGTAAAAATTCAAGGGCAAATATAGTATCAAAGCATGTCCAATTGACATAGTTTTTTTGTTTACTGCTACTAAAAAATGACCTAAAAGAGTTTGAACATATATATTCACATACTGACTTTTTAAAGGCCCATTTAATTAAGTGTGTGAATTTTTTCTTAATGAGAATGTGAGGCAATGTGGTATATAGTGGAACAAAAAAAATCAAAACTTTGAACAGATTCAAACTCACCAATATAAGCATGCAAATTATCAAGTACTTCCAACGAGTTTTTGACACTCCAAAAGTAATTAATTCCACTATTTTCGAAGGCCTTATTTGAACAATTTATTATCAAGTTTTTGATTGTATCAAGTGTACTGGTAAGTAGAATATATAATTCAGTAGTGGAACAAAGGCTTGTAGGCGAAATAAATCTATATTTGTAAGGTGTTTTGTGTAGCTTCGGAAGCCAATACATAGTTGGGACTTTCATTGTTTTTGGTTCTGCTTGTGAAGCGGTAGCTAAAAGTTAATGTTTGTTACAGATGTCGTTTTCTGAAAATGGAGTCAGTTGGAATGTTATTGAATTGGTCATTTCTTTTTGTAGAACCTCAATGTAAAATTTACGTCAAACAGTAATAATATTATTAGCAGCTTTATCCACCGGGACAAAAACAAATTCCTTGGCTAGTTCTGTTAGTTTATGTTTGATACGAGAAAGAGGTTTATTGTGGTTATTGTTAAGAGTAAAATTTTGACTATTTATTTATTGTGTCTGTTAACGCATCATTGTAAATATAACGGAATTTGATGAGACTGTTAACGCATCATTGTAAATACAACGGAATTTGATGAGACCGTCATCAAAGTGAGAGGGTTAGCGCTATAAAACCAGGTTTAATCCACCATTTTCTACATATGAAAATGCCTATACCAAGTCAGGAATATGACAGTTCTTGTCCATTCATTTTTGATGTGTTTTGTTATTTGATGTTGCCATGTGATTATGGACTTTCCGGATTGATTTTCCTCTGAGTTCAGTATTTTTGAGATTTTACTTTTTTCCCAACATCCAATTGAAATATGTTATGAAGACAGACTATCAACTAAGAACTATTTTTTGGCACATTTCACCTATCAGGAAGAACTAACAAACAATTACTTTACCTAGAACGAACAACTTGCTACGTCAAACAGGCATTTCAATAACAGCAAATGGACACAGCAAACAATCAGTAGTCACATATCAAACATTTGGCAGTAACCAGGTGCTGCTACAATCCAACGATCATATGAGACTAACTTTTCAGACACTTATGTGCAACCAATCTTAAGATTCTATCAAAAACTATGAACAGCCTCTAAAGACTACATTGTAAGATACAAATAACAACAAACATGCTCCCAAACACACGACTGCTATCAAAAATACCATTTATCAATTGCACAATCATTTCTCATAATCACCACTCAAACACATGACAAATATCAAGCACTACCAACAAAAACCAACTATCAGAGATTTAGTATAAAACAAGAGGCAACAACTTGCAATCACCACGGAAAAGCTATTTCTGTTTCGAGAAATACGAGGATTTTGACCTTATGAACGTCAAATAACGTCAAAAATGTTGATATGGTGCTTATATATTTCATAAACCTTATATAGATACATTTTGGCTGTGAAAAAAATACTTTAGACGGCTTAAGGCAGAATTGATAATTTCAAAAAAATACTCAAATAGACAGTGGACCTGCAATCAATGAAATTTACGTTAAACCCTCTTTCAATTGACTTTAAAGTTTTGCAAAGTAACTAGTCGTGTTTAAGCTTCATGTTAATGAAAAAATAATACTCAAGCTCAAGGCCATCGTTGTATGGAAACAAAATGAAGTCATCAATGAACAAAATGTCTTATCTAAGAAGACACTTCAATTTCACGTTAAAGAATAACGTTGTTTTTATAAAAACCGGTAATACATACAGACTACATATATAATGAATAAAAAATTTCCTCTGCTTTCTTAATATATTTTTCATTTCTGAATTTACCCCAAAATTAACAGTTAGGACAATATTTGGAAATTTAAATTGTTGACCTTTGACCTCAATTATGCAAAACTCCGACCACTTCTAATGATTACGGCATCATTAATCTGGAAGTTTACAAATTTCTCTTTTCAGTGATATATAATTCAGCCGTGTGTTCGGTGGGTGCATTAAATAAAAATAAAATTCTGATTCTACCGCTGGTCTATAATCAACAAGATACATCTTCGAAATCAGATAATACACTGCTACATTGACTGATGTTCTAGCATTGTGAATTTAAACATATTTTCTTTATAGTGGATTGGGAAACAAGTTAATCCAACTGATACTAATTCCTGTCCGCTTTGCGGGTGCGAATGCTGCCTTGTAGCGACATTAGCCTGCTGTTTTTAATCTACAAGGGTGTCTTTTACGTGCAAAAGATATGGCTCTCTCCTAACACGGGTCAGCCTTTTATCGTCCCTTTCCGATGGACTACCATACTTGTAAATGGTGTCAAGGGACGGCCGGAAATCCAGTCCTTAAATTTTCTCCCTGGAAGGGGATCGAACCAGGAACCTTTGTGTTAGTAGTCCGATGCACTAACCACTATAATTTTGAATCTTAAAATTAGATGTCAACCTCAAACACTAAGTTTGCTGAAGACAAAATTTATTGAATAAATTGTGATCAGGAAATTATCCTACTAGATTTCAAAGAAATTATAAAACCAAAAATGTTACAAATGCTGCTTGTATTTTGCTTGAAAGTTGTTGTAAAAACGGAATGATTATTGTTGATAGATACAGGTTTAAGATTGTTTTTATAGGGTTATACTCCATATATGCTGGCTGCAAATAAAGACGACTACAACTATTCATCTAAGGAGAAAAAAGGAAAGAAAAAAGTAATGAGTTTCCTCAAGGTACATGTTCTGTCTTATCATATTGTATAAAATAATCAAAAAATAATACAGTTACATGTTTACACTGATTTTTACTGTTACCTTAATTTGTCTGTATGTCTATCCGAACGTTTGTCCCAAAATTAGTTTCCATTCTCTTACTTGAGTTTGTCTCTATCAAATGTTATGAAGTCTATACAAGCTCAGTAGTCAGTACTTCGGTACTTACATGATTTATAACAAACCCTTTCTAAAATTGTCGTTTATAAATTTGAAATTACAAAGAAACTAATGTTTTAATTCCCTCGTGCAAAGTTGACCTTAGATAGATTTGGTTCTTTTTGGGTCTTTTTTCACATACCTCTTCAACTGTTTCGGTACTTAAACATCATCGGCTTTCAAATATTTGGCTTTGAGCGTTCCTGATGAAAACAAGAAAAGCGCGTCGACGCATATAATTATTAAACGTGTTGTTTTCAATATTTGACATACGATGCCTATTTCCAAAAAACACAGATCAAGGTCAAATTTGCGTGGCATCAATATAACAGTTCTCTTGTTACGGGGTATGTGTTCCGTAAACACATTTCTTGAAATGTAGTTTGTAACGTTCGAGTTGAAAAAGTGAAAAAGAATACTTTGTTTAATAAAAAACAGATAGTGTTTGGCATAACAAAAAAAACTTATTTTCGATAAAGTTGAAACATAAGGATACAAATGTATCTAGTATACAACTACGGACTAACGTGTATAAAACTATTGATTAATAAAACATTTGAGAAGATGTTATATTGATACTGTCTATTTTTCATGAATATTATGTACCAATAAAAAGTCTAAGGTTAGGAATTATGAGGCAGAAAAAACTGGAAATGATAAGACGTATTTTGTTTTGTTTTGGCCTTAAATGTGCTGCCGCACAGAGACACTATGAGACATATTTTTGATGTTTGGGAGAAATAAGCGCTCATAAAGATTTTTGGCCACGCCTTAATTTGTATGTCGATGTCCCTTGTCAAGGGGCTGTAATTCACTACTTGTTATAAGTCGCTGTCTGTAATACTTGTTTTTAATGTCATTTTTGCGACGTACATATACGCATGTGGCCAGGAGCAAACTAGTCAAGATACACATATAGAAACTGTTTCTTCTATAAACATTTTTTGATAAATAAATATATTTAGAACAAGTTCAGTTCAGGACAATGGTGGGCTGGTAAAAATTTCAAAAATTTATGAACTGACTGAAATAATTTTTCTGTCTCTAAAGAAACAGCATTAAAAATGGTGCACGTTAAATAAGGAGTACATAATGAAAACACATTGATGATGTTACGGTCATGTGACAAACTTATGTTCATGAGATGATAAACAAAATTCTCTTAGCCAATCAGAAGACAAGTTCTATTAAACATTAAATTATCAATTCATTAATATATAATTCAGTTTTTTGTGTTTCTGATAGACTTTGATTACTTACATAGAGAACAGAGTGAAAAAGTCCGTGTTTACCAGTTCCAATTTCATTCGTTTATGACATTTCTCTTTAAAGTGACAGTAGTGTGAAATAAAACTATTAAATTTTAAAGCAACAACTATTTTAATGCCAACAAGTCTAAGGTTTTTTTTTCTGGCACTCATAACTCAAACGTTCTACCAAAAGATTCAGTTTTTAACAAAATAATATTTCACTTCATTGACTAAAACGTGATTATAAAGGCCTAAAGTAAACGTTGTTCCCGTTCTTTGCATTGTGTAATTTATATTTCTCTCCAAATTGCTTATCAAAAGTTGTTTATTTTTGTTTACTTTGCTTTGTCCTCCATTCAAATATTATTACAAATTAAGTACGATAGATCCGATCTGAAATCTGAATTTTCACGGTATAAAACAGAGACAAATGCCTGGCTAAACGAAATCACGAATCATTTACCCCCAACAAAAATCATTCAGGGCGGATTATACATTCCAATAGATCCCCTTAGTTACAGATTCTGGCTCATATAGGCTCCAGTCAATGAATATTTTCCTATTCATAACCATAACATATCGTCTGCTGTGTTGTAGGCTGTCATGGCAAAGGAAGAACCAGAAGTGGCCACAAAATTCTTCCATCAGAAAGGTCTAACACAAGTTATCAAAGGTAAGTTTGTATATGATTTCATTTTATGTGTGGAATACATCTGTGAGACGGTATCAAAAGATTTGAGAAAAAACAAACGTTATTTAATAGTTAAATGAAAATGAAAATTTTACATTGTTTTATATGATCAACTCATACAAGGCATATAAGGCTTTTTTTTTTTACCTCAGACATAGATAACCTTAGCTGTATTTGGCAAAACTTTTAGGAATTTTGGTCCTCAATGCTCTTCAACTTCGTACTTTATTTGGCCTTTTTAACTTTTTTGGATTCGAGTGTCACTGATGAGTCTTTTGTAGACGAAACGCGCGTCTGGCGTATATACTAAATTTAGTCCTGGTATCTGTGATGAGTTTAAATATACTCATACATTATGTACATGCTGTATATATATGGGACGGCAAAGAGTACACGAGTACTCAATATGGAGATCGATAACTCCTATACTTTTTAGTACTTGTTAGTTCTCAGCCCTGTTAGCTTTTACTAAATCCAGAGACATTTCTCCTCACATTACCACTCACTTAAGTTCCCTTTGAAATAACCTCCTCAGTAATGATAGTTTTTATATCGTTAAACAGCGTAGATTCGTTTATCATGAGACTCCTATGTGTTGTACTAGAATTTAGTTTTATTTTAACTGTGTAAGGGATTTCTATTTGGCTGTCAATTCCTGTTTGGTAATATCGTTCAGAATGTGTACTTTATTTGACATTGGATTTTAAGCAGCTAGCGATCCTTCAACATAATCTCTTTGGTTTTAATTTTATCTACTGTACTCATTACTGAGTAGGCTAGTATTTTGTGATAAGGTTCTATGCTTCTGTATTGTGCAAGCAATTTTCAGTAAATCTAAACATTAACTTCCTCTGAATTCATGTCATTATACTTTTATTATTTGTGGACGAAAGGCGCATCTGTTGTGTAAAACTGCAAGGCTAGGCTATTTGATGAGGGGTTTTTTTTTATTTTGAAAGGATTTTTTTTCACATTTTGTCATCTTCTGTACAGATATGATTTCATTTTCGGTTTATCAATTTTAAGACGTTGATGTGTACAATTTTACTTTTTTTGAGATCTTTAGGGAAGTCACTTACTGTCAAAATTTCTGTAATTTGTGAAATACCAACTCACCTTGATTTTTTAGTAACCAATTAATGTTTCATAGTTTTTTCAACTGCAAAGAAAGTTGAGGAAGGCGAAATATAGAGATTTGCATTACTATTAATTCATACCAGTTTGAAGATTGTTTTGAGGCCATGGTTAAGTGATTGAATTAATTAGCAATAAACAGTATTCAGTTTTTCTGCCTAAGTTGTATTAAAAGGAACTACATATAAACTTATATAATAAACGACGATATTTTCTGTAAAGTTATGTAACTGTCTGTTTGTCTCAGTTTTTTTTAACATTTTTAGGTCCTGCCAACTACACCATAGTTTGCAGACTAGGATAAGCATTTGTTTTAATTTATTCCGGTAGGCAAAACATATCTCCGTGTCAACAATTTGTTTTTAATAAGGCATGATTCGACATTTGATGTAGAACTTTATAATGTTGAATTGTTCTACGTACAGCTCTAATGATACTTTGAAATTTATAAATCAGTGTTAGCTTGTAATATTTCTAAAATGTATAACGATCTAAATATATATAATGGATAACACCCTGTGTATCTTCTTGTTTATTCTGCTTGTATTTGTGTCAGCAATAGAACAATAAAAAATGATATTTGAATTTCATATCTTACATTTTTTTTCGGTTTTATACATTTAGGACCCAACAAAGAAATACAGATATTTTCTGATATGGAATTTCAAGGTCTGTTAAGCAGTGGATCATACAAATGTTACTGGAACCGTGTTTTTCTTACCGGTCCATTTGGTGTTGGCAAGACATGTTTAGCCAAAATTCTAGTGGGAGATGAGGCTCCAGAGCAGCGAGAGTCAACAGATGGTATATGGATTTACCTCGGCAGAGCTGGAATGAATATAAAGGAACGTTGTTGGATTTTCTTGGAAAAGGGTAAGTTAATTTTAAGACTATAAACAATAGAAATTGACTGAGGATATGCATCTCAGAGTAATTGGTTTAATTTTGAATAAGGGATCGAACCAAGATTTCAGGTCAAAGTTCGATTTATAATGTGAGGTGATAAGGTATCTCGAGTTACAATTTGAACTTAACTTAATTATTTGTTTTATTCGCACTTTTTGTGCTGATATGAATGATCATTGATATTGTTATATTTATAAATTAACTGTTTACAAAATTTTGAATTTTTTGAAATACTAAGGCTTTTCTACCACAGGCATAGATTACCTTAGCTGTATTTGACAACACTTTTAGGAATTTTGGATCTCAATGCTCTTTAACTTCGTGCTTTATTTGGCTTTTTTTTAAACTTTTTTGGATTCGAGCGTCACTGATGAGTCTTTTGTAGACGAAACGCGCGTCTGGCGTATATACAAAATTTAGTCCTGGTATCTATGATGAGTTTATTTGCATGAGGGAGATACAGATGGGTGCGGTCCTAACCTTGTCAAAAGTTAACTTGGAGCAGACTTGTTGACTGCTTTCTAAGTTAATTTGAGAATTTTTAAGCAGTCAAGCAAGTTAACTTCGTCGTTGGTGGACCAGACCTACGGTCTGCTTTTTAAGGACTGCTGCAGACCTATCGACAGGTCTGCTCCAGACCAGACCTGTGGACAAGTCTGGTTTTAACCAGTCCTAAGGACAGGTCTGCCCTTAATTTATAATAACGATTTTCTAACATTAATTTCGCTGACCTTCATCCTGGACGGCATCGTGTACTGGACCTACCTATTTTATTTATTATTAACTTGTTCGCGTCCTGAAAATGCATTACATATGTCCCACTGGATGTAAGGCAAACAACTATCAGTATTCAATTATAATCCCTAGGTTTACCCTTAAATAGGGCCCTTAGTTACTTGTTCGAAATGTTTTACATTGTGTTGTGTCATATCGGGGGATTGGTAATCGTAATTAGAAATTAGTTATCGATTACTTTTTGCAATGTGATCATCTGTAACTAGGCTATGACTTTCCATATTTCGTAATCTAAGTATTTCCTAAGTTGACGTGAATCAATATTTTGTAATGATCAAAACAAACGTTTTGGAAACGAACATTTGTTTGATCAATCCGATATATATTATTTCAGGGACAGAGGTAATCGTAATCAGTATTCAGTTGTCATCGATGACTCTTTGCAATGTGATCACATGTAACCATTCAATGTCTTTCTTAAACATATATCTTAATCTAAGATTATACCCTTAGTAAATGTGAATTTATGTTTTGCAATGATTAAAAAAATGTCTTTGAAACGAACTTTTGTATGATTAATCAGATAACATATTTCAGGGACTATCTTGAATGCAACAGTGCAAAGTTTACTACGAAGTAAAGAAATGGCAATTCCAGGTGTTGTAAAATCTATCGAGGAAGTGGCAGATTCTGATGATGCTAAACATAGGGAAGAAATCAAAAACAAAGGTTCTGTATCTTTCAGTCTAGGGGCTGCAAAACGTATAGAGGAAATGCCAGATCGCAGTGGTGTTAAGTCTAACATCAGTACTCCAGGTGTTCACACGATAACGTCAAGGTTGAAAGCTTTCTTCAGTCTCCCAAGTCGAAAACAGAAAGAATTTAAAGGTACGTGTTGTTAATATTATGTGTAAATATAAATCATGCCATATTGTGTAGACGTCTGGTCTTTCTTGTCAGTGTAGTGCTTAATTTTGTCCATGTCACAGTTTATGTTAACCAATAACGTCGTTAAACAGTGAATAGCTGCGAAATTTCACTACAAGGTTCTATTCTTCAAACAGGAGGTTGGGATTGATTTTGGTGGTTATGGCCAAAATTGTCTAAAAGGACCAAACACTAGGATGTATATGCTGCTGGACAATTATGTGTGTATCTCTATGAAATTGAACCACAAGGTGTCACGACACAACCGAAAGGTTGGGATTTTTTTTTGTGTTATTGTCCAAACTGTTTTGGAAGGAGGGGTCCAACAAAAGGTATTTTTATGTTACAGGACTTGTGTATAAATGTATGGATATCTGTGAAATTGTACGACAATGTCCTATACATCAAAATAAAGGGTTGGGCTTTATTTTGGTTATTATTGCCAAATCTGTTAAAAAGGATAAAAAAGATAGAATTTAAATGTTCTCGGACAATAGCTTGTGTATAAATCTATGGCTTTCAATGAAGTTATAGCCAAAGGTGTCATACTAAAAAGGAAGGTTAAGAATTATTTTGGGGATTATACTCAAACTGGGAAGAAAGTAACGGCCATAAAGACTAAGATTTCCATGTTTCCTGACAATAACTGATGTTAAAGTCTATTGGTCTCTGTGAAATTTAAACCCGAAGGCTCTGTACTAAAAAGGGAAAGCTTGGAATGACTTTAGGGGTTAAACCCTAAATACTTTACTAAAAGGGGTAAACGATACTTTTTTCTACTTTGAATTAATTGTTTTTTTATAGAGCAATATCAATCGGGTTATAATTCAAAGACTTGAATTCTTCTTGTTCTTTAAAATGTGGAATCTATCAATGTAATGTGTTCATATTTTGCATTTTGGACTCTTATTTCAAACTGGTCATCATTAAGGTCAGGAGAATCCAAAATGAGACTTTGTTCGATATTTAAAAATGAAATAATGGATTTTTGTATTTGCTGAATCGAAACATGTATTTAGATTTTATAGTTAAGGACCAGCTTTCAAATCGGCACAAATCGGGGTCTTTTAAATTAACCACTTTTTCAAATTCAACAAAAAATAATTTTCATATATATATATTTTATATATTTTACTATCATAGTCAAAAAGGCTAATTTCAAACTTTTAAAGTTGAAGTTCTTAGACAACAATCTTTCTGAGTCGTATCAATAAGCACACTGTAGACTATTTATTTTAATAACCCTATGCCAGATCATAGATGTCACCATTTATTTTTTGCGACACATATTTCTCACTGAACGTGGTTGCATCTTAATACACCTCACACAGCAAAATGCATCACCAATTTTAACAACTTTTTTACTGCCAAGAATGGAAAAGTCCTACGGATGACTATATTATATTCCCAGTCTAACCCTTGTGTGTAAAATGGTCTAGCCCGTACATGTATCATTTCAAAGATCTATAAAATAATCTATGTTTTTGAATCATTGATTTAATTGTATCAAGACATGACTGCTGAAATGAATATCATTGCAAAACATTTCAAAAGTCAAAACATTTGAAAAGTGAAACAATGCTTCGTGAATAAGGATTTGTCTGTTTACAAAACTTGTTTGACAAATTTTTAAATGTGCAATTAATTATGTTGTTTCAATATCTAGGAAAATTTAAAAAATATACACGATAATCTTTAACCTTTCATTCAGTTCTTACATACACAAAGCAACTTATATCTTTTGTTCTCAGGTCAAAATGTTGCTCATCTTAAATCTTCAAATGATGAAAGTGCTCTGATGCATGGAGCTACTACAGATGATAGTGCTGGGAGAGGGGGAGACTCGGAAGATATATTGACTGCCAAGGACATGTCAGAGGATGAAATTATTAAACTAATCCGATCTGAATGTAATAAAGGCAATTACGAAATGATAATTGTCCCCATTGATTTATGGGACTTTGGCGGTCAAAAGATATATCACTTGACACACCAACTCTTTATATCTAGCAGAGGCACTTTTGTATTAATATTCAATGGTAGTAAAGGTATCCATGACGAAATACCTGACTACACGGACTTACCTGGCTGTAATAATCAACAGAATACTGCAGGTATGTTATTATTTATCAATGGGTAAAACAATCTGTCTTTTTCAATACAAAGAATATATTTTGTAGTCTTTCGATATAGATAAACTGTAGATTGCCTAAGCTCTCCTTGAGCATAAATGGCCTCAACATACAAATAAACAATAGGCTCCTTAGTGAAGATGTATACAGCATCAGAGTCAGCAATACAATATCTGGTATTTTTCGTAACATCTAGATGAACAGACTAGTCATTGTTTTAAATCAAAGTTTGTTTTATCCAGTATAAATAATGAAGAATTTCATTTTCCTTTCTTAAAATTTTAACACAAAGAGCGGAAGACTAATTTGTGAATGGTAATGTATAAAACTGATTATGCTTAAACCCTACATTCTTTTGTTGCGTAATTCATTTTATAATTCCTACAAATATATACAAAGTATTGTTAAAAGCTATATCTGCGAGAATACAAAATATGTTCACCTCAAAGGAAAGATAAATAAGCTAACAACATAAATTATAGAAAAATTGTGTTTGTTTTAATTCAACAATGCTGCTAACAATTGAAAAGATATCTTCAATTGATATGCTTAGATAGTGGTAATGAGAATCAATTATTTTCAGTTCTTTATAAATACCTATTGTTCAGTAATTATTGGCAGGCAATTTTATACTTTAAAACATATCAACATGTATGCGTGTTTGTTGCAGTCTATCTCGTCCATTGGGTTAATTCAGTCCTTACATATTGTAAGACTTCGGCTGAAAATGGAGGATACCCAAAAATCAAATTTGTTGCAACACACAAAGATCAAGTAAAAGTAAGTACTGACATAAATTCAAGAACTCTAATACTTTGACATGTCTGACAGAGTTACAATTAACTTTTGGGTTAACAACTCATCTGTCCGTTTTTTTCCTATGTCCATGACTCTTTAAAAAGAATGAAATAAGTTGAATGTATGAACATGCCATAATGAAATTGTTAGCGGTATTCTTATCAGCTGTCTGATTTACAATATGGTACATATTTTGTATAATCAAATCTTTCAGATGTTAGCCTAGATTATGGGATTTTCACAGAAAGAGTGTTTGAAGTTTTTTCCCCACAATTTCCTGCCTTATAAATTAGTGATTGGTTTTCAAAATAAAATTATAAATGATGAACAATTTCATTATAGCATGTTCATAAATTCAACTTATTTCATTCTTTTTAAAGAGTCAGTGACATAAGAAGAAACAGATGTGTAAATCCTTGAAACCATGTAGAATGTCTTGTAGCTATGTACCTGCTATGTAGGGTTTTAAAAAATATATATAATCGCTCTAGACTAAATCATTTGTCGTTAAGATTTTAAAAGTTGTTGAAAGTTCAGGTCTCTGAAACTTCACCAAAACATTAGCCTGGACGTTTTGTAGGACATTCTGTTTTAAAAAAAAAAGGTGCATCTGAGATTTGATCCATCAAAAATCATGGCCGCTGTCGCTTGACTTATTAAATGTAGTTTGAAGTCATTTTTTGGCTTATCTCCATAAAACAGTTAGAGTCCATATGACAGTATAAATGGTCAACTGTTATCCCTATGGAATTCAGTTTTTGGAACTCTTGCAATTACAATTTCATTTTAAGCAAATGCCATAGAATAGTTTTAGTGAGAGGAAAAAAAGATTTGACTATCTTGTTCACACAATGAATCATTAGTATCGCTTGATTCACTGAATTGTATATATACATTTTTGATGTGTGTATATTTTAGGATGATATTGAGAAACAGAGACGAATCTTAGAAGACTCAATCGATAAACTCTTCGAAAATCATGGAGGGAAACAACATCTTCAATATCAACCACTTATTTTTGTGGATGCCAGAAACAAAGAGGACGAAGAATTAGACACATTGAAGAAGCAGTTGGTGGAAGTTGCATTAGACCATCCTAGTTGCGGAGAATTAATGCCAACCAAGTTTGTACCCCTTGAACTTCAATTAGCCAAAAAGGTAGAGGAAAAAAAGAAAGTACTATCCATTGGTGAACTGAATGACCTTAACCAGCAGAATGAAAAACATGCATTAACCCCTGATCAGCTACAAAAGTTTCTGAAGGTTAACCATGCCCTTGGAAAACTGATCTTCTTCGATGAAGCTTGCTTGAGAGATAACGTTATCATAGATCCAGTGTTTTTGGTAGACGTGCTACGTTCCATCGTTACTGATGAACAATTTTGGCCAAAACATCTCATTGAGGTACTAGGAGACCTCAAAGAAAGTGGAAAATTGCTGAAAAGGGATTTACACGAAATATGGACACAAGACTGTTTCAAGGAGATCTCAGAGCATAAAGAATATATGGTAGAAATGTTAGTACATTTGGACATAATTTGTCGACAAAAAGACGATGAATATGAATCAGAATTGTTCTTAGTTCCATGCATGATTAAAACCAAAAGAGAAGACAACCCACACATAGATTTTGACAGAAGCATACATCTGGCCTATAGGTTTAAAGAGGAAGTTGTGCCACCTGCTATCCTTTACCGGTTCATTGCGACTTTCATATCAATGTGGAAGCTTCGAGTCAGCTCTAAATCCAGTCGTCTGATGATCTTTACAGACAGTGCTGATGTTACAATTGATACTGAACACGATATGAGAATTGACATTCAGGGAAACAGAATCATAGTTTCTCTTTCTCACAAAGAAAGCCAAATTTCCATTGTACCTACAATTGCATCAACAGCTCAGGAATGCCTCACACATGCCATTACACGCATTTCCAATTTCTATTTCTCAGTTTCAGAAGATTCTGGTTGTACTAGAGATTTGCCTTTTACCATTCAAATTGGTATAGTTTGTGGGTCAGATCTTTGCTTTTTTGACCACATGTTGAGATCTAAGGAGGAATGGACATGCCCCGATCACAATAGAATACACAAGACTAATAGTGTGTCCAGATGGTTTGCAGACAAGGTATCTATCGTTTATAGAATGTTTTTAACTTTTTGCTATTGAATGAAGAGTCAATTACCTTTTGAAGGTTTGAACGGTCATTTTGAACTTATAATCATATGAAAAGTTAGAGCAATTATTTAGATGTGTTCAGTGTTTCAGTAAATTTTCCGACTTCTCCTTGCAATAACCCTAACTCTAACTCAAACCCTAACCCTTGAACTGATCCTAAACTTACTACAAGTCAACAGTCTGAACATTACTGTATTTACCGTTGTTTATAAGTACATGAAGTATAAACATTGACTGGATTATACAAATGAGTTGATAAAGAACACAAAAAAACTCTTTCTTAATTTCATGCGTCCAAAGTGCTTTTCTGATTTGATCTTTATCAGGAGTGCTCAATGCTAAATGTTTGAAAGTCGAGGTTGTATAAGAACCAAAACAGTTTTTAAAAATCTGTAAGAAAGATAAGAAAGAGCTTAATCACCATGTTGGGTTACATGCAGACAAAATCAAATATAAACAAGAAAAAAAGTCAAAATGCTAATCTAAGAACACTCACCGTTACTAGTTGGTATAAATACAAAAACAACTGAAACATCAATACGTGCAGCTCCATCATGGCTCGCGGGTCTAAATATTATTTTTTTTAAATATAGGATTTCGCTATTTTTTCTATAAATACACTTCATCCTATACTTAATAGAAAAATAAAATAAAAAATTTGGGGTCATCGTTCATTTAAGCTTACATTCTGCCTTCGAAAGAAGCAGGTATTTTAGTTAAGGTACTCATTCGGTTGAACAAATAGGAGAAAAAGGGTAATATCGAAATAAAAAAAGAACTAAATTACAGTAATCGCTTATAATGTACAACAGTTTAGTTCAAGTACAGCTTATTTGAAAGAAATAATAGAAAATATACCTCAGCGATGAGTAAAAAAAGATGTTTCAATTTTAATGCAAAAAAAATCATTGTTTTCACCAAAAGAGGATAAGTTGGAGCTTTTTTAATGATATAAACATTTGAAAAGTCATCTGGTGCGAAAACGAATTGATTTTTTTTGGGTTGATTTTTGTACCATATAATTGAGTAACAACTAATAGTGTAAAATATAAACTTTTTTTATAAAAAAAAAATGTTTAATTTTTTGCTCTATTTTTTGTACCCCCGAGCCTCCTAAAGACATCATAAGTTCATTAAAATGCAGCTTTGTTTATCTTATCTTACAGTTACCTACGGAGGGTGACAGATGTCAAGAAGATTGTCCTGGTAAGTAATATCTTATGATTTCCGTCATTAGTTTTATTTACTTGTATTATAATATTACACATAAAAACATTAGTTTAAAGATTTTTTTTATGTTTGTTTATAAACATGAAAGAAAATGTTGTAGATAACCCAAAATGACAATTTCCCCTCACCCCCCAAAAAAATAAAAAAAATAAGAAATAATTGATGCAAGCTATACGTTATTGTAGTTTTAACATGGGTAGGCATTATATCGTTGGATATTATTTTTGCCCGACCAATAGTGGGGGCTAAAATAACACGAATATAATGCCCCCCCCCCCTACATGTTAAAACTACAACAAAGTATAGCTTGCATTAATTATTTCGATTCTGATTACGACAATTAAGGGAATTTTTATGCCCGATGTGTATAAGGGTAAAGCAATTGTGTAGGCTCTTCCATGAACCTCCCTTTTTTTGTTTGTAAAGAAGCAAACAGCTGGCACTGTGATTTTTCAGATGGAGGAGTTTTTGAACAGTCAGCATGAACAGTTGACGTATTTAGGTCAAATATGTCAATTTCGGAATGCAACACATTACAGTCATATTAAACGAATTAGTAACAACATGTGCATCATTTTTAGAGTTTGGAAGAGTTTGAAGTTAATGAAATATATTAAATGCATGCCAAATTCATTATTCTGAAGAAGTCAATATACGCATGTGCACAAATTATTGCATTTTGAGCATGGGTTTATTCATAAAGAAATAGAAGCATATTAGAATTCAATATGAAAAAAAGGCAAATCATATATAGTTTGTATAAAGCATTGACATATAATATGAATACATATCTATTGATAAGTTCAAAGTCCATTCAGATGTTCGATGTACATAAATGTAACAGTAACGTATCGTCATTTGGTTGTAAATTAAAAAGGGTAGATAACTCATGTCGACTTTTGATAAGTTAAATTTGTATGCACTTACAGCAGGGACAATAAGTCTCCTTTATGTTCTATACCACAGATTCATAGTACGTTACATATAGTTGCGAAAAATGGTCAAAAAAGTATTCCCTTGAATTTGACAGTTGTAGGTAATTAAATCTTCATGCTAAAAGAGGGACGAAAGATACCAAAGGGACAGTCAAACTCATAAATCTAAAACAAACTGACAACGCCATGGCTAAAAATGAAAAAGACAAACAAACAACATCACACACGACACAACATAGAAAACTAAAGAATATACAACACGATGTTAATAGGATAAACTCCGATATATGTAATGTTCATTCATTTGTATAGCTATGTAAGTATATTGGAGGAGACGTTACTAAGTTGAAAAAATGTCTAATCCATTTGTCCTTTTTGAACAATTACATATGTTTAAACTAACTAGTATCATTCATTAGTAATAAGTTAAAGTTAAACTCGAAAGTCTATGATTTCGTATCTACTTGTATAATTGAAGTAATGTATCCCTTCCAGAATACCTGAGATCACCCCTAGTTTTTGGTGGGCTTCGTGTTGCCTATTTTTTAGTTATGGCACCCTCAACGGAGTTGGGGTGACGTATTGTTATTCTACGTTTCTTTTTTTTATTTTTATTTTTCTTCCACACTTTTTTGTCCACTCTGGATCTCAGAATTGAATGGACCCAAGTTGATGGAACTATATCATAATGTGAAGCACCATGTGAAGATTTGCTTTTTAGGGTTGGCACTTTCCATTTCTAAGTAGCAACATTCCAGCAGCACCTGCATACGGGGTATATATCTCCCAATTGATACGATATTCCCGTGCTTGCATTTCCTATCATGATTTTCTTGATAGAGGGTTACTGCTCACAAGGAAGCTATTAAACCAAGAGTTCCAAATGGTGAAGTTGAAATCATCCCTTCGTAAATTTTACGGACGCCATCACGAGTTGGTTGACCGTTATGGAATAACCGTTTCACAAATGATATCGGATATGTTCCTTACGTCGTAACTACAATCCCCTTCCCTTTCATGAATGTGACCTACCGAATTAGACTATTTACCGGATTTGTAATCACATAAGCAACACGACGGGTGCCACATGTGGAGCAGGATCTGCTTACCCTTCCGGAGCACCTGAGATCACCCCTAGTTTTTGGTGGGGTTCGTGTTGTTTATTCTTTAGTTTTCTATGTTGTGTCATGTGTACTATTGTTTTTCTGTTTGTCTTTTTCATTTTTAGCCATGGCGTTGTCAGTTTGTTTTAGATTTATGAGTTTGACTGTCCCTTTGGTATCTTTCGTCCATCTTTCAAGATGGCCCCCGTTACCATGGAAACAGTAAAAATCCGAAAATTCTCAAAGTCTTCCAAACTGGATGAAACTTCACAGAAATGGTAACTAGCATGTGCAAAATTGCATTTTGAAGTTGAAATTTTCAAAATGGCTGCCGTTACCATGGAAACAGCAAAAATATCAAAAAGTATAACTTTTTCGTTATAAGACCAAACTGGATGAAACTTAATGAAAATGTTACCCAGTATGCCAAGATGTCAAGACAATATTTGGTTAGTCAAAAATGGCCGCCGTTGTCATGGAAACTGGAAGCAAATTTTACATTGACCCTATGGGAAAATGCATAAAACAAGTATTTCACCAAAGTCAATTAAACTGTACTGATATATAACATGACATGTGACTATGAGATGTCTGCTTTTACAATTTTGGAATTACCTACTGTAACCATGGTTGCAGCATAACATGCATAAATGTCAAAAATTCGTAACCATGGAAACAACAAAAATGTCCCAAATTTCAAAATGCTCCAAACTTAATAAAACTTTATAAAACTAATAATTTGCATCTGTAGATTCACTCTTTGACTTTGGAATTTTCTAAATGGCTGCCGCTCGCCTGGCAATTTGGGAAGGGTGCCATCTGCTATTGCTTGCAATGGCAAATCTAGTTGTATATGTTTTTAGCCATGGCGTTGTCATTTTATTTTCGATTTACGAGTTTGACTGTCCCTCTGGTATCTTTCGTCTCTCTTTTACACATAAAAACATTAGTTTAAAGATTGTGTTTGTCTTCGTTTATAAACATAAAAGAAAATTGTGTAGAGAAACCAAAAAGACTACCCCCCCCCCCCCCCCAAAAAAAAAATAATGATAAAATAATTCAATATAAATCAAAGGCAAATCATATATTGTTTGCATATAAAGCATTGACACATGAACACATATCTATTGGTAAGGTCGAAGTCCACTCATATGTTCGATGTACATAAATGTAACAGTGTCGTATCATCGAGATATGGTTGGAAATTAAAAAGGGTAGACAACTCTTGTTGATTTTTGATGAATTAAAATTGTGTTCATAAATCGCAGGGAAAATAACTCTCCTGTAAGTGTTATACCACAGAATCATAGTACGTTACATTCAGTTGTGAAAAATGGTAAAAAAAAGGATTCCCTTGAATTTGCATTTGTAGGTAAGTAAATCGTCATGCTAATAATAATAGGTTAAAGTCCGATATATGTAATGTTCATTCATGTGTATATCTATGTATGTATATTGGAGAAGACGTTACTTAGTAGAAAAATGTCTAATTCATTTGTCCTTTTTGAACAATAACATATGTTTAAACTAACTAGTATCATTTATGAGTAATAACTTACAGTTAAGCTCGAAAGTGTAGGATGTTTTATCTACTTGTATAATTGAAGTAGAAAAATAAATTGGACATTTAGTATTACGAATTTTTACTTTGCATTGATTTAAGTTTCAATATATTACAGGTCTAGATATGGCATGGTTAGACAGTAATCCAGATGATAGACACTTGGGTCGTCTAGCAGCTGAAATGACAATGGAAGAAATACGAAAAATATACATGCACCTAAAGGGAAAGAAACCTGCTAGGTCTTGGGAAATTATTAACGAGTCAATCAACAAAGAGCCTTTTGATATCAAAGTCAAAGCTTTGCATGATTGGAAGAAGAGCACGGTACATGCGTCATTCCAGCACCTTCAGCAAAGTATGAAAAAGGAAGATATAGACTTACACATATTATGCCAGGTAAAAAAAAAATCGTATGCATCGTATATAACATCTTAAATAACATCTGTTGTACCAATTGACATATTTTCTACAAGCTATCTAAATTGAAAAACTAACCCATTTAAGAGCAAAACTAATCTGCAAATATAAATCAACAAATATTGAAATTTGAATGCCGGTAATTGTATATATCTTTATTTTCAGCAAGTACTACTTTTCGATTTTGTATTTGATTTTGCTTTCCAAATGTTTTGTGTTGAGAGACATAGATGGGTATAATTGATAGAAAACACAGATCTGGCGTTCCAAATCATTTGTTTGGTATCTTAGATGAGTTTGTTTGTCTCCTCTCTCTCGAGATTATTCATATTATTGTAACAATGTTTTAAAATAGAAATAGGTCATATAAATTCTGTCAACAGCAAAAAGGTGATTTTATACCAAAACCCAGTGAGTGCTTCTTTATTTCATTAAACAGAAAGACATGAGGATGCGAACGTATGGGCTCAAAAGAATAAGTGTCTAACTTATATATATGGGATTATACAGGAAAACCCACCTTTTTTATTTAAAAATTGTGTGTTTAATGACTGATGTGCATGTCATATTTCAGATTTCAAGAGAATTCCAAAAAGAGTTTGGTAAGTGAAACTTTTAAAAGATTTAAAATGAAATTTTTAAAACACATTTCTGGATTAACCTCGATAGAAAGGTCAATCGTAAAACCGTATTTGGGTGCAGTGGCACCATTTTACTAAATCGTTTAGCTTCGTCTGTGTGAGGTGGACATTAGTCTCCTACTTGATATGTAAATTCTAATTTTTACATGGGAGAATATAAAACATATATCTTATAAATCATGTCAGTACTACTGACCACGTAACTGATTTACCCTTTACAGACTTACACGCTTCGGGACTAGTATCGAACAACTTCTAAAATGCATTACAAAATATTGCTTTATAAACTAGGTGAATATCGTATCTGTATTTACCTTAATCAGGAAAGCTAACAACAGAAACTGTGAATGCCAAATATGTATTATCACATTGGAGATATTGACCATAATAGACATAAAACGATTGACGGAAAACACCAACTTAGCTTTATGGATCTAATTCCCCCATTAGTTCACAGAGAGATAAAGATAAGCTCACTTTGAATATTGTCAGTATCGAAGGATTGACTACTGAACTGATGATACTCTTGGGATCTTACAGTTCACCAGAGGTGACATCAACCTATAAATAGATAATAAAAACACTATCAACCTTGTATCCTATGTTGTTTTATTCCTTACACTTGTTATCGTCTCTTAATTGGTTATCAAAAGTACCAGGATTATAATTTTATACGCCAGACGCGCGTTTCGTCTACATAAGACTCATCAGTGACGCTCAGATCAAAATAGTAAAAAAACCAAATAAATACAAAGTTGAAGAGCATTGAGGACCCAAACTTCCAAAAAGTTGTGTCAAATACGGCTAAGGTAATCTACTCCTGGGGTAATGTTACATAACTACTGAAACGGTCATTACGATAATTTATTGTTACACCTTTTTCTTTTAGTTATCCTAATGAATGTTGGGGTGGTTACTTCTGTAAGATAATGAAATTAGTCATATCTGCAGACAGAATATTCATATTTCCTAGTTTTTAGTTGCACTTAGGTGTTCATTTCCTCTTAATATTCACATTTGTTGATAAATAATAATGCATCTTTGAGTCATTTTAATAGTATATGGTGTAGATTAGTAGTTTCAATTAAATAATTAGCTTTAGAACACTGTAAAACTATCATGTTTTTAGCAAAAAACTATTAGTGTCAAATTATTTCAATAACTATTCCGAGATTATTTCTACTTTCAACAAGGGTTATCATAATGTGTCGCACATTTTTTATGTATGTATACGTCATTTGTTATATTTTGTTCTTGTTTTGGCTATATAACTATTTTGATCTGAGCGTCACTGATGAGTCTTATGAGTCTTATAATCCTGGTACCTTTGAAAACTATTTTTATCTTTAAATATGTCCTGTACAAAGTCAGGAAAATGGCCATTGTTATATTATAGTTCGTTACTGTGTGTGTAACATTTTAACGTTGTGTTTCCGTTTTGTCGTTTGTTTTCTCTTTTGTTTTAGTGTGAATTCACATTACGATAAGACGTGTCACGGCACTTTTCTATCCCAAATTCATGTATTTGGTTTTGATGTTATATATTTGTTACTCTCATCGGATTTTGTCTAATGCTTAGTCCGTTTCTGTGTATGTTACATTTTAATGTTGTGTCGTTGTTCTCCTCTTATATTTAATGCGTTTCCCTCAGTTTTAGTTTAAAATTGAGAATGGAAATGGGGAATGTGTCAAAATAACCCAATTTTGTTTTTTGTCCATAGATTTACGAGCTTTGAACAGCGGTATACTACTGTTGCCTTTATTTATGTAGGCGAAACGTGCGTCTGGCGTATTAAATTATAATTCTGGTACCTTTGATATCTATTTGGGTGTCAGCATTCCTTATGAAGGTTAATAGTACATGTAGTATAAAGCTTTGTAAACGCAAAATTGAAAAATACACATAAGAAAATGTTGTATGATTGCCAATGAGACAACTCCCCAGCAGAGACAAACCGAGGTACAAGTTAACAACTATTAGTAATCTTTCGTTTATTCATTGTCTTCTCATTATAAAACACGAATTGTTGTGTTTAGACAGTTGTAATGTTGTCTAATTCGGCTTCAATATGTTCTTATATGGTTAATGATTGTCATATTTACATTTATATCATTAATTTCTTGAAAATACTTTATGTAATTGCCATATGGCATGTATACTACCAAATATTTCATAATAACTTATATCAACTTTTGAACCTAGAAAATAAAAGTTTTGTGTTGATTTTTTTGGGTCATAGTCGCGTGGATATCATTACGGTAAATAAATGATAAGACAGCTGAGTTAATGACAATAGTATTAATCAATGTTAAAGATAAGAAAAAAATGATAATGTTGTTAAAATATATATACATTATAGACCAATCAAAGGAGAAGTTACTCATTAGACCATCAAGTACCATTACAAAACTACTACCTGACCATATTGGAATTCAAACATTCCAGCTTGGAATAGAACTTGGGCTATCAGTTGTTGAGATGCAACACATTGCAATGAACCACGTGACAAATCTTCGTGGTCAAACAGAGGAGGTTCTGAACACATGGAGGACACTTCCCGAAGCTACTTATGAAGTTTTAGTCAATGCTCTCCATCGGCTTGATTTATCTAGTGTATTATCATACATAACATATGAAGAAGCATCAGAAGAAATATTAAAAGTAGGATTAGAAAGAAAGGTAGAAGTAGGATTAGAGGAACAAATAGAAGTAGAATTAGAGGACTTAGTAGAAGTAGAATTAGAGGAACAAATAGAAATAGGATTAGGAGAACAGGTTAAAGGTGTGTTAATTTTGACATAGTTGCCCCTTTGTCTGACATCATTTTTGTGCATTGACTATATATAACGTGAAAAATTAAATTTCCTTTATTTCTGATAACCTTATATCCAATGTTACTTAAAGGGTTTGAACTTTGGTGTGGTTTCTACAATTACAGTTATAAGGCAAGTTCGTCCATATGACAACATACCTGATAATGAACTCAAATCAATGGTTCTTTGGTTAATTTTTATATTACGTGCTCAAGTGAGTTCTTTCTTTTATTCGTATGCAAATTTAGGTCATAAACGTATTCATATTAAAAAAGAACTTAAAATGAATTGTCGCTACAAAACAAACAGATAAATAGATAGCAAACTAAAAGTCCTAAGAAATAGCAAAGAAATAAAATCAAGCCACAAACTAATTATACACATACTATAATGCTTGGGCAACCTAAACATGCTATAAATCAAACCAAAAGCATACTTCAAAATCTGATAGATAAGAAGACTAATAAAGTAAAAGAAGTTGTTTTATCTGCTTTAAAGTCACATATTCCCTCTAAACTGGTATGTCAAATAACAAAAGGAGCACAGATTTTTTGATAAATTGATATGTGCATGTCTATCTGTCAAAGGACATACAACTTTGAACTAACGGTCTTCATTTTAAATTCATCAGCATGATTTTCTGCTTAATGCAAAACAGATAAAAAAAAAAACATACAAAAAGTGGATATTTTGCAGACGTATAATCATAAAGCTACACATGTTACACCACGTGAACAATTATCAAAATTAACCAGAGATTAATTTGCTACTGCCTTTAGAGATTATCGAAATATAATGCAATCATACACAGATTTAGAGAATACACAAAAAAACAAATGTTTACTTAAAATTATAGTATAATAGTTTAATCAGATTTAATTTGTCTTTCCCAAATACAGAGAGGATTATACAAGATATCGAAATCAGTCAGATTTTAGATTATATGATAACACATTTAGTGATATCATCTGATGATAGACGTCGTATTGAGCAGCATGCTGGACAAGACGATCAGAATAAAGCCTTGCTTGCAGTAGTGAAGAAAAGGGGAGAGTCTACTTATACAGTGTTTGTTGATGCACTACGGATAAGTGGATACACTGATTTAGCAGATGAATTGAAACGCCATTCACACGAAGAGGGCTCAAATGAAGCATTAGAACCACCTCCAAATGAAGGTATGAACTGCCTTTTTGTAATGAAAATGTACAAATAATAGCATTTGTATAACATTGATGTTCTTGATACAATGTTTACTATATGTCTGTTAGTGTTTTTCATTTTAAGCCATGGCGTTGTAAGTTTATTTTCGATCAATGAGTTTGACTGTCCCACCCTTTTGAGGTTAAAAAAGATCTAATTTATGCATTGAAAGACGGAAAGTACAAAAAGTACAAGCAATCCAGAAGATGATGGTAGGTTGAATAATCAATTGCGCAAAAAGAAAAAACAGTTTTTAAGGCACTACATAGGAATTAAACATTGCAAAAACCCACGAAATAAATGTGGAAAAGGTAGTCTGATTTAGGCGGACCGTACAATCCTTGTGACACCGTTTTTAATTTTAGGGGTTTGTATTCTATGTTTGTATTGTTTTATGTCGTCGATATAATTGCAATGTTAACCTGGATGACTTGTGTTTTGTATTAACCATCATTCACTTAAAAGATTAAAAATACAATCAGTATTTGTTTCTACATTTTCGGTTAATGTTGGTCTTATTCTTATGCTGAGATTTCCCTCAAAAGTTTTGCCACGCATTTTCCAAAACAATTTACTACTTCTGCGGTTATGAATAATGATCATGACTTCCTGTGAAACTTTCGTTGTTTATTTTTATCATACATGAATATAACGTCGTATTAAAAACTTATAAACAATAAATTTTAGGATTGTCAGGGTGGACTGTTCCAGTGTATAGAGTTCGTCTACAGAAGAATTACTCAAATATCATTGACTGTATAAATCATGAGAAAATAGTAGATCATTTAATATCACGTGATATTTTGACAATAGCTGATAGTCAAATGATAAATGCCTGTCCAGCACAAATTCAAAAGAACAGAAAACTAATGGACATTCTTTTACATGGAAGTGAAAAGGGATTTATTGAATTTCTAAAAGCTTTACGAGAAGACTCTGTTACTACTGAACTGGCAGATGAAATAGAAAACACATTGGTTACAAGCAGAAATATATCAACCATTCATAGTTGCTACAAATACACTTGAAGACAGTAGGTTATACGTATATTCATCATGTATCTTACAATCTGAAGATTTTTCTACGTATACTAAGATATTATAAATAATCTGAGTATGAAATATTTGCAAAACAGAAATAACTATTGGTTTTAATATTTGGAGCTTAATATTACTTTTTGATGAAGATATATATTGTTAATTCTACTATAAATTTGAGTTGTGAATGAGTAGATAAGGGGAAAAAACAGACAATAGTAACACTAATAGTACGGCGGCTTTGTGAAAAATTGTGCACATCCTGCTACAAGTATGAAATTTGGCATAGACCTTCCTCAACTATTTTTCTTTTATTTCAGATAGGGAGGCACTTCCGGTAAAATCCAAAATGGCGTACATCATACTTAAATTAGCCCAATCTTGAAGGCTAGTATGTGAATACGTGTTATTGACATGAATCTATCATAATATTTGGTACAAACCTTTGTTACGTACTACTTTTGGATATATGATATAGATTAGATGTCTTCAAAAACCCTACTTCCGGTAAAATATAATATGGTGTACATTGTACTAAAATAAGCTTATTTTTAGGGAGGGTAATTGAAATGTGTTTTGAAGTACTGCTACTATCATTATATTGTGCAGAAACCTTTCTTTGGTGCTTTTCATGGATACAATGTATAAGACATATGTCTTTAAAACCCTTACTTCCGGTGATATCCAATTTGGCGGACATAAAAATGTTGATATTTTTTCATTTTAATATTCAACTTTTTTCAAAATGTAAAGAAAACGTTTTTTTTAGCAGGTCATTAAACTTTTGGCTTTAAGTCATCCTCAAAACCACTAATTTTATTCAGCTTTATATGTTTGAATACAAAGTAAACACTTCCGGTAAAAAAAAAACAATATGGCGTAAATTACAAAGATGAGTCCATATCTTCGATGTAGAGTTTTAGATAGATTGATTAAAACAAAATTAAGTCACTAAAGTTTTTGAACATCGTTAGAATGACTAATGTATGGCCGCAAATACATGTTTATTCACAATCGGAGAGCTTATTTTCCAAATTTACAAAGATCGTGGTATTGTTTCTTACATCTATAATGTACAAGCTCCTGATAAGATGAATAGGCCTCACAAAGAGTTGTCCAAAAGGGTTCCCATGGATATTTTTCCCTTGGCCATTCATAAGCGTCTGGACTAGTCAGCATAACTTGTTACTCATTCGCATCCGCAAGGGTATATTGCACGTTTTACTTGCTGAAAAAGACTAGACCGAGTCGTGGGAATAGCCTCAATAGTATTTCCTCTTCCAAAAACACATGTGTTCTTGCTTTGTTAACCCCATCTGATAACATTGTTCAATCTTCTAACAAATAAATGCAACAGTAGTATACCGCTGTTTAGAATTCATAAATCGATAAAAAAAAACAAATCCGGGTTAAATATAAGATAACAACAGCAGAATGTAACACACACAGGAACGAACTATAATGTAACAATGGCCATTTTCCTGACTTTTCCAAAACCACGTATCGTTCTATCAATGACATTGTCAAATCCATATCTGGTCATGTTGGCTGATCAATCATCATTCTAAATGATCGAGTCACATTTTTAAACACAATCCATGTCACCAACGCAGTTCATTTTCCAGCAAACGTGTAATATCTCAATGCCTAGTGTATGTGAAAGGTCATCGATAGATATATATCTGAAGCTTTTCCCACTTCCAAACGCAAGCCAAAGTTCGTCTGCCCCTATGTCACTGAAAAACGAAGACAGCAACCTCAGTATGGACTGTTATGACTCAGTTAAGTCTGTGTTTCACTGCATCAGACACATGCATCTTGATTCAAGTGTCAGCCTATTCATGTGAACATGGTGCTAAGCTTGAAACATCATCATGCGGTGGATAACACAGAACATTCTGACCAATTGTTGCTACAACTACCTTTTCCTCAAAATCTATTGACCAAAGCTTTTGCGAATGAAAACTTAAAAGTTCTTTCTTATTGTCGTCATCACTCAGAAAATTTTGCAAATTTTGAGGATTTTGTTTTGACTCTGGATTTGTCTGTGTATTCCCTTCCCCTAAATGTATCTCTTGCTTCTTATAACAAATGCTCAGGATATTCTAATTTATCTACCTCGAGATGTTTCAAGTTTATCACCATATTCACATTAAGAGGCTGACAATAGAATCATGGTGCATGTGTCTGATGCAATGAAACTCGAACTTGCACGAGTCATGATTCGAATAATCGTTACTGATGATGCTGTCATTACTTTTTCGCTATTCCGTGACAGGGGTAGACGAACTATGGATTATGTTTGGGAGGGCAAAAAGTTTTAGATAAATATATCCTGGCAATGAGTGTTTACAAACACTTATTGTGATCCATGTCTTTACCGGTTGTGATATGGTTCTCTGATTGCTTGAAAAGGAAAAAAGACTGCGTGGGAGACATTGATGGCATTTGAAGATGTGACTTTAACATAAAGAATGATGATTGATCAGCCTAAATCACCGAGGTTTAACTGTAAGCTCACACAAACTTATCAGATTGGATTAACATGGTCAACGAATCAAGAAAATAACTATTTGCGCAAAAGGGAAGACTAATTGAGGGAATTCCCTCAACTTGGTCTGGTCTTTTCCAGCATGTAAAACGTGCAATATACTAAGGCATGTGTTTAGGGGGACGAGCTTGGAATTGGCCCTTATGCTACTCAGTTCAGGCGCTAATGGATGGCGAAGGGACAAAGATGATCACTTTTAAATAACTTACTCTTTCTAAGGCTTCATCATTTTGTCAGAAGCTTGTACATTGTGGATGTTCTGGGGAATGCGGTTAAAAAAAACTACATCCTAAGCATCAGAAACAAAAGCCATAAAATCTTCAGTTTAAATGGACACATACTACAACAACTCAAGCATAACCCGTAACTAGGCCTACACATTTCGGAAGACCTCAAATGGACCACCCACATATTAAACGTGGCAAAGAAAGCAAATTCAACACTAGGCTCTCAAAGAAGAAACTTGAAATACTGCCCACAATATTACAAAAAACTGCTTACATCTCGCTCGTTGATCAACGATGGAATATGGATCCATAGTATGGGGCCCCTACATTGTAACAAACATAAATTAGCTAGAAAGAAGGAATACAACGTCAAGCGCGGCAAGATTTATCACCATAGATTACAAGTCAAGAGAGGACGGGTGTGTCTCCAATATGCTAGCCGAACTCGAACTACAACACGCTCCGGACAATTGCAAGACGAACAAGCTAGAAGTTGATATTTATGTACAAAGTGGTTTAGGGGCTGATTCCCGCTATTGAACCAGACGAATTTCCCCAAAAAAGCACATCCTAAGTGACAAATAACTACCAAGAAGTCGAAGAATACCACGCAACAAATATTTTGAAAAAGCAAATAAAGAATCACTCTAAGTATTTTGACATTCCACTAAGCAAAACACCACAATACACAAACTCATTCTTTGTAAAGACAGTGACCGCGTCGAATCAGCTAGACGACACTGTAGTGCGCGCATCAAGCGTAGAGAGCGTCAAATCTGCTCTTACGCCTCGTCAATAAATCGGCAGCGCTCTCTCAAACCGTTATATTAAAGCCAGAATTGGTATCAACAACGTATTCATACAGATACAGAGGATGTCGCGGTCGTTGTTAATGTGGACAATCGGGTCTCCCGTGCACTGCTTTGTTTGCATGTGGTGGTGACTGTGAATACACATGTATTTTTAGCCAACTGGTAGTAAATTGAAAAATGTTTTAATACTTCAGTAATTTTGTTTTGTTTTAATCAATCTATCTAAAACTCTAAATCAAAGATATGGATTAAGGACTCATTTTAGAAATTTGCGCCATATTGTTTTTTACCAAAAGTGTTATTTAAAAATTTACAACAGAATAAAATTAGTGGATAACTAGAAGCCAATAGTTTAATGAAAAGCAAAAAGCCCAAAAAAACCATTTTCTTTACATTTTGAAAAAAGTTGAATATAAGAATAGAAAATTGATATTTCTATGTTCGCCATTTTGGATATTACCGGAAGTAAGGTTTTTAAACAGATATGTCTTATACATAGTATTTATGGGAAGCACAAAAGAAAGGTTCCTGCACAATGTAATGATAGTAGTGATACATTAAAACACATTTCAATTACCCTTCCTAAAAATATGCTTATTCTAGTACTATGTCCGCCATGTTGGATTTTACCGGAAGTAGGGTTTTTGAAGACATCTTATCTATATCATATATCCAAAAGTAGTATATAACAAAGGTTGGTTTCAAATATTATGTTACTAGCATGATAATAACATCTTTTCACATACTAGCCTTCGATATAGGCCTGATTTAAGTATGATGTCCGCAATTTTGGATTTTACCGGAAGTGAGACATTTTTTTTTTTAAATGCCTCCCTATCTGAAATAAAAGAGTAATAGTCGAGGAAGGTCTATGCCAAATTTCATGCTTGTAGCAGGATGTGCACAATTCGTCTGAAATATGCTTGTAGCCGCCGGACTACTAGATGCGATTGCCAAATCACAGATGAAGAACGCAACCACCAGAGGCATATTTAAGTTCTAATTGATAAATTGAAAATTATAATAGATGAAGATGAAGATTTTGACCATCAGATGCATTCAGTAATTATAATAGATGATACAGTTTTAATACTTCTTGATGAAGAACCCGACTACAAAAGATAATTTTTAATTCGATTAGATGATAACTACGAGAAGCAATCTTTTATTCTAAGTTTTTTTGGAATTTCGGGAATTCGGCTACCAATAGCAATATTTGATATTAGTGCCCCCCCCCCCCTCCCCGAAAAAGATCCTTTGTAAATAGGGTTATCAAAGCTTGATTAAGCGGAAGTCATGTTCTGCTATTTTATTCTTTTAATTTTACCGGAACATTGATTTATATTGTATTTATATACCATATATGAACTATGCAGGCTCATTTGGGTATCCTTTTCTAATTTTTGATACGAGTGCACATGCTTTTTTTTCATAGGAATTATAAATAATTACCATTGTAAAGAAGTATTTTCTACAAGTTGCGTTATAGTGACTTTTTGTAAATATTTATTCTACATTATGTTTTTTTTTATCAGATATAAATAATCTTGTTCATTATTTGTGTCTACCATTTGTATTATAATGAATTGTGTGTGTATATATATAGTCTAAAGTATTCTTTTTATCGTATATGAATTACAAGTGTTCATACCATTTGTGTTATAATGAATTTTGTATTTATATAATCTATAGTATTATTATTATTTTTATCATCTATAACAAGTGTTCCCGCCAGTTGTGTAATAATGAATTGTGTATGTAAATATTAAGGTTCATTTTGTAGTGTATTTGTTTAACACATTCACCTCATCATGCTCATGAAGACAAAATAAAATGAAATATTTGATGGTATTGTTTTTTTTCTTTCTTTTCCGTATTTTACATGTTTAACTGATTTCTGCACTTATTTCAGTTAATATTATTAAATGCAGTATACGGCTAGAGTTGTTCGGACATCAATAACTTTTTGAATCTAGCATGGAGTTTTACCAAACTAAACATATTCGGACATGTCGGATGTGTCTACATTTTGAGTTGCAAATGTCTGGTTATTAATGTATTTCAGTTGTTTCCTGTAATTAGTTAATATTTTAGTTCTATCATGTACAGCTTTTGTTTATTAATTTTATAAATTTAGTGTTTGCAAAAGTATAAATTGTTCTAAATGATAAGGATGTTCTGGTAACTAACAGAAAACCCTGGCCGTTTTTGGCACAACTTTTTTGATCTTTTAGTCCTCGATGCTGTTCGACTTTGTGCTTGTTTCGGCTTTCAACCTTTTGTATCTGGGCATCACTAGTAGATCTTGTGTGGATAAAATGCACTTCTGGCGTATTAAAATTTGCAACTTGTTGCCTTTTGTTGACTGTTGTTCGTGTGTTTCTTTCTCAATTGTATTCTCCAATTTATTTATATTGTAGTCCTGTGGTGTTGAGTTGTCATCTTAATATTATATTTCACAAGGCTATAAAAGGGGAGGTTTGGCATGCCACAAAACCAGGTTCAACCCGCCATTTTTTTCTTTAAAAATGTCCTGTACCAAGTCAAGAATATGGCCATTGTTATATTATAGTTCGTTTCTGTATGTGCTACATTTTAACGTTGCGTCGTTTGTTTTCTCTTATTTTTTAGTGTAAATTCACATTGCATTAAGACGTGTCACGGTACTTGTCTATCCCAAATTCATGTACTTGGTTTTGATGTTATATTTGTTATTGTGGGATTTAATCTGTTGCTTGGTCCATTTCTGTGTGTGTTACATTGTAGTGTTGTGTCGTTGTTCTCCTCTTATATTTAATGCGTTTCCCTCAGTTTTAGTTTGTTACCCCGATTTTGTTTTTTGTCCATGGATTTATGAGTTTGAACAGCGGTATACTACTGTTGCCTTTATTTAGACTATTCCTTTTCCAATAAAAAAAATAGATATTCAAAGCAAAAATTTGGATAAATTTTAAGTTTTTTACTATTCCATATCTTTTTGGTTAGTGTATATAATAGAAAAGAAAGTATCCATCCATGACACACAATCAATATGTACAAAGCAAAACAAAAACATAGTGTCGCCTTTGAAACGGAACTAACAAAAACCTGACCTCGCTGCAAGTTTTAAGATGGCCTCTAGCACCGGTTTGAGCGGAATTCTTCGCAATCTGACGATCACGCCTCAACTGTGAATTGAATAACACAACTATGGAATAATAGCAATTATATGAACCTTGCTAAAATCAAACATGTTCTGTCCTAATAAAGCCTGACAAGCACACTGAAGATATCTGAAAACGGAACCATTTAGGCAAACTCGGTCGACATCGAGATAAATGTTATATAATTTGATGAGATTTATCAATAGGGTAAACAATAAGGGTATATACTCTGTAAGATGTTACACTACCAACGAGAGCCTGGTAAAAAAAAACACAGTAGAAAGTAGTACTATTACATATAAAAAAACAAATTAGTTCATACGCATAGGCGTAAATATCAAACTATGTAGAATATATTTTGGTATCAAAAGAAAGATAAAAAAATCTGATGACCCTTGCCTCAGGTTAAAGTTTTTGGTCAAGGTAGTTTTTGGTCAAGGTAGTTTTTGATGAAGCTGAAGTCCAATCAACTTGAAACTAAGTACATATGTTCCTTATGATATGATCTTTCTAATTTTAAAAACAAATAAAACGGTTGACCCCAATTTCACGGTCCACTGAACATAGAAAATGAAAGTGCGAGTTTCAGGTTAAACTTTTTGGTCAATCAACTTGAAACTTAGTACACATGTTTCCTATGATATGATCTTTCTAATTTTAATGCCTATCTATATTTTGTACCCATTTTCACGGTCCATTGAACATGGAAAATGATAGTGCGAGTGGGGCATCCGTGTACTTTGGACACATTCTTGTTACTGACAGTTTTAAATAATACAAAAATGTATGAATTAATTCTTCAATTGAGGGCATACAAAGGCTGTTATTCAGATATCAAATACCTGTATTTGTGTTTCCAAAGTGCCAGAAACCAGTAAATTGACTCCTCCCGACGAAATTATAACAGATGTAGCCCGTCTTACTAAACACTTGTATTATTTTAGATAACTTCGCAGACATTAAAACACTGTTGAAAAATAAAAACAACACGTTTGATAATTTCATGCGACCGAAGCACTTTGCCGGATTTACCTTCATCAGGAACGCTCAAAGAAAACAATTTGAAATCCGACGATGTATAAGTACCGAAACCGTTGACAAAAATGCCTAAAATAAAAAGCCAAATTCATCTAAAGTCAACTTTGTCTAAGGGAGTTGTAACCTTAGTTTCTTAATAATTTCAAAATTTATAAACAGACAATTTTAGATAGTACGTAAAGAGTAAATATCTATTTATACTCAACACATGTTTCGTTAAATTTTAGACTGGATATCAATTTGTTAGACATCAATATTCATAAAATTTGATAAAGATTCATTATGGTTAGGAGAGAAAATACTGTTTTCTTTTGCATTTAACGTACATATATGTCTGGAATTAAATGTATATGTCAAAATTTTGCTTAAACCTTCATGGAATGTTATTACACTTAGAAACATTTATCCTCAGAATCAAGAAATGGCATCAGATGAACAAGTTTGATTTGTTTATAAATAAACTCATCATAGATACCAGGACTAAATTTAGTATATACGCCAGACGCGTGTTTTGTCTACAAAAGACTCATCAGTGACGCTCGAATCCAAAAAAGTTAAAAAGGCCAAATAAATTACGAAGTTGAAGAGCATTGAGGACCAAAATTCCTAAAAGTTTTGCCAAATACAGCTAAGGTAATTTCTGTAGTTAACTGATATATAAACTTTGACACTTTCCCCATTTCTATTCTCAATTTTATTGTTCTTATGTTGTGCTGTTTGACCGCTGACTATATATAAGGTAAGAAGGGTTGAGTGCTCATACAAATATTATAGTACAAAGCTAGTATATTTTTTTGAGTGGTTGTAATTTGTTGAAAGCTATCTTATTTGTGTTTTATCATTGTTTTGTTGTTTAGCAGGTGGTTTGTAATTTCAGTTAGAATTGTTTCTCATTTTGACATGTCAATCTTTATAGCTGCTTACTTAACGATGTAGGTCTGCTTATATTTGTTAGCTGAACATATAGCTGCATATATCCATTTGGAAATTTATTGATAATTGTATATTTGTTGTAACATTGGCAATTATACCAAGTTACCTCTTTTGTATGGTTCATTTGTTTCGCTGTTAACAATACAGTTTTACCCTGACAGCAGTAATAACATTGTATAATATTATATAAATAACACATAGCTGAGAGGGTGATAGAGCAGATTGGTACACCGAGAAAAAATTGTCAACCGCGGCGAAGCCAAGGTTGACAATGCTTTTTCGAGGGGTACCGATCTGCTCTATCACCCTCTCAGCTATGTGTTATTTAATTTATTATACTGAATGTCCTATCATTATTGTCTTTTACAGATGAATTTTATTTAAAAGTATTTTCTATGGAGTCACGTACCAACGTTACGGGTACAAATGGATTAGAAAAATCAACAGAAATGAAGTAAATAGACAATGATAGTGCATTGACTTGACATTTATAAACAATATAAGGATTCGTCCCGAAAACAAAAAAATTATTTGTAGTTATTGTGTTATTGTTATTTATTTGATTTAAATTTTGGGGTGAAATCCCTCATATCTGGCGGAGACATGTACATCACAATGAACATGATGAAATATATACCATCTGTTGAAACCAATCGATGGTGAACCAATGCGTTTAAGTAATGTATGGAATAAAATATCAACAATAAGCATAACGCATAATGTAAAAGGTTTTAAAGAAACAATATTAACAAGAGAAATATGTTTTTCCAACAATTGTAAAAGAAATAAGTTTGAGTCGTTCCACGCTTCGTTGTATAGTAAATTAGAACTTTAAGCATTGCCTTTAATAACTTGATGTGAATTCAATTCATTGTCGTTTAAATTACCGATTTTTGATTGGTCTAGCCGAGAGGGTGAAATTCAAAAAAATTGTCACCCGCTCAGCCATGTGATAGAGTAAATTAACACCCTCGTATTAGCCAATCAAAATATGGCATTTTAACATGAAGTATTATAAAATCATCTATCATCAAATGTTCATATATAAATATTGTGCTTAATTTAAAAGAATGTTAGACTGAACAAACAATTTTGAAATACATACGTACATGTTTGCATATATATTTTATATTAAAAATGGTATGTGTCGCTTGTAATGAAAATCTTAGAATGAAAGAATTTGAATACAACAGCGGCAGCCCCAGCCTAAATTTTTTGCATAAATCCGTTAATAAATTAAAGTTAAAAGGAAGAAGACTAGATTGCATCATGCCTTCGCGGGTATGTTAATGCTGTATTTTCGAAAAAATGAAAAAATGATACTTAAATTTCGACTTTTAATAAAAAGACTTTTTGACTCATTTATAGTGTAATTTGTTATATTTTTTTAGTTTTGCTAGTAAGTTGACAATATAAATTTCGTTTTCAAAAATAACATTCTCAAATTATCACGTGGTTATCACGTGACACTCAAAATCTATTTATAAACGTGAAAACAGTAAACTCAAAAGTGCTAGCGTGTAGACAGTCTTGTTTTTCTAAATATTGTTATCTGTGGATAGCTTATATACCAAAGTATTAGAAAAGTGCTACTCGCCTCCTTTGAATAAAAAGATTAAATACATAAACGGAGATTTTCGACTGAATTGTGCCAAAAATACTTTGACCTTCAGATATTACAACGTCTAACACTTAAACGGTATTAACAACATGAACCGAGTAGCAGTTTTCGATAAATATTAATATTCAGCTTTCTGTACGTTAACTTGACCCAAAAATTCATCATTTCTACACGCTAGCACTTTTGAGTCAAAGTTAACGTGTTTCAAATTTTTTTGTGTCCGACATTGTTTACAAACGCACAAGTGACTTTCAAAGGGAAGTAATTCTGTAAACAGAAATAAAAATTTCAGTCATCGGGAAATTATTGCTGATCTTTATTTAAATGTACTTTTTGTTGCATCTTCTCCATAACCAAATATTTAATAAAGGAAACAAACTATTTAAATATATATATATTACTCGGAGAATAGATCAGAATGATTATAATTACACATCGGCTGGGGGTATGAAGCCCCTTTTCTTTCTGTTTGGTATTTTTTGGCAAAAAAATTATGTATTGAATTTTTCTACGGACACTGTAGCTTTATCTACCAATAAAACATGACCTCCGTGTATTCGCACAACAGTGTGGGAAGTGTCGTTAAACACCATTCAATCAATCAGATAGCTCTTTGCATTCTATTTTGTCAAGTGAGGGGCCTCTCATGTTTGGGTTTTGCCACTTGTAACAGTGTAAACTTTTAGAGTGTACAATAAAATCATGAATCTTGCTCATTCTTCATAAATCATACAGACCCATACACTGTACATTATTCAGTCGTTGGTCATAGTGGCAATCACACCATATATAAATGACAGCTTGAAATATATTCAATGTCCTGCTTTTTCTCTCTCTCAATAAATTTAATTACCACATGCTGATAGAAAACATACTTTAAGAAAAATAGATGATGATTTCATAACAAAAAAACTTATGGTGCCATGGTCAGTAAGTATGGGACTATTAAATCAATTTATACCAAATATGATAGTGCAAGAGCTAATGGAAATTTAATTATATTTTAAATCCTGCAACATTTTTTTCACACATACCCTTTATACACCATGTACACATTCAATGAATATTCTGTGTCTCATTCAAGCATTATTAACTTAAAACTCCAAAATATGTATTTATTCTATGTATGTATATATGTACCATTATCTCTGTAACTTATAAATTTGCAGAATATTTTCTTTTACAGCTAATTTCCTAAAGCTTGTAGAGTAAAACTTTGGTTGACTTGCTTGTCTTGTTTGTATAAATATTTACCCAGGCTTAAAGCTTAAAGCACTTAAGATTGTCATCTTCAAACAATAAATATAGGCAAACTTAAACCTGTAAATATTATAGTGAAATTCAATTGGATGTTATCTAAATTATTATTGTACAATATACAAACAAAGCAAGCAAGGTAACCTAAGTCTTGCTCTACATCCTTTAGGAAATTAGCTGTAATCTCTTTTTAAGGTACAGGAAACAGAAATATAGGTATATATAGGGTGTAAAGTTTATTTAAAGAATATATGATAATAATTTTGCAGGGTAAAGAAAAGATGCTATTTGAATAAAAATAATAGAGAAAAATTCTCATAGCAACTAATTGACAACCCCCTCACCCCCCCAGTTCAGATCCCAATTAATGAATCTGTGGCCTAAATCTGTGTAAATTAGAAAAATCATGAACTTGGACAACTGTTTTGATTATCTATATTTTATTAATATCAATATAATATATTATCTTTTATAATTGCAATGCTAACCATCAATGAGGTGTTTATTTTTAAGGATAAAACAGCATAAAACTAGCAGACATCAGTTTAAATCATGTTGAACTGAATAAGAAAAGTTATTATAATATTTATCATCAGTTAAAGCTTCATGTAATTAGATAATTGAATTAATATTGATAATTGCTCCTCAATAAGCATTATTTGGTACTTTCTGAAAAGGGGGTGTGAATGTTTTTGTAAGGGAATATATATATATGATCAGTGTCTGAAAACCTTAAAGTTTTTCATTTAACCCAAGTAATTTAAAATATACATTCACTGATTGATTGATTTGAAATTGTGTATTAAATGCAGCTAACATGACTTATTTTACTTCATGTGGTATGTTTTTCAATGTGTCACAACTTACCATCATAACCAAATAACATAGATTTTTTTTGTTTTTGTTATAAAACATGTTTCACAATCATTGAAATTAGGGAATGAGTGTTCCTATTGATGAATCTATATATGCTAATTTGTATGTGAAAACATTTCATCATTCCTAACACTTTTGCTTTTGTTTCACATTATTATTAATAAACACTATTAATGATTTTGATTTTAATATTCCATGGAGCACAGCTAAATATAATTTATCCACTGAATGAAATCTCAATTTGTACACAGTGACACATTTATGAAGTAAAAGTTCTGTGAAACATCCTCTCCTCAGTGATCATAATTAGGACACAATATCACATATGTATTCCACTTTCTTATAAATTTTTCCTTTGTTTGATCATGAACTAACACATGTTCCAGAATCATTGCAGTTAGTTATTCATTCATTTCAATATATTTCCTTTTCCTGAACCTGCTTTTTCATACAGTAAATTTTTTCTCACTTTTTTTTTTAAAACAGTCAATTAAATTCTAATTTGTATTCCTTTTAGCACAGTTAAAACAGTCTTGATTCCATTAATTTTGTCACACATATGTATAAGTAAAGAGTTGTCTTTTCAGAAAAATGAATTTTCTCTTTATATCTCATGTACAGGAATCTGATATGAAAATAATATCCTTGTTTGGGTATCATTTGTTGATCTTCCTTAGAATGAAAAGTGCAGTCCTTGTGTCTTATTCATTTTATCAATTGTGCTATTGTATTGGAAGTAGCCATTGTTTCTCATTCATCTTAAAATCCTGCAAAAAAAATGATATTATTATACACAATATAATTAATTTATATGCCCCATTGCTATATATATGCATAATATCTATTACTTCAATCACTGAACTTGATTTATATATTATGCTCTTAATGTGCCCTGTTATTAATATTTTGAACATAACAATTATCTTATTTATATTCTTATTCTGATACAAAAAGAGAACTTCAATATAATCAAATTTTAGTAAGCTTAATAGCTATAGCCCTTAGTATCAGCAGTGGTTGGTAAACCTAATAGTAAACTTACATGTTTGTAATAAAATAATTGCCATGCTTGTTTACTTTCTTAACACATAAATATAATAGACAGAGTAATCTAAACTCATAAGCAATTAATCTTAAAATAGCTTTCATATCACTTCATGTGACTAAAAAATATTAAAGTGTCAGTAACAATAATATAATATTTGAATGCTTACATCAAAATGCAGACTTTCTACATGTCAACTCACTTGGAAGCAGTAAAAAAAACAGTGAATACAAATTCTGCAAAAGACAAATATAAAATTGCATAGTCAAAACTTTAAAGCAATAAACACACCAAAAGTTTTTTGTTAAACATGTAGGAAATAGGCAATAAAGGAGATACTTAAAAAAAACTGTTAGGTATTTAATCTGTATGATATTGAAATATTTATTACATCAATGTAGATTGACACCTTTTAAAGTCATTATTTGGATTAGCAAATCCTACAAGTAATCAATAGTCTTTATGTCAATTGAATGAAAGTGGTGATCAATTTAAAATTTTCATGTCTATTACTAAAAATTAAATTGGATAATATATTAACTGAGATGAGCAAATTCTCTCATTTTGTAAAATCTCAGTAGCCTGATAACTGAAATATAACTTTAATAATAGTACATTTTATTTGTTTGAACATGCATTTATAAATTCTGGTATTTTTTATAAACTTAGAAATGACAATGGATATATAAATACTATTTGTGAAACAAATCCATGTTTTATTTTAATAAAATTTATGCTTAAATCACAATGAAAAAAAAATAATTCTGAATTGAAACAATGTCATTCTCTGTTTAAAATGTAAAAACACCAACACTGTTCATTTGCGTAGGTGGTGTATAAAAGTATAAACAAAAAATGACTAAGCTTAAGGATAGGTAGACTGGGTATGATAATATAGGGGGTGCAGTTAGCTTGGGAAAAATCAAGTCTAATAAAACTAATATTAAAACAATCTTTCTCCGAGCATTGTTTCCATTTAGCTAACTTTATTGTTTCGTTGATTGATTTATAGGTCAACGATTTTCGTCGTCGGTTATCGAAATAAATGACGAATTATAAATGTTTTGATTCACTTCAACAAATTCAATAAGAAGAAATGGGTACCGGTGATAATGAGTTACAATTTACAACGTATTTACCTCAAAATGTATGCTAAATCCACCTTTCCATTGTGATTTTCATGTGCCGACTTCTGTGACAAGGTGCTCAACAGCTGATAATAATGACTGTGACGTGACAAGCTAAACATTGACGTTGATGAATCTTAGTTTTTGGCGATTTTCTTACTTAAAACTGTAAGTGTTCAAGGGAACAATGATCATGTATGAAGATATTGTTAATGTCGCAATGCCGTTGTCGAAAAACAACAAGTTGATAAATCTTTGACCTCGGTGAAGCCAAAAAATCACCACTCTATAGCAAATTCTCCCAACGTCCGATTTAGCCAATCAAAATTCGTATAGTTTCGAAAATGACGTAATAGATGAGATTTCGATGCAATCACCAAAAATTGTAAAAAATTATTTGAAACCGCATTAACCTTCCCGCGTTGTATATGGATGCTTTATATTGCAATATTTATGTAATGTCTTATGTCCTTTTATCTTTGGCTCAGATTCATGGTTGATGGACTACTTACAAAATTGTCACGTCATGGGAAGCTCTCACTTGTGAGTGATATGATATTTTGTAAATGGGATCCTTGCTAGGCCTATACTCTCTCGGACTTGGGTCACCTGACCTCAGCCTCATTTCTTTGATCATTGTTTTAGTTAGGTGTACGGGTCAATTCTTGGATACTACAAATAAATTATGAATTAATTGTAGGGAATGATAACAACCAACACTAGAGGCACTATTTAATTCATTTTAATGAAGAACTCGTTGATTGAAATTTAAAAAAATATATAATAGGATAAAGAGTTAAGAGAGTTTGGCATCCACATCATTTGAACCCTGGCTACGCCACTGGCATTACTCGCTAATTTTATTTAGTTGTGGCAATTTTAACATGTCACCCACACGAATTTGTTGTGGTAAATTTCGAATGTCACTGTGGTATCTTTTGGGGTTTTTTTTCTGTTTTATTGTACGCAGCTGTTGGTATTGTCTTTATAAAATTCAACCTACTATACTATTTATCAAATCAGTCACTTACAATACTGAAAAGTTTTATCTGATTTGTGATTGGGAACAAACAAAATAAGGATACTAGTAAAAAGTAAAATCACAAAAATACTGAACTCCGAGTAAATTCAATCGGAAAGTCCCTAATCATGCTAATCAAATGGCAAAATCAAATGACAAAACACATCAAATGAATGGACAACCAATGTCATATTCCTGACTTGGTACTAGCATTTTCAAATGTAGAAAATGGTGGATTGAACCTGGTTTTATAGCGCTAAAGTTATTATTTAACTCCGTTAGGACACAATGTAAACGATATTCTAATATTTTTACCCACAATGCAATATGCCGAGATTTCCTGGTTTTCGCACTGCTGTCAAAGATGACATTCCTTGAAGAAATGAAAGAAAATTAACTCTCTAGCCAACACTATGGTTTGATTTCTGTGGTCTCCATATGTTGAAGTTGTTGTGAGGTTGACGTCTGCTTGATGTTAAATAACAATTATAACTTTTCTGACAAGGATCCGAGTGGTATAGTTGATATCATCCCTTCGTAAGTTTTACAGACCCCATCACGAGTTAGTTGACCGTTATGGAATATATATTCCACAGATGATAGCTGACATGTTCCAAATGTCGTTACAACAATTCCGTTCCCCATTTCCCCGAGTGTGATTTACCGATCGAGACTCATTACTGGGTTTTATTTTCATGAAACACGATGGCTGTGACATGCAGAGCAGAATCTGTAAAACTTTCCGAAGCACCGGAGATCATCCCCAGTTTTTAATGGGGTTCGTATTGGTAAGTCTTAAGTTTTCTATGTTTTGTTTTGTGTTTACATTTTTCTGTTGTTCTTTTTCTCTTTTATCTCTCTTTTTCAAAAAATGATGAAGTAGCATTAATATCTAACAAAACATTCGATTATTAGTAAATGATTAAACGCAACATCTTGTCATGTTTGCTACAAGTAAAGATAAACATATGTTGATGACAATCTTAAGTTTACGTAACACGTGTTAAAACGTGGGTTTAATACAATACTTGTAGAGTCTTAACTATTGTTTTCTTAATCATGAAATACATATTTGTATTTGTTTTGTGCTTTCTCCTGGTTAATGATTTAGTCAAATCAGCTGATGTAGACGACGCGGGAAACGAGGATAACAATGTAATACCACCAAACAATGAAGACGCTGTTGAAGTGGATTCTGGTAAGTTTTGTTTAAGTTCTGACAAGTTACCAATGTGTTATAACAATAATGTATAACCACCAAACAATAAAGATGCTGTTGAAGTGGATTCGGTTTAGTCATGTTGAAGGTATAACAAATTACCAATGTATAATAACTATAATGTAAAACCACAAAACAATGAAGATACTGTTGACGTGAATTCTGGTAAGTCGTGTTTAAGGTCTGACATGTTACCGCTGTGAAATAACATTATGTAAAACCACCAAACAATGAAGACGTCATTGAAGTGGATTCCGTTAAGTTTTGAAAAAGTTGTGACAAGTAACCAGTTGATGTGTAATATCAATAATGTAATACCACCAAACAATGAAGACGTTGTTGAAGTCATGTTTAAGGTCTGACAAGTTACCGCTGTGAAATATCAATTAATGTAATACTGTGAAATCATTATTATTCGTTGTATACCAATTTTCGTGGATTTCGTGGGTTCAAGGGAACCACGAATTTAAAATTTCAACCAATTACAAATTTCCTAAACGAATATACGCAGACTTTGCCAAAACCACGAAATTATATATCCACGAAAATGCAAGTTTTTCTCAATCCACGAAAATTGGTACCCACGAAAATAAATGAATCCACAGTACCATCGAAAAAACGAAGACGCTGTTGAAGTGGATTTGGACTATGCGGTAAGGGCTTTGCTCATAGTTGAAGTTCGGACGGTGACCTATAGTTGTTATTTTTCTGTGTCATTTTGGTCTGTTGTAGACAGTTGTTTCATTGGCAATCATACCACATCTTGTTTTTATATTCGGTAAGTCATGTTTAAGGTTTGACCAGTTACCAATGTGTAATAACTATAATGTAATACCACCAAATAATGAAGGCGCTGTTGAAGTGGATCCGTGTAAGTCATGTTGAAGGTATGACAAGTTACCAATGTGTAATAAATATAATGTAAAACCACCAAACAATGAAGACGCTGTTGAAGTGGATTAAGTATTGAGGAAGTTCTGACATGTTACAGCTGTGAAATAACAATTATTCAATACCACCAAACAATAATGATGCCGTTGCATTTGTGAAATGTAATGCGCTTTTGACATAATTGATATAGCGGCTTATTCCTAAAACTTATTGCATATTAAGTACCTTAATAGTTATCCAGCTCCTTCTACATATAAACTTTCATTACAAAGTAAAGCCAGGGAGGAATAAACAAATAAGACAGTGCAGTAAGGATGTTTTTAAATCGCAGTCTGATTCAATTAAAGAGAATAGTTCAGACATGGATTATTATAAAACTTTGACATATACTTCCCAGTGACCAAAAATAGCATCCAATGAAAATTGTTTGATTCTTTATTTTATTTGTTTAAGTAAACTCATAAATGGCTTTTGTTTTTTGCAGTCAACAACACACCAGCAGCAACAAAGTAGAGGCCGTTTTCTAAAAAGCTTGCATTCTTTATAGAATTCATTGTTCACAATTCTTTCTTGACTACATACTATGTCGTTATTGAAATTTCTGAATTGTTTTAGGAGTTTCCTGACGTGTTTTGTTAATTAATTTTGATGACATATTTTATAAATTTTTTGGTAAGAAAACTGACATCACAGATCTTTTGATGAAGTACTCCTCTGTTTTAGCTTTAGTGGTAAGAGAAGGAGATGTATGTCCTGATTCTAGATGCCCGAAAAGTGATAGATTTGATTGCGCGCTCAACATGTGTGATTTCAAAGCAACCCAATATTACAAAGAGAAAAAAGACCTCATGACACCATGCTGGTATGTATACCTTTCAAATATAAATTTAATTCTAAAAGTTTAGCATTATTTATAGAATAACTAATCGAAGAATTCAAATAGAGTAAAATATTCAACGAGTGACCGAACAACACATTAATTCACGAATTTGCGTAGCGCATGGGTTAATTATCAGTGTTGTTCGGTCACGAGTTGAATATTTTTCGATATTTGAATTCTTTAATTGGTTATTCTTTTTATTACATTGGCAAATTGCTTTCTTAATGTAAAACATGTAAGGAACTATATTTTTTTTCTATGCATTCACAATTTGTTTTCATCCGCCGTTATCGACGTCTTGACAACGCCTATTGTTGTATGACGTCAGAGAGTGAAATAACCACGTTTATTTCACATGTGAAATTATCGGTTTTTATTTAAATGGGAAATCAATGTAATTCATTGCAACCAATGTAATAATTATAGTATAACTAATCGCCGTATTTGAATATCAAAAATAAGACAACGCGTGACCGAACGACGCATGGATTAAACGAGTGCGCAGCACGAGTTTAATCCATAGCGGCGTTCGGTCACAAGTTGTCTTATTTTTGATATTCAAATACGGCGATTAGTTATTCTTTTTATTACATTGGCAAAATTTGGCTTTTTTTTATGAAATTAATGTAGAAAATGTAAGGAACTATATCTTTTTCCTACGCATTGACAATTTGTTTTGATCCGACGTTATCGACGTCTTGACAACGCCTATTGTTGTATGACGTCAGAGAGTGAAATAACCACGTTTATTTCACATGTGAAATTATCGGTTTTTATCTAACTGGGAAATCAATGTAATTCATTGCAACCAATGTAATAAATGGAAATAATACACCTAATCGCTATTTGCTCGCAATTACTTAAATATTTACGTCATAATACAAAATATCTGACGCCACAATGGAAAAGTGATTGTTGAATGACTTCAATAGTTGTAGCGGGACACATTATAGGATAAACTGGGGCAGATTACCAAATAGCGATAAGGTGTATATATGTTAACATTTTCAGCTAACCATCAAAGTAACTATAACTGTAGAATCAACGTGTTAAGTTAATTATTTTTTTCTTAAATATGCAAGCAATATCTACCATGTAGTTTAAAAACTATTGTCTCTGCGACTTTCATACAAGTGAGAGGTTTAGGGCTACAAAACCAGATTTAATCCGCCATTTTCTACATTTGAAAATGCCTGTACCAAGTCAGGAATATGACAGTTGTTGTCCATTCGTTAGATGAGTTTTATCATTTGATTTTGCCATTTGATTGGTTTTGAATTTTCCTCGGAGTTCAGTATTTTTGTGATTTTACTTATTTTTTTATATTTTAAATATTACCATAAAGCGCGAGGTTTGGCTAGCCGCAATTTAGGTCCCCCACCCAATTTTCGTTTACCTAAAATGTCCAGTACCAAGTCAGTTGTCATCTAATAGTTCGTTTCTATGTACGTTGAATTGTCGTTTGTATTCTGTTGCACTTCAGTGTTTCTATTGTTTCGTTGATTATCTTCATATTATATAGTTGATGTATTTCCCTCTGTTTGTAATGTGAAATTGTTTTCTCTTAATCGATTTATGACTTTTGAACAGCGGAATATTACTGTTACCTTTATCATGTTTATATATATATATATATATGTGTGTGTGTCTTTGTGGCAATGACATATTGTTGATTAATTCTTTTCAAAGGACAACCATTCAAATGGAATGGTCCTTAAACGTAATATAATGTAAATTCAGAAATTAATGAGAGGTTTTTATTATTGCAAAAAATGCGACAGAGTTGTAAACGCATTAATTTAAACTCGCATTTTGAAATATTTTATATGAATTAAACAGGATTTTTCTCAAAATCGATAAAAAATAAAATCGTATTTAAATCTAAAATGACACAATCATAATAATAAATGCACGCAATAATTTCTTAATTTACAGTATGTTATATAATTAGCCGTTTCAGAATCTAAAGCATCATGGGTAATTTCATTGTTCGTACCCCAAAGTGAGAATAACGTTACGTCATTGGTTGAATTTCCATTGTTTATAACGTTTTAAACCAATCAAAACGCTTTGGTGTACGCTTTTGAAAATATTACCCAGGATGCATTAGATTCTTAATTTACAGTATATTATATAATTTAATATTATTAATTCGTATATTTTAACAAATTTGATTCGTTTAGGGATAGTCACATGTTAAACTATATTTTCGAAGGTAGAGAGAAAACGGCGGATAGCAAAACGCATATTGACCGGCAAAAAGCATATTGCACGGTTATTTTTAGAATATCTAAAAACCGATTTACTTTGTGACGTCATGTAATGAATTTCAGGATACTGTTCAACGTTTTGAAACAAATGATATCTGTGATCGATTATTTGACGAAAAAAAATCTTCAAATACATAAGGTGTCCAAAAAAAAAGTAAATGAAATAACAACTAATATGTTGTTATTGTCAAGGAGACAATGTAATATCTATAAAGTTCCAACAAACCTAAATGACGATTTTGATACAAACATGGTCGGAAATTAATAATATAACAAATATAGCCTTTGTATGAGGTCAATACATGATATATCGACCCAAAGAAGTATATCGACCTCGGACTTCGTCCTCAGTCAATATACATACAAAGGCTATATTTGTATAATATATATGATATAACAAGAAACATACACAAATTATATGCAATCACATGGACTACTGAATTCATTTCTATGCCTAGGTTTTATCATCACAGCGGTCAAATGAGACCTTTTAATTTTACATTCACATTTTATATCCGCAATGAATATGAATAATCATGTGATATTCATACACCTGAGTAAGGATTGTTTTAGCATATATGATTTTGACAAGACCAACATTTAGACAACTCTGCGTTTAAGATAACCAATAATACTTAACAGCGATCTGTCTTTCTATGTTGTGATGTTACATTATTGTTTCAGATAAGGGTAAAGGTTTGTACCTATTAAAACGTTTAAACCCGCTGCATTTGTTTGCACTTTCCATAGTCAGGAATCTGATGTTAAGTGTTTGTCGTTTGTTGATGTGGTCCATAAGTGGTTCTCGTTTTTATATAGATAAGACCGTTAGTTTTCCCGTTTGAATGGTTTTACACTAGTCATTTTTAGGCCTTTTATAGCTTGTTGTTCGGTGTGAGCCAAGGCTCCGTGTTGAAGACCGTACTTTTACCTATAATGGTTTACAAATTGTGACTTGGATGGAGAGTTGTCTCATTCGCATTCATACCACATTTCTTATAGGTTGCACTTGGTGAATACAGCTGTTTCTCAAACCACGCCCCTGTTGGGGAGATATGTAATATAGATAATTGATTATGTTTACGTACTGGTTCCCAGATATGATCTCTATGTTTGATATCGTAGAAACATAACTTCGGAATGATACCAGTAAATAAGCATATGCATTTTGTTCTAATTAAAATCTATGTGAACCCTTAAGTCAAGGTTGCGGTACCGTAGTAAAGATGCTTGTTGTAAGTGTAAACTCTTAGAAGTTAGGGGCATATAAATGTTGAAAATATGCCGCACATCCCTATATTTTGACCTTGGAAAAAGTGCATATAAACTTTCCATTCTAGGATATGATTTTTTTCAAAACTTCATAGTAAAAATGGTACAGTTTTAGCCCTAAACGGAGTTCCTTTTGGATATTGCTTTGTAGATATTTACAGAAATGCAACCTATATCTATGTGTGATAATTTAGTTGGCATTGGTGTTCCACGTAACCTTTTCGTCGTTCCTGCATGTACTCCTTGGGGTTTGACTAATGCTACGTGTTACACGAATCCTGATATACATACAGCACCCATGCCTTGATTAAAAAATAATTGATGCAAGCTATACTTTATTGTAGTTTTAAGATGAGTAGGTATTATATTCGTGATTATGTTTTCCCGAGCAATAGTGAGGGCGAAAATAACACGAATATAATGCCTACCCATGTTAAAACTACAATAAAGTATAGCTTACATCAATTATTTCGATTCTGATAATGATAATGTGATCAAATTCATTATTCTGAAGAAGTTTTATTGGATTTAGAGCATGGGTTTGTTCTCAAAGCGATTGAAGCACGTCATATTATAATGATCTTTTCTCTCATAGCTTATTAATAAGTTTTGTCTCAATTTTCGTAAAGTGAGAAGAAATATGTGGGTTTTTTATATATTTTTTTAAACAATGGCCATATCCTGTAAAACAAGATAAGGGATTAGTGGATGGATTTATAAATTACCTATAAACAAGGTATATCACTGCCTCGGGAAAAATTGAACTCAGATAAATTTGTCTTTTATGTTGCGGTCGTTTAGGTTATTAAGCTCTTCGACTGTTTCTGATTTAATACATGCTTAGCTTTTGAATAAGCAGCTCTGATTGTCATTATCAAAGACAAACACATTTATACAGTCGTTTGTTTGAAGGTAAATAAAGCAATTCGCCGTTTCAGAATCTAATGCATCCTGGGTAACATTTTCAAAAGTGTACACCAAAACGTCCTGATTGGTTAAAAATGTCATAAACAATGGAAATTTAACCAATGACGTGACGTTATTTTCATTTTGGGGTACGAACAATGAAATTACCCATGATTCTTTAGATTCTGAAACGGTTAATTGATAATGTTGCAGATAATTAAATGATTAATATAATAAAAAAAGAAATATGCGTTGTTCCTATCAATAATATGTCTTTTAATTTTCAGTATGGATCCTTGCACTGTTGGTTGTCCACTCAAATATGCAGTCCGACTTGATGGTCAGCCAGCCTTTTCTGTTAATGAGACTATGGTATACACCAAACGCGAGGACCAGAGTGTTTTGGATTTACTTTTGAAGAAAAAGTAGAAAAAGAATGCCTTAGAAACACAACTAAATAGAAAATATGCAATTGATTTATTTTATCATTTTACAACTTCCATCAAGTAAAAATGAAATAACATATAAAATGTATTATGCTAAATGTTATATTTCAAATTTTTTTTACCTGTTTCAGTGTGTACATTAACTACACTTCAATTGAATTAATAAGATACATAACCATACCAAGTCAGGGAAATGGTCATTGTTATATTATAGTTCGTTTCTATGTGTGCTACATTTTAATGTTGTGTTTCTGTTGTGTCGTAGTTCTCTTATATTTGATGCGTTTCCCTCAGTTTTAGTTTGTAACCCGGATTTGCTTTTTCTCTATCGATTTATGAATTTCGAACAGCGGTATACTACTGTTGCCTTTATTTATCATATGATCAAGGGCTTCACAAAAAAGAAATCATGAAACGAAATAAACAGAAAACAAATTCTGTAATTCTTACTCGATTTATCCTTTTTTTCTGACCTGTTTAATATATTCTTTATCAACGTGTTATGATGTGATTCATTCGATTTGCTGTTCAATGTAATGTTTATTACAGCCATTAAGCACTTATGATTCGACAAAACATCATCCTTGTCACATGTATATGTTTTGTTTCTGGTATTATCCGAGTGCTCATTTATCTTTGTAAGACACTCGTAGTAGTACGATTTACATAAAACAAATCAGTGTTATTTGAAGCTGTATATGGACTTTGTCCGCAGCAGAAACAACAACATATTAATCGTGAAGACATTTCACAGAGTCTTTCTTTCTGTATATGGACTTTGTCCGCAGCAGGAAGAACAACATACTTATCGTGAAGACATTTCACCGAGTCTTTCTTTCTTTATATGGACTTCGTTCGATTACTTACACAGTGTTAAAAGAAAAACTTTTACATTCGATATTTCATCAGAAAACTATTAGAAGTAACCAACTCTGGTAATACTGTCGACGTCTTCTCATTTAGTCCATGAACTGGTCATAAAGTCTTCAATATAATTCGTAATCTCTTTTGAATTGATGGTTCCAATTGGTGTGTTGGGGTTCATTGAACTTAGACCATGGTATATTACCTTTAGCAGTCTATGGAAGAAGCGAATCGATAAAAACTTTTCTCATATCAACGAGCGATATTGTCTTATATCAACGAGTTGTATTGTGGGAAATTTCAGACGAATGTTAGCATTTGTACGAAGAAAGGCAGATTTCTCTGTATAAAGTAATGACTCTTTTCTTAAAACAGGGTGACATTTAACACGACATACGTCTGCTGTATAATTTCCATGAATTATTTTATGTAATAACAAACAAGGTGTATTTAAACTAGAACATTGAATTGTTGAATAAATGAAACATGAATGCACGATTTATCTGTACACATTCAATAAATATCATGTAGCAAATTCAGTGGAATGCAATTGAGATGATTTCAATTGTTTGCTAAGTCAAAATCACCTATAAGTCAAAGATACTGCTATATTTTATTTTATCAATGCGATGTTTGTCTTCTATCAAAGCGATGTTTTTTTTTAATATCAAAAAATTATGAATGCGATACTTTTCTAATATAACTGCTATAGTTTTCTTATATAAAATGAATACGATGACACGTCACAATGCATGTCAAGAAAACCGCAAACATAACTCACAAACTAAGTTCATGACCGGCTTAATGTTTGAGGATCAATATCACTAAAATTTCGTATCTGTAACAAAATTAACGCTTTATACATGAACTTATCATTTCCAAAATGTTGCTATTGATAGTTGAAAGTGTTAACAACCTGTTCAGTCTATTGTTTTCAATCATATGGTTTAACTTACTAATTCCATTTGAAGTGATGATGCAATGGCGGAATTTAAATGAGGTTGTAAATAGTCTACCGACCTATAAGATACTAATATAGGTCCAGTGGCGGATCTTGGGGATCCAGGGGTTGGAAACCCCCTTTTTTTGGCCGATCAATGCATTTGAATTGGGATATATTTTATCCTGGGTTTGGAACCCCCTTTTAAAAACAACTGGATCCGCACTGAAGGTCACACTGCTACAGCCTATCCACATGGGTAATATCGAAATGGACAAAAAAATATCATTACTTAAAAGAAAAATGAAACATTCATTCAAACAGCTCCAAATAACAATGAATATTCAAATGGTAAAATAAATATTCAAAACAAATTAAAATTACAAATGCTGATGTCCCGAACTTTGAAGATACCAACTGAGTAGCCTCAGACTATAAATTGAACAACTTCAGATACAACGAAAATAAGAAATCTTGTTAAACAGAAAATGTATTTATTATTAACATAGAAAAAAATATTGAGAAGAAAAAGTTCTATTTGGATATCAAGGACTTTTCCCGTTGGTAAATCGATATCTCTATGAACATAATCATCTCGCCGCGTGGACGCTCTTTTACATCTCGATGACCGTGAATGCATTCCGATGTATTGCTGCCACAGACATTTGACTTTCGTTTCTGATTAGTAACCGAGCGTATAAATACGCGAACATTTCTTACTCCAAACAACAATCTGTATCGCTTGTTATAAATTCCTTTCTTCAAGGAATACTAAAAAAAATGTTTAGAAAACAAATAAATTAGATGTAAATGTCTTTTGACGTTAGACATGTGTATATATCTTTTCTATATATATAAATTTAGATCGTTCAGTGTTGTTTATTAAAGAAATAATTCCTACATGTCATGCTCTATTCTCACTTTAACATGGGAAGGCATTATATTTGTCGATATTTTACACTGAGCGTTAGCGAGGTGTAAAATGTGATCAAATATAATGCCTACCCATGTTAAAATGAGCATAGAGCATGACATGAAGGAATATTTCGATTTTAATAGGACAAATTCAATATTTGTATGGGTCGAAAATACCGTAATTAGTATTGACTGTTCCCGTTTCCTCACCGAGGAGTCTGTACATTACATTTAATATTTGATAAGTTTACAAACTACGAACAGGGTAAATATATGTTGTTGTTTTTTTTAAATATATAATAAAAGTTGATGTTAGCTGCTTAAATGTATATATTTTAAAGGATAACGATGGAAATAACGTAACTATGAACAGTGAGTTCGTGCGCAGGTGTCAAACATAGTTTGTGCTCATTAGAACACGGCTTTGTATACACCGTGAATAACGACGTCATATTAGAATTGGTATTTCTATTGACGTAATCGTTCTTGTACCATCATAACTGTCGTTATCGTTAAAGCTTTAGAAGTGTGCTAGTTCATATTGCACTTTACAAAAGATTCAGCACCCAAATGACGTTTTTGGAGGACTGAAAAGCAGTTATTTATAAGGGAAAATTTTAAAGATTTATAGTATGGCCTTAAACACGGAGCCTTGGCTCACAGCGAACACAACGTTGTATAGGAACCAAAAAATTACTAGTGTTAAACCATTCAAACAGGAAAACAAAAGGTCTAATTTGTATAAAAAAAGGAGATTCAAAAGTACAGGTCAGATTTTGTCGTATCAATCTGAACAAGAAAGTATGATTCATCTTTGTCACAAGTTAGTTTCACTGTTTAATAGCAATAAAGAAAGTCTTCCATGCGTGCGTTGCGAGTATATCAGATATATATTATTTCGGAGCGTTCATCATAAAATTTGCTAAATGTTATACATGTATATGTGAACAATAATTTTGATACTTAGCTATTTGATTACGACATTGTTACTTAAACCCCATCGGTACAGGCATTTTCAAATTTTAAAAATGTTGGATTGAACCTGGTTTTATAGCGCTAAACCTCTCACGTGTATGACAATCTCGTCAAATTCTGTCATATTTACAACGATGCGTGAACAAAACAGACATATCAGTTTGGTCTCTTGTGGACAGTTGTCTCATTGGCAATCATATCACGTCTTCTTTTTTTATATATAATAGGTAAAAGTGTCAAAATATGGGTACAGCAGTCAAATATTTATACTAATAAGTACTAATATTGATATAACAAAAACACCGCTAATTAGCGCTATAAAACCAGGTTCAATCCAACATTTTTAAAATTTGAAAATGCCTGTACCGAAGGGGTTTAAGTAACAATGTCGTAATCAAATAGCTAAGTATCAAAATTATTGTTCACATATACATGTATAACATTTAGCAAATTTTATGATGAACGCTCCGAAATAATATATATCTGATATACTCGCAACGCACGCATGGAAGACTTTCTTTATTGCTATTAAACAATGAAACTAACTTGTGACAAAGATGAATCATACTTTCTTGTTCAGATTGATACGACAAAATCTGACCTGTACTTTTGAATCTCCTTTTTTTATACAAATTAGACCTTTTGTTTTCCTGTTTGAATGGTTTAACACTAGTAATTTTTTGGTTCCTATACAACGTTGTGTTCGCTGTGAGCCAAGGCTCCGTGGTTAAGGCCATACTATAAATCTTTAAAATTTCCCCTTATTTAAACCTTCATTGAATTGTTCAAACTTTGTACCGGTAACATTAACATTATTTGGACAATTGACAGTATCAATCAAATTCAAGGAATTTTACAAAAACAAGACAATAAATGTTTGACTTGAACAAATGGTACCAAGCTCATAACTGTGAATTCTTTATCTTATGACGTTTTACGGTGATTAATGTCATTCTGAAATCCGTCTGTCCGTCTATCCATCAGTTAATCAAAATAAAATTACCTTAATGAAACACACAGATTGAAGAAAGAAAATTTCATTCAATGTTCAAAAAAGAATGGTTGGATGGTAAAGAGTTAAGAGAGTTTCGCATCTACATCATTTGAACCGTGGCTACGCCATTGGCATTACTCGCTGACTTAATTTAGTTTTGGCAATATTAACATGTCGCCCGCTCGAATTTGTTGTGGTAGATTTGAATGTCACTATGGTATCTTTTGTCTTGTTTTGTGAGTGTACGCAGCTGTTGGTATTGTCTTTAACCTATGCATAATTCAGAGTTTAGTATGACGTCCATTATCACTGTACTAGTATATATATACTTTTTAAGGAACCAGCTGAAGGACGCCTACGGGTTCGGGAGTTTCTTGCTACATTGAAGATCCACTGGTGGCCTTCGGCTGTTGTCTTCTCTATGGTCGGGTTGTTGTCGCTTTGACACATTCCCCATTTCTTTTCTCAACTTTATTTATCAAATTAGTCACTTACAATACTGAAACTAGTCTTATCTAATTTGTGATTGGAAAAAAAAATTAGGATACTAATATAAAGTAAAATAACAAAAATACTGATCTCCGACGAAATTCTATTGGTAAGTTCCTAATCATAAGCAAAATCAAATGACAAAACACACCAAACGAATGGACAACAACTGTCATATTCATGACTTGGTACAAGCATTTTCAAATGCAGAAAATGGTGGATTGAACCTGGTTTTGTTTTACTCCGTTAGGACACATTGTAATGGATATTCTAATATTTTTTACCCACAATGCAATATGCCGAGTTTTCCTGTTTTTCACACTGCTGTCATAGATGTCATTCCTTGAAGAAATGAAAGACAATTGACTCTCTAGACAATACCATGGTTTGATTTCTGTGATCTCCATATGTTGAAGTTGTTGTTAGGTTAAAGTCTGATTGTAGTTTAATAACAACTATTACTTTTCTCACAAGGAAGCTATCTAAATGATACAGTTGATATCATCCGTTCGTACGTTTTACAGACGACATCACGAGTAAGTTGGCCGTTATTGAATATATGTTCCACAGATGATAGCGGATTTGTTCCAAATGTCGTTACAACAATCCCGTCCCCCTTTTCCCGAGTGTGATTTACCGAATGAGACTCAGTTTGAAATGGGGCTCGTATTGCTAAGTCTTTAACTTTCTATGTTGTGTTTTGTGAACTGTTTTTTAGTTGTTCTTTTTCTTTTTTATCGATGGCGTTGTCCTTTTATTTTCGCCTTGTGAATTTGAATGTTCCTCTTGTATCGTTTGTCTCTCTTTTGTAAAAAATGAAGTATCATTAATATCTAACAAAACATTCGACTATCAGTTAATGATTAACGCAACATCGTGTCATGTTTGCTACAAATAGAGATGAACATATGTTGATGACAATCGTAAGTTTACGGAACATGTGTTAAAACGTGGGTTTAACATGTTTAATACAATAATTGTAGAGTCTTAACTATTGTTTTCCTAATCACGAGATACATATTTGTATCTGTTTTGTGCTTTCTCCTCTTCAATGATTTAGTCAAATCAACTGATGTAGACGACGCGGGAAATGAGGATGATAATGTATTCTTATAAAACTTTGACAGATGCTTCTCCGTGACCAAAAATAGCATCCAATTAAAATAGTTCGATTTTTTTATTTGTTTAAGTAAACTCATAAATGACTTTTGTTTTTAGCAATCAACTACACACCAGCAGCAACCAATTCAATTCTTTATTACTTTAAGCACATTATGCTTATCAGTGCAATAAATAAAAATACATATCTATAACACAACATGACATAATACATCAGAGAAGCAAATATTTATCAAGTATTGACCAATAACAGTTCGGTCCTATGATTAAGTACATTAAACAAGAATTTACACAAATTACGCAAATCTTTTACATTTTCAGTGCTGAGAAGTTGCACTAATTTGAACGACGATGGACGTCTATAATAATAAGGTTTAATAAACTGTCTCCTTAAGTCTCTATATCATTCACATTGTAAAAAAAAATGGAATTCATCTTCATTGATATTCAAAGTACAAAGAGTACACTTTAAAATATAACCTATTTATTCGATGATAACGACCTACTTCAACAAACAAATTATAAGAAGACAATCTAGGGCGAGTTAATTACACTCTTAAATTCATATGTTTAGTTAGATAATTCTGTAAACATACATTATTGACTATATATTTATATAAATAACACTTAGATGAAACGTTCAGTTGATCATTCAAAGTCTGTTTTGCTTGATCAAATATCCTTTTTTTACAAGTAATAATAAATTTGTATCAATGATTAAATTGTCTTGGTTATACCAGATCTCATTTAAACCTACGTTAAATAATAATTGTTGTAGTTGATAAATCCAACTGCTTCTTATATTACAGAAATTATACAGTTGTTACCTGTAGCAGTTGCTTGTGGATAACAATTTTAACCAGTACTTCACTATTTTGTACATTCTAAAATATATTAAAGGACTATATCTACCCAATTCAAAATAAACCATAACATTTGTTTTACATTGTTTGACACCTGAACGAGTGTCAACAAAGAATAAATTGCATCAACAGTGCTGCTACCCGGACGAAATCCAAATTGCGCATCTGTAATAATATTCGTCTTTCAATATTTGGAGTTTTATGGAAGCCCCATATTTCACAACCATAACATAAAATACTGCTAATGTAAGTATCAAATAAATTCAAATATGTAAAAACATTCAAATACAATGACTAAACCTTCGACTTTAAACTAAAACAGCTTTTCTACTTTGCTCAGCTAAATGTTTTTGAGCTTTAACAAATTTACCGTTAAAATTTAACAGTACACCAAGGTAACACAATTCATCCACTATGTCATTAGCATTGCCATCATAATACCAAATTTCTTCGTCTTTTACAAAACCTCCGTTTCTAAATACCATAATTTTTGTTTTGGCAATATTTACAGTCAAACCCCATTTACAAGTATGTAATAATAATGTGTCTAACATATCTTTCAAGCCAATAACTAAATCAGAAAATAAAATCATATCATCAGCATACATAAGTAAAAGTAAGGACAAGTCTTGCACTTCATATGGTATATAACTATTACGTAGAAAGTCCATTTTAAAGTCATTTACATATAACGAAAAAAGTATAGGAGAAAGAACTTCCCCTTGCATAAGACCAACTGAACTTGTAAACTGCTCAGAATAAAAACCATCAACTTTAACAAATACTATTTCTGTAGAATACATTGATTTTAAAACAGACAGTAATTTGCCTGTTATACCAACTCTTGATAGCTTCAACCATAAGTGAAGTCTGGTTACGGAGTCAAATGCCTGTTTGTGGTCAACGAAACAGCAACATAAACGTTTTTTCTTGAAAAGTGCTTTCTGAACGAGTGTCAACAAAGAATAAATTGCATCAACAGTGCTGCTACCCGGGCGAAATCCAAATTGCGCATCTGTAATAATATCATTATTCTCAGACCATTTTATTAGTCTTGAATTTTTAATAGATGTAAAAGTTTCGCTAAATTACTGACTACACTGATTCCACGATAGTTCGCTGAATCGGACGAGTCGTCTTTTTTAAAAACAGGAATTAACACTGCGAGTGCCCAAGATTTTGGAAAATGTCCTAATGCTGATATTTTATTGAATATTTCCTCTAGGAATGGTAGCAGAATATCCTTAAATTCAATGAATAACTCGTTACATGTACCATCAATACCATGACATTTACCACGTTTAAGGTTAGAAATACACTTCAAAATTTCATCTCGTGTAATAATTTGAACAAGTTCATCATATGTTGTGTCGGAAACGGTCTCTGGAGTATCGACTGTCACATTAATACCATCATTTGTGAACAAATTTCTAAAATGTTCGAAGAATTCTGAAAGTGACACATCAGAAGTTTTGGCTCTCTTCTTTTGAAACAAATTCTAATATTTCTTTGGGTCGCTATTAAATGTATACATAGAACTAATATAGATAGATCGAAGTCTTTTGCACTCGTAGTTAAACCATGGTTTGTCATCTTTATATCGGGTCGCCTTACTACGGATACGGTCACAAGTATTATTTGAATCATGTGAGTTACAAAAGAATGGTGAAATAATGTCCATCAAATTGGAAGTAAACGATTCAACATAATTGTCAATACCATCTTGACATTTTTCAATATCAGAAAATACTATCTAGCTAAGTGAACCACTGTTTAAAGTTTAAGATTCATAACACTGAACTTTTAGCTCTTCCCTCCATCGGTAACTATTATATGAGATGTTTGACGTACCACTGTTACGCTCAAGCTCTTGTGAATCGTGCAATATGCACCGCAAGCGAACATGTAAAGGCGCGTGGTCACTAAAAGAAGTGAAGTTACAAACAATAAACTGGTCTATAATGTGTAAAAAGTCATACGGAGCCAATAAGTAGACCACAACACTCATTCCCCGGGAACCACAAAATGTATAGTCATTAGCTAAGCCATCCTTATGCCGACCGTTCAAAATACGTAGACCAATGCTTATACAAAGATTTAACAATTTTAAGCCGAACTCTTTAGTACTTTGATCTGGATTTCTTCTTACTGGTAGATTTATGTCACTTAAATACCCCAAAATATGGTTGAAACTATCAAAAATAGGGCCACATACATTGTCATTTACTATAAAATCATTAACTATAGCAGTTCTTGCATTCATATCACCTAGTAAAAATACTCTTGACGTTACTGATGAATATTTTTCAACAGAATTGAACAAATCTTAGAATAAATAACAATTATACATTTTATAAAAATTTAAATAGGCAGGAGGCAAATATACACACCCAATAAAATAATCAAACCCACAAGTTGATATATCCTTTAACACCTTCATCCATTGTATCGTTCTGAATATCAACTACTTCAACATACTTTGCAAAACAGTTTTTTATTAACAAATATAGTCCACCGCCTTGTTTATATTTACTTTTTAGAGTGGCTTACAAATATAACCATCTACAATATCATCAAATGACTTATCAATCCAACACTCAGACAAAATAACAATATCACATGTTTTAATGTAAGATAAAAAATTTGGCTCATTAAGTTTATCATGTAAACCACCATTAATGTTCCAATACAAAAAGTTAATAAAGCAAACTGTGTGCATATCTGCTAACACTTCAAAGCGAGATTCACTAGACGAACCATCACTCACTGAAGATTTACTATGTTTTATACTTGAAACGTTCGGTGTTTTTTTCGGCCACTAAAAACCCTGGACCCGATGATGTATCCGACATTCTATCACCTGACTGGTCACGACGTGTAATTTGACTAGCTCGTTTGATTTAACCACAGTCTGCCCACCATCAATAAAAAGTTTATCTTTATTAAACGAAACTTGTTTATCTGCCTCCTTTGCTTTTTTATACACAGGAAATAATAGTTTACGTTTTTCATGTATAGCTTTCGGAAAGTGTTCAGAAATTAAAATGCTTGACTCTTTTAATTTTCGAGAGTTTTGACGTACAGTGTCCCTTTGTTGGCGTTTTACAATTATGGGGCGCGGCTTACGCACAGTCCGAGTCGACTTGCTCACGAATTTCTTTCCCATCCTAAAGGCAGATGCTATTTCAATTGGTTCTCGGATTTATAGAGATAAAGCATCAAATTGTCCCGCAAGTTTTAACATTGTAGTTGTTCAAGCTGATCAACCATACTCCTGTTAACAACACGCAATGAAGTTATATCATCGGCAATGACAGCCATGTCAGATTTATTATGTTCGAACCCTGCAGATATAAACTGCTGACTATTTTTAACGTCCTCAACTCGTTTCACAAGACCATCAATACCTGATCCCATTTTTGTTAACTTAGAGTCAATGCTTATAACTGATGACTTTATTTCATCAACCGAATTCATTCTCAAATTAAGATTGTATATTTTATTTATCAGGTGGGACATCCATTGGGGTGGGGTGCTGAACGATGTAGGAGTAGAGGGTACAAATTCATTCCGGTCATTCCGGTTTGCGCTGCATGCTGTAAAGGATAATGCTGAGATATAATATTAAATGAATTTGCATCCTGTGATGATGCAAAATTGACCGTTGGCATCACATTACCAGCAGATGAGTTTGCTATTGTTTGTGACTGTCATACAAGTAAGAGGTTTCGGGCTATAAAATCAATCAACCATTTTCTACATTTAAAATGCCTGTACCAAGTCAGGAATATGACAGTTGCTGTCCATTCGTTTGATGGATTTTATCATTTGATTTTGCCATTTGATAAAGGACTTTCCGTTTTCAATTTTTCCTCGAAGTTCAGTATTTATCATTGTTTATGTGATTTTACTTATTTTTTTCATTTTTTTATATATTTAATATTGCCATAAAGCGCTAGGTTTGGCTAGACACACTTTAGGTTCAACACCCTCCCCCCCCCCCCCTTTTCCATTTTCGTTTACCTTAAATGTCCAGTACCAAGTCAGTAGTCGTCTTGTTGTTCGTTGAATTGTTGTTTGTATTCTGTTGCACTTCAGTGTTTCTATTGTTTCGTTGATTATATTTATATTATAGTTGATTTGATGTCCTCGGTTTGTAATGTGGAATTGTTTTCTCTTAATCGATTTATGACTTTAGAACAGCGGAATACTACTGTTGCCTGTATCATGTTTATATATATGTCTTTGTGGAAATGACATATTTTTGATTAATTCTTCGCTAGGGACAACTATTCAAATGTAATGGTCATAAAACGTAATATAATGTAATATCTGTCTTTCTATGTTGTGGGGTTACTTTATTGTTTCTATGTTGTGGGGTTACTTTATTGTTTCTATGTTGTGGGGTTACATTATTGTTTCAGATAAGGGTGAAGGTTGGTACCTATTAAAACGTTTAAACCCGCTGCATTTTTTTGCACCTTTCCTTAGTCAGGAATTTGATGTTAAGTGTGTGTCGTTTGTTGATGTGGTTTATAAGTGTTTCTCCTTTTTCATAGATTAGACCGTTGGTTTTCCCGTTCGAATGGTTTTACACTAGTCATCTTTTGGGCCCTTTATAGCTTGTTGTTCGGTGTGAGCTAAGGCTTCGTGTTGAAGACCATACTTTTACCTATAATGGTTTACTTTTACAAATTGTGGCTTGGATGGAGAGTTGTCTCATTCGCACTCATACCACATCTTCTTATAGGTTGCACAAACCACGCCTCTGGTGGGGAGACATGTAATATAGATCATAAATTATGTTTACGTACTGGTTCCCAGATATGATCCCTATGTTTGATATCGTATAGACAAAACTTCGGAATGATACAAGTAAATAAGCATATGCATTTTGGTGTTATTGAAATCTATGGGAACCCTAAAGTCAAGGTTGTGGTACCGTAGTGAAGAATTTTAGTATAAGTTTGAACTCTTAGAAGCTGAAAATAAACCACATAGCACTATATTTTGCCCTTGGTATGAATAAGAAGTGCAAAAACTTTCCATTCTAAAACCTCATAGCAAAAGTGGTACAGTTTCAGTCGTAAACGGTGTTCCCATTGGAAATTGCATTGTAGATAGTTACAGAAATGCAACCTACATCTATGTGTGATAATTTAGTTGGTATTGATGTTCCACGGAACCTTTGCGTCGTTCCTGTATGTACTCCTTGGGTTTTGACTAATGTTACGTGTTATACGATTCCTGATATACATACAGCACCCATGCCTTGATGATCTTTTCTCTCATAGCTTATAAGTCAGTTGAAAATATAACATTTATTTGTTTGAACTTTAAAAATAAGTTTAGTCTCAATTTTCTTAAACAGAGAAGAAATATATGTTTTTTTTATAAATATTTGTTTAAAGTCATAAGAAACCTCAAATTAAAAAAAATGATGCATATGGTTTTTTTATAACTAAATGGATAGTATTCATTATACAACTTATGTACATATACTTTCTTCTGAGGAAAATTCTTTGATTTGTCCAGATTTAGAAGAAGTTTACTTATTTTTAATTGTTTGCTTCCAGGAAGCAATTCGCCGAAATATTTTCCATATGCATAGTGACCTGAGCGTAACCCTCCTCGTGAAAATCCGGTGATCGCAATACGCATGGATCTGTCATTTAAATATTATCTAATTGTACATGTTAAACACGTGCTCAATACCCATGCTTTTTGTTATTTTTTTACTATAACGTGACAATCGATAAACTTCGGCCTCAAAACACGGCCTTTAATGAGCAGCCATAATTGTTAAATCACAACAGTCAGAGAAAATAAAATTGACGATTATACGATATATTTGCGTAAAAAATGATAAAAACAGTAGTATACCGATTTTCAAACTCATAAATCCATGGACAAAAAAACAAAATCGGGGTAACAAACTAAAACTGAGGGAAACGCATTAAATATAAAAGGAGAACAACGACACAACACAGAAACGGACCAAGCGACAGATAAAATCCCACGAGAATAACAAATATGACATCAAAACCAAATACATGAATTTGGGATAAACAAGTAACGTGACACGTCTTATCGCAATGTCAATTTACACTCAAAAATAAGAGAAAACAAACGACGCAACGTTAAAATGTAACACATACAGAAACGAACTATAATATAACAATGGCCATATTCCTGACTTGGTACAGGACATTTTTAAAGAACAAAATGGCGGGTTGAACCTGGTTTTGTGGCATGCCAAACCTCCCCTTTTATAGCCATGTGAAATATGTTACGGCCAGAAATTGCCTTTAAATTGTAGCCAACAAAAGACACAAATCAATAATAAAATTTAACAATATTTATTATACAAAAGTTTACAAGAAGTATTACATAAATATTACTGTCAACTTAACTGTCAAAATATGAGTCCAATCTTTTATCTTTATCTGTATCCGGATATCTTTCGGAATCCAATCTGAATATTACGGTCACAATCCAGTATGATGTTGTTTGTAGAATAAAAGTGTCAATCCAAAGGCTATGAATATTAATGTCTATCGATGTCTAAGTCCAAATCCAAGAGTGCGTCTTTAACTTTAGTGTCTGTATATATATAGTTGGCATGGAAGATTCTAGAACAGTCTATAATGGAAGATTCTAATGGAACATCCTAGAAAGTTACAATAGAAGTTTCTAGTAAAATGTAGAAGTTTATATAACACATCTTTTATTAGGATCATTCTGGAAAGTTCCAATCATTCTGTAATTGTTCCAGTGATTCCTAAACTGCACAGTTCTAAGATTATTCTGTAAACAACTATCAGGCCACACAACACAAATCAGGCCAACATAAATAAATACAATAATTACAATATCATTTATATAACATAATTACAATATCATAACACCTTCCCCCTTAAAAGAAGTTTTAGTGTAACAAAAACTTATCATGAATAATATGAACAAATATACATAGTATATACAAAGTGTTTTAATAAGCTCTAGATAAAGCATCAGCTATTACATTATCTTTACCCTTAATATGTTTTACAATTACATCATATTCTTGTAACAATAAACTCCACCTAGTCAACCTCTGCTTCTTGTTTCTCATTTTATGTATGAAGGTGAGAGGATTATGATCAGTACAAACAAGAATAGGATATACAGTGGGATCCAAATATACATCAAAATGTTGAAGTGCTGACAACATTGCAAAACACTCTTTTTCAATAGTTGAATAATTTTTCTGATGTTTATCTAATTTCTTAGAAAAATATGATATGGGTTTCTCAACATTATCATCTGTCTCTTGATATAAAACAGCTCCAATTCCTACATCGCTTGCATCAACAGCAAGTTTAGATTGTTTTGCAAAGTCTGGAGTAATCAGAACTGGACTATTAATTAAAAGTGATTTGGTATTTTCAAAAGCGTTTTGACAATTTTCACTCCAGATAAATTTAGAATCTTTTCGTAAAAGATGAGTCAATGGTTGAACCACAGTAGCAAAATTTGAACAAAATTTTCTGTAAAATCCAATCATGCCTAAATATCTCATAAGTTGTTTTCTATTTGTAGGAGGAGGAAATTTGGAAATGGCTTCCACTTTAGCCATAATAGGTTTCACTTGACCTTGGCCAACTGTATGCCCTAAATAATCAACAGTGGCCTGACAAAATTCACTTTTACCAAGGTTAATAGTCAAATTTGATTGTGACAATCTATCAAAAGTATTATACAAATGTGTTAAATGCTGTTCCCAGCTATCACTACATACAATTAGATCATCAATATAAGCATAACAACAGTTTAAATCTTTTATAACATTATTGATCATTCTTTGAAATGTAGCTGGTGCACTTTTCATGCCAAACGGCATTACAGTATATTGAAATAAGCCATCTGGTGTAACAAAAGCTGATATTTCACGAGCTCTCTGTGTCAGTGGAACTTGCCAATAACCTTTCAACAAATCAAATTTGCTCACAAATTTTGCTTGACCAATGTTGTCAATACAATCGTCTTTCCTTGGAATCGGATAGGTATCAGATTTTGAGACTGAATTTACTTTTCTGAAATCAGTCACGAAACGAAAGGTTTTATCTGGTTTTGGCACAAGGAGACAAGGAGAGCTCCATTCACTGTTACTCGGCTCAATAATATCATTGTCACGCATATATTTAATTTCTTTTCTCATAGCTTCAAGTTTGAGTGGATTGAGCCGGTAAGGATGTTGCTTAATTGGAGAAGCATCTCCTACATCAACATCATGACAAACAGCAGTGGTTTTGTTTGGCACATCTGGAAAAAGATTTTTAAAAGAAAATACCAAAGTTTTTATTTCTTCTCTACGATCAAAAGACAGATGTGCAAGTTTTGAGTCTAAATTTGACAAAATTTCTGAATTTTTCAATCTAACCGTCTCTTCCATAGTTTTAGAACTAAAAGGTGGTTCAATTACCTCTGGTTTGTCATGATTGTTCTCAAATTTAACCATGCCTAAAGTGTCAACTGGTTTACTCTTACATTCATTAGTACGCTCAAAATATGGCTTTAACATATTAATATGACACACTCTGTTTTGTTTACGCCGACCTGGAGTTTTTACATTATAATTCAAATCATTGATTTTACTCTCTATTGTATAAGGACCACAATATTTAGCCTGTAAAGGATGTCCAGGGACTGGCAAAAATACAAGTACCTTATCACCAGGCTCAAAAACTCTATCCCTGACATCTTTATCATACCATATTTTCATCTTGTTCTGTACATTTTTTAAGTTTTTCTGAGCAATTTGACAAGCAGTATACAATTTTTCTTTAAATCTAGATACATAGTCTAAAAGATTCAAGTCAGTATGTTCAGTAAGCCACTTTTCCTTAATCAATTTTAACGGTCCCCTTACAGTATGGCCAAATACCAACTCAAAGGGACTAAAACCAAGGGATTCTTGAACAGCCTCTCGGACCGCAAAAAGTAGAAAGTGAACTCCATCATCCCAGTCTCTGTCAAATTGAAGACAAAAAGTTCTAATCATGTTCTTCAATGTTTGATGAAAACGTTCAAAGGCACCTTGAGATTCTGGATGGTACGCACTTGATCTATACTGAGCAATCCCTAACTGGTACACGACTTGCTGAAATAATCCTGACATGAAATTTGATCCCTGGTCGGACTGTATAGACTTAGGAAGTCCTACTAATTTGAAAAATTTGATAAGTGCTTTGACAATAGTAGGTGTCGTGATATTTCTTAGTGGAATAGCCTCAGGAAAGCGAGTGGATGTACACATGATTGTCAATAAATATGCATTTCCAGTTTTGGTCTTTGGTAAAGGTCCAACGCAGTCAATTAGAACTCCAACAACCTGGCATATATGACATGATTTGCAGTATTCTGCAACATCATTTCTAAGTCTTGGCCAGTAGAAATGCTGCAAGATCTTAAGGCAAGTCTTCCTTATACCTAAGTGTCCAGCCAAGGGGTGTCATGGGCAAGACCAATAATTTCTTGCCTATAAACTTTAGGCACCACCACTTGGTATACCACTCTCCATTCCTCCTCTGGGGTAACGTCAGGAGGCCTCCACTTCCTCATTAAAATGCCGTCCTGATGGTAATAGCATTCGGCCACTTTGTCTGCTTCCTCCTGTGGTTGAGCCCTTTTGCGGAGCTGAAGAACCTCAGGGTCTTTGTTTTGTTCTTCGAAAAGGTTCTTTCTGTTTAATGAATGGCTGTTTACATCTTGCCATGGCATAATTACATTCTTGTTAACATAAGGTGGTCTTATTATGGCCTTTTCTGATCTACCAGGATCTTCTATGTCTGCTAGGAAAGTGTCAGAAAGGTCCATGTAATCAAACTGGTTTTCTTGCAAATCCTCATCTTGTTGTTTTCTAGCCATCGCTCTAGTTACAACACAAGCTGGATACAATTCAGCATCATCTTCAGGTAATTTAACATCCACCATCGGTTCACTGGTAACAATTCGTTCAGCAACCACTTTGTTCCTAGCTAGATCATTTCCTAGCAATAATGTAACACCCTCAACAGGGAGATTAGGACGAACACCCACAATAACTGGTCCAGTGATCAAATCTGACTTCAGATAAATACGATGGAGAGGAACATCTATACAACCTAACTCTACACCTTGTAACAAAACGGAGGCACCAACAGAAGTCTTCTCGGACAAAGGCAACACACCTTCTAACAATAAAGACTGAGAAGCTCCAGTGTCCCGTAAAATCTTAATAGGCTGAAGAGTGGTATCATCAACAATAGAAACAAACCCATCAGACATAAAGGGTTTATATTCCTCCATGTAATCACAAAAACTGGACTTAAAAGCCTGACTCGCAGGACATTCTAACGTACTGGTAATATAAGGTGTCGTACAAGCACTGGACTTTGGCTTATTATCTCGATCATTCTTCTTCTGGAGTCTAAAACAATCAGCCATCAGGTGACCATTTTTCTTACAATAAGCACAAATCAGTGACTTCTTCTCAAAAGTATCAAATTTTGGACTAGACATATTATAACTGGACTGACTCTTATTCTGTGCAATAGGCTTACTATCAGTACGCTCAGTGCTTTGATTTTTGTAATTTCCACTTGAAGTATTAACATTTTGACCCTTGAAACTTCTTTTATGTGAAAGGGTATAGTTATCTGAAATTACAGCTGCATCATGTATTGTCCCAACAGTTTTGTCGTCTAAATGTGTTTTTAAGTCTAAATGAACACATTGTATGAACTCTTCTAATAACATCAATTGTCTTAGGTTATCAAAATTGTTATCTGTTTTCTTTGAAGTAAAACAATTTATCAAATAGATCTTCTTTTTCCCGAGCAAATTCCACATAGGTTTGCGAATCAAACTTTTTATAAGATCTAAATTTCTGTCTATATGCTTCTGGTACTAGCTCATAAGCTTTCAAAACTTCCTGTTTCACAGTGTCATAATCGGAACTTTTTTCTGATGGAAGTGCGGAGTATATTTCAGCGGCCTTGCCCTCAAAAACACTTTGTAGCATTGTAGTCCAATATGGCTTTGGCCAATTCAGATTATGAGCAATTTTCTCAAACTGTGGAAAATATTTATCGACTGTTTTTTCACAAAATCTGGGAACCAAACGTATATTTTTTGCTGCATCAAAATATTCTGATTTCGGCTGGACTTTAGTGTTGCTTTCTTCCTTGACCATTTCAATTTTCATTTTCTCCATCTCTAGCCTTTCTCTCATTTCAAGTTCTTTTATTTTCTCCCTCTCCTTCATTTCCAGTTCTTTTAATTTAAATTCATCTTCTTTTTCCTTTTTATCCATTTCCAATCTTTCCTTCATTTCAAATTATTTTACTTTTATTTTCTCCATCTCCTTCATTTCCAGTTCTTTTAATTTAAGTTCATGTTCTAATTCAAGCTGTTTTAATTTAAAGGCGTCAACATTTTCGACCTTAAGTTCAAGAGTCTCTTCACCTACAATTCCTGCGTCAACTAATTTGTCTATAACCAAATTTTTTATAATTTGTTTTCTCATAGATACTTTAAAATCTAATTTCAGATGTTTAGCAAGCAACACTAATTCCTCTTTCTTTAAATTATCAAACCCCTCCAGGTCTGGCGTTTTCAAAAATTTACCGGCATCAAATGCTATTTTGTAGAGTTTTGTTGGCTAGTTATAATTAAAATACTGAATAAATTTTGAATCAGATATTTTCGTGATCCCGGACGAGCCCCCAATTTCTGTTACGGCCAGAAATCGCCTTTAAATTGTAGCCAACAAAAGACACAAATCAATAATAAAATTTAACAATATTTATTATACAAAAGTTTACAAGAAGTATTACATAAATATTACTGTCAACTTAACTGTCAAAATATGAGTCCAATCTTTTATCTTTATCTGTATCCGGATATCTTTCGGAATCCAATCTGAATATTACGGTCACAATCCAGTAGGATGTTGTTTGTAGAATAAAAGTGTCAATCCAAAGGCTATGAATATTAATGTCTATCGATGTCTAAGTCCAAATCCAAGAGTGCGTCTTTAACTTTAGTGTCTGTATATATATAGTTGTCATGGAAGATTCTAGAACAGTCTATAATGGAAGATTCTAATGGAACATCCTAGAAAGTTACATTAGAAGTTTCTAGTAAAATGTAGAAGTTTATATAACACATCTTTTATTAGGATCATTCTGGAAAGTTCCAATCATTCTGTAATTGTTCCAGTGATTTCTAAACTGCACAGTTCTAAGATTATTCTGTAAACAACTATCAGGCCACACAACACAAATCAGGCCAACATAAATAAATACAATAATTATAATATCATTTATATAACATAATTACAATATCATAACAAATATAACATTAAGATGACAACTCAACACTACAGGACTACAATATAAATAAATTGGAGAATACAATTGACAAAGAAACACACAAACAACAGCCAACAAAAGGCAACAAGTTGAAGATTTTAATACGCCAGAAGTGCATTTTATCCACACAAGATCTACTAGTGATGCCCAGATACAAAAGTTTGAAAGCCGAAACAAGCACAAAGTTGAACAGCATCGAGGACCAAAAGATAAAAAAAAGTTGTGCCAAAAACGGCCAGGGTTGACTGTTAGTTACCAGAACATCCTTATCATTTAGAATAATTTATACTCTTGCAAACAGTAAATTTATTAAATTAAATTAGGAAACAACTGAAATACATTACATAACCAGACATTTTCAACACAATGTGTAGACACATCCGAATATGTTTAAACCTCAACGGCAAGTGACGTCATATTTGAAATTGTAAAACATGACAAAAAAATGATGACGTCATTTGAATTTGTAAAACAGATCATCAAAAAATGTAAAATGACGTCATTTGAATGAATAAGATAGAACTAGGACTGACCCAAGATTACATTTGAACTAAATACTGATATTGCACTTAATAACAATGCACATTTCAATATTTATTAATAGCAAACTAAGGCAGCAATTAACTATATTATAAAGCTATGCATTGGTTCAAGAATTGGATAAACATAATTTTTTCACCACTCACTCGTTTCATATAACTTTAAACAATGGCCATATCCTGTAAAACAAGATAAGGAATGAGTGGATGGATTTATGAATTATCTATAAACTAGGTATATCACTCCCTCTGAAAAAAAAATGAACTAGGATGGATTTGTCTGTTATGTTACGGTAACCTTTGTACTTGCATGGTTCTATGAGAATAAACTATCTATCAATTTAGGTTATTAAGCTCTTCGACTGTTTCTGATTCTATACATGCTAAGCTTTCGAATATGCAGCTCTGTTCGTCATTATCAAAGACAAACACATTTATAAAGTCGTTTGTTTGTAGGTAAATAAAGCAATTGATAATGTTGCTGATGTTTAAATGTTTACAGCTATTTTCCTAATGCATGTAGAGTAAAACTTTGGTAGGCTTGCTTGCTTTGTTTGTATAATTGTTTATTCAAACTTTGTAATTAAGATTGACATCTCCAAACAATATATATGACATAATTAAACCTGTATATATAATATTTGAATTCAATTGGACATTTTCCCAAATAACTACACAATATACAAACAAAGCAATCAAACTAACCAAAGTCTTCATCTACATCCTTCAGGAAAATAGCTGTAATATAAACAAACAAAAAAGGATAATCGTTGTTCCTATCAAGAACATTTCTTTTTTTTAGGATGGATCCTTGCACTGTTGGTTGTCCGCTAAAATATGCAGTCCGACTTGATGGTCAGCCAGCATTTTCTGTTAATGACACTATGGTATACACTAAACGCCAGGACCAGAGTGTATTGGATTTACTTTTGAAGAAAAAGTAGAAGAGACAGTGCCTTTGAACAGCAACTAAATAGAAAATATGCAATTGATTTATTTTATCATTTTACTACTTCCATCAAGTAAAAAATAAAATAACATGTAAAAGGTTTTATGCTTGATTTTATATTTCAAGATAACATGGGGCATCGGTGGTCTAAGAATTATTAACTGCTGTGTTACTAACCTGTGAAGACTCAGGTTGTGTGTTCGAATCGTGGTAGGTGCGCTCGACTTCAGTCATAAATGAAATCACTAAAATTGTAAATTTTCTTGTCGAAGGTAGGTGACTCTCACCTGACATCAACCAATAAAAGATGATAGCCAAGAACTTGTTAAATTGTCCTAAAAGTGGCGTTAAATACCAATCAATCAACTAATCAAGGTAACATCAAATAACAAATGGTCCAGATAACTTGACTAGGTAATGTCACTTAACCTGATTGTGTTAACCTAGTGTAACACGAACAAACGAAGACACTTTTGCTATCTGGATACTATATCGAAAAAGTAAAGCACACACTAACAACAACTGGCATATTTTGTTCCAATGCAACTACCCCAAAAATAATAAATACTTAATTTTAACACTTTTCATCGAGTTTTGTTTTGTAAACGTCAGTTTTTCATTGATCTACCGTTGGTTGTATGACGTTAAATTTTTATTTTGATTTTCTGTGAATTATTCTGAATTCGAAATATTATCGATGAAGAAAGTAATGATTCCTTTATTTGAAGGAATTGTACGTTGTCAACAAGTTTTAGAATAAATGTACAGGTTTTAAAAAAACGGATAGAGCTATAGCACAAATTAAATCACATTGACAATACTGTATTTTCGAGAAAATGTAATATTACATTTCATGTCCTTTGATGATATCTCTCAAAGATTAAATTAAGAAATTATAAGGCAGTGAAACAAATGTCTTTTGTAACGTAGTGTAACACAGTGGACAATACAGATGTAAAAGAATGTAATTTCTAATCAACATTTCCGCTGTTGATTATATCAGTGGAATATCTATAAGGCGAAAGGGATCCGGATTACAAATTGAAATTGCGGAAAACACATTCACTCAAAGAGTAAAACAACGGAATATCAGAAACTCTGATCTGCAACAAGAACAAACATACATAAGAACGGACTATTGGATAACAATTGCAATATCCTCGACAGTAAAAAGTAAACTTGTAAACAAAACTCTGAGGAAAAATTCAAAACGGAAAGTTCCTAAGCAAATGACAAAACCAAAAGCTAAAACATATCAAACGAATGGTGAACTACTTTCATTTTCCTGCATTTTCTTATTAAACTCGGTTTTATAGCTTGATAAGATAAGTTTCCATTATTGAATGTAAATTTCTGGGATCGGTAAACAAGATCTCTTAAAAATAAGGATATACTGATCCGTTAAAAATAAGTTTTAAGTAATCAAAAAAAAAACAAGCAAACTTGAAATTCAAATCTGTGTATCTACAGGTTTTAAGTAGTTTGTGGTAACGAGATACCTAACTTATTAATATGCCAGTAACACATATATTACGTTCATTGAAATTCAAAACTTCACAGCAGACGCGGGCAAACTTGTTATATATAACTTCTTTGAAATTGAGCCAATTGAACATCACCCTCAAAAAAGGATAAATAACAATAAGGAACGAAAAATTGCCCCTTTTGTCATAAATTTCAGTGTATATTTTTCCGTTTAAAACTGACATATTTAAATATCTAGGTAGGACAGTCATTTCCATTTATTTTTTTATTTATCTTAATGAAGTTCCTTCTGGATCAATTTTTAAAAAAGTATAGATTATCTAACTAAAAGTATCAGCAAATAACAGTAAGTTTTATTTAATTTATCAACTAAATGCAGTTTAGACAGATCTTTACTGAGTTTGGTCATACACTGCAACTTTTAACAGTACAAGAACGAGTCTGATATTACGGGGGCGCAATTGGTGCCCATTGAAATGCCTACAACCTGTCGATAAACTTACTAGAGGCTGAGATGAAACGATATTTTACTGTTTTTGTCGGAAGTTAAGGCAACCAATACATAATAAAGACCTTCAAATATTCAAAAAGAGGCATTGATCTATGATGGTGTTATGATAATTTACTATATGACTCTATTTGGAGCCAACATATTTGAATGACCAATATTTAAAACTTCATTCTTGAGATAGTTCGTATAGTATTTACGGCGTTCCAGTACCACATTGTAGACTGCTTTGTCGACCGATGTAAACACTCAACGCTTTGCGAGTACGTTAAGGGTGTTTTATTCTACAAATAGGTTTATTGTGTAATCTCTTATTTATTTTTTAAATCATTTTTCAAAATGTAATATTCGAATATCGACAACATTCATACATTTTTATATGTATGTATAAGAATCTAAATATGTTTTTTTCGTTTACACCAATTTTTACCATATTATTAAAGATCCTCTTTCATGATCTGAATTCACTCTTTCCAATCTATTTTAGACAGAGGACGATATTTTGGTCCTTTTTTCAAAAAGTTTGGAACGTCCCGGTCTTGGACGACATTGATGTCCCCCAAAATAACATGGCCATAGTCCCCATCAGAGGAGAATCATTTTCTACAATGACAGCTGATGTTACTGACGTAGAATTAAAAAATAAAACTTCTGTTTTTTTCTTTCTTTTGAATGTATATCAAATAATAGGTGGTTCTGTGTTATCAAAATAGGGAAGTATAAAGTTTTGAATGTCGGTGTCATTAAATATACTAGATACGTTGATTACATCAAAACCTCATGTGGATACTCAATGCTCTTAAAAAATGGAAAACAACACGTTAAATAATTCAATGCGTCTGAAGCGCTTTTCAGGATTTTCCTTCATCAGAATGCTGAAAGCCAAACATTTGAAATCCTAAGATGAATAAGTACTGAAAATCGTTGAAGAGCTATATATGTCACAACTACCTAAAATAAATAGTCAAATTCAACTGTGTACTTGTTTTGCCTTATACATATTTATACCTGAGCGTCACTGATAAGTCTTATGTAGACGAAATGCGCGTCTGGCGTACTAAATTATAATCCTGGTATCTTTGATAACTAACTTCACCACTGGGTCGATGCCACCCATGGTATTACAGCCCAAAAGTCAACACTTCGGTGTTGACAAGAAAATCAATAATGTATTCATTTTATAAATTTCCAGTTTACAAACATGCCATGGAACAAGTAAAACCTATGGTCTGTCTTTAACGTAAAAACTACAATGAATGACCTGCCTGCAATGGAACAATTGAACAAAATGGTCTGTCTGTCATTGAACAACCACAATCAATTACCTGTCTGCAATGGAACAATTGAAACAAATGGCCTGCCTGTCATTGAACAACCACAATAAATTACCTGTCTGCAATGGAACAATTGAAACAAATGGCCTGCCTGTCATTCAACATTACAATCAATGACCTGTCTGCAATGAAACAATTGTAACAAATTGCCGGTCTATCATTAAACAACTACAATCAATTACCTGTCTGCAATGGAACAATTGTAACAAATGGCCTGTCCGAAATGAAATAACTACAATCAATTACCTGTCTGCAATGGAACAATTGTAACAAATGGCCTGTCTGTAATAAAACAACTACAACCAATTACCCGTCGGCCACGGAACAATTGTAACAAATGGCCTATCTGTAATGAAACAACTACAATCAATGACATGCCTGCCTTGGGACAAGTGTAACCAAAGGTCTGTCTGTAATAGAATAACTTCGATCAATTACCCGTCTGCCACGGAACAATTGTAACAAATGGCCTATCTGTAATGAAACAACTACAATCAATGACATGCCTGCTACGGGACAAGTGTAACAAATGGCCTGTCTGTAATAAAACAACTACAATCAATTACCCGTCTGCCATGTAACAATTGTAACAAATGGCCTATCTATGGGACAAGTTTAACAAATGGCCTATCTGTAATAAAACAACTACAATCAATTACCCGTCTGCCACGGAACAATTGTAACAAATGGCCTATCTGTAATGAAACAACTACAATCAATGACATGCCTGCTATGGGACAAGTGTAACCAAAGGTCTGTCTGTAATAGAATAACTTCGGTCAATTACCCGTCTGCAACGGAACAATTGTAACACATAGCCTATCTGTAATGAAACAACTACAATCAATGACATGCCTGCTATGGGACAAGTGTAACAAATGGCCTGTCTGTAATAAAACAACTACAATCAATTACCCGTCTGCCACAGAACAATTGTAACAAATGGCCTATCTGTAATGAAACAACTACAATCAATGACATGCCTGCTATGGGACAAGTGTAACCAAATGTCCTGTCTGTAATAGAATAACTTCGATCAATTACCCGTCTGCCACGGAACAATTGTAACAAATGGCCTGTCCGTAATTGAAAAACTACAATCAATGACCTACCTGCTATGGAACAATAGTAACTAATGACCTGTCTGTAATTGAAAAGCTACAATCAATGACATGCCTGCCATGTCATGGAACAAGTAGAACCAATGACCTGTTTGAAATGTAAAGTACTACAATCAAAGCCCTGTCTCCAATGGAACAAGTGTAACCAATATGGCCTGTCCGTAATGGAACATCTACAATCAATCACCTGCGTGCTATGATACAAAGATAACTAAATGGCCTGTCCATAATTGAACAACTACAATATATGACATGCCTGTCATGGAACAAGTAGAACCTATGGCATGTCTGTTATGTAAAGTTCTACAATTAATTACCTGCTTCCTATTGAACAAGTGTAAGTCTTGTCAATAAAGTAACCAATGTAAACAATGGCCTGCCTGTAATTGCAAAACCACAATCAATACACCGATTGCCATGGAACAATAGTATTTAATAGCCACTCTGTAATAGAACTACTACATTTAATGACCCGCCTGCCATGGAACAACAGTGAACACTTGCCTCTCTGTAATATACCAACATCAATCAATAACCCACCTGCCATGGAACAATAGTAACCAATGTCCTCTCTGTAATAGAACAACTACAATCAATCACATGCCTGCCACGGAACAATTGTAACAAATGGTCTGTCTTTCATTCAACATTAAAATCAATGACCTGTCTGCAATGGAACAATTGTAACAAATGGCCTGTCTGTCATTAAATAACTACAATCTATCACCTGTCTGCAATGGATCAATTGTAACAAATGGCCTGTCCGTAATGAAACAACTGCAATTAATTACCTGTCTGCAATGGAACAATTGTAACAAATGGCCTGTCTGTAATGGAACAACTACAATAAATTACCAGTCTGCCACGGAACAATTGTAACAAATGGCCTGTCTGTAATGAAACAACTACAATCAATGACCTGCCTGATCTGAACAATTGTAACAAATGACCTGTCCGTAATGAAACAACTACAATCAATTATCCGTCTGCCACGGAACAATTATAACAAATGGCCTGTCTGTAATGACAACTACAATCAATTACCCGTCTGCCACGGAACAATTGTAACAAATGGCCTGTCTGTAAAGCCACAACTACAATCAATTACCCGTCTGCCACGGAACAATTGTAACAAATGGCCTGTCTGTAATGCAACAACTACAATCAATTACCCGTCTGCCACGGAACAATTGTAACAAATGGCCTATCTGTAATGAAAAAAATACAATCATTGACATGCCTGCCATGGTACAAGTGTAACCAAAAACCTATCCGTAATGAATCAACTTCAATATATAACCTGGCTGCCACAGAACAATTGTAACAAATGGCCTGTCCGTAATTAAAAAACTACAATCAATGACCTACCTGCTATGGAACAATAGTAACTAATGACCTGTCTTTAATTGAAAAACTATAATCAATGACATGCTTAGTATGGTACAAGGGTAACCAGTGGCCTGTCCATAAATGAACAACTTCAATATATGACCTGCCTGCCATGGTACAAAGGTAACCAATGGCATGTCCATAAATGAACAACTACAATATATGACCTGCCTGCCATGGTACAAGGGTAACCAATGGCCTGTCCATTAATAAACAACTACAATATATGACCTACCTGCCATGGTACAAGGATAACCAATGGCCTGTCCATAAATAAACAACTACAATATATGACCTGCTAGCCACGAAACAATAGTAACCAATGTCCTGTCGGTAATTGAACAGCTACAATCAATGACATGCCTGCCCTGTCATGGAACAAGTAGAACCTATGGCCTGTTTGTAATGTAAAGTACTACAATCAAAGCCCTGTCTCCCATGGAACAAGTGTAAGGCCTGTCAATTATGGATCAAATGTAACCAATGGCCTGCCTGTAAATGTAAAACTAAAAAGAAAATGAAAAAAACAATAATCCGCCTGCCATGGAACAATAGTAACCAATGACAATCTCTGTAATAGAACAAATACAATTAATGACTCGCTTGACAAGGAACAATATTATAAAATTGCCTCTCTGTGATAGAACAACTACAATCAATGACCTGTCTGCTATGGTACAAGTGTAACCAATGGCCTGTCTTTAATGGAACAACTACAACCTATGACCTGCCTACAATAAAAACAAATGTAACCGTAACCAATGGCCTGTCTGTAATTGAACAACTTCAATCAATATCTGTCATGCAACAAGTGTTACTAATTACTTGTCTGCAATGAAACAACTACAAGCAATAACCTGCCAGCCACGGAACAATAGTAACCAATGGCATTTATGTAATGGAACAACTACAAACAATGACATGCCAGCAATGCAACAAGTGTGACCAATGACCTGTCTGTAATAGAACATCTACAATTAATGACCTGTCTGCTATGGGACTAGTGTAACCAATATGGCCTGTCCGTAATGGAACATCTACAATATATGACATGCCTGTCATGGAACAAGTAGAACCTATATGTCTGTTATGAAAAGTTCTACAAACACTGACTTGCTTCCTATGGATTACGTGTAAGGCTTGTCAATAAAGTAACCAATGTAAACAATGGCCTGCCTGTAATTGCAAAACTACAATCAATAAACCGCTTGCCATGGAACAATAGTATTCAATAGCCTCTCTGTAATAGAACTACTACAATTAATGACCCGCCTACCATGGAACAACAGTGAACACTTGCCTCTCTGTAATATACCAACACCAATCAATAACCCGCCTGCAATGGAACAATAGTAACCAATGTCCTCTCTGTAATAGAACAACTTCAATCAATGACCTGTCTGTTATGGTATAAGTGTAGCCAATGGCATGTCTGCAATGGAACAACTACAATCAATGACATGCCTACCATGGAACAAGTGTAACTAGTTGCCTGTCTGTAATGGAACACTTACAATCAATTACATGCCTGCCACAGAACAATTGTAACAAATAGCCTCTCTGTAATGGAAAACTACAGTCAATAACCTACCTGCAATGAAACAAGTGTAACCAATAGCCTGTTTGTAATTCAACAACCTCGATCAATGACCTGCCTGCAATGAAACAAGTGTAATCAATGGCCTGTATGTCTGCTTTGTACATCGATAGTTTTTTTTTATAAAACATAATTGTATGAAATGCACGCTCTAACAATTTCAAAAGAAATCTTTGACTTTGAAAGCATAATTTACTCAGTAATTTCTGTACTCAAATTTTTTTTTGTATCCTTTTCTTAAGTTCAATCTGTCAAATGTCAAAGTAATAACGTCCCTGGAATGTTAATCTTCTTTATGACAAATCACGTATATTTGTTTTCCAATCTTATATGTCACAAAAAAAAATGACCATATATGATGACTTTACATACAATGAGCATAAAAGTTCACATCGTTTCCGAGTTTCTGGGAAAAAAGATAAGGTTTTCCTGCTCATAGTCTTAAATTAATTAGTGAAACAAATTTTATAACAAATCGCGTTAAATCGACAAATACATTTCTAATTTGTGCACAACACAACAAACAACGCTTTTTATAAAATTATAAAAAATTATAGAAAGCGATAAAAACATGAATTACTGCAGTCGATGAAGGGGTAAAATCTATTTCTGTCGGTGTAAAAATATTCTTGTATAAATATCACAAGTATCATGTACCACCTAATTTAAATATTGTTAAATATTGAGGTTAGTTAGATTTACTGAAGTGTATCCGTGTTTGTGTGACATAATGACTTCTTTGTTCACTCTGTACATTTAAAGCGTTGTGAGGAAGATTACTTTATTTTTGGAGAGGAATATCTTAGTAAATTAATTTCCGAAGTGAAGATATGCATTGCAGACATCAGTAAGTTACTCTAACATCAAGCTACGACAATGTCTTCGTTATTTGTAATTTTATTTGTATCATGTGTTTCCTTACTTCTATATTAATCAACATTATGTGTGATTTATATCATCGTTGTGTAGTTGTTTATATTTCCTGCTGAACAATAGGATAAAAGATAATTGATGTATAACCAGTACATGACCTTGATCAAATGTATAATCGTTGACATTCATTATTATCTTGATGTATCTGAACTTTCTTTGGCTTGTTTTCTGTTCAGTTGTCTCGTTTCTGTAGTTCGGCTATTTGTCGATGCAGCTATCTACTTTCGTAGTTTAGGGTGTGTCTTACAATTGTGTTGTATATATGGTATTTACACTGCGGATGTTTGTCTTCTTGATTTTTTTACTGGTGCTTTTTTTTTTTATTATGTACGTTATTCCTTTTTTTATTTGATTTTACTCACGTTTTAATTCTTAATTTATTTTTGACGTCACTATTTCTTTTAAGAATTTATATATTTACATATAAATTTATGAAAATGTACCATGTAATGAATATAACTATGTAATATTTCACTGATAATTTATTCAAGGTCTACTTTCATAAAAAAAATCGTTCTAAAAACTGTCCTCAGAAGTTTAAATGACTGAATAACTTCTTTTGTCAGTCAATTCTTTTGTTCATTCTATTTTAAGGTGACTGACAAAGCAACTCACTGTGGTGTATTATAGGTAGACATGTGATACTCTGTCTTAATATTTAATGTCATACAAAGTGTATCGGTTGGATGATTTCACTAGTATAATGATAATAAAAACTCTTTAAATTTATAAAAAAAAATGTATTTTGTGTCAAGTTTAAAAGGAATTCTTCTTTTAAACATTCAAGCTATTTTATCGATCTACATTTTTTCTTATACACATGATACAGCGCCGTAGTAGTTACTTACATATTTTATCTTTAAAAATCATGTACATGACTTACACACATGAATACAGTGATACATTATTACTTAGGGATTCAGAAACAAGGTTTGTCTTATATTAAGCCGTCTCCCTGTCAAAAAGATAGATGGAAATAACTGCAAATGAAAAAGTCTTCATGTGACTTAATTCCGCACTGTCACTAAAAGACATCCTTCATTTATTTAGGTTAGTGTTATAATAATATGCTATTTACTTCAATGAATAAGTTCAATTATATTTGATAGATGTCTGCACTATTTGCTTACACCCAAAACAAAAGTTTACTTAGTAATATTTTTTTACTTAAATCAAGTAAAATCATTACTTCCATTGATTACCAATTACTTAATATGATAGGATAATTGTTTGAAATTACTTAGTAATTCTGAATTACTTGTATATAGTAAATAAATTACTAACAATTTTCAAAAGCCATTGTTTTAAGTAAATTTAAGAAATTTTCTGTTTGGTTTATCAGATTGAATTCCTAAGTAATTGAAGCAACTTTAATTTCAGTAATAAAAATACTTAGAATTACTTAAAACTAGTAATGTATTATCTTTCTTGACCATATTGTAACCATTTAAATTACTTAGCAATTATCACTAAGTAACTATCCAAAATGTTTTGTTTTAGTCATGCATGCACATGCAGAGGGTTTGACCCATCACACAGGTTAACCCCTCCATATTCTTAAAGTTCAAGTCCCAAGCAATTAAGTCATCCAGGAGGCTGCAAGTGTAATTTAGTTGTTGTCATTTTTGCCGTTTCTCATATTTGATACTGTTCATGTCTTGATTGCATATATTTTGTTTTGGTATTGTGTATATATGCAGTAACACCTTTGTATAGTAGAGGAAGGTAAGCGACATGTTGAACCTCACAGTTAGCGACTTCTAACTTATTGAACCCGGCTACATTCTGAATGTGCCTGTTATTGTGCTTTTATTCATTGATTGTTTTGCTTATAAAAACAGGCTGTTAATTTGGTCATTCCAGTCTCTTTCATAGCTTGCTTTGAGGTATGACATGGGTTTTTGCTCATTGATGAAGGCTGTACAATGTTAATTTCTGTGTCACTTCGTTTCTAGTGCATGGAGGGTTATCATTGTCTCAGTGGCAATCATACTACATCTTCTATTTTCATAATAACGATATTCTATAAATAACAATAGTTTAAACATATTTTATTGTCCAAAAATGACAAATGGATAAGACACAAGTTTTTCAACTTAGAAGCAAGTCTAAATTGAAAACTACGTTCAAACCTATGATTGCGTTGGATAAAAACCGCAATTTGTATACGTGTGCATGTAAAAGAAGTATATATATACAATGTATACATTTCTGTATATATATGACAGTATCTCTCAACCAACAACTTCATGAAAGTTTGCATTTTTTTAATTCACAAACAATATAAAGACCTTTTTTCTGTTTTACTACATCTGTCATGTCATAGGTCACTGCAATATACACTCTTTCATCTAATTTATATGCATTAAGAGGAAATGGAACAAATAAACTACTGACTCTTACTAATTCAGTGTTATGTTCTTGTCTAGGTGGTTTCACAATATGTGACTTGGTTGCTTCATCAAAGCAAATTGTTTGGAACATTTTTAATTCAAAATAAACAAACTGTTCTAGATTTTCATTTTTTTTCTTCTTGTGTGACCAAGATGGTACATAATTGTCCAAACTCGGGTAGACCATCACTTTCACCAAATGCAACAACACATTTCTTGGAAATAAATTTTTGACCATTTATAACAATCCATGAAACATAAAATAAGTGTTTAATACTGTTTATTTCAATTCCAAAAAAGGCATTTAGTGTGTTTTTGCCTTCTTTTAAATCATATGGTAGAGATCTTCCAATGTTTCATTCATTTTGAAAAATTGGATGGTAACTATCACTTAGATTAAGAGCACATTCATACATGGCTGAACGCTCTGATAAAGACTTTTCAAGATTTTGGAAGTTTCTAGAATTTCCTGCACTTTCCTAAAAAAGCTGGTGCTTGCTTTCAAAACGCATACACCATACACGTACAAGCGGACCATATTTTTCAATTAACCAATAGTTGTTCTTACTTCTAAATGCCTCATGCTTTTGTGGAGAACAGCAAATACAAATTTAAAAGTTCAACCCTATCAAAAGAATGGAAAACAACTATCATATTCCTAACTGTTTTTTTTACTTTTGTAAAATCAATAGTAGTTTCTGACGTTGGTCAATATATATAGTTTCATGTCCTCTGTACATCTTTTAATTAAATAAATGATGAAAACTAGCATAAACGACACAAATATGGAATTGGTGGAAATAATCTTTTTATCACTATCTTGCTTTGATATTTGCAAGGTTACCCCTCGGCGTTTAATGCTTATCGTAATTGCCTAAAATCAAACAGGGGGGAAAGTGGGCACTTCAATTTTTGTCAATCAAATATTTGTTTAAGGTAAAATTGATTTGTTCCTGTTGATGCCATTTGAACTATCTTGCTACAATATTGTACCACGGTTCCACACTGTCATGTTAAGGTTACTTCGAGTGACTTATGTAAGTGTTGTTATGATATGTCATATACTTAAATTGAGAAGAAATTTAAGAATTGATAGATATGTGCTCTCACTACTTGCATCAGATCGGTATTTTCTCTTTCTCCTAAATACGTTATGAAAAGTGGAGAAAGAAATTGACTCCTCAATATTTCCTTTGTTTATGTGTCGTTCTCTTATAGGTTTTTGACAAGGAGTCAAATGCTTATTATAATTTTTCTGAAATCTAAACAAAGGGAATAGTGTGCAGTTTAATGCTTACTTTAATTACAACCCCTTTATTGATCAGTCACTACAAAAGTCAAAAAGTCTGAAAAGACAAGTCGACATTCTTTATTTGTCTGAATATTTTTTTTAAATTCTTAACATAGTATGAATTTGTCTAATAAGGTTCTTGATTTTTCTTGACAAGTGTTTTGACAGGATGAACATTTTCTAAACATTTCTCGACACTCTCTGTATCATCTGATAAGAGTCGGGATTAGTCTAGACCAATTCTTGACTGTCTTAAATGTGTCCAGATCAGTCTTGGCATATTTTTGACATTCTTAATAATGTCTGAATATGTCTTGACACATTCTTGACAATGTTAAAGCTGTCTGACTATATCTCGACACATTCTTGGCAGTTTTATATATGTGTTAAAACAGTATAAATTTCGCCTGAAATGTGTACAAACTAATGCTGCACTGTTTATGACTTTCTATTGATGTTATAGACTCCTTTTTATTATGGCTAAACTACACTTTGAAAAATCAAGGATACATTTTGTATAGTAAGATACCCTTTGGGTGAAAATGAATTGGAAATACTTCGAATAACCCCCATATAGTTAAGTAATTGTTTTCACCTGGAGTATATGTCAAAGTTAATGACAAACAGCATTTAGATTTTTGCCGTTCGCAAAACTGCCAGTCAAATTTGCTTTAATATAATTGGTGACTTGATGCAGTTTTTAAATGTGACCATGTGTCCTTTTTTTGGATCCCACAATTCATATTGTGCGTTTGTGTGGCTTACCGGGGGATGGGCTTTCGTTTAGGTCAACGAAATTGTCTCCATCTTGAGTGTTGAATTTCATACTTTTTTTTATCAAAACTAAATATTTGTGATAACTCCCTCCTAAAAAAGACAAATAAATGTTTATATCTATATTATGCATGTCTGTTTGAGAACCATTTCATAAGACCAATGATTTCTATAAAATTCATTGACCATTGATGGGACCCATTATAAATACAGTTATATTTTATTATTCCCGGAGTAGATAATAATTTTCTTTTAATCTTGGGGATATAATTCAATTTGTCTTTATGTTAAAATAATTAACTTTATAATTTTGATGACGAAAATCCATTTTATTATTTGTTTTTAATTAAAATGATGATTTTCATTTTCATCTATCAACAAACTTGTAGTGGCTTGGTCGGTCAACTAGTTAGTTGCATGGCTGATTACAGCTAAAGCAGTTTTTTTTTTCATATGACATTTGCGTGTACCCTGGATGGAATTAATACATTAATCTTATTGGGAACATCCTGGCCACATGTAATACTTAATATATATTCCAACAGGTGACATTACACAATTTTTTTTCTGTTAAATCAAGGATTTGTATAGTACGACTAAACAAATCCTTGGAAGAATAAGGATACCATCATACTTTGCTATTTAAAATACCACATGTTGGTACTATAATCATTTGCCATATTAACATTGAATAGTATAAATTAATGTAGAATGAACTACGTCTACAGTATCATGAGTATGATTGGTTTTAATCATTTAGTAATTATTTATAAGAATGAGGAATCAATATTTGCAATTATTTAAAAACCCACATTTGAATTGTTTTATATCAACATGCCCACATTTGTTTTGTTAATACTTTAGATTTCACAGCCTTTATATTTGTATTAGTGAAAATATTTATAGACCTAAATTTTCAATTATTTTACATACCCAGCTTTTATTTTTGTTTAAACAAGTGTAACTTGAAACAACAGTATATCATATAAAGAGAAATAAAGATTAAAGTTATCTCATGAATATTGGTCATGATTTTTAAAACTCAGAATTATCAAGTAAATTTAAGACACAATTCAAAATGTCTAGAATATGTCAAGCCATACTGAGAAAAAATCAGAATTTTGAGAATGTGTCGAGAAATTCCAAGACAGTATTCAAATGTCAAGAATTTGTCAAGAAATTTTAAGACAATCCTCAGTATGTCGAGAATATGTCAGGTAAGTTTCATACAAATTCAAATTTAATATAAATAAGAATTTGTCAAGACAAATTAAGACACAAGTCATATTTTTGGAGAAAGTCGAGTAAAAATTCATGCAAATTTAGAAAAACATTGGTCTTTTCAGACTTTTAGACTTTTGTAGAAAGTCCATCCATAACAAATTCTGTCACCTCTATATCTAGAGAATAATTATAATTTCAAACTTAAGACTTGACATGAATAATAACCAACACCAAAGGGTGTGTCATAATGTAAGTACAATTTCCTAGGTCAAAGATCAAAGCAGAAAAACTTTGGTTTCAGTTGACAACCTCATTTCCTATAGTACATATTATGTGTGCTATGTATCTTGTGAACCGTTATAATTCAAAGTTTATATCTCACGTGTTTTTTACCAGAACTATATGATATTTTATATAACTTCCTGGGTTGCATTTAACATTTTAACTGTAATTAAAATCACTATCAGCACATAACGAGACTATGTAATAACTTAAAAATAACTTAAAAACAAGTGCATCATATCAGCTTATCCATATAAATTGCTTTCACACGACAATTGAAGTTGATCATTGTAGTCATTAACATAGGCTTCAGAATGCATTTATATGTTTTTTTTCCATCAATCTGCTCTTATGTGGTGTTATCACTCTGAAAGATAAAAAAAAAAAAACCAAGATAGGTAAATTGGCAGCACAACAAATTTAAACCAAATAAATAATGCAATCTGATGTATTTCTGTCGAGCCAAGGGCTACCGATGTATGGCTTTCCACATGAACTGTTTTATAGGTAAAACAAGAACAATGTGATTTAGTAAATGCAGATACAGTATAAAACAATTATATTTAAATTGCATAACTCTGGCTTGAAAAGTAATGAAAAAATGTGTCTATTTCAGGTACCTATTTATCTTTGATCTTATATTCTTAAAATTGAGGGTAAAGTGTATGTGGTATACTGTTGTCATATGTAACCGGCCGTAAGTTATGTAAGCAATCACATATGTTATAGTCAAATTGTAACCTAATCTAAATTATATATAATTCGTTCATATATTATTTATACCAGGTAAAATTAATGTATTCCTGTTGAAGCTATTGATAAGGTCCTCCTACCATCCTGTATCATTGTTTCACACTGTAACGTCAAGATGTTTTTGATTGATTTAGGTAAATGTTGTACATGTTGTAATAATAGGTTAAATATTTCAATGCATAAGCTTTAAGAGAATCTACAAATCTATGCACTATCTGTTGAATCTATATATGTGCTCTTACTCTTCTACATGATTCCTGATATGTGTAGAAGCAGCAAATATCATTTCAAAAGCTCAAACCCTTCAAACGAATGGAAAGAGACTGTCATGTTCCTATCTTAGTAAATTAATGTAAAATCAATAGCCTTTCTGAATTAAGAAATTTCAATTTCCTGTCTACTTTATATGGTGTAATCGTTTTATAAAATTATATAAATTAGCATCATAACAAAATAATGGACTCTGTAACATTTCCCTTTTTATATGTTTCGCTCTTGTGCTTACATTTTGGTAAGGTTACACAAGAAGTTAAATGCGCATTATAATATGTCTGCAATCAAACAAGTATGAGGCAGAGTATGTAGTTCAAGCTGTGTTAATACTCAATCAAATATTTGTTTCAAGTTATATTAATTTTATTCTGTTGAAGCCATTGGAAAAGCCTTCAAAAGATTAAACACGTCAAAGGGTTGTATAACAACTGTCATATTCCTGACTTGGTACAGACATTTTCTAACAATTCAGGTTCTACAGTAAGAGCTCATCCAGCAGTTTTTATCTTACCACCTATGCATTTCTAGGAATATGGTTAATAGCGTCCTCGTGGAGACCTGTATATTCCATATTAGGTTAGTAGGGAGGCGGGGCTTATTTTAATAAACAGTAAGTAGTTTGGAAATACGACTTTGGCACTGTTTTATTATTTAAATATATTTAAATTTTGGATGTAACGCATCTTCTGATTGGCTGACGTTATTTTGTTATCAGCCCATAGACATAATTAAGTCATTTGACCGTGACGTCATCAACGTTTTTTCATGGTTTTCTACGGTTTAGATGGAATTTAGAATTAAATTATAAGAAATGACTGTAATATTTTTTCTGTCTATTCGAAATAACATACAAAATGTGGTTTACACTGTTAAATAACCTGCTACGTAGACATAGACAGAACAAATATTAAAGTCATTCCTTAAGTATTGAAAGTTTTTAATTTTGTTATTGTTGACATTAATTGTTCGTGACATAGTGTCTTAGTGACCTAATACGATAAATACTGGGTCAGTAAATTCTATATGGGGTTCGAACTCGAATTTACTGACCCCGTATTTATCGTATTAGGTCACTTACACACTATGTAACGTATAGTATCCGACTCGATCCTAATGCATCGATCGAGTCTAGAATACTCGTACGGATAAGGATATATCTTCTGTTATTTATTGTGTTTCAGTTTTTATAACATTTTCTACCATATAATCGCAGCCAGATAATGAAGTGTTATTAGTTAAATTCAAGTTGCGACAGTAAAATCTTCATTTCACGAAGGTCAAGCTTAAAATACAATAAAGGTATCTGCTAAATGATAAATAGATTTTCAAAGGACTACTACCAGTTAATGACATGCCAGCTCCAGACCTTAATTAAACTGATTGAAATGATCAGGTACACTTCCTCCTTTTAAGATCAAACTCAACAAATGAATTATAACGAATGACTCATCAGTGACGCTCGAATCCAAAAAAGTTAAAAAGGCCAAATAAAGTACGAAGTTGAAGAGCTTAGAGAACAAAACAAAAGAATAAATCAAAATGAAAAAAATATCGACTTGGTGGTAAATGCTTCGAGGTTACACAAGGACTCCAATGCTTATTATATAAATTATGTGTGTGAAGTCAAAGAAGGGAATGAGTGTGCCCTTCAATTTAATTTTCTTCATTCAATTAAATGTTTGTTTCAGATTAAAATAATTCAGCCCTGTAAGTGCCATTGGAAAAGACCCCCTACCATCGTGTACGTTTGAGGTGCTTCATTGAAATAGGTAAGTACTGGAAGAATATGTTATTTATACTTCAATGGATAAAGTTAAATAAGAACTGATAGATTGCTGCACTCTCTGCTCAGAGCTGACTGGTATTTTCTTTTATTTGATTTTATCCTGTTGATGCATTTTGAAAAACCATCACCTTTCTGTAAAATTGTTTCACACTGTCATTAAAATAATTCTTTCATTGATTCATGTTAGTGTGTAATAAAATGCTATATACCTCAGTAAATAAGTTTGACAAGAGTTAATTGAAGGCGGCTCGGGGTTTTCATTTAACTAAGGAGTATGTTTCACCTGAGCACAACATGAAATAGCTTGTACTTTTTCGAGAAGCAACTAATGACAATTATGCAATCTCAATATGTCCCGATAAAGGTTTGAATACACTGATTTGTTACATCAAGATTACTTCTTTTACTCACAGGCAAGACATACGGTTCGAAATATTCCTTCTTACAAGTTTAGCTCACTTGTCCAATAAGGTAGGTCTGCGTGTTTGCTGTATATCATTAGTCTCCCTTCTTTTACCAAGATTGTCTCCTCTAAAACTACCAGGAACAGTTTAACCAAACATCGACAATGGTATATCGCGTTTTAAAATGATGACCCCGTCTTCTAACAAACATGCAAAACATTGTTTAGTATAGAACATAAGGGTAAAATACAATGTTTTCTGTTTTTAAAAAAACACTACAGATCGGGAATTTCTGACAGAGACAAAAAATGTAGAAATTATTAGATCTACATAAAATCTTTTAAATAAAAACTGTCTTTCGGCTTTTTATATGAGTTTAACATGTTTCATATTGGTTATTAACAACGAATTTTTCATTTTATTTTTCATCCTCGAGTGGATTTCTGAATGATAATACTAGTTAATAACGTGGTGATGTACGGATGCTGGAGGGGAGGGGCAGGCAGCCTTTGGGGGGTACGGTCGGATGTGGTTGCAGCTTCTTATCAGTGTTCATGCATTGATTGAAAACGATTTGTGGAAATCTTTTCAAATTACATATGTTGTTTCCTGTGACTGAATGAAAGTCAAGTTCGATTTCACGAATTTAACTTTTATCATTGTTGAGTTGTTAATCTTGAAAAAGCGAATTGTTATACTTAGATTTATCTAGGCCTTTGCATATATCAATATTTATTTATTTTACTTTTTGAGATCCAGATTTGCAAATATCATTTTCAGGCAGAAAAATCAGGTTTGCTGTCAATCTGACAGTTTTTTGTTGCCAATTTATTTCGAAAATAGCAATAATTAAAAATTCGAAACTGCAAAAAATATTCAGCAAGACAAGATTTACATTAGAGACTTGATTGGATTGAAGTTTATGCCTTACATACATTTAAAAGGTTTGTTTATGTCTACAATTGTTTTTTTATATAATCAACTTATTTTTCAGATTGCCGAAGATTTCACATGTTTCACTGGAAAGTAAAAGTTGTTGGAACTATAAAAGTGTACATTCCTGTTACCAAGATACTGCTTTTAGGAAACACATAAACTAATAATATGCAGGCAATTGAGTGAAACTTTGCTCCTTTTTCCTACAAGGTAATATTGCCTTCATGGTTAAACAGCTAGCATGCAAGGTCAATTGTTGAAGTTATTAGTGCAAACTCAAATATTCAGCTTAAAATCGTGCTATTGAAGCATACACACACCCTGTCGTGATTTTCAAGTCAAGTAAAATTAGTGATGACATAATCGCAGACTTAGGACAGGATTGAGGCTGCAAGAATCGATACATAAAGATAGAATAATAGGTAGTTTCGTTTTTGATACTGACTTTATCATGTGGAATATCTAGACGAGCCCGATATAGTCAGTATCAAAAACGAAACTACCTATTATTTTGTTTATCGGTAATTATGACGTCACACACTGTATTGCCTTATACTTTCAGTGATATTTTGTTGATACTCGAAAATATTAGGCAGTAAAATCAAAGGGAAAATATAAGAATTACCGATAATCATCATTCATATAAAGTCTTGCTTTGTCTATATCACTTCCGTAATAGCTTTTAATGAATAGGTATATGTTGGTTATATCTGTTGAACTTGCTATGTTGATTCTTTGTTGAAATATTTTTAAATATTTTTTCTGTTCACTTCTTTTTTTTTGTCTATTTGTGAATAGAAATACGCGGTTTTACAAGCCTGATGGGGTTTAATTATGAATAGAAAAGGTAACAGTGGGCCTATTTAATCTCGTCGAAGTATCTATAGATAAAACAAAGAAATATCAGCCTAATATACCCTATAAAATTTTAATCTAAAATAAGATATAGTATGAGTGCCAATGAGACAACTGTCTATCTACGTCTGAATATTTGCAATGTACAAAAGTGAACCATTTTAGACCAAAGTGTTGCCTTCAAAGCAGAGTGTTGGCTTACACAGATCAATAAGCTATATAGTAAGTACCCCAAATGACTGGTGTAACGACATAAACATGGAAACCAACGGTTTCTGAATTTTGGATCCTCAATGCTCTTCAACTTTGTACTTGTTTGGCTTTATAAATGTTTTGATATGGGCGTCACTGATAAGTCTTATGAAGACGAAACGCGCGTCTGGCGTACTAAATTATAATCTTGATACCTTTGATAACTAATTTCATCTATATTAAAAACGGGAAACGAGAAATGCTTATGAGCCAACCCAACAAACGACAACATCTGAACAACAGGCTCCTGACAAGTGCATCGGTTTAAACATTTTAGTCAATATTGTTACACACAGAGAATACAAAGGACCAAACCTGAACTGGTTGTTAAAAACGAACATATAGAAATACCGAACTCTATCTTGGGACCTAATTAGAACAGTTGTACAGGGCTTATATTTTCTATTTTGTATGTTCCTTTCTAGCATTGCCTTTATGAAAAAAACGTTACAATACTAAACTCAGTGTGGCCTAATTATTTTTATGGGGAATAGAACATAAATACTTAACGAGGTCAGTGGTTCATATAAAGTTGAATTGAGTCCAGGGGATATCAGACAGTAATTCAAGAACACCCAAAACCACAATGCCTCTATTCACCCAACCATTATCTCATGACTCCTGAATGTATTTTTTTTATTTGCAGGACATCATGGAAAGTTTGAATGAGGTAAGAATTTTCTCGTGAGAAGTACGATTTGCATTTGACTTACTGTTGTCTTTTCTGCACGAAAAAAAATATGTATGTTTTATTTTGGCATAAAAACTAAAGGAATATAGGTATGATTTATTAATGAATTAAATTTCAATTTGTGAAATACTTTGTCAAAAATACAACCAAATTAATGTATATTTTTTTGTTGTCTGTACTGATTTTTTATAGGAAAATATTTGGTTACAGACAGCAATTTCACTCTGTCTTGGTAGTCGTTGTTTTTTATATACACCGTCGATGGCGGTGCTTAACCATGTATTAGTTTATGATTATATATGGTGTATGGTGAAGAATTAGTTGTAGGTCAATGATAGTTGGTCTGAAGTTATATAAATATTAACACATCTCATTTGAATGGAAATCTTTTGGCTTTTGCCCGTCAGTCATAGTCTATTGACTTTGAAACGTTTGCTTAGTTTTCATGTATTATATTGTGATGGATCAGTTTAAATAGAACCGTTTTTGATAGATCGATGATAATGAAATTTTTATATAATACCAAATTTTAACTTCAGATTTAATAATTTTCCAACAGGTAACGTATTCATTGGTCAAACATTTTGGTACCTGGTCATGCATATCAAACAAAAAAAAGTAGAGTTAAACATATAATCTTTGCGTTTTTTTTTTTGGAAAGTTAACTGTTTTCCTAAGACTTTGTCGTGAATAGAAAACTTATAAAGACACTTAATTTTCTACCTCACTTCAACAATCGTAAGCTAAATTTAACAATCTTCAGCTTGATTTGACTTCTTCAAAATGTTCATACTTGAATAAGTACTAGAATGATCTACCACAGAAATTAAATCTTCATAGTCATAAGTCGATAATATGAAAATAGTGATTGGCTCAGTCTAAGATGAACAATTAATTGTATGTCAATTATATAAATAGTGTTCAGTGCTATGAACCAGAATACTTAAGAAATAATTCATGGGGGCTTGAATATATCGTGATTTTACCACGGGTTGGCCCTTTATGACAAATATTTTACCCTGAGCGATAGCGAGGGGTAAAATATTGGCATGAAGGGACAACCCGTGGTAAAATCTAGATATATACAGCAAAGATTTTTATTCGGGTAAACACAAATACTTGTAATTTTATCAATATAAAGTAAACATTTAATGTTGAATGGTCTGAATTTAAATATTTATACAGAGAGTTTTATATTTATAAAAAAAGTCAAGTTTCAAAAAGGGGATTGTTTTTTAAAATAAAAAAATCTCAAGATATAGTAGTATTTAGTTTTACCTTAAAAGCAGAAGAAAAACAATTTATCCATTCGGTCCTCACAAACTATGTCCGTCCGATCTTTTTCATTCCATTCACTGAAATGATGATTACCTATGTTTTACATTTAGTTTATTATAAAAAGTGAACTCTTATTTAGGTTTCAATATTACAATGGGAAAAGATAATTTTGTAAGGTCACTCGAAAGTGTGAATATGTTATAAATTGGCCAGACAATACTTGGTAATGTTTTATAAAGATGACCAGGTATTGTCTAACCTATAAGAAGTGGCAGAATTTATATAACCGATTAAAAAGATATATTTGATATGCAAACATATAGGCATTGACAAGGCTCACTTTAATGGAGATTTTATAGCTCCAACCCTTATCATGGTTCATTAAACCTGAGAAACGTTTATATAGTTTACAAGTTAAAGTTTGAATTTAGGTTTAAGTTTGTTTAAATCGAAAAACTTAAGATAAGTGAATGATATTTGTTTTGCAGTTGTATTAGTAATAACACATCTTATTTCCATGAAATTTGTTCAGCCCTGTACCATGTGTACCGTATGTCACTGTTGATTGCCTTTAAATTTGTGTATAATTTACATGTTAAAGTATTGCTATTTTAATTTCAGCATTTTTAATGTCAAAATATTAAAAAAGCAAGCCATATTTCTGTGTTTATTAGTCTTTGTGTCAATTTATAGGCTTATAATCTCCAGTAATAATAATGCTGTAATTAATCAAATCGCATGCAAGCAATAAGATGTTTATGCCCCACCTACGATAGTAGAGGGGCATTATGTTTTCTGGTCTGTGCGTCCGTTCGTTCGTCCGTCCGTCTGTTCGTTCGTTCGTTCGTCCGTCTGTCCCGCTTCAGGTTAAAGTTTTTGGTCGAGGTAGTTTTTGATGAAGTTGAAGTTCAATCGACTTCAAACTTGGTACACATATTCCCTATGATATGATCTTTCTAATTTTAATGCCAAATTAGAGATTTTACCCCAATTTCACAGTCCACTGAACATAGAAAATGATAGTGCGAGTGGGGCATTCGTGTACTGAGGACACATTCTTGTTTTCAGTCTGTGTAAAGACGATTTACCGGATGTGTCATAACATAAGAAACACGACAGGTGCCACAAGTGGAGCTGGATCTGCTTACCCTTCCAGAGCACCTAGCACCAGCCCCAGTGTTTGGTGGGAAACGTGTTGCTTGGTCTTCAGTTTTCTGTGTTGTGTCTTCCGAACTATTCTTTGTATGTTTGTTATTTTATTTTTTAACCATTGCATTGTCAGTTTGTTTTTAATCTATTAGTTTGACTGTCCCTCTCGTATGTTTCGTCCCTCTATTATGCCGAACAAGAATTCCTATTGGAATTTGCATTGTCTATAATTACAGAATTGCAACATATGGCTATGTGTTCAAGACGTTAATGACAAGACTTTGATTTATTTACAGAAACTACGTAATGCTGCTTTCTTTGGAAGATTAAAAGATTTGAAAAAATGCATACAAAAAGGGGCAGACTTGGAATATATAGATAGTGTGAGTAAAATTACAGAAATTTACCTACACACGAAAACATTATTATAGACACTTGCAACTTAATTATTTATGAGCTCCCGCATACTAAGTTGAAGTGGAATTTAGGTTTGCAATGTGTCCGTCTGTCTGTATGTATGTATGTTAGTATGTATGTATGCAAGATCAGTTCACCGTTCTTAATTTGTTTTGCGCCTAGACGATATTGATGTGATATTTGGTATTATTAGTTACATAGTGTGCTAATGACCTTTTACGGTATATATAGGGCCAGTAAATTTTATAAGGGGTGAGAGCGAAATAATTTTTACTTAACATTTAAAATGGAAAAACTTTCGGCCTAATTTATAAAGTTTATAATTCATCAGTTTAATACATTATGTTTAATTTATATATGAAACATCATATTATGATAAAAAAAAAAAGGGGGGGATTCCATATTCACAAAAGTTAAAATAAAGTGGATGTAAGCAATTATAGACATTGATACGGACTTTAATAATGAAGAAGCCATACTGTATAGTCGACCGTTTAATAAGTAAGCTCGGAATAAAAATTCATATAAAATGAGAAAACTAGCTTTTGTCCAGGTTTGGGACAAATCCAGGATAGTTTAAGAAAGTTATTATAATTTCAAAAACGTTTACCTTTAGAGTGATTATTTGTGAATCCCGTCGACGACGACATCAACGACAGAATGTAGCAAGGATCGTTACATGTATGTGTCGCTAATAAATTTTACACAAAAAGGCATGAATCTGTATGAACGTTATACTAATGAAGTTAATAAGTCAGAGTTCACAAGTAATTATGTATGAATGTAAATTGTAAAAAGTCGGAACATATATACACTCTAACAAATAAAAGATCATAAAATATAAGCTTTGATGAGCTCTATAACCGACTATCACATAAAAATCACAATGAATGAACATTACACTATTAGAGATGTACGTTTGACAAATGCACGTTATATGATGTACACAGTTATATATATACGATTGACGAACGCAGGATACACGCTTAAGAATGAATGATTGATTAACGCGCGATACACGCACGAAACACGATTAAGGATATACGATGAACGCACGATACACGATGAACGAACGGAATAATGGTCTGTTTGAATTTTAGAAGGTCTGCATGTATGTAAAATCATTTAACTGCACTTATATTTTTTGCGCTTGGAAGATATTGATGTGATATTTGATGTATAGTATTTCTCGCTACATTGAAGACCTATTGGTGACCCTCTGCTGTTGTTTTTTTCTATGGTCGGGTGGTTGTCTCTTTGACACATTCTCCATTTCCATTCTCAATTTTATTATCTTTGAATTTTGCTCTATTATAATGGTGTGTACAGAGTTATGGTACTTGAATTCTTAAATTCACACAAGTAAATGGTTTTCAGAATTGTTTTCGCCATACTAAAATATTTTGATTTGATGTTTCGCGCTGGGCCTTCAAAATGTCGTATATGACTTTTTTGGCTAAAATTTTCCTTTTTGACACAAAAAGACTTGGCGGCAGGAAATCTTTGATATTCCAAAACAGCATACATGTATAGTTACACCAATTAAAACATTTGAAATAAGACATGTTACAACATGGCCAATCTCAGTTGTTTGTAAAGTTTGCTTCCAAAATGTTGTATACATGTAAACTTTAAATTTCTTGTATAATGGCGTTGAGAATAAAATACAAGTACATTTCTACATTTTTGTGAAAATGAATTAAGTTTAAAGGGTAATGCAAGTTTATATACAACATTTTTAGAAGCATGAATTTGAATCAAATTTCAAAAGCCTATTTGTGAGATTTTTTTTTTTGAAAAATTTGTAATTTACAACATTTTGGAAGCGCAGCGACGATTTGCTTTATTGTTAAGGCATGACAAGTTTTAGATTTTGTTTCTGTTAAGGGGGCTCGCGGGTTTAAATAATTTTTTCCCCTAATATAGGATTTCTCTATATTTTTTCATGAATGAACTTTATCATATACTTAATAGAAAAATGAAATAAAAAAATGGGGTCACCATTCATTTTAGCTCACAATCTGCCTCCGAAAGAAGCATACATTTCTGTTAATGTCCTTTAATTCTGTTGAACTAATAGGAGAAATAAAGGTAATATCGAGATAGAAAAAGAACTAAATTACAGAAATCGCTAAAATTTTACAATTATTTAGTTTATGTAAAGCTTATTTGAAAACAATAATAAAAGATATAGGTCACCGATGAGTTTAAAAGATATTTCAATTTGAATGCCAAAAAATTGTTTTTTGCATCAACGGGAGATAATTTGGAGCGTTTTCAATGATAAAAACATTGTAAAAGTCATTTGGGGCCAAACCGCATTAATTTTATTGGTTAATTTTTGTACCATATCATAAAGTAATAACTGATAGTGTAATAAATAAAATTTGTAACGAAAAAACAAATGTTTAATTTTTTACAAAATTTTTGTACCCGCGAACCTCCTTAAGGTAGATAGGGTGTCTTCCTCCATCTTGGATTTTGAAATACTAGAAAACCAGGTCTAGATCTTTGATGAAATGTGCAAATTTTGATAATAGTAGGTAATTCATGTGTAAGAATTTTCATTATAATATAGAAAATGCCATGTTTGATCATATTTATGATTGTATTTTACAAAAATAGGAATTCTTTTGTTTGATTCATTTTTTCCCAACTTTGTCAAATAAGGGGAGGCAACTCAAATGCAAGGGCAGATAATTCAGATAGTGTAACTTTTACAATAGAATGTGTTAGGAATTTACCCATTTTTACATGTAGCAAGAAAACGAGTCCGGTGACCCCATTTTTTCTTTTTCTTATCTGAAAGCATAACATTGGAGCTATCTTCTCATATTTTATCTCAAAATTCTATGGTGTGGTTTGCGTTTTATGGCGGAAAATTGGGTTTTTCATGCATAATCTATACAAAATCTTGACAATTTTGGACAACCTATAGTGTGAAAATAAGTCCGGTGACCCATTCTTTTTATTAATGTTTTTAAACAAGCTGGATATGAACTACATTTTGGCAAATTATTAAAAGATTCTATGGATTATAATTTAGACACCCCATCTACCTTAAGGTGCTTTTTTTGCAAAATAATGATAAAAAAAATACATGCCAGTTATCAGTCTATTAGCATTGCATGAGATCACAGAATTTTCTTTTACGAGTCATACTGAGTCAGCCTGTCTGAGATGTGAAAGGCAATGAATTTCATACCAGTAGGAGACTATTTACAGTTCGATACAGACCAATCATTACATAACGTAAACGCAAGTTAACGCCGCGTGCACATATTTCGTTAGTTAACTTCAATTTTCTATACTATTCAATTTCTATAATTACGTTAACGCGGTCAAAATGGAAATTTCTAATGTCTACCCGAGTGAACGGGCGTTCAATATGTGTCCGTTTAGTCAGTAGTAAACGGGCATTTACTTCAGATTTCACAAATTCATTTTTACGTGCACTTAAAAGTAAACGGGCGTTTACTACAGATTTTATAAATGTATTTCTATGTGCACTTGAAAGTTAACGCACGTTTACTTTTCGAGTTAACTGATTGTGTAAATTCATTTGTTCATTTGAACTTTTATTTTTATTAAAACGACGATTATTTACGTATATGTGTTTCAAACCAGAACAATTCAAAAGCACTTAATTTTAATTCGAAAAAAAATAGTTCCTATAACTTTACTGATTAGCAGATTTCCTATATTTTCTTTTCAAAAATTGCATGTACAAATATCAAGGCGGGTAGAAAGGTAATCGAACACATGGGGAAAATATTTGGATAAGATGGGATATAAAAATCATTGTTTACGTTGCTTCGTTCCTCATTTTTAACTGTCTCTTCGAATTCCTAGCTCGATGCATTTAATACATTATTTCTAATCGTAATTCAAATGGATTTACATGATTTCAGCTTCTGTTTTTTTTTCAAATGAACGAGTCAGTTTAAGGTATGAAAACTACTATAATTTGTTTACCGATTACATATTTTGAACACAAAGAGGAGATGCTGGCACTCTTAACTGATGCGAACAAAATTTTTCAGTCATTATGTGACAATATTGCTATCATCTGTATTAGAGAATCAATCTTTACATGAAAATATAGCTGATTTACTATGCGGCTATAAAGATTTACATAATAAAGTTTTTATATGGTCAGTTTTGGTTGATGCGGACAAAACTAATGAAATTTGTTTACGATGAAATATTTTGAATAAAAATAGGACGGACATGCCAATTGTATTATAGGATCCATAATGACATAAAAAATATAACTGAATTACTACGCTGCTATATATTACTTTTTGATAAGTATTGTCAGTTTTGGTTAATGAGATAACAGAACTCATACTGAGTCAGCCTGTCTGAGATGTGAAAACTTTGATTTTGGTGATGATTTAATTAATTTAATAAAAGAACATACTTGAACTAAAAAAGAAAACGAAATTTTCTGTGAGAAATTTTGATTAAATTTATTAAAGAAGTGTTGTAACATTATTAAATAACTGTAACTGTCAACATATCAATCGAAAATGAGCAGTTGGTCCTTTAATTTTGATGTACCTTATCATTGGACATTTTAATGCGTTTACTTTTGAATAAAATAGAAGACTTGCATTTTTTCATTTAACGCGGAAGTAAACGCGAAAGTAAACGCCCGTTTACTCTTTACAAAATAAGAAGATGCGCTGTTTTTTGCGTTAACGCGGAGGTTAATGCAAGAGTAAACGCCAGTTTACTTTTTATATTTACTGAAATTTCGAAGTTAACGAACAGTTAAGGCGGCGTTAACATAAAGTGCACACGGCTAAACGCTGCGTTAACTTTTCGACTCGTCTACATGTAATGCTTGGTCTGCACCCAACTGTATTGCAAACAAATTCTCTCCGAGTGCTTGTTTAGAATCCTTTTATACATTTTCTGTATAAATCATTCAACTTTCTAATGCATTTTTAATGCAAAATCATTCGATTTAGTTAAATGGGGTCATCTGCTTTGACATACAACTTAAGAAAGAACCCATACTAGCTTCTTACAAGTTTGGCTTTTTTCCCTTTTTTTATTCGAGCGTCACTGATGAGTCTTTTGTAGACGAAACGCGCGTCTGGCGTAAATTAAAAAATTTAATCCTGGTATCTATACATGATGCGTTTATTTATTTCCAATATATTATCTTACAAAACCGCGAGATAGGTTCATATTGTCATTGCTATATGGGCTTATGCTATCGGGCTTTGGCTGCAAACATCATTTAAATGTTTCTTATTTTTGATCATTTTATATTAAGTGCTTACTGAATTGCCGAATATGTCTTCACTAGGAAACAAAATCACGTATAAACAGTGGTACATTAACTTTGAATACTTTATTGAATTCTAACAAGTCATTATAAACAGCACAACAAACAAATGATTGTCTTAATCAATTGAATCTAAGTTTTAAGTGAACATTTTAACCTAGAATGACCAAAGTTTTATTCAAACTGCGAATCTTTGAAATAAGTATATGAATCTTTTATTTATTTTTTTTTAATTTATAGAAAACAGCAAACGACCAATTTCCATATCCCATGAAATGTCTTTTTTCTCTATAATGAAAACTGATACCCATGAAAATAAATGAATTACAAGTACTTCAATAAAAACATTATCATCTTAAAGTCCAATATATAGTAAAGCTCGATAAACTAACTCACTACTGATGACAAAGCTCTAAAAATAAACAAACCACTAATGTTAAATCCCCACTTTAAATAAAAATACCCCTGTTGACAATGCTCTAAGAAGTAACACATAACTGATAATGAAACTATAAATCCATTCATCATTAGTAGGAAAGCTCTATAAAAAATTGAAAACAACACGTTTAATAATTTCTTGCGTCCTAAGCGCTTTTCTGAATTTACCTTCATCAGGAACGCTTTGGGAAACATTTGAAATCCGAAGACGAATAAGAAACGAAACCGTTGAAGAGCTATATGTCAAAAATACCTAAAATAAATAGCCGAATTCATTTAAAGGCAACTTTGCCTGAAGGAGTTGAAACCTTAGTTTTTTAATAATTTCAAAATTTATAAACGGAAAATTCTAGTACAGTGTGTTATATCATGTCAGTATCGAAGAACTGACTAGTGAGCTGATAATACCCTCGGGTACTTAAATTCCACCAGCAGAGGTTATCGACCCAGTGATGTAAAAAAAATCGAAAGACACGTTTTATAGTTTCTTGCGTCCGAAGCGCGTTTCTGAATTTACCTTCATCAGGAACGCTCATAGTCAAACATTTGAAATCCGAAGATATATAAGTACTGAAACATTATAAATTAACACAACAATGATAAGAAAGCTCTATATTTAAGCACATCATTGATAGTGAAGCTCTTTAGATTATCAACACACTGATAGTGTAGCTCTTTAGATTATCAACACACTGATAGTGAAGCTCTTTAGATTATCAACACAATGATAGTGAAGCTCTTTAGATTATCAACACACTGATAGTGAAGCTCTTTAGATTATCAACACACTGATAGTGTAGCTCTTTAGATTATCAACACAATGATAGTGAAGCTCTTTAGATTATCAACACACTGATAGTGAAGCTCTTTAGATTATCAACACACTGATAGTGAAGCTCTTTAGATTATCAACACACTGATAGTGAAGCTCTTTAGATTATCAACACACTGATAGTGAAGCTCTTTAGATTATCAACACACTGATAGTGTAGCTATATGAATTAAAAGAATACTAATGAAGACATCGTATTATCAAACATCACTGATGGTGAGGTTCTATAAATTAACACCCTACTGATGGCGAATCACAGTGATGAAATCTTTAACGTTTACCCCATTGCTGATTTCAAATTAAATTCTAACACTATCGCTGATGACAACTTAATTTCTAACACCATTGATGATGACAAATTAAAATAAACTCACCTGAACATGACGCCTTAAATGTACACACCACTGATGTTGGTATCCTTAAAAGTCATAAATCTTTTGAGGGTTAAACTTTGAAATATCACACCACTGGTAGCAACACGCTAAATCCAATCAACACTAAATAAGACACCCTGTTTCACATACCACTATCGACAACAACCGAAATATGAGAACTGCTGAAATTGACACAATTAATATATAACACCATTGATGGTGGCCTTCTAAAATCAATCACCACTGATTGTGACACTATAAGTTCATACATTTTTGATGGTAAGACATCCAAGATTTAACACATATGATGATGACATCCAATATTTTCACACACAGTAAATATGTTACTCTCAATGCATACACCACTGATAGTGAAACACTTTTAATTCCTAAACCATTGAGAGTCAAGCCCAATACATTCACACAACACTGATGATAACACAAAAATGCACGTGGATATCCACAGGCAGATATGATAATGTTGATAGAAAAATAATAGACTATGTACAAGTTGTTATACTACCCCTTTTGCAGATGAATACCATTTTCTATTTGAATGTAAAAAATATAGTCAAATCCGAAAAAGTAAATTAAACAGTATTATTTGAGAAATGGGAAACGTCATCTTTTTTTCGGGGACAAGTATGTCAGAATAATATTAGGAGTAACGCCTCTTCATGTGAATGAAACATTCTAATTACAAAAAAACTGTACAGTTTAAATGCTAGACATCAAATAAAATAAAAACATCTTTTATTTTGAATAAATTATTATTAATTAAACATTAAATCATTGGTTGACGTTCTATTTCCGTTGGTCAATTTTGAAGAGATTGGGGAATTGTTATATATTGATGAGCTTTTGTTATTTGGTTTTGTTGATTATTCACCAATATTATCATGTTTCTGGATTAACTTCTTCAGAAACGATCAACGCAAAATATAAATATTTGTTATGTCAGATAATTTATATCGTTTATCCTCTTAAAGGCCGCATCAGGGAACCATGTCTCCGTGTGCATTTATCTTCTGAAATTGCTCTTAAACCGTGAAGTGGAGTGTTAAAACTATAACTAACATACCATTGAAAAGAGAAGGATATCGATGGGGTTTTACATAAGAGAATAATTGGCTATAAATATGAAAATATATATATGAACACTAGAGAAAATGGAACAAAAATTACAGAATAGAGAAACATAGGTTAATGAAGATAAATAAATAAATAATTATATTACACAAACAGTATTACGAAGAGAAAGAAAAACCGGTTAAACATTTAAGAATACAGAAACGGAGGACCCCCTCCAGATCCTCATAGAACTTTTCGTTAAAACAATATCACTAATTTTAAGTTCAGTATCGAATACATATCCTGTTTGTAAACGAGATAATCCTTATATAATATAAAATATGTATTTATTTGTTTATGCATGTTGCACTATAATACATAATTCTTCTTCGTCTTCCTCTTCCTCTAACAGTAACTATTGTATATGCGTTAATATTTTCTGTCGATAAAGATTGATTTCGATGGCACGTGCCAATAATCGATAGGTAACAAAATTAATGATCCTTGAAATATTAAATAAACGTGGATATTTCAATGACTATTTCACATCAGACGAACACCTGTCATGGTATTATACATGTAGCTGCGTATGTGTAGTTTAAGGTTCTAAACCATTTTATGATAGCTTCTTTCTAAGCTCCGTATGTGTAGTTTTTGATAGCTTATTTCTAAACACTATTGACGAAATTGTTAAAACTACACGCACTTATCACAAAACCGCTAATTAAGTATAGTTAAAAAGATATACGATATTGACATAGCATATTTTTTATCAAAAATGTATTCTGATATATTTGTAACTCTGGATGTTTATCTTAAATGTATTGAATATGTACAAGTTTCGATTTTTGTTTTGAATATTTGCCAAAAAAAAAAAACATTTTCCGAAAAAAACAATCCATATAATGACGTTTTGTCCTTTAATTCTTTTTTGTGATTTCTAACCTATATCTTCTAATTGTTATGTTAATCCTAACATTGCAAGTATATGAAATGCAAACATACAAAATTTAGCTACATGTATATGTATCATGTTAAAAAACTATAATTTATAATAATTATCTAAATAAGAAAAAGTTATACAAGGAAAAGTGCTGTGTTTTCTATAAAAATTAAATACCTTTTTGTTCTTCAAAGTTGTCGATAAATAAATTGCATTTTAAAAGCATATTATCAAATTGCTGAACGATCTCCTACATGTACTAAACAGGGAATCCGTTAGTATTGAGAGCCCCTGTCCTAAATTATGCAATTTTTCGTTCTGCGTTATCGTGGTGTAAGAAAGACGCACTCTGTATACAATACATACTTTTGTATGTTATATAACTTCCCAGGAAGTTGTAACATTCGTTACCCTTACACTAACACTAATAAGCTGTGATTCCTATTTGATTTCAATTTTTATGAATATGTTAGTTTGTTTATCCTAAGTTTCAAAATCTGCGTAAACTAATCCTGCAAATGAAAGTGAGCCATTTTTACTCTACCATGGCATGGAACTATAGAACTTTGTGCGTGGTATAATTGTAATATAACTGTTCATTAGACTTTTAGTTTGAGCTGCAAGGCGAAAAAAACTTACTTTGCTCTTTGGATGTCGTTTGGTTTTCGGTTTTTTTTTTTGGGGGGGGGGGTTTGTTTGCTGTATTTTTGACGTAAATAAAACCAACAACTCCTAATATTGTAGACGTAATTATCAAAGTCTAATATATAAATATGAATAAGAATGAAGAACGAAAATGAAGGTTTATATGTAGTATAACGAGATCTTAGATCTGTATTTTAATCAGATTATTATTACAGTTGCTACAGTATTTTTTTTCTTAAAAACAAATAAAAAAAATAACATAAACAATTTGGTGCACACTGAATTACGCGCGTAGCGGGTTATTTAACAGTGTGCACCACATTTTTTATGTTATTTCGAATAGAAAGAAAAAAATATTACAGTCATTTCTTATAATTTAATTCTAAATTCCATTTAAACCGTAGAAAACCATGAAAAGGGGTTGATGACGTCACGGTCACATGAATAAATTATGTCTATGGGCTGATAACAAAATAACGTCAGTCAATCAGAAGACGCGTTACATCCAAAATTAAATTATTACTTTTTGCACTCTATTGTCATATATCGAAAATTTAAAAATCTAATATTAAAACAAATAAGCTTTCTTTGATTTCCACGATTTACCATAATAATGTCATGCCATAGGCTATATTGATTCAGAAAACAAATTTAGGAAATATATGACCACACAAATGTATGTGTACTGCCCGGAAAACAATGCTGGGGTTCTCATCAAATTATAAAGGGAGGGCATCCAATGGTATTTTTATTCTAAAAACAGTTGATGGCATGACACGGGTTATGTTCTTCTCAAATATGTTATGATGGTATGATACTAAACCCCTAACGGGAAGGATTGTGCCTGATTTTCATATGATGAAATCATAATCTTTCAGTCAGTTTAATTGAAGTCTGGAGCTGGCATGTCAGTTAACTGCTAGAAGTCTGTTGTTATTTATGTATTATTGTCATTTTGTTTATTTTATTTGGTCACATCTTCTGACATCAGACTCGGACTTCTCTTGAACTGAATTTTAATGTGCGTATTGTTATGCGTTTACTTTTCTACATTGGTAAGAGGTATAGGGGGAGGGTTGAGATCTCACAAACATGTTTAACCCCGCCGCATTTTTGCGCCTGTCCCAAGTTTGGAGCCTCTGGCCTTTGTTAGTCTTGTATTATTTTAATTTTAGTTTCTTGTGTACAATTTGGAAATTAGTATGGCGTTCATTATCACTGGACTAGTATATATTTGTTTAGGGGCCAGCTGAAGGACGCCTCCGGGTGCGGGAATTTCTCGCTACATTGAAGACCTGTTGGTGACCCTCTGCTGTTGTTTTTTATTTGGTCGGGTTGTTGTCTCTTTGACACATTCCCCATTTCCATTCTCAATTTTATTTACCTTATAAACAAACGGGGGTCCAAACCCCGGATGCCTCCCTAAATCCGCCACTGTGTCAACCAACGACATGACATATTACAAATATGCAAATCGATACTTGTTCTGAAAGACTGTTTTCAATTTTGTATAAAAGAAATGGGGTACATGTACGAATGTCAAATGCGATATCTGTCCACCCAAGAAACAATCTGTTAAAGTAAGCAATTATAATTGCAACTCTGAAAGTAAGCTATAAAATTTACTAGTGTTAAACAAAGACAACAGTAGTATACCGCTGTTCAAAACACGTCAATCGATGGAAAATAAAAACACAAAATCGGGGTAACAAACTAAAACTGAGGGAAACGCATTAAATATAAAAGGAGAACAACGACACAACCTGAAAATTTAACACACACACAAACAGACTAAGCATTCCAATAAGAATAACAAATAAAACAAATATAAGTTCAAAATCAAATACATGAATTTAGGATAGAAAAGTACCGTGACACGTCTTATAGTAATGTAAATTCACACTCAAATATAAGAGACAAACGACACAAAGAATACTCAACGTTAAAATGTAACACACACAGAAACGAACTATAATATAACAATGGCCATGTTCCTGACTTGGCACAGGAAATTCTTTATAAAGAAATTTGTGGGTTGAACCTGGTTTTTTAGTATGCCAAACCTCCCGCTTTAATGACAATGTTAAATATAACATTAAAATGACAACATAACATTTCATGACTACAATACGTCACATACGAAATGGTAAAAATGCACAAAAAATGGCGTCACATTTGAATGACTAAAACTATTTCTCAAAAATAAGATAGATTTACGATTGATTTAAGATTATATTTGAACTAAATACTGATATTACATTTAATAACAATGAAAATTGCAATACGTATTAATAGCAAACTGAGGTAGCAATTAACTATATTATATAGCTATGTCCGGTTTGTTTTGAACCTAGCTGCAAACGTTAAACATCGTATATATTACGTTGAACCAAATCAAATCTAATAAACGAAGGCGGTGATTAATTTTCTTTACCAGAACACATGAATATAATTGAAAAGATGTCAAGACATTTGACAAAATCCGATGAGTTTTACAAATATAACATCAAAACTAAATACATGAATTTGGGATCGAAAATTACCGTAACACGTCTTATAGTAATACGAATTCACACTGAGAAAAAAAACCAGTCACAATCCTAAATTAGTCACGTCCGGTAATTAAAAGATTAGACGACGTAATGAAAGACCACAATCTACCATGTGGTAAAAATATCATTAGCTAGTTTGGTCAAAGACACAACAATTCAAACCAAATAATACAAAAACGGCTATATACAAAATGTGAAGAAAAATTATCTAATAAATCGGTTAAGATCCAACGGTGCAATTTTCGAAAATCATCAGAGTTCACGTCCTTGTGTACATACGCATCGAAAACATAATTATGCGTTTATAAAGGTTGGCAATTGTCCTTTCAAAAATATAAAAAAAAATCAATATCTCCATCAGAAAGAAACAAAAATCTTTGCAAAAACGAAAAATTAAACTACAACTGCTTACTTCATAACCAGTCTGAAAAAAGTCCAAAATACTGAAATTTGTTTAAATCAAAACTTATAGATTGTTTTAACATTGTCAGCAAAGAAAAGAAAATGGCTTGTTCAGTTTTGATGGAATATGGTGGATGATATAGGCTTCATAGTCGGGTTGTTGTCTCTTTGTCACATTCCATATTTCCATTCTGAATTTTATTACTGCATAAGAATGAGTTTATATGGAGATTTTTGTTTTGTTAAATACAATTTACATACTTACGCTGTCTCTATTAGTAATCTATCCGAAGTTTTAAGAAAAGTAGGGGAATTAAAAAATTAAGAACTTTGAAATCAAAAATTTCTGTTGCAATTGGTAGATGGCTTAATAATAAGAAAGATCATTTTATTTATATTTTATGTACCTCCGCGCACGGGTGATATTGAGTACGAGTTCCATAATGTTTCAGAATGTTCGTCAATATGCAAAGGTGGACACTGTTAGAACGCGATTTTGATTCCTAAGGACGCCACATTTTGTAATGAATTTGTTCTTTATTTTTAACGCTTTCAGATGAAATAAATTGAAATATTTCAGACTTTTTGAAAATTGATCAATTGGCTTCAATTATAACAAAGTTAAAACAATTCGGAAAGTCATGGTACTTTGTATTTTTTCAAAAGAAATATATGTTTATTATTTTTCACAGAAACCCTTTTCTGTTTTTTAACAGAGTTAACTTGTGTATATTTATTACCATCACTTATCACATGCAGGTATACACCTAATTATAAACGGCGCATGACGTTTCCGCTTTGTAATTTGTATAGATACATGTATAATACACACGCATTACAATTTAATATAGATAAAATTGTAAATTAAATATACAAAAAATAAATTTATAAACAGCTCATATAGTAAGCATAGAAACAGGCATATATTATAATGTTGATAGAAATAATAGACTATGTACAAGTTGTTATACTACCCCTTTTGCAGATGAAAACCATTTTATATTTGAATGTAAAACATATAGTCATATATTTTAAACAGCAAACCACGAATTTAAGAAATCAGCAAAGAATAATCACGAAAAAGATGTGTATTTTAGTAGAACGTTTGTTCCCAGTTTTGTTGTGTAATTCTATTGTGTTGACTTGCGATAACAATAGTATCCTAAAACGTTATTTAAAAAAACAACATTGTTTTGAAAAAATATATTATGAATCTCTAGAATATATCAATAATAGTTATCAAAGGTACCAGGATCATAATTTAGTACGCCAGACGCGCATTTCGTCTACCTAGGACTCATTAGTGACGCTCAAATCAAAATATTTATAAAGCCAAACAAGTACAACGTTGCAACGTTGAAGAGCATTGAGGATCCAAAATTCCAACAATTTGTGCCAAATACTGCTAAAGTAATGTATGGCTTGGATAAGAAAATCCTTAGTTTTTGGAAAAATTGACAATTTTGTAAACAGGAAATTTATAAAAATGACCACATTATTGATATTCATTTCAACACCGAGATGTTGCCTACTGGGCTGGTCATACCCTCGGGGACGAAACGTACATAAAATAGTCACTGCAAGTTGTTATTATTACTGTATCATTGATGATTAAAAACATCAAGACTTTGTTAGGGACATTGCCCATAAGTTATATTGTTTATGACAGAAACATTAAAGTGACCATCTTTGACTCCTCAAGAATGAGTAACAAGTTTTAATTAAGGTAGCTAAAGTAGGACACACATTGATATTTTTTTAATACAGTGTTGATGTATTGCTATTTAAGAATTTTTGTTTACTTATTTCTGGACATAAATGACATTCTTACAAAATGTTAACGAATTCATCAGTGATAATAAGGGTATATTATTTCACACATCATTGATACTAAACCTATATAAACTAACACACCACTGATGGGGAGAGCCTATGAAGTAACACACAACTTATGGGGAAGCTGTATGAATACACACACAACTGATGTCGAAGCGTTATTATTTAACTCTTGAAAATTGTAGATCTTAATGAAATATTATATCACTGATGGCATAGCTATACAAATATATAAAAAAATATCTAAGGAAAACAGCATAAATTTAAAGAATCATTGATGGAAAAGTTCACAATTTTAAAACCATAGATTGCAAAGCTGATTAATTTAACTCAATTTTAGGGATCCATTATTACAAATGTTATAACAAATGTTATACAATTCAAAATCGCTTTGATCGTAGAATGGCCTTTATTTGTTGTTCATGTAGAGTATAATTATAAGTGGCTTTGGTCATTTGAATCATATTTAACCACTGATTCATGTGATATATATTTATTTTTATTTATTACACTACAGTGTCCAGTTTATGACACAAGTTTTTAATGTGTGTTATATGTTAATATTACAGGAGGGATTCACACCATTACTGCTTGCAGCCATTAGAGGACACCTTGAGATCGTCCGTTATCTGGTAACATTAGGCTGTGATAAAGAAGTCAGAGACACCAAGGTGATTATAGACATTAGCTCCTCAGTCTTATATTTCTATTAATATTGAATTAATACAAAATTATATTGTTAATCAGACCGGTTTAATGGACAATGAATACTGTTAGAATTTAAATAAATCGTGTTAACATGTCAATTGTCAAACTTAATCAGATAATTAACATTGTGATTTTTTTTTCTAACTTAACATATGTTGTAAACCTCTGATTTTACCTGGGGTTGATGTTATGTTAAAATAGCCCGATCTATTATGAAGAAAACTTTCAATCAAAATAATTCTTGCTACAATTATCTACAAAGGGATACCAGTTTACTTGTCTCGTCCTTCTGCAGCCTTTATACAAATGTTTTATACATTAAAAACAGTATTGTTCTTTTTCATATATTGACGTATTCGTTTAGATCAATGAATTGCATTTATCTAGACTATATCAATAATGAAAGCATACATAAGTTCACACATCCTAAATCCTCACATCCCCAATTCGCACCTACTTATGGTGACACCTAAAATCTCAAATCATTGATAGGGATGACCAAAATTAGTACACCGGATGTAGTCATCATAAATTTCCACACCGCTGATGGTGACAACTTAAATTCACCCTACATCGCTTGTGAAACCATAAATTAACAGACCACTGATGCTGACATCCTTTAAATTCACACTTCACTGATGCTGACAACCTTTAAATTCACACTGCGCTGATGCTGACACCCTTTAAATTCACACTCCAAAACTGTGACGTCCTAAATAAAAACCTCTATGATAAAGACAACCTGATATAACATACCACTGGCCTTGACACCGCAAAGGCAAAGACCTTAGGTACTCAAGACCAATTAATTCACAATTAATTCTAAAATGTATAAAATAACTGATCATAGTTAAGACCATTACATTTATACACCACTGATTATCACATTTTGAATTATCACACCCTTACGGTGACTCCTTGAAGTTGTTCATTAGTTAAAATGATGCCATAACTTCATACACTACTGATGTTGATAACATGGATCAGTGATGATGACGCTCTCAATACAAATAACAGTGATTGTGAATTTCACAATAGTTATCAAAAGTACCAGGGTTATAATTTAGTACACCAGACGCGCGTTTTGTCTACATAAGACTCATCAATGCCGCTCATAAAAAATAGTTATAAAGCCAAACAATACAAAATTGAAGAGCATAGAGGATCCAAAATTTCAATAAGTTGTGCCAAATTGATGGTGACATGGTGAAGTGAAAACCACTGTTGGTGACACCTTAAATACAGATATCATTGATGTTAAATCAAAAATTTAAACTCCATGTATAGGAACAGTCTTATCTGGCGAATCACAGTGATGAACGTTTACCCCATTGATGATGTCAAATTAAATTCAAACACTATCGATGATGACAACTTAATTTCTAACACCATTGATGAGGACAAATTAAAATAAACTCACCTGAACATGACGCCTTAAATCTACACACCACTGATGTTGGTATCCTTAAGTCATAAATCTTTTGAGGGTGAAACTTTGAAATATCACACCACTGGTAGCAACACGCTAAATCCAATCAACACTGAATATCACAACCTGTTTCACATACCACTATCAACAACAACCTAAATGTGAGCACTGCTGAAATTGACACAATTAATATATAACACCACTGATGGTGGCATCCTAAAATCAATCACCACTGATTATGACACTTTAAATTCATACATTATTGATGATAAGACACCCAAGATTTAACACATATGATGATGACATCCAATATTTTCACACACAGGTAATATGTTACTCTCAATGCATACACCACTGATAGCGAAACACTTTTAATTCCTAAACCATTGAGAGTCAAGCCCAATACATTCACACAATACTGATGATAACACATTCAATGTATTCACTGATAATGATGATATTCCTTATTCACTACGCACTAATAATGACATCTTCAATTCATTAGTCAAAAATGGTTACAAACCCGTTTCAAACACCATTGAAGATTACATCCGCACTTCAAACACTCAATTTTTAGTTTGCCTGTGAGAGAGCCTTCACATGTTTATTTTATCTTAGTATTAAATCTTTATTGTTTATTCAATATTACGGCGTTTGGATGTATTAATACTCATCCAGGCCTGCTACTTTTTATTATTGCTCCCTGCTATGGTTTTACTAAGATTTCTTACAAAACCTCTGTTTTTGCCCTGTGTTTGTTATATATGTCAGTTTTGTTATATTTAAGTCTTTATGTCAGGCCTTATAAAAGAGTTTTGTAAGAGTCCTTTAAGGATGTACTTAGGTAAAATTTTAAAAATCAAGAAATTAAAATTTAAACTTCATTTTGACAGAGCACCAGTTAAGGAACAAAATCAGCTAAAAATATTGTTAGGTCATGGACCTCTTTTTCGAAATATTTGAGTTTTTAAAATTTCGGGAAAAGGCTGATTCGAACTTTTACCTTACATTTGCATTGGTATTATTTTGGGTTCAAATAGAAAGAACAAAAATTAAAAAATTGCTTAAATTTTTTTCTTGTTCCTTTACCCCTATTTATAATCATGATTTTACGGAATGGAAAGAAAATTTTAAACAACACAATATCTATGTTATCTACGTGCATAAATAAACGTATTTGTAATGCCACTACAGCAAGATTATTTAACAAAAATGCACGTGGATATCCACAGGCAGATATGATAATGTTGATAGAAAAATAATAGACTATGTACAAGTTGTTATACTACCCCTTTTGCAGATGAATACCATTTTCTATTTGAATGTAAAAAATATAGTCAAATCCGAAAAAGAAAATTAAACAGTATTATTTGAGAAATGGGAAACGTCATCTTTTTTTCGGGGACAAGTGTGTCAGAATAATATTAGGAGTAACGCCTCTTCATGTGAATGAAACATTCTAATTACAAAAAAACTGTACAATTTAAATGCTAGACATCAAATAAAATAAAAACATCTTTTATTTTGAATAAATTATTATTAATTAAACATTTAATCATTGGTTGACGTTCTATTTCCGTTGGTCTATTTTGAAGAGATTAGGGAATTGTTATATATTGATGAGCTTTTGTTAATTGGTTTTGTTGATTATTCACCAATATTATCATGTTTCTGGATTTAACTTCTTCAGAAACGATCAACGCAAAATATGAATATTTGTTATGTCAGATAATTTATATCGTTTATCCTCTTAAAGGCCGCATCAGGGAACCATGTCTCCGTGTGCATTTATCTTCTGAAATTGCTCCTAAACCGTGAAGTGGAGTGTTAAAACTATAACTAACATACCATTGAAAAGAGAAGGATATCGATGGGGTTTTACATAAGAGAATAATTGGCTATAAATATGAAAATATATATATAAACACTAGAGAAAATGGAACAAAAATTACAGAATAGAGAAACATATGTTCTTGAAGATAAATAAATAATTATATTACACAAACAGTATTACGAATAGAAAGAAAAACCGGTTAAACATTTCAGAATACAGAAACGAAGGACCCCCTCCAGATCCTCATAGAATTTTTCGTTAAAACAATATCACTAATTTTAAGTTCAGTATCGAATACATATCCTGTTTGTAAACGCGATAATCCTTTCTTTCATTTTAATAACAAACTTCTATAATATAAAATATGTATTTATTTGTTTATGCATGTTGCACTATAATACATAATTCTTCTTCGTCTTCTTCTCCCTGTAACAGTAACTATTGTATATGCGTTAATATTTTCTGTCTATAAAGATCGATTTCGATGGCACGTGCCAATAATCGATAGGTAATAAAATTAATGATCCTTGAAATATTAATTAAACGTGGCAATTACAATGGCTTTTCGCAATAACATAATACATACACCTGTCATGGTATCATACATGAGCTCCGTATGTGTAGTTTAAGGTTCTAAACCATTTTATGATAGCTTCTTTCTAAGCTCCGTATGTGTAGTTTAAGGTTCTAAACCATTTTATGATACATGTAGCTTCTTTCTAAACACTTTTGACTTTGTTAAAACTACACGCACATATCACAAAACCGCAAATATAGTATAGTTAAAAAGATATACGATATTGACATAGCATTTTTTCTATCAAAAATGTATGCTGGTATATTTGTAACTCTGAGTTTTTACCATAAATGTATTGAATATGTAAAAGGTTAGATTTTTTTTTTGAATATTTGCCAAAAAAAAAACATTTCCCGGAAAAAAAAACAATCCATATAATGTTTTGTGCTTTAATTCCTTTTTTGTGACTTTCTAACCTATGTCTTCTAATTGTTACGTCAATCCAAACAGTGCAAGTATATATTATGCAAACATACAAAATTTGTCAAGTGCACATGTTAACAAAAACAATTATTCATAATAATTTTCAATTATTTAACTAAGATTAAATTATGCAAGGAAAAGTTTCTTTGTTTTCTATGACAATTACATGCCTTTTTTTACTCAAAGTTGCCGATAAATAAATTGCATTTCAATAGCATATTATCAAATTGCTGAAAGATCTTCCACATGTAATAAACAGGGAATTTGTTAGTATTGAATCCCCTGTCCTAAATTATGCAATTTGTCGATCTGAGTTATCTTGGTGTATGAAAGACGCACTCTGTATATAATACATACTTTTGTATGTTATATAACTTCCCAGGAAGTTGTAACATTCGTTACCCTTACACCCACACTAATAAGCTGTGATTCCTATTTGATTTCAATTTTTATGAATATGTTAGTTTGTTTATCCTAAGTTTCAAAATCTGCGTAAACTAATCCTGCAAATGAAAGTGAGCCATTTTTACTCTACTATGGCATGGAACTATAGAACTTTGTGCGTGGTATAATTGTAATATAACTGTTCATTAGACTTTTAGTTTGAGCTGCAAGGCGAAAAAAAACTACTTTGCTCTTTGGATGTCGTTTGGTTTTCGGTTTTTGTTTTTTTTTTTTTTGGGGGGGGGGGGGTTTGCTGTATTTTTGACGTAAATAAAACCAACAACTCCTAATATTCTAGACGTAATTATCAAAACCTAATATATAAATATGAATAAGAATGAAGGACGAAAATGCAGGTTTATGTGTAGTTTAACGAGATCAGAGAATTGTATTTTAATCAGATTATTATTACAGCTGCTACAGTATTTTTTTTCTTAAAAACAAATTTATTTAAGGAATGACTGTAATATTTTTTTTGTCTATGAAAAAATAACATAAAAATTATGGTGCACACTGAATAACCCGCGTAGCGGGTTATTTAACAGTGTGCACCACATTTTTTATGTTATTGCGAATAGACAGAAAAAAATATTACAGTCATTTCTTATAATTTTATTCTAAATTCCATCTAAACCGTAGAAAACCATGCAAAGGGGTTGATGACGTCACGGTCACATGACTAAATTATGTCTATGGGCTGATAACAAAATAACGTCAGTCAATCAGAAGACGCGTTACATCCAAAATTAAATTAATACTTTTTGCACTCTATTGTCATATATCGAAAATTTAAAAATCTAATATTAAAACAAATAAGCTTTCTTTGATTTCCACGATTTACTATAATTAGGTCATGTCATAGGCTACATTGATTCAGAAAACAAATTTAGGAAATATATGACCACACAAATGTATGTGTACTGCCCGGAAAACAATGCTGGGGTTCTCATCAAATTATAAAGGGATGGCATCCAATGGTATGTCCTTATAAACAAACGGGGGTCCAAACCCCGGATGCCTCCCCAAATCCGCCACTGTGTCAACCAACGACATGACATTTTACAAATATGCAAATCGATACTTGTTCTGAAAGACTGTTTTCAATTTTGTATAAAAGATATACTTTTGAAAAAAAGATGGGGTACATGTACGAAAGTCAAATGCGGTATCTACCCACCCAAGAAACAATCTGTTGAAGTAAGCAATTATAATTGCAACTCTGAAAAGTAAGCTATAAAAATTACTAGTGTTAAACAAAGACAACAGTAGTATACCGCTGTTCAAAACGCGTCAATCGATGGAAAATAAAAACACAAAATCGGGGTAACAAACTAAAACTGAGGGAAACGCATTAAATATAAAAGGAGAACAACGACACAACCTGAAAATTTAACACACGCACAAACAGACTAAGCATTCCAATAAGAATAACAAATAAAACAAATATAAGTTCAAAATAAAATACATGAATTTAGGATAGAAAAGTACCGTGACACGTCTTATAGTAATGTAAATTCACACTCAAATATAAGAGACAAACGACACAAAGGAAACACAACGTTAAAATGTAACACACACAGAAACGAACTATAATATAACAATGGCCATGTTCCTGACTTGGCACAGGAAATTCTTTATAAAGAAATTTGTGGGTTGAACCTGGTTTTGTAGTATGCCGAACCTCCCGCTTTAATGACTATGTTAAATATAACATTAAAATGACAACATAACATTACATGACTACAATGCGTCACATACGAAGTGGTAAAAATGCACAAAAAATGGCGTCACATTTGAATGACTAAAACTATTTCTCAAAAATAAGATAGAATTAGGATTGATTTTAAGATTATATTTGAACTAAATACTGATATTACATTTAATAACAATGAAAATTGCAATACGTATTAATAGCAAACTGAGGTAGCAATTAACTATATTATATAGCTATGTCCGGTTTGTTTTTAACCTAGCTGCAAACGTAAAACATCGTATATATTACGTTGAACAAAATCAAATCTAATAAACGAAAGCGGTGATTAATTTTCTTTACCATAACCCATGAATATAATAGAAAAGACGGCAAGACATTTGACAAAATCCAATGAGTTTTTCAAATATAACATCAAAACTAAATACATGAGTTTGGGATAGAAAAGTGCCGTAACACGTCTTATAGTAATGCGAATTCACACTCAGAAAAACAGTCACAATCGGGAATAAGTCATGTCCGGTAATTAAAAGATAAGACGACGTAAGGGCAGACCACAATCTACCATGTGGTAAAAATATCCTTAGCTAGTTTGGTCAAAGACACAAGAATTCAAACCAAACAATACAAAAAACGGATTAATTTATATACAAACTGAGAAGAACAAATATTTAATAAATAAAGAAATATAATAGGTTTAGATCCAATGGTGAAATTTTCCCCAAACCTCAGAGTTCACGTCCTTGTGTTCATACGCATGGAAATCATCATTATGAGTTTATTAAGGTTGGCAATTGTCAAAAATTGTAAAACATATTAAAAAAAATCAATATCTCTATCAGAAAGAAACAAATAAACTTTGCAAAGATGAAAAATGAAACTACAACTGCTTACTTCAAAACCTTTAGAACAAAGGGAACAGTTTGGAAAAAGTCCAAAATACTGAAATATGTCTAAATCAATACTTATACATTGTTTTAACATTGTCAGAAAAGAATAACAAATGGCTTGTGCAGTTTTGATGGAATATGGTGGATGATATAGGCTTCTTGTTCAGGTTGTTGTCTCTTTGTCCCATGCCATATTTCCATTTTGAATTTTATTACTGGACAAGAATGAGTTTATATGGAGATTTTTGTTTTGTTAAGGAGGCTCGAGGGTATAAAAATTTCAGGAAAAAATCAAACATTTGTTTTTCATTACAGATTTTATTCATTTCCTTTTGTAGTTGTTACTTTATCATAGGGTACAAAAATCATTCAAAACAATCAATGCGTGTTGGCCCCAGATGACTTTTAAAATGTATACATCATTAAAAAAGTTCCAAATTATCTCCCTTTGGTGGAAAAATGCCATTTTTTGGCTTTAAAATTTAAATATCTTTTTCAACTCATCGGTGACCTATCTTTTTTAATATAATATCCATATAAGCTGTACTTAAACTAAATTATTGTAAAATTTGGGCGATTTCTGTAATAAATTTCTTTTTTTATTTCGATATAACGTTTATTTCTTCTATTACTTCAACAGAAAAAAAACACCTTTATAAAAATGTATGCTTCTTTCGAAGGCAGATTCTGAGCGCAAATGAACGGTGACCCCACTTTTTTATTGTATTTTTCTATTAACTATAAGATAAAGTTCATTTATAGAAAAATATAGAGAAATCCTAATACGATTTACATACATGTACTTACACTGTCTCTATTAGTAATCTATCCGAAGTTTTAAGAAAAGTAGGGGTATTAAAGAATTAAGAACTTTGAAATCAAAAATTTCTGTTGAAATTGGTAGATGGCTTAATAATTAGAAAGATCATTTTATTTATATTTTATGTACTTCCGCGCGCGGGTGATATTGAGTACGAGTGCCATAATTTGTTAGAATGTTCGTCAATATGCAAAGGTGGACACTGTTAGAACGCGATTTTAATCCCTAAGGACGCCACATTTTGTGATGAATTTGTTCTTTATTTTTTTAACGCTTTCAAATGAAATAAATTGAAATATTTCGGTCTTTTCGAAAATTGATCAATTGGCTTCAATTATAACAAAGTTAAAACAATTCAAAAAGTCTCGGTACTTTGTATTTTTGCAAAAGCAATATATGTTTATTATTTTTCAAAGAAACACTTTTCTGTTTGTTTACAGAGTTAACTTGTGTATATTTATTAACATCACTTATCACATGCAGGGATACACCTAATTATTAACGGCGCAGGACGTTTGCGCTTTGTAATTTGTATTGATACATCTATAATACACACGCATTGCTATTTTTTAGATAAACCTGTATATTAGATATACAAAACATAAATTTGTACATTTCGGATATCAGCTCATAAATTAAGCATAGAAACAGGCAGATATTATAATGTTGATAGAAATAATAGACTCTGTACAAGTTGTAATACTACCCCTTTTGCAGATGAATACCAGTTTATATTTGAATGTAAAAAATATAGTCAAATCCGAGGAAAGTATATTAAAAATTATGATCTGAGAAATGGGGAAACGTCATCTTTTTTTCGAGGAAAATTAATGATAATTTCCAGAAACATTTAATAATAGGTCAAAAGTATTTTCCTATAATATGATTCACTCCTGTATAAGTTCGTGCTAAAAGCAATGACGATAAAAAAAATCAAGAGAGCTTTCGACATACATATGTATATAATGGTCAACTGCTAACCAAATTGTTAATGCTTGTATTGTTTGTTGCATTGTTTTTTGAAAAATAATGTTTTATTTGTAATAATTTTACCCGGTTTAACCTTATATTAAAGATAAAACCTGAAACTGAGTTAGTTTATCACAATCCGTTTCGGTTGACTGCTTAAAGTGGTACCTAACACTTTCACTAAAATTAATTTGGCTCGTTTAATTTTAATAAAATTTTGACAGAGTATTTACTTCGACCCTTTGACAAAAATATAAAAATTTCAAAAAATTTGAACCAAGCATTTTATCAGAAAAATTACATTGGTTATATAGCAGTTTGACAAACACTAATTTTGATCATTGAGAAGCTTAATATTCCCTTAAAAACACAACGTCATTAAAACGTTTAGGTGAAATACAGAGTTATCTCCCTGTAGTGTTAGGTACCACCTTAAATAATCCGTTTATTAAAATGTAAATAACTTTTATCAAGCATCTGTCATCTGTTTAAAATTCTAAAAAAAATAAATAAATTATATAGTTTTTTCTCAAAATATACGTCTCTTGACCGAATATTGATAAGAACTATTTTACATTAGAAACAAAAAAATGATTGAGAACATCTTTATGATATATTACTGATCATTATATCTTTAGGGGCGGAATGAATACATACAGGACTACTTAATGTCAGAAAGCACGACTGCAAAGTTTTTATGACTAACACATTTTCCGTTTACAACAGTTAATCTTTTCTTATATAACCAATTAAATGTTTAAGATTATATTGGGAAAAAATAATTGTTTTTAAAGTTTGCATACTTTATATAACGAAATAGTTATACAGTCACATTAAAAGCCAACAAAAAATATCATCCAAGTTTTAGAGATGGTATTCATAAAGGGGGAGTAACCCCTGATAAAAAACAGATAAAGTGTCGCCCGTTTTATTCAAAATATTCAAAATCTTTACACGACTGAACACGATCTAACAACAACTAAACAGATTTTTTACCTTTGGTCTTAATTGATCTGAACGTGATCTAATCAAGTCTTATTGAATGCTAAAAGAATCATTCCTGTTTATCTTGACACGACTGATTTTACTGAACACGATATATCGGAACAGAGTCTGAATGTCTAAACAAGTCTTAACGTTTTCCCTAGTGGTAAAGTAAGTCGAATAAGACTGGATCAGACCAAAATGACCGTTACAGACTTAAATCTGGCTACCAGTGTCATGTCTGGTCAGAATGTGGAAAATAGATCTGATGAATCATGTTCTCTAAACAATTATTAATAACCTCTGATGACTCGAACTCGATTGATTTGAATACTTTGTTAAGTCGAGTAAAATTATAGTCCCTTCGATGTCAAATTAATGTACATTGCCCCTGACGTCTCGAATTTCCAAAGTATGAATTTTCGAAAGATGCAATCATAAAGGATAACATTCAAATCAGGTTGTTTCTTTAAAAATAGATTAAAGCTGAGAACATACTTATTTGTATGATAGTTAAAATGACATTTTATGGTGACCGGTCCTACACACCTTTATTGATCGTCCAAGCTCATGAAGCTGAATGTTAGTGTGTTGAGCGTATTTCACCTGAAATAACAAAATTGAATTTAAATAACCGAGAAACTATCGTTAAAATTAAAATTCCTTAATTAAAAAAATAAAAAGATTAAGGTTGTAAGAATAAATTTATAGTAATTGAATGTAGAGCAGAGGCCGTTCAGAACTTGTTGCATTCCACGATTGATTCAATAATTTATAGGGTAAGTAAATATGTGTGTTTTCTATAAAGATTTTAAACGCATGATTTGAATCTGAAGGACCAAACAATATGGATATCACAATAATTATAAATTGTCATATCGAAAAATGATCCAGTGTTCAAAAGTGCCTAGTTAACATAAACCTTAAACCGTATTGTATTTACTGTTTTCCTAATTTAAGACGGCACACTCGACCTCGGACTAGTCGAATACACTAGTCCGGTCCAGTCGATTTCGAAATAGTGTGATACGACAGTCACTGTACTTGCCACTTGACGTTTAGCAAACAATAATCATACAATCAATAATGCTGGTTATTCAGTGAACATATATCATTTATCTAAATAAATGGTTAAACAATTCTGTGGATCATTTATTTTCCTGGGTTTCAATTTTCGTGGATTGAGGACAACTTGCATTTTCCTTGACATTTGCTATTAAAGTTTTACCAATCCTATAAGCATTGCCTATAAAAAAAAATTGTAATTCGTCGGATATTAGCATTTGTTGTTGACATGTACCGACGAAACCAAAGAAAATTGGTATCCAACGAAAAATAATGATTTCGAAGTATTATTAAATCAAATTTTTATATAAGTCGAAATATCTGTTTGATTTAAACAGGTTATTGTGAATTAATTTCAATTCATAGAGTTCCAATTTTCGGGGGGTTTGTCGATCACAGCAAACCACGAATTTAAGAATTTAGCAAAGAATAATCACGAGAAAGATATTATTTTTAGAAGAATGTTTGTTCCCAGTTTTGTCGTGCATAATCTCGAATACGTCGATTTCTATAGTCCGGTTTCGTCGACCTCGACATAAGTGATTCAACTGTACTTGCCACATGACGTTAATCAACCAATAATCATTCAATCAATAATACTGATGGTTATTCAGTGAAAAGTCATTATATATATATATATATATATGATTTGGGGAAAAAAATTTCTTGACATTTGATATTAAAGTTTTACCAATCACGTCATGAATAGCCTATGGACCTTTTGTAATTCGTAAGACATTTGAATTTGATGTTTATATGTGTAGGACTCTAAAGTGCGATGGTACTCTAAAGTGCGATGGTCACGCTAAAGTGCGATGGTCTACGCTAAAGTGCTATGGTCTATGACAAGCAAAAGTGCAATTGTATATGACACGCTAAAGTGCGTTGGCATGACACGCTAAAGTGCGATGGTGTTTGTCATGCTAAAATACGATGGTGTTTGTCACGCTAAAGTAAGATGGTATAACACGCTAAAGTGCGATGGTCTGGAATGATAAAGTTCTATGGTAGCACATGTGCCAAGCTTACGATCAAGGATGTAACGAAAATGGGGTTAATGCAATGGTTATTTTTAGTGTTGTTTGTTGTTGTATTATTTGTAAATTATGCCGTTGGGTTTCTCTTCCAAACTGTTAGTCATCGTGTGGTCATAAATAGCCTGATTTAATGTGCTCCATGTTGAAGGTATTACTATAATAAGGTGCATACACCAACAGAATTTGGTCGTTGGTGAATGGTTGTTTTGTTGTCAAGTTTTTGTTATGTATTAAGGTGGTACCTAACACTTTCACTAAAATTAATTTGGCTCGTTTAAGTTTTATGAAATTTGGTCAAAGTATTTACTTTGACCCTTTAACAAAAAAATAAAAATTTCAAAAATTTTGAACCAACCGTTTTGTCAGAAAAATTACACTGGTTATATAGCAGTTTGACAAACACCAATTTTGATCATTGAAAAGCTTAATATTCCTTTTACAACATAACGTAATTAAAACGTTTAGCCGATTTTACACAGTTATCTCCCTGTAGTGTTGTGTACCACCTTAAATAAGACTGTTTCAATTATTTTCCGCTGATTGTTGATACCTCTTGGTTGTAAAAGATTACTTTTTGCAGGGTTGTTTATATGTTAACCTATAGTTAATACAACATTATTTAACCTTGGATAGAGCCATATTTTCTCATTGGCAATCATTTTATGATACTACACCTGTAGCTTTTTTGGTTACTGGTTGGATGTCGATTATTGATCTACTTCCCATAATTGTCTCATTGGCAATCACATTATGATATAACAATTTGTGTTAATAAGTTAATTAATTTAAACATATTTTATTGTTCAAAACATTATTAGACACAAGTTTTTCAACTTAGTTCCGTCTTCTCCATAATATACACTAGTAATTTTGGGGCCCTTTATAGCTTGTTGTTCGGTGTGAGCTAAGGCTCCGTGTTGAAGGCCGTACTTTAACCTATAATGGTTTACTTTTTAAATTGTTATTTGTATGGAGAGTTGTCTCATTGGCACTCACACCACATCTTCCTATATCTATGAATATACATTATATTTATATAGCACATTACATAAATTTGTATTTCTCTAATAAGCACGAAGGCATGAAAAATAATTAAATAAATCACAACTATTGTTATTATAATATTTATACACAAAAAAAATTGGAAACGGCTCAATGGATATTAAACGTTCTTATTTTGAACAATCAAACATAGATTTAATGTAAGTATCGTTTTTGTATTAACTTCAATAATTGAAATCCATTGAGGCGAAACATTATGTTAACCGTTATGAACAACAAATCGATCATTCGAACAATGCATCGTCTGTACTGTAGACTAGTAAATAAAACAATAACCAGCTAGGTTGTTATCAGAGTGAGAAACGTTGAGTTTCTTTTGTATATTTATGTACTGCAGAAAATATTACAAAATTGTCTTTTGTATCTAAGTTGTCATTATCAAACAATAACAAATCAATTGTAACAGGAATGTCTAAGTGGGTCAGTTCAGTAAGCATAACATTTCTTTGCGATGCAATGTTATTACAATATAATAAATAGTGTTCAACATTTTCACTAGTGTACCCACATGCACAATATGCATCATGTACTAAATTGGCCTTGTTTAAATCTGCGCTAAGTGCACTGCACTTGTTGCGTAGCCTTGCATGTAATATAGATATCAGTCTATCTCCATAAAAATAGTACCTAGGAGGTTTTACATTATGAAAATACAGTTGTTGCAATTGTAACTTGAAAGAAGAGAAAGTAGGAATTTGACGAATTTGCAAATCTAATTAATTCCACAATGTAATAGAAGATGGAAAAAAAGACTGTTGATAAACTGATAGACGATTCAATGGAATATTAATGTTATGTCTATTTCGCAGGTTATAATTATTAGTATCTGATACATACGGAGGAATCAATACTTGTAAAGAATCCGGTGTTTGGTTATTTACAATTTTATAAAACATGGTCAGTTTTTTAACTTCCCTTCTGACACTTAATTTCTCCCATCCCGTCTCTCTATAAATAGAGTTACTATACTAGCATAACATGGTAAACCGGTAACTATATGTGCAGGTTCAATCTGAATCTTTTCTAACCTTTCGGAATTAATTGCCCACAGTTGTCCCAAACTTCAGATGAATATTCCAAAATAGGACGAATAAAAATCATATAAATCTTTTAAAGATATCCCCTTTTTAGTCTAAATTTTAGTTTCCTCAGTACATTTACTTGTTTTGACGTGTTCTCTATCAGTTTATCAACATGTTTATTCCATATACAGTCACTACTAAAAATAATACCTAAATGTGTATGTGTATCTACAGGAGGTATTGAGACTCCACCAAAATCAAAAATAAGGTCGTTCTGCATATATCTAGTATTAAAAATCATGATATCTGTTTTATTAGGATTAAATTTTAGCATCCACTTTTCAGACCAATTTTGCAAATTATCTAAATCAATATTTATTAAAGTGTTGAGACTTGTAACATCGGGTGCAGTATGGCCAATAGATGTGTCATCAGCAAAAAGTCTACTGAACCCACTTAGATCATCTGCAATGTCATTTATGTAAATCAAAAATAATAATGGACCAAGTACCAACCCCTGGGGCACACCAGCTCTTAAACAGCCGAATGTGGATAGTGAATCTTTCATAACCACTCTTTGTGACCGTCCCGATAAGTAACTTTTCAACCAACATAATAAATTCCCTTTAATGCCATATTTTTCGAGCTTATATAAAAGACCTTTGATCCAAACTGTATCAAAAGCTTTCCTTATGTCCACAAATGTTATACTAGTACGTTGTTTGTCGTTTAGTGACTTTATAATATGGTTATACAACTCAATCAATTGATGGGTAGTAGAATATCCAGGAATGAATCCTGATTGAAACTTGTATAATAGATTTTGTGAATGCAAATGATTAAAAATATTTCTAAAAACTATTTTTTCCAGAAGTTTGCTCACACAAGATAATAAAGAGACAGGTCTATAATTTGAGGGCAAAGATTTATCACCACTTTTAAATAATGAAATAACATGTGCAATTTTCCACTGGTTAGGGAATATTTTATCCCGTAATGACCTATTGAATAATAAAATAATGGTTTTGAAATTTGATTTCTGACAGCAAGAAACATTCTGTTGCTTATAATATCAGGCCTCATCGCTTTATCAAGATCAAGTGTGGAAATCATATCGTGCACATCTTGATCACTAACTACAATCGATGACAGGAAATCAGCACAACGATCGTTAAAGGCCGGTAAATCCTTATCTGGATTCTCCAAATTAGCTATAGAACAGAAATACTTATTCAAAATTTCAGACTTTTTAGAGCTCTCATATGCCAAATTATAATTTTGATTCGGATCCTTCAAAGGTGGTACGTCATGAACAGGCCTGTCGCTTTTAATGTGCATATTAATAATCTTCCAATACTGTTTCGGATTCGCTTGTTTGATTTCATCTAAATTTTCATTTAAACTGGCGTAAAAGTGTTTTTTAGCCTGCTTTTTCATGTTATTTACTTTGTTTCGCTGTTGCTTAAACTTAAGTTCAGCGAAAGATGATTTCAAACGTAGAAATAATTTACGAAATCTGTCGCGCTTGCGCATTTCACGACGCAAGTTAGAATTATACCAAATTTTGTCATCACATCGCACTACAACTTCGCGTGTAGGTATACACTCTGATACTATGTCAAGGAGTGAATTAGTGAAATTAGTGCAAGCAACATTCATGTTATCTGCGTCAGAAATCAAATGCTCCCAATTGGTCCTTGATACCTTTTGATTCATGAGGTCAAAATCCCCATTTTTATAATCCCAAATCTTCCGCTTATAAGTACGACTACGTGTAAATCCGCAATAAATTGTGACATATGTTCCATCGTGATCACTGATCTCTCTATCAATAGGTACCGTGTCTTTATCGACAACAGTTATCGACTCTGTCACTAACATAGGATCAAGCAACGAAGTGTTACCTGTACGAGTATCAAAGTGCGTCGGCTTATCTATAATGTTAATGATGCCGTTACTGAAAACAATATCTCTTATATTTGACGATATATCTGACATGAAATTTTTTTTCAGATCACCCAAACAAATTATACTATCATTTTCATCTAAGGCCCATTTCAACATCATATCAAAATATTGTCAGAAACAAACTGAAGACTGTCGCTCTGATGATCTATAATTAATACTAATCAGTATTGATCGAAGTTTCGTTTTTAATTCGAACCACATACTTTCAACTTCATCATGTTCTAAATCAACACGACGAACAATATTAATTAAACTTTTATAATACATAATTATGCCTCCGCCGTTGGCATTCTGGTCTTTTCGAACTGGTGTCTCAAAACCAAATAATGATATATCGAAATCAGTAACGTTAACATCTAAATGTGATTCGGTAAAAAACTCTTCAATTATGTCAGTAATATAATTCAGTTTGTTTCTTAGGCTTCTAATATTACCGTGGAAAATTGACAATGTTTTTTCGGACGGGTCTGGTGTGCCTCCTGGACCAGGATTACTTTCTATATCGCCACATATTAACAATAAGCTATATAACAACATATAAAATGATACAATATCAGAATATGATTTGTATTTACTTAGTATCCACAACTTACATTTCTCCAAATTTACACATATTTCAAAAAGTACATCGTTAAAACGAACAGTATGTTAAATAACTGTTTTTACACAACCATAGCTCAGTTTGCAATAAAACAGTCCTATTGATATTCTGTGTGCAACAATGTCACTACCCATTGTCGAATACAAAGCATTGTAATATTAAAAAATAGGACCGTTTTAAGACATTTATAGAATACAAACAATAGCACTTCGAATGATCAAAATTAAGTTTTTCAACGGCATTACATGCTGTAACAATTATGTACAAATTGAGGTATAACAATGTAAAAGTTGAACACATTGAAAAAAAGTGCGGTGGTGGTTGCGAAATTGAACTAGAGAAGTTTGTAATAATCTGATAAGTATCATTTCTTTTGAAGAGATAAACAAAAGTTATATATGTATTATTGATGTTCAGGTGCAAGGAACAAAAACAAAAATTATTGTATTTTCATTTACTATTATCGATAAATGAATAAGAGGCGGAGTCTAATTAGGTTTGATATTAAGGCCATATGTTATTTACTACTAATCACGCTAGAGTAAGCATGACACTTGAATGTTAATTAAACAGGTCGAGAACTCTAGATTTTCTGACGTCAGAATATATTTGCATAGTAATTTCCAAAACACAAGGCCAATGTGGCCTTGAAAAACTGACCAATCGACTCAATGAACTACAATGCATTGTGGGCTACTACGAGTAAACTACTACGTAAAACACGTGGAGTTAGTGGGAAAACAGTCAACTAATATATTGTCTGGGACTCTCATTACCAAAGTTTTTATTCTGCAAATATATTTAATGTAAAATATATAACGTAATCTTCGATTTGCATGCTCAGATTAAAAAAATATTGTTTATTTGCTTCACGATTCGACTTTCTTTTTCGCCTTGCAAAAGTAGTTGAACCGGTTTTGTGCAGTGTTATGAATGGAACCTGCATTAATTTCACGACATGACACAGTGAAATATCCAATGAAGTGACCGCTGTCCAGTAAGAAAATCATTTGAGCTCTTTTAAAACATGTATAATGTCATTCCAAAATCATTTCTGCCTTGAAAAACACGAAAACTTTCATTGAAACACTTCTTTCTGTACTGAATGTGTATTTTTTTTTTATCAGGACCTGAACTAATAGTAAGAACATCATAATATTCAGTATGCTAAAAATAAGTGTTATGAAAGCGGCAGGGGTGGATCCAGCCATTTTAAAAAGGGGGCCGGGTCCTAACCCTGGACAAAAGGGGAGGGGGTTCCAACTACATGTCCCTATCCAAATGCACTGATCGTCCAAAAAAAGGGGGTCCATCCCCCGGAACCCCTGCCCCCTGGATCCGCCACTGAGCGGGTACGGTATATAGCTCAATACATTTTTTATTGTTTCATCCATCGATAATATCCGTTTGTTGCTAATTTTATCACAAAATATACCTCAGAGGTTTCTCAGTATCGTTCGGCTGCTGTCCTGTTGACATATGTAAAATATCTCCAATATTAAAAGTCTCTGGATCATAGTGGGTGCCATATTACCTATTTTTTTCTTTCTTCTAAAACGTGCTTTGTATATATAGAAATAAGAAGATGAGGTATGAGTGCCAAATGAGACATCTTTCCAACAAAGACATAATTTAGTAAAGTAAGCAGTCATAGGTTCAATGCTGAAAAGTAAGCTATTAATGACCACAAAATGACTTGTGTAAAACAATCCAAACAAAAAAACCGCCCAATTAAATATATAAAAGGACAAGAAATCTATCCCATAAAAAAAATATTGTATAGGAGCCTGTATTTCAGTGGTTGTCGTTTGTTTATGTGTTACATGTTTGTTTTTCGTTCATTTTTTTATATAATTAAGGCCTTTAGTTTTCTCGTTTAAATTGTTTTACATTGTCATATCGAGGCCTTTTATAGCTAACTATGCTGTATGGGCTTTGCTCTTTGTTGAAGGCCGTACGGTGGTCTATAAATGTTAATTTCTGTGTCATGTTGGTCTCTTGTGGACAGCTGTCTCATTGGCAATCATACCACATCTTCTATTTTATTATAGATCCAACGCTGCAATTTTCACAAAACATATCAAATCGGTTCCACCTTGTCGCACATACATATGGATAAAATCATTACAGCTTATTTCCTAATGCATGTAGAGCAAAACTTTGGTTAGCTTACTTGCTTTATTTGTATATTGTACAAAATATAAAATATATATGTTAAACTATGCCTATATATATATTGTTTAAAGATGTCAATCTTATTTTCAAAGCTTGTATATAAACAACTATCCAAACAAAGCAAGCAAGCCAACCAAAGTTTTACTTTGCAGGTAAAAGAAATCAGCTGTAATGATTTTATTCAGTTTGGCAAATGTCCGAGCCCGTTAAAAAACGAACAAACTGAAACTACAGTTGCTGACTTCACTACATTCAAAACAAAGGGAACAGTTTGGAAGCCCAATATACTGAAATGTGACCCAAAAATAAATACTTATAGATTTTGTTAACACTGCCATGTATGTTAATATTTCTTCGCCATTTTTACGAACACAAAATTCAAGGATCCCACATTTGCCTTTAATTATCTATACGAACATTGCTGTACTCGTGAATATCAGCACCGCCGGGTGTTTATCGACAGATTCCTTTACACTAGTAAGTTTGTCTCATGGGTAATTGTGTTTTTTTGCTGTTGTTTCGTTGCTGTCTGGTGGACAAATACATGAAATCTCTATGCCATCATCAAACATGTTAATGGCTATATATCGGGTAATTCAAACCCTTTTTTCTTCGCATAGAAACAACTCTTCGTTAATCTGAGCATGGAAGTAATACTTTATATCACGAACTATAAATGAGGATACACAAAATGAAAAACTAAGCGAAATTGTGAATCCCGCATTGCACGAAAAATTGTGTTGTATTTCAGCAAATAACACGTGTTCTTGGTTGATTGTAAACACGTAGTAGTCCATCATGCATTGTGACTCATTTAGTGGATTGGTCAAAAACCTAGGTAAATATAAATTGCGTCACATGTAAATAAACAATTACATGTGCGAGAACATAAGTATGCTAATTTATGCATTTCCATATAAGGTAGTGGTCCCGACCTGTTAAACAACACAAAATAATTTGTATATAGGTTTAGAAACTGAGAACTCTACTCATACATTTACCACAGTATTTACACTCAACAGTGTATGTAAACAGAATCACGTGCTATGCCATATTATAACAATAACAAAACACAGGATAAGTTCAAAACGGCAAGAAAAATAATAATAGACACATTCGTATAAATTTGCTAAATACAACCCAATATTATACAGAATTTGTCAGTACAAGAATATTAAACTTGGTGCAAACGGAATGTCTAATTCTCATCTTGGCTATCACCCTCAAGGACTTCCCCACCGATTTATATATGTCTTGTCTAGATTTTATCTTTTTCGGGCTGGATACATCAGTTTTCTTAACAAGTATTGTGCCGTCATGTGTCCAGAATGAATGTATCTTGTCTTTGGTACGCAGAGTATTTAGTCTGTTTATCAGATCATATCTGTGTTTAGTTAGGTTCTCAGCTATAAAAATCTTGTCGGGGTTGTTTTTAAGTTGCTTCTTATTGCTGAAGACCATGTTACGCTGACGAAAAGAAAGGAATCTTACTATGATGGAGATCTTTCCGTCTTTCATTTCACCAATGGGATGGGATCGACCTATGTCGAAAATATTCAGTTTGACTTTGAGCTTTTTGTTACAAATGCGTAAAACAAGATCATCTGTATCAATTGGTGTTATGACTGCACCGTTATTATCGGTTGGTACAGGAACATTATGGAACCTTAAACTTGTTCTCCTGGAATATTGCTCTTGTTCCTCTATTCTAGATTCTACCTTAACTAGCTTGGATTTTAGGGATTTTATTTCGTCGCTTTGTTTTTTCATTCCTGCCTCTTGCAGTATCAGAGCATCTTTGTTTTGGGTAATAGTGTCAATATATGGTTGGATATTGTCATCAACAATTTCTATTATTTTGGGCTTCACTTGATCCATGATTTTGTTCTGCTATCATAGGAATTATTGTATTGATGAATGCTTGGTTGTTTAATGTAGCACAAACCACTTCTGATAGTTTAAATACTGTTTCATTTTCAATGGATTTTGCAAGAATGTGTTCAGCAAGTTGAATATGATTATCATCATGACTTGGGGATGTTTCCAAGTCTTTTAGCTCAGCTTGTTTTTCGACCTGTTGCGAAGAAGGAGAAGATAAGTCAGGACTACTAGCTGGTAGATCACGTTTAGCTCTAGACTTAGGTGTTGTGTTGATAAATTTATCTAACTTTGATTGTTTATCTTTGTTTACTAGGTAGGCCATGTTGCTCTTTACTAAATCAACTCACTTTGATCGATGTTCAATATCTTCAAATACACACTTCCAGAAGTTGTTGATGACGGAATTCAGCATACAGATATCTCATATAATAAATGTTCAATTCAATTCATTAATAATTTGACAAGAAATACTTCATAATATAGAGTTTCTCTCGTTTTTCGCTGCTCTGAAAATTTTCAAACCTCCATACTCAAGGGCACATTACTTTTTTTTTAATAAGTTAATGTCTTGTTGGCGAAAATCAATATATTAAACAAAAATACTTTTACATTTCAAAACTGTGACTTTGATGTAAAGTTATCTCAATGGCACTCATATCAATCTTCTTAACTCTATTTAATAAAATATATTTCATCAATTAAAAAGTAAAAAGTAGACTTTATTTGGCACAACTTTTAAAATGACATGGGATTCATAAAATAAATGTCTAAATCAAATTTGGACGAATCAAATATTTAGAAACTTGATGAATTTTGCCATTTTCAAGCTCCTTTATGGTATACACCTTCCCTTTACTGTCTTCCTTTCAATATTTATAACAAGTCCTTTCTTCCAATACCCGGACAGAAAAACGTTTGTACCCGCGGATAAAGCTGAATTTGGTTTAAAGTCTATAATTTCATTAACTGCGGGATGAAAAGATTGCATTTCTGTAAGTTTGGATACTTTTTTGGGGAACAACTCCTCCGGATACATGCTACTGTTCCATTCTTCACGATTCTGAAAAGCGTAAAAATAAAGTTACAATAAAATCAAACCAAGGAATGAAAATAAGAAATGTAACAACTTAAACAATCAATAAAAAGAGTTCAAGACGTGACTATGAGTTAAGCAAAGTCCTTAATAAAAGAACATTATTTTTTTATTGTTCAGTTTAAAAATTCAAAATAACTTTTCTTTAGCATTCAAAAGTACATACAAAAATGTGCGTAACCAACAAATACTAGATTACAATTTGTTTAATCACCTTTAATTCTATATTTTGTCACACGGTAGTTAAGTTGCTTACCTGAGACATTTCTTTTTCCAAATGAAGGCGTTTTAGGCCTGATATACCAGAATCACTACGTTGTATAAATCTCCTTGCATACAAGTCTTTATAATATGGGCTAACTTCTGACTGAAAACAAATAAGAAAAGGTTAAAAAACGATCAATATTGACTTAAAAGTGTCGATAATATTCAAATGTGTACACATAACAGGCCGTTAGTGTTTTCGTTTTTGTTTACATTAATGTGTTATTTAGAGACATTTTATATATGCATTGTATCTAAAAAATATGTATGAGTTTTGTATATTTTCAAAGTCCGTAAAATGACCAATATTTGAAAACTTTTTTGATCATTTAGTCTGTGTTAGATAGTTGTCATAACATGATGAATATTAAACTCCATCTTCTCATTTTTATATTCTCACTTTTTAAAACAAAAAAATAATAATTTAGTAATGTTAGTGCATTTTCACACACATAAACATGTATATGACAATGAACAAAATAACACAGATGACATCTGTATAACGTTTAGTACGCAGAAACATTTGTATAAAACTGTTAACTCATAAAGCCAGAACTATTACCATGCGATAAAATAAAAGTACATTATGTTTAAAAATACCATTGAAGTTGATAGTGGTAAGGCAACATTTTTATAAGCTACTTTTTAGTGATAAAATTTACGTACTTGATGTAAACTTGTATTGCGCATCATTTGAGAATTTGTGATATCTTGCAGTGGTTGAGACATTTGGAGTTGCTGTTGTGATGGTATCATCTCCGTCAATATGTCATTAGTCTGTACAGTATTATTGACCTAAAATGACAAAAATATTTGAATATTAAAATTGGATATTCATTTTAAAAGTATAATGATATTTACAAAATGTTTGGGACCATTCAACTTTTTTTTTAAATAAAAACTTGAAATGTTATTTAAATACTTAATGCAAACATATTAGTAGTACTAACCTCACAATTTCTACGCCATTTACGGGCTGCATAGCATGCTCATTGTTAGTTATAGTTTCATTTGTAGAATGTAAACAAAAACACACTTATAATTATTCACAAAGATGTAAATTGTAATCAAATTATAAGTACTTTATCCCTCATTACACTTTTTCACCTTATCACAATTAAATTATAGTTATATGAAAAGATTTTATTTAAAAACAATTAGAAGAAACAGTTCTGTATCTTACTAATTCACTTTCTTTGATTCTGTTGGTAGTTTTGGTGTGCCACATCGACTCAACAAATTCCTGGTAATCATTTTCTGCATCCATTCTTGCAAATTCTTGAGCTTTATTCTCTGAAGCTTTATAAATCACGCTTTAACTTTTAATCTATAAATATGCAATAAAAATGTTTTATAAATTACGTTTAATAACCAGACAGGATTTTAACCCTTGGGTCTGAAATTAAATGAACGAAAATTGAAAATATACTTAAATTTTACATATGACCTTTCATGAGCCTTTTTTTTTAAATTGAATATAAAAGAGAAAAAGTGTAATGGGCAAGATATTTTACCTTCTATTGTATGGGAAAACATCAAGAATTCCGAACATTTAACACTTATACTGAAACACAGAATAAGGTTTTCGCACTCACCTCAAAATTTGTATTTGATGCACCAATTGTTGCAGAGTCCGTAGTTATCATATGATGTATCATCTCAGACTGCTGAATTTCATTTTTCTACAAAAACATTACACATGTAAAATATTTTTAAATGCACAGGTACATAATCTGATTATAGTAAGCTATCAAATAATGTATAGATTTAAAAAAAATCATAACCTTTTTTTAACTTGTGTGCAGGTGATAACCCATATTATTTTATTTTACCAGTTCCGTTATTTTTGATTTATAATATTATTACAGCTATTTTTATACCTGATTAATATTGCTCTGTTCTGCATCTGTAATTTCATTAATTTTCACTGATTTTAAGTTTTCATTTAATGCCAAGTTATTGTTGTCGTCATCATCTTCTTCAACATCCGAGTGAGCCATTTCTAGAAATTCTTTTTCTTCTTTAGTCAAATTACACTTTGCAACCTAAACATAAACATTACAATAGATTCGTTAAAATTAGTATGAATAAAAAAATGGTTGCGCGTAATTGTCGAGTATATGTATGTAATATTTGTCACTGTACGTTTAACAAGCACTGTGTCAACAGAACGAAATTACAAAAATTAATAAAACTGATTACTTTTATCTTATACATAAAACATGAACTTAAAACTTGGTGATGCGTTTTATACTTCGATATAATCGTTGTTTATTACTTAATTTTTAAATAACTATTTAAAGGGGGGCTTTGTCATTGCAATAATTATGCGTAAATAAAACAAGTTTATATAGTTTACCTGTTCTTCTAATGCCATTTAAAAGTTTGGCCTCTTAAAAAATATGTGGTGGTCTAGTAGATTTGTTGACTCTGTTTTTGTTTTTATAATAGAATTCTCCTAGTAAACTTGGCCAATCTCTAATATCAACAAATTGGGCTCTAAAGTATGCCATTACTGTCCTGTTAAATCTTTCTACACGCCCTGAAATTATTGTGTAAAAATGTGTTAAAATAGTTTGCAGATTCTATATTTATTAATATCGCATTTTGAAGATAATAAAGCTATAAAATCAAGACAAAACATAGGCTAGCCAAGCTATTCTCCTGTTTCGCAGCAACTACACATACATGTTATATTTTCCAACAATGTACATATCTTGTTTTTTTTTATCCTGCAATTAGCTAACTATTGTACAAATAAAGGGTAGACAAATATGTTTTTGCTTTATTTGTGCTTGTTCAAATAAAGTCTCATGTTACCCTGCTTCCATGTTGAGCAACTGGTAATGTGGGCATTTCTTTTTCTGAACCAGTTTAGTTTGGGTTTTCCTTGCTGTCCTCGTTTAAACTATGTTGATTTTTTTGAAACAATAGAGGCAATGATTTAGATTTAAATAAGTTAAGGTTTAAGTTATGGGTGTAATTTTCAGGCTAAGTAATTTATTAGTTTGTTGTTTGTTTACATTAAAGGTATTAAAATAGTGTTAAAAAAGCCTGTTTAAGAAGTACACCAGTCCTGTAAATGAAATGTAAATGCAAAATATAATTGTTTTTCTATTTCTTTGGTAAAATATAAGTGAAACTAAATTATCATTTCTGATTGCAGTCAATAAATTGTTTTTTTACTAACCTTGTGATAGGGGATGGTACGGATGACCATTATTTTTTCTTGTCTTAAACTCATCAATTACGGCACAAAGATCTGCATTATTAAATTCCTTGCCGTTATCAGTTTGGAGAATCCGAGGTGGCCCAAATATGTAGATGAATTTTAGTAGCAATTCCGAAACTTCTTTTGCCGTCTACTGTTCAAGATATCCACCAAAGGCAAAGCGGCTGTAGCAGTTAACTATGTTGCATATATAATTATAACCTTTGCATGGGGGCATTTTCTTCAGATCCATTTGCCACCTACTATTTAAATAGGTAGCTGGTCTAGGTCTTCTGGTTATTTGTGTCTTTGGTAGATCAACAGCTGCTAGGCATTGGGAACATTTTATATGTTACTTGAACCGAACTACGGGAAAATATGACTTTTTAAATTAGCATTAGTTTCAGCTATCATTTCTTCTTTGGATAAAACTTTTATGTGATTGTCTCATATCTGAGTACTTTTGTGGTACAATGCAATGGTATCATCATCATAAAGAAAGTTGGCCAAATGTTTACACTTGTCTCACTCATTTGTAAACTTAGCTGCTCTTTTATTTTGTTAGCACCCCAGCTGTTTTCAGCAAATTTCTTTTTACAAATTGAAATTACCTCTTTCTAAAACCGACCAAAAATGTTTCGGATTCGGATCATTTGTTTCTCTTTTCTTTCTATTTTTGTCAAGTATAAATCCTTCATCTGGACACATATTTAGGTTTAACGGCACTTCCATTTTTATTTTTTTTGTATAAATGGCTTATAACGTCATAATGATAGTTTACGTTCCGAACGTATATACTTTAGCGAACAAATGCACTTTCGCGGAAAAACGCACTTTAGCGTATTGAGGCATCTGACTTTAGCGTGTTCTATTTAATAGGACATACCATCGCAGTTTAGCGTTAGCGTGACCATCGCACTTTAGCGTCCCACATATGTACCCTCGAAACCTACGAAAATTGGTTTTCACCGACAAATAAGGATTCCACGGTATTGCGATTCAAGTTATAATATAAGTCGAAATATCTGTTTGATTTAACAGGTTATTGTGATTTTATTTTCATTCGTAGTGTACCAATTTTCGTCGGTTGTGTCGGTCACAGCAAACCACGAATTAAAGAATTCAGCGAATAATAATCACGAGAAAGATGTTATTTTTATTAGAATGCTTGTTCCCAGTCTTGTTGTGCAGTTCTATAGTGTTGACTAGCGATACAAATAGTAACCAAAAACGTTATTTTCAAAACAAAAAAAAATTATTTTCAATAAATACATAGTGAAATCTCTAGAATATACAAATAAAATGGTGCACTGCAATTTGTTATTATTACTGTATCATTGGTGAGCCAAGACTATGTAAGGGACATTGTCCATAAGTTATATTGTTTATGACAGGAACATTAAAGTTCACATCTTTGACTTCTCAAGAATGAGCAACAAACTTTAATTAAAGTAGCTAAAGTAGAACACACATTGATATTTTTTCAATAGTGTTTATATATTGCTATTGCAGAATTTTTGTTTACTTATTTCTGGACATAAATGACATTCTTACAAAGTTTAAACGAATACACCAGTGATACATAATAAGGGTATATTAGTTCACACATAATTGATACTAAACCTATATAAACTAACACACCACTAATGGGGAGACCCTATGAAATAACACAAAACTGATGGGGAAGCTGTATGAATAAATAAACCACTGATGGCGAAGCTCTATTAATTAACTTCTGAATGCTGTAGATCTTCAAATTCTACCCAACCGATGGTTAAGTTTTATAAATTCACACACCACTAATGATGACACCTTTTAAATTCACACGTTCTTGATAGTGAGACTCTATAAATAATACATCACTGATGGTGAAGTCCCATATATTGAGATAGCATGATGAAAAAGCTTTAAAATTTTACGCATTACTGCTGATGAAGCTCATTGAAATATTATATCACTGATGACAAAGATCTATACATGTATAAATTTATTTTTTTTAAAGATTATACCGTTGGTTTTCCCGTTTGAATGGTTTAACACTTTTAATTTTGGGGCCCTTTATAGCTTGTTGTTCGGTGAGAGCTAAGGCTCTGTGTTGAAGGCCGTACCTTGACCTATAATGGTTTACTTTTATAAATTGTTATTTGGATGGAGAGGTGTCTGATTGAAACTCATACCACATCTTCCTTTACCTAACCACTGATAATAACTCTTTCAATTTATCCACAAATAATTGTAATATCCCTAATTCGCACACCACTTATAATGACACCCTGTATTCAAACACCACCAACGATGTAACCTTACAATGCATACACCATTGATGAACATCCTGTTTGTGATGCACTGATTATGACACTGATGGTGACACCTTAAATCAAAACTCAAATAAGGATGAATATAGTCAAGGGATGTTTTTTGTATCAATCATGTCAATGCTCAATATCAGATTGTGTCATGTAGAGAAGCAAATATGTTAGAAATATGCAAAACAAAGGTATGTTGGCTTGAATAATCCATTTTTGTTAAGTGCTTCATAAAATACAGCTAATAACTTTCACAAATATCAGTACAATTTAGAATTTGTACACAACGTATATATCATTTATATTAAATCACAGAATTGTCCAATTTTTGACACAAGTTTGTATGTTTGTTTTATTACAGAATGGAGCCACACCATTATTGTGTGCTGCCTACAGTGGACACCTAGATATAGTCCGTTATCTTGTAAAAGTCGGCTGTGAAAAGGAAGCAACTGACAAGGTGATTTTAGATATTATCTCTTCAGTCTGATCATATTTCTGTTATATTGAATAAGTACAAAATTATGCTGTTAATAAGACAGGTTAAATGGACAACACATACTGTGAAAATTAAAATAAATAGTGTTAACATTTAAATCGTCTAACTAAATCATACAATAAACATGATAAAGGAAAACAAAATTACCAAAATATATTATTATAAACCTCTAATTTTCCTGAAGTTGATGTTATTAATAACTCAGATCTAGTATAAAAAGAAATTTAATCATAATAAATTCTTGGTAGATTGATATGAATACGGATTTCGTTTCACTTATCTAGGTCCAAGTGAGATTTTCTCATCACTCGGCGTCCGTCGTCCGTCGTCTTCCGTCGTCCGTCGTCGTTAACTTTTACAAAAATCGTCTCTGAAACTACTGGGTTAAATTTAACCAAACTTGGCCACAATCATTATTGGGGTATCTAGTTTTAAAAATGTGTCCGGTGACTCGGCCAACCAACCAAGATGGCCGCCGTGGTGAAAATAGAACAAAGGGGTAAATGTAGATGTTGGCTTAAACTCTAAAACCAAAGCAATTAGAGTAAATCTAACATAGTGTTAAATTGTTTATCATGTCAAGATATATCTGCCCTGAAATTTTCAGATGAATTGGACAACCGGTTGTTGGGTTGCTGCCTCCCCCCCCCCCCCTCCCTACAAATTGGTAATTTTTAAAGAAATTTTGCGATTGTTGGTTATTATCTTGAGTACTATTATAGATTGAGATAAACTGTAAACAGCAAGAATGCCTTATATAATAGTTTTGTAAGAGTCCTTTAAGGCTAACTCGGACTTTAACCTAACATTTGCATTTGTATTATTTTGGGTTCAAATCGAAAGAACAAAAATTAAAATATTGTTTAAATTTTGGAAAATGGCCATTTATGAGCTATTGATGTCTTTTGTACAAAGAAAAATGGGTGTTACCCGGTAGTGATGGTTAAATACCAAGGAGTCCGAACATTTGACAGCAATTTCCAAAACCTCACCTATGTACATCCTTAACTGCATTCTCTATTATTTTCTATTCCTTAATTGTGATACTCTTTCAATGTTACAACCTCCGGTCTTTTTTTCTTGTTCCTATACCCCTATTTTTAATCATGATTTTACGGAATGGAAAGAAAATTATTAACAACACAACTTCTAGGTTATCTACGTGCATAAATAAACCGTATTTGTAATGCCACTACAGCAAGATTATTTAACAACAATGCACGTGAATATCCACAGGCAGATATTATAATGTTGATAGAAAAAACAGACTAATAGTATGTACAAGTTGTAATACTACCCCTTTTGCAGATGAATAACATTTTATATTTGAATATAAAAATTATAGTCAAATCCGAGAGAAGTATATTAAACAGTATTATTGGAGAAATGGGGAAACGTCATCTTTTTTTTCGGGGAAAAGCATGGATACTGAAATATCTGTTTGATTTTAACAGGTTATTGTGATTTAATTTTAATGCATAGTGTTCCAATTTTCGTGGGTTTTGTCGATCACAGCAAACCACGAATTTAAGAAATCACCGAAGAATAATCACGAGAAAGATGTGTATTTGTGTAGATTGTTTGTTTCCAGTTTTGTTGTGCAATTCTATATGGTCGAGTTGCGATAAAAATAGTAACCTAAAACGTTATTTATAAAAAAAAAACAACAACATTGTTTTGAATAAATATATAATGAAATCTCTAGAATATACAAATAAAATAGTTCACTGCAATTTGTTATTTTTACTGTATCATTGATGATTAAAAAAATCAAGACTGTGTAAGGGACATTGTCCATAAGTTATATTGTTTATGGCACGAACATTAAAGTTCACATCTTTGACTCCTAAAGAATGAGTAACAAACTTTAATTAAGGTTAGCTGAAGTAGGACACACATTGATATTTTGAATAAAGTGTTGATATTTTGCTATTGAAACATTTTGTTTACTTATTTCAGGACATAAATGACATTCTTACAAAATTTTAACGAATACACAAGTGATAATAAGGGTATATTAGTTCACACATCATTGATACAAAACCTATATTAACTAACACACAACTGATGGGGAGACCAAATGAAATATCACACCACTTATGGGAAAGCTCTATAAATAAACTTACAGCTGTTGTCGAAGCTCTATTAATTACCTCCCGATAGTTGTAGCTCTTGAAATATTGTCAAACCAACGGTTAAGTTCTATACATTCACACACCACTAATGATGCCACAATAAATTTACACGTTATTGATAGTGAAACTCTATAAACAATACATCACTGATGGTGAAGTCCTATATATTGAGATGGCATAATGAAAAAGCTTTAAAACTAAAAGCATAACTGCTGATGAAACTCAATAAAATAGTATATCACTAATGACAACGCTCTATACATATATAAAAAAATGTTGAAGAAAAAATCAAAAATTTAAAGAAACATTGATGGAAAAGTTCACAAATGAAAAATCATCAATGGCACAGCTTACTAAAGGAGTAGGTCCAGTAAGACCCCTTTTTGGCCTCAAAATAAAGCAGTTTTACAAAATTGTTAAAATGTAAACTTTTAGATATTTATTGGACAGCAGAATGCCTCTGCTACATAATTATGGGCTGTTTTGACAATACAATGCACATATATCGGGTACTAGCACCATTAAGTCATGCTAAATTACTGAAATCTTCACAATTCTAGCATTTTATTTAAATTTTAGACGGTTTTCGTGTAAAACAAAAGTGGCCGCATTCGTGTTCATCCTTAATGTTGAAATGTAAGTTGTAATTACGACAATACATAACATATATAAAGGTTGGGGATAAACACGGATGCGGCCACTTTCATTTTTGACACAAAACATCTGAAAAGTGACATTTTTCGGCATATTTGGTCGATTTTTAATATTTGAGCTTGAATAGTATCGTTTTTAATGACTAAATCAGTTAAAAATTTTCACACTAACTAAAGGAATCAAATGGAATAGACACTTAAGTGTTTAAAAAGTGTTCAACATCTTTCGTCAGATGAACCTGAAATTTGAGGCCATAATAGGTCCTTACCATCTTCTTTACTCATCCTAATGACGACAAAATGTATTGCTTATCTGCTGTTTATTTAGAATATAAATACAAATGTGATTGGTTATTTTATTAAGTTTCGACTACTGATTCGTGTGATATATATTTTATCTATATTTATCACATAACATTTTATAGCTTATGACACAAGTTTTGACGTCTGTTTTATGTTGATATAATAGTACGAAGACACATCATTATTGAAAGCGGCTGGTAAAGGAAACCGAGAGGTAGTCAATTCTCTGGTCACAGTTGGGTGTGAAAAAGAATCGAGAAACAATGTTAATATTGATATAAATCTCCATAGTTTGATAGTGTTGACATTTCAAACGTCAAATTGAATCAGATAATAAACATGCTAATGGTTTAATTTTGTTTTCCAACAAACAAATATTTTGTAAACCGCTGATTTCAATCATAATAAATTCTTGATATAATTATATACAGTGGGATTTCATCTTACTTCTCTTGTCCTTCTACATTCTTCATACAATTTTTTTATACATTAAAACAATATGTTTATATATATATATATATTCGTTTTGATTAGTGAATTGCATTTATTTGTTATTTATCTAGAACATATAAATAATGAAAGCATTTAGTTCACACATCCAACATTATGACAACCTTCATTCGCACCTACTTATGGTTACACCTAAAATCATAAATCAGTGATGATGATGCCCTAAATTCATACTCCAGTGATGGTTTCATCATAAAGTCATACACCACTGATGGTGACCCCTCTTAAATTCAAACACCCCTGATGGTGACATCCTTTTAATTTACACTCTAATGAGTGTGACACCATACATGAAAACATTAGTGATAAAGACAACTTGATATAACACACTACTGACTTTGAAACCATAGTGTCAAAGACCTTGATAGTTACACATGGTATTCAAACACCTTAGATAATGAAGACCAATAAATTCACACACAACTGACAGTGACTAGGATGTATAAAATAACTGTTCATAGTAATGACCTTAAATGAACACCACATCCTGAATTACCATACCACTGATTTTGACACTTTAATATCGGGAATTGATTAAGATGATGCTCTTATTTCATACACCACTGATGTTGAAAACTTTTAAATCACATACAAATCATTGAAAATGACGCCATAAATGCTTAAATCAGTCAGTATTAATTACACACAACACTGATGGTCACACCACTGATGGTCACACCACTGATGGTCACACCAATGATGATGACTTTGTAAATTCGTAAACAAATGATTATCACATCATAGATGATGACATGGTTAATTTGCAAACCACTGATTGAAACACCATTAATGATGCCATGGTAAATTTGTAAACCACTGATAGTCACATCATTAATGATGACATAGTAAATTTCACACCACTGATTATCACATCATAGATGATGATATGGTAAATTTGCAAACCACTGATTGACACACCATTAATGATGACATGGTAAATTTACAAACCACTGATTGACACACCATTAATGATGACATAGTAAATTTACAAACCACTGATGGTCACATCATTAATGATGACATAGTAAATTTACAAACCACTCATTATCACATCATAGATGATGAAATGGTAAATTTGCAAACCACTGAATGTCCCACTATTATTGATGACATGGTTAATTTGCAAACCACTTATGGTCACACCATTATGATGACATTGTAAATTTGCAAACCACTGATTATCACATCATAGATGATGAGATGGTAAATTTGCAAACCACTGATAGACGCATCATTAATGACGACATGGTAAATTTGCAAACCACTGATAGACACATCATTAATGATTACATGGTAAATTTGCAAACCACTGTTAGACACATCATTAATGATGACATGGTAAATTTGCAAACCACTGATAGACACATCATTAATGATGACATGGTAAATTTGCAAACCACTGATAGACACATCATTAATGATGACATGGTAAATCTGCAAACAACTGATAGACACATCATTGGTGATGATATTGTAAATCTGTAAACCACTGATAGTCATAATATCGATGATGACATGGTAAATTTGTAACCCACAGATGGACACACCATCAATGATCACATGGTAAATTGTGACATGGTAAATACACACACCATTTATGGTGACATAATGAATTGAAAACCAAAGATGGTGATACCTAAACATCAGACATCATCGATGATTTAATCCAAAATTTAGATACCACTAATAAGAACAGCCTTATATCAACGAATATGGTGACAACCTTAATCTATACACTACTGATAAAGACATCTAAATTTCTAACATCATTGATGATGACAAATTAAAATAAAACTCACCTCATGATGACGCCTTAAATTTTCACACCACTGATGTTGGTTTCTATAATACATACACCTCTTGAGGTTGACTAATAAGAAAACCTATATTTACGAATGTAAATACCAGTGGTGACATCCTCAATCTATACACTAATGATGAAGACATCTTAAATTCTAACACCACTGATGATGACAAATTAAAATAAAACTCACCTCATGATGACGCCTTAAATTTATACACCACTGATGTTGGTTTCTGTAATACATACACCTCTTGAGGGTGAAACCCTGAAATATTACACGACTGATAGTAGCATGCTAAATTCAATCAACAGTAAAGGTAACATCCTACATTCAAATACCATTAACGACAACAACCAAAATGTAGACACAATTCATGTTACCACCCTTAATAACACCATTGATTATGAAGGTCTAAAATCAATCACCACTGAATGTAGCATCATAAACACTTAACCACTGATGATTCAATCAAATGTTACAAACCACTGATGTTGACATATTATCAAGCATTACTAATGTTGATACCTTAAATTTACACACTACTGATTTCACCCTATATTTAACACATATAATAATGACATCCTATAATTTCACATATTAGTAATGGTGACACCCTTAATACACACACCATTGATAGTGAAACACTTCTAATTTCACCGACCATTGACAATGAAAACAAATAAATTCAGACAACACGAATTTTTTACACTTAATATTTACACAAAAAAAGGAAAATCACAAATAACTGAACATTGATGAAAGAGGGACGAAAGATACCAAAGGGACAGTCAAACTCATAAATCTAAAACAAACTGACAACGCCATGGCTAAAATGAAAAAGACAAACAGAAAAACAATAGTACACATGACACAACATAGAAAACTAAAGAATAAACAACACGAACCCCACCAAAAACTAGGGGTGATCTCAGGTGCTCCGGAAGGATAAGCAGATCCTGCTCCACATTTGGCACCCGTCGTGTTGCTTATGTGATTACAAATCCGGTAAATAGTCTAATTGGGTAGGTCACATTCATGAAAGGGAAGGGGATTGTAGTTACGACGTAAAGAACATATCCGATATCATTTGTGAAACGGTTATTCCATAACGGTCAACCAACTCGTGATGGCGTCCGTAAAATTTACGAAGGGATGATTTCAACTTCACCATTTGGAACTCTTGGTTTAATAGCTTCCTTGTGAGCAGTAACCCTCTCTCAAGAAAATCATGATAGGAAATGCAAGCACGGGAATATCGTATCAATTGGGAGATATATACCCCGTATGCAGGTGCTGCTGGAATGTTGCTACTTAGAAATGGAAAGTTCACAATTGGAAAGCTGAAATCGTCTCTTTTGTCGTAAAGTTTTGTTTTCAACCGACCCTCATTGTCAATTTCTAGATGTAAGTCAAGATATGCAGCCGACTTAACTGTATCTGTAGTATCCTGTATCTCCAATTCGATGGGATCGTGCGTTCCACATAGTCACCAAATTTTGAATTGTTTAGTGAAAGAACGTCATCTATATAGCGGAAAGTAGAGTTAAAGGATATTGCTAACTTCTGATGAAAATTCAATCGGAAAGTCTATAAAAACATGGCAAAAATAAATAACAAAACATATCAAACGAATGGACAATAACTGTCATATTCCTGACTAGGTACAGGCATTTTCAAATGTAGTTAATGATGGATTGAACCTGGTTTTATAGCACTAAACCTCTCATTTTCACAGAATTCTCATCAAATTCCGTTATATTTACAACGATGCATGAAAAAAAACCTGACAAAATAAATAAAATTGTCAAAATATGGGAACATCAGTCATCGCTGTGTTACAACAAACGATTCTTACAAAAAAAGGCACACATTCATCTATCAAATTAAAAACACATTCATTGCTTCGAGTATTTGACGTCAGAAAATTTATACGTCACATTGGAAGAAATTTTGTGTTCAATGTTTACACAAAACAATTTTAAAATTTCACATATATGGAAAATGTTGGCATACAGGGTAAAAAATCAAAATGTTAGACTTACATGTATTTTAAGAAATCGACCGAGATTTAAAATTGTCCAGAAGTTCTGTAGAATTTCTAAGAATCCAAAAATGATTTATACCACTACTGTCGTTTGTTGTTCAACGTATTTTCTCATTTATAATAGAACTAAAACATTATGAAATTTAATTTAAGAATAACATAATGACGGGATCTTTTTAAGTACAGAGTCATGTTATAAGAATCAAAGAATTCAAACACCTCTCACGATGTTGCCTTACAATGCAGAAACCATTGATGACATCCTATTTTTGATACACTGATTATGACAATGATGGTGACACCTTAAATCAAAACTCCAATAGGATGAATATAGTCAAGTGATGTTTTTTTGTATCAATCATGTTAATGCTCATTATCAGATTGTGTCATGTAGACAAGCAAATATGATAGAAATGTGCGAGACAAAGAACTGTGTGCTTGCATTGTCCATTTGTGTTAAGTTGTTAATAAAATACAGATGATAACTTTTACAAAATATCAGTACAATTTACAATTTGGACAACATTTAAATTTGTACACAACGTATTTATCATTTATATTAATACACAGAATTGTCCAATGTTTCACACAAGTTTCTATGTATGTTTTATAACAGAATGGAGCCACACCATTATTGATAGCTGCTGACAAGGGATACCTAGATATAGTCCGTTATCTGGTAACAGTCGGTTGTGAAAAGGAACAACGTGCCAAGGTGATTATAAATATTATCTCCGCCATCTGATCATATTTTTGTTAGACAGGTTTAATGGAAAACAAATACTGTTAGAATCAAACAAATAGAGCTAACAATTAAACCGTTTAGCGAATCAGATGATCAACATGATAAAAGTTTAATTTTGTTTTCTATTAAAAAAATTTATATACCTCTGATTTTACCTGGAATTGATGTTATCAATAACTCAGATCTAATATTTGAAAAAAAAAATAATCATAATAAATTATAGATAGCATTATATGAATAGGGATATCATTTCACTTATCTTGACCTACTGCAAATCTATGCATTCTCATTACAATTTTTTTTATAAATTAAAAATCAAATTATTAAAAATGATTTATAATTTAACACAAAAGTTGTTAAAAAGTAAAAACAAATCATGTAGTGTTAAAACGGTTATGGAAAATGATTTTGTCTTAGATCATACAGTATGATTAATGAATTCATACATCCTGAGGACATCCTAAATGTGCACAAGTGATGATTTTATCATATATTCAAAAACCACTGATCGTGAAACCCTAAACTCACAAAACACTGATGGAGACACTCTTCTCACACCAATAATGATCTCAACATCAATCAAACAACTAGTGATGTTGAAAGCCTGAATTCACACACCATTGATGCTGACACCCTAAACTCACACACCTCTAACGGTGACTCCCAGAATTCGTTAACCACTGATGATTAAATTTCTTTAATTCACTCGCCACGGAGGGTGACTCCCTGAATTTGTGGACCACTGATGATGAAATCCCTTTAATTTACACACTATTGACCCTGTTGACGATGACACCTTTTAAATTCACCCACCACTGATGGAAGCATCCTGAATAAACACACCACTGATGACGACAAAAAACCATACAATTCACACGCCACTGTTAATGAAACCGTTCAGAATCACACTCAAATTATGGTGACATCTTAAATTAAAACATCACTGATGGTAAGACCATATCTTCAGACACTTCAGATAATCAAGATAAATTAGTTCACACAACAGTCATATTAACGTGATTAAGGGTGACACCTTAAACTAGCAAAGTCAGGAGCCTCTTACCTTTGTTTGTCTTGTTTTATTTTTAATTTTAGTTTCTTGTGTACTATTTGGAGTTTAGTATGGCGTTCATTATCACTGAACTAGTATATGTCGTGTACAAGTTGCGATTTTGTACAGATTATAACATGTACAATATTTTTGTACATGTTATAATTTGTACAGTGCAAAATTACAAGTTATAACATGTACGAAAGTATGTCATACATGTTATAACATGTACAAAATATTGCTTAAAAATGGTTTTAACTTATACAAAATTTGAAAATAAAAATATTTTTCTATCATTTAAACACATGCCATTAAACTCAATTTTATTTCCTTCATTTGTTTTGTTATTGTCCATTCATATTAGTGTGATACCTTTTTGATACAGTTAATGACCATATAAATAGTTTTTAAAATTACTTAATACCTTAAAGACTTTTAAAATACACATGTTGTCAATAAACATTATTTGGTATTCTTACCTGGTATTCAAACAGAAGACTTAGAAGCAATACTTGAAGCAAGTTCTGTATCCAATATTACTTACAGTGAATAGATATAGAAAGATGTGGTATGAGTACCAATGAGACAACTCTCCATCAAAGTCAAAATTATAAAAGTAAACCATTAAAAGTCAAGGCACGGTCTTCACCATGGAGAATACCCTTTTGCCGAGACAGAACATTATACCAACACAGAAATTGCAACTGACAACAGAATGTCAGAGACGGACATTGTTACTGACATTAACACTAAAACTGATGGTGAATTGAATGGTCATGATTCAGCAGACAACAATGAACAAACTATTGAGTTAGAAACAGAAACAATGATAACTGAATGAAGTAATACAAACACTTGTTGTTTATTAATTATCAGCATGCGTGACATCTACTGGTATACTTCCCCGAAAGAGGGCACTTTCTGGTGCTGAGATTTCTGCTGTCAATACCACTGAGGTTTTATCTGAAATTGCAAATATTGACATCAAGCGTGCACGAAAGAGGACCCTTTCTGGTCAGCAGGTACAATTTGATGCTTTGACAAAAACTAAAAAACTAGAGTAACTGTTCTCTCCGAAGGTGATAAAGTTATCATTCCTATTCCGTCCATTGATATGGGCCCTGCCGATGAGAAAAACACAACAGGTGTGGTGATGAATATGAATGAACATGCCGGCTATAAAATTGGAACTAAAGACTGAGTTGGACATATAAAGGGATACTCCAGTATAAACCAGGTTCAATTTCTTGTAAATGGAACTTTGAATGAGTCTGTAGTCTCAATGAGTGACAAGAATGTGAGAGAGATGGTGCGTCAGATGTCATAAAGTGGAGGGCAAAGTATTGTGCATTCTCAGTGTTAGAAAGGCAGTTGTAAGTCTGGTAGGTGTAAATGTAGAAGAATAAAAGTTTATGTGCAACTGAAAGGTATTACATGTCTCTATTAGCAACAAGTAAACAAAAATGTTTCTTAAATGTATGAAAATGTCGTATGTTATGCATGCTGTAATTAATGTCCCTTCTTTTGCATTTAACCTATTGGTTTTTTTTTTCTTTTTATTATTTGATAAATTTGTTTCGTGAATGTATATTCTGCTTTATTATTATTTTAAAAACTTGTACAGGTTTAAACCATTTTTAAGCAATATTTTGTACATGTTCTGCTGTTGTCTGCTCTATGGTCGGATTGTTGTCTCTTTGACACATTACCCATTTCCTTACTCAATGTTATTAAATCATAATCATGATGCCCTAAAATCAAATACATATGATGATGTAATAGTAAATTTGCAAACCACTGATGGTCACACCATTGATGATGACATGGTAAATCCACAAACCACTGATGGTCACTCCATTGATGATGACATGGTTAAATGGCAAAACACTGATTGTCACACCATTGATGATGACATGGTAAATTCGAAAACCACTGATGGCAACACCATTGATGAGAAAAGGAAAATCCGCAAATCACTGATTGTCACACCATTGATAAGGACACGGTAAATTTGCCAACCACTGATTGCCACACCATTGATGATGACACGGTAAATTTGCCAACCACTGATTGTCACACCATTGATGAAGACATAGTAAATTTGCAAACCACTGATAGACACATCATTGATTGTAACATGGTAAATATACACCCCATTTATGGTGACGTTATGAATTGAAAACCAATGATGGTGACACCTAAACATCAGACATCATCGATGATTTAATCAACAATTAAAATACAACTGATACAAACAGCCTATATCAACGAATGTGGTGACATCCTTAATCTATACACTAGTGATAAAGACAGCTAAATTTCTAACATGATTGATGATGACAAATTGAAATAAAACTCACCTGATGATGAAGCCTTAAATTTTCACACCACAGATGTTGGCATCCCTCATACAAACACTTCTGAAGGGTGAAACCCTGATATATCACATCACTGATAGAAACACGCTCAATCCGATAAACACTAAAGGTAACATGCTGAATTTACATACCACTGACGACAACAGCCAAAATGTAGGCAACACTGATGTGAACATTCTTAATATATAACAGCACTCACGATGACAGTCTCCAATCAAATACCACTGATTCCGACACCATCAATTCAATTAACCACTGATGACTACAACAAAAGTTTGCACATCACTGATGTTGACATCTTAAATTCTAGCATCACCTAATTTTGATAACTTACATTCATACAATATTGATGATAATATACCCTAAATTTAATCTAATGATGACATTCATATTAATATCAAACATCATTTGACTTTTCCCCCCGACTAATGAGCCCGTAAACTAGGTGATCCATAAGTTGCTTCCCTGATGTAACAGGTGATTATTAATAAAATGTGTTTAAAATTTTTAATTTAAATAAAAATTACACATCAGTAATGGTGACACCCTCACTGCACACATCACTGTTAGTGAAACACTTTTAAAGCACAAACATTGAAAGTGAAGCTCATGAAATGGACACAACACTATTTTTTACTTTTATAATTTACGCAACAACTGATAATGACACATTCAATTGATCCACGAACAATGATGATATGCCTTATTGACAGCCAACTGAAAATAACACCTTTAATTCATAAGCCAAATATGCTAAAAAAAAACTGCTTTACACACCATTTATGATTACACCCTCAATTCAAACACCACTAATGATGACGCCTGCTAGTCATCAACCATAATGGTGATAATTTTAATTCACCCACCAGTGATTATGACTCCCTCAATTCGTTCACCATAATATGGTGATATCCCTTATTCCTATACAAATTATTATGACTCATTCAATTCCATTCCTAATCATGGTGATATCACTAAAGAAATACAACTACTGATGACTCCTTCAATTCATCCACCAAAAATGATAATATTCCTAATTATTTGACCACTGATGATTACTCTGTTCATTCATCCCCTAAACTGATGATATAAATTCATCAACTAATAAGGGTGATATCTCGAATGCACACACAACTGACAATGACTGATGATCACTCCATGGTGATATCCCTTTCTCACATACAACTACTGGTGACTCTTTCGATTCATCTAACAATAATGGTGATATCCATAATTCTCAAACAGCATATGATGACTCCTTTCTTTATCAAGCAAACAGATGATATCGTTAATGCACACGCCACTGATGACGACTCTTTCATTCAGCCATCATGAATAGTGATATTCAAAATTATGACTTACTCTATGATGACTCATTCAATTACCCACCAATTATGGTGGCAACTCTAATTCACACACCACAGATAATAATTCCTTCAACTCATTCAATTGTAATGGTTGTATCCTTAATTACCATACAAGATGGGGATATCAATGCTTCAAACACTACTGATGATGACATATTCTAATGCAATTTGGATGTAACAATTTTTTTCATTGGCTAAAAGTTGCCGTCAAATCCACAGTTGACCAGGCGTAACTGAGGAGGGACCCGCCATTTTGAATTGATTGAATTCACAAATGTTCGATTACTACTATATAATCGAAAATAAAACAACACCTACCTCGAATTCGCCGTTTTAATGTAATTTTATCCGAATTTGAAGCGTACAGGTAACGTAATAACCTCCAGCTTGGAAGTTTTCATTTGTATGACGTCACGTTTAGCCATGACGTCTTTGTGCCAAAATCATTCATGAAGTTTTGCGGATTTTTTTCTATTTGTTAAATTAAGACATTTTTCCAAGTTTTATCGTATTTTTTCTTTTTATAATGCATTAGAATCGGAATAACAGTACTGTAGTTGAAGAGTTGCCACCGTCAATTTTGATTTGACGGTCGCAAATCTCCGTTTTACTGTCTCCGCTACGCGTCGCCAGTAAAACTCTATTTGCGACCGTCAAATCTACAATTGACGGTGGCAACTCTTCAACTACAGTACTGTTATTCCTTAATTTGATTTTGCAACCAGTAATGGTGATATCTTCAAATCACACACCAATGATAATGACTCCTTTCGATACATTTATCAACAATGGTAATTTTCATACTTCACACACAACTGATGATGACTTCTTGCATTCACTTACAAATAATGCTAATATTCATTATCATCTCAAGTTGATGATGACTCCCTCAATTGATCCAACAATAATGATGATATCCTTATTCTCAAACAACTTATGATGACTTATTCAATTCTTCAACCAATTCTGGTGACAGCTAATGACTCCTTCAAATCATCTACAAATAAAAGTGATATCCCTAAATTTTCCACGACTTGCGGCTCCTTCAGTTCATCCAGATCTAATTGTGTTATCCCAGATAAGCTCACCACTGATGATGATACCTTCAGTTCATCCAGATATAATTGTGTTATCCCAGATAACCTCACCACTGATGATGATACCTTCAGTTCATCCAGATCTAATTGTGTTATCCCAGATAAGCTCACCACTGATGATGATACCTTCAGTTCACCCAGATCTAATTGTGTTATCCCAGATAAGCTCACCATTGATGATGATACCTTCAATTCATCCAGATATAATTGTGTTATCCCAGATAAGCTCACCACTGATGATGTTACCTTCAATTCATCCATATATAATTGTGTTATCCCAGATACACTCACCACTGATGATGATACCTTCAGTTCATCCAGATATAATTGTGTTATCCCAGATAAGCTCACCACTGATGATGATACCTTCAGTTCATCCAGATATAATTGTGTTATCCCAGATAACCTCACCACTGATGATGATACCTTCAGTTCATCCAGATATAATTGTGTTATCCCAGATAAGCTCACCACTGATGATGATACCTTCAGTTCATCCAGATATAATTGTGTTATCCCAGATAAGCTCACCACTGATGATGATACCTTCAGTTCATCCAGATATAATTGTGTTATCCCAGATAAGCTCACCACTGATGATGATACCTTCAGTTCATCCAGATATAATTGTGTTATCCCTGATAAGCTCACCACTGATGATGATACCTTCAGTTCATCCAGATATAATTGTGTTATCCCAGATAACCTCACCACTGATGATGATACCTCCAGTTCATCCAGATATAATTGTGTTATCCCAGATAACCTCACCACTGATGATGATACCTTCAGTTCATCCAGATATAATTTAACCTCACCACTGATGATGATACCTTCAGTTCATCCAGATATAATTGTGTTATCCCAGATAACCTCACCACTGATGATGATACCTTCAGTTCATCCAGATATAATTGTGTTATCCCAGATAAGCTCACCACTGATGATGATACCTTCAGTTCATCCAGATATAATTGTGTTATCTCAGATAAGCTCACCACTGATGATGATACCTTCAGTTCATCCAGATATAATTTAACCGCACCACTGATGATGATACCTTCAGTTCATCCAGATATAATTGTGTTATCCCAGATAACCTCACCACTGATGATGATACCTTCAGTTCATCCAGATATAATTGTGTTATCCCAGATAAGCTCACCACTGATGATGATACCTTCAGTTCATCCAGATATAATTGTGTTATCCCAGATAAGCTCACCACTGATGATGATACCTTCAGTTCATCCAGATATAATTGTGTTATCCCAGATAAGCTCATCACTGATGATGATACCTTCAGTTCATCCAGATATAATTGTGTTATCCCAGATAAGCTCACCACTGATGATGATAACTTCAGTTCATCCAGATATACTTGTGTTATCCCAGATAACCACACCACTGATGATGATACCTTCAGTTCATCCAGATATAATTGTTTTATCCCAGATAACCTCACCACTGATGATGATACCTTCAGTTCATCCAGATATAATTGTGTTATCCCAGATAACCTCACCACTGATGATGATACCTTCAGTTCATCTACCAATAATACTGATATCCCTTATTCACATAGTTACTATGATGACACCTTCAGTTCATCAACCAATAATGCTGATATCCCTTATTCACATAGTTACTATGATGACGCCTTTAATTCATCAACCAATAATACTGATATCCCTTATTCACATAGTTACTATGATGACACCTTCAGTTCATCAACCAATAATGCTGATATCCCTTATTCACAGAGTTACTATGATGATACCTTCAATTCATCAACCAATAATGCTGATATCCCTTATTCACATAGTTACTATGATGATACCTTCAGTTCATCAACCAATAATGCTGATATCCCTTATTCACATAGTTACTATGATGATACCTTTAATTCATCAACCAATAATACTGATATCCCTTATTCACATAGTTACTATGATGACACCTTCAGTTCATCAACCAATAATGCTGATATCCTTTATTCACATAGTTACTATGATGATACCTTCAATTCATCAACCAATAATACTGATATCCCTTATTCATAGTTACTATGATGATACCTTCAATTCATCAACCAATAATACTGATATCCCTTATTCACATAGTTACTATGATGACACCTTCAGTTCATCAACCAATAATGCTGATATCCCTTATTCACATAGTTACTATGATGATACCTTCAATTCATCAACCAATAATACTGATATCCCTTATTCACATAGTTACTATGATGACACCTTCAATTCATCAACCAATAATACTGATATCCCTTATTCACATAGTTACTATGATGACACCTTCAGTTCATCAACCAATAATGCTGATATCCCTTATTCACATAGTTACTATGATGATACCTTCAGTTCATCAACTAATAATGCTGATATCCCTTATTCACATAGTTACTATGATGACACCTTCAGTTCATCAACCAATAATGCTGATATCCCTTATTCACATAGTTACTATGATGACACCTTCAATTCATCAACCAATAATGCTGATATCCCTTATTCACATAGTTACTATGGTGATACCTTCAATTCATCAACCAATAATACTGATATCCCTTATTCACATATATAGTTACTATGATGACACCTTCAATTCATCAACCAATAAAACTGATATCCCTTATTCACATAGTTACTATGATGACGCCTTCAGTTCATCAACCAATAATGCTGATATCTCTTATTCACATAGTTACTATGATGATACCTTCAATTCATCAACCAATAATACTGATATCCCTTATTCACATAGTTACTATGATGACGCCTTCAATTCATCAACCAATAATGCTGATATCCCTTATTCACATAGTTACTATGGTGACGCCTTTAATTCATCAACCAATAATACTGATATCCCTTATTCACATAGTTACTATGGTGACGCCTTCAGTTCATCAACCAATAATACTGATATCCCTTATTCACATAGTTACTATGATGACGCCTTTAATTCATCTATCCATAACGGTGTTATTCCTAAAATTTACCGCTGATAATGACCACCTTAAGTTATACGTATAACATAACTTTGTCCACTTTATGACATAAGTTTAAATCCAATTTACTCTTGATACATCGTCATGAATCTGTACTACATCTCCAACATTAATCTTCTGTGTATTTCGACCAGTTTATTCGTAATGTTCCCTTAGTGAAGTTAAGTATTCCTGTTTTCAACTTTTAAAAAGTTTTTAAACTTCGATTGTGTAGTCACGGATTAATGCGTTGTTACTTTGGTTCCTGGTTGTAAACTACAATCTTGAAGTCCGTTATACAATATCGTTATGATTCGTGTTCCATATAATAAACGTGACGGTTTGATGGGTTCGTCGTCCGTTGGATCCGATGAAACGTATATCCTATTAATCTGTCCCACAATTCTCAGAACCAAGGTGCTCTTTTTGGGTAAATCAAGTAAGAGTTAAGCTTCTCGGTGATGACTTTGTTGGATGCCCACTTTCTTTTGATCCCACAGCATACATATACGTGTTGTCTGAAATCATTATTGTTGGGAGTGACTTTCTACATGTAAAACGATGAAAGCTAAAGTAAAAGTATTCTGTGATAAATCCTGTACAATTTATAAGTGAACTGCTCTTGTACTAGCACAAGTAAACAGACATATGCTTATTATATTTATGTTTGGGCTTGTATCATATTTTCCCTCCAGTTTATATGATCCGTTCATCCTATATTGACTCTTGAAATTCAAGAGTCTTTCTTACATGGAGGGTAAATTATATGGAATTCCAAATACTGTTTCGATCCCTAACATCACTGAAGAGACATTTATTGTCGAAATTCGGATCTGGTGTACAAAACATATTGACACCTTATGTTTGTGCAGCCAGTTTATTGTTTTCTGTTTAGTATTAAATTGATATTAAGATCCATTTTGTCACATCTTGTGATCAATTTTTTTTGGCAATCGTCAATGGCAGTCAGCAGGGTTAAAGAACATCAGTTGTTCGACCTGTCAAATGCCTTTTGTTTAAATATACTTTTTCACTTTTTTGGTCTTTAGGAATATGTTGCTTGTGCTGTATTTAGACCCTTCTACAACGAAATTTGTTTTACATGCACACGTATAAAAATTGCGGTTTTTTTTCATCGCAATCATAGGTTTGAACTTAGTTTTCAATTTAGACTTGTTTATATATATATAAGTTTACACTCAAAGTAAAGCCAAATAAATTTACACAACACTAATTCTGTCTCTTGAAATTTACTACTGATGATAACACATTAAAGTGATCCACTAATAATGATGATATCTCTTATTCATACCCCACTGAAGATAAAAAGTAAAATAAAATAAAAATATTGAACGCCGAGGAAAAATCTAAAGGGACAGGGCCTAATCTAATGGCAAAATAAAAAGCTCAAACACATCACATGAGTATATAAGAATTGTCATGTTCCTGACTTGGTACTAGCATTTTCTTATGTAGAAAATGATATATTCAACCTCGTTTTAAAACTAACTAAACCTGTTACTTGTATGACAGTCGCATCAAGTTGACAACAATGTATGAACAAAACAAACAGACACAATATGTAAAAATGTCACATATAGGGGTACAACAGGAACACGAACTCCACCAAAAACCGGGGCGATTTCTTGTGCTTCGGAAGGGTAATCAGATTTTGAGTATGATTTGTTACACCTTTAATTTATTAACACACAAATGGGGATAACCCTGTTTCTTACACCACTGATGAAGGTGATATTCCTAATTCCCTCATCACTAATAATGACTCCCACAATTCATCAAACAACAAATGTTTATATATCTTCTTCACATACCGATGGTGAGAACTATTCCAATCCATTCACCAATAACGGTAATATCCATAATTCATACATAACTAATGATGACTCTTTCGATCCATTCAACAATAATGGTGGTATCCATAATTTACATTACACTATTTATGACTCCTTCAAATCATCCACCAATATTATGGTAATATTCCTAATTTGTGACTCCTTGCATTTATCCGTGATATTCCAAATTCTCGTAGGTTGACGATGACTCCACTCCGAATGATGAAAAAAACATTAAATTTACTTGAATTTCATATTTTCTGGAATGATGTTTAGAGGGCTAACGGCTGAATATGACAGTTGTTGTCCATTCGTTTGTTATGTGTTTTGTCATTTGATTTTGCCATGTAATTAGGGATTTCCCGATTTTCCTGTTAGTTCAGTATTTCTGTGATTTTACTTTTTATGATACAAATTTGACATGCTTTTGATTATTATCACATGTCTTTACTTAACGTTATCACATGGAATTCCGATGTTTCGTGTTCAGTAATAAACATAATAAAGTAGGTCTACAGAAACAAACAAAAAATATACTGAAACGGGAAATTGAATATATTGAAAAAAAAATGCAAAAAAATTAAATGATACACTAAATGCATTTTTCAGAGTTTCCAGCATAGTTATGAAAGTTACTTAAAACAATAATGTTTCGATACTCATTGAAGCATATGATAAAAAGATCATAACATGTCATTTTTCATATCAGATGTATTATCCCCTGTATCAATATCAGCATTCGAGCCTTTAGCTATTAGCCTAATAATACATCAGATATGAATAATATTATGTAAGATTTTATATTATCACACCACTGATGAGGACTCCTTCAAATCATCAATCAAAAATGTTGATATCCCTTATTTGCACACCACTGATAACCTTTCCAATGCATAACCAAATAATGGTGATATTAATAATTATTAACCATTATTACAATATGTATAGAAATGCCCATGCTTTATAAAAGTAAAATTTCGACAACTGCTCATTATGAACGGAGAAATTGCTACAGCCAGTCATTACGAAATCTCAGTCATGCATTACGTAATCACACCCGTGCATTACGAAATCACAGTCATACATTACGAACAGATGAAACAGGACATCGATGAAATCAAAATGTCGTTTATTTCTTAAAATAAGTGTGACAGTTTTTTTTTATATTTTTTTAAACCTTAATATCATAAAAACAAGTTTCAATGATGCGCAGTGTTTTGTAACGACTTGAAACGGAAATATTTCACAGACTTTTTCGGGTACGACTTTCAATTATTATCACTGTTTCTATTGTTCAATCCTCAGAATGCAGACTACTCAGGGCCATTACCACCATCTTTGGCTATAATTAATACCTCGGGCATGTTACAGGGCCAATATGAAAAAGTTCATACATTAATACTATATTAACATACAACTGATTGTATCTTCTTCTAATCATTCAACCATAACGGCGATATTCATTATTCGTCAATTAATAATGCTGCACAGAAAAGCAACAGGGATATTCTCCTTTATCTGATCACTAACACTAACTATGGCATCTCATATTATAGGATTTTGTTTATTTGTTATACAATTATATAAAGCATATACTTACTGATGTGACCAGTCATTTTTAATAAAGTTTTACATCTTTTTTTAAACTTAATATCATAAAAAAAGTTTAAATGTGTGAACCCTTTATATTCACACACCACTGATGGCAAGCCACTTTCAATTAACACTCCAATGATGGTGATATCTTAAAAACAAACATCAATGATAAAGACAATATAATATAACACATACTATACCGTTATATCTCTGCTTCAAATATCTTAATAGTGACACCTGATACTAAAACGACCTAGATAATCAAGACCAATGAATTAACACACCTCTTATATAAAAAAGTGTGTATACAATGACTTTTCATAGTTTTTACTATAAATAAACACCAATGATAATACATTAAATTAACACACCACTGATTATCACAACTTGAATTACAACATCACTGAATTTGACGCCTTTAAATCTGGAATTTATTAAGATGATGCCATAACTTCATATACTCCTAATTTTGACACCTTTGAAATATACGTTAGTGATGATAATGTTCTTAATGCACAAACCTGTCATAATGAAGAACACCCACAACTGATGGTCACACCATGATAATTTGCACACCACTGATGAACACAACATTGGTGATGACATGGTAAATTTGCAAACCCCTGATTGTGACACCACTGATGATGACATGGTTAAATGGCAAACAACTGAAAAACTTTGATATATTACACGACTGATGATAAAATGCTTAATCCAATCAACACTAATGGCATAAACTCTATATGCTCACACCACAAACGACAACAACCAAAATGTAGACACAATTCATGTTACCACCCTTAATAACACCATTGATTATGAAGATCTAAAATCAATCACCACTGAATGTAGCGTCATAAACACTTAACCACTGATGATTCAATCAAATGTTACAAACCACTGATGTTGACATATTATCAAGCACCACTTATGTTGATACCTTAAATTTACACAATACTGATTTCACCCTATATTTAACACATATAATAATGACATCCTATAATTTCACATATTAGTAATGGTGACACTCTTAATACACACACCATTGATAGTGAAACACTTCTAATTTCACAGACCATTGACAATGTAGAGAAATAAATTCACACAACACTAATTTTTTACACTTAATATTTACACAACAAAAGGAAAATCACAAAGTAACTGAACATTGATGAACATTGATGAACATTGAATCGGAAAGTCTATAAACACATGGCGAAATCAAATAACTAAACATATCAAACAAATGGACAATAACTGTCATATTACTGACTAGGTACTGGTATTTTCAAATGTAGATAATGGTGGATTGAACCTGGTTTTATAGCACTTAACCTCTCAATTTTACAACATTCTCATCAAATTCCGTTATATTTACAACAATGCGTGAAAAAAAACAAACAAAATAAATAAAATAGTCAAAATATGGGAACAGCAGTCATCGCTGTGTTGCAACAAACGATTTTACAAAAAAAGCACACATTCATCTATCAAATTAAAAACACATTCATTGCTTCGAGTATCTGACGTCAGAAAATTTATACGTCACATATAACGTATGTTAGAAGAAATTTTGTCGTTCAATGTTTACACAAAACAATTTTATAACTGCACATGGGAAATGTTGGCATACTGGGTAAAAATTCAAAATGTTAGAATTATTTTAAGTAATCAACCGAGATTTCCAATTGTCCAGAAATTCTGTAGAATTTCTAAGAATCCAAAAATGGTTAATACCACTGCTCGATAAAACTTATTTGTTGTTCAACGTATTTTCTCATTTATAATACAACTGAAACATAATGACATTTAATTTAAGAATAGCATAATGAATGGATCTTTCTGCTCAGACACGGGTGACGTTTTACAAATTGTGAGTAGGAGCACACTTTTGAATATCGAATAAGTTAGGCAATGAATATCCCATATGCAGCTGAAGTTGATATATTGCTACTAAGGTGGTGATGATGACACATAAATCTGATCCACTAATAGTAATATTCAACTATCCCACTTACTGTAGAAAACACCTTCAATTCAAACACCACTGAAATAGACTCCATTAATTCATCCATTTATAATGGTGTTAACCCTCCTTCAAACACCAATGAAAATTACACCCTCAATTCAAACACCACTGATATAGACTCCTTCAATTCATCCACCAAATAATGGTGACATCCTTTATTCACACATTACTTATAATGACACCCTGAATAGAAACACCTCTCACGATGTTGCCTTACAATGCATAAACCATTGATGACATCCTATTTTTGATACACTGATTATGACACTGATGGTGACACCTTAAATCAAAACTCCAATAGGATGAATATAGTCAAGTGATGTTTTTTTTGGATCAATCATGTCAATGCTCAATATCAGATTGTGTCATGTAGACAAGCAAATATGATAGAAATGTGCGAAACAAAGAACTGTGTGCTTGCATCGTCCATTTGTGTTAAGTGGTTTATAAAGTACAGATAATAACTTTTACAAAATATCAGTACAATTTATAATTTGGACAACATTAAAATGTGTACACAACGTATTTATCATTTTTATTTATATACACAATTGTCCAATGTTTAACACAAGTTTTTATGTCTGTTTTATTACAGGCCGGAGGCACACCATTATTGTATGCTGCTTACAATGGACACCTAGATACAGTCAAATATCTGGTAACAGTCGGCTGTGACAAGGAAACAAGTGACAAGGTGATTATAGATATTATCTCCGCAGTCTGATCATATTTCTGTTAGTCAAACAGGTTTAATGGAAAACAAATACTGTTAAAATTAAACAAATAGTGTTAACAACTGAATCGTCTAGCGAATCAGATGATCAACATGATCAAGGTTTAATATTGTTTTCTACCAAAATTTTTGTAAACCTCTGATTTTACCTGGAGTTGATATTATATTAATAACTCAGATCTAATATTTAAAAAAAAAATAATAAAAATATATTATAGATAGAATTATATGAATAGGGATATCATTTCACTTATTTAGACCTACTGCATTCTAGTTACAATTTTTTTTTAGATTAAAAATTAAATTATTACAAATGTTTTATAATTTAAAACAAAAGTTGTATATTTCATAAGTTAAAAAAAATCATGTAGTGTTAAAACGGTTATGGAAAATGATTTTGTCTTAAATTATAGAATATGATTAATGAACTCATACATCCTACCTGAGGACATCCTAAATTTGCACAAGTGATGATTTTATCATATATTCAAACACCACTGATGGTGAAACCTTAAACTCACCCAACACTGATGGAGACACTTTTCATTCTCACACCAATAATGATCACAACCTCAATCAAACAACTAGTGACGTTGAAAGCCTGAATTCACACACCATTGATGCTGACACCCTAAACTCACACACCTCTAACGGTGACTCCCAGAATTCATTAACCACTAATAATGAAATTCCTTTAATTCACTCACCACTGACGGTGACTCCTTGAATTCGTTGACCACTGATCATTGATGATGAAATCCCTTTAATTTACACACTATTGACCATGTTGACGGTGACACCTTTAAAATTCACCCACCACTGATGGAAGCATCCTCAATTCACACACCACTGATGGCGACAAAAACCCATACAATTCACACATCACTGTTAATGAAACCGTTCAGAATCACACTCAAATTATGGTGACATCTTAAATTAAAACATCACTGATGGTAAGACCATATATTCAGACACTTCAGATAATCATGATAAATTAATTCACAAAACAGTCATATTAACGTGATTAAGGGTGACCCTTAAACTAGCAAAGTGAGTATGATGATGTCCTAAATTCATGAACGTCTGATGGAGACAACTGTAAACATTGTAGCAATTTTACACCTGTCCAAAGTCAGGAGCCTCTGGCCTCTGTTAATTTTGTATTAAATTTAATTTTAGTTTCTTGTGTACAATTTGGAGTTTAGTATGGTGTTCATTATCACTGAACTAGTATATATATTTGTTTATGAGCCAGTTGAAGGATGTCTCCGGGTGCGGGAATTTCTCGCTGCATTAAAGACCTGTAGGTGACCTCCTGCTGTTGTCTGCTCTATGGTCGGGTTGTTATCTCTTTGACACATTCCCCATTTCCATTCTCAATTTTATTAGATCATAATCATGATGCCCTAAAATCAAATACATGTGATGATGATATGGTAAATTTGCAAACCACTGATGGTCACACCATTGATGATGACATAGTAAATTTGCAAACCACTGATAGACACATCATTGATTGTGACATGGTAAATAAACACCCCATTTATGGTGACATTATGAATTGACAACCAATGATGGTGACACCTAAACATTAGACATCATCGATGAATAAATCAAAAATTTAAAAAAACACTGATACAAACAGCCTATATCAGCGAATGTTGTGACAACCTTAATTTATACACTAGTGATAAAAACATCTTAATTTCTAACATCATTGATGATTACAAATTAAAATAAAACTCACCTGATGATAACGCCTTAAATGTTCACACCACTGATGTTGGAATCCCTCATACAACATGTACAAACACTTCTGAAGGGTGAAACCGTGATATATCACACGACTGATAGCAACACACTAAATCCAATCAACACTAAAGGTAACATGCTGAATTTACATACCACTGACGACAACAACCAAAATGTAGGCAACACTGATGTGAACACCCTAAATATATAACAGCATTCACGATGACACTCAATTAACCACTGATGACTACAACGAAAGTTTGCACATCATTGATGTTGACATCTTAAATTCTAGCATCACCTAATGTTGATAACTTACATTCATACAATATTGATGATAATATACCCTACATTTAATCTAATGATGACATTCATATTAATATCAAACATCATTTGCCTTTTCCTTGACCAATGAGCCCGTAAACATAGGTGATCCCTTAGTTGCTTCCTTGGGCAATTTAGGGTTGATGTAACAGGTGATTATTAATAAAATATGTTTAAAAAATTTAATTAAAAACAATATATATCCCACATCAGTAATAACATTAACGGTACCGTTGACACCTTTACTGCATACATCACTGATAGTGAAACACTTTTAAAGCACAAACATTGAAAGTAAAGCTGATGAAATGGACACAACACCATTTTTTACTTTTATAATTTACACAACAACTGATAATGACACATTCAATTGATCCACGAACAATAAGGATATGCCTTATTGACATCCAACTGAAAATAACACCTTTAATTCATTAGCCAAATATGATAATAAAAAAAATGCTTTACACACCATTTTTGATGACACTCTCAATTCAAACACTACTACTGATGACGCCTGCAATTTATCAACCATAATGGTGATAATTTTAATTCACCCACCAATGATCATCACTCCCTCAATTCGTTCACCAACATATGGTGATATCCCTTATTCCCATACAAATCGTTTTTACCCATTCAATTCCATTCCCAATCATGGTGATATCACTAATAAAATACAACTACTGATGACTCCTTCAATTCTTCCACCAATAATGATAATATTACTAATTATTTGACCACTGATGGTTACTCCTTTCATTTATCCCCCTAAACTAATGATATTAATTCATCAACTAATAATGGTGATATCTCGAATGCACACACAACTGACAATGACTGATGATCACTCAATGGTGATATCCCTTTCTCACATACAACTACTGGTGACTCTTTCGATTCTTCTAACAATAATGGTGATATCCATAATTTACATTCCACTGTAATGACTCCTTTATATCATCAACCAATAATATTTCTAATTCTTGCACCAAATGACTCCTTTTATTCATCTAGGATATTCCTATATCTCTCAGGTTTATGATAGCTTTCTCCATTCATCCACCAAAAATGATGACACATGTATCCTCATTTCACACACCACTGAAATGACTCCTTTCATCCATCCACAAATAATGCTGATATCCATTTTCAACACGTAGTTGATATGGACTCTCAATTCAGACAAGACCAATGTTGATATCCGTAATTCTCAAACAACATATGATGACTCCTTACTTTATCAATCAAAAAAAATGATATATTTAATGCACACGCAACTGATGATGACTCTTTTGATTCAACCATCATGAATGGTGATATTCAAAATTATGACTTACTCTATGATGACTCATTCAATTATCCATCAATTATGGTGGTAACTCTAATTCACACACAACAGATAATAATTCCTTCAATTCATTCAATTGTAATGGTTGTATCCTTAATTCTCATACAAGATGGGGATATCAATGCTTCAAACACTACTTATGATGACATATTTGGTTTAGCAACCAGTAATGGTGATATCTTCAAATCACACACCAATGATAATGACTCCTTTCGATACATTTATCAACAATGGTAATTTTCAAACTTCACACACCACTGATGATAACTCCTTGCATTCCCTTACATATAATGCTGATATTTATTATTATCTCAGGTTGATGATGACTCCCTCAATTGATCCAACAATAATGATGATATCCTTATGTTACACACCAATGGTAATAACTCCTATATTCCATCCATCAATAATGGTGATATCCCTTATGATCAAACAATTTATGATGACTACTTCAATTCTTCGACCAATTATGGTAACAGCTTATGACTCCTTCAAATCATCTACCAATAAAAGTGATATCCATACATTTTCAACGACTTGCGGCTCCTTCCATTCATCCAGTTATAATTGTGTTATCCGAGATAAGCTCACCACCGATAATGATACCTTCAATTCATCCAGATATAATTGTGTTATCCGAGATAAGCTCACCACTGATGATGATACCTTCCATTCATCCAGATATAATTGTGTTATCCCAGATAAGCTCACCACTGATGATGATACCTTCAATTCATCCAGATATAATTGTGTTATCCCAGATAAGCTCACCACTGATGATGATACCTTCCATTCATCCAGATATAATTGTGTTATCCCAGATAAGCTCACCACTGATGATGATACCTTCAATTCATCCAGATATAATTGTGTTATCCCAGATAAGCTCACCACTGATGATGATACCTTCAATTCATCCAGATATAATTGTGTTATCCCAGATAAGCTCACCACTGATGATGATACCTTCAGTTCATCCAGATATAATTGTGTTATCCCAGATAACATCACCACTGATGATGATACCTTCAGTTCATCCAGATATAATTGTGTTATCCCAGATAAGCTCACCACTAATGATGATACCTTCAATTCATCCAGATATAATTGTGTTATCCCAGATAAGCTCATCACTGATGATGATACCTTCAATTCATCCAGATATAATTGTGTTGTCCCAGATAAGCTCACCACTGATGATGATACCTTCAATTCATCCAGACATAATTGTGTTGTCCCAGATAAGCTCACCACTGATGATGATACCTTCAGTTCACCCAGACATAATTGTGTTATCCCAGATAAGCTCACCACTGATGATGATACCTTCAGTTCATCCAGATATAATTGTGTTATCCCAGATAAGCTCACCACTGATGATGATACCTTCAGTTCACCCAGACATAATTGTGTTATCCCAGATAAGCACACCACTGATGATGATACCAGTTCATCAACCAATAATGATGATATCCCTTATTCATATAGTTACTATGATGCCACCTTTAATTTATCCATCCATAACGGTGTTATTCCTAAAATTTACCACTGATAATGACAACCTTAAGTTATACGTTTAACATAATTTTTTCCACTTTATGACATAAGTTTAAGATCATTTTACTCTTGATACATCGTCATGAATCGGTACTACATCTCCGACATTAATCTTCTATGTATTTCGACCAGTTTATTCGTAATGTTCCCTTAGTGAAGTTAAGTACTCCTGTTTCCAACTTTAAAGAAGTTTTTAAACTTCGATTGTCTAGTCACGGATTTATGCGTTGTTACTTTGGTTCCTGGTTGTAAACTTCAATCTTGAAGTCCGTTATACAATAGCGTTCTGATTCGTGTTCCATAAAATAAAAGTGACGTTTTGAGGGGTTCGTCGTCCGTTGGATCCGATGAAACGTATATCCTATTAATCTGTCCCACAATTCTCAGAACCGAGGTGCTCTTTTCGGGTAAATCAAGTTGTTCCAGAGTTAAGCTTCTAGGTGATGACTTTGTTGAATGCCCACTTTTTTTTTTATCCCGCAACATACGTAGACGTATTGTCTGAAATCATCACTGTTGAGAGTGACTTTCTACATGTAAAACGACGAAAGCTAAAATAAAAGTATTCTGTGATAAATCCTGTACAATTCATAAGTGAACTGCTCTTGTACTAGCACAAGTAAACATACATATGTTTACAAATATGTTTGGGCTTGTATCATATTTTCCCTCCGGTTTATATGATTCGTTCATCTTATATTGACTCTTGAAATTCAGGAGTCTTTCATAACTTGAGGGTAAATTATATGGACTTACAAATACCGTTTCGAACACTAACATCACTGAAGAGACATTTATTGTCGAAATCCGGAACTGGTGTACAAAAAAATATTGACACCTTATGTTTGTGGCATAACATCTTAGCCACGAGTTTATTGTTTTCTGTTTAGTACTAAATTGATATTAAGATCCATTTTGTTACATCTTGTGATCAATTTTATTTGGCAATCGCAAATGGCAGTCAGCAGGGTTAAAGAACATCAGTTTTTCGACCTGTTAGTCAAATGCGTTTTGTTTAAATGTACTATTTTACTTTTTGGGTCTTTTACAACGAAATTTGTTTTACATCCACACGTGAATGAGGTTTTTATCCAAAACAATCATAGGTTTAAACGTAGTTTTTAATTTAGACTTGTTTATGTATATAAGTTTACACTAAAAGTAAAGCCTAATAAATTTACACAACACTAATTCTGTCTCTTGAAATTAACACTACTGATGATAACACATTCAAGTGATCCACTAAAAATGATGATTTCCCTTATTTCCACCCCACTGAAGATAAAAAGTAAAATAAAATAAAAATACTGAACTCCGAGGAAAAATCTAAAGGAACAGGGCCTAATCTAATGGCAAAATTAAAAGCTCAAACACATCAAATGAATATATAAGAATTGTCATGTTCCTGACTTGGTACTAGCATTTTCTTATGTAGAAAATGATATATTCAACCTCGTTTTAAAGCTAACTAAACCTATTACTTGTATAACAGTCGCATCAAGTTGACAACAATGGATGAACAAAACAAACAGACACAATATGTAATAATATCACAAATAGGGGTACAGCAGGAACACGAACCCCACCAAAAACCTGGGTGATTTCATGTGCTTCGGAAGGGTGAGCAGATCCTGCTTATGATTTGTTACACCTTTAATTTATTAACACAAAAATGGTGAAAACACTGTTTCTTAAACCACTGATAATAGTGATATTCCTAATTCCCACACCACTAAGAATGACTCCCGCAATTCATCAAACAACAAATGTTAATATCTCTTATTCACATACCGATGGTGATAACTATTCCAATCCATTTACCAATAACGGTGATATCCATAATTCACATACAACTAATGATGACTCTTTCGATGCATTCACCAATAATGGTGATATCCATAATTCACATTACACTGTGTATGACTCCTTCAATGCATCCACCAATAATGGTAATATTCTTAATTTGTGACTCCTTGCATTTATCCGTGATATTCCTAATTCTCGCAGGTTGACGATGACTCCACTCCAAATGATGAAAAAACATTAAATTTACTTGAATTTCATATTTTCTGGAATGGTGTTTAGAGGGCTAATGGCTGAATATGACAGTTGTTGTCCATTCGTTTTTTATGTGTTTTGTCATTTGATTTTGCCATGTGATTAGGGACTTCCCGATTTTCCTCTTAGTTCAGTATTTCTGCGATTTTACTTTTTATGATACAAATTTTACATGCTTTTGACTATTATCACATGCCTTTCCTTAACCTTATCACATGGAATTCCCATGTTACGTTTTCAGTAATAAACATAATAAAGAAGTTCTACAGAAACAAACATAAAATATACTGAAACAGGAAATTGAATATATTGAAAAAAAATGCCAAAAATAAATAATACACTAAATGCATTTTTCAGAGTTTCCAGCAAAGTTATGAAAGTTACTTAAAAAAATATTGTTTTGATACTCATTGAAGCATATGATAAAAAGATCATAACATGTCATTTTTCATATCAGATGTATTACCAGCCCTGTATAAATATTAGCATTCGAGCCTTTAGCTCTTAGGCTGATAATACATCCGATATGAATAATCCTATTTATACTGCACTCGTTCTATTTGAGCAGTCAAAATGCGTTGACTGTATATTTCTATGTCATATACAGTCACTGACCCGATATCACTTTTCCTCATGAATATTTAAATAGAAGTTGCCGAAATTAATATTTAATTATTCATACGACCTCTTCAACCTGTTCTTGTTTCCAATGCATACAACGATGCGTGAAAATGCGTGGAAAAATATATTTCATTTGTTAATATTTTTGTTTGCAACCTATAAATCATTATGTTTTATGCTTATGATTGATATTTTAGTCCATACTCAAACGATTTTGTTCACAATCGAGTGTGGGTTTCAACAAGTAAATGTACATTTATTGTGATGTATATTTCTCCGCGAGCATGATATGAGGCCTTTTTAAAGGTGGATCCCTCCAATATTTAAATCATATAAATAGCCTGAACGCATTAAACAACAAATAATAATGTTTTTTTTATATTGCAGTATAAAGACAATAATAGTGCATTGACTTGACATATCAACGATATAAGGATTCGGCCCGAAACTGGGAAATAGCTCGGTACAGCCTCGCATTTCCCCGTTTCTAAGCCTCATCCTTATATCGTTGACAAGTCAATGCACTATTATTGTCTATGTAAGATTTTATATTATCACACCACTGATAATGACTCCTTCAAGTCATCAATCAATAATGTTGATATCCCTTATTTGCACACCACTGACAACCTTTCCAATACATAACCCAATAATGGTGATATTAATAATTATTAACCATTATTACAATATGTATAGAAATGCCCATGCTTTATAAAAGTAAAATTTCGACAACTGCTGATTATGAACGGAGAAATTGCTACAGCCAGTCATTACGAAAGTTCATTCATGCATTACGTAATCACACCCGTACATTACGAAATCAGTCATGCATTATGAACAGATGAAACAAGACATCGATTAAATCAAAATGTCGTTTATTTCTCAAAATATATGTGACAGTTTTTGTTTTTTTTTGTTTTTTTTAAACTTAATATCATAAAAACAAGTTTAAATGATGCGCAGTGTTTTGTAACGACTTGAAACGGAAATATTTCACAGACTTTTTCGGGTACGACTTTCGATTATTATCACTGTTTCCTTTCTATTTTTCAATTCTCAGAGACTACTTAGGATCATTACAACCATCCTTAGCTATTATTAATACCTCGGGCATGTCACAGGGCCAATATGAAAAAGTCCATACATTAATACTATATTAACATACAACTGATTGTAACTTCTTCAATTCATTCGACCATAACGGCGATATTCCTTATTCGTCAATTAATAATGCTGCACAGAAAATCAACACGGATATTCTCCTTTATCTGATCACTAGCGCTAGCTATGACATCTCACAACAAAGCATTTTGTTTATTTGTTATAAAATTATATAAAGAATATACTTACTGGTGTGACCGGTCATTTTTATTCAAGTTTTACATCTTATTCATTTGATATGCAATGTATATATTTTACCTATATTTTTTCAACAATGTCCAGTTCATGACACAAGTGTTGATGAATGTTATATAATTATATTACAGAATGGAGCCACACCATTAATGCAGGCTGCCGGCAGAGGACACCTGGATGTTGTATGTTACCTGGCCAGTATTGGATGTAATATACTCGCCAAATCCAAGGTAACGAAATATATATCTCCTGTTTAGTTGTATCCCTGTTTATATTCAATAATTTAATCCGTCAGGTTTATCTTATAGTTTGTTTATATGTGTTTTACATTGTCGTTTGGTTTTGCACTTTAGTGTTTCTATATTTTCGTTGATTTACTCTTATATTTGATGTGTTTTCCTTAGTGGTAGTTTTTATCCCCGATTTGTTTTCTGTCAATCGATTTATGACTTTCGAACAGTGGTATATTATATATGCCTTTATTTAATACACAACGCAATTTGTAAAGTTGTATACAATTGAATATCATGTTACTCGCACTGAGAAAGGCTTCAAAGTGCGTTTATAATAATGGGCAGCTGATAGTAATCAAACATATCTTTCTTAATCCATTGATATAAGTAGTTCTTTTTCAATGTTTTATGTCATAGAAAATAATTTGTTTTGTATCATGACATTTCTGATGGAAGTTTGGATTTCGACGTGTTTACCACTCATTCTTTTCTGATATATATGTGTCTTGTTTTTAATTAATTACACAATATTGTCCAGTGTGGCAAAGTTAAGGAAAATGTTGATATTACAGATGTCAGTAACATTGTAAAATTTTGTGTATTTTGTTAATATTAATTACGCAATAGTGTCCAGTGTTGCACAGGATATGCATATGTTGATATTACAGTTGTCAATAAAATTGTAACATTTTGTTGACATTAATTACGCAATATTGTCTAGATCATCACTTTAAATTAATAGACTCAATTTTGATATAATAGAACGGATCAACAGCATTACATTTGGCTGCTAAATATGGAAATCTACGTGTCACCAAATGGTTAATTGAGGAAGGAGGAATCAGTCCACTGGATAAAACAGATAAGGTAACATTTAAAATTATATACTAAGTGTTAATTTATCAGTGAAAAGCTATTTTGAATACTTATATAGGATTTGTTGATGTAATTTAATTCTTGTCTATATTCAATTCTGAGGATTTTTTTTTTTTATTTATATTTTTGACAAAACAAACTACGGACAAACGTTTCTATTTGTCTAATAAGATTGTTGAAACGCCGTGTTACACCTAAACATAACCATAATAAGTATATACAAATACATAGCCACTATTTCAAATAACATAAACCAGGTGCTACAAAAACCAACTTCCTATATTGTACTGATATATAAACATTAAAAATAAAATACTAAGCATTCAAATGCATGAGCAACCACCGGAATAAACCTAATAAGCAGAAACCAACATTCAGGCTCTACTGATATAATCAACAATATATCAAATACTAAAGAAACAAACACCTAACATGATAAACTACAAATATGTTAACAGCAATTTACATTAACGACATCGATAATGTTTTAAATAAACACACACATAACAGTTGCCAAATCCAAATATTAAAGACACACTACTTTTAATAGAAATAATAAAATACAAATTCACCATTATAACATATGACAGTAGACAGATACAGAAAACTACAACTAGACATTAAAGACAAATGACTTACCAACACGGATTAAGATACAAAGTCTCCAATCAAACTCATTTCGTTATATAGAAAAAAATATGTATAATAACAAATCACTACATAGCCATTGATATGTTAATGCTGTTGTAAATTTCACCGAAATGGTAAATTGTTTTACTGATTGTGTTATAATTGATGTTTATCATTGTATGTTAATCTTGTAATACACTCAATTATGACCAGAGCGTTTCTTTATATAAAATCCGGAAATTAAGAAATTCAGGGCAGTCATCAGGCATTAACAGCAACCATGCAGACACCAATTTGAAAGAAACAAACCCATTCATCACTCCAAAAAATCACATCCCAAATAAAATATTTGACGACCACCCAGACTTGAGCAACTAGCTTTTACTTAAACACTGATTGTGAAAACAGCAAAAAACTAAAGGGTCATCAGTCGGGCATATGGCATCATTCAGAAACCAATTAAAACTTACTATTAAGACTTATAATAAACCATCACCCATTGAAAACACAGTCACAAACCAAACACTTAACAGTTAGTAGGCAACTCAACAAGAATTATTAAACACACTGTGAAGACAAATGTCAAAAATTTTCAATGCTGAAAACTTAGTACTGCTGTAACATGTCACAATTCAAACAAATTTTACAGTCAGACATTACTTATAATCAGTTTAACACGTTTAACCCTTACTTTAAAGACACAACCACAAAGTGTCCACCCCTTACGTATATGTCAAACATACACACGATAGCCATCAACTAATGCTACACTTATAGCATAAATTCATTCGTATGTCATCATAAATAACACATGTACCGTCACAAATCAAGCATATGATCGGTAACAAAAACAATCAACAACTATTTGAAAGTAAATATAAAGATAATGTTCCCTATCAATTACATGATAACTACCAAGCACTACAACAGGCAACACTCATTTGACAATTATTTAAAAAAGAGTCACCAATCAAACAGATGATAACTTCTATGCAAGTTAAAATCCTACAGCAATTAACATGAACAGGACAGTCATCATAATATATATCAACAATCAGAAGATACTTACTGTAAATACACAGCCAACACCTTATACTTACACAAGATAGCAAAATGAACTACTAAGAAGCATTATAGACTTTTTAGTAGAACCATAAGGCATATCCAACTGTCGACCGACAACTTACGGTCACTTAGTATCACATTTCAACTATCAGGAACAGTCAACAACATACAACCACTTGGGACTAACTCTTAATACAAAGTCAACAATTTAATAACTCACTTATCAAACACAAAACATAAATAATGTATTTCTAACAACCAATCATATACTAAGACATAAATAATGTATTTCTTACAACCAATCACATACTAAGACATAAATAAGGTATTTCTTACAACCAATTATATACTAATGCGGGGTTCACACATTGCCGATTATTGCTCCCGTTTGAGATCAGACAGCGATACGACATGAAAAGTGAAAAAGTCGGATTAGTATCCTCAATTTTCTGGAATGTCCTATTATTGTCTGAACGCAGTCGTTTTAGTTCGTAACAGATTCCTACTGGTCGGGAAGGGTCCGAATAGTTCGGCAAAGCACCCCGACAGTTAGGTGCGTCCCGTAACATTCGGGGAAACTCAGCCGATTTTGTCTAGTCGGATTACAATCGTGCCTATGTCGTGACAGATTCTGCTGTATCGGATCGAATTCCTAACAATGTTCTGTGTATTCGGGACGGTGTCCTGTGGAACGGGAATGATCTGGAGAAGTCCCGACAATAACAGAATACAATACGACTGAGACCAGACAAAGCCGTTTGCAATGCGATAGAGCGGACCGTGATAGGATTACGTTCCGACATTTCCTGATCATCCCGATTATGCCGACAGTTTTCGAACGGATAACTTCCGTCAGCGTCGGTTCACTGTCTTGTCACTATCTGATCTCTGTCGGATTACATTCGGTAGAATCGGGACGCAGTCGTGACAGACTCGGTCGAATTTTACCTGGCGAAAGATACAAATCGAATTTCCATCCACGATTCACAGGATCTTGATCAGATTTTTGACAAATTTTAATCGGGAATGGTCCTGTCAAGGACGGCAGTAAAAATCGTGAATGTGTGACCCCAGCTTAAGACACAAGACATGAATAAGGTATTTCTAACAACCAATCATATACTAAGACATAAATTAGGTATTTCTTACAACCAATTATATACTAAGACACAAGACATAAATAAGGTATTTCTAACAACCAATCATATACTAAGAAACTTCTTCCAACAATAACAGCAATCAATTAGAGATCAAACAGATATAAGTTATTCCCTACTTATACATCCCGTCAATGTGTTTGTATTGTCTTTCATTTTTTGTTGGTGTGTTTTGTATATACGACTTTTTGTATTTCTTTGGTTCTTATAACGTGACTCTGTACTTTAAAAGATCCCGTCAGTATGATATGGTTCTTTTTTATGTCATTATGATATATTTCTATTATGAATTACAAAATACGTTGAACCACAAACGTCAAAATCATTCAATTGCGTAGTGGAATTAACTATTTGTGGATTTTTATAAATTCTATATAACTTTTGGCCTATTTTAAATCTCGGTCTATTTCTGAAATTTATTCTAACTTACTTTTGATTTTTTAACCCTGTATGCTAGCATTTCTATGTGAAATTTTTGTATGTACATTGAACGACAAACATTTGTGACGTATAAAATTTTCTGACGTCAGACACGCGTATTAATGAATGTGTTTGTAGATAGATGTTTTTGTGTTTTGTTAAATTGTTCCTTTTAAAATTGTTACACGATGATGACTGCAGTACCCATATTTTAAAATTGAGAATGGAAATGGGGAATGTGTCAAAGAGACAACCCGACCATATAGCAGACATTAGCAAAAGGTTACCACCAGGTCTTCAATGCAGCGATAAATTCCCGAACCCGGAGGCGTCCTTCGGCTGGCCCCTAAACAAATATATATAATAGTTCAGTGATAATGAACGCCATACTAAACTCCAAAGTGTACAGAAGAAACTAAAATTTAAGATAATACAAGACTAACAAAGCCCATAGGCTCCTGACTTGGGACAGGCGCAAAATTGCTGCGGGGTTAAACAAGTTGATGAGATCTCAACCCTCCCCCTATACCTCTAGGTAATGCAGAAAAGTAAACGCATAACAATACGCACATTAAAATTCAGTTCAAGCGAAGTCTGAGTCTGATGTCAGAAGATGTAACCACAGAAAATAAACAAAATGACAATTATAATACATAAATAACATCAGACTACTAGCAGTTAACTGACATGCCAGCTCCAGACTTCACTTAAACTGATTGATTATGTCTTCATCATATGAATATCAGGCACAATCCTTCCCGTGAGAGGTTTAGTATCATACCATCATAACATATATGAGAAGAACATAACCCGTGTCATCCCAACAACTGGTTTTTAAATAAATGAGTTCAGTTCCGATGCAAAGACCCTATAAGTGAATTGATATTAACGCCAAAATATGCAATATTCAATGACCTGACAACCGTATCGTAACTATATCCCTTCTTAATAAGTCTATTTTAATGTTTTGTTAGCTTCTGAGGTGAATACTGACATTTTTGTGCTTTATAAAGAATATTTCCATAAAATATTGGATGTGAAATACCTGAACGTATAAAAAGTCTGCATGTTGAGCTATATTTACGAATGATGACCATATACCGATGATAAAATTAAGTAAATGTTTTGACTAGTTTGGGATATCAAAAACCCTGGTGCAATAATTTGTCAGTAAGACACAAATTTCTCTCATTAAAATATAAAACATTGTTACATACACGAGCGAATCTTGATTTTCCTCTGAGTTCAGTATTTTTGATATTTTACATTTTTTCCCCAATATCAAATTGAAATAATTTATGAAGACAGACTAACAACTAAGAAATATTTATTGGGCACATTTCACCCATCACAAACAATTGTTTTCCCTAAAACGAACAACTTGCTACGTCAAATTAAACAAATGAAGACAGACTAACAACTAAGAACTATTTTTTGGGCACATTTCACCCATCAGGAACAACTAACACACAATTATTTTACCTAAAACAAACAACTTGCTACGTCAAATTAAACACATGACACCAAACAGGCATTATAATAACAGCAAATGGACACAACTTACAACCAGTAGTCACATATCAAACATTTGGCAGTAATCAGGTACTGCTACTATCCAACGATCATATGAAGCTAACTTTTCAGACACTTATGTGCAAACAATCATAAGATTCTGTCAAAACGTACCAATAGCCTCTAAGTACTAAATTGCAAGATACAAATAACAACACACATGCTCTCAAACACACGACGGCTATCAAAAATACCATTTATCAAACATTTGTCAAATGCACAATCATTTCTCATAATCACCAATCAAACACATGACAAATTTCAAGCACTACCAACAAATACCAACTATCAGAGATTTAGTATAAAACAAGAGGCAACAACTTCAATCACCACGGAAACATATAAACAATGAGGCACATACAACAGCCATCAATACTAGTTTGAAAGTCACTACCAGAACAAATAGTCACACATAAAACACAGAACAGTCGTTAAACACTTCAAAAAACTTAACAAAACACCATTTATAAACACACGACCAACATATAACAATCACGGACCAAACACAGTATAGCCTTCAAGCACGTCCAACTAACATTCAGACACTTATTATAAAACACAGCCAACAAGTCTTATTCAGTTAGCAAACAAATGAGAGACATTATAAACTAACCAAAAGACGACGATAATTGTAAAAACAACAATTTGGTCATTGATAAAACACTACAAGACACTACAAGATGTCAACAAATGGAAGATTCTTATTCTAAAGCCACAACGAACAACTTACATAATTACTTTTTTGAACTTTGGGATTATAGCTCTTCATCTTTTATATAAGCTTTGGATTTCACATATTTTGGTCACGAGCATCACTGAAGAGACATGTATTGTCGAAATGCGCATCTGGTGCAGAAAAATTGGTACCGTTAATGTTATTACAGTTCACAATGAAAACATGTACTAATACCAACCAACCACTAACCAGATACTAACGACATTCAACGGGTATTTCCAGCAGCCATCCACCAGACAGACACTGCAGACACATACTCCAACAATCAAACACTATAGATTTTACCTTGCCAATCAATTATATGACAGTCTCAAACTACTATATATATTAAGTACTTTTTATAAGACACAATCATTAGCTATGAAATGTTACTAATTTTAAACACAACAAATGAAGACACACCGAAGTATGCATACACAATGTACTTATAATACTATAACATACGGCTATAACAGTATAATCAACAAGATACATCTTCGAAATCAAATAATACACTGCTACATTGACTGTTCTGGAATTGTGAATTTAAACATATTTTCTTTATAGTGGATTAGGAAACAAGTTAATCCAACGTATATTAATTCCTTTCCGCTTTGCGGGTGCGAATGCTGCCTTGTAGCGGCATTAGCCTGCTGTTTTTAATCTACAAGGGTGTCTTTTATATAAGATAAAGATATGACTCTCTCCTTCCCCTAACACGGGTCAGCCTTTTATCGTCCCCTTCCAATGCACTACCATACTTGTAAATGGTGTCAAGGGACGGCCGGTAATCCAGTCCTTAATTTTTCTCCCTGGAAGGGGATCGAACCAGGAACCTTTGTGTTAGTAGTCCGATGCACTAACCGCTATAATTTTGATTCTTAAAATCAGATTTCAACCTCAAACACTAAGTTTGCTGAAGACAAAATGTATTGAATAAATTGTGATCAGGAAATTATCCTACTAGATTTCAAAGAAATTATGAAACCAAAAATGTTACAAATGCTGCTTGTATTTTGCTTGAAAGTTGTTGTAAAAACGGAATGATTATAGTTGATAGATACAGGTTTAAGATTGTTTTTATAGGGTAACACTCCATATATGCTGGCTGCAAATAAAGACAACGACAACTATTCATTTAAGCAGAAAAAAGGAAAGACAGAAGTAAAGAGATTCCTCAAGGTACATGTTCTGTCTTATCATATTGTATAAAATACCGTGAAAGTACTTTAATTCGTGGGTATCAATTTTCATGGTTTGAGCAACAAGTTCGTGGGTTTTTAAATTCGTGGATTTTAGTTTTCTTTAGAAACGAAGGTTACACATAGTCTGGATTGAAGGAAATTGCAAAGTAAACATTGACCCATGTAATTCTAAGTTATGACACTAATTAACCCACGATAAAGTGATCAACAGATTAAAGACCATCAAAGGTGTTAATTAGGCCATAAACATGTCACATAAAGAAAACATTAACATAAACAAATGCTATTAACGTATCTTGAATTGTCAAATAGTTCTAATCAAAATCTAGCCCAGAATGAAATTTTTATTTCCCATATGTACGAGAACTATGAAGATATAAATGAACACTTTATCGTACTTGCACATCAATACCAGAAATCTGACTTTCATCGGTCAAAAATATTTTTTATTAGAATTAAAAGTTTAAGTTATTAAAGAGTAAATGGGAATAAACCTGCATGCAGTTGTAGTTCTGTGACTGTTATTAAAGTATTGTCAGATTTGGCGTTATTCAATATATTCTCTAGATCATATCAGTAGTCAAACCTACCGATGGGGATCTTTCCATGTCTTGATTTAGACAATGGCTGTTTTAAAATTCTTGGATAAAGTCATCCATGAAAACCACGAAAATTGGTACCCCACGAATAAAAGTACTTTCACAGTAATCAAAATAATAATACAGTATCTGTTTACACTGATTTTGATCAACAGCAACCTTTAGAAAATATCTGAAAATTTTCAACATTTTACTGTTACCTCAATTTGTCTGTCCGAACGTTCGTCCCAAAATTAGTGTCCATTCTCTTACTTGAGTTTGCCTCTATCAAATGTTATGAAGTCTATACAAGCTCAGTAGTCAGTACTTCGGTACTTACATGATTTATAACTAACCCTTTCTAAAATTGTCCGTTTTGAATTTGAAATTATAAAAAAACTAATGTTTTAACTCCCTCCTGCAAAGTTGACCTTAGATATATTTGGTTCTTTTTAGGTCTTTTTTCACATACCTCTTCAACTGTTTCGGTACTATACATCATCGGCTTTCAAATATTTTGCTTTGAGCGTTCCTGGTGAAATTAAATCAAGAAAACAGGAAAAGCGCTTCGGACGCATATAATTATTAAACGTGTTGTTTTTTATATTTGACACACGATGCTTATTTCCACAAAACACAGATCAAGGTCAAATTTGGGTGGCATCAATATAACAGTTCTCTAGTTACGGGGTATGTGTTCCGTAAACAAATTTTTTGAAATGTAGTTTGTAACGTTCGAGGTGAAAAAGTGAAAAAGAATACTTTGTTTAAAAAAACAGATAGTGTTTGGCATTACAAAAAAAGCTTATTTTCGATAAAGTTGAAACATAAGGATATCTAGTATACAACTACGGACTAACATGTATAAAACTATTGATTAATAAAACATTTGAGAAGATGTTATATTGATACTGTCTATTTTTCATATGAATATTATGTACCAATAAAAAGTCTAAGGTTTGTTATTATGAGGCAGAAAAAACTGGAAATGATAAAACGTATTTTGTTTTGTTTTGGTCTTAAATGTGCTGCCCCACAGAGCCAACGATACTATGAGACATATTTTTGATGTTTGGGAGAAATAAGCGTTCATAAAGATTTTGGCCACGCCTTAATTTGTATGTCGATGTCCCTTGTCAAGGGGCTGTAATTCACTACTTGTCATAAGTCGCTGTCTGTAATGCTTGTTTTTAATGTCATTTTTGTGACGTATACGCATGTGGCCAGGAGCAAACTAGTCAATATACACAAATAGAAACTGTTTCTTCTATTAACATTTTTTGATAAATAAATATATTTAGAACAAGTTCAGTTCAGGACAATGGTGGGCAGGTAAAGTTTTTAAAAAATTATGGACTGACTGAAATAATTTGTCTGTCTCTAAAGAAACAGCATTAGAAAATGTGGTGCACGTTGAATAAGGAGTACATCATGAAAACACACTGATGACGTTACGGTCATGCGACAAACTTATGTTTATGAGATGATAAACAAAATTATCTTAGCCAATCAGAAGACAAGTTATATTAAACATTAAATTATCAATTCATTAAAACATAATTCAGTTTTTTGTGTTTCTGATAGACTTAGATGACTTACATAGAGAACAGAGTGAAAAAGTGCGTGTTTACCAGTGCCAATTTCATTCTTTTAGGACATTTCTCTTTAAAGTGACAGTAGTGTGAAATAAAACTATTAGATTTTAAAGCAGCAACTATCTTAATACCAACATGTCTAAGGGTGTTTTTTTCTGGCACTCGTAACTCAAGCGTTCTACCAAAAGATTCAGTTTTTAACAAAATAATATTTCACTTCATTGACTAAAACGTGATTATAAAGGCCTAAAGTAAACGTTTTTCCCGTTCTTTGCATTGTGTAATTTATATTTCTCTCCAACTTGCTTATCAAAAGTAGTTTATTTTTGTTTACTTTTCTTTGTCCTCCATTCAAATATTATTACAAATTAAGTACGATAGATCCGAGCTGAATTTTTACGGTATAAAACAGAGACAAATGCCTGGCTAAACGAAATCACGAATTATTTACCCCAAAAAAATCATTCTGGGCAGATTATACATTCCATTAGATTCCCTTAGTTACAGATTCTGGCTCATATAGCCTCCAGTCAATGTGTCTTTTCCTATTCATAACCATAGCATATCGTCTGCTGTGTTGTAGGCTGTCATGGCAAAGGAAGAACCAGAAGTGGCCACAAAATTCTTCCATCAGAAAGGTATAACGCAAGTTACCAAAGGTAAGTTTGTATATGATTTAATTTCATGTGTGGAATAATCTGTGAGACGGCATAAAAACGATTTGAGAAAAAAAAACAAATGTTATTTTATAGTAAAATGAAAATGAGAATTTTACATTGTTTTATATGATCAACTCATACAAGGCATATAAGGCTTTTCTACCTCAGACATAGATAACCTTAGCTGTATTTGGCAAAACTTTTAGGAAATTTGGTCTTCAATGCTCTTCAACTTCGTACTTTATTTGGCCTTTTTAACTTTTTTGGATTCGAGTGTCAGTCTTTTGTAGACGAAACGCGCGTCTGGTGTATATACTAAATTTAGTCCTGGTATCTATGATGAGTTTAATTATACTCATACATTATGTACATGCGGTATTTATTAGGGACGGCAAAGAGTACACGAGTAATCACTAGGGAGATCGATAACTCCTATACTTTTTAGTACTTGTTAGTTCTCATTTACCTGTTAGCCTTTACTAAATCTAGAGATATTTCTCCTCACATTACCACTCACTTTAGTTCCCTTTGAAATAACCTTCTCAGTAATGCTAGTTTTGATATCGTTAAACAACGTAGATTTGTTTATCCTGAGACTCCTATGTGTTGTAATAGAATTTGTTTTATTTTAACTATTTAAGGGATTTCCAATTGGCTTTCAATTCCTGTTTGGTAATATCGTCCAGAATGTGTGCTTTATTTGACATTGGATTTTGAGCAGCTAGCTTTCCTTCAACATTATCTCTTTGGTTTTAATTTTATTAATGTATTCATTACTGAGTAGGCTAGTATTTTATGATAAGGTTCTATGCCTCTGCATTCTGCAAGCAATTTTCAGTAAATCTAGACAATACCTTCCTGCTAAATTCCTGTAAAACTGTAAGGCTAGGCTATTTGATGATTTTTTTTTTTATTTTGAAAGGATTTTTTTCACATTTCGTCATCTTCTGTACAAATATGATTTCATTTTAGGTTTATCAATTTTATGACGTTGATGTGCACTATTTTACTTTTTTGAGATCTGTAGAGAAGTCACTTACTTTCAAAATTTCTGTTATATGTGAAGTACCAACTCAGCTTGATTTTTTAGTCACTCATTAATGTTTCATAATTTTTTCATCTGCAAAAAAAGTTGAGGAAGGCGACAAATAGATATTTTCATTACTATCAGTACATATCAGTTTGAAGATTGTTTGAGGCCATATTCAACAGGACATGATTGATTGAATTAATTAGCAATAAGCAGTATTCAGTTTTTCTGCCTAAGTTGTTTTAAAAGGAATTACATATAAACATATCTAATAAACGACGATATTTTCTATAAAGTTATGTAACTGTCTGTTTGTCTCATATTTTTTTTTTAATGTTTAGGCCCTGTCAACTACATCATAGTCTGTAGACTGGGATAATAAGCATTTGTTTTAATTTATTCCGGTAGGCAAGACATATTTCTGTGTAAACAATTTGTTTGTAATAAGGCATGATTCAACATTTGATGTAGAACTTTATAATGTTGAATTGTACTACGTACAGCCCTTATGATACTTTTAAATTTATAAATCAGTGTAAGTTTGTGATATTTCTAAAATGTATAACGATCTAAACATATATGATGGATAACACCCTGTGTATCTTCTTGTGTATACTGCTTGTATTTGTGTCAGCAAGAGAACAATAAAAAATGATATCTGAATTTCATATCTTATATTTTTTTCGGTTTTATACATATAGGACCCAACAAAGAAATACAGATATTTTCTGATATGGAATTTCAAGGTCTGTTAAGCAGCGGATCATACAAATGTTACTGGAACCGTGTTTTTCTTACCGGTCCATTTGGTGTAGGCAAGACATGCTTAGCCAAAATTCTAGTGGGAGATGAGGCTCCAGAGCAGCGGGAGTCAACAGATGGTATATGGATTTATCTCGGTAGAGCTGGAATGAATATAAAGGAACGTTGTTGGATTTTCTTGGAAAAGGGTAGGTAAATTTTAAGACTATAAACAATAGAAATTGACAGAGGATATGCAACTCAGAGTAATGGGTTTAATTTTGAGTAAGGAATTGAACCAAGATTTCAGGTCAAAGTTCGATTTATAATGTGAGGTGAAAATGTATCTCGAGTTACACTTTGAACTTAACTTAATTATTTGTTTTATTCGTTGGTTTCCGTGTATTATATTGTCTTTACTTACTCATTGCCCAACATTATTATGTTTGATTTTTCTTAAACTTACTGAATATTACTATTTTGGGGTTACCATAATTAAACATGGGGAACGTTCGAAAATCACTGATAGACATATATAATAACAACATTAACGGTACCCATTTTCCTGCGCCAGATGCGCATTTTGACAATACATCCAAAAGGTCCAAAATATATAGCCAAATCCGTGAAAGGAGATACATTCCTTAATTTATAATAATTTCTAACATTTTGGTTGTCTGTTTTGCACAAGTCTTTATACAACTTATCTGACATTATATAAAGACGTACATATATAGAATTCTATAACTTGAATTCAAATATGAATAAGGCAAAAATTCTGCACAACTCAGACAAAAAAAAATTTCAAACATTGCCAGACAATGATATCATTATGTTTAATTTTTAGAAAAAATCTTGTCTGTTTCCCATACAACCTTTTACAGTCTATCTGTGCATTATTTTGCATGCCTAATTGAAAATTGTTAATGGACACGTTAATAAGGAAAAAAATATATATTATTGGACGATAAGCCTTGTGACGACGAATTATCATACTGATATTTTGTAGCGTCAAGTTGGTTTCCTTTTTTCAAAACTACAAAGTTCCTTTGTCATCAGACAGCAGCTGGTTAATTCAATATGTAAACAGTATATCACTATCCAAGTATTATCTCTGTGCTGATATTGGTTATATGCTAGCATTAGCTGGTACTGGGATGGGTGTTTAGATTATATATTGTAGCATTTTGCCATGTGTTTATAAAACGAAAGGCATTCATCCGATCAACTAAACGCTTAAACCTTATAATTTCAATATTCATTCATTTTCTTCCATTTAAATTTTCAAACTGTCAACAATTTATCTAAATGTTGAAAATAGAAATTTAAAAGAACTTAAAACATATTTTGTATTAAAACTTAACACGTTTGAGTGTTTATTTACTACCTTTTAACTTTTGGTTTTCAATCTTTCAGCAAACATACTTCAATGATATTTGTAGTCGTATTCTTATAGATGATTTTTTATCATTTTAAAAATCAATGTAATAGAAACAACATAAATACTTAATAGCTGTTACAGTTACGCCTGAGTTAAAATGCACAAATTACTTCCGATACATTTGTAAGATATTGTCTCTTACATTCTAATTTTTAAGGGAGACCAGGCAAAAGAAATATTGTCACCATTGGTCTTTTTGCAAACGGCAGTGAAAACCTCCTAAAAGTGAGGCGTCCGTTTGGTTGTGCGATGCATAAAATTCACAAGCATTTAGAATGGCGATGTTAAATCCGATGCCTCAAGTAAAGATAATGTTATCTAAGTTTCTGTCCCTATCCATTTACACCTCGTTTTACAGTGGCAGCCTCAATTTTGCTGACTTTCATCCTGGACGGCATCGTGTACTGGACCTACCTATTTTATTTATCATTAACTTTTTTGCGTCCTGAAAATGCATGACATATTTCCCACTGGATGTAATGCAAACAACTACCAGCATTCAATTATAAACCTTAGGTTTACCCTTAAATAGGGTCCTTAATTACTTGTTCGAAATGTTTTACATTGTATTGTGTCATAAAGGGGGATTGATAATCGTAATTAGAAATTACTTATCGATTACTTTTTGCAATGTGATCATCTGTAAACAGGCTATGACTTTCTTAACCATATTTCGTAATCTAAGTATTTCCTAAGTTGACGTGAATCAATATTTTGTAATGATCAAAACAAACGTTTTGGAAACGAACTTTTGTTTGATCAATCCGGTATATATTATTTTAGGGACAGAGGTAATCGTTATCAGTATTCAGTTGTCATCGATAACCCTTTGCAATGTAACCATTCAATATCTTTCTTAAACATATGTCTTAATCTAAGAGTATACCTTTAGTAGATGTGAATTTATGTTTTGCAATGATTAAAAAAATGTCTTTAAAACGAACTTTTGTATGATAAATCAGATAACATATTTCAGGGACTATCTTGAATGCAACAGTGCAAAGTTTACTACGAAGTAAAGAAATGGCAATTCCAGATGTTGTAAAATCTATCGAGGAAGTGGCAGATTCTGATGATGCTAAACATAGGGAGGAAATCAAAAACAAAGGTTCTGTATCTTTCAGTCTAGGGGCTGCAAAACGTATAGAGGAAATGCCAGATCGAAGTGGTGTTAAGTCTAATATCAGAACTCCAGGTGTTCAAACGATAACGTCAAGGTTGAAAGCTTTCTTCAGTCTCCCAATTCGAAAACAGAAAGAATTTAAAGGTATGTGTTGTTAATATTATGTGTAAATATAAATCATGCCATATTGTGTAGACGTATGGTCTTTCTTGTCAGTGTTGTGCTTAATTTTGTCCATGTCACAGTTTATGTTAACCAATAACGTCGTTAAACAGTGAATAGCTGCAAAATTTCACCACAAGGTTCCATTTTCCAAACAGGAGGTTGGGATTGATTTTGGTGGTTATGGCCAAAATTGTCTAAAAGGACCAAAAACTAGGATGTATATGCTGCTGCTATTTGTGTATCTCTATGAAATTGTACCACAAGGTGTCACGACATTGGGATTTATTTTTTTTTTGTGTTATTGTCCAAATTGTTTTGGAAGGAGGGGTCCAACAAAAAGTATTTTTTATGTTTCAGGACTTGTGTATAAATGTATGGATATCTGTGAAATTGTACGACAATGTCCTATACATCAAAATGAGGGTTGGGCTTCCTTTTGGTTATTATTGCCAAATCTGTTAAAAGGGATAAAAAAAATGTAATTTAAATGTTCTCGGACAATAGCTTGTGTATAAATCTATGGCTTTCAATGAAGTTATAGCCAAAGGTGTCATACTAAAAAGGAAGGTTAAGAATTATTTTTGGAATTATACTCAAACTGTGAAGGAAGTAGAGACCATAAAGACTGAGATTTCCATGTTTCCTGACAATAACTGATGTTAAAGTCTATTGGTCTCTGTGAAATTTAAACCCTAAAAAAGGAAAGCTTGGAATGACTTTAGGGGTTAAACCCGAAATACTTTACTAAAAGGGGTAAACGGTACTTTGAATTAATTGTTTTTAGCTCACCTGGTCCGAAGGGCCAAGTGAGCTTTTCTCATCACTTGGCGTCCGTCGTCGTCCGTCGTCCGTCGTCCGTCGCCGTTAACTTTTACAAAAATCTTCTCCTCTGAAACTGCTGGGCCAAATTTAACCAAACATGGCCAAAATCATTATAAGTGTATCTAGTTTAAAAATTGTGTCCGGTGACCCGCCCAACCAACCAAGATGGCCGCCATGGCTAAAAATAGAACATATGGGTAAAATGCAGTGTTTGACTTATAACTCAAAAACCAAAGCATTTAGAGCAAATCTGATTATCAGATCAACATCTATCTGCCCTGAAATTTTCAGATGAATCGGACAACCCGTTGATAGGTTGCTGCCCCTGAATTGGTAATTTTGAGAAAATTTTGCTGTTTTTGGTTATTATCTTGAATATTATTATAGATAGAGATAAACTGTAAACAGCAAAAATGTTCAGCAAAGTCAAATCTACAAATAAGTCAACATGACCAAAATGGTCTGTTGACCCCTTTAGAAGTTATTGCCCTTTATAGTCAATTTTGAACCATTTTTCGTAAATCTTAATTATCTTTTACAAAAATCTTCTCCTCTGAAACTACTTGACCAAATTAAACCAAACTTGGCCACAATGATCATTCGGGTATCTAGTTTAAAAATTGTGTCCGGTGATCCGGCCAACCAACCTAGATGGCCGCCATGGCTAAAAATAGAACATAGGGGTAAAATGCAGTTTTTGGCTTATCACTCAAAAACCGAAGCATTTAGAGCAAATCTGGCATGTAGTAAAATTGTTTATCAGGTCAAGATCTATCTGCCCTGAAATTTGCAGATGAATGGGACAACTCTTTGATAGGTTGCTGCCCCTGAATTGGAAATTTTAAGGAAATTTTGCTGTTTTTGGTTATTATCTTGAATATTATTATAGATATAGATAAACTGTAAACAGCAAAAATGTTCAGCTAAGTAAGATCTACAAATAAGTCAAATGACCAAAATGGTCTGTTGACTCCTTTAGGAGTTATTGCCCTTTATAGTCAATTTTTAACCATTTTTCGTAAATCTTAGTTATATTTTACAAAAATCTTCTCCTCTGAAACTACTGGATTAAATTAATCCAAACTTGGCCACAATCATCATTGGGGTATCTAGTTTAAAAATTGTGTCCGGTGACCCGGCCAACCAACCAAGATGGCCGCCATGGCTAAAAATAGAACATAGGGGTAAAATGCAGTTTTTGGCTTATCACTCAAAAACCAAAGCATTTAGAGCAAATCTGACATGTGGTAAAATTGTTTATCAGGTCAAGATCTATCTGCAACAACAAAAGAAAGAGAGTTTTTAACGACCTCAGCTGGCTATACAACCCTTGCACAATCAACTGAATGTTGCAGAAATCATTAATAGGATAGATTGCCCCTATATGATAATTTTTTATTACCTTTTTGTTGTGTTTTTTTTTTGGCAAAGTGGGGATGGGGGGGGGGGGGGGGTTGCGCAACAACAAAACTACTTCACAACTTTCTCATTACTTTGCATTTCTTGTTAGATAAATTTTACAAAAATTCTCCCCTGAAACAACTGGCGAATTTAAACAAACTTGGTTTAAATCACCACTAGGATATCCAACTACCACCGTGTATGATGACCCTGCCTGCCCACATGGCTGAAAAAAAACATAGGTTTCAAATGCACGTTTTAGTATTATATCTCTGAAACTTCACGACAGTACAACAGTTGCATTTATCATGCAACAATTGTAAAAAAAAATATCAGGTGAGCGACACAGGGTCCTTGGACCCTCTAGTTAATAGAGCATTATCAATCGGGTTATAATTCAAACATTTGAATTCTTCTTGTTCTTTAAAATGCTGAATCTATCAATGTAATGTGTTCATATTTTGAATTGTGGACTCTTTTTTCAAACTGGTCATCATTAAGGTCAGGAGAATTCAAAATGAGACTTTGTTCGATATTTAAAAATGAAATAATGGATTTTTGTATTTTCTGAATCGAAACATGTATTTAGATTTTATAGTTAAGGACCAGCTTTCAAATCGGCACAATTCGGGGTCTTTTAAATTAACCACTTTTTCAAATTCAACAAAAAATAATTTTCATGTATTTATATTTTATATGTTTTACTATTATAGTCAAAAAGGCCAATTTCAAACTTTTAAAGTTGAAGTTCTTAGACAACATTCTTTCTGAGTCGTATCAACAAGCACACTGCAGACTATTTATTTCAATAACCCTATGCCAGAACATAGATGTCATCATTTATTTTTTGCGACACATATCCTCACTGAACGTGGTTGCATCTTAATACACCTCACACAGCAAAATGCATCACCAATTTTAACAACTTTTTTACTGCCAAGAATGGAAAAGTCCTACGGATGACTATATTATATTCCCAATCTAACCCTTGTGTGTAAAATGGTCTAGCCCGTACATGTATCATTTCAAAGATCTATAAAATAATCTATGTTTTTGAATCATTGATTTAATTGTATCAAGACATGACTGCTGAAATGATATCATTGCAAAACATTTCAAAAGTCAAAACATTTGAAAAGTGAATAATGATTGTGAATAATGATTTGTCTGTTTACAAAACTTGTTTGACAAATTTGTAAATGAGCAATTATGTTTTTTTTCAATATCTAGGAAATTTAAAAAAAAACATACACGATTATCTTTAACCTTATATTCAGTTCTTACATACACAAAGCAACTTATATATTTTGTTTTCAGGTCAAAATGTTGCTCATCTTAAATCTTCAAATGATGAAAGTGCCCTGATGCATGGAGCTACTAGAGATGATAGTGCTGGGAAAAGGGGAGACTCGGAAGATATATTGACTGCCAAGGACATGTCAGAGGATGAAATTATTAAACTAATCCGATCTGAATGTAATAAAGGCAATTACGAAATGATAATTGTCCCCATTGATTTATGGGACTTTGGCGGTCAAAAGATATATCACTTGACACACCAACTCTTTATATCTAGCAGAGGCACTTTTTTATTAATCTTCAATGGTAGTAAGGGTATCCATGACAACATACCTGACTACAAAGACTTACCTGGCTGTAATAATCAACAGAATACTGCAGGTATGTTATCATTTATTAATGGGTAAAACAATCTGTCTTGTTCAATACAAAGATATATTTTATAGTCTTTCTTTTGTTGCGTAATTCAGTTTATGATTCCTACAAATATATACAAAGTATTGTTAAAAGCTATGTCTGCGAGAATATAAAATATGTTCACCTCAAAGGAAAGATAAATAAGCTAACAACAGAAATGATAGAAAAGTTGTTTTTGTTTTAATTCAACAATGCTGCTAACAATGAAAAGATATCTTCAATTGATATGATTAGATAGTGGTTGAGAGAATCAATTATTTTCAGTTCTTTATAAATGCCTATTGTTCAGCAATTATTGGCAGGCAATTTTATACTTTAAAACATATCAACATGTATGCGTGTTTGTTGTAGTCTATCTTGTCCATTGGGTTAATTCAGTCCTTACATATTGTAAGACTTCGGCTAAAAATGGAGGATACCCAAAAATCAAGTTTGTTGCAACACATAAAGATCAAGTAAAAGTAAGTACTCATATTAATTCAAGAACTGTGTAACTCTAATACTTTGACATGTCTGACAGAGTTACAATTAACATTTGGGTTAACAACTCATCTGTCCGTTTTTTTCCTATGTCCATGACTCTTTAAAAAAGAATGAAATAAGTTGAATGTATGAACATGTCATAATGAAATTGTTAGCGGTAGTCTGATCAGCTGTCTGATTTACAATGTGGTACATATTTTGTATAATAAATCTTTCCGATTTTAGCCTAGATTATGGGATTTTCACAGAAAGAGTGTTTGAAGTTTTTTTCCCACAATTTACTGCCTTATAAATGAGTGATTGGTTTTCAAAATAAAATTATACATGATGAACAATTTCATTATCATGATTATGGCATGTTCATAAATTCAACTTATTTCATTCTTTTTAAAGTGTCAGGGACATAAAAAGAAACAGATGTGTAGATCCTTGAAACCATGTAGAATGTCTTGTAGCTATGTACCTGCTATGTAGGGTTTAAAAAAAATATATAATCGTTCTAGACTAAATCATTTGTCGTTAAGATTTTAAAAGTTGTTGAAAGTTCAGGTCTCTGAAAGTTCACAAAAACATTAGCCTGGACGTTTTGTAGGACATTCTGTTTTAAAAAGAAAAGGTGCATCTGAGATTTGATCCCTCAAAAATCATGGCCGCTGTGGCTTGACTTATTAAATGTAGTTTGAAGGCATTTTTGGGCTTATCTCCATAAAACAGTTAGAGTCCATGTGACAGTATGAATGGTCAACTGTTTTCCCTATGGAATTCAGTTTTGGAACTCTTGCAATTACAATTTCATTTTAAGCAAATGCCATAGAATAGATTTAGTGAGAGGAAAAAAAGATTTGACTATCTTGTTCACACAATAAATCATTAGTATCGCTTGATTCACTGAATTTTATATATACATTTTTGATGTGTGTATATTTTAGGATGATATTGAGAAACAGAGACGAATCTTAGAAGACTCAATCGAAAAACTCTTCGAAAATCATGGAGGAAAACAACATCTTCAATATCAACCACTTATTTTTGTGGACGCAAGAAACAAAGAGGACGAAGAATTAGACACATTGAAGAAGCAGTTGGTGGAAGTTGCATTAGACCATCCTAGTTGCGGAGAATTGATGCCAACCAAGTTTGTACCCCTTGAACTTCAATTAGCCAAAAAGGTAGAGGAAAAAAAGAAAGTACTATCCATTGGTGAACTGAATGACCTTAACCAGCAGAATGAAAAACATGCATTAACCCCTGATCAGCTACAAAAGTTTCTGAAGGTTAACCATGCCCTTGGAAAACTGATCTACTTCGATGAAGCTTGCTTGAGTGATAACGTTATCATAGATCCAGTGTTTTTGGTAGACGTGCTACGTTCCATCGTTACTGATGAACAATTTTGGCCAGAACATCTCATTGAGGTACTAGGAGAACTCAAAGAAAGTGGAAAATTGCTGAAAAAGGATTTACACGAAATATGGAAACAAGACTGTTTCAAGGAGATCTCAGAGCATAAAGAATATATGGTAGAAATGTTAGTACATTTGGACATAATTTGTCGACAAAAAGACGATGAATATGAATCAGAATTGTTCTTAGTTCCATGCATGATTAGAACCAAAAGAGAAGACAACACACAAATAGATTTTGACAGAAGCATACATCTGGCTTATAGGTTTAAGGAGGAAGTTGTGCCACCTGCTATCCTTTACCGGTTCATTGCGACTTTCATATCAATGTGGAAGCTTCGAGTCAGCTCTAAATCCAGTCGTCTAATGATCTTTACAGACAGTGCTGATGTTACAATTGATACTGAACACGATATGAGAATTGACATTCAGGGAAACAGAATCATAGTTTCTCTTTCTCACAAAGAAAGCCAAATTTCCATTGTACGTACAATTGCATCAACAGCTCAGGAATGCCTCACACATGCCATTACACGCATTTCCAATTTCTATTTCTCAGTTTCAGAAGATTCTGGTTGTACTAGAGATTTGCCTTTTACCATTCAAATTGGTATAGTTTGTGGGTCAGATCTTTGCTTTTTTGACCACATGTTGAGATCTAAGGAGGAATGGACATGCCCCGATCACAATAGAATACACAAGACTAATAGTGTGTCCAGGTGGTTTGCAGACAAGGTATCTATCTTTTATAGAATGTTTATAAAGTTATGCTTTTGAATGAAGAGTCAATTCACTGTTGACGGTTTGAACGGTCATTTTGACCTTATAATCATAAAAAAAAGTTAGTGCAATTATTCAGATGTGTTTAGTGTTTCAGGGAATTTTTCGATTTATCCTTGCAGTAAATTCAGTACTGATGAGATAATTCCATTGCAGTTAATCTATATAGTACCGTTTAGTAGGGTTTTATACAATTTATAATGATGTTGATGTGTACAGGAAGATAAAAACTTCTTAACAATCTGAACATAGACTAAACAGAACTTAACTAATTACAAGTCAATCGTCTGAACATAACTGAATTTATCGTTGTTTATAAGTACATGAAGTATAAACATTGACTGGATTATACAAATGTGTTGATAAAGAAAAAAAAACTCTTTCTTAATTTCATGCGTCCGAAGTACTTTTCTTATTTGATCTTTATCAGAAACGCTCAATGTTAAATGTTTAAAAGTCGAGAATGTATAAGAACCGGGACAATTTTGAAAAAAATGCAAAAAAAGGCTTAATCACCATTTAGGTTCTATGCACCCAAATCAAATAAAAACAAGAAAAAAAAGTCAAAATGCAAATCTAAGAACACTCAACGTTACTTGTTGGTATAAATACTAAAACCACTGAAACATCAATACGTGCAGATCAATCATATTAGGGTTAAGATATCATAAGTGCATAAAAATACAACTTCAGTTTATCTTATCTTACAGTCCCATACGGAGGGTGACAGATGCCTAGAAGATTGTCCAGGTAAGAAATATCTTAATATTACCAACATTTTATTTTAAAGGTTTGTGTATTCGTTTATAAACATAAAAGACAATTTTGAAGTTAGACCAATGAGAAAAAAAATCAATATGAATAAAACATGTAAAAGGCAAATCAGATATTTTGTATATAAACATATACACACATACCTTTTGAAAAGGTCGAAGTCCAATCAGATGTTTCATGCACATAAGCGAAACAGTAACGTATCAGCATATGCTAATCTATAGGTGTAATACCACCAAATCATAGTACGTCATATCCGGTTGCATAAGAAAAAGGGTTGAGAAAAATAGTTCCTTGATTTTGACAGTTGTAGGTAATTAATCCTACATTTCATTGCAGTAAAATATTTCTTGGTCATAGACATATATATTGGGTATTTCATGGAACTATATTTTTTTATTTGGGGTTTCTATAAAAAAAAATGGAAACTTGAGGTTACATGGTTACTAGAGCTTGATGGTTGTTTTCTTATATGCAATTAAATTTGATGTGATTTTTTTCTATAGTACTGGACAGGATTAAACTTTACTCAGGTCAAGTTTTTCTGTATTTGAAACAAAGAAAATGTCTTGGGAAAATGCAAATTTATCAAAAACTAATAGGGGATAATCAATGGTGGTATTACACCTATAAGGTTTAATACAAATCTTATTTTGGATGTACATTTTAATATATGATAGTGATCAATCAACACACACCAATCAATAAGGTTAAAAACAGATCAGATATTAGACTTTTATTAATAAAATCATCGAAAATACCAGACTTATAATTTTAACACAAGACACCTTTAATATTCAGAAGACTCGTCAGTGATACTTGAACAAAAATTATTATGATAAATAACAATTACACCATGTACATATTGAATACATATAAATGACATTCATCTATCCACGCAAGCCAATCGATTGACGTACATAAATGACATTTATGTATCTACGCATGCCAATTGATTGATGTACATAAATGACATTAAAATATCAACACATGCCAACCTATAAAATTAAAATCAAATCATTCATTAGATTAACATAATTGAACCAGTAACCTATCAGTTGACAAATTGCTAAGTGTATTTTTGAAATACTTAGTATTGACCATTGTATATTCTCTGGTTTTTCGTATCATTAGATTCTATCTCCTTTATCGCTGCTCAGCTATGAGCTATACATTACAGTTAAACTGGAAAGTCCATGATTTCTTATCTACTGTTATAACTTAAGGTGGTAGACCTTGGTTCAGGGAGATAACTCTTTAAATCAGTTATGTGTTTGTTAAAGTCAAGTTTCATCAATGTTTTTTCAGCATTTACCTGAAACGGATTGGAAATAATCTATGTAACCTAGAAGCTTAGAATATATTTATGAAAATGGTTGACACAAGCGTACTGATGATTATAAGAGTTATTTTCCTTAACCTAGGTCTACCTCCTTAAGCAGACATTAAAAAAATGGTACGAGCTTGTGAATTAAGTTTCAATATATTACAGGTCTAGATATGGCATGGTTAGACAGTAATCCAGATGATAGACACTTGGGACGCTTGGCAGCTGAAATGACAATGGAAGAAATACGAAAAATATATATGCATCTAAAGGAAAAGAAACCGGCTAGGTCATGGGAAATTATTAACGAGTCAAAAAACAAAGAGTCTTTTGATATCAAAATCAAAGCTTTACATGATTGGAAAAAGAACACACTGTATGCTTCCTTCAAGCAGATTCAGCAAAGTATGAAAGAGGAAGATATTGACATCCACATATTATGTCAGGTACACATGTAATGATAAACATATAATATTACACCTTCTGCGCCCAAGTACCAAGTACATATTTCTCACGAGATTTCACAGATGATTTTAAATGGTTTATCCAAATTATAAATCACGATTTTTTTAACTTTTCATTCCAGTAAAATATGTAAAAAACTTTGTTTTGCCAAAAAATGACAAGTAATGAGATTTAAACATTTATATATTTTCATTTAAAAGCAAACATTATTTGCAAATTTTCAAAATCAACAAATATTAAAATATAAATTCCATTATTTATTTAATTTCTGCCATTAAAACATTGATTGCTTCATTATTTCATTATTATGTCAAAAAAACAAAACATGGAAAGGTAAACATATGGTATTAAACAATAAGTGTCCAAATCATTTATAGGAGGGATAATACAGTAAAAAAAACTTTCAAAAATGTGTTTAAAAAATAATCTAATGCATACATGTATAATTTCAGATTTCAAGAGAAGTTCAAAAAGACTTGGGTAAGTGGTAATTTGAAATAGTTTAAACTGAAAATTGCACTTTTGTAAGCATTTGTTTCTGGATTTAGCCTTTTTAGGAATGATCAATCGTTAAACAGTACTTGAATACAAAAAAAAGCTGTTTCACAAAAACAAAAGAGGGACGAAAGATACCAGAGTGACAGTCAAACTCATAGATCGAAAAATAAACTGACAACGCAAAGGGGAAAAAAAGACAAACAGACAAATAATAGTACACAAGAAACAAAATAGAAAACTAAAGACTGAGCAACACGAACCCTGCCAAAAACTCGGGGTGATCTCAGGTGCTCTGGAAGGGTAAGCAGATCTTGCTCCAAAGATAACATTTGCGATTGAAAATAATAAATACGTCTGTTCATCTATACATTTTAGACCAACCAAAGGAGAAATTGTTTATAAGACCATCCGGTTCAAATCTACAGCAATTGTCTGATCATATTGGTTATCAAACATATCAACTTGGAATAGAACTTGGGCTAAGTGTTGTTGAGATGCAACAGATTGAAAGAAACCATGTTACAAATCTTCGTAGCCAAACAGAGGAGGTCCTAAACAAATGGAGGAGACACCCAGAAGCTACATATGAAGTTTTACTCAAAGCTCTTTATCGCCTTGAATTATCTAGTGTTTTACCATACATAACATATGAGGAAGGATTAGCGGAACAAGCGGAAAGTACGTATAGTTTAAATATTAATCCATTTGTTTGATATCACTTTTTTACATGAACTATAGACTAATATTACATTTAAGAGTCAGCTGTTTGTTCACGTAAACTTACATTCCTTCCAATAGTTTACCACTAAAAATCTACTGTCACGTGAGATACTGGTCACAATCATATCACAGTAGTCTCTAGTATTTTTTTACCGCCATTTATTATATCAAACCTTTCTTAAATTTACCAATTAGTGTTATAGCTTACTGTGTAACCCTCTTCAAATAAGGAATAATTATCATTAAGTCTTTCCACTTTTCTGTGGAAAGACTTATTGTATTTCTTCTGATTATTAGGTCTTTCCACCTTTCTGTGGAAAGACCTATTGTATTTCTTCTGATTATTATTATTATTTTTTTTTTTTTTTTTTTCTTCCGCCTAATTTTGATATTGCGACAAATGTTTGTTTCGCAATATGTCGCTTAGATATTTCTCATATTGTATCGTACAGTTTATGCGCTTTTAAATTTCACCCTGCTAAGACAAACCATTTTCTTTGTAAGAGTTATCTCCCTATTCACTGTTTATCATCAGAGTGTATCTCCTTCGTAACAAAAAAAGATAGCGACAAAATTCTTTTTACAAATTGTTCGTTACATCCTCAGTAATTTTTGGCGTATTTGGATCGAAGCGATTCGATGAAATTTTATAGGAGTTATCTACCTTTACGGAATAAATTTGTTCGTATGTTTTTTTAACTCATAAACCGTTAACCGTATAACCCTGGAATGTTTTTATTTGAGTCCCCTGGGTCCTTACTTAGAAAATGAGGTCAAGGTCAAAGGTCAAGGTCAAGTTCTCAATAGTGACTTTTGCTTGTTTTTGCATTTTCTCCGACACTTTGAGAAATACATATAAAAGAACAAGTGCAAAATGTCTGCTTTATTGTAATGAAGATATGCTACATTCAGTCTTATACAATTAAATGGCATCTTATAGGAGTTGGTGCCCCTGGAATGTCTTGATATGAGGTTATTTGATTATAACTTCAATAAAGTTCATTATAAAGACATTTGACCTTATACAAAAGGTTAAGTGACAAATGACCTTGAAAAATGGCTACCGGAAGTGACCTTTAGAAAACCGGAAAAAGCTTTTTTTGCAATTTTTTCACATAAAAGTACCCAGAATCCATATATTTTGTCATATAGATACATGAACAGATTACTGAAGACTAAAAATGACTTCCAACAAACCGGAAGTGGCCAATTATCTCCTATTCTACATACAAAAGTATATAGAAACTATATATTTTTGGAATCAGTGTGAAAGAGGCTATCATATGAGACCGAATGTGACATTCATTTGACCGGAAGTAGCATATTATCTCCCTTATATCACTCAAAAAGATAATTAAACCATCATTTATCGCATCAGTATGAAGAAACTACCTTCTTATCCAAATTTCTTTGGTGTGGAAAGACTTTCAATTGTTCTCTGAACAATTGGTTTTTAATTATTATTATTATTATTAATGATCAATTTTGAAATTATAATAAAAGAAGGTTCCCACTTCCTAAGGGAAATTTGATTTTATATAAACCTACAGTTAGAAGCAGAGGCCAAGCATAGCATGTCAATGACTAGTGGAACGGTGATAATTCATATGCACTTTGTGCAAACGCTGCTGCTTAAAAGAGTAAATAGCACGTGTTGGGTTTTTTAATATTGTTGTGGGTATACGCATGTTTCAGTAGTTATTTGAATAATGATATCAGACAGGGGTGGGAAAATATACAAAATTATAAATCATTTTAATTACAATAGTAATAACAATCTAATCAAATATAATTTATATTTTCCAAATACAGAGAGAATCATACAGGATATAGAAATCAGTCAAATTTTAGATTATATGATGTCACATTTAGTGATATCGTCCGATGATAGACGCCGCATTGAGCACCATGCTGGACAAGATGATCAGAATAAAAACTTGATTGAATTAGTGAATAAAAGGGGAGAGTCAACTTATAATGTGTTTGTTGATGCACTACGCATAAGTGGATACAAAGATTTAGCAGATGAATTGAAATATGATTCACAGGAAGAGGGCTCAGGTGAAGCATTAGAACCTCAAAATAAAGGTATGAACTGTCTTTCTAGACGGAAATACACATATAGTAGTATTTTTTTGTATTACATTGGTGTTCTTGATACATTTGAAGGTAAAAAGATCTAATGTTTGTTTTGAAAGGCAAAAAGTACCAATTTGAAAGTACAATTTAAAAAAAAACATATAGCATTTGTTTCTACATTTTCGGTTTATTTAGGTCTTGTTATATGCTGATGTTTCCCTCAAAAGTTTCTCCTCGGATTTTCAAAATAATTTTCTACTTCCCGTGAAACTCTCGTTGTTTATTATTAATATACATGTATATAAAGTGATAATAACAACTTCTCAACAATAAATTGTAGGATTGTCAGAGTGGAATGTTCCAGTGTATAAAGTTCGTCTACAGAAGAATTACTCAAATATCGTTCACTGTATAAATCATGAGAACATAGTAGATCATTTAATATCATTTGATATTTTGACAATAGCTGATAGTCAAATGATAAATGCCTGTCCAGCACAAATACAAAAGAACAGAAAACTAATGGACATCCTTTTGCATGGGAGTGAAAAGGGATTTATTGAATTTCTAAAAGCTATACGAGAAGACTCTGTCACTACTGAACTGGCAGAGGAAATAGAAAGCACATTGGTTACAAGCAGAGATATATCAATCATGCAGGGTTGCTACAAATAAACTGGAAGAGTAGGTTATACGTATATTCATCCTATATGTAAAACTCTGAAGATATTTCTATGGAAACGAAGATATTATAAATAATCTGAGTTTGAAATAACTATTGATTTTAATATTTGGAGCTTAATATTACTTTTTGATGAAGATATATATTGTTAATTCTACTATAAATTGGAGTTGTGAATGAGTAGATAAGGGGAAAAAAACAGACAATAGTAACACTAATAGTACGGCGGCTTTGTGAAAAATTGTGCACATCCTACTACAAGTATGACATTTGACATAAACTTTCCTCAACTATTTTTCTTTTATTTCAGATAGGGAGGCATTTGTAAAAAATGTCTCACTTCCGGTGAAATCCAAAATGGCGTACATCATACTTAAATTGGCTCAATCTTGAAGGCTAGTATGTGAATACGTGTTATTGACATGATACTATCATAATATTTGGTACAAACCTTTGTTACGTACTACTTTTGGATATATGATATAGATTAGATGTCTTCAAAAGCCCTACTTCCGGTAAAATATAATATGGTGTACATTGTACTAAAATAAGCTTATTTTTAGGGAGGGTAATTGAAATGTGTTTTGAAGTACTGCTACTATCATTATATTGTGCAGAAACCTTTCTTTGGTGCTTTTCATGGATACAATGTATAAGACATATGTCTTTAAAACCCTTACTTCCGGTGATATCCAATTTGGCGGACATAGAAATGTTAATATTTTTTCATTTTAATATTTAACTTTTTTCAAAATGTAAAGAAAATGGTTTTTTTAGCAGGTCATTAAACTTTTGGCTTTAAGTCATCCTCAAAACCACTAATTTTATTCAGCTTTATATGTTTGAATACAAGTAAACACTTCCGGTAAAAAAAACAATATGGCGTAAATTACAAAGATGAGTCCATATCTTCGATGTAGAGTTTTAGATAGATTGATTAAAACAAAATAAAGTCACTAAAGTTTTTGAACATCGTTAGAATGACTAATTTATGGCCGCAAATACATGTTTATTCACAATCGGAGAGCTTATTTTCCAAATTTACAAAGATCGTGGTATTGTTTCTTACATCTATAATGTACAAGCTCCTGATAAGATGAATAGGCCTCACAAAGAGTTGTCCAAAAGGGTTCCCATGGATTTTTCCCCTTGGCCATTCATAAGCGTCTTGACTAGTCAGCATAACTTGTTACTTATTCGCATCCGCCATGGTATATTACACGTTTTACTTGCTGAAAAAGACTTTTGTTTATATAGATTAGACCGTTGGTTTTCCCGTTTGAATGGTTTTACACTAGTAATTTTGGGGCCCTTTATAGCTTGTTGTTCGGTGTGAGCTAAGGCTCCGTGTTGAAGGCCGTACTTTAACCTATAATGGTTTACTTTTTAAATTGTTATTTGTATGGAGAGTTGTCTCATTGGCACTCACACCACATCTTCTTATATCTATAGACCGAGTCGTTGGAATAGCCTAAATAGTATTTCCTCTTCCAAAAACACATGTTTTCTTGCTTTGTTAACCCCATCTGATAACATTGTTCAATCTTCTAACAAATAAATGCAACAGTAGTATACCGCTGTTTAAAATTCATAAATCGATAAAAAAAAATCCGGGTTAAATATAAGATAACAACAGCAGAATGTAACACACACAGAAACGAACTATAATGTAACAATGGCCATTTTCCTGACTTTTCCAAAACCACGTATCGTTCTATCAATGACATTGTCAAATCCATATCTGGTCATGTTGGCTGATCAATCATCATTCTAAATGATCAAGTCACATCATTAAACACAATCCATGTCACCAACGCAGTTCATTTTCCAGCAAACGTGTAATATCTCAATGCCTAGTGTATTTGAAAGGTCATCGATAGATATATATCTGAAGCTTTTCCCACTTCCAAACGCAAGCCAAAGTTCGTCTGCCCCTATGTCACTGAAAAACGAAGACAACAACGTCAGTATGGACTGTTATGACTCAGTTAAGTGTGTGTTTCACTGCATCAGACACATGCATCTTGATTCAAGTGTCAGCCTATTCATGTGAACATGGTGCTAAGCTTGAAACATCATCATGCGGTGGATAACACAGAACATCCTGAGCAATTGTTGCTTCAACTACCTTTTCCTCAAAAATCTATTGACCAAAGCTTTTGCGAATGAAAACTTAAAAGTTCTTTCTTATTGTCGTCATCACTCAGAAAATTTTGCAAATTTTGAGGGTTTTGTTTTGACTCTGGATTCGTCTGTGTATTCCCTTTCCCCTAAATGTATCTCTTGCTTCTTATAACAAATGCTCAGGATATTCTACCTTATCTACCTCGAGATGTTTCAAGTTTATCACCATGTTCACATTAAGAGGCTGACAATAGAATCATGGTGTATGTGTCTGATGCAATGAAACTCGAACTTGCACGAGTCATGATTCGAATAATCGTTACTGATGATGCTGTCATTACTGTTTCGCTATTCCGTGACAGGGGTTGACGAACTATGGATTGTGTTTGGGAGGGCAAAAAGTTTTAGATAAATATATCCTGGCAATGAGTGTTTACACACACTTATTGTGATCCATGTCTTTACCGGTTGTGATATGGTTCTCTGATTGCTTGAAAAGGAAAAAAAAGACTGCGTGGACAACATTGATGGCATTTGAAGATGTGACTTTAACATAAAGAATGATGATTGATCAGCCTAAATGACCGAGGTTTAACTGTAAGATCACACAAACTTATCAGATTGGATTAACATAGTCAACGAATCAAGAAAATAACTATTTGTGCAAAAGGGAAGACTAATTGAGGGAATTCCCTCAACTTGGTCTAGTCTTTTCCAGCATGTAAAACGTGCAATATACTAAGGCATGTGTTTAGGGCGACGAGCTTGGAATTGGCCCTTATGCTACTCAGTTCAGGCGCTAATGGATGGCGAAGGGACAAAGATGATCACTTTTAAATAACTTACTCTTTCTAAGGCTTCATCATTTTGTCAGAAGCTTGTACATTGTGGATGTTCTGGGGAATGCGGTTCAATGCCAAAAAAAACTACATCCTAAGCATCAGAAACAAAAGCCATAAAATCTTCAGTTTAAATGGACACATACTACAACAACTCAAGCATAACCCGTAACTAGGCCTACACATTTCGGAAGACCTCAAATGGACCACCCACATATTAAACGTGGCAAAGAAAGCAAATTCAACACTATGCTCTCAAAGAAGAAACTTGAAATACTGCCCACAATATTACAAAAAAACTGCTTGTTGATCAACGATGGAATATGGATTCATAGTATGGGGCCCCTACATTGTAACAAACATAAATTAGCTAGAAAGAAGGAATACAACGTCATGCGCGGCAAGATTTATCACCATAGATTACAAGTCAAGAGAGGACGGGTGTGTCTCCAATATGCTAGCCGAACTGGAACTACAAAACCTCCGGACAATTGCAAGACGAACAAGCTAGAAGTTGACTTTTATGTACAAAGTGGTTTAGGGGCTGATTCCCGCTATTGAACCAGACGAATTTCCCCAAAAAGCACATCCTAAGTGAAAAATAACTACCAAGAAGTCGAAGAATACCACGCAACAAATATTTTGAAAAAGCAAATAAAGAATCACTCTAAGTATTTTGACATTCCACTAAGCAAAACACCACAATACACAAACTCATTCTTTGTAAAGACAGTGACCGCGTCGAATCAGCTAGACGACACTGTAGTGCGCGCATCAAGCGTAGAGAGCGTCAAATCTGCTCTTACGCCTCGTCAATAAATCGGCGGCGCTCTCTCAAACCGTTATATTAAAGCCAGAATTGGTATCAACAACGTATTCATACAGATACAGAGGATGTCGCGGTCGTTGTTAATGTGGACAATCGGGTCTCCCTTGCACTGCTTTGTTTGCATGTGGTGGTGACTGTGAATACACATGTATTTTTAGCCAACTAGTAGTAAATTGAAAAATGTTTTAATACTTCAGTAATTTTGTTTTGTTTTAATCAATCTATCTAAAACTCTAAATCAAAGATATGGATTAAGGACTCATTTTAGAAATTTGCGCCATATTGTTTTTTTTTACCAAAAGTGTTATTTAAAAATTTACAACAGAATACAATTAGTGGATAACTAGAAGCCAATAGTTTAATGAAAAGCAAAAAGCCCAAAAAAACCATTTTCTTTACATTTTGAAAAAAGTTGAATATAAGAATAGAAAATTGATATTTCTATGTTCGCCATTTTGGATATTACCGGAAGTAAGGTTTTTAAACAGATATGTCTTATACATAGTATTTATGGGAAGCACAAAAGAAAGGTTCCTGCACAATGTAATGATAGTAGTGATACATTAAAACACATTTCAATTACCCTTCCTAAAAATATGCTTATTCTAGTACTATGTCCGCCATGTTGGATTTTACCGGAAGTAGGTTTTTTGAAGACATCTTATCTATATCATATATCCAAAAGTAGTATATAACAAAGGTTGGTATCAAATATTATGTTACTAGCATGATAATAACATCTTTTCACATACTAGCCTCCGATATAGGCCTGATTTAAGTATGATGTCCGCAATTTTGGATTTTACCGGAAGTGAGACATTTTTTTTTAAATGCCTCCCTATCTGAAATAAAAGAGTAATAGTCGAGGAAGGTCTATGCCAAATTTCATGCTTGTAGCAGGATGTGCACAATTCGTTTGAAATATGCTTGTAGCCGCCGGACTACTAGATGCGATTGCCAAATCACAGATGAAGAACGCAACCACCAGAGGCATATTTAAGTTCTAATTGATAAATTGAAAATTATAATAGATGAAGATGAAGATTTTGACCATCAGATGCATTCAGTAATTATAATAGATGATACAGTTTTAATACTTCTTGATGAAGAACCCTACTACAAAAGACAATTTTTAATTCGATTAGATGATGACTACGAGAGGCAATCTTTTATTCTAAGTTTTTTGGAATTTCGGGAATTCGGCTACAAATAGCAATATTTGATATTAGTGCCCCCCCCCCCCCCTCCCCGAAAAAGATCCTTTGTAAATAGGGTTATCAAAGCTTGATTAAGCGGAAGTCATGTTCTGCTATTTTATTCTTTTAATTTTACCGGAACATTGATTTATATTGTATTTATATACCATATATGAACTATGCAGGCTCATTTGAGTATCCTTTTCTAATTTTTGATACGAGTGCACATGCTTTTTTTCATAGGAATTATAGATAACTACCATTGTAAAGAAGTATTTTCTACAAGTTGCGTTAGAGTGACATTTTGTAAATATTTATTCTACATTATGTTTTTTTTTTTATCAGATATAAATTATCTTGTTCATTATTTTTGTGTACCATTTGTATTATAATGAATTTTGTGTATATATATATATATAGTCTAAAGTATTCTTTTTATCGTATATGAATTACAAGTGTTCCTACCATTTGTGTTATAATGAATTTTGTATTTATATAATCTATAGTATTATTATTATTTTTATCATCTATAACAAGTGTTCCCGCCAGTTGTGTAATAATGAATTGTATATGTAAATATTAAGGTTCATTCTGTTGTGTATTTGTTTAACACATTAATCTCATGAAGACAATATAAAATGAAATATTTGATGGTATTGTTTTTATCTTTCTTTTCCGTGTTTTACATGACTGTTTAACTGATTTCTGCACTTGTTTCAGTTAATAAATATTAATTAATGCAGTACACGGCTAGAGTTGTTCGGACATCAATATTTTTTTGAATCTAGCATGGAGTTTTACCAAATTTGGACTATTCCTTTTCCAATAAAAAAAGATATATTCAAAGCAAAAATTTGGATAAATTTTAAGTTTTTTACTATTCCATATCTTTTTATGTATATAATAGAAACGAAAGGATATGGGGTATCCAGTCATGACACAAAATCAATATTAACAAAGCAAGACAAAAACATAGTGTCGCCTTTGAAACGAAACTAAAAAAAAAACCTGACCTCACTGCAAGTTTTAAGATGGCCTCTAGCACCGGTTTGAGCGGAATTCTTCGCAATCTGACGATCACGCCTCAACTGTGAATTGAAGAACACAACCTTGGAATAATAGCAATTATATAAACCTGGCTAAAATCAAACATTTTCTGTCCTAATATAGCCTGACAAGCACACTGAAGATATCTGAAAACGGAACCATTTAGGCAAACTCGGTCGACATCGAGATAAATGTTATATAATTTGATGAGATTTATCAATAGGGTAAACAATAAGGATATATACTCTGTAAGATGTTACACTACCAACGAGAGCCTGGTAAAAAATACACAGTAGAAAGTAGAACTAGTACATATAAAAAACAAAATAGTTCATACGCATAGGCGTAAATATCAAACTATGTAGAATATATTTTGGTAATTTTGGTATCAAAAGAAAGATAAAAAAAACTGACGACCCTTGTCGAAAACACCTTTTTACTGACAGTTTTAAATAATACAAAAATGTATGAATTAATTCTTCAATTGAGGGCATAAAAAGGTTGCTTCTCAGATATAAAATACCTGTTTTTGTGTTTCCAAAGTGCCGGAAACCAGTACATTGACTCCTCCCGACGAAATCATAACAGATGTAGCCCGTCTTACTTAACACTTGTCTTATTTTAGATAACTTCGCAGACATTAAAACACTGTTAAAAAATAAAAACAACACGTTTGATAATTTCATGCGACCGAAGCGCTTTTCCGGATTTACCTTCATCAGGAACGCTCAAAGCAAAAAATTTGAAATCCGAGGATGTATAAGTACCGAAACCGTTGACAAAAATGCCTAAAATAAATAGCCAAATTCATCTAAAGTCAACTTTGTCTAAGGGAGTTGAAACCTTAGTTTCTTAATAAATTCACAATTTATAAACAGACAATTTTAGATAGTATGTAAAGAGCAAATATCTATTTACACTCAACACATGTTTCGTTAAATTTTAGACACAGTCTGGATATCAATTTGTTAGACATCAATATTCATAAAATTTGATTAAGATTCATTATGGTTAGGAGAGAAAATACTGTTTTCTTTTGCATTTAACGTACATATATGTCTGGAATTAAATGTATATGTCAAAATTTTGCTTCAATCTTCATGGAATGTTATTACACTTAGAAACATTTATCCTCAGAATCAAGAAATGGCATCAGATGAACAAGTTTGATTTGTTTATAAATAAACTCATCATAGATACCAGGACTAAATTTAGTATATTCGCCAGACGTGCGTTTTGTCTACAAAGGACTCATCAGTGACGCTCGAATCCAAAAAAGTTAAAAAGACCAAATAAATTACGAAGTTGAAGAGCATTGAGGACCAAAATTCCTAAAAGTTTTGCCAAATACAGCTAAGGTAATTTCTGTAGTTAACTGATATATGAACTTTGACACTTTCTCCATTTCTATTCTCAATTTTATTGTTCTTATGTTGTGCTGTTTGGCCGCTGACTATATATAAGGTAAGAAGGGTTGAGTGTTCATACAAATATTTAGTACAAAGCTAGTATATTTTTTTCAGTGGTTGTAATTTGTTGAAAGCTATCTTATTTGTGTTTTATAATTGTTTTGTTGTTTAGCAGGTGGTTTGTAATTTCAGGTAGAATTGTTTCTCATTTTGACATGTCAATATTTATAGCTGCTTACTTAACGATGTAGGTCTGCTTATATTTGTTAGCTGAACATATAGCTGCATATATCCATTTGGAAATTTATTGATAATTGCATATTTGTTGTAACATTGGCAATTATACCAAGTTACCTCTTTTGTATGATTCGTTTTTTTCGCTGTTAACAATACAGTTGTACCCTGACAGCAGTAATAACTTTGTATAACATTATATAAATAACACATAGCTGAGAGGGTGATAGAGCAGATTGGTACATCGAGAAAAAAATTGTCAACCTCGGCGAAGCCAAGGTTGACAATGCTTTTTCGAGGGGTACCGATCTGCTCTATCACCCTCTCAGCTATGTATTATTTAATTAATTATACTGAATGTCCTATCATTATTGTCTTTTACAGATGAATTTTATTTAAAAGTATTTTCTATGGAGTCACGTACCAACGTTACGGGTACAAATGTATTAGAAAAAATCAACAGAAATGAAGTAAATAGACAATGCTAGCGCATTGACTTGACATTTATAAACGATATAAGGATTCGTCCCGAAAACAAAAATTTCAATTGTTTTTATTGTGTTTTTGTTATTTATTTGATTTAAATTTTGGGGTGAAATCCCCCTTTTAAAAGGCCTCATATCTGGCGGAGACATGTACATCACAATGAACATGATGAAATGTATATCATCTGTTGAAACCAATCGATGGTGAATGAATTCGTTTAAGTAATGTATGGAATAAAATATCAACAATAAGTATAACGCATAATGAAAAAGGTTTTAAAGAAACAATATTAACAAGAGAAATATGTTTTTCCAACAATTGTAAAAGAAATAAGTTTGAGTCGTTCCACGCTTCGTTGTATAGTAAATTAGAACTTTAAGCATTGTCTTTAATAACTTGATGTGAATTCAATTCATTGTCGTTTAAATTACCGATGTTTGATTGGTCTAGCCGAAAGGGTGAAATTCAAAAGAATTGTCACCCGCTCAGCAATGTGATAGAGTAAATTAACACCCTCGTATTAGCCAATCAAAATATGGCATTTTAACGTGAAGTATAACAAAATCATCCATCATCAAATGTTCATATATATAAATATTGTGCTTATATATAAAAGAATGTTAGACTGAACAAACAATTTTGAAATACATACGTACATGTTTGCATATATATTTTATATTAAAAATGTTATGTGTCGCTGGTAATGAAAATCTTAGAATGAACTTGAAAAATTTGAATACGACAGCGGCAGCCCCAGCCTAAATTTTTTGTATAAATCTGTTTAAAGTTAAAAGGAAGAAGACTAGATTGCATCATGCCTTGTATATGGATGCTTTATATTGCAATATTTATGTATGTTTTATGTCCTTTTATCTTTGGCTCAGATTCATGGTTGATGGACTACTTACAAAATTGTCACGTCATGGGAAGCTCTCACTTGTGAGTGATATGATATTTTGTAAATTGGATCCTTGCTAGGCCTATACTCTCTCGGACTGGGGTCACCTGACCTCAGCCTCATTTCTTTGATCATTGTTTTAGTTAGGTGTACAGGTCAATTCTTGGATACTACAAATAAATTATGAATTAATTGTAGGGAATGATAACAACCAACACTAGAGGCACTATTTAATTCATTTTAATGAAGAACTCTTTGATTGAAATTTAAAAAAAAATAGGATAAAGAGTTAAGAGAGTTTGGCATCCACATCATTTGAACCCTTGCTACGTCACTGGCATTACTCGCTAATTTAATTTAGTTTTGGCAATTTTAACATGTCACCCACTCGAATTTGTTGTGGTAAATTTCGAATGTCACTGTGGTATCTTTTGTTTGGTATTGTCTTTATAAAATTCAACCTACTATACTATTTATCAAATTAGTCACTTACAATACTGAAACGAGTTTTATCTGATTTGTGATTGGGAACAAACAAAATAAGGATACTAGTAAAAAGTAAAATCACAAAAATACTGAACTCCGAGTAAATTCAATCGGAAAGTCCCTAATCAAATGACAAAATCAAATGACAAAACACATCAAACGAATGGACAACCACTGTCATATTCCTGACTTGGTACTAGCATTTTCAAATGTTGAAAATGGTGGATTGAACCTGGTTTTATAGCGCTAAAGTTATTATTTAACCCCGTTAGGACACAATGTAAACGATATTCTAATATTTTTACCCACAATGCAATATGCCGAGTTTTCCTGGTTTTCGCACTGCTGTCAAAGATGACATTCCTTGAAGAAATGAAAGAAAATTAACTCTCTAGCCAACAATATGGTTTGATTTCTGTGGTCTCCATATGTTGAAGTTGTTGTGAGGTTGACGTCTGATTGATGTTAAATAACAATTATAACTTTTCTGACAAGGATCCGATTGGTATAGTTGATATCATCCCTTCGTAAGTTTTACAGACGCCATCACGAGTTAGTTGACCGTTATGGAATATATATTCCACAGATGATAGCTGACATGTTCCAAATGTCGTTACAACCATTCCATTCCCCTTTTCCCTGAGTGTGATTTACCGAACGAGACTCATTACTGGGTTTTATTTTCATGAAACACGATGGCTGTCACATGCAGAGCAGAATCTGTAAAACTTTCCGAAGCACCGGAGATCATCCCCAGTTTTTAATGGGGTTCGTATTGCTAAGTCTTTAGTTTTCTATTTTGTGTTTTGTGTTTACATTTTTCTGTTGTTCTTTTTCTCTTTTATCTCTCTTTTTCAAAAAATGATGATATAGCATTAATATCTAACAAAACATTCGATTATTAAATTAGTAAATGATTAAACGCAACATCTTGTCATGTTTGCTACAAGTGAAGATAAACATATGTTGATGACAATCTTAAGTTTACGTAACACGTGTTAAAACGTGGGTTTAATACAATACTTGTAGATTATTAACTATTGTTTTCTTAATCATGAAATACATATTTGTATTTGTTTTGTGCTTTCTCCTGGTCAATGATTTAGTCAAATCAGCTGATGTAGACGACGCGGGAAACGAGGATAACAATGTAATACCACCAAACAATGAAGACGCTGTTGAAGTGGATTCTGGTAAGTTTTGTTTAAGTTCTGACAAGTTACCAATGTGTTATAACAATAATGTATAACCACCAAACAATGAAGATGCTGTTGAAGTGGATTCGGTTTAGTCATGTTGAAGGTATAACAAGTTACCAATGTATAATAACTATAATGTAAAACCAAAAAACAATGAAGATGCTGTTGACGTGAATTCTGGTAAGTCGTGTTTAAGGTCTGACATGTTACCGCTGTGAAATAACATTATGTAAAACCACCAAACAATGAAGACGTCATTGAAGTGGATTCCGTTAAGTTTTGAAAAAGTTGTGACAAGTAACCAATTGATGTGTAATATCAATAATGTAATAACCACCAAACAATGAAGACGCTGTTGAAGTCATGTTTAAGGTCTGACAAGTTACCGCTGTGAAATATCAATAAATGTAATACCATTGAAAAAACGAAGACACTGTTGAAGTGGATTTGGACTATGCGGTATGGGCTTTGCTCATTGTTGGAGGTCGGACGGTGACCTATAGTTGTTAATTTTCTGTGTCATTTTGGTCTGTTGTAGACAGCTGTTTCATTGGCAATCACATCGTGTTTTTATATTCGGTAAGTTTAAGGTTTGACAAGTTACCAATGTGTAATAACTATAATGTAATACCACCAAATAATGAAGGCGCTGTTGAAGTGGATCCGTGTAAGTCATGTTGAAGGTATGACAAGTTACCAATAAGTAATAACTATATTGTAATACCGCCAAATAATGAAGGCGCTATTGAAGTGGACCTGTGTAAGTCATGTTTAAGGTCTGACAAGTTACCAATGTGTAATAAATATAATGTAATACCACCAAACAATGAAGACGCTGTTGAAGTGGATTAAGTATTGAGGAAGTTCTGACATGTTACAGCTGTGAAATAACAATTATTCAATACCACCAAACAATAATGATGCCGTTGCATTTGTGAAATATAATCCGCTTTTGACATAATTGATATAGCGGCTTATTCCTAAAACTTATTGCATAGTAAGTACCTTAATAGTTATCCAGCTCCTTCTACATATAAACTTTCATTACAAAGTAAGGCCATGTAGGAATAAACAAATAAGACGGTTGTATCTAGTGCAGTAAGGATGCTTTTAAATCGCAGTCTGATTCAATTAAAGAGAATAGTTCAGACATAGATTATTATAAAACTTTGACAGATACTTCTCAGTGACCAAAAATAGCATCCGATGAAAATTGTTCGATTCTTTATTTTATTTGTTTAAGTAAACTCATAAATGGCTTTTGCATTTTTGCAGTCAACAACACACCAGCAGCAACAAAGTAGAGGCCGTTTTCCAAAAAGCTTGCATACTTTATAGAATTCATTGTTCACAATTCTTTCTTGACTACATACTATGTCGTTATTGATATTTCTGAATTGTTTTAGGAGTTTCCTGACGTGTTTTGTTAATAAATTTTGATGACATATTTTATAAATGTTTTGGTAAGAAAACTGACATCACAGATCTTTTGATGAAGCACTTCTCTGTTTTAGCTTTAGTGGTAAGAGAAGGAGATGTATGTCCTGATTCTAAATGCCCGAAAAGTGATAGATTTGATTGCGCGCTCAACATGTGTGATTTCAAAGCAACCCAATATTACAAGGAGAAAAAAGACCTCATGACACCATGCTGGTATGTATGCCTTTCAAATATAAATTTAATTCTAAAAGTTTAGCATTATTTATAGAATAACTAATCGAAGAATTTAAATAGAGTAAAATATTCAATGAGTGACCGAACAACACATTAATTCACGAATGCGCGTAGCGCATGAGTTAATTATCAGTGTTGTTCGGTAACGAGTTGAATATTTTTCTATATTTGAATTCTTTAATTGGTTATTCTTTTTATTACATTGGCAAATGGCTTTCTTAATGTTAAACATGTAAGGAACTATATCTATTTTCTATGCATTCACAATTTCTTTTCATCCGCCGTTATCGACGTCTTGACAACGCCTATTGTTGTATGACGTCAGAGAGTGAAATAACCACGTTTATTTCACATGTGACATTATCGGTTTTTATTTAGATGGGAAATCAATGTAATTCATTGCAACCAATGTAATAAATGGAAATAATACACCTCATCGCTATTTGTTCGCAATTACTTAAATATTTACGTCATATTACAAAATATCTGACACCACAATGGAAAAGTGATTGTTGAATGACTTCAATAGTTGTAGCGGTATAGGATAAACTGGGGCAGATTACCAAATAGCGATAGGGTGTATATATATGTTAACATTTCAGCTATTCATCAAGGTAACTCTAACTGTAGAATCGACGTGTTAAGTTAATTATTTTTTTCTTAAATATGCAAGCAATATATACCATTTGATCAATAGCAAGAACTTACAATTCCAGAAAAAAATGTAGTTTAAAAACTATTGTCTCTGCGACTTTCATACAAGTGAGAGGTTTAGGGCTATAAAACCAGATTTAATCCGCCATTTTCTACATTTGAAAATGCCTTTTCCAAGTCAGGAATATGACAGTTGTTGTCCATTCGTTAGATGAGTTTTATCATTTGATTTTGCCATTTGATTGGTTTTGAATTTTCCTCGGAGTTCAGTATTTTTGTGATTTTACTTATTTTTTTATATTTTTAATATTACCATAAAGCGCGAGGTTTGGCTAGCCACAATTTAGGTCCCCCACCCCATTTTCGTTTACCTAAAATGTCCAGTACCAAGTCAGTTGTCATCTAATAGTTCGTTTCTATGTATGTTGAATTGTCGTTTGTATTCTGTTGCACTTCAGTGTTTCTATTGTTTCGTTGATTATCTTCATATTATATAGTTGATGTGTTTCCCTCGGTTTGTAATGTGGAATTGTTTTCTCTTAATCGATGTATGACTTTTGAACAGCAGAATATTACTGTTACCTTTATCATGATTATATATATATATATATTCGTGTGGTCTAGCGGGACGGCTGCAGTGCAGGCGATTTGGTGTCACGATATCACAGTAGCATGGGTTCGAATCCCGGCGAGGGAAGAACCAAAAATTTGCGAAAGCAAATTTACAGATCTAACATTGTTGGGTTGATGTTTAGACGAGTTGTATATATTTATATATATATATATATATATGTGTGTGTGTGTCTTTGTGGCAATGACATATTGTTGATTAATTTTTTTCAAAGGACAACCATTCAAATGGAATGGTCCTTAAACGTAATATAATGTAAATTCAGAAATTAATGAGAGGTTTTTATTATTGCAAAAAATGCGACAGAGTTGTAAACGCATTAATTTAAACTCGTATTTTGAAATATTTTATATGAATTAAACAGGATTTTTCTCAAAATCGATAAAAAATAAAATCGTATTTAAATCTAAAATGACACAATCATATAATGAATGCACGCAATAATTTCTTAATTTACAGTATGTTTTGTAATTTAATATTAATTCGTATCTTTTAACAAATTTGATTCGTTTAGGGATAGTCACATGTTAAACTATATTTTCGAATGTAGAGAGAAAACGGCGGATAGCAAAAAGCATATTGACCGGCAAAATCCATATTGCACGGTTATTTTTAGAATATTTAAAAACCGATTTACTTTGTGACGTCATGTAATGAATTTCAGGATACTGTTCAACGTTTTGAAACAAATGATATCTGTGATCGATTATTTGACGAAAAAAAATCTTCAAATACATAAGGTGTCCAAAAAAAAAGTAAATGAAATAACAACTAATATGTTGTTATTGTCAAGGAGACAATGTTATATCTATAAAATTCCAACAAACCTAAATGACGATTTTGATACAAATATGGTCAGAAATTAATAATATAACAAATATAGCTCTTGTATCAGGTCAATACAGGATATATCGACCCAAAGACATATATCGACCTCGGACTTCGTCCTCAGTCAATATACTTCTTTCAGGTCAATATATCCTTGTATCGACCTCATACAAAGGCTATATTTGTATAATATTATTAATTCGTATATTTTAACAAATTTGATTCGTTTAGGGATAGTCACATGTTAAACTATATTTTCGAAGGTAGAGAGAAAACGGCGGATAGCAAAAAGCATATTGACCGGCAAAAAGCATATTGCACGGTTATTTTTAGAATATCTAAAAACCGATTTACTTTGTGACGTCATGTAATGAATTTCAGGATACTGTTCAACGTTTTGGAACAAATGATATCTGTGATCGATTATTGGACGCAAAAAATCTTCAAATACATAAGGTGTCCAAAAAAAAGTAAATGAAATAACAACTAATATGATATTATTGTCAAGGAGACAATGTAATATCTATAAAGTTCCAACAAACCTAAATGACGATTTTGATACAAACATGGTCGGAAATTAATGATATAACAAATATAGCCTTTGTATGAGGCCAATACAGGATATATCGACCCAAAGAAGTATATCGACCTCGGACTTCGTCCTCAGTCAATATACTTCTTTCAGGTCAATATATCCTTGTATCGACCTCATACAAAGGCTATGTTTGTATAATATATATGATATAACAAGAAACATACACAAATTATATGCAATCACATGGACTACTGAATTCATTGCTATGCCTAGGTTTTATCATCACAGCGGTCAAATGAGACTTTTTAATTTTACATTCACATTTTATATCCGCAATTAATAATCATGTGATATTCATACACCTGAGTAAGGATTGTTTTAGCATATATGATTTTGTTATAGTGACAAGACCAACATTTAGACAACTCTGCGTTTAAGATAACCAATAATACTTAACAGCGATCTGTCTTTCTATGTTGTGATGTTACATTATTGTTTCAGATAAGGGTAAAGGTTGGTACCTATTAAAACGTTTAAACCCGCTGCATTTGTTTGCACTTTCCTTAGTCAGGAATCTGATGTTAAGTGTTAGTCGTTTGTTGATGTGGTCCATAAGTGGTTCTCGTTTTTATATAGATAAGACCGTTAGTTTTCCCGTTTGAATGGTTTTACACTAGTCATTTTTAGGCCTTTTATAGCTTGTTGTTCGGTGTGAGCCAAGGCTCCGTGTTGAAGACCGTACTTTTACCTATAATGGTTTACAAATTGTGACTTGGATGGAGAGTTGTCTCATTCGCATTCATACCACATTTCTTATAGGTTGCACTTGGTGAATACAGCTGTTTCTCAAACCACACCCCTGTTGGGGAGATATGTAATATAGATAATTGATTATGTTTACGTACTGGTTCCCAGATATGATCTCTATGTTTGATATCGTTGAAACATAACTTCGGAATGATACCAGTAAATAAGCATATGCATTTTGTTCTAATTAAAATCTATGGGAACCCTTAAGTCAAGGTTGCGGTACCGTAGTAAAGATTTTTTTGTAAGTTTAAACTCTTAGAAGTTTGGGGCATATAAATGTTGAAAATATGCCGCACATCCCTATATTTTGACCTTGGAAAAAGTGCATATAAACTTTCCATTCTAGGATATGATTTTTTTCAAAACTTCATAGTAAAAATGGTACAGTTTTAGCCGTAAACGGAGTTCCTTTTGGATATTGCTTTGTAGATATTTACAGAAATGCAACCTATATCTATGTGTGATAATTTAGTTGGCATTGGTGTTCCACGTAACCTTTTCGTCGTTCCTGTATGTACTCCTTGGGGTTTGACTAATGCTACGTGTTACACGAATCCTGATATACATACAGCACCCATGCCTTGATTAAAAAATAATTGATGCAAGCTATACTTTATTGTAGTTTTAAGATGGGTAGGTATTATATTCGTGATTATGTTTTCCCGAGCAATAGTGAGGGCGAAAATAACACGAATATAATGCCTACCCATGTTAAAACTACAATAAAGTATAGCTTACATCAATTATTTCGATTCTGATAATGATAATGTGATCAAATTCATTATTCTGAAGAAGTCAATATACGCATGTGCAAACAATGGATTTAGAGCATGGGTTTGTTCTCAAAGCGAAAGAAGCACGTCATATTATAATGATCTTTTCTCTCATAGCTTATTAATTAGTTGCTGTTCTCAAAGCGAAAGAAGCACGTCATATTATAATGATCTTTTCTCTCATAGCTTATTAATTAGTTGAAATAAGTTGTGTCTCAATTTTCGTAAAGTGAGAAGAAATATGTGGGTTTTTTATATATTTTTTTAAACAATGGCCATATCCTGTAAAACAAGATAAGGGATTAGTGGATGGATTTATAAATTACCTATAAACAAGGTATATCACTAAGTCTGCCTCGGGAAAAATTGAACTCAGATAAATTTGTCTTTTATGTTGCGGTCGTTTAGGTTATTAAGCTCTTCGACTGTTTCTGATTTAATACATGCTTAGCTTTTGAATCAGCAGCTCTGATTGTCATTATCAAAGACAAACACATTTATACAGTCGTTTGTTTGAAGGTAAATAAAGCGATTCGCCGTTTCAGAATCTAATGCATCCTGGGTAACATTTTCAAAAGTGTACACCAAAACGTCCTGTCATAAACAATGAAAATTTAACCAATGACGTGGCGTTATGTTCATTTTGGGGTACGAACAATGAAATTACTCATGATTCTTTAGATTCTGAAACGGTCAATTGATAATGTTGCAGATAATTTAATGATTAATATAATAGAAAAAAAATTGCCGTTGTTCCTATCAATAATATGTCTTTTAATTTTCAGTATGGATCCTTGTACTGTTGGTTGTCCACTCAAATATGCAGTCCGACTTGATGGTCAGCCAGCATTTTCTGTTAATGAGACTATGGTATACACCAAACGCGAGAACCAGAGTGTTTTGGATTTACTTTTGAAGAAAAAGTAGAAAAAGAATGCCTTAGAAATACAACTAAATAGAAAATATGCAATTGATTTATTTTATCATTTTACAACTTCCATCAAGTAAAAATGAAATAACATATAAAATGTATTATGCTAAATGTTATATTTCAAAAATTTCGAAAATACGGGGTTTTTTCTCTATCGATTTATGAATTTCGAACAGCGGTATACTACTGTTGCCTTTGTTTATCATAAGATCAAGGGCTTCACAAAAAAGAAATCATGAAACGAAATAAACAGAAAACAATTTCTGTAATTCTCACTCGATTTATCCTTTTTTTCTGACCTGTTAAATATAAAGAGAATATCATATGGCTTTTTCAATATTGCATCCGTATCAACCCGAGACACCAATATAATCCCAAGAGCTCTGCTCGAGGGATTATATTGGTTGAGGGTTGATATGGTGTGTGATATTGATAAAGCCATATCATATACACTTTATTATATACATATATATCTCAAGTAGATGTTTTTTATGGAAAGCCAACGGGGTCAAAATTCTTACTTCGTAACTTGTCAATTTGTAACGTGTAACTGTGTGATTTGCCAATTGTGATGTTTTGTAACTTGTCAATTCGTTAAATGTCGATTTGCAAATTGTCAATATGTTGATGTTTGCCGATTTGTCGATTCGTAAATTGTCAATTTGTATATTGATGTTTTGTAACTTGTCAATTCGTTAAATGTCGATTTGCAAATTGTCAATTTGTATGTTGATGTTTGCCTATTTTTAAATTCTATATGGATGTTTTAAAATTAGTAACTTGTCATTTCGTAAATTGTCAATTTGTATATTGATGTTTTGTAACTTGTCGATTCGTAAATTATCAATTTGTATATTGATGTTTTGTAACTTGCCGATTTGTAGATTGTCAATGTGTATATTGATGATTTGTAACTTGTCGATTAGTTAAATGTCAATGTGTGAAATGTCAATGTGTGAAATGTCATCTTTGTATTATGCTAACGATCATTATGACGACAGATGGCACTCGGTTTCTTCTTCGGTGTATAAGCCTCCTGTAAGTAGGAGCACCTCCATTTGAAATATAAACCTAAGAAAGTTTAATCAATTAATTACAGCAAATGCGTCTAAAAGAAAACAAAACAAAAATTGCATGTGTACAGGATCCCAGTTCTATTTTGTTTACTGACGTGGACTTTCGTTCGAGAACGGATTAAACTATATAAAAATGCATCCCGACTAGTTTAGCCTCCCTCAACGTTATCGAGCTATCCTAATTTCGAGTTTAATGAGCTAGTAGTTGGTCAGTGGTATGTTAAGACTGGATTATTCAGGTAAATACAAGAAGGAGATGTAGTAATAAGCCGTATGATTGCCAATGAGACAACTATCCACCAAAGCGAAGTTCAAATAAAGACAATGTAAGCAAGAATAGGCAATCTACAGCCTTCAACAATGAGAATACCATACAGTCGGCTATAAAAGGCTACATCATTACTGGAAAAACCAGATACTATAGTAATAAACGATTTCAATTAATCCTAAAATGCTATTATCGGACCATTTTATTCTGACAGGAGGGGGAAGGGCTGACATATATATATTAATATACATGCTTACTGAATAGTTCTGGTCAAGAAGCTTAAAAATTGCCGCTACCAGATTTCCTTTCTATAAAAATTTACAACCAAAAAGACCAAAATATTCACGAGCTCTCGGTCTCAATAGCTGATTAACGCCCGGTCCTCCCCATATGAACCCTAACCGGTGCCACACCTCCTTATAGCCCGGCAACCTTACCAAATCTAATATTTTGTCGATCGAATCGAACTAACCGAAATGATTCACGATGTTTATCAATAAAGCTATTTGTTTTGAAATTTGCATGTCATATGAAATTTAAAAAAATCATTTGCAATGAATTTGTAACAATATAATCTTAATATCCAATTCACAAACTATGTTGTATTCCCCCTGCCTCTTCTGTAGAGCAGTAAGTCATGCAAATAGCGAGATGGTGAGATCTTTTCTCTGACAAGTCAAAGGGATAGGGCGTCACTATGTTTAAAAGTGGATGTATTGAAGGGTGGTGTGGGATAAAAAACAAAATGTTTAACCCCGCCGCATTTTTGCGCCTGTCCCAAGTCAGGAGCCACCTGCCTTTGTAAGTCTTGTATGATTTTTAATTCTAGTTTCTTGTGTATAATTCGGAGTTTAGTATGACGTCCATTATCACTGAACTAGTATACTTTTTTTTTACCGGCCAGTTGAAGAAATCCTCCGGGTGCGGGAGTTTCTCGCTGCATTGAAGACCCATATTGGTGGCCTTCGGCTGTTGTCTGCTCTATTGTCGGGTTGTTGTCTCTTTGACACATTTCACATTTCCATTCTCAATTTTATGATAATTGTTAAATCGGGCCCTTGGCAGCAATTCAGTGTTCTCTTTGTACGAGGTTTTTTTTTAATTGTCTGGTTCTATAGCACCGAGAAACCAGCCCCTGGACCACCTCGTACAGAAATATTAGATTCTGGCTTGAGCGTCTTATCTGTTTGTCTTGTAGTTTCAGTTTTCATGGTGAGCGTGTTAGAGACGTAACCAACTTCTCTGGATTTGTCTCCTGTTATAAATCTCGCAGGTTGTCGCTGTATCAAGTTCTTTCAAGCTTTTATATTGATGTTTGTAGATGTGTTCTGGTTCCATACTATTGACCATATGATATCCCATTATTGACCTGACCATTGAAATATATATGCGGTTTTCTTGCATTCCGATAAACAATATCTCAAATTTCTTATCAGGAAACCTTGTGTTAGTTTGCCTTCTTGGCTACGTTGGAAATATTGGTAGTTCATTTTAGGTCCTCGTTTAGTTTTCTCATTCCTTTAGATTTTATTACAGTTTTGATATATAGTATACATTAAATATTAAATATTTAAATATTAAATATAAATACATTTAGAATAATTTTTCACTGCAGTTTGTTTTGTAAAGTACAAATATGATATGATAAAACATTTGTTATCTTCATTACTCATGCAGGAGCAAAATATATAAATATTTTTCTTTCATTTACTTCTTGTTTTAAAAGATCATTAGATAACTACATTCTTTTCTGAAATTTTCATATTGAGATAATAATATTAAGGAATAATGGGTGTCAAACCTTTCTCCCATTATAAATTTAGTCAAGATTTTGCGGCCCATGACAAAATTAGTATAAATTTTCAAGCCTCGTCTTATATTTCATGTATTTAGTCTTATTTTGACCCGGTTAAATATTGAGTAAATTTCCTGCCAAGTGACAGTACTATATTTCCGAAGTTGATGAGGAAGTCTGTTCCATCGACCCATCTATGTATATACCTTAATACAGGAAGTGACAAACCCCATCCAAGGCCAGTTGGGTGACCAGTACATTCGTAAACAGACATGTTTATGTGAGGTCACCTCTATATATAACCGAGTCCCTGGTATACATGCCATATAAAACAAACAAATGCATTTATCTATTTGTTTTCTTTTATATATATGTGGTGTACACTGTACAGAATTGATTTAAATTACTTTGGTATATATTCCATATGGCGGTGCACATACTTTCAGGAGGCTTATACACATAATAAGAGCTCTATACCGAGCGCCATCTGTCGTCATAATGATCGTTAGCATTTATAATACAACATTTCACACATTGACATTTCACACAGTGACATTTAACGAATCGACAAGTTATAAATCATCAATATACAAATTGACAATATACGAATCGACATGTTACAAAACATCAATATACAAATAGACAATTTATAAATCGACATTCAACGAATCGACAAGTTTCAAAACATCAATATACATTACAAATCACACAGTTACAAGTTACAAATTGACAAGTCACGAATTAACAATTTTGACCCCGTTGGCTTTCCATAGTTTTTATGTGACATGACGTCATACAGATAAGGTTTGAAATGACGTCATACAGATTATAGGTTTGACATGGCGTCATACAGTTTTGAAAAAGCCTTTGCAACAGTGACTGCAATCGATGACGTGACGTCCTACAGCTTTTAAGGTGTGATAAAGCTTATGCAACCGTGCTGATATCGATATCATCACGGGTGGGTGATACAGCACGCTTGCCATTGATTGTATTACACATACAATTTATCTGTATTTACTACTAAGTATATAATAAATATTCTTTATCAACATGATCAACGTGTTTTGATGTGATTCATTCGATTTGCTGTTCAATGTAATGTTTATTAAAAAGCCATAAAGCACTTATGATTCGACTACACATCATCCTTGTCAAATGGTATATGTTTTGTTTCTGGGATTATCCGAATGCTCATTTATCTTTGCAAGACACTTGTAGTAGTACGATTTACAAACAACAAAATCAGTATTGTTTGAAGCTTTGTCCGCAGCAGGAACAACAACATATTTATCGTGAAGACATTTCACAGAGTCTTTCTTTCTGTATCAATCGGCAATCCTCGGATAACTCCGCTACTCTCCTTCTTACTGAATCGGCCGAGTCGTGACGAATGTTTCTGTATATGGACTTTGTTCAATCACTTACACAGTTCTTTAAAAACTTTTACATTTGATGTTTTATCAGAGACGTATTAGAAGTAACCAATTCTGGTGATACTGTCCAGTTCAACTTCTTCTCATTTAGTCAATGGTCCGCAGGTGAAGTCCTCAAGATAATGCATTATCTTTTTGAATTGATGGTTCCAATTGGTGTGTTGGGGTTCTCTGAACTTATATACCATGATATTTCACCTTTAACAGTCGTTCAGGTTGAATTATGTTTAGATCCTCAGTAATAACACGACCAGAGTGGATTTTAAGAGGGGCGTAAAGGTTTTTTTTTTGCACGGATGAACGCGAAATAAAATCGCCGTTTCACGATGAACGAACAATTAAAAATTTCTAACTAAAATGACCCTTTACCACCCTCTTTTAATATAAGGCGCGTAGGAACACTAACATGAAGGTCTGTGTCTGTTGTTTCTAAATCAAGGTCATGTAATGCTTGCTTATAGTTAGATACTTTAGATGCAATGGTTGTAGTGTAAATGTACGATACATCAGGAACAGACTGATTTTGAAGATAACGTGGGATTTTAGATAATGTGTTAAGAAAAACGTTGCTTATGTTGATAGCATCGATTCCTTCATTAGAAAATCGAAATGCAAGAAATCTCATATTTTCATCATGTAATGGTTTTGGTCTTATTAATTTAAAAGTCGGGAAAGAGCTCCGTCACAAATTAGTTACAGGTCTGCATATTGGAGAAAATGTAATCATGCATCCCTTTTTAAGTGCATAATCTCTAACTTCAAACTACTAATGGATTCTGTTGAGGGTTATGCAAAAGACTGGGCAAAAAAAGAAAAGGTTGAGGATGACACTCTTTCGGAGTGGGTAAAATCAGTGAGGTCATTGATTCAGATAAGGGTAAGTGGGTCAATGAGCACCAAAGCCCCTTCCATCTTTAGTTTAAACATATTTTATTGTTCAAAACAAATGGATTAGACACAAGTTTAATCCATTTGTTTTGAACAATAAAATATGTTTAAACTAAAGATGGAAGGTCCTTTCATCTTTAAAGACCCTCAGGTCATAGAGGAGTTGTCTTGCCTCCATGACAAATTTGTTGTCGTTCCAGCTGGCAAAGCCTCAAACAATATTGTTTTTGTTTGCAAGAAACACTACATTGACTGCCTGATTAAGTAACTCGGGATAAATAACACATTAGGAAATCCTACATATACACTAAGTACGCTTACGAAGCAGGAGATCCTGGAAAACCACAAATCGGTTCTAATCTCCTTTGGTGTCAATCCAAAGGATGAAGACCAGGATCTTCAATCCTTATATTGGATTCCTTAGCTTCACAAGAATCCTTATAAGGAAAGGTTCTTCCAAGTGTTCCACTAAACCTCTTTCTAAAGTTCTTACTGTCATACTTAAAGCTCGACTGAAAGAACTCGTTAGCTTATGTTTCTTTAACAAAAAGGGCCCTAGACGTTTTAAATATCTAGTTTTGGGCAGAAATTCAGCTTACTTTGTGAAAAATCATAGAGTCAAGGAATAAATACACCGAAGAGGATATCACTACCATGTTGGACTTTTTGATTGACAACATATTTGTTGAATTTGGAGGTTTGGTCTTCCAACAGACTATTGGAATCCCAGTGGGTACCAATTGCGCTCCTCTATTTGCTGATTTGTTTTTGTATTCCTATGAAGCAAAATGTATCCAAGGGCTTGTGCAGAAAGGTATATTGATGATGTACTGTCTCTAAATAATAAGAGATTCAGTGATCACTTACATTTAATATAAGTGATCTAAGTGAACTTGAAATTAAAGATACTACCGACACATATAAATCTGCTTCATATTTAGACCTTTTTGTGTAGGTTAAATACCAAAATTTATGACAAATGCGATGATTTTATTGTTCTTATAGTTAACTTTCCATTTCTGTGTAGCAACATCCAAGCGGCACCAGCATATGGAGTATATGTGTCTAAATTGATACGTTACTCTATAGCTAGCTCAAAGTACGTTGATTTTGTTGAACGAGGAATACTGCTTTCTCAAAAGTTGCTAAAACAAGGCTATGAATCAATCAAATTAGGGTCATCACTCAAGAAATTTTGCGGTCGCCATTATGAGCTGATTGGCCATTATGACAAAAGTGAATTTTCTAAGTCCAAGAACCATAACTCTGCACAAAATCATCAGACCGGAACAAAATTTAAATTTGAAATGTAACTTGTCATAATAGTATATACCAATTATCATACCAATATCTTCAAGAATGACAAAAAAACGTGCAGAAAACTGATTATTTGAGTGAATTTTCTAAGTCAAAGGACCATAACTCTGCACAAAATCATCAGACCGGAATGACCTTTAAACATGATCTGTAACTTGTAATGATAAATCATTGCACCAAATATTAAATCAATAACTTCAAACATGAAGAAAAAAGTGTGTTAAACTGATTTGCCGGACTGACAGACGGATGGACGGAGTGCAAACCTAAAGTCGCCATGTACCAGTATAATGTAATTTCTACCCGGTAGGGAACTTTGTATTGCCATGCAATACTCTCAGAATGCTTGTTGGAAGTAGTCATCAAATGCATGTTACGTGTTGATTGTCAAAAATCAATACTGGAGCCTGTTTTTACGAAAAAGACAAAGGACCATAACTCTGCAAAAAATCTTCAGACCGGAACAACATTAGAACTTGATCTGTAATTTGTCATGATAAATCAATACACCAAATATTAAATCAATATCTTCAAGAATGAATAAAACTAAAGGCTCTCAAGAGCCTGTGTCGCTCACCTGATTCTACTTGGGATTTTGAAATAATATTAAAAAATGTAAAAAATTGTAACAGATGTTTTAGGCCAAATTTGGTTTAATATTGTTATGTTTGGTTTCATTTCATTCAGTAGTTCTCTTAAAGAAGACATTTATATGTATTTCCCATGGGGTCCCATGTTAAACTAAGTCCACGGCTGGCGGCCATCTTGGATGATGGATCGGCTACAAAGTAACAACACTTGGTCAGCACCTCAGAAGGAACATTCATGATACATTTGGTTTCATTCCATTCAGTGGATCTTCAAAAGAAGATATTTATATGTATTTCCCATAGGATCCTATGTTAAACTAAGTCCCCCGCTGGCGGCCATCTTGAATAATGGAAAGGCTTCAAAGTAACAACACTTGGTCAGCACCTCATAAGGAACATTCATGCCATGTTTGATTTCATTCCATTCAGTGCTTCTCTAAAAGAAGACATTTGTATGTATTTCCAATAGGGTCCTATGTTAAACTAAGTTCCCCGCCGGCGGCCATCTTGGATAATGGAAGGGTTACAAAGTAACAACACTTGTTCAGCACCTCATAAGGAACATTCGTGCCATGTTTGATTTCATTCCATTCAGTGATTCTCTAAAAGAAGGCATTTGTGTGTATTTCCCATAGGGTCCTATGTTAAACCAAGTCCCCCGCAGGTGGCAATCTTAGATAATGGATCGGCTATAAAGTTACAACACTTGGTCAGCACCTCATAAGGAATATCCATGCCAAGTTTGGTTTCATTCCATTCAGTGGTTCTATAAAAGAAGACATTTGTTTGTATTTCCCATAGGGTACTATGTTAAACTAAGTCCCACGCTGGCGGCCATCTTGGATGATGGATCGGCTACAAAGTGACAACACTTGGTCAGCATCTCATAAGGAGCATTCATGCTATGTTTGGTTTCATTTTATTCAGTGGTTCTCTAAAAGAAGACATGTGTATATATTTACCATAGGTTACTGTGTTAAACAAAGTTCCCCGCTGGCGGCCATCTTGGATGATGCATCGGCTACAAAGTAATAACACTTGGTCAGCACCTCATAAGGAACATTCATGTCATGTTTGGTTTCATTCCATTCAGTGGTTCTTTAAAATAAGACATTTGTATGTATTTCCCATAGGGTCCTATGTTAAACTAAGTCACCCGCTGGCGGCCATCTTGGATGATGGATCGGCTACAAAGTAACAACACTTGGTCAGCACCTCATAAGGAACATTCATGCTATGTTTGGTTTCATTCCATTCAGTGGTTCTCTAGAAGAAGTTCAAATGTAAAAGTTTACGCCGACGACAGAGACGGACAACAAGTGATGACAAAAGCTCACTTGGCGCTTCGGGCCAGGTGACCTAAAAGAAGTGTGGAAAGTTGATTTGCGGACTGACTGATGGACAGACAGACAGACAGATGGAAGGAGTGCAAACCTAAAGTCCCCTTTGACTTCATCAGTAGGGGACTAAAAACAACAAACTACACATATCAACTGAATTAAAACATTTTAATATAATATATAGCAACCATGATAACAAAAAAATAATATCATAACATTTGGTGGTTATCCATATAACTAATAAGAGGTATTACTATGTACTCAGACTTTGTAACGTGTAATCTGTATGATTTTAGAATGAACCAATAGAAAACCTTCCTTTAATTTTTATGAACTTAAGTCTTTTAGAGAAAACTGCTGAAAATAAAACAAGGTTAATAATGAAAATGTGAGTTAAAAAAAGGTTGAAATGAATTGAGAGGAAATTTAACAATGAAAACAAACTATCTATCCAACTTTTCTTTTCCTCTTCAAAATATTTTCTTAGAAAATTAAAAATAAAAAAGTTGTCTTAATTATTAATCACTCAGTTTAAGAATCTTGTAGCAAATATATTTTAAAATTTGTATGATGCAGAACATGATCCAATAGCACACCTTCTTTTTATATCTTTTATTATTATTTTTTTTTATTATTAAATAAAACTTCCAAGAAAAGTTACTTTGAGTATATATTGGTCTTTTTTTCTTGTCAAATAACTTTCATAGAATTTTTTTTTTTTTAAATGATAAAAAAGATTTTGGTTTGATCTTTATTACTTTGCAATCAGATTTTGTTTTATCTTGTAGCAAATAAATTGTGAAATAAACATTCATCAGAATAGGGACCAATAGCACCCTTTCCTTTTATAAACTTTGATTTTTGTAAAGAAAACGGGCAAAAACAAAGTTACTTTTCATATATTGGATTTTCTTTGTTTTTCAAAAATTATTAATGGAAAAGAAATAAATTTAAAACTTGTTTTAATAAATGAAATAAAAAAAATAACATATTGCTCCACAATTTAAATATCTTCCACCACTTTTAAATATATGCTAAATTAAATAATGTCACAAACAAATTGACAGCTAACAATATAACTACATCCATGAGAAATAAATAGATTTTCTTTCTTACATTATACATACAATGAAACATTGATGGATTACAGGCCTCAGAACACAATTATTCTTCCCCTTGGCTACAATGCATTTTTTGGTTAAGGTCAAGTTGAATTAAAAAATTTGCACCATGTCAAACACGAAATAAATTTAACTGCTAATAGACCATTATTATTCTAATAAAATATGCTTGTCCCAGGACAATCTAGGATTGGAATCTTGAATAAATGAGGAAGGCTAATTTCTACCCTACTTTCATTTTGGCCAAATCACTACTTTTACTTTCAACAACAATCTTTGTCCACATGTTTTACTTATTTCAATATAAATGCAACTGATAGGACCACTTAAATTGTAAACATTTCAAAGAAAACAGTAGACAGATTACTTAGGAAGAAATACCCCCATATAATAAATTGGGAACTATATTCCTAGACCACGAACAAAGGGAATTAATTGTGGTCTGAGGCCTACAGTCTTAGATCAAAATAGTTTCGCATATCAATAATTCCTCTATACATGTATAATACAAACAGAAAAACATTTTATTAAAACTTTGTCAACATTTTATTCTAGTTCCACTTTTGATTACAATATTTGAAAAGTGAGAATCATTATGAAAGTGTGCAGTTTTTTTGTTGTTTTTTGTTGTTGTGATTGTGAGGCGTTTTACGTTTCCGCAAATTGTAAAAAAATATGAAATAAATAATTTTTCTAACATATATTACAATATTAATAATTTACTGCTAGGTAAATTTCTGGAAAAGTAATAAATACAATTTCTGGAAACCTTAACTTTAATTTTGCAGAAACGTAGTATTGGAACTTTGAAAAATTAGCAGAATTGCAATATGCCCCATTACAGAGAAAATCATTGATATACAGATACTTTTTTAATATACAGTGAAACCTGATAAAACCGAACCCTGAATAAACCGGAAACCTGTCTAATCCAAACTTGTTCTGAAGACCAATCATATCACATTTTATGCATTGTGAACCTGATCAAACCGAATACCTGCCAAAACCGAACAAAATCTCAAGTCCCGAAAGGGTTCGGTTTAGTCAGGTTTCACTGTATAAGGCTAAATGATTTTAAATTGTAGAATATCATTATTTCTTTATACAAACAACTTTCTTTCAAGTTACTTTATAATTATTCATTTATAATTTGAAGACATTTCCATATATTGAATGACAAGAATCAGGGTTGGCAAAAACCCGGGTTTTATGAGTATTGCCCAGCCCAGTGGGAAATACTGGGAAAACCCGGGTTTTTCTGGGTTTTAGTGGGTAATACTGGGCAATACTGGGTAATATAAAATACTGGTCTGAAATTTGTAGAGGATTCAGTGATCAAACACAATTTTTATACATTTAAGATATATATAACCTTTTTTGTTTGTCTGAATTGGTAAAACTGTAAATCATATAAACATGATAAAGCAAAAAACTTAAAAAAAATAAAAAATATAACTCCTATTAAGAATTAACAATTACATGTAAGAAAAATTACATTTAAATAATGTATATGTACTGTCACTAATTAGTAAGTAATTATTCAGATTAGAATGCAGATTTGTTTATGTAACAATAATCAGCCCTTTCAATTCTATAAGTGTTAATGGCATGACCCCTTAGGGTGTTTATTTAGCAATTAATATGACAAATGTATGAATGTAAAACATTTGAAATTAACAATTCACTTAAACATTGCAATAAATTTTTTTCTTCAAAGTATGGATTATTGAAACAATGCTTGGAAATTAACAAGGTTTCCTTAAATGGGCAAATCTTGTATTCTGTCAACATAGAAGGGAATGAAATTGAATTTTTCATTCTTTTAGAAATGACTGTCAATGGTTATCTGTATAAAAAGTATATATTTAGCTGTAATACTATGAAACTACACCAAGACTTTACTATTTTGTGTTAAAATAAGCTTAAAATATCATATTGCCCAGTAATGCCCAGTTTTCCCCATTTCTGGGAGTATTGCCCAGCCCGGGAAAACCCGGGTTTTCCCACCCGGGAATTCCCAGGTGGGTAATACTTTGCCAACCCTGACAAGAATGTGTCCCTAGTGCACGGATGCCCCATCCGTACTATCATTTTCTATGTTCATTGGACCATGAAAATGAGGTAAAACTCTAATTTGGCATTAAAATTAGAAAGATCATATCATAGGGAACATGTGTACTAATTTTCAAGTTGATTGGACTTCAACTTCATCAAAAACAACCTCAAACAAAAAAATTTAACCTGAAGCGGGACAGACGGACGAACGCACAGACCAGAAAACATAATGCCCATAAAGGGTGCATAAAATGAAATTCATAAGGGACCATACATTGTAAATAACAATAATATAACTTTTATTAAAAATGCCTTTAATATCAAATAAATCGCTGAATTTCAAAATTGACCTCTGACTGTACATATACACTATCCTTTAATACTATCAACTCTTCCAACAAAATCAAATAGCTCTCACTATATTATATATATAACTCTATTCATGCAAAATTAAATATAACATTTATATAGAATAATTTAAAAAAAAAAGCCATTCCATATGCATCAAGACCTGAAATTTTAAATTAATTTTTCAAGTATAAGTTCATTTTTAATTGACCAAAAGATAAATTTAATTGGTCACCCCATGACTTTCTTACTTTCTTCATTTCCATCTTATTTAGAAACCTTTCTTTTTACTTTCCAATTGATATTGCATGCCTGAAATGTTAAAAAAATATAAAACTGACGTCTCATTAGGGGGTTTTGATCCTGGATCCCGCTTACTGTGTTGTCAGATTCCCGTATCCCGCTTAGTTGATGTACATAAACAATTCACATTTTTTTGTAGTTTCCCGTGTCCAGCTAGACTTCATTTCCCATTTTTTACGGCAGAATAATTTGACTTTCATATGTCACGATTACAAAAAAATAGGCAATTCTCTTGACAAGCTTAGACCCCAATGAGACCCACTACAGGTAAAGAAATGAATATTTAATTAAAGGCCCTTAGGGGAAGGTATTGCTCAAATAAAAGGATAAGTAACCATGGTTACCTAGTTAATTTATAATAGTTCTGCGCAAATAATTTAAGGAAAATACAAGGGGTTTGAAATACACATGTAAAGGATAAAATTATTACTTATTAATAAATAGACATTGATACAATGCTACTTAAATTATAAGTTAATCATTAAATATGCTAAACTACAAAAAAAATATAAATTGTTTACTTATTACTCTACACTATTCAGGGGCAGATCCAGCCATTTGAAAAAGAGGAGGTCCCCACCCAGGATAAAGGGGGTGTTCCAACCACATGTCCCCATTCAAATGCATTGATCGTCCAAAAAAAGGGGGGGTCCAACCCCTGACACCCTCCCCCCCTGGATCCGCCACTGCTATTACAATGTAATCATATAATATTCTTTGTGACTTAATGGGTAAAGAATACCTAAAGGATATAGTTCTTGAAAATTCAGACAACCATTTTTTTTAATCACACACTCTTAATACAGAAAAATCAAAATTAGGGTTTGTCAAACTGTTATATAATATATATATATGCAAAGAAATTATTCTTGTAAGTTGTAAGGTTTAAATTTTTTTATATAAATTTTGTCAACAGGTCAAAGTTTTTATGATAACTTAAAGAGTCAACTCTACATTGGGTACCTCCTTAAATAGTAACCCATTGAACAATGAAAATGAGTAAAAAAGTGATTTATGCCATATGGAAACTTCAAAACAATATGGTAACATGGTTATAATGATTGTTATATCTCAGACTGATTCCATTGAAGTACATGTATATATATTTATAATATTGTTTGACAAAAAAAAAAATGTGAGTGAAAAAAAGACTTTTCATGCTTTTGAAACAGAAACAATAATATGATAATTATGATTTAACAACTAAAATGAATTATTGTATATAACATGGCTTATAAACAGTTTTATAACTCTACTTCATATATGATGATTAAGTTCATTTATAACTGTATGAAGTTCAGGATTTTCTATACTTTCATGAGTACTTGAATGTTCGGTTTCACTATCAAGTGAAGAAATATAAGTCAAGTGATGTTGTGCATTGTCGTTATGAATTTTAAATTCATTTGAAATACACTCTGTCCATTGATGATGTTCAAGATTAATGTTACTAAATGTATGAAGATCAGGATTAAAACTTTCACTTGAATAATGCATATCTCCATTCAGAGATCTAGAGTCATCATTATTTGGCATTTGAACCTGACATAGAGATAAAAGGGTTTCCGCTGCAGATTCCCGGCTAAGAGTTTGAGACTTTTTATGTTTCTGTTTTCGTTTAGGTCCAGGCCACGGTACAGCTTTACAATACAAGTGATCCTTGAGGTGATCTGGATATACAAGTTCTGTGTTGAGGTAGTCACATGGCGGGTCTGTTGCAGAGTCTGTGCTTGATGATGGATTATCTCCCCTGGTTAACATGCTAAAAGCATTGGAGAAATTGGTTATCTCTTCTACTGAAGCTGTACTCTTTAAAAAAAATGCAATTTATAATTAAATTAATTATATATCTAAAGTTATAATTGTTTTACATTTGTAAAACCTTAATATATTATTCATGACAATACCTGGTTTGTTTACATATTTTTGTTTTTTTTTCATAAAGAAAAGGGTATTAAATATAAATGTTGTTTTCTGTTAACAAAGTTAGGTGATGACTGCATAGATGACAGTACTGTAGACACTAAATCCGGTTTTATAGCTGAAATGTGGAATGGATTTTTCTTATTGTTGAAGGCTGTACATTATGGTAACCTATAGTTGTATCAATTTCTGTCATTTGGTCTCTGGTGAAGAGTTGTCTCATTGGCAATCATACCACATTTTATTCTAAAATAGACATACATGTATCATTAAGAATTGATATTATTATGTATAAAACCAGCTGAGATCATTTTCTTTGGTTATTTTTTTAGATATTCTATAAGGCCTGTGTACAATGTATAAGTTTTGTTCTCTTATCAGTCAATGTTCACTTTTCCGTTTATTTATTCTTTCTCTTTTGAACACCAAATTGGCATTATATTTGTAAGGGACCACATCAAACGTTCAATGTACATGATGTAGGATAAACAAGAATCTGTCCAAAGTACATGCATGCCCCACTCGCACTATTATTTTTCATGTTCAATGGACCGCGAAATTGGGTAAAAAAACTAATTTGGCATTAAAATTAGAAAGATCATACCATAGGGAACATGTGTACTAAGTTTCAAATTGATTGGACTTCAACTTCATTAAAAACTACCTTGACCAAAAACTTTAACCTGAAACTCGCACTTTCATTTCCTATGTTCAGTGGACAGTGAAATTGGGGTCAAAAGTCTGATTTGGCTTTTAAACTAGAAAGATCATATCATAAGCAATATGTGTACTAAGTTTCAAGTTGATTGGATTTCAGCTTCATCATAAACTATCTTGAGTTGACCAAAAACTTTAACCTGAAGCGGGACAGACAAACAGACGAACAGAAGGACGGACTAACAGACAGACGCACAGACCAAAAAACATAATGCCCCTCTACTATCGTATTAGCCATTATTCCCCATTACGATCCTCTTATAAGAACTTCTCAAAAGTTGTTATACAATGTCAATGCTATAAAATAAAGTTACAACAAATGTTCTAGTTAACAGTTGAAATCCATCTTTTTATCATGTTTATAGCCTATAAACATGATAAAAAGATGGACTTCAACTGTTAACTAGAACATTTGTTGTATCTTTACAACATGAAATGAAAAGTTCTTATCAACTGCCTTCTTCAGGGTTCTAAGGCTATATTAAGCTCAATGTTTAGTTTGTTATGCTGTGTATTCTGACTAGCTGGACTTGTTTGTCTTAATTTGCCACCACATCTTTTGGATTTACCTTGTCCTCGTGGTATCCAGTCGTTCCGGCCCCAAACCAATCCGGCCCCAAGTCAATCCGGCCCAAGGTGATCCGGCCCAGTCGACGTGGGACGGATCGACTTGGGCCGGATCGACCCGAAAGCGTCCTCGTCAGTTCACTTTGACTTATGAGTTTTGAGTCTTGTCATTTATTTGGCTTCTTTTAATATGGTTTATTTGTTTGTTAATAATGGCGACTGAAACACTCGGGACTTATATATAAAATGGTGCATCCTCCTTTCAATATGTTATAAACAGTGGTACAAATAACAATTAATAAAAACAAGAATGTGTCCATAGTACACGGATGCCCCACTCGCACTTTCATTTTCTATGTTCAGTGGACCGTAAAATTGGGGAAAAAACTCTAGTTTGGCATTAAATTTAGAAGGATCATATCATAGGGAACATGTGTACTAAGTTTCAAGTTGATTGGACTTCAACTTCATCAAAAACTACCTTGACCAAAAACTTTAACCTGAAGCGATACAGACGAACGAACAAACGGACGGAAGAACGAACAGACAGACGAACAAACCGATGAACAGAAGGACGCACAGACCAAAAAACATAATGCCCCTCTACTATCATAGGTGGGGCATCATAATTGTCATTCTATGTAGAAATAAATAAAATAAGCAATATATATCAGCCTGTTCACCATTCCTTACAAGGAAAAACAGAGATCAAATGATCTAGATCACTCTGGCAAGGAGTAAACGTGGGATTCGGTCATGCTGAACTTTCCTCCATCATTAAATTTTCATCCATGGAGATCCCTATAAACTGTCTGAGAACAGTAAAGCGCCACCATGAATAGGAGGAATGTGATTGTGAGTAAACAATTTCTTATCAACCATTGTCAACAAGAAATATTGAACAGAAGTTAAATTTTAGTTGAATATTGGCCCAAAAAAATATGAAATGCCTCAATGATTAAGGTTCATGTTAGACCGAATTCTTCTGTCCCTATAACAGGGTGGGCTCATGATAGAAAAAGTGGGGTTATACCTGTTTTCAGAGTACACCCCAGTTTGCTGGGTTTTGGAATGCATGCAACTTCGATTGATGAGGAAAACACACTCACCAGTGATCAGAAAAACAGCTTTGGTTTTATTAGTCTCTGCTTACACCTGGACATTTCATTGGGTTAAATTTTACTTCAGGAATGTGTTGAATGTTCCCCTCCCCCTTTTTTGTGTTTTTAAATATTAATACCTTTTCTGGGCTTTTATAACTAGCGATCTTTTCATTCTTTTTCCCTAATTTCTTAAGCTTCTTGTTTTCTTTCTGTATGAACAGAGTTGGGGCATAATTGTCATCATTCGGATCGTCGCTATGCCATCCGAACACAAAATGGTCAGAGCATATGTTTGTGTGTCCATTCGGTTCCCAATCCTCTCTGTTCACGGCTTTTATCCATGCTTGAAGTTTCTTCTTATTTGCTGGAAATCGAAAGAAACTAATATTGTTTACTTTTGCCACAGAATTTGCCCGATTTCGACACTTGTAAACACAACAAGTTTTCACCATTTCAGTTGTTTTTGTTTACGGTGTTTCCATCCGGAAGTTTGCCTTGCGCATGTGCATATGAATAAAAGTTTAAAAGGGCGCGAAATTGAAACGCAGACGATAGCGGGAAATGAACCGTAGACTTTTGATAACTTTGTATAACCTGAGCTATTTTTAAAAAACACTGATTCACTTTTATCCGTGAGATAAAAAAATCCTTTCAAAGTTACAAAAATGGATGAAATTTGTTATCAAATATCAAATATAAATTCCTTTCAAAGTTACAAAAGTAGATATAATTTGTTATCAAATATCAAATATAAATTTATGATAAATGAGACGACCATTTGTTATTTTGGAGCCAATTAAGAGGGGCGTAAAGGGGGGTATCTGCAATGAAGAACGCGAAATAAAATTGTCATTTCACGATGAACGAACAATTAAAAATTTCTTGCACGTTGATCTTTTTACCGATTTCACGAAACACGGTGAATAACGAACCTTTTTCACGGCTGCACATGAAATAAAAATGGCAAAACACGTTGCACAGAAATAACCCTTTACCACCCTCAATTAAGGGGTCAAGTTGTGGGAGGAGGATTTTTAAGCAGGACCGAATAGAGAGAGAGAGGGGGGGGTTGAACCTTTATCGGGACTCCGGGATCGGGTGTCTTTAAGCTCGCCGGGATTTCGGGATCCGGGAATTCTTTATTTGAATTTCAAGATGTCGAGATTTTAATTTCTTTAAATTTGGGACCTCGGGATTTTATGTTTTTAAACCCGGGATTTCGGGATCAGCAGGAAATAACCCTCCCCCTCAATAGAGTGAAACTTGAACTAAAAGGCAGGACAGAGAAAATGGTTTTCATAAATGAACCAGGCTGTTTAAATTCTTATTTTTCATTTTGGAGCCTTTTATAGTAGACTATATGTCCTATATGGCAGGGGTATGTTTGCCTATACTTGTAAATAACAATTATTTCATTTGAACTTGGGTAGATAGTTGTTCGAACTTGGGTAGATAGTTGTTTGAACTTGGGTAGATAGTTGTTTGTACTTGGGTAGATAGTTGTTTGAACTTGGGTAGATAGTTGTTTGAACTTGGGTAGATAGTTGTTTGTACTTGGGTAGATAGTTGTTTGAACTTGGGTAGATAGTTGTTTGAACTTGGGTAGATAGTTGTTTGAACTTGGGTAGATAGTTGTTTGAAATTGGGTAGATAGTTGTTTGAACTTGGGTAGATGAAGATAGTTGTTTGAACTTGGGTAGATAGTTGTTTGAACTTGGGTAGATAGTTGTTTGAACTTGGGTAGATAGTTGTTTGAACTTTCATTGGCAATCATACCGCCTCTTCTTATTTTTATAGTGCATCAATGCCGACAACTGCCACTAAACATGGATGATGTGTACCTGTTCAATATGATGTTGTACTCAGTATTTCATATTCACCTAGATGAGGCCCCTCATGGGGGGTCCTAGTAATCACATAATCACCATTTTTTTGCCAATATAATCACATAATCATTAAATATTTGCTTATCTTTAGTAATCAAATAATCATAAACTAAAAATACAGTCCTAGGTAATCAAATAATCATGAAATATTTGGCTTAATAATCAAATAATCATTAAAAAAACGGCCAAGTAATCACATAATCAAAAACCCCATGAGGGCCCTCCTAGATCTTTATCTGAACAGACTACAGATCAGATAAGATAAAGATAAATCATAGTTTATTACAGTGTCACATATTGATCTACATTAAAATACAGAACCAAAAAAAAAGGATCAATACCCAGCCTATTAAGTCTAACGAGATACATATGTAGACTTATCCATCTTTAGCTAAGGGGTTAAGTTGATGTTCACATGGTTGCGGATTCAATGAGGTCGAATTATTCATTTGCAAGTGAATTATTAATCATCAATGTTTAATTTTTTAGCTTATTTTGACAAAATTGGACCATACTGGCTGCTAAAAGCGAATATTTATTCCACTATTTCACTTTCATTGATGTTTGAACCAAAAAAAAAAATCATATATTTTTTTATTATGTATCTCGTAGCAAGTGCCCCTTTAAGTTCATTTACGGGATGTATGGACTCCCGGATCGCGGCAATATTAGTTGGAAGATCGTTGGAAGATCGGCGCATTAGCTACATAACACGCAGATTTGAGAGTACTCAAAATAACTGGAAGCCAGTTGATTGATTGATCTTTTTACATCCAGTGTCAAATATTTATGCAAGTTAAGGACCGTTGAAAAACACAATTACAATAAATACAACTTGGAGCTAGGTCCTGTGATAGGTGTCGTCCAGGACGAAGGGTTGGAAATTTAAAACTGTCATGCATTGGAAAATGGGGGATTATTGGATAGGAGCAGAAATTTTGCCTTTCAGTAGACCAACTTAGGGCCGTAACTAGCCTCTTATAATAGTGAGGCAAAACAAATTCGCCGAACGTTGCGAGGCGAAAAATATTTGGCGAGGGGTCTGGTGACCGCTCAAGGCTCCCAGAAGCTTTAAGAAAAATAACGCAAAATCGTTCATTCTAAGCGTTTCTTACATTGAAACGCAATTAATTTTGAGCTTTTCTGGTCTCAGAGCAAAAACATATATTCATTGTGATTTAAGACTTTTAGGTTTTACGGGGACAACATTAAAAGTAGACCGATATGTAGGATAAAGCAAAAATCGTCATTCTCATAATCATTAAAACCGGATCTGTCTGTCTGTCTGTCTGTCTGTCTGTCTGTCTGTCTGTCTGTCTGTCTGTCTGTCTGTCTGTCTGTCTGTCTGTCTGTCTGTCTGTCTGTCTGTCTGTCTGTCTGTCTGTCTGTCTGTCTGTCTGTCTGTCTGTCTGTCTGTCTGTCTGTCTGTCTGTCTGTCTGTCTGTCTGTCTGTCTGTCTGTCTGTCTGTCTGTCTGTCTGTCTGTCTGTCTGTCTGTCTGTCTGTCTGTCTGTCTGTTCTTGTCTAGTATTAGACTAGTGCTTAGACTTTTGGTGATTTCTTTATGACTAGATTTAAATAAAATGACAGTGCAGTATTATTCTTTAAGTACTATTACTGCTTTAGTCAACACTGATGACCATCTTGACCTTGTTTTACGGTATTAATGATTATTTTATTGTTGAAGACCCTCCAGCAACTATCAAGATGAGAAATAGGAATAAATCTCTTGTGGACAGTTGTATCATTGGCAATCATACCACATCTTCTTTTTTATATAAAAACTTTGACCATTGATCATTTGTATTTTTTCTATGCATTGACTTTGTGTTAGATTAGGTCCCGAGCACGTTTAATCCATATTCCTTTATTTTCTGTTAAAGGATCTGAACACGACATAATGCATTGCCAAGTTTAATCCGTGAATGTAAAATGTCATATGGCAATACATTGATGTTTTTTATATAGATGATTTCATACAGGAAAATATGTGGTCTTACTTTAATTGAACCCATGTCAGCTATCTAGTTTTATCTAAAAATGAGATCAGTTTTGTATTCTTTGTTATCAAGTTCAATTCTCCATGCAGAAACGACCTTTTTTTCTGTGTCCAGTAGCATAGTATATTCTTAAAATATTTTCTCGCACAATGTCTGGACATCGGTGGACATGTTACATTGCATAACCACGCGTTTACAAATGAAAATCAACACTCAGACTATAGTCATAAAGTAAGACAATAAATGAACAAAAGACAAACCAGGGACACAGAAGTATAAACAATAGTCTTATTATAGACCACCAACTCTGAAAACTAAAAGTAAAATAGAAACATATGGATCACGAAAAACATGCAGGGGCGACATCAGAGAGTGAAGACAATTATAACTTGCTTTTTGCAAGACACTTTCCGTGAAAACAATTTGATATGAAGACAATCTTTTGTTTCAGTTTTTTTTTTAAATTTCCAACATGAGGCACTTGCCTCATTTGCCTCTATGTAGTTACGGCTCTGCCGGCAACTACGATCTCCTCAAAGAGTTGCATTTTCTCTACAACTAAGCATCGGATTTAATGTCCCCATTCTGACAAGACGTGACTGCGTATTTATACATCCTGCACAGCCAAACGGACGACCAACATTGGCCAGTCGGGTGAAGACATAGTGGAAAGTTAGTTGAAAACTAACAATAACTAATTATAAAACTCACATGTGTCTAAGTTAAGGTTCATTCAAGTTTTTGTTGATAGTCTAGAAGTGAAATGAAAGAGGGACGAAAGATACCAAAGGGACAGTCAAACTCATAAATCTAAAACAAACTGACAACGCCATGGCTAAAAATGAAAAAGACAAACAGAAAAACAATAGTATACATGACACAACATAGAAAACTAAAGAATAAACAACACGAACCCCACCAAAAACTAGGGGTGATCTCAGGTGCTCCGGAAGGGTAAGCAGATCCTGCTCCACATGTGGCACCCGTCGTGTTGTTTATGTGATTACAAATCCGGTAAATAGTCTAATTCGGTAGGTCACATTCATGAAAGGGAAGGGGATTGTAGTTACGACGTAAGGAACATATCTGACCTGAACCAAAGTTCTAGTTTATAGTTCTATATAAGGTAAAATCGTAAAAAAAAATCAATTCTATCGAATATTCCATTCACTAAGGACGAGAGACTAGTGTACACATTGCATTCGATAATTAAAGAGTTTGACAACTTCATCTACAGATAACGTTGTTTATTATTTTAAAAAAGAAAAAAAAAAATTTGAAAAAAAATATGTGTAGGCACGTGCCTAAAGTGCCTATAACGGTAGCTACGCCCCTGATTATTTATGTTGAAAGTTGCAGAGTTTTTTGTTGTTTTTCAGAGGAAATAGCTGTAGAACTGCCAATCGTGGAGAGATGTTATATTAATTTGTGTTTTCATGACATTCTGACATTTGTATGATAAATCATGTCAAGTATATGTATTAGTTCCCGAGGGTATCACCAGCCCAGTAGCCAGTACTTCGGTGCTGGCATGAAAATACGGATTTTTTGTGTTATTAAAATTTGCTGTTACAAAATGATAAAAATTATTATAAATTAAGGAATGTATCTCCCTCATGCAAAGCTCTGATTCCTTTCAAGGATCTGGCTATACTTTTTGGACCTTTTGGATTATAGCTCTTCATCTTTTATATACGCTTTGGATTTCAAATATTTTGGCCATGAGCATCACTGAAGAGACATGTATTGTCAAAATGCGCATCTAGTGCAAGAAAATTAATTGGTACCGTTAATTTTATTAATGTTTCTTCAAATTTTATAACCTTTTCAGTGAAAGTTCTATTACCAGTTGAGGCCGTGACATTCCATTTTTGAAGAGGATGACGGAGTAAAGTCTGGAACAATTTTCACCACATTGCCTGTTCTTTGTTCTGTCAATTTTACTTTGTGTGTATACTTTTGTTTATGATTTAAAAGCCACCGCACTCAACTAATGTTTGGACAAACAAATAATTAAACACATCGTTAACGTGGCTCTCCATACACCAAATATAGTTGACATATTGCATACAGTATTTCAAAAACAGACCAAAACACAACAACTTAACTTTTACCACTGAGCAATGAAAATGAGGTCAAGGTCAGATCATGACACCTAGCTGCCAGTTGGACAAGAATACTTCACAACTCTTTCGAGGATGATCCTTAATTGGCCATGTACACTTAACATAGTCCATTGATCAATGTAATGAGGTGGAGGTCAGTGTAAACACGATGTCTGACAGACATGATGACCTTGCAAGGTACACACATGCCAAATAGTTATTGTATTAATCGTGAAATAGAGGCTCTTAAGAACCTGTGTCGCTCACCTTGGTCTATGTGCATATTGACCGTTATGGAATAACCATTTCACAAACGATATCGGACTGCCAGTATGTTCCTTACGTCGTAACTACAATCCCTTCCCTTTCATGAATGTGAGTTACCGAATTAGACTATTTACCGGATTTGTTATCACATAACCAACACGACCGGTGCCACATGTGGAGCAGGATCTGCTTACCCTTCCAGAGCACCTGAGATCACCCCTAGTTTTTCTGGGGTTCGTGTTGTTTATTCTTTAGTTTTCTATGTTGTGTCATGTGTACTATTGTTTGTCTGTTTGCCTTTTCATTTTTAGCCATGGCGTTGTCAGTTTATTTTCGATTTTATATGAGTTTGACTGTCCCTTTGGCGTCTTTCGTCCCCGTCTTTTAAACAAAGGACACAGATGGATTCGTGACAAAACTGTGTTTAGCCACTTTCATTTTTAACAAAAACCATCTGAAAAGTGACATTTTTCGGCATATTTGGTAGATTTTTCATATTTTAGCTTGAATCTGTGCGTTTTTTATGACTAAATCAGCTAAAATCTTTCACATAAACTAATTGATTAAATAAAATAGACACTTAAGTGTTTAAAAAGTGGTCAAGATATGGGTCCTACTAAAATGCGCCCGGGAGCGCCCGGGTGAAGAAAAAGCGCCCGGGGAAAAGAAAAAGCGCCCGGAGAAGAAAATATAGCGCCCGGGGAAAATATATTTATATTTTATTGGCATGAGACACCTTTGTTAAGTTATGAAAATTGATTTATTTTTATTTTAGACAAGTAACTTGCCAATTCAGATAATATATACGTTTGTAATTAAGCACAAAAACAAGTATGAATGTTTCAATTTTAACAATTATATATGAATACTATTTCGAAAGACTGATAATAATGGATCACAGTTTATATGCGGAAGATTTGTAACATGTAAGACATCAAAAGACATGTTTTTCAAAAACGATATGTACCGTAGTTAAAACAAGGGGGTAAAAAGCAGAAGTTTGGTTTAAATTTAAGTCTAAGCATTAAAACCCTGATAACCATAGCCATTGAAACAGTTTTAGTTTTATAAAAAGATATAATACATCTATCTCAGCATCTGTATAAAAAAGTGTTCACCATGCCGTTGCGAAAATATTAGACCTCAGGCACCGATTATTTTTAGTAACAAAATATACATTTTGATCGAGGACAATGTCTTTCATGATTCTTCTATATACTCTTATTTATATTTATTTACTTACTTTAATATACAATTTTGAAATCTAAAATGTAAAAGTACAACACTAGTCTTGAACACTTTAGATGTAGCATCGTACATATCCCCATTTATATTAAGGACAAAACAAGCAATGATTAGTTATTTTTTAAGGAAAAAAAATATTGTTATAAAATATTATTATTTTCTTCTCCCGGGCGCTAATTTTCTTCTCCGGGCGCTAATTTTCCTTCTCCGGGCGCTTTTTCTTTTCCCCGGGCGCTCCCTGGCGCTTTTTAGTAGGACCGCAAAATCTTTCGTCAAATGAACCTGAAATTTGAGGCCAAAATCGGCCCTATACTCCTTTCCTTAAAATAACCAATTCATGGACAGCAACCCAACAACTGGTTGCCTGATTGGTCTGAAAATTTCAGGGCAGATAGATCTTGCCCTGATAAACAATTATACCCTGCCAGATTTGCTCTAAATGCTTTGATTTCAGAGTTATATAAGCCAAAATCTACATTTTACCCGTATGTTCTTTTTTTAGCCATGGCAACCATCTTGGTAAGTTGGCCAGGTCACCGCACACATTTTTAAAACTATATACCTCAATAATGATTGTGGCCAAGTTTGGTTAAATTTGGTCCAGTGGTTTCAGAGGAGAAGATTTTTGTAAAAGTTTACGACGACAACGGACGCCAAGTGATGAGAAAAGCTTACTTGACCCTTTGGGACAAATGGGCTAAAAAGTGAGAAATTACCATTTTGAAAAAATCTTAATTTTGAGTAACACAAGTAAATATGCATGATGAAAAATGGCTGTTTCACAGCCAATGAAAAATTAAATGCATATAACTAACATGTTTAGCTTGATTTTGAACCTGGTAGTTCACTTAGGAGATAACTGTATTGTATTTGAAGCTCCGACATCATCAATTGGGGATTTGATGGTCGCAAATTAAGTTGACTGGCGACGCGTTGATGCCGTGTATATAAGTGACGTTATCCAATCAAAATGAACATTACAAAAACGGTTGTTGGCTTGATTTTGAACCTGATAGTTTACTAAGTTGTAGCATGCTGGAAGACATGAGATCTTACCATGACACATTGATCCAAATCTCTGCAAAGCATGCTTCCTTTTACTTCTAAATGCCTCATGGCTTGCAAAGAAGCAGCAAATATTAATGTAAAAGTATAGTTTCACAGATATAGTCAAATTGTTATAGCTACATTCGTGTCCTCATTTCTTCGATGTGACATTTCTAAAATCACCAGGTTTTATACTTACTTCAGCGACACGATGGGTGCAACATGTAAAATCAGAATCTACTTAAATTCCTTGAGAACCTGAGATCACCCCATGTCTTCAATGGGATGTACTTTTGTCCAGGCTTTTGTTTTATATGTTGTGTTTTTCACTGTTGTGTACTGTTGTTTGTCTTTTGGTTGTTTTTCTATTCTTGTCATGCCATTGTCAGTTTGTTTTTGACTTATGGGTTTGGTAATCCTGTTGGTATCTTTCCCCCGACTGGGGATTAATCTCAGGTCATGACCTTTGGTATGCATGTTTTCCAATTCTTGTCATGCCATTGTCAGTTTGTTTTTGACTTATGGATTTGGTTATTCCATTGGTATCTTTAACCTGACTGGGGATTAATCTCAGGTCATAACCTTTGGTATGCATGTTTTCCAATTCTTGTCAAGGCATTGTGTTTGTTTTCGACTTATGGGTTGGGTTATCCTTTTGGTATCTTTCCCCTGACTGGGAATTAATCTCAGGTCATGACCTTTGGTATGCATGTTTTCCAAATCTTGTCATGGCATTGTACATAGATATAAGAAGATGTGGTGTGAGTGTAAGTTTGTTTTTAATTTGTGGATTACATTATCCTCTTGGTAGCTTTCCTCTCTGTTACCCTGACTGGGGATTAATCTCAGGTCATGACCTTTGGTATGCACAAGTAATGCCCTTGACCAAGTGGTTTTTAAATTGATATAAAATTGTATCCATATTAGGGAGCTACCACTTTGCAGCTATCTTTAAGGGGGAAGATCTTTCTGGATAAACAAGAATGTGCCCTTAGTACACAGAAGTCCGACTCACACTATCATTTTTGATGTTCAGTGTACCATGAAAATGGGGTAAAAACGCCAATTTGGCATTAAAATTAAAAAGATCATATCAAAGGGAACATGTGTATTAAGTTTCCAAATGGATTGGACTTGATAAAAAACAAGAGTGCACACACTGAAATGTCTCGCCTTCTTTACTAATCATTGATATTATATTGATACTCCTAAATATAAAGCTTTATTACGACTGTCACATAAACTTAACATGAACCATGAAAATGAGGTCAAGGTCAGTTGAACCGTATGCCAGGCAGACAGGTACAGCTAACAATGCTTCCATACAACAAATATAGTTGACCTATTGCTTATAGTTTAAGAAAATAGACCAAAACACAAAAACTTAACACTGAGCAATGAACAGTGAAAACCAGGTCACGGTCAAATAAAACCTGCACGACTGACATATAGATCATAAAATATTTCCATACACCAAATATAGTTGACCTATGACATATAGTATTAGATAAAAAGACCAAAACTCAAAAACTTAACTTTGACCACTGAACCATGAAAATGAGGTCAAGGTCAGATGACATCTGCCCGCTAGACATGTACACCTTACAATCATTCCATACAACAAATATAATAAACCTATTGCATAAAGTATGAGAAAAACAGACCAAACACAAAAACTAAACTATAACCACAGAACCATGAAAATGAGGTCAAGGTCAGATGACATCTGCCCACTAGACATGTACACCTTACAATCATTCCATACAACACATAAAGTAAACCTATTGCATAAAGTATGAGAAAAACAGACCAAAACACAAAAACTTAACTATAGCCACTGAACCATGAAAATGAGGTCAAGGTCAGATGACATCTCCCCGTTAGACATGTACACCTTACAATCATTCCATACAACAAATATAGTAAACCTATTGCATAAAGTATGAGAAAAACAGACCAAAACACAAAAACTTAACTATAACCACTGAACCATGAAAATGAGGTCAAGGTCAGATGACACCTGCCAGTTGGACATGTACACCTTACAGTCCTTCCATACATCGAATATACTAGACCTATTGCTTATAGTATCTGAGATATGGACTTGACCACCAAAACTTAACCTTGTTCACTGATCCATGAAATGAGGTCGAGGTCAAATGAAAACTGTCTGACTGGCATGAGGACCTTGCAAGGTACGCACATACTAAATATAGTTATCCTATTACTTACAGTAAGAGAGAATTTAACATTACAAAAAATCCGAACTTTTTTTTCAAGTGGTCACTGAACCATGAAAATGAGGTCAAGGACAATGGACATGTGACTGACGGAAACTTCGTAACATGAGGCATTTATATACAAAATATGAAGCATCCAGGTCTTCCACCTTCTAAAATATATTGCTTTTAAGAAGTGAGCTAACACCGCCGCTGCCGCCGGATCATTATCCCTATGTCGGGCTTTCTGCAACAAAAGTTGCAGGCTCGACAAAACCGCATGTTCATCAATAACTTTTTTTTTATTCTGTATGTAAAGATGTAATACAGTGTATATATATTTCCAAATTTTAATCAAATACAATTAATAGTTCCATATTTTTTTCTTTCATTTGTCACTAACTAATATAGATTTGTAACTTATCTATAAAATGTCAACAACTTTTATATACACGAAATATATATATGAAAATGAGGTCAAGGACAATGGACACAGGGGTGTGGAAATATTTGTTGTAAGCACTTGTCCCCGGGCAAGTGAAACCTAAAATTTTATTGTCCGGAAAAAATTTACTTGCCCTGATGATCCCAATAAATATTGAAGTATTTCTTGTTAGCTAATATATGATTCTTACTTAGCACTGTTGTGCATCACAAATGAAATATATTTGTTTATATGTAAAGGACAATTTTGCAGCAGTTTTTGAATAAAAATTGTAGCCAGCAGGTATACGTACATATACTAAATGTGAGGACAGTGATTGAAGAAAGGTAAACTAAATAATAACTATTGCATGATTTTGTGGTGTTTCTCTCAACTGACACACTTGTTTTTTTCTTGATTATTTATCATTGTCTTGATGGGCAATTAATGCGTCCCTTTTATTTTCCACTTGACAACAAATAATGTTGACATTTCATCTATAAGTAGGACAAAAACTTAATTTATTTTCCGAATTTCCATAGATAGCCAGGGGCAATCTGATATCCATGGTCTGAAATTCTCGCTTTCTTTTTTTTTTTAAATACTCTAGCTGTGTCCTCCATCTGCATTTAAGGTTTTCTACTCGACTCATGACTCTTTTTGTCTTGCTTGTCCACCTTTTTATTATGTAAATTTATCGTCATGAACATTGATGTTTTTACTTGCTGAACATTGGTTTCTTTTACATAAATTAAACAGCTTTATACGTTTTGAAATTAGTTTTATGTTTTTGTTGGATTTGAACTTTGTCTTGAATATTTTTTTACTCGTCCACGGGCAACCAAGACAAAAATAATTATTTGTCCGGTTGTTCAAATGTACGAGTCGGGCGAGTCGGGCATAGCATTTCCACACCCCTGATGGACATGTGACTGACGGAAACTTCGTAACATGAGGCATCTATATATATATACAAAATATGAAACATCCAGGTCTTCCACCTTCTAAAATAAATAGCTTTTAAGAAGTGATCTAACACCACCGTTGCCGTAGCCGCAGCCGGATCTCTATCCCTAAGTCGAGCTTTCTGCAACAAAAGTTGCAGGCTCGACAAAAAACCATGACTGAAAACTTTAACCAGAAGTGGGACAGACAAACCGACAGGCGACATACCAATGGATGCACAGAAAAAAAAAATAATGCCCCTAGGTGGGGCATAAAATAGAATTAGGAGGATTTAGGAGTACCTAAAAAATGCACAAATAAGCCTGTCAATCAGCCTAGAGATAAAAAGAGAAAACAAAATTATTCATAAACAGAGTTTATTTGGAACCATAAACATCTTTAAGAGGTGTATCAATGATTTAAACATGAAAGTTATGTAAAATAATTTATATTGACACCTCCCAAACTGACATGTAAAATTTTATTTTTTTAAAATAATTTTCAAATATAAAAAAGGGTTTTTCAACTTAAAATTTAAGGTTGACGAAAAATATAATAAAACTATTAATTGGTTAACATAATATTAGAAAAATAGAAATAAAAGTATAACTGGTATTGAAAAATAAGGTGATTTTTAAAATCACACTTGTACACAAATTAATTTAAAAATCTTAGAAAAGTTGTCAGAAAATAAATTCATAAAATTTTAAATGAATAAATAAAAAATATAGCTTAAATATATTTACTTTATTAACAGTAACAAAACTTCATCCAAAATAGCTTAAGCACATTTTTTTTTCAAAGTAAACAGCATTTTACATTTGATATTATGCAAATTAATCTTTACTAATTATCTCCCCTTACATTTAATCAGCTTCACTTAACATTAATGGCAAGACTCTAAATATAAACGGCAATGAGGACTTTTATAAATATAAATCTATTTATAACTTAATGTTTTGAAATGTCTGAAAACAGAGAAGTATGATCTCTATTTAAAGGACAGTGGATTTTCCTAATGTAAATAATATAGAATTTTCTGAAAAAAAACACCATTTTGCTTTTGATTTATAAATTTAGGTTGAATCTTTTTTAAAGCCATATATAAAAAAAATTTCTTCCAATTCAGTTTGAACAGGTTAAGAATATATCTTTCATAAGAATAAACTGACATCTCATTCATTCATTCTTGGATGAAAATGATCAGAACCCTTTCAGATCAGTACAAGATTATAAACCTAAACATATCTATAAAAATCTAAAAATAGATTTCCATCATTTTGATAGAACCTATTTTACAGAAAAATGTGCTGAAGCTTAAAGCAAAGATTGTATTGAAAGACTCCATTTTGGACGGATTACATATAAAAGAAAACATTTTACACAATAAAATCAACAATAAGACATATAAAATCTATAAAAACTACTTAACAATGATGATTGCATTCAAATCTTCAACAATACAGTTAGGTTCAGATGATACATACTTAATTATATATATATGGTTTAACCAACTTCCAACATGTGTTAAAATGTTTTTGTTTCAGAATCTATTTTACTGGAATGTAAGGTTTGTGACAGGCATTAAGAGCTAGGTGATAAGTACTGTACCCAAAATGGCAGAAAAGTTCTTTCTGAAAAAAACCATAAAATTCTCGATTTTTTTATGAAATTTTCTACTCAAGAAATAATTACCCAAACACGGAAGGTAATTTGTATTTACAAACCTAAATAAATTTACTAGTACATGTAATTGAAAATAAGAAGGATGCTGATTTGGACTTTCAAAATAATCACTTGGAAATTACTGGTAATTATTCTAAACACATTCGAATGTTTCATCTGCTCCCAACTGTAGATAAATAAACAATTACATTGATTCATAAACAACAAAGTTAATATCAAGTAGCAGCAATATGATTGGACAATATCAGTAAAAATCTGACCAATGAAATGTAAGCTAACTAAATTGGCACTATGAACATCAATTTTTTTTTTGTTACTTGGCACTGAAATTCTATTGGCTTTTTATTTAAACTTTTAATTTCCCTAAATAGTTTTTTTAAATCATTTTTATCATGATCTTAGAGCTAAATATTAAATCCTTTAATATATAACATATAAAATACATGTTTTATAAATACTGACATTTTAAAATCAATTAAAGTTTCTTGTTCATCATCCATCTAAATACATCAACAACTTATCCATTGGCCGAACTTTTAACATGTGAATATGTGCATGTTTAAAAACTACAGTATAAATAAAAGCATGTGAATCATCAATATAAATAAGCATTATAAATGCAAAATATACATATAAAATGCGAAATATCATATAAATGCAAAATAAAGTGTATTTTTCATAAATAAAAAAAAAAGATAAAAAAATAACTTTCCATTTGAGACAATACTACTGTGTTTAACCTCGCAAGGTCACATCAGGTTAGATTACTGTGGTGTCATATTTTTGTACTTTTAAAAGTATAAAAATATTTTTTTTCAAGTTTATTTTAAAAATTCTTTCACCTACTATATATATCTGCTATCAAGAACCATAACTCTTTTTAACAATCAACAAAATATCACAGAAAAGCTTTCTTTGCACTCGATCATCTTTATGGTAACAAAAATAGGGACCATCTCAAAATATATTTTTTCTTCCTGAACATAGTTTTCATATCAATCTGAATAAAATCTCAATTTCCAATGAAAAAAAGAGCAGTTGATGGTTTAGATTTCAAATATATAGAATTAATGATTTTTTGACAAATCCCAGAATGACATAGCTATTTTGATTAAGTATAAAAATCCAAACCAATTTTCAACTAGCGACACTAAAACCTATTTAATTTCAAGAGTTCAATTAAAAAACTTTTAAAATCTGTTGAATTCAACCAAAACCAGTTCAATAATAGAAATTAGGCCATAAATAATGGCTTTATTTCACGAGTTCAAATTCTGGATCGTTCAACACAAACCAATTAAAAACAGGCTATGAAACATCACCAGGCGCTGTTAATTATGTATATTGGCATATATACTATATTTTTATGCCAAACCAATTCAATAATTGAAAGTATAACACTAATACTGGTTTAATTTCAAGAGTTCAAATTCTGGGACGTCCAAGCCGAACCAATTTAATAATTCAAAATATGAGAACACAAAGGCTTCTGTAATGTTATGTGAATGATCAAGTCCTCGAGCCTCTACTTGTAATGTTCGATTAAATTTAAGTCTCGCTTCCATCTCTGCTTGTTTCCTCGCCATTTCTTCTGCAAGTCTTCTAGCTTCTTCCATTGCTCGCTTGGCTTCTTCTTCTCGCCTTATTCTAAAATATATCAAAATACAATTAACCCTATTCTCTTTAAAGTCATATGAAACGAGTGACAGGTGAAAAATATTGTTTATCCAATTCTTGAACCAATGCATTTATATATCATAAACTTAGTTTAAAACTTTTCTTAGTCTTCTGCACATGATTTAATCATTTTTTACTCAAATATATCGTATAATCGTCATTTTTTTTTTCTCTCGGTCTGTTATGATTTTTAAACAAGTATGGCAGCTCATTAAATGCTGTGTTTTGAATCTGAATGTTACCGATTGTCACCTTATAGTAAACAATCAACAAAGAAACATGGATATTGAGCACGTGTTTAACATGTATCATCCGATAATAGTTTATTTCAGTGAAGTGCCACGTTAAGGTCACTTTGCATACGGAAAATATGTTGGTGAATTGCTTGCTGGAAGCAAGCAATTTAGTAAGTAAACTTCTTCTAAATGTGGACAAATTAAAGAATTGTCTTCAGAAAAAAGTATATGTACATAAGTTTAATAATGAAAACTATCCATCTTATTATAAAAAAAACATATGCATATTTTTTTTTAATTTGAGGTTTCATACGACTTTAATTATATTAATTCCATACAGAAAGCCCTTTCATGGGGGTTCTATTTAATCACATAATCTCAATTTTTTTGCCAATATAATCAAAGGGGCATAACTTTTTAAAAATAATTGATTACTGATTTTCAAATTCGTTCAAGACATTGCAGTTAACTACCTATGATACTAGTTTCATAACAAGAATGTGTCCATAGTACATGGATGCTCCCTCATTTTCTATGCTTAATAGACTGTGAAAATGGGGTAAATTCTCTAATTTGGCATTAAAACTAGAAAGATCATACCATAGGGAACATGTGTACTAAGTATTAAGTTGATTGGACTTCAACTTCATCAAAACTACCTCGACCAAAAACTTGAACCTGAAGCGTAAAAAACGGACGAACGAACAAATAGACAGACGGACGGAATGGACGCACAGACCAGAAAACATAATGCCAACAAATGGGGCATAAAAATAATAAAAGTATGTCCTTAATCTTACCTGTCTTCCTCTTCCTTTCTTTTCCTTTCCTCTTCCTCTAATTTCTTCTTTCTCTCATACTCCAACCTCTCTTCCTCCGCCATCTTTGCCATCATTTCTTCTTCTTCTTTCCTTTTTTCTTCTTCCTCTCTCTGTTTTTCTAACATCTCCTCTACAAAAACAATGTCAAATATTTTTTAGTTTTTTCCTTTTTTTCTCTTAAATATTTTTCATGGACATACCAACGAAAAAAACAAAACTATAAACCATGTCTGAAAATGAAATTTAAGTATACATGTATAAGGCTTAGAACATGTAGAAATCAAGGTTTTGGCAAGCACTTCTTTCCTGTTTCAAGCTAAATCCAAATAAATTATAGACAATGTATGGTTGTTCCTTTCATACAAGAACTCTAAAAATTGTTGGTAATGAAATATTTTGAGTAGAAAACGACAGCATAAGCTTCACAACAATATCAACACTATAACATTATAGGACTGCTAACATTTCAGAACATGCACGAATTAAACATTTGCCACCAACAAACAATCGAAAGATTGATCTATGTGAATCCACACTAGATAATTTGTTCTCATGCAAAACATGCATGAAACATTTGCCACCAACAAACAATCGACAGATTGATCTATGTGAATCCACACTAGATAATTTGTTCTCATGCAAAACATGCATGGAACAATTGCCTCTGGATGTTGAGCAACAAACAATCGACAGATTGATCTATGTGAATCCACACTAGATAATTTGTTCTCATCCAAAACATGCATGAAATATTTGCCACTGGACCCCAAGCAACAAACCATCGACAGATCGATCTATATGAAATAACATTCAGTCAACTTGTCTTACCATAACGTTTCTGTTCCTCCTCAGCTTGTTTTCTCTTCATTTCTTCCAGTTTACGTTGATATTCCTCCTTCCTTCTTCTCTCCTTTTCTGCCTCAGCTTTTTGTTTGGCCATTTTCTCCTCTTCTAACTGTGCCTCTCTTTCTCTCTCTTCATCTTCTTCCATTTTTCTTTGTCTACAAAAGTGTTTAAATTATATGTGAAAGATGTTGTTTTAAACTTGTTCAAAAGCCTAACTGCAAGCATTCTTAAGTGACAACATAAAACAAGAATGTGTCCTCAGTACACGAATGCCCCACTCACACTATCATTTTCCATGTTCAGTGGACCGTGAAATTGGGGTAAAAACTCTAATTTGGCATTAAAATTAGAAAGATCATATCATAGGGGACATGTGTACTAAGTTTGAAGTCGATTGGACTTAAACTTCATCAAAAACTACCTTGACCAAAAACTTTAACCTGAAGCGGGACAGACGGACGGACAAACGAACGGACAGACGGACGGACGCACAGACCAGAAAACATAATGCCCCTCTACTATCGTAGGTGGGGCATAAAAATCAATGAAGGATAAAAAACTTAATTCAAATAGTTTGGGGGTGGGGTCATAATTGCTGCAAGTTTTGTTTAATTGACATCGATTTTATATATATCCTTATTGGTCAATCAATTTTTCCCAACTTAATTTAAGAAGGGGGATGGGGGGGGGGGGGGGTAGATGGGTCAGTGAAAAAATAAGGTTACTGTGGATTCATTATTGTTTCGTTGGATACCAATTTTCGTGGATTTCGTGGGTACAGGTGAACCACAAATTTAAATGTTCACTGAATTACAAATTTTCCATTGGCTTGTATGTGGACATTAGCACAACCACGGTATTAAATATCCACGAAAGTGCAACTTTTCCTTAATCCACGAAAATAAATGAATCCACTGAGTGATGATACTGGTCTCTATATTCATAGTACAGCTTTATGAGGATGAGTTATGGTTCCCAAACCTTGCTGGTCTACACAGTATTAAGTTCTTATTACCAACAGCTTTTTCATGACAATTTACATGTTATAGTTTGTTTGTATTTATAGATTATTGTTGATCATCTCAACGAGAATGATTTTCTTGCTTGAGCCAGCACAGCGAAAGTAAGAAAAGCAATGGAGTTGAGATGACCAATGCTAAAATTGAGAATGGAAATGGGGAATGTGTCAAAGAGACAACAACCCGCCCAAATAAAAAACAACAGCAGAGGGTCACCAACAGGTCTTCAATGTAGCGAGAAATTCCCGCACCCGGAGGCGTCCTTCAGCTGGCCCCTAAACAAATATATACTAGTCCAGTGATAATGCCATACTAATTTCCAAATTGTACACAAGAAACTAAAATTAAAATAATACAAGACTAACAAAGGCCAGAGGCTCCTGTCCCAATAAATAACAACAGACTACTAGCAGTTAACTGACATGCCAGCTCCAGACTTCAACTAAACTGACTGAAAGATTATGATTTCATCATATGAACATCAGGCACAATCCTTCCCGTTAGGGGTTTAGTATCATACCATCATAACATATATGATTAGACCGTTGGTTTTCCCGTTTGAATGGTTTTACACTAGTAATTTTGGGGCCCTTTATAGCTTGTTGTTCGGTGTGAGCTAAGGCTCCGTGTTGAAGGCCGTACTTTAACCTATAATGGTTTACTTTTTAAATTGTTATTTGTATGGAGAGTTGTCTCATTGGCACTCACACCACATCTTCCTATATCTAATAACCCGTGTCATGCCAACAACTGTTTTTAGAATAAATGTGTTTAGTTCCGATGCAAAGACCTTATCAGTGACTCAATATTAACGCCAAAATATGCAATCTTTAATGACTTGACAACAGTATCGTAATTATATCCCTTCTTAATAAGTCTATTCAAAGGTTTTGTAAGTTTCTGAGGTGAACTATCTGTTTATCGCTATGTTAACTATGACGACGTTGTCCATTTCATGTCAACGCCACATGCCCCCTCAGTTTCTAACGATAATTTTTCATATCGTTCGACTCTCAGCTGAGAAAGGAAATTATCAGTCAGCGAGATCAAAGGAAAATTTCTTAAAATAGCGATAATAAAACTTCATTTCATATAGATCTTCAACAAAGCGAGAAAATCGTGCAATCCTTTTCTTAAGGGGGTAGACCTTGGTTCAGGGAGATAACTCTTTAAATCATCAGTACGTTTGTGTCAACCATTTTCAAAAATATATTCTAAGCTTCTAGGTTACATAGATTATTTTCAATCTGTTTCAGGTAAATGCTTAAAATACATTGATGAACTTGACTTTTACAAACGCTTAACTGATTTAAAGAGTTATCTCCCTGAACCAAGGTCTACCACCTTAAACATACCGTTTTGCATCTAGTGTTTTGCGTCTCTCAGCCTCCATTTCCCTCTTAAGTTGTTCAGCCCTTTCATGTTCATCTCTTTCCCTTCTTGCTTGTTCTTCTTTCTCTCGTCTTTTCCTTTCCACGTCTTCTTTACGCTTGGCAGCTTGTGCGGCTCGCTTGGCCGCCCTGGCTTCACGATTGGAAATCATTCGTAATCTAGCTGCTTCATCCTAAAAATGATTTGCAAGATTAAGAATCGTTAGTTATATAAAAAAAGAAAATATGGTAAGTTTATTTTACAACTGAAATATTCATAAACAGTCTTTGGTTCAGCTGTCATAAAAAATCATCGATAAACTGTAATTTCATTTATTTTCGTGAATACCAATTTCCGTGGATTAAGGAAAATTTGTATGTTCATAGATATTTGATTTCGTGGTTTTGCCGAAATCTGCTTACTAGCCTATATAAAATGTGATATTCGTTGAACATTTAATTTCGTGGTTTACCTGTTCCCACGTATACCACGAAAATTGATATCCAACAAATAATAATGAATCAACAGTACTGTAAGGTTTTTATTATTGCGAAAAATGCGAAAGAGTTGTAAACGCAATTAATAATTTAAATAATTTAAACTCCCATTTTGAAATATTTTATACATGTATGAATTAAACAGAATTTTTTTTGAAATCGTAAAAATAAACTTACATTTAAGTCTAAAATAACAAAATCGCAATAATAAATGCACGTAATAATTTCTGAATTTAGAGTAACCATATTGAATAGTTAGGACTAATCTCCATGCACGAAATAATTTCTGAATTTACAGTAACCTAAGCCATAATGAATAGTTAAAGTCCTATCAGACTTAATCTCCCTTTCAACATCTAAAGATCGGAAGACAATTCAAAGTACCCTAAGAATTTGCCAATTTTTTTTTACTGAGGAATAAATATAAGTTTAACCAAGAGAAGGATGTATATATATAAGCAAATGTGAAACTTACCAAATGAAATATTTATCCAGTAAAATTATGTGTAAAAACAAGAGGCTGTCACAACGACAGCAAACCGGATTTATTAATATTTATTTGTGTCCTGGCAATATCACAAGAACCATTACTGATGAATGGTGAAAGTGAAAATCGTCAATATCAAATTTGACCTCCATTTTGTCATCAGTATCAACATCTTAAAATTTGAAAAGCTTAGATTGAATGGTTCATGAGTAAATGCAACAACATGAATGGAAACGCCATTTCACAATCTTTCAATAACCATAACTCCTGAACGGTAAAAGTCAAAATGGTCATTATTGAACTTGACCTCTAATTTGCCATCAGTAACAACATATAAAAATTTCAAAAGCTTTGGTTGAATGGTTCATGAGAAAATGCACGGACACGACTGGAAACACCATTTTTCAATCTTTCAAGAACCATAACTCCTGAACGGTAAAAGTCAAAATCGTCATTATTGAACTTGACCTCTATTTTGTCATCAGTAACAACATATTAAAATTTGGAAAGCTTTGGTAAAACAGTTCATGCGTAAATGCACGAACACGACTGGAAACACCATTTTTCAATCTTTCAAGAACCATAACTCCTGAACGGTAAAAGTCAAAATCGTCATTATTAAACTTGACCTCCATTTTGTCATCAGTAACAACATATTAAAATTTGGGAAGCTTAGGTAGAACAGTTCATGCGTAAATGCACGGACACGACTGGAAACTCCATTTTTCAATCTTTCAAGAACCATAACTCCTGAACGGTAAAAGTCAAAATCGCCATTATTGGACTTGATCTCTATTTTGTCATCAGTAACAACATATTAATATTTGGAAAGCTTAGGAAGAACAGTTCATGCGTAAATGCAGGGACACGACTGGAAACTCCATTTTTCAATCTTTCAAGAACCATTACTCCTGAACGGTAAAAGTCAAAATCGCCATTATTGAACTTGACCTTCATTTAGTTGTCAGTAACAACATATTAAAATTTTAAAAGCTTTGGTTGAACGGTTCATGAGTTAATGCACGGACAACATTTGATTCCCGCCCGCCCGCCCGACCGACCGACCGCCCGCCCGACCGCCCGCCCGACCGCCCGCCCGCCGTACATCCCCAAATCAATAACCGACATTTTTGTCACAAAAATCCGGTTAATAATATAAATACGTAAATCTCTATTCATACACTAACTCCTTAATTCTGCTTTATGTTTAAAATTTAAAAAAAAAAAAACAAAAAAAAAACACACACACACACACCAAAAATAGTTCAAGTTTGTGCAGAAAGTTACAATTATATTAAATAATTAAATATTCTCTCACAACTTGCATGCCACACAGTAATAAAATATTACAACAGTTATTATTTGAAATGGTGTAGTCAATTAAAATATGATTTTTAATTAAAATATTGACTTTAGTTCAATAAAATTATAATGATTTTTAAATCATTTAACTTCAGACATGGCAGATCATTTTCAATTATATCTTAATATTTTAAATCTTAACACAAATATGACTTTTAAGTATCTAATTTCAAATTTCCAGTTTTCAATTACAAATTTTAAAGGTGTCATTTTTGTTAACCCATCACATTTCCTCTTTGTAAATTAATAGATCATTAGATGTTATCAAAAGAAATTAAAAAATTATATCAAATTGTTAAAAAAATATTATTATAAATATTTTAATTGCTTTATCATTGTAGCAATAAATATTGCTTTATTGTTGTAAAGAATTAAATAACTGAAAATTAAAATGCACTTTAAGAAAAGCATTCAATCCATGCATACTTATAACACCTCTAATTTAAAGTGAAAAATCTTTTCGTGCTGCAAAAGATCTTTTTAAATGAAGACAAACACAGCTGGGTCCGCCATATTTCTGACTGATTTATTGGATTATGTTCATTGTTGAATATCAAGCAGTAAATATTACATGCATATTCAAAATGATGCATTTGTCAGACTTAGAGCTGACATTCATTTGTTTTAATTGCAAAGCAGCAAATCAGAAAACACCAAGATTTTTTTCCATCAAGAAATGTATCATACCATATTAAGTTCATGCATTTGAGGCAGACATTTTTTTTAGCTTAAGTATAATCATTATCAAAGTTGTGATTTAATCATTTCAAGCCTCACAAAAGCATAATAAAATGTAATGCAATTTAATAAATCATTAAAATTGTGTCAAGCACAAGCAAATTGAGCCCTAATGCCCCTTAAGTCAATAAAAATGTCATTTGACATTCATAATAAAAGTGAATCCTCACAGGTTTACATTTAAGCAAGTTTAACCTTCCTCAACAGAGTTATCTCCCCTAATGCACAGGATAATTTCATGAAGTTAATACTTTCTTACAACTTTTGATTCATTTTGCAAGTATATAATAATATTAATAATAATAAATTCTATAATTTATTAGTTTGAAAAACAAAATCAAATTCAACAATAACTCAGAAATTAGCAAAAAAAAAAGGAAAAAACTTTAATTGTTTTTAAAAATTCAAAATTACAAAAATGTTGGTGCTATTTCCTTGTTTAATAACTGCAATTATCAGTGTGACATTGATTGATTGACAATAGCTTTACATTACATCTTTATTTATTTATTCTAATTTTAAATTGCAATCCAATAATATTTCTAAGGGGAGATAACCTTACATAAGTGAAGTAAGTCATGATGTGTGAAAATATGTAAAAAAAAAATCATTCAAAACCATGCTTTTTACCTTTGTCCTTGGCTTTTAAGATAAAACAATTAGTTTTTATGTAAAATTTATGTAAAGTATATGTATTATGACCAGTATTATCAAATAAATGTCTCCATATTCAAATAAAGTCTAGTCACATGTGCAGTAAATTTCCTTTAAATAAATGTCAAAATTTGAACTTGTGTGAAAATGAAGATTTTATCAGTAACAATTGCTACTCATGTTAAATAAAAATGCTCAATTGGTTGGTATCCCACTTTATTATAATAGAATAATTGTCTGAAACAAATTATCATCCGGTTTATAAATGTTGAAACTTTTATATGCACCAGTACCTGTTCAGACTCCAATGATTTCAAACTTCAAGAAGCTTGGAGCTATCTGACAGACTTCATCCAAATGGATTATGAAGAAAACATATTGCAGCCTTTCATATAAACAGTTCAGATTTGAATACCTTGGAAATATATATGTTTTCTTCCACTACTGTGGGCATACAACTTCAGTAAAACCTGACTAAACCAAACCCTTTCAGGACATTAGATTTTGTTCTGTTTTGGCAGGTTTTTGGTTTCATCAGGTTCACAATGCATTAAATGTGATATGATTGGTCTACAGAACAACTTTGGAATAGACAGGTTTTCAGTTTATTCAGGGTTCGGTTTAATCAGGTTTCACTGTACATGTATTATGATGATAATAATTGAAAGCTTACTTCTTTTTCTGTGGTAAGTAAAAATATTGAAGATAATCATACCTCTATTTTGAGGGAAACAAACGTGTACGCCATTTTGAACCAATTTGATAATATCTTCTTAGTTCTACACAAGTTTCTTTTTTTAAACTATGAAATTTGTATGATCACTACTTGAACTGACACTCGAAATTTATATGATAAGGCCACACATAAAACATTTAATTTTGTTCCTATAAACATTGTAGGATTGTATTTTTTTCTTCAAAGCACTAAAAAGATTTGTATTCTATGAGCTACCTTCGATAGAAACCAACCTTATGCAAGTGCAGAGTATACATAAACGATATTAACTGATAATTCATTCTGGAACATACAAATACCAAATAAAAGATGAATTTTTGACTGGTTTGTAGTTTTCTTATATCAACTCAATTTTCAAACAGTTACAGAGATTTGTTCCACCTGCAATTGGTTAACTCAGATGGATTGATATTTATTTATTTAATGAATGACTATAATATCTTTTCTGTCTATTCGAAATAACATCAAAAATGTGGTGAATGGTACATGAAATAACCCACGTAAAGTGTGCACCACATTTTTTATGTTATTTTGAATAGACAGAAAAAAATATTATAGTCAGTTCTTATAATTTAATTCTAATTTAAATTCCATTTTTAACCAGAGTAAACCATGAAAAAAACGTTGTTGACGTCATAGTTACATGACCAAATTATGTCTATGAGCTGATAAACAAAACAACATTAGTCAATCAGAAGACTTGTTTCATCCAAACCTAATTTATTTATGTATAAGATCAATCCTATCTGACTAAGCTCATATATAATCATTCCTTTTGAAAAGGAATTTACCAACTGCGAAAAAAACACCTTTTTATTTAATATAAGGCCTCAATATATATCATAATACCAAGGTGTAATAAATATTCTGTGTATTATAAAATTATGAATAATAATAAAGTTAATTGTTATCTAAACATACTTGTTTTATGATGTTATAAGAGTTTATAATGATCACTTCAAGTTTAAAACAGTTTCATATTGTGGTTTGAGTTAAAAGGGGTTATAAATGTTAGGTGTTTTTGATTGACTGATAATTTGGTGATTTGCATCACAACAGACAGAAAGGCCTAGCCATAGCTAGACAAACAAGAATGTGTCCTCAGTACACGAATGCCCCACTCGCACTATCATTTTCTATGTTCAGTGGACCGTGAAATTGGGGTAAAAACTCTAATTTGGCATTAAAATTAGAAAGATCATATCATAGGGGACATGTGTACTAAGTTTGAAGTCGATTGGACTTAAACTTCATCAAAAACTACCTTGACCAAAAACTTTAACCTGAAGCGGGACAGACGGACGGACGAACGGACAGACGGACGAACGGACGCACAGACCAGAAAACATAATGCCCCTCTACTATCGTAGGTGGCCTCTACTATCGTAGGTGGGGCATAAAAATTGGAAACTTAAATGATATAACATTAACCTGAAATAAACACTGCGACTGGATATGACACTGATCAAATTTTGACAGTAAAAAGACATATATGGAGATAGGTGTGTAAAATTGTCAGAAAATCATATTTAGCCTTAGATGATTGTCCAAAAATGTACCTACTCTTAAATGAATGAATAGGGGGAGGGCTCTTCCTATGCCAGAACACACAAGACAGCCTAATTCAGAACATAAATTTCCTTTTTTTCTTTCTTTTCCTACATTGCCTGAATGAGACTTACAACATGTTCACCATGTGTATCAGGATCTGCTTACCCTTCTTGAGCATACATGATTTTTTTGTCATGCTTTGTATTGCTTAGTACAAGTTTATATGTACAAATGTAGTATTTTAGAGACTGGTCACAGTTTATCATTCCATCTTATTTTGCCATAATTTTGTCTTGTCTCTCTCTGACTTCTTATATAAAAAAGAAGATGTGGTATGATTGCCAATGAGACAACTATCCACAAAAGACCAAAATGACACAGACATTAACAACGATAGGTCACCATACGGCCTTCAACAATGAGCAAAGCCCATACCCCATAGTCAGCTATAAAAGGCTAAATCTTGTTACTTCTTGCGGTACATGTATCTTAAGCCTCTCTTTTTTTTAATTAATTCCTGTCCTGAACATGCATGAAATATTTGCCACTGGACATTAATTCCATAGATGCCAACCCCCTTTTGACACAATCAGTAACAAACTATCAAATTTTCCGTATTTTTGAAAAGTTTTCAGTAATCATTCATAAACGTGCATTTACCAATAAAAATTACTGACGAGTGGTTGCAAAGTGATGTACACTAAAATTTGTCATTTAACATGTTGTCTGTAGTATGTATTCCATTCATTGATTGTTCAGATGTTCTCGACTCAAACATTTTTGTTTTGTCAAGGAGAAGTAGAGAAAGGGGGAAAGCTACTTAATAAAATGCAAGTTTGCCTCTTCGGAAGTCAGTTAGTTACCCAACAATAGGTTGATAACTCCCGAGAAACCGGAAGCATTACATTGGCGTTTCCTAAATACTGGACCAGGACGGAAAAGCAATGATAAAAATCCATGTTTTACAAAATTGAACGTCGATGATTGGGAATCCGTAACTATTCGACTTTGACCGTAATAGCGTAGTTTTTATCGCAAAATCGGAAAAACTACGAAAAAATCGTAATGGTTGGCATCTATGTAATTCATCAAATACAAGTCCCCAGATGTAGGGGGTTGGACTTTGCCTCTCAGTTATATTGAACCCGTCAGATACTCTGGGGGGTCTCCACCAAAAACCCCTTCTACTCCAAATCTCATTTCTTAGAAAATATTGTCAAACATCTTACAATATTTTTTAGACAAATTGTTTACTAGTCATTAGCAAGGCCTGCATATAAAGAAGAAGATGTGGTATGATTGCCAATGAGACAAAAATGACACAGACATTAACAGCTATAGGTCACCGTAGGGCCTTCAACAATTAGCAAAGCCCATACTGCATAGTCAGCATGGTGGTTTTTGTCAAAGAGTCAATTTATATAATATCTTCATTCAACATTCTATCAGGTATACTGGGTATATATATAACAATCTATATATAGATACCTACTAGGGAAAAATTATCTAAACTCACCAAAAAATTTTTGTAAACAAATAAATAAATAATACAAAAGGGAAAGTCAAATTATATGTTTTCACTCTCATTATATCCAGTATTTACAGTGACCTCAACTTCTTCCTATAATCTTTGAATTTCAAATAATTTTATTGCAGAAAAACAATTTTGTGAATTGGAACTGGTGCTGAACTTGGAACACTAAAACATAGATAAGATTTTGTAATGCTGTAAACTAAAAATTAAAAAAAATTAAAAAAATTATAATATAGAACTTGATCTGAATCAGCTATTTTAAAACATTCAGAAGCTCACAAATTGTTTTTTTCTAATTCAAATAGATATGCCTTTAAGATAAAGAACAGCAATAAAAGAACTGTTCTTTTGTTTTTTGAATTGCCCGATATGACAATTTCACAGACATTTTCAGTTTATGTCTATATATATTTTTCTCCAATGGTTCAATTTTTAGAGCATGCAACAAGAATCAGTTATTTTTCATTAAAGGGAGGTAATTGACACAATATTTCAGAGTTATTTCCCTTGAACCAATATATAACTTTATAAGTTTAATGTTTCAGAACTTGAAGAGAATAGAAAAATGCAATGAATGTTCTTTAATTGAATACAGATTAACACGGTTTTTAAAACACAGTATTCATTTTCATGGATACAAATTATCATGATTTGAGGGAAAAAATTGTTATTTTGTGATACTTCGTATTTGTGTTTTGGGCTATTCCATTAAAATGTATGTGGGAGGGTAGGAAGTGAAGTTACATTATTGAATTTGGGTCATGGGTCTATTTTTTAGTATGCACCTATTACAATATACAAAATTATCTAAATATGGTTCTTGGTTGTAGGGATATTTTGAAAGTCCCTAAAAATCATACCCTCCCACATACATTTTAATGGAATAGCCCAAACCACAAATTGTGTATAAAGTATAAAAAGTTTAAACATTTTTGAACACTCAATTTTATGGTTCACTCAAACAAATGAGAATTAAACCCTACAAAAATGATTAAATTCTCATAGTATCATAATCTTTCGGATACACATTTAAACATTAGAAATTCAAGTTCTGAAATGGGAGATTTACAATGGGGAAAATATGTGAATATGAATTAGTAAGATTATGTGTATTGTTTCACACTTTGTGAGGGTCTCGTTGAGGTCATTCCAAATTACCTTTTGTCCACCCTAAAATAAAATAATAAATAAAGCATGTATATTTCATATGCTCTACAAAACAAATATGGGTCATCTATAGCTTTACCTTCATTTTTCTCTTGGCCTGGAAATTATTGAATCTTATTGGTAAATTCAAATTGTTTGTTCACACACGAAAAAAGAATAGCTCAGTCACACACAAAAATAATAGCTGTAACACCAAGTTATATCACTCAGTCACTAGACAAAAAACAGCTCTTTGACAGATACTTTTGAAACTGCATTTAAAATATTTGTAGTAAAAAAGAAGTGTATATCTACATATAAGTTAAACCAGGTTTAACAACTATCATAAAGCCATGGTCTGTCTATTAAAAAAAAGAGAGTAAGTTCACTTGACCTGCAATCTAATAATATAAGATGTTTACTATTGCCTTCCTCAGAAATAACAAACGAAATATGACTCTTTGTCAATAGAATGGAATTTGATGCGAAAGTCATAGAAGTGAGAGGTTTAGCTAGCTTTAAAACCAGGTTCAATCCACCATTTTCTACATTAGAAGATGTCTGTACCAAGTCAGGAATATGACAGTTGTTATCCATTCGCTTGATGTGTTTGAACTTTTGATTTTGCCATTTGATTGGGGACTTTCCTTTTTGAATTTTCCTTGGAGTTCAGTATTTTTGTGATTTTACTTTTTATGCAACAAATTACTTTTGCTTTAAATAAATTATTCAGAAAAGATATATTTATTTTCACATTTTAGCTGGAACTGGTTAAGTTTAATGAAACTTATATCAATGAAGAATTCCTAAACCCTTAAAAAGTTTTGACTATGAAGTAAGGAATCTTATTTAAATTTTTTTTTTTCAGGATCACTAAATAAAGATACAAAACTGGAAAAATAGGGGAAATAATGAAAGGTTTAAAGAAACTTTAAATTATCAAAATTCATAAAATTAGTAATAAGAGGAATAGCAACTTCAAATTTCCTCCAAATCCCAAAACTGGTAAACACACATCACCATAGCAACAAAGAACTTATCACCATAGCAACAAAGAACATATCACCATGACAGCAAGTCCATGAACCCAATCTGACATAAATATTTAAAATGGCGGTAAAAAGTCTTACATCCTCTCCTTCCTGTTTCTCTTCATCGTCTGTTGGTTCATCGTCAACCGACGGTATTGTGGACGGTGCTTTTGGGGGTGGTGGGGGTGATGGCGATGGTGTTTCACGTACAAAGTGGAACTCAAAGTCACTCTCAGACGATTTAGCAGTCTCAGCAATTGACTCCTATAAAATACAAAATAAAAATTTTAAATGATTTAATTGTTAAATTATTTCACTTCTCAGAGCAAAATTATTTAAAATTGGTATGCATCTAATATTGGAAATAAAATTGCTGGAATTTTTGTTTCAATCGACCTCAAAATTTTTTATCTCAGTTTTTTTTTATCCATAGTGATTTGTTTAAATTATATTTATAATCTATATTGTTGAACTAATCATATAATGAAACTGTTAATAATATTATATAAAAGAAAATAAAAAGAGAAAAAATTAAAAAAAAGAATTATATATATCTTGATTTTACCACTGGTGAATTTTGTGAGATTGTGAACAAAAAGTGAAAATGTCTGAAATTATTATAACACATATCAAGTTATGAAAAATACAATGGATCTTTTTCACTTTCTTAAAAGTTGTGTTGAGATCATTCCATACAGTTACAGCTCAAAATTATCTCCCTTTTTAGAAAAAAAAACTAATCTGATTATGTGTATCATGTGAATTTTCAAATATGTGAACAAAATTGAATGTGCTACATCAGAGATGTGTTATCTCCCTTTTAAAAACTTTCTGTGCCAAATGTGACAAGTTATCTCCCTTGAATGTGACAAGTTATCTCCCTTAAATGTGACAAGTTATCTCCTTTGAATGTGACAAGTTATCTCCCTTGAATGTGACAAGTTATCTCCCTTGAATGTGAAAACAAATCATTCTGTGTTGTTGCCACCACTACCTTTGACTGAAATTTCCTTAGATTTGTCGTACTAGCTTTTGACCTTGTAGAAACTTTCGATCTCTGAAAATTTGTTACACATCAAATAAATAGTATTTAACAATGTATACTCAGATGAATGACAATAAAAATGCCCTACTCATTGTTAGGCATTTCATTTCTATTTCATATTGCCAGCCTCTTTCTATGTTGTGATGTTACACTATTGTTTCTGGTAAGGTTGAAGGTTGGTACCTATTTCAAAAACATTTATTCCCGCTGCATAATCTTTTTTGCTTGCACCTGTCTTAAATCTGGAACCCGATGTTCAGTAGTTGTCGTTTGTTGATGTGATTCATAAATGTTTCTCATTTGTTATAAATTTGTTTTCCCTTTTAAATGGTTTTACACTAGTCATTTTGGGGCAGTTTATAGCTAACTGTTGGGTGTGAGCCAAGGATTCATGTTGAAGACCCTTCAACCTATAATGGTTGTTCTTTCACAAATTGTGACTGATGGATGGAGAGTTAGTGTCCCATTGGCAATCATACCATATCTTCTTATATCTATTAGGGTTTTTTATTTTGAATGTCGAAAAAATAAATTTCAATACACATTTGAAAACTTTTTGTATTTGAATTTATAGTCTAACTATGTGTTACTACAATATGAAGGTAAGAGCACAAAAATACTAAAATGTGAACATCAGGGACCACATCTGTCAAGCTGTCAAGATTACTTTGATTTTAAAATCTAGGGATCTTAATTTTGTCTCCATTGACATATACCCGAATCTCCTATTATTCTACTGAAACTGTCAATAATAAGCCTGTTTCTACAATACTAGCAAGAAACAACAAAGTTCATCAATCATAGCAGCCAATCGAAACAGCTTTTCATTCAAGTTCAATCTACCTTTATTTTGACCTGTTGCAAAAAAATGAATTATTTACCACATTTTTTTAAATCATATTTTTCACTCAAAAAGTTTTATATTATGGTAAATTTAATTTTTATCAAACTTTTTGTCTGCAAGTTAAGTTGTCTGGAGCTAATTGTGTGGTTCTTTTAACTCTACTATTTAGAATTGTATCAGTTCTTTAGGAAGTTCTTCTTTAGCAAATGGTGTGGTAGTTTTAGAAGGTCCTCTGATAAGAATTTTCAGTTTCTTTATAAAATTCGTCTTTAAAGAATTGTATTGATTCTTTAGGAATTTTGTTTTCACAGAATTGTGTGGCTTCATAGAAAGTTCTTGTTTAGGGAATGATGTGGGTTTTGGAAGAACTTTCTCCTCAGGGAGTGGTGTTATTTCTTTTGGAAGTTCCTCCTCATGGGATTGTGTACGTTCTTAAGGAAGTTGCTCTTCAGGGAATGGTGTGAGTTCGTTATGAAGATCTTACTTAGGGAATTTCTGTAAATTCTTCAGAAAGCTTATCCTTACTCTTTAGGGAATTGATAGATCTCTTAAGAGAGCGCATCTCTTGGAAATTGTTTGGGTTCTTTAGGAAGCTTCTTTTATAGAATTTTGTGGGTTCCTAAGGAATTTCGTCTTTGGGATTTGTGTGAGTTTATTTTAGTTCGTCTTAAAAATATTGTGTGTGTTCTTTAGGAAGATCCAGTTAATAAAATGATATGGGTTCTGTATGCACTCCTCTTCAGGAAATGGTATGAGCTCTTTAGGAAGCAGCCCTTCATACAAGATCCTTCTAAACTTAACAAGTTTGGTATTTCATTAAGAATTTGAAAGGAACATAATCATACCTTATCTGATTCATTATCAGAAGCTCCTTTATCCTCCAATGGGGGTAGTGAGGGAGGAGGTGGTTTTTCTGTAAGAGGCTCCTCAAAAGGAGTAGTTTTTATTTCTAGCTAGAAGGAACATTGTTATACCTTATCCGATTCATTATCAGAAGCTCCTTTATCCTCCAATGGGGTTAGTGAGGGAGGAGGTGGTTTTTCTGTAAGAGGCTCCTCAGAAAGAGTAGGTTTAATTTCTAGCTAGGAGGAACATAATCATACCTTATCCGATTCATTATCAGAACCTCCTTTATCCTCCAATGGAGGTAGTGAGGGAGGAGGTGGTTTTTCTGTAAGAGGCTCCTCAGAAGGAGTAGGTTTAATTTCTATCTAGAAGGAACATAATTAATTATACCTTATCCGATTTATTATCCGAAGCTCCTTTATCCTCCAATGGGGGTAGTGAGGGAGGAGGTGGTTTTTCTGTAAGAGGCTCCTCAGAAGGAGTAGGTTTAATTTCTAGCTAGAAGGAACATAATTATACCTTATCCGATTCATTATCAGAAGCTCCTTTATCCTCCAATGGGGGTAGTGAGGGAGTTGTTTTTTTTCTGTAAGAGGCTCCTCAGAAAGAGTAGGTTTAATTTCTAGCTAGAAGGAACATAATTATACCGTATCCGATTCATTATCAGAAGCTCCTTTATCCTCCAATGGAGGTAGTGAGGGCAGAGGTGGTTTTTCGGTAAGAGGCTCCTCAGAAGGAGTAGGTTTAATTTCTATCTAGAAGGAACATAATTATACCTTATCCGATTCATTATCAGAAGCTCCTTTATCTTCCAATGGGGGTAGTGAGGGAGGAGGTGTAGGCTCCTTAGGAGGTGCTTCTTCTGTAGGAGGCTCAACGGGAGTAGGTTTAGGCTCTTCATCCTTTGCCTTTTTGCCTTTAGTTGCCTTGCCTGGTTTCTTGGCAGGTGCTTTCTTGCCTTTGTCTTTTGGCTTACCTATAATGATATCCATCAACAAATATAAAAGAGATGATCGTAAACTAAACTGATTAATATGCATGATATAAATAATTACACATAGACATGAGAGAAGATATTGTAAGTACTGGTAAAAAACAAGAATGTTCAAATTTATTTTCAAAGAAAGAATATAAGAGACTTTGTCATTTTGTAACTACATCTATTATAAAATTAGTATATTTTATTTTAAAATTCAATTCAACAAAAGTTTAAAACTAAAATATTTAAAACACATTTAACAATTACAATGAAATAAGAAGCAACAATATTTTTTCAGTGATATAAGTAGCTTTGTCTCATTTAATTATATGTATAATAATAAATCTAAAATTCCCACATGCACACAAACCAGTTATTTGATTGTGTATACCTGTAAAAATATATGTGCACAGAAACTGCAAAAAATAATTTACTGTACATTTACATAATAATAAAGTGGTGCTCATGCAAAAGTTGGTGTTTAAAATATTATAATAATAAACATTTTTCCCCAGATGTTGAATTTGAAATATAAAATAATGCAATTGTCTTCAGATTTGGTGAGAATCAAATAATTGTGTGTACAATACTTTTTTGGGGGCTTTTTTTTTTAGACCATTTAAAGGCAATTATCACATACAATATTCCCCTACACAAACAGGATTCCACAGAAAATGTGCAAATCAACCAATTTATATGTGCATAGGGGAAAACAACTGAACATTTTTTTCAAATCTTTTACCTGCCCTTACATGTTGAATTCTGGTTTAAGTATTGTATTATTATTTTTAAACAAGAGTGCACACGCTGAAATGTCTCGCCTTCTATACTAATCATTGATATTATGTTGATAGTCCTAAGTATAAAGCTTAGTTTTATTTCAACTGTCTCATAAACTTAACATTAACCAAGATAACTAAACAAAGACCAATGAACCTTGAAAATGAGGTCAAGGTCAGATGAACCATGCAAATCAGACATGTACAGCTAACAATGCTTCTATACAACATATATAGTTGACCCATTACTTATAGTTTAAGAAAAATGGACCAAAACACAAAAACTTAACACTGTGCAATGAACCATGAAAATGAGGTCACCGTCAAATTGAACCTGGGCGACTGACATAAAGATCATAAAATATTTCCATACACCAAATATAGTTGACCTATGGCATACAGTATTAGATAAAAAGACCAAAACTCAAAAACTTAACTTTGACCACTGAACCATGAAAATGAGGTCAAGGTCAGATGACATCTGCCCTCTAGACATGAACACCTTACCATCATTTCATACAACAAATATAGTAGACCTATTGCATATAGTATGAGAAAAACAGACCAAAACACAAAAATTTAACTATAACCACTGAACCATGAAAATGAGGTCAAGGTCAGATGACACCTGCCAGTTAGACATGTACACCTTACAGTCCTTCCATACACCGAATATACTAGCCCTATTGCTTATAGTATCTGAGATATGGACTTGACCACCAAAACTTAACCTTGTTCACTGATCCATGAAATGAGGTCAGGTCAAGTGAAAACTGTCTGACAGACATGAGGACCTTGCAAGGTACGCACATACCAAATATAGTTATCCTATTACTTATAATAAGAGAGAATTCAACATTACAAAAAATTTGAACTTTTTTTTCAAGTGGTCACTGAACCATGAAAATGAGGTCAAGGACATTGGACATGTGACTGACGGAAACTTCATAACATGAAGCATCTATATACAAAGTATGAAGCATCCAGGTCTTCCACCTTCTGAAATATAAAGCTTTTAAGAAGTGAGCTAACACCGCCGCCGCCGCCGTAGCCGCCGCCGCCGTAGCCGCCGCCGGATCACTATCCCTATGTCGAGCTTTCTGCAACAAAAGTTGCAGGCTCGACAAAAAAATCATAAAAAAGGAACTTAAAAGTCAGTTTTATGTATCACTGATAATAATAATTTAAAGAAAAGTGCCTGACTCATAATTTTAAAATTTACAAATTTATGTGAGAAACCAAAGATATAGGAAATTTTTAATCACTGCATTAACATATCAATATAAAGATGTTTTGAGAAGGAATCTAAACTATTCAAGTATATGTTGTCCATTTGTGGTAGATTTGTTTTAATATGAAAAAAAAAACAATCAATGGCCAGAAAAGTGCACCATGCAACACATACTGAATTTCAAAACACCTTAAATTTCATCAAATGCACATTGAAGCTTAACGATAAGAAAGGTGGTGACTAAACTATACAATACACCTTATCGCTTATCCCAGCTGACCCGGCCGATTGAACTTTTGACGCATACAACAATCACTTTTCCATTGTGGCGTCAGATATTTTGTTTTATGACGTCATATTTTTACGGGAACCTGTGTGATATCCAGTAATGGCGGACAAATAGCGATAAGGTGTATAGATACAGAAACAGTTACAGTGGATTCATTATTATTCGTGGTGTACCCATTTTTTTTGCAGATTTCATTGATATATATGAAACACAAACCTAATAAATATTCAAAGAAGAATTAATTTTCTATATGCTAAAGTATGTATACTTTATTAAAAAACTACAAAAAAAAAAAAAAAACATGAAAAAACAATTTTTTTTCACAATATACGAAAAATGAGCTCCCACGAAAACAAATGAAACCACAATATATGTGCAGAATAATGAATAAAATAAATTACCATGCGCCAGGGTTATAACCTGTGTTTTATACTGTACATGCAAAGTAAGACTATAAAAAAAGAGATTGAAAGCTCCTAAAATAAAAGATTCAAGTGAACTCATGCAAAAGATATAGACCAGTAAAACAGTATCCTTTCTAAAAATAGATCATGGAGGTAAAAATAGAGAAACTGGTATATGATTTTAACAGTTTGTTCTAATGTTGTGTTGTTCTATTCCAGGTAAGGGAAAGGGTAGAGAAATTAGAAACATGTTTAACACCGCCACATTCTTTAAGTGCTTGTCCCAAGTCAAGATCCTGTAGTTCAGTGGTGGTCTTTGGTTCATGTCTGTCATATTTGTTTATCGTAAATTGTTTTGTTATCGAAAACTAAGGAGTTATTTTTCTCATCTGAATTGTTTAAAATTTGTCATGTCGCAACTTTGTATAGCTGACGAAACTGTATAGATTTTGCTCATTGTTGAAGGTTGTATGGTGACCTATATTTATCTATAACCATGTCATCTGAACTCTGTTTGATAATTATCAAATTTGCAATCATTATATATATAACCACTTTTATCAGAATCCTTATTTTCAAACTAAAAATATAATCCAATTTTAACTTGTTAAGTGAAACTATAAAGTTCATACCAGTTTCTCTACAAAGAATTTTTTCAAAGGAGATCGATAACAATAAAAGCAGGAAGGAGTGTTAGTGGAGAGTATAAGATTTGAGATCTTGTCTCACCCTTCTTCTTGGTAGTCGGTTTATTTGGTGGGAGACCTAATTCACCAAACAATTTCTCCAGTTCTCCTTTTGTATTTACTTTTCCTGTTGAATTGAAACATTAAGATATAAAAGTATAAAATTATATACTGATTTTGGACAATCCAAAATGCTACTCAGATCTCTGGTCATGCTAAAAAACTGAAAGCTGAAAGTTCAAAACTGCCCATTAGAGTTAGGATTTTAGATCAACCAAAAAAACACACCAAAACAAGTTATAATGTCAAATGTAAAACTACACAAAATGTGCCTCAAGCAGAATGTGATCGTGCACACCAACACAGTGTGCCAAGTATAAAATACATGTACATGAAGAAAACACTCATATCATATTATCAATTCATGTTAAAACATATAAACTCTTTACATCTTGTCCTGAAAGAATTACATTCTGAAAGAAAAACCATACAAGTTAAAGTGTTGTCTCCAAAAGTCATGTGATATTAAATTGTGTTCTGCAAAGGTCATGTGACTATAACTGTCGTCTGCTGACAGCAGTCTCTCACCAACTGGTTCCTTTACTGGTGGTTTAGGCAATGGTTCATTGGTAGCTCCTTCAAATTTCTTAGATTTTTGGCCATGATCTATAACTTTAGGAATTTCTGGTGGCAGGGGAGGTAAGTTTGAATCCTGGATTGGTGGCTGTACGGAGATTCGCTTGGCAGAAGATGGTTTTGCTGGAGGTATGGCTTCTTTCTCTGTTACATAAATTATGAATCATTCTATCATTCAAACTTGTTGTAAATAATATTATTGAAAGCTATAAATAGGATACATTTCTTAAATTGAATGTTTAATTGAATTTATATATAATTAATTATGAAAATGAACTCGCTCAGGCAGTTGGCCTCAGGCAGATTTAACTATTATTTTTTGGTCCATTTTGGGCATATAATTAATAGCTCTTCACTATGTTTTAGTGCTTTAATTATACATCCTTTACGTTCAAATATTCGTCTCAAGCTTTTCTGATGGTATATAGGCAAATCTAGAAAACTTTTCAGAGGCCTAAAATTACTTTTATTCCATCGTATTTTATATCATTGACAGTTTTCTCAAATCTTCAATCATTTTTTTTTAATTCAAACTAAATTTATATCAATTCTTCCACCATATATCTCATCTATAGAAATGTTTAAAATATTGTAACATTTTAAATTATGAAATTTAGTGTCCATGAAAACCAAAAATTTATTTACTAAAACCTCAGCCTGTCATTAAAACCCATCGAAAAAACTATAAAAACCATAACCTCTTATGAAAATCGCAAGAACTATTTGATTTGAACGTCGCTGGTGGGTCTTATGTGGACGAGGTGCTTGTCTGGCGTTAATATAAAATTTCAATCCTGGTGTCTATAATAATTTACATACTAAAAATGGTAAAATGGTAAAAGGTTTATTGAATGCTACGGTTAAATATTTAAAAAGAATAAAAAAATTTAGCAACATCATTGTACTTAAAAAATCTTGTTAATTCATTGTGTGTGTATAATCATAAATTTGAAATTGAAATCAAATTAAAAACAACTTTGCAAGAACAGTTTGTTGTATAAAATTTCAAAATCATGTGTGGTTAGAAAACAGCTTAATTACGTTAAGAATTTTCCATTTTCTTAAACATTTTTTGGAGAAGATATGCAATATTTTTCACCAATCCAGCTGTAATCAAATTAATCAATATTTATACTCTGTTTCTATGCAAGTCATATTTGCTTATTATATAACTTAGTAGGGAAAAAATGTATACCACACCCATGTACTAATTTTCTATAGTAAAATGGTAAATTTTCTATGGTAAAATGGTAAATTTTCTATGGTAATATAAAAATTGTAATTTTTTGTTTTACCTTCTGCAAGATTTTTCAAATATTCTTCCAATGGATCTGATAAAAAAGTTCATATACAGTAAAACCTGACTAAACCAAACCCTTTCGGGACTTGAGATTTTGTTCGATTTCGGTAGGTATTCGGTTTCATCAGGTTCACAATGCATAAAATGTGATATGATTGGTCTTCAGAACAAGTTTGGATTAGACAGGTTTCCGGTTTATTCAGGGTTTGGTTTATATCAGGTTTCACTGTAACAATTTTCCTGTTTTCCATTTTAAACTTCTAGATGACAAAAAGTACACAAGTAAATTTTATCAGCTTGTGCTTTATAATACATTTCTCTAGTTCTTAGCGGGGGCCTAGGTGGCTAAGTGGTCTGAGAAGTTTAAAACTACTGTATCAATATAGCCTGTCAACACTGAAATAGTGATTTGTGATTTCAAATCCAGCAATTGCGGCAGGAGCATTCTAGCAGGTTTTATGGTTTTAAAACTGCATTCAAATAACACGTAAATTTTAAAGTTTCAATTGAAAAACAAGCCATCTTTATAACTTTTTATCAATTTAGAACAATATTTAAGAATTATTTTATTGTACAAAAAAATAAATAACAAACAAAGGTCAACAAGTACTATGCTTAAATAGAACAGAACATTTGCTACCAGTTTGTTATACCAGTAGAAGTTGAAAGCGATTGGAAATAAATAAATTAATAAATAACAAATATAACATTTTTTTACATTGTGCTAGAACAAAAGGTGCTGTCACTCTTATGGAGGACATAAAAAAATCAATGAAGGATAAAAAAAAACTTAATTCAAATAGTTTGGGGGGTGGGGGGTCAAAATTGCTGCAAGTTTTGTCAACTTGACATCTATTTTATATACATCCTTATTGGTCAATCATTTTCCCCTAATTAAGTTAAGAGGGCGGGGTAGGGGGGTCAGTGAAAAAACTATATGAATTAAGTTTTTATCATTCATTGAACATTTGATGTCGTCCCTTATAATGCTTCAATTACAATTTTTGATTATAAAATCAAGAATATTTCAATATAAAAACATGAAACATACATTGATTGATTGTTCAGGGCACTTTTAACATCCAGTTAATGAAATATCCATGAATGAAAATTTATTAAAGGGAGATAACAAATAACAATGGGAATTAACAAATAACAAAGGGAGATAACAAATAACAATGGGAGATAACAAATAAACAAAGGGAGATAATTCAATCATTATTTAAAGTATAATGTGTTAAGGGTGCTATAAACAGTTTCGTATAAAAAACTAGGGGTTATTCCCCGACTAAAAATAACCATGGAGGGAAACCCCTGTTTATTTACTCAATTGGTGAAAAAGTATCATGTTTTTTGTATTTGATTGTAAAAATTAGTTAATTAGCTTTGAATTAAAACAGGTTGAATGATTGAAATAATTTTAAAAATTATATTAACTTTACATGTTTTGAGGGGAGACAACACTGTAAACAACCTGTTTTTTTGGCAGTGAAAATTGAAAACTTATTTGCAGCCACTGTAGCTCTTTTCGGAGCAGGAAACCGTACTCTGAAACAAGATTTTTTTGAAAGTCCAGGTAAAAACCTACAAATTTCATACAGTTTTGATCATGTAAAATGTGCATGGATCATGTCTTCATGGGTGTGCACATGACCAGGTTTCAAGTTTTTTATGTTCAAATTAGACCTTTTTTCCCCCATGTTCATTGGATGGAATATTTTTAATATATTAAAAGTACACATTATTTTTATTTCATTATAAACTAGAGAACATTCTGATTCCAGTGATATCTAGTTTTATACAAGTATCTTTATTAATCAGTCCACCACTAAGGGTCACTTATGCATGGTCCCTCAAAATGTGACGTCATAGAAAAAAACTGTTGATTGCACCCTAAATCAAGTTGGTATCATTAATTTGAATGAAAGATAATCTTACATAAATTCACAAGTGAAAACAATTCTGGTGGATTAATATTAACTGTGTTCACAGTTTAGTGTCAACAATAAGTCTGTGTAAGGGGAAGTAACTCAATGAGTCTGTGTAAGGGGAAGTAACTCAGGTGAAATTTGGCTCCAAACATTCATCATCAACCGTGAAATCTCACCGTCTGATTTTGCTTGCGACCCTTTGTCTTCTGTAAAATTATGATTTTATATATTTAGGAAATTAAATGATTGATACATATATCATATTTAAAATTTTTATATAAAAAAATAATTGAGCACTTTTTAAGCATTTGAAATCAAATATTACAAAATTTTCTATGCAAGAATAAAAAAAATCTTTCAAATTGTAAACATTTTTTAAAATTTATAATTTGGTAATGTTTTATTGAAGACAATATATTTTGTGTATAAAAAAAATATCTTTGAATCATCATGATAATTTATTGCTTTTTTCTATAATAAAAAAAAATTCAATGATAAAAATTAACAACATTTTTCATTTTCTTTATCTTTAACCATAACCATAAGCAAAGTGTCTGTTTCATATTTCTGAGTGATGAATAATATAGTTATGAACAATTCAAATGTGCAGTTTGAGCCAAGTATCACTTTATATATGGGTTCATTTAATCCATAAGGTATACATGAAGGAAGGTCAGAGGTGAAATATATAGGTGGAGGGGAATAACTTTTGTTACCATGCCAATGACAGTAGAAATGTAACCTCTAACCTGGTAAATGCATGCCATATTGTCAAGGTCAGTGAAACATACATAAATTGAGTAAGTGTAAAGTACATGAGTTATAAATAAACAGTATTGTGCTTCCATGACAACGGTATGCAAGACTTTCATATAGCACCAATTATGACTATTAGTGGTTCAGGGTTCACATTCATTCAAGTTTCCGTGACAACCAATATAAACATAAAAAAAACACAAGACATCCATGCCAACATTGTTAGTGTAGAGTGCACAGCAAAAATCAACATGAATAGTGTATCCATGGCAACCAGGTAAATATAAAGTATAAAAACAAGATCTCCATGCCAAACACAGTGTTAAGGGAGATAACTCTTTACCTTCATTAGGTGGTGTTGCGCCTTTTGGTGGCGGAGAGATACCTCCGTATAAAGCCTCATTTTCATTTTTATTTTTTACCATTCCTAAATTATTTTAAAACCATAAAAATACATTATTGAAATCTAATTATTCGAACAAGTCTTGCTGAAAATAAAACTTTTTTGTTCCAAAAAATTAGTTGCTGCTTTTGTATTACTTTACATTGATAAATTTGATTTGCTCAAGAAATATATATTATGTTATCACAAAAATCTGCTTAAACTGAAAAAAATAACCTAATATATTACAAGTTACAAATATTACAATATAGTCTTAAAACTTTGGTTAGAAGCTACCAGAATGTATTTCCTTTTCTTCTACTATAATAGAACAGAATTTACCATATTTCAAAATTCAATAAATTCATAAATACAAAAATAATATTGTTATACAAAAGACATATATTAACAATTCATGAAGAAGATTTTTTAAATTCATAAACACACACTTAACCTAGACTATGACTCACTGGTCCATGTTCATTTAAAGCTTCTTAAGCAATTCATCCAATGATAGCTATTTTTTTCATCAAATGAGTCGTATCATAAAAGGGTCAAAGTACTGTAAATTCAGATATATATTTTGTTCATTTATTATTGTGATTATGTCATTCAAGACTAAAATGTCATGTTAATTTTTGCTATATTAAGAAAAATCCTGTTTAATTCATATGTAAAATTTCAAAATGCAAGTTTAAATTATTGCAATTATAACCTTGTGGCATATTTTGCAATAATTTCTGAAATTACAGAAACATTTAAAGTTTCAAAACAAACATGATTTATAAAAAAAAAGCTTATCCTAGCAAGTCTAAATTCATTGCAAACTTCACAAATATAAAAAAAGTATAATTTCTACCCACCTACTACAAACTCTTCTTTTTTAGCTACAGCTTTCTTGGCATCAGATTTCTCCGTTTGTACGCTCTTTTTGTCATCTGACACAGCACTCTTTTTATCTGATACTGCACTCTTCTCGCTCTTTTTACTCACAACACTCTGTCGGCCAAGATCCTTCTGTTCCGCTTCGTTGACCTAAATTATGAAAAATAAATTGTCTCTAACCAACAGTATAATGTAGGTATTTGTAATCTCTTATTGCTTCAAATTAAAAATGGTATTAGACAAGTTTATCCCTCTCTCTTTAATGTCTTAACATTCTGAGTAAAAGTACCAGAATTTCAACAAAATATACTTTTACTAAAACTTTAGCGAAAATTTTGTATAAAAAAGATGTAGTATGATTTTTGCCACATTGGCATGAGACAACTCTCCACAAGAGAATGCCTATGTAGTTTACCTTTTCAACTTCTACTAAAGCTTTTTTAAATTCATCCTCTGGCTCTTCGACCTCTTCTTGTGACATTTGACCTCCTGACCTTTGTGATTTCATATCCTCCTGTTCGTCTTCTTCTACAATAGATTCACCCAAAACTGACGGAGGTTGTGATTTACCTCCCTTTTCTGACGATTTCTCTGATGGTGCTTTATCTGACAATTTCTCTGATTTTTTACTTGAGTGGGTTCTAGCTGATCCGACCTTTGACCCAGCATCTGATGACCTTGCACCATAATTTATAACTTCAATTTCTCCTACGTCAGCGTTTGACTGGCGGTCAGTAGGTATCGTGCCGTGCTGTTTGTTGCCGTCTGCAAAGCATTAGTAGTTACAAATAGCAGCATTATAAACAAACACACAAACATTCAATCTAGCCCATAACCATTACATAGTAATACAAGACAGACGGACACATATTAGTTAAATTATCTGATGTAAAAAGTGATTTAATTTTTTTTTAAATTTAAAAATTCGAAACTGAAACAATTCTTATTTATAACATGCTGTTTGCAATGCTACGAAAAATCATTTTGTGTTGCATGCAACTGCCTATATATATATATAGTTATAAGCTATTAAAAGTTTTAAATTTAAAAAGAGCTGTTCCAAGGAGAAGCACATGAGTGTGGGGTCATTGTATGCACTTCTTTGGAAGCCCTGACAACCCATAGAAATTTATCTGAACAAATTGCTTCAAATATTGCAATTTTTTCCCCGGAATAGACCAAAATGTGAAATAAAAGTATATTTCACTTCCTGTTAAGAAAAAATAAAATGTTCTGAAAAATGGCTTTGTCACATTTCAATCAATAGAAAATATGTGACTTATAATATAGATTTTTAATAGTTTAAGGTGTATGGTCTGTCTTGTATTTCATTTTTTATTTCAAAAGAAATAAATTCTCAGATTATTTAATATTTAATTTTCTATAACCTAAAAAAAAAGATTGCATAGTTTCTTCTTTTTCTCATTCTTTTTTATCAAATCAAAATCCACAACTAAATTTAAATTCTGAGAATTTATTACTTTCAACATACATTTACATTTATTACACACAATCACCATTTAAAATCAATATTATTAAACAAAACAAAAACTCAGTGTAAAAAATTTGTTATTTGAAAATGATTTAATATTCTCTTGCTACTTTATAATTTATTGTTACAATTAAAAATAATCGCTCACTGCAGTATATAATATAAACAATCAAATCTAGTTATAACTTAGGGCTTTTCCAGAAAAAAATGTATGGGGGGGGGGGGGGGGTTGGCACATAGTATCAATAATACATGGGTGATGGGCATCAGAGCAACTTTTCACACTATAATGCACTATAATTCTCAATTACAATTGTCTTGGTGGAGGGTGCTGACAAAAACTACCTTCCAACCCCCCCCCCCCCCCCCCCTCCTACATTTTTTTCTGGAATAGCCCTTACGACAAAACAAGAAAACAAAAGCATATCAAAGCAAAGAAGCTAGCTGAAATAAAAAATTTGTAAAGCTAAATAGATAAGCAGTAATAAAAGCAGTAGAAAAGCATTTGTAAAGCTACATAGAAAAGCAGTAGTAAAAGCAGTAGAAAATCATTTGTAAAGCTACATAGAACAGCAGTAGTAAAAGCAGTAGAAAATCATTTGTAAAGCTACATAGAACAGCAGTAGTAAAAGCAGTAGAAAAGCATTTGTAAAGCTACATAGAAAAGCAGTAGTAAAAGCAGTAGAAAAGCATTTGTAAAGCTACATATAAAAGCAGTAGTAAAAGCAGTAGAAAATCATTTGTAAAGCTACATAGAACAGCAGTAGTAAAAGCAGTAGAAAATCATTTGTAAAGCCTCTTTAAGCTAACTAGTAAGGCCAATAAAAAGAGTATTAGTAAAGCTAGTAATAAAAGCCACTAGTCTCGCAGTCTGGTATAATTTAGTCCTGTCTTATAGTCATAATAAGCCCAACTAGAGATTTTTAATTTCTTCTAATATACCAGATAGTACATGCAAGGTTCAGATGATCGAAGGTGTTTGAAAAAGAGGTGAAGAAAAACTGAACTACACTACACCTAATGGGGATTTTGTCAATTATACCTGTCCACAGTGAGAAGAGGGTGGTAAAGGGTTATTTTCATGCAACATGTTTTGCTATTTTTATTTCACGTGTAGCCGTGAAAAAGGTTCGTTATTCTCTGTGTTTTGTGAAATTTATAAAAAGATCAACATGCAGGAAATTTTTAATTGTTTGTTCATCGTGAAATGGAAATCTTATTTCACGTTCTTCCGTGCAGATACCCCCCTTTTACGCCCCTGTGAAAAGCCACTTCTGTCACCTTTAAATTTACCAATTTATTTTTTCTCAATTATTGTACTGTAAATTTCGAAATTAAGGTTGACATTTTCATATTGTGTATTCCTTTAAAGACAGAAAATCCAAAGAACAATCAAAACTGAAACATACCCGTAGCCAGGGGGTTTGGGGGGTTCAGACGACCCCTCTTGAAAACAAATAATGACTGTTAAAGTCAATGTTCTGTTTGAATTGTGACTGTTAAAGTAGAGTTTTTGAGGCCAAATAACCCCCTCTGGAAATTTATGGCTACAGGCCTGTGAAAATATTGATGAATGATTTAATAGTCTGAGTTTTTGCATTGCAAAATATATAACAATAATTTCTGAATTTACAGTAGTATTCAAATCTTAAATTGTTTTTCCTAAAAAGGTATGATTCCTTTGATAACAGTAAAGAAATATCATGTCCAATCTAAAGGATTTTCTTATAAGGAATTTTCTAGAAGTTTTGCTAGCTTTCTGCCCACTCCTAATGCATTGTAATGTGGACAGGTAAAAATGACATTATCCTGACAAGCTGTAGTGTACACGGAGATAAACAAAGCACCATCAGTTTCATGTCAGAAGAAATACAGTGAGATAGACTGAATACACAACTACTGGAAAAAAAGGTTAAAAGGTTAAAATTATAGTACATTCATGATATTGTAAATCAACTTATTTTCAGGAGCAATTCATTTTCACTTCTTTCGCGAGTTCAAAAATAACACAAATATGTTAAACTTGTATCTTTCCTTATTAAACTACATTCAGTAAATTAGAAAATCACGAAATTCAATAGTCAAAAGTGGACGAGAAATGTCACTTAAAAAGGGAAAAAAAGTATCTGTGAAAATAAGTTGGTTTAGAGTTACAGTAATTAAGTGCAATACATGTAGGTATATATTTTTATACAAGAGGGTAAAGTTTGTGTAGTAAATCATATTGGAAGTACAAAACTTATTAAAGAAAACAGAGAAATTATAATAACTGAGTGCAAAACTTTTTCAATCGTCTCATGAACACATAATAGTAATTGAAATCAATATTATCATAATATTTGAATATGAATACTTTATTAAATCCAATAAAATTGTTTTTTAATCTTATTTTTTAGAAAGTTGCCCTCTGAAATCACACCATCAAAATTCTATGTTTGCACTGTATTATTACTAGAATAGATAGAAAATTTCCAGATTTGTTAAAATTAGATGATACAGTGTAACCTGACAAATCCGACACCTGTTGAAACTTCTAGCTTTAACTGTTACATTTTCATTGTCCCAAAATGTGCCATTCCAGAAGTCTTTTTCCTTTTTACCCCCAAAAAAACTCAATATTCTGACACCCTGCTTAATCCAACATTTATTTCTAATCCCCTAGTTTGTCAGATAACACAGGTTACACTGTATAACTTAATAAAATTCTATCAACTATTATAAGGAATATATAACCACAATAAAAAAACACACAATAAATTGTACATACTTTTAGCAACAGGAACATAAATATGACCTTCCTTGACCCCACCCATGGCAGCAGACATTTGACTTCTTGACCTGACAATACTTTTGCCTGTCTCTTCATCTTTAACAATTTCTATGTCCTCTGGCGTGATCGAGTTATTTTTCAGCGCCTCCAGTAATTCAGGACTTAATTCAGCATCATCTGGAATTTGTGGTATGGATTCCCCATCTGTATTTGATACTGAAAAGAACAGGACTTTTTTTTAATTTTTTTTTTATATTTATGTGAAAAATCAGTTTCCTTCTACAGAGAATGTTGTTGTTAACCTGCAATTAATGTTGTTTCACATTCTATATTATAGACTGATAATTCACTCTACACTTGCAATTGTTATACTGTAAACAATTTAAACTTTTCTATCACAATTTCTGAGATTTATTTTCTATTTATAACAATCTATTTTGATGTATTCATACAAGAGATTCAAGTTTGTCATATTCAGAAGATACTATTTACAATGTAGACCTTATCGCTATTTGGGAATTTGTGATACTTAATCTTTTGACCTCAAATTGTAATCAATTTCCATCAATTGTTTACTATTTTTTTACATCAACATTTTACAGAATCCTTTTTGATGTCCAGTAATGGCAAGCAAATAGTGATAAGGTGTAATTGCACCATTTGTCTTCCCCTGAGTTAATGTCACATAAATGTAACACTCTTGAGCATTATGAGGTTTACATTACTCAATGTCTGTGATGAAGATTATAACACAAAATTGACAAATAATCAGTGTTCTCCCCAGAAATTTTGGATAGCATCACATTTTGCGTAAGAAAAAATAACTATTTTTTTTTAATGTCATTTGTCACGTCGCGTTGATGCTCTATTTCCTTTATATGTTTTAGTTTATATTGTTCAATTCATAACTGAAAATGAAAGGCAAAATGCAGAAATCGATGGGTCTCTGTGAAAACTGTTAAAATATGGAAAAATAAAGGTTGGCAGGTAGGTGAAACTTACATAAATGAAAAGATAAATGAAAAATGAACAGATCGATGCCCGATTTATATAATTCCAAGGCCGTCAGTCGGCACCAGAAGCGACGAAGCAGCGCATCTATTTTGGGTGGCCAAATATCCACTTTTTGATATGGGACGAGCTCTGACGTCCCACGGCCCCAGCTTGTCTGGCAAAACAGCCGTTGGACGTCAGAGTAATCTCGGACTACACAATAATGTGCAATGGCGGCCGCAGAAAAATTTACGAAAATGAGTCCGAGAATAAACATTGTTTGACAAGAGATTGTGAATGAATAAGACGCTTTTAATGCATTAAATGGATGAAACATAAACTTAAGCCAATTATGATAACTTTTTAAAGAAGTATTAAACTTTTTTTAGCTCTAAACCAAAATTCTCGCTCTCGTATTACTGGAAGAGAAAAAAAGTAATTTTTGGAGAGTTGCACAAATAAACGATCTTTTAAAAAAAAAATTGTTTCAATCTTTGAAATTTGGTAATACAAAACATAGATTTCGAATTGTTTTGTGATTGCATTTTTCCATGCCAAAATTGGTGATTGCAGACACGTGGTATTAGTCATGTCACAAGTGTCAGCTTGGGATATTCGCATCCAAACAGTTATCACCCTGAGGGCAATTAACACCTAGCTATTTAATCTCTTAATTGCCTTTAGTGTCCGTCTTAAAGGATTTACAATTAAAGGTGATATAATTTTTATGATCATAATCAATAATAGATGAAAGTTCAAAATTGAGGACAAGTAAAATAGCATCTTCAAAATAATTATAGCGTCGCCGGAATAATTATAGCGTCACGGTAATTATTATAGCATCACAGTGAAAAATTATAGCGTCGCGGTATCGCGACGCTAAAACGGCCTGGGGAGAACACTGAATAATACTCCAAATTGACAACACTTCAAATGGTCTGCAATTTTATTTGCTATGGTCTACATGTTTCGCCTGCAATACATAACGATACATGAAATTGTTCTAAAGGCTTGGTATCTTATTGGACGAACTTCCCATGGTTCCTACCACTTCGCAAGGCTTCTCTTCCAACCTTGCCATTGTTGGAGAAAAAATTGACAACTGTACACCTATTTTTGACATGTTTACCTATTGTGTCGGTTTGTTTTGTTCACACATCGTTGTCAATAAAAGGGGATGTAACATGTGTCTGTCATACAAGTGAGAGGTTTAACTAGCTATAAAATCCCCAATTTTCTACATGTAAGAAAATGCCTGTACCAAGTCAATAATATGAGTTGTTATCCATTCCTTTGTTGTGTTAGAGCTTTTCATTTTCGTATTTGATTTTCCTTGGTGTACTGTATTTTTGTTATTTTACTCTTTTCACTTACAGGCAGTCTGTAGTTTTTCTTTGATCAGATCCTTGTATTCACCAGCTGTAGGGCCGGCACTCTTACGACCATTCTCCACCGCTGACCTAATTGCAGCCTGTGTAAAAAAAAATTGTAATTACTAATTCTTTCAAGCCCCAGTAGCCTGATGATTTGAATTTATTATTAAATTCTAGAAAATTAATTGCCATTCAATCAATCAATATTTCATTAGGATTGCACAAAAGTTAAGTAAGTAAGCATTAATTACAAACAATTGATTTAATAAGAAAAAAAACAGCAGCATATACACAAAACCAATTATACATAATGTAAATTATTTCATTTACCTGTGTACATATTTGCAAAATTATATATTATTCGAAATACTAATTAGGATGTTCTTATCCCAGGCATAGATTACCTTAGCCGTAATTGGCACAACTTTTTGGAATGTTGGGTCATCAATGTTTTTCAACTTTGTACTTGTTTGGCTATCAAACTATTTTGATCTGAGCGTCAATGATGAGTCTTATGTAGATGAACTGCGCGCCTGGCGTATAAGATTATAAGCCCAGTACCTTTGATAAGAATTATTTGCAGCATTACTACCAAGGTTACAGTTGTCTTTCTGATATAATTCTTTTAATTACTGTAAACCAACTTATTTTCGCGGATACTTTTTTTCGCGTTTAGCCCTTTCGATTCCATTTCGCGGTAATTTAATTTCGTGATTTTCTAACTAACTTTATGTAGTTAAATAAGGAAAGATGCAAGTTTTACATATTCGCGATGATTTAAATTCACGTTATTTTTCCACCCGCGAAAGTCGCGAAAAATAAATCGCTCAAGAAATTTAGTTGGTTTACAGTATATAGGATAAATATTTTGTGTTTCTTACAAACCAAAATAATTCAGACCCTACAATAATCAATCTCTCCTTCTATAACAAAAAGGCCTGAACATTCAGCCAACAGTAACAGCTTGATTATATTCATAAAGGTAAGGCTTGTTCAGAATAAGATTGACAATTTTTTATTGACTACGAATTTACTTAGGGGAGATTAATATTGTGTGAAAGTTCAAAAGGTCAAGGTTGCTTGGGGTTAAAGTTCCTTACTTGATCTCCTTGTGTGTCTTGAACTGACTGACTTCTGGATATGATACGAGGGGCGTTCTTTTCTAACCATAACTCGGCTGCTTGCTATAAAATGTATTAGTAACATAAGCAAAATTAATCAACACAAAAGCAAAAAACAAATTTCATTGAATATTAAATGACACAGCCATCATTATATAAAACACGCACACAGACACTAAATAAAATGTAGAACATGTACAGTTTACACATGAAATTATAAACAAAATTAATCTACCATATACTGTAAATTCAGAAATTATTGAGCCCATCTATTACTAAGATTTTGTAAATTTAGACTAAAATGCAATTTTAATTTTAGCACTATTAAGAAAAATCATGTTTAATTCATATAAAAAATTTCAAAACGTGAGTTTAAATTATTGCGATTATAACCCTGCCGCATTTTTTGCAAAAATAAAAACATCGCAGTAATTTCTGAATTTACAGTAGTTTGAAACATTAAAAAATAGTCAAAAGATCAGCATTAAAAGTCACATTTATTATTAGTTTAATCAAATAGCATTTATAATATTATCTAAAGCCGCTGAGATATCGCACTTGTTTGTTAGGAAATTTTATAGTTACAAATTCTTGCAAAGCTTGAGATATTTATAAATTATTAAAATACAGATCAATTATCTAAGCTTCGTTTAGGTCTAAGGATTTGAAAACCCTCTGTTTTACGTTCAGTTTTAAAGACTTTTCTGGATTTGTCAGATTAGTGATATACATTTTCAAAAATCTGAAAGCTGAAATTTCATTGGCTGATGTATAGGAAGCAGAATGGAGTATTGTCAGTAAATCCTTGTAAGCAAAGCAAAACACAGGACCTGTATTTTAATCAGATTAATTTACATTATTTCAATAGTTAATAACAATCAACCTTTCAAAGTAAGTTGTTAAATTATTTTAAGCAAAATCATTAGATGTCAATTTTCAAAACCATCATATTTTATTTTTTCCTTGTCATATTGGAAAACAGTTTTATCTGCAATCAAATCATAATTGACACAAAACACAACTTATAAGGGAGATAACTCATAAACATTTCTGTCTGCAATGGAGGGACGATTTATAGGGGAGATAACTCACAAAAACTTCTGCCTGCAATGGAGGGACGATTTATAGGGGAGATAGTTCACAAACATTTCTGTCTGCAATGGAGGGACAATTTATAGGGGACATAGCTCACAAACATTTCTGTCTGAAATGGGGGGACAATTTATAGGGGAGATAGCTCACAAACATTTCTGCCTGCAATAAAAAAATAAATGAGGGGAGACAACTCATAAACACCACTGCCTGCAATGAACACATTAATGAGGGGAGACAACTCATAGGGGAGATAACTCATAAACACCTCTGCCTGCAATAAAAACATAAATGAGGGGACACAACTCATAGGAGAGATAATTCACAAACACTTCTCTGCAATGAAAACATAAATGAGAGGGAGATAATTCACAAACACTTCTTCCTGCAATAAAAACATAATTGAGGGGAGACAACTCATAGGGGAGATAATTCACAAACACTTATGCCTGCAATAAAAGCATTAATGAAGGGAGACAACTCATGGGGGATATAATTAGCATACACTTCTGACATCCATGAAGGGGAGACAATTTATATGGGAGATAACTCACTCTAGCATCTTTCTCCAGGTCCTGGCCACTGTCACTTCTACTCAGTGTGGATGCAGCAATATTTCTGGCTGTGTCCTCCAACACATTAATAATATCTTTCTCTGAAATCTGCTGTGATTGTATAGATTGGCCGGATCCTAAAAGTAGTACAAAATTTTATATTTTTTCAAGTTTGAAAACAATTAGGACATCTACTTCAAAAAGCCTTTGTAAAAGACTAAAATAATTCATCTGGAAACCTGTTTCTTGCAAGAGGATATACATAAAGAAAAAAAATTATAATTGATTTTTAAGAAATTGTTTTGGTGCCAAAAAAGGAACTATAAAGTTAATTTGTAACAGCTTGAGACAGATTTTTCCTGATTTATGTATTTATTTTATTTTATAACTTCTTTGTGTACAAGAAACTACTCATATGTAATTGACCAATTGCAAGACAATAACCAATTGGTTTAAGCTTTTAAAATATTGCAGATAAAGGAAGCAAATGAAGAAAGTAAAAAAAAGTTTTAAAAAATATGCATATTTATTGTCCAGGATGCACTTTGAGCTATAAATAAATCATCAATAGGAAAATTACAAGATTCTGAAACAGTGTGAAATGCATGCAAGCTAGGTCCAAGTACAAAACAATAGTAATAAAATAGATATCTGAAATCGAAATTCATTTTTTTTATTGCTGCTAGCTGAACATACTGATACTACTTGCATTATGAAAATGATATTTAAACACTGAAAAATTCATATAAAACAAAAGCAAAAGACAATTTAATCTGCAACAAAATTTGTTCACAAATACACAATTGTTTAGAATATAATGTGAATAAATACTACACACATACATGGTGAAAACAATGTGTGAATAAAAAACAATATAACAATCAAAGAGAAAAAACACAGCAGTAAACATTGTATGGCAGTGCTCAGTTAGTCAAATCACAATTGTGGTACTATCCTGAAACAAATATTGTGAAGGGGAAGTAACTCAAGTTAATCCTTTCCAAGGGAGATAACTGAATCCATTCCAAGGGGGATAACAAGGTCATCTATCAATAGATCACTTTTAAGTTATGTCTTTCACTAGAAAAGTTCACCAATCGTGTGCACATTCATTACTTCAATTACCTGCAGATAAAGGCAATCGCCTGTATCCCTGCTCAATTAAATTAAAGTTGGCCAAACGTTTTTTGTGATTGTTTTTATGCGGGATAAACTTGAAATAATATTTGTTTTATAAGTACTAAATTACAATTCCCTATTTACAGCAGTGCTGATTTTCAATTATAAAACTAATATTTAAGTTATCAGAATGATTTGTGCAATAAAGAATCATATTTTTTCAACCACTTGCTCAAAATGGGAAAGATTTATTGACGATCCCCCTAAATACACGATTGATGTTAACTAAAACCAAAGTTTTTGATGGAAATGCAAAGAACTCAAAAGTTGTCTATCTGTGAAATCTCAGTGTAGACATTCCAAGGGTGAAAAATCAATAAACTATGTGATAAAAAGGGGAATAACTCAGTGAAGCCATTCCAAGGGATATAACAAGATTATCAATCATAGAAATGTCAGTTATTATAACCATGTGAAAATGAGTGGATTCATTCAAAAAAAAAACCAGAAACTTGGTGAAGAAAATATGTATTGGTAGAATGGTATTGCACACTACATAGCACTTGTGAATAGTGTATTCATTCTTGAATGATAGAACTAAGTCTGGTTTTCTTGTAGTGTTGGGTTCATGCATCTTTTAAATCAAACACATATCTCCTTTTTATCCTTTTTGAATATGGAAATAACAAGTGTAAACCAATTAATTATCACGAGCAAATAAATAAATTTTGTGTTTTTACTGTCTTCTGATTGGTTAAAATTATTAGTTTTATTTTCAATGTTGTAAATTTTGATGGCGACACGCCCACTTTGACGTTGTGTATTCATACGCCAACATGTGTCTACGTTGTTATTGTTAATATAAATAATATAAAAAGTTCTTTGAGCCTTAGTTTTGATAGAAATTTATTTATAATGAATGGCAATAATTTATTTTGATTTGATTGAACCATAAAACTAATTTTTGACTCTTCACAATTTACATAATCCGCTTCGTGAATTATTCAATGTGAAGAGTCAAAAATTAGTTTTATGGTTCAATAAATTCAAAATAGATAATTATTAAGCCATTCATTAATTGAAAACGATGTGATTACAATTGTTTAAACAAGTGAAACTGCGAGCTACTGCTCACTGATGATACCCCCGCCGCAAGTGGATAATATTAATAGTGTAAAAATATGCAAGTGTTCGGTAAACAGGAAGTTGTCGAGTGATGAATCTGAAAACGCATCACACGGTATAGCTGACTTATAAAAATCCTGAAACCAAAATTCAGAAATCCTTGTATTGTAGTTCCTGAGAAAAATGTGACGAAAATTTTTAACTTGGTTATCATGTGTAAAATCATACAAGTGTTCGGTAAACAGGAAGTTGTCGAGTGATGAATCTGAAAACGCATCACACGGTATAGCTGACTTATATAAATCCTGAAATCAAATTTCAGAAATCCTTGTATTGTAGTTCCTGAGAAAAAGGTGACGAAAATTTTCAACTTGGCTATCATGTGTAAAATCATACAAGTGTTCTGTAAACAGGAAGTTGTCGAGTGATGAATCTGAAAACGCATCACACGGTATAGCTGACTTATATAAATCCTGAAACCAAATTTCAGAAATCCTTGTATTGTAGTTCCTGAGAAAAATGTGACGAAAATTTTCAACTTGGCTATCATGTGTAAAATCAGACAAGTGTTCGGTAAACAGGAAGTTGTCAAGTGATGAATCTGAAAACGCATCACACGGTATGGCTCACATATATAAATGTTGATACCAAATTACAGAAAGGGTGGATGTGTAGTTCCTGAGAAAAATGTGACGAAAGTTTCATGGGACGGACTGACTGACGGACGGACTGATGGACGGACTGACGGACGGACTGACAGACAGAGGTAAAACAGTATACCCCCCCTTTTTTAAAGCAGGGGTATAATAAACTAGGCTATCCCTGATATAAATACCATCAGGAAAATAAGAAAATGACAAAAAAATTGCTTTGATGTCATCTAGAAAGATATTAAAAAGTATTCACAAAATTTAGTTCTTTTACAGCTTCTTAACCTTCCATTTATTTTTTTGTTATATTTATCATTGAGTAAATAGTTCTATGATGTTATTTTAATATTCGCTTAAATAAAAGACTATCTACTTTTAATATTTCTTAATAGTATAATAATTATTATCATACATGTACTGATTTGTTTTAAATGTAAAATATATAGTATACATTGTCTAAACTAATTGACCTAAATTTTGAACTATTTGTGCCACAAATTGTGAATGTGTATCATTGTGTACCATTCAGTGTGCTGTGAGTGTGATCCACACATTTACTACCTTCTCTATGAAGTTTCTCAGAAGGCCCTGATTCTGCATGAGCTACATCTTCACCAGGCCCCAATTCAGCATGATCAGCTTTCTCAGTAGGCCCTGATTCAGCTTCAATCTTGGAGGAGGCTGAGCCTACCTTAGAATCTGAAGGAAGTGCAGGAGAGGAAGGTTTTTCATTGGTTGGGGAAGGAGTTGAATCAGATCCAGATGGGATAACTATATGTTTTTCACTACCTGGCCTTGAAGGAGCTACAGTTCCCAATGATGATTGAGATTTTTTCCTGCTCTCTTTATCAGATTCTTTTCCATCAGTTTCACGTTCCTTTTCCTCATTCAGAGGTGGAGTTACTGCCCCTTCATCCAAAGACTTATGACTATTGGATTTTTCAAGTGAATTGGTCTCCCTTTCCCCTTCTTGATCTTCTCTTGGAGTCTCTAGTTCATGTTCTTGTTCAGCCTCCAACAAAGGGTCTATTATTGGGGTCTCTGGATCATGGCGACTGGATGTTCTTGAATAGCTCTGAATAGAGACTTTAGAAAGTCTTCCTTCTCGTTTGGACAACGTATTGGCTTTACGTTCAGCATCAGACATACTGGATCGTCTCCCTTGATCATTAATGGCCGTCTTACTTCCAGACCTCATTTCTAACTGTGAAAAACTTCTTCTCTTATCAGAAAGTTTACTACGACTAATACTTTTTCTTCCGCCACTTTCTCGAGACATTTGCCGTTCTGATGAACCATCATCAAAAACTTCTTCTTCATGACGGGATAATCTGGAAACTAAACCATGATTGTCTTCCGTGTTTATTGGTGTTCCAGGAGTTACGTGCCCATCAGTGGGTGCTGTCCCTGGTTTGGCTACTGGTACAGAGACGTGAGAAATAGCCACAGATTTATCAGGACTTAGGTCCCCTGGGTAATCAATGCCTTCTTCTGTTTTTTCTGTTGCTCTGCTTAGCAGCATTGTAAATTCTTTTGAGTTTTCATCTAAAATGTCATTAATATAACCAATAGTAATCAGATATATCAAACATTCTGTTTTTAATCAACCCTTAATTGATTTTTAGCTCTTATAATTGAGATGCATCACTTTATAGAAAAATGAAGTTAAAAAATTAAAAACGAAAAAATAATTTCATCATATTCAAGAGACATTACTAGAATTCAAAATTTTGTTTGCCCTTGCAAAATCTTAGTTTGATAGATTGCAGGTTTTTTTTTAAAGAGGGTTTGGGCAACTGGTTAAAATTGAAGTTGAAATGGCCCCTGTTTCTGAAAAATAACTTGTTAGAACTGCAAAATGTTTCTTCGATCATCATTTAATTGCTATGCAAATTAGAACATATTACATCACTGATAAAACTGGCAAATACTTTATATGCATTCATTTTCAGCATTTGGAAAGTGAACAAATATAATTTTGCATTAATTGGCTGAAATAAAAGCACACAATGAATACTTAGAAATATATATACAGTAGTTATTCCATGATGAAAGTTTGTCCCTCAGGGATAATTAACTAAATCATCTAAATTCTTATTTCTTTAAACATGTTAAAAAAAAAGTTTTTTAAACATTCTAACTGACATTTCAGACGTTAATGAAACTGTCAGGTACTCTGAGGCTCCTTTGATAGATAACCAAACATGTATAGTTTAAAGCTAATTTCCCAATGCCTGTGGAGTAAGACTTTATTTAGCTTGCTTGATTTGTTAGTATAAATGCTTGCTAAATTATTGTAACTAAGATTGACATCAGCAAACAATATAAATAGGCATACTGAAAACTTTGACCTGTATATATGATACATGTATTTGAATTTGATTGGAGGTCATCCCAAACACAATTGTACAATATAAAAACATAGCAACCAAGCTAGCCAAAGTCTTACTCTACATGCATTAGGTACTTAGCTATAAAAATAAAATTGTTGTTAAGTAGAATTTGCTGTAAATTTGCTGTTGCAAAGAAATTTTCATTTCATCAATTGCCATAATTAAGATTTTATGAAAAAGACAACAATTGAATTAAACATGTTTTTCAAACAATTGCATGACCTTTACCTGTGTTTTGACAGTAAAATCTGATTCAGTGAATTTCAAAAACATATGGCATATAAAATAAAGGAAGAAACTACTGTATATATGTTTATAAAAAATAAGGAAAGATAATAATTCCAATTTCCAAGGGGAATCACGCAAACCACACTGTTACATGGGAAGAAAAAAGATATCGTAAAACCCAATCTTTCAGAGGTTAGAAATTCTACCAATCATATACTGGCACAGAGTGAAAGGAATATTCCATTCTATTTAACCTCATTCAATTGGTTAATATTCTGGCCAATCATATACGGTGTAAAATAGTGGAAAAGGGGGATAACTCAGTGAAGTCAATCAAAGGGAGATAACACTCTGTTAAGCCTGATTCCATTAGTTGTGATATATAGGTGGCACTCATACTCCATCAAACAGTGAAAGAGGGGATAACTCAGTGAATTCAATCAAAGGGAGGTAACACATGGTTAAGCCTGATTCCATTAGTTTTCTGATATATAGGTGGCACTCATACTCCGTCAAACAGTGAAAGAGAAGATAACTCAGTGAAGTCAAACCAAGGGAGGTAACACAGTGCCAGATTCAGTCTTGGCTACCTGAACGAAAAGGCAATCCTGGTAAACTGCTAGCTCTGTTCATTTGGTTTACAATACCAGCAAATTCTGGATCTGTGTCTTTGGGTATGTAACTCCACGAGTTTATAGACAGAGTGGCATCAATATCCCCACCTGTATAGTCTATTTCTAAATATTCAGAAAGGGCAATCATTTAAATATAAGCCACTTCAATATGTATAGTCTATTTCTAAATATTTAGAAAGGGGAATAATTTAATAATAAGCTACTTCGATATGTATAGGCTATTTCTAAATATTCTGAAAGGGGAATCATTTAATAATAAAACACTTGAATATAATCATCATTAGTACAGTCTATTTCTAAAAATTCAAAAACTTTGAAAGGGAATCATTTGATAATAATAGGACACTTGCATATATAATCATCAGAATAGCTAGTCTATTTATAAATATTCAGAAAGGGAATCATCCAATTATAAGCTACTTGAATATTATCGTATTCCAATTTTGATTTCATAATGAGTCTAACACACCTACTGCCCTTGATTTCATTTTGCTTTGTTTCAGTATTCCAATATTTAAAAACTCATTTTAAAATTACATGGGAAGAAGCAGTCAAAACAAAACTCATATAAAAATATCTAGGATGCACAAGTTTTAAGTCCTAAATTAAAATGATATAAAAAAAACAATGGCAAATTAAAAATCTGCAAGCAGGTAATGGCTACATTATCATCCACAGCAGCAAATATAAAGCAATCGACATTTATTTAGAATGATGTGAAAGGGTAGATAACTCTAAAAATAAAAGTAGTCTAACCTGCCTTTATCGAGGAATTTTCAATAAAAAAATGGCAAACAAAGTAGCAAATTTACCTTGATTAGGCAAAATGGGCAAGCTGATATTTTAAACAATAGCGATGTCTAGTCATTTGCAATTCGCCTTTTCAGAATCTAATGCATTCTGGGTAATATTTCAAAAGCGTACACCAAAATGTTGTGTTTGGTTAAGAATGTTCTAAACAATGGAAATCCATCCAATGACGTAACGTTATTTTTATTTTGGTATCAAACAATGAGATTACCCATAGTCCTCTAGTTTCTGAAAAGGCCAATTAAAAGCTAAAGTTCAAACAAATAAAAGTTCAAAAACCAAGCAAATACACAACTGCATTTCAATTTCAATTGCAACACAAAGATAATATTTGTCACGCATAATAAATAAAACACATTTACATAGTAAGCAACACAGACAAGCCTGGTACCAAATCACAGGACAAAATTATGAGCAGTTAACAAATAATTTCTTGACATGCCCTGCACCGAGCAACTTTCACACAATACATACATTAATAATTAGCTTTTTGGTACATAAAACAAGACAAGCCCTACAAAATTAATAACTGGACAAAACAAATACGAGCCATTTACAAATAAATACTGAACACACCCAAAACCCAGCGAGTAACAAACCTTCAAAACCCTCATCTTTGTCTTTAGATGAGGCAGAAAATCGTACGGTTTTATTAAAGGACGATAAAGAATTTGATTTTGATTTGAGACTAGGCTGTCGCTGGACTATTGGTCTTCTAGGCGGAATAGGTCTTTTTTCTTCATAAAAATAAATACCCAGTCAGAGTAAAGATATAGAAAGTACACATATATTTCAACAGCAAAAATATAATATATATGAATTTGTATAATGTATTCAAACCTTGCTCTTCTGTCAATGAAAAAAAAGATTACTGCAGAATGATATAATTAAAAAATTATCTATCAAGTAAATTTGAGGAGCAGTAGGCGGGGATGTCCTAAAAAATTAAGTATTCTTGCACTGATCCCATACATTAACCATTAATCCCTAAATTCCACTGAAAATAATGACCCAATCTGGAGTTTCCAGCAAAATTTCTTTTTACTGGTAAGTACTTCACACTTAACCAATATATCTATTGATCTTTTAAAATTAGAAAAGAAAAAAAAAGTCCAGGAATATTTGTGAATTTTCAAATAAAATTCATCCATAGGGTCATTTATGGGTCCCTTAAAAATAGCCTCAATTTAAAAGATGGGATTTTTTGGACCTTTTTCTTTTTTGTAGATTAATCAAAATTTCCATACAAGAAAATACAGGCTCTTAACCTTTTACTCTCAATTAAATTGAAACCCAGATTAATGAAGGAAAAAAATCTGTATAATAAGAAGACACTCTTTTCAACATGATGTATATTACTTTTTTTTATAATAGGGGCAATATTTTCTTTATTTTTTTTTACTTAAAATATTCCTCTTTTATTTTACTTATCAGGACATGCATATGAACTTCATGAACGGAGCTGAAATTATTAATACAAGTATTATTATAATATTTGTGCATACCTCGTTTATGTGCATAATTTCTCATGTCCTCCCTTTGGACGCCTCGTCTTCGCTTCCAAACATCTGGTTCATCATCAGATTCCTGATCACTTATCAAATCTGTAAAATGTTTTTTTTATTTATCATTTTATCAATGAATTTTATATTAAATCAGAGAATTTACACTATCTTTCAATTAATATTTTACAGATTACATTGAAGTAACAAATAAATTCTTTTGTTTTCCCAACATAAGGGAGACAACTGAAGTTTAAAACAGATATTTGGTAAGTTAAATTAAGAGGGTAAAGTTATCTCCCTTTTTAGAGGTTTGCCAATTCCTGTGAATTTTTCTCCCTTTTTAGAGGTTTGGTAAATCCTGGGAAGTTATCTCCCCTTTTAAAGGTTTGGTAAATCCTGTGAAGTTGTCTCCCTTTTTAAAGGTTTGGTAAATCCTGTGAAGTTGTCTCCCTTTATAAAGGTTTGGTAAATCCTGTGAAGTTATCTCCCTTTTTAAAGGTTTGGTAAATCCAGTGAAATTGTCTCCTTTTTTAAATGTTTGGTAAATCCTGTGAAGTTATCTCCCTTTTTAAAGGTTTGTGCATATCCTGCAAAGTTGTCTTCCTTAAGAGAATACAAAAGTCAAAATAGAGACGATTAAAAACAGATAATACATAGCCTCCAAAATATAATCCACCACCAAAAATATATACATTTTCAAACAAAATCAATACACTACAAAGTATGTGAGAAAAATCTATGTCGTGTGGAAAATGCATGCACATGCCATTCAAATGTACCACCCTGAAACAGCAAATGAGGTCAGGTAGGGAAGAGAAAAATCTATGTTCTGTTGAAAATGCATGCACATGCCTTTCAAATGTATACCACCCTGATACAGCAAATAAGGTCAGGTAGGGATAAGGTGTGATAGGGAAAAATGAATATAAATTAGGATAAAATAAAAAAAATAATGACGATTTAAAAAGGAAGAAAACATATATCATAAAAATACAAAACAGGTAAAATATTGGGATCAGCAAAAAATTATTTGAGGAAAGTACAATTGTCAAGTTTCCAGTCTCCATGCACCAAATGGAAAAGGTGAAAAACAAAAAATGTCCAGTAGAGACAAGGAAAGACATGGGAATAAAACATTTCTCTTTCTGATACATAAAAGGTGAAAGTCCAGAAGAGACAGGGAGAGAGACATGGGGATTTGTTTTCCAATACCCTTTTCTAATACATAGATGCCAACCCCCTTTTGACACAATCAGTTACAATCTACCAAATTTTCTATAATTTTGAAAAGTTTTCAGTAATCATTCTAAAACGTGCATTTACCAAAAAAATTACTGACAACTGGTTGCAAAGTGATGTGCACGAACATGTGTTGATAAACATGTTATCTGTAGCATGTATTCCATTCATTAATTGTTCCGACACTCGACTCATACATTTTCGTTTTGACAAGGAGAATTAGAGAAAGGGGGACAGCTACTTCTTTTTTTCCATAAAATGCAAGTTTGCCTCTTCAGAAGTCAGTTACCAAACAATAGGTCGATAACTCCTGAGAAACCGGTAGCGTTACATTTGCTTTTTCTAAATACTGGACCAGGCCGGAAAAGTAATGAAAAAAATTCGTGTTTTACAAAATTGAACAGTGATGACTGGGAATCTGTAACTATTTGACTTTGACTGTAATAGTGTAGTTTTGATCGCAGAATCGGAAAAATTACGGAAAAATCATAATGGTTGGCATTTATGCTGATATATGAAAGGTGAAAGTCCAGTAGAGACAGGGAGAGAGACATGGGGATTTCTTTTCCAATACCTTGTTCTGAGAGAGAGGTCTCGTGGACACTTATCTGACCTTTGGTTTCTTCCTCTTTGATTTTACTTTCTGTTTCTGGAGTAGATTTTGTTACTTATAATTGATAAAAATTTAATATAATAAAGGGTTTTTAATTAATTTTATTGTTTTGAAATAATTGTTTAAATAAAGTTAATTCTATATCAGTAATTAACTTTTGTAGAGGGGGGTTCATTACGGTTTAAATTTGCCATTGAGCATTCAGAAATAAAATTTAATTTAATTTTTCTAAACAAATAAATTCAAATATTCAGCTACCCCAAAGTCCTTATTTCAATTTGTTAATAACTTTCTTCCGTATTATCTATTCATATTTTCATTTTTTTCAACTTAGCTTTAAACCATAGTTCTATCAAGCAAATATGGTTATATAACAGTGTGTGTGGGTGTTCACTACCATGTAAAATCTGGCATAAATCCTGACCCATTATATTTTTTGATTTTTTTACCTGATTTGTATTTATCAATTAATATGTCTGACAAGCTAGAACCTAAAATAACCCAGATATATTTTTTTTAAAAACCAACACTGAACATTAAATAAAAATATCTACTGGTTGTGGATTAATTTATTTTTTAGTGAATACCTATTTTCGTGGATTGACGATTTCTTGCATTTTAGTTGATAATTGGTTTCGTGGTTTTAAAAAAATTCTTTTTCAAAATTTGAATCGTGGTTCCTGGCCATCCAACGTTTGAAACACTTATTAGAAATTAAATTTTCAATGATCTTTTTCAACACTGTGTAAAAATATTACCTTTTCTCAATCATTGAGAAACACTTATTAAATTTTCAATGATATTTTTAAACGCTGTGTAAAAATATTTCCTTTTCTCAATCATTGAGAAACACTTATTAGAAATTAAATTTTCAATGATCTTTTTCAACACTGTGTAAAAATATTTCCTTTTCTCAATCATTGGGAAACACTTATTAGATATTAAATTTTCAGTGATATTTTTAAACGCTGTGTAAAAATATTTCCTTTTCTCAATTATTAGATGTTAAATTTTCAATGATATTTTTAAACACTTTGTAAATATTTTTTCCTTTTCTTACCTCTGCCAAAGTAACGATTAGCATCGCCAACATTTTCTATATGTTGTTGTTCTGGGCGTGTGTGGGCTTCAATGTGCCCGCCCACACTAATGGGTTCCCCATCAGGACCAATCACAATGCTACCTTTATTACTGTCTTCAGGTAAACTACCCGCTAAACAAAATGGAAAAAATAAACTAAACATAAAAAAAACTAACCAGTGCATATAAAACTATTGGTGTGTCTACGTAAGCAAAATAAAAGTACATGTATAAGCAATGGGTGAAAATCAGTGAAAAAATATATACTTAAGGTGGTACCTAACACTACAGGGAGATAACTCTGTAAAGTCAGCTAAACGTTTTAATTACGTTGTGTTGTAAAGGGAATAGTAAGCATCTCAATGATCAAAATTGGTGTTTGTCAAACCGCTATATAACCAGTGTAATTTTTCTGACAAAACGGTTGGTTCAAAGTTTTTGAAATTTTTATATTTTTGTTAAAGGGTCAAAGTAAATACTTTGACAAAATTTTATGAAAATTAAACGAGCCAAATTTTAGTTAAAGTGTTGGGTACCACCTTAATAATCTTGAATTAGAGTTCTAATATTTTTTTTCAGAATTCTAATAATTTATTTTAGAATTCTAGTAAATACAACCTTAACATCATCAGAATTTCATCTCTTTCAACAAAATCAAACGATTGACAAAAAAAGTGTGTTTTGGGTTCCCTTTCAGTACATCTATAAGTCATGATCATTTTTAGTCACAATCCAGAATATGTCCTGTTTTCAAAGAGTCTAGTTCTGTATTGTTCATACTGACTTCCAAGAATGTCTCCTTTTTGCAATGTTTTAGAATATTTTTTCAAGTCAATTTAATTTTGAGTCACATTGGAGTCAATAAAACACAAAACAAACCTTTTTTTCCCTGCCCTATAAATAATACTTCATATTTCAACACTCTGAATTCTTCATTAACTTTTACTTATAATCAATTTTGATTTTATTAACTGATATTCTAACTTTTTTCACTGATTTTATAAGTGTATATATTTAAGCAAACCACATACTGAAATTAAAATAATAATAATAAAATTGTGAATATATATGAATGATTTAAAACCTACAAAAAAGAAAATATATAAAAAAAGTATTTCCAAAATCCCTTTTCTATTCATATTGTTAGATAACAGGAGTTGTTGGGTATACACTTAAGAGATAACCCAACTACACAAAAATCCACAATTTTTTTCTACATATATGAAACATTAAAAGCAAATATCCTTTTCTATATCCATACCAAAATATATCCTTCCACCGTTCTACATTAAATTTCAATACTCTATCCAGCACCAAAATAAATCCCTTCATCAGTGTATGTAAATTCAAAATCTATCCCCTCCTCTTCCAGTACTAAAATAAATCCATCTACGGTATTGTACATAATTCCAAAAATAAATCCTTCCATCAGTCTAAATAAATTTCAAAATAAATCAATCCACCATTCAACATAAATACAAAAATAAATTTTAAAAGTTATCCCATCTGATGTCCAGTTACCAAAATAAATCCATCCACCGTTCTACATGAAATTATAAAACTTTTACTGTTTCTTGAACTCGTAGAACTTTTCTTGAGTATTCCAGATTTTTTTTCCACAACATCTTGGGTTGAACCTTCAGATGAATCACCACTCTTATCTGTACTGCCATCTTCCGTAGAATTCTCATCTTGTTTTTCTTCTCTCTCATTTCTTTCTTCTTCTTTTTTTTGTTTTATTCTGTCTTGTAAAAGCATCCTTCTCTCTATTTCTTTCAATGATTTAGCATCAAGTTTCTGATATTCAGCGACCTTGTCTATAACCTCATCATCATCATCATCATCATCACTATAATCATCATCGTCCTTATGGTCAGTTGATAGAGCGAGCCAATGTTTATTTACATCCTCTCTCCTGTCAACATAACTCAAATCATCGCTTTCTTCTGCTGAGCTGTTGAAATAGTGTTCAGCATCTAATTTCGGTCTAGAGGTATCATGAAGAAAATTTAACAGCTCTATTTCTTCATCAAATTCAACACGTTCTTCAGGAAAGATGTCTTCGAATTCCAGCTCTTCCGATGTTGCTTTCATAAATCCATCTTTCACAACACCCCCCTTCCTCATCATGTCATATTCCTCATTTTCAGTTTTTGTTTTTGAAAATGGGTTCATTTTAACATTTTCGGTTCTTTTTAACGGTTCAGTGTTAATATTACTGTCTTCCCCAACTCTGACTGTATAATCTCGCCTTTTTAATGACTCTGAGTTCAAGGTCGTCCATTCTTTTATACTAAATGAACTCAGACTCAACGACAGCAGACGGTCTTTACTCAGGTCCGTACTTCTTTGTTTCACTGACGATAATGATTTTGAAGTTTCCTTTGAATTCTTTAATCTTTCATTTCTCGAAGTACTAGGACTCTCAGAGAAATTTCCCTCTGTATTTATTTTTCTTCCTGCATCTGAATCTAGCCTGAAGCGAACTGATTTCATCTTTTTGTCAGGATCAGAACCTTTAGACTTTTTTATACTGTTCCTTTCAAATTCCTTGTACGGATCCTCGATCCCAAATAACCCCTTATTTAAGGTTTGGAGCACTTTTTGTCTTTCATCAGTTGCATGCCCCTCAGTTTTAAGTCTATCTAAATTTTCAATTGGTTCTTCAATCAGAACAGATAAGCGCCTTTTCCTATCTATTAAATCCAACCTAAAACTTGAAGCTCGCCTTTTTCTATCAAGAACATAATTTGGTTGAGGAGGAAGAATACGCATAAACTCATTTTTCTCAGCTGACATTTCCACAAAACTTCTTGACCTTTCAATGCCCTCTATGGAAGAATCAATGTAATTAACCTTCTGATTATTTTCCTTTTCTTTTGTCCCATTATTTTTTATCAGTTTTTCAGTTTTATCAAAATCCTGAACTTCATACTTTATTTTAACTTTATAATCTTGAACTTCATCTTTTGCTGATATTTCCTTCTTTGTCATGGAATCCTCTTCCTCAACATCTTTAAACGATTTCATAATTGCCAAGGTAACAAGACATTTGGTCAGGTCATTGGATTCAGATATATTTTTTACAGGAAGTTCTTTAGGTGTTTTAATAACTGTTGTTTCAGTTTTCTTACCTACCACTTTTTCCATATTTTTAGACGATTTTTGTTTCTTCTTTTCAGTGATTTCATCTGCAAAATTGTGTCAATAAAAATCTAAGGCAGTGAGAGTCAACAAAGCACAATTTGAATCCCAACACCAATTATAAAGAAAAATAGATAGACTTAAATTGATGTTGTTTGATTTAGGTGTGATTTCTATTTGCTGCCATGACAATTCGTGCTCATAGTCTTTCATAAATCAACACTGCACTTTGTTGTAGTGGTGAGCAGCTGAGCGATTGAGAACCCAGCCCTTTTCATATATCATGAGTAATATCAACATCTGATTAGTCTCAGATACTTATGATTCCATCAGCCACCATGTCATAATAATTTCTCAAACTTATCATTTATCACAAAACTTGAAAGAGTTACCTATTCAAGTAGCTCATCTCTAACACACTTTACATAGTTAGTGCACCCCACCCCTCAGTTTTTTGGCTTGTACTGTGGATTCATTTATTTTCGTGGGTATAAATTTTCGTGGATAGAGGAAAAGTTGAGTGTATTTTATTTCATGGTTTTACTAATCCCTGAATACACATCCTATAGAAAATGTGTAATTAGTTGAACATTTGAATTCATGGTTCACCTGTACCCACGAAAACCACGAAAACCACGAAAATTGGTAACAACAAATAATAATGAATCCATAGTATACTATCTTCAAGAGAAGATACATTGACCCTACATAAAAGGATTTTAGTACATGTCTTGAAATGAGCCCTCATAACAGCATTTCAAAAGATATCTTGAAATGATCCCTTATATCAGCATTTCACGATATATCTTGAAATGACCCCTTAAAACAGCATTTCAATTGATATTTTCAAATGACCCCTCAAAACAGCATTTCAATTGATATCTTGAAATGAACCCTCATAACAGCATTTCAAAAGATATCTTGAAATGACCCCTCAAAACAGCATTTCAGTAAATATCTTGAAATGACCTTTCATAATAAAATTTCAGTACATATCTTAAAAAGATCCCTCATAACATCATTTTAATACATATCTTAAAAGACTTCAAAACAGCATTCCAATTGATATCTTGAAATGACCCCTCATGATAAAATTTCAGTACATATCTTGAAATGAACCCTGATAACAGCATTCAGTACATACATCCTTTCTTAGATCGATCACTCTTGAGACTCTGCGTGCTACCCTTCCAATGAGTTCTGAGTGGCTTGGCTGTTGGCAAAGAGTGGGCGCTGCTTGGTCCTCCAAGACTCTCTGTACTGCTGTGTAGGTGATAACCCCCGGACACAGAAGGGCCTGGTTAAAAGAATTTAATTGTAATAATGTAAATATATAAACAACATGGGATGTAGATACACTTTCACATCGTAAGAACGCGCTTAATAAATACAATAAGAAAAGTTTGTAAAGAAATATTCTAATGTGAGACTACTATTTTGCTTTTCTGAAAATGCCATATTATAATTCCAAAAGAAAATTGGGTGCATGTGCGGTGGTACAATCAAAATTGAAATGTAAATTGTATTTTGAATAAGCAGTATATCAAAATTGACATTTTTGTTGGTGTTGCTCTGCTAAGTTTGACATGAAGTATATAACCTATGGTGTTATTTAGTCGATAAAATATGTTTGAACTAGTGTATGAATGAAATGTTTTTTTTTATATAGATTACACTGTTTATTTCCAGTTTGAATGGTTTTACACTAGTCATTTTTGGGGCCATTTATAGCTTGCAGTTCGGTGTGAGCCAAGGCTCCGTGTTGAAGGCCATACTTTGGCTTATAATGGTTTACTTTTATAAATTGTTATATGGATGGAGAGTTGTCTCATTGGCACTCATACCACATCTTACTAAATCTATTAGATGGATAGTTCAACAGTCTCATTGGCACTCATTATGTGACCACATCTTCTTATATATGAATGCTTGTACTTTTATTAATTAGATTGCAACATACCTGTATTTTCAGCCTTTATTTTCCGTACTCTCCTCTTTCTTTCTGTTTCCTCTCCGTAATGTCTCTCTGTTCTCTCCGTCTTCACACCAACACCACTCTCATCAGAAAACTCTATAAAAAAATCAATTATTTCAAATTTTCAAATAGCATTACGTCTTAACATGCAAATCTTTTATATTTTTTTTGTGATGAATAAGTTTGTTTTAGTAAGGCCACGGTTTTTCATTTGTTGGTTTACGGATTTCCCCATGAAAAAGTTGGGTCGGTCTAAGACAGAAAAATGTGCAAAATAAATATATATTTCACCTTTCTAACAATATGTTTGTTTAAAATATGCTATTTTGTCATCATTTCTTAAATTTTAGTTCGATGAAATATGATTGCTTAGCTGTCATAAACATCGCATGACATTGTCTATAATAATTTCCCGTAAAAAAAAAGGGGGTGCACGGACAAAGACGAAATTAAATCGTCATTTCACAAACAAGAGAAACAGATTCTCGTAGCTCTTAATCAATTCCAGAAAACTGGGTGAATAATGATCTTCAAACACGAAAACTGATAAAGAAAATATGTGAAAAAAATCGTACAAAAAACGAAAATATCGGGTTAATCTGTTGTCATGCATTCCCGTTTTTTATCCAAATGGGTGATATTCTTTTATTATCTATGAAACAAGAAAATTCCAAATAATTTGATAATATTCAGTACTTCAACTTGATGCCTTCACCCTGTCCACATTTGGACAAGTCTATTTCTATGAGATGATGCATCTTACGAACTGATGACAAATAAGGGAAACAAACTTATTGTGTAATTGGTTTTAAACACAGGTTTTGTTCCGCAAAATTATTTGCGCAAACTACAGTTCAAGGTCAGTTATAATTGATTTGTCAATTTTTAGAAACGTAAACTGGAAGTTTTATTTTTTCACAACAGAAAGTGTTATCAATTTTGTTAGTGATTAATGCATTTCATTTCATAAAAAAAGAAAAAGAAAATTTTAATTATTTTTCAGGGATAATGCATTTGTTAGGGTCGGCGCCCCGGCAGGAATAAAAAAGCATGAAAATAAAATTGAGAATGGAAATGGGGAATGTGCCAAAGAGACAACAACCCGACGATAGAAAAAAACAACAGCAGAAAGTCACCAACAGGTCTTCAATGTAGCAAGAAATTCCCGCACCCGGAAGTCTATTTTATTTTTATTCTGAAAATCGGCAAAATCGGGTCGGCGGATCCGTAAACCAACAAATTAAAAAAAACGTGGTCTAAGGGCCTTTTTGTTCTTATTCAATAGCTATACTGCTGTTTTCTAAAAATGAAGACAGAAATATTTGATTAGGTGAACATAATCGATGTAGAATTCATCAGGCTCTTCTTTTTTACATCGAAATCTCTTTGAATTGTGAATTTTGTTATAAAGAAGCCATTTATTCAAATAAATATATAATCCATGTCAACATGAAATAAAGAGCAATCACATTTACTTGTTGATTTACTTTGGAAAAAAATAATTAGAATTTATATAACTAATGGATTATAATTATAGAAAATTAAAGATTTATTCAATATGAACAAAAAATACAAACAAAAGTTTCAAATTTTGTTGAAGTCATATATATGCCTTGAAGTATCATTGTAGATTTTATATATATATATATGAGCTGCGTCGGATAGAAATCGACCTTATGCAAACGAAATTCAATACCTCTGTTTACCCATTTTGGGTTAAAATAATTTCTACGGAAAGTCTGTGATTGTTCCAAAAGTAGGTTTTCATAAGAAGACAACCCTTTTAAACGGACCAAAATGCAGCTTTTAAATCTTAGTTATTCCAAAATCAATCAAAGTCTTAGATATGTATATGTGTACATGCACTTGCATAAGGTTGATTTCTATCTGACGCAGCTCATATGTCAAAGGGGTTGATAAGGTTTTAGAGCTGCAAACCTGAGTTACTTCCCTTGTAAACAAATTTGTAAAATTACTTTTCTATTTACAATGCTTTGCTATAAATTGACCCAAATAATTGAGCTGTTATATTTAGCTGCTCTATGAAGGTTACATATAGGTCACCTCTCCTACTGGGCATTAATCAAAAACCCGGATTCTTAAGGAGTTTTTGATGTAACAGGAATCCAGGGGCTCGCATGTAGGAGATTAGTTTTAGGGAGGGATTGAAATATTCAGGCCAGTCATAAACATTATGATGTGGGAAAATGGAACGGCTATTTAAAAAATCTTTGGTAAAAAAAGTTGTTACTTTAAAAAGAGTATCCTGCTTAAAACTCATATACTGTAATTTAATTAAATATCCGAGGTTTTAAATATTGTAAATAATATGAACAGGTGAGCTTCAAAATAGAAAGAACTTGCACTCTGATATCCTGTTTTTCTAATTTTTTTGTGAATAATCAAAAATGCACAAAATAATTTCAGAACTTACAGTAAATGTATTTCAAACTTTTCTATCAAGGGAAGTAACTCAATAGTTTGATAAGTCATGTGACAAGTCATGTGTCAAGTCATGTGATCACCAACCAACCTTCATTGCCTTCATCTTGAGGAAGGAGCTGGGAATCTTTCACCATCTTAGTAGGAGAAGCAGTTAAGCTAGAATGTTGAGGGGTTGGAGGTATTACAGTTAACATGGGAACACCTGTAGGTAAAACACAGGTAAAGCACAGACAGGTAAAACAAAGTGCAAACTACAGGTAATGATTACAACATGTACACGATGTTTGATGGACAGCAAAATTGAGCATAACATCTTATAATTCCTAAAAGTATATTTCAAAAGAACTTCTATAAATTCCTCATTCTAATGCAACAACGTTTGTAATGTTCATTTTGATTGGTTAACGTCACCAATTTTCATGACATCAATTCACATTTGATACTATGAAAATATACATGCAAGCGCAAATGACATGTATAAGATTTTTAATATATGATCTGACATTGTTCTTGTTACTCTCATTTCAATTGAGATAATGATATGGATTATAAGCTCTGATGGCATCAATTGGTGATTTGATGGTGGCACATACCCGTTTACTTAATTTGTGACCATCAATTCACTAATTGGTGCCATCGGAGCTTAAAATACAATACAGTAAATATCTCTTAGGCCAAATAAAAATATATGTGTGGTTCCAGTTACATACTTTTAAAAAATAGGGTCGGTAGGTCGGCAAATTTTTTTTTTTTTTTTTAATTTTTATTTTTGAATGTCAAAATCCGGAAAAAAATCGTGTGTTTACCGAAATTGTTTCCAGTATAATACACGCCCCAACCGTGTTTGGTTGTAAAATAAACAGTCGTGATACGTTTTTAGTTAATTTTGTTGCATTCTGTTATGAATTGTTGCATTTTAGCAATAACAGATACTTGTGATGGAAATTCAGATGACAGAAATCTATGAATTTAATTATTTTAATTCACAATCCTCAAAATTTGATCGTTTGAAAATTTATTTTTCAGAAATGAAAAAAAAAAGTTCTAGGGTCGGGGGTTTTAACTAGGGTTGGTCGGGTTACTGGAACCACACATATATTTTTATTTGGCCTTAAGTGTATGTAAGTCGATATTTATTTTCAAAAAGTTGACAATTTTTTTAATGTCATAGTAATGTTACTAATGTTTTACAAGAAATTGTCAAAAAGGATTTTATCTAACAATATAAGTGAATTATCTCTCTACAATATTTAGTCCATCAAACATAGCATATATTGGCATATATTATAACAATTTACATATACATTTGCAAATAAAAACATTCAAAGCTCTCATAGTTATAATTCTATCATATTTTTCATTTTTTTTAAATCAAGATCAATTTATATTTTTCATTCTTTTAAAATCAAGATCAATTTATAGTTTTCATTCTTTTAAAATCAAGATCAATTTATATTTTTCATGTCAGGGTCCTTCATAGCCAACTATACAGTTTGGGCATTCTTCATTGTTGAAGGCCATACCGTACAGTTGACTTTAATTGTTTAGATCCACTTCATTTGAACATTAATGGATAGTTGTCTCTTTGGCAATCATACCACATCCACTTATCTATATATTAAGCAGAAACTTAAAATTGAAAATGAAGCTTTTAATCAGGCAAAAATATGACAGAATTATTAAATATTAAACATCAAACCATACCATCACAAATTCATGAGAACATGTAGCATAACCAAATTAATATACTGTGGATTCATTATTATTCGTTGGATACCAATTTTCGTGGGTTTCGTGGGTACAGATGAACCACGAAATTAATGTTCAACGAATAACATAGTTTCAATAGGCTTTGTATGCAAAGATTGTCAAAACCACGAAACCAAATATCCACGAATATGCAAGTTTGTAGCAATCCATGAAAATTGATACCCACGAAAATAAATGAATCCACAGGACATGGAGTGTGAAACAAATGTAAACACATGGTCCAAGGACACAGTTATCATCCTTTGGTTTTCATTGTCTACGAATATAGTCCCTAGTGTAAACAGTGTATAACTTGCATGTTTTATTTAATACACTTTCCCAATTTATTTTTTGATATTAAATGCATGAAATATTAAGTAGGGGGTGTAATTACATGTTAAAAATATTGTGGGTGTTGAATCGTTATGTTAAGTAGTGATTTGGTCCAGTTCAAAAAGGTCAAATTTTATCACGTCTGAATCTGTCAAACTGAATTTTACACCCCCGTAGCACAGAATTGTCAATATTTTGAGTTAGAGCTGGTAGAAGTTTCTAAAATTTTGATATTATTTGTCTCACTGGTATTACACTACACTGTAAAAATCTTTTTGAGAAAGAGCAGGTGCGATTTTTTTAATTTGAATTTATGGTCTAAAAGAAATGCACTACGAAATAACTGTGTTCTCGGGCCACATGACAGCTCACTGAAGTAACTGTAAATTCATATGAGAATACTGTGAAACAAATGTTGAAACATGCGACAGGTCGTGTAACAAATGTGAAAAGACATGTCAATTATATAAAAAATGGTGAAAACACACAGCAATTCAGTGGAACATGTCAAAACACATGACAGTTCAGTCAAACATATGTGAAAACACATGACAATTAATTGACACATGTGAAAACACAAAACAATTCAGTGAAACACATGACAATGAATTGAAACACATGTAAAAACACATGACAATTCAGTAAAACATATGCGAAAACACAACAATTTATTGAGGCAAATCAAATGTTAATTGGTATGAGAATTCAGCAAAACAAATGAGAAAACACATGACCATTCAGTCAAATATGTGTGAAAACACATGACCATTCAGTCAAATATGTGTGAAAACACATGAAAATTTAGTAAAACATGTGATTACATGTAACACTTTTATAAAACCTGTAAAAACACATGATAATTGACTCTCTCACCATCGATACCCTGATCTTGTCCAATAGGTGGCAGAGAAACAGGAATAGTCATTCTTGTCCCCTCACGACTGGCCTCTCCAATAGGTGTGAGTGGCATCGCACCACTAATATGGGGCAATTGTGGCACACTTGACTGGTCACCACGGACACTGGCCACTGGAACACTGCCCACATATTCTTTTTCACTTTCAGCATTATCGAATGGCAAGGGAGAAGTAGCTAAAAAGACAATGGCAAGTGAGTTTAAGTTTACAGGAATCTGACAAAAATCATACATTATTTAATAAATTCCTGTTCAGTTATAGTAACAAATATCTTGATGTGCCGCATGAGTGTCTAAATAATTGTATTGTTTCAGTATTTCAGTGGCGGATCTAGAAATTTTCATAAGTGGGGGCCCACTGACTGCCTAAGAGGGGGCCCACTTTAGTCACGTTTCAGTGATTCCCTATATAAGCAACCAAATTTTTTCCCAAAAAGAGGGGGCCCGGGCCCCTCCCCCTTAAATCCGCCTCTGTATTTTACTGTAAGACTGTTGAGAAAAAAATCTGTGTCTGAAGTGCATATTGGGATTCTAACCTATCACGTGAATGCTCAAAGTCAAATATTTGATAGCCAAGTATGAACAGCATCAAAACATTTGAAGAGCTATAATGACCAAAAAGGACCTAAAAATAGTCAAATCAACCTAAACTTTACTTTGCTGGAGGGAGATGAAACCATAGTTTTTTAATAATCTATAAATTCATAAACAGACATAATTTTAGAAAAGTATATTACAAATTATGTCAGTACCAAAGTACTGACTTACTGAGCTGACTATGCAGTATGGGCTTTGCTCATTGTTGAAGGCCGCAGTGACCTATAGTTGTTCATTTCTGTGTCATTTTGGTCTCTTGTGGAGAGTTGTCTCATTAACAATCATACCACATCTTCTTTTTTTATATTTACTGAGCTGATGATAAAAATCCAGTTTGCAGAGATTTCACAATACTGAAACCTGCTGTCTACTTTCTGTACTTGTAGAGAAATTTCAGCCTTTAAATTTTTGATGGTGTGTATATATCATACTGACAAAACCAGAGGATTCTGAAAGGTCTTTTAAACAGAAAGTAAATTCTAAAGCAACATCGTTTGTAATGTTCATTTTGATTGGATAACGTCAACAATTTTCATGGCATCAATTCACATTTGATATGTCATGAAAAACATGTGCAAGCGCAGACGACAAATGACAGATTTAAAATGTATGATTAAACGTTGTTTTCTGTCAGTTTCGTTAGAATGAAGATAACAATATTGTATTTTAAGCTAATGCATTGCTTAGTAACCTTAATTTGCAACCATCAAATCACCAATTGATGCCATTGAGGCTTAAAATACAATACAGTTATCTCCTAATAAATGGAGTGTTGTCAGATCTTTGTAAGTAAAGCATGGTTACCTGATGGTCACATGATCTGTATTGTAATCAGACTGTATAAATTGATTTTTGGGTTTTGCTCATTGTTGAAGGCTGTATGGTGACCTATAGTTGTTAATTTCTGTGCCATTCTGGTCTATTGTGGATAGTTATGTCTCATTGGGAATCATACCACATCTTCTTTTTTTATATTAATGAAGCACTATATTATTGTTCTGATTATATATTTGAAGGTAACAAAGTCCAGCAGAATATTTTGAAAATAGAGAAAACAAAAGTTTCAATAGTTTGTATAGACTTCAAATATGTGTTATATCCATAGAAAAGAGGAAAGGTTTGTTAATAAAGTAACAAAGCCAAGCAAGTTTGTATCATGACATTTGTGTCATTCTGTAAAAAAAAAAGAACATATTTGAAATATAAAATTGAGAATGGAAATGGGGAATGTGTCAAAGAGACAACAACCCGACCAAATAAAAAACAACAGCAGAGGGTCACCAACAGGTCTTCAATTTAGCAAGAAATTCCCGCACCCGGAGGCGTCCCTCAGCTGGCCCCTAAATAAATATATACTAGTCCAGTGATAATGAACGCCATACTAATTTCCAAATTGTACACAAGAAACTAAAATTAAAATAATACAAGACTAACAAAGGCAGTATATATATGTATGAAACAATTGATATTTTTTCAAACAGAAATATTTGCCGATATATATATTAAGAGAGAGATCAAGAAGATCAGACATTTTGTGTTAATTGGAGAATTCAAATGTGACATGCAATTATAATATTTAAGAAATAGAAAAATGTGTAAGACAGTTCAAGCTTCATATACATGTTTTTTTAACAATTCCTGCATCAATTTGCACAATGACTTCCACAGTATGAAGATTTACTTCCCCTTGTAGCAAAATATTGCTACTAATTATAGCCTTTGTTTTTTAATACATTGACATCTCAGCTTTTGACTCAATAAAATCATTATCTATAGTTGTTTATACCCAAAACTGTATATTCAAATATGCTGCTAAAAAGGGGAGATAATTTCAACGAAAGGGAAGTAACTGTGTAAATTGAAAATATGGAATTCTAGCATTACCTCTTGATGACTCTGAATCTAACGAAGACACACAAGTTAAAATAAAGTTTTATAATTTTTGGTGTCTCAACGAAATTAATCCTATAAGCCATGATAAGTTTTGACACTGTATAAATTTGATAAAAATCGAATACTGTTCTTCTGGAATATTCTAATACACATAAAAACTTCCTAATCTAGCAAAATAACTAGACAATTAAAAGAATAAAAAAAACAATATGGATTTGTCTGCAATAATGCTCTATAAAAATTACAATGTCTAACTATTACATGGTTTTAATGAACTTTAATTTAATCAATGGTTTGGATAAAGTACAGGTAAAAAATAACCTTCAAATACTGTATAACGGGTTATTTTCGCAGGATGTATATTTTTGCTTATTTTTGCAGATAGAAGAAAATCGCCAAAATAAATTCTGTCAATTTTTAGAGTATACATGTAAAGCTGTTAATAAAAGTTTTGAATCTGCCAAAATATATACCTTATTAAACAAAAGTCGCGAAATTTTACACCCTTGAAAAATAACCTGCTATACGGTATATTCATGAGTACAACTTTTTTTAGAATGGACATAAATTGTAATTTGCTGGATACTTCATTTTTAGGTTTTGCCAAAATTTGTGCTTTATAAAAATGAAATCCTCAATACAATGGCATCTGTTGAAATATAGTCAATCCACAGTTATATCTTTCAAATATATGACTTTTATTTAATGGGATTAAAACTTGAACCTTTTTTTTCATATAATTAAATTTTTGAAAAATTAGATATTGTGAATATGATTCTACATGCATTTTGTAACTTTTCCTCATGCTAAAAAAACAACTGAATGGTTACAAATAATCTACTTTGGTATAACTGTAATGCAATACTTTTTGTGCCTTATACAGTTCTATGAAAACAATACGAAATTGACAATACTGATGAAATTGGCAACTCTTTAAAAAGCGTATAGCAGAATAAAACACAACGATGTAATTACCAAATTTTAATATTGATACAACTGCACTGAAGGTCACATCTGTATATGGAAATAAAAATTGTATCATTCATGATCTTTAAAACTATTTATAGCAAGAGTGTGTGTGTTTTTATCCTTCTCTTTTCAACCATTTGGAAAAATCCCCCACCCACCAACCCTATTAAAATATTTTAGAGTGTTTTTCTTTAACCTTTTTATTTTAAAAACAATTCTTTATGACTATTTCAGTTAGGAAGATATCCTTTTTTTTTTTAACCATATGCAAATTCTTTTATGTTTGCGTTTCCTTCATTTAGGTAAAATGCTACAATACAAAGAATGTTAATCCTTTATAATATCAAATTATCTAAGCTATCTTCCTTTACTTATCTAGCTGTTTCAAAAACCCTTTGTTATTGTTCACCTTTAAATTAATGTACCAAGAGAGATAACTCTAGTTACACTGTAAAGTACTCTGTGTTTTAAAGATGTATGGTCTTTTAGAAAAATATAATGGTGTAATTAAATTTATTATACTTCACATTAAAATGCCATATTTTGATTGGCTAATATGACAATCTTATGATAGGACATTCAGTATATTAGATTAAATAACAAATAGCTGAGAGGGTAATAGATACCCCTCGAAAAAGCTTCCATTAATTGCACAATCCTACCTTTATCTTTACTCCTTCGTTTGAGTGTTTTTCCTTTGATCGATCCGGATCGACTAGATGCTTCAGATTTGTCTTCTGGGAAATCTGTATTTAAAACTCCCTTTGATTTCTGTGAATCTAGCAGAGACTGAAAAATATAAAAATATTAAAATAGATTTGTCTAAAACACGAGTCATAACAAAATATCAGAGCTATATATAGGGGAGATAATTTAATAGTCTCCTTTTGATTAGCCTGGGGTCCTGGCTAATCTTGTCAGACGCGCAGCTAGATTGGGCCGGATCCCAGGCTACCTTTTGATTCTAAAGACTAGGGGAGGTAATTCATAATTACAGAAGATAATAAATTGTTTTCCTTCAATTCTAAGGACTATGGAAATAATTAAATACTAGATAAGCTATTACATTTAAATGTCTCCCTTTGATTCTATTGAGGATAATGGGGAGGTAATTCAACATAAACATTTCTAAATAACATGGTGAACAGGCAATTTTTTGTTTTTTCTTCTTATGAAAAAAATGATTGTATATAGAGGAAGAATCCATAAATAAGCCCATAGAACAAAATACTTGAATTGTCTCCCTTTGAGACTTTAGAATTTTATTTCTAAATGACTTGGAGCTAAGTTTAGTGTTCACATATAAGATTAATGTCTCATGCACTTCTCAGAATCCTTTGTATTGACATAAGTTTAATATTCTGTTCATCACAAATTTAATAACGAATGTTAAATTTAGAGCTAGACATCATTTTTCGTAAAATTGTTTTGTTATGAATAAATAGGCTGTTAAAGTTTTCTCAATTGAATTGTTTCTTATTTTTCATATTGGGGCCTAAAGTAAACCATATGATATGAGTTTTTCTTATTGTTGAAGTATAGTCAGATTGCCTATAATTGCTTACATCTACTTCATTTGAACTTTGTAACGTATCATTGGTAATCTTACCACGTCTTCTTTTTCCTTATTTTTATATACTTGTCTTTGAACCTTAGATGTTAAATGTTGACCTTTGTTCAGACTTCTTTTTTTCGATTGTCCAATTCCTATGATGTTCTTGATATTCATATTTTATCTTTCGCACATGTGGTTTTCACAAAAATGACAATCAGCTTTAAAATTCAACAAAGAAACAGCAACACACATATTAAGTATGCATATACCTACCAAATTTCCAGTCTGCCCCTTTCTAAATCTATATCCTAAGAGTAAAACTAAATGTCACTTTACCTACCCGAATCATCGGCAGATCCAGAAATTTTCATAAACAGGGGAGGGGGCACCGGCTCCTAATGAGGAGGCATGCACCTGTTACACATCCATGATTCCCTCTAAATCAGCTCCTTTTAATCGTGGAAAAAGAATTTTGATTCAAGAGAACCTTCTGATGTTACACAATTAAATACTCTTTTTTTTTAAAGAAATACTGTTTTCGCTTTCTAAATGCTGAATTTTTTCCGATGTTTCATTTCTATAATGTAAACTTACCTTTGAAATTTCAACCCCAATATTACATGAAGTTTTCTACGTGATCAATGTTTTTTACCCAGTTAGAAACAACATGAATGTGTCTATATATATAGTACATGGATGCACCACTCGCTCTTTCCTTTTCTATGTTCAGTGGACCTTGGAATTAGGGTCAAAAATCTAATTGGTATTTAAATTAGAAAGATCATATCATAGGGAACACTTGTTCTAGGTTTCCAGTTGATTAGACTTCAACTTCATCAATAACAACCTAGACCAGAAACCTTAACCTGAAGTGGGACAGACGAATGGAGGGACAAACAAAACAAACAAACAGACGTACATACCATTAAATAAAATGCCCCTCTACCATATATCTACTATAGGGGGGACATAATTAGTTTGTATGTGCTGACCAAATTTCTAACAAACATATAATACTGTGATCTTTATGGTATTACAATATACTACCTACTTTCAATGGACATCTTGGTTTGACTGCTTTATAATATCGAGCATGTTGTATTACAATATACTACCTACTTTCAATGGACATCTTGGTTTGACTGCTTTATAATATCTAGCATGTTGCATTACAATATACTACCTACTTTCAATGGACATCTTGGTTTGACTGTTTTATAATATCTAGCATGTTGTATTACAATATACTACCTACTTTTAATGGACATCTTGGTTTGACTGCTTTATAATATCGAGCATGCTGTATTAGTTGTGTTGCTCCATGTATCAATTTTCTGTCTCCAAAATGGTACTCCCAAAATGTTATATACATAATTATCTTTTTCCCCCATAAAATTCAGGTCAAAGGTCAATAAATATTCCACTAGTATTTCATGATTTTCCTGCTTTTTGTGCCTAATTAACTTCTTCAAATCACATAACTTTTGCAACTTGTTAAAATGAATTAGGAACACTTTCAGCCATTTTCAGGACAAAGGTGAATAAATATACTTCACTGACAAATTGGTCCTACTTTCTTTCAAAATGTAATTGCCTTAATTTACTGCTACTGGACACATCCCTTTTACAAATTTCAGGGTCAAAGGTCAAGAAAAATACCACTAATAACTCCTCTCTAATGCCACCGATCACATTATTTTTACTCTATCCTGAATTAAAACAACATCTTCCAAAGTTTTTATCACTATAATTATATATATTAATTAAAATTTGGACATCAATTATTAGACTTAATCCCAACAGAAGTTGCTTCTCTATGGCTTTTAAAAGTCAAGTGTTTACAGTTAGGATTTCCTGATTTCCAAACACAAGTTTATTTATTATACCACTTTATTCACTTTTCACCTTAATACTTTATTTTAACACTAAATTTCACCATTGCATGCTAATATTCACTTTTCTCCTTTATATTCCAACATGTGTAATTATTACAATTTTCAACTTTTTACAACAAGTATCACTTTTTTACAATTTCTGCTCAAACGAAATTTACAAGTCACATGATAATTTCTTTTGTTTAAAACTGCATCACTTTCATCAATTTTTTTGTTTCAAAATTAATGAATTTTGGACAGTTCACAGATTTTTCCAAGTTTACTTTTATATACAGAAGAAATTCATACATCCAGATGAATCCAAATCATTTCCTTAGTCAAATTCCAGCCTAAATATTTTACATAAGTATTCAATTGTCACTCCTGGTCCTCAAATTGAAAAATGGGATTTCAGCAAAAAACATGAAAATGAACAATACATAATGGATAACTATATCTGTGAAATGTTTATCTAAATTTGAGAAAAGTTATATTTTCAACTTCGTCTCTCGTGAAAAGAAATTTTGTCACCTGTCTCACCCCTACCTGGTAAAACCCAATCAAAAATCTCTTTGATCTTTTCATATTAAACTTTCAGTGTTAAAAGTGACAATTAAACCATTTTATTTCTATTTTCAAAATAAAATAAATGATTTAAGACTTTTAATTTTAAAAGTAAAATTGTAATTAAAACATGCTGATACACCTTTTATTACCTAAAGAGAAAGGTTTTTCATAAATAAGGGATAAAATTGTCGTAACTGAGTTAATGGCTTATCCAGAGTCATGATGTCCACCAATGGTCATTTTCATCAATTTAAGACATAAATTAAATGTAATTGGCCGGAACTTTACTCATCAGAGTGTCTCATTATTAATACTGATTTTAAAATCTTACATCATAGCAAGGCGGTAGATTAAAATACTGGACAAAATTTGTAAACCAGAGAATATAACATTAGAGCGAGTTATGCAAACCAAGAGGGGATAACTCTTTTTTTATGTGAATTTTTTTCCAAGAATTAAATCAATTTTAAACAAAATATTCACCTACAGAAATTTCAACACCTTTAACAATAATGGCGTAATGGACCTTTTTTATATATATTCCAGCTGAAAGTAGATATTTATTAGTGTTTTTTAGTTGAATTTTTTGGGGGGAGGGGGATTTTTTTTGGTGATATTTTCATGAAAACTTATATCCAGAGCTGAAATTGAGTAAATGATGAAATAAAAATTAACTTAATTTCTTTAATTTATGAACTCATCATGTAGAAGTACGATGTTTTGATTGGCATAAGACAACAATATCATATTTCATGTCCCTTTCCTCCATGGATTTTTTTTTTCTCACATACTTGATTTGCATAGGATTTTTTCAATAAAAAAAATATCATCAGGTTTAAAGTATTAATGCATTGGGAAAACAAATATTTCCTCAATGAAATTCAAGTCAGATATTCTTATGAATCTCCTTTTCATATTGGAAACAATTTTTTTTAAGTCTGATGCAGAAATTTTTTAGTCAAAGCGTTTCAACTGAGGTACTACACAGGCGTCATTATAGAGTAAAGGGGGTGGCGTCAAAAGTCGTCATTATGGAGGAAAGGGTTAAAAACCAACATTCTTGACTATGCATGCTTCCCATTGCAACATTATAACAAATAATGTCTGCATTGGAACACAAATGAAAAACTTGATATAATTCATCATTTCAAGGACCTAGCCTACAAATAATAATTCACCAGTTCCCCTCCAAAAAAAAGAAGGAAAGAAAAAAGACTGGATGACAAAAAAACAAGAATGTGTCCAAAGTACACGGATGCCCAACTCGCCCTATCCTTTTCCATGTTCCATGGACCGTGAAATTGGGTAATTATCTAATTTGGCATTAAATTAGAAAGATTATACTATAAGGAACATATGTATAAGTTTCAAGTTGATTGTACTTCAATTTCATCAAAAACTACCTTGACCAAAAACTTTAACCTGAAACTCCTACTTTCATTTTCTATGTTTAGTGAACCGTGAAATTGGGGTCAAAAGCCTAATTTGGCTATAAAATTAGAAAGATCATATCATAAGCATCAAGTGTACCAAGTTTCAAGTTGATTGGACTTCAGCTTCATCAAAAACTACCTTGACCAAAAACTTTAACCTGAACGGACGGACGGACAAACAAACTAACGAACGAACGTACGAACAAACATATGGAGCCACAGACCCGAAAACATAATGCCCCTCTACTATAGTAGGTGGGGGGCATAAAAACAAAAACCAGCTGAAACTGTCTCTGCTATAGAAGTAATAAATAAATTCCAACATAAAAGTACAAAGTTTATCCTGACAATCTCACAATAATTAGAAACCAAAAAAACACCCTGCTAAATCTGTTTCTGTAGTCATAAATAAACCCTGAACATAAAAGTACAAAGTTTATCCTGACGATCTGACAAATATTGATCCTTCTCCCCCAAACAAACAATCATTTTTAAAAATCTTTTGTAATTCCATTAATAAACATTTATCGTATTCTACGCCAGACTAAACTATATAACATAGTTGGCTGTTTGATCAATTTCCAACGGTTTGTTAATTTTTTATGTAACCATTTGTTAATTATGAGAAAAATCAATGTAGCATATTTCTGCATGTTCAATGATCTCAACGATATATCATTATGATCAATTGTGCAGCGTTTATTGCATCAATATGTCAATTGTAAGGTAAACATTTGATGATTATTGTTTAAATGTTTTACAATTTTCCAAACAGTTTAAGAAAAGAAATACATAATGCTCTTAAAAAACGAGACAATTATTGAAATTTATAACTTTAATGTTCATAGATCAAAAAGCAAAAAAAAATCTCTATTTAAGGAATGACTGTATATTTTCTGTCTATGAAGAAAATCCATGAAAAATGTTACCTGAATTCAACCCACATAGCAGGATATTTAAGAGAGTGGTGATATAGGTAATTCCTTATAATTTAATTCTAAATTTCAATTTTTAGCAGTTTAAATCATAAAAATAAATGTAAATTACATCACATGAGAAAATTATGTCTATGACCTGATAGACAATACTTTGCATTATGTTTGCGGAAAAAAAATGCAACCAAAACATTATGAAATGGATGAAAAATAACCTTTAAACAATAATTCTCCCTCCTCGTACGTATAATAAATAAAAGAATATTCTTAGGGCCACCCTTGAAAAATTATTTGTTTGATGTTGCCTTTAACCCATGCCTTGTGGGTTTGGGAGGGTAGATAGAAAACAATGTTAAAAGCGGAAAAAACCTTCTAAAACAATTTGAACCTATTTGTACTATAATTTTTTTGGGGGTAGGATGCTTTTTAGGTGATCGTGAGTAGGTAAGGCAACATTAGACAATTGCATTTCTATTTTTGGGGTAGGATTGTATTTACCAGATTCAATCTTGTCCTTGTCCTACTTCTGAAAGCTAACAATCTACTGTCCACGACAATTGGTGGCAGGAGTCCACATCCAAGTTTACGTTTTCTCTGACGTTCATGTCTAATCACTGGAACTATGGGTAATGTAGGCGACTGGCGTAGCCTTTTCGGATGATATCGTGGAACTGCTACAACTTTTGTTGGTCTGCTAGGCAGAGGTGGTAAAAGGTATGCGGACACCATTTTGTTTATTTTGTGATTTATTATAAACAGTATGTTATATGTCTATTCATATATATATATATATATATATTCATACAAGAGAACGTTTTCCAACACACATAGAAGTTATCTATAATTCACTTGCACAATTTGTTCTCTCTTTTGTAATACCTCCTGAACATGTTGGCACTTTAAATGATTACAGAACAGTTTTTGAACACATTAAGTTAAAGGATGTAATATAGTATTTTTGCATCAAGAATTTATCTACCCTGAGGTCATAGTGGTTATACTTGTAGTACAAATATTATCTTCGTGTTAAATCCTGAATTATCATAAAAACCTTGGCAGAATGCACAGATAAGATACAACTCAAGTCTTGAGTGACAATTTAAATAATGCCATCATCTTATGTTGATAAGGTCTTCAATCCTTTTCTCAATTCCAATGTGGAAAAAACTTTTTTTCAAACATAGATATTGTGTGTTCATCCACTTAATCATTATGTGTTTTCATATAATTTTATCACAAAACACACTAAAATAAACTGTGGTCCTTTGTAATACTTTTTTTCACGAATTATTCATATACATGTATCTTCCACTGAATTCCTTGAATTTGCATAAATTATTCACTGATAATTTTTATGTCATAATATTAACACAAAATATTCGTTCATAATACACCATGTTAATTTTTTCGTAATTCAATTTTCTTCATTAAACTTTCTACGTATTGTTTCAAAATAATATTTGCAAATCTCTATACTGTCCATCGGAAGCCTTTCTTCTTCAGTAACCTGATTTCAATCTACCACCTAAATTCAAATTAAAACTGAATTATTTGCCAGGAATGGAATTCCGACAAAATAAGATTTCATTCTACTTTAGAATATTAAAAAGTGTCTTTTAAGAACAAACCATTTATAATTAATTAACCAGAAACATATTATAGGCTGAACAAAACAAACCAATACTTTTTCCCAGAGTAATGAGAGCTTGTCCTTTTTACGGCACATAAAATGTCTAACAATTTCCTGGTAATTTTAATAATCTGTATAATTTTTTGTCAGATTTCTGCATAGATTTACTTTCTGTGATGCTTAAATCAATAATACTTCTTTTAATTTGCAAATCTTTTTGAAAAACAAGTCCCTTGTCAATCATAGAAAGAATGAAATATTACGTCATGTACCGTAAGTTTATTTTAAAAAGCCGTTATTGATTTGGATCTTAAATATCTTTTTATTTACTGCAATGAACTCTTATTTACATTTAATGTGAAAGGAAAAAAATCAACATTTGTCTTTATTGGATACATAGTTTTAAGGTACCTGAGGATTATAATTTAATACACCAGACGCGCATTTCATCTCACCAGTTATAAATCCAAACAAGTACAAAGTTGAAGAGCATTCAGAGAACCCAAAATTCCAAAAAGTTGTGCCATATACGGGTTAGTAAATCTATGCCTGGGATAAGAAAATGCTTAGTTTTTGAAAAAATTCAAAGTTTTGTAACAGGCAATTTATAAAAATGACCATATAATCGACTATATGCCCAAACTCCACTACTGCCCTCAGCTTAAGCCTCTGTCAATAGAATGCATCTCAGTGACAGCAAACATCCTATTCACCTTATCAACAGTCAATTTATCATTGTGATTTTTTTAGAATGGATGAAAATTTACAGATAATTTAACTCTTTGAAAAATCAAAATAATTCTCCATACTGTAACCAAACTTTTCCTGAATTACAACACTTTCTTTTTCCACAATCACTAATTGGTATTTTTCTTATGTTTTTCTTATGTTACGAAAGTTTTAATCACTTAATTGTCCTTTTAAATTCCCAAGGTTAGAAAATCAAATGTTTATTGATACACATTATCAAAAGTATTTATGATTTTGCACCAAATAAAATCACTATCCTTGTCATCTTTTTATTCAAAACGTTTTATGTAATGAATTACATGATCTTTGGTCGATTCAAATCAAAATGCACGATTATGCAACTAAATGATAACTTTGAAATTGCACCTGTGACTTTATCTACCAATAAAAAATCCAAATGATGCATACTCATGCAATTAGTCTGCTTTTTTCAACACTATAACAAATGAATAAATCTTTTGAAATAACTCCCATATGTTACATATACATATCAGCAAAACTTGATTTATAATCCCAAAAAATTTAAAACACAACCATTTTTTATACGGTTCAAAATTTTCAGTTATATTTGTTGAATAGCTTATAGCAATCATATTTTAATAAAATTTTCAAAAAAGTTGTACTTCAATGAAATGGTGTATTTTCACGCAAGCATGGTATCATCCTAACTGAATTCAATTCCTTTACCCACAATTCCATTTTTTTATTCTCTAAACAGCACCATCAAATACATGAAAAGCTATACACTTAAAAATTCCATTTAAATTAAAGACCTTTAGCTTCTCTCAGTTTCTGATATTTGAGCATTTTCATTTTTCCTTGACCTTTTTTTTAAATACAGACAAACATAAAACATGTATTAGCCACATAGCATTTGAAAGAATTAAAGATATTAAATATCTACAATTTGTTGTATTTACTTAAATCCTGCATGTTTTTTTTATTTACATATCCAATTAATTTAATGGACCTAAAAGGTCCTCTTTAAAAGTGTATCAATATACAATATACCAATTCTTTTACAAATCTGATGAATAAAATAAATTTATACAGAGGATGTCGATGTATTGAATCTTTGGTATGATATAAACTACATCTTTTTTAAAATTGAGTTTTACTATTGAATACTATCTATTCATGATATGTTTGCCTTCATTTTCCTTTCATTTACGTTTATTTACATAAGAAGTATACAATTGTAAAACTTACAATTATGCATACAAATATATTACAATACGTCCTAATGGTACTTCATTTCAAAACAATCAAAGTTTTTGTAATTCTAAAAGTGAAATATATGTAAGAGTTGTCTCTCTTTTGTTTCATTATTTTATGTGAATTCGAATTTAATGGCAATTCTTTCGTAAAAATAATCATTAATATGAATTTAAGAAGATGTGGTATGATTGCCAATGAATATAAAAACAATATTTTTTGTAATATTTAAATATATATTCAAATAAAATACCCAAAATGACTTCTTTTTTTTAAGTGGCTTAGTTTTCTACTGCTGCAGCCGTAAATGTAAATAATTCCTTTAAAAAATCACTCAAAAATGAAAGCTCAAGAATTTCCCTTTAGCTTAAAAACTGATAATTTTTGTTTTATAAAATTGCAATTCTTTTTTATTCTACAAAAAAATCCAGCTTTCATTTGAATAAAATGTGAACTAGATAAAGGCAAAATTCAGATAGAAAACCATGGCAACACAAAAACAAAGTAAAATGCATGTATATATATGTCAAAGAGATTCAGAAATTTAAAAAAAAAAAAAATGATGATTACAATAAGTTCTAAAATTAACCTCAATTCATGAAAAATTAAAATCAAAGATTTTTACTTACTGAATAAACTTTAAAATCCTTAGATTTTGTGCATCATTTTTACAATGAAATCTATACATAATACAATACACAAAATATGCATTTTTATTGTAATTGGGACTCTTTTATCACTCATAAATAAATCATATAAAATAACAAAATATGTAGCAATTTATCATAAATCAATGGGTGCTTGTTTTATAATTTATATCACAAATGCTTTCATGATGGCAAAATGAAGCAGACATTTAATATTAAATAAAAATTTAATTAAAAATGTTTCATGTTTCATTTTAATGCTTTAAAAATTGAATACAAATTGGAAATTTTATTTCACCAGAAAAAAGTGAAATAAAATTCCTTTTGTGAAGTATTTTAATGTCATTTATCATGTTCAAAGTTTTATAGAATATTGTTGAACCTTATATATAAATACTCCATTGTTTCTCTTTTCTCTTTTTTTTTTTTTATATAGATTAATTAGACCGTTGTTTTTCCCATTTGAATGGTTTTACACTAGTAATTTTGGGGCCCTTAATAGCTTATTGTTCATTGTGAGACAATGCTCTGTGTTGAAGGCCATACATTGAAGTATAATTGTTAACTTTTTTAAATTGTTATTTGAATGGAGAGTTGTCTCATTGCATGGCACTCACACCACATCTTCCTATATCTATTCAACCAACAAGGAACTTTTGTCTTATTTTTTCCTTCCTTCTTAGGACTAAAAAACTTTAAAATAAAAATTCATATTAGAGATCTTTCAGAACACAATTGGAAAAGGGGATCTAAACAAATTTCTTAAAACAAAAGGTGTTATTTAAAATAATATCATTTTAGAAAAGTTTGACAAGCATTTTGTCTTCTATATCTATATAGCTGTCTTCTTTAACTTAATTACTAAAGATTTTTTTAGTGGAATGTAAATCCCAATTAATTTGATATCTAAAAACAATAATTAAGTCAAAATTTAGAAAGGGGTCAAATTGAACTGACTTAATGACAAAATTAAAATCAAATGTTGATAAAAAAGATTTAAAATGTCTCTTATTTTGTCAAAGTTGACAGAATTCTTACATTTCAAGGTTAAACCAGACACTTGAAACAAGCCCTCTTCAGTTCATTTTGTTAAGATCTGATCGTTGTTAGGTCTGATTGTGTTAAAAATGTATCTCCAAATATTGAAGTATGTTGGTTTCTATTTGCAGGGTAAATTTTTAAGTGAGAAAAGATTAGCTTCCAAAAAATCTTGACATCCTAATGTAAATAATTTTATATGAATGTACACAAAGATAAATGGTTAACATTTGAGTAAGAGAATTAGCACCTTTATAGCTTAGTGACTTTATTTCTTAAAAGCAGTGGCTTCATTAAGAAAAGGCTTTATTTGTGTATAAAGCTTATGTTCAGTGGCAAATGTTCCATTAAGGTGGTACCCAACACCTTAAATAAAATTAATTTGGCTTTTTTAATTTTCATTAATATTTGACAAAATATTAATTTTGATCGACCCTTTGAAAAAAATATAAAAATTTCATAAAACTTGAAACAATCACTGTTTCTTAGGCCAAATAAAAATATATGTGTGGTTCCAATAACCCTACCGTCCCTACTTTTTCGGCTTAAAAATAACCTACCCTAAAGATTTTATTGTCATTTTTCATTAAGCACTGTTAAAGTCAGAATGTTGCTCCCATGGACTCAATGTAAAAAAAAACACAAAATAAAAAAAAAATCCCTACCTACCTACCCTAACTTTTTTTCAGATGTAACTGGAACCACACATACTTTTTTATATGGCCTCAGAAAAAATTAGTTGGATAGATAGCAGTTTGACAAACACTAACTTTGATCATTAAGAAGCTTATAAAATATTTCCTTTACATTACAATGTGATTAAAAACGGTTAGCTGATTTTACAGAGTTATCTCCCTGTAGTGTTAGTAACCACTTTAAGCATCTATTTCTCATTGACAATTTATCATATATGACATCTCCTTATTTCATATGTTAAAATAGTTTTTAGGAATCAGTGAAAAATGCTTTATTTTGGGGAGAATGTGGGATGATATATAGTACATGTATATCAAATTGAGTTTATCACTGAACTAGTATAGATATTTGTTATGGGGCCATCTGAAGGACGCCTCCAGGTGCGAGAGTTTCTCGCTGCATTGAAGATCTATTGGTGACCTAATCTGCTGTTGTCTGTTCTATGTTTGGGTTGTTGACTCGTTGACACATTCGCCATTTCCATTTATTTTTATTTATATTCATCAGCCTATAAGTTACAAGACCACTTGAAAAAAATGCCATATTTCCTTCAAACAATTTATCTAAATTTACTTGTCAAGTCTTCTAAATTTACTTGTCAAGTCTTCTAAATTTACTTGTCAAGTCTTCTAAATTTTCTTGTCAAGTCTTCTAAATTTTCTTGTCAAGTCTTCTAAATTTTCTTGTCAAGTCTTCTAAATTTTCTTGTCAAGTCTTCTAAATTTTCTTGTCAAGTCTTCTAAATTTTCTTGTCAAGTCTTCTAAATTTACTTGTCAAGTCTTCTAAATTTACTTGTCAAGTCTTGTCAAGTCTTCTAAATTTTCTTGTCAAGTCTTCTAAATTTACTTGTCAAGTCTTCTAAATTTTCTTGTCAAGTCTTCTAAATTTTCTTGTCAAGTCTTCTAAATTTTCTTGTCAAGTCTTCTAAATTTACTTGTCAAGTCTTCTAAATTTACTTGTCAAGTCTTGTCAAGTCTTCTAAATTTTCTTGTCAAGTCTTCTAAATTTACTTGTCAAGTCTTCTAAATTTTCTTGTCAAGTCTTATTAATTTACTTGTCAAGTCTTCTAAATTTTCTTGTCAAGTCTTCTAAATTTTCTTGTCAAGTCTTCTAAATTTTCTTGTCAAGTCTTCTAAATTTTCTTGTCAAGTCTTCTAAATTTTCTTGTCAAGTCTTCTAAATTTACTTGTCAAGTCTTCTAAATTTACTTGTCAAGTCTTGTCAAGTCTTCTAAATTTTCTTGTCAAGTCTTCTAAATTTACTTGTCAAGTCTTCTAAATTTTCTTGTCAAAGTCTTCTAAATTTACTTGTCAAGTCTTCTAAATTTACTTGTCAAGTCTTGTCAAGTCTTCTAAATTTTCTTGTCAAGTCTTCTAAATTTACTTGTCAAGTCTTCTAAATTTTCTTGTCAAGTCTTCTAAATTTTCTTGTCAAGTCTTCTAAATTTACTTGTCAAGTCTTCTAAATTTTCTTGTCAAGTCTTCTAAATTTTCTTGTCAAGTCTTCTAAATTTACTTGTCAAGTCTTCTAAATTTTCTTGTCAAGTCTTCTAAATTTACTTGTCAAGTCTTCTAAATTTTCTATAAATGTAGTGGAGTTTTTCATTGAAATAACCAACTGACTTATCATTTAATCAAAGAAATAGATATTTCCAGTCTACTCAGATAGCTTACAGAATCAGAGCAAAAAATGTCCCTTAATTCTATTTGATATAGATTTTTTTCTAAAAATGGCAAAAATTACCTCTCATTAACATGATTAAGGCTGACTTCAAACAAATCATGAAATTGATTGACAGACGTGCACATTGTCTAATTATTGATTTGAACTAATTAGTTAACTGATAAATGACCTAATTACATTTTTTACTGTTTAGAAACAAGCTATACATCAACTGGAAGTTCTTTTCGAATGGATAAGCTTTCAAAATTATACTAATTTTTCCAATTGATTAGGTTTAAATTAACCAGCTAACATGTTTAATTAATTAAGGTATTGATCTTGCTTCAGTGAATGTTCAGTAGTTGTCTATTGAGGCCCCTCATGAGGGGGTCCTAGTATTCACATAATCACCATTTTTTTGCCAATATAATCACATTATCATTAAATATTTGCTTATCTTTAGTAATCAAATAATCATAAACTAAAAATACAGTCCTAGGTAATCAAATAATCATGAAATATTTGGCTTAATAATCAAATAATCATTAAAAAAACGGCCAAGTAATCACATAATCAAAAACCCCATGAGGGCCCTCTCTATTGTTGATGTGGTTCAATAAGTGTTTCTTGTTTTTTACAACGATTATAGACCGTTGGTCTGCCTGTATGAATAAGAGTAGTTTATGAATGTCCTTTACCGCCAGGCTTCATAGGGTCATTTCAAGCTACCGTTAGAGTCAAATAGGTTTAAATTTGACCATGATTCATCAAAATACCCTTATTTGGAATTGTCAGGTCTCAAATATTTATCATTACTGTCAATTTAAAAAAAAAATTAAAGTGATGTGTCAAACATAAAAAAGAAGATGTGGTATGATTGCCAATGAGACAACTATCCACAAAAGACCAAAATGACACAGACATTAACAACTATAGGTCACTGTACGGCCTTCAACAATGAGCAAAGCCCATACCGTATAGTCAGCTATAAAAGGCCCCGATAAGTTTTTATTGTGTATATGAAAGTGCACATTTATTGTCATGCAACAAAAATTACTTTAAACGTCATTTGGCAAACATTTTTACTGTTATTTGTCATGAAGGTACCCCATTACTACCCTCATGAATAGTATTACACAAGTCATTTTTGGGGTCCTTTATCTAAGCTTGCTGTTTGGTGTCAGCCAAGACTCCTTGTTGAAGGCTGTACTTTACCTTATAAAAATTTGTAAGGGTTCCGCGGAACCCAGTGTCTCGCCTACTTTTGCTGTAAATCGCAGGCTCAACAAAAATGAGGAAAAAAATCAATAAAAATATTCCTCTTGATACTATCTCATGATTGTAAGAAGCTTCTGTCCAAGTTTGGTAAAAATTTAGGATAGTTAATGAATCTAATAAATGTTTTGAAAACTTTAACTGCAGACTGTATGTAATGTTAACTGGGAGAAAATCTAAGTCCATTTAAAAGTAAAATACAGAAAAAAATGGAGTTATCTTTTTACAAAATTTACTTCTGGATACTATCTTATGATCATAAATAAGCTTCTGTCCAAGTTTCGTACAAACCCAGGATAGTTTAAGAAAGTTATTAAAATTTTAAAAACTTTAACCACAGAGTGAATGTAATGTTTCCCCGCAGAAAAACTAAGTCCGTTTAAAAGTAAAATATGGAAAAAATGGATTTATTTTTTTACAAAATTTACTTCTGGATACTATCTTATGATCATAAATAAGCTTCTGTCCAAGTTTCGTACAAATCCAGGATAGTTTAAGAAAGTTATTAAAACTTTAAAAACTTTAACCACATGGTGAATGTAATGTTTCCTCGCAGAAAAAACTAAGTCCATTTATAAGTAAAATACGGAAAAAATGGAATTTTAGTTTTACAAAATTTACATCTGGATACTATCTAATGATCATAAACAACCTTCTGTCCAAGTTTGGTAGAAATCCAGTATAGTTTAAGAAAGTTATTAAAATTTCAAAAACTTTAACCACAGAGTGAATATTTGTGGACGCCGCCGACGACGACACCGACGACGACGGAATGTAGGATCGCTTAGTCTCGCTTTTTTCGACTAAAGTCGAAGGCTCGACAAAAATGGTTTACTTTTACAAATTGTGACTTGGATGGAGAGTCGTCTTCTTGTGACAGACTCAGACACACGGTTTCTTCTTGCATCTATAGAATGACAGCACGACATGATTCACATCTGTTCATTTACATCTTGTAAAGAGTTATGTCCCTTTGAACATGTACTAGATTTTTTTCTAATTTCTATATCAGTATACACATTTGCTTAGTAATAATCTTATTCAATCCCAATTTTTTATTATTAAATTATCCTGCTTGAGGCTGGTTGTCCTACAAGAAAGACAGCTCTTAAAACAACAAAAAGGGGAAGTAACTCTTAAACATATAAAGGGGAAGTAACTCTTAAACATTTAAAGGGGAAGTAACTCTTAAAACAACAAAAAAGGAAGTAACTCTTAAACATATAAAGGGGAAGTAACTCTTAAACATTTAAAGGGGAAGTAACTCTTAAACATATAAAGGAGAAGTAACTCTTAAAACCACCAAAAGGGAAGTAACTCTTGAACATATAAAAAGAAGAAAAGCACAGTTTATTGTGGCTGAAGTCAGTACATTCTTTATGAATGCTGAAGAAAAAGATGTGGTATAAGTGTCAATAGGACAACTTGCCATCCAAGTCACAATGTGTATAAAGTAAACAATTGTAGGTCAGAGAGCAGCCTTCAACACATGAGCCTTGCCGGACACCAAACAGCAAGCTATAAAGGGCCCCAAACATGACTAGTGTAAAATAAGTCAAACAGGAAAAACAAATGTCTAAATGATATAAAAAACAAAACACTTTAGTATAATTTAACAACAGCAACAAATGACAACCACTGTACAACTTATTTACATTATTTCTCACAAATTTATCAACCAATCAGCTACAGTCTTATACTTAACATCTAGTCACTGGTATTAGTTAGAAATAAATATTTCTACCTTTAGCTTATATATTAATTTAGAAAAATTACTTTTACCGAATCACCTTTCTAATACTTATCTAATTATCCCTTTATCTTACTATAATTATTGTTTTTTTTCTTTATCTTACAAAAATGTTACATAACTATTATTGATTTTGAGGGTGTCAAGACATAAAAAAATGATTTAGTTCAATCAGGCAAAGTTCTTGAATTAAGTGTAAATTATTAATTCAATTAAGTAAGTTTTTTTAGCAGATTGTAATCAAATTTGACATTTATGTGTGTTGCAACGTAATTATGTCCATTTTTTTGCAATAAGCATTATCTCGCTGCTAGATATATAGAAAAGTGATCTTGTAAATTATTTACCTGAAAAGCTTATTAAGCATGCTAAGGTTTTAAATTAAGTATTCATTTATAGTTCTGTAGATGATTCACTTTCTAATATATAATTTCCTGAAATTCTCTTCACTTCAATTTTGTAACCACTGCAAAACACTATATTAATATTTCCAGCTAAAATCCTACAGGATTTTCGTAAAAATATGAGATAATGGAATCACAGTTTTTCTCTATTTTCAGAATTCATATTTGTTCACACCAAATCTCAAAGAATTCCATAAAATATTTACTTCCAGTGTTAGTATTTCCAATTAGAATCGAAGATGAACAGAATTTGTAAGAGTCCAATAGGAATAAAAGATGAACAGATGTTGTAAGTTTCCAACAGGAATAAAATGTGAACCGATTTTGTAAGAATCCAAAAGGAATAAACGGTGAATGGAACGGATTTTGTATGGTTCCAATAGGAATAAAAGGCGAACGGAACGGATTGTGTATGTATCCAAAAGGAATAAAAGTTGAAAATAGTTAAAAACTTAAATTAAAACAACAGCTAATCAACAATGCATGTTCATCAAAATTGATTTTATTTCCACAATACGCTTCTTCATTCCCTGGGAAAATGTGAAATACAGAGACACTGTTAACTGTTGAAAAAACATACGACTCTCAATAACAAAAAAGATTTGTTTAAATATACACTCTCAATAGAGTTCACCACTAATTTTAAATAGATTTGTATGTTTCTTTCCATTCAGCAAATGTTTTCATTAATATACAAATAAAGAAACTCAATTATGACTTTGTTAAATCAGGTTTCATTTTCCTTAAGAAAAGATACAGTAATCTGTTATGATAATATTTAAATCCAACTATCGGTAACAACAAATATAGATGTTACCATTTAATATTTATTGAAATATATATGACTTCATCAACCTCCAAAGAAATTGTTATTAAAAGTGTTGATTTTAAAATCTATTAAATTTGTCTAATCCGATTTCGCATGCTTATACATTTAGTCTTCCAAATGCAACACAGTTCATCACTTTTATAAAGGTTACATTTTTTTCCCTCCAAAGTTGTCATATTTCGAACATTTCATCCACAAAATTTCAATTTTGTACGTTAAACAATAAATCCTCTAAGAAATTATATTTATGATACACATTCTGAACTTATAATTAATCAAAGAGAATATATGCATGGCTCACTTATTGATCTACATTACAAATTGAGATACCATACACAGATTTTTTTCCCTCCAAAGTTTTCATATTTCGAACATTTCGTCAACACAATATCAATTTTGTACGTTGAACAAAATCCTCTACAAAAACACATTTAGGATACACAGTCTGAACTTCTAATTGATCTAAGAGAATAAATGCATGGCTCTAATTGAATCTACATTGCAAATTAAGATACCATACACGGATTTTCACTATCTTGATTATTATAGCTTTAAAAAAACTGTTACTGATACGACAGCGAAACAAATTATCTAATACATTTCACTTCTCACTATATCGAGATAAACCTAATATATATATGTATATATAACTTTCAACTGTGAATTAACAAGTCCATAGTTTTTAAAACATTTAGAACAGATATCATACATGATAAATTGGCTATTAGTTGTTCGCAATACACTGTGATATTCTTTTCGAAAAACTATTTGTGACTTTGGCACCTGAGTTCTGGTATCATAGACATTAACCCAGGTGATATATATAACAGAGCACCAATTTAATATTGTGTATTGTCTTAAGAATTACAAGATTGTGTCTGAATGAAAAAGACGATAACATTCTTATGATTTAATCTGATTTCTCACCCTACATCAAGTTCATTCAAGTGTTTAAATGGACATAATTTTGACGGAGATTGATTATTTATACAAATATTCTGTAATCTATAGATGTTCATGTCAAATGGACTTATGTTTTAAAATAAAATAAAATATCAACCAAATTCGTCTCTATATAATATATAAAAGACACAAATGTCCAAACTCTCTGTATTCTGCTATATTGGCAGAAATTTGAAAATAGAATAGTTAAGGGTTTCACAGTCTCCTCCCTAGTCCATGTCTGTGTCTGGACTGCAAATCTTTTTTACTATACACACATTTTTTCTGTCAAAATTGAAACATTAAAATTGTTCAAGACCTAGAGGGATTGCTTTCCCTTGTTTTTTACAATGTAGGATTGCAGAACACATGATTTACCGCAAGTCCATATTTCATTGTTTCATTCCAAAGGTTAAACAAATAGTAAGTTATATGTTTTATGTCTAAAATTCCAATCCCAATTAAACTCACAGTATACCTTAATATCAACTTCACAAATTTTTCAGTAAAATATGTAAAAAAGAATAAGTCAATAATGAAACAATTAATTCAAATTATAAGTATCTGTTAGTATAAGCTATATAAAGATGTACTTAAGAACCATAAATAAAAAATAAAATGTAGGTACATTAATTGTACCAGTACCGTAATACACCAGACTGATAGATTCACCTAGAGATAAAAAATAAAGTAATCTTTAATGGGGATATTCTTGAACCTAATAAATCAATCCTTAATCCCCTTCTTTATCCTTACTAAACATAAATGACTATAGTAAACTTATTTTATCATTGATTTCTAATAATTCATTAAATTTGAAATCCATGCAAAAAAAGCCCTGTTGATAGCTTAATATTGCAGTAATTTCTCATAACATATACGGTTCCAAATCTTTAGGCATGTACATGAAAGTGGGAATGGTTTCTTTTTTCTATCTTTTTTTTTTTGGGAGGGGGAATGAAGGGGTAAGGGTAGAAGGGTAGTAAACATTATATAAGCAGGTTTCTATTTATGTCCTAAATTAATGCAAAATTTTGTAACATGGCAGATACATGTTTAAGTGGGAATGGTTTTTTTTTTGTTCTTTTTTTATTTTTTGGGGTTTGTGGGTGGTGAAGGGGTTAGGGTAGTTATCATTATATTAGCTAGCTGCACCTTAAACCAACAAAAAATCCAACTATATCAGGAAATATTTCATTCTCAGTGTGAAACAATAAATACTGTTTGTACAAATTTATGTCACGTTCGCCTAATCCTTCTAATAACCTAATTATCAGAAATAAGATAATCAAACCTGATAATGTCACAAATTTTAAGTCACTTCAAACCTTTTTAGACATTTAATAATGTCAATTTATCAAAACTGATAAAATCTTACAAAAGGGTGGTTATACCATATAATTCACTGTATTGATTTGGGCATTTACTGTTCCTTTTTTTCAATACCCCAATTGTAAAGAAAATTTCATCATTAATTAGCACAGTGAAAGGCAATATTAACATGGACGCTTAAAGCATGTTACTTTTCAGAATGCATCAAATTTTGAATAAATTACAGCATGTTAGATGTATAATTGTATTTTGAAATGTTATAATATTTTTAACTGCATGCATATAGATTCAAGAGAACAATTTTTATAACCCCCTGTTTTTGTTGGGGTTTGTGTTGTTTAGTCTTAAGTTTTTCTATGTTGTGTCTTGTGTACTACATTGTATAATATGTCTTTTTGCCTTTTTCTTTTTTAGCCATCATACGTCATCAGTTTATTTTTGATAGCACATCCTGAGGATATAACGAGCAATTTGAAAAAATAAAATTGTCAGTTTCTTATACGGTTGTGAAGATTGAGCGATAGAGTTTGAAACTGTCCCTCTCAGGTATCTTTCGCCCCTTTTACTTTTCTTTTTGTACAACAAATCTGCATTAATACTGGTAATGAACTTAACTTTTTTTAATCAAATTCACAGATTTCGATATATAACGGTAACCCCAAAGTTCCAAACATTAACGGTATTTGCAAGGATACAAAAATTACTATAACTGTGTTAATAGCCTTCAAAGTTGACTAAAACTTGGATCAAACAATTATAAAAGGAAATCATTCTTTTTATCATACCTTAAGTATAGGAACTAATTGCTTTTAAATGAACTTAATATGTTTAAATAGTATTCATGAAATGGTTATTGTAATTACAGAGCTGTGCTAGTATGATATTACAAATGTATAACTAGTATCAACCATCAAACTGAGTGACTTTAACAATTCGCCGTTTCAGAATCTAATGCATCCTGGGTAATATTTTCAAAAGTGTACACCACAACGTCCTGATTGGTTAAAAATGTCATAAACAATGGAAATTTAACCAATGACGTGGCGTTATTTTCATTTTGGGGTATGAACAATGAAATTACCCATGATTCTTTAGATTCTGAAATGGCTAATTGTTTATTTGTTTTATCAGTGACTGGATCAGAATACATCTTGTTTAAGTATCAATTTGATTTTAAGTTACCAAATAAAAATGGAGCTACATGTATTAGGTAGTATTTTATCTTTAAACAAGATTACAGGACTGGTCAGGCAATGAGTACAATGTCCCCTCAGTGTGAGCTGTATACTAATGCATTTCAATGTTGAATTAAAGTGACCTTTAAAACTCAAATGATACAGTTTGGACAAAAAATCTTGAAATAATACTATAGAAAGTTCTTGTATTGTTATATTGATTGATTGTTGGTGTTTTTAAGCCACTTTTGAGATTTTGTGACGGCAAGTTTTGGAGGAAGCGAGTGCCTGGAGAAAACCACCAACCTTTGATAGGAAAACTGACAATCCTAAAGTGATCGATTAAGATTGAAATCTAGTGCATCTGCTTGGGCAGGTTCAAACTCACAAACCTAAGTGTTGAATGGACAGTGAAAACAGTAGTAGAGCTACTTACACTTTGGCACTCAGGCCCTTAATTAATACAAGAGTGAACACACTGAAATGTCTCGCCTTCTTTACTAATCATTGATATTATGTTGATAATCCTAAATACAAAGCTTTATTACGACTGTCACATAAACTTAACATGAACCATGAAAATGAGGTCAAGGTCAGTTGAACCATATGCCAGGCAGACATGTACAGCTAACAATGCTTCCATACAACAAATATAGTTGACCTATTGCTTATAGTTTAAGAAAATAGACCAAAACACAAAAACTTTACACTGAGCAATGAACCGTGAAAACCAGGTCAAGGTCAAATAAAACCTGCACGACTGACATATAGATCATAAAATATTTCCCTACACCAAATATAGTTGACCTATGACATATAGTATTAGATAAAAAGACCAAAACTCAAAAACTTAACTTTGACCACTGAACCATGAAAATGAGGTCAAGGTCAAATGACATCTGCCCGCTAGACATGTACACCTTACAATCATTCCATACAACAAATATAGTAAACCTATTGCATAAAGTATGAGAAAAACAGACCAAAACACAAAAACTTAACTATAACCACTGAACCATGAAAATGAGGTCAAGGTCAGATGACACCTGCCAGTTGGACATGTACACCTTACAGTCCTTCCATACACCGAATATACTAGACCTATTGCTAATAGTATCTGAGATATGGACTTGACCACCAAAACTTAACCTTGTTCACTGATCCATGAAATGAGGTCGAGGTCAAGTGAAAACTGTCTGACGGGCATGAGGACCTTGCAAGGTACGCACATACTAAATATAGTTATCCTATTACTTACAGTAAGAGAGAATTTAACATTACAAAAAATTTGAACTTTTTTTTCAAGTGGTCACTGAACCATGAAAATGAGGTCAAGGACAATGGACATGTGACTGACGGAAACTTTGTAACATGAGGCATCTATATACAAAATATGAAGCATCCAGGTCTTCCACCTTCTAAAATATATCGCTTTTAAGAAGTGAGCTAACACCGCCGCCACCGCCGGATCACTATCCCTATGTCGAGCTTTCTGCAACAAAAGTTGCAGGCTCGACAATTATAATAGTCTTCAAATAAACGTCATCAAAAAGTAAATATCTTTCTAATCTATCAATCCTCCAAACTTTTAGTTTCCATAGTTAAATCAATAAAGTCATGCATAGAAAGGTAGATAAATCTTCTTTTAAATGGTTTTACCTCTTACTTTATCGTTAAGTCATCACCAGTTTAAAAGCTTCAAGGAGAGCCGTGGTATAGTGGAGAATATTTCAGGGACTGAATTATTAGCTCTCCCTCGACACCATTTGCGAGTATGGACTTGAGAAACGATGATAGTCCGTCAGATGGGGATGATAAATGGCTGACCCGTGTTAAGTGAGACCAATATCTCTTGCACATAAAAATCGTCCTTGTAGATTTCAAAAAAAGATTAGGCTAATGCCGCTACATAGAAGCACTCGCACCCCATAAAGTGGAAAGGGATTTATATAAGTTGCAATAACTTGTTTCCCAATCCACTATAAATTAATAATTTTAAACTAAACTTATTGAATCTCTAGGGATAAAGAGTTATTTCCCTTTATACAGAGAATTAATATTCATGAGGCTTTTAATTGCACATCATACATTTCCATTGATATGAAATTGAAAACTGTCTATGTTTAAATAACTGTTAAGTCCCAAATGAGATTTTTAAAATTATGAAAATTGATTTTCTCATTGTTGATTTAATATTATATATGTATTAAATTTTTCATTTTATGTTTCTTATTAATTATTAACCTTACAATGTTTGAAGATTACAAATTTAAATGGATGGATGGATGGCTGCCTGGCTTAATGTCAAGTAGCAAATTAACTGCATTTTCAGGCGGTGCATTACATTTGCGCGCATTACCATTACATTTGCGAGCAAGATTCATTACGTTTGTGCCCAGCTTTTGATTACATTTGCGCGCATTTTTTGACAGGTAAACTCAGGTAAAATATAGGTAATGATCAAGCTTATATATTTATCATTTGTTCAGTTATTTACAAGTATAAGTATCCCTTTGGTTAGTATAAGTCCCCTGCTCACTAAATCCTAGAACTATATACAGATAAAAATTTTAAAATGTTAAAAGGTAAAAGTACTAATAAAACATGACTTTACATGTCGGTACGTGCGGGAAACTTGAAGCCAATTGTTTTTAGAAACAACAGTCTGTTAATACTAGTGGTACTTAATGTCCTAATTTAAATCCATGAAATGTGTACAGTTGTTCAAAATATTTTGGATAGTAACTTAATTAAAGTTCCGTCTAAAAAAACTTCTAAAGCTTTTAATTTTGTGCATAATGCATCAAGATTAGAATTGCATGATAAAATAACAATACCATGCTCTTTGCTGTTAAAAAGACAAAATGATTCCTTTTTGTTGGTTTGCAATTATAAGACATCCATTGTTTTGCGAACGTCATCTCTTGATTTTTGCAGAGTTTGGTACTCCTTGTGCCTTTAAATGGCCATGGTCAAACTCTAAAGGTCTTTTTCAATAAGTGTATCTCCTTCTATATTCATCAATTCACAACGGACTTTTCCATCATATATTAATGATTTTTTTCCCTCGATTAGTTTCAAACAAATGAAACTCCATGTTTGTGCCTTGGTGTTACTTTACAAACTAACTTAAATTATTTACTAATTTCAAAAGCGATCACTATTCAGTCTGAAATATTCGCAATGAAGCAATGAAGTTACATGTATGCTTTAAGCTATAACGGAGTTTATCATGATCACTTTATACTTGGTTTTAGAATTGAATATGAAAAATTCACATGAACAAATATTTCAAAATTAAGAGATAACTGTATTGTATTTGAAGCTTTAAGGACGTCCATCGGTAGTTTTACTGTCGCAAATTTAGTTTACCTGGCGACGCGGAGCGGAGACAGGTAAACGGGTATTTGCGACAGTAAAACTACCGATGGACGTCCGCAAAGCTTCAAATACAATACAGTTATCTCTATTCTAATGCAAAACAAGTTTATAATTAAATTTCAATCATTATTTCGGTGTAAAATGATCATTAAAGAAAATTCCGCGAAAAGATGTTATGTTCTTTGGTCCCTACACTAGGTGACGTCATAGGTATGCTTCCGGCGTCAAACATAAACACCGGGCGTTTTCTGGCTTCTGTGCCGCTTCAGAATGTAATAAAATTTGATAAAAAGAATATTTTTAGGCGCAACAAGTGAGTTTTTTGTTTATTATTGTAGAAATAACATGTCAATACATTCCGAAATTCAAAATGTCGGCTTCCTTAGTTACAGACAAGGAGATAGAGAATTTTACGCTTGCTGTTATCCAATCAGAACAATTGTTGCAAAATAATTGCATTAGAATTAATAATTGACTGCATAACCAATGTCATATTAATTATGAAAATAAAAAAAAATCTATTCATTTATAATTTAATTTCATATTTATTTATTTTTTTACCGGAGTTTCCCTGTAAAATGAATACGTGCAAATGTAATCAAAAGCTGCGTGCAAATGTAAAACATTTTAATCCCCAAATGCGAGCAAACGTAGTGCGCCCTTTTCAGGATGACTTTAACTTGTAAAGCCACATCACTCTTCGCAATCAAAAACTCTATATGAGGATATTTATATTATGGTCCTTCTTTTTTTTTTTATTCCATAAATATTTTAGGCCATAAATATTCTCTATTCCGTTCTTTTCTGTTCATTTTTCAGTATTCTAGCTGCCATTTTACATGTTATACATGTTATATTTTTTTTTTTTGTTGAAATTGTTCATTTTTCAGTAATCTTCATTTTTTTTTCATTTTTCACTATTCTTTATATTTTTTGCCCATTTTTTCTTCTTTTTTTTTTGTAAATACGCTCATAAACTGTGGATTCATTATTTCATTGTTATGAAATTTATTATCATTTTAACTATAAAATAGATATAAGAAGATGTGGTATGAGTGCCCTTTTAAGGTGGTAGACCTTGGTTCAGGGAGATAACTCTTTAAATCAGTTATGTGTTTGTAAAAGTCATGTTTCATCAATGTATTTTAAGCATTTACCTGAAACAGATTGAAAATAATCTATGTAACCTAGAAGCTTAAAATATATTTATGAAAATGGTTGACACAAACGTACTGATGATTTTAAGAGTTATTTCCCTTAACCTAGGTCTTCCTCCTTAAGACAACTCTCCATCCAAGTCATAATTTGTAAAAGTAAATCATTATACTATGAGGTCAAAGTACAGTTTTCTGAACACGGAAGAAAGAATTTTAAACAATCCGATAATTTTCTCAAGGAAATAATCACTAGTTTATCACCGGTCTGTCAGATCAATATAAATACATGTATCTAATAAAACTAAAGGTCATCTTGGATTCTTGACCACCAAATTATCCCCCCGCAAAAATTTCACTAGAACAATCATAAAACTACCTTTAAACTTCAACAGAAATTTACACAATTTGGATTCTTTTCTCAAGGAACATATAATAAATTATCGCCCCCTTGTCAGGTCAATAATCAATTAATTAATTTCCACCATCTATTAATTACCTTACAATGTAGGAGGTAGGGAGATATTCATTGTGGTTACTCATCCGTAACAAATCAATCGGATATTTCTTTACTATTAAATTCCTTCACAACATATAAGTACTATGGATGATTTATATTTAATCTAATTAATTGAATAAATTCTAATTATAAATTTAATAGATATGTAATATTTCTGCTTGATTATTTAAGACTCTTTGATTAAAGTTTGACAAATATGTTATTATTTTGTTAATCAATATTTCAGTAGCACCTTCCTGAGACTTTTGCAAGTAAAATGCATTTTGATCATTTAAAATTTTTAATCATTATAACCCAACCTCAATTCACGTCAGCTTGTTTATAGCTAGTTTGCAAATAGCGTTTTACTTAAAACTTCTTGTGTACAAAATGCACTGTTTTAGAGTTACCTCCCCTTAAAATGCCAATTTGAAAACATTTAAAAACAACCAAAAATTATCTTTACTTGTATAAATATTAATATTTATAAGTAATATTCTTATAAATTGGTTCTTTTAAATGAAAATTCACATCAAATATCTCCATTCCTTCATCAAATTTTGCTAACTTGATTGAAAATCTCGACCTTAGGTTCTCTGTTTTTTACAATCTAAGATGGTGAAAGACACCCACACCACCTTAAATGTAGAGTTTCTCACTGCATTAAAGATCTATTGGTGACCTTCTGCTGTTTTCTGTTCTATGGTCCGGTGGTTGTCTCTTTGACACATTCCCCATTTCTATTTTCCATTTTATTTCTATTAGTCAAGATGTATAATATTTTGAACTCACATAAAAAAAATGCTCTACTATAAGATGAAACATGATAAAAAAAAAATGGCAAATATTCCATTTTTATGTTAAAAAGAAAACAAAATAAAGTGTTCGACTGATTTTTTTCTATGGAGAACAAAATAAATATATAGAGGTAAACTTGGTTAACACTGCTATTATCTGAAACAATGTATAAAATTATATGGACCAGAGTTGATAATTGCTGTACCAATGTTGATATCACAGGATTTGAAATAAGCAGGGCCCACTCGCCAATGGTCCTTAAAATATGGTGTGGGTTCCGAAAGTTTCTGCTTTTCTTGTATAGAACTGTATATATATTATGCTACAAAATTTAAGCGGTGGGCTACCAATGTCATCATCTTAACTTCAATCCCTGTATAATCACTTTTGATTGCTTAATAATTGTAGACAGTTGAATTTATAAGAATCTACAATGAGCAATGGGTTCTATATTCATAATCCTCGTCATTTCAGAGACTGCTAAATATTGAGTATGATCTTCCTTCCTTACGCCTAAATCACCCTGCACAGTTGCTCCATTATTCTTGTATAATGACTTGAAGACAAGAGCAAGTGTTTATCAGCAAGGTCACAATAGTGATACCGTTGACACAAATTGAATGTCACTACAATGTAATTCTGCATCCTGTTCATAGTCATGAATGTACACCCTCTCTGCTAATAACCTCTGTTAATTTTGGTACCTAAATACTTTAGTGCTGACAGTTCTACTGAACTTATTTTGTTTTTAATTCTAGAACCATTCTTCTTTTGGTTCTGCCTTACCATCTTCAAAATCTACTTCCTGTAAGACTATTTCATTAACTTACCTCCACTATTTCTTCTTCCTGTAAAAATATTCTTTTCTACCTATACCTCTACTAATTCTCCTTCCTGTAATTCACCACTTCTCCGGACTTACCTCTACTGCATCCCTCATATCAAATTGTTGCACAGATGATCGGTTCTCATCTACTTCCTGTATGGCTTCCTCCCTCTGATTTCCTTCCATCAATTCCTGTAAATACAAAAACATTATATTGTAACTGTAAACAAATAATCTCTAAACACATGAAATAGAAGTCAGATAATGTAACAAATAATCTCTAAACAAAAGTCAGATAATGTACAAATAATCTCTAAACAGAAGTCAGAAAATGTTACAAATAATCTCTAAAGACATGAAATAGAAGTCAAATAATGTTACAAATAATCTCTAAACTGATGTATAAAAATGTTACAAATAATCTTAAACTGAAGTCAGATAATGTAACAAACAATCTCTAAATAGAAGTCAGATAATGTTACAAATAATCTCTAAACTGAAGTCAGATAATGTTACAAATAATCTCTAAACAGAAGTAAGAAAATATTACAAATAATCTCTTTACGGAAGGCAGATACATGTACATGTAATGTTACAAATATTCTCTAAACAGAAGTCAGAAAATGTTACAAATAATCTCTAAACAGAAGTGAGACAATGTTACAAATAATCTCTAAACTGCAGTCAGATAATGTAACAAATAAACTCTAAACAGAAGTCAGAAAATGTTACAAATAATCTTAAACAGAAGTCTAATATTGTAACAAATAATATCTGCACTGAAGTCAGAAAATGTTACAAATAATATCTCAACTGAAGTCAGAAAATGTTACAAATAATCTCTAAACTGAAGTCAAAAAATGTTACAAATAATCTCTAAACAGAAGTCAAATAATGTTACAAATAATCTCTGAACAGAAGTTCAATTGAACCATGGCTGATTTGGGTCTGTAAGAAGCATGCTGGGTCAAGTGCAGATGGTTGCAGGTTGTTGATCCCTGGGTATCAAATAATAAATGTCACACCAAAGACAATTGATATCACCTGTTTCTTTGCTATGCTAAGGACACAATATATTTGATTAAGATCAAAAACCTGTTGATGGAGTCAGAATAATGTGTAGGGTGAAACTTAGATTTTATTATTGATTTTTGGTGATTTAACACCACTTACAAGCACCGCATTTAGGCTATTTCGTGGCAGCCAGTTTTTACTGGTGAAGGAAGCCGGAGTGCCCGGAGATGGCGGAGAAAACCATGGACCTTGGATAGGAAAACTAGTCAATTAAGATTGGAGTCGAATGCACCCGCACAAGCGGGATTCGAACTCACAACCTCAATGCTGACTTCTTGATGTGGACCATAATAATCTTTTTGTGGACACAGGTGTTAAAACTTTTGTCAGGTGTTGGTCTTTTATAAAGTATGATTCAAACTCATCAAAATACCAATAAAGTTTTTAAAGTTCTTGTCCTGAATATACATGTAAGCCACTCCTAATTATTAAGATATATATAAATTTGGTGTATTGACTGTCTTCTGATTGGTTAAAAGTATTAGTTTTATTTTCAATGTTGTCAATTTTTATGGCGACACGCCCACTCTGACAATGTGTATTCATACGCGTGTTCGTACATTGTTATTGTTAATATAAATAATATAAAAAGTTCTTTGAGCCTTATTTTTGATAGAAATTTATTTATAATGAATGGCAATAATTTATTTTGACTTTATTAACCCATAAAATTAATTTTTGACTCTTCACATTTTACATAATCCGCCATTCATTAAATATATTTCAATTCCATAGCAATTTTAAATAATATTTAAAACTGTTACATTGCAAAATTTTCTGAATTTACTTATACAATGTCATGATGTTAAAAGCTTGCAGTTAGACAAAACATGTAGCAAATACTTTTATCAATTTAATTTTATATCATATGTTTGAATATTTAAATTCTATTAAGAAATATTTAAATTTCTAATCTAATTAAAGGAGTTTTTTATTTTTTGTCAAAAGGCTCTTTTACTAGGAGTGGAATTCCAGATAACATTCTTATGGCATTGTTTAAATACCCAATCATAGTAAACATTTTATTTAGATGTACAGTCTTTGACATTTTTATTTATTTACAACATATAGCATGAACAATAATGTGCAAATGGTTTTGACCCCTGAATTAAATTGTAACAAAATACTTATATAACGTTCATTAAACTGGATTTAATTCAATAACAATGAAACACAAGACAGATTAAACATCATTTAAATACAAATAACAAGCCATTGTATTGACTATGTTTATGTAATTATTTTTAGTGGTTTTTTTAAAAGTTTGTTCTTTTAAAAACAAATTGATCGATTTTAGTTTTTATGTACAATTCTAAAATGAATATTTATACATATTTTTTTCCTCTCGAAAAAAGGTAACAAATTTAAGGCACAGAAAAAGAAAATGAATAAACATATAAAGTTGAAATATTGACATTTCTAATGAATTTTTTTTTTTTAATAAAACTAAAAGAGCTTTATAATTTTCATTTGTCTGAAGCTCTTTCTGCTGGAATTTAGCTTATTCATTAGTACGCTCAAAGTCTAGGATGTTTTAAAACCAAAAAAGTTGATGGTCTTATTCAAAAAAGTTGCAAATCGTTTAAATTCTAAACTTACCAGGAGTTTCTTATTGCATGCTACTAAGCGCCAAAAATGATAATCAGAAATATAAGCAGCTAACTTAATTCTTTCAACAGAAATTCTTAAAGTGTCAGATATATAAACATGATAAAGAAATAGCATAATTTGCAAAGACTAATTCCAAGATTTCTACTTGATTATTTCATAAATAAATGTTCAATTACTGACTCCAAATCCTCAAAGATATTACTGCAAATAAAGCCATAAAAACTTAAATACAAATAAACAGACTTCACATACTTTTCCTTTTTATTGGTACTACACATGAAATGTTTCTGCCATTATACTGAATGATTAAAGAAAAACATGCAAATTGGAATATACTATCTTAATAGAACATATTTAATTTTGCATTGTAAGCTGAATGTATATTAACAATGATAATGATGAAACAAATCTTGAAAAACTGATTATGTTACTACCAAATCATGTAAAACCAAATTATTTTCCATATAATTTTAATATTTCCAGTCAACTTCCTAGCAATTTTATTCCTAGATTTTTCACTTTTTGGGATTAACGATTTTTAATATAAAAGTGACCAAATTTTTTTATTTCAACTGGACCTGCAACCAGAAGTTGTCCTTGCATATGGATATCTAATAATGGTCAGAATTTATATGCCCTCAGATTTACTCTATCTTTAAAACTTTTAGGCCTCAGAACTTTGTGTGTCCAAAATAGGTGTTACGCCCCCTGATGCCATTAGGGTTAAAATACAAAAAACCTGCATCAAAATCTTACGCACTGAAATCTCCCATTTTACCCTCTTTTCTTACCTGCTGTTTCTTCATGGCATAATGTACGGCACTTTTAACCAACAAATCTGTGAGGACTTCTTCTTGAGCAACTTTATCTAGTGTGGAGTACGAGACCTCTTTCTGAACACCATCTTTAGTACTTATAACTTTAATGGACCCCATCTGTGAAGGGGTTCGCTCAGGCTGTTGTTCTGGTGTTACTGTAATAAAAAAAAAAAACGGAATGAAATGAAAAAGACTGTATATTTTTTTTTGGTTAGATACTAATGTCTTGCATAATGTGGGTTAAGCTAAAAGAGAAATTAAAATGGTTGACTAGGTGGAAAAAAAAATTAGGCTTGTATATACCGTATATGCAGACTTTGGCGGCAAAACCCAACACTATATGAAGACCCATTGGTGGTCTTAGGCTGCTTCTTCTCTCTGTTTTGGTTGTTGGTTTTTTTGACACATTCTCAATCTCTCAATCTTATTTTATTAGATATTTTTTTCTTTGACTTATATAGATGGACAGAATGGCGATTGAGAATAGCTGTTACTTGACCTGCTTTTGCCTTTGGTGATGCAGGTAAAAACAATGCGGTATGGGCTTTGCTCATTGTTGAAGGCAGTACAGTGACCTATAGTTGTTAATGTCTGTATCATTTTGGTCTCTTGTGGACAGTTGTCTCATTAGCAATCATACCACATCTTCTTTTTTTATACAGCTTATTGCTTTACCAACATATTGACTACCAGGTTATAACTTACCCACAGTTTCTGCTGATTCTGGTCGTACTCTGTAGAATGTGTAGCCCGACAGGGAACCAGGTGACATCAACATGCTCCTCATTAGTTTGTAGGGAGCTGGGAAATGTGACATGTCATCATTCAGACGTCGCTGCAGATGTGGATTTAACGGGTTGTAATAAAACAATGACTTTTCTGTCAAGTATCCTGCAAAAACAAACAAGAATTTTTTGTCATAAACGTTGTATACACAAATAAAATCAATCATAACTCATGTAACAACAGTCTAGTCAGGATTACTGTTATCAATCTCTTTCTCAGATACTTTCTTTCACTTTTTAAAAGCTCTTACTAGCCCATTTCACAGCAATTTAAATTTGTGATTTCCAAAGGAGTAGGGGCATCAAGATTTTTATCTGATGACGTCACAATGTGTGCTGTTTTCACAAAAAGAATAAAAAATACAGAATTTATGCAGTTTTCTATCTTTAATTCCGTTCTGAAAACATCCTGCGTAGCCGAGAAACAACAAAATAATTTAACAGAAGCTTTATTATAACTATTGGCATATTCTGACAAAATATAAAGTTGTTTCTTGGGTGCGCACATACTTTTTCAATCTAAAATATACTGAAAATTTGATGAAAAAACAAGGAAAATCACGAAATTTAACAAAATATGCAAATTAGGTTATGATTTGTTCCCATGGTAACTTGTTCGATGTCAAATTTGTTTTGTTTTTCTTAGTACCTTATACTTAAGTCAAGTTTTTAGTAATTTAAGAATATGTATGATAACTTTTAAATTTGCAGTAAATTTTGGGCCAAATAAGGGCCTTATTGCCCCATCTCCTTTGTTTGAAATCCAAAGTTTACATATACATGTATATACATATCAGTGTTCCAGCTAGGATTTGAAAATAGAGGGGCGCGTTTTTAAAAAGGGCACTTTAGCGCGTTCTCACTGAAAAAAATCAAATACTTAATATTACCACATAAAGACATATTTTTAGCAAGCATGTAGCTTAGTTAAATAGCTATTATTATATACAAGTATAAAAATCATTTATTTAGAACATATAAGTTAAAATCAAACTGATAGCAATAATAGACATTACTATATTCATTTCTCTTTCATAACTACAGATTTTTTCAAAGAAGAGTTCAAATGCAAATAAATATTAAACAACAATGACAAATCTTCAGTTTTTCTTTTTGAAGAAGGTTGTCACACATTAGTTTCATCACAGTTTAATTTTACAGTTAATATTTTTGTAATGTCTGTGTTTTCAAGTTTGCCCTGTGACTTGTCTTAATCAATTTGACCTAAGAGAATATTTTCTCCACCTTTGCTGTACTGAGTGGTTGTACATTGTACATGTCATATTGCAACACTGAATAGTTTTGCAACAAGAGGGTACATAAAGATAATAGGTTTTTATCCTAATGACAAGGTGAATGAAATAGCTCTAGCAGACTAGTTCAGGAACGATCTGTAAGTTCTGCTGATGACACAAGAGCTGTATAAAGTCCTGTTATTGAATAAGGAGAGTTTCTATCTCTGTATAACCATACATTGTTTCACTGTTGTCTGTTCAATTCAACAAGCATCTCCGTATATTTAATGTTGAGCGTATCTAATAAAATCAATAAGTTTGACAAAACGGATTTCAATCACAGGCACTTGTTTCTATTCATATTGGAAGACCCCCTATCAACGTATATTTACGGAAATATACGTTGATGGGGGTCTTCCAATGGATAGAAACAAGTGCCTGTGATTTCAATAAGAAAATTAATACAAAAATCGGACTTTCGAGAGCTCTGTAATCGGCACAATAATAAATTATTTCAATTTTGTAAGTTTATTATCAATTCAACAAGCATCTCCGTTTACTTCATGTTGAGTGTATTTAATAATATCAATATTAAAGTTAGTCAAAACGGACTTCAATTTAAGAAAAAATGATATAAAAATCGGACTTTCGAGTGCTCCGTAATCGGCGGAATTTACAATAGAAGAACAATTGCGATATTTGATAGAAACCTTTCTTCTTCTCGATTTTTCATAAAGGTAAAGAATTAAATTATTTTTTTACTTTTGATGGTCATTATTTTTGAAAAAAGATGTAATAGACTGGCAAGTCTTTGATATTTTCTTCTCGTCATTTCCGAGTTGGTCGTTTTCTTTTTTTCGTCGGCATTTTGCGTGTTGACCTATTGGAATGATTCTTTTTAAATGAACGTTATTTTATAAATAACAAATACAGTAACATTAGAAATGAACACCGTTCACATTTATTTTATAAATTCTATTTTGCATCGTCAGGTGTTAAAATAATCAATTCATTTAACTTGGATGTTTGGTGCTTCAGGGCAAAGGGATTAGACAGGGTCGTAAATTTCACCTGATTAAGTAATTGACTCCAATCAAATAGGTGATTATATACAGGTAACAAGTGTCAACAATTTTAATCTGTTGTCTTAATGAAGTGTGTGTATAAAGAACTCAACAAAATGGCGACGATATGATGAAAAAAGATCGTTTTTTAAACTTTTTTTCAAAAGGGCACAGAGGGGCGCAGGGGCGCTTAAAAAAGGCAAAATTTCAGGGGCGGGGCGCGGCGCCCCTCCATTTCATGCTAGCTGGAACACTGCATATGTATATGATGTTTAATATTCTTGTTTTTTTTTTATACTCAAATGTAAACAAAAATAAATCGCTCATGAAAATAAGTTGGTTTACAGTAATATATATTTATCTTGAGGGAATCCCTGTCTCATTTATATCCATTTGCCATTTCAGAATCTGTAGGATTATTGGTTTTTCATTGTTTCTATCACAAATGACATAAAACGAATAGATACATGTATCTAATCATTTCAGTGGTTCAAGTTTCTTTTGTTTAGAATTTTGTTTATATAAAGAGGACAATTTGCCCATGTTAAGGTGTACTATATCTTTTATTAGATATTACCAAGAATGCATTAGATTCATTATTCTTAAACAATGCATTACGCTATTGTTTCAGGTAAGGGTGAAGGTTGGTACATACATGTAAACATTAAAACCTGCCATTTGTTTGTTTCTGTCCTAAGTCAGAAACCTAATGTTCAGTGGTTGTTGTTTGTTGATGTGGTTCATAAGTGGTTTTTTTTTATATTTTAAATAGTTGATTTTCTTGTTTAACAGGTGTTACACTAGTCATTTTTGGGGGCCCTTTATAGCTTGCTGTTCAGTGTGAGCCCAGGTTCTGTGTTGAAGACTGTATTTTGACTGACAATGTATATTGGTTTACTTTTACAAATTGTGACTTGGATGGTCGGAGAGCTATCCATAGGCGGATCCAGGGGCCCGGGCCCCCCTTTCGTGGGAAAAATTTGGTAGATTATATAGGGAATCATTGAAGCATGACTGGAGCGGGCCCCCTCTTAGGTCAGTCAGCAGGCCCCCCTTAGGAAAAGTTCTGGATCTTCCACTGCTGTCTCATAGGCACTCATGTCACATCCTCTTGTATCTATTTACATATACATGTATTCATAACAGTCTAATTGTGTACCTTTGCTGATAACTTTTCCCAGAACATTATCATCCCAACTTTTGGTCCACAGTGACAAGTAACGTTTAGCAGAGAACCCTGGTCTGATTTGTCTTTCAAATAAATCTTTCTTCCTTCTACCATATGTGTTGTGTATGAATCCAAGATATACATCTGTATCATCATTAGTCGGCTCCTGAAAATAAACAAAATATTGATTGATAAACATATATGTCCAGTGGCAAATACTACATAGATATAGGATGTGGTATGACAGTGCCAATGAGACAACTCTCCATCCAAATTGCATATATTCAGGCTGGTAATACTGCATGCAACTTTCAAGTATCAAATTTTAAATGCAGATCAGTCCTATCTTTACTGATTCAATTTTGTTGATGCTTGTAATATAAACATCTTAGACAATTCAGAAATTATGGATGCATTTACTATTATATAGGCCAACTAAAATTAATTAGTAGATTTTCATCCAAATTTTTGAAAAAAATGGGGCGGGTGGGAGGATTTTATTTTTTAATTTTTATTTCCAAATTTGAAACAGGAAGTTTGGAAGGAAACACAATTTTTGACGGTTACCAGAAACGGAGATGAACAAATCCAGAAATCGAAAATTTTTCAAAATAACAAAAATCGGGGCGGGACGATTTCAGAGGGGCGGGCGGGGATGAAAATCTACCAATTAATTTTAATTGGCCTTATGTGAACTGATTTTTGAAGAAAATGTGAGACTATAATTATTACAATTTCCACAAAATCTGCATACAGATATCAGAATGCACTAACCTCTTATTAATGCTACATGTATACTATTGTGATTTTTTAAGAAGGGACAAAAATGTGAGATTTATTAATTATTGCAATTTCAGAAAATCTGCATACACGCAGCCATGACAGCGTACATTGTACATGTATGAGTATCAAATATCAGAATATGAGGTCTTATTACTACTATACTCACCCAGTCCCTTTATATTAATTTATTTCCAATCATAAAAAACCTCGTGATAATTTCTTGATTTACAGCTTTCACTTACCCTTTTTCCAAATGATAAAATAGACTTTGCCAAATCGTCAACAGTTTTCAATTCAAGTTCATCAGCGCTTTTAGAGAGTTCTAGTGTTTCCTCTGTGGGATGAGGCCGCCGATGTCTGGCTTTCTTAAAATCATGATGTGACGAAAGCACCTTATGGGCCTGGTCTTCAGAGTACAATAGTAGCGCTCCTTTTCGTGTGGTGAAAGTTTTTGGTATTTCCTGTGATGACTGTGATTTAAAATGACTGGATTTTGTTGAGCTTGGTAATCCGTCAAAGTCATACTTGGGTATTGGTGGCAAGTATATCCTACTTGAGTTTCCAACAAAGTTAAAGTAATCCTGCAAAAGTATAAGATCAGGTGAAGCATATATATATATAATTATTGTGAATTTATTAAAATTCGTATCCAACGAATAATAATAAATCCACGGGTTCATTATCAGGCCCCTACAATAACTTTTTTTTTCAACTTTTCCTGTAGGACAAGTCACATACCAAATATAACTTGTCCGAATGTCAAATTGTTATACTTGTCCAAAAAATTTCTATTAAAAAAATATATTTTTGTGAAAAAATCACAGGTATGGTATTTATTATAAGGAACAGAATAAGGTAGCAAAATGAGGTACTGATTTGTCTTGGTCCTGAAATGTCTCCTGCCTTGTCAAACTGTCTATCAATCATGTCTACTAAATATGTCTCCTATGGTGCCAAACTGTCTATTAAACTTGGAGCTGAATCTTTCCAGGTGAGAACTTACTGTCGGATTAATAAGACTGGTTTCTGAGAATACATGTAGTATACCTTTTACCTGTTAAAAAGTACTTGACAAAGAACCAGTTAAAAATTATCGATTGCAAGTAAACATGTTGAAGAAAAAGATTTTTTTCTTGAATAAAAAGAATACAAAAACATGTCAAATTAATCAGTTAATATTTGTTTTCTTGTTTTTTGTTTATAATTACACAATGTACTTTGTTCATCAAAATTGGATTAAATATATTTTTCTGCAGAATGATTGCACTTGTCCCAACAGACAAGCTTGATACAGCTTTTACTTGTCCGACCTTTTTTCCCTCTGGTACCGGACAAACGGACAAGCGTTATTGTCGAGGCCTGATTATAATTATTCATATTAATTTGCCAATTCTTTATCAAAACTTAGAACATGTATATATATAATAGTACAATAAAATATGTGAAATTTGTTCCAAAATAAAGGCCCTAGGGTTATATACATATATATATGTCTCTTACTTCACTTGTATGGTTATAGTTATCTTCAGCAATAGACACAGTCTAACATTAAAGAATAGAATACATGTATATAATTCATTATTTCATAACATAAAATCTCTTTTGCTGATCCTTTATTTATTTATATTCCTATCCTATCCTAGCCCGAAATTCAAAAAAAAGTTAAATCTTGGTAAACAATTGAAGTAGAACTTTCTATCTACTGGTACATGTAAAATTCTAAGATATATATACATGTACATATAACATAAAAGCAAAAACATTGGCAGGTGTACATGTATAGTCATTCATAAGACAAATTTATGAAACCTATTGTTTCCTTTAGCTATCCCTTATCCTACAGATGTTGTAGAACATGTAGAAAATGGCTGCAGCTGCCAATTATCAATTAATTTCAAGCAGTCATTGAGTTGCTATGATTTTACAGAAATAAAACTGTTTTCAAATGTATGGGCATGCACATGTATTTGTATTATATATATATATCAAAGTTCTTATTCATGGTTCTTTTCAAAAATATATTTAACCTAGCTACAGATATTGCGCTGTTCAGTCACAAAATTTAATTACATAGGCTAGTAATTTTTGCAATTTTTACTACAAAACAATAACAGTATTGTTAAATCTATACTTTTAAATTAAAAGTATAGATTTAACAAAATAAGGTAGTCGACCTTTAACATGTTTAAATAAAGATACATGTTGTACCTACTATTTACTGTAAATTTTTCATATATATATATAAAATCTAAAAATTAAATTCTAAATTACTGACAAAACAATAAGTGCTGTGTTCCCAAACATACATTGTATGATGTATATCATCATGTTTGTGAACAATGTATTTACTAAACATGCTAAATGTACATGTACTATGTCATGTTACTCATGCATGACGTACATGTACGTAGAAAATTTAATTTCCATGCATGATACACTTCAACATGTTCGATCTCTTCAAAACTGTGCATTCATTATCAAATATAATGATTCATTTAAACTCCTTTTACTCAAGTCAAAATGACACACAGATACATGGGAAAATATTGGTTATTCTATCATGTCTATAATAAAATGTCAATATTATAATATTCATTTTCATTATGCCTTCAACCCAAAAAAAATTAACCAGCATTTATGCGTTAGAATTTACTTTATCATGTTTATAGAAAGCCTACATTCAATAACATTGTCATCATCAGCCGTGTGTCAGTTGTAACTTGTCAGTAAGTACAATGATCCCTAAAAGTTAATATGGACCTAAAAACTGATCGACATTAACTGAAAACTCAATTTTATATATAAATGATATACTGATATATGGTCATGATGATGTATGTTGTACTGCTTTTAATGATAATTATGAAGACAACATTTCAAATATGGCATTCTAACTTTAATAAACAAAATATGATTTTACTTCAGGAATTTAATTAAAGTGTGTGGTTGTCCAAACTCATATTTGACGGTCTAAGTTGTCTTTTTTTTAAAGATGGATAAAGATTTCTTCAAGCAGTCAAAAATCAAATGATCTTGGAGCAATGTCATGAGGGCAAGACCAGGGCAGACATGACGGGTACACGACAACTTGTACTTTCGGCAACTCGTACTCAACCAACTCGTACCCTATTTTTACCAACTCGTACCCATGCTTTATTTGATATTATTTATCATGTTTATCTGTTTATATGCAAAGTTATTTTAACTTTCTTTCGTATATTATTATATAGCAATGCAACATATAAATAAAAAAAGATTGATTGATTGTTGGTTGCTTAACGTTCAGTGGCAAATATTTCATGCATATTCAGGATGAGAACAAGTTCACAATAAATACAATAGGGAGGTTGACACGATAGAGGTCATCTGGGATGATGGTCGGGGAAATTTGGACTGCCACTGGAAAATGAAGGTATCTTGGATAGGGACAGAAATTTTGCCTTGCTACAGGCCACCTACGTATACGGACCCTTCAAAAGAGCTGTTGCAAGGGTTCTTAACGTACAAAGAGCGTGGCACTATCTTTACAAGAGGCATCAGATTTAACGTCCCCCTTCTGACCGGACGTGACTGCGAACTTGATACATCAGACGCCCCACTTCGGCAAGCGTTTTACTGCCAGTCGGGAGAAGACCAAGTGACCATATTTCTATACCCCAGTCACCCTTGGGGTTTAAATAAAAAAAGAACTTTCAAAAGTCCCAATTAAAGACAACTAAACCCAGATTTATGTAAATTGAATATAACAAAATCATTCAAGTATAATTAGAGTTTATATTCTATTTGTGTTCTTCACTTTACGGTTAATTAATGAATACACACTCAGGCACTGGTGTTAGAATTTATAATATAAAGGTATAAAGACCTCGAGTATAAGACGAATACACATATCCGTTTTTGTGTGAAAATACAAAACTGGCAGAAGGTTTGAAACGCGACACAAATTAAACCTACAATTGCTCCTCATTGCATAAACCAAATAAAACAGCTTGCAAATAACCATAACCCTAAACCAAATAAAACAGCTTAACAAACATGACAAAGAAAGAAACATGTTAATTTAAGATGGGAAAAACATCTGGGGTTGATATTGCATAAATGTTCAATATTGTGTTGATGAAAAAACCCAATACATTAAGGAGCTTGGTGGTGGAAAACCCAATTTGATATTAACCTGAGGGGTGAATTGGAATTGATAATGCAATTAAAAAACTTTATCACCCAATTATATAAGAAAATGGTGGGTAAAAACCCCAATTTGTGAATTCTTATCTGGAGCTCTGCATTATAATCATTAGTATTCCTTAGAATTGATTGTTTGAAATTGTTTTGACGGCAATTTATTTGATATGCACATTAAAATAATTATGAGTACACAATATACTAAGCATGGGTCATTAGTGGATAGCATACAGGGTCTACAAAAATAGAATGGATTTGTTTAAATTAGAATAAACATAGAGAAGTAAATGAAAACAAAAATTCGGTATAAGTGCGGCATTATGAACATCAAAGGCCGTTGAGTTATACTTAAACAATCACCATCCTCACCAAAAAGAAAATGCATGGCTTAAACGTTGTAAAAAATAAGCTTTGGGAAAGCTAGAAAATAATAAAATATGAAGCATTATAATGTTAAAAATATTTTCTACTAACATGGAAAAAAAGAGGTATGGATCTACAAAATAATAAAATATGCGACTCGGGGTGTACTTGGATTCTTCAGGGTGTTAAAACATCCATATCTAAGGATATGAAAGTAGATACAATGTAACTTATATTATAATGTTAAAAAATATTGGGTACAACTTAGTAGAAGTACGAGTTGGTAAAAATAGGGTACAAGTTGGTTAAGTACGACACAATGTACGAGTTGCCGAAAGTACGAGTTGACATGTTTCGGACATGACAGTTAATATAAATTATTTATCGATACCATCATCATGTATCAACATTTGCTAGTATGGTTTTGAGAAATGATGATAGAGTCCGTCCAAAGGGGATGATAAATTTCTGACTCGTATTAAGAGAGAGCCATATCTCTTGCACATAAAAGAAAGTTCCTTATAGATTTCAAAAAAGAGTAGGCGGATACTGCTACAAGGCAGCACTAGCACCAATAAAGTCGAAAGGGATTAATATAAGTTGCAATTACATGTACTTGTTTCCCAATCCGCTTTAAATAAATATGTTGAAATCAACAATATGCTTGCACCTTTCTGTAATTACCATCTGTATGTATATATGTGTTAATAATATAATTAGTAATTTATTATATGTTATACCTCTGAGTACAATTGTTTACATAATTACTTATTAGTAATTTACACCTTTGTGTCCTTACCTGTGGTTCAAATACAACATCTATTTTCTCGTGACCGTTTTTACTTATTTCGCCAATTCCTCGACTCAATAAGGATAAATTGAGTGCACCACCGGAGCTTGCCATCTTGTTTACTTTTGTAATAGGACGTCAACCATCTGTACAAAATATACAATTTACTGATCGATTTAAAATCCCTGGAGAATATAAAGATAATTAGAAAACGTGTAGTGACACCTTATTATTGCGGTAATCACTGTATGGATGTATTCAGCCGATAGGTGTGACAAATTGAAGCTTCTGTTTGATTTTTATAAAGTAAACATAGTCACACTTTTACTTTTTTCAAGGCGATTTTCACCTTTTCCGCCATATTGTTTGTCGTTGCTAGTGCGCGTTACGTCACTTCCTTTGGAATTTAATTGATGCGTGCTTATTTCCCGCGATTTTTTTTTCGACACAACCCTTTAAAAATATATTTAAAACCAGACATGTCATATATGTGTCTGTTTAAATAAAACAAATGTAATCGGTACATAAACCTTTTTGTTTGTTTAAGCATTTATTTGTCACTGGTTATATCAAGTTGGTCAGAATCATCCATAATGTAAATTTATACTTGGAGTAAGCTGAGCATCAATGATCATCAATGATGATTAAGCACTTAATTTAAAGGAAAAGTTAAATAAACTATTTATGCAAAAAGATGCAATCAAAATATGATTTGATTTAGGAAACTGAGCTTAATATAACGATTTCAGAGGCATTAAACATTATAGTAACAAGCTTAGAACTTTTATACTTTTTACAAGGCAGCAGATTTTGCTTAGAAAACTATCTTTTGCAAGGAAATTTTAAATATAGAAATTTCTTAACGAAATTCCCTGTATGATCAGTGCTCACGATTTGGAGATTGAGAGTGGAAGGTACAAAAATCTGACAGTACCAGAACGTATCTGCAAAGTGTGTGGTACTGAGATTGAGGATGAATTTCTTTTTTCTTCTTCAGTGCCACAATCTTTCAAATATGTGTCTTAAACTTTTAAATGAAATAAAACAATGGTTTTGTAATTTTACTTTAGAAAGATTTAGATATTAAATCACAATTTATTTGGCTTGTCTTCTATATATATTTCATATATTTACTGAATATTTTCATACACCAGAAACTTGGAGAATTATTGTAAAAAGTTATCCTCTCATAGGAAAGTTTCCTTAAATGATAAATAGTTGTAGTACTGAATGCCCAGTGACCCACGACACCCCCTTCTATACCTAGTTAAATTATTAACAAAGACTATAACTACAGTACCTGTACGTTGTATTAATTCTTCTGCTTGTATCAATAAATATACTTTATAACTGGCATTATGTCTTAATCATATTGAACCACTTGTACGTATTCATTAGTATGAAATTAATATTGATTGTTCTGCTCTTTATCTGCACTGTGATTAGCAATAAAATATTTTTTGTGTTGTTGTTGTTTTTTGTTGTTGTTGTTGTTGTTATATCATCGGGTATCTAGCTACATCACGGTAGAGGGGGGGCAAGGGGGGTCCCAATAACAGCAAAACAGCAAATTGATTTGGCTTATAACAGATAACAAGGAATTAAAATCGACAAAAACAGATAACAGTGAATCAAATAAGTCGGGTCCTTGACAAGTCCAGTATTTCTTATTACGGGTATAATCCTTTGTAATGAATTCCATTTTCTATGAACATGTTTTTAAAATTATGTATCTAGAATGTGTTTACTACTCAATATATTTTTATAAGCTCGTTTACAGGACGTATTATGGAATACTGTTGTCCGTCTCTCGTCAACATGTCAGAACATTAACTCCACTGAACACTCTTAAACCAAAATTAGGGAATTTGTTTATATCTCTTGACGTGAGCTCCCCTTCGTTTTTTGATAAATTTCAGATTTTAAGTTTCTGCATGAGTAATGGGGTTTTATTCAATAAAAATGGTGGGTGTTTTTTTTCAATTTTCTGATAATATCTCAAAAATCCTTTCACAAATTTGCAAGGAATTTTGGTGAATTGTTTATATCTACTGACATTAGCTCCCTTTCAATTTTAATAAATTAAAGATTTTACGGGGTTTTATTAATTGAAAAGGGGGCCGTTTTCGGACATTAACACAAGAAAGGTTTCAGCAGTTCTCATGAAACTTTGGTGTATTGTTTATATGAATTGACTGAAGCTCCCTTTCAATTTTTATACGCCCGTCTTTTAGACGGGACGTATTATGGTATACCGTTGTCCGTCCGTCGTCCACACTTCAGACAATAACTCAAAAACACTCTCACCAATTTCCATGAAACTTAAGTGAATTGTTTATATCTATTGATGTAAGCTCCATTTCGTTTTTTTTTAATTTCAGATTTTAAGTTTTGGATTTATGGGGCTTTATTCATAAAAAGGGGGGGATTTTCAACACTTCGGACAATAACTCAAAAATGCTTTCACCAAAGTCCTTGAAACTTTGGTGAATTATTTATATCTATTGATGTAAGCTCCCTTTCAATTTTTATAAATTTCAGATTTTAAGTTTTGGATTTATGGGGCTTTATTCATAAAAAAAGGGGGGATTTTCAACACTTCCGACAATAACTCAAAAAGGCTTTCACCAATGTCCATGAAACTTTGGTGAATTGTTTATATCTATTGATGTAAGCTCCCTTTCAATTTTTATAAATTTCAGATTTTACATTTCCGTGTTATGAATTTTTATGCTTAAAAAAGGGGGGATTTTCCAATTTTGGGACATAAACTAACACTTTCACAAAATTTTATGCAACTTTGATAAATTGTTTATATCTATTGACATAAGCTCCCTTTCCATTTTTATAAATTTTAGATTTTACGTTTTCTTAAGTAATGAATTTTTATACTTAAAAAAGGGGGATTTTATGAAACTTTGGTGAATATATTAATGTAACATCCCTTTTGATTTGTATATATATTTCTAGTTGATCATATAAATTCATTTAAAGCATAATAGACAAGTTAAAAGAGCAACGGGCGTATCATGCGCTACAGCGCAGCCCTTTATTATAAATATCTGATATGACATAAAGAAGTTATCGAATATTTCAAAAAGGGTGACAGGCGTACCATGCGCTCATGGCGTAGCTGTTTATATGTTATAGAATACTTTTTTCAGCATTTAATTTTATACAGTTATAGAAACTCACACATGCTTGTAATTTAAATGGTTGTAAGGACTTAGTCCTTACTTTAGATTCTTGTCAGATATTCCTGGCCATATGTTTTCCTTTTTGTCATATTAAGAATTGTTCTGATTTAATATGTTGGTACGGGAAACAAGGAACATTATCCTCATACAAAAAAATAAGATAGTTCTAAATGCATGTTCCAAAATAAAAATGGAATTTAGTACAAAGGATAATCATAAGATATACTGGAATTGTCCTGGACCTCACTTCTGTGATGGGTTTATGTTAATGGAATCCTTCTCCGAATACGGGACCAACGTATTAGTATAGCGGTAGATCCCAATGTCCAATGATCTTCAATTTCTACCGAAAATTTGCTGTAAAAAAATGCTAACATTCACATTTTCAATAACAGTTAACAGCAAATACATTATCACAATAACAGATAACAAAAAAATTAAAAGCCCAATAACAGCTAACAAAGAATAAGACAATAACAGCTAACAGCAAATATATTTTCAGAATAACAGATAACAAAGAATTAAATTGCCCCATAACAGCATAACAGTTAAACCCCTTGCCCCCCCTCACGGTAGGGCTCCGCCTTTTTTTCGTATAATATATTTTTTTCTCTTTCAATATATGTTAAATTTGATTTTTCAGTCTTGTTTTACAAGTGACAAATACTAATTATTTCTTATGGAGAATATCATATAAAAGAGGGACGAAAGATACCAGAGGGATAGTCAAACTCATAAATCGAAAATAAACTGATAACGCCGCCATGGCTAAAAATGAAAAAGACAAAAAGACAAACAATTGAACACATGACACAACATAGAAAACTAAAGAATAAGCAACACGAGCCCCACCAAAAACTTGGGGTGATCTCAGGTGCTCCGGAAGGGTAAGCAGATTCTGCTCCACATGTGTCACCCGTTGTGTTGCTTATGAAAATTATAAGTAACAAATCCGGTAAATAGTTTAATTCGGTAGGTCACATTTATAAAAGGGAAGGGGATTGTAGTTACGACGTAAGGAACATATCCAATATCATTTGTGAAACGGTTATTCCATAACGGTCAACCAACTCGTGATGCCGTCCGTAAAATTTTACGAAGGGATGATTTCAACTTCACCATTTGGAACTCTTGGTTTAATAGCCTCTTTGTGAGCAGCAACCCTCTATCAAGAAATTCATGATAGGAGATGCAATCATGGGAATATCATATCAATTGGGAGATATATACCCCGTATGCAGGTGCTGCTGGAATGTTGCTACTTAGAAATGGAAAGTTCACAATTGGAACTTTTGTCGTAAATTAAGTTTTTTCAACCGACCCTCATTGTCAATTTCTACATGTAAGTCAAGATATGAGGCCGACTTAACTGTATTTGTTGTATCCTTTGTCTCTAGTTTGATGGGATAGATGCGTTCAACATAGTCACCAAATTTTGAATTATTTAGTGAAAGAACGTCATCTATATAGCGGAAAGTAGAGTTAAAGGATATTGCTAACTCCTTATCTTTCTTCCTAAGACGTTCCTGTATGAAGCATCTTAATAATGTCAGTTTCAGAGATTTTTTTTGTTTGAATCAGGACGATCCTTTACAGAGTAGGATTTATCCCTCCCTAAGACAAGATACTTGTATCTACGTTGGACATTCTTTTTTTATGAAACAAAGCAATACCAACTCTTTCAATTTGTCTTTTAGTTTGGAATGTGGAATACCTGTGTAAAGTGTAGAAAAAACAAAAAGTTTTAATACTATTGCAAGACGAAAGAGAGTTAGATTGTGTGTACTCTAAAAGATCTTTGGAACTTTAACTGACAAATCCTTAAGTTTCTAAAATTTGAGTTCCGAGAAACGAGTGTTTTTGTGATCCTCCTTAATTGATTTTAAAAGGATTTTGAGTTTCCCTTTCTTCACACTAAAAGGCAGGTAATATTATAAGCTTTGAACACCACATATGTTGAGCAGAATATTATACCCCCACCGCCCTCTTTTCTCCAAAATATCTACTTCTCGTAATAATTGGACAGCTGTACAGTAGATTTACACTAGCCATAACGCGCAGGGGCAGATCCAGCTATTTAAAAAAAGGGGGGTCCCAACCCAGGACAAAGGGGGGTTTCAACTATATTTCCCCATTCAAATGCCTTGATACTCCAAAATAAAGGGAGGGTTCCAACCCCAGGAACCTTCACCCTGGATCTGCCACTGACGCGTCATTGGTAAACATCGCCGACTTCAGCTAATAAAACATCACACTTCAGTGAAGATCATCGCACTTCATGGTGCGTTGACATCATGATCGTACTTCACTGAGCGTCCCAAAAGCACATCCGAGTGCCACATAGTTACTGACAAATGGACATCATTCACGGTCATTCGTCATAGTTGACGGAAATGTTAAAGGATGAGAAAGTTATTTGATTTTTAAGTATCTATCCTTGTGGTACAATACACACAGTGTATTTTGACAAAAACACTCGTTCTAGCTTTCACCGAAACCCGGATATTTCTAATAACGGATTGGAGATGATAATACTCTAGTTTATATAAATCTGGAACAAGAATGTTATGTGTATTTTTATAAAAAAGAATATTTCTCGCCCTGTAAGTTTTTTGTTTGTTACAGCATGAACGACATATTTGAATGTGAGTAAGTGAGTAAGCAATACCTTGTTTTTAATTTTCATTTCAGAAAATGCTCTCAAAATATTACTCTAACCAAATTGAAATAAATCGAGCGTAAAGTAGCGAGACAGGAGAGAGCACACGTCTGTCTAACTATCTATGGGCTCTACATATTATGAATAATCCATGACAGTCGTTATATATTCCGCTTGCTACGATCACTACATGAAAGAGTGCGCTGTATAATAATGTATATAATAATCCAGTCGCAATATATTCCTCGCACAACGATCACTTACCGTACAAATGCGCTGTATTATTCGAGTTATCAGAAAACTGATTATTAACCCGAATAATTCAGTTGTTATAATTTGTATTCCTTACGGTCACTTAATTGAGGACACTTACTTTAAAAGAGGGCGCTGTATTATTCGAGTTAACGGCAGAAAAGAGAATAATAACATGAGCAAAAGGACGGGTGCAACATGTGGAGCAGGATCTGCTTACCCTTCCGGAGCACCTGAGATCACCACAAGTTTTTGGTGGGGTTCGTGTTGCTTAGTTTTTAATTTTCTATGTTGTGTCTTCTGTACTTTTATTTGTCTGTTTGTCTTTTTAATTTTAAGCCATGGCGTTGTCAGTTTATTTTCTATATATGAGCTTGATTCTCCCCCTGGTATCTTTCGTCCCTCTTTTCTCTCCTCTTTCATCAGTTATATAAAAAAGGAGATGTAGTTTCATGGTCAATGAGACATGCTTTAAAAAAAATAAACTTTAACTACAAATCAATAATTTCAAATTAAATTTTAAGTGTAATCGAAAATAATTAAAGTGAAGGTGCGTCCTTGACAATATTTACATGGATTACTTCCGGGTCCATGTTCCGGATTATAGGGATATCGTGGTTAATATGTATATATTCGGGAAACTTAATAAAATATGTTCTGTTGTGGGAAGTTTCTTTAATACACAATTTTAAAATATTATTATTTCATATCTAAAATGGAAACCAGTACTAACAATTGTTTATGAAAATACTGCGCAAGTCAGGTAAGTAGAAATTAGCTGCGGAACTGTAGTTCTTAGTAATTTTTTCACTATTTGCGGACCATAGATGTATGATCCGCAAAATAAAAAATAAATAAAAAGGACCGTAAGAGTTACGATTCCGCAGCTAGTAGAAATGTAGATAAGATAGAAGATTTAATTTATTTAACGTTGATTTTTTTTCCACGATCAAAATTATACATTTGTGTTTTATTATTTCGCCAGATCACCGTTGAGGTTATCTAATTCATTTATCATCATTAAGGTTATATAATTTATTATCACCATAAAGGCTATCTGATTCATTATCACCATTAAGGACTTAGGTTATCTAATTCATTATCACCATTTAGGTTATCTAATGCATTATCACCATTAAGGCTAATTCATTATCACCATTAAGGTTATCTTAATCATTATCACCATTAAGATTATCTGATTCATTATCACCATTAAGGTTATCTAATTCATTATCACCATTAAGGTTATCTAATTCATTATCACCATTTAGGTTATCTAATGCCTTATCACCATTAAGGCTAATTCATTATCACCATTAAGGTTATCTTAATCATTATCACCATTAAGATTATCTGATTCATTATCACCATTAAGGTTATCTGATTCATTATCACCATTAAGGTTATCTAATTCATTATCACCATTAAGGTTATCTAATTCATTATCACCATTAAAATTATCTAATTCATTATCACCATAAAGGTTATCTGATTCATTATCACCATTAAGGAAGGTTAGCTTAATCATTATCACCATTAAGGTTATCTAAATCATTATCACCATTAAGGTTATCAAATTCATTATCACCATTAAGGTTATCTAATTCATTATCACCATTAAGGTTATCTAATTCATTATCACCATTAAGATTATCTAATTCATTATCACCATAAAGGTTATCTGATTCATTATCACCATTTAGGTTATCTAATTCATTATCACCATTTAGGTTATCTTATTCATTATCACCATTAAGGAGAATTCATTATCACCATAAAGGTTATCTGATTCATTATCACCATTAAGGTTATCTTAATCATTATCACCATTAAGATTATCTAATTCATTATCACCATAAACGTTATCTGATTCATTATCACCATTAAGGTTATCTTAATCATTATCACCATTAAGGTTATCTTAATCATTATCACCATTAAGATTATCTAATTCATTATCACCATAAACGTTATCTGATTCATTATCACCATTAAGGTTATCTGATTCATTATCACCATTAAGATTATCTAATTCGTTATCACCATTAAGGTTATCTCATTCATTCATAGAATTTATAAGGGATTTTACGCCGATCTGGAGTATTGGTGGTTCTCCTGATATAAGAGGGAGTTACAGAAAAGGTAAAGGTAAGGTAACAGGAATTATAAATTTACGTCTGTTATAAAAATCTTTGTAACTTTATTTTCAGTATGTCTTTTTAAAATGTATGACAGAATTTGTAGTACGACCTCACTTGTTAATTCCAGTGGCGGATCCAGATCTTTTCATGTGACTGATATTAGCGTGGCTCGCTCCAGCCTTGCTTTAGTGATTCCCTATATAATCAACCAAATTTTCCCAAAAAACGGGTGGTTCACTCAGCTCCCCCCCCCCCACTGGATCCGCCTATGAATTCTGATTTACACAAAATCGAACGATACAGAATGTGGTATAGGTATTGTTCATTTATTGTTTTTTCCCAAACTTGGAATTAAGTGTATATTCTTGTGAACACTTGCGGTGATAAATATTTCGGATCACTTTGGGTCGATTTCTCCCATATGTAAAACATAAAAATTCACCAATAATGAAACTGCTTCATAGTAAAAAAAAAACCTGACGTGATATTGTTCAAAATCCGAGCTCTTGACTATCGTGTGAGTTGAGAAACGTATACTCCATACTCGAGTGAAGCTTGTTAATATTGCTGCCGATGTGCGAATTTTTTTATGCCCCATTTATGGGCATTTTTCTGGTCTGTACGCGCCCTTTCGTCCGTTCGTTCGTCTTTTTTGGTTGAGGTAGTTTTTGATGCAGTTGAAGTCCAATCAACTTGAAACTTAGTACGCATGTTCCCTATCATATGATCTTTCTAATTTTAATGCCAAATTAGAGTTTTTACACCGCTATCACGTTCCACTAAACATGGAAAATGATAGTGCAGATGGGACAACCGTGTACTGGGGACACATTCTTGTTAAAAAACGAAATCGTCTCGTTTGCCACAGATTATGGTACTGACATGACCGCTGTTGTCAAGTTCGATGTGAATGTCTAGAATTATGACGGAGGAAGCTGTATCTTTGATTTTTTAATCTTGTTCTGGAGTATATTTTAATTGGACCCAATAAAAAAGTTTTGAATGTTTAAACAAAAACCCACATCATTTAATAATTTACAAGTATTTTTTAATCATATGAACTAACTTCTTCGATCTTTGTGTTTTTACAAGAGCCCGAAAAAAGAACGAATCATGAAAATAAGAAAAGGTAGGCCAGGAGAGTGGCATAGTTGGTTCCCATTTGAAAACCAATAACTTGTAGAACGTTCTACCTCCAAATTAAACAAGTGTTGTCAATGGGAAACTCCATCATACTGATCACGCGTTCTTTTGTGTGGCATTTTTTTTTTCTCAGTCTCATTTTAACTCAATATGCAGACTTATATACCCCAAAACAATAAATGTTTACCGTATAGAACCAGTTTGTTTGGAGGAAAGCATTGTGGAATATTTCTTTCAGGCGATATTTCAATTTTTCATGTGGTATGGGGATAATGTGGAAAAATCGAAGATTTTGATAGATTTTATGTTTCTAACAAAAACAAGTTATTTCTTCTGCTTTAATGATCATTAAATACTCATTAATTCTTTTATAAGACACGGTTTGTAGTAATAGGATTAGCATTGAATAGATAATATTGTTTGAAGCTTTATCTGCAGGAACAACAACATATATTTTTCGAGAAGACTTCAGATTTTGCATATCCTATTTGTCTGTAAATATGGACTTAATTCGGATATTTTATACAATATTTTAACTTGTGCAACTAATTTTTAAACAAACTAAAAAATGTTAGAAAAAATCTAAACCTGACTTTATTAATCAGGTGCGGATTTAAAATAAAAAGCCAAGATTTTTATCCATTAAACTATGGAAGATGACAACATGTGTATTTATTCATGACTCAAATCTATGCACTGTATTGCGGTTCTTCATCTCCGTGCAAGTACGCCTTCAATACGGAGCAGAATTAACACCTATAATAACAAGTTCAAAATATCCTTATCAGCTTTAGTTAATGTGTTGCTAGGTGTTAACAACGCTACCTCTTGTATCGACGATTTACACTGGTGATGGATAACACCAACATAGTACAAAGAAAAAGAAAACAACAAACAATAGCACTTTGTGTGCTGACATGAATTATCATTGATATTGTATATATTTATAAATTAACTGTTTACAAAATTTTGAATTTTTGAAATACTAAGGCTTTTCTACCTCATGCATAGATTACCTTAGCTGGATTTGGCAAAACTTTTAGGAATTTTGGTCCTCAATGCTCTTCAACTTCGTACTTTATTTGGCCTTTTTAACCTTTTTGGATTCGAGCGTCACTGATGAGTCTTTTGTAGACGAAACGCGCGTCTGGCGTATACACAAAATTTAGTCCTGGTATCTATGATGAGTTTATTTCAGTGCTACTATAGTGTATATTAATAACTGTGTTTCGTAGAACTAGAAGTAGATGTGTACAAAATCAAGCTTTAATTAAGTTCAGGCGCGGATCCAGCCATTTTAAAAAAGGGGGGGTCCCAACCCAGAGTAAAAGGGGGGGTCCAACTATATGCTCCCATTCAAATGCATTGATCGGCCAAAAAAAGGGGGGTTAGACCCCCCCCCGGAACCCCCCTGGATCCGCCACTGAAGTTCCATATAAATGAGAAGTTAAAAGATGTATAAAAAATTTTCCCCTTCATTTATTTATTTATCTATCTATCTATTTATTTATTTATTTATTTATTCGTCCATTTTCCTATTCATGTATCGACGTATTAAACTCTTTCAGTACAGAAATCAGTTTTGATATGGTTGACCGATTCAGCAATCAACTAGCACAGAGTTCCGTCCACAGAGCAAAAACAGTTATTATAGGAGATTTCAACGTTGGCAAGACTTCCGTTGCCCTACGATTCACGCGGGATCAGTTCAAAGAAAAGTACCAGAGCACTATTGCAGGTAAGGTCATAAACAAACAAATGCTCGCCTTTCTTTCTTAGAAATGATTTTGAAAGCGTACATCAAATATATTGCATCTTTATCTTAAATCTGATTAATCATTTTTATTCAAACAAATTAACATAGGACATGTTTTAACCGACTATAAATGAACATAACCAAATAAAAGGGGTTTGATTTTACATTCTTAAGGATAAAAGTCTATTATACCCTTGCGGTTGGCAATCTTTAATGCAATGGGTGTGTTGAAGGTATATGATGAAATGACAAGTGTAGTCTTCTTTGTGAAAAAAAATCGTTAAATTGTTAATTCGGGGCCTTTTATAGCTGACTATGCGTTATGGGCTTTGCTCATTGTTGAAGGATGTACGGCGACCTATAGTTGTTAATTTTGTGTCATTTTGGTCTCTTGTGGAGAGTTGTCTCATTGGCAATCATACCACATCTTCTTTTTTATATTTTCTTCATGATATCGGTTGTTGCCGAATGAACAGGGTTGAGTTCAATATCGTAGCAGCTACGTAGTGCTACGTAGATTTTGACTATTGAACGTGTAGCTATAGACTAGTTGTTACATAGATATTGATAGCAGCTACGTAGCTGCTACGATATTGAACTCAACCCTGTTAATATATCACATTAACGATAATCAATAAACAAACAATCGATGCATTTTCAGCTAGTTTCTTCGCAAATTCCCTCGATTTCAATGGAGAGAAGATAGCGTTCCAGATTTGGGACACCGCCGGTCAGGAACGATACCGAAGTCTTATACCAATGTACCTCCGTGGATCCGAGGCTGCCATTATTGTGTATGATATCACATCAAAGGTAAGCTTTCATCAATCCTTAGGTGAATCCGGCGCTACGAATTCAAAGGAAATAAAATTGAGAATGGAAATGGGGAATGTGTCAAAAAGACAACAACCCGACCATAGAAGAACAGACAACAGCAGAAGGTCACCAACAGGTCTTCAATGCAGCGAAAAATTCCCGCACCTGGAGGCGTCCTTCAGCTGGCCCCTAAACAATATATATATAATAGTTCAGTGATAATGAACGCCATACTAAACTCCAAATTGTACACAAGAAACTAAAATTAAAAATAATACAAGACTAACAAAGGCCAGAGGCTCCTGACTTGGAACAGACGCAACAATGCGGTTAAACATGTTTATGAGATCTCAACCCTCCCCCTATACCTCTAGCCAATGTAGAAAAGAAAACGCATAACAATACGCACATTAAAATTCAGTTCAAGAGAAGTCCGAGTCTGATGTCAGAAGGTGTAACCAAAGAAAATAAACAAAATGACAATAATACACAGTGATTTTCCAACCCTCATTTTGGGGCCGAATTTCGGCCCCATTCCCAAAGAGAAATATGCTCTTTTTTTCCCAATTTTCAGCTCTAAAATTCCCAATCGTATATGGACATCGTCGCGAGATTTTGTTATTGTCGTATCTCCGTATCGTGTATTATTTTGTTGACAAATCTCTGAGCGTTCGGGGTATTTCGGGAGTTATCATTATCGTTCACTTAAGACGATGATTGGTTTGCAATCTTTTTTGGATTGCATTGCAATCTATGATATTCTGGTCACGTTTGCGCTTGAAACATCCGAATGAATAATTCAATGACAAAGCAAAAAAATGAGACATAATGTAAACAAAATGAACGTAGATCATGTCTCATAAAATTTTTTCCAAATATTACACAAAGAAGCTAAAGGCGGCGGACGGTAGTAAATGCCGGAAGCTGGAAGCTTTTGGATTCAAAAAGTCGTTTCTACTTCCTTCTGATGAAACAAGTGAAAGAAGGAAAAGACCGACTCTCAGATACAGAACTGGAACAACTAGTTGACATGTTTAAAAATAAACATGAAGGAAAACTTGGAATTTTAAATAAAACTAAAAAATAAATGCTTCAGATTTCAAATGTGTCTTTTTAGAATTTCTATAGATTCTCATAATTATAAATAGAATCAGAACGGAAAGGTTGAATTTTACCTTTCAAGAGTAAAGTTACAAAGCTTGCGTGCATGCAAATGTGTCCTCAGACACATTCAACTTTTATTTTTAATCCTTTTCCTTAAAAAGATAGCTTATTTTGTAGGCAATTCATGCAGTTAATCCTTCTCAGAATGCAGGATTTTGCACCTAATTTTCAAAATTTTCTTGGGGGAGCATGCCCCCAAACCCCCTAGCGAGGCGCACACGCCTTACGCCGTGTGCCCGCCGTCGTAAAGACCAATCATATTTTTCCCAAACCATAATTTTTTTCCCAATTGCATGGGCCCCAGGACCCTTCCCCTAAACACCAGGAAAATCACTGATACATAAATAACAACAGACTACTTGCAGTTAACTGACATGCCAGCTCCAGACTTCAATTGAACTGATTGAAAGATTATGTCTTCATCATATGAATATCAGGTACAATCCTTCCCGTAAGGGGTGTAGTATCATACCATCATAACATATATGAGAAGAACATAACCCGTGTCATGCCAACATCTGGTTTTTAAATGAATGTGTTTAGTTCCGATGCAAAGACCCTATAAGTGAATCAATATTAACGCCAAAATATGCAATCTTTAATGACCTGACAACAGAAAGTCTAGATTTTAAAACTTCAGAAGTACGGCGAGGTTTACCGAGTTTTAGTTTTTTATATTTCAGAATTGAATTATTATAAATTAGGCCGTTAGTTTTTTCTCGTTTAATTGTTTTACATTTTTCTTGTCGGTGTCCTTTTATAGTCGACTTTACGGTATGGGGTTTTTTCATGTTGAAATCCGTACGGTTGCCTACACAAATTTGTCAATAAAAACTAATTAATATGTAAAAGAACAGAGTTCCAACGTCCCCCGCGTAGCATATATTTTATCTAGCCAAGGTACAAGGGCAATAACTAAAAAAAAAGCTAAAATATCGTAGTAGAGAAACCAAACTTCAAAGCAAATGCATTTGTAATTTACATTATAATTGATATTTACAACTATTTTACACATTATGTTTGATCATCACTTAATTATTCTAAGCGGGTCTCATTGGGGTCTAAGCGTGACGCGGGATTGCTGATTTTTTGTAAGCGTGACACGTGAAAGTCAAATTATTGTGCCGTGAAAACAGGAAATGAAGTCAAGCGAGACACGGGAAATTACAAAAAATGAGACTTGCTCACGTACATAGTGTAAGCGGGATACGAGAATCTGACAAACCAGTAAACGGGATCCGGGATCAGAACCACCCCCCCCCCCCCCCCCCCCCCCAATGAGTTCCCAATCTTAAAAGTGTCTTTGTCATATTGCTGATATAAACCTCTGATATAAGTTTCATAAAATTCTGGCAATACTGAATTGACATATGAGAGCATTCATTATCAATGCAATTAGTCATGTCATCAAAACATACAAGAATAACGGATAAAAAAACACACAAGAAAATATAAAATAGGAAAAGATAAAGATGAAAGAGATTATAGTGGTACTAACATATAAGAAATAAAACAAAACAATGGATTGTGTATAAGTTTCATAACACTTGATTGAGGCAAACTATAACTGGAGAACAGAAAACATTTTGTTGACGTACATGTACGTACGGACGTACGGACAGACGGACATTCAAAGGGTTAAACTAAATGACCCCTCCGCTAGCGAATAGGCAGTGAAGGACCCTCATGAACTCTACGGTTAACTGTGTTGTTCCTTTTATTTAAAAACGTTGAATTATGGACAACAAGAATGTGTCCATAGTACACGGATGCCCCATCCGCAATATCATTTTCTATGTTCAGTGGACTGTGAAAATGGGGTAAAATCTCTAATTTGGCATTAAGATCAGAAAGATCATATCATAGGACACATGCATGTTTACTAAGTTTTAAGTTGATTGGACTTCAACTTCATCAAAAACTACCTCGACCAAAAACTTTTACCTGAAGCGGGACAGACGGACGGACGAACGGACACACAGACCAGAAAACATAATGCCAATAAATGAACTCGTTCACGTGACATATCGTAGAAACGATTAATGATAACATAACGAAATTTCAATAGTATTATTTGACGCAGTGTAACTGTAATTAACAATAGAAAGTTGTAAAGACTTACAGCTAATTTCCTACAGCGTGTAGAGTAAAACATTGGTAGACTGGTTTGCCTTGTTTGTATAAACGTTTACCCAAGCTTTGTACTCAAGATTGACATCTTCAAAAAAATAAATATAGGCAAACTTAAACCTGTAAATATTAGTTAAATTCAATTGGACGTTATCTAAATTACTGTTGTACAATATACAAACAAAGCAAGCTAGCTTACCAAAGTCTTGCTGTACATGTATTAGGAAATGAGCTGTAATTAATCCATGCTTTTATTTATAGGCGTCATTTAAAGGTGTGCATTTCTGGCTTGGTTTCTTACGAGACAACGGACCACAGGGACTAAAAATAGCAATTATTGGCAATAAACTAGACCTCGAAGCAAGTCGGGAAGTTTCAGAAAAGGTTAGAAAATAATATGATAATTTCAGCACTGCGGATTGACAATGTAATGGTGGATCCGAATGCGCATGTTAAGAAAACGTAAAATATAAAGTAAAACGGACACATGCTGATTTGTTATAGCATTAAGTTAACATAATTTTCCTAAGATTTTAATAGGATAAACGAGACACTAAATATTCAATATTTATACTCCATGATATTATTATTATGTGTATTAACTAACTTGATTGGTTTAGAAGGAGTCACAGGTTCAACTATATTTTTAAAGATAGAATGAAAACAGCAGATAGAAAAATGATTATATTGCAAAATTATTTTTTAGAAGAAGATAGCTGTAAAGTGAAGATTAGGTATGATTGCCATTGAGACAACTCTTCACAAAGAACCACATAACACAGAAATTAACAACTAGGTCACCGTACTGCCTTAAACAATGAGCAAAGCCCATACCGCATAGTCAGCTATAAAAGGCCCTGACTGACAAATGTATGTGAAACAATTCAAACGAGAAATGAAAACAAACGGCCTAATTCATGAACAAAATAATGAAAGAAATGCAAATATGTTACACAGCAACAAACGACAACCACTGAATTACAGGCTCCTGACTTAGGACAGGCATATACAGAATGTGGCGGGATGGTGCCCCCACCCCCCCCCCCCCCTTTAATCTGTGACAAGGGTGTCACAGTACAACATTAGAACAATCTATAAAAAAAAGTATAACTCATCATATGGATACAAATAGAAATACATCTAACAAAAACACAGAGTTCATGGACGTGGACGGATACTTATACATCTCCACAACAAAAAGACACTAAGTACAGATCTGAGAGTACTAGCAGTTACTGACAGCTAGTTAAAAGCCAATAACAACTAATACAAAACTATATATCCAAAAACTAAGTTATCAATCAGTACACATCAAGCATCTGATGGAATTAGTGTAATGGCGTCAGAGAGAAACATGACCTTGTGCTTTATTTCCAGGAAGTTGAAAGTTTTTGTGATGAAGAGAAGATTTATTTCATGGAAGTATCAGCCAAAACAGGAGATAATGTTCAAAGGTTGTTTACGGATATTGGTAAGTGCGTGGAATTAACTATAAAAGGGTCTGGACAACGGGGTCCACAGGCGGATCAAGGGTGTCTTTTACGTACAAGATATTTGGCTCTCTCTTAACACGGGCCACTCAGCCATGTATCGTCCCCTTCCGACGGACTATCATCGTTTCCGCAAGACCATACTCGCTAATGGTGTCAAGGGAGAGCCGAAAATTCATTCCCAGAAATTTTCATCCCGGAACGGAAATCGAACCAGAAACCTTTGTGTTAGTAGTCCGATGCACTAACCACTACACAACGGCTCTCTAATCAACCATTTTTTTTTGCACAAAAGGAGGGACCAGAACCCCCTTGATCCGCCTGTGGACCCGCGTTCGTTTTTTTTCCGACAATTTCCGTTATTGACTTCCCGACTTTTACTAAATCATCATAATGATAAAACCACTGAACATAAAGTTGAACGAACCGAATATAATACCAATGCTTTTACTGAACATAATGAATAATCTACTGAATATAAAGAAAGCGGGACTACTGAAGGTATTACATAATGTACTGCAAATAATATTGAATCTACTGAACATAAGTGTCGAAAGTACTGAACATAATGAAAAATGTACTGAATATAACGTCAGAAGTACCGAACATAATTTAAATACCACTGCATATAATAATGAAACTACTGAACATAATAACCAAAGCACCGAACATAATGTCAAAACTACTGAACATAATGTAATAACTACTGAACATTATATACATACTACTGAACATAATGCATAAAGCACCGAACATATTAAACAATCAACATCAGAAGACAGTCATGGCGTTCCTTACTTGTAGATTTCGAAAATGAGCAGACTAATGCCGCTACAAGGCAGCAATTGCACCCGCAAAGTGAAAAGAGATTAATATAAGTTACAATAACTTGCTTCCCAATCCGCTATAGATAATTATGTTTAAAAAAAATATACAGTGTATGTACAGGAAATCGCTGAAGCGGGCCTCTCTGAAGGGGCAGTCATAGGGCCCCTTATGATAAAAAAAATATCATTCCGCCACTGAGGTCGGAGTAGGGGTTACAGTATGATTTGTTCACGGAGTAAAGATGTAGCTTTCAGTGATATATAAAAGAAGTTCATTGAAAATTGTGGCAGCAATCCAACAAACAAATAACAAAACACATCTTGGGATCAACATAAGTAACAACAATAGACAGAACCATGTCTATATAATCTATATCAATTATTGCATAAATGTGTTTACGCGCTAACTTTTACATAGTAAATTTAAATGTTATACAAAATTTACCTTCATGTGTAACGTTTAGAGAGAAATTTGGTATTCATTCTTATATTGTAAAAATCAGCTGCAAGTCACAATATGAAGCTTTTGTTGGTGAACACAGCCAGCGAACGAGCCCAAAGTTTTTTAAAAGGCATAATTTATATTATGTCGAGCAGTTGATATTTTACAGTATAAATATGTAGACAAAACATATAACCGATTCCTTTTTCAACTGATTTTTATAGTTCGTTCTTGTGTTGTACTGTTATATCACTGTCACAGGTTAGGGGGAGGGTTGGTATCCCGTTTACATGTTTACCCCCGCCACATTATGTATGTATGTGCCTGTCCTAAGTCAGGAGCCTGTAATTCAGTTAATGTTAATGTGTTACATATTTGTTTTTTCGTTCATTTTTTTTATATAAATAAGGCCGTTAGTTTTCTCGTTTAAATTGTTTTACATTGTCATTTCGGGGACTTTTATAGCTTACTATGCGGTATGGGATTGGCTCATTAATGAAGGCCGTACGGTGACCTATAGTTGTTAATTTTTGTCATTTTGGGATCTTGTGGACAGTTGTCTCATTGGCAATCATACCACATCTTCTTTTTTATAATTAGCGGATTGTATCTGCGTATTTTGCATGATAGCAAAAAGTGTTAACTTTCAATTATTTCACCAGCAAACCAAAAGAAGACTTGATATGTCCTGGTCAAACTTATTTAGGCTGGCCAACGTATTGGACGTCACAATTCCGTGATATGATATTATAGTAAGAGCTAAGCAGAGGGATAGTCAGTTGGACGACCGATAAGTTAATATGTAAAATATCGATATACAGACAACCAGATGCACGATTTATCGGGTTGTATTTGCGTATTTTGCGTCATAAAACAAGTATTTTTTTCGTTCTTGTGTTGTACTGTTATACCACTGTCCCAGGTTAGGGGGAGGGTTGGTATCCCGTTTACATGTTTACCCCCGCCACATTATGTATGTATGTACCTGTCCTAAGTCAGGAGCCTGTAATTCATTATCAGCTAACAGGAAGATAATAAATAAATTATTAACTTGAAAAGTTGGGTCAAACTTATCAACAGTTTTCTCGTTTGAATTGTTTTACAGTGTCTTATCGGGGCCTTTTATAGCTGACTATGCGACATGGGTTTTGCTCATTGTTGAAGGCCGTACGGTGACCTATAGTTGTTAATATCGTGTGCCCTTTATGAACTTTTTGAATACATGAATCAATTATTTTCTTTTTCAGCCAAGTCGATATTGTCCGGTGATAAAACGCAGCGACGATCTATACTACGTCAGAGCTCTATAAAAATAGACACTAGTACCCATAAACATAAACACAGATGTTGTCATCGTGGAGAATACACTGTTCAGAAAGAGTAACATAAAAAAGATCATGATTGAACATTTAATAAACTAAACACAACGTTCGAAACAATGTGAATTCAGCCAATGACATGACATCTTTTTTCACTTTGAACAATGATATACCCAAAACATCCTTCTTAAACGAAATTCTGTATATACAACTCGTCTATCTAAACATCAACCCAACAATGTTGATGTTAGAGTAGGCATTAACCCTCTGAGTCCCAAGCAGACATATGTGTCCACCACCGACCGAGTCCCACTATGTCCGTTTCAGATTTGCGTTTTCTTTAGTATTCAAAATCTATGTAAATAATGGATCAAATTCGATAAATAAACACTGATTTCAAAGCTTATAAATGCACAGAAGTATTTATGCTACAGATCCTATACAATACGGTGATTAGATGCACTTTTATGGCCCTTTGTATTTAGAAATTTCTCAGTTGATAACTTGTAACGTTAATATTTTGCTTTTGAAAAGTGTAGAGAAAATAAAATAATTAGTGTATATTTGTCGCTAAGGGAGTTACCAATTTGATTTTTATGGGGGGGGGGGGGGGGGGGAAATTTGAAAAAAATAGGCAGGACAGGAGTTTTGAGTAAAAAAAAAAGGCAGGATGTGACACTTGCAAAAAAAAAAAGTCAGGACGACAATTCAGGTAAAAAAAGTCAGGTTAAACTAAAAAAAAAAAAAAAAAAAGGCAGGACCGATTAGAGTGAAAAATAAAAAGGCAGGACAGACATTACAGCTAAAAAAAAAATGCAGGACAAAATTTTTCATCCTAGCCCCTCCCCCCCCCCCCCCTATAAAAATCAAATGATAGCCCCCTAAAACATGATAAGTTATATAACATATTTATTTATAAACTGTGTCTTATTTGCAGGAATAATATTGAATGTGGAATGGATAAATTAACACCGTTTTTTTGGCTCAAGAAAATAAAATGTTTGATAACCATTTCAAATTGGCACATAATGTTTAAAAATGCATGATCATGCATCGGGTCAAGAAATATAAATGAAAAACATAAAGATTTTTTATCATTTGACGTCACAATTACGTCATAATATGTACTGTTTTCACAAAAAAGATGAAAAAATACAGAATTTATGCAGTTTTCTGTCTTTATTTCCGTTGTGGAAACATCCTGCACAGCCCAGAAACAACAAAATAATTTAATAGAAGATTTATTATTAAACTATTGGTATAATTTCACCAAATATAAAGTTGTTTCTTGGGTGCGCACATACTTTTTTAATCTAAAATATACTTTGGATACCGCGCTGAAGTACGTCCATTATTCATAGTTCATTTAAAATTTGATGAAAAATTAAAATTGAGAATGGAAATGGGGAATGTGTAAAAGAGACAACAACCCGACCAAATAAAAAACAACAGCAGATGGTCACCAACAGGTCTTCAATGTAGCGAGAAATTCCCGCACCCGGAGGCGTCCTTCAGCTGGCCCCTAAACAAATATATTTCAGCAACAAGGAATATATCATGAAATTTAACATAATATGCAAATAAAGTCATGATTTGTTGCCATGGTAACTTGTTTGATGTCAAATTTGTTTTGTTTTTCGTACCTTATACCTTAGTCAAGTTTTCAGTTATTTAAGAATATATGTATGATAACTTTTAAATTTGCAGTAATTTTTGGGCCAAATAAGGGCCTTATTGCCCCATCTCCTTTGCTTTAGCATTTTTTTTGTTCGTTCTTCACCGGGATTTGAACCCGTGCTAATGAGATATCGTGATACCAAATCGCCTGCACTGTATCCGACGCGCTAGACTACTCAACCACTCAACCACCTTGTCTTCACAAACAATAAAGCTTTCGGTGGACGGGTGTTACCTTTCCTCGTCACCGAAAGCTTTATAATGTGAAGCCAAGGTGGTTGAGTGGTCTATCACGTCTGAAACAGTGCAGGCGATTTGGTGTCACGATATCTCAGTAGCATGAGTTCGAATCCCGGTGAGGGAAGCCAGAAAATTTGCATTTACAGATCTAACATTGTTTGGTTGATGTTTAGACGAGTTGTATATACAGAATGTACACAGCCATGTATCACCATCACTGCTGGTGGTCCTACGGATAAATCTGTTGTAGAGTCGTCACTGATTCAGACGTACATATATACGTACTTATGAATATAATTATTTTCTGTGACTGTATATTACATTAATTTGTAGGATCCTTTACTATAGATAATTTAGCTGATCTGTAACAATAACATCTTCATGCCTTATATATCATGTACTGTAGTACGCCGCTAGATTAAAACTGACGTGGAAAGGTAACACATGCCCACCGAAAGCTCTTTTTTTGAGAGCCCAGGTGGTCGTGTGGTCTAGCGGGACGGCTGCAGTGCAGGCGATTTGGTGTCACGATATCACAGTAGCATGGGTTCGAATCCCGGCGAGGGAAGAACCAAAAATTTGCGAAAGCAAATTTACAGATCTAACATTGTTGGGTTGATGTTTAGACGAGTTGTATATATATATATATATATATATATATATCATACCATAGTGGTTACGACGATTCAGTTACAAGGAACTGACTCGCTGCCTGACACGGAGGCATAGAAATTTCAACTTTTTTTGCCAACAACAACAAAATGATAATAAAACATAAAGGAGTAGGTCCGGTAAGGACCGATTTTGGCCTCAAATTTCAGTTTCATCTGACGACAGGTTTTGACCACTTTTTAAACACTTAAGTGTCTATTTCATATGATGCAATTAATTTATGTGAAAGATTTTAACTTATTTAGTCATTAAAAACGATCCGATTCAGGCTCAAATATGAGAAATCTACCAAATATGCGAAAAAAATGTCACTTTTCAGATGGTTTTTGTCAAAAACGAAAGTGGCCGCATCCGTGTTCATCCACAACCTTTATATATGTTATGTATTATCATCAAATACAACTTACATTTCAATATTTTGGATGAACACGAATGCGGCCACTTTCGTTTTACACGGAAACCGTCTAAAATTTAACTAAAATGCTGGAATTGTGAAGATTTCAGTAATTTAGCATGAATTAATGGTGCTAGTTCTCAATATATGTGCATTGTATTGTCAAAAAGAGCCCATATTTATGTAACAGAACCTTTCTACTATCCAATAAATGACTAAAAGTTTACATTTTAACAATTTTGTAAAAGTGCTATATTTTGGGGCTAAATACTGGACCTACTCCTTTTTATTCAGTAATTTTTATGAAAATTCATGAAAGATGAACAAATAGAACAAGTCAAAATTTAGCAAAGATTTTTTAAAGTACATTATTTCATGTCTATCTTGTTTTCTAACATATTCGCCCGGTAACTGACTATCGTTCTATTTCTTGACACGGTCCCATGTCTTTTCTAAATACACATACAAGAAGGCAGCAAAACTAGAATACACTAATATGTGGTCTCTCCACCTATCATAGCTATTTTTATCTAACAAATCATTTTGAATAGCCATGTCCATAAGATGTCTCTTGGTGCATACTTTTTCACACGATTCATAGGCATTTTTCATGTCGTCCGAATCGATATTTTCGACCGGTACCAAATCACTCGAATACTTTTTCAAAAACTTCTTAGTTACACCATCGACAATCTCACAAAATTTTTCTGGTGTTATCTTGCTTCCGTTTTCCTTCAAATATCCTCCTTGCACCTTGATGTTTGTTGGTAGGTCTAACAGCTGCAAGGCCTCTACTGACTGTAAAAATAACTCTTGGTCTTTATGGTAAGCCTTTTTCAAATCATTGTCAAACCGTGTAACCCCTTGTTTATTTGATGTATCAGTCTTTACTTTGCTTGGACAATCTGATTCGTTAGGAATTATGCCTTTCGCAAGCAATAATTTTGTAGAGGATCTTCTTTTATCAAGTTTGCCTTCGCCTGTAACATTTTGTCGTAAAACTGTTTGTTTTTTTATGTCTTGTATAACTTCAATATTTGGTTCGTCCAAAAAGCATCTCACTTTTGAAATCAGCAAATTTTCAACTTCATGTGGCTCTAAACCAAATTTCATCAACTTTGGATTATCTGAAAAGAGTAACATGTTTGTTTGATAGCCGTGTACTTTAGCACTTGCATTTACAACACAAACTATGAACGCAGCCATTTTTATTTTATATGGCAAAATCAAAAGCTCAAACACTTCAAACGAATGGATAACAACTGTCATATTCCTGACTAGGAACATGCATTTTCTTATTTAGAAAATGGTGAATTAAACCTGGTTTTAAAGCTAGCTAAACCTCTCATTTGCATGACGATCGCATGAAACATCCGTTCCGTCATTCTCCAGTCCTGTTGTTTATTACAAGACGTATTAACCGATATAAGGATAAATCGCATTCGATGATGCATTAATGAGAAAATAACTACACAGGTGTGCTTTCAATATTGTCGCCGCTACGAAGTGAGGACTACTGATCGTTTATCTAATATAGCCTAGCAACTAAATAGATATAGATGGCCCGAACAATTCATGCTGCCTAGATAATCCAAAATGGCATCGGATTGATGAATGACTCTTCATATACATGTATATATTATCAGAGGCGGATTAAGAGGGGGGCCTAGGGGCCCCAGCCCCCCCTTTTTTTGTGGGAAAAATTTGGTTGATTATATAGTGAATCACTGGAGCATGACCGGAGCGGGTCCCCTCTTAGGCAGTTAGGCAGTTAGTGGGCCCCACTTATGAAAATTTCTGGATCCGCCACTGTTAATATAAACAAGTTTAAATATATATAGATAGGCCATAGCAGCTACGTCAAGGAATTGTATAACTACGCCCATTGGAACTTGTGTTGTTAGATCTGAAAGCTTGTGTTGTGAGATTTGGAAGCTTGTGTTGTGAGCTCGAGATTTGGAAGTGTTGTGAGATTTGGAAACTTGTTGTGAGGTCTAAAAGATGTATCCAGCATGACAACATTTATACTGTTCTGAAACGTTGGATCACAAAAGACGAATGGTTAATATTGTAGAATTAGATATGTTTGACACTGCCGGTCTTTCAAATTATTTTGACATTCGTAAAACCCAAAGTTATCATTGATAATATTTCAACTTTATCATCAAACACCATTGATTTAATTGTTTTTTTTTAACACTAACATTTTGTTTCCCTAATAGGGAAACTATGAAAGAGAACCCCAACCCTCGAATATCGCAGAAAATGGAGTCTATAAGGAAATGACAACTTATTGTCATATAGTTTAGTTCTCAACCCTTATAAATATATTCCATTCACTTGTTATCGACGAAAGCAGCGTATGACACGTGAACTATATGCATCAATGTGTCACACGTATAAATAACAAAATCTTAACAACTATTTTGTGATAAAATTGAGAATGGAAATGGGGAAAAGTCAAAGAGACAACAAAGCAGACAACAGCCGAAAAACACTAATAGGTCTTCAATGCAGGATTGGCCTCAGCTGGCCCCTAAATAAAAATGTGACAGAACAAAGAATTACAGAATATATATATACATGATATATATGTAAATATATTTAAAGGATTACAGAGTAAAAAATGAATCTTACCAGCCAAATTAAGGGATTTAACCCCAGGTATCACATTTTCTTTTTCTATTGTACTGCCCTGTAAAATAAATAAACTGCATTTAAACAATCAGAATATTTAGACATTTGGATATTTTTTTGTATTTGTCATTTGTCAAAATCTAGTTTAATTTGGTAATTATATTGTGGCTGACATGGACCGTGTGCAAGACCATATTCTAGACGTATTCTCCTTACAGTGAAAGCTATATATTCTTCCTTCATGCATGTAATATCGGCCACAGAATGTAAGATGCATATGTAGTCATCATTAATCAATATTAAAGAATAGACTCCCCTCGAGTTTTCATGAGTATCGAATCTATTATGTTTGTTTCATATAAAATTTATATATTCAAAAAATGCAAATGGAGAAACTGACTTTCCATCATTCAGATCTTATAAAAAAAGTAAAACTATTTCCAAAAAAAATTACATGTTAAACTAGTATTTAGATTCAAAGAAAAATTCCAACGAATTTATCGAAACAATAAGCTTTTTCAACTGAATATTTGGCATTGTACAAGAAGAGGAATGTGATCAGTGCACACGTGACAACAATCTTGAAACATATATACTGGGTAATAACAAAATAACAAATAAACAGGGTTTTGTATATCTTCCCTTCATCTTGACAGTTTTCCACTCTTGCAATATACTTTTTTAATTGAAAGTATTTGATGTGTAACATACAACTGCAAATATTTCATGCGTATTTAGAACAAAAACAAGCATACTTAACTTGTATGGGACGAGAGGAGTCCAAAAAGGGGGGGGGGGGGGGCAACCATACAAGAAGCTGCAGACCCAGCGAACCGAAACCCGAACAAGACAGGCGCACTTATTACACTTGTATAACATCAAGACTGAGGACACATAAAAGAACCACAGAACTGAAGAAAAAACTAAAGCTTGAACAGTCGGAACTCTCATAAAACCAAGAGTGATAACAGGTATATATGTCGGAAGGTAAGCATATCCTGTTCCGTATGCGGCACCCGTCATATTGCTCAAGCATCAAAGCTCATAACGATTCCACACAATGTGGAACCATTGGATCCCAATCCCAAGCTTCCGCCTGGCTACATCAACTTCACAGTACAATCTATTTAAAATATTGAACTCTGATTTCGTTATACACCATAAGCTCATATTGAGTATAACGAAATCAGAGTTTTATATTTCAAAAAGATTGACATTTTACGTTAGCATCGTCATTACCTTCCCTGTAACTGTATCATATGCTCTTAATTTTTGTCCTGAAATACTAGTACATGGAATATTTGCCACTAAGCGTGTACGCAAAAAAAAAAAAAAAACAAACAATGGACCAATCATTCAATGTAAATCTGTACAATATTCCATTGTTCTTTTCTCAAATAAGTCTACAACAGCAAGTTTTAACATTGAAATTCCATTGTAATGCACATACCCCATATTGGGAAATTATTGCTAAATTCCTTAAGCCAAAATCCACTAGGTCACTGAGTGGAACACATTTAGGGGAACTAGTCATGCACCGTTTATGATAATAAAAATCACCGTAAAACTAGAATTAAGATTTGTACGTTTTTTCTTAACAATAATACGGTGATCATTTCTGGTAAAATTGGCAGGCGGACGGGGGAATCGGTCGGTCGGCACAAGCGTTTCTGCTAATATTGTAAACCGTTCAAACATTGTTGGATTACCGATGCAAAGTTTGATATTGACGATTTATCCGGATTTGCTGTAGTTTGACAGTCTCCTGCATGTAATAAAGGAATTAATAAAAAAAAAAAACGCTGATGTTATAATGATTTATTTGGTTAGCATTGATAATTTTCGAAACGTGCCAAAAATTAGAGATAAGGCATGTTTTCAAACGTATGTATATATGATTGATGAGGTTAAAAAAAAATTTCAGGTGACTGTTGCCCAGAACAGAGGTTAAATCGAAAGAATTTGTACATGTGACATATCTCTTCGTCTTTTTTCAATAATGCATTTTTGGGGGAACTAATAATTGTCCGTGTATATAACTTCCAAAAAATGGCAGATGCTGTTACCTTCAAAGGGAATAAACATCAACAGAATAAATAAACGAATAACCAATTTCTGGTTAATGCTCGCTATAGCACGGACACAGTTATGCTTACCAATAAGCTACATGTACTTTCTTGTTGGTTTTTAGACTGAATATTTTGCCTTGGTTCTTCCACAACTCTGGATTCAATTATGGCTTTTGCACTATTTCCGACATCTCCAGCCGCATTAATATCTATATTAGCATCATCGCCTTCTGTCTGGTGAAAATAATACAAAAATAAGTGTTTATTATATTTCATTTTGTTTTCGACTTAAACAATCTTTTTTATATAACAAGTAACTTAAGGATGTACATAGATGAAATAAAAAAAAATAATAAGGAAATAAAAATTGATTTTATAAGGCGGAAGAACATAGTATTTGACACAACTTTTTGGAATTTTTGGTCATCAATTCTCTTCAACTTTGTACTTGTTTGGCTTTCTAACTATTTTGATCTGAGCGTCACTGATTAGTCTTATGTAGACTCAGAAAAAAAACATACCCCCCTTTTTTTAAGTTAAATGGTTGCTCCCTAATTGTGGACCTCTGTAAGTTTTTCTGTATATTGTCAATATTGACGAAGCTCCATAATGATATTTTTCTGGACCCCTCTCACATTGTGACGTCGCTGATAATGCCTGCTCTCGTCTCAAAGCCGTGATAAGAGAATTACGGAGCTACTGAGCAGGGTGATATAGGCGTAGGGAAGGACGATAAACATATGACTCTGAACCGCGATTACGCCGAGGTGGGGCCATAAAAAAGAATAGGTTTGTTTGCCCAAACCCTACCTACCCAGAAAAAAGCTGCCTACTCAAATTCTTTTATTGTCCTGATTTGAAGAAGTTTTTTTTTAATCAGATAGGCATGAAGACTAATGAACATCTGATACTTCAATTTCTTTAAAAAAAGAAAAAAAAAGAAAATGCCTACCTACCTACCCACTATCTCAACCTTTGGGTAGGGTTTGGGCAAACCAAAATATTTTTAATTGTGGCCTGGGATGGTTTGACGCTGAAGTGTGTTTCTGATCACGGTGAAGTGCAATAATGGCATTGTGACGCTACCTTGTTGATAGCTACGCCGAAGTGCGATGCGATATGCATGGTGGTAACGCTGAAGTGCGAGTGTCTACACTAACTACATTTGCAATGCTTTTGGTGTCGATGTACTTGGTAGAAGTTAATGTAAAGCAGGCTTATAAATCGTTTTACTAGTAATACTACGGGAAACGGAGAGGAATGGTAAATAGTGGAAAGTTAATCTTCTGCAGTGATTGTTTTTTCGATATCTACAAAAGTTTTTGTTTTCCGTACGATGAAGAGTGACATTCTCTAAATACATACGGGTCCGCAGATAGACTCTCTTCACTAAAATGTTACGGTAAACGAGGAACTTATGAGAGAAACAACGTTAAGATAAAATGCTAATGCAGAATTATGTCCACATAGAAAATCAAAGAGGACAACCTCTCATTTAGTATGCAACTGTAGTTATTGACAGCTATAATACCTCGTTCACACGTACATTTCTACTTCTCATGATAATTGCACTTCTGTATATATTTTAGAATAGCAATCATGCATAAATTAGATCAACGCACATCAGCGTACGGACCATCGCACTTCAGCGTAGACTATGATCTTCAGCTTGACCATTGCACTTCAGCGTCCCCATCTCCGAGTCCAACATATATATATTTAGTCATTAAATGTAGTACGTCTGATCATTTTGATAAATTGACATATCGTTAATTCAAAAATTCTTAAAAATAGATTCTTCTTGATGAATTAAAGAAGAATTTGACAAGTTGCCGAAAAAGTAAGATATCAATCCGACTTGTTACCTCCACTATGTCGTAGGAGGGTCTGGGAGGGGTCCTCCATTTCTTTAAACTAAGAGCATTTTTCTATTATTTATTTATTTTGCCTATTACAACTATTCTTTATATTTTAGCACCCTATTTTTCTGTATTTTTGTTATAGTTATTGACCAAGCAAGTCGGTATATGTCATTTAATCTGCCCAGCACGAGATGACCCAATAACCCGAACGACGCAATCAATTTACGTGAACGTTATAGAAATGTTGACGTCATTCCATAATCCACGGATCCTAGGAAAGTTTCTTGTCATAGTAAGGGACAACATCAAAAGATCAATGTAAGATAAAAAAACTTAATTCAAATAGTTTGGGGGCGGGGGGTTGAACTGCAGCAAGATTTGGTTATCCGACATTGATTTTTACATATATCCATATGGGTCAATCAATTTTTCCCAAATTAAGTTAATAGGGGGGTAGGGGGGTCAGTGAAAAAACTATTTGAATTAAGTTTTTTATCCTTCATTGAATTTTTGATGTCGTCCCTAAAGAAAGGGGGAATACGACTTTGGTAAGTTTGAAATTATTTTTTTTTATATTTAGACTCATTCTAAAATTGCGATTTAATGGTATATTTTTTTTTTATCGTTTCCGTTAAATTTATTCGTAACTTTTATTAGCTCACCTGTCGTCGTTAACAATTTTTCAAACATCTTCTCCTCTGAAACTACTAAATGGATTTGAATGAAACTTAGCATGATTGTTCCTTAGATTATCCTGCACAAAGTGTGTGCTTCGATTTTTGATCCGTCAAAAAACATGGCCGCCGTTACTTAAAATAGAACATTAGGGTCAAATGCAGTTTTTGGCTTATATCTCAAAAACGAAAGCATTTAGAGCAAATCTGACATGGGGTAAAAATGTTCATTAGGTCAAGATCTATCAGCCCTGAAATTTTCAGATGAATCAAACAAACCATTGTTGGGTTGCTGCCACTTAATTGGTAATTTTAAGGAAATTTTGCAGTTTTTGGTCATTATCTTGAATATTATTATAGATAAAGATAAACTGTAAACAGCAAAAATGATCAGCAAAGTAAGATCTACAAATAAGTTAATATGACCAAAATTGTCAATTGACCCCTTAAGGGGTTATTGTCCTTTAATGACAATTTTTCACAATTTGTTCATCATATTTGCTAACTTTAAAAAATCTTCTCCTCTGAAACTACTGAATGGATTTGGATGAAACTTAGCATGATTGTTCCTTAGATTATCATGCACAAATGTGTGCTTCAATTTTTGATCCGTCAAAAAACATGGCCACCGTTACTTAAAATAGAACATAGGGGTCAAATGCAGTTTTTTGGCTTAGTTAATATGACCAAAATTGTCAATTGACCCCTTAAGGGGTTATTGTCCTTTAATGACAATTTTTCACAATTTGTTCATCATATTTGCTAACTTTAAAAAATCTTCTCCTCTAAAACTACTAAACCAAATTCAACCAAACTTCAACTGAATGATCAGTAGGGTGTATAAAATAAAGTTTGTGCTTTATTTTTTATTTCGTCAAAAAACATGGCCGTCATGGCTAAAAATAGAACACAGGGTAAAATGCAGTTTTTGGCTTATATCTCAAAAACTCCAGCATTTAGAGCAAATAAGACAAGAAGTTAAAGTATTTATTAGGTCACGGTCTACCTGTCCTGAAATTTTCAGCCGAATTGGGTAACTGGTTTTTCAGGTATAATGCCCCTGAATTGATGATTTTAAAGAAATTTTGCAGTTTTTGGTTATTATCTTGAATATTATTATAGATACAGATAAACTGTTAATAGCAAAAATGTTAAGCAAAGTAAGATCAACAAATAAGTCAATTTGACCAAAATTGTCAATTGACCCCTTAAGGAGTTATTGCCCTTTAAAGACTTTTTTCACAATTTGTTCATCATGTTGACTTACTTTAAAAAATCTTCTCCTTTGAAACTGCTGTATCAATTTCAGCCAAACTTAGGCTAAATGAGTTTCAGAGTATCTAGTATAAATTTTATATTTCATTTCCTTGTATGTCAGAAACATAGCTCCTATGGCTAAAATAGAACATAGGAGAAAATTTTTTTTTTTTTGCTTTTGAAGAAAATAGGACGATTCAAAGAACATTTAAATAAATTGAAAAGCCAAAATAATCATTGATGAGAGATTTAACCAAAAAAATTAAGGTGAGCGATTCAGGCTCTTGAGAGCATCTTGTTTAATTGGTGACGATTAAGACTTTGGCAAATTGTGTACTTTCAAATCGGTGTATGAATAAAAAAAAAAACATAACTGCAAGGGTTATTGAGTTTAAATTAGATTAATTTCTTTCTTTTGAATTTCTTTCCCTCAATGATATGCTTAGAGAAAAAAAGAACAGAGGAAGATGTTATATTACCTAAATTTAAAATGTTATTTAAACAGAAAATACGTTTCTCTTTCAAAACCTTTTATTCAAAAAGTCGTTATAAATTCTATTGAGTCTGAAACTAATCCAAATCAGATTTCTTTTAGTCGGATATTCTTAAATACAATTCTTTTTTGGCAGAAATTACCAAAAATTGTTTAAACTATCTTTTTAACTTTAAAACACTGATTTAGATTTACGTTGTACACAAAATATAATAAAAATAGTTTATGTCCCAGCTTAGATAAAAAAAAATAAAGGAATGAGAAACCTTTCTTTTTCCTATTTTGAAACTACGATGTTTGTACGAAGTTCAACTTTGTCGTAATTTCAATGCAGATGGCGGATTCGGGGGTGGGGGCGAACAGGTCGTTAACCCTTGGATTTGACAAAGTATCGTGTTTTAGCTTAAAATTGTCAATATTGTCTTTAGTCTCGCTACACTCGGTGATATTTTTTTTAATTTGATAGAATAACGCCCCTTTCAAAATCCAAGAAACGCCCCTAAAGGTAAAAATAGATTTGAACTGTGCAGTATATCTGAGGTAGTTAATGCACACCTTTGCTGTGCATTATCCAGATTATAGTTCACAGTAAGAACAAAGAGATTTTACCCATGTCATGTGTTAATGCCATTTATTATGCATTTTTCCCTATTATTTTCTATTTTGTAAACCCCACCAGACCCTCTCTTCATAAACGTTAAAAACAAAAAATATTTTATAGTCTGCATGTTTGTGATTTGATGTTTCGCAAATCTTTTCATCTGAAAGAAGCCGTTTCCTGAAAATCGCAAAATAAACAATCTAAAAGACAGCGTTTCCTGTGATTTTTTTTTCAAGGGATATTTATGAGGGGGAGGACAGGGGTAAGGGAGACAGGGAGAAAGGGGGTAGGAGAAAGGAGAAAGGGGGTGGGAGAAAGGAGAAAGGGGGTAGGAGAAAGGAGAGGAAGGCTGGGAGAAAGGAGAAAAAGTTGGAGAAAGGAGAAAAAATAAAATATCTCTCCTTTTAAAAAAATTTCTAATATTTCAAGAAAAATTATCTCAAAAGGAGATGTTTTATTCTAATGGGAGAAAGGAGAACGGGGGTAGGAGAAAGGAGAAGAGGGGTGGGAGAAGGGAGAAGGGTACCCCCCTGTCCTCCCCCTCATTTATGAGCAGATCAAATGAATGTTAAGATGGTTATAATAAAAGAAGGGCCAATAAATTGGCTTAATTTAAAGATCTTTAAAGGTTTTAAAAAGCTCCATACAAAAGAAAAGCATTCTTGTGTTCAATCGTTTACAGTTGCATTTGTGGTACCGTTTACGACCTGATTAAACCCTTTCATACTGACCATTAACATGATTAATGGACATTCATAACTTTTTTATCAATCAAAATCTCGAGATCAAAATAGTTATAGTGTCCCATGAGCAACAATGAGATACAAGAGAAAACAACACAAACAACGCGTTTGAAGTATCATCCATCCTCGTCTCTCTCCTGCTTCTTAGGCAACAAAAATTGGAAAGCAAGCGTTACCGTCGATTGAATTGGAAACATAGGCGGATCCAGGGGGGGGGGGGGCCCTTTCGTGGGAAAAATTTGGTTGATTATATAGGGAATCATTGAAGCATGACTGGAGTGGGGCCCCCCTTAGGTCAGTCAGTGGGCCCCCTTAGGAAAAGTTCTTGATACGCCACTGGGAAAGCAAGCGTTCTGAATATGGACAGTGTAAATGGACCAAGAAGATGTCAGTTGTTCACACAGGACACGGAAGCATATTTGGATAAACAATTGGCGTTTTTTTGTTTGTTTTTTTTGACTTAATATTCCGTACAATAAACATATAAGATACGATACCTGGCAATTCTCCATCTTGATTCAAGAAGCCAGCTCTAAAAAACACACTATTTCCTAAAAATCAAACACGTTCACGTCATAAAGTAGACTACGGAGCATGCGTAGTGGAAGTGCCGTGATTCACAGTCGGCATTTTTAAGGTCTTTCCTCTCCGCGAGGAAAGACCTTATTGTTTTTCTCCTGTTTTTTTTTTTTTTTTTCATCCAGCATTTGTTTAACATGGCCTCCCCTTGTTTCTATTGGAGTTATCAAGACCAAATATGGACCATTGGTAGACCTTATCATGAAGTATTACCAGATGAGGCTGTGTAGGATTTCATCATCCCCTTTAGAAGTTATCTCCCTTTTATTGGTTTTTTTCGACATGGCCCCCCCCTCGTTGTTTTTGAAGATATCATGACCTTATTTGGACAATAGTTAGATCTCATCATGATGTGTTACCATATGAGGCTGCTAAGGATTTCATCATTCCCTATGAGAGTTATGTCCCCTTCAAGCAATTTCTTTCTTTTACATTTTTCTCAAAAAGTATTCAAGATAGAATCGATTTGAAAACGGCAACATGTACAGGACCAGATGGCAATGTTAATTAACATATACAATCATTTTGTTGTTAACCCTTATAAGGAGTTATTTCCTTTGAAAAAATATAAACAATTTTTGAAAAATTGTATATCGAGAACCGGAAGTCGTAAAGACTTGGGACCTACACCAATAATCTTAAGTTCATGTGACCTTTAATTTGAATCCAAGGTCAAAGGTGACCGAGTGCAAAAAAAAATACGCTGCAATTTCAAGCTTTCATATTAAGAAAACGATAAGAGTTTGCTGCATACTTACAGCGTATAAAATGTTCCTCTCGACGAGCTCTACATTTTATACACTGACCTCAAAAGAGTCCGACTGTCTGTTCAAAAGTTACGACGGGATGATTCTTAAAAGTATAGTATTGTGTGTATATCTTTTAAAAGGTAACAGATATCAACCTTCTATTAACTGCAAAGATGATCAGTAGTTCAAGACCTTCAATTTGAGGTCAATTGAATGAAATTTCACCTTGACCTTCACATTTTACTATGACCTTGACCTTGTAATATTTGAAAGGTCAAGTGGTCCTGAGTTGAATGGTGATAGCCCATGTCTCTACGACTTCCGGTTCTCAAGTTTTGTATTGCATCATATATTTGATGATTAATTGTGACCTTGGTGAACTTTGAAATTGTCCCAATTCTTTTTCTATAATGTTGTCCTTCAACTGTAGATCATTTATCATTTAACAGATTTGAAATATCTATTGTCGTTTTAGAGATAATGCAGTTTGAAATTTTGTGAGCGGAGGCATGTATTTCTGAATCAACAAGAGCTTACCACTTAAAATGTTTATTAAATTGAAGAAGTTAACATAGTTATATGTTTGACCAAATACCAAAAACATTCCATGTAAAAAAACACCAAAAAATCAATTTGAAATTTTTATGTTTTGCATTGACTTTGTAAGTTTCATAACTTCTATTTATATAATTGATATTGCATCATTATTTGCACTTTGTCAAATGGGGTCATCTGATATATCAAATTGAAGGTCTTAATGAACTCTACTTAAAAATGCAAATTTTAAACCCCCTTTTCATCCCAGGGGGACGGGTGGGGTCATTTAGTGCAAACATTCAAATTTCTCAGATGGTAAGGTTGTCGCATATCAAATGAAAGAACATAAAGCGTACATTTCAAATTTCAAATTGACGTCTCCCAAAAATGGGTTGGATGGGGTCATTGAGTGCAAAAAATAAATGTTCTTTTAAGGTAGGGTTGTTGTATATCAAATGAAAGGTCATGATGTGTACATTTGAAATATCAAATTCCCGACCTCCAAAAATTTGTTGGATAGGGTCATTTAGTGCAAAAATCAAACTTTCAAGAACATGGTGTTGTCGCATATCAAACGAAAGCTCATTAACTCTGTTCCATATATCATAATTCCAATCTCAAAAATGTAGACGGATGAGGTCATTAAGTGTAAAAAGCGAAAAGTTTCAGAAGGTGTGCTTGTCGTATATCAAACGAAAGGTCGTACAAAGTACAATACGAAAACATCACTTTTACAGGAAAGACCTTTCAATTGTTTTACAAACAATTGAGATACTAGTTAAAATTTGTTTTTATTCACATATATTCAAAAGCTTGCAACTATCATTATTAAGATTAATTTTGCAAGGGTGTGTGACGATTACATTAAAAATTTATATGAAAATGACCATTAACACTCAGTTTTACTTTTTACGTGACGTATGGGGGTTTGCTCTGTTGTCTTTACCTGTATTTGTATTTTATCTGCGGTACAGATTGACAAAATGTACATTCATGATCACTCATAGCGTGATGATATGTGTGTTATGTTATCTCGTATGAAATTGTGTATTTTAGAGAGGACAGTTAAAAATAATCACAGACCGTCTGTTAATTGGTGAAAGATAAAAGTCCGTATGTCAATAGAAAAAATATATATATATATATATATATATATATCTTTATTGCAAAATTACACCCATGCATAAGGGTCAAGCAATACAATAAAACAACAATTTTATACAATACAATGCAATACAATGAAATACAATGTAATACAATGCAATTATACAATGAAATGCAATGTAATACAATGAAATACAATGTAATACAATACAATATATAGAATAATAGAACATTGGAGTTCAATTATAAATGTATGTAAAAACCACCATCATAACCTTGCCTGACACAGGTCTGACTCCCTCAGTTCTAAAGACTGTTTAATGAAGACTCCAATATGACAAACAAGTTCAGGGATGGGGTTAAGACTGAGGTGTTTAAGTTTATTGAATGCATCAAGATGTTGAAATAATGGTACATAGTCATTTAGATAAGCAAAAAGATTAGAACGCAAAGATATGTTAATGTCACAATACAAAAAGAAATGAAATTCATCATCTAGGACTTCACATTTTTTACATAATCTTTGTGCTCTTGGAATGTTTCTGTACCTTCCTAATTCAATGCCTAGGGAATGATCGCTAAGTCTAAATTTTGAGAGTAACTGCCTATGTATAAAATTATTGCAATTTGAATATTCCTCAGACTGACAATTATTTTTCAATTTCCCATAAAGACAAAGTTTGGATGAGGAATCCATTTTTGAAAGTTTATTTAAAGTATTTTTTTCATATTCCTCTGAAACACACTTTTTTATATTACATTTTAACATGTTTTTTGATTGTTTAAAAGGTACATTATTATTAGAGTAATTTTCTGGGTTTATTTTCATTTCTTTAAAAAAATTATCTGCATATGAGTACCAAGAATAAATTCCTTCTGAATGTAAATTTATGTTTGTTTGTAGAGATTCTTTAACCAGGGGATTAATATCATCATTACAGTTTATTCTTTAAAAATACATGAGTGTTTGAGTTTTTATATAGGAGTCCAAAGTAAATCTACCTAATTCTGATCTAGCACCTATGTTAGTGGCTGTCCTTTTCAGTCCTAATACTGCTTTACAAAATTTAGAATGAACCTTCTCAAAGGAATATTTTTCTGCTAATGCAAGATTGACACAAAATGTATTTTTTACTGCAGCTCTATTTGATGCCCTAAAAGCTGACTGAAAATTATCTATAAACCAAATTTCAGAGTTGTATGTCAAATAGGTCTTATAAGAGTATCAAATAATTTACATGACAAATTAGTGGGAACAAAATTAAAATTGGACATATATTTTCTCAATAAAAATCTGAATTTGAATTAATCACAAAAAAGCTTTAGCCAAAGTTTCATAAAAATCGATAAAGGTTTGACAAAATAATAGAAGTGTAACAAACTTTAACCACAGACGGTATCTTCTTGTTAACTGCAAAAAGAAATTTCTTTTATCATTAAAATATGGGGAAATTAAACATATAAATTTATCCCTATGCTCTGGATACTCTTTTGAGAATAAAAAAGCTTCTGTTCAACTTTCGTACAATTTCACAAAGGGTTGACTAAATAATTAATATTAAAAAAATGAACCATTCTAAACCTTAAAGGGAAAATTCACGATTTTTTACTTATGGTTTAGATATGTTCATTATGACATAATATATATATTCACAAAGTTTTATCGCTATATGTGCAGCAGAGACATATATACACAGAGATTGGCAACTCCGTGAAATCCCGTGAAAGATCGCGGCCCGGGATGAGATTCTCGTCGATAAATATTAGAACATGTAATCAAGTCAGGGATGAAAAACCTCGATAGATAATAAAGAAAAGCAAAGGGAAAATTATTTCAGATCATCTTATAATTTCTTTTTTTTTTTAAATACTTGAAATCGTTATATTCATTTTTATGTATTTATTGAGAAAAATATTTTTTTCTGCATTTCATATAATTTAAAAATTCAAATCTGGTAATGATCAATTGTTATTACAAGAAACTTTTCTTTACCGCATATCTTTGCAATAGTTTGCTCCTTAATTACACAGTGAAATTATGTGTGTCCGATTTTTCGGTAATTAGTCCCTTAGAGTTGTGACTGTTGATTCACAGGTGTGCGATTACGCAATTTATTGCCCTGCGATCACCTGAATTTTGCCAGAGGTGAAGTTCTATATGGATTATTACTTGGTAATTGTTTTTAAAACTTAACAAATTCTGACATATTATTTTAACCATGACCAGAACTTTATTTTAACAGAAGCACTGGCCAATACTTAAGTATTCAATCAGGAAAACAAAAAGTCTTTTAACATGTCAAAAAAAGAAATGAAGCAACTTTTTCATATATAAAAAATATGTAGCCAGTAGAATTTTGTATCGTGAGAAACTGATTTTATTTATGGAACCTTTGCATAAATTTGATTTTCCTAAAGGCACGTACATTATAGTGTTGTCGAAATCACTATTTTTGCTGCCATGAAATATTGAATATGAATCTGTCATTATTTGTAGTTTTTTTAAGACTTGATATCACAGACTCTGATTAAAAACAATTTGTATCATAAGTACATAAAAATGCCCTGCTGAACTGTAGAATTTTAATGTTTTGTTTCATAGATCACCGGAGTACTACAACATTCTTATCTTTACTCTTTCCTATCGGGTAGTGAAACTTGAGTTTGAAATTAGAAAGATTTAAAATTGTGCACGATCTTTTGTGAGTTTATGTTGTTCAAGGTAATTTTCGGTACAGTTATTTTCTTTTCATTTGTTATTTTTTTCCTCTGTGTTACACGACCTTGTACTTTTTGTATTACCCCTTGACATCTCCTGCTTCTGTTTAAACCTTTTCCACCAATATATTTTATTTAAAACATATGTCATCTGTTTTAAATAAAATAGTCTCATTCCCGGAATTTGTTATACAGTTATTCATTTTAATATCAGCTTTTTTATAAGCATATACACTGCTTGGTCTCTTCACACAACTTATGTTTAGGACGGAATGCAGAAATAGGTACATACATGTACCAGGTTATGGATATATAAGTACATGTTATGTGCTTTTGACCTTCACACGAATTCTTAAACATTCATAGATGTGCAAAGAATATTGTTGTCGTTGGGTTGTTGTCTCATTGACATATACCTCACATTTCTGTTTAGTCATAGCATCTGTGCCTTTTCAATTTATTGCAGAAAGAAAATATTAGCATAAACATTTTTTTCAAAACAGGAGAGGTGAAATAGTGATCACAGAATGAGAACATGTTATATTATAAAGAAGAAAACTGAAACAGATAAATATAAATAAGCACCATTGACAATTTGTTAAAGGACTGAAACAAACATAGATGGCGACCAATGTGAGCGACTAGTGTACAGTAGTAGAGTGGACATTTCTTGCTTCTTTTTCTACACATTTTGTCATTTCATGTAAACAATTAAATAAGTTACTTTCCATGGAGAGGAAGGAATTTGTGAAACGAAATATTTTGCTATTTAGTACTGTCAAGATATATCACAGGGGTGTTGTAAGATAAATGAACAGTTTCTCTTTTTTTACATTATGCTACCTTTATGCTACAAGGGTAGCATTTTCCATTCTCATGATGTACAAAGATATTATAGAGTGGCCTTCCAATGATAGTCATACATGAAAATCATTGTCTCATTAGCAATCATACTACATCATCATATTGTTATACATGTACATGTATGTAAAAACTATGTACATGTAAACTTTGTAAACATAAAGAAGACAAATGAAGTTGAACACAAGATATTTATTTGCTTTTTTATCCATCTGCACAACTGCCACTGTATCACTTCTGCTTCAAATTCAATAGATTGAATGCAGAGTCTTGTATTTGTTTTTAGTTCAATGGTCTCGCCATCAATTGCACAAAAATCGCATACACATGTACATCAAGTTTGGCATATGAACTACAATAGTATGGTGTTTTTACAGTCAGGATAAGCACATGTAATTTTCTCTCTTACAAAACCATTGTTAAGTATCACATTGGTAGTAGTAATCAGTCCACTACATGACAGTGCCGTCACATTCGGATAAAGTCATCACTAATAGTTGTTCCTGTTTGCCAGGGATTCTTAATTTCAATCAGAAAGACTTGGGAGTCGACTGTCCTACATTCAGCACATGTATGATATTTTATCTCTTGTATGCTGCACTGTTAGGTAAATTTGATCAACATCTTTGTTCTTTTATAACGTGCAGGATCCTGTTAAAAAAAAAAGCTGTCAGATACTGAATGTAAATATATATATATAATTGTAAATGTCATCAAAGTGGTGGAAATAATGAAAAAAACAATTTTTATACCCAAATCCAGTATTAGTATGTCTTGTGAAATTAAATCATGTGATGGTTACAATTTTTCTCTAAAGATGGACAAGTTTATAACCTGTAGCCATGGACAGGGGTCTGTCTTGATATTGAAGCAAAACACCATGGCCTACAGCTTTAATACTGATTTTTAACTGTAAATTGCATCAAAGTGGTTGAAAATATGAAAAAAACAACCTCTATATACCAATCCAGTATGTCATAGGAAAGTAATGCATGTGCTGGGTACAATAATTCTCTGAAGACGAAAAAGTTTATAAAGTGTAAACAGACAGGGGTCTGTCTTGATATTGAAGCAAAAAAAAAAACATGGCCGCTATAATACTGATTTTTAATTGTAAATTGCATCAAAGTGGTTGAAAATATGAAAAAAACAACCTCTATATACCAATCCAGTATGTCATAGGAAAGTAATGCATGTGCTGGGTACAATAATTCTCTGAAGACGGAAAAGTTTATAAAGTGTAAACAGACAGGGGCCTGTCTTGATGTTGAAGCAAAAAAAAAACATGGCCGCTATAATACTGATTTTTAATTGTAAATTGCATCAAAGTGGTTGAAAATATGAAAAAAACAACCTCTATATACCAATCCAGTATGTCATAGGAAAGTAATGCATGTGCTGGGTACAATAATTCTCTGAAGACGGAAAAGTTTATAAAGTGTAAACAGACAGGGGCCTGTCTTGATATTGAAGCAAAAAAAAAACATGGCCGCTATAATACTGATTTTTAATTGTAAATTGCATCAAAGTGGTTGAAAATATGAATAAAACAACCTATATATACCAATCCAGTTTGTCATAGGAAAGTAATGCATGTGCTGGGTACAATATTTCTCTGAAGACGGAAAAGTTTATAAAGTGTAAACAGACGGGGGTTAAAAAATTTCATAACGTGCATGTCGGCCAAGCTTCCTTTATTATATACTGCAATTAAACGTTAATCGTCGCAATATTTTAACTAATAACTACTACAAACTGAATAAAACAAGGTAATTCATATACGAAATTGAAATATGTACTTACATTATGCTGTTTTGAAATGCTTGATGTAAAATAAAAATCGAAGCGAGGTGGTGTACTTGTCGTAATAGAATAAAAATGGCGGTCTCGTTAAAGTCTCGCGTGATGCGATGTTTGGATTAGATTTCGCTGACCACTGTTACAGTTGCCAATCTCTGTGTATATATGTCTCTGTGTGCAGTAATAAAGGAGAAATTCAATAATTAATGAAAAAATATCCACTACTTCCTGTAGGTCGTGACGTTTTCTCCTGATTTTTGCATGCCGGGATTTAAAATACAATCATTAAAAGTCTTGGTTTTTAATCATATTTTAACGTAATCGTAAGCGCGCCGATGACTTATGCTTTATCTAATAACCATCCGATAATAAGAAGATAAAACGCACAGACGTTCAATTGTACTCATTCGTGAGATAAATTATCTATGTTAAACGTATATATTCGAATTATTTTTGTAGACAACACAAAAAGTTATAAATTTATTTTTAATAAATGCATTTTCGGACTGATAAGGTGAACAAATTAAAGTACAATAATCTGTCAAGACAATATGTTGGTGTACTATTATTGACCTTTTACTATCTCTGCTATGACTAGGTTTATACGATGTGTGTATTCACGGTTCTGTGGCAATACTCGTAGATGGCTTGTTGAAAGGTAAATTGTTATTTGCACTTCGGTATTTAACCACGCCTCTAGGGCACACCTTGCCAGGTGTGACTGTCTATTCGGATCAGTGGGAGCATTTAATACACACATTAAAAATACATATTCAAGTTGGTGACAAATAAAAATTGGTCGTCGTGGAATTATTTAATTATATTTGGTGCTATTATTTATTTGAATTCAAATAAGTTAATTTACTAAGAAATACACAATTTTCGGTTAAAGACGGGAAACTTAATTCATATGTCAGAATGAAATGATTTACAAGTCTTGTCCTCGATTTATGTCTCATAAAAAAGGGGGACTTAGAAATTAGAAATAGCTTTACTAAATCATTTTTATTTGTCTTAATTAGGCGAAAAAATGTACGAGAACACTTACATTTAGACTTTTGAAAGCCATGTATTAATTAATATATGAAACTATCTGAAGATAACTCTACCGAAGCGGAATATAATATGTACGAATAAAGAAAAAATACTTTTGTATTGGAATGGAATCGAAAAATTACGAATAGATATTCTTTTCAAGTGTGAAAAACGTCGACCAAATTTATTCATAATCGGGAACGTCCTTATTAAAATCTGAGACTACTATAATAATCGTCGTCTCCTAACGTATATATATACTTAAATAACTATTTGACCAACGATGTTTAAAATTAAAGACAACGAATTTAATGTTATCTTTCCCTATTTTTGAATGTTATTATAAGTCTGTTCAACTTGCAAGAATACCCCTAAAGCGGACAAATATCCGACAAGCAGTTTATTCTTTAACTTGCTGTCATTGAATATCAAGAAAGAAAATAAATCCCGAAATTGATACTCAATAGTTTTCCTAGAAAATATTCACATCCCTTGGGGATTATTAGTGTACGTCCAGTTGCATATATTTTACATGAATGTTGGAACAATTGTGATGATGACGAATTTCGTCCTTTATTCGAGAACAATCTAATTGATATATAAATCTGTGAGTTTACTATGTTCTTAACTTCGATGAACCAAAGCAAGTTATAAATTGACCTGTATTTAAATCAAATTGTTTCTTTTTTTCTTCTTCTTCTTTTGGTATACAATAGTCTATCGAATTCGTTGATTACATACTGTTGGCATACGTGGACTAGTCTATTTACAAAACTTTTACCACAATTTACACAAAATGTATGTTTCTTTCTTATGTTCAATGTATACATGTATACATATTTTAAATTGCGCTACTGACTATAGTTCCGTAACTTTCTACCCAGGCGTATGTATACACGAATCGTCCACAAGTGCGCACATTTTTTTAAATCAATAACTCTGGTATGTTCCAATCTGTCCTAAACTATTGACAACGAGTATATATTACATTTTCCCAAATTAACCCTTGGAAAAATATGTAAATAGATTTGTATTTCTTCAATTTTTTTTTTGTATTATTTTTTTTTTATAAATAATATTATTTACACCAGAAATGTTATTTATAAACAAGCGTATGAGTTCAGTAATGACTAGTATATTATATCACTTTCGGACACGCAAGACAAAAATGTGTATTATACATGCACCTGATAGTTCAAAATGGAAAGTTATAAGTAACGGTCGTGTACACTGATCAATACCTACAGAAGTGAAACGATGCATGAACTTGCAAGCCCGCCGGACAGGAAATCGATTGAATACCTGCACGTGTCACCTTACACCCCTTCCAATACCTTTGGGAGTAATACCTTTAGCCATGCTGGTGATCCGATGAGGGAAGATCCGAATTTATTTAAATAAAGTTTATTACTTGAAAGAATTATGAACGAATTAGATTTTCGAAAACAATTTCCACGGAACACTTATTTATGATTTGAACTTTGACTTTTTAACTAATTACAATATTAACAGTTTAAAAATAACAGACTATATGGTTATTTAAAAATATAAGACCATTTTCCGTATCAAGTAAGTCAGTCAGATAAAACAACCGTACGATTGACAAGATATCGACACGCAATTACGACTACATCGTTTACTGTAGTTTTGTTCCTTTGTGGTTTATAGACATATCGGGATTTTTCATCGGAGAAGGTGACAAGATGGCGGAGAGCAGAGAACTGATACTCAAAATTTAAAATCGATGGTGATCTCTTATTTAGCGGAATAAAACTTTAATATCTATAAATTTGAGCATTTTTATACAGAATGGACATAATATCAATTTTTGATTTTTTTGCGAAGTTTCCCTTTAATGTTTGACATCCCCGACGAAAACTAGGATGTTTATTTCTTGCTTTCGCGACAAAAATGTCACAGACTCGACTAAAATCAAAGCTCATATTAGAATCTCAGCTATTATCTAAACAAAAGGAAAGTAAAAAGAATTTCAAGTAGATTTAGACTTTGGGTAGTTGTCTCATTGGCAATCATACCACATCTTCTTTTTTTATATTTGACTGACAGAAAATTAACAAATAAATAATTCAGTTCCATTTGATAGAAAGTAAATTCCATCACTTTTTTTTCGCAATTACAAGTTTTTGAAAAAAGATTTACAAGCTTTGAAACCAGAATTTTTTTTACTTTATTGAGATTATTTTTTTTTAACCAAAATTCAAGTGTACGCCCGGGCGTTTTGACGTAAACGTAGCTAAGCGCCTGAAATTGCCACACAGTTTCATACATTAAGTGATGGTGGTGGTGGGGGTATAGGATTAAACAAGTGTGTCTATTCTGTCTCTCGGTTTGCCCCCCCCTCCCCCCCACCATGACTATCCTTTCGAGTATAACAGCAAAATTGTGTTTCCGACGAAAATGAGCGCCCCACTCTAGGTTATTTTTTGGGGGGTAAAAATAAAGGCCAGATTATTTTTTTAGATAAACAACTGGCTTATTGTTCTTTTAAATGTGGACTTATTCCGTACAATAAACATGAGATACGATACCTGGCATTTCTCCATCTTCATTTAAGGAGCCCGCTCTAAAAAACACAATTTTCCAAAAATCAAACACAGAAAGTAGACTACGTCACTCGGGAGTTTGTGTAGTTGAAAAAGACTACAGTGTCAGTGACAGTGATATGACGCATAACAGACGGCATTTTATTTAAAAAAATGTTTTTATTTACATATTTAATTTTTTTTTATTCAAAAGCATAAAACTATCATCATTAAGCAATGTTAAGATTAATTTTACAATGCCAATGGTGTGTGGTGCAAATTTTTACTTTACGTGATGTATTTGTATTTTATCTGCAGTACACATGCATTGATAAAAATAAATGTAAATTCATGACAATGCACTAATAGTGTGACGATATGTGTATTATGTAATCGTCGTGTGTTTTGAAGAGGTTAAACGCGATCATTGTCTTTTTGTAAATAGAACATCAACATGGACGATATGCAAAAACACCAAGAAATGAAAGAAAATTTGAAATATGTATTGAATCTCGTATTGAATATCTAAGATAGGGAATTCTGTTTTTTCTTTAACTGTCTTAAGATCTCTTAACTGTGAAATTAATAAAAAATTAATAGAGAAATCTTTTTAAAATATAATATTGAAATATGATCATGTTAAACGATCTGCAATGGCATAAAAAGTGTGTCTTGACCTCGGGGGGGGGGGGGGGGGGGGGGGGTTAACTTCCTATATACAAGGTGATAGGACGGCCGGAATAGGTTGACCTTTTCAAGCTTGAAAATATGTGAAAGAACTATCAGATATATATAACTTCGCACCTTTCTTGGTGTTCCCGGCTGTGTTTTTCATGTTTTTATCACTGACTAATTTTTCTCTTTTGACGCTTTGGTATTCCACTTTTACAAAAAATAAAATCACAAAAGTACTGAACTTAGAGGAAAATCTAATCGGAAAGTCCATAATCACATGGCAAAATCAAATAACAAAACACATCAAAAACGAATGGACAAGAACTGTCATATTCCTTACAATACACACCACATGAAACCCAAACAATTACTTACGCAATATATATGAAAAGGTATACATTTTTAAAACCTAAATTATATGAAAAGGGTGGGGTAACATAACCCAAGCGGCACCCCCTCAGTTTGAATGAATTTATACCCCCGAAAAAACAGTAATTGGCGCAAAAGGACTTCTGACAATTTTACTAGATATTACTAAGCATATGATCAAGAGTATAAAAACATAATAGAAAACAAATACTTAATTTGTTTTTATAGTGGTAAGTGTTTGTTTACATTTTTGTATTTGTTTTGCCGAAGATTTTTGGAAAATTCTCTTTTAAATCATATGGGTTGTAGGAACAGCGTGCGTAACGTTACTATAACTTCCATATATAAGCAAAGAGGTCGCGAAATGTCGGACAAATGTAAAACAATTTGATATGTACAAAATAATAAGCGAATATGAAAAACAAATATGATATACAGCAACAAACGACAACCACTGCCGAATAACAGCTAGGCTCTTGACTTGGGACATGTCCGTCTCAAGTCTATATTGTTGGTAACATATTTAAATTATTCAATGAAATGATTGCAATCGGCAATTTTCGGATGAATCCGCTACTCTTCGTCTTCTTTATGAAGCTACGGAATCTACCGAGTTGTGACGAATGGAAATTGATTGATGTTTAATTTGTAATGAAACATTTTACCTTCAGATGACCTGAAATGACTCAACATAATCATTGCCTCAAGCCTTGTACTACATGTTCATATGTCCAAAAAAAATATTTTGAAATCTAACTTATAATGACTATTTTACATCAAATATATGATTTTCTATTCTGACCCAATTCTATACTTATGAATAAATTGAACAACTTGCACTTCCTGAAAAAGCTGATGCGCATTGCATACCGTGAAATTTTTAATGTTTACCATGATTCATGATTAGTAAAATTTTAACTTTCATTTTCAACTTTTAAAAACATACTTAGATTTAACTTTTAATAAAAAGAATGGCATGTATTTCAAAGTCGAAGCATATTCTTGAAGGCTGTCCGTTGACATTCTACAGATGTACGACTGTCTTGATCAATTTCATGGTCATTTTTATAAATTTCCTGTTACAAAACTTTGAATTTGTCGAAAAACAAAGGATTTTCTTATCACAGGAATAGATTACATTAGCCGTATTTGGCACAACATTTTGGAATTTTTGGGTCCACAAAACTTTTTAACTTTGTACTTGTTAGGCTTTTTAACTATTTTGATCTGAGCGTCACTGATGAGTCTTATGTAGACGAAACGTGCGTCTGACGTATTAAATTACAATCCTGGTACCTTTGATAACAATCGGATTTGTAGTCACGGTTGTTTGGAATCTGTCTAGCTGACGTACATAATATACCACACATCTAATAATCAAATTGGCCGGATCGGTGGTCACGTGATAGCATGCTCGTCTGAAGGGATTGCTGCATTAAGACTTAAAAATTGGTATCTGCTGCTTTTCCATTAAGCATGCGATATTTATGATAGGATCAAAGAATGGCTTGTCATTCTGGAATCATAATTTTGTGTCTGAGTGGATCGACATGTCTTCATGCATTCGGCAATCCTCGGTAGAATCCGCTACTCTCCTTCTATGATTAGGGTACGGAATCGGCCGAGTTGAGACGAATGGTCTTTATGAGGACTATTACCACCTTAACAAATTCTGCCCTCTTGTCGGGCTAGTACAAAGCAGGGTCCATGCTCAAATCATACCAACAAGTGATCATATGGATGAAACGATTCAGGGTCGAGAGAGGGGGGCTTCATTGTCATATCCTTTAATTTTTTATCCCATTTTTCTTTATTCTTAACACTTTTACCAACTTTTCTCTATTCTTAACATTTTAGTACCTAATTTTTCTGTATTCTTTAACATTTTTGCCATTTATTCTCTATACTGTTAACCGCCTTCCACGCCCTCATAAGTGATTTAAATTTTTATTGCATTGACTTATTTTTTCCCCTGATTTGTGTATAATTTTTGAATATTAGGATTTTATTGTTGGTTAACGTGCAGTGGCAAATATTCCATGAATGTTGAGCCTCGGAAGATATTCTTTCTAATATTTGAATATCAGTCGCAAGGTATAGGTCAATGTACGAGACAAATACTCAACAACACAATATGCGAAATCAATCAATCAATACCACATCATCGTCGTTTTTCTCGACAAACAACGAGGCCCCTTATGGGGAATTCCAAGTAATCACATAATCACAATTTTTTTGCCAATAAAATCACATAATCATTCCTTTTTTTACAGGGAGATAACTCTGTAAAATCATCTAAACGTTTTAATTACGTTATGTTGTTGAGGGAATATTAAGCTTCTCAATGATCAAAATAAGTGATTGTCAAACTGCTATATACATGATATAACCAGTGTAATTTTTCTGATAAAACGATTGGTTCAAATTTTTTGAAATTTTTATATTTTTGTAAAAGGGTCAAAGTAAATACTTTGTCAAAATTTTAAGAAAATTAAACGAGTCAAATTAATTTAAGTTAAAGTGTTGGGTACCACCTTAAACAAGATAATAAAAAAATCAACAATACAGACGTCCTAAATTATCCAATAATCAAAAATAGAGTCCAGTAAGATTATCATATAATCTCATGAAATAATTGCTCGTGAAATATTATATCTGGTTATCAAATAATCACTTTGAAACGACCAAATAATCACATAATCAAAAACTCAGTCCACGAAAAGACTCAACAATGTACAGATAATAATAAAACGAATAAGGAAAGAGTAAAAGCAATTTTGGTACTTTCTTTCTCAGAACCATTCATTTTTATGCATTTATATTATAACACGATTAACCTTGTAATTTACGGCCCAGGGGTATAAAACTACACGGAATGTACCTTACTCATAGAAATAGTCCCTCAAATAATATGAAAAATATTTCAAAAATATAATTATATAATCTTTAATACAAATTTTATTATATAATTATATGAATATGAATGATTAATTTAATCAGTTACATATGCTAACTGTTCTTGTTTGGGTCACTTTATATGCCAGTGGTCAGTTTATCGATACATAACCCGACTTCCGTAATATATTTACAGAGAAACGTGTAAATATTAGAAGTGATTGCTACATGTACTAGTATATATCATAAAAGCAGGATAAATTTAATTTGGAAAATGTTTGTTTTCCGACTCTAAATGACTTATTTTTGATTTGTTATAGAATTTTTAAAATCGACTTTTTACAAAATGGAGTTACCAAGTTGCTTGAAGACTTTAATGATATTCCAGAATTGTTTTATTATCTTTCTATTTATTCCTTCAACAGGTAAGAATTGCTTTTCACTTATATAATTCAAAGTCGAACTTTCGACAATTTGTCGCGGAAGCGTCGGCGTCGTCAGCATTCAGTTTCAGTCTGAGGTTAAATTTTATTTTAGACATCAATAACTTTGAAACTTGAACAGACGTTGTACTTGATACATATACAGTTTACAGAGCTTAATATTTATTTTCTATTATTTTTTGCGTTTTAACTTTATGACTGGTGAATAGACAGAGTTTTTTTTGCAGTTAAAATTTACTAAGAAACAGTTTAAAACTCGAAATTTTCAGATATCTTACACTTTATCAAATCTTCATGGAATATTATTAAACTTGGACAGAAGCTTTATTGTGACAAAAAGACGATTCTGCTATTCTAAAGTATTCGCATTGATAAAAACATCGCATTAACTGTCATTATTTACGGGACCCCCCCCCCCCCCCCCAAACACCCTCCCACATGACGGCTGCAAAGTGGACGGTTTTGTAAGACTTTAAGTGCCATCTTGCACATAAAGCCCCTGTGGACATTTTGAAACTGCTGTCTTGTATGTAGCCACAACGTACAATGGTCCATTGATTTACGATTTCAATGACGGTCTAATCAGTATTAACATTAATTAGTACAAGACTTTCATAAAAAAAGTAACTATTTGTAACAAAATTGAACTTTTCATTTTAGGCTCCACGAGTGAAAATAGAAAGCCACGATTGGTTCATATAAGCATTGGAAATGAAGAAACATCCTCGATGATTATAATGTGGTCCACTGTCTCTCGAACCGGATGTAGAGTTTTCTATGATATAAGCGACAAATTACAGTTCAGCATCGAAGGGAATGTATCAAAATTGTTGGAGGACAATTGGAATGCACTTTCTTATATACACAGAGCAGAACTTACGGTATGATTGAAAACAGTAAAAAAAGAAAAGCAACACGTGAACCTGAGACCGTTGAAAGGTCACCAAAATAATGTTGCGGCGTGCAATTAATATTCAAGTTATGCATTTAGTTGTGTTTTGGTGCAATAAATCGTAAATCGTAGAAAGCATACTCATTGATAATATGGATTTGAATAAGCATTTGCGTTATCACATATATTATTCGAGCCTCAAATCAATGTTAGTTGAAATCGGATGTCAAACTAATTATTTACCTCACTTGTTTTGACTCCGGATTTCATATAACAAAATTAAATTTAATGAACATGCATTCCGGATGAAACGCTCTATAATTTGAGGCACGAGGTCTTTTTAAACATGATTTTTAAAGAAAATGTTATTGCGTACATAAGTCGACCGATAAGAATATAACAGGAAATGGATTTTTTGTATTATTTATCATACTCCCGAATGAAACAGACATAAGTTGTTGCTCCGCGGGAGACCCGATTGATCTTGAGCTACGTTCCTACATTGAAAAGGAATGGAAACGGGTCTCGAGAACAGTTGGGACTCCCATGGAAGTCCATTTTCTGATATATTTATCGGTCATCCGAATTCACTGGGTCATCTTCCTTAAGAAGATATAAAGGAAAACAAAATCAAGTTAAGTAGATACTAGTCTTCTGAAGGACGCCTCCGGGTGCGGGAGTTTCTCGCTACATTGAAGACCCATTGGTGGCCTTCGGCTGTTGTCTGCTCTATGGTCGGGTTGTTGTGACTTTGACACATTCCCCATTTCCTTTCTCAATTTTATTCTGTGTAAAAAGAAATTCCTTAGATAGCATGTTGATGTCTTTTCGACCAATGTTTGCAATACACGTGTAATAAGAAGTCATGTTAAGATATACCTAGTTCGTCAAATTTCCGCGGGTTTCAACCGGATTACTAGGAATCAAGTGTTTTATTTCTTTTTCTTACGGTTCGATGACCTATGGAGGCTCGATGACCTATGGTTGCTTAAAATCATGTGGTTGTTTCACTGGCAATCAAATGGCGATTTCTGATATATTCTATGTAAAAGTGAGTTCTTTTCAGTAAGTTCAGTTTAATTTTCTCAAAACAATAACACATGAGGAATTTTTCCAATGTACAGTTTTTTGTTTGCTACTTTTCAGAATCTTGAAGCAAATCAGACATACTTCTACCAAGTGTCTTGTGAGTATGGACATGACGTTTTCAAAAGTGACATCTTTATGTTCAAGACACTGTCTAACGACAAGGTAAGATTTTTCTTTATAAATTATATAGTTTTTCTGTGTGAAAATATCACATAAGACATAGCGATAAAATGATGGGGAGCATTCTATGTCACCCTTGAAATTTGGTGGGGATTTGTGTTACTCAATGTACTGTGCATGTACTAATCATACAATCAGTTACATCAATACAAGAGGGTCTGGAAGGGGTCCTTCATTCACGTTTTCTTTAATATTTTTGCCTATTTTCTCTATTCTTGAAACGTTTTGTCCAATAGTCTTAATTCTTCATATTTTACCTCTTCATCTGTATCCTTTAAAGAAGGGGTCGGAGGGTCCTGATCCCGAAATCCCGGGCTTAAAAACATGAAATCCCGAGGTCCCGAAGTTAAAAAAAATAAATCCCGTCATCCCGAAATTCGAAAAAAGAAATTCCGGATCCCGAAAGGGTCAATCCCGAAATGGTCAATCCCGAAATCCCGAGCTTAAAAACACCCGATGATCCTGACGTCCCGAAAAAGGTCATGCCCCCCTTTGAAAATTCTATTATTCTTAAATCTGGAATGAGTTAAAATCAATAAGAATTTTGTTAGATGGTAAAATTTGTAATTAAGATGTATAATTATATACTTTATTATCAATTCTTCACGATGTGAATCCTTAATGTGACCGTTGTTAGAAATTGAAACCCCAAATAGTCATGGGAATTCAAGACTGGAAAATATAAACGTATCAATAACAGAAAATTTGTGGCATATAGAAAGAAGACAACAACTAACGGAATAGAACCAATAGTCCAAAAAAACATCGAGGGGTCAACCTACGAACTTCAACAACAGAAAGACCATTTCATATCTGATTCACCCTTAAGCATTTTTTCGACCATGCTATCATTTTTTTATTTTTGATTAAATTCCAGAATAAGCTGTGATTTAAAGAAATTACTATATATGTCATTGCTTTTCCAGGAACAAACGGTTAAACTATTGGTGTATGGAGATATGGGATTGAAGTCAGGAAAGTTAACACTCTTATCTTTACAGGATGAACTTTCAACGGGGCAATACCAGGCAATATTCCATAATGGAGATTTTGGTTATGATCTTGACTCAAATGGAGGCTCTGTAAGTATGATACGTCGGATATACACATGAACCAGATGACATTTTAAAATATTGTTTTATTATCACATTTTTGGTATAGCCATTAGTGGTTTGTGTTACAGTGCAAGTAATAAACCCGTTTGACTCTTAAATACGTGTGAGATTATATAGAATCTCTGCAATATATTCACGAACCCAGAAATTCGGTCAGAATATAAAGAAAGACCCGTTGTTTAAGTTTTGATTGGTCCAGCCGTCATTTTCAAGTTACACTATAGTTGTTTATGTTCTGATTGGTTATATTACAGAGGGAGTCCATTTGTTTATGTTCTGATTGGTTCAGCCGTAATTAACGAGAATTTAAAGAGTGCACATGGTGATTCTGTTTGTGCCTTTCCCAAGTCAGGAGCCTGCAAAATAGTGCATTTCGTTTAACTGTTGCCGCGTATCACAATCGAGTTAAGTTTTTCGTTTTGTACCAGAATTAGGTCCTAGATTTTATCATTTGAATTGTATCACATTTTGACATGTCGGGACTGTTGCTTGCTATGCGGTATTGGGTTTTGCTCAGTGTTGAAGGATATACCTCATACTTTAAAGGACTTTTATAGCTGACTATACGGTATTGTTTTCTCATTTTTGAAGGCTAGACGACAACAGCGGAAGTTGTCTAATTGGCAATCAGTTCGCATCTCCTTATTTTATATTTACAAATGTATGGAGAGTAATTCCGCCATACAACTAGAATATTTTAGTAATGGTTTTCAGAGAATTGTGTTACAGGCTAAGAGCTAGCCATATAAAATAAAGATATATATGGTATGCGACAACCATCCATCAGAGTTCAAATGACGAAAATATAAGCAATTAAAGATCCAACAATGAGAAAAAAATACAATCAATTTTAGTTGTTTAATCTTTTTTTGTGAAAATAGCCCCTGACTTTGGAAAGACAGTCACACATAAACAAGGTGCATGAATACTACTGTTTCGATATTTTCCCAAAAGTTCTATTAAAAGTGATTGACATATATGTTTTAATGATAAATTCTGTTTTGTCTTCAAAAAGGTAGGAGATGAGTTTCTCGATATGATTCAACCAATCGCAGCACAGTTTCCATACATGACGTCACCTGGTAACCATGGTACGTGTGTTCTTAAGAACATAGCGATAATAATGCACTTTCAATTGGTCGCTTATTAACTTTCACAATTAAAAATTATGGTGACAATTTCGCTGAGTTCACAGGGCACGTTTCATGTAAAAGAATTTGTGGTGAACGTGTTTGCAGGGGTGACACGCTATTTGAAATGTGGGATATATGTAGGGGGTAAAAGGTGGAATAACTTAATAAAAAGGGTCAAAAAGCGGAAAAGGCACGAGAATAAAAGTAATGTGAAGGGTTACTGCCAGTCACTAAACTTTCAAGCCAGGCCAAGAGAAAAATGTTGAAAAAAATGTGTTTTTTTTTATTTTAACAAAAAGCGGGGTTATAGAGGGGAGCATCACAGGACAAATATGATAAACGTATGTTAGAACCAAAACCAAAATAGAACAGTTATCTACAATGACAGTGGCGGATCCAGGGGGGGGGGGGGTTCCGGGGGTGCGCACCCCCCCTTTATTTTTGCCGATCAATGCATTTGTATCGGGACATATGTTTTGCACCCCCCCCTCTTTGCCCTGGGTGCCCTGGGTTAGCACCCCCCTTTCGAAAATTCCTGCATCCGCCCCTGAATGATATCTGAAGGATATTACAATCTAAATTTTACAATTAAATGTCACATGAAAAATTAGTCAGCTAGAGTAATGCTATTATGCTGACCTTCTAAAACTATACTGCCTGCAAATTCTTGGGACTGACAGTATATGAGTGTAAAAGAGGGACAAAAGATACTAGAGGGATAGTTAAACTCATAGATTGAAAATAAACTGACAACGCCTTTGTCCCATCCACCAACATGTTTGAATACCAATTCGCCGTTTCAGAATCTAATGCATCCTGGGTAATATTTTCAATAGTGTACACCAAAATGTCGTGATTGGTTAATAATGTCATAAACAATGGAAATTCAACAAATGACGTGACGTTATTTTCATTTTGGGGTACACACAATGAAATTACCCATGATTCTTTAGAATTTCTGAAACGGTCAATTGCGTAAACATTCACCTTCTTTTTCTGATTTGTTGTTTAATGTGCTAAGTGGTTAATGTTTTGAAATTTATTTTGTGCTTTATTTATTTTGTATTTGATATGTTATTTCTTAAAGAATTGGCACATGACTTACACCACTACAGATTACGATTTTCCATGCCTGGGACACCTTGGCCTATGCCGTTTGAGAAACTTTGGTACAGTTTCGATATTGGACCAGTGCATTTTATCAGGTAAGGATGTATTATAGTCTTATTGAACGCACGTGATGACTGGCTTTTAATTGGTAAAAGCAACACGATACAGGAAAGCAAAATAATTGAAAAAAAACTATTCTTTTAATCTGCAGTTACGGTACAATAATGCATAACAGAATTTCTTTAGGCTTTCATGCTCTCACACTATAAATGTTCTATATAAAAAAAAAAAGATGTGGTATGATTGCCAATGAGATTACTCTTCACAAGAGACCAAAAATAACGCAGAAATTAACAACTATAGGTAACCGTGCGGCCTCCAACAATGAGCAAAGCCCATATTTATTTCATGTTGTTATTAATGCTAACATAACCGTCAGTCATTCATTCATTGTGGGCATTCTAACTCAGTTATACGGACTTGACTTGTTATCACCGATGAATACCAACTATTTAACCCTTTTTTGTTGCTGGGGAATACGCTTTTATTCCTTCAATACATATAAGTTTTATTTAGTAATCATTTCAAATTAAAAGTAAAACTGATATGGAACTTTACTTGTATATATTTATCTCCTTCTCAGTTTTTCATCGGAGGTGTACTTCATTCATAACCAAGATTTCACATGTAAACAATATGATTGGTTGTTGGAAGATCTGACAAAAGCCAATCAGAATAGAGAGCAGACTCCATGGGTTATTGCGCTTGGACATCGACCTATGTATTGCACAAACAGTAACCTTGACGATTGTACGCCACACTTTTGGGGACAATGGGTTAAAAGAGGGTAAGATGTATAGATTTTTTTTAATTTAGATTGAAATTGAATTTGACGATTGCGAAACTACTGAAATTATTGCTTTCCCAAAGACTCAATTAGATATTCTAATATGACGTTCTTCTTTAGCTTTGGGTACAAAGCCATGTTCTAATTCGAATAGAACATGGGCTGCACGTGATTGACGTCACAATTGAAATTAGTTTAAACATATTTTATTGTTCCAAAAAGAGACAAATGGATTAGACACAAGTTTTTCAACAATTGAAATTGCAACGTCAGATGAATTTTGAACAACACCAGAGATCAAAATGGACATTTTTGTTGGTGTTGTTCGCTAGGAAATTAAATAAAAACATTCTAAAAGTAAGTTTAAATGTTTCTGTTCTTTTTTTATTGACAAACTGTTGATTTTTCTATAAGGTTTTTGTTCATCAAATCAAAATGGCGACATTTCGAGCGTCTACTATAGGTCCGCTTCGAAGTACAAAAGTTCAAAATATTCCTATTAGAATCGAAATAATTCTATCATGCCATGCTCTATGCTCACTTAAACATGGGTAGGCATTATATTTGTAAACATTTAATACCTCGGTAACGCTCGGTATTAAGATATTAACAAATATAATGCCTACCCATTTTAAAATGAGCATATAGCATGGCATGAAAGAATTATTTCTTAATTTGACACACTGTATAAGAGGTAAAACTTCAATTATTTTAGGAAAACAAATTGATTGATTTAATGTATCTTCAGTAATACACTGTTATGCACGTGGTCAAACTATTCAAAATTCCAATGGAAATATAAAAAAAGATGTTGTATGATTGCCAATGAGACCACTCTCCACAAGAGACCAAATAACAGAGAAATTAGTAACAATAGGTCACCATAAGGCCTTCAACATTGAGCAAAGCCCATACCGCATATTCAGTTATAAAAGGACCTGAAAAATGACAATGTAAAACAATTCAAACAAGAAAACCAAGGGCATTATGTAAGCTCATATTACAGACTTGCTTTTGTTTAACTGCAAAATATCCATGTAAACGTGAAATCTAGATAATTTTTTTATCAATTCCTATGTATTGCAGACTTGAAGATTTGTTCTATGCTATGGGAGTTGACCTTGTGATAGAAGCTCACGAACACTCATACGAGCGTTTATGGCCTGTGTATCACTCTGACGTCATTCAACATAGCTATTTACATCCACGTGCTCCTGTTCATATCATTTCCGGTGCTGGTGGAAATTCGGAAGGAGTAGACTTAACGGGATTTTCAAGTATGTTATATTTTGAATTCATTATTATATGTTGGATTCCATTTTTCTTGGATTTAGGTTGTACAGTGGAAACCCTTATGCGAATTAAAAATTTTCTGTATGGAGACCGGGAAAACCACTAAATCAAAGATCCACAAAATTGAAATCCACGAAAAAATGTATTTCTATGTATAAATTGAATGTAATTATATATAACGTAGGGTATACAGTGTACGCATCTGTCCGTTAATTGGTTTTGACGATAGCTTTTGACAGTCAGTAACATGACAATTCTGACTAGAATATAAACTCATCATCGCAAAACCAATCACAATTACCAGCATCAAAGATTTAAACGTCAGACCAGCGTTTCCAATGACGCTCATCTAAAACTAAAAAATATTAAACGCCAAATGAAATACGAAGTTGTTGAGTGTTGAGGAATCCAAATTTTTAAAGGTTTCTTTTTCATGGACAAGAATGTCCTTCGAATTCCCTAGAACTTAAAGTTTGTAAAAATATAATTTATTAGCATGACCTTAGCTATGATAACTTATGTCAATACCTAAGTGCTGACTGCTGGGTTGGTGATTCCCTCTTGGAGGAAACATCCACAAACAGTTGCATCATAAAAAAAATCAATGGGTCAAAGTTAGAAAATCAGACATACCTACCAATGGAATGCTTCTAGTAGTATTTTGAGTAAAAACAAAACACCTCTTTCGAGCTATGTCCCCCATTTGAAAATTACTTCAATTATGCGCGCCTTTATGACGTCGTTTACCAGATGAAGGGGGCCGCCTGTATCATTGCACTATTGAAGTTTCTCAAGAGCTAGGCTTCGTGATCGTCACCATGCCGGGCGAACTAGAAATAAGATTTGTTCTGTAGGTATTGAAACAAAAATCCAAGTGCATAAAGATATGCATAGACACATAATAACTGAATATTTTCTCAATGGAAATCATTACTTTGTATTTTTAAAACATAACAAGACGAAAATGCCGTAAACGGAGCTAGGTCGTAGGTGTCGTTATCGTCGGTGTAATCATCATCTTCCTGTCCATGATTTGTCACACGATTACATGTTAAAAGTCAAGTGAAACAAAATGAATAGGAAATTTAAATGATAATAATAAAATATGTTTTTCATTTTATTTTTAGGTTCATGGTCTGCATTTAGAGCTGGTAAAAGGAGTAAAAACTCTTACGGAAGACTATCAATTGTAAATAAAACACATTTACATTTTGATCAAATAAGTGCCATAACCAAAGACGTTTTGGACCAATTTTGGATCGTACAAGAAAATCATGGCCCATTCTTACAAAACGTTGATTGTAAAAATGGCACCGTTCTGCCGGAATTCTGTACTTGTCCATTGCCGATCCGGTTTGTTACTTTATTGATTTTGTTTACGTCGGGAATTGTTATTGTCATAGTTCTATCCATTATGTTCTGTTGTTATTCATGTAGATGTTGTTACTTCTGTCTGAACAATATTCGCACATGCGCACATGTATCTGGAGGCTGGTTGAACCACAGACGACAGTACCGACATCAACCATTACAACAGAATACCGATATCGAGGACGATATTCTTCTTTATCAACCGACAGAAAGCATCGATTCTTTTGATATGTTCGTGCACTGAAATCAATGAAAGCTGCATGTCGGATGAAGGTCATATTATCGCACGTGACGGCAAGTTTTTTGCCTTAATGCTTGAACAGAAAAATACAAGAGGAGATTTGAATATACCAATGACTGGATCTAAAAATGGATTTCAAAAGTAGTATGCTATACTTTTAATGAGACGTTGTACTTTTCACTCGTCAAAGTGAGTTCTTCATGCTCGTGTGTCATTTGGTTTATTTACAAGAAGAAAAATGCACAATGTATGCATCTGTGTCCCTGGTTGTCACATTCCTTATGCAAAATGATTAGAGGCGAATTCAAGTTTTAATGGATGTTTGTTCTATTCCGGAGATAAAAACTTTACATAGTGGCGTGAGCTGTCGAATATATATATGTATTTCTTTGTGCATCTAGGTACAAAATTGTTTCATACACTATTTATTGTACGGGTGTTTTGGTGCATTGTATTAAATAAATTTCGGAAATGATAAATATGTATCATGAAGAATTTGGTTGTATCATTTCGGAATACTTGTATAAATGTTTCTATATTTCTTATGGTAGCAAGTGTAGAGCAGAAAGGTCTGATGTAAGCATTTCTACATTTCATACCTTCAGAGCACATAGCTGATGTGGTTTATTACTAAACAAATGCAAAGAAATCGGTTTAAATGTATATCACACACTTTCTAAGAATCAAATACCTCTGACGTATAGTAATATTAGGAATTGCAAAGAGTACTGAAAAAAGTAAAATCACAAAAATACTGAACTCAGAGGAAAATCTAATAGAAAAGTCCATAAACACATGGCAAAATCAAATGACAAAACACATCAAAAACGAATGGACAAGAACTGTCACATTCCTGACTTGGCACAGGCATTTTCAAATGTAGAAAATGGTGGATTAAACCTGGTTTTAAAGCGCTAAACCTCTCAATTTGATGACAGTCTCATCAAATTCCGTTATATTTACAATGATGCGTGAACTTAACAGACATAATAAATAAAATAGTCAAAATATGGGTACAGCAGTCATCATCGTGTAACAATTTTAAAAGGAACAATTTAACAGAACACAAAAACATCTATCTACAAACACATTCATTGATTCGCGTGTCTGACGTCAGAAAATTTTATACGTCACATATATTTGTCATTTTACATTGGTAATGTTAGAATACAGGGTTAAAAAATCAAAAGTATGTAAGAATTAATTTCAGAAATAGACTGAGATTTAAAATAGTCCAAACGTTATATAGAATTTATAAGAATCCCCAAGTAGTTCATTCCACTACGCGATTGAATAGTTTTGACGTTTGTGGTTCAACGTATTTTCTAATTCATAATAGAAAAATATCATAATGACATATAATAGAACAATATCATACTGACGGGATCTTTTAAGGGACCGAGTCACGTTATAAGAACCAAAGAAACACAAAAAGTCGATCGCATATACAAAACACACCAGCAAAAAATGAAAGATAATACAAACACATTGACGAGATGTATAAGTACCGAGCCACGTTAAATGGATATCACATAAAACCATCCAGCAGTAAAAGTAATATTAATAATATAACAAAGACGAATGAAAGAACAATATAACACGTTGTTAAGATGATAAACAACATCAGTACGCAGAATCTATACATCAAGACCATCATGTATTATTTGTGAAGTTGATACGGAATATGTATCAACAAGGTAAGGTCTTGGTACATTTGTGTACCCTCCGATGAACATGATGAACTCTTTAGAAAAAGGACGAGACGTTCTTTGACATGCACCTGGTTCATCAAACTTCTACTCAGACACTGATGACGTTTTACAAAGTCTTGAGTAGGAGCTGCAAGCTCTTGAATATCGAATAAGTTGGGAAATATATATCCCATATGCAGGTGAAGTTGGTATATTGCTACTAAGGTGGGGGAAATTTATAATTTCAAAATTTAAATCGTCTCGTTTATCATAGATTCTGGTACTGAGATGACTGTGTAAGTCAAGTTCGAGAAAAGAGTCTAAAAAATGAGGCTGAGGAAGCCGTGTTTGTTGTTTCTTACATTTCTAGTTCTGGGGGATATATTAATGGAACCAAATCAGAAAAGTCCGGATTGTTTTGGAAAGAACATCATCAATATATATGAAAGTGAAATTAATAATATGGCTTCTTTGATCCTCTTGTTTTTGACAAGTGTCTGAAGGAACTCCAATTCATATGAAAATAAGAAGAGGTCGGCAAAAAGAGGCGCACAGTTTGTTCCCATAGGAATGCCGACAATTTGTTGGAAAAGTCTTCCTCCAAACTCAACAAATATGTTGTCCATAAAAAAAACTCCAGCATACTGACCACTTGTTCTTCTGTGTAGCATGTTTTACCTTTTTGTTTGTCACTTTTAACGAAATTTGTTTTATAATATCCCAAAGTAATACATTTATAGCGTATGGTACCATTTTTATGTTGAAAGGCATTGTGGATTATTTCTTTTAGGCGATTTTTCAATTTCACATGGGGAATGGTGGTATACAGGGTTGGAAAATCAAAAGTTTTGATAGAACTAATTTCAGAAAAAGACCGAGATTTAAAATTGTCTAGAAGTTCTTTAGAATTTTTAAGAATCCACATATGGTTAATACCACTACGCGAGTAAACAGTTTCACAGTATTTCTGAAGACCCTCTTTCACTGCGGACAGAATTTTAGTCAATGTAATGGACAATTCTTTAGTGGAACATGAAGATGAGCCAGCAATATACCGTTGTTTGTACGGAATTTTATGACGCTTTGGTATCCAATACAAACAAGGTAAGTCCTCCGATTTGGTGTTCAATGTAACGTTTATTGAAGCCATGAAGGACTTATGATTTGCTAAAATTTCGTCCTTGTCAAATGATGTGTCTTTGTATGTGGGATTACCTGAGTGCTCATTTATACCTAATTCTTTAACAAGACATTCGTAGTAATACGATTTACATACAAAGACAATAGTATTTGAAGTTTGTCCACAGGAACAACAACATACTTATCATGAAGTGATGATAGACATTTCATGGCCTCTTTGTCTCTGAAAACGGACTTTGGTCGATCGTTCACACAGTTTTTCAACTTGTGAATGCAACGTTTTATCAGAGACCTGTTAGTTTTAACCCATTCTAACAAAGTGTCTAGTTCAACTTTTTCTCGCTTAGTAGTCCTCAATGGAATCCATAATTATTTTGAAGTTATGGTTTCAATTGATGTGTTGGGATTCTCTAAACTTAGGACCATGAGAAATCAACTTTCGTCGATTTTCATGTTGAATTATGTTTAGATCCCCAGTTATAACATGACCAGAGGGGCTGTAATTATAAGGCGATTGGGAACAGTTACATGTCGGAGGTTTTTTTATGTATGTTTCTAAGTCAAGGTCCTGCAATGCTTGTGTATAGTTAAATATTTTAGGTGCAATGGTTTTGGTGTAACTGTAAGATACAATAGGAACAGACTGATTTTGAAAATAAATAGGAATTTTAGATGTTACCTCCTTGTGATCTAGAACGTTGCAGATGTTGATTGCATCAATTCCTCTATTGGCAAAGTTAACAGGAAGGAATTTCCTCTTTTCCTGATGTAAAGGTTCCGATCTTACTGGTTTGAAAAGACGGAAAAGAGCTACATCACAAATAATACTGACTAGTCTGAATATTGAAGAAAATGTATTAGTGACTCTTTTGTCAAGTGCATAATCTCTCAAATTTTTTATAAAATTAACTGGCAGTGAAAAGAGAATAGTTCTAATGTAATGTAACCTAGTGGATGATGAAGATGTGAAAGAAGGTCACCAAAGCTCCCAGAGGGTGATCTAGATTTGGAAAACTTTTTTTACATTAGGCCGATGGTAATATTTTTGCCCATGACTACGTTGTTGTCGTAAGGTAGTATTTAAAAACTCATTACATTAACATCACTGCAGGCAGGACTTGACAAATTTCCTACTCCTGTGATATTATCATTGCAACCATATGGCATTGCAGTCCCTAATTCCCTTATCCAGAAATTTTCTCTATCTTTGTTGAAAGGAGTACTTAGTACAGGGCTATTTGTGTGGTGATAAATTTTTTCGATGATGCGTACTTTCATAGATAAAGAAGGATCATGGTCCGGTTGATTAAAATGGTTATATAGAACCCTAAATTGCGGATCTTTATTATCAGACCGGTGTTGATTCATTCCTTTACGCAAAGTTTGACGAGTTTCACCAACATAAAGTAGTCCACACATTGTACATTCGATTCCGTACACGACATTGTCCGTGGAACAGTCCAGAGGCTCGAAAGATTTAGTATAATATGTTTTAGATGTTAAATTACTAGTAAAAGTAGGAGTCTTGATTAACATATTGCATGTCTTACACGTGCTCCTTTTTCCTTTTTTATGTTTACAAGAATTAATGATAGGTGTTGATTCACTTGTAGCAGGTGTCTTTAAACAGTCGAAAATATTGACGCAACATGGCTTTAATTTATGAAAGGTATCTGAATTTTGAAAATGGTAACTACCTTCTGGCTGAACATAAGTCAAATCAGGGGTATCCAAGAGGATTCCATGGAACACACAAATCAAATGCTACAGTGTTCGAGCAGCAAAAGAGGACCTTGGTAACCCGGGCGATGTCCCAGCCGGTTTGTTCTTTGTATTATTTGTATTCATCAGTTCGATGCAACATATACTAACATTTATTCAAATAGAAAACTCTTAAAAACACTTTTTTCACAATAATAGTTAACTATCAAAATCATAGCCTAAAGGAAATCATTGCTTTTGCTTTAACTTTTCTTTTACAGTACATTTGATACCTCCACCCCTATTTCTAATTGTTTTTTAAAACAAGACTTAAATAAATGTCAGCTTGCCCTATGTGCATGTTTTCTGACATACAATTTATAAAACCTGTGTGAAACTATTCTGATAATAAATTAAATCATTCTAGAATACTTTAAAGTTAAAGTTTAGTAGTTAATCACTACAACATTTTTATTTATCCCGCGGCGACATTGTATAGAGAATAATCTTTAAGTTTCACTTGCCGTGAATTTTAAAGTTCAAAGACAGGAAGCATATTATGTTACATTCATTTATTTACATGCGACGAAAATATTTTCTTAATTGTTTTTCCTTTTTTTAAAAGTATTTGTTAAATAATCGTTTACTGGAACACGTTTGAAAGATGGTCTGTTATAATTAAAGAGGTCTTTTTGATTATTCTTAACTATACTCTGAATTATTTCATCAGCTTGTTCAGAATCAAACAAACAGTTGTTGACATTCCTCTGTTCCTCTCCTTCTTTGTGGACTGTTATATCTTTAAATAATTTGCGGTATCTATTCTTTATTTGCGAATGATTAACAAAATCCGCAACGGTAAACATTTCTATATAATTTTTCTTGTTGTTAACATTTCTAACCATATACGCAAATGACCAACCTTTAGATCTGTTGTCATTCCGTGCTACTTATGTATTGCAGCAAACAGCTGTCCAGAAATAACTTGGTATATTTATTTTGTCCTTGAAGAACTCGTCCGAACTTGGAAGAACACCAGTAATGAAATAACTTTTACCACCGTTAGTGTTGCAATGTTCTTTTGAGGCTTTATAATATCTTTTTCAAGTCTATACCAAGTGTTTTAATTAAAGTCTTCATATTGTGGTGCAATATTGGTCAGTACATCTGCAGCACTCCTTCTTTCAGAAGTGGGGAAATAATATCTCGTAGCTAAATGTCCTCTATTAAGTTGTTTTGCCTGCACTCCATTGTAGTCACTGAGTAGGGGTTGTTCATTTCGCTTTAGATCCCCACTCTTCTTCCATTATAAGTTATATGGCTCGCTACTGACCACGTACGGATCAATAGAGGGTAAGTAAAATCCATAGGGGGTCAGTAGTTAACCGTATAACGAATGTATCGCACGTTATACTTTTTTTGCTGCGTTTTGTTGAAAAATAAACAGTAAAACACAACAACATCAATAGATGACGTCACCATTAACGCGTCATGAACCCCCTATGAAATTTACTAACCCCCTACGGTCTCATAGGGGGGTCACCATGTGACGTCTTTAAACCTATCACGTTACCCGCGGTGCGATAATTTCTCTTGCCATCATCATAATCAGGTCTCAAAAAAAATTCTATTTTGTATGCACTGTAAACGGGAATTTTCATAGCTGTATCATACAATGTAGCGAAATGATATTTGTTATTATATCTCTGACAAAGGCATTTGGACGTCTTTGTCATTTCAGGAAGTACCTGTGGTGGTTCATTCTGATAAACCAAAATGTCGACAGTCGTTGAACCCTTCTGATTGGTTAGCATGTGCTGATTCAAACAACCATAAATTAACAAAAATCACAGGAAGCATAGTTGTCTTTATCATCTTATTTCTGAAATAAATTCAAACTACTTATATTGTCTTAGATCGTAAGATCAAACTTCGTTGCCCTATTTGTTAATTTACATATTGGGTCCTTCTTTCAACCGTTACAGTTTGACTCTATCTGGATTCACAGGTAATGCAGAATTTGAAGTGCTTACATAAACCAACAACAGTATTGTTGACTTTTTTATCAGGAGGTGCTCACACAGAACGATTTTGGTGAACATTTAATTTATTATTTGATTTATTTAATAAAACAAGTTTAAAAAAAAAGGATATGAACAAAGATTCTCAGATTCCTGACATCAACTCATGAATTTTATTTGCGTTAGGTTGCATATAGAGGATAATTTTAAGAGTACTAACACGACAAAGACATGTTCAAAGAACAAGTCGTAGACATAATGATATAGAAAGGAATAAAAATCAAACAACTGTCTGAATACATAGCATAGAAAAACCAAGGACAAAAACTGAGTGAAATCTCTTGAACTCTAGAAGCGTAGGTATATACTTATCTTCTTGTATCACCTTTTGTTTTGTACCTGTGAGTTTAAATTCGGTGATCAGTGGTAACCACTTCTTAATTAGATAGTGCGTCATCTGCGAAACATTCAACCCAACTCGTGTGGGCTTTAAATTTATCACATGGAACTCTTGCTGTTAAAGCCTTCCTGAAAACAGCGACCCTATATCAAAATTATTATGATAAGATCGTACGCTCTGTAATAGCGTGTCTATCGGGAGGAATATACATAATATGTAAGCACTGCATGAATTTTGCTGAATAGAAATGGTAAATTCAAAAGGGATATACTGATAGGTTTTTTTTCTTGAAGTGTCATAATTCCCAATTTATAGACGTAAGTTTAGATGCAATGCAGACAAATATGTATATGTTGCAGACCATATGAGTATTTGGACCGTACGCGTACGGTCCGGACCGTATACGTATACTCGTACGGTCCGACCATACGCGTACGGTCGGACCGTATGAGTATACGCGTATAGGCCAAATCAATATAATGAATAAAAAGAAATATATGAATACTTGTAGTGCAATTACACACAAACTAAGAATGATGGTTGTATCAGAAAATTATATAATTCAGCAAGAATGTGAATATGGTAAAGACATATTTCAATTGAAAAGACAATAGTGTAAAAGAGCAACAAAAATTATGTCATACAAATTTGAAACTTTCATGTCAAATAGACAAAAGAATCTTTCTGCTTTAAAATAAATTGTTAAAAAAAAACCACTTGTTTAAATTTCGAAGGACACTTTTGATTAAAATCTCAGAATTTGATAAAGATTCTTTGATAAAAATAATGGAATTTTATTTCAATATAGATAGGTAGCTATTTAAGGTGCTTAGGTGACAATTTGAATGTAGGGAACATAATTATAATAATAAAACATCTTCATTTGATACATTATAACCTCAATATACTAAATTTTCTTTGTGTTATATATTCATATATTATCCTGCTCATTATTTGTCCATAAGTTCTAAACATTGCAAGGAATACAAGCGGTAATTTTTTTTTTATAAAAGCATCCTCCTCCATTAAAGAAATTTGCTTCGTTTTAAATTTAAAAAACACATAAAATAAAACAAATGTTTTCGTAATAACGCAAACATTTGAGTTATTTCGCAAAGGTTTCCGTTGAAACACAAACATACGAGAGATACTGAGTAACAGTTTTGATAAAAATGGATTTTTTTTTCTATCATGTGTTAATCCTAATACCTTAACCCAAGTATGAAAATATTGATAATATCTGTTGATTTTTTGAAAGCGTTATTTGAAATTTTTAAGTAATTTATGCATATAAATTGTCATTTCCTGTAACGGAAAATACGCGGAGACACGAAGAGAACAAAACAAATAATTCAAAGATAAACTGACGATTTTACAACCAAACTAAATCATAAATATAAAAAAGGAGATGTGGTATGTTTGCCAATGAGAAAAAAAAAATGCATACAGAATGTGGCGGGGTTAAACATGTAACCGAGTCCAAACCCTGCCCTAACCTGGGACAGTAGTGTAACAGTACAACATATGAACGAACTATAAAATCAGTTGAAAAAGGCTTAACCGATTAGATGGATATAAAGACATATAACAAAAACAAAGAGTGAACGTTACAGGGTACTTGTAAATCCCAACAACAAAAATACACTTAGAATAGACATGAGAGTACCCGCAATCACTGACAGCTAGTTCAAAGCTAATAACAACTTATATGAATAATCATGTATCTAAGAATAAATTATCAATAAAATATTTCACAAAAAAAAAAACCATTCTCTAAAACAATACGAATACTTTGAGATGTCAGAACTATCGTCCTTCTAAGTCAATAAAAAACCCGATAAGGGTACAACAAACGATGACTGATATTCAGTGTACAATGCATTTACGCTGTTTGATGATGTATGTGATACATGTTATAGCTATAGATACTTGGCCATATACTAGTGAGTCATCATAATCAGTATTAAAACCCGTGACTTTATGAAGTATGCACTAAAAAGAAAAAAAGAAAAAACAAATATACCGAACTCCGAATTAAATTCTCAATGGAATGTCCTTATATAATCTAATAAGACTGACGCTAAATAAACAGGAAAAATTCGTAATGTATGAGTTTGACGGCACAATGTAATGAATGCATTTAACCTCAAATCGAAAGAAGTGTACAGTTGTACCTGCTGTAAAGACAACGTCTTTTATCAAAAACAGGTTTTTACAAGTTTGCCTTTGTTATATACTAAATATAAACCTCGATTCAAAGAACATCCTTCTTTAAAGGTAGGATTTCTGTGTTTGGCCTTTCCATGCAGGTTTAACTGTATAATGTATAATTCTCAAATACATAATTGACATATAACAAATGCATCTAACCTGATCACTACATGATAACAAAGACTGAATCCAAAGTGTTCGAACTTTTAGCATGCACTTGTTTTTGATCAATGGATTTGTTCATTGCGAGAAATTGATTTTATGATGAAAAACTTCCTAAAACTAAACGACATGATAACTTAGATAAGGATAAGCACAACATGGGATTCCTTCTATATAATCAGTGTTCATGATGGGAATATAAGTAGGTCGCTTATTATATAATTCACAGTATATGTAGTGTGAATGATCTAGATCTAAGATGAATTGTTATCATGTTTATAGAAATAACATGTATGTACTGTAGTCATGATGCTCTAAGTCCACACAACTACACGTAATCAGAGACTATGTCATAATGATACAAATCAAACATCATGTATCTAATCTCGTGTTTGGTCATTGATATTAACTACTTAGTTCGTCTATATGCAACAATTTGTTTAAAATAAGATTGTCATTCCTGTTTTGCTTATTTCGAAACATATAATGAGGTATATAACTTTCCTAACATTTTAACATTTCAATGGACAAAAAGACACAAGCAATTACATTTGTAATAAGAAATGCAAACTTTAACCTTAACAGCTCTTATATTTATGGGTAAGAAGTGTGGACTTAATTTTTGGGTTGAGGAGGTCTGTATTTAATGTAACAGCTTCAGACATACTTTTTCAACAGGACAAATCAGTACTTTACCTAAAAATTGAAGACTCAATAGTTTTACTACTGTTCGTATGTTTCCCCCAGTTTTTTTACAACGAGGATAACGTTCTATTATATTTGCTTTATGAATCTTAAATGTCCTTCTTCGTTTTGGATAACATTTATATATATATAGATGAATATAGTCAAGCCATTTTTTGCTTTCTCTGAATTTTAGTTTTAATACATTGAACAGTATATAAGAAATAAAAAAAATCTTTTTACCGTAAATGAAGTGTGACAAAAATAATGTTTACAATAGGCGTGAATACTCATAATAATTGGACATCGCTTTATATCATATTTAGCTATTCAATTTTAGTAATATAAACTCGCATAAGGCTTTTTAATCATTGTATTATCAATTGCAATTAAAATAAACTCTGGCCTTTGTTAGTCTTGTATGATTTTTAATTTTGGTTTCTTGTGTATAATTCGGAGTTTAGTATGACGTCCATTATCACTGTACTAGTATACATATTTTAAGGGGCCATCTGAAAGACGCCTACGGGTGTGGGAGTTTCTCGCTACATTGAAGTCCCATTGGTGGCATTCGCTTGTTGTCTGCTCTATGGTCGGGTTGTTTTCGGTTTGACACATTCCCCATTTCCTTTCTCAATTTTATCTATTCAATAAAGAGATATTAATTTATCATTGATAACAAACTCTATAGAAATACGATCTAATGAAATAAATTAACAAACTATGCGATGACTTGTTTTCCAGTGAATGACATTATAGAACTTATGCAGTTGGGCCAAAGCTATAGAATCCAAGAAGTGGGGCAAAATGGTAAAATTGAAATAATTTATAAAAGTAATGATATTAACTTTACATACTTTTTTTCAAGTCTGCAACACTTAACTATTGATTAACATTGCAATACTACGAATAAGATTAATTATCTAATATTTCTATTTTTGATATCAATTATAGTGTGTGATAACATTGTGTGAGGGAATTCGACGTTTGATGTACCACTGTTCACTCCAGTGCAATTTATGACAATACCACTGCATCAATCAGAATTATTTTTTTTGCAGTGTTTTAAGAAATGATTTTGCTTTGTTGTCGCGTATTATTTGTGAAACATTCAATGTTTTAAAAAGGCGAATTTTCTTTATAAAGTCAATGATTATGTTGACTTTTGAAGGCCAAACTTTCTACAGCCTTAAATACGCTAATGAAAGATCCAAAAACTATACCAATACATAACGACATGATTATGAAATTATAACAAATCTATTGGTTAACAAATTTTTACTCGTTATGGCAAAATAATGAACTTAATATATCTGACATTTTCTCCCTACCCAGTTTACCCCTATACTTTTTTATGATGTGGACTGGTCATTGTTATTGAATCGTAGGCAATTTGATTGGATTAAGTTGTTATTAGTTTACCTTCAAACTTGTTTATGCTTTTCATACATGACTATTGATTAATTAGAACGTGCATGAATGTGACCGGTAACTAAAATGACCTTCAAACTGGACACTGGACGAGTCAATATTATGTTTTATCAATGAAAGTTAAGGTATGAAAGGTAAGAATTGCCACTTATTCGATTTTCACAAAATTTTCGGAATATACAGTTGGAAAGGTTATTTTTTAAAAGCCTATTGTGAAGAGTAAAGAGAAAGTTTACAAATAATACGTTTTGTGCCATTAAACAAGTCATTTTCGTAAGAGAAATACCGAAATATATTTTACGCACGACTACGGCAGGTAAAATTATTATTTATCATAATAAAAAAAAGCATTTTTCAGTCTCATTGGAATATGTTGATTACAATTAATCCCAAACTTAAGAAGTAAGTAACTAAAGTCAAAATATGTCCGATCTGCCTATTTCTGCACATCAAAAGTCAATACGATCGTTTTAAAGTCAATTTCGTCTACCTCACAAAATCTTGTTAGGCACTATAGTTCACAAGAATAAAACTGATATGGCTTCTCTATACGTTTCAATCTAAAATAATTGATATGTTTGATAACATCTCAAGGTCGGAGTTCATGCTTTCCACTGGTAAATTGACATTTGTTACGTAGATATATAACATTCATTTTATGGAATATAAAGGCAACAGAAGTATTACGCTGTTCCAAAGTCATAATTCCATAAAACAAAAACGAATCCCGGTAATAAAGTAAAATCGGAGGTCTACCTCTTTCATAACCAGTATTTCACATGTTAACAGTATGAATGGTTGTTGATAGATCTAACGAAAGCCAATCAGAATAGAGAACATGGATTATTCTACTGGGCATGAAAAAAAGTCCTTTTTCCAAGATGGCCACGGTTTTTTTTCAAAAATGACTGTTTTTTTTCCATTTCGAAAATACTTATTTTTCTGGAAAACTTTTTCTTTTACCATCTTTAAGGTAGATGGGGTGTCTAAATTATAATCCGTAGAATCTTTTAATAATTTGCCAAAATGTGGTTCATATCCTGCTTGTTTAAAAACATTAATAAAAAGAATGGGTCACCGGACTTATTTTCACACTACAGGTTGTGCAAAATTGTCAAGATTTTGTATAGATTATGCATAGAAAACCCATTTTTCCGCCATAAAACGCAAACCACACCATAGAATTTTGAGATAAAATATGAGAAGATAGCTCCAATATTATGCTTTCAGATGAGAAAAAGAAAAAATGGGGTCACCGAACTCGTTTTCTTGCTATATGTAAAAATGGGTAAATTGCTAACACATTCTATTGTAAAAGTAACACTATCTGAATTATCTGCCCTTGCATTTGAGTTGCCTCCCCTTATTTGACAAAGTTAGAGAAAAATGAATCAAACAAAATAATTCTTTTTTTTTGTAAAATACTATCATAAATATGATCAAACATGGCATTTTCTATATTATAATGAAAATTCTTACACATGAATTACCTACTACTATAAAAATTTGCACATTTCATCAAAGATCTAGACCTTGTTTTCCAGTATTTCAAAATCCAAGATGGAGGAAGACACCCTATCTACCTTAAGTGAAAAATATTATCAGATTTGGTTGCAACATTCCTTGAATGTAACGTATTTGATAGAAATAAATATTGACTCTTCATGGTTTGCGCATGCCCGAAAATGTAACAAAATTCACACATAAACATTTGAACTATTTACTATTTTCTTGGTGCTTTTAGATTTTAAATGATATTATTAATTGGTTTGATAACATTTTTAAGGTTATGAAACAAATGCGTTTATCAAGTTTGCGCATGCGCAAACTATTTATAGACATACAGAGTGATTTTCACCCATTACCAGAGCACAATGATGTAAAGCGTAGTTCATCTTACAGACGAGGATTTGAAATTCGTAAACATAACTTGGTCGTCATTTAATTCCTTTAAAAATCTATGCTCTTCTATAAAATAAGTGTAACTTCTATGATGCCACTGTGTGAAAACATGCCCATTAAGTTGTATTGATCAAGCATTCGATGGATAAGGTTAAAAAAGTGCTTAAGAAATAAGGCATAATACAAATATAGCTGCAGATCCCCCACTTTTGGTATTGGCTAGGCAAATTCATTGGGAATGGCCAGATTTGTACGGGGAAGATAAGTTTATCGTAATGCTTGGTGGATAGTACATTGGAATGGCTTGTTTTAAAAAATTATGATATATTGCATGGAAGTGGATGGACCTGTGCCCTTACTGAAGCTGATACTGCAACACCTAGAACGTCATATCATTTTCATGTATATTAAAATGAAACTAGAACTAGACATTCGCATCAGATAACTGCAGATATCGTACCTAACAATCAATGCATATCTAGACTTTTCATTTCTTGTCAATGTGGACAATTTGACTTGGAAGATTTCTTTATCCACGACAACCAAATTACTCCTCTGTCTTTGTCTAAGGATGTCACATTAAACAGTGATATTAGATCACAGTAAATTGGTATACTTGATACTTTGTGCGATTTGTATTCGTTGGTTGGCCAGCAATGGTTAATTCCAGGCCACCACGTGCAAATATATTTGATGATTATGCAAATGATGTCATGCTGCCTTACATAAAATTATTCACCGATAAGTATTTAAGAGTAGACATTGTAATTGATGTTTACTAATTTAATAATTTAAAAGCTTGACCGAGAAAAGGCATTTTGTGGGAAAGTGTTAACATTTGTCAGGAAGCCGTGCCCTGCTATTCCGCCAACCAGAGGTTCTCTTCCTGAGCACAACATCCAACAGGTACATCATTTTAAGCAATGCAACCTGTCTTTTCTAACCAAACTAGGTATTTGAACTTAAGAAAGTAAGTGATATCTCTTGTAAATTAGAAGAAAATGAAAAAAAGTTTTTGCCGCAATTTTGGAACCGGAAGTAACTTTGTCTTCATGTAGGTATTGTTTCATCGTACTTTAGTTATCTACGTTTTATCAAAACTAACTTTGGATTTTACCTACAAAACAGTGTTCAAAGGATTTACAAAATGTAGCCATTTTCAACGTTTTGGCCACCATTTTGGAACCAGATGTCACTATTTTTTTGTCATTTATGTATTGTTTCATCGTACTTTAGGAACTGTAATTTACGTTTTATCAAAACTTACTTTGGATTATACCTAAAACACAGCTTTCAAATGCTTTACGAAATGTAGCCATTTGTAACGTTTTTGCTGCCATTTTGGAACTGGAAGTCACTTTTTCGTCATTTATGCATTGTTTTATCGAACTTTAGGAACTGTAATGTACGTTTTATTAAAACTTAATTTGAAATGTACCTATAACACAGCTTTCAAAGGATTTACGAAATGTAGTCTATTGGATATGACGTCATTTGCAAAATGAGCGGTGGCTATCTTGAAAAAATGGATTTTTTTATGGCCAGCAGCTGATTTTTTTTTAATTATCGTTTAGTCGACCTTTATACCAAATTTTATGCTTGTATCACGATTTGCACAATTATACTGAAATGCAGTCGACTTTAGCGTTTGATAGTTCATTGATAACATTCTGGCGTATCACAAACAAACAACTTGTTACGTCTCATTTCATTGGCCGAAAGATTTAAATACAACAACAATGTAATAAGTGTTCACGTGAATTGACACAGGTGACCCACAATGGAATTTACTATGTTACTACGAACGTAAAAACATTGATTTGTATAGTTTACAAACCTTTGGTCAAAAGAAATAAATAAATGTTTTATTAACTTCAAAAAGTGGGGTCGAAATATTATACTGATAGTTATTAACTTCAAATAGTGGGGTCGAAATATTATACTGATAGTTTGTTTTAAGTAATATTCTAAGTTCTTTGCATGCAGCAACTCAATTATCTTGTACCCGGCATGATGAGAAATATAAGGATAAAATAAAATACATGTGCCGCTTTTATACGGATGAATATATGAACCACTTTCAATTTCTTTCATACTGACGATAGGTTATAATTAGTGTTGTCAAATCGTACACATTTGACTAACCGGTTACTCGGATAATCGTTCGACCGATTAACCGGTTAACCGGTAGTTTGAGTTGGTGCTTGTAGTACCCTACACTTAGATATAAGATGTGGTATGATAGTCAATTTGACAACCTTTCATCCAAGTCATAAATTTACGCTTTTAGAATTGAAGTTTGTCCTCTGGCATTATAAGGCTTGTCTGTGAGGATTTCTGGCGAAGTTTGACTTTTAACAACCAACTACACCGTATCAACAAAAGCGTTTATACCAACTTTAGATTGAAAAATAAAAAAAAAGACTTCTTGATCTCTTAGGATTGAATATGTCTGAAACTGATTATTCTTTCCTTTTCACTTGTTGTCTCCGAAAATGATGTGGAGTGTTTCAGTTTGAATGATTAATTATAAAAAAGAAGATGTGGTATGATTGCCAATGAGACAATTCTCCACAGGAGACCAAAATGACACAGAAATTAACAACTATAGGTCACCGTACGTCCTGTTTCTTTACTTTGTTTGCATGTTACTCGTACTATTATGGATACATTGAGTACATTCACATTGGTTTGCATTTCACAATTTTTGAGTTAGCATTTCATTTAAAGTAAGACTAAGCCTTGCACGACGGAGGTTGCACATTAGATGTAGGTTTATACAATATTAGATCAGAAACGAAATAATGAAGTAAATCTTAAAATTTAATCGCATTACTGATTTAGAGTTACTGTTAAAAAAACATGTATACTAATTATGTTTCTTTAAGATCCTGCCCCGAGCTGAGAAACAAGTTCTAATTAATTTTATGTTTATATGATTAACAATAGCAATCAATTTACTGAACAATTGATGTGAAATTAATTACCACGACGACAATTTTTAAATAAAACCTAACTATTTAATGATTTCAATACAAATTTATATCAAATCTATCAAAATTGAAAAAAAGTCCGGTTAACCGGTTAGCGTTTTTGGTATTCGGTATTCGGTCGTTCGACCGGTTAACCGGTTAACCGTTGACAACACTAGTTATAATCCTAACAATGTCGTAGTCACTTATAATAAGTATCTCATAATACTGATCCATTACAATCATTAATCAGTGGTTGCACTGACATTCCTCTTTTATTATTTTCATGCTATAAAACATACACACAGTACAAAAATGTAGCTATAAGCGTACCATAAACGGAGGAAATTGTCCCCCAAAGATAGAAAAAAAATAACTTTAATCGTATCATTGGTGCATCTGAATGAATTCAGTGAAGGCATGTTGTTGTAATAAATTGAAATGTTACATCGGCGAAGATTATTTCTTATGCATGTGTGGAACTAAATAATAAATTAATACTTGTGAGAAATCGTAGTTTATAAGGAACAATTCTCTTGTTTGAATTCGGGGCCTTTTATAGCTGACTATGCGGTATGGGCTTTGCTCATTATTGAAAGCCGTAAGGTGACCTATAGTTGTTAATTTCTGTGTCATTTTGGTCTCTTGAGGATAGTTGTCTCATTGGCAATCATACCACATCTTCTTTTTTTAAATATAAATGTACTGTTTTCGATTTTATCTTTCAATTTTATACTGTAAGAATAGAGCTGCATAACATTGTTGAACTTTCCGCTAAAGTATATGTAGTATGTATTCGTATTTAAAATGAAATACAAAACGAAACGTGTATGATAAACTGATAAACAAAATATCAAGAAATTAAGGATGACTAAATGCATGCACAAGAAGAAACTCACCTTTCTATCGATACATTTAAATGATTTAATGAATAAACACTTTTTTAAAAACTGTTTGTGTCTATTTACATAGATATAGGAGGATGTGGTGTGAATGCCAATGAGACAACTCCCCATCCAAATAACAATTTATAAAAGTAAACCATGATAGGTCAATGTACGGCCTTCAACACGGAGCCACTGAACAACAAGCTATAAATTACTAGTGTAAAACCATCTAAACGGTTAAACCAACGGTCTATAAATATTTACAATATATAATTTACGTTCGTTTTTCAATCGAGAATAGCAAAACCTAATGAAGTATATCGTTGGAGTTTATAAACTACATTTAATCATCCACTGTGCCATGATTGGCCATCTCCGTTTTTTCTTAACAAAGCATGGTTGGTTACATGTTATGAATTTACTTACAGTTTCGGGATTTTTTTTTCTTCAAGTAAACGGAATCAGAAAAAAATCGCTATCCTATGTCGAATACATTAAACTTGGAAAAGAATATGAAGTGTTTGTAGAAAAGTACGGTTTCATTTTTCAAGTACAACGTTAATTCATCGAGTCCATCGAGTAAAAGAAAATGCAGGATAAGCAAGGGGGAGGGGGGGGAATAAATGAAAAAATATGTGAATTGAGTTTTTTTTTATCCTACATTGAACTTTTGATGTCGTCCCTTGATCTAGAGGAGACATTTAAATTGAATATTTAGATGTGAAAACTGTTAAGATTTTAAAGTTTAAACTTTACTACCAATTGCAGAAAACTATAAAACCAATGAATTTCACATGCACATTTATAAAAGCTAGAATTGTGATTGGAATCATGTATGAGAATATGTCGATGGAAGCTTTAAACGACCTTGACCAGATACGTGAATATTAATCAGTCCATTCAACGTTATAGTATGTGTGTTCTATTTTCGAAGGTGTGAGGTCGAAAGTTTGAATTGACCAATGGAAACGATCGTTCCTTAGAGAGTTAATCTAATAAAGTTTGTTTGACTGATTACGTCGCACTACCTTTCGCTAAGCTAAGCCGCATATGAGTGTATTTCCATATTATCTCCACCTATAACACTTAAAATCTGTAATGCTGAATTATAAAGATACTTATGCTCAACACATACGTAGTGCAGTTGCCGCCAAAACTAGCTAGACCACTGTCCCAGGTTAGAGGGAGGATTGGGATCCCGCTAACATATTTAATCCCGCCACATTATGTTTGTATGTGCCTGTCCCAAGTCAGGAGCCTGTAATTCAGTAGTTGTCGTTTGTTTATGTGTTATATATTTGTTTTTCGTTCATTTTTGTACATAAATAAGTTTTCTCGTTTGAAATGTTTTACATTGTCATTTCGGGGACTTTTTATCTGATTATGCGGTATGGGCTTTGCTCATTCTGTGTCATTTTAGTCTCTTGTGGACAGTTGTCTCATTGGCAATCATACCACATCTTCTTTTTTATAGCCAAATAAGAAGTGTAGGATGGTCGTAATTAAGACGTGTCAGATCGGGATGGGCGTAAAAGCATCGTATCGTAGTCAATGGAAATATTTTCGCTGCAACCTCACTACGATATCGTTGCGACTATCCCGATTTCACTACGGCTTTATTACGCCTCAACTAAGATATTGGTACGACTATACTACGATGACGAAGACTATAATACACTGCTGCTATGCTCATGTCGTCCTCAGTTCGACCCAACGACGTCCTAACCATAGTTAAATCTATGAAATATTAAATATTCAAGTCGACCATACAACGATCTTATTTTCTAATTTATAGTAGTTTGTCTTCCGGGACTTGGTCTTGTATGATGGTGGCTTAAGATGTTGTATGAGTGCTAATGAGACAATCCTCCATCAAAGTCACATTTTGTAAAAGTAAACCAATAAAGGTCAAAGGACAACCTTCAACACGGAGCCTTGGCTCACATCGAACACCAAGCTATAAATGAATCCAAAAATGACTAGTGTAAATCCATTCAAACCGGAAATCTATCGGTGTAATCTATATTGAAATGAGAACGAAAAACAGTTATGATTCACATCAACAAACGTCAACTTCTGAATATCTGACTTATTTCATGTTCAAACAAATGAAACAGGTTTAAACGCTTAAAGAGGCGCCAACCTTCACCCAACCTGAAACAATAGTGTTACAAGAGAATATAGAAAGACACATTATATCATATCAATTGAAATGGCTCAACCAAAAGAAATATTAACAAAAACAAGTGAACATACACTGAACGAATACATTTGAACTATGACACATTGTACATGTAACTACATAATTAATAAAACTAAGGTGTTAGATGTAAAAAAAATAATCAGAAAGACAACCAAAACCTTGAGAAAAAACCCGCAAAGAAACTTACGTACACAGGTAAATACAATATTTATGTAGTAAGCTATACAATGGGGATTGGAAATAAATATGTCAAAATAAATAATTTTGTTGTTTATAATACGAGAACAGAAGTGAAAATTTATCGTCGTACCAAACACTTTTTAAAGGTAGAAAATATTAAAAATAGTTAGGCGAGACATATAAATATGTTAACAGTAAATGACAAAAATGCATTACAAATTATATCAACAGGTTAAATTAAAACGAAAGCACGATTGTCATCTTACGGTTTTTAAATATCCAAACTCTGTTATTTCACTGATTGGGACCTATTTCCGATTGTGACAGTTTGTTTGCGCCTTTCTGTGGCGGTGAATACAAGTGACAAGCATGTTTGTTTAATTGAGATTTTTGCATTAAAAACAAACTGTGTGCTTCTCCTTGCCGACCTCTTATTTTCATACCATTCGCGGTTTCTTTTGTATTCGTGTATTTCTTTTTTGCATTTCTTTTTATGTCTATATACATGGTATATATATCTGGTCATTTGTTTTTTTGTTGCGTAAACGCACATATATTGGTTTATTTTGTAGCCTTCATACTGTCTTTCCGGAAAACATCTGTTCTTTTCAATTGACACCTGCTTTTATCATGTTTATGTAAATGATTAGTCTAAGGAATACGTATAAGCGTCATGTAGACAGTAGTGTTGCTTTAGGTTGTTTGTCATCCTATACAAATACTTAATTCAATTAGAGTCATATTTAACTCTTAATTATAAGCTTGGTTTGCTTTGGAAAATGAGTTAACGTCAATGGATAGCTAGGTCGTTTGAAAACTGAGCCGTTTTATCGTTATAAAAAAGATCGTTTAAGCTTTATTTAAATTATACGTCCAGCAAAAATGCGATCAACGAAGGAGTTTCAAAAATTGGCCCTATTTCAATTTCTTTTTCAATTGAATTATTGTTAAACATGTTAAAAGACCCTTACTTTATTGATAAAATATCATCAGAACAAACTTTCCTTATAATTCATTATTAGAAAGTAATTTAAAGAAATTAAACTTAGCCTTGGAAAAGAGGGGCAAAAGAAACCAGGGGAACACTTAAACTCATAGATGTAATATACACTGATAACGCCATGGTTTACAAGAAAAAGCCAAACAGACAAACAATAGTACACAAGACACAACATAGAAAACTAAAGAGTTAGCAACACGAGCCCCACCAAACCAATGCAAACTCACAGCTATCATTTAGGATATTGCAGAGAGTCACAGACTTTACATACCAGTTCACATTGGAAAAGATGAAAAAGAGAAAAGATCTTTTCTTAAACTTTCCTTTGCCAACAAAGGTCTCGATGACCTTAACTTGAGCAATATCCTTCATCATTAATTAGTTTAATCGAAATTCCTCCTTATTTTAAAGACCAGTCTGTACCAATTATTTCTTATACCTATACCATACAAATTGCAACTAAAATTGTCAATTACAAACACGTTTTGCAGGATCTCCATATTGACGACTTCAAGTCTAAACCACCTGATTGCACCAATTCACATATAATCCGACAAGTCATGTTGATATTGGTAACCTGAACAGGATCAATAACACTTCCATGCGAAATGTCGTAAGTCTAAACCCATCAATTGGAAATAAAACTTAAAAAAACTGATGGATTCATTGGAGGATTCTTGCATAAAATTGATTAAATGTAAGAAACAAGACGTAGATACTTTTTGTAAATGGATTAAGGTTGTGATGTCGTGGATACAAATTATAATTTAGAAACTGAATGGGTCTATCAATACTTATGCTACGTCAATTGTTAAAGACCCAAAATGTTGCAAAATACTTGCACTACCTTCATGAAAAATATAGCGTTGTCCCTGCAGATAAAGTTCCTAACAACATCGTTTTTGAGTGTAAATCTCATAACATAAACTGCTTTGTAAATCAATTAGGTATTGACAATTCACTTAAAACTCACCATGTACCCTCAAGACGCTTAACAAAGAGGAAATTCTAGATAATTATAGGTCTGTTCTATGTTCTTTTGGAATTTCAACCAATTATAATTAAGACTGGATAGTCCATCCCTGTATCAAATACCTAAAATACATACAGACAACGCTATATTGCTGGGTCGTTCAAGTCCTCCACGAAACCTCTTTCTAAATCATTCACATGTATTTTATCCGGGCTTCAAAGTTATTGTGATGCTACCGATTCTAGAGGTGGCGTGAATCAAATGTGAATACTAAAACATTCCAAAGATCCAAAGTACAATCAATCTAAGACTCTTGCATCTTGCAACAGTATAAAAACATTTGACTTTTTTACACTTCACAAAAGGATTTTCCATTCAAAACTAAAAGACAATTTAAAAGAGTCGCTAATGCATGCTTTGTTTCATAGCCAACGTAGATATCATGATTCAGGAAGGTATAAATCCTACTTTGTAAAGAATCACTCAGATTCAAACCAAAAAATTCTCTGAAACTGACATTATCAAAATGATTTCTTAATTGACAACATATGTGTTACGTTTTGATGAGGTGTTTTCAATAGAATGTCAGTTCCAATGGGAATCAATTGTGTCCATCTTCTTGCAAAACTTGTTCTTTTATTATTAATAAGCTTACTTCATACAGGAACTTCTTAGGAAGAAGGACGAAAAGTTAGCAATATCCTTTACGTTTACTTTCAACTATGAAGTTGATGATCTCTCATTAAATAATTTAAAATGTGTGACTATGTTTAACTTGGGACTATTATACTAGCAATAGTATAGTAGTCCTAGGTTAACCCCATCTATCCCATCGAACTAGAGATAATTAAAAACAGAATGATACAGTTGATTTTGCCTTATTTCTTGACTTACAACTAGAAATTGACAACGAGAGTTGATTGAAATCAAAATTTTACGACAAAAAAGATGATTGCTGCTTTCCAATTGAGAACTTACCATTTCTCAGTAGCAACTTTCCAGCAGCACCTGCATAAGGAGTGTATATCTCCCAATTGATACGATATTCCCGCGCTTGTATTTCTATCATAATAGACTTGATAGAGAGTTGCTGCACACAAGGAAACTCCAAATGGTGAAGTTGAAATCATCCCTTCGTACATTTTACGGACGCAATCATGAGTTGGTTGACAATTTTTGAATAACCGTTTCATCGATGATATCGGATATGTTCCTTATGTCGTAACTACAATGTTCTTTTTACGGATGTGACCTACCGAATTAGACTATTTACCGGCTTTGTGATAACATGCGCAACACGCCGGGTTTACCCCCTAGGAACACCTGAGATTATCCCCTGTTTTGGTTGGGTTCTTGTTGCTCAGTCTTTTGTCATTGTCTTATCGGGGCCTTTTATAGCTGACTATGCTGTATGGGCTTTGCTCATTTTTGAAGGCCGAACGGTGACCTAAAGTTGTTAATGTCTGTGTCATTTTGGTCTTTTGTGGATAGTTGTCTCATTGGCAATCATACCACAACCTCTTTTTTATATTTTGTTTTCTATGTTGTTGCTTGTGTATTATTATTTGTCTTTTTGTCTTTTTCATATTATTTTCGATTCATGAGTTAGACTGTTCCTATGGTATCTTTCGCCCGTCTTTTAGTCTTTTAACCATCGTTTTTAACTGGGTATACATTTACAATTAATTCTCCATAGGCCGTAATGGTAACGTTTTCCTCCTTTGCTCAGTCCATATCGTTTACTTGAACATGTATGATGGCTCATATCGAAGCTGATACATTTATACATGTCTGGTTAAATTTTCGGGGTGGCAAGTGAGATTACTTTTTTCGCAAATTGCTGGACCCCGGAAGATGGTGAAAAATGTCACTCTCCTCATGAAATAATCCCAAAATTCTGATCATAAAATTCAATAAAAAAATTGTCCTTTCTAATAATTTATTTCAGGTCAAATCTACATCTTTCTTTTCTCATCACATCAGCTCTATAAAACAGTTCTTATTGTTCATTTATGTCCATTTTTAAAATCACAGCATCCACAATTGTATGGCGGACTAATATTTTTTTTTAATTACGTCATCTGAGTTCCTCATCTCAAGGTCTATTAGGGATCCTGACCCATATTGAAATCAATACTTCTGATTTTTCCAAATATTTTTATGTGATCTTCATCGGTATAACATTCTGAATAAATCTGTGTATTTTTGTCCATTTCTGAAAAAAAATAAAGTTGTTTTAGCACTATAAGGCAATGACACTTTCGTCGCTATATTCATTTATTTTGAATACAATGTGTATGTATAATTATTTTCTTCCAGAATACATTCACTAGTCAAAACAAGGACAAAACTTCTGATTATAACCTTTAATTACAACACACAGACCCTGTTAAAGCATTCTATAAAATTTTCTTGTGTCTTAAAGTGCATTTTGGCAGAGAAATTATGCGAAAATGAAGATTTTATAAAAAAAACCAACACCAAAATAATTATTCTTACTAGTGGAAATCTTGTATTTAAAACTGTGGAAAGCACTCTAAACTACTGGGAAAGCCATCCTTATCATATAATTAGAGTGCAATATAGTGCAAATTTTCAAAACTTGTCCTTTCACATAATTCTATTTGAGAAAAAATGTTTTTAACATGTATTTCAGTGAAAACCTTTTATCAGTGAGAAATCCACATGAGGTTTTAAAGGAAACATTGTGACATCACATGTATTATGGTGTCATTAAATAACGACAGATCAAAATAGTGCTAAATAGAGTTTGCAGTGTTACGTGAGAAACAGTTGCCGCAAGATTTAACTCGAAATATTGAGTCGAAACGATCTGTAACTAAGCCTTTCCATTCAATATCAAGACCATAGCAACAGTTTTCATATTTGCATATTTTTAACATACCGACTGTAATTTCAATTGCATAAATACCATAAATAAACAATTTAGAGCTTGCCTAACAAAACAAAATGCTTACCAGTTATTCAGGACTTTTTAAAACCTCTAGTTTGCCATCTCAGGTTAAAAAGTAATGATATGTCTGGAACTGAAATAAGACAAAAAAAAATTACTCAGGCTGTGTTATCATTTGATTTAAATACATAAGTATTATTGCGAGAGAAAAATCTATTTCTTGAAAGTTTAATTACAAAGAAAGACAAATGCTTCTCCCTTGTGGCTTAGTAACCTTCATTTAAACCTTTTATATTAGAAGCAATGGGTAGTAGCTTACTAGCTTAATAGTTGAATCGGTGCAGAAATATTGTTTTCAAAAAGGTTTGACCCTCCCCCTTTTTCACTGAGAAATGACAATATCTTTTGTTTTGCTCAAGTGCATTAAAAATAATAATTCATGATTTTCTTAAAACATGTACATGTGTTTTCTGTTTTTTTGCATATATCTACTGACCAGGGGTCAAATCATTGGATAAAAGCACATGCGATGATGTATCTCACTTTACTCGTATGAAGTGTGTTATCTCCCATGATTATCAGGTATTCCTGTAGACCGAAGTGATAATTACATAACAAAGACTATATTGTGTCATGTTTACTTACAATTTAATAATATTTAAAAGTTATTTCTTGCCTTTTTCAATATAGTAAACAAATTCCTTTCGGATATCTCGGAAGTAAACAAAGTTATGATTGTGCCTAAAAAAAGTGTTCAGCCCCGTGCCAGTAATGCATTTTAAAAGCGAAAATTTCATTGAGTTTTTGCTGATCTTTATCAATAATATTTATCTTAAACCATTTATAATAACTAGGTATAAATAAAAAACTACTAACCATCTTTTTCGGTGGTGTACAAGGTGAAATCATCCATAAATCAGCCTGAAAACTTCTGGAATTAAGCTTCTAATATGAAATCAATACTTCTGATTTTTCCAAATATTTTTATGTGATCTTCATCGGTATAACATTCTGAATAAATCTGTGTATTTTTGTCCATTTCTGAAAAAAAATAAAGTTGTTTTAGCACTATAAGGCAATGACACTTTCGTCGCTATATTCATTTATTTTGAATACAATGTGTATGTATAATTATTTTCTTCCAGAATACATTCACTAGTCAAAACAAGGACAAAACTTCTGATTATAACCTTTAATTACAACACACAGACCCTGTTAAAGCATTCTATAAAATTTTCTTGTGTCTTAAAGTGCATTTTGGCAGAGAAATTATGCGAAAATGAAGATTTTATAAAAAAAACCAACACCAAAATAATTATTCTTACTAGTGGAAATCTTGTATTTAAAACTGTGGAAAGCACTCTAAACTACTGGGAAAGCCATCCTTATCATATAATTAGAGTGCAATATAGTGCAAATTTTCAAAACTTGTCCTTTCACATAATTCTATTTGAGAAAAAATGTTTTTAACATGTATTTCAGTGAAAACCTTTTATCAGTGAGAAATCCACATGAGGTTTTAAAGGAAACATTGTGACATCACATGTATTATGGTGTCATTAAATAACGACAGATCAAAATAGTGCTAAATATAGTTTGCAGTGTTACGTGAGAAACAGTTGCCGCAAGATTTAACTCGAAATATTGAGTCGAAACGATCTGTAACTAAGCCTTTCCATTCAATATCAAGACCATAGCAACAGTTTTCATATTTGCATATTTTTAACATACCGACTGTAATTTCAATTGCATAAATACCATAAATAAACAATTTAGAGCTTGCCTAACAAAACAAAATGCTTACCAGTTATTCAGGACTTTTTAAAACCTCTAGTTTGCCATCTCAGGTTAAAAAGTAATGATATGTCTGGAACTGAAATAAGACAAAAAAAAATTACTCAGGCTGTGTTATCATTTGATTTAAATACATAAGTATTATTGCGAGAGAAAAATCTATTTCTTGAAAGTTTAATTACAAAGAAAGACAAATGTTTCTCCCTTGTGGCTTAGTAACCTTCATTTAAACCTTTTATATTAGAAGCAATGGGTAGTAGCTTACTAGCTTAATAGTTGAATCGGTGCAGAAATATTGTTTTCAAAAAGGTTTGACCCTCCCCCTTTTTCACTGAGAAATGACAATATCTTTTGTTTTGCTCAAGTGCATTAAAAATAATAATTCATGATTTTCTTAAAACATGTACATGTGTTTTCTGTTTTTTTGCATATATCTACTGACCAGGGGTCAAATCATTGGATAAAAGCACATGCGATGATGTATCTCACTTTACTCGTATGAAGTGTGTTATCTCCCATGATTATCAGGTATTCCTGTAGACCGAAGTGATAATTACATAACAAAGACTATATTGTGTCATGTTTACTTACAATTTAATAATATTTAAAAGTTATTTCTTGCCTTTTTCAATATAGTAAACAAATTCCTTTCGGATATCTCGGAAGTAAACAAAGTTATGATTGTGCCTAAAAAAAGTGTTCAGCCCCGTGCCAGTAATGCATTTTAAAAGCGAAAATTTCATTGAGTTTTTGCTGATCTTTATCAATAATATTTATCTTAAACCATTTATAATAACTAGGTATAAATAAAAAACTACTAACCATCTTTTTCGGTGGTGTACAAGGTGAAATCATCCATAAATCAGCCTGAAAACTTCTGGAATTAAGCTTCTAATATGAAATCAATACTTCTGATTTTTCCAAATATTTTTATGTGATCTTCATCGGTATAACATTCTGAATAAATCTGTGTATTTTTGTCCATTTCTGAAAAAAAATAAAGTTGTTTTAGCACTATAAGGCAATGACACTTTCGTCGCTATATTCATTTATTTTGAATACAATGTGTATGTATAATTATTTTCTTCCAGAATACATTCACTAGTCAAAACAAGGACAAAACTTCTGATTATAACCTTTAATTACAACACACAGACCCTGTTAAAGCATTCTATAAAATTTTCTTGTGTCTTAAAGTGCATTTTGGCAGAGAAATTATGCGAAAATGAAGATTTTATAAAAAAAACCAACACCAAAATAATTATTCTTACTAGTGGAAATCTTGTATTTAAAACTGTGGAAAGCACTCTAAACTACTGGGAAAGCCATCCTTATCATATAATTAGAGTGCAATATAGTGCAAATTTTCAAAACTTGTCCTTTCACATAATTCTATTTGAGAAAAAATGTTTTTAACATGTATTTCAGTGAAAACCTTTTATCAGTGAGAAATCCACATGAGGTTTTAAAGGAAACATTGTGACATCACATGTATTATGGCGTCATTAAATAACGACAGATCAAAATAGTGCTAAATATAGTTTGCAGTGTTACGTGAGAAACAGTTGCCGCAAGATTTAACTCGAAATATTGAGTCGAAACGATCTGTAACTAAGCCTTTCCATTCAATATCAAGACCATAGCAACAGTTTTCATATTTGCATATTTTTAACATACCGACTGTAATTTCAATTGCATAAATACCATAAATAAACAATTTAGAGCTTGCCTAACAAAACAAAATGCTTACCAGTTATTCAGGACTTTTTAAAACCTCTAGTTTGCCATCTCAGGTTAAAAAGTAATGATATGTCTGGAACTGAAATAAGACAAAAAAAAATTACTCAGGCTGTGTTATCATTTGATTTAAATACATAAGTATTATTGCGAGAGAAAAATCTATTTCTTGAAAGTTTAATTACAAAGAAAGACAAATGCTTCTCCCTTGTGGCTTAGTAACCTTCATTTAAACCTTTTATATTAGAAGCAATGGGTAGTAGCTTACTAGCTTAATAGTTGAATCGGTGCAGAAATATTGTTTTCAAAAAGGTTTGACCCTCCCCCTTTTTCACTGAGAAATGACAATATCTTTTGTTTTGCTCAAGTGCATTAAAAATAATAATTCATGATTTTCTTAAAACATGTACATGTGTTTTCTGTTTTTTTGCATATATCTACTGACCAGGGGTCAAATCATTGGATAAAAGCACATGCGATGATGTATCTCACTTTACTCGTATGAAGTGTGTTATCTCCCATGATTATCAGGTATTCCTGTAGACCGAAGTGATAATTACATAACAAAGACTATATTGTGTCATGTTTACTTACAATTTAATAATATTTAAAAGTTATTTCTTGCCTTTTTCAATATAGTAAACAAATTCCTTTCGGATATCTCGGAAGTAAACAAAGTTATGATTGTGCCTAAAAAAAGTGTTCAGCCCCGTGCCAGTAATGCATTTTAAAAGCGAAAATTTCATTGAGTTTTTGCTGATCTTTATCAATAATATTTATCTTAAACCATTTATAATAACTAGGTATAAATAAAAAACTACTAACCATCTTTTTCGGTGGTGTACAAGGTGAAATCATCCATAAATCAGCCTGAAAACTTCTGGAATTAAGCTTCTAATATGAAATCAATACTTCTGATTTTTCCAAATATTTTTATGTGATCTTCATCGGTATAACATTCTGAATAAATCTGTGTATTTTTGTCCATTTCTGAAAAAAAATAAAGTTGTTTTAGCACTATAAGGCAATGACACTTTCGTCGCTATATTCATTTATTTTGAATACAATGTGTATGTATAATTATTTTCTTCCAGAATACATTCACTAGTCAAAACAAGGACAAAACTTCTGATTATAACCTTTAATTACAACACACAGACCCTGTTAAAGCATTCTATAAAATTTTCTTGTGTCTTAAAGTGCATTTTGGCAGAGAAATTATGCGAAAATGAAGATTTTATAAAAAAAACCAACACCAAAATAATTATTCTTACTAGTGGAAATCTTGTATTTAAAACTGTGGAAAGCACTCTAAACTACTGGGAAAGCCATCCTTATCATATAATTAGAGTGCAATATAGTGCAAATTTTCAAAACTTGTCCTTTCACATAATTCTATTTGAGAAAAAATGTTTTTAACATGTATTTCAGTGAAAACCTTTTATCAGTGAGAAATCCACATGAGGTTTTAAAGGAAACATTGTGACATCACATGTATTATGGCGTCATTAAATAACGACAGATCAAAATAGTGCTAAATATAGTTTGCAGTGTTACGTGAGAAACAGTTGCCGCAAGATTTAACTCGAAATATTGAGTCGAAACGATCTGTAACTAAGCCTTTCCATTCAATATCAAGACCATAGCAACAGTTTTCATATTTGCATATTTTTAACATACCGACTGTAATTTCAATTGCATAAATACCATAAATAAACAATTTAGAGCTTGCCTAACAAAACAAAATGCTTACCAGTTATTCAGGACTTTTTAAAACCTCTAGTTTGCCATCTCAGGTTAAAAAGTAATGATATGTCTGGAACTGAAATAAGACAAAAAAAAATTACTCAGGCTGTGTTATCATTTGATTTAAATACATAAGTATTATTGCGAGAGAAAAATCTATTTCTTGAAAGTTTAATTACAAAGAAAGACAAATGCTTCTCCCTTGTGGCTTAGTAACCTTCATTTAAACCTTTTATATTAGAAGCAATGGGTAGTAGCTTACTAGCTTAATAGTTGAATCGGTGCAGAAATATTGTTTTCAAAAAGGTTTGACCCTCCCCCTTTTTCACTGAGAAATGACAATATCTTTTGTTTTGCTCAAGTGCATTAAAAATAATAATTCATGATTTTCTTAAAACATGTACATGTGTTTTCTGTTTTTTTGCATATATCTACTGACCAGGGGTCAAATCATTGGATAAAAGCACATGCGATGATGTATCTCACTTTACTCGTATGAAGTGTGTTATCTCCCATGATTATCAGGTATTCCTGTAGACCGAAGTGATAATTACATAACAAAGACTATATTGTGTCATGTTTACTTACAATTTAATAATATTTAAAAGTTATTTCTTGCCTTTTTCAATATAGTAAACAAATTCCTTTCGGATATCTCGGAAGTAAACAAAGTTATGATTGTGCCTAAAAAAAGTGTTCAGCCCCGTGCCAGTAATGCATTTTAAAAGCGAAAATTTCATTGAGTTTTTGCTGATCTTTATCAATAATATTTATCTTAAACCATTTATAATAACTAGGTATAAATAAAAAACTACTAACCATCTTTTTCGGTGGTGTACAAGGTGAAATCATCCATAAATCAGCCTGAAAACTTCTGGAATTAAGCTTCTTATTGAAATCAATACTTCTGATTTTTCCAAATATTTTTATGTGATCTTCATCGGTATAACATTCTGAATAAATCTGTGTATTTTTGTCCATTTCTGAAAAAAAATAAAGTTGTTTTAGCACTATAAGGCAATGACACTTTCGTCGCTATATTCATTTATTTTGAATACAATGTGTATGTATAATTATTTTCTTCCAGAATACATTCACTAGTCAAAACAAGGACAAAACTTCTGATTATAACCTTTAATTACAACACACAGACCCTGTTAAAGCATTCTATAAAATTTTCTTGTGTCTTAAAGTGCATTTTGGCAGAGAAATTATGCGAAAATGAAGATTTTATAAAAAAAACCAACACCAAAATAATTATTCTTACTAGTGGAAATCTTGTATTTAAAACTGTGGAAAGCACTCTAAACTACTGGGAAAGCCATCCTTATCATATAATTAGAGTGCAATATAGTGCAAATTTTCAAAACTTGTCCTTTCACATAATTCTATTTGAGAAAAAATGTTTTTAACATGTATTTCAGTGAAAACCTTTTATCAGTGAGAAATCCACATGAGGTTTTAAAGGAAACATTGTGACATCACATGTATTATGGCGTCATTAAATAACGACAGATCAAAATAGTGCTAAATATAGTTTGCAGTGTTACGTGAGAAACAGTTGCCGCAAGATTTAACTCGAAATATTGAGTCGAAACGATCTGTAACTAAGCCTTTCCATTCAATATCAAGACCATAGCAACAGTTTTCATATTTGCATATTTTTAACATACCGACTGTAATTTCAATTGCATAAATACCATAAATAAACAATTTAGAGCTTGCCTAACAAAACAAAATGCTTACCAGTTATTCAGGACTTTTTAAAACCTCTAGTTTGCCATCTCAGGTTAAAAAGTAATGATATGTCTGGAACTGAAATAAGACAAAAAAAAATTACTCAGGCTGTGTTATCATTTGATTTAAATACATAAGTATTATTGCGAGAGAAAAATCTATTTCTTGAAAGTTTAATTACAAAGAAAGACAAATGCTTCTCCCTTGTGGCTTAGTAACCTTCATTTAAACCTTTTATATTAGAAGCAATGGGTAGTAGCTTACTAGCTTAATAGTTGAATCGGTGCAGAAATATTGTTTTCAAAAAGGTTTGACCCTCCCCCTTTTTCACTGAGAAATGACAATATCTTTTGTTTTGCTCAAGTGCATTAAAAATAATAATTCATGATTTTCTTAAAACATGTACATGTGTTATCTGTTTTTTTGCATATATCTACTGACCAGGGGTCAAATCATTGGATAAAAGCACATGCGATGATGTATCTCACTTTACTCGTATGAAGTGTGTTATCTCCCATGATTATCAGGTATTCCTGTAGACCGAAGTGATAATTACATAACAAAGACTATATTGTGTCATGTTTACTTACAATTTAATAATATTTAAAAGTTATTTCTTGCCTTTTTCAATATAGTAAACAAATTCCTTTCGGATATCTCGGAAGTAAACAAAGTTATGATTGTGCCTAAAAAAAGTGTTCAGCCCATGCCAGTAATGCATTTTAAAAGCGAAAATTTCATTGAGTTTTTGCTGATCTTTATCAATAATATTTATCTTAAACCATTTATAATAACTAGGTATAAATAAAAAACTACTAACCATCTTTTTCGGTGGTGTACAAGGTGAAATCATCCATAAATCAGCCTGAAAACTTCTGGAATTAAGCTTCTATATTGAAATCAATACTTCTGATTTTTCCAAATATTTTTATGTGATCTTCATCGGTATAACATTCTGAATAAATCTGTGTATTTTTGTCCATTTCTGAAAAAAAATAAAGTTGTTTTAGCACTATAAGGCAATGACACTTTCGTCGCTATATTCATTTATTTTGAATACAATGTGTATGTATAATTATTTTCTTCCAGAATACATTCACTAGTCAAAACAAGGACAAAACTTCTGATTATAACCTTTAATTACAACACACAGACCCTGTTAAAGCATTCTATAAAATTTTCTTGTGTCTTAAAGTGCATTTTGGCAGAGAAATTATGCAAAAATGAAGATTTTATAAAAAAAACCAACACCAAAATAATTATTCTTACTAGTGGAAATCTTGTATTTAAAACTGTGGAAAGCACTCTAAACTACTGGGAAAGCCATCCTTATCATATAATTAGAGTGCAATATAGTGCAAATTTTCAAAACTTGTCCTTTCACATAATTCTATTTGAGAAAAAATGTTTTTAACATGTATTTCAGTGAAAACCTTTTATCAGTGAGAAATCCACATGAGGTTTTAAAGGAAACATTGTGACATCACATGTATTATGGCGTCATTAAATAACGACAGATCAAAATAGTGCTAAATATAGTTTGCAGTGTTACGTGAGAAACAGTTGCCGCAAGATTTAACTCGAAATATTGAGTCGAAACGATCTGTAACTAAGCCTTTCCATTCAATATCAAGACCATAGCAACAGTTTTCATATTTGCATATTTTTAACATACCGACTGTAATTTCAATTGCATAAATACCATAAATAAACAATTTAGAGCTTGCCTAACAAAACAAAATGCTTACCAGTTATTCAGGACTTTTTAAAACCTCTAGTTTGCCATCTCAGGTTAAAAAGTAATGATATGTCTGGAACTGAAATAAGACAAAAAAAAATTACTCAGGCTGTGTTATCATTTGATTTAAATACATAAGTATTATTGCGAGAGAAAAATCTATTTCTTGAAAGTTTAATTACAAAGAAAGACAAATGCTTCTCCCTTGTGGCTTAGTAACCTTCATTTAAACCTTTTATATTAGAAGCAATGGGTAGTAGCTTACTAGCTTAATAGTTGAATCGGTGCAGAAATATTGTTTTCAAAAAGGTTTGACCCTCCCCCTTTTTCACTGAGAAATGACAATATCTTTTGTTTTGCTCAAGTGCATTAAAAATAATAATTCATGATTTTCTTAAAACATGTACATGTGTTTTCTGTTTTTTTGCATATATCTACTGACCAGGGGTCAAATCATTGGATAAAAGCACATGCAATGATGTATCTCACTTTACTCGTATGAAGTGTGTTATCTCCCATGATTATCAGGTATTCCTGTAGACCGAAGTGATAATTACATAACAAAGACTATATTGTGTCATGTTTACTTACAATTTAATAATATTTAAAAGTTATTTCTTGCCTTTTTCAATATAGTAAACAAATTCCTTTCGGATATCTCGGAAGTAAACAAAGTTATGATTGTGCCTAAAAAAAGTGTTCAGCCCCGTGCCAGTAATGCATTTTAAAGCGAAAATTTCATTGAGTTTTTGCTGATCTTTATCAATAATATTTATCTTAAACCATTTATAATAACTAGGTATAAATAAAAAACTACTAACCATCTTTTTCGGTGGTGTACAAGGTGAAATCATCCATAAATCAGCCTGAAAACTTCTGGAATTAAGCTTCTAATATGAAATCAATACTTCTGATTTTTCCAAATATTTTTATGTGATCTTCATCGGTATAACATTCTGAATAAATCTGTGTATTTTTGTCCATTTCTGAAAAAAAATAAAGTTGTTTTAGCACTATAAGGCAATGACACTTTCGTCGCTATATTCATTTATTTTGAATACAATGTGTATGTATAATTATTTTCTTCCAGAATACATTCACTAGTCAAAACAAGGACAAAACTTCTGATTATAACCTTTAATTACAACACACAGACCCTGTTAAAGCATTCTATAAAATTTTCTTGTGTCTTAAAGTGCATTTTGGCAGAGAAATTATGCGAAAATGAAGATTTTATAAAAAAAACCAACACCAAAATAATTATTCTTACTAGTGGAAATCTTGTATTTAAAACTGTGGAAAGCACTCTAAACTACTGGGAAAGCCATCCTTATCATATAATTAGAGTGCAATATAGTGCAAATTTTCAAAACTTGTCCTTTCACATAATTCTATTTGAGAAAAAATGTTTTTAACATGTATTTCAGTGAAAACCTTTTATCAGTGAGAAATCCACATGAGGTTTTAAAGGAAACATTGTGACATCACATGTATTATGGTGTCATTAAATAACGACAGATCAAAATAGTGCTAAATATAGTTTGCAGTGTTACGTGAGAAACAGTTGCCGCAAGATTTAACTCGAAATATTGAGTCGAAACGATCTGTAACTAAGCCTTTCCATTCAATATCAAGACCATAGCAACAGTTTTCATATTTGCATATTTTTAACATACCGACTGTAATTTCAATTGCATAAATACCATAAATAAACAATTTAGAGCTTGCCTAACAAAACAAAATGCTTACCAGTTATTCAGGACTTTTTAAAACCTCTAGTTTGCCATCTCAGGTTAAAAAGTAATGATATGTCTGGAACTGAAATAAGACAAAAAAAAATTACTCAGGCTGTGTTATCATTTGATTTAAATACATAAGTATTATTGCGAGAGAAAAATCTATTTCTTGAAAGTTTAATTACAAAGAAAGACAAATGCTTCTCTCTTGTGGCTTAGTAACCTTCATTTAAACCTTTTATATTAGAAGCAATGGGTAGTAGCTTACTAGCTTAATAGTTGAATCGGTGCAGAAATATTGTTTTCAAAAAGGTTTGACCCTCCCCCTTTTTCACTGAGAAATGACAATATCTTTTGTTTTGCTCAAGTGCATTAAAAATAATAATTCATGATTTTCTTAAAACATGTACATGTGTTTTCTGTTTTTTTGCATATATCTACTGACCAGGGGTCAAATCATTGGATAAAAGCACATGCGATGATGTATCTCACTTTACTCGTATGAAGTGTGTTATCTCCCATGATTATCAGGTATTCCTGTAGACCGAAGTGATAATTACATAACAAAGACTATATTGTGTCATGTTTACTTACAATTTAATAATATTTAAAAGTTATTTCTTGCCTTTTTCAATATAGTAAACAAATTCCTTTCGGATATCTCGGAAGTAAACAAAGTTATGATTGTGCCTAAAAAAAGTGTTCAGCCCCGTGCCAGTAATGCATTTTAAAAGCGAAAATTTCATTGAGTTTTTGCTGATCTTTATCAATAATATTTATCTTAAACCATTTATAATAACTAGGTATAAATAAAAAACTACTAACCATCTTTTTCGGTGGTGTACAAGGTGAAATCATCCATAAATCAGCCTGAAAACTTCTGGAATTAAGCTTCTAATATGAAATCAATACTTCTGATTTTTCCAAATATTTTTATGTGATCTTCATCGGTATAACATTCTGAATAAATCTGTGTATTTTTGTCCATTTCTGAAAAAAAATAAAGTTGTTTTAGCACTATAAGGCAATGACACTTTCGTCGCTATATTCATTTATTTTGAATACAATGTGTATGTATAATTATTTTCTTCCAGAATACATTCACTAGTCAAAACAAGGACAAAACTTCTGATTATAACCTTTAATTACAACACACAGACCCTGTTAAAGCATTCTATAAAATTTTCTTGTGTCTTAAAGTGCATTTTGGCAGAGAAATTATGCGAAAATGAAGATTTTATAAAAAAAACCAACACCAAAATAATTATTCTTACTAGTGGAAATCTTGTATTTAAAACTGTGGAAAGCACTCTAAACTACTGGGAAAGCCATCCTTATCATATAATTAGAGTGCAATATAGTGCAAATTTTCAAAACTTGTCCTTTCACATAATTCTATTTGAGAAAAAATGTTTTTAACATGTATTTCAGTGAAAACCTTTTATCAGTGAGAAATCCACATGAGGTTTTAAAGGAAACATTGTGACATCACATGTATTATGGCGTCATTAAATAACGACAGATCAAAATAGTGCTAAATATAGTTTGCAGTGTTACATGAGAAACAGTTGCCGCAAGATTTAACTCGAAATATTGAGTCGAAACGATCTGTAACTAAGCCTTTCCATTCAATATCAAGACCATAGCAACAGTTTTCATATTTGCATATTTTTAACATACCGACTGTAATTTCAATTGCATAAATACCATAAATAAACAATTTAGAGCTTGCCTAACAAAACAAAATGCTTACCAGTTATTCAGGACTTTTTAAAACCTCTAGTTTGCCATCTCAGGTTAAAAAGTAATGATATGTCTGGAACTGAAATAAGACAAAAAAAAATTACTCAGGCTGTGTTATCATTTGATTTAAATACATAAGTATTATTGCGAGAGAAAAATCTATTTCTTGAAAGTTTAATTACAAAGAAAGACAAATGCTTCTCCCTTGTGGCTTAGTAACCTTCATTTAAACCTTTTATATTAGAAGCAATGGGTAGTAGCTTACTAGCTTAATAGTTGAATCGGTGCAGAAATATTGTTTTCAAAAAGGTTTGACCCTCCCCCTTTTTCACTGAGAAATGACAATATCTTTTGTTTTGCTCAAGTGCATTAAAAATAATAATTCATGATTTTCTTAAAACATGTACATGTGTTTTCTGTTTTTTTGCATATATCTACTGACCAGGGGTCAAATCATTGGATAAAAGCACATGCGATGATGTATCTCACTTTACTCGTATGAAGTGTGTTATCTCCCATGATTATCAGGTATTCCTGTAGACCGAAGTGATAATTACATAACAAAGACTATATTGTGTCATGTTTACTTACAATTTAATAATATTTAAAAGTTATTTCTTGCCTTTTTCAATATAGTAAACAAATTCCTTTCGGATATCTCGGAAGTAAACAAAGTTATGATTGTGCCTAAAAAAAGTGTTCAGCCCCGTGCCAGTAATGCATTTTAAAAGCGAAAATTTCATTGAGTTTTTGCTGATCTTTATCAATAATATTTATCTTAAACCATTTATAATAACTAGGTATAAATAAAAAACTACTAACCATCTTTTTCGGTGGTGTACAAGGTGAAATCATCCATAAATCAGCCTGAAAACTTCTGGAATTAAGCTTCTAATATGAAATCAATACTTCTGATTTTTCCAAATATTTTTATGTGATCTTCATCGGTATAACATTCTGAATAAATCTGTGTATTTTTGTCCATTTCTGAAAAAAAATAAAGTTGTTTTAGCACTATAAGGCAATGACACTTTCGTCGCTATATTCATTTATTTTGAATACAATGTGTATGTATAATTATTTTCTTCCAGAATACATTCACTAGTCAAAACAAGGACAAAACTTCTGATTATAACCTTTAATTACAACACACAGACCCTGTTAAAGCATTCTATAAAATTTTCTTGTGTCTTAAAGTGCATTTTGGCAGAGAAATTATGCGAAAATGAAGATTTTATAAAAAAAACCAACACCAAAATAATTATTCTTACTAGTGGAAATCTTGTATTTAAAACTGTGGAAAGCACTCTAAACTACTGGGAAAGCCATCCTTATCATATAATTAGAGTGCAATATAGTGCAAATTTTCAAAACTTGTCCTTTCACATAATTCTATTTGAGAAAAAATGTTTTTAACATGTATTTCAGTGAAAACCTTTTATCAGTGAGAAATCCACATGAGGTTTTAAAGGAAACATTGTGACATCACATGTATTATGGCGTCATTAAATAACGACAGATCAAAATAGTGCTAAATATAGTTTGCAGTGTTACGTGAGAAACAGTTGCCGCAAGATTTAACTCGAAATATTGAGTCGAAACGATCTGTAACTAAGCCTTTCCATTCAATATCAAGACCATAGCAACAGTTTTCATATTTGCATATTTTTAACATACCGACTGTAATTTCAATTGCATAAATACCATAAATAAACAATTTAGAGCTTGCCTAACAAAACAAAATGCTTACCAGTTATTCAGGACTTTTTAAAACCTCTAGTTTGCCATCTCAGGTTAAAAAGTAATGATATGTCTGGAACTGAAATAAGACAAAAAAAAATTACTCAGGCTGTGTTATCATTTGATTTAAATACATAAGTATTATTGCGAGAGAAAAATCTATTTCTTGAAAGTTTAATTACAAAGAAAGACAAATGCTTCTCCCTTGTGGCTTAGTAACCTTCATTTAAACCTTTTATATTAGAAGCAATGGGTAGTAGCTTACTAGCTTAATAGTTGAATCGGTGCAGAAATATTGTTTTCAAAAAGGTTTGACCCTCCCCCTTTTTCACTGAGAAATGACAATATCTTTTGTTTTGCTCAAGTGCATTAAAAATAATAATTCATGATTTTCTTAAAACATGTACATGTGTTTTCTGTTTTTTTGCATATATCTACTGACCAGGGGTCAAATCATTGGATAAAAGCACATGCGATGATGTATCTCACTTTACTCGTATGAAGTGTGTTATCTCCCATGATTATCAGGTATTCCTGTAGACCGAAGTGATAATTACATAACAAAGACTATATTGTGTCATGTTTACTTACAATTTAATAATATTTAAAAGTTATTTCTTGCCTTTTTCAATATAGTAAACAAATTCCTTTCGGATATCTCGGAAGTAAACAAAGTTATGATTGTGCCTAAAAAAAGTGTTCAGCCCCGTGCCAGTAATGCATTTTAAAAGCGAAAATTTCATTGAGTTTTTGCTGATCTTTATCAATAATATTTATCTTAAACCATTTATAATAACTAGGTATAAATAAAAAACTACTAACCATCTTTTTCGGTGGTGTACAAGGTGAAATCATCCATAAATCAGCCTGAAAACTTCTGGAATTAAGCTTCTTATTGAAATCAATACTTCTGATTTTTCCAAATATTTTTATGTGATCTTCATCGGTATAACATTCTGAATAAATCTGTGTATTTTTGTCCATTTCTGAAAAAAAATAAAGTTGTTTTAGCACTATAAGGCAATGACACTTTCGTCGCTATATTCATTTATTTTGAATACAATGTGTATGTATAATTATTTTCTTCCAGAATACATTCACTAGTCAAAACAAGGACAAAACTTCTGATTATAACCTTTAATTACAACACACAGACCCTGTTAAAGCATTCTATAAAATTTTCTTGTGTCTTAAAGTGCATTTTGGCAGAGAAATTATGCGAAAATGAAGATTTTATAAAAAAAACCAACACCAAAATAATTATTCTTACTAGTGGAAATCTTGTATTTAAAACTGTGGAAAGCACTCTAAACTACTGGGAAAGCCATCCTTATCATATAATTAGAGTGCAATATAGTGCAAATTTTCAAAACTTGTCCTTTCACATAATTCTATTTGAGAAAAAATGTTTTTAACATGTATTTCAGTGAAAACCTTTTATCAGTGAGAAATCCACATGAGGTTTTAAAGGAAACATTGTGACATCACATGTATTATGGCGTCATTAAATAACGACAGATCAAAATAGTGCTAAATATAGTTTGCAGTGTTACGTGAGAAACAGTTGCCGCAAGATTTAACTCGAAATATTGAGTCGAAACGATCTGTAACTAAGCCTTTCCATTCAATATCAAGACCATAGCAACAGTTTTCATATTTGCATATTTTTAACATACCGACTGTAATTTCAATTGCATAAATACCATAAATAAACAATTTAGAGCTTGCCTAACAAAACAAAATGCTTACCAGTTATTCAGGACTTTTTAAAACCTCTAGTTTGCCATCTCAGGTTAAAAAGTAATGATATGTCTGGAACTGAAATAAGACAAAAAAAAATTACTCAGGCTGTGTTATCATTTGATTTAAATACATAAGTATTATTGCGAGAGAAAAATCTATTTCTTGAAAGTTTAATTACAAAGAAAGACAAATGCTTCTCCCTTGTGGCTTAGTAACCTTCATTTAAACCTTTTATATTAGAAGCAATGGGTAGTAGCTTACTAGCTTAATAGTTGAATCGGTGCAGAAATATTGTTTTCAAAAAGGTTTGACCCTCCCCCTTTTTCACTGAGAAATGACAATATCTTTTGTTTTGCTCAAGTGCATTAAAAATAATAATTCATGATTTTCTTAAAACATGTACATGTGTTATCTGTTTTTTTGCATATATCTACTGACCAGGGGTCAAATCATTGGATAAAAGCACATGCGATGATGTATCTCACTTTACTCGTATGAAGTGTGTTATCTCCCATGATTATCAGGTATTCCTGTAGACCGAAGTGATAATTACATAACAAAGACTATATTGTGTCATGTTTACTTACAATTTAATAATATTTAAAAGTTATTTCTTGCCTTTTTCAATATAGTAAACAAATTCCTTTCGGATATCTCGGAAGTAAACAAAGTTATGATTGTGCCTAAAAAAAGTGTTCAGCCCCGTGCCAGTAATGCATTTTAAAAGCGAAAATTTCATTGAGTTTTTGCTGATCTTTATCAATAATATTTATCTTAAACCATTTATAATAACTAGGTATAAATAAAAAACTACTAACCATCTTTTTCGGTGGTGTACAAGGTGAAATCATCCATAAATCAGCCTGAAAACTTCTGGAATTAAGCTTCTATATTGAAATCAATACTTCTGATTTTTCCAAATATTTTTATGTGATCTTCATCGGTATAACATTCTGAATAAATCTGTGTATTTTTGTCCATTTCTGAAAAAAAATAAAGTTGTTTTAGCACTATAAGGCAATGACACTTTCGTCGCTATATTCATTTATTTTGAATACAATGTGTATGTATAATTATTTTCTTCCAGAATACATTCACTAGTCAAAACAAGGACAAAACTTCTGATTATAACCTTTAATTACAACACACAGACCCTGTTAAAGCATTCTATAAAATTTTCTTGTGTCTTAAAGTGCATTTTGGCAGAGAAATTATGCAAAAATGAAGATTTTATAAAAAAAACCAACACCAAAATAATTATTCTTACTAGTGGAAATCTTGTATTTAAAACTGTGGAAAGCACTCTAAACTACTGGGAAAGCCATCCTTATCATATAATTAGAGTGCAATATAGTGCAAATTTTCAAAACTTGTCCTTTCACATAATTCTATTTGAGAAAAAATGTTTTTAACATGTATTTCAGTGAAAACCTTTTATCAGTGAGAAATCCACATGAGGTTTTAAAGGAAACATTGTGACATCACATGTATTATGGCGTCATTAAATAACGACAGATCAAAATAGTGCTAAATATAGTTTGCAGTGTTACGTGAGAAACAGTTGCCGCAAGATTTAACTCGAAATATTGAGTCGAAACGATCTGTAACTAAGCCTTTCCATTCAATATCAAGACCATAGCAACAGTTTTCATATTTGCATATTTTTAACATACCGACTGTAATTTCAATTGCATAAATACCATAAATAAACAATTTAGAGCTTGCCTAACAAAACAAAATGCTTACCAGTTATTCAGGACTTTTTAAAACCTCTAGTTTGCCATCTCAGGTTAAAAAGTAATGATATGTCTGGAACTGAAATAAGACAAAAAAAAAATTACTCAGGCTGTGTTATCATTTGATTTAAATACATAAGTATTATTGCGAGAGAAAAATCTATTTCTTGAAAGTTTAATTACAAAGAAAGACAAATGCTTCTCCCTTGTGGCTTAGTAACCTTCATTTAAACCTTTTATATTAGAAGCAATGGGTAGTAGCTTACTAGCTTAATAGTTGAATCGGTGCAGAAATATTGTTTTCAAAAAGGTTTGACCCTCCCCCTTTTTCACTGAGAAATGACAATATCTTTTGTTTTGCTCAAGTGCATTAAAAATAATAATTCATGATTTTCTTAAAACATGTACATGTGTTTTCTGTTTTTTTGCATATATCTACTGACCAGGGGTCAAATCATTGGATAAAAGCACATGCAATGATGTATCTCACTTTACTCGTATGAAGTGTGTTATCTCCCATGATTATCAGGTATTCCTGTAGACCGAAGTGATAATTACATAACAAAGACTATATTGTGTCATGTTTACTTACAATTTAATAATATTTAAAAGTTATTTCTTGCCTTTTTCAATATAGTAAACAAATTCCTTTCAGATATCTCGGAAGTAAACAAAGTTATGATTGTGCCTAAAAAAAGTGTTCAGCCCCGTGCCAGTAATGCATTTTAAAGCGAAAATTTCATTGAGTTTTTGCTGATCTTTATCAATAATATTTATCTTAAACCATTTATAATAACTAGGTATAAATAAAAAACTACTAACCATCTTTTTCGGTGGTGTACAAGGTGAAATCATCCATAAATCAGCCTGAAAACTTCTGGAATTAAGCTTCTAATATGAAATCAATACTTCTGATTTTTCCAAATATTTTTATGTGATCTTCATCGGTATAACATTCTGAATAAATCTGTGTATTTTTGTCCATTTCTGAAAAAAAATAAAGTTGTTTTAGCACTATAAGGCAATGACACTTTCGTCGCTATATTCATTTATTTTGAATACAATGTGTATGTATAATTATTTTCTTCCAGAATACATTCACTAGTCAAAACAAGGACAAAACTTCTGATTATAACCTTTAATTACAACACACAGACCCTGTTAAAGCATTCTATAAAATTTTCTTGTGTCTTAAAGTGCATTTTGGCAGAGAAATTATGCGAAAATGAAGATTTTATAAAAAAAACCAACACCAAAATAATTATTCTTACTAGTGGAAATCTTGTATTTAAAACTGTGGAAAGCACTCTAAACTACTGGGAAAGCCATCCTTATCATATAATTAGAGTGCAATATAGTGCAAATTTTCAAAACTTGTCCTTTCACATAATTCTATTTGAGAAAAAATGTTTTTAACATGTATTTCAGTGAAAACCTTTTATCAGTGAGAAATCCACATGAGGTTTTAAAGGAAACATTGTGACATCACATGTATTATGGCGTCATTAAATAACGACAGATCAAAATAGTGCTAAATATAGTTTGCAGTGTTACGTGAGAAACAGTTGCCGCAAGATTTAACTCGAAATATTGAGTCGAAACGATCTGTAACTGAGCCTTTCCATTCAATATCAAGACCATAGCAACAGTTTTCATATTTGCATATTTTTAACATACCGACTGTAATTTCAATTGCATAAATACCATAAATAAACAATTTAGAGCTTGCCTAACAAAACAAAATGCTTACCAGTTATTCAGGACTTTTTAAAACCTCTAGTTTGCCATCTCAGGTTAAAAAGTAATGATATGTCTGGAACTGAAATAAGACAAAAAAAAATTACTCAGGCTGTGTTATCATTTGATTTAAATACATAAGTATTATTGCGAGAGAAAAATCTATTTCTTGAAAGTTTAATTACAAAGAAAGACAAATGCTTCTCCCTTGTGGCTTAGTAACCTTCATTTAAACCTTTTATATTAGAAGCAATGGGTAGTAGCTTACTAGCTTAATAGTTGAATCGGTGCAGAAATATTGTTTTCAAAAAGGTTTGACCCTCCCCCTTTTTCACTGAGAAATGACAATATCTTTTGTTTTGCTCAAGTGCATTAAAAATAATAATTCATGATTTTCTTAAAACATGTACATGTGTTTTCTGTTTTTTTGCATATATCTACTGACCAGGGGTCAAATCATTGGATAAAAGCACATGCGATGATGTATCTCACTTTACTCGTATGAAGTGTGTTATCTCCCATGATTATCAGGTATTCCTGTAGACCGAAGTGATAATTACATAACAAAGACTATATTGTGTCATGTTTACTTACAATTTAATAATATTTAAAAGTTATTTCTTGCCTTTTTCAATATAGTAAACAAATTCCTTTCGGATATCTCGGAAGTAAACAAAGTTATGATTGTGCCTAAAAAAAGTGTTCAGCCCCGTGCCAGTAATGCATTTTAAAAGCGAAAATTTCATTGAGTTTTTGCTGATCTTTATCAATAATATTTATCTTAAACCATTTATAATAACTAGGTATAAATAAAAAACTACTAACCATCTTTTTCGGTGGTGTACAAGGTGAAATCATCCATAAATCAGCCTGAAAACTTCTGGAATTAAGCTTCTTATTGAAATCAATACTTCTGATTTTTCCAAATATTTTTATGTGATCTTCATCGGTATAACATTCTGAATAAATCTGTGTATTTTTGTCCATTTCTGAAAAAAAATAAAGTTGTTTTAGCACTATAAGGCAATGACACTTTCGTCGCTATATTCATTTATTTTGAATACAATGTGTATGTATAATTATTTTCTTCCAGAATACATTCACTAGTCAAAACAAGGACAAAACTTCTGATTATAACCTTTAATTACAACACACAGACCCTGTTAAAGCATTCTATAAAATTTTCTTGTGTCTTAAAGTGCATTTTGGCAGAGAAATTATGCGAAAATGAAGATTTTATAAAAAAAACCAACACCAAAATAATTATTCTTACTAGTGGAAATCTTGTATTTAAAACTGTGGAAAGCACTCTAAACTACTGGGAAAGCCATCCTTATCATATAATTAGAGTGCAATATAGTGCAAATTTTCAAAACTTGTCCTTTCACATAATTCTATTTGAGAAAAAATGTTTTTAACATGTATTTCAGTGAAAACCTTTTATCAGTGAGAAATCCACATGAGGTTTTAAAGGAAACATTGTGACATCACATGTATTATGGTGTCATTAAATAACGACAGATCAAAATAGTGCTAAATATAGTTTGCAGTGTTACGTGAGAAACAGTTGCCGCAAGATTTAACTCGAAATATTGAGTCGAAACGATCTGTAACTAAGCCTTTCCATTCAATATCAAGACCATAGCAACAGTTTTCATATTTGCATATTTTTAACATACCGACTGTAATTTCAATTGCATAAATACCATAAATAAACAATTTAGAGCTTGCCTAACAAAACAAAATGCTTACCAGTTATTCAGGACTTTTTAAAACCTCTAGTTTGCCATCTCAGGTTAAAAAGTAATGATATGTCTGGAACTGAAATAAGACAAAAAAAAATTACTCAGGCTGTGTTATCATTTGATTTAAATACATAAGTATTATTGCGAGAGAAAAATCTATTTCTTGAAAGTTTAATTACAAAGAAAGACAAATGCTTCTCCCTTGTGGCTTAGTAACCTTCATTTAAACCTTTTATATTAGAAGCAATGGGTAGTAGCTTACTAGCTTAATAGTTGAATCGGTGCAGAAATATTGTTTTCAAAAAGGTTTGACCCTCCCCCTTTTTCACTGAGAAATGACAATATCTTTTGTTTTGCTCAAGTGCATTAAAAATAATAATTCATGATTTTCTTAAAACATGTACATGTGTTATCTGTTTTTTTGCATATATCTACTGACCAGGGGTCAAATCATTGGATAAAAGCACATGCGATGATGTATCTCACTTTACTCGTATGAAGTGTGTTATCTCCCATGATTATCAGGTATTCCTGTAGACCGAAGTGATAATTACATAACAAAGACTATATTGTGTCATGTTTACTTACAATTTAATAATATTTAAAAGTTATTTCTTGCCTTTTTCAATATAGTAAACAAATTCCTTTCGGATATCTCGGAAGTAAACAAAGTTATGATTGTGCCTAAAAAAAGTGTTCAGCCCCGTGCCAGTAATGCATTTTAAAAGCGAAAATTTCATTGAGTTTTTGCTGATCTTTATCAATAATATTTATCTTAAACCATTTATAATAACTAGGTATAAATAAAAAACTACTAACCATCTTTTTCGGTGGTGTACAAGGTGAAATCATCCATAAATCAGCCTGAAAACTTCTGGAATTAAGCTTCTATATTGAAATCAATACTTCTGATTTTTCCAAATATTTTTATGTGATCTTCATCGGTATAACATTCTGAATAAATCTGTGTATTTTTGTCCATTTCTGAAAAAAAATAAAGTTGTTTTAGCACTATAAGGCAATGACACTTTCGTCGCTATATTCATTTATTTTGAATACAATGTGTATGTATAATTATTTTCTTCCAGAATACATTCACTAGTCAAAACAAGGACAAAACTTCTGATTATAACCTTTAATTACAACACACAGACCCTGTTAAAGCATTCTATAAAATTTTCTTGTGTCTTAAAGTGCATTTTGGCAGAGAAATTATGCAAAAATGAAGATTTTATAAAAAAAACCAACACCAAAATAATTATTCTTACTAGTGGAAATCTTGTATTTAAAACTGTGGAAAGCACTCTAAACTACTGGGAAAGCCATCCTTATCATATAATTAGAGTGCAATATAGTGCAAATTTTCAAAACTTGTCCTTTCACATAATTCTATTTGAGAAAAAATGTTTTTAACATGTATTTCAGTGAAAACCTTTTATCAGTGAGAAATCCACATGAGGTTTTAAAGGAAACATTGTGACATCACATGTATTATGGCGTCATTAAATAACGACAGATCAAAATAGTGCTAAATATAGTTTGCAGTGTTACGTGAGAAACAGTTGCCGCAAGATTTAACTCGAAATATTGAGTCGAAACGATCTGTAACTAAGCCTTTCCATTCAATATCAAGACCATAGCAACAGTTTTCATATTTGCATATTTTTAACATACCGACTGTAATTTCAATTGCATAAATACCATAAATAAACAATTTAGAGCTTGCCTAACAAAAAAAAATGCTTACCAGTTATTCAGGACTTTTTAAAACCTCTAGTTTGCCATCTCAGGTTAAAAAGTAATGATATGTCTGGAACTGAAATAAGACAAAAAAAAAATTACTCAGGCTGTGTTATCATTTGATTTAAATACATAAGTATTATTGCGAGAGAAAAATCTATTTCTTGAAAGTTTAATTACAAAGAAAGACAAATGCTTCTCCCTTGTGGCTTAGTAACCTTCATTTAAACCTTTTATATTAGAAGCAATGGGTAGTAGCTTACTAGCTTAATAGTTGAATCGGTGCAGAAATATTGTTTTCAAAAAGGTTTGACCCTCCCCCTTTTTCACTGAGAAATGACAATATCTTTTGTTTTGCTCAAGTGCATTAAAAATAATAATTCATGATTTTCTTAAAACATGTACATGTGTTTTCTGTTTTTTTGCATATATCTACTGACCAGGGGTCAAATCATTGGATAAAAGCACATGCAATGATGTATCTCACTTTACTCGTATGAAGTGTGTTATCTCCCATGATTATCAGGTATTCCTGTAGACCGAAGTGATAATTACATAACAAAGACTATATTGTGTCATGTTTACTTACAATTTAATAATATTTAAAAGTTATTTCTTGCCTTTTTCAATATAGTAAACAAATTCCTTTCGGATATCTCGGAAGTAAACAAAGTTATGATTGTGCCTAAAAAAAGTGTTCAGCCCCGTGCCAGTAATGCATTTTAAAGCGAAAATTTCATTGAGTTTTTGCTGATCTTTATCAATAATATTTATCTTAAACCATTTATAATAACTAGGTATAAATAAAAAACTACTAACCATCTTTTTCGGTGGTGTACAAGGTGAAATCATCCATAAATCAGCCTGAAAACTTCTGGAATTAAGCTTCTAATTTAAATTGGGTATACATTTACAATTAATTCTCCATAGGCCGTAATGGTAACGTTTTCCTCCGTTGCTCAGTCCATATCGTTTACTTGAACATGTATGATGGCTCATATCGAAGCTGATACATTTATACATGTCTGGTTAAATTTTCGGGGTGGCAAGTGAGATTACTTTTTTCGCAAATTGCTGGACCCCGGAAGATGGTGAAAAATGTCACTCTCCTCATGAAATAATCCCAAAATTCTGATCATAAAATTCAATAAAAAAATTGTCCTTTCTAATAATTTATTTCAGGTCAAATCTACATCTTTCTTTTCTCATCACATCAGCTCTATAAAACAGTTCTTATTGTTCATTTATGTCCATTTTTAAAATCACAGCATCCACAATTGTATGGCGGACTAATATTTTTTTTTAATTACGTCATCTGAGTTCCTCATCTCAAGGTCTATTAGGGATCCTGACCCAACTGTTTACCAATAATGTTTTTGTGGATCGAATCAGTCAATCAAATGATTAACCTTTGTTTCACTTTCTATGTTGACATTCTTTTCCTTTAAATAATTTTACACGAAAAATACATGTGTTATCCACCTCTACTCTAGCGAAGGGGTTGAATTGAAGTTCACCTGAATACGAACTCAATGAGTAACAAGACTAGTGTATAATTCATCATCAATGTTTTTTACCTTATTGTGACAAAATTGAAGCAGACTGGCTGATGGAAGCGAATTGTTATTTCACTATTTTTACTTTCCTAAAAGATTGAACAAAAAGAGTTATATTTTATATGTTTTATAAATCTCGTAGCTCTTTTAATAATAATAAAAAAAACAATTCATGACATCAGACAGTTCCTTTCTCATATGAACAGTTTTTCATTTGTCATTTAGCCGCCTGTTATATCTTACAATTGGGAATCTGTTGTACTCATTTTTGAAGGTCATACTGTGACATATAAAGTTGTTAAATTAGGTTCTAAGTGATGAAAAGTTTTCTCACAAATCTCCATTTTTTTTTTACCTTATCCAATAATGCAAGTAAATCCGGCAAAATACTACAACATTTAAAGGCACCTTTTTGATGTGTCAAATGCAGAAGTAGTTAACAAATAAATATGTCTTTGTGTCCTAAAAATATTTCTTTTGATACGATAAGATTAACACACTCAGATCAAAAAGGACACATAAAAAATAGGTACACTGGTTTCAACATTAGACAGATACAAGATGCTATTGACTATTCAGAAAATCTCAAAATACATGGAGCTGTCTTATTTTTAGATTTTAGCGAAGCTTTTGACTCTCAAGAGTGAATCTTTATGTTTGAAACACTAAATAAATTTGGTTTTCAAGAATGTTTTTTTTTAAAATGGATTCAACTAATGTATTCAGATATTAAGGGATGTATAACTAATAATGGCTGGGTTTCGAAAATCTTAATATTGAAAAACAAATATTGAAATGTGAAAAAATAATAGCAAATTGGAAGAAAAGAAAACAAAGTATATCAGGAAGAATAGTGGTAACTAAATTCTACCAAACTTAACATATATAGCATCAAATACTGTAATACCAAAAGACTCGCTACAAAAATTTAAATCCCTCATATACAATTTGATATGGAACGGTAAAAGACATAAAACTAAAAGATCAACTCTTACAACAGAGTACAAAAAAATGGGACTTAAAATGAAAGACATTGATATTTTTATAAAATCCATACACATAGGCTGGATAACAAAATTATTTAATACCGAAATTGACAATTGGACAGTTATACCAAGATTTTATTTAAATAAACTTGGTAATAACTTGATCATATTTCTAATGAATCTAAAAAATATAAATGATCTAGATAAAACAATTTTCAAAAGTGTACCAGAATTTTACCAAGAATTAATTAAAACTTGGATTAGTGTTAAATGAGGTGGGTCATTATACCCACATGACTTTCTACAAATAAGAAAACAATTTATATGGGGAAATAATTTTATCAGAATAAATGGAAAATGTTTATTTTTTGAAGAGTGGGTAAAAAGCAATTTGTTTTTCATAAATGATATCATAGATGATAGAGGTCAAATTTCAGAAACATATATACTTTCTAAACTAAAAAATAAACAAGATTGGATCACGCCGATATATTGCATTAAAAGAGCAATACCAAATCAATGGCTTAACACAATAAAACAAGATAATTCAATTAAAACTAAAGTTAATATTCATAAAACTATAAATAGTCTCAAAATCATACTTAACAAAGAAATCATTTCTAAAATGAGTACAAAACAAATTTATAACATTATTATAAATGAAAACAAACCAGACAAACCAATAGGAGTTATAATATGGGAAAAATGGTTTGCCAAAAACCTTTACTTCAAACTAGAAAACTGCTTAAACTTTATTTTTCACTAATTACCTGACAATAAACTGAACATGTTTAGATGGAAATTAATTCACTATATACTTCCATGCAATGATCTATTAATAAAATGGAAAATACGCACAGATAATAAGTGTAATCATTGCAGTATACAAGAAGATTATGAACATTTTTATTTTTCTTGCAATTACAACAGTGATTTAAATCAGAAATATTGAACCTTCTTAAGTTTATAGGTTTCAATGAAAGCATTTTTAATATGGAAAATCTTAAGGTAGGATATAAAATAAATGATGAATCTTACTATGAATTAACTTCCTTTTGACTGTAATATTTTTTTCTATCTACAAATTATATTACATCTCTAACTCAAAGAGATCAAAAATAGATATCTTTAAAATATTCAATGCAGAAATAAAATATATAGTTGGAGTCAATAATGAACTTAAAAGAAAAAACAGTAAATTGATTATAAAAACCCTAAACTACATAAATAATAATAAATATCCCTGAGGTCATATGACCCAAGTATTAAGTCACATGACTTGAGCATGTCAGGTGACTATAATGTACTCTAACATCTAACACATATTTCAAAAAATAACATATTATTCAATATTGAATAATACACACTTATTTGTCTTTTTCTTTTACTTTTACTTTTATTTTATTTTTGACAACTTTGTGTTGTACACTGTGATGTTGTGTATAATCATGTTTACCTGAATAGTTTATACATGATCTAAGTCTAAAATACCTCAATTATCAAATAAGTTTGAAAACTTCGCTTATGATTAGAACATCACGTAAATTATGGTCAACTTACCTTTCAAATAAGACAAACTGTCTAAGTATTATGAATTAAATTTATCCAAATCACAAAGAGGATGATGGCAAACACAATTCACATTTATGTAATATTAAAAACCACTATCGGATGGAAGTGAAATTCTCCGGTAAACATGAAATCATTTATAATATTGTAATATTGTAATGTAACATCAATTTACTTTTATTAAATATTCTCCCTGGATATCAGGAATACTGTTAACAGCAATAGAGTGCAATTAAATATATAATTGAAAAAAAAAGAAGATTCACACACACAATGAGTGATATATTGTTGTGGGTTACCCTCCCCCAACATACACAGAAAACATTGGACCGAAAGATGAAAAAGCAGATACACAACTGCATGTCCCACAAAAAGAAGATTCAGTGCAAAATTCTTGTTATACCGTTAATTTGTTTTCAAAGAGTTGATGTAATCTTGTTATAGTTTGATTTAGAATTTAGAATATTGAGATGCTGCATACTTGATATGAGCTATCCTGAGATGATACATACTTGATTATGAGCTAAACTGAGATGTTGCATACTTGATATGAGCTATGCTGAGATGCTGCATACTTGATATGAGATATACTGAGATGCTGCATTCTTGATTATGAGCTAAACTGAAATGCTACATACGTGATATGAGCTATGCTGAGATGCTGCATACTTGATTATGAGCTATACTGAGATGCTAAATGCTTCATATAGCTATACTGAGATGTTGCATACTTGATATGAGCTATACTGAGATGCTCCATACATGATATGAGCTATACTGAGATGCTGCATACTTGATATGAGCTATACTGAGATGCTACATACGTGATATGAGCTATACTGAGATGCTGTATACTTGATATGAGCTAAACAGAGATGCTACATACTTGATATGAAATAACTGAGATGTTACATACGTGATATGAGCTATACTGAGATGCTGCATACTTGATATGAGCTAAACAGAGATGCTGCATACTTGACATGAGCTATACTGAGATGCTGCATACTTGATATGAGCTATACTGAGATGCTACATACTTGATATTAGCTATACTGAAATGCTGCATACTTGATATAAGATAAACTGAGATGCTGCATACTTGATATGAGATATACTGAGATGCTACATACTTGATATGAGCCATATTGAGATGCTGCATACTTGATTTGAGATGCTACATACTTGATATGAGCCATACTGAGATGCTTTATACTTGATATGAGCTATACTGAGATGCTGCATACTTGATATGAGCTATACTGAGATGCTGCATACTTTATTATGCGCTGAATTGAGATGCTGCATACTTGATATGAGCTATACTAAGATGCTACATACTTGATATGAGCTATACTGAAATGCTGCATACTTGATATAAGATATACTGAGATGCTACATACTTGATATGACCTAACTGAGATGCTACATACGTGATATGAGCTATACTGAGATGCTGCATACTTGATATGAGCTATACTGAGATGCTACATACTTGATATGAGCTATACTGAAATGCTGCATACTTGATATAAGATATACTGAGATGCTGCATACTTGATATGAGATATACTGAGATGCTACATACTTGATATGAGCCATATTGAGATGCTGCATACTTGATATGAGATATACTGAGATGCTACATACTTGATATGAGCCATACTGAGATGCTTTATACTTGATATGAGCTTTACTGAGATGCTACATACGTGATATGAGCTATGCTGAGATGCTGCATACTTGATATGAGCTATACTGAGATGCTAGATACGTGATATGAGCTATACTGAGATGCTATATACGTGATATGAGCTATGCTGAGATGCTACATACTTGATATGAGATATACTGAGATGCTACATACTTGATATGAGCTAAACTGAGATGTTACATACTTGATATGAGCTATGCTGAGATGCTACATACTTGATATGAGATATACTGAGATGCTACATACTTGATATGAGCTAAACTGAGATGTTACATACTTGATATGAGATAACTTGAGATGCTGCACACTTGAAATGAGCTATACTAAGATGCTACATACTTGATATGAGCTATACTGAAATGCTGCATACTTGATATAAGATATACTGAGATGCTACATACTTGATATGACCTAACTGAGATGCTACATACGTGATATGAGCTATACTGAGATGCTGCATACTTGATATGAGATATACTGAGATGCTACATACTTGATATGAGCCATATTGAGATGCTGCATACTTGATATGAGATATACTGAGATGCTACATACTTGATATGAGCCATATTGAGATGCTGCATACTTGATATGAGCTATACTAAGATGCTACATACTTGATATGAGCTATACTGAAATGCTGCATACTTGATATAAGATATACTGAGATGCTACATACTTGATATGACCTAACTGAGATGCTACATACGTGATATGAGCTATACTGAGATGCTGCATACTTGATATGAGATATACTGAGATGCTACATACTTGATATGAGCCATATTGAGATGCTGCATACTTGATATGAGATATACTGAGATGCTACATACTTGATATGAGCCATACTGAGATGCTGCATACTTGGTTATGAGCTTAATTGAGATGCTTCATACTTGATATGAGCTATACTGAGATGCTACATACTTGATATGAGCTAAACTGAGATGTTACATACTTGATATGAGATAACTTGAGATGCTGCACACTTGAAATGAGCTAAACTGAGATGATACATACTTGATATGAGCTAAACTGAGATGCTTTATACTTGATATGAGCTATACTGAGATGCTGCATACTTGATATGAGCTATGCTGAGATGCTGCATACTTGATGTGAGCTATACTGAGATTCTGCATACTTGATATAAGCTATACTGAGATGCTGAATTTTTTATATGAGCTATACAGAGATGTTAAATACGTGATATGAGCTATGCTGAGATGCTACATACTTGATATGAGCTATACTGAGATGCTGCATACTTGATATGAGCTATACTGAGATGCTGCATACGTGATATGAGTTATTCCGAGATGCTTTATACTTGATATGAGCTATACTGAGATGCTAGATACGTGATATAAGCTATACTGAGATGCTACATACGTGATATGAACTATGCTGAGATGCTGCATACTTGATATGAGCTATACTGAGATGCTGCATACTTGATTATGAGCTATACTGAGATTGTGCATACTTGATATGAACTATACTTAGACACTTCATACTTGATATGAGCTATGCTGAGATGCTGCATACTTGATATGAGCTATACTGAGATGCTGCATACTTGATTATGAGCTATACTGAGATTGTGCATACTTGATATGAACTATACTTAGACACTTCATACTTGATATGAGCTATGCTGAGATGCTGCATACTTGATATGAGCTATATTGAGATGCTGTATACTTCATATTAGCTATACTGAGATGCTACATACTTGATTAAGAGCTAAACTGAGATGCTACATACGTGATATGAGCTATACTGAGATGCTACACACGTGATATGAGCTATGCTGAGATGCTGCATACTTGATATGAGCTATGCTGAGATGCTGCATACTTGATATGAGCTATGCTGAGATGCTGCATACTTGATATGAGTTATACTGAGACGCTACATACTTGATATGAGCTATACTGAGATGCTACATACTAGATATGAGCTATACTGAGATGCTGCATACCTGATATGAGCTATACTGAGATACTGCATACTTGATATGAGCTATACTGAGATGCTGCATACTTGATATGAGCCGTACTGAGATGCTGCATACTTAATATGAGCTATACTGAGATGCTTGATACGTGATATGAGCTAAACTGAGATACTGCATACTTGATGTAAGCTATACTGAGATGCTATATACTTAATATGAGCCATATTGAGATGCTGCATACTTGATATGAGCTATACTGAGATGCTGCACACTTGATATGAGCTATACTGAGATGCTGCATACTTGATATGAGCTATACTGAGATGCTTTATACTTGATATGAGCTATACTGAGATGCTTGATACTTGATATGAGCTATACTGAGATGCTTTATACTTGATATGAGCTATACTGAGATGCTATATACGTGATATGAGCCATACTAAGATGTTGCATACTTGATATGATCTATACTGAGATGCTACATAGTTGGTATGAGCTATGCTGAGATGCTGCATAATTGATATGAGCTATACTGAGATGCTGCGTACTTGATTATGAGCTAAACTGAGATGCTGCATACTTGATGTGAGATATACTGAGATGCTGCATACTTGATTATGAGCTTAACTGGGATGCTGCATACTTGATGTGAGATATACTGAGATGCTGCATACTTGATATGAGATATACTGAGATGCTTCATACTTGATATGAGCCATATTTAGATACTGCATACTTGATATGAGCTAAACTGAGATGCTACATACTTGATATGAGCTATACTGAGATGCTACATACGTGATATGAGCTATACTGAGATGCTACATACGTGAGATGAGCTATACTGAGATGCTACATACTTGATATGAGCTAAACAGAGATGCTGCATACTTGATATGAGCTATACTGAGATGCTGCATACTTGATATAAGTTTTACTGAGATGCTGCATACTTGATATGAGATATACTGAGATGCTACATACTTGATATGAGCCATATTGAGATACTGCATACTTTGTATGAGATATACTGAGATGCTACATACTTGATATGAGCATACTGAGATGCTTTATACTTGATATGAGCTATACTGAGATGCTACATACATGATATGAGCTATGCTGAGATGCTGCATACTTGATATGAGCTTAACTGAGATGCTGCAGACTTGATATAAGATATACTGAGATGCTGCATACTTGATATGAGCTATACTGAGATGCTACATACGTGATATGAGCTATACTGAGATGTTACATACGTGATATGAGCTATACTGAGATGCTACATACTTGATATGAGCTAAACAGAGATGCTGCATACTTGATATGAGCTATACTGAGATGCTACATACATGATATGAGCTAAACTGAGATGCTGCATACTTGATGTGAGATATACTGAGATGTTGCATATTTGATATAAGATATACTGAGATGCTGCATACTTGATACGAGACATACTGAGATGCTACATACTTGATATTAGCCATATTGAAATGCTGCATACTTGATATGAGATATACTGAGATGCTGCATACTTAATTTGAGCTATACTGAGATGCTACATACTTGATATGAGCTATACTAAGATGCTACATACGTGATATGAGCTATGCTTAGATGCTTCATACTTGATATGAGCTATACTTTGATGCTGCATACTTGATATGAGCTATACTGAGATGCTACATACGTGATATGAGCTATACTGAGATACTAAATACTTGATATGAGCTATACTGAGATGCTACATACGTGGTATGAGCTAAGCTGAGATGCTGCATACTTGATATGAGCTTTACTGAGATGCTGCATACTTGATATGAGCTATACTGAGATGCTGCATACTTAATATGAGCTATACTGAGATGCTACATACTTGATATGAGCTATACTTTGATGCTGCATACTTGATATGAGCTATACTGAGATGCTACATACGTGATATGAGCTATACTTTGATGCTGCATACTTGATATGAGCTATACTGAGATGCTACATACGTGATATGAGCTATACTTTGATGCTGCATACTTGATATGAGCTATACTGAGATGCTACATACGTGATATGAGCTATACTGAGATACTAAATACTTGATATGAGCTCAACTGAGATTTTACATACGTGATAGGAGCTATACTGAGATGCTGCATACTTGATATGAGATATACTGAGATGCTACATACGTGATATGAGCCATACTGAGATGCTTTATACTTGATATGAGCTATACTGAGATGCTGCATACTTGATATGAACTATTTTGAGATGCTGCATACTTGATATGAGCTATACCGAGATGCTACATCCGTGATATGAGCTATACTGAGATGGCACTGTTATTCCTGCTCATCCAAGTTGTTTCGAACAATTGTATAAGAAAACAAAGTTCATCATGTTTAAGTTATTAACAAAAGGAACTTTAAAAATAGGAAAAAATGAGAATTGTTTGAAGAAAATGATTTAAGTATAAAGTTTCAAATTGCTTCCACTCTAAAAAGTCTGAGTGAGGTTTGTTACCTAAGGTATCAATGAAATGCGAACAAGCATATCTTGAATATGATAGCTAATGACCAAACAATTTAAACCAGTGTAATTTGTTTTCAATAGCGAATTTAATACGGGATTAACAAAAAAGTATATAGCTTAAGACTTAAAACCTATTTTCAAACAAGCCACAAAAACAAATAATAATGGTTCATTTCTTTTAACTTCTTTTGAAAGGGACGGTTTCACATTTACATGTCGACGTTAGCCTCGAAGGTCTGATCTCAAAAACAGCACATCAGAATGAAACAGAAAGTTGTTAACTTCTAATCAGCATATCGTGATATTGTATATCGGAAGAAAAAAGGGATAAAAGAGAGAGACATTATTTCTTTAACAAGAAATAGAAGTTTCATGAAGAATCGATGTTAATTTTTTTTGAACAATGATGCACTTTTATATTACAATTACCTTAAATACCAAACAGAAATTTAGGTTCACGATTGTGTTATTTATTTTATTACGTCTGTTTGTTTTGTTTCACACATTGTTGTCTATATAGTGAAATGCTACGAAACTATCAAATAAGTGTGAGGTTTATATAAAACCACATTTAATCCACTGTTTCTACATTAGGAAATGTCTGTACCAAGCAGGGAAAACGACAGTTGTATTTTTATTTATTTGATGTAGTTGAGCTTTTCATTTTACCATTTTATAACTCTGGTTCTAGTTTTTCATTGCAGTTCTGTATTTTTGCTATTTTACCTTCTAGACCTTTTTGACAAAGTAAACTAATAAAAATAAAAAAAAGTTTTATTTTTACATCGTGCGCGTTGAAAATTAATTATTACAATGTTTTAAGACACAGCATAAAGCCCCAAAAGATGCAAGCACATGCATATGACTTTTCCAGGTGTGAAAATCCGTTTTTTTGAATAAATCATTTTCCTTACACATATCCCCTAACAATCGCAAATTAAAAACAGATGAACATTGATTAAGGGCATTGGTGTTGCGAAAATGATTGTTGAAGCAAATCTTGGTGCAGTCGTCTACAGTGTCACAGAACTTGCCAGTTGGTATACTTGGACAGTCTGGTGTACTTTTGCTGCCTTTTTTAATACTACCTTCGTCCAAATGTGTGTTCTTTGGTAATTTTAGAATATTTTCGTCAATCAATAATTGTAAAAGTTTATTTTGTATTCTATGATACTTCTGATTGAGATCTCTATCAAATCGTACCTCACCTCGTTTCTTGTTCAAATTTAACTTTGTTGGGGCGTCTATTTTGTTTGGGAGATATCCCTCCTTTACCATCTTATTCAAGCTTGTCGTAAACCTTTGATCAAGTGTATATGGATTGGTTTGGTTTTCTCTTGGAACACTCTGTTTGACAAAATCATTAATCATGTCTTGATCAATTACAATATTCATTGAGTTCAATTTTGTTGATAACAACTGCCTTATATATCTTTGCTCCTGTCCTTTTATCGTGAGTTCTGGGTTGCAGCAAGGTTGATCCTCTTCACCTATGATAGAACAAAATATAGATGCTGTCTTTGCAATTGTAAATACAAAACGTAATAAGAATTAATTATATTCTACGAATGCATATTGTCAACTTTAAACAACTGTCAAACAAGTGTTGAGGTCTAGCTAAAAAAACAAAAATTGACTCGAATCAATAAGAAAATATTTAATCTATCATAAGGTAAATTTTGATGCTATCTGTGATAACTCATTTTAGAAAAAGGAACACAAATTCACCACCTAGCTATATGGATTACCATGAGAAAAAAAAATTGTTTTTAACTGATCGAATTTTCTTTTTCTGAAAACATGTAATTTTCACAAGGAAAACTTATCTGACTTATAAGTACTGATTATAAAACACTATAACAATCAACAGAAAAAAATAATAGAAGAAGTTGTAGGATGTAAGTAAATTAAACCACGCATATTATTACAAAAAAATAAAGATATCAAATCATGCAAATGTCAAAAAAAGTTTTAAACCATAGAGACATGTTACGAATACAACACAGGTTTTATATCGTCTTCAAACTTAAAATTGTGTGAATTAGCTTCACCGAAACTATCAAAGATACAGATCTTGAACAACATCATTTTTTTTTTAAAAGACCATGCATTTATGATCAAATTAACGGTACCAACAATGGCCATAACTAACTCATACGCAAATCAGTCAACCAAGAACTAATCATTATAACAGCTTACTATCTGAGACAGAGATTCAAAAGCCGTGGTGTAATGGTTAGTGCATAGGACTACTACCACAAATGTTCCTGGTTCGATTTCCATTACAGGATAAAAATTTCAGGGACTGAATTTTCGGCTCTCCCTTGACACCATTTACGAGTATGGTCTTTATGAAACGATGATAGTCCGTCAGAAAGGGACGATAAATGGTTGACCCGTGTTAAGAGAGGGACATATCTCTTGGATGTAAAAGACGCCCCTGTAGACTTCGAAAATGAGCAGGCTAATGCTGTTACAAGGCAGCACTCGCACCCGCAAAGTGGAAAGGATTAGCATAAGTTGTAAAACTTGTTTCCCAATCCACTATAAATAAATACATGAAATATGTTTAAACTACACTAGAGATTCAAAACTTGGACAGTAGATCAACAAGAACAGAACTCATTTAAACACTCATGCAAATCCGTCGATAATAAAACACAAATCATCGCCACCTCTTTTTGAAAGGATGGCGACAACATAAATTTGTGTTGTACCGACTGCGATAAATATTTGATCCAAGAACTTTGTTTATAAGACGATGTTTATGAATTATGAATGTTCTAACATGTTAGATAAACGTCAAAGAAAAAATGATACTACATATAATAAACTAGAGGCTCTAAAGAGTATGTGTCGCTTACCTTGGTCTATGTGTATATTAAACAAAGGGCACACATACTAGCATGTACAGACAAGAATGGAATTCATGACACAATTCTCTGTTTTGATGATTTTGACATGTTTGTAGATCTTACTTTACTGAACATTCTTGCTGTTCACAATTATCTCTATCTACAATGAACTTGGCCCAGAAGTTTCAGAGGAAAATATTTTTGTAAACAAATTACTGAAATTTACGAAATATTGTGAAAATTTACTTTAAAGGGCATAAACTCCGGAGGGGGTCTATTGACATTTATGATCATTCGACTTATTTGTAGAGCTTACTTATTTGAACAATTTTGCTGTTTACAGTTTATCTCTATCTAGTATAATATTTCAGATAATCATTAAAAACTGCAAAACTTCCTTCAATGTACCAATTCAGGGGCAGCAACCAAACAAGGGATTGTTTGATGTGTCTGAAAATTTCAGGGTTGAAAGATATCAGTCTTGTGATCATTTTTACCCCATCAGATTTGTTCTGAATGCTTTAGTTTCAGATATATAGACAATCTGCATTTTACCCCTATGTTCTATTTTAAGCCATGGTGTCCATCTTTGGTGATAACCGTGGTCATAGGATGCATCGTTTAAATTCGATACCCTAAAGAGGCTTAACACCAAGTTATGTTTAATTTGGCAAAGTAGTTTCAGAGGAGAAGTCGTAATTTAGATTTTGTTAAAAGAAAACAAATGACGGACACATAGTGATGAGAAAAGCTCACTTAGCTCTTTCTGGCTAGGTGAGCTTAAAAAGGACAAATACACAACGAATTTTACAAAAATGGAAAGCCTTTAAGGGGACTGGAATTTAAAAATAACAAGTCTTAACTTAGCTCATAAAAGTTAGATATAACAGAAAAAACGATGTTGCCAATAGGACAGATGTCTTTTAAAATCCGAAAAGAGATGTGGATAGCTACTGGCTATGGTTTGGCTTAATAAGGAAAGCCTTGGAATGACAACATCTAAACAGTTCAAAAAGCAATCAATGGCCCTATTTTTCTTTAAACAGGGAAAACGAATAATTTCAGAGAACGGGATGGACATTTAAGTACACTTTGAGGGGATCAAAGAAACACCACCGTCTAAAAAACACAAGCGGACGAAGGTGGCACATTTTATTTTAGAGTTTCACTTGTTACACTGATACATTTAAATACAGAAAATCAGAATTATAACATGTATAAACCAACTAATATTCGAATGCGATTTACTTTCGAAATTTTCGCAAGTAAAACATAACGTGAATATTAATCGATGCGAAAACGTGAAACTTGTATCTTTCTTATTCAATTGCATAAAGGTAATCTGAAAATCGCGACATGGGTTAGGAAGGGATAATCAGGAAATAAACTTTCCGCGAAAATAAGAACTTTTTATAGAAAACTATATCATCAGGATAACATGGTAAATGGTATTTATATTTCTATTAATTATAATTTGGACTGATATTTACTATATTTAACCAATAACCAATGTTTGTATAACACAGATAAAATGAATACTAATTACGATTAAGTTTATAGAAATAAATAATAATATTAGATGGAATTGATATTAATCAGTGAAGTCATAAAACATCATTGTAAACCCAAATTTCGAAAAAAATGTATTTATAAAAAAATTAGGTTAATTTTTCAACAATTGGTTAATTGGTAAAAAACAACATCACTGAATTGCTATGTTTTCATTTAAACAAAAAGAATTACGTTTATTTAAATAATGTAATGGAAACTACGGCGGGTTTAATCATCAACGTTCCATTAGAACCAATAAGGGAACGAATATAAAAGACTTATTTTGTCTAGGGTATGTGTGATAACGTTTTGTATTTTATAGATTTTTGCCATAACCTGTGACGGTACAATAAAGAAAAAGTATACATTTGAAGGTGCACAACTGTTTCTCATATGAGTATCCAACAACTATCGATAAACCTCATTGCGAAGACGCACATATAACGTATCTCGGTTAAACATTCCAACTTAGTTCAATTCAGCTCTCATTTATTTATTTATTGGAGGCTTCAAGGTGGGAAATGATGATGATCACTACATATGCTCATATTTTATTTGCCTTTCTTTGAATGAAAAGTTATGATTAAACATAGTGTCGTCTGTTTGTGGCATATTTAGAGGAAAGTGAAAAAGGAAAATACGATCTGACATTTTAGAATATTAAAAAAAAATCTGAATAACTCAAATTGAATTTAATGATGTTGTGAAAAGGACTTTTAGAATATATGTCTCAACAAGCTGCTTACGTTCTGTAGATATGATTTCACACTGTACAAGTTGTGACCTAGTTTCAGGAAACTGAGTATTCTTTCCTTTAGTTTTCATGATAGGACCAGCAGTTTGAGTATTAGTTGTTCTTTCTGCAAAATAAAGTCCGATTTACTTTATATTCGGGATTATATAAGAGGAAACATCAATAAACAAATATATAAGGGTCTTTAATCTCAATTTTGTACAAAAGAATCATTGATACTAAGGCTGTTCTCCTAGATTTTTTATATTGTTGTTATATCAGCTGCTCGTGTATTATACACTCTGTCAAACCTTAGTGTTGGTAGAATAAGGTTAACACTGTTCTTCACAAAGATAAAATTTATAAATGCTGGTTTGGGAGTGCATATGAAAATTATTATTTTCCTTTGAGACGTTTCAGCAGGCTGTGGCAATATACACATGATATAAACTAAATCAGATATTCACGGAATAAAATTGTTTGTTGTTCCAAGACTATTGGTTCACAATTAGTTCATTTGAAAATGATGGTGCGCTTTAACCAGCAATATCCACAAGAATGGTTTTTACGACAGAATGTTTTGTGAAATTCGTAATACCGCCTTAGTGAGGATAGTTATTTTACTTTCTTTTGTATTTGTTGCTTGAAATTAAAACCGGAACATTCTTTTGTCAAATGTCAAAATCAAAAGCTCAAACACATCTACGAATAGAAAACAACTTTTATATTCCGGACATAGTACAGGCAATTCCTTATGTAGTAAATGGTGAATTAAGTCGGGTTTTATAGCTAGCTAAACCTCTCACTTGTATGACATACATAAAATTCCTTAATATTGACAATAATTTGTTTTGTCGTAGCACAACCGACGAGTTTAATGTGGACGACAAAAAATGTCAAGCGTTCACAACTATTAAACTAGTATCTTTGATGAGTTTGATTAGATATAACTCTATGATGACAAAACATGCTAAATATATTTAAGGTCTAACTGTGAGGCAAAAAAACGGAAGTGTGTTAACTGGTGTACTAGCACGAACTTAAATATGGCAGTGATTGGTCAACAACATAACTTCTTCTATATATCGAAATGGCAAAGTAGTTGTTTAACATATATGCTCTCGAAAAAGTTGAAACATATTCCTGTTACATTTGAAAATGAAGAATGAAGTACTCCAACAGTAAAATCTCTCTAAAACTTTACTCAAAAGTCCAACAATATTCAATTCAATTAGCATTTTTACGAAGGCAAGAGGTACAAATCCGAAATGTTTTTCCAATATTGCCACGTCTCGTTTTATTATAACAATAAGAAACTAATACGTTCTCATTAATAAAATTGTTGCAAATGGCATAAAAATATTAAGCATTTGATAAAACAGGATACTTGACCTCTAAAATATGTACATTGTGTACCCATATGGGACATATCACATGCATGCATGCATTGCGTCTCGATATCTCGTCTTCTGTATTTTTGTTCCATTGTGGTAAGGCAACCTAATAAAAAATTATAATATTGATTAATCAACAAAATAAACAGACAGAACAGTGACCGATGGACCTTTAATAATAAATTACATTCGTGAAACATCCAGTCAAATAACGACGAAGACACTTTACTGTTATTTTCCAGTGTTTTTGTGATATTGCGTTGCCAATCTCTTGACGAAACAAATTGTTTTACATTTATTGCATTCTTTTAAACTTCTAGGTGTCAAAAATGAAATATTTAATGAAAGTTTAGAAATGTTTTTAATAACCAAATCATATATCTAAACTATTCAAATAAGCAACACACCGAGACGATGCTTTAGTTTTGGACGCAGATGAGTGTTAACATGGTTGTGAGTTTTCTGTTTTGTGGTTTCTAATTTTGTTTTGTTTAGTAACAATTTATTCAGTAAATTTATTTTTTATTATTTAATAAATCTCCACCAGCAGTTGCATCGCTCGAATAAAAAAACGTTAAAAGGCCAAATAAAGTACGAAGTTGAAGAACATTGAGGACCGAAATTTCCTAAAAGTTTTGCCAAATACATCTAAGGTAATCTATTCCTGAGGTAGAAAAGCCTTAGTATTTCAAAAATTCAAAGTTTTGTTAACAGTAAATTTATAATTATGAACATATCAATGATAACTCAAGTCAACTTATTAGTGCTGATTACTGGGCTGGTGATACCCTCGGGGAAAAAATCTCCACCAGCAGTTGCATTGACCCAGTGGTTGCAAATAAACTCATCATAGATACCAGGATTAAAATTTTATATATACGCCAGACGCGTGTTTCGTCTACAAAAGACTCATCAGTGACGCTCGAATCAAAATATGTTAAAAGGCCAAATAAAGGACGAAGTTGAAGAGCATTGAGAACCGAAAAGCCTTAGTATTTCAAAAATTCAAAGTTTTTTTAACAGTTAATTTATAATTAAGGACATATCAATGATAACACAGAAGTGCTGACTACTGGGCTGCTGATACCCTCAGGGAAATAAATCTCCACCAGCAGTGGCAGCGAACTAGTGGTTGCAAATAAACTCATCATAAATACCAGGATTAAAATTTAAAATTAGTGTTAAACACATATCATATTTACCGTCTTGTTAAATTCTTGCTAAATTGAAGTAAAAACAAATGATAAAATCCTTATTGAGCAGTATCTCTTTCAAAATTCATACAAATGCTAGAACTTTTATGCAGACACAAATAAATAATAGAATTGAATTTTTTCTGCCTTAACTTCTTTTCTTATTATTGCAATTTTGAGCTTGAAATAAACAGCATTTACACAAATTTAATGACTACTTTGAAAACAAATTAACCCGATTATTATGGATAAGGGTGTCCAAAATAGACTTCCTCACTAATTGATAGACCTCGGAGTCATGCTCATAAACAGATAAAACAAAAAGCAAGCTACAAATATAAGCCTTTGATTATTCTTCCAGAAATGGCTTTCATAATGTATATTGATGAAGCTGCTCACGTTTTATAGATATTAGTTCACATTGCGTATCCATATCGCATTTATTTTTGTTTCCAAACTGATATTGAATTTTGACATCTCGTTTGCCGTTTCTGCCATTCATAAAATTAATGTCTTCAACTGTTACGTTTCCATCTGTCCTAACATTTGTATCTATTTCATAAGTATTAGGTGTTTTTTCTAAAAATAAAAAAAATCATTCAATATGTATAAATGAGCTTAAGATATGTGCATACGAAATAACAATAAATAACAGATGTTCATATATCGTTAACTATTTTGAATAAAGAAACTAAGCTTATACATAGGAAAATCTCACGAAACATTAATTCATTCAGGGCTTGTCGGTCTTTTTTTATAATAGAATCGTGTTGTGTATTATCAAGGCAGAGCAAATCTACCCACGACCAAAACCATAATAATCATAGGCAAAAGGATACAAAAGGTATATTCACATAGCATATGATTTTCTGGTTTCCAAAACATTTTTCTTGTTAGTTGAAACATACAATCAGCACACTTATCCATAATATTCGGATTATTTTTGTTTCACATTTTATATATGTTGTTAATAGATATACCCATCATAGATACCAGGATGGACATTATGTATTTGCGCCAGACGCGCGTTTCGTCTACAAAAGATTCATCAATGACGCTCGAATAAAACAAAGTTAAGAAAGCCAAACATCTGAAAAAGAGGATTTGGTGCCAACAAACTATTTAAACCCCGTCACGTTATGCATGTTTCTGTCCAAAGTCATGAGACTGTAATTAAGTTGTTGTCGTTGTTTTTTTTATATCATATTTATTTTTCGTTCAATATTTATTCACATAAATCAGGCCGTCAGTATTTTTGTGTGAATTATAGCTGACCGGGCAGTATGAATTTAGCTCATTGATGAAGGTTGTACGTAGACATATAGTTGGTACTTTCTGTGCCATTTGGTCTATTATGGAGAATTTCATTGGATTTCTATAATTTGACGATCTTATTACACTGAATGTCCAGATATATTTATTGCCATAAGGCAGATTTCGTCTAAACGTTTTTGTTCTTTATGTGTTTTGATGTTTTCACATTGAGTATTGTCACTTAGTAGTAATTTTGTATTTTTTGCATTTTCAATCCATGCTAACATGCGTTCAGTACTTTTATTGCTGTTTTTTTTTTACTATATGTGATTAGTACTAAAATATATATAAGTATTTACTGTATAAACCTCGTACTAAAAATGGAAACATTTGGTGATTTAATACGAATAAACCTTCACAATGCATTTGTTTTGAAGATGAATCAACTTACCGTTTATATCTATCAGTTTACATTGTGTATCTATTTCGCATGTCATTACTTCTTCACATTGAACACCGAAATGTCGTGAATTGATTAAACTTCCTGAAAGAAAAAAATATCAGAGTATAGATTACATACCAGAAATAAAATAAGTCTCGAGAATTAATTTTTAACACTGTACGTGACCACGTTAATACCTAGAAGAATTGTATTGCCTCCATTTGCAGCTATTGCTAGTACGTCGACATTAAAAGTGTCTGCAGTGCATGAATACATAGTCATATATATGCACCGTCTTTTTAAGTAAAACATTCGGGGTAAAATGTAAACCCTGCGGCATTTCAGGGCAAATGAAAAATATCTTGATAGGACAACGGCTACAATAGTTACATTCACACAACATATGACTTTCTATGGCATCTATTTAATAAGTAATATGCCCCTTCCCAAAATATTTTTTTTGTTTATCGTCATTTGTCTTCCCATTATGTGAAATGGTGCCGTTTCTTTATTACAACTTGTACATGTTGTCCAACTTAAAACATCAAAAACACAACCATCCCGGATGACCCAAGCGTAAATCATATGGAATAATAAAGGTTGAAGAAAAAAACTCTTTATACTTTGAATGTGTTTGAAGCGCTTTTCTGTATTCACCTTCACTTAAGCACACATCATTCATTTATTTTGGTGCTATATGGTTCTTTAGATGTATATTTAGAGAAAATAATTTATTTCAGAATGGGATTAAAAAAAAAACCTTGAAACGGGATGAATGATTTTCTTTTATTTTGTCCTAACCTAGTTTGCATTTCATTGTTTAAAGCCTTGTTAACTTTTTCCTTATTCCGATGTCAAATTCTTATGTAGACTGTGCTTATACGATTACATTGCTTGCATTTCATTTTTAACAAGCTTCCGAAATCATATTGGATTTATTCAAAGCGAGTCCACTTAACTTTACACTGTTTACACCAAGAACACAGGGATAGTTGTTCGTCGAAATAGCCCAGTTCATTTATTCTTCTATTTTTTCTTTTCATGCCAACAAACCATTCTTTTCTGAGTTTTCAAGAGAGGAACGAAAGATATCAAAAGGACAGTCAAACTCATAAATCGAAAATAAACTGACAACGAAATGGCTAAAAATTAAAAAGACAAATAGACAAACAATAGTACACATGACACAACATAGAAAACTTAAGATTAAACAACACGAACCCCACCAAAAACTAGGGATGATCCCAGGTGCTCCTGAAGGGTAAGCAGATCCTGCTCCATATGTGGCACCCGTCTTGTTGATCGGTATATAGTCTTATTCGGTAGGTCACATTCATGAAAGGAAAGGGGATTGTAGTTACCACGTAAGGAACATATCCGATATCATTTGTGAAACGGTTATTCCATAACGGTCAACCAACTCGTAATGGAGTCCGTACAATTAACGAAGTGATGATTTCAACTTCACCATTTGGAACTCTTGATTTAATAGCTTCCTTGTGAGCAACAACCCTCTATCGAGAAAATCATGATAGGAAATAAAAGCACAGGAATATCGTATCTACTGGGAAATATATACCCCGTATGCAGGTACTGCTGGAATGTTGCTACTTAGAAATGGAAAGTTCACAATTTGAAATCTGAAATCATCTCTTTTGTCGTAAAGTTTTGTTTTCAATCGACCCTCATTGTCTAGATGTAAGTCAAGATATGAGGCCGACTTAACTGTATCTGTTATATCCTTTTTCTCTTTTTCAATGGGATAGATGCGTTCAACATAGTCACCACATTTTGAATTATTAAGTGAAAGAACATCATCTATATAGCGGAAAAAGGAGATAAAGGATAACGCTAACTTCTTATTTTTCTTCCTTAGAAGTTCAAGTTTGCTTTTATGTTACTTTGCTTTAATATCCGTATTTTTTCAAAATAATTTTTCTATTCTATTTTGCTTGTGGTGCTTTCCGGTAACCATTTTACAAATCTATCTCTTAACGAAATTACTTTAATAGTGGTATAATTGCCCGTTTTCCCACAAATTATCCTGCGTTGCTATACGTTGTACTACTTTTAAACAAAATTTTCTCGGGGACGACGTGCGTCAGTGATAAAAATTTAATACAAAACAAACAAAAAATAATAAAAGAACAACCTCAGTCTGTTATACATCAGTAAATATATATAGAAAATTCTAACCTTTGCTTTTGCAATTTATATATTTAAATATTTAATTAAAAAGAGTGAAAAGAATAATGGGAGGAAGACGACGAAGTAATCGATGTCAAATAACGTATTGTTTCTGATGAGACAACTCTCCAATAAAGTCACGATTTGTAAAATTAAACCATTATAGGTCAAGGTACTGTCTTCAACACGGAGCCTTGGCTCATACTGAACAGCAATCTATAAAGGGTCCCAAAAAAACTAGCGTAAAACCATTCAAACAGGAAAAACTAAAGTCTAATATAGAAAATAAAACGAGAACACTTATAAACTTCATCACCACAGACGATCAGGTTCCTGACTATGACAGTGTACATAAAATATTTTAAAAAATCATGCATAACAGACTTAGCGTCTTGAGTATAGTTAGCTTTTTTTAAAACAGAATCATAGATTACAGGTTGTTAGTAAAAAAGTCAAAAACTTACTTGAAAACAAGTGGTTCCAAATGACTGTTACACCATATTTCAACCCGAAAAGAATAACACTTGCAGTAATAAACATTATTATCTTATCTTTGGAACGGCTGAAAATATAAAATAAAATATCAAATATCAAAAGATCTTTTTTTTATATATTTATTATATATTTTTTCCCTTAGAATATTTTAGATAATGTTTAGCAAAAGAGCCTCCGCTTCGATATGCAACTGAAATCTGACTTTATCCTTCAATCAAATAGATCACTCGAAATAAAGCATATGAATACGGATTTATAAGTAGCAAGTTGATGTTATCAGACAAGTCCATCTCATTTAAAGAATTTCTAAATCATATTGGAGGAATCGACTGCAAATTACATTATTTATACCAACAACAAGTGATTGAAGAAATAATAACGCGATCAATTTGCAACACATAAGCTTTACTTTTTTAAATAAAAAACCCCGGTTTCATTATAGACAATTTTACTTTTGTAGTAAAGATACATTTACTAAAAAAATAAAATAAAACTAAGTGATGAAAACATCGAATGTTAAGATTTAGGTATAAAACAAAGTTTGTTTTCCTTGGCGTCAATAGAGAGTAATAAAATTAAAATCGAGGTCGCATTAACGCAAAATACAGTTCTACCAAGTGAATAGACATGGTAAACATCTCTTTCTTTGTAAGTGTTGCCGTTACTAGATTCCTAATTCAGATTGTGTGTATAATCTAATACTGACAGGCTTATAAAAACGGCATCTTATCAACTGATGAACCGAAGGAAAAATTATTGTTAAAATATAATGGAAGATATCAAGCAATCTAAGCTCTGAAAAATGAAAGACATTCTGAGAAGACATTATTTCAGACCTGAAAATAGACGATTCGGGTATGTTTTTCCAATTCCAATCACTTATTTATGTTGCAATTGATTTTTTTTTTAGTTTTATTAAAGGTAAATATAATTATACCTTTATGAACTTGATTATTCAATAGCTTCAAAAACTTTTTTCTCAATGGAAATCCTTCGATTTTTGATCTTGCATAATATAAAGTTTTATATCCTCGAAATATTTGCAAACAGAATTGTGAAAACTATTTTTTTAATGGCAAAATTCAGACCTAAACAAGGAATGAACATTACAAATACGAGTGATGTATTATATTTGTTTATGTATTATCATTGGTGTATTGATATATAAGCAAAAATATGCTAAGTTTATAAATTATCACTTGTGTTAAGATATATGATATATCATATTATGATACTTCATGTCAAAATGCCAGATTTTAATTTGTTTATACGAGGGAGACAATTATCATCCCTGGCAAATACTCTTTTACTCTTCACGCAGACGCTTGACCAAGTTTGCGCTTTAATAAATACGGATGATTGTCATGTACAAGACGACATAGAAAAAAGAAGATGTGGTATGATTGCCCAGGAGACAAATCTCCACAAGAGACCAACTAACACAGAAATTATTAATTATAGGTCACCGTTATGCCTTCAACAGTTAGCTAAACCCATTCCGCATAGTCAGCTATAACAGGCCCCGAAATGACGAATTTAAAAATATTCAAACAAGAAAACTAACGGCCTGGTTTATATACAAAACAAATTTTAAAAAACAATAAAAAAAAAACAACATGTAATACATCAACAAACGACAATAACTAAAATACAGGCTCCTCACATAGTTCATTACTTTGAATTTGATATTTGATAGACAGTAATAACAGAACATTCAGTATAATGAATTAAATAACACATATTTGAGAGGCTTATAGAGAAGATTTCTACCCCTCGAAAAGACATTGTTAACATTGGCTTCGCCTCAGTTGACAATGTTTTCTCGGGGTAACAATCTGTTCTATTTATATACTGTGATTTGAATTTTTGTTATAATAAAAACAGTTCTTCCAGATAACATCGTAAATCGTTTATCTGTGTCTTGATGTAAGTTTTTCTCTTCTGACATAATCACTCTGCTACCTCTTTCTTTAATTTATTTAGTTCGTTGAATTATATTCTAAATCTGTTTGATATGTGTTCCTCATCTAGGAGGATTATTCATCTTTATACCTTATAAGAACGTCAAAACATCGTATCATCTTTACATGTTCCCTTTCTCACATTTGTCCATTTTAGGAAAACCGCAAGGTCATTACGATACCACAGAATGTTTCTTGGACACAATTTGTGGTTAACCACAGAGTGATTTAATTCTATAATATTGTATTTGAAGCCTTCAAATCATTCTTCGCATCTTCGAACTCTTTGTCCTTTATATACTGGAAATTGTAACCTTTATGCATGTTTAATTTCAGCTTTATTTCGCGTTCTTTGGACTTTGCTATTATCCAGATTTGACTTTCATTATAACAATTTCGATAAAAAGGGTTTCATATCGGCATGTTTATTTACATTCTTAGAGATAGAAAGTGCGACAAAGAAATTTTGTTTTGTGACATGAATAGTTCATAAAGTTTATATCAACATTGGTTAAAACAGAATGCACATTTAAATGTTGTTTTTCTTTCACAGTCAACATAGGCATTTTTGTTAAATGCAGCCCTGTATATTAAAGGAGTAGGTTCAGTAAGACCCCTTTTTGGCCCCAAAATATAGCAGTTTTACAAAGTTGTTAAAATGTAAACTATTAGTTATTTATTGGACAGTAGAATGCGTCTGCTACATAAATATGGGCTGGTTTTGATAATATAATGCACATATATCGGGAACTAGCACCATTAAGTCATGCTAAATTACTGAAATCTTCACAATTCTAGCATTTTAGTTAAATTTTAGACGGTTTCCGTGTAAAACGAAAGTGGCCGCATTCGTGTTCATCCTTGATATTAAAATGTAAGTTGTATTTGATGATAATACATAAGATATGTAAAGGTTAAGGTTGAACACGGATGCGGCCACTTCCATTTTTGACAAAAGCCATCTGAAAAGTGACATTTTACGGCATATTTGGTAAGATTTTTCAAATTTGAGCTTGAATCGGGTCTTTTTTAAATACTAAATCAGTTAAGGTTCCGCTAAAGTCAAAATTTCAATCTGGTGGTGCAATTACCAAATGTACATGTTTTGTACCTTAAACAAATTACTGAGGGGTGAAATTTGGTCAAATTATAAAATTTTTACCATTATTTGTGGGACCATGCAGAGTTTGTATCAAACCTTAAAATTAAATACACTATTCCAATGTTAAAAGTTGAAAATGCATCTTCACAACACACATTTTTTCAAAAAATAGAACATTCTTAAATCAATGTTATATCACCCAAAATTGGCACCGAGTATTCTTTATGTTTCAATGCAGGTCGAGCTATACCTAAAACTTGCTAAAAGTCATCTGTCTTTCTATTAGGTTAAGAATAACAGAGTGTCCCACGCTGTTGGATAGCCGCCATTTTTACAATGTTGTTGTATGATTGAATTTTTACTATTTACAACTGTTTAATTTGCTTGATCTCCCTTGACACTTTATGACTTGCAAATTCATATGTGTATGAGAATATTTAGCTGTAATTTAAAAACATTTTTTACCATTTACACAATAAAATAAACTGTTGAATTGGGTGTTCTGTGATTCTTCTGAAAACGAAAGTAGAATTTCATGATCTGATATCACACCGCACTTTCGAATATAACAAAAATAGCATTTTTTCAAAATTGAATGAGTGTACTGATATTTTTTATTATACATTTCAGGTGAATTAAGTTTTTGGACATTAATCAATCGATTTAATCATTGAATTTTGATGCGAAAGAAATAACTATATGAGAGAAATCACTTCCGGTTTGAAGAACTACGGTTGATCTTTTGATCAAGTGAAGTAAACATTGAGAAAATGTCAGTTTATTGTCTAATCGGTGAACTTTGATTGGTAAGGAATTGATCCTATATATTGAAATACTTGTTTAGTACATATATATATCTAAAAAACAATCATCAGATATCACAGTTAAGTCCTTAACGGGAAAATAAATACAATGTAGACCAAACAGACATGTTTACACGTGTGTCATTTTGGTGAGTTTGTATTACTTTTAAATTAAATAATTATTTAAATCATGGAAATATGAATGGTAAAAATATGGGTAAGAAACACATTGCAACCAAGGTAAGTGAAAATAAAGTTATATTTAAAAATGTTAAAAAACGTGTATGGAAAGCAAGGTTGACAAAAGGAAGCCACTACATGTGTTGACAATATCAAAGAAGAATTTATTATGGGCAGTAAAAGTAAAAAGAACAGAGTGTTTGGTAGAAGTCTGGGTAGGCATAGCAGAGTAAGGAGAGGGAGGCATTTAGGGAGACCTATTTACAGAATTAAAAAAAAATCTAGAAACATCAAAAAAGACATTTTGAAGATAAAGATAAAGAAAATACATAATTTTTATGGCACTACTTTGAAAAAACATATGTCAAACACCTCTATTTATACCGCATTTTCCTATGGTGATAACTTCAGAATGAGGATACTCAAAGTTAAAGACCTCAGTCCAAAAGGTTACAGAATGATGAACTTAGACTGTTTGCAATCACATGTACACTACAGCCCACGTGGACTTTGTCATTTCCACGCGCCCACGGTGGGCGTGTGCATTGGGTGGACATTTCGGTCCACGCCCGCCCACGTGTCCACTTGTCCACGGTATGTCGTGTGCATTGGGTGGACATCTGTGGTCCACGCCCACCGACCGGTCCACGGTATAGCGTGGAATCCACGCCCACTGCTGTCCACGGGAGATCGGGTGGGCGGGGTCGATCCATGAACGTTATATATCGGTAAAGTGGTTGCCATATGTTTATTGATTTGTAAATGTATTGATATGCACTTGTAACACTTTGTACATGGAGTAATTTATCCTATAATAAAACATTGTGAAATTTTTGCATTGTTTTGTACGTGAATTAGGAAGCCTTAGCTTAATGTTTTGTTTACAGTTCAGTTTGTATTGATTTGACACCAATGAATAAACTTAAATTGAAATTATGTGAATTTGCCATTTTAAAATTGTTGTCGTAAATACTGATTGACGTGTAGATACAATAAACCAAGATGCCACCTGAATTATTTCAATAGAATAACATGTGCTCTTAGGCAGCAACCATGCAACCATTTGATTTTCGGGGGGGGGGGGCTATGGATTTTTTCGGAGAAAAAAAAATAATTTGTTTTTGACCCTGAGAAAAAACAATTGTTTGTTACACCCTCAGCTGCCACTATATGTAATGCTAAAATTGAAAGAAAAAAAAATTGTTTTCGACTTGTCGGCAAAAAAATAGATTGTATTTCGCCGAAGGTGAAAAAAAAAGTTTGTACGGGAAAAAAATCCATAGCCCCCCCCCCCCCCCCCCCCCCCCCCCGAAAATCAAATGGTTGCTGCCTTAGAAGGCAGTTATTGCCACGTGCTTACAAGTCGTCAGCTGTTCACTATATTCGTGTAATCTTAAATATATGTCCCATTTGTCACTTACAACTGATTCAACCCGAACATATTTGAATAAAAAAAGTCATGAAAAAACCTTGTTAATAAACCGAAAATAAAATATTGCTTATTATATAAACATTATGCCGTGAAATTTCTTTTTTTTTCGACCTCATTTCGTTATTTCCAGAAGGACAAATAAAAATACTATGAACTTTAAAGAATACAAAAATGAAAGAAAAGATCACTGACGGACGCTTATATATGTACCAGTGTTAAAATCAAATTCTTGTTAAAACATCGGTTGTTAATTATCTTCATTATCTTTACTCATGAAATTGACAGGTAATAAACCACAGAAGATATTAGCGTTGTTTGTACGTATTCATTGAGCTGTGATTCGATCATCAGATATAGTAATAAAAGATTTTGTGATTTGAATTGCGATGTTAGAATTCGGTTAGATTGTCTATTGCATAAGTTAACCGCTCTTCAATTTAGTTGAAGCAACACTTAATATTGGTATCATTGATTGACTGAAGCTTTTTAACGTCCAGTAGCAAATATTTCATACAGGTACAAGTTTAATTTACAACTTTATATCAAAATAACCCTAACAGGTTAAAATGCAAACTTTATAGATTTGTACACAAGAAATATACAACATGTGTACAATACGTTGGGAAAAGTTCTAAACAAGTAGTTAATATCAATGATATATTAGTACATATTAGATAATTGACCAAAATGGACCTTACTTTCGCAACACCCTGGATTGCTTTATGCAGTCAGCCACACCACTAGACAAAATGTCTTCTTTGTGAACTACATTTTGTAAAACAGTTTTCAAATTAGATTCAGAGTCAAGTTTATTAAAATTATGATGCTTAGTTTCAACTTCATTTAACATATATTTCTAGTTTTACTGCTGGTTTGCTGATGAAGGTTTAAGTGTTCCTCATCATCTAATTGGCGAGCTTTACCCGCTCTATTTTCTCTTTGATTTTTCTTAAATAAGCCTATTTTATTTTTCAAAGTTACATGTATGGTCATTTATACGTAATTTTATTAAAAGCTGACGACTGTTATTTTTTGGGTTTGAATTGCGCAACTAGTTTTCTATTATTTTTTTTTTGTTCCTGATAGACTGTTTTCCAATGCGTAATTTATTATACATATTCAAGACGAATACTCAACAATAATAGATACATGTAGTTAACCTTGGCACTTGTAATGTTTACAGAAAGTTAAATATACCTATTTAAGTAAAGATGATTTAGATGATTTTGATTTTTTGGTTTTATTCTTTTGTGAGAAGACATGACACTAGCATGATTCGTTTAACTATAGTATGTACAGCATGCCTTGTACTTTTCTTCATACATGTAATATAATGCATCTTGTCAGCATCATTTTGTTAATTTCGTGTATGTGACCAATCTCGAGGAGGTATATGCATATAAAGAAACTAATCTGCGCAAAGCAAGGCACAAATATTAAAAAAATAAGATGTGATTTATTTTTTTACTCAAAGTCACAGGATATTTTAAAATGCAGTTTGACACAATTATATTTTCATTGTTGAAGGCCGTATAATATGACTCTGTTAAACTGTTGTTTATTTAAAATAATGCCACATCTCCTTATTTCGGATCTGATGGATTGATGTCTGATTTGTCTCTTTTTTATATCTAAATTTCGTATACTTATTTATATACATATTAAATGTAGTTTCGTAACCATTTAAAGTCATGTCAAAAGAAATCTGCATAGCAAGATCGTGGTTTATTTGAACACGTGAATGACAGAGTATGCATAGGCTTAAAAACCAAACAGATTTATCGTGTAAAATCTTGGACGTCAGCATAGTTTGATTAGATTACAATAAGAATATTATGACACAGGCCGTTTCAGGTCTAGAGCTTAATTTCAGATATATAATTTATTTCAAGTCCGGTTTGTAAAAACACGAGAACCGACAAGCTTCAAAATCCTATACAAATATGATACGTGTATTGGAATTCTTTACATTTTAGAAAAGAAGACCGTTACTTTGTGTGTTTCTACCTTCTGTTTAATGTTCTATATCAATAGTTTCATCTTTATTAAAATTATCTATTGCTAATTATATGTACATGTATGTGCCTGTTCAAGTGAATTCTGTAATCCATTTCAACTAGAATCCCTCAATTCAGACAAAAAATTCTCAAAATAAATTTTAAATGTTTCAATTATATATGTACATTTGTAATTATAAAATCCGTAATCAAATGTATGGTTTGAATCTTATAGTTTATTCTTTAAGCAAAACAGATTTAAACTAACTAGTGTAACAGTTACACATGTGTAATCATGTCTGACCTTGAATGAACGTTCGTATATACATGTAATAAATTTGATACGCTCAACTAACCCGAATAATTCAGTCGTTATATTCCGCTGATCTACGAAGGCTACATTAACCCTTGTGTGGGAGAAAATCGGACACGGAAAGGGCTTGAATTATTCGAGTTAACGCTCAACTTGTCAATTAGCACTTTTACGACATTCCTTGTCTTTCTAGCGGGTTGAAATTTCTATGCATACATGTATACAAATAGAAAGATTTATATTAAAATTTGTGTTTGAATATGCCATACGAAAATAAAGGAGATGTGGTTTATTCGTCAATGAGACGGCAACCAAACGACACATAATGAATTAAACAAAAGTATTCATACAGTACAAATCGCAATAATTCTACATGTATTTCAAAAAGAAACTCTTAACCTTGTAAATGATGATTTAGAAAATACTTTTTGGAGAAAAATGGTATCAGGTTCGTTCGCGCCCAATACACTTTCGCACCCTACACGTTCGCACCTCGCACGTTCGCACCCAAGGTCCGTTCGCACTCTACACGTTCGCGCCCAATTTTAATTCAAATTCCGGTTGAATAATTGGAAAATCATGATTGTTGTTATAAATTGCTTTGGTGTAAGTAAAACATTCAAGATTTTAAATGAAAAACAAAAAAGATAATTGTTTTTAACGGCTTGGTCCCTTTGATCTGAAACAATAAAATATAGCAATATACTATTATAAACAAAACATGATAAAATTTATTCAACACACACAAATAAAAACGTAGTCAGAATCTCACTTTATTTTGAAACAAGTCAATGAAACAAAGTTATAGCAATACACTAACCAAAACATGATGAAGATTGGTTTTATCTGAACATAAAATATAGCAATTATTATAAACAAACACATAAATATAAAGGATTAAATTGAAATACACTATCCAAAACAGGATTAAGAATTATTCAACACCAAAAAAAAAAATGCTGTCACACTTTATTTTGAGACAATGACAACAAATATAAGAATACACTTACCAAAACTGTATTACAAAGCTATACTGTTATTGAACACAAAACCAATTAAAATTGGGCGTGAACATGTAGGGTGCGAACGGACTTTAGGTGCGAACATGTAGGGTGCGAACGGACTTTGGGTGCGAACATGTAGGGTGCGAACGGACTTTGGGTGCGAACATGTAGGGTGCGAAAGTGAAAGGGCGCGAACACGAATAGGTGCGAACGTGAATGGGCGCGAACGGACCCGGATTCGAGAAAAATGGCTAACCTCTAAATAAATGAAAGGAAAATAGTACAGAAATATAGATATCTTTTTCTTTTTGTGTATTTAGGTTTGTGAATTAAAAAATAAAATCCGTTCCTTTCTCCAAGGTCCTTATCATACAAAAAGGCAAAAAAAAAAGGAATTTCTATTTCAATTCATTTGTCTTTAAACAGAGACTACTTCGATGAAATTCCAAATCTGATTGGTCAAACCTAATCTGTGGGCGGTCTTCCCGTTATCAGGTATATTATCATTGGTTTACATAGAAAGTCGAACGCCAAAAGTAAACTAATGAACATGCAGAATACTAGTAACGATTTTTTAAATATATTTTCTTATATCAATGACCAGAGCTCTGATCAATGAAATAACTTAATCTATAACTCCGAATTTCTATTACAAAAACGACAATAGTTTCTTCTTTTTTCACGCAAATATACACGGTCCACTGCTTGCACTCAAATTCTCGTATTTGATTTGTTATATAATTAAAACAGGAACTTTCATAGATGTTTTAGGGAGCGTTTGTATGCATTCGATGGATAATTTATTGTTTGATCTTAAACACTCTGTTTTTATTAAAATATATTCAATATTTTTGAGAAGTTATTTAAGGTTTTATCAAATGAAAATTTCATCTAAGTGTTAAAGGGAAATTCCGCGATTTTTTACTTATCATCTAATTATGTTCATCTTAACATAAAAAACACATTTGCAAAGTTTTAAATTTATATTCCTTCTAATAACGGAGAAAGAAAATAAATCCCGAAATTAATTTGAAACTTTGATACTCAAAAGTTTCCCAGCAAAATATTCACATTCCCTGGGGATAATTAGTGTTCGTCCAGTGGCATATATAACAATTGTGATGACGAATTACTTCCTTTGTTCGAGAACAATCTTATTGAAATATAAATCTGTGATTTTACTAGGTCCACAGCTTCAATGAACCAAAGCAAAAGTTATACACCGACCTGTATTTAAATCAAATTGGTTCTCTTCTTCTTCGATGATTACATACTGTTGGCATACGTGGACTAGTCTATTTACAACACTTTTACCCCTATTTATTCAAAATATATGTTTTTTTCTTATGTTCAATGTATACATGTATATATTTTTAAATTGCGCTATAGTTCCGTAACTTTCTATCCAGTCGTATAAACGAATCGTCGGCAAGTGCGTACTTTTTTTTAAATCAATATTTCTGGTCTGTTCCAATCTGTCCTTCACTATTGACAATGACTATATATTACATTTTCCCAAATTCACCCTTGGAAAAAATATTTAAATAGATTTTAATTTCATCAAATCTTATTTTTTGGGTATTATTTATATGTTTATGATATTCTTTACACCAGAAATGTTATTTATAAACAAGCGTATGAGTTTAGTAATGACAAGTAAGACAGAGTTGTATATTATTCATCTGATAGTTTAAAATGGAAAGTTATAAGTTATAAGTTATCAGCCGTGTACACTGATCAATACCTGCAGAAGTGAAACGATGCATGAACTTGCAAGCCCGACAGGAAATCGCTTGAATACCTGGACGTGTCACCTCACACCCCTCACAATACCTTTGGAAGTAATACCTTTAGCCATGCTGGTGATCAGATGAGGGAAGATCAAAATATATTTGTTTATTACTTTAAAGAATTATGAACAAATTAGATTTTCGAAAACAATTTTCACGGAACACTTATTTATGATTTCAACTTTGACTTTTCACCTAATTCCAATATCAACAGTTTAAAAACAACAGACCATGGTAATTTAAAAAAAGTAAGAATGTTTTTCGTATCAAGTTAGTTAGTCGGATAAAACAACCGTACGATTGACAAGATATCGACACGCAATTACGACTACATCGGTTACTGTAGTTTTGTTTCTTTGTGGTTTATAGACATATCGTTTTTATTAGACAAAATTGCGGATCGCAGAGAATTGATACTCTAAATTTAAAATCGATGGTGATCGCTTATCTAGCGGAATAAAACTTTAATATCTATGAATTTGAGCATTTTTATACAGAATGAGATGTGGGTATTTTAACACCCTGAAGTACCCCAGAAGACCCTGAGGCGAATTTATCCCCGGTTTTAGTCTGAATCAAGCGAGTTTTAGGGAAATACGCGTACAAAGTGTAACGTGAAAACAACGTTATAGTAGTCTCAGGTTAGATCGAAAGTGTACTCTCTGTACTTTGAATATTACTGAAGATGAAGTCCATTTTGTTTTACAATGTGAATGCTGCAGAGACTTAAGAAGGCATTTTATGAAACCTTATTATTATAGACGTCCATTGTCGTTCAAAGTAGTGCAACTCCTCAGCACTAAAAATACAACATTTGCGTAATTTGTGTAAACTCTTGATTAATGCACTTAATCATAGGACCAAAATGTTATTGATCAATACTTGATATTTATTCGCTTCTCTGATGTAGTATGCCATGTTGTCATATTAAAAATGTATTTGTATTTATTGCAATGATAAGCTTAATGTCTGTGCTTAGAGTAATAAAGAGTTAGATAGAATTATCAGGACGCGCCGTTACATGGGATTATTTATCCACGACCTACGATTTTATTCTTTACCAATTAGCGTGTTGATTAGTCGTTTGATCTTTAATAATTATTAAAGAGTCGTGTCACGGTGATTAGCGATGGTGATAGATTTAATAGTTTATTAAAGTCAAATAAACACATACATGTACAAGTTTACTCGGTAAACAAATACAGACGGTTTCATTTGAAAAATATTAAACATATAAGGTTGCCAAAAAAAAATAAAAAAATACTTAAAGTTTTGTTTCAATTATGTTATATATTTACAACCAATTGAAAAATCTCCACAAAGTCGTAAAATTTTCCATTCAATTTATTTCTTTTGAAAACGGTAAATGAAATTACAGATCAAATTTGAAACAAAATGTGGCTTTCTTATGGATCAAAACCCCCTTTTGATAGCGTTGTCCACTTTTGTCTACTGCTAAACATTCTTATACTGAAGCAAGGTTCCGTTTGTAACGTAATTCATCGTTGAAAGTGTTGAAAAATCCGTCCGTTCGGAACAAATCTTAACTTGAGTACACAAGCCATTTTGCATACGGGCCCAGTTAGAAAGCCTTGATGGAATATAAATAAAGTCTGAATAATGACTATACATGTATCATCATTTTAATCTCAGTTTCTATATTTCATCATAATTGAGTATTTTTTTAATAGACAACTTTAATTTGTTGATTGCTTAACGTGTTGTGGCAAAAATCTCATGCGCAATCAGGACGGCAAGTCGTATTAGAAAAAAAGAAAAAGATTATGAAGTACTTCGTTAGAAACGGTAAACGTCTAAACACCACCTAGGCCGCCTTGGTGCACTAAGCTCCTGAAACTGCACTAAGCCCATGTTGGAACAGTCATATAAGCACCAAGGTCATTCAGTATGATAAAGTTTTGAATAAAGAGCATATATTTAAATTTTGGTGTAAATATATTCAGAAATTAAAGACTTATTAACATTATCAGATTATACCTTTGTAATTTGGCTTGTGAGAATGAAGATATATATAGAAATGTAACTATATACCAGAGTTGAAATGACAAAGATTTAAGCAATGACAGGTCGCAGGACAGCCTTAAACGACGAGAAAATCCATATCGTCTAGTCATCTTTATGTATATTCATTGTTTTTTTTGTTCCAAAAGTTTAAAAAATTAGAGAAAATATTGTCATAACATGCATAACATGTAATGTAAATTTGACTGATAACAGTTTTTAAACAAATATATGTGTTTCAAATGTTGTCAGCTGTTTACAAAGAACCTGCAAAATAACAAATTCCCTGTACTTTACCGAACTAAATATATTTAATCAGAGTCGGCAAAATAGCCACTGCCTTAATCATGATGATATGGAATTAAAAAATCTCTTATTTCCGAGCTTTTTTATACAAATACGATGATGTGGTATGAAAACCAATGGGACAAATCTCCATCGAAGTCACAATTATAAAAGTAAACCATTTAATATCGGTCAAAGTACGGTTTTCAACACGGAGCCTTGGCTCACACCAAACACGGTACGTGTAAAAACTGCTAATTAAGGACGCCTTAGTCGGTTCATTACCTTAGTGCACCCAGGACAGTCATATACAATGCCACTAAGGACTAGAAGGAGTGATGTTATATGTCTTTTTTTGTATGATTTTTCCATATTAAGATAGAGATTGATATTAAATGCATAAATTACATAATCAAATTTTATAGAAAAATAATCATAAATAAAAGAAATATTCAACATTATTTAGGCACGTGCCAGTGTTTCTTTGATATTCCGAAAATCCGTGAAGCGATTGACACGTTCCAAATAACAAAACAACTGATTAAACAATCATAATATTTTTATTTTAAATAATTAACAGTTGTATCAAAAAAATGCTTAAAATTTATAAGTAGATGTGTTGTTCTTATTTGAAATGATTAAAAGAACAAATAATGTTGCTTTTGTTTTATTTCATTCCCGACAAAGTTATTTGCAATAGGTGCATGAATTTGGTCAGTTTAGAGTGTGGTCAGCTTGTTAAAATGTTTATGTAAGAGATATCAAGACAAAAGGTCTGTTTACAAAGACTTCATACGGTACTCATGTGTTCGTAATTGTTCAACATTTGTTTTTTTTTCTAAGAGTAAAGTTTAAAAAATCATTTATCGAGTTTTTGTTTCATTTTTAACTATATAAAAGAGACAAATGTTTTTGAAAATGTTCCACAGTTTTAAGCATTATTTACGCAAATTTTCCCTTATGTGTTAATTCAGAGCTAAATATATAATTTTGACAAAAGAGAATGCGTCGTACGAATGCCTTACAAATATGCCTTTACCATAGATATAGGAAGATGTGGTGTGAGTGCTAATTGCACATAATGTGAAAATATTAGTTTTTGTAATACAATAAAATCTGAATATTTATATCCAAACCTATCACGTGAAAAAATGAAAAGAGCCGACAGAAATAATTTCATATATAATTTCTTTATATCTATTTTTCTTAAAGTAGAACAAGTATGTTATAAGGAAATCCGTTTTTTTTTACCAAATTGTCTCTTTAAGATATTGTTTGAAATGATTTATGAAATAATGACTATGTGCTTTACTCATTGTTGAAGACCGTACGGGGTCTTATGGTTATTAATTTCTGTGTCATTGTGTCTCTAGGGAAGAGTTGTCCAATCGAAACCGTCCAATCATACCACATCGTCTTGTCTATGTTGCATGTAGTAAAAATTTATTATCATAGCGAACTCGTTTTTGTCCAGAAATATATTGCTCGAACGTGTTTTTCATATGATAATAAATTTTAAATGAACCATAGCAAAGGCAAAAGATATAAACTCCGTCCAAATACGTCCGTTTACATGTAAGTTCAGTTTGGTTACATGTACATGTAGTCAATATTTGTTTAGCAAATGAGTTCGTTTGTGCCCTAAAATATATTGCTCAAACGTTTTCTTCATATTTAAAAAAAAATTGAAAATGGTCGCATAAGATAATCTCTGTCAAACCAGTTCATATATGAACTCAGTGTGGTTGCATGTAGTAAAGATTTATTATCTAATTTCTTTTTGTCCAATAATACATTGCTTAAAGTCTTTATATATGAAAATAAATTTTGAAAAGTGCACCACAAGAAACAAAATAAAGTGTTTCAGCTCCATACCTTTCTATTGTTCGAACACTTTATTTTGTTATCATTTTTTTATATATTTTAGTCTTTTATTAATTTGAACATCAATTTAAAAACCCGGCATTAGATATATTGCTCTGGTGACAAATTTATAATTTATATGAAATAATTACAAAATACACTTGAGAAAATACTTCATCATTCTGAAAAAAAAACATGAATAAAATTTCAACAACAATTCATTTATTAGTATCCAACTTTACCAATCTTGTCGATTAAACACTATAGATATAGCAGGATTCCCGTGTAATCAGTTGACACGTGTCAAACGGTTTATTGATTTTCAGCATATCAAAGAAAAACAGGCACGTGTCTAAATTATGTTGAATATCTCGTTTATCTAAGATTATTTTTCTATAAAATTTGAAATTTATGCATTAGATATCAATATCTACCATTATATGAAAAGAAATTACATTTAATAGCACCCCATCTAGTCCTTAGTGACATGTTATAAGTCCTTAGTCCACTAAGGACTAAGGACTCCTTAGCAGTGTTTAGACGCACCCCTACCATACAGCCCACTTAAATTAAAGTTTAAAATATTTCACTTAAATTTCTTTAATATTTCGAATTTCTTATGTGTCAGAATAAAAAAATTCATTTCAAATTTTTTTTATTAAAAGATTTTAAAATGTTTTAATTTTCTTTCTCTCTTTTTAACCCCAATATCTGCCATTTTCTCTTATTAAAAAAAACCCTATTTTTAATGGTATTTAAGGTATAGCAAGGAGTTATATTACGATATCATATCATAAACACCTCTACACTGCATTGCTACCAAAATTTCACCTGAACTATATGACCCAGTCACTGATAACAATCACGTGACATATGCGATTTATCCAATAGCCCGAACTGCTAGCGGTAACAGCCCGGTACATCAGAGGGCCATGTCAAGTGGGTGATAAACATGTCGGTTTCTTTATAATTTTATCATTTTTCTCGGATCGAACTGATATCCTGGGGATGCTAATTTTGTATCATGCAGAGTGTTCACTCTCCTTCTAATATAACCTCCTTAGGTATAGGTAACATATAAAATGTTGGCATTTGAGGAAGACACCGTTATTATATAATAACCTTTCTTTATTTCTTCATTTCTTCATGGATCAGTGGTTTTATTACCTGTTAATTACTTGCACGTGCTGTCGGACAAAACCTTTGATGACAGAAAAAATCATATTACGACAAAACAACAAAATGTACTGACAAAAAATTCAGATATATTATCTTGAGGAAAAAATACATCCGATGGTATGATTGTTTTATTCATAACACCATCTCACCATGGGCTTAGTGCAGTTTCAGGAGCTTAGTGCACCAAGATGGCCTAGGTGGTGTTTAGACGCTCCCGGTTAGGAATTTCTCATTATTTGGTAAAAGAATATTTTTATTACCTATCAAAATTGGTACGAATCATATTTCTCATTATTTGGTAAAAGGATAGTTTTATTAACTATTAAAATTGGTACGAATCATATTTCTTCTGACAAAATTATATCTGTTCCTTTAAAATAACCAATAAATTTCAGATTAGATTATAAGAACATTGGAACTGAAGTCTCTGGAATAATTCGTATGTATAAGGGCTTTTGAACTTATAAATTTTGTATAATTTTATATATATATATATATATATATATATATATATACACTAATATAATAGCAGGATTGTTTCTTCTTATGGTTTCTTGTATACTAGTATTTGTCAACTATGAGGAATTATATTAAAAGAAATGACTCAGTACATATTAGATTCAAATTCTATTCTGTTTGGTTTTCTCAAATGCATATATGATATTTTACCGAGATTATATATAATGTGTATATATGCATCTTGTGTAACCTTTTGATTAAAACTATATTCATGCCGTAAATCTAGTTTTTTTTTAACTGTTAAGGAGGTATCTCAGCATTAAAAAGACGGGAAAAAAACCAAAAAACATTGGAGCAGGTGTTCATGTATATAAAAGAAATACTGATAGCGATTAGGATAATAAAGTTCTCTTTGCATGATCCTCAAAAATGAATATCTGCCTTTTGAGTGGATACCATAAAGTCTTAAGTGATGGGTTGAAGCAAATTCAATACCTCATAGATAGTTGAACTGTCCTGACATCACAAATTAGCATCAATAAAACATTTGAAAAAATACAATAAAGTATTCATCAAACAAAGAAAGAACACATTTGATATTAACGACATGTTAAACAATATGAATACACTAATTAGATCGAATCTCTGATCGATTCTAATAAATTTTAAAATCCGTGAAATTGATTTAAAATCGTTTGATAAAATATTATTGCACAATTTTAAATCGTAAAACGAACTTGACATCAATCATTCATGTTAAATTTAAAATTGTTATAACCAAGAATTGACATCATTCTACAATAGATTGCTGACTAGACGAGCTCAGATTGGCCGGAAATGATTAAGGCTCTTACGGGGAACGTAACATGTATGTCGATTCATTGTATTAGGGAAAGTACATCTTCGAGCTTCTTATCAAAAGTTTGCAATTGAATAAAAATGAAACATATCTCAAGTGCAGTGTGCTAGAAACCTCATGTTGAAAGAATTATGCAAAATTGTCTTCGAGCTTAAATAAAAGTAATTTTTTTTCTCCAGTGCCGTTTACTATTCATATCCATTTTTGTCTTTAAACAGACGTTGAAATCAAGCATTCACCAATCTTGAAATAATCAATGTACTGACAAAACATCGGATGACTACAAATTCTTTTGGGTGGTGACAAGCATTTGTATCAGAAAAAAAAATCGCATCTCTATACCCAAAAGTGAGGTTAAGGTACACTTCACAGACACATGTTTTCCGGAGACAAGTTCCTGTGTGGATGATGAATAAATGACCGGGAATTCAACCTCACCGTAACAACTATTATATTGTTAATCAGTATACTCTTGTTTGTTGTTATATATTATATTAAAGTCATATGAAACCTCTAATTAAAATAAAAAAGGATGCATATATATGTTTTGTTATAACTATAAGTATAGTTTTCATGCTAAGACTTATGTACTGCCATATACTTTTTTCTGAAGAAAATTCTTTAACTTGTCCACATTTAGAAGAAGATTCCTTTTTAAATTGCTTGATTTCAGGGGCCAGTTGTTCAAAAGGATGCAATTCGCCGACATATTTTCCGTATGCTAGTAATCTTAGCGTGACCTTTCTCGTTAAAATCAATCGATCACAATACGCATCGATATGTCATTTAAATAAACTATAATCTTATTGTACATGTTATACACGTGCTCATTAACCATGTTTCTTTACTGATTGCTTACAATAAGGTGACAATCTGTAAACTACGGCTTCATAATACGACAAATATATGTATTTTTTTTTTCTTATGTCATTCTATTCTACTAGTATTCTAATGATAGTGCAGTGGAAGTGCATAGTGGTCATTCTTTTGAAATAATTAGTTTTTCTAATAGATTGGATTTGAGTAAGTATAAATAAGAAGATGTGGTATGATTGCCAATGAGACAACTATCCACAAAAGACCAAAATGACACAGACATTAACAACTATAGGTCACCGTACGGCCTTCAACAATGAGCAAAGCCCATACCGCATAGTCAGCTATAATAGGCCCCGATAAGACAATGTAAAACAATTCAAACGAGAAAACTAACGGCCTTGAGTAGGCATTCAAATTTTCCCGCAATTTTTGGAAAACCTTCTTGAGATATTCTTTTGCAACGTTAACACAAATTATTGGTATCCTTGATATAATATTGATTATATATTTGTAACGACAAAATATTTTCACATCATTTATCTACAAGACTGTTCCTTAAAAAATATTTTCACTAATATGCATAAGCGATAAGGAATGTTATTTTGCACTTGATAATTTCCACGTTATTATACGAAATACGTCCGGTTATCAACCAAAAACGCAAGTAACGTGGGTACAAATGTCTGCGACAGTTTAATTTTCAATTTTAAAGTCCGATATCGGCAAGTGAAAACCCATGAGCTACTATGCGAGAATCTTTTTCTCTAATGATTAAAAAATAAAAATATGTTGTTAAGCGAAATCTACTTCGGTAACCTTCCACATTCCACAAACTTGTCAATTTTATTATCACCTGTTGGCAAAGTTGATTCATTCGGTAAACTGGTAAAGGTTATGACCCTTAAACGTCTCTTACAAAGATAAAAAGTGCATGAAATATTGCAAACTACTTTACAAAAAGATTTTATTGGAATAAACCCCTTAAAAAGCATCAAACGTATCCGAAAATCAGAGTTATATATAGAATTGTGCATACTTCTTCCCACCGTTTACCGGCGTGGGCATTGTATGTCCACGGCTGTCCTCGGTATAGGGTGGACACCACGCCCACGGCTGTCCTCGGTATAGGGTGGGCAATACGCCCACGGAAGTCCACGGCATAGGGTGGGCACCACGCCCACGGTGGACAACGGACGTGGACAGAGAGTGGACGGCATTGGTTTGTCCACCGTGGGCGAGTGGAAATGACAAAGTCCACCTGGACTGTAGTGTATCTGAAATAACAATGCATGTATGTTTATGTGTAGAGGCAATGAAGGTTTCGTCTGAAGGAAAAACTCCTATCAAGCTACAGACAGAGGTGAGATCGTTAGGTTTAGCCAGTGTGATGATGGCAGAGTGCCAAGGGTGTTTCAAGAAATTTAAATTTGATACGAGTCCCAAGGTCCCTGGTTCAAAACGTTACGATGTCAATGTGCGTGCTGTTTGGGGTAGTATGGTCACTGGCAATGGCCCAGCACATCTGAATGAACTAATGGCCACATTGAATTCACCTGGTTTGTCTCAGCCAACTTTTACATCAATTGAAACTGACATTGGAAAATGGTGGCACTCTATATTAGAACGGGAGATGATGCTAGCGGGTCAAGAAGAAAGACGTTTGGCAATTGATAGGAATGATTACCATCATGAGGTTCCTGCTATTACAGTAATAGTAGATGGAGGTTGGTCAAAGAGGACTCATAAGCATTCCTATAACGCTGCAGGTGGGGTTGCTATAATAATTGGGAAAGAAACTAAGAAACTGCTACACATAGGTGTTCGGAATAAATACTGCTATATTTGTGGTCAGAATGACAATAAACCCCACACATGCTTTAAGAATTGGGACAAAGACAGCCAGTCCATGGAAAGTGACATTATTTTAGAAGGGTTTAAACAGGCAGAAGAAAAACATGGTTTGCGGTACATGAGAGTGGTAGGCGATGGGGACTCTTCTGTTTTTGCAACTATCAGGGAAGGAGTGCCAGGGTGGGGAAGACAGGTAACTAAGGAGGAATGCGCCAACCATATATGTAAATGTTATCGTTCCAACTTGGAAAAGATGGTTACTGAAAACCCACTGTACAAAGGGAGACATCATTTGTCTAAAACAACGCGAGTGCGCCTGGTTAGTGCATTAAGATGTGCCATCCGCTTTAGGTCAAAAGAACTAAAAGAACAAACAGTAGATGTATCAACAGCAATTAAACGACTTCGCCATGACATCATAAACTCGGTCAATCATGTTTTTGGTCAACATGATCACTGTTCTGACTTCTGCCGCGCTAAAACCCAACAAACAGATACATCATCTGATATTCATACATGTACTTCATCAAACTCTCATCATTCAACAGCATCTTCACCCACCATAGTAAAAAACTCTGATGAACCAGATCTTTTAGATTGTCAGATAGATTTCTGGTCAGAAGGATCGTCCTTGGCATCCCAGGAAGAGTCCAGACTTGGTACAACCATACAGTACAGTAATGTAGAACAACATATAATTAAGGATGTCTTGACTTTGCTTAACAGAATAGCTGAGAAATCTGACCGCCTTATCAGCAACAGTACAACTAACCTGGCAGAGAGTTGGATGCACATCCGAACCAAATTTGATGGAGGAAAGGTCTATAACCTTTGTAACCGTGGGTCATGGCATGCAAGATGCTATGGAGGAGCTCTTCGCATGAATTTAGGTCCGCAGTGGTCATGTCAGGCTTGGGAAACGTGTACAGCAACAGAACCAGGAAAACATTTTACAGCTAGGTACAAACGTAACGAACAGATGCTTAAAAATTCCATTCGTCACAAATCAAAGCCAGATGTAAAACAAAAAAGGTGGAAACGAAAAATCTCATCTCTGAAAGGCTGCACTACAAGGAAAGCTAGACAATCGTATGGTACAGATGCCATTGAGGTTACTACTGATGTATCTACCACAGCGCTTGAAAAACTTCAGAATGATTTTTTGGATACACACATCAATCTTTCGGCAGTTCAATGTAAACAAATTACACTATCAACAGTTCAACAGTCTCAATCTGGTCTTTGGCATTCTGAACGTCATAAAAGAATAACTGCTTCAAACTTTGGCTCCATCATTAGACGAAACCCATCTTTACCTATAAATAAATTTGTCCGTAATTTGCTGTACTCCCAATTTAAAGGAAATCGACATACACGAAATGGCATTCTACAAGAAGATACCACCATAGAGGAATATAAGCTTAAGAAAGCAGAAGATAATGAGAATATCTACATGTATGTGAATAAAACTGGTCTTGTTATTCACCCAACCAACAAATTTTTAGCTGCTAGTCCAGACGGGATTGTTACATCATCAACTGACGGCACTGGACTTATTGAAATAAAAAACCTTTTGCATTCAAAACCAATCAACCTTTTTGAAGCTGCTAATTCAAACAATTTCTGCCTGATTACTATCAATGGAAATTTGAAGTTGAAGGAAAATCACCCTTATTTTTTCCAATGCCATGGCCTTCGGAATGTTTGTCACAAACCATGGATAGACTTTGTTGTGCGTACACTGAATCCATATCAGATGTTTATACAGAGAATTTGTCGAGATGTTGACCTTTGGGAGAACACTCTACTACCAAAACTCAAAGCTTTCTTCACTAAGGCACTTTTACCTGAACTTGCCTCACCACGAGAAGGAAAGAGCCCAGGCATTCGAGAACCTGGAATATGGGTGAGTTCAATATTAAGTTTGAAATCAATCCAAAAACAGCCTTGTTTAAAATTCAGTTGTTTACGGAACAACATTTGATTTAATGAACTTATCAGGGTATTGTATTTTTTAATAAGAAACATCTTCCAATTATCTTATACAGGTATTGTATACAATTGTCAGCTTATGTCATTTTCTGTCATGTATGTATTGAGAAGAAACATCTTCCAATTATCTTACATGTATACAGGTATTGTATATAATTGCCAGCCTATGTCATTTTCTGTCATGCATGTATTGAGAAGAAACATCTTCCAATTATCTTACATGTATACAGGTATTGTATATAATTGTCAGCCTATGTCATGTATGTCATTTTCTGTCATGCATGTATTGAGAAGAAACATCTTCCAATTATATTTATACAGGTATTTGATTCACTTTGTAATTATATCCCCTTATAATACTTATTATACTCCTTAATTATTTTTAACATATATATAAACCTTGATGTCCTAGAGCCCAAAAATATAGCTGCCTCACAACTCTAAAAGTTTTAACGGCAAAAAAAAAGCCTACTAGAAAAGATTTTTCACCAAAAATCACATTGTTTGCCTATTAATTAAAATAGTGGTATAAACACACAAGTTCACTGTATTTTCAAGATCTCAGGATGAAAGGGAAACATTTTTTTTTTATCAAAAGGGGTGTCTATTATATTGTAAAGATTTTCACTATGCAACAAACCAAATTTGACAATCATACAGCTTTTATTTTCATTATTCACAACCAATTATATTGACATTATCATTGTGTGTGGTGCTGGTATGAAACACTGAGTATATTAATGGAATATTCTTATAATACAACTTTTATAATTTCAGTTTGTTGATTCCAAAACCAGTATAAAAAGAAAGAGAAAGATAACATCAGCTTCAACGAATAGAAGAAAGACGAAAAAACAGAATCCAAGACCAGACACTTCATCAGACTCTGAAACAGCCAACACTCAAGCTAAAGAACCTGCACAAAATAGGCTAACGTATGTAATATTATATTATATCTAGCTAGTTTCCCATAAATCCTACAAAATTTCATGATTTTGATTTCAAAATGTTATTGAAGTATGCACATCTACATATCATACCAATACATCTTACCAAATGTCAAACCTGTTTCAGTATTTGTGTTCACAATACATATAGATTAATTTTGAGATAGCGGTTACATTTTACTGAGAAAAATACATCATCCAAAAGTTACATTTTTCTTAAAAAAGGTACATGATCCAATAGTAGAGAATATAACAAGCTATCGAGAGGTCACCTCTTGTTCTTAAACCCAAGTAAACAAACACAACACATCACGAAAGATTGGTGCGTTCAGGGTTGGCAAAAACCCGGGTTTTATGAGTAATGCCCAGCCCAGTGGGAAATACTGGGAAAACCCGGGTTTTACTGGGTTTTAGTGGGTAATACTGGGCAATACTGGGTAATATAAAATATTTGTCTGATTTTAAAGAGGATTCAGTGATAAACACAAATGCAATACATTTAATAAGATATTTATACCCTATTTTGTTTGTTTAGCATTTGTCTAGATTGGCAAACTGTAAAAAGAAAGCAAATAAATCATTTTTTTTCAAATGAATATAGCTGCTATTAAGAATTAATAATTACATGTATTAAAGAAACATCACATTTAGATAATGTATATGTACTGTCACTAATTAATAAGTAATTATTCAGATTAGAACATAGATTTGTTTATGTAACAATAATCAGTCCTTTCAATTTTATAAGTGTTAATGGAATGACCCTGTAAGGTGTTTATTTAGCAATATGAATGTATAACAATTAAAATTAACAATTCACTTAAACACTGCAATAAAATGCATTTTTTCAAAGTTTGGACTATTGAAACAATACTTGGTAATTAAAAGATATCTTATAGTGTGCAAATCTTGTATTCTGCCTACATATAAAATTAATAGAGAAGAGAATGAAATTGAATTTTCTAGAAATGACTGTCAATGGTTATCTGTATAAAAAGTATATATTTAGCTGTTATACTATGAAACTATAACAAGTCTTTACTATTTGGTGTTAAAATAAGCTTAAAAAATCATATTGCCCAGTAATGCCCACTATTACCCATTTCTGGGAGTATTGCCCAGCCCGGGAAAACCCGGGTTTTCCCGCCCGGGAATTCCCGGGTGGGTAATACTTTGCCAACCCTGGGTGCGTTTCTTTGACAAGAATAAGATATTTGACAATTGTTGTTTTATTAAATTTTTTTCCAATATATTCATTATTAAAAAGTGGTACAATCAGTGATATTGTTGTCTTTTTTCAAAACTACCTCTACCGTTTTTTATTGGGAAAAATGCATATTTTTTATTGAAATTGGGGAAATTTGTATATTTTATTCTAAACACATCTCCGATTTTTTGCTGACCTTTGCTGTCTTTTTTGCACTATTTTTTCATGTATATTTTGGTTGTCAGACATTTTCAACCTGAAAGGTACTTTTCGGAGAGGGGAAAGAAACCAAAACAATGATGGTACTTAATGCATTGAAAACCACATGTGTTACAAACACCATGATGATTCTGATCAGAAAACTGGATCTCAAGTGCTTTCTAAATATCAAAATAATCACATGAATACGGTATTTACAAACATTACTACCAATGCCATCACTGTTTTGGGAAAATGTAAAACTTTTTGGGAAGAATTTTAAGCCATTTTTTTTAGTAATTGGGAATTTTCTCTAGGGGAAAAGGCCGAATTTCGGCTGTAATTTGAGGCAAACAATATCACTGACAATGTACATTAAAGATGTACATTTACCCATATTCATATAAATATTAATTAATTTATACCATTTCAATATAAACATAATTATATATATATATATATACTTAAAACCCAAAATCATGTCGGGAAATGATCATGTGATTGTCTTGTACACCACATGTATGTACAAAACGAAAAACACGTCATTTGTATTATGTAAGTCATTAGTACGTTTACACTATATAGTACATCTCTCTTATAGATGAGATATGTATTGCATCTAAATATCTAATACAATGTACATGTATACCTTTTTTAAAAATAGATATTTTGTTAGTCTTGTATTATTTTAATTTTAGTTTCTTGTGTACAACTTGGAAATTAGTATGGCGTTCATTATCACTGAACTAGTATATATTTGTTTAGGGGCCAGTTGTAGGACGCCTCCGGGTGCGGGAATTTCTCGCTACATTGAAGACCTGTTGGTGACCTTCTGCTGTTGTTTTTTTCTATGGTCGGGTTGTTGTCTCTTTGGCACATTCCCCATTTCCATTCTCAATTTTATATATTAAAAGAACATCTAAGTAACTTGTTGTTTTAATTTAGTTAGTGATTTTTAATTTAGGAGAGGAAGGCAGAAACAGACCAAATTTGTTGGACGTAGCATTAAACAACAGTGGATAATTGACGAGGATGCAAACCATAAGGAATGGTATAAAGGAACAGTTGTTTCATTACTTAAAGGGACAGATGGAAAATTGAATGCAGTCTATGAAGTGTTGTTTGATGGAGATGATGATGTTTATGAAATTGACCATTTAGTTGCAGATTATCATTCTGGTTCTGTTCAATTTTGTGACTTATGATACATGCCAGGTATGCACATTTTTATCTCGCCATTATTGAAATAAGGGTGAGCTATTTTCTGTTTGTAGCACATCATTTATAAATTTCTTAAGGAAGTATAATTTTTTAAGCCTTAAAGCCGCCAATTATAAAGTAATGAAAACTGAGAGAAAACTCTGTACATAAGAAATTTCGTTATATATCTGGAAAACTAGTGTATGACTTCTTTGTATATGCACATTACATGTACACAATGGAGGATTTATATCCTCCTGGTGTTTATCTTCTTTTTGATATAAAATAATGACATATTGCTGACATCAAGTGTTTTTACTATGCCCACTGTTTTGCTTGCAGAGATTTATGTTTTACCTTTGTCCGTCTGTCTGTACCACACTTTGTAGGACTTGAAATTAGTTTCAGCTGTATATAAACTTTACTTTGTTTGAACCAAATATTATGAACATTTTACAAAAATTGCGACAATAACTATAAAACACATATCATGTTTGACTTTTAGAAATATCCCACGAACAGTTTTAAAGTAACACAGCAGGAGCATTAGAATCCTTGAGACACATTCTTATTTCATTTCATGTAGTACGGATGGTCATCCAAAAATTGTGAGAGCAAGATTTGATTCTTTCATAATATATTTTCTAGTTCTACATTATCAGTCATTTATATTATGAAATAATTACATTAGATGTATGTTTCATTATAATATTTTATTCTGATTGGCTAACTGCACATCCCGTGTTATTCCGTAAGCAGTTGCATTGCTCAATACAACTTTCACTCATGATATCACGTGCTCCAACAATAAAGTGCACAGGTGAATTAAATAATAAAACATATAAAATTCGTGTTTTCATGACCATAGCTAAAAAATGTAATTATAAGTATTGAATGCTTCTTTTAGTAACTTTATAGGGTTGTAAAAGCGTTGACCGTGCGTACATTTTTAGAATGAAGCGCTTCCGCGCTTTATACAAAATGTACTTTGGTCAACGCTTTTACACCCCAATAAATTTACAAAAAGAAGCATTCAATTCTTAAATAAACTATTATAGATATTTGTTACTTTTATTTAGGATATCATAAAGAAGATACCATGATAAAAATTTCAATACCTGTTTATTATAGATGGTAAATTTTGTCTCATCAAATTGCAATTTGAATGTTTCAAATGAACTTCAACATATATTTTTGATAATACAATGCAATTATTTCATATATTACTATATTTTATTTGAAGGTTGTACTGACATGACTGATTATGATTTCCTGTGAGATGGATTTGGAATTGCCTATCTGTTTTCAACTTTTGAATCTGAAATAAGTGTATAATGAAGGCTGTTATATTTGATGAACACTTGGATTATTATAGACATTGTGATAAAATTGCAATTATTGTATCACAATCAGTTTCACCTTATTGTTGACTGAGGAATTTCATTTACAGTTTATGACCAATGATCTGCATTACAATAAAAAAATCAATCATTATACACATTTGAGGTACGTAGATTAACCTTATTTTATTGTATTAAATAAAAAATGCAAGCTGCAAATTACACAAACACCATTTCAAATGTTGACAAATATTGCTTTCATGGAGTTATGTTCCTTTATAAAATAAAACCTACTTTCGGGTAATGATTTCCATCTACAGAGTTATGGTCCTTGGAAATTGAATAATGCTATGTCCATAGGCAAATTCAAAACATAATGTAAGGAAATCATCTTCATGTTAAATCAGTCATCTTTGTTTTAGGTACTGTATTACTTATTGTGAATTACAGATGTAAAAAAGAAGAGAATTCAATAAAAAAAGAAATCCATGTTCAAAATGATGTATATATACATTTTATATAATTTTTTAAAAGGACTATTGTCTATCTTATAATGTGTATTCATGAGATATGACTGTTTTTATTTAATATTTTTCAGCTGACATTTTGTTTTCTGCTTTTCAAAATAATGTCTTTTGTCCAAGAGCAAGTGACTGTGAACTATTACAGATATTGTTAAATGATAACTTTGAAATAGTAAGTTTGTAATTTTTTAAAGTTCCAATTATTGAACAATGATCATGATTAGCTTTGTAGTTATGTATAAACAGAAAATGTAGTATGATTGTCAATGAGACAACACTCAACAAATGACTAAATGACACAAAAATTAACAACTATATATGACCATACAGCCTTTAACAATGAGCCAAGCCCATACTGCATAGTCAGCTATAAGAGGCCCTGAACCGACAAATTTAAAACAAATAAAATGAGAAGACTAATGGCCTTATTTATGTACAAAATTGAAGGAAAAACAAATATGTAACACATTAAAACAAAAGACAACCACTGAATTACAGGCTTCTGACTTTGGAGACACATACATACAGAATGCAGCTGGGTTAAACATGTTAGCTGGATCCCAACACTCTCCCTAACCTGAGACAGTAGAGTAACAATACAACATAAGCATGAACTATACAAATCAGTAGAAAAAAGCTTAGCTCATCAGATGGATACAAATAGAAATACATCCAACAAAAACACAGAGAGGATGTTGGAGTTTAATTGTACATCCCAACAACTAAAAAGACACTAAATACTGATCCGAAAGTACAAGCAGTTACTGACAGCTAGTTACAAGCCACTGACAATGAATAAACAAAAATCGTGCATCTAAGACGCAATTATCAATCAATACACATCATAAACAGTCACACAGTCAGAGAAACACATGACCTTTATAGTTTGTTAAAAAAAAAAAAAGGTACCTTCAATTTTTGTGGGCACAGAATAAATCGTGGTATTGGCAAAATTTAGCTGACAAAGACATATGTTTCATTCTTTTCATTATGATGTTGACATAAAGACTTGATTATACTTGGTTATTGTGTATAAAGATACCCAAAGCAAGCACCATATGTTGAAGAGGTGATCTTGTAGCTCACTTAAACAGATCAGAAATATATCTTCTGTTGAAGTTAGCTCTCAATTTCTTTTTTGTATTGCATTTTTGGAGTTGGTAATGTCTTGATTCCTTCACCCATATCTGTTTTATATATATATAATGTATAAAAAAAGCAACAATCAACATTCAATCAATTTAGGTGTGGATCAGATTGTGCAAATAAACTGATACAGTTACTGAATTAAAATTATATAAATGTCTAAGAATATAACTTAAACACACTAATTAATTATATATGTATTAAAACTTTTTTGTTTCTTAATCTGAATAGTCTTTGAAACTTTCAGGAAGCTGGAATTCTCAGATGAAAAGAAATTCTTTTTTGGTAGCACTTGTTGGAGGCAATACGTCACTTATAGATACTCTGCCCAGAACTAGGTAAATATACAATCTATAAAAAAGAACACCAACCTGGGAAATATATATCTTTAGCCATTTGAAACCTTTTTTTTGTGATTTAAGCTTTAAATATCAGGTACAAAACGTTGAAGCAAATAAAAGAAGGTCATACAAAACAATATACTCTAGAATATATGCTGAATTATTTCTTCAATCTGACTTTAAATGTTGGAATACATGAAGGGACCAAGGGTGGACATAGTGTAGTACTGGTGAGGAAAATAGCAAAATACCTATCTTTCCTAGCTAAAATTTATGAAGCTGTAATTAATTTAATTTGCCCATGGTAACAAAGTAATTTTTTTATTCTGTGTAGATGAGGTTCTTATATATATATGTAACATAACTCCCCCCTTTTTTTCAAAAACCTGGTTTAAAATTTTAAAAGCACTGAAGTCTTTGAAACATGTAATTTTGAAAAAAAACATCTTCCTATTTCTATTTACATCAATGTTTGTATAGTGTGTTCATTTTATTTCTAAAACATTTATATTAATATATACTAGTTTTCACAATATTGCCCTCCATACTTTTCACAAAAAAGTAGTTCCTTATCAAATATGGCCGACTATTTTATTTTATGAAAGAAAAGTTTTAATGGCCAAACATGCTTTTATGGTTGCATTTTATTCAAAATAAATAATAGCTTGTACTAGAAATTCCTATTCTCTATAGTTTTATTCATATTTTTCAGAATTTTGTGTACATGGAAATGCTGTGGATTTATTCAAAGTGTGCCTCTATTCTGAATGACTTATTAGACTTATATACATGCTGAAGTGTTTAATTTTGTTATATATGTATTCTACACACCACAACGAAGATTTTGATATATGATATGGTAATCTTTGTTCCTCAAATAATTAATAAATTGACAATAAAGTTTTACTGAAATTTGACTTTAGCGGAACCTTAAAAATGTCATGTACCAAGTCAGGAATATGGCCATTGTTATATTATAGTTCGTTTCTGTGTGTGTTACATTTTAACGTTGCGTCGTTTGTTTTCTCTTATTCTTTAGTGTAAATTCACATTGCGATAAGACGTGTCACGGTACTTGTCTATCCCAAATTCATGTATTTGGTTTTGATGTTATATTTGTTATTTTCGTGGGATTTTGTCTGATGCTTGGTCCGTTTCTGTGTGTGTTACATTGTAGTGTTGTGTCGTTGTTCTCCTCTTATGTTTGGTGCGTTTCCCTCAGTTTTAGTTTGTTACCCCGATTTTGTTTTTTGTCCTTGGATTTATGAGTTTGAACAGCGGTATACTACTGTTGCCTTTATTCTGTTTAGGGGTCTGCTGATGCCCACCTCTTTGTGCGGGTATTTCCCGCTGTGATGTAGACCTATTGGTGGACTTCAGATGTTGTCTGTGTTTTAGTCGGTTTTTCAATCCTTTTGAAATATTCCCCATTTCCATTCTCAAATTAATTTTACTAAAGATACCGATTTCATTGAGCCGCAACTCCCGTGAAACCATACAAAGTCGAAAATATTGGTGATATGACGTATAGATGTTGTGTTTTGTACTTCCTAAATTTGTCTTTGAAAATAAATTCTCCACAGAGAATTACAATTTTTTTAGAAAATATCCTATAAATTCGGGGACCGTTATCGATCAATGGCTTATACGCTTTTTCGCATGCTCAATCGACGTACTGCCCGCGAAATTTGAAAATTTGTTTCAACACTTGCCCAATTGTACTGCGGTTAAGTGGGCATCTCATTGTAATCAATAACTCTACTCATCAAGTATTTTGTATGAGGTATGATTATTTATTGATAAGATCTTGGTTCTTTTTGAAGAACTTTTTGGAAAAGGGACGAATAAATCTCTGTTAATAATTGCTTGCTTGATGACATTTAAGGAAGACTGAGTAGCAGCTTCAAGTTCTTGTATATTTGATGAGTTGAGAAATATAACCAGGTTTTACTTTGACTATTAATGATTTTTACATGAATATATTGAATTATTTATGTCTACTAATTGATATTAAAGTATTTGATACATTAATTTTATAAGTTTTTATTGTCGTTGAACTAGCTGTCATAAACTGGGAGTACTCTCTCAGATCTGTATTAAGTGTCATTTTTGTTGTGTGAACATGGAGAATGTAAACATACTCTGCCGCAACTTGTCTTCGAAGTTATAAGATGTATTTCTGCTTTTTAACAATGTGATAAGCTAAGCCCTTTTCAGCTGATTTTTATAGAGTTTTTTTTTAATGTTGTACTGTCACGGCTGTTTTTTTAAGGCAGTGTCTGCGCGTACCCGCATGTGGGTACGAATAGTCAAATTGCCTTTCTAGGCTGCACGTACCCACATCCGGTTTTATAATAAAATGCCGTCGGATCGTGAATGAAACGTGAAATATATACGGAATTTGTTGCAATTAGTGAATAAATTGATTAAAACTACTCAGAATTTTTATAAATATACACATATTTATAAAGGCAAGTGAACAGTTTTTTCTCAGTTAGTAAATATTCTTAAAATGGAAGAGAGTGATATTATAACTGTGGGGAAGACATTTCAGACTTATAATGAATTAGAAAGATTTGTACAGAACTATCAGGCGTTAAATAGTCATACAATTGTATAAAAGAAATTCGCAGTCTATAGCAGCCGCAGAGAAAAGAAGAACCGGGAGCACAAAAATTAAAGATGATTGAAAGTATAACAGAATAAATTTTTCCTGCATTCATGGTGGGAAAAAATTCCAAACAAATTCGACAGGAAAAAGGCCGAATACGTGCAAGGTATTTGTTTTAAATTGTAGTTTTTAATCGAATCGAATCAATTCAATAAGGATAGTGTTGAGCCATAAAACATGTTTAACCACTACACATTCTGTATGTCAAGAGCCTCTAGTTATATGTTTTTCGTTGGTTCATTTTTTTTCATATTTGTTTTTGTAAACTGTGTAGTTATAGATTAGGCTCATAGTTGCTCATAATTGCTTGCATCCGCTTCATTCAATTACTGGTGCATACTTATTTCATTTGCAATCATACTAATACTATTTATTGATTTACTTAAGCTTGTAAGCAAGTACGTATGAACTCAAACAAAGTGACAGTAGTGTGAATTCATTTATTTTCGTGGGTATTAATTTTCTTTGATTGAAGAGAACTTTCCGTGGAAATTTGATTTCTTGGTTTTGCCATTTTCTTCATAGGAAGTCAATAGAAAAATTGTTATTAGTTGAACATTCAAATTTGTTGTTAACCTGTACCCTAGAAACCCAAGAAATCTGGTATCCCACGAATAATAATGAATTCACAGTATATACCTTAAATGTAAATGTTTGCTATTGTAAGTTGGAAGTTCTTATTCATACAACTAATTACTACATTGTATGTACGGACGATTTTTACCACAACATTGTATAAGTTTTTACAGGGATATATTTAACAGAAGTAATTGACATGTCTTTTTTTGGAATCTCCGATACATGCAGTTTGTAATTTTTGGTAAAGGTGTAAATGAATCGAACTCGTGACCAGTATAACAAAGTTTTATTCGTAAATATAATTCAACATGCAGACATCTTATACGTTCACGTATATTACATATAAACTTTTATAGTAATATTCTGTACAAAGCACAAAAATGTTGATATTCACCTCAAAAGCTTTTAACAGTCGTATTATTGAGGAGAGATAAAATTATGATACTGTTGTCAGGTCACTAATGATTGCATATTTACTTATAGGGTTATGAATCGGAAACAAACATATTTATTCTAAAACCGGTTTTTGGTCTGATACGGATTATATTCTTCTCATATATTTTATGATGGTATAATACTAAACTCCTAACGGGAGGGATTGTACTTGATATTTATATGACAAGGACTTAATCTTTGAATTAATTCAATTGAGTTCTGGAGCTGGCATGTCAGTAACTGTTAGTTGTCCTTTGTTCGTATATGTATCATTGTCATTTTGTTTTGTTTCTTTTGTTAATTATTCTGACATTGGACTCGGATTTTTTTAAAGTTGACTTTACTGTGCGTATTGTTGTGTGTTTGTTTTTCTACATTGGCTAGATGTATAGGTGGAGGGTTGAAATCTGAAAAACATGTTTAACCCCGCCGCATTTTTGCATCAGTCCTAAGTAAGGAGCCTCTGGTCTTTTCTAGTCTTGTTTGATTTTTAATTTTAGTTCCTTGTGTATATTTTGGAGTTTAGTATAACGTCCATTATCACTGAACTAGTATACATTTTCGTTTAGGGGACGGCTGAAGTACGGGAGTTTCTTGTTGCATTGAAGACACATTGGTGGCCTTTAGCTGTTGTCTGGTCTTTTGACGGGTTGTTGTGTCTTTGACACATTCCTCATTTCCATTCTCTATTTTATTATTCCTGAATACAGCTCTCTGTTCAAATTGAATGATTAAAGATCTTAACATTGAGGTCAGGTCTTTTTTATGCTAATGCCTTTTAGAGAAATTGATATTTGAAAAAAGTCAACCCATGTCTACATATATACTGTTAGGTAAGATGATTGCAAATGTCATACTGACTTTCTGCTGCTGCGTCTGATGACTTTTAGCGCCTGGTGTAAAACAAGAGAAAGTTCTAGTAAATATAGATGTTTATTTCTTGAAATCAGTAACCAAAGTGCCTCAGATTTTACACAATAAAATAGCAAGTCTCACTTGATAATAAATTTAGAATTTCACAAATGAACTAAATTAAGGGACATAACTCTATGCAAATTTTAACTTATTAAATAAAACTTGCCCAAACTCTTTTTTATCAAGTAAAACAGCTTTACAAATCTTTACGTACAGGTTAATGCATAATACAATATGTTTAATAAACTGAATCGTTTCAACTAAAATGAAAAATTAATTAATTTCAAATGTTTTGTATAATAACTTGTTGCTATGGAAACAATAAACTTTTAAAATTAATAAAATCATTGCCATACTATCTTAATATTTAAACGCATAAAATCTAATACCAAATACAATTTATTCTGAATAAATTTGTATGTAAAACAACATTGCATAATTCTTAAACAGTAGTTACTCTTATTGCAAAATATTAAAATATAGAATATACCCATGTTGCTTAGCAACAAACATGTACTCCTGTCACGAGTTCCGTGTATGTGTGTATTATAATAAAATTAACTAAATTCAATTTAAATATAAGTTCTTAGGTCAATTCAAATGTTCAAACAATTTTGTAAACAAACTGAAATCCTGCGGACAAGTGTCGCTTACCATAACCTATTTTATGAACTTAATATACAATCTATATACAAAATATAATAACACAACTTACAGAATAATAAAGTAGAAAATAAGGTTTCATGTCTATGTTATTTAGCTTTCGATTTAACTCTATAATCATTGCTTTTTCAACAAAAGACATTTCTCCCGGCAAATAAAATTACAAATTATCTCCCCTGGACATTGTAATACTTAAAGTTAATACGGATACAATATGAAATATTTCCGGACTTTCTTTGAAAATAACTATTTTAAAATCAACTATATATTTCTAAACATAGAATAGATTTGTATAAAATAAATTCTTGAAAAGTTTCTCAATTGTTTACATAAATAAAAAGTATCGCGTCCTAAGCGTAACCAACACAAAAATAATTAATCACAATCCACAATGGAAACGAAAGAAAATATATACAAAATATATACAATTAATTTAAGTGAATTTCATAAACTGAATCTTAACTTTAGTTAGCTTTTTCAAAAAATATAAAGTAATTAAAACTCTTTAATTTAAATAAACAAAAATACAAAAAATATAATTCAACTTACCTGGTGTAAAACAAGAGAAAGTTCTAGTAAATATAGATGTTTATTTCTTGAAATCAGTAATTAAAGTGACCGTTGAAAACATAAATTGTTTCCATGCGAGCGTGGCCACATGATCACTGATTTCTTAACTTTCTCTAGCCTGTGATCCGGCCCAATCTAGCGGCGCGTCGTAAGGACAAGATTAGCCAGGACCCCAGGCTAAACTTTCTCCTGTTTTCACCAATCAAAAATTACCTTGTAAAGCTCCCTTGACCACAACCTATTTTCACTGGTTGGTCAATAATCAAGTCATGGGTGACAGGTGTTATTAACAATTTCACACATGAGTAATAGGAAAAGGTTGTTTAATAAAAGCCTTAATTTACATGTAAGGTACATAATCCAAAGTCAATAATTTAGCGCTTACATGTCTCTTTGTTATCCGTCTTAATTACGTAATCTAAATAATCAAGTTGTAAGTCATTCTTTTTTATCAAAAATTAACATTAAAAAAATAATGTAACTTACATAAGGAGAAATTTTAGAAATAAAATAAAAAATTTAAACTTCAAAATACTTTAACACAAATTGTAAAAATTGAATAATTTTCACTTTAGTTTGGTCAGTTGTTATACATGTTATAGTAAAATTGTGAATTGCCAAAGACAAAATTTTAATATAACACAAATATCAGCACAAAGACCTGTTGAAACAGAGTTCAGCAAGATTTAAGGTATATTGTACTTGTTTGGCTTTGTAAATATTTTGATATGAGCGTCACTGATGAGTCTTAGGTAGACGAAACGCGCGTCTGGCGTACTGAATTATAATCCTGGTACATTTGATAACTATTTACACCACTGGATCGATGCAACTGCTGGTGGACGTTTCGTCCACGAGGGTATCACCAGCCCAGTAGTCAACATTTCGGTGTTGACATGAATATCAATAATGTGGTCATTTTTATAAACTTCCTGTTAACAAAACTTTAAATTTTTCGAAAAACTAAGGATTTTCTTATTCCAGGCATAGATTACCTTAGCCGTATTTGGCAAAACTTTTTGGAATTTTGGATCCTCAATGCTCTTCAACTTTGTACTTGTTTGGCTTTATAAATATTTTGATATGAGCGTCACTGATGAGTCTTAGGTAGACGAAACGCGCGTCTGGCATACTGAATTATAATCCTGGTACCTTTGATAACTATATATTGATAAAATGAGATTAAAGCATTTCATTTACAATTTCATTCAAATATTTCTAGTCGAATAAAAGAAAGCACTAAATTGGTACCTGTTATACGGTGCTAGATCGTATTAACTATTCTGCATACTGAAGAGTTAGTGCAAATGTTCATTCATTTATTTGTGTAAAAGGATGAAACTCACAATTTTGAAATGATTTTCATCTTTTATAATGATTTTAAGTTAATTTCTTAATCTGTGTTAATGCTGATAACTTATCATTACAGAACAGTTTATGTTTATAAAGAAACAAAACTGCATCATCAAAGTTGAATTTATATTTTTAATCCATATAAAAACTTTTAAACAAGAATAATTTTGCCATATATTTTTCATTTTAAATACCAGAAGGGTATAAAAATCAACGAATACATATATAGAATGTCTCACGAATGATTCTCGTTTTTAAGTTCTATAACGATACATTTCAATAATACGATAGTCTATATGTTTAGTTCAGTTTCAAAGAAAAAACACGATCAAAAGATTACACAGTAGTAATCATAACTATAATTTTATTCATATTTTACATATGAAAATAAGATGATCATTCAGTAGAAAGTTTCTGATCATGGCCTTCTGAATACATTTATCGGTGGTAAGACTCTGGTATGTGAACCGAAAATGTGTTCTTATGATTCCTGGAAACAATTTCCCGTATAACTTCATTAGCCTTACCAGAGTCAAACAAACAGTTGTTCACTCTTATACCGTCGGCTTTGTTGTTAATATAAACCATAATATCTCGAAATATTTTGTAGTACCTAGTTTTTATCCTCCAGTTCTTTAAAAATTCCTCAATAGTATATATATCTATAAAGTGGTTTGGTAAGTTATAATTAGCGGCTAAATATGCTAACGACCATCCGTTCAATTTGTCTTCGCCGTATAACCTTGAGGTGTCACAGCAAACAGCAGTCCAAAAATGCGTTGGTATATTTATTTCATTATAATAATTAAATGAAGTATTCGGACTTTTCAAAACACCAGTTAGGAAATAACTTTGACCTCCGATGTAATTGCAATGAGATTCTGAAGCCTCGTATACAGTCTTTTCGAGGTAAAACCACGTGATTTGATTAAATTTATCATACTGTGGTGCAATATTTGTCAGTACGTCTGTAGACTTTCTGCCATCGATAGTATGAAAATAAAATATTGGCCTCGTTTAAGATTGTCATCCCCAACTCCTTTGTAGTCCACGTTAAAAGCTTGCTCATCATTCTGTAGATCCCTTTCCTCCCTCCATTGTATCATGGTTCCTTGGTTTTGGGGCACAAAATATTCTCTTTATGAAGTTTTGGGAGCAAGTAAAAACGACTGGCTGTTCATCAGGGCGTAGATAGTCGTACGTGTCGTCATCTATGTGTTTATTGCTGTTCATATCTGAAAGGACCTTCAAAGTTATTAATTTGTTTGCTTATTTTTGTAGGATCACATTCTAATTGTTTGTAAAATTTGGTGTTTGAAAGCTGACGATTCCCTTCTTCAATGTAGTCAGTTTTGTTCATCACAACAACTGCACTTCCTTTGTCTGCTTGTTTAATAACAATATCATCACGGCTTTTTAAATTATTAATGGCTTGGCTTTCTTGTTCAGAGAGATTCCGTAAACGTTTGCCACTGACTGATGATTTTACTTCAGTTTTGATAGATTGATATAAATGATTCTTAATCATCGTTTTTACTTCTTGGTGGATTCCATTCACTTTTCTTTTTAAATCTGGGGATGCATTTGTCCTCTTTATCGCTCTCATATTCCGAATCGTTCATTCCGGTAAGATTGTTTTTTGTCAACTTTATCAATTATGTAAATTATTTCGGTTCTACTTCTGTATTGATTATTGGGGCCCTTTATATAAATAGCTTGTTGTTCGGTGTGAGCCAAGGCTCCGTGAAGGCCGTACGTACATTGACCTATGATGGTTTACTTTTACAAATTGATATTTTGATGGAGAGTTGCCTCATTGGTACTCACACCACATCTTCATATATCTATGTATACTAGTTCAGTGATAACGGACGTCATATTAAACTCCGAATTTTACACAAGAAACTAAAAATCACACAAGACAAACAAAAACCTGAGGCTCCTGACTTGGGACAGGCGCAAAATTGCTGCGGGGTTAAACCTGTTTTTGAGATCTCAACCCTCCCCTATACCTCTAGCCAATGTAGAAAAAACAAACGCACTAATACGCACAGTAAAAATCAGTTAAAGTGAAGTCCGAGTCCGATGTCAAAATATGAAACAAAAGAAAATAAACAAAATAACAATAATACATAAATAACAACAGACTACTAGCAGTTACTGACATGCCAGCAAAGTCTGTTTAAATAATTGGTTAGCTTTTTGAGGTGAATGACGACATTTTGGTATATTTTATATAGAATATTACCAAAAAGTATTGGATGTGAAATACACAAAGAAGGGCAAAGGATACCAGAGGGATAGTCAAACTCATAGATCGAAAATAAACTAACAGGGTACGTGTATAAGATGTCTTCATGTTGATTTATATTTACGAAGACTGTCCTTGTACCGATGATAAAGTTAAGTAAATGTTTTCCCAAGTTTGTGATATAAAAATCCTAGTGTAATAATTTTGTACAGCAGAATTCTTTCTTTAAAGTCAAATACGTTGTTACACACACGAGCGAATCGAACAATTACGTTGGTGTATATAAACCCATCTAAAATGGTAATTAACAATAGGAAATGAAAAATAATCTCTTCTATCGCAAATTTTGGTATTACGCTTCTCGTTAAGGATATAGATACCAAGATTAAGGAAGGAGCATTGTTTATTGTTAGTATTAGCTTTATTTAAAGTTAGTTCAAAAGGATAGGTCTCTTAAGTTTACACACTGAAGTCGTCATTATTGAAAGTCAATACCGTATATGGAACAAATATCTAAAAGTGTAATTGAATTTTAGTATCAGATGTTGTTTCGATGAGTCTTTCTTGATTTTAGTCATACAAAGTCACTTGTAACACTACAGAAACGGGTCCTCAATAAGTGGTGCACAGTTATTCCCATTGGAATTCCGATAATTTGACAAGATACGGAATCTCCATAGCGAACAAAAATGTTATCTTGTTTTAAAAAAGTAAAGTGAGGTTATCGTATCAAAGCAGGTGTGATTGACAAAGTTCTTTTTGTTTGTTGTTACTAAAAACTGCAAGTTATACTTTCAATTAAAGGTACTAAAGTTTCATAGATACAAAACGACTGTAAGTATTAAAATATATTCGAAATATGTTGATTACTGGAAAATCAATTATTAATTCAGTTTAACAATATTGTAAAGGTACAATTTCAAATCTTACGTTTTGTATTGCCACACCTGTTATCTGGGTTTTATATTCGGATTGATCTTCGAGAGGATATAATTTGGAGAATTAATATTAGAGCTAATATCAAACAAGAAGTAATTGTAACAGGATGCTGTTACGAAGTCTCCCAAACAAAGCTCCCATAACTCGCAATTCATTTTTACAAGTTTTCAAACAGGAGGGGATGGTGGTGACCCCCAGGGACTTTACCTACATTTCATTTAATTTGTTTTATTGTCCCCTACAAGAATATACATGGTTTAGGGGTGGGGATGTTGACCGTTTACAAGTTTTCAAACAAGAGGGGGTGGGATGACCCCCTCAGGACTTCCCTTTTATCTCATTTTATTTGTTTTATTGTCCCCTACAAGAATATATATGGTTTAGGGGTGGGGGATCTGGACCATTTACAAGATAATAGTACATTCTCAAATTGAACGGGGTGGGGTGACCCCCAGGAACTTCCATTTAATTTCATTTGATTAGTTTTATAGTCCCTTACAAGAATATATATAGTTTAGGGGTGGGGATGTTGACCATTTACAAGTTTTCAAACAAGAGGGGGTGGGGTGACCCCCTAGGGACTTTCCTTTTATTTCATTTCATTTGTTTTATTGTCCCCTACAAGAATATATATGGTTTAGGGTGGGGATCTGGACCGTTTACAAGATAATAGCACATTCTAAAATTGGACGGGGTGGGGATGACCCCCGGGGACTTCCATTTAATTTCATTTGATTTGTTTTATCGTCCCATTCAAGAATATATATGGTTTAGGGGTGGGGATCTGGACCGTTTACAAGTTAAAAGCATATTCTCGAATTGAAGGGGGTAGGGATGACCCCCCAGGGACTCCCCCTATATTTCATGTGATTTGTTTTATTGTCCTTTAATCATTTCTGAAGACTGCATGTATCTATCACTTACAGTTTTCAAGTTATATTCATTTGATAATTTTAGAAAATAAAATCCCATAGGGTTCTATAGTAAACCCCTCCCTTCTTTCTGCCCCCAAAATACCCCTTAATAGACCCCAATGCACAAATGAACGATTGATGGCTCACCTAGACATATTAGTCTAACATTTTATGAAACCCTAAGGAAATCTGACAAGTAGTTTTGGAGAAATGCTGCGGACAAGTTCATGTTTAAAGTGACGGAAGAAGAAGAAGAAGAAGAAGAAGAAGAAGAAGAAGAAGAAGAAGAAGAAGAAGAAGAAGAAGAAGAAGAAGAAGAAGAAGAAGAAGAAGAAGAAGAAGAAGAAGAAGAAGAAGAAGAAGAAGAAGAAGAAGAAGAAGAAGAAGAAGAAGAAGAAGAAGAAGAAGAAGAAGAAGAAGAAGAAGAAGAAGAAGAAGAAGAAGAAGAAGAAGAAGAAGAAGAATGATAAGAACTGAGCAAAAACAATAAGTCTCCAAACTTTGTTTGGGAGACGTAAATATCCCACTTAAAAATATTTGTTGGTATAAATTGTGATGAATGACTTAATGAATACCAATGCAAGCTAGGTAGTGTCTTCAATTAAACTTTGCACGATGCGTCTAAAAGTTACATACAGAAGCTCTGAATTGTTGCCCTTCCGTCAGATGAGCAGTGTATTAAACCAAGAAGATGTGGTGTGATTGTCAACGATGCAACTGCCTATCCAAGACAAAGGACATTGAATGAAACAACTACAAATTACAGTAAGGCCTTCAACATACTAAGCAAACCCGTAACGTATATTAAGCCATAAAAGGTTCCGGCATTACTTAATGTGAAACAGTTGAAAAGATAAACGATACACAAGTATGGCAAACGGTCGGAAACCAACTATTAACTCTGCATCTTAAAATAGACTTACTTAAGACAAATAAAGATTAACGTTTTCAGAACAAAATTGTAAAGGATAAATACTCTAATGATACAAAGTGAAATAATTAATTTTGTCCTTTTTAATTGTAGTACAATCCACAGTCAGGAGTTTGGTATGGAACTTACAATCAATTTGGAAAGGAACATAATTTTGCAATCAAGTTAGTTTGTGTTAATGGCGACATTACCGGTGAAGGAGTTGATGAAATAGCCTCTTACACCATACAAGGTAGCTGGGATGTTCTTCACAGAACAGTACAGTTCCTAAAGCAATACAATGGAAAACACAGCGTAAATTATAATGGCCTACTGTCACCGGACAGCTGTAGTATTTCTGGCCAGTACGATGTTACAGGCCATTCTGATCGATTCACAATGTATTTGAAGGGACAATAGAATTGGTTAGACCATGACATTTTTTTTTTTTATGAATTAGTGATACACTACTGTATGCAGCTTTCTTCGAGTTTCGAACACTTGTCAAATTGCAAATGAATAAAACTTTAATATTGTAACTGGATATTGCTATATGATATTTTGATATTAAGATAAACATGTCAGAGTGATGAAGCATAAATGTAAAACAAACACTAATCTGTTTAAAAGTAAAATCACAAAAAATAATGAATTCCAAGGAAAATTCAAAACGGAAAGTCCCCAATAAAATGTAAAATCTTTGATCACAAATAAACCCCAATGTACGGTAAAAAAAATAAGAACATTGCTTTATTATTTAGCAAACCAATTTTATAGAAATGTGTATTCTTTTAATACAATATTGTGTTCATACTCTCCGTTATTGTCATTTCAAGTTTTTTGTATTTAGCAATAGTTGACAGCGACTGTTTTGAGGGTAAAAGTTTGTTGTCAAGGCCAAGGTGCATTGATACAAAACAAAATTAACATTGAACATCCTTGCTAGACGCACTAGGAGTCAGGTCACCAAAAGCAGTGGCGGATCCAGGGGGGGGGGGTTCCGGGGGTGCGCACCCCCCCTTTATTTTTGCCGATCAATGCATTTGTATCGGGACATATGTTTTGCACCCCCCTGCACCCCCCCCTTTGCCCTGGGTTAGCACCCCCCCTTTCGAAAATTCCTGCATCCGCCCCTGAAAAGTATGAAAAAAAATCTTTTCCTTATTCATATTGAACTTTTTTCCCTAGCATTCATTTCAGGAACCCCCAAACAAGTCCAATATTGATACATACCCTGTTAGATACAGATTTGTTACAATTACAATATACTATTGGATGCTATTAAATCTTAACATTAATTTCAACCTAAAATAGTTTAAACATATTTGTTTATAGTGAATTGGGAAACAAGTTTTTACAACTTATATTACTCCCTTTCCACTTTGCTGTTGTTAGTGCTGCCTTGTAGCGGCTTAGCCTGCTCTTTTTCGAAATCTACAAGGGTGTCTTAATTGCTCTCTCTCTCTCTTTACCCGGGTCATCCATTTATCGTCCTCTTCTAACATAAAGTTAGTACAGAAAACAAGGTACGTACTTGACTACTTCATAGATGAAACTGACTTTCCAATTTCTTGTGCAATGCACCTGCATCACATTGCACTCAATGTTTTCAACCACAAGTTATAGTGAATTTCAAAAACCTTTACCCTCAAAGATATAAAATGCAAACCTGGTATTCGTCATCGCCATGCAAATAAAGAATTCAATCTGCTGCAAGCACTAGGGACCTTGGAATCATTAACAGTAAACATTTTTGAGAGTTGTAAAGTGGTTATTTGTGTCATGTAGTCGTTGCCTCGAGATCGTTTACACTAAGACCTAAATGTACTTTAACATTGCATTCAACGCATTGTGACCAAAGGGAAATAACTCAATCGTCTTTGTCATCATAACATCTACGTATTACTAAGTTACTTACAACAAAAACATGTAGGCATAATGGCTATAGATCGTATTTGTTTGGCGTTTTGGCTTGGAGGACTTACTAAAAAATAACTAGCATGTGACCAATAACATAAAGCATTATCACAGTTATTTTTAAGCACAGCACATAAAAGCTCATATATATATGAGAGTCTGGATGGGGTTTATAAAATTAACAAACATGTCCCCGAAATGAATAGAAAATTAACAAAAAAACACGAATAAAAAATAATTAATTAGGTGTAATAGCATTAAGAATAACTTGAAAAATAAAATAACTAGGTAATATAATACCAATTACAGCTGAAATGTACGATGTACGGGATAAAGCAATCATGTACCGTACAGGAAAAAATGATAGAAAACTTATTATAGTCGGACTTACAGTCAGCTATGTCACTATATAGTACTTCCATGATATGCACTCTATATCGCTATCGGACTTACTTAGGATGCACTCTATGTCACTATCATGCTTCCATGATATGCACTCTATATCGCTATCGGACTTACTTAGGATGCACTCTATGTCACTATCATGTTTGTCAGGTCACTAAAGATTGCTTATTTTGGCGTTAATATTGATTCACTTAAAGGGTCTTTGCATCGGAACTAAACACATTTATTAAAAAACCAGTTGTTGGCATGACACGGGTTATGTTCTTCTCATATATGTTATGATGGTATGATACTAAACCCCTAACGGGAAGGATTGTGCCTGATATTCATATGATGAAATCATAATCTTTCAATCAGTTTAATTGAAGTATGGAGCTGGCATGTCAGTTAACTGCTAGTAGTCTGTTATTATTTATGTATTATTGTCATTTTGTTTATTTTCTTTGGTTACATCTTCTGACATCAGACTCGGACTTCTCTTGAATTGAATTTTAAATGTGCGTATTGTTATGCATTTACTTTTCTACATTGGCTAGAGGTATAGGGGAGGGTTGAGATCTCATAAACATGTTTAACCCCGCCCCATTTTTGCGCCTGTCCCAAGTCAGGAGCCTCTGGCCTTTGTTAGTCTTGTATATTTTAAATTTTAGTTCCTTGTGTACAATTCGGAAATTAGTATGGCGTTCATTATCACTGAACTAGTATATATTTGTTTAGGGGCCAGCTGAAGGACGCCTCCGGGTGCGGGAATGTCTCGCTACATTGAAGACCTGTTGGTGACCTTCTGCTGTTGTTTTTTCTATGGTCGGGTTGTTGTCTCTTTGACACATTCCCCATTTCCATTCTCAATTTTATTCCATGTTGTGCAATATTGTTTTCCAGTGTATGGTGCGTACTCTGATTGTCCTTCCGTAATGAGTATTCTGTCATACATACTCTCATGGTGTGCCCCCTGTAAATATTGAACAATCATGCCATATTGTATACTTCTATGACCAAAAGTAAACTCTGTCGTTGATAATGTAAATACAAAAATTTTTGCATGCATTTATTATTGTGATTTTTTAAGAATAGACAGCAATGCGAGATTGATTTTTGCGATTTCAGAAAAATCTATTAGAATTCAGCTGAATTGCTACAACCACCATGTCGCATATTTAAAACCCTACAAAGAAATCTTAATTTTCAGAGCAACTCTGTCAGTATTGTACTTCAATGGTGTGTACTCTGTCACGAAAGAGAGACAAAAAATATCAAAGGGATACACAAACTCATTAGTCGAATATGAACTAAATATGCCATAGCAAGGGGGAGGACAGGGGGTACCCTTCTCCCTTCTCCCACCCCTTTTCTCCTTTCTCCTACCCCCGTTCTCCTTTCTCCCATTAGAATAAAACATCTCCTTTTGAGATATTTTTTCTTGAAATATTAGAAAAATTTTTAAAAGGAGTGATATTTTATTTTTCTCCTTTCTCCAACTTTTTCTCCCTTCTCCCAGCCTTCCTCTCCTTTCTCCTACCCCTTCTCCTTTCTCCCACCCCCTTTCTCCTTTCTCCTACCCCCTTTCTCCCTGTCCTCCCCCTCATAGCAAGAAACGAAAAAAAAAACGACCACAAAACAAATAGTAGTATACAAAACATAATATAGAAAATTAAGACTTAGCAGATGAAGACCCACTCCGAAAGCCCCTTAAAAAAAACTTACCAAAAATATCAGGTGATCCGGAGGAGTAAGAAGATCCAGCCCCAAACGTTTCACCTGCGGTTTTGCTCATGCAAGTACAAGCACGATGATTTAATTAAGTAGAATTTCTGTAAATTTCGCTCTTTTAATTCAGTGGCGATAATTTGTACTAAATGCAATGGCGGATCCATGGAGTTTCGAGGGATGAACCCCCTTTTTTTGACGACCAATGCATTTGAATTTGACATATGATTGGACCCCCCTTTTAAAATTGCTGCATCCGCCCCTGAAATGCGATTTAAATAATGTGGAAAACGAATATTATTTTCGTATAGAATGTCCAGCGTACTCAAAGGGTAGAGATTTGTTATTTTATCAAACACTTACCTTGAGACAACACTGTGACACTGTAAGCAATATTTATTATCATACTTCACGTAAAAATGCCGTATTTGCCGTATTTTGATTGGCTAATACGCTGGTGATAATTTACTCTGTCACCTGGCTGAGCGGGTGACAATTTTAAGTAGAACAAGTACACACCCGTGATATCGCGGGTCCGTGACTGACTTAAAGTATATAACTATGCCTAAGCCTTATTTTAGTAATTGGCATTTCGATTATAAGATACACAGTTTTTTTTGCTTTCAAATCTTTCTGTTTGAATCCGTCGACCTGGAACTTATCAATTATTGGTAATATTAATTATTTGGAAAACAAAAGGTCCTGGCTATCTAGGAATGGAGTATTTTTTAATCAACAGCATTGTCCTATATAAGTCTTGCTGATTGCTAAATAAAACTACAATAGGGAACAATTTGACAATGATAGAATTAAGTAGTGTCAGCCCTTTGATTATGACCCGTGTATATAGCAAAATCCTAAATACACCGTTTGGTGGTGCGCCTGTCAAATGCGGAACGTACAGATAAGGTAATAGCTAACAGGTGAATATACTGTTGGTATCGGAATCAACAGTATTGTCCTATATTAGTTATCTTAGAAAGTCTTGCTGATTGCTAAATAAAACTACAATAGGGAACAATTTGACAATGATAGAATTAAGTAGTGTCAGCCCTTTGATTATGACCCGTGTATATAGCAAAATCCTAAATATACCGTTTGGTGGTGCGCCTGTCAAATGCGGAACGTACAGATGAGGTAATAGCTAACAGGTGAATATACTATTGGTATCGGAATCAACAGCATTGTCCTATATTAGTTATCTTAGAAAGTCTTGCTGATTTCTAAATAAAACTACAATAGGGAACAATTTGACAATGATAGAATTTAGTAGTGTCAGCCCTTTGATTAAGACCCGTGTATATAGCAAAATCCTAAATACACCGTTTGGTGGTGCGCCTGTCAAATGCGGAACGTACAGATAAGGTAATAGCTAACAGGTGAATATACTATTGGTATCGGTATCGGATTCGACCCGGAACTTGTTAATAATTGGCAATATTAATTATGTGGAAAACAAAAGGGTCTGGAGTGGTGTAATTTTTAATCTACACCATTGTCCTATATTAGTTCTATATAGAGTTGAATTCTTTGATTTGTCGTTTTTACCCGATGACGGCTGACAAATTGGACCTCGTAATTTTAGTATTATAGATGTATGCACTCTCTCGTCCATTCCAATTAAAATCTATAATTTATAAAGGGAAATGAATTGAATTTACATTAAGTTATGAAAGACCATTCTTAAGTTCTACGTTTTGGCTCAGCTGCGGATTCTACAATTTGAATGTCAGTTGAAATGGAAAAAAACGAAAAACATCTTGCTTAACTTCTGTTGATTTTTTTTAATACCAGTAACGTTGTTGCCGGTGTTACTCACAGGCACTCGTCTCAGAAAAAAGAAATAAAGGTATATAGGGGCTGCATGAGACGAGTGCCTGTGGTGTTACTCTATATTTAATTCACCTTGCATCTGAGACTACTATAACACAGTGTTATAGTAGTCTCAGCTTGCATGTATAAATTCAAGACAAAAAGCTAAATAAAAAATTATTGACTCTTACCAGTCAAGGTCGGAAGATTCATTTAAAAAAATCACAATATACTTACAATTACCTTTAGGGAGCAACCATTTGCTGCGAATGGTCACGGCCTGTCTTTTTTTTTTTTTATTAATTTATCCTTACTTTTTTTTACATTGATTGTCATCCTTCATGTTTTGCCAAGTTGCTCATCATGCCTGCCCTATTGTTATACTCATGCAAAACTGTCCAGTCCTATCTTTCATCCGAGACATATATACATATATATGTCTCTGCTTTCATCAAATATTTCATTCTACCCCGGCCCCCCTAAATTAAACAATTTGTAGCTGCCTTATACGTGTTCATTTTATATATTTGCACCTTTTTAGCTCACCTGGCCCGAAGGGAAATGAACTATAAAGGGCAATAACTCCTTAATTAAGGGGTCAATTGACTATTTTGGTCATGTAAACTTATTTGTAGATCTTATTTTGCTGAACGTTATTGCTGTACATACAGTTTCTATCTATAATAATATTCAAGATAATAACAAAAAACGTCCGTCGTCCGTCGTCGTCGTCCGTCGTCGTCGTCGTCCGTCGTCGTCGTCTGTCGTCGTCGTCGTCGTCCGTCGTCCGTCGTCCGTCGTCGTCCGTCGTCGTCCGTCGTCGTTAACTTTTACAAAAATCTTCTCCTCTGAAACTACTGGGCCAAATTAAACTAAACTTGGCCACAATCATCATTGGGGTAACTTGTTTAAAAAATGTGTGGCGTGACCTGGCCAATCAACCAAAATGACTGTCACGGCTCAGTAATAATAGAACATAGGCGTAAAATGCAGTTTTTGGCTTATAACTCAAAAACCAAAGCATTAAGAGAAAATCTGACAGGGTTTAATTGTTTATCAGGTCAAGATCTATCTGCCCTGATGTTTTCACATGGATCGGACAACCCGTTGTTAGGTTACTGTCCTGAATTGGTAATTTTAAGGAAATTTTGCCGTTTTTTGTTATTATCTTGAATATTATTATAGATAGAAACTGTATGTACAGCAATAACGTTCAGCAAAATAAGATCTACAAATAAGTTTGCATGACCAAAATAGTCAATTGACCCCTTAATTAAGGAGTTATTGCCCTTTATAGTTAATTTTTAACATTTTTCATAAATTTTTGTAAATTTTTAGAAAATATTTTCCACTGTAATTACTGGGCCAAGTTCATTATAGATAGAGATAATTGTAGCAACAAGAATGTTCAGTAAAGTAAGATCTACAAACACATCACTATCACCAAAACACATATTATGTCATGAATTTATCCGTGTCCATTGTTTAATATGCACAAGACCAAGGTGAGCGACACAGGCTCTTTAGAGCCTCTAGTTTTTCTCTCATTACCGTATTTAAGCAGTATGTTGGGCTTAAAAAGTCAGTAAACTATGATTATTCAGTGACACACAGCAAACTGAACTCCAAAGTGCTGCATAGCCAGAAATTAATAGTGGTTTTGCTAATTAATATTCATAATATGTAAATGAGAATTGTACCACGTGATAGTAGTTTGAACTGGACTGGCTTGATATCATTAAAATCATTAAAATCTTTAAAACACGGATATTATAAGTTGCCCGTCACAGAGTCCTTATTTACAATCACTTTTATATTTCCGTAAAGTTGTCAGGCGGTCAAAATCAAAACAATGAACGCGAATTTAGTGAATTGTTCGTGCTTTCGTGGGTTTATTCTTCTTGAAATCGTGACATTTTAACTTTACGTGGGAACCTAGAGTTCAACGACTACACATACAAGGTTTGGACTTGCTTATTCTTTGGAAGTTCAAGTTTCAAATTTCACTCCGGCAACCTGTTTTTGTAATGACCTTAGTAGCCAATTTTCAAGACGAAGTTTGCAAATTTGACGTTTCAGCCATTTTAGCCTGTATTTTACACTGCAATGTTAAAGGCCTCTCGCTTCGATTTTTAAAATAGCTCAGGAATCTGTATTTTTGCAACAACAGTCATTATGTTTCGTTTAAATGGTGTAGAGTGTTGTGTATATTCATTTTCTGCCCCGGCAACCTGTCTATCACTTAAATTAAAATTAAAACAGACATTTTTTCAAAATTCCCTATCATTTTAATGTAATTTCCGTGACCCGTATCCGATTTCTTTAGTATAATATTCAAATAAGCAAAGTGGCGTTGATTTATGGAACTCACCAATCTCCGGCGCAGAGCTCACATCCGTTCCGTACTTACTACGTATCACTACACTAAATATGAGCCATTCCACGCTACAGTGGAACTAACAGTGACATTCATTATAACCTGTGTAGAGCAAATTATAATCATAAAAATAAAAGTGTTAGATATCAGAATTGAAACTAAATGAATAAAGAGATAGTTCTTAAAATTTCATGGTGATTGGAGTTATATTAAAAAAGATTTGAAGTTAAAACTTTAAATTTTGAGAAAAAAATCACGGACAAATGCAAAATTCAACAGAGTGTCAAATTTTCACAGCAACATTTTTGGTTCATGATACTATTTTCTGTTCAAGTTGATGGTTTTAAAGCATAGTGCAATCAATATTTTATTTCAATTATGAACATAAAGTTGTTTTAATGGTGTTTTCTAGGAAAACTTTGATTTATTTAGATGATAACCCAAGTGTTACGATTTTCCGTCAAATAACAGTGTTAGCAACAAGACACACAGAGAGCAAAATGTGAAATAAAAAGAACGCAAACTTGTTATCACTGAAAACATCTGATGTTATAACACGCTTTTCTTATAGTATGGGGTACAGAGCAATGGACCCTAAAAAAATAAACACAACTGAAAAAAATAAAAAAGATTCCGTCAAAAAAGTAACGGTTGTTGGATGCAGTTTATGCAATATTATCCAATGAATTTTAATCTGCAGTTGATTGTTCTAGACAATTCCACCGGAAGTTAAACGACCGGATTAATACCGTATCTGATTTGGTTATTACAATACAAGATGGCAAGCAATTTCCTCCGGTAAGTTTTCAGTCAGAAATTGAGGATTTTCACGTTCGTTGAGAATGATAACATTAGTTACCGTTATAAGTAAATAATTCATTAAATGTCCCGTGTTTAGATGTGGTTTTAATGTGCTATGGTTGTTTTAAAGAGTGCAAACTTTATATAAAATACCTGGGGAGTTTGGAAAGGGACACGCGATATACGCATGATTCCGGTATTGACATGGGTAACACATGTTATCATTGACATACATTGTCTGGTTTAAAATTAGAGTCAAACATCACTTATGTTTTTTGTACATCACATCATCAAAAAGAAAGCTTGTCATGATAAAGAAAAAGTTGCAAAAAGAATCTACTATGATACATGTACACTTTGAAAACAAAAAGAAATGTAGATCTATAGAGATGTGTGTTTATGTTAACCATGAATAACTAAGTGATGGTTGACTTCAACGTCCTGGACAGAAATGTCAAGTACACAGTTGTTACTAAGCAATGTATTTCTATTAATCACCAATCATAACATGTTTTAAACACATTATAATGGGTTTTGTTTACATACTTCTGTTTTATAAAGGTGAAAATTACATGCCTTATTAGATCTGAATTGTACATGTGAACATTTTCCCATAAAAAGATAACAATGTTATTATGGACTTTTTGTTTTTTCAGTTCTTGCCTGAAAATAACTGTCATTCATCACAACAGTTTGGTGTCTGGCTAATACAATAAATTAAACATTGCTCAATGTGTTTTGTTCTTTTTTTTTAGGCTTATTATTGATAATGTATACAAAATTATAAAAAATTGTTACAAATAAGAAATTAATTTATTAGATCTTGGCTGGTGTAACATTGTCATTCATGACTTAATTCAACCTGTTAACATTGTCAAGCACACTGGTGTTACCAAATCCTGTTCAAAAATACTTTTAATATACTCTTTACCTGAAAGTATCAAAAGTTCTGTTTTCTTATCTTAAATCACCCACATGTCAATGTACCATTTAAGTACATTTAATGCACAAACAAATTTCACAACACAAAACACAACAGCTGTGATGTTTGACCACTCATCAAAGATATTTGTCTTACTTAAAATATGTCCAGTATAACATGATTTTGACTTCAAATTAATTTAGATGTAGTTCTTAATTGAAGTCTTTGATAAAGATTTAAATTTAAAGAGGATGGTTTGAAATTCTTTATAACTATCATGATAATATAAGAAAGACTGTTATTTACCAGTTTACCTTAAGATGAACAACTAATGTTACATGTGACTTTTATGGAAAAAAATCATGGTCAATCATAAACTGTTTACAATTTACTTAAACTTACTTTACATTAGAATTTGAATGTTCTTGTCAGAATTATACTTTTAAAACAAAAAAGTCATGCTCTTTATCGTTTAAAGACAGTGCAATTATTCTATGCAACATCATTCTACAACTTTTTTGTAACAGTTGTGAAAATTGACTATTTTTTATTTTAAATATTGTGAATAAAGTATGTCCAAATCACAGCAGTTTGACATATCTCGACAAACCAAGAAATGTAACAAAATCAGTTTAATAATGCTTTAAATATGTTAAAATCCTGAGTTCCAATCTATTTTTTTTTTTGCTTTAAAAAATATAATCTTGTTTATATTATTCAATTAATACTGTTTGACAATGAAGTAACATATGTGATGTTGACTTGCTTTAAAAAAACAAATTGTGAAGAGACGAGTCCAAATAACAACTGTTTGGCAAAGTATTATACTATATTACTGTAATAGAACAGTCATCATTTTATTATAAAGAACATATTTTTTTGTGTTCTTGAAACAGAATTATTGTCTCAAAATATATTTATAGTCCAAGGTAAACAAGTGTTAACAAATTAGGTTATATATGTGAATATTGACCTTTAATGTTAAACAAAATGGTGTCAAATGTCGCAACATTTTGACATAATGATTATTTATCATATCAGCATCGTTATGACTGCAATATTGAAAACATTCTACATGTTAACAGAAGTACATTTTTGTACCTATAGTCTGTTAAATTTGAAAGATATATAATGATAAACCACAAATATAGAATATTTTGCTTTGTGATTATGGACATCTTAACCCTAAAATGATGTAAAAAGTAACAGTGTTTCACATTCATACATTGAAAGAGAAATGTGACATTTTGATTATAGTAGAAAACGCTTGAATTACAGTTCATTTGGCTTATTTTGGTATTTACAGAATGGAGATGAGGCCTAGGAAAGAAAAACCAGCTGAAGAAGAAGGATGTATGCAGGTACCAAAACTCAGCAATGCAGAGAAACAGAAAAGATACAGAGAAAACCTGAAATTAAGACCTGGTAAGGACTCCTAATAAGTTATCTGGCCAGAAGGGCTGTGTGAACTAACGCTTCATTTGGCATTTGTCACGCATTGAAAACTTTTTGTGCCCCACCTACAATAGTAGTGGCATTATGTTTTCTGGTCTCTGCATTCATTCGTCCATCTGTCCCATGTCCAGTGTCAGGTTAAAGTTTTTGGTCAAGGTTGTTTTTGATGAAGTTGAAGTCCAATCAACCTGAAACTTAGTACTCATGTTCCCTATGATATGATCTTTTTAATTTAAATGCCAAATTAAGAGTTTTGACCCCAATTTCACGACCCACTGAACATAGAAATGATAGTGGGGTGGCCCATCCCTGTACTATAGACACATTCTTGTTAAAACATCTTTTTTGCTGAAACTACTTGTAAAAATTTGACCAAATTTGGTGCCAATCATCTGTAGCATTCTGGTTTCAAAGATGTGTCTATATGACTGTGTAAATATTTACACTAAAATTGGCAACATCACAGTATAGTTAGTGCATGAAAACCTCATTAAATTGTTGAAAATGTCGATATAGTCTATGTTCTCTAAAAAAAACCATTATAATCGAAATTTTCATTGTGACCATAAATTTTGAATATTTTAAACACAGGCCTTTGTTTTTCGCATATTTTGTCCCTCACAATTGCTAAAACCCATGTTTAAATCACAATAAAAGTATGTCGACCTTGATTTTTTCTTTTTCTTTTTAGATTATTTGGAGATAAAGCAGAAGAATGCAGAGCAAGCCAAAGAGAATAGACTGAAGGAAAAAACTGAAACAGAAATAGAACAAATAAGAGAAGGAAATCGTATTAGAGCTAAAAGACATAGAGAAAAACAAAAAGCCCTTGGGATAGAAAAGAAGAGAATAAAACCAAAGACAAGACAAAAAATCTTAGAACAGCGAGAATACTGGCGAATAAAAAAGCAAGATTCTCGTAGCAGATCATCTTGCCAGAAAAAAAGACGTGTTAAGGAAAAGGACCGAATGAGAAAAATGTCGCAGAACAAAAAGACGAGAACAAAGCCAGCAAATGGTAATTCAGTTTTTAGTAGTCCTTCAGCTGAAGAAAAAGCAACACAAAGAGTAAAGCAGTATCTTCCAAAATGTGCAGAAAAAATGGCAAGAGTAGTCATGAATATAATAAGTAATGCATCACCCAAGAAACATGCAGCTCTTGCAAGAGTAGGAATAACCACACCAAAAAAGAGAAAAGTAGAAACCTATTGCTTTAATAATATAAAAAGACAAATATTTCGACTAAAAAGCAGTAATAAGAAATCTGAGAAAACCTTACGTCGAGCATTAGTATCAGCATGCATACAGTCTAAAGTTAAAAGTGCTAAGAATGTAAGCAGACACCTGGGCATCAAATGGTCGTACCTAAATAAATGTTCAGAACTGAACATGCTGAATGAATACAAAGTCAGATCAGATAAAATCCCTGAGGAAATAACTGAAGACGTTAAAGATTTTTTTCTACACCCACAGATATCAACACCATTGCCAGACAAAAGGTTGGTTAACAAAGATGGAAAAGCAGCACACATAATGCATAGATCATTGTTAGACACATTTCAAATCTATAAGGAAAAGAATCCAAGCGTTAAGTTAGGAAAAAGCAAGTTTGCATCACTGCGCCCCAAAAATGTTAAAACATTTTGTGATCAACAATTGCAGCAGTGTTTATGTGAATACTGTTTAAATGTAGAACTGAAGCTGAAGACGGTCAATAAATTAATTGGCCGTTCTTGTGAAAATGCAGAGGAACTAAAAATCAAGGACAAATACTGTGCTGTTAATATAGTTATGTGTCCAAAAGGGGATAACCAGTACCACAAGAAGGATTGTATTGACGGGCTTTGCAACATATGTGGAGAACAGAAGATGAGAACTCATCTAAAGGACGTGACCAACAAATATGGGGTAGACTATTATGTATGGGCCGTCACTGACAACAAAGAAAAAAAGAAAGGCCTCATTCTCAAAAGTTCGAACAGCAACACTTTAATTGATGAATTGTGTTCTGAGATTTTATTCCTGAAAAAACATTTATTTATTGCCCATTGGGAATTAGGTCAATTCCAGAATATTTCACAGCACCCACCTGTAAACTGTGTGATTGCAGTGCTAGACTTTGGACGTAACTATGTTTGTGAGTTTCAAGATGAACCACAGTTTCTCTACTGGATTCATACTCAAATAACAGTACACCCTGTGGTATGTTATTACAAGTGTAATGAGAAAGGATGCAATAGTACAGTTAAGGAAGATGTTGTGTTTTTAAGTGAAGATATTCGCCATGATGCACACGCAGTTAATTGGTTTGAAAATAAAACTATTGAACATTTAAAAGAGAAAAATATTCAGTGTGACACATTGTTTGAATTTACAGATGGGTGTTCATCACAGTATAAGAGCAAAATTCCCTTCAGTTATATTTGTAACTCAAATGTGAAAATTCATAGATCTTACTTTGGAAGTCGTCATGGCAAAGGACCTGGAGACCAGGTAGTGGCAGTTGTGAAATCAAAGCTTAGTAGAGCAGTGAAATCAAACCAAGCAGTCATAAGTAATGCAGAAAGTGCTGTTCATTTTCTTACAAAGAATAGCAAAGATGACAAGGAAGCTCATCAACACCATAGGACACACTATATTTTAGTAGGAAAGACAGAAATAGACCATGATAAAAGCTTTAATTGTAAAACAGTGCCAGGAACACAAAAAATACACAGTATCAAAGGTCTCACAGATGATCCAAATATGATCCAGACCAGAAATTTGACTTGCTTTTGTGAAGAATGTTTGCTTGAAAATTATAATTGTTGTACCAACAAAGCATATGTGGATGAATGGAAAGTGACAAGATTAATGCAAGCTGGAAATGAACAAGACCAATGTAAACCTAAGAAAGGACTGAAAAGAAACAAAAGACAAACAGTGAACAAAAAAGTCAAAACAAAACAGAATACCACAACAGATGGCGTTGATGCAGCTGGTATGGTGACACCAGATGGTGTTGAGACAGTGGATGAGGTTGAGACAGTGGATGAGGTTGAGACAGTAGATGAAGTTGAGACAGTGGATTGTGTTGAGACACCGGATGGTGTTGAAACATTAGATAAGGTTTGGATACAGGATGGTGTTAGCAAAACATTAGTTGTTGATTATATAGTTTTCCCAGATCTGTATGAACAGTTAAATTCATGCACTCATTATGAACAGGTTGAAGATCTTGTTAGAGATGTAGGTAAACTTCCTCCAGTGACAAACCAGCAAGACATATATATTGTGTCTCACAAGCGTGAAATAGACAAAGGTTCATTGCCACTTGTAACAGGAGAATATATGGATAAGGGATTTTATCCAACAACTATTTATGGGGATGGAAATTGTTTGGCACGTTGTGCAAGTTTAATTGCATATGGAACAGAAGAACACTTCAAGGAAATGAGAATTAGAATAGTGTTTGAGCTAGTACAGCAGAAGCAAAAATACCTTGATGACCATTATTTGGAGAGAGGTGGAACCAGAAAAAGGGATATAGCAAAGCAATATGCGATGTTTTCGCCATTTTATATGGTTCAACACTTATCAAAGCACAACATTGAGTCCATATTTGAGCAAGAGGTTCTAAGTGTCGCCCATCATGCGGCTTATATGGGTATTTGGCAAATGGCAGCAATTTCCAATGCGTTACTCAGAGAGGTTGTCTCAGTGTATCCAGTGTATGCTGGACTAACCATCAGAAAGGACCTTCATAGACACTTTTTTCCATTCAAGCAGACATACAATGCAGACCTACTTCCAGCACATATTATGTGGACAAACACAGGAGGAATTGACGATAAACCTTCAGAATGGGTGCCAAATCACTTTGTTGTACTTTTGCAAATGGAAAAACCAAAAGAACCATTTGACGATGATTTAGTTGTTTTGGAAGAACAAAGCACACCAGATTTATCAATGGATTTATTCGGTTCTGATCTGATAAGCAGTGTATTTGGAAATATTCTAGAAATGACATATGACATTGATAGTATGGATATAGACGTTGGTGCAGTAAATGATATTGGTACAGAAAATATGACAGTTAATGGTATAGAAAAAGCAGATGGATTGAAGACAACAAAGATATCCGATGGCATGGAGACAACAGATACATCAGATAGCTTAGAGACAACAGAGAAAGCAGATGGTATGATGTCTTCAGAGAAAGTAGATGGGTTAGAGATAATTGAGAAAAAAGAGGAAGCAGATGGCCTGGAGACAACAGAGAAATCAGATGGCTTGTTAACAACAGAGAGAGTAGATGGTATGGAGACAATAAAGAGAGTATATGGCATGGTGACTCCAGAGAAAGCAGATGGCATGATGACTCCAGAGAAAGTACATGGCTTTGGGACAACAGAGGAATCAGATGGCCTGGAGACAACATATAAAGCAGATGGCATGGAAACAACAGAGAACGCAGATGTCTTGGAGACAACAGAGACAGCAGATGGCATGGAGATAACAGAGAAAGCAGATAGCTTAGAGACAACAGAGAAAGTAGAGGGAATGGAGACAACAGAGAAAGCAGATGTATTGGAGACAACAGAGAAAGTAGATGGTATGGAGACAACAGCAAAAGCAGAAGGCATGGAGACAACAGAGATATATGATAGCTTTAAGACAACAGAGAATTCAGATGGCTTGATGACAACAGAGAAAGCAGTTGTTATGATGTCTTCAGAGAAAGTAGATGGGTTAGAGATAATTGAGAAAACAGATGGCTTGGAGACAACAGAGGAAGCAGATGGCCTGGAGACAACAGAGAAATCAGATGGATTGTTGACAACAGAGAGAGTAGATGGTATGAAGACAATAAAGCGAGTATATGGCATGGTGACTCCAGAGAAAGCAGATGGCATGATGACTCCAGAGAAAGTACATGGCTTTGGGACAACAGAGGAAGCAGATGGGCTTGAAACAACAGAGAATTCAGATGGCTTGTTGACAACAGAGAGAGTAGATGGTATGGAGACAATAGAGAGAGTATATGGCAAGGCGACTCCAGAGAAAGCAGATGGCATGATGACTCCAGAGAAAGTACATGGCTTTTGGACAACAGAGAAAGCAGGTGGCTTGTTAACAACAGGGAATTCAGATGGTATGGAGACAACAGAGGAAGCAGATGGCATGGTGACTCCAGAGAAAGCAGATGGCATGGTGACTCCAGAGAAAGTAGATGGCTTGGAGACAACAGAGAAATCAGATGGCTTGGAGACAACAGATAAATCAGATGGTATGGAGACAACAGAGGAAGCAAATGGTGTGGAGACAACAGAGGAAGCAAATGGTGTGGAGACAACAGATAAATCAGATGGCTTGTTGACAACAGAGAGAGTAGATGGTATGGAGACAATAGAGAGAGTATATGGCAAGGCGACTCCAGAGAAAGCAGATGGCATGATGACTCAAGAGAAAGTACATGGCTTTGGGACAACAGAGAAAGCAGGTGGCTTGTTAACAACAGGGAAGTCAGATGGTATGGAGACAACAGAGGAAGCAGATGGCATGGTGACTCCAGAGAAAGCAGATGGCATGGTGACTCCAGAGAAAGTAGATGGCTTGGAGACAACAGAGAAATCAGATGGCTTGGAGACAACAGAGAAATCAGATGGTATGGAGACAACAGAGGAAGCAAATGGTGTGGAGACAACAGAGAAGGTAGATGGCATGGTGACCCCAGGGAAAGCAGATGGCATGGTGACTCCAGAGAAAGTAGATGGCTTGGAGACAACAGACAAAGCAGATTGCAAAAGGTAAGGGAATATTATTCTTTATTAATTTTGATATTGTTGAAATGAAGTTTTATTTGAAAAAAAAATTGTAAACTTCTCTCCTTTTTGATTTGTTTTAATATTTGTGTGATATATTATTTAACTGAAATGGTATGTCAAGGTTTTTTTTATAATAATTATGTTATGAATTTAGGCTAATGCATCATGATGTGGGAAATTTCGTGTTGGTGAAACTTCAATGTGGACAAAAAAAAACACAGAATTTTGTTGCTGAGGTAAAAAGGTTCTTTGTTATTGTTATTTGTTTATTGTGTTTCGTTGATGTTCTTTCTCTTTTATTTTTCTTGCAGATTAATTATTGACATCAATCACATTTGGTGTCCTTTGTTATTGCATGTTTCAGATTTAAGTTTTAATACTAATTTTTTGGTACAGTGATAATAGGTGAGCCTATTGTTTAGTCTTATTGGACTTTATTTGTCATTACTGATGTTTTATCTAAATCTTGCTGACTAATTAACTGAAAGCTAGCTGAGGAACTTAACTGATTACACATGTTCTCAATAATTTGATTTGGTTTTGGTTTGGACTAAAATGTCAGTCTTTAAACAAGTTAAGTTTTTTTTATAAAAGTCTTACACATCAACTTTTTTATTTTGTTTAAATTACATCTTTCGTCTTTTTTCCAGATCGTTGATATTGTTGAGAGAGAATATATACTGCGATACATGCAGAAGTGTAAATATGGTTACAAGTGGCCAGCGAGGGAAGATTCATCACAGGAACCTGAGGAACATATTGTTCAAAGACTCGCTAAACCAAATACGACTGAAAAAAACAACAAGACATTCTTTCACTTTAAATTTGATAATTAAATGTTTTCATTCATTTGACTTACTATGTTTACTGGTAACACAGTGTCACAATTGCTTGAATAGTCCATAATTGTTCATTATTATTAATGGGTGTAGTAGTAAAAAATGTGGTAACACCTAAATATATCCTTTCAACATTATTCTATCATTCAAGTTAGTTCTTTTTGTTGGCGTTTCTTATTGTTGTCCTTGGTTTTTGATGGCCCTTTTGTGTTTGCAGCTCCAATACACAAGTGAATGTGTACCATTCAATATGTGTTATGTTTGGTACTATTGCCTCAAGTGCAAAAGCTCAAACATTTGAGCCTAGGTTGGAAAATAAAATTAGTATTTGCCACACGTGAACTATCATGGTAAAAAACTTGATAATGTCGATCTAGTATAAAGGTGGTATTTTGTTTATTTGCTTTCATCCATCCTTCATTGCCACTATACCCATTGTTTTTTGCTGAGGTCTCAAGCTAATATGGTAAACATGTTGATTGATTCGGCAAGCTTATTTTTCTATTATATTCACATACACTTAACATTTCATGGGCAAAAATCAATACCTGGTCATCTTTTTTTTCTCTGTTTGTGCTAAAAACCGCATGATGGGTATTGTACTTTGTTTGTATACCACATTTGGCAATAGAAAATATCTCAACACTAAGTATAGTTCAAATATAACAATGAAAATACTAAAAAAAGGTAACAGACGTTGTGTTTTGACATCACGTCTGTTATATTGCCAAACGTAACATAGGTTACTATTTTGTATGAAATAGTTGGGTTTCTGCAGACTTTTCTTTAGCTTATATTAAACATTTTACAGAAACATTTCTTAACTTTTCAGATTCACTTATTTCATCAGTTAATCAACAGTAATTCTCATTATAAGTATAACAATGTAGATGAAGTATGACCACACTACCAGCACAATGTCAACAGATAAAAGTAGACGTCTATGGTTGAAAAATATTAACAAAAATGCACAATAAATGTTTCATTTATGTTGGAAATTGCTAGTCATCATCATTTGATAGAGATTTATTCTTCTGATTTGAATAGAAACTGAATATTGATCGGTCAAGTAACGTGCGTTACCTTTTAACCACTATAATGAAAATGCTGTTTTAATGCCCCAAAACGGTATAAGTTATGTTCCTAACAACGTAGTTTAATTATTTATATATTAATCTTACAGGCTGCACAAAAAAAATAAAGATATGCTACGCTTTAAAATTTGGACATCTTTCACAATAGATATACACTGTACTGTGGAATGTCTCATATATATTGTAGTGTACTAAGTATACGGAAAGGAAACGAGCGCTGTACGGAGATTGGGAACTCACTAGTTTATTTACAAAAAATTAGGGGGGCAAAAATACGTCAGTAGATACAGAGCAATAATTTCTCGAAACACTGTACAATTCTTATTCTGTCTATTTCATCGGAATATAACGGTATGTTAAGTGATCGTAAGCGAGTGGTATTGATTGCAAGCAATATTTCATAACTATAATTCTAGTTAAATTTCCCGCGGTTTTAACTAGACTAGAAGAGTTCCGAATGAAATGTATTGACAGAAAATCGAAAATCAGAAAAAGGTCGCCAAACAACAATGGAACATTTTCTTACAATGAAATGAATTATAATGAAATTTGACAATTCAAAAGTGAATTCACACGGAGAATATGGCGACCGAAGTCCGCTGTAATGGCGAAAAACCGAAATCAAGAGATGGTAAGGTTTTTTCAAGATGTTTTTGTGTAACCGGATGACTCATGTCGCATAAAAAAGGGGTTCTGAGTTGACAAAAGAATGACTGTTCTTGTCACACTTATTGACATCTTGTAAAATAAATGTTCATATAATAATAACATTTTGCATTTGGTAATAGACGCCTGTTTATTAGCGAAGAAATTACATATATATATGTTTTCAGTTTTAGTTCAGCCGAACAGCTGAACAGTGCAGGCCTCTATTTACAAATGTAGGTTGCCAAGCCTTTCAGACAAGTGCACATGTAGTGTCATCATCATTCATATGATAACCTAAACTTTAGACTATCCTGGCCTGAAACTAAAAGATCCTAATTCCAAATGTTTTACTGCTGTCAAATATATCCTTGTGTTTTTGCAATTGGCTTTGGTTAATTGTGTGTGTTGATTTGCCCTCTAGGCTCTATTTATGTTAGAAGATGGTCCCTTTCCGAACCTCTCAAGTAATTTAATAAAAGTACATTTGTACATGTTTTTTTGAACATTTCCTAGCAGTCACTCTCAAAGATCAAGTCATCATGTGTTTCAAAGGACCACAGAGTTGCATCATTTATTGGGGGTCTCATTGGGGGGGGGGTTCTGATCCCGGATCCCGCTTACTGTTTTGTCAGATTCCCGTTTCCCGCTTACGCTATGTACGTAAGCAATTCTCATTTTTTTGTCATTTCCCGGGTTCCGTTAGACCTCATTTCCCAATTTCAAGACATAATAATTTGACTTTCACGTGTCACACTTACAAGAAATCGGCAATCCTGCGTCACGCTTAGACCTCATTTCCCGTTTTCAAGACACAATAATTTGACTTTCACGTGTCACACTTACAAGAAATCGGCAATCCTGTGTCACGCTTAGACCCCAATGAGACTCACTTTATCAGGATTGGTAAATTGGCCTAAATTTAATTGTTTCTGGGGGACTATTTTCCATATTTGGGGACCACCTCAGACTTTTTCTACACTGCTTGGTCAAATTATTTGAAAAAAAACCCCTGCTTTCTTGTGCTGTAACATAATATTATATTGATATCTTAAATTTAAAAATGTAAAAAAATAGTGCCATTAAATCATACATTGTACATGTAGGTTGGCAACCAATTTTCAATACTAATATAAAATGAGAAGTGAGGGGGGGGGGGGATAGGGTCGGAGGGGGTCTGATCTGAAATCTAGGGCTTCAAAACATGAGATCCTGAGGTTCCAACTTTAAAGAAATTTAAATTCCGACATTCCAGAAATTGAAAAAAGAATTTCTAGATCCTGAAAGGATTAATCCCTAAATCCCAAGTTTAAAAACACCTGATCCTGATGTCCCGAAAAAGGTTCTGCCCCCCTTTAAAATGAGGCTTTAATGTTATTTGCCACCAATTGAATTGAACCAATTATTACATCATGTCACAGAAAAAGAATGTTAAATGGTCTATTATAGTGTCATACAATATCTGCCCTTTGATACAATACATGAACATGATTTGATATTTTTTATCATTGTGAAATTTTCAACTAAAAAGGCTTACAATTTAGTAAAATATCTTTCATTTCCATTTACATTATTCAATGTGAGGGGAGATAATCACTTAATGAATTGCAAAATATCAATATCTTTTCTTTGAACTCAATCTATCCTACATGTTTATGGTTACAGGTACATGTAGATACATGTATATAAATTGTACAAGTAAATAAATTGTAATTTTTAACAATATTAGTTATTACAGTAATAACTTTGAGAACCATCAGGGGCGGATCCAGCCATTTTAAAAATGGGGGGTTCCCAACCCAGGATAAAGGGGGGGGGTCCAGCTATATGTCCCCTTTAAAATGCATTGATCGGCCAAAAAAAGGGAGGGTTCCATTCTCAATTTTATTATGATTCTCCTTTGGACAGCCCCAATATATAATTAAATTTGTATATCTGATGGGATACATATCAGCTAATTACTTTTAATTATTTAATATACAATGTATATATTATAAGATTGATTTTACAAGCACCTAAGCCAATATAATCATCCTCACTGTTGTGTTTACATATAAAATAAACCAACTTATTATGTTTATTTCCTTTGAAAAGATATTGATCTTGTAGTATTTATTTACATAAGAGAGGGTTTGTAAATACTTAAGATGTGGTAATAATACTGTGTACATGTGAAGAGAAAACAGGTGCATGCTAAATGCTTGAAGTCAACTTAATTCCAAAATTTGAAAAGGTATTACATTTAACATGTTTAAATATATATATATATAAAGAGGGAATTTGAAATATTTTTAATCATAAACATGCAAGAGTTCATCTCTCTGTCCAGTTTTTGAACCTGGTCAGGTAAATTTGTTCTTTGCTTTTGAAAAGTTGCTGATAAAAGAGAACAAACTTGATTTTCTCGCTGCATTGTAGATACTTTGGCTGTTCTCTTCTCTTTGGTCAGGTTGTTGTCTCTTTCACACATTCCCCATTTCCATTCTCAATTTTATACTTATTTTTGTAGTAGGGTCTAAGGCATGAAAAATTAAAATAAATAAGGCCACACATTAAAAAATATTTCTCAGATGTTTCCTACCATGATGCCTCGTACAGTTTAGTATATAGAGAGGGATTTTTTTCTTGGCCAAAATTGGACTTTAGACGAGACATAAAAAGTAAAATCACAAAAATACCGAACTCTAAGGAAAATTCAAATTGAAAAGTCCCTAATTATCAAATGGCAAAATTAAAAGCTCAAACACATCAAACCAATGGATAACAACTGTCATATTACATTTTGTATTAATTACAGACTTTGTACTGGGATTTTATTATGTAGAAAATGAGAATGAAACCTGGTTTTATAGCTAGCTAAACATCTCACTAATGTGTGACAGTCGCATCAAATTAAATGGATTTAGCTAGACAAGTAGGTCTTTTTTTGAGTTTTTCCCTTATTAAGATGACTTTACCAGAAGATTACAGTCGGTAATTAAGTGAGATAAAATTGAGAATGGAAATAGGGAATGTGTCAAAAAGACATCAACCCGACCAAAGAGCAGACAACAGCAGAAGGCCACCAATGAGTCTTCAATGCAGCAAGAAAATTCTGCACCCAGATGTCCTTCAGCTGGCCCCTAAATAAAAATGTGTACTATTACTATAGTTCAGTGATGATGGATGTCATACTAAACTCTAAAATATATATAAAAGAAACTTAAATTAAAAATTCGTACAAGACTATCAAAGGCGGCAGGTTAAACAAGTTTTTTGAGATCTCAACCCTCCACCTATACCTCTAGCCAATGTAGAAAAAAACAAATGTGCAACAATATGCACAGTAAAACTCAGTTTGAAAGTTTAAGACCATACTTTACAATAGTTAAAGCAAGCTAGGATCAATTAGAGGATATTTGATGTTTTAATTCAGTGAGTTATCATGGTTATATGAATGATTTAATTCTGGTCTGTATCTCAGATCATCTTCTATATTGCTTCCTCAAATCAATAAAAATGTTTCAAAGATGATTTATTACACTGATTCTAGTACATTATATATATGTTTTAATTAGTATAAAACTTGATGGGTATATATTGTAAACATCGCAGATCAAAGATTTGGAAATGAAACAGAATTGGGTAATGATGAAACAGGGATGATTGTTTACATATTTGAGTGTGGGCAGAAAAAATTATTGTTGATTGACAATTCATTTTCGTCTTTTCCTATGCATGTTTAATTTTGTTTCCTGCATATTGAGTTGCAGAATACTCATTTTCATTGTGTCTTTTGTACAGTTATTTATTTAGATCTTACCAGTCCAGTATATTTATTTTCAATATCCAAATCCCCACCCCCTCAAAAAATAATATACAAGAAAACAATAAAACCAAGTTGCATCCTCAAACAGCTGGGACAGTTAAAAACGTTCTAATTGTCTCATAAACCAGGATCTTTCTTTCACATTTATACATTCATATACCATGAATGTGAAGCCAAGTAGCTGAAGTGGGCAATATTAACGTGAGTAAAAATCCATTACGCAAATAAAAAAGGACTTCTCATGGAATAAGAGAAAAAAGACAAGAGACAATGCAACCATCCATTAAACAATTGAGCAGACCAAAACAAGGAGTATAATAAATTCCAATGCTCTAGAAGCTTAAGGAGCACATGTTGTGCAGTAAATGTATTGTACTCCACTTATTGGTGGTGACAGTTTAAATCAGGTGAAAACACATCACCACAATAGTTCCAGCTTGAATTTCAGGGCAGAAGGGTGCTGGTTTGCTTTTGAGGGCATGCAGAAGGGTGCTGGTTTGCTTTTGAGGGCAGAAGGGTGCTGGTTTGCTTTTGAGGGCATGCAGAAGGGTGCTGGTTTGCTTTTGAGGGCAGAAGGGTGCTGGTTTGCTTTTGAGGGCAGAAGGGTGCTGGTTTGCTTTTGAGGGAAGGGTGCTGGTTTGCTTTTGAGGGCAGAAGGGTGCTGGTTTGCTTTTGAGGGCAGAAGGTGGCTGGTTTGCTTTTGAGGGCAGAAGGGTGCTGGTTTGCTTTTGAGGGCATGCAGAAGGGTGCTGGTTTGCTTTTGAGGGCAGAAGGGTGCTGGTTTGCTTTTGAGGGCAGAAGGGTGCTGGTTTGCTTTTGAGGGCAGAAGGGGGCTGGTTTGCTTTTGAGGGCAGAAGTGTGCTGGTTTGCTTTTGAGGGAAGAAGGGTGCTGGTTTGCTTTTGAGGGCATGCAGAAGGGTGCTGGTTTGCTTTTAAGGGCAGAAGGGTTAGGGGCATTAGGGCACCAAGAGTGAGTCTTTCTATTCTTGGCAGACAGGAACACTGCATATTTAGTAATTTAATGCTTTAATATCACCAAATTACATCTAATTTGAATAAAATCATAATTAGATAGCCAAGTTGAACAACATGAGCAATTATTGGTACATTACAATTTAGTAATCTAAAAGTTTGAATTGAAAACAAAGTGAAAAACACAACAAATTACTTTGCCACCAATTATTGAATGAAATGAAGAAATTTACGATTCACAAACAAACAACAAATCATTTTGAAATGAAAACAGATCTAGACTCATAACTAAATGATTGCATTGGCTTCTATAATCTTTGCTGTGTTGATTGTAATAAATGTTTTTTAAGGAGAACTTGTCAGTTCAACTTCACAGAATTAGATAAAAGATGCTTCACTTATCTGAAACAGTAAATCAGAAATATTTATTAAATTGCCTATTAAAACAGATTGATGGCTTTTGTGTTTTTCTCTCCCTTTCAAGCTTGGAATTTTGAAGCTAAATGGATATATATTTAGAAATTAAGAAAAGTTAACTTTTAGATTTGAGTTTTGATTTTAATGCTTTTAAGCTGTTGGTATATGAGCACCTGCTTAATTAGCATTCATTATTACAAAATCCTGGGCTTTGATTAGGGAGCTACCATTTGATTTTTAGGGTGCCAAGATTAAATTTGAAAAGGCAGTACAGGAGTTTTGAGTACATATATATACAGGTGAAAACACAATCACAAATGTGCAGTGGCGGATCCAGAACTTTTCCTAAGGGGGGGGGCCCGCTGACTGACCTAAGGGGGGGCCCGCTCCAGTCATGCTTCAATGATTCCCTTTATAATCAACCAAATTTTTCCCACGAAAGGGCCCCCCCGCCCCCCCCCCCCCTTGATTCCGCATATGACATGTGCATCAGACTATTTGTCAGTGTTTTATCTCAGAAGTACAACCTGGATAATTCTTGTTTGAGATCTTATACAATTTGAATAATTATATTGTTTACTGATTTTCTTGCTGCATTAAAGCTCCTCTTTTCTGCATGCTCTTTGATCTGGTTGTTTTCTCTTTGACACATCCTCGTTTCCCTCCTCTTTTCTAAGTTCTTATATATCCATGATTTCATCTAGAGTTTAACTGTATACTATGTACATGTATACATGTATACTATCACATTGACAATTTGTATGATATAATTTAAACATTTCATACATAGGCTAAATTATAATATTGATTCAAGTCACTCTCTTTGACTCATTCTTACATTTCAATTCTCTATTCTATGTTCAAATATCATCTTGATATTGACTGTATGACTCTTGCATTGATGATTAAACAGGCGCGGATCAAGAGGGGGGGTTCCGGGGATTGGAATCCCCCCTTTTTTTTGGACGATCAATGCATTTGAATGGGGACATTTAGTTGGAACCCCCCCCTTTGTCCTGGGTTAGGAACCCCCCCTTTTTAAAATGTCTGGATCCGCCCCTGTTAAAGCATTATGTTCTATGATATAAACATTTTATACATAGGCAATTAAAATTGATTTCTTTCGCTGATTTCAGTGTAGGTTGTAAACTAGTCAAATGATTTACATGTAGATTACAAAATTAGATTATTGATCTTTTATAATTAGTTTGTAACAGGATATAGTAGTCTATATAGTACATACATATACATGTAGGTAAAGAAAATTAGTGCATTTTGATTGTAGTTACAACATGTACCCCTGTGAGATGATAATGAATAATTCATGAATATGCATGAACATTTCATGAACTGTTCATGAACAGATTTCATGAACAGTTCATCATATCTTCATGAACATTTGATGAGCAATTCATGAACTGAAAATCGACAGTAATGTTCATGAACTTTAATGTTCATGAACAATTCATGAACAAGAAAGGTTCATGAGCATTTAAATGTTCATGAACAACAATGATCATGAACCCTTTCTTGTTCATGAATTGTTCATGAACTTTGTTCATAAATTGTTCATGAACATTGAAGTTCATGAACACTTAAATGTTCATGAACCTTCCTTGTTCATGAATTGTTCCAGTAGATTCCACTGGAATTATCACTGGTAAATCCACAAACTGATTAACTAATATAAAAATTATGTGTGATATATAAACTTCTCTTCCTTTCTGTAATTCAAAACTTGCTGTCTCTGTATTTCCAACAATAATTGCTGAATAAAGGTATTAAAATGGAGTCTGCATAAAATCTTTTTCATATCATTGCTGGCAGCTCATATTTAATCCCCTAAAAGTACAAAAATATCCACAAAGAATCAATTGTTCAAGAGGTAATGATTGTATGAAGCAATACATTCAATAGAAACAGCATTATGCATCTTAAATTGCATTGGAAGTTTAAGTTAAACTCAAATTTAGTACCCCCCCCCCCCCCCCCCCCCTCTTTAACCCTTGAAGATGAAACTGGCGACTTAAATTATTATTAACGTTTCACCAAGTTAATTTACGATGAATATTATTCACACAATTTAATTTCTACATATCAGATTATCATATATACCCATGTACCATTTACATGTCAGATTACGATATGTCTGTTATGAATGTGACAACAATATATCAATTTATCATTCTTCATTAATTTATTGTCTGCCTAAACTTTCTGATGTTTTGCTCAGATTAAAATCCTAAATGTTTTATATTGCCTCAACAAATTGTATTTCATAATCATTATATGTTAAATCAAATACTTATCTGAAAACATCTGCGTTTGGATTCTCCATTTTTGTTATCCAGCGTAATCATATGACGTCATATTTGCAAGTGCGTTTAAGTCAAGGTGTCAATCTCGTCCCATATAATATCGGCCCGAAGTTGATTCGTCCCTGTTATGGTATTTCAGTGAACTTCTCAAAATCGGTCGACCGTTGGACTACGGAAACAGCCGATTTGCGGGGTTTGCCGGTTTGTAGAAATTTAAAATCACAAGAGTTACTTCCCCTTAATATGGGTGTTTGAGAATGTTTTGAAAATGTATTTCACTTTCATTAAAATATACGTTTTCCTTTTAAAATTTTAGTTTTGTATATAATATCTATCTTAAAATACAGCTACAACTTCTATTTCATCTTATTTTATTTTTTTATTTTGCAGGAATAAAAAAATAAAAACACCATACATTTATGATATTTCACGAATAATTAGGTAAAATGTTCTACTCTGATCGGTCGAAACGGTACCTTTTATACTCATTTATACGTGTGATGTAAGTTATAAATGTTACACCTAGTGATTCATCAAAACTTCATGAACATTCATAATTATTTTTAATGAACATTTCATGAATTTTTATGAGCAGCTAGTCATTCATCAAAACTTCATGAACATTCATAAATACTTTTAATGAACATTTCATGAATTTTTATGAGCAGCTAGTGATTCATCAAAACTTCATGAACATTCATAAAAACTTTTAATGAACAGTTCATGAATTAAATTCATGAACCTTCATTTATGAATTATTTATGAATTTTCATGTACCATTCATGAACATTCAGGAACCATTCATGATAGTTCATGAAGTCATGAATTTCTTCTCGCCGGGGAACATTTGTACATGTTTATTTTTAGCATGTACATATATGGTGTATACATGTATATGCATATTGTATATGTTTTCTGACATATTGTATATGTTTTCTGACATATTGTATATGTTTTCTAACATATTGTATATATATATATAAATATATATGAAGTTGATGTTTTATTTTATTCCAATTGAGGGCCCAACAGGACATATATATGACATTAAACATAATTAAAAATTAAAACATGATTAATCAATTAAATAAGTTATAATATATTTCTTTAAAGCTCTTAAATATATATTTTCACAGCTTAAAAGATATTAAAATTGTCACAATGCACAAGGGTATAGATGGGGTTACCTTCTTTTTTGTATTTTTAATTTAAAATGGCCATTTATTTTCTCTATTCTTTAATTGTTTTGCTTAATTTTCTGTATTCCTTATAATTTAGAACCCTATAAATTTCTCTTATTTATTATTTGGCCATTTTTTCTTTATAATTCATAGACATGATAGACAGATCCAGGGGTGGGCTTTGGGCGACCCTCCACCTTTTCTGGGAAAAATTGGGTTGATTATAATAGGGAATCTCTGAAGCATGACTGGAGCGGCCCCCCTTCGGTCAGTCAGCTGCCCCCCCACTTATGAAAAGTTCTGGATCTGCCACTGTAATTGATTCTTTAGATTTTATGGTTTTAAGCTTTATTCTTCACTCTGTGTGTACATTAATTATTTTCTTTTCTGTAAACCTTAACCAGACCCTCATGTAATTGTATTATACCCCTGTATGGTATTAAGGGTGTTCCTTACTCTGTTTCAAAATGTCAAGTGTTTTAAAAGACTGTTATATATTGATATAGTATGTGAATAAAAGGAATTAAAATTGCAGAAAAAAATCAGGGGTTCGTGTGCTTGTTTTGGAGATACAATGAAGCCTAATTATATTGCAAAATTGTTGGGAAATGATTCTCTCTAGATTTTTCATATAACATTTTGCCACCTTTTTCCTTTCAAAAACATTGAAAAAATAACCAGGAAAAGTAGGGGTTAGCGGGCAAAATTATCAAAGCATATTATATGGATAAAATCAGAGGATTCCGAAAAATCTGGAATACATTCAAAAACAAGAGAATTTAAGTTTAAGCATCCTTAAGTGGGAAAGATTAGATCATGTAAGCTATACTGCAGATTACTACTACAGTGACATTTGATTGACCGACTAGCAGCTGAGTGACAAACATCAATAAATTCACTTTGTAATATATTCATAGGTTTGAAATAGCAACAAGTCATTAGAGCAACAGACTAATAGCTAGGACAGTGTAAAAGATAATTACAAAATTGATTTTCCAGTATTATACAATTATAATCAGTGGCTGATTTGGGGATTGAGGGATGCCTCACCTCTTTGATCAGATTTTTTTTTTGGCGTGTATACATGTATATGTATATATAGTTCAAAATTCTTTTCTTTTTCATTTTGTGTTTTAAAATTCTGCACCCTGTTCATAAATTCTGGATTTACCCCTTGTCAAAATTCAATAATGTCATCAAATTTTCATCTGATTTTGTTATCTGTTTATGTTGTTTAAAAAGTTAACCATGTCTGATGATGTCTCATTAGAATATTTTTATGCTCCATTTATGGGCATAATTATGTTTTCTGGTTTATGCGTTCATTCCTCCGTCGCGCTTCAGGTTAAAGTTTTTTGTCGAGGTAGTTTTTGATGAATTGAAGTCCGATCAACTTGAAACTTATTAATATACATGTTTCCTATGATATGATCTTTCTAATTTTAATGCCAAATTAGAGATTTTATCCCATTTTCATGGTCCACTAAAGATAGAAAATGATAATGCTGTGTTGGGCATCCCTGTACTGGGGACACATTCTTGTTTATAGATAAAAAGATAAAAGTTTGTCTCAAACTATATGCTCAAGTTTATGTTGTTCAAAAAGATGACCATGTCTGATGTTGTCACATAAAATCTTTTTTTTGCAAATAATTGGAAAAAAAGATGTTCACATGACGTTTAACTTATGCTATGATGGAATTCATTTCTTAATTTACAAGGTACATGCAGGTACACATTAAGGAAATAACAACTCTTTAGACAAAATTAATTTTAAATGGACAGACACACCACTTGCATAGGTGGGAAAAATTTGGTTGATTATATAGGGAATCACTGAAGCATGACTGGAGCGGGCCCCCCCTTAGGTCAGTCATAGGACCCCCCCTTAGGGAAAGTTCTGGATCCGCCACTGACTTGTTCTTGAGTATGATGCATCATTGAATTGACAATAAAGAATTTCTTTAGACCAAGAAGATTAAAGACAAAATTATAATCTTTAACATCTGATCTTTGAAATAATGTCAATTTCGTGTTTCACCATGATTAATATCTACATTTATAGATGTCCAATACACATCCTACATTAAAGAGGACTGTATCTCTGATTAATCTATTTATCTTAGGAAACCAGATAATGGCTATCCATGTAATTTATCATCAATACAAAATTACAAAGTAAATGAAAAATCTTTTGTAGTGTTTGAAATTATTCATCTAATTTTATCTATCTTGATAGTAGGAGTCTGGTAAAACAAGAAAACAATTAATCAATAGGAAATACACTGTGTTTAAAAAGACCTTTGAGTCTTTACTGGCAGATGATTCGAATGTCTGATCATAAATTAGGCCATGTTAACTTGTGTACTGCAAGCCGACCACTTGATTACATATTTAAGTCGAGATTATTTCTTAAAAGTGTACGTAATTTTAAAAGAATATGTTTTACTGTTTTTTTCAGCATTCATTAAACATAATAGATATAGGAAGATGTGGCATGAGTGCCAATGAAACAACTCTCCATCCACGTCACAATTTATGAAAGTAAACCATTATATGTCAAGGTACAGTCTTCAAGGCAGAACATTTACAGGCTCACACCTTAAACAGCAAGATATAAAGGGCCCCAAAACTTACTAGTAAAAAACCATTCAAACGGGAAAACCTGAACGGTCTAATCTATATATAAAAACATAAATATAAATATAAATAAGAACATGTAATTTCTATAGCTTGGCCTAAATTATAACTTGTAAGAAAGAATAAAAGCATGATTCTATTTCATAACTTGCTAATTATAATGAAAATTGGCATGTGGCTTTGAATATTTTCACATGTGATGTAAGAGTCATGTTGTTCTGAGAAACATCAGAAGCTCCTTTAATTTGACGTTAAATGTCTGTTATTAGACAAGTATGTGTGTAATGATGAAAACAGAGGTAGCGATGAATAAAGGCATGATTATTTTTGAAAAATTAATAAGTTGGTGAATAACAGCAGGATTTTTTGGAGTTTGAAATAAGACTAATTAAAGGCAAGATTTTTTATTCAATAAAATTGTGAACATCTTGGTGTAATGTTCTGTTTGATTGTAATTAAAAAAGTAAAACAAGATTTTTTATTGAAATTTTTGAGCTTCAATTTTCAATATCTTTTTAGAGTAAATTAAATTTCTAAAAATAAAAAGGATGTTTATATATTTTAACAAGGTATACGATTATTTGACAGGTAGGTGAAAACAATTTTTCAAAAATATCATTCATGCTTTTCTCTATATTCAGAGTTCACAAATGGCTAATTAAATTTGATTCATCGCATAGAAACACAAATATCAGGAACACAAAAGCTGTCAGATAGAAAGCCAGCATGCCTCTTAGGCATAAAATGTAAATTGCTTTAAAATGCTTATTATAGCCGAGTTTGACAAATTGAAACCAGCAAATCATTCAGGAAAGTTGCCAAAGTACAGAATCTAGATTTCAGGAATCCATCTCTTAGGCCCAGAACACAGTTATTTCGTAGTGCATTTCTTTTAGGCAATAAATTCAAAATTAAAAAAATCGCACCTGCTCTTTCTCGAAAAGATTTTTACAGTGTAGTGAACTACCAGTGAGACAAATAATATCAAAATTATAGAAACTTCTACCAGCTCTAACTCAAAATATTGACAATTCTGTGTTAAGGTGGTGTAAAATTCAGTTTGACAGCTGCAGACGTGATAAAATTTGACCTTTTTGAACTGGACCAAATCACTACTTAACATAAAGATTCAGCACCCAAATTTTTTTAACATGTAATTACATCCCCCTACTTAATGTTTCATGCATTTAATATCAAGAAATAAATTGGGAAAGTGTTTCAAATAAAACATGCAAGTCATACACTGTTTACACTAGGGACTATATTTGTAGACAATGAAAATCAAAGGACGATAACTGTGTCCTTGGACCATGAAACTTTAAATTAAACTGGAATATGTATACATTTACAAAAATATTATGTATTAAAAAAAGGTTTTTAAGTACATTGAAACTTTTCTGATAGGAACCCCTCAGAAAGCTTTGGCTGATCTAGGAGGTGGGGTTGAGCTGTTGGGGTTTGAACTGCCCCTTTTTTAGCTCGCCTGGCCAGAAGGGCCAAGTGAACTTTTCTCATCACTTGGTGTCCGTCGTCGTCTGTCCTCGTCTGCATTTCTTTTTACATTTTGAACTACTTCTAGAAAACCACTAAATGGAATGAAACCAAACAAGGCATGAATGTTCCTTATGAGGTGTTGACCAAGTGTTGTTACTTTGTATTCGATCCATCATCCAAGATGGCCACCAGCAGGGGACTTAGTTTAACATAGGACCCAATGGGATTAACATACAAAAGTCTTCTTTTAGAGAACCACTGAATGGAATGAAACCAAACATAGCATGAATGTTCCTTATGAGGTGCTGACCAAGTTTTGTTACTTTGTAGCGGATCCAACATCCAAGATGGGCGCCAGTTGGGTGACTTAGTTTAACATTATACTAAGGACCCTATGGGAAATGCATACAAAAGTCTTCTTCTAGAGAACCACTGAATTGAATGAAATCAAACATAGCATAAATGTTCCTTTCCTTAAATGAGGTGCTGGCCAAGTGTTGTTACTTTGTAGCCAAATTTTACCTTTTTTCATATGATTTCAAAAACCCAAGTAGTGTCAGGTGAGCGATACAGGCTCTTGAGAGCCTTTAGTTTTTTTTTAATTATTTGAATGTTTCATAGGGTTATAGGGGAAAATTTTGAAGCCCTTCATTTCAAAATGGCTGCATGGATCTGCCACTGGAGAGGGAACATGGCTTTGGAATTTGCAATTTATGTGTTATATTTGAAAGAAAGCAAAGATAATCTAGGACAGTTAAGTTACTTGACATTTATTGACCTAATTAGAGATAATAGGCTCTAGGATCGAACCAATGTTCCAGAATATCTTTTAGCAGAATCTATCAACATTAGATCAATTAGAATTATTGCATAATATGTCACTATTTGCATGTAATAATTGTCAAGAACATTTAATTTGGTCAAACAACAATCAATCAGTAAACATATAAACTCATCATAGATACCAGGACTATAAATTTTGTATATATGCCAGACGTGTGTTTCGTCTACAAAAGACCCATCATGCAGTGAAGCTCGAATCCAAAAAAGTTAAAAAGGCCAAAGTTCCAAGTTGAAGAGCATTGAGGACCAAAATTCCTAAAAGTTTTGCCAAATACAGCTAAGGTAATCTATGCCTGAGGTAGAAAAGCCTTAGTATTTCAAAAAATTCAAAATTTTGTAAACAGTTAGTTTATAAATATAACCATATCAATGATAATTCATGTCAGCACAAAAAGTGCTGACTTAACTGAGCTTGTGATACCCTTCGGGAAATAAATCTCCACCAGTAGTGGCATCAACCCAGTGGTTGTATACACTGAGGCCATATAAAAGACAACCTCTTAACAATCAGACCTCACACATTGACATAATTAAATAACCATTGTGACATAGAGAATTTGATCAATCAACATGAAATTGCACCAATTTGAAAGACCTCAAGTTCAAAAGAGGTCTAGTAAGGTCTAATAAATAAATTTGGATTATATTTTATATTTTAGAATGTTGATATGCAAAAATATTCTGGTGGCACATAATTATTGCATCATTTTCTAAACTCTTTTAATTCATTTACAATGAGTAGTGGCGGATCCAGAACTTTTCCTAAGGGGGGGGCCCACTGACTGACCTAAGGGGGGCCGCTCCAGTCATGCTTCAATGATTCCCTATATAATCAACCAAATTTTTCCCACGAAAGGGGGGGCCCGGGCCCCCCAGCCCCCCCCCCCCCCTGCATCTGCCTATGATGAGTTGTATGACAACTACAACTGGGTACAACTTGGTATTCTGATTATGCATGAAAAGATTAGAATTTGAAAACAAAAAAGTTACAATTGATGAATCTGTTAGATTAGTACCTGTAAGTTTTCTTTCTACTTTCAGGAAAAAGACAAATCAGTAAGATTAAAAAGCTAAAGAAAAGATTATCAGCAAGCTTTGGAAGATTGTGTAAGTCTATATAGCTATATACCATAGTCAATGAGAAATGAAGAAAACCCCATCCGGATACTCAACCCTTTCCTCCATAATGACGCCTTTTGACGCCACCCCCTTTACTCCATAATGACGCCGTTTGACGTCTGTGTAGTACCTCAGTTGAAATGCTCAGACTTAAAAAAAAATTGTATCCAATATGAAAAGGAGATTCATGAGAATATAATTGGACTTGAATTTCATTGATGAAATGTTTGTTTTCACAATGCATTAACACTTTAAACCTGATGATTTTTTTTTACTGAGAAAAATCCTATGCGAATCAAAGTAATTTTTTTTGTTAAAAAAAAAAAATCTATGGAGGAAAGGTGCATTAGATTTTAATTCTTTATAATTTAAAATGTTGATGCTGCATAATTTAAATGTTGAATTGCCATGGCGGTCGAGTTACATCAAACTTTCTGGTCAGGCCGGGTATTATGAAATCACAGAAAATTCAAGAACAAAATAATCCAGTAATCTGTAGTATTGTTGTCAAGAAATACACAAGTAAATTCACTAATCTATTTATTAAAATTCCATTCCGGACACTATTTACATAACATACAGTTTACAAAAATGTATAATTGAAATATTCATTAGCAAATTACTTTCACACGGTATAAAATCGGCAACAGCGTCTAATACTGTACACACACAAAAACCCACGCATAGCGTCCAATTCTATGCGGACAAAACCACGCAACAGTGTCCAATACTGTGCGGACAAAACCACGCTTCAGTGTCCAATACTGAGCGGAACCACGCAACAGTCTCCAATACTGTGCGGACAAAACCACGCATCAGCGTCCAATCCTGAGCGGAACCACGCAACAGTCTCCAATACTGTGCGGACAAAACCACGCATCAGCGTCCAATACTGAGCGGAACCACGCAACAGTGTCCAATACTGTGCGGACAAAACCACGCATCAGCGTCCAATACTGAGCGGAACCACGCAACAGTGTCCAATACTGTGCGGACAAAAAGAATATAAGAAATAATAATAATTCCAAAGCTATCAGTAATTTGCTAAGATATATCTAAAAATGTTATGAGCTGAATAACAAAAATCTGAACCTTATATACACATCATCTCCAAATATTCTCAAAATATTCTCCAACTGACCTAAATAATCTCCAAATATTCTCCAACTGACCTAAATAATCTCCAAATATTCTCCAACTCTTTGTTTACAAAAATAAAACATATAAATCAAATAAAAGTATTTACTATGTGACCTTGGAGAACATGCAATGTTAATCTCGTATAGCAGGATAGCCATTTGACTTAATGACTTTAACAGACTGATAATCAAAACGTTAATATGACAAAATTAATTACAGTGGACATAAAATAACACTTGTGCAGAATCATCAAGTTAAGTTCAAATTATAAATTTATAGTTAATTAAATCATCTTTAATATGAAATTTTATATGATATTTTCCTTATAATTTACATGGTTTTCTTCAAGTTACAAAGGAGTAGGGGCAATAAGGCCCTTATTTGGCCCAAAAATTACTGCATATTTAAAAGTTATCATACATATTTTAAAATTACTGAAAAGTATCTCAGGTAGAAGGTTTTCAGAAAAACAAAATAATTTTGGACATTAAACAAGTTACCATGGCAACAAATCATGCCTTAATTTGCATATTTTGTAAAATTTTGGGATTTTCCTTGTTTTTCATCAAATTTTTAAGTACATTTTCGATTGGAAAAGTATGTGCGCACCCAAGAAACAATTTTATATTTGGTGAGATTTTGTCAATAGTAATGATAACGCTTCGGTTAATTTATTTTGTTGTTTCTTGGCTGCGCACGATGTTTCCACAACAGAAATAATGATAGAAAACTGCATAAATTCTGAATTTTCATCGTTTTTGTGAAAACAGTATATATTATGACGTAATTGTGACGTCATCACATAAAAATCTTAATGTTTTTCATTTATATTTCTTGACCCTATGCATTTCTAGAGACTATGTTCCAATTTGAAAATGTTATCAAACATTTTATTTTCTTGGGCCAAAACCAGGCCTTAATGCCCCTACTCCTTTTTAGTTAAATCATATTAATTGGAAATTTAAATTATTATTTTATGATCAAATTAAATTTAAGAGAATATAAAATTTATTTAACATTAATACCTTTAAATTATATAATTCATTAATTTGAAATGCAAAATGCCAACAATAAAATAGTAAACTCATAATAGTGAAGATTGATATATTTATATATATATATATTAAATAAAAAAAATAACTGAACTTGAAGTAATTCCCACATGTCAGAGTTCAAAAATATGGATGCCAGCTGATTACTGTTATTGGTATTAATATTAACAATTAAACTCCGTTTGGTGAACCAACGCCTGTGAGTTAGCATTTCAATAGGGTCTCTAATATCAATAATGTTATTACAGTGTCTATATGAAATATTAATTATTTTTAGTGAAAATATTTTTGGAAAGTTTGTTAACTATTGTTGATTATAATTGATAATTCGCAAGACCTTTCCAATGGGACACATGGCCATTATAAGCTTAAACTCAACCAATTTTCTTGTCGGTAGGGGTCATAATATAATTTGGTGATGCAATATTTTCAGAATAATTGGCCTTTTCCGAATATAAAGAACTATGGGTAAACCAAAATGAAAAAAAACGTTATGCAATTGGGTGGATTTCTAATGTTTAGAATGTTTCAAACCAATCACAATGTTTTGGTGTATGTGTTTAGAAATATTACCCAGAATGCATTAGATTTTGAAACAGGAAATTGTTGATATAAGATGGAATTGGTACGAATGCCAATGATTTAACAATCCACCAAAGACTATTAGGCAGGTTTAATGCCAGGGCCCTCAATGCTCTTCAACTTTGTACTTCTTTGGCTTTATCAATTAATTTGATCTGAGCGTCACTGATGAGTTTTATGTAGACGAAACATGTGTCTGCGCATAAAATTATAAGCCTGGTACCTTTGATAACTAATTAAAATAAAGTGCCAGCAAGCAATTTTATATAAGTCACTATACCTGCATGAGTATGGTGGGAGTATTTTAAAAATATTTTTTTTCACCTTTCAGTTGATTGACATGAAGTTCTTTGAACTTTTGTTATCATTTGGCAGAAAATTTTGATGTTTTTTGAATATAATTTATTTGATTGGCATTACATAATTGATTTTGTATTGACTTACACTTTCAACTAAAATGCTTTGTTTAAAATAAACAAGATATCTGGTAGGAGAAATTGTGTATTGGTATTTAGAAAAAATGTAAATTTAAGTTTGAATGTAAAATCATTTCTGTATATTCGTTGGGGGTAAGCGACAATTTAATTTTTCAAAAATTCATAATAGCAAGGTGAAATTACATTGTGTGTGATCTAGGGACAGTGTTTCTTGGGAAGGTCCAAATTCATTAAATAGTAAATGTATTAGAGTTAATTACCCTTGGACAGATAAAAATATGTTCAGTGGTCAAAAAAAAAGGGGGGGGGGTATTCTCAAACTTGTTCTTTTATTATAATGTTGCTAATACTTCAAATACTTTCATGAATTAATAGAAAGTACTGTTAATTAAATTGAGGATTACATTTTTTATAACCAGTCTTTTTTGTTTGTAATAAATTCTGGTGAATATGCATTGATGTAGACAGAGGCGATTCAGGCATGGGTTGTCCAACTTAAAGAATATTTTGATAATTTACCTAAAACAAAAATGACCACCTTGCTCCGCTCAATGACAATTTAAGTTTGCGCACATGGGCGGGCATTTACCTAAAATCCTTGATTTTAACCATGTATGTATATACTTAAAAGAAACATTTGTAAATGATATTTATATAAATCTGATGTACTTTTAGACATTAGCCTCTTACCAAAATTAATTGAAGATTTAGAAGCATGTTAATAGGTTTAATATGTGTTGTTTTGTTCACAAATCCTCGTTCATTTTCTATGTTTAGACTCCAATTCTTTGGCAGTTTATATTTTAAGCACGTACATGCATTTAGCTGGCAGGTATAATTGCATTTTGCATGATTAATTGAGAAAATGGATGCTTTTTTACAGAACTTTGAGCAATTAATTAGATAGATATTGCAATTTAACCCATCGGACAAATTACATGTGAATAAATATTTGTGTTACTAAATGCACTTCATGCAGACAAAATGTGCATACATCATGCACTTTGACATGCAATATGCAGCATTTTTCAATTATTCTCTCATAATGTCTAGCCCATTGAGAATTTTAAGGTAGTTTCAATTTCAAATTATTCGCTGTTGCAGACATTTTTCCTTTGATTTTATTTCTGAGGAAATAATAAAAACTTGAATTCTTGAGAAATAATATTTATATTCATTTTCAAAATGTTTTTATGATTATGAAATATTAAAAATTTGTGTGTTAAAACAATTGAAAGGTTGAAGTTTGTTTTATTTAAAATGCAGACTCTCTTAATTCAATGAAATGAGCGAGTACAGGACTAAAAATAATATTCTTTTCTTTAACAGTTTGACTTAAACTAAATATATAAAACTTTTACACAATGCTTGATTAAGAAACAACCAAAATAAAAATTTGGTAGGTTTCACTTTCACCATTCTCAAGTTTTGCCCTTTTATATAAATTGAAAATTTACTGTGCCATATTTACAAGCTTGGTGGGTGTTATCTGGTAGTTTCTTTTATTTGTACCAGTTCCTGTCCAAATAGACAATCTTATATTTGAGTGACAATTATATTCTCCAGCTTTTAGATTCTCTCATAGCCTTGAGACATTGGGTGTTAACCCAATACAATAGTTTTATTGCACTTTCCACATGGGAATTCTAAACATCTCAATCTTTATAGGTATGACAGATTAGCTGCCAAAAAACACAGTTTCTTACAAGTGATTATTTTTCGGCAGTTGTGGTTACATTAGACTTGCAGGAAATCATTATTTCTCAATCATCTTAACAGCTGTATTATTTTCCCAAGGTGAAGGGCGTAATTAATAATGTAAACACACTGCTGTTTGTATTGTAAATATATATTGTTGGTGGGGATGACAGAAAAATTAAAAGGCTGGAAAAAAAGGGGGGGGGGGGGTAAAATAATGGTGAATCTGAATTTTTAAATGTCATTTTACATAATATGAATATAAAAAAGAAGATGTGGTATGATTCCCAATGAGACAACTCTCCACAAGAGACCAAAATGACACAGAAATTATTAACAACTTTTTTTATTTTTTTATTTAATTGAATTTTTAACAGTTTGAAGAAGTCTAATTTTGATCATTGAGTTTGTACAGAGCTATCTCTCTGTAGTGTTATGTACCACCTTAATGGATTCTTCTTGTTAAATTCCTTGACCAATATATTGAGCTGTAACAATTCTGGATTCTAATACCTATAAGTCGAGCCATAGTAATAAAGTAATATAATAATAGCCATACCTAGACACGAATATATCTTATGTAATATTAATACTTGTCTCATGTTAGTGGGCCATTAAGGCAGAGCAGTTGCCTTCCTTCCCATTACTTATTCAATGAATGTTTTAAAAGGAAAATAATGAGATTTTGATTGCCCACAATTTGGTAACTACTACTAGAAACATTAATTTTCGTGGGGTTAAAATTTCGTGGTTTTGTCTCTGTATAAGATTTTATGGGGATTTAGTTTCATGGTTTCCTTAAACTTAAGTGGTTTTATATGAAGGTTAAATTTCCATGGGGGTTTTAATTTCGTGGATATATAATCTTTCCACAAAATAAACAAAATTAAATCCTCCACGAAAATGTCTGCTTTTACAGTATTCCAAAATATTTTCCCACAAGCATATAACGTTGGACAAAACATTTGAATAATGTTGGAAAATTGAATTTAACATTCAATTTTTCAAGATCTTACTCATGTTTATAATGTTCAGACAGAACTTCAATTATACAACTAAAAATGAAAGATTTGGTTATTGAATCAGATTGCATTGATATTAAAGGACTTATTTAATTGAAGATTTAAGATAACTGGGACTAAGATCTGTTAAGTCAGATTTATATTAGAGGTAGATGTTGACTTACGTAACATTTGAACATTTAAGAATAGTCGACCTGACCAAGGTTCTGTGAATTGTATAATACACATGCAATACAATAAACAGAAACATTCTCAAGTTTATTTTCCTGTGTCACTTCTAAAATTGAAGAATCTCTTACTTCTAACTGAAGTATGAGGATCTTGATGGAGGTCTTTCAATTCTTTAAGTAACAGTTGGTACCAAACACCTTGAATAAAGTTTAAGTATGGCTTGTTTCATTTTAATAAAATTTTGACAAAATATAAATTTTACCCTTTGACAAAAATATAAAAATTTCCAAAACTTGAAACCACACACTTTATTGGAAATATTACATTAGATATCAAAGCATTCGTGAAACACTTAATTTTGATTATTGAGAAGCTGTAACATTTTTTATGCCCCATCTACGATAGTAGAGGGGCATTATGTTTTCTGGTCTGTGCGTCCGTCTACTGAACATAGAAAAGGATAGTGCAAGTTTCAGGTTAAAGTTTTTGGTCAAGGTAGTTTTTGATGAAGTTGAAGTCCAATCAACTTGAAACTTAGTACACATGTTCCCTGTGATATGATCTTTCTAATTTTATTGCCAAATTAGACTTTTGACCCCAATTTCACTGTCCACTGAACATAGAAAATGATTATGCGAGTGGGGCATCCGTGTACTATGGACACATTCTTGTTTTAGATATAGAATGTGATAAAAATGTTCTGCTGATTTTTAGAGAGTTATCTCCCTGTAGTGTTATGTACCCCCCTTAAGCTATTTTTCTCAGTATTCTTTATAAAATTTGCCCATAATATCTTTATTTATATTTTAACACCCCATTATTCTCATTTCTTAATTAGTTTGGCATTTTTTCTCCATTTTGTTGGGAAGGGGGGCATTATATATTCTGTGTTTTTGGCAATTTTTCTCTATTGCATTAATCCCCATCTCGACCATCATAAATTTAACGCAATTCTTCTTCAAACTGAAGTATATATATAATGGACAATTAATGACTTCTAGACGTTACATAACTACTTAGTAAGTTAAAAGATGTTTTATGTAAGTTATCTCTGTGAGTTATTGCTATTGATCTATCAACTGTCTTTGGCCTTGTTTAAATGACAGTGTACTTAGTTTGATTTGACCTTGAAAACACCCACTCTGTATTTAAATAAAGATTGAAATTTGTTGACATTTATTGAGATCAAATTGTTTAAAAAAAATTTTGACATCTATTTAGAACAAAATTTTATGAATGAATTTATCTAAGCAATTTGATTTCAAATACATTTCCTATATTCTTTGATGCCATTCACAAATATCTGACAATGCTGTATTTGAATATCATTCAGCATTCGTTAGTTTTATCATAGTCCGAGATTACTCTGACGTCCAACGGCTGTTTTGCAGTCCGAGATTACTCTGACGTCCAACGGCTGTTTTGCCAGACAAAACAGCCATTGGACGTCAGAGTAATCTCGGACTAGTTTTAACATAATACATGTAATAACTTAAGATGCTCTTCAACTTCATACTCTATAAAATATATACCGGTATATAAGAAATGAAAATATTTTTAGATTTTTTGATTCAAGACTTTTGTAGACCAGGCCCCCTGCTCTGCATAAAAAATATTAATCCTATGGCATCTATCATATTTGTCTATGAGGAGATTTTAATCCACTTTCAAAATTCTGGTAGCTGAAATTTCATTTGCTGATGTACATTAATAATTACTAGAACAGAAAGAAGAACACAGTGTTAAAATTAAGTCAGATCCTAAATATATTTAGAATTGCCATGTGCCATTGATCTTTAAACTGTCAAGCTAGTTATGAATAAAAAACATGTTTGATTAATAGATCTGCATGACCATGAAGACAAACCGTTTAATGTGATTTGCTAATGTTAAGAAAAAATTATAAACACATGTGTGATAAAAAGCCAACAGTAAAAAATCTGTTCACTTCAATTGCTGCTCTTTATCTGAAAGTCACAGTATCAAATTAAAAGGCCTTCAATGTGGAAAGTAAAATAAACAGGCTATTTTTTGAACTTTGAATTATTTTTAATTATGGAATTTGAATAATTTCTTGTGCTTGAAATTTTTCATAAATTCCATGCTATTTTTGTAATATAATGTTCTGTGCTGCGCACAACACTTTCTATTAAGAAGAAGACAGCACATTTTCAATACAATGTACTGTGCCGCGCACAACACTATCTATACAAAATACATTGTATGGAAAGTGTTATGCACCGCTCAAAACATTGTAATATTGAATAAACACGGAATATATAAACAAATTTCAAGCACAAGAAATTATGCAAATTCCATAATTCCAAGTTCTAATAATAGCCTGTTAATAGCAAAAATACCAGACTCTAAAGAAAATTCAAAAGGGAAAGTACGTTATCAAATGGCAAAATCAAACACATCAAATGAATGGATAAAAACTACCATATTCCTCACTTCAAGTATAAACATTTTTTTTATATAGAAAGTTGTGGATTAAAAAAGAGGGTGTGAATGGGGTTAACTGATTAAAGAATAATGCTCATAAACAATGAAGGATTAGAGAATAACGGGCGAGAAAATGAAGATTAGAATAAAAGGGGTTAATTTTTTGAAGATAAGAGAAAAAAGGGGTTAATTTTTTGAAGAATAGAGAAAAAAGGGGTGAAAATTAAATGTTTACAGAATAACAGACCTCCCCATCCAGACCCTCATAAAAACCTGGCTTTATAGCTACATGGTGGCCATACATTCTTATTGCTCTGGTTAGAATGAAATACTTTGCTAATTTGTGGATCGTACTTTATAATAATAGTGACGTTTCTGTGCAATAAACAACACATCCTCAGGGGTAATTCAGTAACCTACCAGTGAATTATGAATTATATATCTGGCAAAGTAATTTAACAAATACTGTTATAAATTGCTCAACAATCTTCCAACTTAAAAACCTATTAGAATTTAAACTATACTGATGGCATGACTGTGTGAAGAATAGTTATAATGATTGAATGTTAGTTCAATATAAGGTTGATTGTGTATACTGTCAAAGTAATTATTTGTTGTGCCTTAAACAGAAGTTCCTTGGAAACTTTGTTATAAACTATGCCATATTATGTATGATCAGTTACTGTTACGGAACAAATTATTCTCTAATCTTTAAAATAAAATCAAGACTGGAAATGGGAAATGTGTCAAAAAGACAAAATTGCGAACCAAAATCAGACAACAGTGGAAGGCCACCATTTTTTGGCTATTCAATGCAGTGAGAAAATCCTGCACCTGAACAGGCCCGTAGCCAGGAATTTCCAAGGGGGGTATTTGAACCCACGAACTCGACTTTAACAGCCACAATTCGAAGAGAATGTTGACTTTAACAGTGCTTATTTGTTTTCAAAGGGGGGGGGGGGGGTCGTCTGAACCCCCCTGGCTACGGGTATGCTGAAGGTGGTCCTCAGCTTAATCTGTAAGGTAACAAAAATACTGTAATATTTGTTCCATGCAGTGGAAATTTAATATGACAGAATAATTTGTCCATTTGGAACTTATTTTTGATAAAAGAACTACTATTTCGTGACAGTACTGATATATATATAGAGAAGTAGCTTATATAAAGACAACAACATCCTGAATTACTAGAAGGAAACGCTTTATTCTAGTCAACATGTTTTGCCACTTACCATAGTGTCTTCAGGACAATTTAATGACCTAGGAAACGTTATTAAATCTCTTGTATATATATATATATTGATTTAAAGAAAGACACGGATTATAGTTCAAAGTGTCTGCATTGTTATTTTTCATTGTTTTATATATGTAAACTGTATATTATGTATCATGTTTTAAGCCATTGGCCCATATGGGCGTAATGTACTTTTTAAATAAAGTATTATGCTAAAGTATAGTCCAAAATGATTGAGGTTCATATAGGGTTAGAAACGTTAACTTACTCGTGGAGGGTTTCAAAAGGTTAACAGCTGAGTTGAAGATGTAATATTACAATTATATGTTTGACAATGTTAAAATGAAAGTGAAAGTAAAAGTTGATAATGAATTGTCAGTATCTTAATTTTCTAAAAATGACAACATGGTTAGAGATTTATTTGGGATTTTCTGATTTTAATGATGTAAATATGACCAGTAGCAGATCCAGAGAGGGGAGGGGGGGGGGGGTTCACCCCCCACTTTTGGATGATAATCAATGCATTTAATAAATTGGGACATATTATATAGTTGGAACTCCCTTTCTTTTATCCTGGGTTGGGAAATCCCCTTTTAAATGGCTCAATCCTCCCCTGTACATGTACTTATATAGAAAGACTTGTAAGATAGAAATGTTATAAATGTTTAAACATTCTTAAGTTTAATTTATCACCAACAAGAACATTGCAATATAAACAATGTAATTACGATTGATCACACGATTACATAACTTCACAAGATTACAGACAGATCAGTCAAATGTTACTCTATCAAGTATTCATCAATGAAAAGTACATCGAATGCACCTAAATGCTCTTAAGTGCTGTGGGATACCAGTTTTTGTGGATTTTGTGGGGAAATGTCGCCCATGATGATCTAAATATTCCAAGAATTATAATGAATTGAATTTGGAAAAATACAGTCTTCATTCTTCAATTAAGTTGAATGCAGGGTTGTAGTAATTAATAAACAAATGCAATTTGGTTTAAATGTTTTAACACTGGGCTCACCCGCCAATCTTCACCCTTACCTGAAAAAATAGTGCTCAAACATCACAACATTGATGGACACAGACACTATAAGATATCATTTAAAATGGTTTTAAACTCAATGGATTCTTTTAGACGTTAACAAAATCAAGTGAACATTTGTACACTGAACAAGTAAATTTGATCTAGGACACAATGTAAATACAAAATCACTAAAATAAAGAGTGAGATTTAAAAAAATATCAGCAAGACAACAAATCTACATTCTTATATGTATCATCTTCTCTTTGGTTGTGGTCTCTTTGACATATTTTCCACATTTTCATTCTCAATTTTAGTATCAGTTTCTGAAAAGAGAGTTTCTTTTATTGCTGTATACCAGTCGATTTATTTTTATTCACACTAATTAAATTATTTTTGAACTAATAATAGAAGTTTGCATAGATCAATTGGATCTCTTTACAGGAGAAGCTTGCATAGATTAATTGGATCTCTTGACAGGAGAAGTTTGCATAGATCAATTGGATCTCTTTACAGGAGAATCAATTCTTTAAGACCTTTATTTACTTAATACAGTCCTGACAGTAAGACATTAAATCTTGGGTGGCTTCTCCATTTAATTGTTGAAAAGAGAAAATAATTGATTATTATCAAGTGGAAATGTAAACATTAGAAAACGCTATGTTAAATATATAATTTGAATGGTTTGTTTTTGTTTTTCAGCTATATCTAAAGAAGATACCATTCATGAAAGTGATCTAGAGGTAAGCGCTTATAAATAACTGTAAATTTTCTACAGATATTGATCTTATGATATTATATAATTATGTAAACAAAATACTTCATTTAATTTGATCTGGAGTAAAGAACTAAATTATTACTGATCTTATAGATTATAGTGCTAAGGATAAAAGTTAGTAGCTCAGCATGAAAATACAAATATTGTTTTATTGAAGTCAGCAGTTATATAAAATAATAAATCTTAGATAATCTTGTTAGATCAAGGAATGTATCTCCCTCATGTAACGCTCTCATACCAAAGTTCTTTTTGTTATCCTTATCATTTTACAAAAGTAATTTTTTGTCCTATGATCTAATCCGTCAAAGTTTGTAAGGTACGTAAGTAAATTGGAGAATAATGAAAGGATATCATACTTCAAGCAATGGTTTTGGAAAATATGGCCAGAAATTAAAATTTTCAGTGTCTCCCCTTGTTGTTGATTAATCTATTTGCAAGACTTTGTTTTGATAAGGCATACATCATATTTATACTAGGAAAAATGAATTTATTTAAGATTTAATTAAGGCACTATAGAATAATTAAGACCTAGTGGAAAATGTTATAGTTGAAAATTATTGAATAAGTATTTAAAAAAAATCAATCTCAGAATTTAAAATCTAAAAATTAAACGGCACAAAAATGACAAACTTTGTTTATAAAGAACTACTATACATCAAGTTTATTGATTTGATAGTAATAAATTACTTGATGACCAACTTAATATAGAAAACGCATAAACTGTATATTTTTAGTCCGAAAATACCAAGAATGGTGACAGCGCCTCCTACAATACAGTACCGCCTAACCTTGCCCTTAGCCGATGTGGTTTGAAAGATGATTACGGCTTAATAAATACCACTTTAAATCCTGCCAACTGTCATGAGGGTGGATATCATACACTTGGGCGGCCATCGTCGAACTCAATCAAAACCAGTGCAAGTAAGTTACATCGGGTTATCTCCCTTAAAAATTTAAACATATGATTATGTATGTAAGTATACCATAAACAATATTGATTTATACCCTAACCTAAAACATTAGTGTAGCATCACATTATAGAAATACACACTATAAAATATGAATTGATGTGGCTTAACTCAATCAAAAAATTCGTAAGGGTTCCACGGAACCCAGTGTCTCACCTACTTTTGCTGTTAATCGCAGACTCAACAAAAATGAGGAAAAACATCAATAAAAATTTCCCTCTCGATACTGTCTTTTGATTGAAAGAAGCTTCTAAGTTTGGTAAAAATATCCAGGATAGTTTATGAATCTAATAAATGTTTTATAAACTTTAACTGCAGACTGTATGTAATGTTAACTGGAAGAAAAACTAAGTCCATTTATAAGTAAAATACGGAAAAAATGGAATTTTATTTTTACAAAATTTACATCTGGATACTTTCTTATGATCATAAACAAGCTTCTGTCCAAGTTTGGTAGAAATTCAGTATAGTTTAAGAAAGTTATTAAAAACCACAGAGTGAATATTTGTGGACGACGCCGACGAGGACGGAATGTAGGATCGCTTAGTCTCGCTTTTTCGACTAAAGTCGAAGGCTCAACAAAAACATATTAACAAAAATTATCAAAAACAAGTGAACATACAATGAGTGAATAAGTTTGATCTCTGACACAATGTAAATACTATAAAAAAAAATCTAATACTATCAAGATATAGTATATGATTTATAATGAATAAAGAGAGATGTAGGATATACCGGTAAGTCTTTGTTGAGACAGCAACCCAATGACTCAAATATTCAATAGACAACTAAATGTCATTTCATGCATAGAGTAACTAGATTTATGATTATTATGTAAAGATTGAAAGAAATGAATCAAAACCTTATTGGACTGACTTGATATCTCAATCTTCTAAGACTTATCACTGCCGTTTTTGCTACACAAAATATAGTTTATTGATCATAATTTGTTTTATTTCAGTAAACAGTCATGCACCAGTGAAGCGGCACCACTCGGCTGGTGATATGTTGGACCAACTAGATCAAGAAGACGGAGATAATAATCAAAGGCCAAGGTCAGAAGGTCATCGATACATGCAACAGTTCTCACCAAAACGAACCTCTAGTTATGGGGTAAGATAGAACAAAACCTGAGAATCAAATATAAAAAAGAAGATGTGGTATGATTGTTAATGAGACAACTGTCCACAAGAGACCAAAATGACACAGAAATTAACAACTATAGGTCACCATACAGCCTTCAACAATGAGCAAAGCCCATACCGCATAGTCAGGTAGAAAAGGCCCCGAAATGACAATGTAAAACAATTCAAACGAGAAAATTAACGGCCTGATTTATATAGAAAAATTAACGAAAAACAAATATGTAACACATAAACAAACGACAACCACTGAATATTACAGGCTCCTGACTTGGGACAGGCACATACAATGTATATAAATAATGTGGCCTGGTTTTTTTTGCATATTTAAAGTGGAAAATACATCTTCAAACATGATAGGGTCATCTAATACATTTGCTTAATATATAAAAAAAGATGTGGTATGATTGCCATTTCGACAACTCTTCACAAGAGACCAAATGACACAAAAAAAACTACTGAGTATAGGTCAATGTATGGCCTTCAACAATGAGAAAAGCCCATACCATATAATCAGCTATAAAAGGCCCTGAAATAGTCATTTCAATGAATGACTGTAAATAGTTATAGGAAGATGTGGTATGAGTGCCATTGAGACAACTCTTCATCCAAATAAGAATTTATAAAAGAAAACCATTATAGGTCAAGTTACGGCCTTCAACACTGAGCCTTGGCTCACACTGAACAGCAAGCCATAAAGGGCCACAAAAAATACTAATGTAAAACCATTCAAACGGGAAAACCAACAGTCTAATCTATATGAAAAGCATTCATATATATTAGAATCAGAATAATCTGTTGTACTTAGAAGCTTAAAAGTGTGTTTATAAAAACAGCTGACAAAAACATTTTTGCTATTATTTCGGATTTTTCTTAAGATTCACATTTCATCTAGCAAGTTATGTTTGAGTTATCTCCCATTTATTTATATACTTCAACAATTATTTCTGATTTACAATTGGACAAAGTATTGGCAAATATTTCAAAAAAAGCATGTATCTTTGATTGATTAACTGATTGGTGTTTAAGGCCACTTTCAACACTCTTGGCTATATGTGGCTGTCATTATTTATTGTTGGCAGAAGCAGAGTTACAGTAGAGAACCATCTACCTAAGTTCACTGAGTCCACTGTTTTGTTCATTAACATAAAAATATGTATCTAAATTGTTTATTCATCATGTAAATAGTAATATCAAATTTTACATTAATAATGTTCTAATATATTAAAATGATTTTCAATATGGCATACCATAATATATGAAGCTGCATGCAACCTTATTGGATGTTTCATGTTTTATATGTTGTATTTTAGGGACAGTTTGGTAGACAGGATTCTTACCAGAAACTTGAACAGTTAGGAGAGGGATCTTATGCCACTGTATATAAAGGTTTCAGCAAGTGAGATTTTTGTTTGAAATATTTGTTATTTACTCCTTTTCCTGCTTTCTTAATTCCAGAACTCTAGCCATTAGAGAACTCTTGTATAAATCTCAGCCAATAAGTTAACTTTTCAGAAAAAAATTATTTGTCCATTCCCTCTTTTTACTGTGTAACAGGATTGAAAACATCTATACTATTATTATTTTAAAAATCAAATTAGTGTACCTATACAATGAAGAACGATAGGGCTACAAAATAAACACAGTATGGACATATTTTACTTGATCATAAAAAAACGTAGGTGAAAAAACTGTCAAAATAGGTGCAATTTGGGTACCGTCACGTTAGCTTCTCTTCCTTTCACAATAAATTAATCATCATGCTGCTGTGTCCTATAGGTACAATTCATAGTTGCATTTATCATCCTTTCTTATGATTATTCAGTTTGGGTTTACCAGGTTATTTTGGGAGGAAAATGAAAATAAAGCTGTCCGGACATCGAAAATAGACAGGTGTCAGAGAAAGTCTTTATGTCATTTGATATTTTCCCTGTTTTTCAGTTTGACGAATCAGATAGTTGCATTGAAAGAAATCCGACTTCAACAGGAAGAGGGAGCTCCATTTACTGCAATAAGAGAAGGTAAATTAATATGATGCGTTATTATATAAATATATAAATGGACTGCCTTAGAAAAACCCTTTGAAAGTTTCCTTTGAACTGAGTGTGGTCATAATATTAAAATTATAGACATTCCTATATTTAAATTGAATTTCTTTATTTTTTCAATAAAAGGTAGGAATTCAAGACTTCTCAACAAAATTCTCAGTTAAAGCTGATGGAGTTTTCTATGATTTTATGCTATTTGGTATTGAGGTTTACCCTATTCAGCCTGTACCCTAAGGTACTTTCAAATTGGTTTCTAGTTTATTAGAACATTATAAATAAGAAAATGTGGTATGATTGCCAATAAGACAACTCTCCACAAGAGACCAAAATGACACAGAAATTAACAATTATAGGTCACCGTATGGTATTCAACAATGAGCAAAGCCCATGCCGCAAAGTCAGCTATGAATTAAAGGCCCGGAAGTGACAATGTTAGTTTACTTCAACCAAATGTTATGAAACCCAATACACAATACTTATAACCAAAAAACACAGATCAAGTTGGAATTTGGGTGGCATTACTTTGATTATTTTCAAATTATTTTCCTTTATAAATGAAAATAATTCTGTTGACACAGTCATAATAGTCAGACCTGTAACAATCTCTTATAAAATCATAAAGAAATAAATGTCATTAAATTAAATAAAAAATGTTAGTAGTTTTGAATTATTTCATTCAATCTATCATAGTAACAAACATGGTATCTTCTTTTTCTACAGAAATGCACTACCGAAAGGGGGTAAGGAGGGGTCCTGATCCCGAAATTCCTGACTTAAAAACATGGAATCCGGAGGTCCCAAATTTAAAGAAATTTAAATCCTGACATCCAGAAATTTGAAAAAAGAATTCCCGGAACCTGAAAGGATCAATCCCGAAATCCTGAGCTTAAAAACCACCTGATCCTGGAGTCCTGATAAACATCCTACCCCTCCCCCCACCAACTAATTATGTTATTGGATCATTAAGTAAAGAGCTAAAGGAAATGAGGAAAGACATTTCAAATGTATTCTTACTTATTCTGAGAGATTAATGCAAAATTATGAGTACATTTAATAGTTACATACCCAAATCTTATGAAATAAAACCAACACTTATAGTTATATTATAGGCAGAACATTAAGCAGGAATAGTTAAAGAATTTTATGGGTTTTTATTATCCTGAGAAATATATATATCTGTTGTATAATAAGTAATTTATTTAGAATAAGTAGAGAAATAGTTACCTAATGGATTTCCAATAATTTGTAGAAGGGAAATTAGATGTTAGTACACTTGGTATAAAAATACTATTGAAAATCAAATAATTCTTCAATATTTATTACTTCTTCTTTTAAGGAATAAGATTTCACACTAAATATGAAAATGCAGTTGAAAATTTCCATTTTATAATGTTTTTCTTTGTGGAAAAGAAATAGTTGTTACACTTGGTATAAAAATACAGCTAAAAATTACCAGAACACATTCTGTTATTTGTAGAAGTAAAGTATTTTTCTTTTAGTACAAGAATACAGTTAAGAAATTCCCAAAACTATGTAAAATTATGAAGAAGGGAAAAGTTTTTTTCACTTTGTATAAAAATAGTATTAAAAAATTTCATAAAAATTCCTTATTGTATAATTCTTAGAAGAGAAATAAATATTAACACTTGGTATAAACAAACAGTTAAAAAAAATCCCATAATTTTATAATGTCCTTCGTTATCAAATGGTTAAAAATGTATTAAATGGTAGAACTTCAAGCATGAATTTTTATGTGTTTTATTATCTAGAGAAATATATATAACTCTTGTGTAATTAGTAATAATTGAATTACATGGACATGTCTGACCTAGAAAGACATTATTGTAGGTTTTTAGTATCTATTATTTTGATAGGTCAGCTGACTGTAGAGTAATTTATTTGGAATTAAGTAGAGGAGTAGGTACCTTATAGATTTCCAATAATTCTATAATGATCTTCATTTGTGGAAGTAGAATAGTTGTTACACTTGGCATAAAAATACAGTTGATACTTGGTATTCAAATATTTATGTAACATCATTAGATAATTCTATGTCCTTCTTTGTGGAATGGAATAACTGGCATCCAGTTACGGATCCAGAACTTTTCAGAAGGGGGACCAGTTGCCTGACCTGAAGAGGGGACCCACTCTAGTCATGCTTCAGTGATTCCCTATATAATCAACCAAATTTTTCCTACCAAAAGGGAGAGGGTGGCCCCCACAGGCCCCCCTGGATCTGTCTATGGCTTCAAACAAACACTTAATGATCTCCAACTTAATTTAAAAAAAAACAGGAATACCCAGAAAAACTGACAAAAATTAAATCGTCTACTATCAACCAACAGACTGAATTTAAAATAACTGCCATATTCCTGACTTATATTGTTCAGGTATTTTTATGCCCCACCTACGATAGTAGAGGGGCATTATGTTTTCTGGTCTGTGCGTCCGTTCGTTCGTTCGTCCGTTCGTTCGTTCGTTCGTTCGTCTGTCCCGCTTCAGGTTAAAGTTTTTGGTCGAGGTAGTTTTTGATGAAGTTGAAGTCCAATTGACTTCAAACTTGGTACACTTGTTCCCTATGATATGATCTTTCTAATTTTAATGCCAAATTAGAGATTTTACCCCAATTTCATGGTCCACTGAACATAGAAAATGATAGTGCGAGTGGGGCATTCGTGTACTGAGGACACATTCTTGTTTTTGAAGAAAACTGGGAATTAATTATAAAATAGAAGATGTGGTATGATTGCTAATGAAACAACTGTCCACAAAAGACTGAAATGACACAGAAATTAACAACTATAGGTCACTGTACAGCCTTCAACAATAAGCAAAGCCCATACCGCATAGTCAGCTATAAAAGGCCCCCAAATGACAATGTAAAACAATTCAAACGAGAAAAACTAAACCTGGTTTTAAAGCTATAACATAGTTAAACCTCCTACTTGTATGACTGCTGTTCTGTCCCCCTACACATTGGTAAAGTATTTTTTTGACTCGGTGTATATTGCTTTGTCTTATTTTTGTCAGTCCATCTGTTATTTCATTTTTTATACTGTAAACCAACTTATTTTCGTGGATATTTTATTTCCCGTTTAGCTCTGTCTATGCCACTTAGTGGCGATTTTATTTTCAGATTTTATAATATAGTACATGATGTAGCTAAATAAGGAAAGATTCAAGTTATATATATTCATGATGATTTAAATTTGTGTTATTTTTCTACTCTCAAAATTTGTTTGGTTTACAGTAATAAGTAACCACTTTGATAAAATATTATTCAATGAATTTTTAGACTGACTATAGACTTATGGATATGTTTGATCAACCTGTGTTTATTAGTCAATTATATCATTAATCTTTATTTTCATGTGTAACAGCCGTTAGGAATTGATTTAAGTTCCCTAATTAGCTAATATTGACCTGTTATCTGGAAAATGATATTAATTTTTAATAAGATTGGATTTATGATTCTTAGCTGAGATATAACTTTGCAATAAAATCGTTCAAAAGTTTTTATTGAATTTGAATAAAATGGAGATAAAATTTTAGTAATAGTCGGACTGACTACTGGGGTGGGGATATCATTAACATACCAATCTGTCTCAAGTTGGTGTCTATTTGACACATTCTTTATTTCCATGTCTCAAGTTGGCGTCTCTTTGACACATTCTTTATTTCCATGTCTCAAGTTGGTGTCTCTTTGACACATTCTTTATTTCCATGTCTCAAGTTGGCGTCTCTTTGACACATTCTTTATTTCCATGTCTCAAGTTGGTGTCTCTTTGACACATTCTTGATTTCCATGTCTCAAGTTGGTGTCTCTTTGGCACATTCTTGATTTCCATGTCTCAAGTTGGTGTCTCTTTGACACATTCTTGATTTCCATGTCTCAAGTTGGTGTCTCTTTGGCACATTCTTGATTTCCATGTCTCAAGTTGGTGTCTATTTGACACATTCTTGATTTCCATGTCTCAAGTTGTTGTCTCTTTGACACATTCTTTATTTCCATTCTCAATTTTATCAATAACATAATATTACTAAAGTATGAAGATGTGGTATAATTGCCAATAATACAACATTCCATCAGAGACCAACTAACTTAGAAGTCATCAACTATAGATCACTGAAAGGTCTTCAACAATGAACAAAACCCATACTACATAGTCAGCTATATAAAAGGCCCCAAAATGACAAAAGAGAAACAACTTAAAATGAGAAAACAAACACCCTGATTGATGTTAGGACCATGAAAGAAATACTAATTTGATGTACAGCAGCAAAGGATAAAGATAGAAATTTTTGTTTCTTTGCAGTAACACATATAGATATAGGAAGATGTGGTGTGAGTGCCAATGAGACAACTCTCCATCCAAATAGCAATTTTAAAAAAAGTAAACCATTATAGGTCAATGTACGGCCTTCAACATAGAGCCTTGGCTCACAACGAACAACAAACTATATACTGTGGATTCATTTATTTTTAGTGGGTATCAGTTTTCGTGGATTAAGGAAAATTTGCATGTTCATGGATATTTGATTTCGTGGTTTTGCTGAAGTCTGCACACAATATAAAAAAGAAGATGTGGTATGATTGCCAATGAGACAACTATCCACAAAAGACCAAAATGACACAGACATTAACAACTATAGGTCACTGTATGGCCTTCAACAATGAGCAAAGCCCATACCGCATAGTGAGCTGTAAAAGGCCCTGATAAGACAATGTAAAACAATTCAAACGAGAAAACTAACGGCCTTATTTATGTAAAAAATGCCTATAGAAAATTTGTTATTCATCGTACATTTAATTTCGTGGTTCACCTGTACCCACGAAATCCACAAAAAATTGGTATCCAACGAATAATAATGAATCCTGACAGTAGCTTTCTATTTTGCTTCTTGTTGTGCTCTAGTTCTACATGTTGATGTCAACGTAGTGTATTCAACACAGAACAATTGTCTTTTGTTGTATCCATACCTGTAGTCAGGGGGATTGTAGGGGTTTCGACCATAACCCCAACCCCCCCACCCAACTTCCTTAAAAAACAAACTAAACAAATATCATTTGTAGACTATTAAAGTCTTCTTCCAAATAGAAGTTTAACTATTTAAGTCTGAACAACATGACCCCAAATAACGGACCGGTGAGGGCTGTAGAGTGGGTCAAGGTTGTTCATCAACCCAATTAACATAGCCACCATCAAAGACGTTCTCCCTGGATAACTAAATGATTGTTTTTTCAGTAATTCTGTAACTAAATCTTATTTTTATTCACAGCTTCATTGTTACGAGGACTTAAACATGCCAATATAGTCACACTACACGATATAATTCACACGAAAGAAACATTAACATTTGTCTTTGAATATGTGGTAAGTATTAAAATCCTTTTTGTATAATGTCAGTTTTAGATCAATTACAGTTATTTCCCTTTAATTAAGTTTAACACTTGTAACATATTATTTCTGTGAGAAAAAAAAAATTATTTTGATGTTTTATTAATAGGAAAAAGATGTCTTGGTGTGTATTTCAATGATAACAACAGTTCTGTTATTCTGTGATCTGATACATACATATATACTGCAGCTGTGTTATTTACGCTGTCAAATTGCATTAACCCTATATATATATATGTGATTTACAGTCACTTTACAGTCACTGACTGTATATCACCTGGTTTATGACATTAACACTATGTTTCTGTATAGAGTTTAATTATGACGTCAATAAAACATAAGGTTTGCAGAAATTTTGTGTTGTATGTCTGCTCAAAATTATTAAATGATGGCTTTTACCTTAACTTATTTCATATAGAACAGTTATAAGAGTTGCAGTATATTATAGGGTTATTGCATGAATATTGGGGAATATTGTCCAGAGTAGAATTTTATATTGCACAAACTTGCGAGTGCAATATATGTTCTACGAGGGACAATATTCCCCTATATTCATGCAATAACCCTTTTATTGTATAGCAATATAATATTTAAAAGTAAAAATTGGTTTAAACTAAGATTTTGTTGTTGATGACGTCATGAATTTTGAAGATTTATTGCACTAGTGCAATATTATTAGTTACACAGTGTGCAATTGTCCTAATACGAGAATTTATCGGGTCAATAAAATTCATATCGGGTGAGGCGAAGCCAAACCCGATATGCATTTTATTGACCCAATTAAATTCCGTATTAGGACAATTGAACACTGCATGTGTAACGAATTTATCCTGATTTTGTCATATTACATATTATTATATTCAAATTCAGTAATAGGACAATATCAACCAAATATATTTTAGATATCTAACCTAAAACTGTGAAAAATTAAAATTATTAGGACTATTTAAAGCAACTCAAATTATACATTTTTTATTAGGTCAGTGGTATAAGGGAGATAATTTCAATTGACGTAATAAAGAAGGGAGATAATTCCAATTGACGTGATAAAAAATTGTACTGAAATTTATTAGGACAATATCACCCAATCAAATTGCAAAAATTACTCTAAATCAGGATAATAGAATTTATTGCACGCTAACTTTTGGTTACTTTCTGTGGGAATATTATATTGCTATACAATAAAAAAAATAACCATACATTTCTGGAAGTATAAATAATATCAATATTATTTGTACTCGTCTAGGAACAGCCTCGCTTTCTATATGTTTCTAAGCCTTGTACAAATAACATTGATATTTCAAGACAATGTATGGTTATTCTGCATGTACTGTATCTTTATGTATTTTTTTAAAATTTGATTGCAATAATTAATCTAGTATTTTTGTCCATTCCTAAAATATCTAAATGATTTCTGTAAATTTGTACAGCAATGATATTAAGTATGGTTTTAATTTACCTACTTTAACTGGTAAGGTGTGGGCTCACCTGACTTATTCATTTTCCCCATAATAATTTGCCATTCCAGAATTTAATGCATTCTGGGTAATATTTTTTCCAAAAAGGTACACCAAAAGGATATATATTTGATTGGTTTAAAAGGTTATAAATAATTCAAATTCAACCAATGACATGACATTATTTTCATTTAATTTATAAAATTGAGAATGGAAATGGGGAATGTGTCAAAGAGACAACAACCCGACCAAATAAAAAATAACTGCAGAGGGTCACCAACAGGTCTTCAATGTAGCGAGAAATTCCCGCACCCGGAGGCGTCCTTCAGCTTTTGTATGTATGACCAATGGGGATTACCCATAGTCCTTTAGATTCCAAAAAGTATGATAGAGCCTCATAGTTATGTTCTAATTTTCATTCAATAGATAAATTAATTTTTATTCTTCAGCATACAGACTTAAGTCAGTATTTAGAGAGGCATCCAGGAGGTTTAACTGCTTTTAATGTGAAGGTATGTTGTAAACATTTCTCATGGTGATACAATACTCTCAAAGTAGATATAGGAAGATGTGGTGTGAGTGCCAATGAGACAACTATCCATCCAAATAACAATTTATAAAAGTAAACCATTATAGGTCAATGTACGACCTTCAATACAGAGCCTTGGCTCACACCGAAATTAGAAGAGATTCCAAATAATCAAAGCTGGTATATAGACAAGATCCATATCAATATAAAATAACAAAAAAATATTATTAAAAGTATCAACAAGTCGAACTAACAAGAAAATACAATTTAAGAGCAGTTACTGACAGCTACATGTAGTTAAAAGCCCAAAACAATTAATAATAAAAAATCATGCATCAGAGACTAAAATCAACTAAAACACATCCCAGGGATTTAGTATTTTAACGTCATGAACAGTCAGAGAAGACAATACTTGTGCAATGCCAAAAATAAATGTATCGACAGGTAGTAGAATAGTGAGGAGCGACTTCTTGAGAGATAAAAAATTAATGTGTTTGTGTCTCTATACATCCCGCCTTAAAAGAAGATACAATTTAGTTATGTTTTAATTTGCTAATGACAAAATCGATATTAGTGCCAATGTAAACTATGTTCAGAGATCTAATTACAATATTGGTACGATAATCCTTACTTATAAGTTTGTTTAAATAGTACGGTGACCGAGTAAAGAAAAGTCGCTTATTTAAGGAGTTTAATTGTCATTCGGACTATACGGCCATAAATCACAGTATTGGTAGTTCAAAGGTTACACTTAACGTTTACACTTGTCGTCAAAAAATCGTACGGTGCAATTTTCGTAAAATGGGCTTTGAAGTACGTTAGTTTACTTGAACGAAAATTCAACTAAGAAAAGTTTTGAGGTCAACATTGTAAATTAACATCCGTGATATGATTTCTATTATTATATACATTGTTGTTACACCTTATTCATGTTATTTTAACGATTTCAAATAAAGTTTAGCAAAACTGATTCGTTATTAAAGAGTTTTTGTAAAAGTTTAACACTACGAATACTTTGCATTTGATAGAGTACGTTCCAATTTAATTTCATAATTTTTTTTAACGCAAAATGTAAAATAATTAACATTTATATGATATTTCATACATTTGTACCTTTATTTATCAATAATATCAAATTCATTTGTCTCCGAAGCACTCTTTCAGCAATTCAAGCCAGACAAAATTCATAACGCTCATATGACGGAGCTATTCGAAGTTCATAAACATCTGCTTGTAGATACATATACGCAATTGAAATGTGATGTATTACTTACATTTACATACTGAGATATGTTCCTTGAAGCAGTAGACATTTAGCTGTCAAATGTTAGAGCAGAACGAGAGGGAAATTGGTCTCTTCCTTGAGATCGTAATCTCAAATGTAACATTATATTTTTGAAACCAACCGTACCGCACGAAGGTGGATACTCGATATGCTTCAATTTTCTGAGAACATTCGTTCACCTTTTATAGATGGCTACTTTGCTTTTTAGACAGATTCCTGAACATTTTAACAGTACTATTACATGGCAACAGAAAAGACCGTTATAAAAGCCTCAAGGGGATTAGGTGGCACTGTAGGCATAACAAATCAAAAGTCTGCGCTTGTTAGATGGACCCTTACTAGACATTTCATAGAATCCATCAGTCGTGTAAAATGGAAAAGGGATGGAATTGCTGCAAATTAAGCAAATTCACAAGAAGAAACTAAGCTAACAGCAGAGAAAAGAGATGAAGAACATGTTATTGCCATTGTGAACCATTTAAATAATCCATGACTGATCCCTTTGGTGTGGAATCCCACCCTCAATGTCTTATCAATATCTCTTCTTAAATGTATGCCTCAAGACATATTCGAGGTTCTTTGCTCACAGTTGTCAAGGAAGGCTTGAATATGTCTAAATATTATATCGCTAGTGCTCTTTCTTAAGACCACAAGGAGTTTTTATAGTCCAATATCAAAGTCAAACACAAACCTTAAATATAAATCGGGGGAAATACTTTCAGGTCGCATAAATCCATAGTTTGTGATTAGACGTGCACTGATTTCGACAAAATGTAGAGATGATTTTATCATAGAACATGTGTTGTCGCACCCATTCCATTATCCCCTTTTCAAAATGACGGCACCATGAGAAAATCATGCAATTCGGATTTTGTGAAGCAAATCGAATCTTAAGTCTCTTGTGCACTTTCCCTACCTTCCTTTATACCATCACTCATAACTTACGTAAGAGATGGTATGGCATTGGTTTAATTTTTAATAATGCTAAAAAAGGTAAAACATACGGCGACCTAGCAGCTTATTATCAAAAATATGTCCCAATCAATTTCTATGGCGAACTTTGAAGCACATGTGTTTGACCGCTACGACATGAACAACTCTATAAAGCCTGCCGAAAGAGAACGCCACACAGAGACTACATGCATCAACGTGTATCAGATTATAGAGCGGAGAAGTACTCCTAAGTGGAAAACTTTGACAAATCCCATAAGATTCCACCTGATGAGAGCTTTACATAGTCAGAACGATTTTTAATTCCGAAATTGTCAAAGTTATTTATACCAACACTGTTTATGGCTGTCGTAGCTTGTTCAGCACTCAAGATAAGGCATATACCCAATGCTTGAAACTTTGACATGGAGTTTACGGAAATGTGAAAGAGTGGAAGAACAATCATACAGACCTCTTGTACAATTGTAATTGTTCTGTGTATTCGCTACTATAAAAATTAGGACACATACAAGCGAGTTGCGGTTGCAGATGTGGAACATTAGCAGTGTACATGATGGGCGGAGATGTTCACCAATTCAATAATTATGTGTCTGTCTTTCCCCATCAATTTGTAAACTATTGCCTGCTGCACATGCACTTGCCCGATGCGACGCAACTTCGTCTCTGTTTGGAGTAGGTATACAAACTGTCTACAAGAATTCGAAGGACACGCACAACTATTTCCGTTGTTTTTAGAGTTTCGGTAATATTGACAATGATGAAGCCCCTGTTTTGCCATGAAAGATAATTTCAAAGGTTTATGATCACAATGTATCTCTTTAAAACCACTCCATCATTATAATTATTCAAGTATGCCACTGGTAAGGATGTAAGTTTAGTCAGGTTACCTTCCTGTGAGACGGCACTGAAACAGTATGTTTTACGTACTTTGTATCAAACTGAAAATTTGGACCGCATTACATACTGCTAAACCCTTATCCGGTCACCTTTAGAATACGGTTGGCGAGAGTAAAATGATGCATTACACCCCGTGTATTTTAAAAAGTTTATTTCAGCAGAATTCTTGCAGGATCTTGTGTCTTCATTGAAAGGAAAATCTGCATGTGAAAGAGTCATGTGTTTGTTCACTACAAAACCTTACATGTCCGGGGCTCTGATCCTGTAAAGGGTCAGAATTACGAGAAAATTTCAAATCATGTTCCTTGACAATTAACCAGAAGATATAATTTTGTTGTGTGGATCTCTTCGATTGGAATGTTGAATTGTAACTATTTTTGAAGTATTGAGTGCTTTTTACTTTTAATGAATTTCATCAATGATCTTATGCAAAATATGCCTTCATGACAGTAGGATGCAGGTAAAAATAATATATATCATTTATTGATGAGGTTGAATGTCAGCCGGCAAGGTAACTACTGTAATTTTAACAGAATATGTGTTGATCTTGTGTAATTGAACAAATTTTTGAAAACGCCAATTTCCAGAAAAAATCGATTTCTTATTCTTTTTTGTTAAACATTTTCGAGACAATTTATTGATAATTGATATAAGAAAATGTCTGTATCTAGAATTAAACCTAATTTTTTATATATTTCTTCAAATTTTGAAAGTATGGAAGAAAAAAAATAAAAACAGAATTTGATCTTTGACCTCATTTTATGCAAAACTGTTACCACATTTCTTTTTGACGACATCGATATTTCAATAGTTCTAATTTTTCCGAATCCAATGATATATAATATAGCCATATAGTATGTTTGACGATTAAATCTAAAAAATATTGGGTCTGGTCACCGTACTAAAAGGTTCGATGAGTTAACATGGATCACATAGTGATTTCCTCACTTTGAGTACAATATTACCGTTATCAGGTACAGCCAAATTTACTAATAAAATCTTTGTATCTATGAAAGAATTTAATAGAAGTTTTAAGTAATTTATGGTATTGAAATCCCTGACACAACAATTTCCCAATGATGCATTGATTACGTTCGTTAAAATCTATGACATTACAACACACACGGGCAAACCAAATGAGTTGGAATATATAAACACCGTATGATGGAGCCAAAGGCACATCGCCGTCTAAAAAAGGAAAATTAACAATAGGAAATGAAAAATCGTCTCTTTTGTCGTAAATTTTAGTATTTAGTTTCCCGTTAGAAATTGAAATGTCTAAATCTAGAAAAGGACAACTGCTGCTGTTTATGTTAGATTTAGTTAAAGTAAGATCTTTTGGGTAAATTTCGGAAGTATATTTAGAGAACTCTGGATTATTCAACAAAAAAATATCATCCAGATAACGGTAGGTATTTTTGAATGTATCAACCAAATATAACAATGATGGGTCTTTACTGAGTTTAGTCATAAACTGAGATTTATAGCAATATAGAAATAAATCTGCTATTAAAGGGGCACAGTTAGTACCCATAGGAATACATACTACCTGACGAGACACTTTATCGCCGAAACATACATAAATGTTATCTAGCAGAAAATTTAAAGACATTTCACTAAAAAAAATCACTCAGGGCAGTTATTTTTCACAGTGAATGTTTAACCTTGTGATTGTTGGTAGATCACTCTGGTAGAAAAATGCTGGCCTTAATTTTTACAAGGCTAGCTTGTAAGCAATTATAGGCAATTGCACAGCCTTCAACAATGAGAGATACAAGTACAGTATAGTCGGCTTTGCAAGTCTCAGACATGAAAAATTTGAAACAATTCTATTAATGTAGCTAACATCCTAGCATTGAAATCCAAAATGTTACGTCAAATACATTTCATATGAAAAATCCAGAGATCTTTTTCTTGTCAAATTCTTTGATTAGTAATATCTACTTTTCAGTATGAAAAAAATCACCTTATCCATTCAAGATATTTTCCATTGAATAATATAGAAAGATGTGGTATGAGTGCCAATGAGACAACTCTCGATCCAAGTCATAATTTATAAAAGTAAACTATTATAGGTCAAGCTACTTAATCTTCAACACATATAAAAAAAATTGATACATAGTGCTAAAATCTTTTGAAAGTTTAGAGAATTTAAATGAAAAGGCTGTTGTACTTTGCATCTCCATTTTTGCCCAAATGTTTTTTCTACTGACCTTGAATATTTGTATATTTCTGATTTTATTGATGATCAGAATACTAGTACAGTGAAACCTGGCTAAACCGAATCCTGCTTAAACCGAAAACCAGTATAAACCAAACATTTTCTAAAGCACCGTCATATCAAATTGTATGCGTTGTGAACCTGATAAAACCGAACATCGGCCAAAACCGAACACAATCTTAAGTCCAGAAGAGGTTCGGTTTAAATAGGTTTCACTGTATCTTACTTCATCTTTTACAGATATTTTTATTCCAATTACTGAGAGGACTGCGATATTGTCATACGAGGAAAATATTACATAGGTATGTACCAATTAACAGGTTGTCTGCATGTTGATATTTTACAAATTACATAAGATGTATGTTTCATTATAATACATTATTCTGATTGGCTACACTCCAATCTCGCATTATTCCTTAATCAATTTCATTATTGTAAAGTGCACAGGTAAATTAAATAAAAACTTGATAAAAATCTTGTTTTCATGATCCTAGCTAAAAAATGTTATTATAAGTTTTGAATGCTTCTTTTCATAACTTCATAGGCTTTGACCGTTCGCACATTTTTAGAAATGTAGGGTTAGGGTTAGGGTTAGGGTTAGGGTTGTACTTCGGTCAACACTTTTACACCCCAATGAAGTTACAAAAAGAAGCATTCAATTCTTAAATATCAATATGCAAATAACCTGATAATCGATTTGTTGGACTGTTTTTGCATTTTTTGAAAGTGTTTTCTTAGTTTTACCAGCAAAGGGAAGATGACTTGATAAGTTCAGGTCAAACTTATCAACGTCAGTTCAAACATTATGACTTTACTGATATGTCCTGGTCAAAGTTATTAAGTCAGGGTCTTCGTATTTGACTTCACATAGACATAGTGGGATGACCACTAAAGATCTATTGTGTTATGTAAGGAATAACAGTACTGTGATTGAAGAATTGTGACCATCCATTGGTCAATTTGACTGGTAATGCTAAAACGACATAGTAAAACAACATCTATGGGACAATACATGTACAGTCTCCAAAAAGAGACAAAGTCCCAGAATGTTAAAAGTATTGAAAAGATTTTACGACCAATAAAAATTCTGCAATCATGATTTTTATGCCCCATTTATGGGCATTATGTTTTCTGGTCTGTGGGTCCGACTGTTCGTTTGTTCGTTTGTTGGTTTGTCTGTTCTTTCGTCCATTTGTCCATCTGTCCCGCTTCAGGTTAAAGTTTTTGGTAGAGGTAGTTTTTGATGAAGTTGAAGTCCAATCCACTTGAAACTTAGTAAACATGTTCCCTATAATATGATCTTTCTGCATTCTAATTTTGATGCCAAATTAGAGATTTTATCCAATTTTCATGGTCCACTGAACATAGAAAATGATAGTGCAGATAGGGCATCTGTGTACTTTGGACACATTCTTGTTTTTTCAAAATCCGGGAAAAAAAAATGAAGTTATTACATGCGACAAGTACTAACAAGCTTAGGAGTGTACAATGTCATTTGTGTGGTTGTAATTTATTTTTGCATGGAAACAGTTTTCTTTATGGGAATCATTTTTGAAATGTGAATCATGTTAGATATATAAATCATGTTATTTATGTGAATCCTGTTAGATATGTGAATCATGTTATTATGATGATCATGTTATATATGTGAATAATGTTAGATATGTGTTCATGTTATTATGTGAATCATATATATATGAATCATGTTATTTGTGTGAATCATGTTAAATATATGAATCATTTTATATATTTGAATCATGTTATTTATGTGAATTATGTTATTATGTGAATCATTTTATATATGAATCATGTTATTTATGTGAATCATGTTATTATGTGAATCATTTTATATATTTGAATCATGTTATTCATGTGAATCATGTTAAAATATATGAATCATGTTATTTATGTGAATCATGTTATTATGTGAATCAATTTATATATTTGAATCATGTTATTTATGTGAATCATGTTAGATATGTGAATCATGTTATGATGTGAATCATTTTATATATATTAGTCATGTTATTTATGTGAATCATGTTTAATATATGAATCATGTTATTTATGTGAGTCATGTTATTATGTGAATCAATTTATATATCTGAATAGTGTTATTTTAATTTCAGGGATCTGAAGCCTCAAAATTTGTTAATTAGTGAACAGGGTGATCTCAAGTTAGCTGATTTTGGTAAGTTGTGATAGGTTAGATTACAAGGTGCAGAAAAACAATACTTAGGGGAGATAACTTTTATTTCTCTCATTCTTACACGATTTATCCTTTTCCTGACATGTTGATTATTTTGATTAAATCAACGTGTGGATCGATTGATCTCACTTCTTCATTGGTCAAAATTCGATAATAACATCAAATTTTCTTGCTTTCCTCTAAATTTCCTATTGTGGTGGTATGAAAAAAGGTGACGTCACATAGAAAAAACACATCTTTTTACAGATCATTTGAAAAGAAGGAATAATTTAGTCTGCATTTTGTTTGTAAATCACTAGAGAAAACAAATTCTACCACCAAATCTTGTGTAATACAATATTTATCCACTCTCAAACGTTAAATTTAAATATTTAAAATACTCGGCAAGCAATATTTAAAATGCTGAGCAAGCATCAAGTTTTAAATTTGAAAATCTAAGGGGAGATAACTTTTATTTATCAACAATTTTTTTTAACAACCACATTATCAAAAAAATTACCAAACTATCTCATTATTAACTCATTGTTTTTATAACCTCATTAATTTAATGCATTTAAACTTTCAAAAAAGCATATGTATGTTGATGGTAAAAAAATAAAGCTGTCCAAGAAAAAAAAAGTCATGAAGTTATTGTCTGATTTGAATAAAAGTGTTATCATTTAATACAGAATTTCTGTATTTTCTAGCAGTGATTAATACATTTTTTTTATATTCTATATATTACAGGTTTAGCCAGGGCTAAATCCATTCCTAGTCACACGTACTCTAATGAAGTAGTCACTTTATGGTACAGGCCTCCTGATGTGTTACTGGGCTCTACAAATTATTCAGTGTCTTTAGATATGTGGTGAGTATAAACAAGCCCCTGATGTCTTACTGGGCTCCACAAATTATTCAGTGTCTTTAGATATGTGGTGAGTATAAGCAAGCCCCTGATGTCTTACTGGGCTCCACAAATTATTCAGTGTCTTTAGATATGTGGTGAGTATAAACAAGCCCCTGATGTGTTACTGGGCTCCACAAATTATTCAGTGTCTTTAGATATGTGGTGAGTATAAGCAAGCCCCTGATGTGTTACTGGGCTCTACAAATTATTCAGTGTCTTTAGATATGTGGTGAGTATAAACAAGCCCCTGATGTGTTACTGGGCTCTACAAATTATTCAGTGTCTTTAGATATGTGGTGAGTATAAACAAGCCCCTGATGTCTTACTGGGCTCCACAAATTATTCAGTGTCTTTAGATATGTGGTGAGTATAAGCAAGCCCCTGATGTCTTACTGGGCTCCACAAATTATTCAGTGTCTTTAGATATGTGGTGAGTATAAACAAGCCCCTGATGTGTTACTGGGCTCCACAAATTATTCAGTGTCTTTAGATATGTGGTGAGTATAAGCAAGCCCCTGATGTGTTACTGGGCTCTACAAATTATTCAGTGTCTTTAGATATGTGGTGAGTATAAACAAGCCCCTGATGTGTTACTGGGGTCCACAAATTATTCAGTGTCTTTAGATATGTGGTGAGTATAAGCAAGCCCCTGATGTCTTACTGGGCCCCACAAATTATTCAGTGTCTTTAGATATGTGGTGAGTATAAACAAGCCCCTGATGTCTTACTGGCCCCACAAATTATTCAGTGTCTTTAGATATGTGGTGAGTATAAACAAGCCCCTGATGTGTTACTGGGCCCCACAAATTATTCAGTGTCTTTAGATATGTTGTGAGTATAAGCAAGCCCCTGATGTGTTACTGGGCTCCACAAATTATTCAGTGTCTTTAGATATGTGGTGAGTATAAGCAAGCCCCTGATGTCTTACTGGGCCCCACAAATTATTCAGTGTCTTTAGATATGTGGTGAGTATAAACAAGCCCTTGATGTGTTACTGGGCTCTACAAATTATTCAGTGTCTTTAGATATGTGGTGAGTATAAGCAAGCTCCTGATGTCTTACTGGGCTCCACAAATTATTCAGTGTCTTTAGATATGTGGTGAGTATAAGCAAGCCCCTGATGTCTTACTGGGGTCCACAAATTATTCAGTATCTTTAGATATGTGGTGAGTATAAACAAGCCCCTGATGTGTTACTGGGGTCCACAAATTATTCAGTGTCTTTAGATATGTGGTGAGTATAAGCAAGCCCCTGATGTCTTACTGGGCCCCACAAATTATTCAGTGTCTTTAGATATGTTGTGAGTATAAACAAGCCCCTGATGTGTTACTGGGCCCCACAAATTATTCAGTGTCTTTAGATATGTGGTGAGTATAAACAAGCCCCTGATGTCTTACTGGCCCCACAAATTATTCAGTGTCTTTAGATATGTGGTGAGTATAAACAAGCCCCTGATGTGTTACTGGGCCCCACAAATTATTCAGTGTCTTTAGATATGTTGTGAGTATAAGCAAGCCCCTGATGTGTTACTGGGCTCCACAAATTATTCAGTGTCTTTAGATATGTGGTGAGTATAAGCAAGCCCCTGATGTCTTACTGGGCCCCACAAATTATTCAGTGTCTTTAGATATGTGGTGAGTATAAACAAGCCCTTGATGTGTTACTGGGCTCTACAAATTATTCAGTGTCTTTAGATATGTGGTGAGTATAAGCAAGCTCCTGATGTCTTACTGGGCTCCACAAATTATTCAGTGTCTTTAGATATGTGGTGAGTATAAGCAAGCCCCTGATGTGTTACTGGGCTCCACAAATTATTCAGTGTCTTTAGATATGTGGTGAGTTTATAGAATATTTGTAAGGCCATTGAAAAATGAATGTTGGTTTCCCCTAACATGTGAAAATTATCAAGGCTGGCAGGCAGAAAAATCTTTTTAATTTATTTTATTTTTATGTAAAAAATCAGTTTTGATCAGTTTTTGTTCTACAGACAATGTTGTTGTTAACCTGTAAATAATGTTTGTTTCAAATTCTATATTGTGGTATAATCTATATAAAACTGAAGGAATGAGAATACACCTTATCACTAATCCCGGCTGACCCGGCCGCTTGAACTTTTGACGCATACAACAATCACTTTCCCATTGTGGCGTCAGATATTTTGTTTTGTGACGTCAAAATTTTACGGGAACTTTTGTCATATCCAGTAATGGCGGACAAATAGCGATAAGGTGTATTGAGCAATATTGAAACACTTTTAAGAGATTATCAGATATTTTTAAAAAGCATCTTTGAGAATTGTCAATAGAAACCAAAACAACCTTTTCACATCAACAAAAAAAAAAGGGTTTGCAAAACTTTAGTTTTTTTCTGTTAGACATAATTCAAGATTTTGTAGGTTTTTCAAAAAAAATTAGTGGTCTAAGTAACATTGTTGGAATTGTCAGTCTTCTTTGAAATTTGGAAATGAATTGTATTTTGTTGTGATGATATGAGGTGCTCCTTCTTTCTTGGGAGTTATTTATTGTTATACATTTATTTTGCAGGGGGGTAGGTTGTATATTCACAGAGATGATAGCTGGTGCTCCGACATTTCCTGGTATGAAAGATTCCTATGATCAGTTAGATAAAATATTTAGGGTAAGTGCAAATAGGTTAATTATTTTTTAAGGGTTTTATCAGTTTTGTTTTGTAATAATTACATTGTTTATTAGTTAAGAAATAAGAAAGATAACTCTCAATTCTATTAGTTACACAGTGTTCAATTGTCCTAATACAAGAATTTGAGAATTTAGCGGATCAATACTGGCGGCGGCGTTAGCTAACTTCTTAAAAGCTTTATATTTTAAAAGGTAGAAGACCTGGATGCTTCATACTTTGTATATAGATGCCTCATGATACGAACTTTCCGCCAGTCACATGTCCAATGTCCTTGACCTCATTTTCATGGTTAAGTGACTATTTGAAAAAAAAGTTAAGATTTTTTGTAATGTTAAATTCTCTCTTATTATAAGTAATTGGATAACTATATTTGGTATGTGCGTACCTTGCAAGGTCCTCATGCCCATCAGACAGTTTTCACTTGACCTCGACCTCATTTCATGGATCAGTGAACAAGGTTAAGTTTTGGTGGTCAAGTCCATATCTCAGATACTATAAGCAATAGGTCTAGTATATTCAGTGTATGGAAGGACTGTAGGTGTACATGTCCAACTGGCAGGTGTCATCTGACCTTGACCTCATTTTCATGGTTCAGTGGTTATAGTTAAGTTTTTTATACGACCGCAAAATTTGAAAAAATTTTCGTCGTATATTGCTATCACGTTGGCGTCGTCGTCGTCGTCGTCCGAATACTTTTAGTTTTCGCACTCTAACTTTAGTAAAAGTGAATGGAAATCTATGAAATTTTAATACAAGGTTTATGACCACAAAAGGAAGGTTGGTATTGATTTTGGGAGTTTTGGTCCCAACATTTTAGGAATTAGGGGCCAAAAAGGGCCCAAATAAGCATTTTCTTGGTTTTCGCACTATAACTTTAGTTTAAGTTAATAGAAATCTATGAAATTTTGACACAAGGTTTATGACCACAAAAGAACGGTTGGGATTGATTTTGGGAGTTTTGGTTTCAACAGTTTAGGAATTAGGGGCCAAAAAAGGGCCCAAATAAGCATTATTCTTGGTTTTCGCACAATAACTTTAGTTTAAGTAAATAGAAATCAATGAAATTTAAACACAATGTTAATGACTACAAAAGGAAGGTTGGTATTAATTTTGGGAGTTTAGGTCCCAACAGTTTAGGAATTAGGGGCCAACAAGGGACCCAAATAAGCATTTTTCTTGGTTTTCGCACCATAACGTTAGTATAAGTAAATAGAAATCTATGAAATTTAAACACAAGGTTTATGACCATTAAAGGAAGGTTGGTATTGATTTTGGGAGTTTTGGTCCCAACATAATAAGGGGCCCAAAGGGTCCAAAATTAAACTTTGTTTGATTTCATCAAAATTGAATAATTGGGGTTCTTTGATATGCCGAATCTAACTGTCATGACTGTGTATGTAGATTCTTAACTTTTGGTCCCGTTTTCAAATTGGTCTACATTTAGGTCCAAAGGGTCCAAAATTAAACTTAGTTTGATTTTGACAAAAAATGAATCAGTTAGGTTCTTTGATATGCTGAATCTAAAAATGTACTTAGATTCTTGATTATTGGCCCAGTTTTCAAGTTTGTCCAAATCGGGGTCCAAAATTAAACTTTGTTTGATTTCATCAAAAATTGAATAAATGGGGTTCTTTGATATACCAAATCTAACTGTGTATGTAGATTCTTCATTTTTGGTCCTGTTTTCCAATTGGTCTACACTATAGTCCAAAGGGTCCAAAATTAAACTTAGTCTGATTTTAACAAAAATTGAAATCTTGGGGTTCTTTGATATGCTGAATCCAAAAATGTACTTAGATTTTTTATTATGGGCCCAGTTTTCAAGTTGGTCCAAATCAGGATCTAAAATTATTATATTAAGTATTGTGCAATAGCAAGTCTTTTCAATTGCACAGTATTGCGCAATGGCAAGAAATATCTAATTGCACAATATTGTGAAATAGCAATTTTTTTTTTAATTAGAGTTATCTTTCTTTGTCCAGAATAGTAAGCAAGAAATATCTAATTGCAAAATATTGTGCAATAGCAAGATTTTTTTTAATTGGAGTTACCTTTCATTGTCCAGAATCAACTTAAATCTTTGTTATATATATACAATATACAATGTATATTCACTTTTTACTACCAACTGATAAATTAAAATAATCTTTACCATTCAGTGATAACAAGCAGTTTTTTTACATCTTAATATTTTATGATGTATTTAAATGAGTAGTTATTGTTGCAAACTCCATTAGAAATTTTAATTGAGATTAGTTTTGGAATAAGGGAAAGGGGGATGTGATTAAAAAAATTGGGTTCAATTTTTCTCATTTGAAATTTCATAAATAAAAAAGAAAATTTCTTCAAACATTTTTTTGAGAGGATTAATATTCAACAGCATAGTGAATTGCTCTAAGAGAAAACAAAAATTTTAAGTTCATTAGAACACATTCATTCTGTGTCAGAAACCTATGCTGTGTCAACTTTTTAATCACAATCCAAATTTAGAGCTGAATCCAGCTTGAATGTTGTGTCCATACTTGTCCCAACCGTTCAGGGTTCAACCTCTGCGGTCGTATAAAGCTACGCCCTGCGGAGCATCTGGTTGTGTTTTGGTCTGTTTTTCTTATACTATATGCAATAGGTCTACTATATTTGGTGTATAGAATGATTGTAAGGTGTACATGTCTAGCTGACAAGTCTCATCTGACCTTGACCTCATTTTCATGGTTCAGTGGTCAAAGTTAAGTTTTTGAGTTTTAGTCTATTTTTCTAATACTTTATGCATTAGGTCAACTATATTTGGTGTATGGAAATATTTTATGATCTATATGTCTGTTACGCACATTTTATTTGACCTTGACCTCATTTTCCCGGTCCATTGCTAAGTGTTAAGTGTTTGTGTTTTGGTCTGTTTTTCTTAATTTATAAGCAATAAGTCAACTGTATTTGTTGTATTGAAGAATTGTTAGCTGTACATGTCCGCCTGGCATGGTTCATCTGACCTTGACCTCATTTTCATGGTTTCTTGATCAATGTTTCGTTTTCTTGGTTAATGTTGAGTTTATGTGACAGTTGTAATAAAGCTTTATATTTAGGTCTATCAACATAACATCAATGATTAGTAAAGAAGGCTAGACATTTCAGCGTGTACACTCTTGTTAATGATGAAAGTACTTTTATTTTTGGGTACATTTTTCAATGGTTCAACCATTCAGGGGCAATAATGAAATTTAATAGTGTAGTAAAATTGATTGTTTCCATTATTCAATATGATTAGAACACACCCGCAAAATCGCGGGCATTCAGAGCGTAGTTTAAAGTATGTAAAGTGTTTTTGGGAGAATTTTGAAAAATACTGAATGACTGGAGAATTTCAGCAAAAGAATCATAAGTCATAATTTATTGGGACAGGAAAATGTTTTGTTTTTTTTATCCCTCCACCTTTATTTCCAAAGTTTCCAATTTTTGGTTTTCTATCAATTTCAATATGAACATACATTTAGTATGTAATGAACATTTAAGTAAGTAGCCTGTTATTCAGTGGTTGTCGTTTGTTTATGTGTTACATATTTATTTTTCGTTCATTTTTTGTACATAAATAAAGCCGCTAGTTTTCTCGTTTGAATTGTTTTACATTGTCGTTTTGGGGCCTTTTAAAGCTGAGTATGCGGTATGGGCTTTGCTCGTTGTTTAAGGCCGTACGGTGACCTATATATTATTTAGTTGTTAATTTCTGTGTCATTTTGGTCTCTTGTGGAGACTGATTGAGTTGTCTCAACATGGCAATCATACCACATCTTCTTTTTTTTTGTAATCAATGAATTTTGTAAAAGATTTAATGATTGGAGAATTTCAGAAAAGGTATCAAAAGTTCACATGAATAATTTTAGCGCTTATCTGTATATTATGAACATTCATTTATACTATATAAATAAAGTGTATTTACTTTCAATTCTAAGTTTACTAATCGATCAATGGTGGGCATTGATATAGTATACAGACCCTCTCTATTTAATAAACTCTGTGACCGCCGTGGATAGTAAACTTGAAAATGATAGCAGATAGAATTCTGAAAATACACTTTATTCGTAGTATATGTATGTTCAAAGTATACAGAAAAACACAAACTGGAAGTCTAATCTGACTTAAAAATTCGCCCAATGACTGGACAATATCGGATGCCTTTTTTCTCGTTTTTCTCCCAAAATAACTCAACTAAATAATCATATGAATAGATGACAAATGTGACTATGCACTGTACCTATATGACTCAGAGGCGTGTTGATTAATTTATTGTGGAAAGAAGAGAAGCGACACACAAAATGAGGTCTTCTCGTTTAATAGTATAGATAAGGATTGATCCATGAATGCAAGCATCTGTAAATGCAAGATTTGTTTTATATTCATGAAATGTTTAACAAAATTTTGTTTTACAATTTTATATTTTTTCAAAATCAAGCATTTTGACATGTGTACATTTTCCCACCCCAAATGGAATAATGACTATCAAATATATTTTAACCCTTACAGAGTCTGATTGCCTCATCCAAACAAGATGTTTTCTCGTTTTTATATAGATTAGACTGTTGGTTTTCCCGTTTGAATGGTTTTTCTATTACTAATTTTTGGGGCCCTTTATAGCTTGCTGTCAGGTGTGAGCCAAGGCTCAGTGTTGAAGGCCGTACCTTGATCTATAATGGTTTACTTTTATAAATTGTTCTTTGGATAGAGAATTGTCTCATTGGCACTCATACCACATCTTCCTTTATCTATTCAATAATTCCAATTGTATTGCCTAATTAATACCATGACATGATCAATACTTTATTATACTTTAAATGCTATATTTAGATCTTATCATGATGTCTATTTTTAGGTGCTTGGAACCCCCACAGACAACACATGGAAGGATGTCTCTAAATTACCTCAGTATGATAGAAGTAAGTTAAAAAATAATAAAAATAGGATGCTGTTTTGAAGTGACCCTTGTCAGGAATATAACAGTTGTTTTCCATTTGATGTTTTCAAGATATAATTTTACCATTTGATTAGATACTTTCTGTTTTTCGATTTGTATGCCACCATTTATGGGCATTATGTTTTATGGTCTGTGTGTCCGTTCATCCATCTGTCCCGCTTCAGGTTAAAGTTTTCAGGTTAAAGTTTTTGGTTGAGAAAGTTTTTGATGAAGTTGAAGACCAATCAACTTGAAACTTAGTACACTTGTTCCATTCACAGCTACTTTTGCATAGGTACTATTTATGTACTAAAAAAATACAGTATTGGAAATTTACTTTTAATATGTTGTACTATTTTTTTACTTAAAAACTATTGTAATATTTAGGTACTTGTATTTTACAGTACTTGATTTGTACTAAATATTTTGGTACAGAAATAATACAATATCCCATGTTTGAAAATCATAACTTTAAGAGATTTGAAATAGAAAAACTTTCAAAATGCTGAAAATGTAACGGTAGTAACCAAAAATCTGTAGTACCTAAATTTCAAGTACAAATAAAGTACTATAAAATACAGGTACCTAAATATTACAATAATTTTAGCCACAAAATAGTACTGAATATTTAAAGTAGATTTCCAGTACTACAAATTTTTATTACAGAAAATAGTACCTATGCAAAAGTAGCTGTGTATGATATGATCTTTCTAATTTTAATGCCAAATTAGAGATTTTACCCAATTTCCACAGTCTACTGAACATGTAAAATGATGTGTGGATGGGGCATTTGTGTACTATGGACACATTCTTGTTTAAATTTTTTCTTCTGTTCTAAGGGAGATAATAACAAGTTTTAAATATTGTTATCTCCCTTAGAACAGAACAAACAAATTAAAAAAAAGTACAGGAAAAACTATATTATTAAATATAATATAATGTAAAGTTTAATAATGACACAAAAATAACCTTTTCCACTGTAACTTTTGTTGTAGATACTAAATATCTCTGTTTTAGAATATAAGAATATAATACTGACATATTTTTTTTATTTTACAGAAAAGTTTGTTATGTATGAGAGAGTGTCTTCATTGTCATTAGCAATTCCAAAACTGTCTTTCATTCCTAGTGCTGAAGATCTTGCTAGTCAATTTCTGCAGGTAGGAATGATGTTTTCTTTTACTGTAAATTATATATATTTCCAATGTTTTTATGCCCCACATACGATAGTAGAGAGGCTTATGCCCACCTACAATAGTACAGGGCATTATGTTTTTTGGTCTGTGCATCCCTTGGTTCGTTCATCTGTCTGTTCGTCGGTTTGTCTGTTTGTCTGTTGGTATGTTCGTCCATCTGACCTCTTCAGGTTAAAGTTTTTCAAATTAGAGTTTTGACCCGAATTTCACGGTTCACGGAACATAGAAAATGACAGTGCAAATTTCAGGTTAAAGTTTTTGGCCAAAGTAGTTTTTGGGATATGAATGATGTTTTATTTTACTGTAAATTATATATATTTGTAATGTTTTTATTAATGTGATTATTCATATTGCAAAAGAGGGACGAACGATACTAAAGGGACAGTCAAACTCATAAATTGTAAATTGACTGACAATGCCATGGCTAAAAATGAAACATACAAACAATAGTACACATGACACAACATATAAAACTAAAGAATAAGCAACACGAACCCCACCAACAATTGGGGTGATCTCAGGTGCTCTGAAAGGGTAGGCAGATCCTGCTCCACATGTGGCACCCGTCGTGTTGCTCATGTTATAACAAATCCGGTAAAGAGTCTAATTCGGTAGGTCACATTGAAACTTGTGGGATAATGCAATGATTAGAACTTGAAGTCTGATATTTGTATTTATATGCATATTTTTTCTGAAATCACGATAACTAATCTTGCATTTTTGTCCATTCTTCAGAAATCTCACAAATGAATGCATTTATTTCTCGTTTCTCGTTTTGTTTATATAGATTAGACCGTTGGTTTTCCCGTTTGAATGGTTTTACACTAGTAATTTTGGGACCCTTTATAGCTTGTTGTTCGGTGTGAGCCAAGGCTCCGTGTTGAAGGCCGTACTTTAACCTATAATGGTTTACTTTTTAAATTGTTATTTGTATGGAGAGTTGTCTCATTGGCACTCACACCACATCTTCCTATATCTATTTACAAACAACTGAATTTACAGTACTGTATCTCTGTTAAAGTTCATAGCACCTAAATGAAATAATTATAAAATGAGACTTATGTAGACAATTTTTGGGACAGACTAAGAAACACAGGGATTGATCAGGAATAGTTATCAGGTGCTACTCCACATGTGGTACCTGTCAAGTTTGAATTGGGACTTAAACTGCACCTTCAGGCGCGGATCCAAAGGGGGGGGTTCCGGGGGTTGGAACCCCCCTTTTTTTTGGACGATCAATGCATTTGAATAGGGACATGTAATTGGAACCCCCTTTTGTCCTGGGTTAGGAACCCCCCCCACTTTTTAAAATGGCTGGATTCGCCCCTGACCTTAAACATGATAGTGCTGAGAAAAAAACTTAAGGTTAAAGAAACGTGCATAAATTTTGAAATCACTATCAAACAGCTAACTTCTTTAATTATGGAGAGCCATTAAAACAAAAAACAAAATTTTGTGTAGAGGCCTATATTTATACACATCCTGCATGGTAAGACCTAAAGACAAATACAGTTAATCGTCCACAGAAGACCTTGACTTAAAAAAAAATGAATTGTAAAAGTATTTAAAAAAGAAAATAAAAATCTAGAAAATATTAGGTTAGAAGATATTAGAAGATGTGGTATGAGTGCCAATGAAACTTCTCCCCATCAAAGTCACAATTAGTAAAAGAAAAATCATTATAGGTCATAGTACAGTCTTCAACACAGAGCCTTGGCTCACACTAAACAGCAAACTATAAAGGGCCCCAAAAGTGCCTAGTGTAAAACCATTCAAACGAAAAACACTTATGAACCACATCAACAAACGACAACTACTGGAAATCAGGTTCCTGACTTAAAACAGGTGCAAACAAATGAAACCAGTTTGAATAATTTAATAGGTACCAACCTTCACCCTTACCTGAAACAATAGTGTTACATCACAACATAGAAAAACACACTATAAAATATCAATTGCAATTGGTTAACTCAATTAAAAAAACATATTTACATAAGAGAACATACACTGAATGAAAAGTCAATAAAATGGATAAATAAAGCCTACAGTAGTATACCACTTTCTTTATTCTTTTTGTATTTTATAGATGTGTCCACAGAAAAGGATATCAGCTCAATCAGCGATGAGACATGAATATTTTAATGATCTTCCTCCAAAAATTCACGAGATTCCTGATGGTAAGTTAAAAATCAGGCTAACCTTAAGTGAGTTCGCTTGTCATGTTTTGAGATTTTTGTCATAAATTTCGGAATCCTCTGGTTTTATGCATTTGAATGCCTTAAAAAAATTTGCCCATTGACCCCCATTTTTCTTTTTATAAATCTTTTACATGTATAACAGTCTTATAAAATTTTGATTATTTTTTAATAGTTTTTTAGAACTTAAACTTGTCAATGATAAGCCATGAAAAGTCAAGAGAGTACATTTTCCCGCCAAGATTTCAATGGCTAATATCTTGAAAACGAGCACATTGACCTATATATTTTTTTTACTTTTTTTATTCCTTTATTAATCCCTTATCAGTATATACTAACTAGTGCTATTTATTTTGAAATTGACAAGCGAAGAACTCCCTTAATCAATTATTGGTTTGATCATGCCTACAAGGGTTTGGTAGGTAGGTAGGGATTTATTTTTATTTTGGCCACCAATATTAGTGACATGTTTTAGACAAACAAACAAAAACTGTATGAGAGAAAGAAATAGAATTTCAAAAAAAAAGTATAATGATTTTTATCTTTAATAACTTTTTTTTTTTTTCTTTCTCGAGAAGGCTTGTTTTTAAGTGGGTAGGTAAAGCAACAGCAAACAATTTAGAATAACAAAAACTTTGTCTTGGACATATTTTAGAATTTTAGACCATGTATTTTAATTTTTGAATTTGCAAAAAACATTTGGATCAAACAAGAGTCTTATTGCCCCTACTCCTTTTAGAGTTATGTAAACTGTAAATTCTCAATAAGCTAAGATGTAGATTGAGTGAACCCACCCTCACAATAAATATTTATGTAGATTGAGTGAACCCACCCTCACAATAAATATTTATGTAGATTGAGTGAACCCACCCTCACAATAAATATTTATGGACACAATATATCCTCAATTGACAAAAATCTGAAAGAAAAAAATCATAAAAGGCAATTCTTTAAGAAATTACGATTTTGTAGTTGAGTGTATTGTAAATTTTGTAATTAATTATAGTGTATTTAATTTTCTTGTTTTTCTTTTTTGGCAAAGGTAAAAGAATAAATATGAACTTGGTAAGATTTCTTTTAATGGGGTTGACCTTGGTTCAGGAAGATAACTCTTCAAATTAGTTATGCGTTTGTAAAAGTCAAGTTTCATCAATGTGTCCTAAGCATCTACCTGAAACAGATTGGAAATAATCTATTTGACCTAGAAGCTTAGGATATATTTTAATGACAATGGTTGACACAAACATACTGATTTTAAGAGTTATCTCCCTTAACCTTGGTTTACCTCCTTAAATAAATAGAATTTGTGTGATACTTAATACTTTAATAGATTTTCTTAATTAGGTAATGGAAAAAATGAAAACTTTGTTCAAATCTTAGAATATTTAAAAAAAAAACTGCTAATCACATGTGTGATAAAGTAATTTATAAGGGTATTGATGGGTTTTACAGAATAGAGAGGGGGGTAGGACCTTTATCGGGACTTCTGGATCGGGTGTTTTCAAGCTCGGGATTTCAGGTTCTGGGAATTCTTTTTACGAATTTCAGGATGTCAGGATTTAATTTTCTTTAACTTAGTACCTCAGGATTTCATGTTTTTAAGCCCGGAATTTCAGGATCAGGACCCCTCCAACCCCCCCCTCAATATGGAATAATGGGTCAATTGTACAGAATAAAGTGCAGAATATATAAAGAATATAGAAATTAGACCCCAAAAAGATAAAGAATATAGAAATTAGACCCCAAAAAGATAAAGAATATAGAAATTAGACCCCAAAAAGATAAAGAATATAGAAATTAGACCCCAAAAAGATAAAAACTAAAGAATTATATGCAACAACAAAGAAAGAATAGAGAATAATTTGGTGCTAAAATAAATAGAATACAGATTTATAGTCGAATTTATAAAAAAGAAAAATTACTAGAGAAAAATAAAAGAACACAGATTTGAAGGACCGATATTCAGAACATCATTTCTGAAAGAGACCTTCGTTTACAATATTATGATAAAAAAATTCTAGTTATAGTATTACATATGTTCGTGTGCAAAATCAAAAGCTCAAACACATCACGAACAAAAGGATAACAACTGTCATATACCTGACTTAGGCATTTTCGCATTTTCTATTTAGGAAATTTTGAATTAACCTGCATTAATAGCTTGTTAAACCTCTTAATAAGGTACACAAGCTTTGCTTTGCTCAGTAAGGTCTAAAAATAAATCCAGATGAAAATGGATAGGTTGATCAGTATTCTGATAAAAAAATTATTTTTCAGTATTTATTGGTCTTGAAATTATTGAACTTAATTCTTTTATATAGTCTCTCAGTTACTTTTAAGTACAGTAAAAAGATTTCCTGTTTTTTTTAGTCAAGTGAAAAATGTTGAATATCTGTGCGTGATTTTTATGTTGACAAAACGTTTATTATTGTATTCAAGAGATAAATTTGAGAATATTTAGATAATTTTCGTTTTTTTTTTTCAATTTTTTTTGTAGTTTTGATCACTGAATTCTCACTTTATAATGCACAACTAAACTCATTTATGTATAATTATACCATTAATTGATTTCAAAGCATTTAAACCTGTAACCATGGTAACAAATGTATCCATAATTATTTATTATGATGATCAAAGAAAATCATAAAGGTGGGTAATGACAGGAAATTATATTACAAGTGGTCAGATTAATTATATTACAAGTGGTCAGATTAATTTATATTACAAGTGGTCAGATTAATTATATTACAAGTGGTCAGATTAATTATATTACAAGTGGTCAAATTAATTATATTACAAGTGGTCAGATTAATTTGGGACCAGATGGTTCAAACAAAAGGAGAAGGTCTGGCCTCACGGTCATAAAACTTTGGAGCATGATTTTTGTACTCAGACTCGAAAATCAACCAATCAAATTGCTTGATTTCATGTTTCGAGCATGATTTTTGTGCTCAGAACACTGAGCAAAGTTTTATGCCTTCAAGGTCTGGTGTCATGTCTCTAACTTTACATTTACACCTGGAGAAAAGTATTGCAACACTTCCATTGAAAACAATGTAAAATGAAATGATTGTAGGATGTGTATTATTTTGGTTTTACCAAATACTTTTAATCCGTTTATGGTTTAGAATTGAATTCATGGTATTAACTTACTTTTCATCCAATATAAATCCTACATGGAAAGGACAGAACAGCTGCACGAAAATAGTTTTTCAGGCTTTTAACAAAAAATGCTAATTTTGCAGGACTTATTTTTTTTCAAAACATTGCTTCTGGAATGAGCTCTAATGATGCGACTCTCTAGTCTTAAGGTGGTACCCAACACTTTCACTAAAATTAATTTGGCTTGTTTAATTTTCATAAAATTTTGCCAAAGTATTTACTTTGACCCTTAAACAAAAATATAAAAATTTCAAAAATTTTGAACCAACCGTTTTGTCAGAAAAATTACACTGGTTATATAGCAGTTTGACAGACACCAATTTTGATCATTAAGAAGCTTAATATTCCTTTTGCAACACAACGCAATTAAAACGTTTAGCTGACTTTACAGAGTTATCTCCCTGTAGTGTTAGGTACCACCTTAAGTTTGCCTGAGATGTAAGCCTGTAACACAAATTTAATTTTAAACCATTAACGGATTAAAAGTATTTGGTAAAACCCAAACATTTGCTAACGAACCTAACTGACAAACCACAAGCACTGAACAACAGGCTCCTGACTCATTCATAAATTAATTTAACTATTTTATTATTTCAGCATCTTCAGTGTTCAACATTCCTGGATTAAAGTTGCTTCCTGAAATGGACGAACTTTTATTAAAATCATCGTCTCCTTCAAGACCGCGTCCTAGAATACGGACAACAGTCAGAGTATAATCTTTAATTGTAGCGACATTATTTTGTGTGAGGAAATTTTACAATTTAGGAGTTCTATATGGTTACAGTAGGCCAGGCTAGCAATTCTTTAGGCTAGATAGGAATAAAAGATGTACAAGAATGCTTTAACAGATTTCGGGAGTTTTGACTGCCTATACACCTTAACAAGGAAGAAACATACAGTTTTAATATACAAATTTCAGAAGGTTCTGCTTATACTATGGATAATTGTGTACAATGTAGAGTTTAGTATGGTTTTTGTCGAGCCTGCAACTTTTGTTGCAGAAAGCTCGACATAGGGATAGTGATCCGGCGGCGGCGGCGGCTACGGCTAGCTCACTTCTTAAAAGCTATATATTTTAGAAGGTGGAAGACCTGGATGCTTCATATTTTGTGTATAGATGCCTCATGTTACGAAGTTTCCGTCAGTCACATGTCCATTGTCCTTGACCTCATTTTCATGGTTCAGTGACCACTTGAAAAAAAAGTTCAGATTTTTTATAATGTTAAATTCTCACTTACTGTAAGTAATAGGATAACTATATTTCGTATGTGCGTACCTTGCAAGGTCCTCATGCCCGTCAGACAGTTTTCACTTGACCTCGACCTCATTTCATGGATCAGTGAACAAGGTTAAGTTTTGGTGGTCAAGTCCATATCTCAGATACTATAAGCAATAGGTCTAGTATATTCGGTGTATGGAAGGACTGTAAGGTGTACATGTCCAACTGGCAGGTGTCATCTGACCTTGACCTCATTTTCATGGTTCAGTGGTTATAGTTAAGTTTTTTGTGTTTTGGTCTGTTTTTCTCATACTTTATGCAATAGGTTTACTATATTTGTTGTATGGAATAATTGTAAGGTGTACATGTCTAGCGGGCAGATGTCATCTGACCTTGACCTCATTTTTATGGTTCAGTGGTTATAGTTAAGTTTTTGTGTTTTGGTCTGTTTTTCTCATACTTTATGCAATAGGTTTACTATATTTGTTGTATGGAATGATTGTAAGGTGTACATGTCTAGCGGGCAGATGTCATCTGACCTTGACCTCATTTTCATGGTTTAGTGGTCAAAGTTAAGTTTTTGAGTTTTGGTCTTTTTATCTAATACTATATGTCATAGGTCAACTATATTTGGTGTATGGAAATATTTTATGATCTATATGTCAGTCGTGCAGGTTTTATTTGACCTTGACCTGGTTTTCACGGTTCATTGCTCAGTGTTAAGTTTTTGTGTTTTGGTCTATTTTCTTCAACTATAAGCAATAGGCTCAACTATATTTGTCATGTTTGTTGTATGGAAGCATTGTTAGCTGTGCATGTCTGCCTGGCATATGGTTCAACTGACCTTGACCTCATTTTCATGATTCATGTTAAGTTTATGTGACAGTCGTAATAAAGCTTTATATTTAGGAGTATCAACATAATATCAATGATTAGTAAAGAAGGCGAGACATTTCAGTGTGTGCACTCTTGTCATTATCACTGAACCAGTATATATTTGTTTAGGGGCCAGCTGAAGGACACCTCCGGTGCGAGAATTTCTCGTTGCATTGAAGACCTGTTGGTGACCTTCTGCTGTTGTCTGCTCTATGGTCGGGTTGTTGTCTCTTTGGCACATTCCCCATTTCCATTCTCAATTTTATTCATTATTTTTCGTGGGTACCAACTTTCATGGATTGATGTAATCTTGTTTTTGCATTGATATATGAATTAGTGGCTTTTGCCAAATCCATATATTACATATATAAAACGTTGAACATATGATTCATCTGTACCAAAATTCACGAAAATTGGAATTCAACGAATAATAATGGATACACAGTAACAATTTCAGAAGGTTCTGCTAATATTTTTTTTTTGTTAATAAAAAGTGCACCAAATAAGAAGACCTGGAATACTACAATGAAAATATATGGACATTCTTTTGATCTCCAAGATTTGTATAACTTGTGTTGATTGGTTAACATATAAGCCAATGATAAGAGTAAGATTTTTGGCTTTAATCTCACATATTTTTTAGGCTGTATTTTTGCTGATTTTTTCTTCTTCTTAAGGTACTGAGATACAGTATTTAAATTTTAGATTCCAGAAAACAGACCAACAATACCTCAAAATTTTTATGGTTGTAAATTTCATTTTGTTTGCATTTGGAAAAAAGGTTGGTGAAAAATTGTGAAAACAATGAGAAAATATGCAAGATATAATTTTAGGCAGATATAGATGGGAACAGCATTTTCTTATAGAAGATTTTGCCATAAAATTTGAATATGAAAACAAGATTTCTTTAGTAGACATTTTAGGAAAATTTCATGGTGAGGAAATAGAATAAATTGTCAATTTCCTTTTCCTATTGTTCCTGCCTTATTTAAAAATCAAATATAGAATGTTCCACCGCACATAAAAATCATATCACATTTTTTTAAGTCATTCATGTTGAGATATAATTGTTATCATATTTGAATATTAAAAATGCACTTTACCATTGTAACACAAATCAGTTCTTACTTTTCCATGTAAATGAAAAATATTGTCATTTAACTTTTTTTTATATTTCAAAGATTATTTTCTTTTAAATTTGTAATTATAAACACTTTGCTTAAATTTATTAAATTACAGTAAAGAATTAGATAAGCAATGATTAGGACATTTCTTGCCAGCTTCCCACAGTAAAATTATTTGATTTTGAGGTAAATATTGCATGGGATTGACTGATATCTAAATCTTCTAAGACTTATCACTACCTTTTTTGCTACACAAAATATAGTGCATTGATCATAACATTCTAAACATCCTATTCATGAACATTTCAAGAAATTTATTGATGTAATATATGCTTAGATATTCAAGGCACTAAATGATGTTACACTTGTCAAGAAAATTACAGAACTTTTGCAAGGTGCAGTAATCTATATAGCTAATATCTGATAAAGCCATCTTAAAATATAGGAGTTATCTTCCTTTGTCTAGAATTGCCGTAAAATCAACTACAACCAATGCAATCATTTAATTTTACTTCCCACTGATAAATTGAAGCAATTTTTACCGTTCAGTGTTTAAAAGCACTTTAATTACACATATGGGTTCATGGAATAAGTTTAATATGTTTATTGCTTCTGTAAAGGTTGTGTACAAAGATAGACGGGCAATTATGTGAGATTGATTTCTTTTTAAAAAAAGTTCAATTTAAAATCGGACACAAATCCATCACATGATGTGAGCCAAAGTTATTTTTTTCTTCTAAAAACAGTATTTATTTTCAAAATAAGACTCCACCCTTTACCCTCAGTTTAAGATCTCCCAATAATGTTCTGATAAGGATTTCAAAGGGATTATTTTGTCATTTAAATCTAAAAAAAATAGGACGAAAATGGTAATTTACTCCCTTTATCATGTTTATAGAAAACTTTACAATTTAAAAGTGCAATAGATTTGTAGGATGATAATTGTTAATCTGTAGTTAATTTCCTGTTAAAATAGACATCTATTGTTTTGCCTGATAAAATGTAGTCACTAAGTTTTAAAATGTTTATTTTGTTTTCTAGTCAGAAGCAAAAAATCAGAAAGTGTTATTTTAATATAGTCATTTCATAATCATTATTGTAAATTTTTAACTTGTATGAAAAGGTTTGTTGTTTTTGTTAAATTAATGAATACACACAAATCAATGACATTTTCCACACAAACCAATGACATTTTCCACACAAACCAATGACATTTCCACACAAATCAATGACATTTTCAACACAAATCAATGACATTTCCACACAAATTTATGACATTTTCCACACAAACCAATGACATTTTCCTCACATCTATGACATTCTTCACACAATAATAACCTTTTTCACACTAAGAAATATTTATTTTTCGTAAAACATTGTTATAAAGACAATGATAGAAAAAAAACAAAGATTTCTACAAAAATTTTTAAAAATATAGCAGGCCTAAATAACTCAGCAATGTCTTTCTTTTGTTTATAGCATAATTAAGGAGTTTTGCTCACAATGGCGGTTGTCATAGTATTAGTGACATTTTGTACATTTATTTCAATATACAATGTGATATATATGTGTTGTGTAATGGTTAAGTTGACAGATTAAAATCTGTTTATTGTTTGTTCAAATGTTTTTTTTTAATTTGTCCTTTCAGTATCTTCAAAAGTTATTTCCCTTGCAAGAAATTGCAAGAGTTATTTCCCATGGAGGTAACCGGAGATGTCTCCCATTGGAGCAAGTACAATTAGTTCAATCTTCAACGTTTTTGTTGGTTTCTAGACTTAAGAATTGAAATGGGTAACATATGTTTTTCAGTTGCCTCCCTTTTATCAAACATAACTGATCAATCTTTCATGACTTTCAAAAAGGGAGGCTAAAATTGCAAATTCAAGTAACACATGATAAAATAAATTGATTATTTTGTTTTTGTTTTAAAAAAAGTTGGTTTTACAAATTCAGGTCAATTCTCAAGACATAGATTAATGGTTTATACAATCAGGCTTATCAAATCCCTATGCAAGATGTGATCTCTAAAATAAAAGATGTTTTTTTTCACACTTTTTTATTAGTTTATTTCATATAAGAGCTTGCATAGAAGATGGTGGTGTGATTGCTAGTTGCTAGTACATGTATTTCTTTTTTCTCTTTTTTTTTTTATAGAAGACAAAGACACAATGACTGTTAGTCACACTATTTTGCCTTCTTATGGATGTACTCAGGTGATCTAAGGTAATATTAAATAAATCAGGAATCAAAATTGATACTTCAAGCTGGAATATTATTGGTTAAGAATCAAAATAAGCGAAAAATATTGAAAGGTCATGGCACTCCTTTTCGAGATATTTGATTTATATCTGCATTGGTATTATTTTGGTCTCAAATTAATAGAAAGAAAATCAAGAATCTGCTAAAATTTTGTCAAATAATCTTTTATGAGCTATGAAGTCTTATGTTAAAAGATAAATACTAGTAGGTGGTATGGGGCAAAATATTTTACCTTGTTTTGAATGGAAAAACACCAAGGAGTCCGAAAATTTGACACTTATTCCAAAACCTCACATAAGTACATCCTTAAAAGAAATGATTTTCCTCACTAACTGCTTCTGGACTTGGTCCTGGTGCTTGAGACATGAAGGTGACTTATTTTCAGAAGAGAGCTTGGCTATTATGATTAGAAAAATCTATGTTCTTTTTAATGAACAACTTAATTTCAGGGAAAATATTTGCAAAATTATAGATCTTCATGGAAGCCCAATTGATTGGCTGTTATTCTATATAGGGAATTATTTTCTCGGTTGTGAAATTTCACGATTTTCATTGAATTTTTATCAATACCTTTGAATGAACACTTAATTTGACTGAATTATTTTGGTGATTTTATTCTATCTACGAAAAGGAAGAGGTTCACTTACGGCACAAACTGGCCTAAAATATAAACTTTATCATAAAACACCTCAAAGGTCTCAATTTGGTTCCTAAATGGGTCTATTTCAAAAGTTTAAATAATAATTATATGAGTTCTTTTTATAAGAGTACATAATATTCTCCAAAGTAAGCCCATTTTGGACATTTTGTCAAATTATGATGATTTTGTGCATTTTTCTAACCTAAAGCTTTAGAAAAACCTTGGCCGCCACATACGATCCAAAATACATTGTAACCAAAAGATTCCAATTTTGATATAGATTTCATCAACTTAAAAACTTTTTGGATTGTAGATGGCGGACAAGATTAATTATGCCAAAAACAATTAAAATTATGGAAAAAAAGTACCAAAATTGACCTTTTCAAACAAATTATGTTTATTTAAGGGGTCATAGCTCCATAAAATATAAAGGAAAGTGCTAGAAAAAATTTATGTTCGTCTTAATAGTATTATCACAAGTATTTCTTTGTGAAATTTGTATTTTTTTGGCCCGATTTAAAAAAACATAAATAATTCAGGGCCAATTTTAACCCTTTCGTGAACCTTCAGCTTAACACTCAGCAAAAATAACACGCCATAGAGTAGTTCAAGCCTTGACAGAAAATTTTGAATTAGACTTCTCTAGGAACTTTTAAATGGAGGAGGTTGAAATGTCATAAAATTCATCAAACCTCTGACTGATTTGACTTGAAAGGTCTATTGTGTGTGCAATATTTATGTTCTATATATAGATATAAGAAGATACCTTTACATATATGTATGCTTTCCCTTAAAAAGGAGCATAGTCTTTAATGTTTACTATAAGCAGACACCCAAGTCACACAAACTATATATATAAACTATTTTGTTTTCCATACAAATTATGTAGTTCTAAATATAGAGGTCTTATATGTCTAAAAGTCCCTTTAAATGGAAGATCTCATTTATATGTGATAATTGAATTCAATTCCAAGTGTATGATCCAAAAATTTAACTCTTTGAATTGATGAATTTATAAATAACATTTATTTTTCTTAAAATTATTAATCTTATTGTGTTATTGTTTAATAAAAAAAATTTAGATGCTTGATTCAAGAATTATTTTTAAACATGGATTTATTTAATTTTTCTTACTTTTTCACATTGTCCAAAAAATAGCAAGAGAAATGGGAAATTCAACTTTATTTGCTTATGCTGTATTTGCTCTGTCGTGTCCTTGTTTATTTGTTGTTATTTTGCTAGTATCTTATAAAATAAGTAACAATTTATAAGTTTAAAAAATATTGGTATGAAAAGATTTTCAAAATATACTATTTTTTTCATCAATCAAAGTTAGGAAAGGAAAAATGGATTTAATTTACTTTAAATGTTTTACTGCCCCTGTGACATTTGCATTAATCTATTTTTTTTTATCGTTAAACAATTCAAAAAAAAATTGAAAATGTGTTTCAGTGTGTGGATGAGGTTTACAGAATATTTGGCAAAAAGTGCACAAAAAACGCAAAAAAAAAAAATATACAGGGAAAAAGTAAAAGAATAGAGAATAATAGAATGCTTAAATATGCAGAATAGAGAATTTAGAAAGGCCAAAAATATAAAGAATAGAGAAAATGGCTAAAAAGATAAATAATAGAGAAAAATCGCTGTTAAATTGCAGAATACAGAAAAAAAGACCCCCATCTATTCCCTTATAATTTGCTCATTTAAAATGGGGAAATATACCATAAAAGTATTATAATAAAACTTATCTTATATGTATATTAATGTTGTACTTGTTAATTGATAAATGTACTAAGCTTAAGTTAATCTTATATTTTATTTGTTGTTGTAATTTTTTTTTCTTTATTATAGTGTTATTTTTCTCATTGTCAATGTTATGATTTTTTTTTATTAGATTGGAGATGTTAATTTTAGGGAATAGATTCGGAGGGTTATTTGTTAAGAAAAAAAATGTGCCAATTAAAAGATGTTTTTATTTTTAGTACTGAATTCAAAATAGTGTATAGAATGCTGGCCACTTTTTACATATTTATCTGTGATTACTGAAAAAAATATACTTTCAATAAAATAAGCTCTTATTGATTCTAACATTAGTTCAGTAAAATTAAAAGAAATATTTGTTAATATGGGCAATAACTTTGAAAACTTTATAATGTGGTCGAATTTGTCAATGCTTCCCTACAAGTATCAAACAATTGCTACTTTCTACTGTGGTTAATAATACATAAGCCAATGACATTTCCACACAAATCAATGACATTTTCAACACAAATCAATGACATTTCCACACAAATCAATGACATTTTCAATACAAATCAATGATATTTTCAATACAAATCAATGATATTTCCACACAAATCAATGACATTTTCTGTGTACAGACTTTTAAAGTTATCATTACAATAAAATCAGAGGATCCTGGAAGGTCTTTTAAGGTGGTACCTAACACTACAGGGAGATAACTCTGTAAAATCAGCTAAACGTTTTAATTACGTTGTGTTGTTAAGGGAATATTAAGCTTCTCAATGATCAAAATAAGTGTTTGACAAACTGCTATATAACCAGTGTAATTTTTCTGATAAAACGGTTGGTGAGAATTTTTTGAATTTTTTATATTTTTGTTAAAGGGTCAAAGTAAATACTTTGTCAAAATTTTAAGAAAATTAAACGTGCCAAATTAATTTTAGTTAAAGTGTTGGGTACCACCTTAAACAGAAAGTAAAACGGTGCTTGTCATATCCTTGTAAGCGGAGCCTAAGCAAAGGATCTGTATTTCAGAATATTTAAAGTACTTGTGATCTGATTAGCATTTGTTTTGTTGGCATGTTGGCTGCTGCATCCTCATCTTTAAGATCTTTAAAATCATAACTTTTTTTAACAATATTTTTATTTTGTTATAAACACTGACTTAGCAACACACTTTGATATGTTGCTGGCTTATCATAATTGTTATCTTTTAACATTTTGAAACCATCTTGGTTATTTTCGACCAATTTATAATTTAACAGGCTAAAAGTATGTTTTACACTGTTTTAATTCTGAAATTTGAATCAATCAGTGTATTGTTCTGTATTCCAATAAATACCTTCCTATATGGAGTACTATCATTTAATTGGGAATAAAATGGAACTCTTTGTGAGATACTTATTATTAAAGATTAAAAGCACATGCATTTTTAACAGACACCAAATTCATCCAAACATGCGATCTGTGTAAGCTATTGTTTAATGTAGATCTTATTAAAAGCATCATTGTTTAAAGTGCTGTGTGTAATTTTTTAATCATTTATACAAAAATAAATTTGCTTTGTGTCTTTATGTGTATGTTATTTTAAGTCCTACTGTCAAATTTCAATCTTCTTGCTTCAAATATAATTGCTAACAGAAATCCAAATATAGTTATCCATGGTACCAGGATTATAAATTAGTACGCCAGATGCGCGTTTCGTCTACATAAGACTCATCAGTGACGCTCATATCAAAATAGTTATATAAACAAAACAAGTTCAAAGTTGAAAAGCATTGAGGATCCAAAATTCCAAAAATTGTGCCAAATACAGCTAAGGTAATCTATGCCTGGGGACAATAGCTGGTCATGACATGTTTTATGAGACCAGTCAAGGGAGAGCAGAAATGAAGTCTCATGAGACAGGTTGTCTTCTATTACAGGTTTAATCTTTATGAAATGCATAACAAACGGACCTCTTAAGCAGGTTTGACTATATTAATAACATGAAAAAAATAAGGCAAACATGAACCGGTGACAATCACTGAATTACAGGCATCTGACCTAGGACAGGCTTATATCGAAAGTAGCGGAGTTAAACCTGGTTTAAGGCTTTGTCAAGATTTGTAAAATTGAGAATTGAAATGGGGAATGTGTCAAAGAGAACCCGACCAAAGAGCAGACAACAGACGAAGGCCACCAATATATCATTTTATTCTGGTGTCACCTAAGTTGGACAAAGGTATACAGAAAAACACATTAGTTTACATTACATTGCATATATGTACATTTGTTGAGGAAGCATTAAATATGAGTTTTTAAAGGCAGTGCTATAAGGCCTGACTTTCAAGTCATGAGGTACATGTTTTCATACGCAACGTCCAACAAATCTATGTAGGGGGTCATTTGGCCGAAAATAGATCCGGAAATGTTCAATTTTCTCCTCTTCTTTTTATGGTATGATATGGTTTTTGTTTCTTTCATTTACATTGGGATATAAAGAAACGATCAGTGTGTATTGTTCGTTTTAAAAAACTTGTTATTAATGTGTATTTTGCATTATAAGCGGTCAACCTGATTACAAACTATCATTATTTGTATTCTGTGTGGAAAGAGGTCGGGTCAATTTCGAGTGTTATCTGACATCTAAAGATTTTTTAATCAGTTCAAACGTTGATATAACAATGAAAGGTCGACTGAACATGATTAATATTGCATTTTCTATAATTCAAAGCGGAATTCGGTTTATGAACGAGAAACCGTAAGCGTTTTCAATTTCTTTAGTTATGTATGTTGTCTACGTATTATCCTGGTTCCCGCTACTACGTTCCGGGCATTAGCTATTTGATATATGTGTTACATTACGATCGGGTACCAGTCAATCTACGCGTGTGTTTATGACTCAGTTGACAAGAGCAGTACGTTCTACGTTGATGTTGGGAGAATTTTGATTAAACTCTAAATGCTCATAGAATAAGAAATATAATCTAAACTGAATTTACCTCCTTTTGAATAATTTATTGCAATATAGATATAAATCCCTTTTGACAAGAGAAATCTGACTTTTGTCAGAAATATTTTGTTCACGTGTGCAAAGGTAATCTTCTTCCCTGGATCTTTACACCCTTTACACCTAATCACGTGTGGCGGCCATATTGGTTTGTTTACATATTTGTGAAGAAGCCTCTAAAACTATGACCTAAACATAAATAGTCTTCCCAAAACGTAAACTTTATGCAATACTATTTTATCAATCATGATTATTTTCATAAATTTAAATTTGATTATTTAAAGAAATAAAATTATAACAATTACGATTTTAGATTAGAGATTCTACACAGACATGCTTTGATCTATTTATAGCCAAATTAGTTTACCTGTGTGAAAATGTAAAAATGGATATTAATTTGTTTTATACTAAACAAGTAAAGACAAACTATGGATGGAAGATAATAATTCACATAAATATTTCAGGACATTTGATTTATTTTAATAAATATAGGATTTAAAAGCTGCAAGTGCAAACAAATTTAATCATTACATAATCAGCTGATAATTTTTTACGCAAACATCGTGGTGATGTAACTGATAAAAATCACTCCATCAATCCTCCAGACCTTTCACATATTAAGCAATAGATCTACTTATGATGGTAGAATATTCAATGAATATACATTCATCGTCTAATTGAATATATCGGGTAATCGGATATTTTTAGCTGACATTTTTGGGTATCCGATTGGCCGGAGTCTACTGTCCTGACTGTACTACCATAAAGATAATAAATAGTATTTTTTCCCACTAATTTATTAACATAATACTTGTAACATATTATATTTTTGTATGCTATTAAGGTTCATCATAACAAATGGACAATATGGCCGTATTTTCACCTCAAAAACCACTCTGTGTATACAGACTTACCTGTGCTGTTTGGAAAGTTTTAATGCCTAGCATCCACTAGATACATAATAGTTAAATGCATTTTGTGTTTAAGAAAGAACTCTTGGTTTTAGATGGGCATTTTTTTCCCTTTCTGCAGAAGGTGCAAAAAAAAAACCAAACACCTGAATTACTTTGATACTGTCCACTCACAGCTGACTCAGATTAACTCTTTAACTCACCTATAGTTGTGAAGATACCTCTTGTCCATGTCAATTAAGGACAATCAAAACAATACAAACCGGTTTACCTGAGGGGGCATCTCATAGTTGTACCACAACTTAGTTAATTTTCACACCTTTTGCATGAAGGAAAAAAATGCCCATCAAAATCCAAAAGAGATTTTATCTTTCTGAAACACAAAATGCATTTAGCTTTATTACATCTAGTGGATGCCAGGCATTAAAACTTTTCCAAGTTCACAGGTAAGTCTGTACTCAGAGTAATTTTTGGCATGTAAATACAGCCATTTTTGTCCGTTTGTTATGATGAACCTTAAGTCATTTAAAGGACAATGTACTATATTTTTTTTCACAAAGACCAACAAACAGGTTGTGCAACCCCACCCCACCCCACCCATTATGAGTGGTGTCCCTTAAATGAACAACAAGGGCAAATGAAATCCAATCAACTTGAAACTTAGTACACATGTGTTCCTTAAGATATGATCTTTCTAATTTTACTGCCAAATTAAAGATTTTACCTAATTTGCACAGTCCACTGAAAATAAAAAATGATTGTACGGATGGGAAATCCATGTACTTATGACACATTCTTGTTTGAAGAAAAAAAAATACATCATAACGATAATGGAACAAAGCAGCCTGTGTTCGTGGGGCTTCTTTTATGGTAATTCAAGTTACCTTTTATTCACCTTCTTCCACATCAGAGCTATCAGCTCTTGGATTTGTACCTGTTAAGAGTCGTATACTAAATTTTATTTTTATATAAATAAATTTGTATTAGATTGGCGTTGCATCATTTTCTTCTATTGTCATGATTGTCTTAATTGCAAATATGGGAAGTGGTTAAAATGCTAATGAGACAGCTATTATAAATGACCACCAGATGTCATTGTTTTCTTAATTAAAAACTCCTCTTTCATTCATACCAGTAAATTACTTTGTCATGTTTATACTGAAAAATAATTTTGCTTGGTCATCAAAAGAGTTGACATGTTACTATGTACATTTACCATTATGTTACTTGATGTTCTTGCAATACACAGAGTTCGCGAAAATGGTCGGTCCTGTCGGTCCTATCTGTCAAAATGAGGCTCGGACCAGTATATTGAAAGCTAGTGTCGGTCCCGATGACCGATGTAAAAACGGCCGTTGCAGTGCCTTTTTTATCGATAATTAGTTGTACCGCAACTAATTCCAATATGTGTTTACATCGGTCTTCAGATGAACCTGCTGCTAATTTCCGGTACTGGTTTCCTGTTATAAACAAACTGAAACCTATGGAAACCAAAGTGCCGATCTACACGTGGCCTGCTAAATTTGTTCATGGCAAACAATCGGCGATTGAAATCTTAGAAGGAGATAACAAATACTGAGAAAATGATTCAGATGAAATGGATAGAGAAAATAACTTTAAATAAGAACAATCAGAAGATCAGAATTGGTCCTTCATTATTAATTTGTCCGTGGCTGTGAAAAATAAAACTAATAATAATGAAGTTACTGTTGGATAAAATATGTTATTATTTTTATTTTAGGATCAAATTGACAGATTTTTTTTAGGACTGGCTAAAATGTTGTAGGACTGACAAATAATCTTGCTTTCACACAAAGTTTTCGCGAACTCTAAATACACACAGTACGGTGACTAGTCAATCTTTGTGAACTACTTTTCATAGGATGGGAGTCATTGAATATGCGTATATAATCAATAATTAAAAATAGTCTACTTATGTTAATAAGGAAAAATTCTTTTATGTCTTAAAAATGCATTTCATGGCAAGGTACAGAAAATATACTGAAACAGTAGACTATGGGTGACTATAGGTAAACTAGGTACAAGTGAACTCTTAATCTTAAATACTACAAACCACCTCTGTACTATGGAAGATAATGATATAACTGGACTAGAAATACACACAACCTGTACTTAACTGCCTTTACAGCGCTTTCGCGCTTTGATTTACAACGGTATGACCAATGGGTCTTCAAAGCAGCGAGAAACTCCCGCACCCGCTTCACGTGGCCTCTAACCAAAAGTATATACTAGGTCAGTGATAATGGACGTCATACAAAACTCAGAAGTATACACAAAAAACATAATTTTAAAATCCTACAAAACTAACAAAGGCCAGAGGCTCCTGAAATGGGACAGGCACAAAAATGTGCGGGGTTAAACATGTTTTTTAGATCTCAATCCTCCTCCTATACATCTAGCCAATGTAGAAAATACAAACACACAAAAATACGCACAAAATTACTACTAGCAGTTACTGACATGCCAGCTCCAGACCTATATTAAACTGATTGAAAGATAATGTCTTCATTATATGGATATCAAGAACAATACCTCCTGTTATGGGTTTAGTATTATACAATCATAAAATATATGAGAACATATTAACCCGTATCATGCCAACAACTGGTTTTAGAATAAATCAATGACCTGATGATTGTCTTTACTTGAGGTTCTTTTTTTTTTTTGGACGTCAGCTTTCCCACGCTCTCATTTGGTTATTGATGTTTAGATATTTGGACCTCGAGCATCACCGAAAATTGTCGAGATGCCCATCTGGTGACAAAACGTTTTAAAAGAAACTTCAAACTTAGAGCTATAGAAATTAATGCTGTTGGCTTCTCTAAATGTATGAACAGTATAACAAAAAGCAAAGTGTTAAAAAAGATAAGTTACATTTTGAGAACAAACACCCCTCTCTTTCACATGAAAACATCAAGAAAAGTTTTGGTAATTATTTCGTTAATTGAACCTGACCTAGAATGACCCCAGTCACATAATGTAGTTATCCTATATAAATAAGTCTTTACAAATGTACTGTTTAATGTGAAATGTTTGAATAAAGTAGATGGTGTGAAAGAGAAGAGAAATTTATGAAAAGTACAACCAAACACTTTAAACGAAAACAGTTTTGTACGCATTGACCAAAAACTGAAAACGATTTAAAAAAAAGCAAACTAGCGTAAACTAGAATATATCTGAAAAAACAAAGACTGAGCGATATGAATCTAACCAAAATCAGGGGCTGATTTCAGGTGCTTCGGAACGGTAAGAAGATCCTGCTCCACATGTTACAACTGTCATGTTTCAGTAAGTCCAAAGTGGGTTATACGTCTAATTTGGAAGGTTATGTAATATAATTTTACCAAAACCAAGCAATTTAAAATAACACCGAAAAATAAACAGATGTCAAGCATTAAATCAACATTAACCCAAACATAAAAAAGAGATTTATCAATTCAACTGAGACCAATAAAGATATGCAATAAAATCAATTTATTTAAGGAGGTAGACCTTGGTTCAAGGAGATAACTCTTTAAATCAGTTAAGCGTTTGTGAATGTCAAGTTCATCAAAGTATATTAAGCATTTACCTGAAACAGATTGAAAATAATCTATGTAACCTTGAAGCTTAGAATATATTTAAAAAAATGGTTGACACAAACGTACTGATGATTTTAAGAGTTATTTCCCTTAACCTAGGTCTACCTCCTTAATTGACTGATTGGTTTTTTAATTGCTCTTAAAATCTTTAAATCCGTCATGGATTGATTTTACATAGATAAATAAAATCGTAGAATAAAAAAGCAATGAACGAGGTTGTTAACTTTGATGTATGTCATCTTTGTTACATTTGTTTGTGTTATAGTGATTAAGAATATAGCACAATGTTGTCTACTGTACCTTTTTTTTGACATTTTTACCTCTTGTGTCTGTTTGTTTTGTTCACGCATCGTTGTCAATTAAATATAATTTGATGGGACTCGTACAATAGAGAGGTTTAGCTAGCTTTAAACCAGGTTAAATCCACCATCTTGTACATAAGAAAATGCCTGTACCAAGTCATTAAAATGAAAGTTGTTATTCATTCGTTTTTGGACTTTCCATTGTCAACTTTTCTTTTCTATGTAGCAAAAGTCAAGCATATCATAGTTGATGGGATATTCTATTCGAGTGCCTGTAATTTATTTCATGATTTTCTTGATAGAGCAATGCTGCTCACAAGTGAGCTATTAAACCAAGATTTCCAAGTAGTGAAGTTGAAATTATCCTTTCGAAAATTGTTACGGACGCTATCACGAGTTGATTGACCGTTATAGAACATCGTTTTATAGATGACAAGGGAAATTTCCAATTGTCGAAACTACGATCAATTTCTTTCTACCCGAATGTGACTACCGAATTAGACTTATAACCGGTCTAGTACGTACATGAACAACTCAACGGCTTCACACGTGCAGCAGGATCTACTTCCCATTCCAGAGCACCTGAGGTCATCCCACAGATTTTGGTGTGTTCATGTTGCTCAGTCTTTTATTTTTTATGCTGTGTTTTGTGAACTGTTGTTTGTCTTATTGGCGTTGTTTTGTTATTTGGCCATGGCGCTGTTAGTTTATTTTCGACTTATGAATTTAAATGTTCCTTCGGTTTCCTTTGCCCCTCTTCTGTATATAGTTTAACATTGACAATTTCAATTAAGAAGTTGTTACAATGTAAGAAACTTGGGTTTCAATTTCTCTGGCCAACGTAAAGATTAAGCTAACTGTTTATAAATTATATGCGTCCGAATTGATTTTGCTGGAACCCACCTGAGGTCAACTTTGTCTGGAGGTGGAAAGGGGGTGGGGGGCTTACCAAACCTTTCAAGAACATGTTACCCTGTTCATTCAAAAATTTCAAGAAATATTAAGAATTATTATACAGTCCGGGACTGATTGGTGACACCAGAAGCGGTATCGATCTAGTACTGTTTTAAATGAGAACATCCTTTAAAAATTTCATTCGTCCGAAGCTCCGGAAATCGAATATTTGACATCCAAGGATGAATTAGAACTGAAGTAGTTAAAGAGGTGTATGACCAAAAAGGACCTATAAATAATAGCCGAAACCATATAGTTCAACCTTGCCTCAGGGAATTAAAATCAGAGGTTCATGGCATATAATTTATTTATCATGTTTATACCGTGGCGACCCAGTGCTAGAAATAAAGAAATAAACAACTTGATCCCTATGGCAAAATTGACCATTGATAGATTTGGCTATAAATTTAAGGTCACATTTCTCATGTCGGACCTTTATAACTGACCATAAGGTATGGGTTTTTCTTATTGTTCAAAGCCATACAGTTACCTATATAGTTGCTTAAACCTACGTCATCATATTTTAGCTTCAGTTGCAATCATTCCACATATCCATAGTTTTGTATATACTAATTAGATAAAACGAAGATGTGGTATGAGTGTCAATGCGACAACTTTCCATCCAAGTCGTAATTTGTAAAAGTAAACCATAATAGCTCAAAATACGGTCTTCAACACGGAACCTCGGCTCACATCTAACAGCAAGCCATAAAGGGGCCCAAATAGTGAGTAGGTTAAAAACATTCAAACATGAAAACCAACGATCTAATCTATATAAAAAACAGAAACGAGAAAAACTACGTTAAGAATGTTCTTATGTTTTCATTATCGCTGCGTAAGGATAATACCCAGAGAAACAATGACGTGTGTTCAAAGTGCGGTGGATAGTCGTGTCAACCAATCAAATAGTTTTTAACTATCATTATCGTGCAGTGGATAGTCGTGTCAACCAATCAAATAGTTTTTAAATATCATTATCGTGCAGTGGATAGTCGTGTCTACCAATCAAATAGTTTTTGACTATCATTATCGTGCAGTGGATAGTTGTGTCAACCAATCAAATAGTTTTTAACTATCATTATCGTGCAGTGGATAGTTGTGTCAACCAATCAAATAGTTTTTTAACTATCATCATCGTGCAGTGGATAGTTGTGTCAACCAATCAAATAGTTTTTAACTATCATTATCGTGCAGTGGATAGTTGTGTCAACCAATCAAATAGTTTTTAACTATCATCATCGTGCAGTGGATAGTCGTGTCAACCAATCAAATAGTTTTTAACTATCATCATCGTGCAGTGGATAGTCGTGTCAACCAATCAAATAGTTGTTAACTATCATCATCGTGCAGTGGATAGTCGTGTCAACCAATCAAATAGTTTTTAACTATCATCATCGTGCAGTGGATAGTCGTGTCAACCAATCAAATAGTTTTTAACTATCATCATCGTGCAGTGGATAGTCGTGTCAACCAATCAAATAGTTTTTAACTATCATTATCGTGCAGTGGAATAACATGCTGTATTTCCTTATTTTCAGTACAAAATTAGCATATCTGCAGTAAAAAATTAGCATATCTGCATGTTATTTTGTGAATTATTTAATATTTATAATGATGCATTAGAGCTGACAAAGTACAAGTTTACCACAAATAGATCGACGAAACAATCAACACTGTTAAGCAACAACTTACTTTATATTTGGAATTGATAGTGTTTGTTACATATTTTTAACATTAAATTGATGAATCTCTTTTTTTGTAAACAGCGTCATTATCATTATTTTTTTCATGTTTTACATGTCAAATTCCGATAAATAAATATGCTTGGACATTTAATTTTATATGACATAGAAACAAATTCTACAAAAGTTAAACCTGGATTTATTTTTGTTTGTTTACATTTCCATTGATGAATTTATTTGGAATTTTTATTGTTTGTTACATATTTTTCAATTGATTAATCTATTTCTTTATACATCGCCAATTTTTATTATTTTGAATAGGTTAAACAAGTCAAATTACGATAAAGATGCTTGAAGAATTTATTTTTTAAATAGAAACTTTATTTCTAAGTAGCAACATTCCAGCAGCACCTGCATAGGGTGTATATATCTCCCAATTAATACGATATTCCCGTGCTTGCATTTCCTATCATGATTTTCTTGGTAGAGGATTTTTGCTCACAAGGAAGCTATTAAATCAAGAGTTCCAAATGGTGAAGTTGAAATCACCTCTTCGTTAATTTTACGGACACCATCACGATATGGTTGACCGTTATGGAATAACCGTTTCACAAATCTTATCGGATATGTTCCTTAACGTCGTCACTACAATCCCCTTTCCTTTCATAAATGTGACCTACCGAATTAGACTATTTACCCGATTTGTTATTTCATAAGCAACACGATGGGTGCCACATGTGGAGCAGGATCTGCTTACCCTTCCGGAGCACCTGAGATCACCCCTAGCTTTTGGTTAGGTTAGTGTTGTTTATTCTTTAATTTTCTATGTTGTGTCATGTGTACTATTGTTTATCTGTTTGTCCTTTTCATTTTTAGCAATGGCGTTGTCAGTTTATTTTCGATTTATGAGTTTGACTGTCCCTCTTGAATCTTTCGTGCCTTTTTCATACCTTACGAAAGTTAAATTCTGATTTAATAATTTTTGTTTCATTATTTCAATTGATAAATATGTTTTTTAACAGTGTCATTATTATTATTTTGCTCAGGTTGAATATGTCAATTTCAATAAGATGTTTGGAAAATTAATTGTATATAACACAAATAGACACTTACCCTGCAAAGGTTACAGTGTAATCAATCAGGACCACAGTTGAAGTAAGTAGAGGTAAATGAGTTCAAGGACACAAATGTTTGTTTGATAGACAAGCTAAAAACATTTAATATATAAACGCGCGTCTGACGCCAATATAGAATTTCAATCTTGGGATCTATGATGAGTTTAATTATACTCTTTAAAGGGATAACAGCTTTTATATATATTCGATTAAAACATTATCGGTATCGAATAAACTAATTATAGATATATAGCTTTGACACCAGACGCGCGTTTTGTCTACAAAAGATTCATCGGAGGCGCTCGAATAAAATTTTTTTAATGTTTCCTATTTATCTTGCCTACCTTAAATGCAAGCATCATGAACTTATTATTTGTAGTAAATTGAAAAAAACAGAAATGAATTAAACTTAATTGAATAATCTCTGTTCTCTGTAATTCAATGTTGGCTATTAATTTTGCCTATTTTAATTATTACTTATTTGATATGCTTGCAAATCAAAAGCCCAGGGGAAATAAAGGCAACAGTAGTATACCACTGTTCAAAACTCATAAATTTATGGACAAAAAACAAAATCGGGATAACAAAAATATATACTTAAAAAGTAACGAAAATATATACTTAAATGCTTAAAGTCTCAAATAGTAATATTGTCAAATAGAGGAGCGTAAAACTCTTTTTTTCATGATCAGATGCAGTCGGACATGATCTAATAAAAAACAAAAGTTTTATATGAGGAAGAATCTTAAATCATTGAGAGAAAACTAATCCAGGGTTCATAATAAGACCGAGGGAAATACATCAACTATACGATTTTCAAATATGCATTAATGAGTGGGAGTTCTAAGTGATATAATTCGAGTGTCGTTTAGTTTTATGTTGACGTATACGTATTGTGTACCCAATTATAGACTTGTTATCTTAAGTTGAGCTGCATTGCCATACATAAGTTTTACTCGCCCACCACGGAAATAACCTGCTTCAAATTATAACTTAAGAGCAAATATCACAATTCCGAAAATGACTCGGAGTTTCTATAAAGGGCTACAGTAATGAGTCCTGTATTTAGATAAAACATCAATACGTTTGTTTACAAGTATAATGTTATATAGATGGTAAATACATTGATACTTTAACATTTGGATCCCATGCGAAAAAGGCCATTGCCAATTTTGGCAGAATTTTTTCTTAATTTTCCATTTTAAGGTCTTCTTGAATTCATGATTGTTTTGAGCGCCACTGATGATATTTTTGTAAACGAAAAGCTCGTGTATCATAAATGGAATTTGAATGATATTTTCAATTCACTATATCCAGCTTCATATGTGTACTAAATAGTCCTATCGTATCATGTCATAGTTTTTTACATTCAAAAAATATTTCCAGCTAAAGATGGATACAAATATGATTAAGTAATGTTTAATTTTGAGTAATCGACTTAAAAAATGAAACAAATTATGTACATTAGCTATGCATTTTCTTTCAAATCTATCTAAGTTCGACTTTTTTGTGCACTATAGTGCAGAATTTTTCTTAAAGACTTATCTGCATTTTATAATTCATTATGTATCATTCAGAACGATGTTTACTTACGTCAATTCAAATTAGTTCACAAACTGGATAAAAGAAGACTGTATATCGAGCGGTGTTTGATACCTTCATCAATGTGAACCAAATAATTTAGTATTTATAGTCCGCTATGGTTACAATACAATAAGAATTCAAAGTCAAAGATTAATCGCCAATCTATAATACTGGAGTGAACTGAATTACCTTTTTAGGGAATATTGAACAACAAGCTGATCCATGATGCATGATACGTTTTAATTTGATAACGAGAACAAACTAGTGCGAGTAGGACAGCTGAATTACTCAATGAATTGAAAATATCTATAAAATTTCAATGATTGTGAAAGGAAAAATGTCTACCATGTAGTTAAGAAGGCAAAAAAAGTAACTGAAGAAAGCCAATGGCCGAAACGTCCTAACGGCCTAGCCAAGATCAGAAGTGCATTTCATATTGGGTCTATGTTATAGGCTTGTAAAGACAAGAAAATAAACTTTACATAAGTTATACATCTTTGAACTGAAGAAGAGAATGTAGGGTTTCATAATGAATATCGAATATCATGTATAGGTGTTACCGTTTTGAAAAAAAAAAAACCACTAAAATACACGCTGAAAATGGGCAAAATTTCACGTTATGTTGTTTAAGGAAGCTGGCTTGTCCTGTTTTAGATTTTTTTGTCAGATTTTCGGAATCCTCTGGTTTTATCCATTTGAATGCCTTGAAAAAAATTGCCCGGTAACTCCATTTTTCTTTTTGTAAATCTTTTACATGTGTAATGATAAGCCATCTGTAAAAGTCTTATAAAATTTTAATTACATTATAACAGATTTTGAGAACTTCAACTTGTCAATAATAAAGCTATGAAAAGTCAAGAGAGAATATTTTCCCGCCAAATTTTCAATGGCATATATCTCGAAAACAAGCAGGGTGACCTATATATTTTTTTGCTCTTTTGATTCCTTTATTATTCCCCTATAAATATAAAGTAGTGTTTCGAAAAGTTAATTACTTTGAAACTGAGAAGCGAACTTCCTTAATTCAAAATTTCACTGTTTTTATCATTTGATAGTTAATAAGTGAACTTAATTTGAACTACGTTATTGGTTCACTGTTATATGCAATTTATTCATCTTTTTTTTACTGGTTGTTGCAACAAAAAATCTTCAGTGGTTACAAAGTTATGATAAAATGTTGAATACTATGCGTTTGTTATGAAATTTTGTACTTTTGTTTTTAGCTTGCTCAGTGTAGTGATAAAAGAGAAAAATAAATCAAATTTATGCTATTATGTGTTTTGTTTTCTCTTCTAGTATATACATTATCAAAAACGACCTCATTTATCAAAATTGCAGTACCCTAGCTGGAGATATATGCCATCAAAGTTGGATATATAAATAAAGTGAAAAAGTGTCTTGTCCGTGTACATGCATTCCCTAGTAAACTGGAAGCATAATTACATTAATGTTGCATTGCTAAGTTCCTGTTCTTTTGTAGATATGAAAACACTGCTAACATTTTTTCTACCATCTATTAACAGAGGAAAACATTCAAAAATATGTCAGAATGTCTTATCCCTAGACACATGTCTTGTCCGTAGACATGGCTTTTTACTAATATTGCTTGGCTTTATGGGTCTAAATTAGTCCTATGTGTTGTTTAAACTTAGAAATATCTTATTTTTAATAAATAAATTGTAACTTAAGTTTTCTCAATTTTTGTAGAATTACTTTACAGGAGTGGATTTTAAAAGTGGCAGATTATCAGTCATAAAAAGCATACCTTATTTTACTTCAATATTGTTTATTCAAGTTGCTGCATACTTTAAAAGATTTGCTAAATCAAATGAAGAAAAAGTATTTCTCTCTCTCTAACTTTATCTTTTGCATTTCAGTATTAACAGTAGATGAGGAAGTGTCTACAGACAAGACACTTGTACATAACAAGTATTAAATTCAATTATTTGTCTGCTATGGAACTTAAATCTTATTTATAGGTGATGAAAGTTATCTATTCAAATTAAAACTCAGTATTTTCAACATAAATGTAGTCACAATTAATTCTAACAGATTTTTTTTTAACTGAAATTGTCTTGTCCGTAGACATTACCACAATACATTTGTATCCAATTTCCTTGAGTTCAGCCTAATATGATAGGTAATATGTATGTTATTTTTTCAAGAGAACACATTCAACTATGTCAAAATTGAGTTTTAATAACAGTTTGATTGTTTTAAACAGTCAGACATATAGATTTCAGTTAAAAGAATGTGTCTTCATTTTGGCTTAATCAATAAATTATTGAGATATGTAAAGAATTATGGGTACATTTTTATATTTTTCAAAATTTAAAAAACACAGCTTAAAATTTAATTGGTAACTTTTAATCTTAATATTAACAATTATCTTTGAAAGCATTTAATTGAATATCAATAAAATGTCTTGTCCGTAAACATTTTCAAAATTTATTTGTTTCCATTTTCCTCGAAGTTAAGCATCATTTGATAGATAAACCTGATAAAATGTATGTCTGTTTTTCAAGAGAACACTTTCAGCTATATCAAAATTAGGTTTTAATAATGCATTTCATTAAATATGAATACAATGTCTTGTCCGTAGACAAAACATATAAATTGTATTGCTAAGTTTGATTGTTTATTGTAAGAATATGCATCAAGTTATTTTAATGTTCTATACACCAAAAGAAAGGGATTTTTTTGGAAATGTTGTTACTTATAGATAAGCTTAGATACAGTTTTATCAGATAAGATTAATGATCAAAGACAGCTAGTGTGAGTTAAACATGTTCTTGTCATTTTTTTTCAATTAAAATGTTTGATAATTTAATAATATTTAATAATTCAAAACATATTTTGTTGTCTTTGTCATTGACCAAAAATCTGACACTGGTGACCATTAAAGACAATTCTACAGTTTTTAAATACCATTTATTTAATAAAAATATTAAATATTTCTTCCAAAAACTGCATGAAATTATAGAAATGCTTCCAGTGTTAGCCTAACGATGGCAATTTTACATAATTTAAACCATTTTTGAACCAAAATATCAAAAGAGTTTTTCCCTGAGGTGATACTCATTTTTGACTTTATGTGAAACACAAAATGCACATCTGATTGTGGCTAGGCCGTAAAAAATTGTTTATTACTAAAAAAAAGTATACTATATGTTCCCAATTAGAATTTTTAAAACAATAAAAATATTAAGGATACAAAAATTACAAGATATATTAAACTTCTTTTTATCAGTAGATTATTAAACACATCAGTTAAAAATCGTTAAAGACGTTCGCTTGTCATGTTTTGAAATTTCTGTCTAGTGCATCGTTTCATCTAAGTATCACGACGGGTGCGATATCTTGCACAGGAACTACTTATTCTTCCAGGGCATTTGAGATAGATAGATAGATAGTTTATTCTCATAAAAGCATGATAGTACAAAGGTTACAGAGAAGTTTAAACAATAATATACATAAAAACAAAATCAATGTCGGGGTTTTAAGTGGGTTTTCTATGAATCGCTTGCAACTTTGGTTTTTCCGTGCATTAGTAAATTTTCTGCCCTTGTATTGTCTGTCTTTTTAATGCATATTGTCGAATCCTTTTCTTTCTTTACTCTCGATTTTTCATGGGGTTCGTGTGGCTCAGTCATTGGTTGCCTATGTATTGCTTGTAATGGTTGTTTGTCCTTTCTTCCTTATTATATTTAGACATGTTTTTGTCCGCATTCGGTTCTTATATATCCTTTGGCTTTTAAATATTCGGTTTTGAGCGTTACCGATGAGGGAAAATTCAGAAAAGCGCTTCATCTTATATTTGATGCGTCTCCCTCAATTTTAGTCTGTAACCCGGAACAGCAGTATAATACTGTTACCTTTATTCGGACGCATAAAATTTGTAGCGTATAGTTTTTATGTTCTATGTCTTTATGATTTTTGAATCCCCATTTTATTCTCCTCCCCTTTTTAAAGTCTGTGTTATTCTAACAAAATGTATAAACAATTACATCTAACTAATAGGTATCACACATCCGATAGAAAGTATATTTATATTTTCACGAACAATTACAAAGTAAAAATAAAATCATACTATTTTAAAAAATGTATGAAGTTTTAGATAAATGTTAAACTTTTCAAGTTGATTTACAAATCAGAACTTAACCCCAAAACACTTCGTTAAAAGAGATTGCATGTTTTACAACGAGTGACAAAAGCCTTAGGCAGATCATATCCATCAAGACCCAAGTACAGGTCTATCAACGTGAGAGATACACAACGTGTGTGCACGATGTTGGTTAGCTAATAGCTAAGCTTTAGGAGTATTAGATATTTTTAAATAAATTTCTTTTTAGATGAATGATGAAGAGTACTTAAATGTGAAAGTCAACACGTGCGAAAATGAAAACGGAAATATCAGTATTGTGTTATCTTATCCTTAGCGAATAAAATGACACCTTCAAAATACACTGCACTGTATTTTGTAATGATGTGCAGAGGTCAGTTCATAACAATCATCAGCCATCATTTACTGTCTTTTTTGACGTCACAAACGATAACAGTGTATTGAACATATCACGTGATTTTGTTAGAACGATGTTGTTCAAATGCGTATAAAAAGAAATGAAAAGTAATAAAATCTTCTTTCAAATAATGTTACATGGTGTATTGAAAGTAATTTAAGATTAAAGGACCAATTTCTGACATTATATAGTAAGTTTACTTTTCTATGTTAGAACTATCCTTGGACTAGTAGAACATATAGTATTTAATTTAGGTAGCGCAAAGAAAGCTTTTCGATAATATATTTGTTCGATGGTTTAACACCAATAAAATTAAGATAAAAGAGTATTAAATATATGTATTTAATTTAGATACTACAGAGAAAGCTTTTCGATAATATATTTGTTCGATGGTTTAACACCAACAAAATTAAGATAAAATAGTATTAAACATATGTATTTAATTTAGATACTACAGAGAAAGCTGTTCAATAATATATTTGTTCGATAGTTTAACACCAACAAATCTAAGATTAAAGATATAGATCTTTTACAAAAATGTGTTTTAGTCCATCATTAAATGTTATTTTTTTGTTATCAATATCATGAATATTTTGATAGAAAGGATTGAATCAATGAAGTTTTGACTTAAAAATAAATATGAAAACACATGAAAAAAGTAATGATTCAGAAAAAAGACTGACATTTAAAAATGCATCGTTTAGATTATCTACATTGTAAACGTTCTTGGGTGACAATTGGACGGTGGATGAAGTGGTAGATCTTACCATTCACATGGCACGGTACAGACCCTTAAAAGGATCAAGTTATATTCCTCTTCCAATTAAACTCATATCAAAACATGCCATTATCAATGTCAAAAATAAAGACAGCAAATGTTTTATGTGATCGATTTTGTCAGCAATTCACCCAGCGAAATGTCACGGAGAGCGAGTTTGGAAATACAAGGAACACACTTCAAGTCTAATGATCACTAATAATACAATTTTCGTATTATTGATAAAAATAAACCGTGTTGTCTTTGTTCTTACTTGAACAATTAAAGTGATGATGTTAATGCATTGGATATATTTGTGGTTAAATTATACGTCTCGATCAAACATTCTACGCTTACATGTTTGTCCTGTATTTTTAGATGTTTTTATAGTTTATTGCCTAGTATTACATATTTTATTGTTCTTTAAAGATGCCAAAAGTAAAAAAAAATGAAAACAACTGAACTCAGAGTAAAATTCAAAACGAAAAGTCCCTAATCAAACGGCAAAATCAGAAGGTCAAACACAGTAAATTTATGAATAACAACAGTAATATTCCTGATTTAGTACAGGCATTTTCCTCTGTTGGAATTGAGGATTATTTTACTTTTGAATTTGGTAGGACCAATTTTGTTCTGGATTTGCTATCGCCAAACACTCAAAACAATAAATTGCAAGGAAAGGATGAATATTTTCCAAAAATCACGCAGACCTATACAGTGAAACCTGGCTAAACCGAATCCTGTATAAACCGAAAACCTGTATAAACCAAACATGCTTTTAAGCACCATCGAATCAAATTGTATGCGTTGTGAACCTGATAAAAGCGAACTTCAGCCAAAACCGGACAAAATATTAAGTCCCGATGAGGTTTGGTTTATACAGGTTTCACTGTATATGGCTAGAATGCCCCAACAAAGCATAAGTAAATGCGTCTAATGTCACATTCGCCCATGTGATTTGGAACCTTAGGTTCTTGATAGTTTCAAATTAATTAACGGATAATTTAGAAAATAATGTTAAATATACATTCATTATTTACGTAATCTCAATTACAGAGCTTATGATATCTCCTGGTGGATTATTATGCACTAGTATCTTTGGCTGCCCAGTTCTTGAAAATAGAAAATAACTATTAACTAGTAACCTTGAATGGATTTGGCTTTTATTTCTATGTCATTGTAGGTGGTATAGCTCTTCATATATCTAAGTACTTCGGAGGCAGTGTCAGTAAAAAACTATAAAATATTGTCCTTATTATGACAAATTATGAAAGTGAACAAAAATATTCTTTTAATGTTTTGATATATGGTTATGTACATATTACTGAAGTTACTGAAATATCCACTGTTTCCATGGTCACGGATAAACAATATTGTTGAAAAATGTTAAATGTTACAGTATTGAGTTTTATTTTGATATAAATTACAAATGAAATACAGATTGCGCAGACTGAATGAATGTGACATTTCAAGAGTTGATAGTGATTAATAGCCAACAAATATATGTTAATTAGTTGTTTGTTATATAAAATGGTCCTTTTTGATTTGAAATCAGATTTTTTCTTGTCTTCTGTGAAATGATAAAACTCAAAAACGCAAAATAGACACATGTAGCTGACATGTAAGGATTTAAGCCTTCCTGGTGATGCTAACTTATCATTTCTGTTTGTTTGAGCACACAGTGTTGTCAATATAATGGAATTGTATGTGAGTGTCATATAAGTGGGATATTTTCTAGCTATAAAACCAGATTTAATCCACCCCCATTTTTACATAAGAAAAATCCTCTACTAAGTCAAGGATATGACAGTTCCCTATCGTTTGATGTATGATCTTTTGATTTTGCTATTTATTTATGGACTTTCCGTTTTAAATGTTTCTCAAATATAGTTATTTTCGTTTATTTACTCTTTTTCAATACAGACAAGCTCTTCGGTCGCATATACAATTAATAAATCGTTGTTTTCCTTTTCTATATTTTTGTTTTTCATGCCTGTAAAAGAATAAACGAATGGATAAAACTGTCACATTCTTTACTTGGTACAGGATTTTTTTGTCTGTAGAAAATTGTGAATAAAGCCTGGTTTAAATGCTAGCTAAACCTCTTATTTGTATAACAGATACATTATATCGACGACGATATGTAAACAAAACAAACAGACACAATAGGTAAACATGTAAACGAATAAGGATACAGCAGTAAACATTGTGTTGTAATCTTAATCACTATTTAAACAAACAAGTATTCAAAGCAACGGGTGTTGAATCACATTTAAAAAGTAAAATCGCAAAAAAAAATAAACTCCGAGGAAAATTCAAGACGGAAAGTTCCTTATCAAACGGCAAAATCAAATGATCAAACACATCAAACGAATGGACAACAACTGTCATATTCCTGACTTGGTAACAAAAGTCATTTCCAATTCTCAATAACAAATCTGGACTTCATCAGTAAATAACAGAGGACAGATATCATTGGGTTACTACTTCCAAACACGTGTCAACTCCTAGCCAATGAGGTTCGTTCATTTACCTATTACTAGACATTTCACGAAGACATTGTATGCCGTTAAACTGTCACGTGGATTCATTTATTTTCGTGGGTACCAATTTTTGTTGATTGAGGGAAATGTGTATATTTGTGGATAAATAAACTCGTGGTCTGCATACATTCCTTTTGAAAATTTGTATTTCTTTGAACATTTAAATTCGTGGTACCCCTGAACCCACGAAATCCACGAAAATTGGTAGCCTACCAATATTAATGAATCCACAGTAGTCATATGTGTGTTAATACGAATACTTGTCAAAATAATAATAATTCTAGTCAAAAAGAAATTTCTCTGGTCAAAATATTAATATTACTTGTTAAAATAGTAGTAACACTGATAAAAAATGATAACATTGCTTGTTAATTAATAACGATACTGGTCAAAACAACACTTGTTAAAATAGGAATATAACTGGTCAAAATAATAATATTACTGGTCAAAATAATAACAATACTTGTCAAAATACTAATAATACTTGTCAAAATAGGAATATAGCTGGTCAAAATAATAATATTACTGGTCAAAATAATAACAATACTTGTCAAAATACTAATAATACTTGTCAAATTGATAATATTATTTGTCAACAAAATAGTATTATTACTGGTCAAATTACTAATATTAATGGTCAAAATGATAATGATACTTTGTCAAAATAATAACGATACTTGTCAAAATAATAGAAAGTAATGACAACAGAAATGACAACAATAGTAACTAGTTTGAGCTTTCTAAAAAGCTATGGACTGCTTCGCTCAATCATCATTTAAAGCAATGCGTGTGCATGAAGTTGTTGATTTAGTATTGGAAATTGAATGTGTGCCTAGATTTGAGGGAGTTATAAAATACAGAAAATGCATTTTTGTAATCATTGTATAGGAATATTGTTTAGCAAAACAAGTACTGGATATTGCAGAGTAATAACGAAAGTAAACACGTATTAGTAATTGATATTTCAATATTGAATTTTAATTGGCAATATATGCATAATAAAACAGACATGAATTAATGACAGTTGATCAGAACTGAAATACATTAAGTTAAATGTCCGGCATTTGAGGTGTTATCCTGAGACGAGAAAATTCTGTAATTCTTTATCTCATTTAAGCAAATAGCTGATGCTATATCGCTGCCGCATCATAAAGCAAGATGGCGTGTATGTCGACCGAAACTTATATCTCCGCACCGTAATGAAAAGCAAAAATTTCAATAAAGATAGACATTGTAATTTTAGATGTTACAATTTGTGTGTTTAAACTTCACTTGCAACAGGTAGATCGTAAGTTTGAAAGATTTTGGTGGGGTTGGTGTTGCATAGTGTTTATTTTTCTATGTTGTCAGTTTTTTAAATTTATGAGTTTGAATTTCCATCCGGTATCTTTCTCTCCTTTTTTTAAAAAGATTATAAAACCCGAATGTAATCATCATTGAGAGATGATCAACTAGTGCTTAAGGAAGATCAAGAAAAAACAATTTATAACAAATTGAGTAACATATAGTCGTGATGTACCGATCCTTTTTGTAAGATGTAATTGATAACAGTACATGTTATGATCTGTATAATTGTTTCTTAAGTAATTTATCAATTTTACCTATTGATCTATGTAATTTGAAACAATCACATTTTCTTGTTGATAGTGTTGCTTTTTATCGAATAAATACAATTGCCATAGTTTTATTCATGACAATTCAAAATAAAACTTATGATACAAGCAAATAACCGTTTGAATCATAAATTAAAACTTTCAAAATAAAACTTCAACCAAAATTGTCTAGTGAAATGAATACAATAAAAATCCAAGTGATATCAAATAGTTGTGATACAACTAAAATGTTTGTAATAAAAATTTTAATTATTAAGGAGATAGCTCATGAAATTTTATCAAATGCCAATAATTATCAAACATGTAAATCTTAAGATAATAATTTGTTTTATATACCGTATAGCGGGTTATTTTCGCGGGTGGAAAGGTTTGCTTATTATCGTGGATAGAATAAATTTCGCCAATTTAACACGGCACATGCAAATGTATTGATAAAAGTTTTAAATCCGCCAAAAAAATAACCGCCAAAATATTTCGTACAACTTATTCAATGATAATAACCCCCTATACGGTATCTCTATCTTTGTTTCATATCAACAATCTACATAATGTTAATGGCTTTTTTGAAAGTGATTCATGACTTTTGGTTTTAAAACATAACTGATAACATTAAGTACACGAAATTGTTGAGTAAAATGAGGATGACTTATTATTTAAGCTGAGCTTTTAATTCTGTAATTTAGGTTTGTTTTTAAAAAGATGGGTTGTTTTCATACATACTGTCCCAAGCCAGGAGCCTCTGGCCTTTGTTAGTCTTGTTTATTTTTAATATAAGTTATTTGTGTATAATTCGGAGTTTGGTATGACGTCCATTATCACTGAACTAGTATAGATATTTGTTTAGGGCCAGCTGAAGGACGCCCCCGGGTGCGGGAGTGTCTCGCTGCATTCAAGACCTATTGATGGCCTTCTGCTGGTGTCTGTTCTATGGTCGGGTTGTTGTCTCTTTGACACATTCCCAATTTCAATTCTCAATTTTATACTATACTCAAATTATTCATCCTTTAGACATTATGTCTTAGTAGTTCTACTACTTTAATAACAATCTAGTAAAAACTGATGTTATGAGTTCAAATACCTCTTGGTCAGGTGCATTCGACTTTAATCTTTATCAACGGACGGTGGTTTTCACCGGGAACTCCGGCTTTCTCCACCCTTAAAAACTGACCTCCACAAAATAGCAAAAAAGTAGCAGTAAAAAGTGGCGTTCAAACACCGACAATCAATCCTTTAAACATTTAATAAGCTTACCCATCTAGAGCATCTAGAGAATGAGTTGCTCAGTCTTTAGTTTCAATGTTTTGTTTAAAGATTAACAGTTGCAATAATTGATCTTTTATTGTTAATATTGATAATTGAATAAAACATGTAACATAAGGTAATGGTCAATAAGACAACATCCAACAATACACATACCCAAAGGAGATCTAGAAGGTAAAACACAGTTTTAACAGTAGACAGTATGGTGTCCAGTCAGAACACCAATCACTAAATCGAACCGAGTTAACAACTGATTTGCCAATGGTTAACAAAATCCCTTCGAACATCTTTTTTCAAGTAATGAAAAACATTAAGATATGACGTTTGCTATGTGTCAACCGTATGCACCTGATGCAGAATTATGTTATTTTTGTGTGATATAGACCTTCTAATCGGTAGATTAGCAAAACGATCATAAAGGTACGAATCCAGAACAGGAAAAACGAGCAATGCTAAATAATCGGGACATCGAAGAGATAATTAAATAAAGCAGAATTTAAGTATTAAGGTGGTACCAAACACTTTCACTAAAACTAATTTGGCTCGTTTGATTTTCATAAAATTTTGTCAATGTATTTACTTTGACACTTTAACAAAAAATAATAAAAATTCAAAAATATTGAACCAACCGTTTTGTCAGAAAAATTACACTGGTTATATAGCAATTTGACAACCACCAATTTTGATCATTGAGAAGCTTGATATTCCTTTTACAACACAAAGTAATTAAAACGTTTAGCTGACTTTACATAGTTATGTCCCTGTAGTGTTAGGTACCACCTTAAACAGTTTCGTTGATAAATTTGCATAAAGTACGAATCTGAAAAGAAGTTAGGGTTAACAAATTTAAAATATATTGCAAAAAATTAAAGCCAAGGTGGTCCATTGCAAGGGTAGAAAATTCTCAGTATTTTGAACATTACAAGTTATGTAGCAGCTAATCTATAAATATGACAATATTATTGATAATTATGTCATCAGAAAAGTGCTGATACTAGAATTTAAAACATGGTGTGAGATAATGTCCTACGAAATACCACATATCAATAGATAATTAGTTTGTAGGTAATTACAATTCTCAAAAGCATGTGACAATGATTCTTATGTGTACCTTTACTTTTGATTTATGTTGGACATCCTTTTTATTTAACTTCCTTTAAAATGAAAATTTGAATTACATCATACATGAATATTGAACGAATTAGATGTAAGTTTTGCTCAAAATATGCAAAATATGTTTCTGCTGTAAGAAGTCTCTAGTGTGGACAGATTGATACTTGTTTATACCCCTGCTGAATGTATTTCTTGATGTTTAATGCAAATAGCAAGTTTGGGGATGAAATTGCAGTGTAACAAAATTTGGGTCATGAATTTTGAAGTAAAAAAGTGATTTTGTCCAGCAGAAAAAGGTTAAAAAGTAGGACTTCCGAAGGTGTCAAAAGACCCCCTTAACATAAAATTGTCCATATTTTGAGTAAGAGTCGATGAAGATTTCTACAATTTTAATATACTTTGTCCCAAAAGTAGTACAACACACTGTAAAAATATTATTGAGAAAACCAAGGTGGGATATTTTATTTACATTTATTGTCTTAAAGAAATGCACTACTAAAATAACTGTGTACTCGGACCTAATGACACTTGCCAAATATGTAATTTTTACTGTGCACACAGATTTCGATAACATAAATGATTTCTTTCTCGATCATTTGTCAACTTTTGTTGCATATATTTCTCCCTTACTTTTTTAAATATGTATTAATGTGTTGTTTTTTTTTATAAAATTGGTGGGAGTGTAAGAGATTTATGTCGCGGTATTACCTATAAAAATTAATTTCTGTGCTAAATACAACTAACCATCTGATAATGAGTGTCATAATTAATTGCTTCTTTGATGTAGATATTCATGTTCTACTTCCGCGGTCAAACAATTAGATATTACTAACAACATGCTTGAAACATATTAATTTTGGCATAATTTCAATTTCAAATTATAAATTAACGAATATGGTGACTATAGTTTATAACAAAGCATACTAACAAAATCAAAAGACATCTAGAGTTCTATATAATGTTTTATCAATGCACTAGTAGGGTGTTAGCTATTTGTCTTTTTGACTTTTTGTCAAATATTCGGAATTCTCTGGTTTTATCCATGTAGTGAAAAGAAAATTTTTCCCGCTACCTCTACGCTCCTTGTCATAATTTTAAAGCTTATAGCGTAAAATGCATTTTTTAGAAATATAATACGATCCCTGTTATTTTTTCGTAGTTTTGAAAAAAGAAAAAAGCTGATGTTAAATGTATGAAAATACGGGTAAATTATTTCCCACCAAATTTTTAAATTATTATACATTAAAAACAAGGACACAGACTTATCAGTTTTTTTCTGCTTTTGCTCCTTATTTTTTTGATTTTTTTTAGATATTAGGAATTTTTCTGGTTTTATTTGAATAAGTGAAGGGCCAATAGAAAATTTTCCCCGCTAACCCCTACTATTCTTTTCATAATGATTTTACACGAAGTTTAAAAGTTTGAAAATGCTATAAAATCCTTCTTATTTTTGCATAGATCATACTAAAAAAAGAGAGCCAATTTTAAATTTATGAACATTAAAGGAGCTTGATTTCCCGCCAAATATCAGTGGCTAATATCTCGAAAACATGCACACGGACCCTTAAGTTTTCTATGCTTTTTTAGTCCCTCTATTCATGAACTAGCAATTTAGAAAAGTTTTAAAAAAGTATTGTCTTGATCATCCTTATTAAATTTCTTTATTTACATTCTATCAATTTATTACAGTCCATTATTTTGATACAGAGGAGCGGACAATGTCTATACGTCAAACTCTTAATAGCCTCGAGTCTAGATAAGTATCGAAATACGTCACACTAGTAGTAGCCTCAAGTCTCGGAAAGTAAAGCAAAAACTCAAACCTATACTTTCAAGAATCAGCCATCAAAAACACATTCTCTTAAAGGACAAACTAACATCAACGTTTATTTGGACCCGAGAGGAACCATTCTTTCCATTTGTCTTTGTTTGTTTGTTTTGTTTTGTTTTGGTGCTTACTACTTCTCTTTTATTTCATTTATACAATACTAATATACAAATTAAAAGGTAAAATACCAATATAGGCAGGAACGGGACCGCGAATTTCAGTACAGATGCAAAGACTGTAAAACATTATTTATTTACAAAATATGGCATTGTGGAATGATAGTCAATAAGACAACTACCCATTAAAGTTCAACATATACGTCGTCATATCTTAATCAGATATTCAATAACGGTCAACCAACTCGTGAAAGATTTGTTGGTCCTTGATTTTAAAATCGTTGCAATACTCCTTTGCATATTAATGCAACATATCCATCTTCAATATGATAATTTGTTTGTTGTTTATCAAATATGATAAATTGCAACTCTTAATTTCATTTAATGATTAAAAAACATAAAGTGACTAATTTACAGATATCATTTAGGATAAACGCATATATTGCATTGACAAGTAAACAATATTGACATTAGATTCATTCTATTCTATAATGGAACGCACGATCAATTATGCTTCATAAACCTCACTTAACTAAATGAACCTTCTGGTACCGATGCAATTGCGTATCAAGGACAATAATTGTGTAATATTAACAAAATGATGCATATGTTTCGTATAAAAATTACAAAACATTAAAGATTAATACGAACGAACTAGCTACTCCGGTAGAAAGATAAAAAATCGTCAAAACAAATTACAATTAGTTAAACACCTTGTAAAGAAAAAATATTTACCACCTTGTACGTAAACAAATGTATGTAAACAATGAAGTCGCTCGTGATGTACATAATCAATTATGAATTATGACAGTTCCGCATTGTTTTCGTGAACTTAAGCTTCCTGTTAGGAGGCCGTTAAATAGACCAATTAGTGTACCACAATCTTTGAAAGTCAAGTTATTTAATTCTGCTTTGCTGAAATGCCTCTGCTTTTTGACGTTTCATACCCTAGTATAGACTTAGAACTAACCCATTAGTCATCACAGTGTGTTATAATTAATAACCATGATGTACAGTTTCTGTTTCATTTGATTTTACTATTGATACAATATGAAATATTGAAAACACTAGATTTTTTTTTCAACCAGAGCATGGATAGCCTTCTAGTATTTATTTCAACTTTTTGGAATTCGAGATAATGAATGTTCTTCACATTAGTTTTTTATTTGCCTTCAAACTATTTGACTTATGTGCCAATGTTTAGATTGGTGTAGACGGAATAAGCGTTTGGCGTACAATATAATAAACCTAAAATCTTTGTAGCCACCTTGTTTTATTCCTTATACTATTCTTCACTGAATTCTGATTTTAGTTTCTTTTTGGTGTAGATGTATTGCTGCTAAAAGAGGGACGAAAGATACCAAAGGGACAGTCAAACTCATAAATCTAAAACAAACTGACAACGCCATGGCTAAAAATGAAAATGACAAACAGAAAAACAATAGTACACACGACACAACATAGAAAACTAAAGAAAAAAACAACACGAACCCCACCAAAAACTAGGAGTGATCTCAGGTGCTCCGGAAGGGTAAGCAGATCCTGCTCCACATGTTAATATATCCTACTCAATATGATGTTAGTTTCAAAACAAAAATGCGTTCACACATAAACCGACAAGCGTTGGAGAACGAATAACTATGTTTTATATATAACTCCTTTTATAAATCATACCACAGTCTGTTGGTTTACTTCCAAAATAGATCATAAGCGGAGTGATAACTCAAATAATGCCAGTACTCAGAGATCTCTATATATTGAGTTTCTTGTCCTATTGTTTATTAAAAAAAAATATTAAGATAGTGTAATTTGCTATTGACCCCTTTGTATACATATTTGTTTTTATATTGTGGCAAAATTTAAAATTTAATTTTAAGCATCTTTTAAAGGCAAAACTCTTATTTTTGAAAATTTTAATTTCAATTTTAAATGATACCTTGTCAATCAATAACACACGTGTTACTGGGAATCTTCTAAAAGTATTGTTGTGTATTTTTTTTCTACATTGGCTAGAGGTAATGGGGGAGGGTTGAGATATCAAAAAACATGTTTAACCCCGCCGCAATTTTGCGCCTGTCTTAAGTCAGGAGTCTCTGGCCTTTGTTAGTCTTGTATGAATTTTAATTTTAGTTTTTTGTGTATTATTCAGAGTTTAGTATGACGTCCATTTTCACTGAACTAGTATATTTGTTTAGGGGCCACCTGAAGGACGCCTCGCTACATTGAAGACCCCTGGGTGGCCTTCGGCTGTTGTCTGCTCTATGGTCGAGTTGTTGTCGCCTTGACACATTTTCCATTCTCAATTTTATTAAAAGAAAAAAAAAACATTTTGCAAAATTACCAATTTCAATTACAGATGATATTCTGTCACTCAGTAACACACATGTAAGTGAGTAATTGCATCTTATATATTCTGGTAAACTTAATAATAAGAAACTAGAAGGTCATCTGTATATCCTTAGTCTTTTTTATTGATAAAGCTACACACACGAATCTATGACAAAATAAAATATCAAATCTACCAAATTATAAGAAAAATTCTAGTCGAAAAGTCAAATGACAAAAGCAAAATGTCAAACACATCAAATTTATTTAAAACAATTTTCATACTCCTGACTTGTTTTATGTATTTTTTTATGTAGAAAATTGTGGACTAAACCTGATTTTTTTAGCTGGCTAAATCTCCTACTGTATGAAACATAAGTATTTTAAATTTTCATAGTCAACCTAGTATCCTTTTGCCCTCTGATACACAGTTAGACGTTTACAATTATGAATTGTTTAAATATCTGAATTGTTGCAAATATAAAGGAACTATAAATTATTGTCATACAAGTGAGAAAATCAACCATTTTGTACATAAGAAAATGCGTGTACCAAGTCAGTAATAAGACAGTTGTTATCCTTTCGTTTGGTGTGTTTGAGCTTTTGATTTTGGCGTTTGATTAGAAACTTTCCTTTTTTAATTTCCGCGGAGTTCTGTATTTTTTTTGTGATTTAACTTTTTGTAACATGTCGATTTACTGCTTTTTATAGAGAAAGAATTAGGTATTGTCTTGGAAAATATCAATGAAAAATCGATCATTCGTTTTGATTTTTCATTCTCTCACAAATCTATTTTTGGCATGTCTATGATTTACTTGTCAATAGTAAGGAGTCTATGTTCTACAGAAACACAAAATAACTAGAAATATATCTATTTAGACAGCAATCAGGAAATAAAATAAACCAATTTGTATTCAAAAGATTTTTTATGTTTGTAATGCACTTCTTATTCTTTAAACAAATCGAAGCATGCAGATTAATCAATATTGACATTTTGCGTCATCTCTGATGAATAAAATATTCAGAAAATTAACATTAATTTGCCAGAATTTGAAAGTTCATTTGTCAAGAATATCCAATGATAATTCAAGAGAAAACTGATTTTTTTTTCTTTATTGACACTTTGTTATTATTTTTTTATAGTAATTAAGATTATAATATGATAAAATCCCTTTTCATGAATGTGACCTACCGAATTAGACTATTTACCAGATTTATAATAACGTAAGAAACACGACGGGTGCCACATGTGGAGCTTACCCTTCCGGAGCACCTATGATCAGATTTTTGGGGTGTTAGTGTTGCTTAGTCTTTAGTCCATGTTGTGTATTCTGTACTATTATTTGTCTGTTTGTCTTTTTATTTTTAGCCATGGCATTGTCAGTTTATTTTGGATCTATGAGTTTGACTGTCTCTCTGGTATCTTTCATCCCTCTTTTGCACTCCTATTTGTGACATTTGTACCAATTATGTCTGTTTGTTTTTTCAAACATCGTTGCCAAGATAAAGGAATTATAAACTACTGTCATGCCAGTGAGAGGTTTAGCTAGCTATACAACCAGGTTTTATCCGCCATTTTTTATATTTATTTTCTATTCGTTTGATGTGTTTGAGCTTTTGATTTTACCATTTGATTACGGACATTCCATTTTAAATTTTATTCAGTGTTCAGTATTTATTTTTTCACTTTTTATGCTGAACATGCTACTAATAATAAAATGTTTACAAAGAAGATTTGTCTTATTTTCCTTGGCACAAAAGTTAACTTTTTGATACAGATAAAATATGTTTTCGATGTATCACATACTTCTCTTAAATTATATCTTTATGTATTTAAACTTAACTGATGCACTATAAATTACATTAAAACATTCATTAACATCCGTATCTTATTTACCAGGGGCCATATATTAAGTCACATATTCATACTTAATCTTTGTTAAATTTTACAGTTTGATGCATGAGAATCACCTCTTAACCGCAAGTTCACGTAAGGGACAAATGTTATAGTTCCCCCAATTGACGATTTATTTAACATTGGGTGAAGGTTGGTACCTATTGAAATTTTGCATTTGTTTGCACTTATCTTGAGTCAGGGACCTGATGTTCAGTGGGTAACCACAAGTTCACGTAAGGGACAAATGTTATAATACCGACTGAGTTTCCCCAATTGACGATACATTTACAACATAATGTGCTTATCCTCGTACGAGAAACCGTCCGTTGGATTCCATCTCGTGTTGAATGTTACAGGTTCTGGGAGGTTTAGGAAGCTATAAGAGCACCTTTTTTTCTTCGTACAATTGATAGTTAATTTTGTCAGATTTTGAAAATTTTCTTCTTTTTAATTTACCAGATATTAACTCACATATTCATACTAAATCTGTGTTAAATTTTACAGTATGATGCATTAGAAACACCTCTTAACCGCAAGTTCACGTAAGGGACAAATGTTATAATTACGACTGAGTACCCCAATTGACGATTCATTTAACATAATGTAGTGAGGTTAAAGGGTGAAGGTTGGTACCTATTAAAACGTTAAAACCCGCTGCAATTGTTTGCACCTGTCCTGAGTCAGGAACATGATGTTTAGTGGTTGTTGGGTCCCGCAAGCTATAAAAATAGGTTGATCGAAGCATTTTATTCCTACCGTTAAACGATACAGTCTAACGTTTGATTTTAATCATTTTTGTGAACTTCACTTTTTTGAATTTACCCTGGATTTGGTATTTCAGTTCATTTTTTCTAAACTCCAGATGCTGGGCCAAAGCAATCGATGAACATTTAAATTTGTGACCACAAAATACTTTTTTTTTGAAAAAACTAAAAGACAGATCGGCTTTGATCATTGTTTAAGGCCGTATGGTGACCAATAGTTGTTCATTTCTGTGTCATGTGGTCTCTTGGGGGAGAATTGTCTCATTGGCAATCATACCACATCTTCTTTTTTATATTTGAATCATGATATCATATCGGAGTATGTAACATGTCCTACTGCGGACGTGGATTTATTTAACATGCATGCTAACGTATCTTACACAGTGTCATGTATTGGTCTAGATCAAAGCGTACATATTCGTAACACACCAACATGCGATTGGGTTTCTTTTGGAATGCTAAGAATTCGTCGTTTCAGAATCTAATACATTCTGGGTAATATTTTTAAAAGCGTACACCAAAATGTTGTGATTGGATTAGAATGTTCTGAACAATGGAAATTCATCCAAAGGTGTAACGTTATTTTCATTTTGGTGTACGAACAATGAGATTACCTTTAGATTCTGAAAAGGCGAATTATTTCATATCCCCAAAGTAACTCTGTGTGTGCAAATATATTGTATAAGCTGAAAATAAAGTGACACGTTTTTTTTTATCATGTACTACATAATCATGTAGATTAAAATTGTTCTATAGGTGATGTTTACTTGTATTATGTGTAATGTCTCTTTGATAGCTATATAGAGTAAAGACATTAAATTGAAATTATATAACGTGTATTTCTATGTAGTAAGTCTATTGTTCAGTGGTTTTTTTTTTCATTAGAGTTTTTATACTTGTTTTTGATGAATATCGTTGTGATCGAGTTGATCAATTTCATTGTTTTTATAGTATGTCTTTTTATGTTGTAATGTTATACTACTGTATCAGGTTATGATGAAAGTTTGTCTCTGCTGTTCTTTTATGCATTGTGATTATATGGTTCTTATCTATCTTGTAGCACAATGTTTATGTTGAGAAAATATGGGATAATATTTTTGAAATGTGTTCCCTTTGGAATGCTACGAATTATCTTCTATCAACAAAATACATGTGTGTGTGTGTGTGAATATATTGCATATGCTCAAAAAAGAAACACTGTCTATGTATTTGTTATATTCGTTAAGTAGAAGACCGATGTGTAAAACAAAATCATGATAAGCTATCTTAGATCTGTACACCGAGCTGAAACAGGGAGCTGAGACCAGATGTGTGGACAACATATATTCATTATTGTCAGATCAGTGTTACTAAGTTGTCCGTTGAAAGGGTTCAGTCCTAAAAGCCCTGGGTAAAAAAAAACGAAATACACACCGTTTTGATGTCGATTGCATTAGTGAACCATGGTATAAGGGTCCTCGATGTTCATCAACTTCGTACCTTTATTGACATTTAATTTTGTTTTACTCGAGCGTCTCATATGAGTTTTTTTAAAACCAAACGCGTGTCTGGCGTACACAATCTTAATTCTTGTAGCTTTAATGTGCTTATTAAGCGCATCATGTAACACATAACTTTACTATAATGTAAGCTTCTACGTTGGAATTGGACGGCTTTGTTCCCATTCTTTTTTTTTGTTGTTGTTGTATTGTCAACATACTAGTAGTTAAAGTGGGGAATTTTCAATGCATGTTCGAAGGTAATTGGAGTAACTATTAATTAAGCATTTTTCAAATTGATATATGATTTCATCCCCAAATATAACAGGTCTCTCACTCAATAATAAATGTATGGTCTTCATTTTGCACGGATAATGCGTTTTGGAAGTATTAATAGTTATCAAAGATGCAAGGATGATAATAAAGTACGCCAAACGCGCGTTTCGTCTACATAAGACTCATCAATGATGCTCATATCAAAATATTATAAAGCCAAACAAGTAAAAAGTTGAAGAGCATTGAGGATCCAAAATTCCAAAAAGTTGTGCCAAATACGGCTAAGGTTATCTATGCCTGGGATAAGAAAATCCTTAATTTTTTTTGAAAAATTAAAATTTTTGTAAACAGGAAATTTATAAAAAATGACCACATTATTGATATTCATGTTAACACCGAAGTGTTGACTACTGAGCTGGTGATACCCTCGGGGACGAAACGTCCACCAGCAGTGGCATCGATCCAGTGGTGTAAATAGTTATAAAAGGTACCAGGATTATGATTTAGTACGCCAGACGCTCGTTTCGTCTACATGGTTTATACTCGTAATACTATGAAGACCTATCAAAAGACCGACATATATTCAAAAAGAAACTTGATCAGCGGACAATCAACATAAAATGTTTTAACTTAAAAAAAAAACATGCCATCAAAAATAAAAGACTTAAAACTATTTTTGATCTGAGCGTTACTGATGAGTCTCATGAAGACGAAACGAGCGTCTGGTGTATCATACCTTTGTACCTTTGCTAATTTTCATCTTAATTACAATTCATTATAATTACATTACATGTATATATGTTTCATTGTTATCCTTTATTTTGATTGGCTGGCACTACTCGGAAGGATCTCAGAACTCATTACTTTTTTCCGTATAAAATAAAAGATATTTGACTGGATGTGATATCGCTGGTAATGTTGGAATAAAGCATTGACACACAAAGTCAATTCTTAATAACATAAATTGAAATTTCATGTTTGTAGTATAAAAATCTAATTATAAGAATTGAATTCTTCTTTTTATAGTTTTATTTGGTTGTAAAAGCGTTGACTGTACGCCCATTTATAATACGAAGCTTTTCCGTAATGAATACAAAGGTATATGAAATATGTTGCGTGTCAACGGTTTAATATTCTTACGAAACTATGAAAAGAAGCATTCAATTCCTAATTATAACCCAGATAAAGCATTCTGCTAAATCTGACGCCTGTGCATTTGTCTTTTTTGTGCACTCTACGTGTGTTTAATATCAATCTGAACATCATGAAGATTTTTGCAATGAATTGTACTATGATAATGATTAATTCATATATAGAACACAATTACATAATTCTCAGTGATCAATCATTTTTGATTAACCCAAGGTTTAAACTGCTAGTGATCAAACTATAAGTAGTCATACATTCAAAATTAAGGATGTTCGCTACTCAGTTTCAAAATAAATAACTTTTTATAAAACTAGTATGCATTGATAGGGAATAAATTAAGGAATCAAAAAAGCAAAAAAAATATAGGGGTCAATGTGCTTGTTTTCGAGAAATTAGCCATTGTAATTTTGGCTGGAAAATGATCTCTCTTGATTTTTCATAGCTTTACCATTAACCAGTTAAAGTTCTCAAATACTATTAAAAAATAAATAAAATTTTATAAGACTTTTACAAATTGCTTATAATTATACTTGTAAAAGAATTATAAAAAGAAAAATTGGGGTTCATGGGGAAATGTTTTAAAGCCATTGAAATGGATTAAACCAGAGGATTCCGTAAAACTGACAAAAATTCCAAAACATGACAAGCAGACACCCTTAAATCATCAAAAGCATTGATTGGAGTATAGATATATTGGCTACCTTTAGTTTTTTTTCATCCGGCGATAACATGCGTTATTTATAGAATCGTTTTATTCTTTGGTAAAGTTGTTGTCTCTTTGACACCTTCACAATTGCAATTCTCTATTTTATCAAATAAACTCATCATAGATATCAGGACTAAAGTTTGTATATACGCCAGACGCGCGTTTCATCTACAAAAGACTCATCAGTGACGCTCAAATCCAAAAAAGCTAAAAAGGCCATATAAAATACGCAGTTGAAGAGCATTGAGGACCAAAATTCCCAAAAGTTTTGCCAAATCCAGCCAAGGCAATCTATGCCTGAGATAAAAAAAAGCCCTAGCATTTCAAAAATTCAAAATTTTGTAAACAGTCAATTTATAAAATTTAATAAAATTGCAAATGGAAATTGGGAATGTGTCAAAGCGACAACAACCCGACCATAGAGCAGACAACAGCCGAAGTCAACCAAGAGGTCTTCGATGTAACTAGAAACTCCCGCAACCGAAGGCGTCCATCAGCTGGCCTCTAAACAAATATGTATACAAATTTAGTGATAATGGACGTCATATTCAACTCCGAATTATACACAAGAAACCAAATGTAAAAATCTTACAACACTAACAAAGGCCAGAGGCTCCTGACTGAGTTGTACAGATATATGAAAATCCAGCAATGATCACTCAGAACAGAGACGTTAGGCCAAATTTAATAATATGTATGTTTTCATGTGAAAAATATAGGGTAGGTAGGTAGGGAATTGTTTTTATTTTACAACTTTTTTTGACATGAGAAATTTAGACTTTAACAGTACTTATTGAAAAATTATAAAAAAAACAAAATTTAAGGTAGGCTATTTATCAAAATATAGGGTAGATATAAAAATTTGAAATAAACAGATTTTAGTTGGTCTTAAAGCGCCACACTCTTTTGTGTATATTGTTTAATATCAATTTTTTCGAATCTGTCTTATCTAGACAAAGATCTATTCAATCGTAATATTATATGCAATCTGAACAGGGAAATAAAACTTGTTAAAGGAAATAACATACAAGAAATCGAACCTGACAATAAGATTTAAAAATGTTTGTCCTTGTTTTTTATGCTCAAATAGTAAATCGTGGAAATTGGCAATAGTTAAACCACAAGTTCGTATTTGAAACATAAAACCATATATCAACATTTTAAGACATTTAACAGTATTTCGTAGTCAAAAAGCAAAAAGAAAAAAAATAAAAAAAATAAAAAAAAAAAATAAATTTAACCACATATTAAAATATACATATTAAAATGGATAAGTAGGTTTAGATATGAACATAATTATATCAAGGGCAAAATAAATGTCCTCGTTATGAAAACTTTTGTCATGTTAGCATTATAATAACTTTTACATGTTATATATGACGCATTGCTATATTAATCAATAAAGTTAAAGACGAGGAAAAAAATATACACACACCATTTAAGCAACCGTTAAGTTAAAGACAATGGCGTAGTCAGTTTATTTTCATCTACGAATTTGAATGTCACTCTAGTATCTTTTGTCCCTCTTTATATTTCATGTATTTAGTGAACTCGTAAATGCCAACCTGATTATGGATAACATCTAGATTAAACGCAGGTGATCTATAATTAAAAATCGAGAAGTCCTTTTTGAAGTTTTGAAATTTGCTATGCACACAATACTTTGTCTTTTTACTTTTTTAGCCAATGCGTTGTCAGTTTATTTTCGATCTATAAGTTTAACTGTCCCTTTGGTATCTATAACCCCTCTTTTGGACAACTTTTGTCCATAATGGATTAACAGGTGTTTTACGTAAAAATTAAGTTACATGTAGACAGAATATCTGTCAAACCAATTAAGGACATTTAAACTTGTGAAGAAGAATACTTTGTCATTAAATCATGTCATGAATGTGCTTTTATTACACAAAACCTACAACTTTTCTTGATCAATGACAATATCCAAAAACTTGCAATTAAATTTAACATTTTCGCTCCATTAACATTGGTTATCACATACATTTCCTTTGAAGGTGTCTTTACTATGTAAAGATATTACTGTCGTTTTAAAATTCTTCTGGTACATGTTGGTAAATAAATAAGTAGTTTACCTTTGTTGTTTAGGGATTTTATGTCAGATTTATGTTATCATGACGGGACCAATGTTAATGTTCTGGTATAAAGTAAAAAAAATAAATATACAGATTAAAGGTTAGAAATAATAGTACCAAGGCTGGTCCAATAAAAAAGAATGAAACATTTTTATAATCACGCGTGTTTTATTATTTTTTTATTGACGGGTTTTTGCATTTTTTGATAGCTATAAAAAAATGCAAAAACCCGTCAATAAAAAAATAATAAAACACGCGTGAATAAAAGGAAATCTGGCGGAACAAGGACAGCTTAAGCCTTTCATCCAATTCTGTCAATAAAAATTAACTAAAAAATTATAAAAAACGTGACAAAAGACAATATTATGAAAATTCATACCAACGACTTGAGACCATTTCATTGAATTATTTAGAACAATAACAAACATCAGACTTTTACTTTGCCTTTTACTTTGCCGGATTTGCCTACTCTTTCAGATCACCACCAGTTTTTGTTGGGACTCGAGTTGCTCAGTTTTAAGCTTTCAATTATGTATTTTATGTACTGTTGTATGTATGTTTGTTTTTCTGTATCCATAACGTTGTCAGTTCTTTTCGACTTTTTGAGTTTGATTGACCGAAAGCTTTTTTTTGCAATTGAATGGAGAATTTTATGACATCCCTGCCTACAGGTTACATGTTCTGCCCTATGCATGCATTCTGTTATATCACGTCGTATAGATGGAGGGATTGTTTAGATATGTTAGAAATCTAAATTCCTTTAATAATACCATTCATTTAAAGCACAATCCTTGATTTAAAACGTGAACTTGTTTGCCTGTTTGTCTTTATGTATATCCATGACTTTATCAGTTTTGTTGGTAGACTTTGAGTTTGAATGACCGAAAGCTTCTTTTTTTGCAATTAAAGGTAACATTTCATGACATTCCCGCCTACAGGTGACATGTTCTGCGCCATGCATGTATTCTGTTAGATCACGTTGCATTGATGTAGGAATTGTTTAGATATGTTATAAATGTAAATTCCTTCAAATAATACCATTCATTTATAGTACAAAACTTGATTAAAAACATGTAAAACGTGTTGTTTTAACACCTTTTAAAACACAAACAAGTTATTTTGACAAAAGCATTTAAAAATATACAAAATATCCAACATTGTAATTTTTTGTAACATAAAATGTTAATGTACAATAACTGCATTTCCTTTGAGAATCTTGTTTTTACCCCCACGACAAGAAAAGAAACTGTATTGTGACACTTGATTAGGTTAGAAAGATACAAATAAAATTTTCCTTCCATTTAACAATATATATTTGTTAGGTTATTGTTTTGAAAAATCTATAGACAGAAAAACAGAGAAGGAGAGAGTATAATATAACAGAGAAATAATTAAAGTCATCGACAATGTGTTAACATTGAACCTGCCCCTATGAATTTTAATAGATAGATTAATGTCGATAAAAGTCATGCATGTAAATAAAGGCAACAGTAGTATACCGCATTTCGAAACTCATAAATCGATAGAAAAAAATGGATTTCAAAATAAAACTGAGGGAAACGCATTTAATATAAGAGGAGAACAACGACAAAACATTAAAATGTAACACACAGAAACGAACTAAGTATTAGACAAAATCCGATGAGAATAACAAATATAACATCAAAACTAAATACATGAATTTGGGAAAGAAAAGTACCGTGACACGTGTAACAGTTTAAAACTAAAATGCTATATAACAAAGAATTTTTCATGTTGAAGTATATTAGGTTTAATAGATCGGAAGTTGTATGTACATTAATTTTTTTTCACAATTGACGGAAATTCTGTGGATAATGATATACATATGTTTATAAGTAAACATCAAACGGAATAAATCTCGTTAGAAGTCAACAAATCGTGAGCGAGATTTGATCAAGGTCATGTATTATTGGTTAATCGTGTTTACCGGGTAACGTGTTACCAGGAATTGTAACTACTGTTTACATGATATGTTTATGTTTGTGGTCTAGTACACATTTTCCTCACTCAGTTTTTTTTACTACTAAAATATTGATATAAATACAACATGTACAAGAAAGTCTTTCTTATCACTTATAAATATTTCAAAATACAAAACACGGTAGCCTCGGTTCTTTATTCAACAGTTGTTTTTGATATAGGAATAGTTACAAATATTGTACGTATTTTACTTTCAGTCATTAAGATAATAAATAGAGATGATTTTTTTTAAATTTAATAAATGCATTTATATATGACAATATTATATGTTAAGGATGTTCGCTGCTCAGTTTCAAAATAAATAACTTTTCATCAACTAGTATGTATTGATAGGGAATAAATTGAGGAATCAAAAAAGCAAAAAAAATAATGGGGTCAATGTGATTGTTTCCGAGATATTAGCCATTTGAATTTCGGCGGGAAAATGTTCTCTCTTGATTTTTCATAGCTTTATCATTGACCAGTTAAAGTTATCAAATACTATTAAAAAAAATAAATAAAATTTTATAAGACTTTTACAAATGACTTATAATTATACAGATAAAAGATTTATAAAAAGAAAAATGGGGGTTCATTGGGATTTTTTTAAGGCATTCTAATGGATAAAACCAGAGGATACCGAAAATCTGACAAAAATTCCAAAACATGACAAGCAGACATCCTTTAGTTCAAGAATTGTGTATTGAAAACAAACTTATTCCCGCTTATACTTTTTTCGCAATTATCCTTTTTTAACCAACTTCGATGCGATTTAATTTCGCGATTAAAGTTTAATAAGAAAATTTTATACGTCGTTTAAATTTGCAATATTTTTCTATTCGCAAAAGTCGTGAATAAAAGTTGGTTTACATTATTTGATTCCGTTATTCTTATTACTTAAATCTTTTGAAGATGTCATGTTTTCTAAGAAACCGACCGTTAAGGCATCCCACTGTCAAAGATAATAATTCAAACTAGATTTTTCTGTCACCTTTGAAATAAACCTCTTTTTATTAACCTCTATGTACTAGTTTGTTCATAGAAAAATAGTGTCACCTTAATTTATATAATTCTCATTAACTCTCATATGTCTAATATATTATCGCTCTACTACAGGGCATCATAGATATGATTTAAGGTCAAGGTCAAGGTAATATTACATGTCCTGGTATGTGTCAAGGTTGTCCACTATAATCTGATTTTTATTATTTAGTTATACAACCAATCGTATACTATGCATTCCTGCCTGTTTCTAAGGACAAACTTAGCCCAGTAGTCAGCATTTTGGTGTTGACATGAATATCAATTATATGGTCATTTTTATAAATTTCCTGCTACAAAACTTTTAATTTTTCGAAAAACTAGGGCTTTTCTTTTTTCAGGCATAGATTACCTTTAGCCGTATTTGGCACAACTTTTTGGAATTTTGGGTTCTTAATGCTCTTCAACCTTGTACTTGTTTTGCTTAATACCTATTTGATCTGAGCGTCACTGATGAGTCTTATGTAGACGAAACGCGTGTTTGGCGTATTAAATTATAATCATGGTACCTTTGATAACAATTAACTTCTTTTTACCAATTATACTAATTTTTCTAAGGACAAACATCACTTTCATTTGTAAAATCATATTCATTCATATCAATATTTAAATATTACTTCCATGGTTAAGGTAAACAAACTATATTTTTTTGAGTGTTTTAAATGGAAATGCAAATGACTTTTATATGGGAACAGTGATTTACAATTGTAGATAGATAGTTTATTCTCATAAAACCATGCAAGTACAAAGGTTATAGAGAAGTTAAAAAATAATATACATAAAAATAAAAAATGCATTCAAAATGCATACAATTCAAAATTTCGGATGAGATAGCATATAAAAGAATGTATATATAGACTTATATAGTCAAATGTAAAGTTAAGTTAAAATTGTATAAAGAAATACTTTCTATAAGTATAAATATGGTAAATAAATTATGGTTGTTAAGAAGGAGTGAGCTTACTATTAATACATCTTATAAAATTGAGTGTCTTTGGTTTTTTTTTTAATGAAACAGTTTGTTGAATGTAATAATGGTATGTCTTGGTATTAGTTCATTTGGAATAAATCTTCTTCTTTCATCTTGTAAAACCGGGCAAACAAAAATATAGTGGTATTCATCTCCGATATCTCTTTTCGTACATATTGAACATTTTCTATCACTTCTGTCAATGTTATGCCATCTCCCCTTTTCTATTGGCAGTGAATGATTCGATGTTCGGAATTTACAAAGTGTATATATATCTCGGTCATTTATGATGATGAAATAATTCTCAAATTCAAAATTTTCCTTTAAGAACCTATTAAGTAATGCATTTTGATGTGTTTTGAAATCATTTAAACATAAGTGGCCTACCGCTAATCTAACGGAAACAAACGAATACTGATAATCTAACGGAAACAAACGAATACTGTTAATCTAACGGAAGAAACGAATAAAGTAAATCTAACGGAAACAAACGAATACTGTAAATCTAACGAAAACAACCGAATACTGTTAACATAACGGAACAAACGAATAAGGTAAATCTAACGGAAACAAACGAATACTGTTAATCTAACGGAAACAAACGAATACTGTTAATTTAACGGAAACAAACGAATACTCTTAATCTAACGGAAACAACCGAATACTGTTAATCTAACGGAAACAAAAGAATAAAGTAAATCTAACGGAAATAAACGAATACCGTTTATCAAAGAAAAACACAGTATAATTTCAGTTTTGTTTAATGATAAAAAAAAAGATATTTTGTAAGTCGTTCAGTAAAAATATTTTAAACTTTAATTTATATTTAAATCAAGTCTGGCTTGTCATCAGCCATCGGAAATTTTACTATAAGATTTTGTCAAAAGAGAAGATGACAGTACTATTAAACATAATTATCTGCAATTTTTAAAGAAAAATTGGAAGCACCTGATATTATTTCGATTTTAGTGGGTTTACTTTATTCTTTTGTTTCCGTTAGATTAACAGTATTCGGTTGTTTCCGTTAGATTAACAGTATTCGTTTGTTTCCGTTAGATTAACGGTATTCGTTTGTTTCCGTTAGATCACTCTTTTTTTTTCATTGTAGTGTCTTGTAGACTTCTGATTGTTTTTTTCAATGTTTTTGTACTTTGACAAAACACGTTTGTTTTATTCGACCGGTGGGTTTTGATAATCATTTTTTCTTCATATGGGGAATATAAAATTTAAGGTATTCTTTCTGGTTTACTTCATCTTAACATTGTAGTACAAAGTCTTATAGGAAAAAGAAGAAAATAAATGATTTCTGATCTTGTTGAACTAAATGACACCTAAGACTTTTACCATAATAAATAAAAAGTACACAGCAATAATTTGTTACATCGTTATTGCATGATTAATGTGTGAAGAATAATTTGTCAAGGTATTCACCAAGGCTATCCGCTGTCAACTATAATATTAATATTTTATGTATTTATCACTATGTCATTTACAAGGGCCTGGAAGGGGGTCCTTCATTTCCATATTCTTGAATTGTTTAGGTACATTAAAGTTCGTTTCTGTGTGTGTTACATTTTAATGTTGTGTTTCTGTTGTGTCGTAGTTTTCCTCCTACATTTGATTTCGTTTCCCTCAGTTTTAGTTTATAACCCGGATTTGGTTTTTTCTTAATCGATTTATGAATTTCGAACAGTGGTATTCTACTGTTGTCTTTACTAGGCATGTTTTGGCCCATTATTTCTCTAATCTTTATATTTTAGCACCTCTTGTTTTCTTTTGTTAATTTTCTTGGTCTTTTGTTCTTTATTTTTTATAGTTTATTATCATTCTCTATTTTATAGATCCCCATCCACAACCTCATTCACAAGTTCATACATGTTGTGTGGTTCTATATCTTTTTTTTGGGGTTGTGTGTTGTTTATTCTTTAGTTTTCTATGTTGTGTCGTGTGTGCTGTTGTTTGTTTGTCTTTTTCATTTTTAGCCATGGCGATGGTCAGTTTGTTTTAGATTTATGAGTTTGACTGACCCTGTTGTATCTTTCGTCCCTCTTTCATATGATTACAAAATTTGTTTACATGCTATCACCTTTTATATACTGTATAGAACAAATACATTTCATTAACATATTGCTTTATTCAAAAGGATAAACATGATCCGTAAATGGTCAATATAATGACTTTTCACACTCTTGAAATTGTTTACACAAATAGTACCAACAAAAACTTCCACAAAAGTTTGTTTGGTCGAGTGTTGACATTTTATGTTATATTTTGTCCAATAATTTTAGCTTGAATTTGATTATGGTATTGACAAAGACCGGTGTATGAATACAATGTAAAACATAATGATTATTAAAACGACTTCGATGCATATTGGCATGTTTGAGAAAAGGAATATATTAGCAATAAATACTAAGAAATAAGAATTGTCATAGTTAAACATGTAAATTTTCTCCATTCATCTTTTCTTCTTGTTTAGTTGAGTTCGGCATATTCAATCTTAATTTCCCTGTTTAGTTTTATGTTTTGTATTTGTCCCGTAGAGTTATCTGTCCTTTATTAACACGAAATGGTGTTTCTCTTTATAGTTCTCAATAATATTATTATAACCCGAATAAGATGATTCAACATTTAGTTTGAATAAATTGAAGCGTCAAAAATTTCAATGAGACAACCCAGAAATACAGTTTTACTAAAAATATTAATAATACTTGTATCTTTATTAAAATAGCATTGCACCTATGTTTAATTTTTTAATGTCACTCAATATCATGAAAATGTTTCATTGTAATATTTTGCAGCAGACATAATTAATTATGTGTTGTGCTTACCTTTTCGGAGCACCTGCGATCACCCGTAGTTTTTAGTGGGGTTCGTGTTGCTTATTCTTTAGATTTCTATGTTGTGTATTGTGTACTATTATTTGTCTCTTTGTCTTTTTTATTTTTAGCCATGGCGTTGTCAGTTTATTTTCAATTTACGAGTTTGACTGTTCCTCTGGTATCTTTCGTCTCTCTTTCTTTTTCGATTGTAGTCCTGTCGAATAGTTAGATAATTGTTACATGTATTAAGTGATGATTGTTTGCTATCAAAATGTTTTGCCTCTGAATAAATTTGTTCATACACAATCTGTTTTCGGTAATTTTACTGATTTTTTTCTTATAGAAATGTCATCACAAATAGCAACAATTACACCAACGCGATTGGATCCTGCACTGTGTAACAGTGTAAAGATACAGGTACCAAAGTTCGAAATAACTATCGACGATGTATCGGAGAAGCTTGAACCACGTGATTTATTCTGTCAGATGGACGCTTTGCGTCATTACAACGACGACTTCGTCTGGAAGGAAGTACGAAGGTGAGTAACGCCCCTTTTCCTCTCATTGCTCCACTATCAAATTACAATGTTTGACAAAAGAATCCTACTTTTTAGTAGGTAAGAAAGAAATATTTACTGTTGTCCGTACAGCAGTAGGAATGTAGTACTACTTCTGTGTCGAAACTGATAGTAATTTGACTTCCGAAGTGTATAAAATATGTTTCTTAAAATGATCAGTGTATCGATGTCAAAACTCTCAAAAATTCAATAAGATATACAATTCAATTGATGTACAGGGACTTGCAAAGTAGTTAGAATAGTAGCGCGAGGTTAAGCGTCACCTGTTTAAAGGGGAACAAAACAGCTAAGGGAGTCAACTCTTTAAAATCAGCTGAGTGATTTAATCACATACTTTAACTATTACTAAAGAGAAATCAAACTTTTCAACGATCGATATTAGTGTTTTTCAAACTGCTACATATCCAACCAAATTATTCCTGTAAATTTTGTGGATCAAATTTCTAGAAATTTTCATATTTTGTAAACAGGTCAAAATAATTATTTTGTAAAATCTTTATGAAAATTAAAAGAGCCAAATCAATTTCGTCACAGTGTTGGGTACCCCCGTGAGTGTGAAATAAATAGTTCACTTAGATCAAATTATGCTCTATTTTTAATCTAATCCATCCACATCGACAGATAATACATCCGTCCTTCTTCGAGTTGTATCCCTTGGCTAAAAATCTAAAAAGTGATACGAAGCCGGTTATTTGAAATCTGAATACCTGAACTTAATCAATGTCTGATTGAAAGGTTATTATTTGTTTTGCCTTAGTTACTTTTCAGGTTGCCATTGTCATATTTATCATTTATACATACATATATTTCGAGAACTTTTATAGTTGACTATGCGGTATTGTTGAAAGCCTTATGGTGACATATAGTTGTTAACTTCTATTTCATATGTTATCTTGTGGAGGGTTTTCTCATTGGCAATCATACCACATCTTATTTTCATGAATGAATCATTATTAACAATCTTGATAAAAAAAAAATAATTTAAAAAAAAAATATACATTTCGTGCGTCCGGAACTTCAGAACCACTTGAACCAAAACAGTTGAACGCATTGGATGTATAAATACATTGACAGGTTTGGAGATATCTGAATATGTGTTCAGTGTTTCTCTTGGTCCGTTGTATTTCTCTTATAAAAAGTAAAATAACAAGTAAACTGAACTCGGAGGAAAATTCAAAACGGAAAGTCCCTAATCAAATGGCAAAATCAAATGATAAAACACATCAAACGAATGGACAACAAATGTTATAATCCTGACTTCGTACAGGCATTCTCAAATATAGAAAATGTTGAATTGAACCTGGTTTAATAGCGCCAAACCATTCACTTGTACAACAGTCGCATCAATTTCCATTATAATTGATGTGTTTCAATCGGATTGGGTGTATGACCCAGATTTGATTTCCCTTAATCGATTTATGACCATTTAACAGTAGTGTACTACTGTTGCCTTTGATTATATTTGTAAATGTATACATTTTAATCAAGTGTGGATAGATGACCTCACACTATTCATTTGAAATCTTAATAACATAACCTTATTTTTGCCTTTCATACATTGTAAGTAATTGCAAATATCATTTTCTGTACTTGTGAAAATTCAAATCGGTGAAAATTGACAATAACATCACTTTTAATTTTAGATGGGTGAAATTTGAAGAAGAAATAGAAGAGAAAGGAAAAAGATGGTCAAAACCCCACGTGTCATCGATCTGTATGCAGTATCTAACAGAGCTACATCAGATTGTGGTATCTAATCCGTGTTTACTAGATCTAGAGGCTACATCCATGTTCGATATAGTCGGTAGGTGTCGCTTTCTGACCGGCTAATATTTTCTATTACAGTGTTACAGTATAACCTGTTTAAACTGAACCTCGTCGGGACTTAAGATTTTGTTAGGTTTTGGCCGATGGTCGGTTTTATTAGGTGCACAACGCACATAATTTGATTTGACGTTGCTTACGAGCATGCATGGTTTATACATGAATCGGTTTAGTCAGGTTCCATTGTATGATTATATTTTCCCTTTTGTTGTTAATTCTGTCAAATTTCAGAAGTTTTTAACGTCTTTTTAAAAACTCATTTCGGAAATATCCGAAAACGGTTTTTTGACTCTAATAGTACAGTTGATTTTTTTAAGAATTATTTATAGGTCGCTGAATTCATTGAAGAGCAAGGTTGCAAAGCAGATTTACTATTATTGATTACGTGAGCATCTTGACAATAAAAGTGAACATGTTCAAACAAAGATATAAAACAGTAAAAAGTACGATTAGAATTCTAATACAACAAAGAGATTTAAAATTCTTTAGACACGTACAGAATAATCCACAACATACACGAATGTTAAATTGGAATGTCAGCTTATTTACTTTCGAACAGCGGTATACTACTATTGCCTTTATTAACAACGCTCTACTAATACCATGTATATGTGTGTATATCTTAAACAAGGAATACAATACATTAATAATAGTCAGACAAAATCAAATATCGCATATTTGGATGGATTATCATGTTATTATTTTTTTTTCAGATATATTATTGGAACAATGGCAGTTAAATGGAACCTTAAATAGTCTGTTATGGAATCATGTTAAAGCTGTTCTACTTAAAAGACACAAACATCAGCATGTCGGCAGACGACAGATAAAGCGCCACCAAAGCAGAGCCAGTAATCTGTTTCAAGGGGCGTTTCTCAGTGATGAAGAGGATGTACCGTCATCACCGGAAACCAGGAGTAGAATGAATGGTTTGTATTGTATAGTAGTTAATGTGGAAATTAAATTGATTTATGTGACGGATGGGCGTAAATAACTATAACCCTCCCTTTTTGTAATTTTCAATAGATGAATTGCTATTGAAAGTCCAATGGAAAATATTGTAAATCATATTTAGGAAAAGGTTATGATTATATGAGATGGCTACGTGATTTGAACCACCTGTTCTGTCCTGTACAGATATGTTCCACCAACGAAGACAAGCCCGTTTTTAATGCTAGACTCGTTGTCCCACATGTTTCTGACTTCCAACTGAACAGTTATTCCCTTACTAATGCAAACACCCCAATAGCTATATAGCGGCTTTCAAATTTGAAAGTATTTGATTGGTCTCCACCGGTCGTGTAATCGACACTCAAGCACGTGTTACTAAAGTGCAAGCATAACCATCTAAGTTGTATCAAGACATATCCTTGTTTATAAGTGGTTTTAGAGGTAACAAAAGTGCAATATATTTTAATTTAGACTAATTATCGTCTAATTTGTCATAGAAAGTTCAAAGACAAAGTACTATAATGTAAAATGTCGTACCATCAGGGGAAACAGGAAACCATATGTATTTCTTTGGTGTGTACAAAAAATCCACGTTTAATGCAGGTAAAAACAGCTCAGAACATTCCGCTAAGATCAATCTTAAAACTGGAATGTAAAAAAGGTGAAATATAAGAATAATGATTAAAGACGTGCCTAACTGTTTTTCACATTGTTCTTATGTTGTACTATTACACCAAATACACATTGTTCTTATGTTGTACTATTACACTTAGTACACATTGTTCTTATGTTGTACTATTACACCTAATACACGTTGTTCTTATGTTGTACTATTACACCTAATACACATTGTTCTTATGTTGTACTATTACACCAAATACACATTGTTCTTATGTTGTACTATTACACTTAGTACACGTTGTTCTTATGTTGTACTATTACACCTATTACACATTGTTCTTATGTTGTACTATTACACCTAGTACACATTGTTCTTATGTTGTACTATTACACCTAATACACATTGTTCTTATGTTGTACTATTACACCAAATACACATTGTTCTTATGTTGTACTATTACACTTAATACACATTGTTCTTATGTTGTACTATTACACCTAATACACATTGTTCTTATGTTGTACTATTACACCAAATACACATTGTTCTTATGTTGTACTATTACACTTAATACACATTGTTCTTATGTTGTACTATTACACCTAATACACATTGTTCTTATGTTGTACTATTACACCAAATACACATTGTTCTTATGTTGTACTATTACACTTAGTACACGTTGTTCTTATGTTGTACTATTACACCTAATACACATTGTTCTTATGCTGTACTATTACACCTAATACACGTTGTTCTTATGTTGTACTATTACACTTAATACACATTGTTCTTATGCTGTACTATTTCACCTAATACACATTGTTCTTATGCTGTACTATTACACCTAATACACATTGTTCTTATGCTGTACTATTACACCTAATACACATTGTTCTTATGTTGTACTATTACACCTAGTACGCATTGTTCTTTTGTTTTACTAGTACACCTAGTACACATTGTTCTTATGTTGTACTATTACATCTAATACGTATTGTTCTTATGTTTTACTAGTACACCTAGTACGCATTGTTCTTATGTTGTACTATTACACCTAGTACGCATTGTTCTTATGTTTTACTAGTACACCTATTACACAAGTGTTCCATGTTAGGCTTAGTGTTGAGTCCTCACTAACATGTTAAGCCCCCTCGAATGTGTTATGTGCCTTTCCTAAGTCAAACACCTGCATTTCAAAGGATTTGTTGGTTGCTGATTGTCATATTTGTTTTTCGTTAACAGTTTTATTGTTATTAAAGCTGTTGGTTTCCTTGAAAGCTGTGAAAGTACTTTTATTCGTGGGGTACCAATTTTCGTGGTTTTCGTGGATGACTTTATCTACGAATTTAAGTGTCCAACGAAATAAAACAACCATGGTCCAAATCAAAACATGGAACGATCCCAATCGGTAAGTTTGACTACTGATATGATCTAGAGAATATATTGAATAACGCCAAATCTGAGTTACAAGTCTGAGAATACTTTATAGCAGTCACAGAACTTCAACCGCATGCAGAATTTTACCCATTTAATCTTTAATAACCTTAACTCTACAACTTTTGATTTTTTAATGCTCATAACAAAATATTTCTGATCGATGAAAGTCAGATTTCCGGTATTGATATGCTAGTATGATAAAGTGTTCATTTATTTACTCATAGTTCTCGGACAAATGGGAAATAATAATTTCATGCTGGGCTTGATTTTGATAAGAATTATTTGACAATTCAAGATACGTTTATAGCATTTGTTTATGTTACTGTTTTCTTTAGGTGATATGTGTATGGCCTCATTAACACCTTTGATGGTCTTTAATCTGTTGATCACTTTATCATGGGTTAATTAGTGTTGTCACTTCAATGTTTATTTTGCAATTTCTTTCAATCCAGACTATTTGTAACCTTCGTTTCTAAAGGCTTTAATTTTTCATTATTTTTTTTAGAAAACTAAAATCCACGAATTTAAAAACCAACGAACATGACAATATTGCTCAAACCACGAAAATTGATACCCACGAATTAAAGTACTTTCACAGTGGTTGAAAACTGATATGTAGGGGCCTTTTATATCTGAAGATATGGTACATGTATGGGTTATGCCAAGTTCATTGTTGAAGGCCATACGGTGACAAATAGCTACTGACGTTCATTTTCTATGAACTACTAACATCTGACTCATGCGAGGAATACAACAAATGAACAACGTATGGTTCAGATCTAGTACGAATGGTTGCAGTCACGAAATGACGCAAAGAAGAAACAGTTTTGCTTATGCACCCCCCCCCTTTCCCCTTTATGTTACCACTTAATATGTACTTATTCAATTTAAGGAGGATACCAGCCCAGCACACAAAGCCTATCTGAGATGGTCAACGGAATGGAAAATGGTGATGTCAAAGCAAGCAATCCTAATTTACTGTCATTCGGTGGAGAGGTTTGTTATCGCATGATTTTTACATAATACTTGTGAAAAATAGTTAAAACCCGTAATTTACAGAATAACTTATTCTTCACGCTCCTGTTCGCTCAAAAAGAAGGGAGACTAAAAGAGCACTCAGTCTCTTTGCATCTTAAACACAGTTATCTAACAAATATATGTATACATTTTAATCAAAATATAAAACAATGAATACACATACACTCCTATATGAATGACAAAGTGGGGTGGCGTAGGAATCAGAGTTACATAAGGAAAAAATGAGAACGAATTCGAAAATAATACTAGAACATATGATTTCAAAACTTTTGTCTGTTTTACAGTGCCAAACTTTTTCCTGGAACTTTCAAGGCATAATTTAAACTTGAAATTAAAATATCGATTTCTGTAATTCATGTTGCTTTTTGTAATCCAGACAAATAGAAAGTTCAAAAGGAAGATTCCAGATGGAGCTGAGGTTATGAATGTAATGGTAGGAGAGGTAGAAGAACTCACCGACAATCTGTGTGCTTTTGTGCGTTTGCGCGAAGCAAAGGACCTAGGAAAAATAACGGAAGTCGACTTGCCAACTCGTTTCCTGTTTATACTACTGGTTCCTAAAGCTCATTTAGAACCAGCAATAGAAGCTGGTCGATGTATGGGAGCACTTATGACAGACGAGGTAAACAAACATGATAAATGCACAAGTACCTTATGTATTATGGTATTCATTTAAGAAAATGTGATCACAACTTCTAATTAACATTACATTTTAGCACAGTGTGAATTTATACGGCAGTTGATGCATGCATAAGCGGAGATTTGCTTAATAGTTAAAAGATGATTCTAATATGACCTGCTTCTTCAGTTTTGTATACAAACCCATGCTCGAAATCCAACAAAATTTGTTTGCACATGCGTATATCGACTAATGCAGAAAAATGAATAGTATGCATTTAACTTAAACTTAAAAAAAGTATAAACAATAGAAAAAATGGTCTAAATATTTGATTAAAAAGCCTACCCCCTCCCCCCTCGCTGACCCTCTATCGTTAGGTCTAGACAGTCAAACAGTTAATCGTGTGATTAGTTACACTGACATCGTCATGTAAATGACAAACTTTGTCATATTTTATTGTTTTATGTTTGTTTGTATATTTATTTATATCGTACTTTTTAATAGTAGTAAATTGTAATTTATTGATATATCAATCATTTCTTAACTATTATGTGTCAACAAATCTAGTTAACAAGACAATACAGTATTTCAATGGACATGAAAACATTAAAAAAGATGAAATAAAAAATAAATGTAATTTTTTGATAGTTATAGCTTACGAGAAAACAAGTTTATTATATAGAATAAAAGCGTAGAAAGTCCTTCAAAACAGTCATAAATTGTCTGTAAGTTATTGATTTTCATTTTTGATTCTACAGTACTAGAGTTTTTGAAAATACATTAAAATGATAATAGGAATCACAAAAAGTAGTAAGCTACTGTAGATAAATGGACTTACAATGACTAGTGTAAAACTATTCAAACATAAAAACACGATTAATGGACCCAGAATCAGAAATTAACCAATAGAAATACACATGTGTGTGCTGCTTCTAGTACTGAGTAAAGGTATAGGGTCAAGAGTCATGACAACAGGGTAAATCTATGTAAGAAATTCAAAAGAACCAACCACATTAATGTATTCGTATGTAAATCATTCCAAATTATAATTTATGTTCAATTAGATTTTCCGGGAGATTGCCTACATTGCTGAGGATAAAACTGATATTCTCTCAGGATTGCAGGAGTTCATCAGTCAAACGATTGTGCTGCCCCCTGGATCATGGGACCCTAGCATTAGAATAGAACCACCAGCCGAAATTCCCACAAAGGTATGAAAACTCACGAAAATAATTTTATTAATTTAGAGTAAAATTCAATGATAACCAAATGCTGACTGCTGTACCCCAATTTTTGACAATGTTACTTAGTATGTATGTTTGTTTGCTCGAACACTGTTGTCAATATATTGGAATTTTATGCAACTGTCATACAACTGAGAGCAACCAAACTTAATCCATCATTTTCTAAATAAAGAAATGCGTGTACCAAGTCATGAATATGACCGTTGTTTTCTATTCATTTCGTGTGTTTGAACTTTTGATTTTGCTATTTGATAAAGGACTTTCTGTTTTAAATTTTCCTTGGAATTCGATAATTTTTGTTATTTCACTTTTTATTCTTCCTAGTCAGATCAAATTCCTCCAGGCAAAATGCAACTAAAATAGGGCTCAATTCATTCAGCTAAACCAAGAAAGTAATACTTAAGTTAACTCATCAACGTATGAAAATGCTATTCAAGTCAGTATCTTACTTTTTAAGTGTAACGTAGGTGACTTTTAGTGGTACATAGGTGGCTTCTTTAACAACTTTAAAGAAGCTTCATGTTGGGTTGATTGTTAAATTGTTTTATTTGGAACATTAATATGCTTCAAATATCTGCCACTGGACGTATAGTTAACAGCAATCTATAAACCTACCTTTAAGCTGATACTAATACTTGTTAATGATATTTCTAATACAATGTATAATTGTATTGCCATTAAATTTCAATACTATAGTATGAAAATACACTTCTTTGGAGAATGATAATTTAACGCATATATTATGAGACAATTCAACGCATACTATATCATGAGACAAATCAACGCATAAATCATGAGACAAATCAACGCATATATCATGAGACAAATCAAGGCATAAATCATCAGACAAATCAACGCATAAAATCATGAGACAAATCAACGCATATAATATGAGACAGATCAACGCATGAGGAGACAAATCAACGCATACATCATGAGAAAGACCAATGCATGATGAGACAAATAAAAATCATGAGACAAATCAACGCATTTATCATGAGACAAATCAACGCATACATCATGAGACAAATCAAGGAATAAATCATGAGACAAATCAACGCATAAATCATGAGACAAATCAACGCATAAATCACGAGACAAATCATCGCATAAATCATGAGACAAATCAACACATATATCATGAGACAAATCAAAGCATAAATCATGAGACAAATCAACGCATATATCATTAATCTTTACTTCATTTGTATATTGGATTGTAGGAATCGAGAAAACCTCCAGTGTACACCACTATTGTTGTTAAAGAAGATGACAGTCATGATGACCCGACCTTAGAAAGAACAGGCAGGTTTGTATTTATATATCAGAATTCCCCGTTTCAGAATCTAATGCATCCTGGGTAATATTTTCAAAAGTGTTTACCAAAACTTCGTGATTGGTTAGAAATGTCATCAACAATGGAAATTCAACAAATGACGTGACGTTATTTTCATTTTGGGGTACGAACAATGAAATTACCCATGATCCTTTAGATTTTGAAAAGGCGAATTGACAAATATGTCAAGAATAGGCAAAGATGACTCCAGCTTTTTCTTAGGTCCCTTTTGGTCATATACATGTAGCCTTTTTTTTTAAATATGCGGGAAACGTTTAAACGACACTAAGTTACTGTATTGTAAGCACCGAATATTTAGATATGTCGAGATTATAGATCGTGTCAAAATATCTTTTAAATCGTTCCTAATATTAAAAGTCTCTATTAACCTTTTTTCTTCTTTGGACGATGCTAATTTGACAGTTAGGTACCTGTCATGTTATTCTGATGAAAACTATTTGGTTGGCACTTACAAAGACTGAATTAATAATTCCATTTGAAGTATAAGGTTACCTTATCGACAGCTAAGAAGATGTGGTATGATTGCCAATGAGACCATAAACCACAAAAATTAACAACTACAGGTCACCGTACGGCCTTCAACAATGAGTAAAGCCCATACCGCAAAGTCAGCTATTAAAGGTCCCGCAATGACAATGTAAAACAATTCAAACGGGAAAACTAAGAGCCGTATTTATTTTAAAATGAACGAAAAACAAATATGTAACACATAAACGGGGTTTAACATGTTAGCGGGATCCCAACCCTCCCCTGACCAGACAGGTACATTAACTTTACTTATTCTAGAAATATTTTTGTAGCGTGTAAACCATGAAAACGTTCAATTTTAGCGTAAACGTCTGTTACGCTTATATACACGAACATCGCGCGTAACCTCTAAACATTATGAATGTGAACTTTTTGTAATTTTTCAGAGTATTTGGTGGCCTTATTGCTGACGTTAAACGAAAACTTCCGCATTACAAAAGTGATTTTACTGACTCATTGCATATACAATGTGTGGCATCATTCATTTATCTCTTCTTAGCCACATTAACCCCTAATGTGACCTTTGGTGGATTGCTGTCAACTGCAACAGAGGGATACATGGTAAGTGTCTTTTCTTTAAAAATTTAACCGGCTCGAAGGTTTCGTGATAGAGCGTTTACCTTAAGTAGGCCTCGTGTTCGGAAGGCTGTTGACCTTCGAACCCGGTCGGGTCATCCAAAGACTTCGAAATTGGTATGTGTTGCATCTCCGCCAAGCATTCTGCATTAAGGAGTTAGAGCAAAGACTGGTCGAGTCGGAATCAGAACAATGTATCCGCGTTAGGTGAAAATTTGAAACTTTGAAACCTTTCTATATTTTTACAGGGACCAATTGAATGTATTTTGGCAGCTTTCCCCTTTTTAGCAGGAATACTTAATCTTCTTGACGTTTTTTACAGGGAACAATTGAATGTATTCTGGCAGCTTCCCCCTTTTCAGCAGGAATACTTAATCTTCTTACCGTTTTTCTACAGGGAACAATTGAATGTATTCTGGCAGCTTTCCCCTTTTTCAGCAGGAATACTTAATCTTCTTAACGTTTTTTACAGGGAACAATTGAATGTAATCTGGCAGCTTTCCCCTTTCAGCGTGAATACTTAATCTTCTTAACGTTTTTTACAGGGAAAAATTGAATGTATTCCGGCAGCTTTCCCATTTTCAGCGGAAATTCTTAATCTCCTTGAAGTTTTTTTTTAGCAGGGAACAATTGAATGTATTCTGTAAGCTTTCCCTTTTTTAGCAGGAATAGTTAATTTTCTTACCGCTTTTTTACAGGGAACAATTGAATGTATTCTGGCAGCTTTCTATTTTTAGCAGGAATACTTAATCTACTTAACGTTTTTTTTTACAGGGAACAATTGAGTGTATTCTGGCAGCATCTATAACAGGAGTTATATTCGCACTATTTGCTGGACAACCATTAAATATTCTAGGTAGCACGGGGCCCATGCTTGTATTGGAGATGATACTGTTTAAATTTTGCAAGTAAGATAATTTCATTATAATACTTTGTTGTAAATTCAGAAAAAAAAACTCATGATAGATACCAGGACTAAATTTTTTCACTTCGCCAGACGCGCGTTTCGTCTACAAAAGACTCACAAGTGACGCTCGAATACAAAAATGTTAAAAAGGCCAAATAAATTACGAAGTTGAAGAGCATTGAGGACTAAAAATTCCTAAAAGTTTTGCCTAATACAGTTAAGGTTATCTATTCCTGAGGTAGAAAGCCTTAAAATTTAAAAAAATCAAAGTTTTGTTAACAGTTAATATATTAATATGAACATATCAATGATAACTCTCAAGTCAACACAGAAGTGCCGAATACTGGGTTGGTGATACCCTCGGGAAAATAAATACAGTATTGCGTGCATTTATTATTGCAACTTTGTCATTTTGGACTAAAATGCGATTTTCATTTTTGCGATTTTGTGAAAAATTTCAAATGGGAGTTTAAATTATTGCGATTATAACACGGTCTCATTTATCGCAATAATAAAAAAACATCGCAATAATTTCTGACTTTACAGTTAAGAATTACTTGCCGTTAATGTGTATATTGTATGAGCGATTCGGGTCCAAATACTTTTAAAGATTGACAGTAAAAAATATAAGGTAAAGACAAAAATACGCCAAACAAAATTTCCAAAACTATCGAAAAATTACTTTTGTCATATAGCGCCTAATCTTCAAACAGAAATGGTATCGTCGTAGACAAAAATTTCCAAAATGGAATAATTTTCCGCTGTAAGCCTTAAGAATGTTTGCTTTTTTTAGTCAGATATTCGGAATCCACGGGTTTTATCTATTTAGTGCCAATAGAAAAGTTGCCCAAGGTTTTTTGCATCATATTTTCGTTACATAAAGTTTAAAAGTCTATCTTTAAATTCTTATCAAATACTTGGGTTTTTTTTGTAAGGTTTTGAAAGATATTAGGTGACAATATTAAATATTTGAAAAATTCAGAGAGAACTATTTCCGATCAAATTTTCAATTGATTGTCACTGAAGAACAGGTCTTTCTTTTAATTTAATTTACTCTTTTTAAAATCTCTCAATTTATAACAATCGTTTAAGAAAGCTTGTTGTTTGAAGGGAAGGAGCAAACGTCCTTAAGGTTGATGTGGACCCTTTAGCTAAAGTGGCTGCATTTTCACCTACAAATTTATTCTGAATACCGACAAACCTGTACTTGCCGATAGCAATACTGAAATAAAAGACTGGTCGTCTTAAGTCGTCAAGTAACGGTTTAAAGATCAAAGATATCAGACAAACCTGTGCATCTTGGAAAGTTTTCAGACATTGCATGTTGTAGATAAATCTATTTCATACATTCCTCATATTTTCATTCCTCGAGAAAAAGCCAAAATAAACTACTTCGGGAAAGAGGTTACCTGAGGACCTTAGACGGTCAGTATTTTATTTCAGTATTGCTATCAGCAAGTACAGGCGGTCGAAGATAATGAACACTTCTATTAAAGGTCAATGCATTCGATTTTTTTTGGTTATCTCAAACATGCCGGAGCCTCAGTGTCCGAGTGGTATAAGAAGTCGAACAACTGTATAACTAACCAGTCAACAAGGAGGTAGTGAGTTCGAATTCTGCACGAGGCTGGTGCACTCGACTTCAATCTCAATTGACTAGGACTATCAATTTTCCTACCGAAGGTCGGAAGTTCTCTTCGGGAACTCTGGATTTTGCCACCCATGAAAAACTGACTGAAATAGCACAATAGTGTTGAAAGTGGCGTTAAACACCAACCAACCAACCAACCAATCAATCAATCAATCAATCAATCAAATCATGCATTCTAAGTCCATTACATATATTAATCTTTTTTTTATTATTTTTATTTTTTTCAGAGATCAAGATTGGGATTTTATGCCCATACGTGTATGGGTAGGCTTGTGGACTGCACTTTTAATCCTTATCATTGTTGCGTTTGATCTAAGCTCGTTGGTTCGATACATAACAAGATTTACCGAAGAATGTTTTGCTTGTCTCATTGCACTCATATTTATATACCAAGCCTTTAAACAATTATATAAAATCGGAATAAAATATCCAGTTCAACGATGGACAACTGACAGTGGATGTTTTTGTATCATTAACAATTTTACCATTCCGCCAAAACCAGAAGAAGGTTTATTGGTTCGTCATGTTAGATCAGCCTCTCTCAGTCTTTCATCAAATGAAGATATAGTAACTCGCTCACCAAATAACGATATGGCTTTACATCAGTTTATTGCACCTTCAAATTGTACACTTTATGGCGGAATTTTAACCGGAACCGGATGTGATAGTTCTCAGTCCCCGGATGTATTGTTTATGTCCATTGTATTGTTCTTTGGAACATTTATAATTGCAAGGCTATTGGTGTCTTTCAAAAAAACACGTTATTTTTCTACAATGGTATGTATAATAAGAAATATCATAAAAATAAGGAAATATGGTACGATAGCCATGAGATACCATATTTACCAAAGTTCAAATAAAGTGGATGAAAATGATCTTAATAGAGTTCCTTCTCAGTTTCAAAATAATTAACTTTTCAAAAGAATATTTTATATTGACACGGGATTAAGAAAGGTATCAAAAGAGCCAAACAAAAATATAGGTCAATGTGCTTGTTTTCGAGATATTAGCCATTGAAATTTGGCGGGAAAATATTCTCTTTTGACTTTTCATAGCTTTATTATTTACAAGTTTAAGTTCTAAAAATCTACATTTACAGATGACTTTTCCTTATACATGTTAAAAAGATTTATTTAAAAAAAAGGTGGGGGGGGGAAACTTTTCTGAGACATTAAAATGGATAAAACCAGAGGATTCCAAAAATGTGACAAAAATCCCAAAACATGACAAAAAACGCATCAAACTATAGCCTTATACTTTATAAATGTAGTAAGTAAGGAAATATTAAGCACAAATCCCAAAAAGGCTGTCTGACGTCAGACCATTCTTGTAATAAAAAGAAAATAAAAAACGTTTCCGGAAAGAATCCGATGATTATTGCCTTTTTGTTTTGTTATTTTTTCACACTTTCATGAAAACCTCTTTCTCTTTCTTCTGTCCCATCTTTTAAAATCTTATAGCAAAAACCTCCAATTTCTGAACCCCTATATCCCATTTATCCAAAAAAAGTACACTCCCCGTCAATGAACTATTATTATTGTCATTTTTGGTCAATATATATATGATATGAATATTCATTTGTTTAGATACGACAAATAGTGAGTGACTTTAGTGTTCTGATTGCCATAGTAGTGATGGTGGGATTTGACGCATGGTTTGGTGTAGCAACACCTAAATTGAATGTCCCATCAGTATTCAAGGTGAGTGCTCACTTGTATGACATAACTATACTCATTCGTCTCAACTCGACCAATTCCGTACCCTCATCTAACATTCGTCTCAACTCGGCCGATTCCGTACACCTAGTGATCAATTTATTTGGCAATTGTCAATGGCAGTCATCGTACTTTAAGAACATCAGTTATTATATATGTATTACCAATATTATTTCAACTGATCGGGCGGGGTTTATGTTTTAATTTGCATAAGGACAGTCTATTTGAAGATGTTTGTGATAAGGATGATTTCCGTTATAATTATTACTGATTTCTAATTACCTATTAGTGTCATCAAATGAATTTACAAAACAATGATTGCACAGTTTATCGATGAGTTTATCCTAAAACACCTATGCTAAGATGGACTGGTTTATTATGAGCGAACCGGCTAGACTCCGCCCAGTCAAGTGAAATCACTTGAGTAATAGATGAGGATTATATCAGCAAGAAATCATTGAAATTACAAACAATCATAATGACAGCGGTTTTAATACGAACGAAATTTTAGAACATTTTCACATTTCGCGGGTAAATAATGGCGTTGTGATTGGTTATACTACCGTCACGTGGTTACTATGGATTCGTAGGGTTTAGTCAAGGACAAGGTTCACGAAGGGTTAGAAATAGCCGCGTCTCAAACAAAACAAAAAATGGACATAACATTGAATAATAGGACTTGACTCATAAAGAACACTTATAAAAAAGTAATTAAGGTTGATTATAAGTATTTTTGTGGTCAAAAAGAGAATATCTCGAATTTCTGAAATTATTCTGAATTATTATTTTTTGGTGTAAACAGTTATCAAAGGTACCAGGATTATAATTTAGTACGCCAGACGCGCGTTTCGTCTACATAAGACTCATCAGTGACGATCATATCAAAATATTTATAAAGCCAAACAAGTACGAAGTTGAAGAGCATTGAGGATACAAAATTCAAAAAAGTTGTGCCAAATACGGCTAAGGTAATCTATGTCTGGGATAAGAAAATCCTTAGTTTTTAGAAAAATTCAAAGTTTTGTAAACAGGAAATTTATAAAAATGACCACATTATTGATATTCATGTCAACACGGTTCACTTCAAATGAGACAAACCATTAAAATGTCTTTAACGATTGTTAGGATTTGACATAAAGAAATAAATAATACAGAAATTGTGTGTCTTTTATCATTTGTAAGCTGGTTTTCGGCTGACTACTACACTTTGTTTATAGACAGCCGGTGAGATCCAATCTATTGTAGAATCTGATTATATAGTCGTCCAATCAAATAACGTGTATTATACATTTTCAGCCTACAAAGCCCGGAAGAGGATGGTTGATCAACCCTATCAGTGATAAGAACCCTTGGTGGTTGATCTTAGTAGCAGTAGTTCCCGCCCTTCTGACAACAATCCTGATCTTTATGGATCAACAGATTACATCTGTCATTGTCAATAGAAAAGAAAATAAGCTCAAGGTAATATTAATACATTGTAAAGAGTCAAACATAACTTGATCTTTAACTCGGAATGCACATACAATCGATGAGTAAGCTGATGTTGAGAGTTTTTAACAACCTTGGCAGGGAACGACCTTGACTGGCTTAACAGCCCCCTAACATTTGGTGTGTTCCACCAGCTTAGATTTTGTATAGTAGATAACAATCGGTCTTAATCTATCACGAAATTTTCAAATTGTGAGGTTTCGCGTAATTCACCAGTTCGAATTTTCATTTTAATATAGAACTTTGTGTGTTTTGTCATATTTTAAGGCTGACTTTTACAAAATGCAAAATATTTTTGTAAGAGTCATTTTTTCAAACTTTGCCAGATAAGGGGAGATAACTCAGACTAATTTACCGCTTTTGTTATGAAGCAATTAAAACAATTTCGATGATTATGTTTTTTTTTCTTTTCTTATGTTTAAGTATACTATTACAGCTATTTTCTCATATTCTATCCTAAAATTCTAATGTGTAGTTTTATTTTTATCACACAAAAATTGAGTTTTACTATTCATGATCTGTACAATACATGTATTTTTCCAAGTATCAAATAAAATCGTAAAATTAGTTTATTTCCGTTTCTCCCTCACCTATCGTAGATCTAGAATGAAATTCAAAACAGTGTGGCTGTGGCCATTGATTGACACATTAAATTCATCCATTGACTGAGACAATTTACGTGAACGTTTGTCTGTAACAACCACTATTCACGACGTACCTACGATAGACATTTGAACTGTGGGGTCACCAAAGGTTTCTTAACGCCTTTAATTATAAATAATTCGAAAAATTAATCAGGAATAACCTTTACATTTTGATTTAATAATTGATATAAATCAAAACATCGTGTTATTTCTGATTAATTTTTCGAATTACTTTATTAAGGTGTTGAGAACCTTTGGTGACCCCATAGTTTAAGTGTCTTTAAAAAGTACATAGTGAGCAGTGGTCGTTACATACAAACGTTCACCTAAATTGTTCCAGTCAATGGATGAATTTAATGTGTCAATCAATGGCCACAGCCACACTGTTTTGAATTTCATTTGTTTTCCCAACTAAGACTTACTATTCAACAAAAATAGATATTGCATATACATTATGTATATAAAATCTTACAGAAAGGCGGTGGATACCATTTGGACATGCTTGTAGTAGCAGTACTTATTGTAATGTTATCATTTCTTGGGTTACCATGGTACGTAGCAGCAACCGTCTCGGCAATGGCCCACGTGATGAGTTTAAGGAAGGAGTCCGAATGCACAGCCCCTGGGGAAAAACCAACCTTCCTAGGAGTCAGGTAAAATCTAGAGAGAACTTAATTTGAAATTAGCATAAAATGTACCCCTCTAATGATCTGGGCCCGTATGCATAAAACCTCTGAAGTTAAGAAATTCGATCGTAGTACTTATTTAGCGTTGCACATGTGGAAAAATCTGTCCGTTCGGAACGAATCTTAACTTAAGCAGCTTCATGCATACGGACCCTGACAACGTAAAACCAACGTGGCTGGAAAGTGCAGTTTAATTGTGTAAAAACCTTTCAAGGTGGTATCAAATAACTTGATTAAAATTATTGATTAAAATTAATTGATTAAAATTAATTTGGCTCTTTTATTTTCATGAAATTTTGACAAAATATTTACTTTGATCCTTTGACAAAAATATATAAATTAAAAATTTGAACAACACATTTTATCTAAAAAAAATAATCGGATATATATACAAATGTAGCAGTTTGTCAACACTAATTTTGATTATAGAGAGGCTTAAATTGTCTTGACAATAGAATGACATTTTAAACGTTCAACCGATTTTTGTAGAGTTATCTTCCTACATTGTTATGTACCACCTTGTATTAAGTTGCTGGGGATTAATCCCTTTTAGTTGGTACCAAGTTTTGTTAATTGAAGAAAAAAACGGTTACGTTTATATGTGGTTTCATGGTTTTACGAAGGTCTGCACACAAGCTTTTAGATAGTTTATACTAAGTTGAAAAATTAAATTCGTGATTCGCCTATTCACAGAAAATAAATAAGTAAATATCGCACCCGCAAAGTGGAAACGGATTAATATAAGTTGTAATAACTTGTTTCCCAATTCGCCATTTCAGAATTTAATGCATCCTGGGTTATATTTTCAAAAGTGTACACCAAAACGTCCTGATTGGTTAAAAATAGTATTAAACAATAGACGTTTAACCAATGACGTGAGGTTATTATCATTTTGGGGTACAAACAATGAAATTACTCATGATTCTTTACATTCTGAAACGGCCAAATATGTTTAAACGAAATATCGTTTTCGCTCCGCTCACGACAACTATTGTGTTTTCCTGTTTAAACTTATTGAGTCGAATCTCATGAGACACTATACAACTATAACGTAAATATATGTCATTTGATCAAAGAGACACAACTGAAAAGCAAATGCGAATTCGACAAATATTTTTAGCTCACCTGTCCCGAAGGGACAAGTGAGCTTATGCCATCACTTGGCGTCCGTCGTCGTCCGTCGTCTGTCGTCTGTCGTCTGTCGTCGTCTGTCGTCTGTCGTCGTCTGTCGTCGTAAACTATTTCAAGAATCTTCTCCTCTGAAACTACTGGGCCAAATACTTTCAAACTTTAACTGAATGTTCCTTAGGGTATCTAATTTATAAATTGTATCCGAAGTTTTGATCTATCAACAAACATGGTCGCCATTGCTAAAAATAGAACATAGGGGTCAAATGCAGTTTTTGGCTTATAACTCAAAAACCAAAGCATTTAGAGCAAATCTGACAGAGGTAATATTGTTTATCAGGTCAAGATCTATCTGCCCTGAAATTTTCAGATGAATCAGACAACCCGTTGTTGGGTTGCTGCCCCTGAATTGGTAATTTTAAGGAAATTTTGCTGGTTTTGGTTATTATCTTGAATATTATTATAGATAGAGATAAACTGTAAACAGGAATAATGTTCAGCAAAGTAAGATTTACAAATAAGTCAACATGACGGAAATGGTCAGTTGACCCCTTTAGGAGTTATTGCCCTTTATAGTCAATTTTTAACCATTTTTCGTAAATCTTAGTAATCTTTTACAAAAATCTTCTCCTCTGAAACTACTGGGCCAAATACTTCCAAACTTTAATTGAATGTTCCTTATGGTATCTAGTTTGTAAATTGTATCCGAAGTTATGATCTATCAACAAACATGGTCGCCATTGCTAAAAATAGAACATAGGGGTCAAATGCAGTTTTTGGCTTATAACTCAAAAACCAAAGCATTTAGAGCAAATCTAACGGAGTAATATTGTTTATCAGGTCAAGATCTATCTGCCCTGAAATTTTCAGATGAATCAGACAACCTGTTGTTGGGTTGCTGCCCCTGAATTGGTAATTTTAAGGAAATTTTGCTGATTTTGGTTATTATCTTGAATATTATTATAGATAGAGATAAACTGTAAACAGGAATAATGTTCAGCAAAGTAAGATTTACAAATAAGTCAACATGACGGAAATGGTCAGTTGACCCCTTTAGGAGTTATTGACCTTTATAGTCAATTTTTAACCATTTTTCGTAAATCTTAGTAATCTTTTACAAAAATCTTCTCCTCTGAAACTACTGGGCCAAATACTTCCAAACTTTAACTGAATGTTTCTTAGGGTATCTAGTTTGTAAATTGTATCCGAAGTTGTGATCTATCAACAAACATGGTCGCCATTGCTAAAAATAGAACATAGGGGTCAAATGCAGTTTTTGGCTTATAACTCAAAAACTAAAGCATTTAGAGCAAATCTGACATGGGGTAATATTGTTTATCAGGTCAAGATCTATCTGCCCTGAAATTTTCAGATGAATCAGACAACCTGTTGTTGGGTTACTGCCCCTGAATTGGTAATTTTAAAGAAATTTTGCTGTTTTTGGTTATTATCTTGAATATTATTATAGACAGAGATAAACTGTAAACAGCAATAATGTTCAACAAAGTAAGATTTACAAATAAGTCAACATGACGGAAATGGTCAGTTGACCCCTTTAGGAGTTATTGCCCTTTATAGTCAATTTTTAACCATTTTTCGTAAATCTTAGTAATCTTTTACAAAAATCTTCTCCTCTGAAACTACTGGGCCAAATACTTCCAAACTTTAACTGAATGTTCCTTAGGGTATCTAGTTTGTAAATTGTATCCGAAGTTATGATCTATCAACAAACATGGTCGCTATTGCTAAAAATAGAACATAGGGGTCAAATGCAGTTTTTGGCTTATAACTCAAAAACCAAAGCATTTAGAGCAAATCTGACGTGGATAATATTGTTTATCAGGTCAAGATCTATCTGCCCTGAAATTTTCAGATGAATCAGACAACCTGTTGTTGGGTTGCTGCCCCTGAATTGATAATTTTAAGGAAATTTTGCTGCTTTTGTTTATTATCTTGAATATAATTATAGATAGAAATAAACTGTAAACAGCAATAATGTTCAGCAAAGTAAGATCTTCAATTAAGTCAATTTGACCAAAATTGTCAATTGACCCCTTAAGGAGTTATTGCCCTTTAAAGACTTTTTTCACAATTTGTTCATCATGTTGACTTACTTTAAAAAATCTTCTCCTTTGAAACTGCTGTATAAATTTCAGCCAAACTTAGGCTAAATGAGTTTCAGAGTATCTAGTATAAATTTTATATTTTATTTCCTTGTATGTCAAGAAACATAGCTCCTATGGCTAAAATAGAACATAGGAGAAAATGATTATTTTTTTTGGCTTTTGAAGAAAATAGGACGATCCAAAAAACATTTAAATAAAATGAAAAGCCAAAATAATCATTGATGAGAGATTTAACCAAAAGAATTAAGGTGAGCGATTCAGGCTCTTGAGAGCCTCTTGTTTTCATTAGCACTATTTTCAAAATGTTTTGTAGAGAGCAGCGGGTAACAGCCCTTCTAGTTGGTGTGTTTAGTGGATTTGCAGTGTTGATAACATCAATATTAAAGGTAACATTCGAAAATATTAACTGAGTAACGTTGAGGTTATGATTTCTTATTATTACATCGAGATGACCGTGAGGGCATTCCGAAGTATTGCAATCGCCTAGATTTGCACACGTAACTTTCGTTTTGGGTTAGTAAACGATCAATAAACATGATAAATACGCGGATATTAACTAGTACAAATAACATTCCTTATAGTTTGTTATAAATACATCTCTTCAATGGATACTGATAAAAATATTTTTGTTTAGAACATAAATTAATATATGAAAATGTTTTGTCGTTAGATATATATATAAAAATAAAAAAATCATTGATAATATCTATGCACACCGTGACACGTATCGGAAAATTGTGTTAAAGCTTGAGGAAGAATATCCCTAGAATGTTTTGCGACAATCCCGAAAAGGACCGATAACTCTGTAATTGTTTTTGTGGAAAATATGAATGCCTACTCATATCCAATCTATTAGAAAAATCGAATTTTAACAGAAGAGTGTCAACCATGCACTTGTACTGCACTATTTTTAGAATAGTAGAATAGAATGTTAAACAAATGGATGAAAATTATATATATACATGTAACTGTTATATTACAATATAAAAATATGGAGAAAAAAAGTATAATATATAACAACAAAACAGTGTATATTGCACTTTGTTTAAAATATAATAATTATTATGGTGCGGTTGAATTTTCTGTAGTTTATTCGTTATAGATGCACGAACTTGTCTCAGAAAAAAATAAACATATGTATATTAACCTCAGTTTCAGGTATTGAGATGTTTTTAGTGACAAGTGCTTTTGACCATCCACAAGAACTAGCGGTCATGCGGTGTTCAGTACTACAGTATTTTGATTATTCTTTAATAATCATTCAAATAATACCCTTTCAGGTTATTCCGATGCCAGTCCTCTACGGCGTATTTTTGTACATGGGAGTGGCTTCACTCAAAGGAATGCAGGTAATTTGCAATAATAGGCGTATTTTTGTACATGGGAGTGGCTCCACTCACAGGAATGTAGGTAATTTGCATTATTAGGCGTATTTTTGTACATGGGAGTGGCTTCACTCATAGGAATGCCGGTAATTTGCAATAATAGGCGTATTTTTGTATATGGGAGTGGCTTCACCCACAGGAATGCAGGTAATTTGCAATAATAGGCGTATTTTAGTACATGAGAGTGGCTTCACTCACAGGTATGCAGGTAATTGGCAAAATGCAGTTAATTTGCAATGATAGGCGTATTTATGTACATGGGAGTGGTTTCACTCACAGGAATTCAGGAAGGCGTATTTTTGTACATGGGAGTGGCTTCACTCACAGGAATGCAGGTAATTTGCAATAATAGGCGTATTTTTGTACATGGGAGTGGCTTCACTCACAGGAATGCAGGTAATTTGAAAAATTTGCGTATTTTTGTATATGGGAGTGGTTTCACTCACAAGAATGGAGGAAGGAGTATTTTTGTACATGGGAGGCTTCACTCACAGGAATGCAGGTTATTTGCATTAATAGGCGTATTTTTGTACATGGGAGTGGCTTTACTCAAAGGAATAAAGGAATGCAGGTAATTTGCAATAATAGGCGTATTTGTGTACATGGGAGTGGCTTCACTCACAGGAATGCAGGTAATTTGAAAAATTTGCGTATTTTTGTACATGGGAGTGGTTTCACTCACAAGAATGGAGGAAGGCGTATTTTTGTACAAGGGAGTGGCTTCACTCACAGGAATGCAGGTTATTTGCAATAATAATCGTATTTTTGTACATGGGAGTGGCTTTACTCAAATGAATAAAGGAAGGCAGGTAATTTGCAATAATAATCTATTGAGCTTGTTGATTAATATTTGTTTAAAATAATACATGATGGTAATGCAGTATAGGATCTAAGTACTAATGTTGTTTATAGCTGAATTTTGTGTTATAGTGTTCTATTTTTAGCTCACCTGGCCCAAAGGGCCAAGTGAGCTTTTCTCATCACTTGGCGTCGGCATCCGTCGTCCGTCGTCCGTCGTCCGTCGTCGTCGTCGTCGTCGTCGTCCGTCGTTAGCTTTTACAAAAATCTTCTCCTCTGAAACTATTGGGCCAATTTTTACCAAACTTGGCCACAATCATTATTAGGGTATCTAGTTTAAAAATTGTGTCCGGTGACCCGGCCAACCAACCAAGATGGCCGCCATGGCTAAAAATAGAACATAGGGGTGAAATACAGTTTTTGGCTTATAACTCAAAAACCAGAGCATTTGGAGCAAATCTGACATGTGGTAAAATTGTTAATTAGGTCAAGATCTATCTGCCCTGAAATTTTGAGATGAATCGGACAACCCGTTGATAGGTTGCTGCCCCTGAATTGGTAATTTTAAGGAAATTTTGCTATTTTTGGTTATTATCTTGAATATTATTATAGATAGAGATAAACTGTAAACAGCGAAAATGTTCAGCAAAGTAAGATCTACAAATAAGTCAACATGTCCAAAATGGTCTGTTGACCCCTTTAGGAGTTATTGCCCTTTATAGTCAATTTTTAACCATTTTTAGCTCACCTGGCCCAAAGGGCCAAGTGAGCTTTTCTCATCACTTGGCGTCCGGCGTCCGTCGTCGTCGTCGTCCGTCGTCGTCGTCCTGCGTCCGGCGTTAACTTTTACAAAAATCTTCTCCTCTGAAACTACTAGGCCAAATTTAACCAAACTTGGCCACAATCATCATTGGGGTATCTAGTTTAAAAATTGTGTCCGGTGACCCCGCCAACTAACCAAGATGGCCGCCATGGCTATAAATAGAACATAGGGGTAAAATGCAGTTTTTGGCTTATAACTCAAAAACCAAAGCATTTAGGGCAAATCTGACATGGGGTAATATTGTTAATCAGGTTAAGATCTATCTGCCCTGAAATTTTCAGATGAATCTGACATTCCGTTGTTAGGTTGCTGCCCCTGAATTGGTAATTTTAAGGAAATTTTGTTGTTTTTGGTTATTATCTTGAATTTTATTTTAGATAGAGATAAACTGTAAAAAGCAATAATGTTCAGCAAAGTAAGATCTACAAATAAGTCAACATGACCAAAATGATCAGTTGACCCCTTTAGGAGTTATTGCCCTGTATAGTCAATTTTTAACCATTTTTCGTAAATCTTGGTAATCTTTTAGAAAAATCTTCTCCTCTGAAACTGCGGGGCCAAATTATTTGAAACTTGGCCACAATCATCATTGGGGTATCTAGTTTAAAAATTGTGTCCGGTGACCCCGCCAACTAACCAAGATGACCGCCATGGCTATAAATAGAAGATAGGGGTAAAATGCAGTTTTTGGCTTATAACTCAAAAACCAAAGCATTTAGAGCAAATCTGACATTGGGTAAAATTGTTAATCAGGTGAAGATCTATCTGCCCTGAAATGTTCAGATGAATTGGACAACCTGTTTTTGGGTTGCGGCCCCTGAATTGGTAATTTTAAGGAAATTTTGCTGTTTTTGGTTATTATATTGAATATTATTATAGATATAGGTAAACTGTAAACAGCAATAATGTTCAGCAAGGTCAGATTTACAAATAAGTCAACATGACCAAAATGGTGAGTTGACCTCTTTAGGAGTTATTGCCCTTTAAAGTCAATTTTTAACCATTTTTCGTAAATTTTATATATCTTTTACTAAAATCTTCTTCTCTGAAACTGCTGTGCCAAATTGATCCAAACTTGGCCACAATCATCTTTGGGGTATCTAGTTTAAAAATTGTGTCCGGTGACCCCGCCAACTAACCAAGATGACCACCATGGCTATAAATAGAACATAGGGGTAAAATGCAGTTTTTGGCTTATAACTCAAAAACCAAAGCATTTAGAGCAAATCTGACATTGGGTAAAATTGTTAATCAGGTGAAGATCTATCTGCCCTGAAATGTTCAGATGAATTGGACAACCTGTTTTTGGGTTGCGGCCCCTGAATTGGTAATTTTAAGGAAATTTTGCTGTTTTTGGTTATTATATTGAATATTATTATAGATATAGGTAAACTGTAAACAGCAATAATGTTCAGCAAGGTCAGATTTACAAATAAGTCAACATGACCAAAATGGTGAGTTGACCTCTTTAGGAGTTATTGCCCTTTAAAGTCAATTTTTAACCATTTTTCGTAAATTTTATATATCTTTTACTAAAATCTTCTTCTCTGAAACTGCTGTGCCAAATTGATCCAAACTTGGCCACAATCATCTTTGGGGTATCTAGTTTAAAAATTGTGTCCGGTGACCCCGCCAACTAACCAAGATGACCGCCATGGCTATAAATAGAAGATAGGGGTAAAATGCAGTTTTTGGCTTATAACTCAAAAACCAAAGCATTTAGAGCAAATCTGACATTGGGTAAAATTGTTAATCAGGTGAAGATCTATCTGCCCTGAAATGTTCAGATGAATTGGACAACCTGTTTTTGGGTTGCGGCCCCTGAATTGGTAATTTTAAGGAAATTTTGCTGTTTTTGGTTATTATATTGAATATTATTATAGATATAGGTAAACTGTAAACAGCAATAATGTTCAGCAAGGTCAGATTTACAAATAAGTCAACATGACCAAAATGGTGAGTTGACCTCTTTAGGAGTTATTGCCCTTTAAAGTCAATTTTTAACCATTTTTCGTAAATTTTATATATCTTTTACTAAAATCTTCTTCTCTGAAACTGCTGTGCCAAATTGATCCAAACTTGGCCACAATCATCTTTGGGGTTTTTTGTTTAAAAAATGTGTCCGGTGACCTGGCCATCAAACCAAGATGGCCGCCACGGCTAAAAATAGAACATAGGGGTAAAATGCAGTTTTTGGCTTATAACTCAAAAACCAAATAATTTAGAGAAAATCTGACATGAAGTAAAATTGTTAATCAGGTCAAGATCTATCTGCCCTGAAATTTTCAGATGAATTGGACAACCTGTTTTTGGGTTGCGGCCCCTGAATTGGTAATTTTAAGGAAATTTTGCTGTTTTTGGTTATTATATTGAATATTATTATAGATATAGGTAAACTGTAAACAGCAATAATGTTCAGCAAAGTAAGATCTACAAATAAGTCAACATGAACGATATGGTCAATTGACCCCTGTAGGAGTTATTGACCTTTGTAGTCAATTTTCAATCTGCTTCCTTTGTTTAATATTCACATAGACCAAGGTGAGCGACACAGGCTCTTTAGAGCCTCTAGTTCGTAAATCTTAGTTATCTTTTACAAAAATCTTCTACTCTGAAACTACTGGACCAAATTAAATCAAACTTGGCCACAATCATCATTCGGGTATCTAGTTTAAAAATTGTGCCCGGTGACCCTGCCAACCAATTAAGATGGCCGCCATGGCTAAAAATAGAACATAGGGGTAAAATGCAGTTTTTGGCTTATCACTCAAAAACCAAAGCATTTAGAGCAAATCTGACAGTGGTAAAAATGTTTATCAGGGTAAGATCTATCTGCCCTGAAATTTTGAGATGAATCGGACAACATGTTGATAGGTTGCTGCCCCTGAATTGGTAATTTTAAGGAAATTTTGCTGTTTTTGGTTATTATCTTGAATATTATTATAGATAGAGATAAACTGTAAACAGCGAAAATGTTCAGCAAAGTAAGATCTACAAATAAGTCAACATAACCAAAATGGTCTGTTGACCCCTTTAGGAGTTATTGCCCTTTATAGTCAATTTTTAACCATTTTTCGTAAATCTTAGTTATCTTTTACAAAAATCTTCTCCTCTGAAACTACTTGACCAAATTAAATCAAACTTGGCCACAATCATCATTCGGGTATCTTGTTTAAAAATTGTGCCCGGTGACCCTGCCAACCAATCAAGATGGCCGCCATGGCTAAAAATAGAACATAGGGGTAAAATGCAGTTTTTGGCTTATCACTCAAAAACCAAAGCATTTAGAGCAAATCTGACAGTGGTAAAATTGTTTATCAGGGTAAGATCTATCTGCCCTGAAATTTTGAGATGAATCGGACAACCCGTTGATAGGTTGCTGCCCCTGAATTGGTAATTTTAAGGAAATTTTTCTGTTTTTGGTTATTATCTTGAATATTATTATAGATAGAGATAAACTGTAAACAGCAAAAATGTTCAGCAAAGTAAGATCTACAAATAAGTCAACATGACCAAAATGGTCTGTTGACCCCTTTAGGAGTTATTGCCCTTTATAGTCAATTTTTTAACCATTTTTCGTAAATCTTAGTTATCTTTTACAAAAATCTTCTCCTCTGAAACTATTGGACCAAATTAAACCAAACTTGGCCACAATCATCATTCGGGTATCTAGTTTAAAAATTGTGTCTGGTGACCCGGCCAACCAAGATGGCCGCCATGGCTAAAAATAGAACATAGGGGTAAAATTCAGTTTTTGGCTTATCACTCAAAAACCAAAGCATTTAGAGCAAATCTGACATGTGGTAAAATTGTTTATCAGGTCAAGATCTATCTGCAACAACAAAAGAGAGTTTTTAACGACCTCAGCTGGCTATACAAGCCTTGCACAATCAACTGAATTTTGCAGAAATCATTAATAGGATAGATTGCCCTTATATGATAATTTTTTATTACCTTTTTGGTTTTTTTGGCAAAAGGGGGGGGTGGGGTTGCGCGATAACAAAACAACTTCACAACTTTCTCATTACTTTGCATTTCTCGTTAGATAAATTTTACAAAAATTCTCCCCTGAAACATCTGTCAAATTTAAACAAACTTGGTTTAAATCACCACTAGGATATCCAGGGACCACTGTGTATGATGACTCTGCCTGCCCACATGGCTGAAATAAAACATAGGTTTCAAACACACTTTTTAGTATTATATCTCTGAAACTAAACGACAGTTCAACAGTTGCATTTATCATGCATCAATTGTAAATAAAAATATCAGGTGAGCGACACAGGGTCCTTGGACCCTCTAGTTTACCTTTATTGTTAAATCCATTTTTATGCCCCACATACGATATATAGTAGAGAGTCATTATGTTTTCTGGTCTGTGGGGTCCATTTGTACGTTTGTCCTTTTTTCCTGCTTCAGGTTATAGTTTTTGGTCAAGGTAGTTTTTGAAGAAATTAAAATCTAATCAACTTGAAACTTGTTCCCTATGATATGTCTGATCTTTGTAATTTCAATGCCAAATAACAGTTTTGATCCCAATTTCACGGTTCACTCAACATAAAAAATGAAAGTGCGAGTGGGGTATCCGTGTACTATGGACACATTCTTTTTTAAATTGAACTAATCTTGTAAATACACTCGACACAGACACCAGGATAGAAATATGTGTACGCCGACGCGCGTTTAGCCAACAAAAGATTCATCACTGACGCTCGAATAAAAAAATTGAAAAGTCGAAGAAAAGTACGAATAGCATTTAATTTTTTGTTAGACAAAACTCATTTGAGATCAATGGTTACTAAGGTGTTTTTGTCATTAAAAATTTGGTTTTCTTTTTGATAGACATAGGAAGATGTGGTGTGAGTGCCAATGAGACCACTTTCCATCCAAATAACAATTTATAAAAGTTAACCATTATAGGTCAATATACGGCCTTCAACACAGAGCCTTGGCTCATACCGAACAATAAGTTATAAAGGGTCCCAAAATTACTAGTGTTAAACCATTCAAACGGGAAAACCAACGGTCTTATCTATATAAATAAACTCATCATAGATACCAGGACTAAATTTTGTATATACGCCAGACGCGCGTTTCGTCTACAAAAGACTCACCAGTGACGCTCGAATCCAAAAAAAATATAAAGGCCAAATAAAGTACGAAGTTGAAGATCATTGAGGATCAACAAACGACAACTACTGTACATCAGATTCCTGACTTAGGACAGGTGCAAACATTTGCAGCGGGATTGAACGTTTTAATGGTACCAAACCTTCTCGCTTTTTCTGAAACAATAGTATAACATCACAACATAGAAAAACACACGATAAAATATCAATTGGAAGGCTTAACTCAAGTATGTGTATTGTTTTTTGTAGCTAAAAGATAGATTTTTTCTGTTGATAACGCCACAGAAATATCAACCGGACTATAAATATCTTCGTCATGTTCCACTCCAGAAAGTTCATATATTTACCGGTATACAGATTGGATGTTTAGCTATTCTCTGGATTGTTAAAAGTGTCAATGTCATATCAATAGGATTTCCCATAATGGTAAGTATCGACTATTACTTCAGGTTCTAAGTTAAAGGTAGTTCGCCGTTTCAGAATCTGATGCATTCGGGGTAATATTTTGAAAAGCGTACACCAAAACGTTGTGATTGGTTTAAAATGTTCTAAACAATGGACATCCATCCAATGACGTAACGTTATTTTCATTTTGGTGTACGCAAAATGAGTTCCCCCATCGTCCTTTAGATTCAGCCAGTTGACTATTTTTGAACAAGCATGAGAGTCTGTGGGTGAGATCGGTTGAAGTGTTCTGATCAGATCCCATCAGTCTAGATTCTAGACGTCAGTCGAATGAATGGGAACCGGATAATCTCACTGTTAGTGAATTCGGACTAAAACAAGTCGGGCCTGTAACAAACTCGCACCATGACAAACTCGTATTACCGTACCAGCTCGGCCAGTGAATTGACTGTATTGTTTGATCATTTATCTTATTTTATTTTACATAAAAATACTAATTAACGAGGTGATCAAAATCTAATTCGTATTTTTAGAATCTAAAGAATCATGGGTAATTTCATTGTCCGTACCCAAAAATGAAAATAACCTCACGTCATTGGTTGAGTTGTTATTGTTTATGACATTTTTAAACAGTCACGACATTTTGGTGTACTCTTTTGAAAATATTATCAAGGATGCATTAATTTCTGAAATGGTGAATTCAAATTTTTGAGAAGCATGGCTTCACTTTTCTGTCAAAGAGTGTTTTTAATCGACCCTGACTACCCACAAGGCCGGTCTTGCACGGCGGTATTTTTTCGGTAGGCTGCATTTTTACAAACAAAACATGATATTATTGCTAGTGTCCAAATAAAATAATTGGCTTCAAAGTTGTTATCATTATATGAAAAAAAACAGAAAAATACACTTTTATTACATATCTTCCTTAAAATCTGGCTTTTACGAGCAAATATGTTATAATACATTTAAACGATGAATTGAATTTTTTATTCTTTCAACGAAAGCGAAAGATCATGTATCTTAATTTACCTTTCAATTCCTTTCTCCGACATTTTGAATTCTGTCTGCACCTAATATTTTTCGGCACATTTGGAACGTGTTCAAAACACAGCCGGTTATCTCTTATTGAGCCTCCGGTTGATTCCGTGCATTTCTGATCGTCTGGAACTCGCAAACCGAGCGCACTCTGAACCGTACCAATTACAGCACAAATTAAAACTAGATGCGTCGACAAAACGGGCATATCTCCTTTTCCAAATATTAGAAAATTTGCATATCATGACTTTTTCATTTATTTTTTAAGCTCATCACTTGTCGTCCGGCGTCCGTCGTCGTCCGTCGTCGTCCTGTGTTAACTTTTACAAAAATCTTCTCCTCTGAAACTACTGGGCCAAATTTAACCAAACATGGCCACAATCATCATTGGGGTATCTAGTTTAAAAAATGTGTCCGGTGACCCGGCCAACCAACCAAGATGGCCGCCATGGCTAAAAATAGAACATAGGGGTAAAATGCAGTTTTTGGCTTATAACTCAAAAACCAAAGCATTTAGAGCAAATCTGACAGTATGTTATTGTTCATCAGGTCAAGATCTATCTGCCCTGAAATTTTCAGATGAATTGGACATTTCGTTGTTGGGTTGCTGCCCCTGAAATGGTAATTTTAAGGAAATTTTACTGTTTTTGATTATTTTCTTGAATATTATTATAGATAGAGATAAACTGCAAACAGCAATAATGTTCAGCAAAGTAAGATCTACAAATAAGTCAACATGCCCAAAATGGTCAGTTGACCACTTGAGGAGTTATTGCTCTTTATAGTCAATTTTTAACCATTTTTCGTAAATCTTAGTAATCTTTTAGAAAAATCTTCTCCTCTGAAACTACTGCGCCAAATTTAACCAAACTTGGCCATAAACATCATTGGGGTATTTAGTTTAAAGAATGTGTCCGATGCCCCGCCCAACCAACCAAGATGGCCGCCATGGCTAAAAATAAAACATAAGGGTAAAATGCAGTTTTTTGCTTATAACTCAAAAACCAAAGCATTTAGAGCAAATCTGACGGGGTAAAATTGTTCATCAGGTCAAGATCTATCTGCCCTGAAATTTTCAGATGAATCAGACATTCCGTTGTTGGGTTGCTGCCCCTGAAATGGTAATTTTAAGGAAATTTTGCTGTTTTTGGTTATTATCTTGAATATTATTGTAGATAGAGATAAGCTGTAAACAGCAATAATGTTCAGCAAAGAAAGATCTACAAATAAGTCAACATGACCAAAATGGTCAGTTGACCACTTTAGGAGTTATTGCCCTTTATAGTCAATTTTTAACCATTTTTCGTAAATCTTAGTAATCTTTTAGAAAAATCTTCTCCTCTGAAACTACTGGGCCAAATTTAACCAAACTTAGCCATAATCATCATTGGGATATTTAGTTAAAAAAATGTGTCCGGTAACTTGGCCAACAAACCAAGATGGCCGCCATGGCTAAAAATAGAACATGGGGGTAAAATGCAGTTTTTGGCTTATAACTCAAAAACTAAAGCATTAAGAGCAAATCTGACAGGTAGTAAAATTGTTGATCAGGTCACGATCTATCTGCCCTGGAATTTTCAGATGAATCGGATAATCAGTTGTTAGGTTGCTGCCCCTGAATTGGTAATTTTGAAGAAATTTTGCTGTTTTTTGTTATTATCTTGAATAGTATTATAGATAGAGATAAACTGTAAACAGCAATAATGTTCACCAAAGTAAGATCTACAAATAAGTCAAACATGACCAAAATGGTCAGTTGACCACTTTAGGAGTTATTGCCCTTTATAGTCAATGTTTAACCATTTTTCGTAAATCTTAGTAATCTTTTAGAAAAATCTTCTCCTCTGAAACTACTGGGCCAAATTTAACCAAACTTGGCCATAATCATCATTGGGGTATCTAGTTTAAAAACTGTGTCTGATGCCCCGCCCAATCAACCAAGATGGCCGCCATGGCTAAAAATAGAACATAGGGGAAAATGCAGTTTTTGGCTTATAACTCAAAAACCAAAGCATTTAGAGCAAATCTGACAGGTGTGTTATTGTTCATCAGGTCAAGATCTATCTGCCCTGAAATTTTCAGATGAATTGGACATTTCGTTGTCGGGTTGCTGCCCCTGAAATGGTAATTTTAAGGAAATTTTACTGTTTTTGGTTATTTTCTTGAATATTATTATAGATAGAGATAAACTGTAAACAGCAATAATGTTCAGCAAAGTAAGATCTACAAATAAGTCAACATGACCAAAATGGTCAGTTGACCACTTTAGGAGTTATTGCTCTTTATAGTCAATTTTTAACCATTTTTCGTAAATCTTAGTAATCTTTTAGAAAAATCTTCTCCTCTGAAACTACTGGGCCAAATTTAACCAAACCTGGCCATAATCATCATTGGGGTATTTAGTTTAAAAAATGTGTCCGATGCCCCGCCCAACCAACCAAGATGGCCGCCATGGCTAAAAATAGAACATAAGGGTAAAATGCAGTTTTTGGCTTATAACTCAAAAACCAAAGCATTTAGAGCAAATCTGACGGTGTGTTATTGTTCATTAGGTCAAAATCTATCTGCCCTGAAATTTTCAGATGAATCGAACATTCCGTTGTTGGGTTGCTGCCCCTGAAATGGTAATTTTAAGGAAATTTTGCTGTTTTTGGTTATTTTCTTGAATAGTATTATAGATAGAGATAAACTGTAAACAGCAATAATGTTCAGCAAAGTAAGATCTACAAATAAGTCAACATGACCAAAATGGTCAGTTGTCCACTTTAGGAGTTATTGCCCTTTATAGTCAATTTTTAATCATTTTTCGTAAATCTTAGTAATCTTTTAGAAAAATCTTCTCCTCTGAAACTACTGGGCCAAATTTAACCAAACTTAGCCATAATCATTATTGGGGTATATAATTTAAAAACTGTGTCTGATGCCCCGCCCAACCAACCAAGATGGCCGCCATGGCTAAAAATAGAACATAGGGGTAAAATGCAGTTTTTGGCTTATAACTCAAAAACCAAAGCATTTAGAGCAAATCTGACAGTATGTTATTGTTCATCAGGTCAAGATCTATCTGCCCTGAAATTTTCAGATGAATTGGACATTTCGTTGTTGGGTTGCTGCCCCTGAAATGGTAATTTTAAGGAAATTTTACTGTTTTTGATTATTTTCTTGAATATTATTATAGATAGAGATAAACTGTAAACAGCAATAATGTTCAGCAAAGTAAGATCTACAAATAAGTCAACATGACCAAAATGGTCAGTTGACCACTTGAGGAGTTATTGCTCTTTATAGTCAATTTTTAACCATTTTTCGTAAATCTTAGTAATCTTTTAGAAAAATCTTCTCCTCTGAAACTACTGCGCCAAATTTAACCAAACTTGGCCATAAACATCATTGGGGTATTAAGTTTAAAGAATGTGTCCGATGCCCCGCCCAACCAACCAAGATGGCCGCCATGGCTAAAAATAAAACATAAGGGTAAAATGCAGTTTTTTGCTTATAACTCAAAAACCAAAGCATTTAGAGCAAATCTGACGGTGTGTTATTGTTCATCAGGTCAAAATCTATCTGCCCTAAAATTTTCAGATGAATCGAACATTCCGTTGTTGGGTTGCTGCCCCTGAAATGGTAATTTTAAGGAAATTTTGCTGTTTTTGGTTATTTTCTTGAATAGTATTATAGATAGAGATAAACTGTAAACAGCAATAATGTTCAGCAAAGTAAGATCTACAAATAAGTCAACATAACCAAAATGGTCAGTTGTCCACTTTAGGAGTTATTGCCCTTTATAGTCAATTTTTAATCATTTTTCGTAAATCTTAGTAATCTTTTAGAAAAATCTTCTCCTCTGAAACTACTGGGCCAAATTTAACCAAACTTAGCCATAATCATCATTGGGGTATATAATTTAAAAACTGTGTCTGATGCCCCGCCCAACCAACCAAGATGGCCGCCATGGCTAAAAATAGAACATAGGGGTAAAATGCAGTTTTTGGCTTATAACTCAAAAACCAAAGCATTTAGAGCAAATCTGACAGTATGTTATTGTTCATCAGGTCAAGATCTATCTGCCCTGAAATTTTCAGATGAATTGGACATTTCGTTGTTGGGTTGCTGCCCCTGAAATGGTAATTTTAAGGAAATTTTACTGTTTTTGATTATTTTCTTGAATATTATTATAGATAGAGATAAACTGTAAACAGCAATAATGTTCAGCAAAGTAAGATCTACAAATAAGTCAACATGACCAAAATGGTCAGTTGACCACTTGAGGAGTTATTGCTCTTTATAGTCAATTTTTAACCATTTTTCGTAAATCTTAGTAATCTTTTAGAAAAATCTTCTCCTCTGAAACTACTGCGCCAAATTTAACCAAACTTGGCCATAAACATCATTGGGGTATTAAGTTTAAAGAATGTGTCCGATGCCCCGCCCAACCAACCAAGATGGCCGCCATGGCTAAAAATAAAACATAAGGGTAAAATGCAGTTTTTTGCTTATAACTCAAAAACCAAAGCATTTAGAGCAAATCTGACGGGGTAAAATTGTTCATCAGGTCAAGATCTATCTGCCCTGAAATTTTCAGATGAATCGGACATTCCGTTGTTGGGTTGCTGCCCCTGAAATGGTAATTTTAAGGAAATTTTGCTGTTTTTGGTTATTATCTTTAATATTATTGTAGATAGAGATAAGCTGTAAACAGCAATAATGTTCAGCAAAGAAAGATCTACAAATAAGTCAAATGACCAAAATGGTCAGTTGACCACTTTAGGAGTTATTGCCCTTTATAGTCAATTTTTAACCATTTTTCGTAAATCTTAGTAATCTTTTAGAAAAATCTTCTCCTCTGAAACTACTGGGCCAAATTTAACCAAACTTAGCCATAATCATCATTGGGATATCTAGTTAAAAAAATGTGTCCGGTAACTTGGCCAACAAACCAAGATGGCCGCCATGGCTAAAAATAGAACATGGGGGTAAAATGCAGTTTTTGGCTTATAACTCAAAAACTAAAGCATTAAGAGCAAATCTGACAGGTAGTAAAATTGTTGATCAGGTCACGATCTATCTGCCCTGGAATTTTCAGATGAATCGGATAATCAGTTGTTAGGTTGCTGCCCCTGAATTGGTAATTTTGAGGAAATTTTGCTGTTATTATCTTGAATATTATTGTAGATAGAGATAAACTGTAAACAGCAATAATGTTCAGCAAAGTAAGAACTAAAAATAAGTCAGTATGACCAAAATAGTCAATTGACCCCCGTAAGGAGTTATTGCCCTTCATAGTCAATTTTTAACAATTTTCTTAAAATTTGAAGATTTTCAATAAGATTTTCCACAGAAAGTACTGTTATAGATAGAGATAATTGTAAGCAGTAAGAATGTTTAGTAAAGTAAGATCTACAAACACATCACCATCACCAAAACACAATTATGTCATGAATCCATCTGTGTCCATTGTTTAATATTCACATAGACCAAGGTGAGCGACACAGGCTCTTTAGAGCCTCTAGTTTATTAATATGATACATGATTACGTCAGGTGCATTCTCAAGGAGTCCTCATACATCTTTCTCCTCAACGAATGAAATAACAAAATATGTGATAGGAAAAGAGCGAACCACCTTGTTTGAATATCAGAAATAAATCAAATGTATCGGCTTCAACAGTGTGCAATTTTTTAACAATCATGTGATACGCATTTTCACCATGTATACAACACCACAGAGTTCGAGGACGTACGGCTTTCCACGCTACTCTCCTTCTATGAATTCGAAATTACGGAATCGGTCTAGTTGTGACTAATGAAATGTTTTGATGGTGTGTTCTATTCAGACCAATCGTCTTTCGCAGGATTATAAGTCAATTTCAAAATGTCAATACAACGACTAGGCACATGACCCACTAATAATACCACTTTATATTTCTCACAGACTTTGTGAAAATTGACAATCTTCAATTCATCGTGTTCTTTCTTTATTTGTTTTCGCCTGGTTTCATCTGAAGACAAGTCAATGATTTCAAACTGTGTTGGAATCAGTTTGTTGACATTAATCTTAGCTATGTGAAATGTTTTTGGTGTCTTTGTTTTGTTTGATTTCACAAGATTTGCAGCAAATTCTTTTACAATATCGACTGTCGTACACGTAGATATGTACTTTGAAGGATTCGATTGGAGGCCGCTGGTCACGTGATCAACAACAGATGTTTCTGATAGAAGCGATTTAGCTGTTATCGAATCTCCGTTTTGAATGAGACCGACTTCTTCGTCTCTTAACAGTCTAAACAGTAAATGAGATGTGATTGTTTTACTTATCAGTTTAATACACTGTGGTGGTATAAAGCTGGCTATTGTGACTTCTTTTGACGTTTCAGCGATATCCTCAAATCTTCGGAATTTTGTATTTTCCGTATTTTTTATGCCTTCTTTTTGCAAATATGCGCGTCTCTTTTCCCTTGACGATAAATCAATAACTTCGACTTCTGAAGGTAAAGTACTCGTATCGATTTCTGCTATCTGTACGTTCACAGCAGACGATTCGTTTGTCCGATTGTTTATAGCAAACGACATCACGGCCTCTAAACTATGACATGTAGAGATATACCTCGTTCCTGCCCACCAGCTGTTACCCTGTTTAGAGGCTATATGATCGATTATTGAAACTGTAGACTGTGGATTCCTGGCGACTATTCCCCCAGATACGTTCTCACCACCGCGTAGGAGTCTGTATAACAACATTTTTGTTACCTGAAAATTTAAAAAGTAAAAATTGATTGATTGATTTAATGATTGATTGATTGATGTTTGTTTTTAGCCAAGTGGCAAATATTTCATACATTTAAACGTTTAAATCCGCGCTGCATTTGTTTGCGCTAGTCCTAAGTCAGGAACCTGGTGTTCAAGGGTTGTCGTTTGTTGATGTAGTTCATGAATGTATCTTGTTTCTCGTTTTATATACAGATTACACCGTTGATTTTCCCGTTTTAATGCATATGGTTTTACGCTAGTAATTGTTTTTTTCCCTTTCTAGCTTGCTGTTCGGTGTGAGCCAATGCTCTGTGTCGAAGAACCTATAATGATTTACTTTTACAAATTGCGACTTGGATGGAAAGTTGTCTCATTGGCACCATACCACATCTTCTTATATCTATGTTCAGGAAAAAGAATAAATTTAAATACACACAAGGGGATAAGTCCTAATTTATGGGTCGGGTGACATGTCTTCCAGTGGACTTTTGTCTTGTGATTGATTTTTTATTATGTTTTAACGCCACCGTTTCAAGTGCCACTTTGATGCTATTTCGTGGCGGTAATTTTTTTTTTGGTGGAGGAAGTCGGACTGCCTGGGGAAAACCACCGACCTTTGATAGGAACTTACAATCCTAGTCAATTAAGATTGGAGTCGAGTGCACTCGCTCAAGCGGAGTTCGAACTCATAACATGAGTGTTGACTAGCTAGTGATAACAGTAGTAGAACTACTTAGACCCCTTGTGTATTGGTCACCGAGTGTGAACTAGCATATTTAAAGTCAAGCTAATAAAGTATATCATAAGGATTGTGTGGCGTTCATAACTAGATTTATGAATCGTAAATGTTTATTATACTAATCTAGAACCGCTGGGATGTAAACTAGTTATTCCATTCGGACTAAATGGTGTACATGTACGTAACAGTTTAAGATCACCCTCTGACCTCCGGCCTTTAGGATGATCTTACAATGACACACCGCGTCCTCATGGGATAACTATTACAGACTTAAAGGGTTAATATGCATATGTCATAAAAATGTTCTCGTCCTAAATATATATTTTGTCGCTGGCCGAGACCTTAAATATACATCTATCAAAATTACGCTAATCTGTTCGAAGTCGAGATATTGTCTGTATTAAGATAATTAACCCATATTCTAGTAAACAAATGACTATGCAAATACAAAATAAACATTGATTCTGATTTGTGTAAACAAATGTCAATAACAATCATGCATCTTTTTATACAACTACATATCAGAATGGTAAATAAGCAAGAAAATATATCTACATTTTACTGACTTACTTTATTAGACGTTCAAACCCAATCTATATAAAGCTACGAGAACACAACACGTATTTACAAATATTAATTGTAAATAACCGAACGTCATTTAAATCCAAACAATTGTAACTTAACTAATCTGTGCCGGTGATCTATGGAATTAACTGTTAAAGGTCATGGCTAATTATTATACTATTTATGAATAAAATCGATCAAGGTTACGACTTATTACATACATGTACTTTTCATTAGTGAAATCAATAAATACTCAGCCAGGTATTTACATCAGGGTGGTTATTTTGAATGGGTAGTAAGTATAATGAACAACGTTATATACAAATCACCTCCATGCAAGCGCAAACTGCAAGTGAGGCCTTCATCTGTTGGTGCATTACATTGTTCATTGGCGCCCATATGGGGATTTCTTTTACGTTTGTGCACAGCTTGTTATTCATTTTCCCGCACTCGTTTTACAGGTAACAAAAGTAAAAAAAACATAGATAATTCATTCCTTACAGTCATAAGCATTGCAATTACAAACATAAGCTCTAAAGAGCTTTTAGAACCGACATAACAACAAGTAAAACAAAACATACATATCAAGTCATAGGTGCACAAAATTAAACATATAAAAGCAAGAGTTTTGAGTACGATTATCGTACTATCACTTAAACCATCCAATCAAATTATAGAATTTGAGTAAAAAAGAAGATGTGGTATGATTGCCAATGAGACAACTATCCACAAAAGACCAAAATGACACAGACATTAACAACTATAGGTCACTGTACGGCCTTCAACAATGAGCAAAGCCCATACCGCATAGTGAGCTATAAAAGGCCCCGATAAGACAATGTAAAACAATTCAAACGAGAAAACTAACAGCCTTATTTATGTAAAAAAAATGAACGAAAAACAAATATGTAACACATAAACAAGCACATATTGGTAGTCAATTAAAGAACTGCTTAGAATATTTTGACTGCAATACTTGGATTCTCGTTTCATAAAACTCCAAACTCGGAGCACATAAAATGCTTCAGACTCCAAATAGTGTGCTTTAATTGATTAATTTCTGAGTCTTAGTTCGATAATCGTGCTCAAAATTTTAATGATCGCCAGGCCCGTTCTTAAATGACACATCAGTCACAATAAATACAAAATGGCATATTTTACTTGTAGTACGTGTAGTTCTGTCATAGATTTGGAAAATTTTCAAAACATACTATTTGTTCTCTGTGAAGATATTATTATATCTCAAAAACACTGTAAGATTAATTAAAATGTTTTCTTTTTCACTCTAAAGGTACTTGGAACATGTTTTATTCGGAAAGGTTTGGAGCTGATTTTTACTGATCATGATTTGAAGTGGCTAGACGATTTGCTGCCTGGTAAACAATTATTCCGAAAACACAGTGAAAAGGTAACATATTATAATGGCATTGCATATATTTTTGTTTACTTGCTTATTAGAATAGAGAATGGAAAAGGGTAATGTGTCAATGAAACATTAGAATAGAGAATGGAAAAAGGGGATATGTCAAAGAAACAATAATTCGATCGAAGAGCAGAAAACAGCTAAACGCCATTTATAGGTCTTCAACGCAACGGAGATAGCCATAGCCGGGTTTCAGTAGAACCCCTAAAACTAATGTACATGTATACTAGTTCAGCGAATGTACGCAACACTAAACTCCGACATATACCAACGGAAAAAAAATCAACATTTTTTTTAACAATAAAGATGTTAAAACTGAAAACATGAAGGAACAAAACAAAAGGTCGTAGCTAAAACTTTGTACTCTTTTCCTCAACTTTGCCATACCGAATTCGTACAAGAAGATATTAGTACCCATTAGAGTCCTCAACCCGGCCACACAAATAACCAAAAGATACATACCACTGTCTGTCTTCAACAATAGTCACATATTTGTAAAAAAAAAAAAAGTCAAGCTCCCACTTAATCGACTAAAATTCTAACATTTTTGAATCAATTAGGAGAAAATACCGAAGATCTTTAATCAAAACAACATCTAAAAATTACGGGAAAAGGCTAAAGTTTATAACATACATGTATGTAGGACATTCATATAAACATATATATTGCCAATGTAGGCTAATAGTTGAGAACTCAATTCTTCATCCAATTGTCAAATCGAAAGTTGTATATACAGAGCTTGGAATTTTATTCGCTTTCAGATAAATTCTTGCGGTAAATATGATACCCTTTTGATATCTGCTTCAAAATGGCTGATTGCATTTTCATATCACTGTCAAGTATGATTGTTGTTTTGAAATGTTGTAAATGTAGCTTCATATTGATGTACTGCCCTTGCAAAGCGTTAAACAAAAGCTGTCAATGAAGTCAGAATGTTGACCTATGATAGGGACCATAACTCTACATAATCTCTTTTTTGTTATATATATATTCACTCTCGATCCTAAGAATTATATTATAAGCTTGTAGATAAACTCATCATATATAGATACCAGGATTGAAATTTTATATTTGATCCAGGCGAGCTTTTCGTCTTCAAAAGGCTCATCAGTGATGCTTGATTAAAAAAAATGTTAAAAAAGGCCAAATAAAGTACGAAATTAAAGAGCATTGAAGACCAATATTCCTAATAGTTTTGCCAAATACAGCTAATATTTTCTTTTTCTGAGGTTGAAAAGCCTGAGTAAAAATTAAAAATAAATAAAAGAGGGACGAAAGATACCAGAGGGACAGTCAAACTCATAAATCGAAAATAAACTGACAACGCCATGGCTAAAAATTAAAAGGACAAACAGATAAACAATAGTACACATGACACAAAATAGAAAACTAAAGAATGAACAACACAAACCCCACCACAAACTAGGGGTGATCTCAGGTGCTCCGGAAGGGTAAGCAGATCCTGCTCCACATGTGACACCCGTCGTGTTGCTTATAAGTGACACATACATTTGACATACTGATGAAATAAACTTTTACAAAAATATTACCCTCACACACATAAATCCGTCAACATAAATGAAAAAGATCAATCAATGGTGCTTGAATCAATATGAACAGAAACTTAAACGGTATTTTAGAATTGAATTATGAATTTTAATATTTCAAATTCAAATACAAATATCATTGTGTTTTACTTTGTATGGCAGAGGAATCTAGTCTTTTTGACCATCTGAAAATGGAATATTGAATTGGTATCGATGAGTTTTGTATTTTGCATTCAGCTTTTGTTTAACTTTATATAAGCTTGTATTGTTTTGTCTGATTCCTAAGCTTATTTTGCAATGCAATCAATTTTTTTTTGCTCTCTGAAATTGCATTGCGCTACTCGACAATTAACTTCCAGTTCGTAAATACTGATTTTTAAAAATGTCAGCGCGTCTACAAAACAAATCAATCCTCGGATGCAGAGTATGACAAACGTTCAAACGTAACAATATGAACAACAAATCACTTGTTTGTTCGTTAGAGCTCCGTATTATCATTCGTTCATCAATTGAAGATAACCAAGCCCCCCAAAAAGAATCGCAAACAGATGTCGATGCGAGAAAAATAATTTTCACAGTAATAAATCTTGAATTTATGAAAATGAGAACACCAAAACGTGACATGATCTGTACAAATGACATCATACATGTACGTGTTTAAATACAATGAAAACGTGAAAAACCAACGCAATACAGTGAAACCTGGCTGAACCGAATCCTTCAGAAACCGAAAACCTGTATAAACCAATCATGTTCTTAATAACCGTCATATCAAATTGTATGCGTTGTGAACCTGTTAAAACCGAACATTGGCCAAAACCGAACAAAATCTTCAGTCTCGAAGAGGTTCGGTTTAAACAGGTTTCACTGTATGTTGTTACATTAAAACAAGTTAAAGTTTTCAGAACCGGTACCTATCATCTTCCACTACCAATTGAAAAAAATCATGACCTCCAGTGGAATTGACATATGATTGGCTTACATGGACTAACATTGGAAAAGGGACAAATTGACACATGATTGGCAATCGGCAATCCTCGGGTGACTCCGCCACTCTCCTTAGATGAGGTACGGAATCGGCCTTGTTGTGACGCATGACATGATTGGTTCACATACGAAAAATAAATATGACGTTCGTCACGGTACCACCATTTAACCTAATGAATGAATTCTCCGGCATCTATTACTTTGATATCACATTGTACCTTTCAGCTTGAAAACTGCTGGAGAAGGATACAATGTTTCGTACCGGTAAACAACATCTCTTGCATGTACTGGATAAATCAATATCGATTAACGCTATTTAAGCAAGAGTTACTTCCCTTTAGTGGCCATGTGTAGGTGGTCTACGTGCTCAAGTTTCTTAAAAAAAGCTTCAAGATTCAGTCGTTATTAGCTAATCTACAGGAAAAATAGTTTTCTGAACATTTTTTTTTTATCTTGGTTAATTCATTTCAACGACTCAATCAAACCGCATTTAAATGAAGTATTTGAATAAGAAAATCAAACATTTACACACGTAAAGGGAAATAACTCAAACTTAAATTGTGTCATATCTAACCCTATCTATAATACCAAAAGTATAACCCTGCAACAATCCAATCTACATGTATATAAACAATATCTATTGCATGAAGTGTATACATATTACCCAATCCATTTAATAAGCCTTTTGATAGATGTATTTTTTCATATTCCTTGACTAAAGCAAGACTTCACTAAAACATAACTTATGAGTTTTTTATAGCTAATTCTGTAATGCTTGTAACGAAAAACTTTGGTTAGCTTGCTAGCTTTGTTCGTATATTAAATTTGGGATGACATGCAATCAAATCAAAGTGCATATCAGCAATCTTTGGAATTGCAAAAACGAGGTCCATGTCCATCAAAGGTTACATAACAACTATAAGTACTTCACTTTCTTTATTATATATGTTTGTATTTGTGTTTGCTTGACCCATATGGGTGTGTTTTGCAAATAAATTATAATAATAATATATTGTTTACGGATGCCAATCTTAATTACAACGCTGGAGCAAACGTTTATACAAAGCAAGCTAACCAAAGTCTTGCTCTACAAGCATTATGATATTTGCTTTAACCATTGTTGAATATTCTTATGTCCTGTATGTAACCCTAACTCGTTTTCCAGAACCATGCCTGCATGAAATACATGTAACATTACTGCCTACAATGTATAATTATTTGTGAAGTCTATTATTGCATCAAGAGTGACCGAAACGTGTGATAAGTGTAGAAACAGAATGAATTCAGTTTGATTTGGTATTAAGACAAATTCAGAAAACTTTTTTTTTAAGTTCATGCGTGCATACATGTGTTTATATTTTTAACATGAACAGTACATGACTTTTCAAATTATTTGGTTCATACGTTTATAAACTGTTCAATCTTTTTGACGATAATTGTCAAAAACTAACAATGGGTATCAGATTGGTTCATAAAAAATATACAAGACTTTAATTATGTGTAAAGTTTAACGTCTAATTTGAAAATGGTTTATGTAACTAACAAGATGAATTATAACGGACTATCGGTACAGTAGATCCAATAGACTATTTTCATATTACCGACTTTTGACTCCGGTTTATATTATTTTTCGACAGGTTTCCTACGACATCTTGGCACTCGGTCAATAAAGAGCGACGTAAAGAAATAACATCAAACATATAATGGGTGTGATTTGAGGGAATATTTTACAATTTTCCGACGAGTAAATAAAATATGAAGCAGTATATTTTCCCCAAGAGTTGTACCGAATAAATGTTTGATGTTTACTTCTTTACGTTGCTCTAAATTGACCGAGTACCAGGATGTCGTAGGTAACCTGTCGAAAAATAATATAAACCGGAATAAAAAATCGGTAAGATGAAAAGCAGATCAAACTCGGCCATTCCAAATTGCAAAATCCATTTAAAGCAAAAGCAATCGAAACACAAACAAACATCTGCTATATAGTACGTTAAAAAACTTTTTGTGTTAATGGTCGTTAGAAAATACAGATTTTATTGTATCTACCGACGTAGTGATAGTTGATAATCCGTTGCGCACATTCGACAGGAGAAAAAAAAAACGAAAATGATCATTGATAAGCCTCCTCGTTTGTTTTTGATTATGTTATTACGAGTACTATCACACATGTTTAAGCAAGCAAAAAATAAAAAGATAATGAAACCATCTAAATTTGAAGATATGATAGACGAGCGAACAATGGTGTATGATTATAGAGAAAAAAAGAGAAAACACTGCTCCGTCTGCATACATAACAATTATAAATAAAATGTATGGTTGATTTTTTTTTTTTAGTTTTTATTAATTCAAATTCAAATCATGATTGTTCTTTAAATTAACTTTCAATTTCTTTCCACGTTACAGAAATTACGAAAACCTTCCAAATATATAAAGAAAAAGACAAGTCGATCAAAGTCGATGCCAATTTATACCTCACAGCAACCAGTTATAATGGAAACCAGTTTCCCGCCACCAATACCATATCTCCAAAGAACAATATCCCAGGAATCAGTACACTCAGCGAGGAACCAGGACATATTTGAAAAAAGAGCAACCCGGAAATTGTCGTTGCTATCGTTACCAACAAACTTCAATTATTTAGAAGAACTCGAAAAGACTGGTCACGATCTAAATGCCAATAGAAAGGGATCTTCTCGTTCTATAAATATATACAAGTGAGAATATACGAGAGTTGTGTATTCAAAAGTGTTGCAACGGCTGTTTTGAACAACGTAACTAAACTAATGTAAATATCTCCCAATAAGAATAGTTCAAAGTTTTGTGTGATGTTGGCATAAACGGAATTCGAGTATGTTGGTGTTCATACCAAGTGATACTTACGTACTGTGGGTATTGTGATCAAATGCAATTCAAGGTTTTGTTGATTAAGACCTGTAACGCGTTTAACATTCCCTAGACATTATTTATTGTTAGAAACATGTAGTTTTTCTTGTAATGCATTTTTAAAAGCTTGAATTGTTATAGTTGTGCAAGGTAACGCGAAATATACCCGGAACTTACGGATTTGTCTTGACTTTGATTTTATCGTCCAATCAGAATCTCGTATTTGTAAATATGTAAATTAATATGGAATTGTGCAATTTCATTTATTTATAAAAGAATAAGTGCTGAATATGTTTTTTTTTTTTATTTTAATTGTGTTCATACAAGTAAACTCATTACAGTGAAACCTGTCTAAACCGAACCTCTTCGGGACTTATGATTTTGTTAGGTTTTGGCCGATGTTAGGTTTTATCAGGTTGCGAGGGTATCACCAGCCCAGTAGTCAATATTTCGGTGTTGTAATGACATGAATATCAATAATGTGGTCATTTTTTGTAAATTTCCTCCTTATAAAACTTCGAATTTTTCGAAAACTACATGTAAGTATTTTCTTATCCCAGGCATAGATTACCTTAGTCGTATATGGCACAACTTTTTGGAATTTGGGATCCTCAATGCTCTTCAACTTTGTACTTGTTTGGCTTTATAAATATTTTGATATGAGCGTCACTGATGAGACTTGTGTAGACGAAACGCGCGTCTGGCATACTAAATTATAATCCTGGTACTTTTGATAACTATTGCAACGCACATAATTTGATATGACGGTGCTTAAGAACATGTTTGGTTTATATAGGTTTTCGGTTTATACAGTATTCGGCTTAGTCAGGTTTCACTGTAGTATTTTCTTATCCCAGGCATAGATAACCTTTATTAGCCGTATTTGGCATAACTTTTTTGATTTTGAGGTACTCATACAATTGCTCTTCAACTTTGTACCTCTTTGGCTTCATAACTATTTTGATCTGAGCGTCAATTGTGAGTCTTATGTAGACGAAACGCGCGTCTGGCATATTAAATTATAAGCCTGTTACCTTTGATAACTATTTACTGCTTTTATAAGAAATCTAAAGTTTTGTTTTATATTGTTGCGGCACGTTTACAAAGTGGGGGTAATGGAACACCAGACGTGTGGTTGTACAATTGAGAATAGAAATTGGAAACGTATCAACGAGACAAAAACCGACCATAGAGCAATAAACAACCGAAAGCCACCAATAGGTTTTCAGACACAGACAGAAAATCCCGCGCCAGGACCCGGCCTTCAGCTGGCCCCTAAACAAAAATATACTAGTTCAGAGGTCATTCTAAGCTCTAAAACATATAAATATATGAACAAAATTAAAAATCCTACAGGACTAATAAAGGCCAGAGGCTCCTGACTTGGGACAGGCGCAAAACTGCGGTGGGGTTAAACATGTTTTTGAGATCTCAACCCACTCTAAACATAGTACTTAATATAGCCAATGTAGAAAAAAACACCAAGCAATACGTACAGTAAAACTCAGTTAAAAAAAGTCAGAATCTGATGTCAGAAGAGGTGACAAGTAAAACTAGCAAAATGACAACAACAATGATACATAAATTAACAACGGACCCGTCACGACCAAGATGGGAAGCTGGAAAGGCAAATGCTCACATTAAATCTGTAACGATACAGTGTGTTAAATGCGTGTTCCTTTTTTACACCATAACCCATGCTGGTGCTCCTACTAAAGGTGGAAGATACAGAACATATGTACATATATACACACTACTACAGTCGCCGACATGCCTGCTCCAGATCTTATATTAAACTGATTGCAAGATTATGTCTTCATCATATGAAAACCAAACACAAATCCTCCTGTTAGGGGTTAAGTATCATAACATTATAAATCTGAGATGCTGTAGCATTCAATCAACTAGTGTTAGAATAAATGTTAAACTGAGAATGGAAATGGGGAATGTGTCAAAGAGACAACAAACCGACCAATGAGCAAACAACAGTCGAAGGCCACAAATGGTTCTTCGATACATCGAGAAACCCCACACCGGAGGTGTGTTTAAGCTGGTCCCTAAACAAAAAATATTTACTAGTTCAGTGATAATGGACGTCATACTAATCTTAAATTACAAAGCTCTATTTCAAGGATAAAACGTTTGTTTTGACATGTACAATGTATATAACTAACCTTCTTGACGAGGGTCACATCTACTAAATCTTCCGAAGAACCTCAGATCACTCGGTTTTGATGGGGATCGTGTTGATTAGTCTTTACTTTACAATGTTGTGATATCTACAAAATGTATACTGTTGTTTGCCTTTCGGTCTTTTTATAATTCATTATCTTTCGCCTCTCTTTTCCAACCATACCACAAGCAATTCTATTACCAGGAATACTTTATTCGTTTTTTTACTTTAAACATTTTATATATGTGAATCAGGGGAAGCCATTCGTACATCTATACTATTAAACGAGAAGACCTCATTTTGTGTGTCGCTTCGCTTCCTTCCACGATAAATTAATCGTCATGCCTCTGTGGTTAACATGCACAGTCGCATTTGTCATCCATTCTTATGATAATTCAGATGGAGTTATTTTGGAGAAAAACAACAAAAAAGGAGTCCGGATAATGATTCCGTCATCAGACTGACGTTTAGTCATAGATAAGACTTCCGGTTTGAAACATCACAAGTACAACCAATCGTATAATAGATAACAAAAATGAAAAATAGATAAGCCAATCAGAGCGTTCTCCATAAACTGGTGTTTAGATCGCAAGAACCACAACTATCATACCTCTTTAGAGAGGACAATTATTATTCGCGTTTATCTACATGTAAACTACGATTATACTACTTTAATATATAGAGACTCTATGTATTCTGTCTACTGTTTTCTTTGAATTTTTTACTATTTTAAGGGTCATACCAGTTGCATATATATCAAAATAAGTAAAACATGTTGAAACAAGAATGTGTCCATAGTACACGGATGCCACATCGGCACTATATTTACTAAGTTTCGAGTTGATTGGACTTCAACTTCATCAAAAACTATCTCGACCAAAACTTTAGCCTTAATCGGGACAGACGAAAAGACGGACAGACAAACGAACAGACGCACGGATGCACAGACTAGAAAACATAATGCCCATAAGTGGGGCATAAATATTTATTGTTGAAAGTGAAAGTAGTGATTTGGCAAAAATGAAAATAGGGTAGAGATTAGAGGGAGTCATGACCTTTTTCGGGACGTCGGGATCGGGCGTTTTTAAGCTCGGGATTTGGGGATTGATCCTTACTGAATCGGGGAATATATTTTTCGATTTCGGGATTTCGGGATATAAATTTCTTTAAATTCTGCATCTCGGGACTTCATGGTTTTAATTTCGGGATCAGGACCCCTCCGACTACCTCTCAAATTAGCCTTAGTCGGTCTTAGTCATTTATACAAGATTCATATCCTACCATTGGCATGTTTATAAGGCCCTCAAAAGAAAAAGCACTGATGGATTGTCATAGAAGCGTATTTTATTAGACTAATAAGTGTCTATATATAAGCAGTTACATTTATTTCATGTTTGAAGCGGTGCAAATTTTTAATTTAATTTGACTTTTACCTAAAAATGCATTGTAGCAAAGGAGAAAAAGAGTTGTGGTCTGAGGCCAGAAACACGAAAATAATTGAATTTAACAGAGAGAAAACAAATATCGGACTTTGGAAAAAGGGAGGGGGCTTTTGATACCTTTTATGAAATTTTCCATACATTATATCTTTTACAAAAAATCATCCTACAACAGTTCACAAGCTGCATATGCCCGAGATTTCGCGTGTGTGTTCTAGTTGTATTTGAAAATAGAACTGCTGTGAACTTTTATCTTTGAAAAAAGTTAAATAATAGAAATAACGAACTTCAAGAGAATTTCAAAACGGAAAGTACTTTATAAAACAACAGTAGCATAGAATTCCAACATATTGTCAACAATGAACTCTCTGAAATTACCTAAATAGTATCTGATTCTAAAGTTTGATATGAACAATGAACGGTTGATGTCACGATTTTCATGAAACTTTGTGTAAAATAAGGACAAAAGTCATACTATATATATACATGTAGGTTTAGATGTGCATATCGACAGGAAATTATGATGCCATGTAAGCTATAATGTTTGCCTAAATACACGATTGCAAGTTTGTCGTCGTAATTTCTTTGAATCAACACAACAGAATTTCATGAAACTTTGTAGATAATTAGGACAAACAAATGTAATATCATTTCCAGCTGATGCTTGTAAGAGAAATGAGTCTAAGTTTGACTATACGAATCTGACTTTGTGTGCCAAATAACAATGTGGGGACACGGGGTTTGTGAGCGTGTTCACAGATGATCTTAATAATTCAAATATATATCTAAAACTTCACAGATCTCCAAACCCTTTCAAACAAAACATTCCAAAACGTCTGCGGTCAAATTTGCCGAAGGGAATTGCTGCCATAGTTTTACAACATTTATATTATGTTTATGAACTAACAATTTACCGACATGATAAACATCATGTACATTTGATTTTCGTTGTATAGTGTGGACAGTGTGTTACTTGCCTTTTTTTATAACCATTGACAATATATTTCTCCATGTTTTATGCCTCAGATAGCAAGTCGGGGGATTAAATGACACTGTCAAAAAATTTGGGTCATGAATTTTAAAGTAAAGTAGTGATTTGGTCCAGTTGAAAAAGGTTAAAAATTAGCACTTCGGAAGCTGTCAAAAGTTTTCATAAAAAAAGACCCCTTAACATAGAATTGTCAATATTTTGAGTTAGAGCCGATGAAGTTTTCTATATATTTGATATAGTTTGTCCAAAAAGTAGTACAACACACATATAAATCTTATTGAGAAAGTGCAGGTGGGATTTTCATTTATTGTCTAATAGATATGCATTACGAAATAATTGTGGTCTCGGACCACATGTTAGCAATTTCGTACTAAGCATACCCTAAGCCTAAATCAAAATGGTTGTTTGGTGGAACCGGAAGTGCACGCGTTACAAATCCCTATCAAGTTGTTCATGAAATATGAAGTTACATGTAGTTGATACATTGTATCTGTCAAATCCGAAATTTTCACACATTACAACTCTTATAAATATAAGGAGATTTTGTATGATTGCATATGAGACAATTCTCCACAAAATGACAGAAAAAGTAACATCGATAATAGATTACCGATAGGCATTTAACATCAATGTTAAGCTGCTTAACAAAGATGAAGTCAGACTGTTTGTGCCGTTCCAAGTCAGTAGCCTGTAATTCAGTGGTTGTCGTTTAATTGTTTATGTGTTACATATTTTTTTTCTTTCGTACAAGGTGAATGCAATATAGGCTCCTCTTATTGCGTGTGGGTATAATATTAGTATAATTTTGAACACAAGTTTTTTGCGAAAACCCCAATTTTCTTAAATAATAATGCTACATGTATAGGCAGTGGAAGGTTTTTAATTCTTTTTTTAAGCACAAATTACAACCATAAGAGGGTCAACGGCATGACAATTACATATAATACCTAAAAACAATATGATGATGACATTTAAAATAGAAGCTAGGCATCTATTTGGATTCAAAAAAATATTGGCATCTAATTGGATTTCAAGGACGTGTTGTCTTTTGTTCTATCAAATATTTTATGGTAGTATCTATACTAGAAGATCTCATTGTATGTGTCGCTTCTCTTCCTTCCACAATAAATTAATCATCATGCCTCTGTGTCCTTAAAGGTACCATGCAAAGACGTCTTTGTCATCAATTCTTATGATTATTCAGTTTGGGTTATTTTTGGAGAAAAACGAAATTGAAGGCGTTTGGATATTGTTTTCGTCATCAGACCGACTTTTAAGTAATAGAAAAAACATCCTGTTTTATGCACATAATAAGTACTCGGGAATAGGACAATTATTTTCGCGTTTATTTGCGTTTATTTAATACTACATTACGTGGAGAGGTTATGCATACTATATTATGTTTAATATACGTATGTTCATAGTATACAAAAACGCGAAAATAATGGTATTCAACTGAAAAACAAACAAAACGAACTTTGGAAAAAAGGGAGAGGGCTTAGAAAAAAATGTCCTGTTTCCAAGTACCTGTGACTTTTGATACCTTTTCTGAACTTATATTTTCTCCAGAACTAAAATCTTTTACAAAAATTGATCCTACAACAGTTTACATACTTTTAACTAAGCTCTAAATGTCCACGATTTTGCGGGTTTGTTCTAGTACATTTTTGATTACGTATTTGTATAAGTTCAGTAAGGTAGAAAAAACTTTCAATTTAAAGTTAAAAGTTTAAGGTCCCTTCAGGTTATTAGCTCTTAACGTTTTCAAGTAGTTAAACTGTGCAACCTGGGATTTGAAATATGCGTCCTTCATAAGGTTAAAGTTAATTCTAGAAAGAAGACATTGAAAACCCAAACACACACACAATTCGGAAGCATCATATCTAAAAAGTGTTGCATTCATATAGTCTTAGTAAGTACGTTTTAATTTGGCTTCATTAGATCAAAAACTTTGCCATGAATATTTAGATATTATAAAAATATTAACAATAACGAAAAAGGTTTATTGAATTTATATATGTATATTGATTAAGTTCAACTATTAAGATTTAAAACGTAACCAATTCTACACAATCGAGTACACTGTGTCTAAACTACACCGGCAAAACATGTTTGGACTCGATGGTATCTAATATGACAGACAAAGCTATCTCACTAAAACATGTAAAAGGTACCGACAAATAACCTTAAACGTTCAGCTTTATCTTAAATCAAGCGTATAATGATTTAAAAGAAACCTTTCATTTTGTTACAGATTTCATAGATTTTATATTTAAAATGAAATGCCCGTGGTAAGTGAAAAATGAAGATATTGAAAGAGATGAAGAAACAGGAGAAAACTTCAAGGTCAATGAATGATAAATGGGCTATGTCACTGTCACAGATTTGGCCGGAAATTAGTTACCATCGAGTCCAAACATTTTTTGCCGGTGTAGTTTAGACACAGTGGAGTAAGATTAAGAAAAACAAGTAAGCATGTAAGCATTATTACATGTAAAAAAAAATAGCAGAATTTAGAGAATTATGGAAATTTCCCGGGGGGAATATGTATTTTTGATGATTTGTTTGCACTTGGAAATTGTTGTATTAATGATGTTACAATTTGAGCATCGATGCACAAAGTCTTAAAACGATTATACTCATAACACTTGAACTATCATACTTATATGTAGGCTATAACAGTATATTACATTTGAAGATTTGCGGGCATCAATTTGCGCTTTGATTGTCGCAGACCTAGTTTAGTACCGATGCGTTTAGCGGATATTAGCGACCATCAAATAAAATATGTATGGCGTATCTAATCAAAATCAACGTTAAATATAATAAAATTATAAAGAACTTCATTTATGAGAGTCTAGATTTGAAGTGGGATTCCTTCTTTTATGTGTTCTTGAATTTTGTAGGCCAATATTCGTAAACTGTTTTACTTTATTCTCTTTTTTTGAAAATAAACTTGAAACATAATAATGGGCAGTTGTCTCATTGGCGCTCATACCGCATCTTCTTATATCTGTTGAAACACAATACGCCTAGGATGAGCTGCACCACGACCACTGCCTCTTTTATAGAATAAAAAAGGCACATTAAGAGGGTTACATTTTATGTGGTACATGGTCCAAAATTTTAGAAGTTGTTTAAACCTACTATTTTTCTATTATAATGTTGTCATAATTATTTTGAGCAATTTTACGTATTCATCTAATAAAAATGTTTTTTTAACAATGTCTAAAGCTGTTACAATGCAAATTTTACATTTTTAAAAATATATTTGGGAGTTTAGATAATATCATACGTTGTACCACCGGTTACCTGCAATTTTTTATCACACCTTTCTTTTTTAATACGACATGTGAACATGTAACTTTAATTGACAACACACTTTGTTATAACATGTAAAAGTTGCATGTCCTGATTAAACCTTGTACAATTGTACACGTTATAATTAATTACAAGTGAAAATGATACATGGCAACAGTAGTAGAACACCCTGAAGCACCCCATCACATCACGTGATCAATGAGTTTAAACATCAGTCCTTTTAAATAAATCTAGTATATCAAGTAATGTTTAATGAATATGTCAGTCCTGAGATCATAACCCACAGTTTACAAAAAACCTTTCAGGCAGATAAGAGTTCGAAAGTTCAATCGGTGGTCTAGCAAAAGAGTCTGCTTTCATACATGTATACAATGTACATTAGTCTTTGTTAGCTAAATATATCGATACAGTGCAATCGGAGGGGAGGGGACTGGTTCGTAATCGATACCTAGCGAAGATGACAAACATTCCCCATTACAAACTATTTGTTTTGAAGTTTGGCTTAATTCGTTGAATGTGTACTAATTGATACCTTAATAGTTTGCCTACATGATGTATGTGTTCTAGTTTGTTTTAATGTTGTGGTGTTACACTATTGTCAACGTCAAAGGGAGAATGGAACGATCACAAACATGTTCACAAACATTATGTTTTCATGTTCCTGTTTCAAGGCAGGTCAAATGAAAAAAAATATGTCTATAAGCTGATAGACGAAAAGCCCTTATCCAATAAGAAAACATGCATCCAAAGTTAAATAATTCTGTTATGTCGGGGACTTTTAAAGCTGACCATACAGCAAAGAATAACGCTCGTTGTAGAAGCGGTGTGATGACATTATACATATGCTTTTATTATTTCTTTACCATTCTGAGGGAGACTTGTTTCATTGGCACTCACACAACATCTCCTTATTTTATAGTGTATAAGATGAAGAGCGTCGCTATTATGAACCCCAAAGAAAGGATAGATTCGTTTGTAAACTGTGTCACGTGTTAGAGAATGAAAAACACGTCCTCCTTAAATAAAAAAATGAAAAAACAAAGGGGTAATATAATTGTAAATTGTTTAATCGTATCATATTCTTGTAGGTATCCAAGAACAAAAGGTAAAAGAAAGTGCCACTTGCTTAAACCCTTCAATTATGGAACATGTTAAAAATATTTTCTCGTGTATAAAACAGTCACTACTTATTTCTGTGTCATTTTGGTCTCTTGTGGAGAGTAGTCTCATTGACATTCATACCACATCTTCTTTTTTATAATTACTTAACTAGGGCAAATCTTATAAGTTTGTCCATGTGTTTATTGATAAATTAAGATTTTTTTGAACTGATTTTTATAGTTTGTTCTTAATATGTTGTACTGTTACATACGGTCTCAGGTTAAGCGCTCACAGTCATCAAAGTGAGAGGGTTAGCGCTTTAAAACCAGGTTTAATCCACCATTTTCTACATTTGAAAATGCCTGTACCAAGTCAGGAATATGACAGTTCTTGTCCATTCGTTTTTGATGCGTTTTGTTATTTGATTTTGCCATGTGATTATGGACTTTCCGAATTGATTTTCCTCTAAGTTCAGTATTTTTGTGATCTTACTTTTCACAAACATATCTTACTCCGCCACATTCTTTATTTGCCTGTCCTAAGTCAGGGGCCTGTAGTTTATAGTGGTTGTTGTTCGTTCCTATCTGTCATATTATCTTAGTTATGTTACGTTGCGTTTTTATTTGAATTGTTTTGAATCATATTCTTTATGTAGGGGCCTTCAATAGCCGAATGATAATAATACGGTATGTCTACAGTTGCTTACATCCACTCCGTTTGAACTTTGGCGGATTTAGTTGTCTCATTTGCAAACATAACATCTCTTTTTTTTCTATACAGTGAAGTCATCCTATTAATATCTTGTGTACATTTATCAGATGTCTGTCAGTTTTTGTGAGAACACCCGTTAGTCAGTTTAAGTAGGAAAAATGACAATACACAAATTAGGGTCATAAAAAAGCAATAAAATGGCGTAATATATAAATCACCTTATGTCACATGATTTAATTTCACATCGTAAAAAAAGTATGCTTACTTTTAGATAATAGCTAGTTTCACTTACTTTTGTAACATTCATATGTATTTTGGCTGAAAATAAAAGTCCGATTAAAGATTATGGAGTGTAAAAAAGTATGCTAAACTTTTAGAAAACAGCTAGCTTTACTTATTTCTGTGACATCAATATGTATTTTGCGAGAAAAATAAAAGTCCGAATAAAAGATTATGAAGAGTAAAAAAAGGTATGCTAAACTTTTAGATAACAGCTAGCTTTACTTATTTTTGTAACAGTCATTCATATGCATTTTGCTAGAAAATGAAAGTCCGATAAAAAACGAAGAAGTGTGCTAACTTTTAGATAACAGCTAGCTTTACTTATTTTTTAACATTCCATATGTATTTTGCTAGAAAACAAAAGTCCGATAAAAGATGATGAAGAGTTTTGTTTGCTAGATTTATTTCTTCATCACCCTGTGTCACATTAGCTGAACTGGTCATTATTAATTGTCATATATTATATATTACGAATGTCAAAAGTAGAACACTCATTAGATATCGTTATGACCAGTACGTTAAATGTGAAGATTATATGACCATAGCCTATAGAAGTTAAAACGGGAAGATATAAAAATGTACCAAGATATCAAAGGTTATAAATGTAAACTTTGTAATAAACTTGATGATGAATACCATTTTTTTCTATTATATTACAAACTGAACTCAAATTTAAGAGATTGCTTATTTTTAAAGATTAATAATATTTACCCTGATTATAAAACTTATCATAAACTTTTAAAGCTAAAACAACTTTATATCCTGAATCTGAGCTTTCAAAAGTTGGTGACTTTATAACGCAATCTTTAGATTTGCGAAAATGAGTTCCATGTCAATCAAAGGTTATATTACCTTTTATAACTTTGTGTTTTTATGTTTATATTTTAGTTATCAAATGTTGCATTACATATGTTTGTATTTGAGTTTACTTGACACATATGGGTGCATTTGAAAAAAAAATATTACTATAATTGGAATCACACGTATACAGCCGGAAATACACGGAATCAGCCGGAAATGCACAGTATTTAAGTTTTTGCTCTAGGTCGTATATAAAGTTACATACCGACAAGTAGCTGAAGCCAGTAGAACGGAAACGAATATAAAGTTACATACCGACATGTAGCTGAAGCCAGTAGAACGGAAACGAATATAAAGTTACATACCGACATGTAGCTGAAGCCAGTAGAACGGAAACGAATATAAAGTTACATACCGACATGTAGCTGAAGCTAGTAGAACGGAAACGAATATAAAGTTACATACCGACAAGTAGCTGAAGCCAGTAGAACGGAAACGAATATAAAGTTACATACCGACAAGTAGCTGAAGCCAGTAGAACGGAAACGAATATAAAGTTACATACCGACAAGTAGCTGAAGCCAGTAGAACGGAAACGAATATAAAGTTACATACCGACAAGTAGCTGAAGCCAGTAGAAAGGAAACAATCGGAATGGTACGGATATATATTGAAAATTGCACGGGCGCATGACCATATGCAGAACATTAAATCTAGTTTTTAGATCTCAATTACATAACTCTTGACGAAACATACCAGCCACCAAAAGAGAAAAGAGAGAGAGAGCTACATATTTATTTCAATAATATGCACTTTTTTGCTGTAAAAATGATAAAACTATTGCCTTATTCAGGGGACGAAGCGGCAATTATAACACCACTGAACTTTACCTTCCCGGAGCATGCATGTTAATTTCAGTGATTAAAGATAAATAAAACTTTCACCTGTCGTTAACTTACATTATGTACTTATACCAGCCTTGAAAAAAATGAAATGCATGTTTTTTTTTAAAGATTTAAATTTGAAGGGCTTTCCCTGAGGTAGTGTGACCTAAAAGGTCAAACTGTTGTCAAAAAGCAAATTTACTACACGCAAATTAACACTTTAGATTACAAGTATTAATGTTATTTACCGACAATCCTCATCAATTCACTTGTACAACACCATAACAATGTAATTAGAGGGGCGTTCTTGGAATTTTTCGCAGGTCCCTGGCTTGTTTGTCACGTGATCACAGCAGCAGCATTGTTAGTTTCGCATTTCAATCAATTGGAAGCATTGTTCAACATTGCGTAGCGTATATTTTACGGTATTTTTTTACATTTCAACTTAGACAATTAAGGTAAGATTTTTAATATGAACTATTTAGTAATCTTTAAAATCTGAATATATTTTTATTATGTTTCATTCACTGTTTATCACGACCTCAATGGGGTAAAACTGTATTAATGGTAGTTTTATTCTTGAATATTAAAAAAATTAAGATGTGGCATAGTTTCCAATGATGCAAGATACCAAATAATACAGAAACTATTTATGTTAAATCAACGTACGGTCTTCAACAATGAGCAGATCCCATAAAGTATGCTTCATTCGTTCAGCGTATGTTCATTTATGTTACTACGTTTTTTGATTGAGTTAAGCCATTCCTATTGATATTTTATCGTATATCTTCCTTTGTTGTGATGTTACATGATTGTTTCAGATAAGGTGAAGGTTCGGTACCTTTAAAACGTTTAAACCCGCTGCAATTGTGTGCCCCTGTACTGAGTCAGGAATCTGATGTTTGAAGTAGTTGTCGTTTGTTGATGTGGTTCTTAAAAATATAAATGTTTCTCGTTTCTCTTTTTTTTTTATATAGATTATACCGTTGGTTATACCGTTTGAATGGTTTTATGCTAGTAGTTTTTTTAGTCCTTTACAGCTTGCTGTTCGGTGTGAGCCAAGTCTCCGCGTTGAAGACTGTACATTGACCTATAATCGTTTACTTTTATAAATTTTTTTTGACTTGGATAGAGACTTGTCTCATTGATACTCATACCACATCTTCCTATATCTATTCAAACAGGCTTTGAGTATCTGTAGGAAGCAGTTTGTTCTCCTATCAATCTGCATTTAAATATTACATTAAAATTAATAACCTTAAGAAGATCGACATATAACATTGTTAAGAATTTTGTGGGTTTGAATATTAAGCAAATACAAGGTTTTTTAATTTTTGATAGCAAACTTTGACACAACCTGAAATCAAATATCTTCGAAAATACTACTTTTCCTTACTCAACAAAAATAAGTATTCTCAAAAATACACAAATCCATAATTCTATATCGATTTTCTACTTATAGAGACAAGAAGTTTTTTTTCTTTTCCATCGTTGTGATGATAACCATGCAGAATATGAAATTCAATGTTAAATGATATTTTTAAACGTGTTTTATGGAGATGGATGGAGACTATTCTCATTGGCGCTCACACCACATCTTCCTATATCTATTTATGTGTATTGCACTGAAAGGTCGTACATGCAGAGAACATGTATGGCATGATTGAACGAATGTACAAATGTAGAACACTTTAAAATTCATTAAATAGATAAACAACATACATGTACCTAAAGGTTTTATAAACGTTTACACAAAAACAATTAGAGAAAACTGCAAATTACAAGAATGATACGCTTATCAACGATCGGATTAAAAAAAAAAAAAGCATTATTTTGTCATTGTGTTTCTTATGTTCGTTATTCATCTATTATATTTTACTCACACCTTAACGTCTGTCAGTCTATTATATACATTTTTAAAAGTTCTACCTTATTATAATAGACGTCCATCGTCGTTCAAATTAGTGCAACTTCTCAGCACTGAAAATGTAAAACTTTAACCAATTATCATAATTCTCAATTAATCAATGCTGTTATCGTTTGTCTCATTCATGATCTTGTCGCCATTTCCTTAGAATAAAAAAGAAATAACCTTCTTAAGGATGTTTTCGACATTCTTTCAAAATAAAACAAAATCTGTTATAGATTGATAGTCTACAAACAAAGGAACCATAAAAGCAAACCAAATTTGTCGCCACTTCCTTAGAATTAAAATTAACCTTCTTAAGGATGTTTTCGACATGTTTCAAAATAAAACGAAGTCTGTTATAGATTTATAGTCTACAAACAAAGGAACTATAAAAGCAAAACTAATTTGTCGCCATATCCTTAAAATTAAAATTAGCTTTATTTTTATAGTTCGTTCTTATGTTGTACTGTTATACCACTGTCCCAGGTTAGGGGAGGGTTGGGATCACGCTAACATGTTTAACCCCGCCACAATATTTATGTATGTGCCTGTCCCAAGTCAGGAGCCTGTAATTCAGTGGTTGTCGTTTGTTTTGTGTGTTAAATATTTGTTTTTCGTTATTTTTTTTTTTCATAAATAAGGCCGTTAGTTTTCTCGTTTGCATGATTTTACATTGTGCTATCGGGGTCTTTTATAGCTGACTATGCGATATGGGCTTTGCTCATTGTTGAAGGCCGTGCGGTGACCTATAACTGTTAAGTCTGTGTCATTTTGGTCTCTTGTGAACAGTTGATTCTTTGGCAATCATACCACATCTTCTTTTTTATATTCTTAAGGATGTTTTCGACATTGTTTCAAAATAAAACGAAGTTTGGATGTCTACAAACAAAGGAACTATAAAAGCAGAACAAATTTGTCGCCATATCCTTCAAATTAAAATTAACCTTCTTAAGAATGTTTTCGACATTCTTTCAAAAATAAAACGAAGTCTGATATAGATTGGTAATCTACAAACAAAGGAACCTTAAAGGCAAATTTTATATTGTATTTCATGGATAAAACCAAAGAATTCCGAATATTTGACAAGTATCCTTAATTCGGCAAATTTTTCTGCAACCAGACTATTTTACAAAAATGCACGCAGATATTCCCGTGCAATGCCAGACAATGGCTAACCACTGCGTGCGCCTGACCCTAGACAGAAGTCTGTAAAACTCAGTGGTTGTTGTCCATTTGTCTATGTCTATCATATCTGTTTTCTTTTATGAGTTTTGACATACATCAGACCGTTGTTTTTCTTGTTTGAAATAATTTGTTTTACAATGTGTCATGTAGAGGACCTTGTCAGTGTTGAAGGCCGCACAGCGACCTTATATAAGTTTAAATTGTCTCGGGTGAATGTTTGTCTCATTAAAAACCACACCACTTCTCCTTATTTTATGCAGGTTTACAGACTGGATCTTTTAGAGCACATACAGGGTCATTTCTGCATTTACTAGGTTAAATTTTGCTTGCTTTTTAGTTTTCTGTGTAATATTTTGTGAAGGGTTATCTATTTCATTTAAACCAGGTTCCTTCTTTCGTTTATCATTTTTGGATTACCCCCAACCCCCACCCCCCACTCCTAAAAAAAGGGAGAAAGAAACATAAAAAGGGTAAATAGAAGATATCAACGTATGATGCATTTTTATTGTAGTGTATTTTTTTGTGCTGTTACAAATGATAAACACATTCTCGACACTAACTTGTACATGACAGACCAGAATCGATTCTATCAGTATTACTGGTCTTTTTTTCAAAGTCATATTTAAAATTTATATTAACCAATCATCAGTCAAAAATTCTCTTTTTTCTACTTTTTTTCTTAACTGAAATGTTAAAATTTCGCTCAGGGAAAAGAAGTTATAATCAGATAAAAGGGTTACATATTTAATTTTATTTTGTTGAACTTTCGATAGATATATTTATATATATATATATGCCAGACCTTTTTCATGATATAGTGTTGGTTGTACATGAAGATATATGATAGTTTTCTATTTAATTTAATCATAATATTATAGCCTTGAACCGATTATAAGCTTGACAGAAAGTATATTTCACTTTCCACGCACCAGACGCGTGTCTTGTGCTGCAGATTGTATGGTGACTCTTAGACTAGATGTCCTTGGCTTGTTTGTGTCGTATGTTTTCTCTCTGATTTTCGTAAATCCAACATCTCCTCTTATTTAAGGGGGTAGACCTTGGTTCAGGGAGATAACTCTTTAAATCAGTTAAGGGTTTGTAAAAGTCAAGTTCATCAATGTATCTTAAGCATTTACCTGAAACAGATTGAAAATAATCTATGTAACCTAGAAGCTTAGAATATATTTTTAAAAATGGTTGATACAAACGTACTGATGATTTTAAGAGTTATTTCCCTTTACCTAGGTCTACCTCCTTAAGCAGTGCATACATGTACACAGACGTATTTTCGGATTTTTTTATGTTTACTTGTCTAAAAACTTTACCATAATTAAATAATTATGTAATCCTTGTTTTGTGTCAGGTAAATGTAAAAAAAAATAATTCTTAACGACTTTAATTAATCAAACGTCGGATTTTCATTAAACATCACGAGGTTATAATATATGTACATGTGCACTGTTCTGGTATAAGAATTAAATGGTTTCAGAAACAAAAGACAAATCTTTGGATATAAAAATCACATATGAATTAACTCTCAGAATATGTTTCACATGATATATAAAATTTTATTTGTAAATTTAAAGTAAGTGACGGATCCATAGGGGAGAGGGTGTGGGTTTTTTTTTGTTGTTGGGGGGGGGAGGAGAGGGTTGACGATCATTACATTTACATATAACCCTCGTTTCTCTTAATCCTGGTTGAGCGCTCATTAACATGTTGCCACATTCTGTATGTGCCTGTCCAAAGTCCGGATTCTGTAGTTCAGTGGTTGTAGTTGGTTCATATCTGTCATATATTTTAATAAATTATTTTGTTATGAGTCAGACCATTAGTTTTCTCAATTGAATGGTGGCGTATTGTTCATGTCAAGGCCTTTTATTACCGACTATACAGTATGGATGTTGCTCGTCGTTGAAGGCCGTATGGTTGCCTATGATTGCCTCAACTTCATCTGAACTTTGTGGATAGTTATCTGATTTGCAATCATACCCCATATCCTTATTTTGTAATAAAGATTTTCAAAGACTAAAGGCTGAGAAACAAGAACACACCCATAATTTTGAGTGAGCTCAGTTCATCCGGAAGTATAGTTGAAAAGCAATATACTAAATGATTTAAAAACAATTTTTAGATGTAATGTTAAAAAAAATATTGCAAAAATCTCAACATCAAGAATCTTTTCTCTTCGAAGTTCAGTAAGTTTCGTCTACTTTCGGATTTGACCCGAAGAGTAACGCAAATTCCCGGAAAAATAAGTCATTTATATTTGTACATTGTACATCTTCACTCTTATACATGTACATGTAGTAGTTCTGCATTGCAGGTAACTATTTCTTACTATTTCATATTTCATAGTTTATTTAAATATTCGCGTCATGACCTATAAAAAAAAATTGTTGTTGTCTCACAATTGTATAAATATATAATAACGTAGTAACAAGATAGATTATCATAGAAATGCACATAAATCATGTGTCTTACATGTATATGTAAAATATGATTTGTACACGTTAAATTTCACTTTTCAACAGTAACTGCGTTTTATATTTAATTAACGGGATGAATCTCAGTACACATTAATTAAAAATAATTATATAAGGTATAAATTAAACTAATTGTTGAAGGCCATACGGTGACCAATCAAGGGACAGTACTAGCAGTTATAATTTTATACTGATATCCCAGCCCAAGACCTCAATAAGACTGATTGAAAAATTATGTTTTAATGATATGCAAATCAAGCACATTCCATCCTGTTATGGGTTTAGTATCATGCCATCATAAAATATATCAAAGGAACATGCCAAGAAACGATAAAAAGACCTGAGTGAATCAACATTAATACCAAAATATACCATCTTTAATGATCTGAACCTTTGGCCAGAAAACTTATACGGTACTCATAGTACACAATTTGTACTTGAAACACCAAAACAGATAATTTGATTGGTTGATTTCTTAGTCTGAGTAGGACAAATGTACTCGAAAGTTTCATAACCGCAAGCCTTGAGAACAATATGATAACAGTATCATGAAATAGTAATTATTTTTTATTGTGTAATACTAGTATCATAACTACAATATATATATACTATTATAATACTCTGATTTACATAATTGACAGTCGAATACTTATATATTGGTTTTCTTTGAAGAAATGTCTGTGGAAGGAAATCCAAAGACCAATGGGATTCCAGATATTGTTATTGACAAAGATGAAAGCGAGATTTGCCATTTTGTGTTTTGTCAAATGGATGCTTTGAGGCCATTCCATGACGAATCTGTTTGGAAGGAAGTCAGGCGGTAGGTAATAAGGTGGTTCCTAACACTACAGGGAGATAGCTTGGGAAAATCAGATAAACGTTTTAATCTTGTTGTATTTTTAAAGAAATATTAAGCTTCCCAACGATCAAAACTAGTTGTCAAACTGTATAACCAATGAAATTTTCTGGTGAAATCGTTGGTTCATTTTTTTTTCTAAAATTTATTTTTTCGTGAAAAGATCAAAGTAAATATTTTGTAAGATATTTATAAAAATTAAACGAGACAAATTGATTTTAGTCAAGGTTTCGGGTACCACCTTAAGAAACATTTCTTAATTGTACTTAAGCTAAAAACTTCATTTGATCACTGGTGGATATTTCTCTCATTGGCATCATACAGCGGTTTTAATGACGCTTTATCTGTTAATTTTTCATTAGCGAGCATTTGCACACTTTTATACGTTTATGTATAATTGCTGACATGTCTGGGGAGTGTTGGAATATAATTAAGGTGGTACCCAACACTTTACCTAAAATTAATTTGACTCGTTTAATTTTCTTAAAATTTGGACAAAGTATTTTCTTTGACCCTTTTACAAAAATATAATAATTTCAAAAAAATTTGAACCAACCGTTTTATCAGAAAAAATACACTGGTTATATAGCAGTTTGACAATTATTTTGATCATTGAGAAGCTTGTCATTCCCTTAACAACTCAACGTAATTAAAACGTCAAGCTGATTTTACAGAGTTATCTCCCTGTAGTGTTAGGTACCACCTTAAGATAGTCATAAGTTGCATTTGTTTATCCAAACACAAGGAGTATGAGAGAAAATGCATTTTCTGTTGTAGCAAATAAAGGAAACAGGACCACAATTAAAAATATTTTGGTTTGCCCAAACCCTACCCAAGGTTGAGACCGTGGGTAGGTACAAAATGTAGGTAGGCATTTTCTTTTTTTTCTTTTTTTTTTTTTTAAAGAAATTGAAGTATCGGATTTTTATTAGTCTTCATGCCTATCTGATTAAAAAAAAACTTCTTCAAATCAGGACAATAAAAGAATTTGAGTAGGCAGCTTTTTTCTGGGTAGGTAGGGTTTGGGCAAACAAACCTATTCTTTTTCATGGCTTAGTAGTATACCGCTGTTCAATTACCATAAATCCACTGAGCGAAAACAAATCAGGGTAACAAACCAAAGCAGATGGAAGCACATTAACCAACTATAAGAGAAAAACAACGGAACAACAGAAACACTGAACTGCAACAAAAACAAACACAAGCATGCATAGAAACGGACTTATCGATAACAACTGCCGTATTCCTGACTTGGTACAGGACATTTAAAGATATAATGGTGGTTTGCCCCCCCAAAAAAATATACATGCATCTTTTTGTCAATGTCAGAGGTTTAGCTAGCATAACAATCTGGTTTAATCGACCAATTACTATAAAAGATAATGGCTGTACCAAATAAGGAGTAATCATTAACTGTTGTTATCCATTTGTTTGGTGCATTTGAGACCTTGAGATGGTGTAATTTGATTACCGACTTTCCGTTTTGAATTGTCGTCGGAGTTCGGTATTTTTATTATTAAGATTTTAAATATATTGATAAAGTGTCTCATATTTTCTCTTTTTTTACACAGTTGGGTGAAGTTTGAGGAGGAACTCGAGGAGGATGGTAAACGATGGTCCAAGCCTCACGTGTCATCATTGAGTATGCAGTATCTAACAGAGTTACATCTGATTGTAACAGCCAATCCTGTGCTGCTTGACCTAGAAGCGACATCTATGCACGAAATAGTAGGTAAGAAGGAATTAAAGACACCCCCCAGGGTGTCTAAGCAATCACACAATCACAAATGTTCGCCAATATAACTGTATAATAACATAATCACCTACACGTAAGTGCGTCATTAATTCCAGAATTTTATCATCTGTTGCTTGATGCCAGAGTTTTTTATCTGTTGCCTTATTCCAGAATTTTATCATCTGTTGCTTGATTCCAGAATTTTATCACCTGTTGCTTAATTCCAGAATTTCATCATCTGTTGCTTAATTCAAGAATTTTATAATCTATTGCTTGATTCCAGAATTTTATCATCTTTTGCTTGATCATCAGTTGCTTGTTTCCAGAATTTTATAATCTATTGCTTGATTCCAGAATTTTATCATTTCAGAATTTTATCATCTGTTGCTTGATTCAGTCATCTATTGCTCGATTTCTGAATTTTATCATCTGTTGCTTAATTTAAAATTTTTTTATCACCTTTCTTGATTCCAGATTTGTTGCTTGAACATTGGTCCAGTGATGGAACTTTACAGCCCTTATTATTGAACCATGTCAGAACTGTTCTCTTGAAGAAACACAAACACAAGACGCTTCATAAACATCTTCATAACATTCTGCCAAAAAGTCTGCCAAAGATTAAGTCGGGGATACAATTATCCGAAAATCATAGTCAGAGTGAAGACGAAGACCGAGATACCCCGAATGAGTCAAAGAGTCATACAAATCGTAAGTATAATTTTAAGTAGGCGGTTATCTTTCTTCCATCAAACGACTGATATCAAGAGCTACAGCAGGGTTTGGAGCATTTTGAAAACGACAACTACGTGTGACTGTGAAATCGTGACACGAGGACTATGAAATTCATGAATACCAGACAAAACTTTAATAATCTATTGTTTATGGTGCAATAAAATATTGTAAGATTAATAAAAAAAATTGTTGTACTCACGATGCATAGAAATCAAGCTATTGACAGCATTCATTCTATTCAAAAGTGATGCAGACCCAAACATGCAAAAAGAAACAAGTGTATGCATTTCCGTTGAAGACTGCAGTGGCATCACCTTTTCGGTGCCAGACTTAAAAGAAATTCACCAAAGAGCAAGACACACATATTTTGTATCGCTCGTAAAGCAGTTTGAGGTTGTTGGGTGTTACGCTTTGTTTCAAATCTTATAGGATATTTTTATTAAAAGTTTTAATCAGAATGTTGATTTTTAAATGGGTTAGTATGCTTTGCTATTCTGTATTATATTTTTTAGATAGAAATGTTTTTTTTTTATAGACTTTCTATTAAAGAAAAAAGTACTGGTATCAATTTTAATATTTATGCTTTTTTTTTTTAAATATTTTAAAAGGGGCAGATTTTTAGAGAATTACAGAATATAATATCAATTTTAATATTCACGTTTTGTAAATATGTTTATTAAGATAAAATATTTGTATACCGATATCTTATTGACGTATGTATTTCTATATTTTTTTTTCTATTCTGAATATACTCCTATTTTAATCTTAATTAAGACCGGCATAATAGCAAAGCTCTATATGAATCGCTATTTTGCCGGAGCCGGTAAAATAGCTCCTAGTGTTTAAGTCATTTTGATTTCATTAAAACACTAATACAACGGTTTACATGTAATAAACAGCTGCATGTGGAGCAGGATCTGCTTACCCTTCCGGAGCACCTGAGATCACCCTAGTTTTTTGGTGGGGTTCGTATTGTTTATTCTTTAGTTTGCTATGTTGTCTCGATAGGGACGTCTTACTTTGTACTTATTTTAATCCGTTTTTCCTTATTCTTTATTTTTCAGTCCATTATCTATATTCATTAATCCGTTTTTCTTTATTCTTTATTTTTCAGTCCATTATCTATATTCATTAATCCGTTTTTCCTTATTCATTTTTTCCAGTCCATTATCTATATTCATTAATCCGTTTTTCCTTATTCTTTTTTTTTCAGTCCATTATCTATATTCATTAATCCGTTTTTCCTTATTCTTTATTTTCAGTCCATTATCTTTATTCATTAATCCGTTTTTCCTTATTCATTTTTTTTCAGTCCATTATCTATATTTATTAATCCGTTTTTCCTTATTCATTTTTTTCAGTCCATTATCTTTATTCATTAATCCGTTTTTCCTTATTCATTTTTTTTCAGTCCATTATCTATATTTATTAATCCGTTTTTCCTTATTCTTTATTGTTCAGTCCATTATCTATATTCATTAATCCGTTTTTCCTTATTCTTTATTTTTCAGTCCATTATCTATATTCATTATTCCGTTTTTCCTTATTCTTTATTTTTCAGTCCATTATCTATATTCATTAATCCGTTTTTCCTTATTCTTTATTTTTCAGTCCATTATCTATATTCATTTATCCGTTTTTCCTTATTCTTTATTTTTCAGTGCATTATCTATATTCATTAATCCGTTTTTCCTTATTTATTTTTTTTCAGTCCATGTTCTATATTCATTCATACAGAATCATCATTATTCGATTCTTTAATATTTTATTTTATTTTCTTTATACTATTTTTTTTGGTACCAAATATTTACTATTCTACAAATCCATCTAGACCCCTAGTAGTATCACGAGGCTCGGAGGATTAAAGACTTAGGTAAGAAATGTCAGAAAACCATTTTTCTCTGTTTTAGAGGCATATAACCATAGTTCGGAGTCTACTGAAACATTGGACAGTACTGAGAACGGAACATCCGATCATAAAAACGAAGTTGCACTTTCGGATGGAGAGGTAAACGTTTTTGTATCATTTTCAGGTTGATCAAAGCAGACGCGACATTTACATATCAATCAATGCATTTCAATTTACCGAACAGTAAGTAGAAAGGACCCAAGATGACTGGTGTAAAATTTCAAACAGGAAAAACTAACTGTATAATCTTTATAAAAAATGATAAACACTTATGAACCACATCATATGAGAACAAATTTGAAAATTTATCGTCATACTAAATACATGTACATCGAAGGTGGTACACATTGAAAATAATGAAACGAGATATAACACAATAAAAGTAAACGATGATTAACAAATTGTATCACAAATTTTGTAAAACTAACACAAAAGTATGATTTGAGATTACTCGCAGTTACTGAAAGCTTGATAAAAGCAAATACCATTAGTAATAAAAAATCATGAATAAGAAACTACAGATATGTTATATTTTTATAAATAGATAAAAATACACATATATGATAATGAAGAAGTTTTAATCCTAGAATTTTCATCTAGATGATATGGAGATTTCTCTTAATCAATTATACAAGAAAAATATTCGTCTTTATATATATTCACGGCCGACACTCGGCTAACCGAGAGATTGGTCGGTTAATCTATATTGAGTATGCGGCTATATGGGCGATTGGTCTGTTAATCGGGTTGGTTATACGTCTGTTAAGAGTAAAACACTTAATTTAATGTTAAACTCTATCAAATATACAGATTTTTGGCATGTTATAAGAACCAAATCAAAAAAAGAAAAGTGTCTGACAAAATGATATATATCATAGAACATTTTGCACTTGTTAAAACATTTCTTAGTCTGCGCAGTTTTCAGTAAAACTAAAAGGCGTCGCGCAAGTATGTAGTATCTATGCTTATATGCATAGCATTTTTTTTAATAAAAGGCGAAACAAACAAATTTAGATATCATTTAAAGGACAAAAAATAGTACTGTGGTTCTAAATAATAAATTGACAATAGTAAATATTTCATAATTGTAAAATAACGTGAATAATACCACGTTTTAGTGAAAATTATGGGAATAAAGTCTGTTAATGGGTTGGACAATTGAAATTGTGTCAGTTAAGAGTTATTTAGTCACGACAATAATTTTGTTACCATTATATTTTCCCCTTGAAAAATTTAAGAATGAGATGTTCCTGAGTAAACAAAAATGACAATACGGTGCCACAGTATCCTAGAAAGAGCATTTTTAGTTTGACTTTCTTTGCATTTTATTGAAGGGTGTGTCACTTCAATATAGCGTGATATGGATTGGCCCCTGGAATATGCATGAATTTGTTATTGACGTTTTCCATCAGCCTTAATTTTTGTGTCTGTTTGAAGTAGCACGTTCTCAATTTCGACTGAAAGTGTCTTTCTAATACAACACAGGGTACATATAACGTGTTCTCGTTCACATATGAACATGATATTTGTCACTGGACGTTAAACCCAAATTCGTCAGCATCATCCAATTGGTTGTCTATGGTGACCGGTGAAGTCCATTTCGCGTTTTCGCGATTTCGCCTTTCATATTCTATAGGGCGAAAACGCGAAATCGCGAAAAGGCGAAAACGCAAAAACGCGAAGTCGAAAACGAGAAATCGGTTTAGCGTTTTCGCGTTTTCGACTTCGCAATTTCGCAATTTCGCGTTTTCGCCATATAGAATATGTAAGGCGAAAACGCTAAAGCGCTAAAACGCAAAATGGCATTAACCTGCCACCATAGTTGTCCGCATGTAAACTTCTAGAATTTGTCACCAATATAAGTACATCGCAATCCGTTACTGTTTCAACAGCCATCGGTGTTTCATGTGTGTATTCTTAAACAAGTATTATTTTTCTCCCCTTTTTTAGCAATGTATCACTCTCTACTGTCCTTATATATTATTCTATATTCTGCGTTTCCATCCAGATTCTCGTGTATACCATGATGGTCCGGATTGGGGGTATTGTTTTATTTCTGTATTCTTTAAATTGTTATGTCATTTTTTTCTACATTTTATTTATCTTACTCTTTATTTTTTTTTTTTTTTTCATATTTTGTCATCCCAATATATTTTACTTACTGATGTTTAGTTACATTACGACGTTTATCTCTGATTTATATACTGGTTACCAACGTAGATGACAGATTTGTGTCATTCATGACAATTTAACAGAATCAACATGATATATGCGATCATTCTTGGATGAAATTAATATTACTTTAATATTACACTTTTTGAAACCAGTTTATCAATTTTCAATTTCATGTGTTGTTTCCGTATATGTTATGTTTCATTGCTCATGTGTTATTTTCGTATATTTTAGCCTTTCGTCTTGAGCCTACTCATTTGATCCGATAACACCCAAAATAGCAATACAATTATACTTTTATTGCCATTCATAACTCTTAACAGACCAATTAACAGACCGGGTTTTATACATCCGACCCATTAACAGACTAGGTTTTGAATAAAAATTGATTTATGTCACCAAAATACAGATTTTCGTGTAGATTTTTCACACAAGGATATCAATACGGTTAACAAACATAATGCCTTTCTTTTTTCGATGTTCAAAGTATTGAATGCAAGTAAATTTAACCAATGTGTCATTTTGTGTACATTTTATGTGTGTAAAATGTGTATAAATGTATTGATGAGTAACCCGCCTTTTCATTTTATAGATCGTACATCGAAGCTAGAAAAATAATAATTACACCACTGAATTCAGTACATTGAATTGTTTTGTTAGACATGGATACTTTTTATGATGAAAATATATTTAGAAAGTTATACAATGAAACATGCTGAACTTTCAATGATTTCCTCGATAACACCTGATTAACAGACTTTAGCCAACCCGATTAACAGACCAACCGCCGATATAGCCGCATACTCAATATAGATTAACCGACCAATCTCTCGGTTAGCCGAGTGTCGGCCGTGATATTCAATGGGCCTATCAATTAAAAAGTAAAATGACACAAATACTGAGCTCCGAGGAAAATTCTAAACGAAAAGTCAATAATCAAATGATACAAAATCAATAGGCTCAAACATATCAAACGAAAGGACAACAAATGTCATATTTCTGACTTGGTACAAGCATTGTCTTATGTAGATTTTTATTGATCAACAATCTTAACTTCTGTGGGTATTCCGAGGCTAATATCAGCTCAGTATTCGAACCCAGGTTTTGACTCCTTTAGGTAAGTGAATCTAAGATAAATTTTGGTCCTTTAAAAACATCAACTGTTACAGATCCTTTACAGTCTAGGCTTTTAAATATTCGTCTTTGCGCGTTCATGATCAAGCTAAATGAAAGAAAGCGCTTCGAAAGCTTGGAATTTATAAGTATTGTTTTCATGGGTTTTTTATGTTTTGGTACATAAGGTATTTAACAAGTTAAATAATAAAAATACCGAACTCAATCTGAAAAGTCCGTTATCAAAAGGCTAAATCAAAATCTCAAACACATCACACAAATTGATAACAACTGTCATACTAGTATTCCTGAATTTGGTCATTTTCTCACTTAGAAAAAGGTGGGTTAAACCTTGTTTGATAGCTAGCTAAACCTCTCACTTGTACGACAGTCACATTAAATTCCATTATATTGACAACGAAAGTATCCAAAATTTCTACATAGGAAAATGCATATACTAAGTCTGGAAAATGACAGTTATTATCAATGATTGCTGTGTTTGAGCCTTTGATTTTCCATTTCATAAGGGACTTTCAGTTTTGAATTTTCCTCACAGTTTTACTTTTACCCCTGGTTATAAATTTGAAATATTTTTTTTGTTATCAGAGGAATTCGAAGTTTAAGAAGAAGATACCACCAGGTTCCGAAGTAATGAATATCATGGTAGGTGAAGTCGAAGGTTTGATGGGAAATCTGTGTGCTTTTGTACGACTTCAAACTGCTAGTGATATTGGAATGATAACGGAAGTTGATCTACCAACTCGTTTCCTGTTTATTTTACTGGTTCCAAAAGGGAATTTGGAACCAGCAGAGGAAGCTGCTCGATGTATGGGAACACTGATCACAGACGATGTAAGTAATTAAGTGGATAAGAGCAGGGACGAGAATCATATGTCGAAGTAAGGGAAGGTTTAACTAAATTGATCGTGTCGCGCAAGGCGAAAAATAATTACTTATTTTCTATTAATTTTATTTGATACTACATGTACTAGGAACAGAGGTACGCCTTACAAATGAACTCATCATAGATACCAGGATTGAAATAGTGTATTTCCGCCAGAAACGTGTACAAAAGAGTCATCAGTACGCTTAAATGAATATTAAGAAAAAATGAATTTTTATTAGATAAGAAAGTTGAAAACGTAATTAGTTGGGTAATTTGATGTGTGTTTCATTTCTATATTGGGATTTTCGTATGTTCTCTTTCAAATTTTTGTGCATGTTTCCTTGCATTTATTCAACTATTTACTTTTGAATTTCAATACTATTTTAAATGTCCTCTTTGTTAAATTTCAACCCTTTTCAAAAAATTAAATTAATTTCAAGTAAATTATCTTTTGAATCAACTTTAGATAGAATAATCCTGATTATAAGGCCAATCAAAAGATCCTTAAGTTTGTTTACTTTAAGTTTCCAAATTCAACCTGCATTGTTTTTCAAATCTCATAATAAAAATTTTAGGGTATACAAATAAAAATAAATCGAAACGAACGATAACAACATTTTAAGTTTAAAGATTGATTATGTTTCTTTGTGTGTGGGACTCTATTTTCTACATTTTTGTAATCGGCATAATATCGAGACAGACAGCTTTTATTAGTAGAGGGAACCGGAGTGCCCTGAGAGAACCACCGATCTTTGATAGGAAAACTGGCAATCATTGTCAATTAAGATAAGAGTCGAGAGCACCTGCCCTGTGTGCGATTCGAACTCACAACCTCAGTGTTGACAGGCTTGTTGTACAGCACAATCACTGTAGATAACTTATTAAACGATTCATGATCATCAATGCTACTTATTTTAGATATAAAATATTAAAAAGAAATTATATTGTTCTATTGTTCTATATGAACTCATCATAGATACCAGGACTACATTTTGTATATACGCCAGACGCGCGTTTCGTCTTCAAAAGACTCATCAGTGACGCTCGAATCCACAAAAGTTAAAAAGGCCAAATAAAGAACGAAGTTGAAGATCATTGAGAACCAAAATTCCTAAAAGTTTTGCCAAACACAGCTAAGCTAACCATAGTTTATGTGAAAGGTAAACAAAAATCAAGGTTTACATTAATATCGAAAGATGAAGAAGGACAGATAACAACATGGTTGAAAAGTGAAACAAGAAAATGTCAAAAATCATGCATGAGCAACAGACCTTGAAACACTAAACAGATCGAATAATACGAATGCAATAGGAAATAGAAAAATGAAAAAGTTATTCTGAATGAAACCCTTTGCTTTAGATTTTTAGGGAAGTAGCATACAAGGCTGAATCGGAGATAGATTTATTAACCGGAATTCAGGAATTCACCAGTCAAACAACAGTGCTGCCACCTGGATGTTGGAATCCATCTACAAGAATAGAGCCTCCGGATACTTTACCTACAAAGGTTCGAATAAGCGGATACTATTATATTTGAAAATACTTCAATTATAGTTTAATCCTCCCACGTTCAAAATTGAACAAAACATGCGGCGAATCAATATGCAAGAATGTGACCAGGGGTATCTTTACCTTAAATTACTTAAAACCTCTACTAAATTTTTCCATAGATAAAAGATTTGGTTTTGATGTTTGGTTGTAACTGTAGAAAACTTATTTCAAACGGTAAAGCACATCCTCATTTTTACAGAAATGTTGTTAACCGTGCCCGGAAATTTAGAAATGATCCTTGTAAACTTATCGTTCCTTTAAATAAACTTATTCTAAAAGATTACAAATTTAACACTGTAATAAGATCATTGAATATTGTTTTTATTGCTATAAATATTGATTTTGTTAGCAGTAAATTAAAAGCAAACTAAATATTTCTAGTGTGTTATATACATATACACGTTCATGGATCTACAATCTGTCGATACCTGTAACTTGGCATTGAACAAGTTCCTGTTTTTCTCTGACTGTTGATGACGTCTTTACCCTAAATCCATTGGATGTTGGATGTGTACGGATTGATAATTTAGTCTTAGATGCATGATATTTTTTATTAGTTGTTAGTGGCTTTGAACTAATTGCAAGTACTCTCGGATCTGTTCGTAGTGTTTTTTGTTGTCGGGATGTACAAGTACCCGGTCACGTCCACTTGTATTTTTGTCCATCGGATGAGTTAATCCTTTTTCAACTGATTTTTATAGTTCGTTCTTATGTTGTACTGTTATACCACTGTCCCAAGTTAGGGATCCCACTATCATATTTAACCCCGCCACGTTATGTATATATGTTGCTGTCCCAAGTCAGGAGGTCGTAATTCAGTGGTTGTCGTTTGTTTATGTGTTACAGGTTTTTTTTCGTTCATTTTTTTAATGTAAATAAGTCCGGTAGTTTTCTTGTTTGAATTGTTTTACATTGTCAGTTTGGGGCCTTTATAGCTGACTATGCGGTATGGGCGTTATCTTTGTTGAATGCCGTACGGTGAACTATAGTTGGTAATTTTTGTGTCATTTTGGTCTTTTGTGGACGGTTGTCTCATTGGCAATACCACATCTTTTTTTATATTGTTTACTAATTATGTCTATTGGGTTTTGTCTATATAACGCTAACGGAACTATATGCAACTGTCATAAACACTGTAGCATTTTCCATTTGATTTTCCACATTGAATTTTCTTTCAGTAGTTATCATTAATATTTGCTTAAATTTGAATATTTAAATTTGCAGGAGACTCGAAAAGCAGGTCAATCCTTTAAGAAGAAAGAACCCCAAACTCATATAGATGCCACCTTGCAAAGAACTGGCAGGTAATTATTATATATATGATAAAATTGAGAATGGAAATGGGGAATGTGCCAAAGAGACAACAACCCGACCATAGAAAAAAACAACAGCAGAAGGTCACCAACAGGTCTTCAATGTAGCGAGAAATTCCCGCACCCGGAGGCGTCCTTCAACTGGCCCCTAAACAAATATATACTAGTTCAGTGATAATGAAGGCCATACTAATTTCCAAATTGTACACAAGAAACTAAAATTAAAATAGTACAAGACTAACAAAGACCAGAGGCTCCTGACTTGGGACAGGCGCAAAAATGCGGCGGGGTTAAACATGTTTGTGAGATCTCAACCCTCCCCCTATACCTCTAGCCAATGTAGAAAAGTAAACGCATAACAATACGCACATTAAAATTCAGTTCAAGAGAAGTCCGAGTCTGATGTCAGAAGATGTTAAAATCATGTCTGATATTACCAACGAATTAGGATTACAAGACATGAACCAAATGCCTGACCACTCGGTACTTACAGTTTCTATCAAGAGAGAATCGGCTAATCAACAAAATGAAACACCACTAGCGTCTTACTCCGATATTCAAAAACTTCCTAGTAAACCGAGATCTCGGACCATACCAAACGAATTTTTAAATGACGATACGGTAAGAGTAAAAATAGAACAAGTCATTCAAAACATTGAAAATAATTTAACTGTGAAACAAGACGTCGATGCTGCCTACGGTTGTTTTGTTGAACTTATTTCTGATGAAGTGAAATCCAAGATAGGTGAAAAATCAGAAGGAGATAACCAATACAGGAAGTCAAAAGGAAAATCACGATACAAACCATACTGGAACGATAATCTCAAATTACTGTGGGATAAAACCTGCGAACACGAAAAAGTATGGCTGAAATGGAAAGGGTGTGGTACCAAAAAGAAACGTGTGCGAGAACAATTTCTTACATCGAGAAATGCGTTCGATAAACTTTTGAGAAAGGAAAAACGAAGTTATCAAATGCGACAACAGCAAGAGTTACTGAATCTTTCGACAGAGAACAACACAAGAGACTTTTGGAAGAAAATTGGTAAATTAGGAATAGCGAATGACAGGCGTTCTTCAATACCAATGGAAGTATTAACATCAGAAGGTAATGTGTGTAAAGATATTAAAACAGTATATGCCACATGGAAATGCAAGTATGAACATTTATTCAATGTAACTGATAGTAAGTACGACGAAGACTTTATATGTACTGTTCAACATCAACTAGAAAATGAAATAATAAATCTTTCAGGAAAGGATTCAGAAATCTTAAATAATGATATTTCGTATGATGACGTTGAGAAGGCTGTTTATCGAGCAAAACTTAATAAAGCCGGCGGGCTTGACCAAATATGTGCCGAATTTCTTCGTAACAACTCGTGTGTGAATATTCTATTCAAGATCATAAAGTTTGCATTTGACAATGGAGTTGTGCCTGCGACATGGAACAACATACTCATAAATCCAATATTAAAACCAGACAAAGATTATCGTGATCCTTTAGGCTATCGAGGGATAGCTCTGATGTCAATTCCCTGTAAGATATATGCAGATATTCTTAACACACGTTTATCATCCTGGTTAGAAGAAAATAACATCTTAGCCGATGAACAAAACGGCTTTAGAAAAGATCGTGGTTGCATTGAACATTTATACTCTCTAACAAGTATTATAACTAATAGAAAAATCGAAAGACTATCAACGTTTGCTTGTTTCATCGATGCCAAAAAAGCCTTTGATTCTGTAAATAGGGAGATGATGTGGTTTAAACTGATGTCAATAGGCATAAATGGAAAGTTTCTAAAAGGACTACAGTCGTTATATGTAGATGTTCGCTATGCTGTTAAAGTAAACGGCCATATGACCGATATGTTTGGCGTTAATATGGGCGTAAAACAAGGCTGCAAAATATCACCATCATTATTCTCTGTGTATGTAAACGATCTAGTCTATGAAATAAACAATCTGAATCTTGGTATCCCGATCAATGAGTCGTGCATTTTGTCTATCCTGTTATACGCTGACGACATTGTTTTACTAGCACCAGATGAAGAATCCCTTCAAATGATGTTAAATGTAGTCAGCAACTGGTGTTCAAAGTGGAGATTAAGTTTAAATTTTGAAAAGACAAAAATAATACATTTTCGTTGTCCCGCATCCCCTCGATCGAACTTTAACTTTCTTTTTGGAGACACAACTATTGAGTATTGCAGTAAATATCGATATTTAGGATTGTGGCTTGATGAACATCTAAATTGGAAATTTACAGTGAGGGAAATAAGAAAGTCGGCAAGTAGAGCTCTCTCCGCACTTTATACAAAGTTCATTTCGTGTGGCGGAATGGACTATGACATATTTACAAAACTATATGAAAGCCTTGTACAGCCTGTTTTATTATATGGAGCGAGTATTTGGGGCATATCAGAACACAAACAATTAGAAACTGTTCAAAACAAAGCATGCCGATACTACCTAGGTGCTTTTAAGAACTCTTCAAACCTAGCTATACGTGGAGACATGGGATGGTCTACGGTAAAAACTAAACAAAATATCGAAGTTTTGAGACTGTATTTTAAAGTTACAAACTTAGATGGAAATAGGCTCGTTAAAAAGATACATGAATCGAGTAAATCAAAACAGCGCTCGTGGAATTCCCGTGTACTGAAATTTATTGAACAAATTGAATTAAGTTCTTTGATAAACGCTCAAAATATGACAATCCGACAAAAAGTTAATATTGCAAAGGACAAGTTAAACACTATGGATGCTGAAAATTGGCTACGCGATGTGCATAACGATCGAAACTGTGAAAATGGAAATAAACTTAGGACGTTCAGACAGTTTAAAAGTTATCTTCAGGCAAGCAGTTATGTGAAATCCGTCAAGTTTAGAGACTACCGTCGAACTTTATCCAACTTTCGTTGTGGCTCCTTACCACTCGCCATTGAAACAGGACGTTACACCAAGCCAGTTACACCTTTAAATGAAAGAATTTGTCAGTTTTGTGATGGAAATACGATTGAAACTGAACAACATTTTTTAATGAACTGTAATTTTTATTCGGACTTGAGAGAGGAACTTTTAAATTCACCTTTTTTATCAAACTATGTTTTTATTATCTTGAGTGTAGGAGAGAAATTTAATTATATTATGAGCTGTGATGAAATTCAATTTTTGTTAGCTAAAACATTGCATTTGATGTTTAAGAGGAGAAAGATAAATTTATAACTTTTAAAGAACTAAAATTTTTAATTATTATTTATTAGCATATTATTTTTAAAAGATTTTAACATCAATTCTACCCTTTTTGTTTTTTTAAGTTTAAAATTGTTGATCTACGAAGTAATTGTTTCGTATTTTTAAATTTTACTTTTGAAAAATGTATTAAATTGTGTATGCATTTAATGTACATGAGGTAAAAGTGTCTCATATGTCTTTTAAGGCAGGAATCTAATATATTTTTATGCTGTTTTTATCTGATGTATAATATATTATGTATAATGTTAGATTGTGACACTGTAATAAACTAATTACTTACTTACTTACTTACTGTAACCAAAAAAATAAACAAAATGACAATAATACATAAATAACAACAGACTACTAGCAGTTAACTGACATGCCAGCTCCAGACTTCAATTAAACTGACTGAAAAATTATGATTTCATCATATGAACATCAGGCACAATCCTTCCCGTTAGGGGTTTAGTATCATACCATCATAACATATATGAGAAGAACATAACCCGTGTCATATGATAGTCTGATAATATATCTTCATATGGCTAACCGATAAAAGACACGGCAATTGTCTTGATTCTAAACATAAACAATTCAAACATTGACAACTAATTGAATACACTCTACAATGGACTGGAGTGTAAATATTATAAATTTCGAAATATTGGTCATAAAAGTAAAAAGAAACTCCACAGGTTTGGATGGTTAATATACACTTCATAAGTCTGACAGCTAAATATATTTTTCAATTGACTTGTAACACACTATAACTATCCGACAAAGTCATATCACACACTGCATTGGACTGATACATGTAGATATATATTTTAACCATGTCAAATAGAAAAAGAAGACGTGGCACGATTACAAAAGAAACAACTCTCCAGATTGAAAATAATCTGACAACGCCATGGCTAAAAATGAAAAGACAAACACACAAATAATAGTTCAGACGACACAACATAGAAAACTAAAGACTTAGCAACACGAACCCAACAACATTTTGGGGGAATCGCAGGTGCTCCGGAAGGATAACCAGATCCTGATCCACATCTTGCAACCGTCCTGTTACTTTTGTTATTACAAATCCGGTAAATAGTTTAATTCAGTAGGTCACATTCGTGAAAAGTAAGTGGTTCGCAAGATTGCATGTTGCATACTCTCATCAAATCTCATGGAATGATTTTCAGGTTATTTGGTGGTCTTGTGGCAGACGTTAAGAGAAAACTACCGTGGTATAAGAGTGACTTTACGGATGGCTTACATATACAGTGTTTTGCATCATTTATATATTTATTCCTAGCGACCTTGGCCCCGAATGTGACGTTTGGTGGATTACTTGGAGACAAAATTGATAATTTTATGGTATTTTAAAGATGGATTAGAATTATTTATCATATTTTCTATTGATTGAAAACCAACAATAGAATAATACTGTTGTTCTTTCTTGTCATTTGAAAATTCAAAACATAACTTATAAATGCAATTTTATACCATTCTTTTTATCAAATTTAGTAGGTTGAAAAAACATTAAAATAATAAAATGTGGTAGGATTGTTGGATAATTTAAATAAGAAATAAGCGGTACGAGATCTTTCACGTTTAACCATTTTGACAAAAAGTTTTATTGTTTCCAGAAATTAGTCTTCATAACTCATTAATTTTAGATTTTTTATTGGCCTAGCATGTGTCTTTTTTTCAATTAAATATCAACAACGATCATATACCAGATCCTTCACGATTCAATCTCAATACTTGGACATCGTGTTTTATATCTTTTTTTTCGATGCATGTATACCGAATGCCAGTCTTGCATTTATTGGGGAAAATATGTAAGTAACTGCACGCCTTCATTTAGTGTAAAGGAAAATCACAAAGCACCAAACTCCGAAGAAACGGAAAGTCCCTAATCAAACGACAAAATCAAATGATAAAAACACACCAAACAAATGGACAACAACTGTCATATTCCTGACTTGGTACAGGCATTTTTAAACGTAGAAAATAGAGGACGAACCTGGTTTCACAGCGCCAAACCTCTCACCTGAATGACAGTCGCATCAAATTCCGTTATATTTACAACGATGTGTGAACAAAACAGACATATTAGGTAAAATAGTCAAAATATGGTTACAGTAGTCATCACTGTGTTACAATCTCAAAACAAACAGACATTTTCAAAAAGCATAAAAAGCATCTATCAAATTATAAGTAAAGGCATGCATTCATGTAGTGTATCCTTCTACACCAGGGACCAATGGAGTGTATATTAGCCGCAGCTATTACTGGAGTGGTGTTTGCCTTATTTTCTGGTCAGCCAATGAATATCTTAGGAAGTACAGGTCCAATGTTGGTGTTAGAGATGATACTGTATAGTTTTTGTGTGTGAGTACATAGTATTTCATTTTATTTTGTATTGTGAATTCATTAATATTCGATGGATATCAATTTTCGCGTGGATTTGGTAGGAACAGCATGAACAGGGGAACCACGAATTTGAATGTTCCACGAAATCCAAATTTTGTAAAAGAAAGTATACACACTTTGCCAAAAACACGAATTCAAATATTCACGAATATGTACGTTTTCCTCAATTCACGAACATCGGTACCCACGAAAATGAATGAATCCATAGTATCACTTTTTAAATCTAAAGAATGTATTTATTTATGAAAATGTAGGGGGACTTTCACTCAAGAGAAAATCAATGTTGTATTGGAAAAATTTGTCCAGTCAAACTTAGTTTGAACTTAAAACTAAGTGCAACAGAAAATGTTTTAGTTCTAATCTATAGCATTAAGCCCCAAATATACACATTAAAGAGTCCCATAAAATCAAACTTTAGGAAAAAACTCAAATTTTTCATTTTTAATTTGTTTTGAAAATTAACATTGAAAAGCGAGATATCTCCGTGAAAAATATTTTTGCTTATGTAGAAAATGGTGGATTTAGCCTGGATTTAAAGCTAGGTAAACAACTTATTCATATTTCAGTAGCATACAATTCCATTATATTTAAACAATGTGTGATCAAAAACTAACAGACAAAATAGGTAAAAAAATGCATTTTACAATTTCGGAAAAAAATTGTCAATTAAGGCTAAATAGAACAAAAACAAAGATAAAATAACGTTGCAATAATGCATGTTATAGTGTATTTACTTTTCCTAAGGGACCTTGGTGGCTGAATGGTCTGAGTAATTCCTACTGTAAACAATATCCAGTTAACACTGAGTTTATTAAATCGAATCCTGCTCGTATTGATTGACTTAAACTGTCAGTTTTCTTATCAAAGGTTGGTTGTTTGTTTGCCCGGGCTCTATTATTCATCCACCAATAAAAACTGGCGGTCACGAAATAGCATAAAGCGTAAGAAAAAGTGGCGTTGAAATACTAAAAATAAAAATATAAATCCTTTTCTTAACTACAAAGAGTAATATAATAAAAATATATTTGAAAATAAAAATACTTATTCATTTTGCAGTGACAGAGGTTGGGATTATATGCCTTTTAGATGCTGGGTTGGAATATGGATAGCATTTATTATTTTCATCATCGTTGCACTAGACTTAAGTGCATTAGTTCGATTCATCACAAGGTTTACAGAAGAATGTTTTGCCTGCCTAATTGCACTGATCTTCATTTTCCAAGCATTTGAAAATTTAATTAAGATTGAAGACAAGTTTCCGATTCACTTCCTTGCATCTCCAACTAATTCATGCGTGTGCGAAAATTTTACAATACCGTTTAATAGGTCAACTTATTTTAATGTGTCCGAATATACAACGAACATCTCAAACAACAGTGCCTATGAACGGGATTTCAATATTTCAGTGCATGATGCGGGTACTATAAACAATAGTGTGCTTCCAGCTTACTGTTCTAAATATGGCGGTTATCTTACCGGAAGTGGATGTAGCGACAAACTGTATGAGCCGAATGTGTTCTTTATGTCCTGCTTACTTTTCCTAGGAACATTTGGAATTGCAATATTTTTAGTGAATATCAAAGGAGGAACGTTTGCTACTGCAACGGTAAGATTTGTCAGTTTATTTTCGATTTGTGAGTGTGACTGTCCCTCTGGTATCTTTCGTCCCTCTTATGAATAAGCATCGAACTTTTATCTCATTTTCGGGATTATGAAAAATAATCGGAAGGGAAGACACACGAGATAGAAACACATAAAAAACACAGCGAAGAAAGATACGCATTATATTGGTCAACATTAACAAGATGAAAGTCAATAGTCCATAAAACACATTTTAGCTAGGCTCTAATATGGAGCCCTAATTTTTGGCGGGGCTCGTGTAGATCAATTTTAAATTTTTTCTCTATTGTCTTTTAGCAGGTAGAATTTGATTGTGTTTTTTTTTATTATTGTTCGACTTTCTTTAACTTCAAAATATGTATTTACAAAACCGTAGGTGAACATTTTCCAGAAATGTAACCAAGTCTTTGTGCAGTAAAGGCAACAGTAGAAAATTACTCAAATCATTAACGTTAAGGTAAACGTTGTCTACTAATGTTCAAATATTATGAATTAAGGTTAACTCAAATGGAGTGGGACCAAATGTATCGACGGGGTCAAAAGTAAAATAAAAATAATACTGAACTCCGAGGAAAATTCAATAAAATGGCAAAATCAAAATCGGAAACAAATAAAACGAAAGGATAACAACTATCATACTCCTGACTTGGTACAGGCATTTTCTAATGTAGAAATAGGTGAATTGAACCTGGTTTGATAGCTAGCTAAACCTATTACTTGTATGACAGTCATGCCAGTCGCATTCCATTATATTCACGATGATGCACGAACAAAACAAACAGACACAAAGGGTAAAGATGTCAAATATAATTAATCTCTTAATCATCTACAATGCGAATATACACTTCTACTAATGTTATCCATATTCATGTGCATGGAAAAGGAAAATCGTGTTATGAACCACAGTTATCCCGAAAATTAAGAATCAATGAAGGCGTTCGGGAAGCTTTGGAAGAGATAACTTCATGTTGTTTATTGCTTAGTTTTCTATGTTGTGTCATGTGTACTATTGTTTGTCTGTTTGGCTTTTTCATTTTTGGCTATGGCGTTGTCAGTTTGTTTTCGATTTGCGAGTTTGACTGTCCCTTTGGTATCTTTTTCCCTCTTTTACTTTGGAATGTGTAAGAGGCTTTTTTATTACTGTTTTCTTATAGTTATATTCCTTTTAATTTTTAAATTTCGTACATTTCATTAGTAATGTACATGTAATAAATATCAGTTTTCTTGAGATTATTATTGCTTTATGTTTGATGACTTGGTTGGAGTGTTAAAATGGTTCTTTCTATCTTCTTTTCCCGTCTCGCTTTGTATTTTTGCTCAATTATATAATTCTTATTATTGTAGATAAGGCGTACTATCAGTGACTTTGGAGTCTTACTGTCCATTATATCAATGGTTGTAGTTGATGCATTAGTTGGCGTTCAAACTCAAAAACTATCAGTTCCTGCTGAGTTTAAGGTATAAAAATAAAAAAGAAGACGTGGTATGATTGCCAATGAGACAAGTCTCCACAAGAGACCAAAATGACACTCAAATTAACAACTATAGGCCACCATACGGCCTTCAACAATGAGAAAAGCCCATACCGCGTAGTCAGCTATAAAAGGACCCGAAATCACAATGTTAAACAATTCAAACGAGAAAACTAACAATCCTATTTATTTTAAAAAAATGAGGCTTTTTTGAGATCTTGTTGATAAAGAGCACGGATAATTTGAAATATTTTCATAATGCTAAACAGTCAGAATAAATAAACCAGAGACAACTTTAAAGCTATTAATGATAATGCTCGACAAAAAGGGAATAAACAAAAATACGAAACACCGAGGAAAGTTCTAAACAGAAAGTACTTACATTAATGGGAAAATCAAAACCTCTTACATATAAAACGAATAGATAACTGACTTGGAATAGGCAGTTTCGTATGTAGAAAAATGAGGATTAAACCGGGTTAATAGCAGCTAAACCTTTCACTTGTATGACAGTCGCATAAAATACCGTTATATTGACACAAAGGAACGTTGATCTAAAGCCACAATAACAAACATATTGAGTAAATACCCTAAATAATTATTCGCTACAGGGAACATAACTTATACATTGTAACCTGACTAAACCGAACATGCAAAAACCGAAAACCTGTCTAAACCAAACATGTTCGTAAGCACCGTCATATCAAATTATGTGCATTGTGAACCTGATAAAACCAAATATCGATCAAGACCGACCAAAACCTTAAGTCTCAAAGAGGTTCGCTTAAACATGTTTCACTGTACTAAGTACCAGTTCTTGCCGTCTTGCAATGTCCTGCACAATAAAATATCTAAAATATCTGCCATAAGAGTATGAAAAATGATGATAGCGAGAAAATAAAACAAACAGCTTGTTAACATTTTAAAGGCTAGAAATAAAACATCAACACATACTGTGGATTCATTTATTGTCCTGGGTATCAATTTTGGTGGATTGCTGCACATTTAAATACTCGTGGTTTTGTCAAAATCTGTATACACAGACTATCAAAAGTATGTTACTCGTTGAAAATTTGAATTCGTGGTTTATCTGTTTCCTCTAAAATCAACGAAAACTGTTATTCCATGAATTATAAAGAATCAACAGTACTGTAGATTAATTTTTTCTTCGTTGGATACCAATTTTCGTGAGTTTCGTTGATATAGGTGAATCACGAATTCAAATGTTCAACAACATACAAATTTCGATAGGCTGTCTATGCGAAGTTTGGTGAAACCACGTAATCAAATATCCGCGAAAATGAATGTCTTTCTCAATCCAGGAAAATCAATACCCACGAAAACAAATGAACCCGCAGTAACATAGATTTTAATTTCAGCCTAGTAATGCTGCCCGTGGCTGGTTCATAAATCCTTGGAGTGATAAAAATCCGTGGTGGTTGATATTAGTCGCAGCTATCCCAGCACTACTGACAACAATCCTGATATTCATGGATCAGCAAATAACAGCTGTTATCGTTAATCGACCAGCTCATAAACTTAGGGTTTGTTTATATCTCGGATCAGGGAGATAACTCTTTATATCAGTTATACGTTTGAAAAAGAATATATTTATAAAAATGGTTCACACAAACGGTCTGATGATTTTAAGAATTATTTTACATTACCTAGGTCTACTTCCGTTATTCGCATGGGATTGTTTTAAAAAAAAATAAAAAAATTTAATTCGCAATTATAGTGTATTGTAAAACAAATGTATGGTCACCTGTAGGACTGTGTAACATTGTTAAGCATTGTAAAACTTCTTTAACAGTACTGGTTTTATTCTAATGGAGACCACTCAAAGCCGAATATTGAAAGCCAAGAAACAGTTGAAGATATGTTTGACCAGTCGAATAGCCATGTCCGTCTAAGGCAAACACTTCTGAAGGAAATAGAAACTTTAATTTCTTAACAATTTTAGCATTTATAAGCGGTCAAATTCAAGTGTTTCATTTAAAAGACACATTTCAAATACAATTATAGCAGTTTTGTATTTATTGTAAAGTCTACGAATAAACGTCTTAATAAATAGATTTTTAACATTTCGTTTTAAGATTATTGAAACACCACTTCTTTTAAACAAAAACCACATGGAGAATCAAAACGCTTTACACGAAGGGAAATGGACAATTCGAATATTTTTTAAATCATATTAGGAGATAACTGTGTTGTATGTTAAGATTCGACGGCATCAATTGGTGATTTTATGGTAGCAAAAAAAGTTACCTTGCGACGGTTTTTTGCGATCATTGATGCCATTGGAACTAATTTGCAACATGTTTCATCTCCATTCTAATGAAGCTAACAGAAAACTACGTAAACTGATACACTTAAAATCTGTCATACATCGTCTTCGCATTGGCGTACGTTTTAATAGCATCAATTGTCAATTGATGCCATGAAAACTAGTATTAAACGTGACGCAATCAAAATAAATGTTACAAACGATGTTGCATCAGAATCATTACGCAAACCTGTGAAAACACTAAAACTGTAAACATTGTTTCTGTAGAGTGTTGATTAAAATGTTGGACATGCAATCATACATGGTAGACAAAGTGTATGTTAAGTGAGTTTTTCTATAAAAATGATTAAAACCAACGTTACCCGTCCTTTTAGTTATAATAGGCAAACAAAATGGTAGAAAAAATATAATTGGCTAAGTAAAAAAGAATAATGGTCTTGTAAGTTTTTCAATTGAAAATTTTAACACAACGGAATCAACATAGCGTATGCACAAGGGTTACGATTTAAGTGGATTTACGTGTGAGGAATATTGTAACAGCCATTGTCATGTACATCTCTGAGTCTGCGCTTAGTTTATTTATACCACTGGGTTGTTTACAAAGCGACAGAAACACGTCATATTTGAATCAGATTAAAACATATCTTTTATTTGGTATCTAGATTTCGCTACCAACCTTCAAACATTTGTGTTTATTTCAGAAAGGAGGTGGCTACCATTTAGATATGCTAATACTTGGTATATTGATAGTGGTGCTTTCGTTATTTGGACTACCATGGTATGTTGCAGCCACCGTGTCGGCGCTGGCGCACATAAAGAGTTTAACAAGAGAATCGGAATGTGCTGCTCCAGGAGAGAAACCAACTTTTCTGGGTGTAAGGTAATTAAGAATCTTAATCATGGACAAGGAAAGAATAACCCCATGAAGATTATCAAGTATAAATAATAGATTCCAATTTAATAAATAAAGTATGAAAAGCAAGTAAGAAATGGCGAGAATATTTAACAATATAAAATGGGAATTTTTATTTATAAATCGATGATAAAGTCATAAGGAAGTGGCTGTCAACGTATCTTGCCTCCTAAACATGTATAGGGATATGATTGGTTAAAAGCGACCGCGTGAATACGTGTATATTTTATATTGGGTTAGTAGTTATTTTACGATCCTTTGTAAAAACAAAAAGGTGTTGAGGAAATTTCTAGGGGTTTTGGAATTTAGGATCCTCAATGCTCTTCAACTTTGTACTTGTTTGGCTTTATAAATATTTTCATATGAGCGTCACTGATGAGTCTTATGTAGACGAAACGCGCGTCTGGCGTACAAAATTATAATCCTGGTACCATTGATAACTATTTAAACCACTGGGTCGATGCCACTGCTGGTGGACGTTTCGTCTTCAAGGGTATCACCAGCCCAGAAGTCAACACTTCGGTGTTGACATGAATATCAATAATGTGGTCATTTTTATAAATTACCTGTTTACAAAACTTTGAATTTTTCGAAAAACTAAGGATTTTCTTATTCCAGGCATAGATTACCTCAGCCGTATTTGGCACAACTTTTTGGAATTTTGGATCCTCAATGCTCTTCAACTTTGTACTTGTTTGGCTTTATAAATATTTTGATATGTGCGTCACTGATGAGTCTTATCTAGACGAAACGCGCGTCTGGCGTACTAAATTATAATCCTGGTACCTTTGATAACTCTTTAAATTTAAACAAAGAAATTGATGAAGAACGATTACGATAAATATAGAAAACACATTAAAAGCTTACAAGTTGTTGTTCTTGTCATTTATTTTGTTATAGACCAATGAAAGTAGTTTCTAAGTATTGAAGACAAGATCACTTTAAAATGCCATTTGTCGAAATGTTACATGTTAACATAGACGGTTAAAAATATTTGTTACACATTCTTTTAGTGACCTTATACGATATATTAGGCATGTATCGACCCCATATATATCTATGTAACTAATAATATCATACACATGCATAAGTCAATCTACCTCATGACAGAAATATGTTCCTTCACCCAACAAAGAGTTGTATTCCGTTTTGATAATGACCATGGTTCCTGTTCATCCAATATTTATCATGTTTATAGGGAACAGAGGGTAACAGCATTACTTGTTGGAATACTGAGTGGTTTCGCTGTTCTAATAACTTCAGTTCTCAAGGTAAGTATATTTTTGTATTTTCCATTATTTCATTAAACATGTGAAAGGCTTACTAACAGTTTTACTTTTAAATGATATGCATGGCTAAAATCGGAATCGCAATTCCTAAAACAAAATCTGAACCAACTTATGTATAGGTTATCCTTTGATTTACCAATAACATGAGTGAGGGCTATAAATAGTAGAACACACATGATGAGTCGGGCATAATTCTAAACATGCAATTTGTTTGAAGTTAAAACAAGAAATAATCCATTAATGTTTAACCGCAAACACACTTTAAAATTAATGTTATATTCCCCTCAACTAGGGTCGATTGCACAAACACCTTGCATGTGTTAATATTGAATAATATTGATCCAAATTTCTATATTTTTTTTTATAGTTTATACCAATGCCAGTTCTATATGGTGTGTTTCTTTACATGGGTGTTGCTTCACTGAAAGGAATGCAGGTCAGTAATGTTACAGTGTTTGTTAGTTATTTTGAAACATAATGTTGTTAAAATTATTGCAAATAAACAATCCGAAAAACTCCAAAGCCGAACATCAAGATGTTCTTTTGGAAAACGTTTATGTATTTGGAGTCCTTGATGCCCTGCAACTTCGTACTTTACTAGGCTTTGTTCACTTGAATAACGCGTCAATGATGAGTCTTTTGAAAAGTGTGTCTAGCGTACAAATTTTCAATCCTTAGATGTTAGATGAGTTTTTTTTTTATTTTTATAACAAATCTACACACACGAGGTCAAATACAATTCATTACAATAGTGTATTGTCATTTGTAGTTAGGGACCGTTCTGATATAGGGATCTTAGTAGCAATTTGGTATAGTTAGTCAAACTACCATATGACTAGTCTGTCTACGTTGAGGATGAGTCCTAATCCGAAACGTCAATCTTGAATGACTCGGATTGTCAGTATTTCGGTTTCCCCTTCTATAAAACACTTACATCAATATACATTAAAGCCTAATTTACACCGTTTTGAATTCATGTTAAAGGAAGATACCAACAAATTTAGTTTCACTGTTAACTGTGTAGCACTGTGCTTATTCAAATCAACGATATTAATGTACCCTACCTAGCAATTGCCTTTGTTTATTTCAAATGAATACAATTGAATATTGTTACCATGGTAATTTTATTTACTTCAGTATATTTGTTCCGAACTGCTTATCGTGTCCCTGAATAATGCATAACATAGCCTTCAAAAGAATCCAAATTATAGTTTCATTACCTATAAGGAAATTCCTTCCTTGCACATCCAGTTTGAGATCTAAAAACGATATTTGAGAAAACGGAGATTTTTATAGCTTACTTTGCGGTTTGGGCTGTGCTCATTGTTGAAGGCCGTACGATGACTTATAGTTGATAATTCCTAGCTTATGTTTATATCTTGAGGAGGGTTGTCTCATTTGCAATCATACCACACATTTTTTTTATATGTCAAGATTTCTCTATGTATAGGGGTACATACAGCAAGATGATATACCATTAGTATGATTGAGTTTTGTGTTTTTGCAGCTAGTACAACGAATAAAAATCGTATTTATTCCGCCAAAATACCAGCCTGATTATGAATATCTACGACATGTTCCATTGACGAAGGTTCATCTTTTCACATTCATTCAAATAATTTGTTTGGGTGTTTTATGGGCTGTTAAAAGTATTCATGAGATATCAATAATTTTTCCTGTGATGGTAAGTAGTCATATATTCGATATATGTTTACATTTTAATGTTGTTTTTCTGTTGAATCGTAGTTCTCCTCTTATATTTGATGCGTTTCCCTCAGTTATAGTTTGTAACTTGGATTAGTTTTTTTCTCAATCGATTTATCAATTTCTTACAGCGGTATACTACTGTTGCCTTTATTTGCTTATGCTAGGATGTTCACTGCTCTCTGTCACAATAACAAGATTTAAAAAAGACTGTTCTAATTTGATTAATAAAGGATCTAAAATAGAAGAAACAAATTAAGGGGATTGGTTGGTTTTTCGAGATAAAAGAAATTGCAAATTTGGCGGGAAATGATTCTGCCTAGATTTGTCTTTATTCAACATTGGTACCTTTTTTTTTGAAAAATTATATAAAACATCAAGGATTTTATGAGATTTTCAAAGAAGGCATTTTACTGTGGATTCATTTATTTTCGTGGGTATCAATTTTCGTGGATAGAGAAAAAAAGACGTTTCGTGGTATACGTAAATTCGTGGATCGCTGATTACAACAACAAAAAATTAGATACGTAATTCGTGGATTTCTTTTTGATTTAGGAGATCATATAACCTCCTTGTTTTGATCAATAATAAAAAAAAAAAAAAAGAAGGAATTCATTGAAAAGGCTCGCTTGGTCATTCTAGGTTAAAGTGTTCATTGATAACTTCGATTACAATAATGGACAGAGACAACTAATTATTTGTTTGTTTTACAATTTATAAATTCTTGTCTGAATTCTATAAGGCATTCAAAACTTTATGATTGAAAGCTCATTTCCCTAATCACGATATAATAAACAGTGATATAAGTATAAGGTGTGAAAATAAATGTTCCTGTCATAAACAATATTACCTACGGGCAATATCCCCGTACTTAATCCTATTGATTTTTAATCACTGGTAACCCAAACTATGACACGGTAATTAACAACTTGCAGTTATTTTCCATGAACAGTTTTAATCAATTTTAAAAAGTAAATTATCACTGATATTAGATATATTTATTATAGATTTAATCAAAATACTTGTATCTTCTTTCAATAAAAAACACGTGTTATGTTACAATGTTTATCGCTAGTCAACACAATACTAGAACTGCATAACATAACCGGAAATAAACATCTGACTCAATACACATTTCTCGGGATTATTCTTCGTTGAATTCTTAAATTCGTGGTTCGCTGTTACCCACGAAATCCACGAAAATTGGTATACCACGAATAAAAATGAATCCACAGTAAACTATATGTTATCAAATTATGAAAAGAGAAGCCGGATTTAGTAGGCAATCTTTTTAATGACATTACATAGATAAACCCAGAGCATTTCGAATATCTTGGAAAAATGACGAGAAAATGAGGAGCGAACATCTTTGATTTCTAATAAGATAACTATCCAACAGAGACAAAATGTCATACAAGTGAACTGCTAAAGTTAACAATACGGCTTTCAACAATGAACAGCACAGTGAGCTATTAAATGCCAAGAAATCAAAAATGTAAATACAATTCAACGAGAAAAACTAACAGTCTTATCAATGTCAAAATCAATGAACGAAAAAACAACATGATATGCAGCAACACATGACGACCACTGAATTACATGCTCATGCTCAGGCACCTATAGCCTAGAGCGGGAGGGGGTTAAAAACTACCTTAACCTGGGACAGTGATGTAACAAAATAACATGTTAATATACATGTTTTTATTACTGCTTAATTGATTTAAATATAAAAAAAGACAAAAAAGGCAAAATTAGTTTATTCTTATAATTATAGGAACAAATATGAACACGAAGTTGTCTTATTCTTATAATTATATGAACAAATATGAACATGAAGTTGTCTTATTTAAATTATTATGACTAGTAACGAGCTGTGTCGCAATAAATCCACATATACAAGCAGACGATAACGGTATATGTACCAATGAAAATGCCAAGTCTTTCGAAGTTTATTCTGGTGTCTAGTAACAATCAAGTTCAAAGTTTTACTGATAACCGCTTAGGTCACCTAGATTTTAAATTTAACAATTTATCGTGAAAAGCTAAAAAAAGACACGAAATACTGTGGATTCAATATAATTCGCTTGATACCAATGTCGTTGATGTTTTTGGTAAAGGTCAAACATGAAATTTAAATGATTAATGAATATACATTCAAATGCAAATACTTATCTGTAGACTAAGGCAAATCCACGAGATCAATTATCTTCGAAAATACAATGTTCTCTAAGTCAACGAAAATTGATACCGACGAAAATGAATGTATTAACAGAACCTGTAAATAAAAAAAATACAAGAACAAAAGACCGTAGTGTAATACTACTGGTTAACACAAAGTCTGTTAAATGGATGAATTAACAGTAGCTTAATGACATAATTTTATTTTAAACAAAACTTAAAATCATGAGATAAAAAAAATAAAATAAACGATACTCTTCATTTCAAAACAATTTTACCACGACCTGTATCTGTATGTATTATACATTCGTTACAATTATAGTTTATAATATTAGTATTTTCATCGGATATATGATAATAATTTCTTTTCTTTTCTTAAAAGGTTCTAGCAACATGCTTTGTCAGAAAAGGAATGGATTATTTTTTCTCGGAGCATGAATTAAAATGGTTAGACGGATCTCCACCTAAAAAGAAGGAAATTGAAAAAGAAAAACATATTGTAAATATCATATAAAGTTATGAAAAATTATTTGTAGACATGCTCATCTTGTGAAATTGCTTATTTGTCATTCATATACTTCGAATATCAATATGATCGTGTAACTAATATAGTCTTCACTAACACTATTAAACAATTATATTAAGGGGCTAGCTGGGGACCACACTCGGGTAGTGGATTTTCTCTTTTAAATGAGAAACAATTTACAAACACAAGTTTGTATCATTTCGGAGCTTTCTACCCTTACTAATATTGTGTAATTTAAATTGTGTAGTTTGACTGTCCCTTTGGTATCTTTCGTCCCTCTTTTAAACTTTTACGTCAAGAGTTAACTCCCTTATGTTTTCTGTTCCACCTTGTTCTTTATTATATTTCTTAATCAATGTTTAACTCATGTCTATTATTATTGGTTCTAACTTTAAAAAGCTTTAGTATAGAGGAGCAATTTCCTTTTTCTCAAAAAGCTGGGCAGATATTAAAAAAATAAAATCAAAGAGGTCAATGCAATTTATATAAGTGAATCTTAAACATACGTCCTGTATTTAGCGATATTTATTTACTGCTTTGCTCTAATGGGTTATTTCATGAGCAACATTTTATTGACATTTTTATTATTTTTCATCACAAGTACGTTGCTGGAAATTTGATAAAACAAAGTATTTATTTTTACAGGACAATACACGTAGGAGAGAGTCTGTTTCAGCAAGAAGAGAGAGGTGTAAATCTCTGCCAGCAACAGCCAACATGGGATTTCGTCCTCATTTACCAAGTGTTGACGAAACTGCAATGAATACCTATAACTTGAATGCCTTTGATAAACGCCAAAGAAAGATTTCATTAATGGCGCTTCCCGATGAAAGAACCTACCGGAAGTCAAGTGAACGTTCTATAAATAGTGATTTTCAGTTATCTGTTTCCTGTTTAAATAGGTCATTGTCACAAGAAAATACAGACGGTATAAGAAATCAAGAAATATTCGACAAGAGGAAAACACGAAGGCCATCACTACTTGCTATACCACCGCCAACAGTGCACGAGTAAAACAAAAACAACGTGACCACGTTAAATATAAGCATTCAAAAACTGTTAGAGTTGACGAACTGATTTTATTAAAGAGAGCTGAGCGTTTTGAAAGTGTAGGCTTTAAGACAGATCTAGTGTATATAATAGTCTCTACTGTCAGATAGCTCCAGAGAGGATATTTTTTGTATTATTTGCTCGATAATGTATTGATGTAATATTTTATATGAAACTGTACCTTTTCAATGTGTTACTATAAGAATGAATGACCTGTTATACATATACATGCATATAGTTAACCAATTTGATCATAAGCTGATTGACGATAAAAAACATATCATTATAATTGTTTGTTTTGTTTAATAAGAATGAACGGTATCATGACTTTCGGAACAAGTAGACAACAGTACATTGCAATATTACATTTTACGGTATTGATCTTGAAACCGATATGTGTACTTTGATTTGGGACTACCATTTATATTTGTTGGATACTTTTAACAATTGTTGTTGTGTCCATACATGATCTGCTTAATTTTCTGGATCACATTCGTTCACCCATTTTTGTTGGTTGGGTGTTGCTGAGGTTTTAGTTTTCAGTAAGGCTATTGTGTACCAATGAAAACTTATGGTAGTGACTTCGTTACAAACGAAACAAGGGTATATAATGATTCTTATCAACAGTTTAATTGATTAAAAACCCATGCACTTCTAAAACACGGAATTAACGATTATTAACAATAACCCAACAGCTAAAAATGGAACTGAATTCATTGATTGATTGTTGGTTGCTTAACGTCCAGACAACAGACCACCTACGGACCCCTCAAGGAGTTGTTGCAAGGGTTCTTAACGTGCAAAGAGCGTGGCAATCTCCTTACACAAGGCATCGGGTTTAACGTCCCCCTTTTGAAGTGTAAATGACAGATTTAACAACACCAACAACAAATTATTGGTGTAGGGGTTAGCAACTATAGGTCACTGTAATCTATTCAACAATGGTAAAACCCATAGGAATACGTCATCAGATAACAAGTCCTTGATGTAACGAAATGTTAACCCATTTAATGAGAAAACAAATAGCCTGGTCAATGTACAAAACAACAAACAAACAAAAAACTATACATTAACATAATAATACAGACGTGCATTATCACTGATCTAGTATACATATTTTTAGGGGCCAGCTGAAGGACGCCTCCGGGTGCAGGAGTTTCTCGCTACATTGAAGACCCATTGGTGGCCTTCAGCTGTTGACTGTTCTATGGTCGGGTTGTTGTCGCTTTGACACATACTCCATTTCCTTTCTCAATTTTAATAAATCAACTACTGGCATCTCATAAACTATGCATGTTTGCGTAAAATACACGACTTTTTAAAACAAGTCATGTGGTTTTGTTAGCTCCAAGAAATAATAAGAGATATTTTTGAAGTATATGTATGCCTATTTTTGAGACACAGATACATAGAAACGATGATATATATAAGGTTATTTATCAACTGTTAATTTGATTGAAAACCGAGGTAACTCTCCAACCTGTTCGGTTCGTTAACGTCAAACAAAAAACAAAATAGTCTTGAATGCATTATGGTTTCTTCAGAGTTTGGATTATGTTGTTCTATGTTTTGTGCAGATTGTCATCGTCTTGATAATTGTGTGCACTGTTTTATTCGTTGATTTAAGACCAAATAACGTTATTTACATCCTGTTACTTGAAAATAATAATAAACGTAGATAAGAAACAAAACAACTATATGTTTGTGTATATAAATTTATTGTTTAACTATTCTAACACAATCATACCAGTCACAATCAAGAACAAAAGAAAATCAAAATTGAACAATGCATATTTAAGTATTTGTTAATTTATTAATTAATGCTAAACGTAGATAAGAAACAAAAAAGTGTTAGAACTATAAGTTTGTGTATATAAATTTATTGTTTAACTATTCTAACACAATCATAACAGTCACAATCAAGAACAAAGTAATACCAAATTTGAACAATATAAAAAAGAAGATGTGGTATGATTGCCATTGAGACAGCTATCCACAAAAGACCAAAATGACACGGACATTTACAACTATAGGTCATCGTACGGCCTTCAACAATAAACAAAGCCCATACTGCATAGTGAGTTATAAAAGGCCCCGATAAGACAATGTAAAACAATTCAAACGAGAAAACTAACGGCCTTATCTATGTAAAAAAATGAACGAAACAGTACATCATAAGAACGAACTATAAAAATCAGTTGAAAAAGGCTTAACTCATCAGATGGACAAAAATACATATTTAAGTATTTGTTATAGACTTTGCACCATATATGCTGTTATGAGGCGATTGCATATGCATTTTAAACTGTTCTATTTTTCTTGATAAAAAATATTTCAGACTTCTGACCAAATGGTAATATTAAAAATTTTTGATCCTCAGAGCTGTACAATTTTGTACCCTTTTTTGACTTTCGAACTTTTATAGCTGGGCGTCACTGGTAAGTCTTGTTTGGACGAGGCGCGTTTTTGACGTAATGAATTTTAAACCTGATGCCTTTTGTTATCTATTATTCATGTGTTTCTTTACCTAATACATTCTCCTATTTATTTGTATTGTAGTCCTGTATTATTATGTTGTCATTTTTATGTTATATTTAAAAATGCAATCAAAGTGCGAGGTTTGGCATGCCACAAAACCAGGTTCAACCCACCATTTTTGTCTTTAAAAATGTCCTGTATCAAGTCATGAAAATGGCCATTGTTATATCATAGTTCGTTTCTGTGTGTGTAACATTTTTACGTTGTGTTTCTGTTGTGTCGTTTGTTTTCTCCTATATTTGAGTGTGAATTCACATTACTACAAGACGTGTCACGGTACTTTTCTATCCCAAATTCATGTATTTGGTTTTGATGTTATATTGGTTATTCTCATCGGATTTTGTCTAATGCTTAGTCCGTTGCTGTGTGTGTTTCATTTTAATGTTGTGTCGTTGTTCTCCTCTAATATTTAATGCGTTTACCTCAGTTTTAGTTTGTTACCCCGATTTTGTTTTTTGTCCATAGATTTATGATTTTTGAACAGCGGTATACTACTGTTGCCTTTATTTAAAAATAACTCCTAATAGTCGAATTGAAATTATTATCATGATAAACCAAAAATAATATCAACCCTATGAAATTCAGATACTAGCAATTGAATTAATAAATATGCGTCTTTGAAAATTTTATTACAGCAGACCAAAGCAAAATATTATACAACACAATCAAGTTGATGTTAAGCTGGGGTCACACATTCACGATTTTTACAGCCGTCCTTGACAGGACCATTCCCGATTAAAATTTGTCAAAAGTCTGATCAAGATCCTGTGAATCGTGGATGGAAATTCAAACTTTAATTAAAATTTTTAAAACAAATAATTTAATCACGACAACAATCTGATATTGTACAGGAAGCGTCGATATTCAACTGTTTCCAAGCTAATTTGTCCCGATTCTCAATCCGCTTCTAATCTAATTTGTATTTTTTGCCTGGTAAAATTCGACTGAGTCTGTCACGACTGAGTCCCGTTTCTACCGAATGTAATCCGACAGAGATCAGACAGTGACCAGACAGTGAACCAACGCTGACGGAAGTTATCCGTTCGAAAACTGTCGGCATACTCGGGATGACCAGGTACTGTCGGGACGTAAACCTATCACGGTCCGCTGTATCGCATTGTAAACGGCTTTGTCTGGTCTCAGTCGTATTGTTTTCTGTAAATGTCGGGACTGTGACGTGGGTATCATCGACGAATTTCGTATTAATAACGGGACTGTTCCTGAACAGTTTCGGCAAAAACGGTTCGCAATCGACAAGATCTGGATGGAATCTGGACTCAATAGGCAGAAAAACAGCAATGAAAAATTTCTCCATTTCATTCCCGTCCACAGGACACCGTCCAGAATACATAGAACATTGTTAGGAATTTGATCCGATACAGCAGAACCTGTCACGACATATGAACGATTGTAATCCGACCAGACAAAATCGGCTGAGTTTCTCCGAATGTTACGGGACGCACCTAACTGTCGGGGTGCTTCGCCGAACTATTCGGACCCTTCCCGACCCGTAGGAATCTGTTACGAACATATACGACTGAGTTCAGACAATGATAGTACATTCCAGATAATTGAGGATAGTAATCCGACTTTTTCACTTTTCGTGTCGTATCGCTGTCTGATCTCAAACGGGAACAATAATCGGCAATGTGTGAAACCCGCATTGAATCTCAAATAAAACAAGCAAAATAAACAATAAGGTAAATCATAAAATAAAAAAATTACTAAACTCTGAGGAAAACTCTTAAAAGGGAAGTCCTTAATCAAATGGCAAAATGAAACGCTCCACACATCAAACAAATGAACAACAACTGTCATATTTTGACTTTGTCCAAGCATTTTCTTATGTAGAAAATTAAACACACAATTGTTTTCTGCTTATCAGACTTCATTAATATGATAAATGTGTGTAAACATGCATCACAGACATACAATACAACCAATTATAAAATTCAAGCAAACATACAAATAAACCAGACTTGGACACAAACAAAAACACGTAGTTGCTAGTAAATCTGACAAAGACGCCAACATAAAAGCTGTTGTAGTGGATTACATTGACAATTTATCAAAAGGTAATGCCATTCTAGTATACACATCCCAATAATTACAAATGGACTAAAGTATGAATGCAAGGGTTAAAGGCAAATTGATGCAGTAAAACTGAGAGTATTGGTGCTGAACAGAATAGCAATACTGATGTCAAAAATGATAGTAAGGGGGGTAAAAACATGTACAACATACAGAATAGATGATGTTTTACAAACCAATGAAGTATGTAAAACAAAAACAAAACACCATTACTTATAGTTATCAGTGTATGTTCAAGAGATCTTACTTTACAAATAAAACACTTTACAACCAGTTATAAACTGATTTGAAATGTAAGATGTTTAACAAAATATGTCTAACAACATTTACCTACACTCAAACGAATTCGATCAAGCTGCGAATGTCTTTTGAAGATGTTCATGTTGTTCTAGAAATAAAATACTTTGCAAATAAGTGCTAAAATCTTATTTCTTTGAAAAACATCAATATATTACGAGAAGCACTTGCAAAGAAGGTTGTTTTTATTTTGATGTTTTTCGGACGTACATAGAAGCACAGAAAAACAAATGGTATCAGCAATTATTTTAAAAACGGAAAGAGTAATCTAAAATGTCTAAGAGAAAGACAGGTAAATAATTTGTCTCTCTTTTGTACGCCTTTAAGTTACTCAACACCATAACTTTTCTTCACAAAAGCTAAGCCTTCAGCTGCTCTCACACGTTTCAATGCTACCATAAGCCGGTAAATTGTTGGTTTCACCTTCTCATGTTGTTTCTGGGTTTTCCATTTCACGAGCAGATTGTGTATTTGTCCATTCAAATTCCTTGGGAAATTGTGCATTGTCTCCTTTATGTTGCCGATACTTAGACCTAATTCAACTCCAAAGTGTACAACACAATCACCTATCAGATTCTCTTTTGTTAAACCATTAATAACAACATCTGATGGAATGTCTTGTAGACGACGTTCAGCTTTGTCTGTAAGAAAATAAGCAAATACAATTAATGCATGTTTTTTTGTTAAAAAGCAATTGTTATCTCACCATAAATTCTAAAAGCACACAATAAAATAAAATAAAAATATTAATATGATTTTTTCTATGCTTTTAGATATTAACTTTACTCTACGTTTTAAATATATATGTTTTAATCGATAAAAATAAACATACCAACTAAACTATGGTCCTCTCTATGTACCTTAAATAAAAAAAAATGAAATAAAAACGTTAATATGAGTTTATCACATGAACTGCTGTTCATGTAAAAAAAAACCAATGAAATTAAAAACTGTCAGCAAGACAAGAAAAAGTAAAATGTGCATTCGCATAAGTTTCACAAGCGTCTTTTAAAGAATTGTTATTTAATTATATGTGCTATTTCCGATCAGGATATTTTGACTGAGTGTAACCGATAATTAACCAGCAATTTCCGTTAATAAATGTCGTTGCCAAGTCAGGAATTCCACAGTAGATTGTCTCTTTCTCCGTTGATTGAATAATGTTTTTTTGCCATTTTTAATGGACCTCCTTTTTATGCCCCACCTACGATAGTAGAGGGGCATTATGTTTTCTGGTCTGTGCCTCTGTTCGTCCGTCCGTCCGTCCGTCCGTCCGCTTCATGTTAAAGTTTTTGGTCAAGGTAGTTTTTGAAGAAGTTGAAGTTCAATCAACTTGAAACTTAGTACACTTGTTCCCCATGATATGATCTTTCTAATTGTAATGCCAAATTATAGTTTTGACCCCAATTTCATGGTCCACTGAACATAGAAAATGATAGTGCGAAGTTCAGGTTAAAGTTTTTGGTCAAGGTAGTTTTTGATGAAGTTAAAGTTACATCAACTTGAAACTTAGTACCCATGTTCCCTATGATATGATCTTTCTAATTTAAATTCCAAATTAAAGTTTGGACCCCAATTTTACGGTCCACTAAACATAGAAAATGATATTGCGAGTGGGGCATTCGTGTACTATGGACACATTCTTGTTCTAATTGCCTTGGAGTTCAATAGTTTGATATAATTTCTTTTTGCTTTTGCTATTGAGGGATACATGAATATTCTGAACCTTTCATCTGGTGGAAGCAAACAACTATATACATTTGGAGTACAATTTATTACCTCTTAGATTTTTCTTATCTAAATTTTAATGATTTTATGAATTTATACGACAATATCATTAAATTTTGCCATGGTGTAGTGGTTAAAGCATTGGACTACAAACACAAAGGTTCCTGGTTCTATCCCTGTTCCTCGGGGAAAATGTCAGGAACTGAATTTTCGGCTCTCCCTTGTTACCATTTGCCTGTATGGTCTTGATAAAAGATGAGCTAGAGTCCGTCGGAAGAGAACGATACATGTCTGGACCGTGTTAAGAGAATGCAATATCTCTTGCACGTAAAAGACACCCTTGTAGATTTCGAAAAAGATCATGCAAATGCCGCTACAAGACAGCACTCGCAACCGGGATGGGATAAATGAGAGTTGTAATAACTTGTTTCCTAATCCGTTTTAAATATGTTTAAACTAAATTAAAATCAATGACTTTAACAATCCTTGTAGTAACGTGTTCATGTAGATAAAACAAAACTAATCAATGTGGTATGCGTTTTGTCGAGAAGGCCAATATTAACCCTTTTAAGTAAATGTGAAGAAATTATATAGTTGAAGATAACGACCACTTACATTATTTGTGCATGATATGATAGTTCTCACAACAATAATGAAGTTGTCGCAAGCTTTTTTACGATAATAATCGAAAAAATACATTTACTTGAGTATGAACAAATTAAAAAATAAATAAACGTAAGCTAATTCCAGTATCTAACCTGACACAAATAGTGTTCACTCTCAATAGCTGTCAGTGCTTTCAGAAGTTTGTCAAATGTTGTCGTCGATCGGTTGCATTCTTCTGTATCCCTCCAATTAAAGAGTCCCATCAGCATAAAATCCATTGGATTTGAGAAATAACGGAAATTCAAGTCATCATAATCTGTTTTTGTCATACCAAGTTGAATAAAGAAGCTGTAGAAGTCTCCAATCCCAATTTTCCTGGCTAACTGTACGAAATGCTGATCATTTGGCTTCAAGAGCAAGGTTTCTGTTTTAAGACCTTAAATAACAATTTCATTATTACAACTTTTATTTTAGAACTTTATCTGGACTGATTTATGTAAAATCTTTTGATTAGAATTGTGTTGTTCTATTATTCCAAACGAAAAAGAACTATTTGGCGTCAAAGTATATTTGTATGGACGAATATTGCATGTAAGTTTTTTTTAAAGATTTTATACTGTTAAGCGATATAATAAAAACCTCAATTATATCACTCGATTAACACAATTCAAGTATAAGGTTTGATAAAGTGTCGTGTTTGTATTCGTCTATTCGACAGTGAATCAGTTTGGAACACTGCATTTATTGGACGTATGCTAATAGATATTTTAATCAGGCAAAACTTAATAAATTTAAGTTGAAATTGATTTGAACTAGCTTTATAAACTGCGAGTACTCTAACGCCGAAGCTTTATGTCTTTTATTTTTGTATCAGTTGTTTTTGTGTCTCATATTGATCTTTTGAGTTAAGCAAATTGATATTACTTATGACACTTATCTATGTTGTACTGTTACAATAATCACCCGGGTTGGTTGAGAGTCACAGACTCGTAAACAAAAGTTAACCATGCCACATTATTTATGTGTATGGCTCAAATTCCCGTTTCAGGAGCCTGTTGTTCAGTGTCCTTTATTTGTGTATGTCGTCATTAGTTTTCGTTTAATGCTTTGGTCGTTATTGTTTTCATTTGAATTGGTTCGTGTCGGGAACCTTTAAAGACATATAGGAAATTCACTTCATTTCAACTCTGGTGGATAGTTATCTCAGTGGCAATCAGAAAACTACTTTTTTATTTTCTTTTTTCCTCAAACCAATACCTAAAGATATATTCTGCTAAAATGTATGTATAAAAACGGTAAATCAAAATAGTTTTCATTTAGCATATTCGTGTTAATTAGAGGTATATTGACATAACATCTTGCATGATAAATATGAGTTTTAGGCACACTGTCATATTATGATATTCCGAGTATAAGTTTGAGCCTTCAACCCAGTCATATATACAGAATTTCGTTCTATCTTACTAGTTAAATTGACAACTTCAAACTTTGATCAGTTTACCACCTTCAGGAAGTTTTTTTCTGTAAAGTGTCATATGGAATTTTGCATTTGCAATGCTTGATTTTTTATATAGTCGCTTCGATATTTTAAAAAACGGTTTAAATTGATTCATTTAATCATTTGTACAGTCGTTTTCAATTACTGTCCTGGAATTTTTATTTACTGGTTTCATTTTTTGTTTGTTCATTGATATAATCATATAACGATAATTTTACCTTTACAGTTTTGGTCGCACTGTTCTTTGTTCTGAAACGAAATCAACGAAAATGTACACGAAAAGCATAAATGAAACAAATGCAAAAGTCATTGTATTCTATAGTTTTGAGATTTAGTTTAAATCATATTGAAATATTACGTAAATAACTCTCATAGTCTATTATATATACTCACAAGGCAAAAATTAACCCAAAGTTTCAGAGGAGTGAAAACGATATGTTTTTACCACAAACTAGATATCAACCTGCTTAATTTATCTATTTGAAAGGGAGACTAAGGATACCAAATTTACATTCGAACTACGAAATTAAACATAAACGCTCATCGCCATTGGTAGATAAAGGTGAAATCAGTATACCGCTGTTTTTAAATAGTCAATATTACAATCCGGGTAACAAAACAAAGTCCGAGGAAACACATCAACTATAAAACTAAAACACTAGAACAACCGAAACACAAAAGTACCATGATAGAAACCGCCAAAATACATTAAAAACAGACAAATAAACAACGATCACAAAATACAACATAGAAAACCAATTTCTGAGGAATGCAAATCCAACTTAATACTGCGGGTGATCTTAGGTGCTTTGGTAGAGTTAACAGTTCTGAATGTGACAACCTTCCTTTTGAATTAGTTGACGTCACAAATAACTCTCCGACCGAGTTAAAGCTTTCAATAAAGACAAAGATACATTAAATGAATATCATAATGATTGATGTTTGTAATGAAATAACAAATAAAAAAGACTCTTTAATTGTTAATGTCTTCATTTAAATAATACAAATTGAATAGATTTTTTTTTATGCAGACAATAATTTACACATCCAATAAAAATGACTGAAGGAAAATAAAAAAAACAAAAAATATTTCATGCGCCCGAAGGCAAATCTATACAAGGTGAATTTTGTCAGCGGTAGTTTCAATTACTCTTTATTATTATAATCAACGGAAGAATTAAGAAGGTTGGTTATAAGTCTTTACTGTCTATAGGGCTAAAAATACTCTCGGGGACTAATATTCCACAGACAAAGGCATCGACCGAGTTCTGTAACAGTTAAAACAACAATTTACGAATGTCGTGCATCCAAAAAAAATCTTTTCAAATCACATGTATAATATACATATCAATAAGAAAAGAACACGTTAACATGAAAGATAATCGATATTTTGAGGAGATTTCTTTTTTATTTAATCTTTCTATACTAATTTGATCATCAAACATCACTAACCTTATCAAAAAACCAACTCAAAGAACATTTCGTTTCATGCATTTCCCCGTTCTTGCATCTCCAATGCTCTCGACTTTGTGCATCTGTTAAAGGTATGAAACACGTTTCACCTCTGCATATTTCTCCTACCTCTAACTCGAACAGATCTGGAGACGATTGGTATTCTTGTCTACCACAACAGCGACTGTAGAATTGAATAATCCGTCCTAATGCCAAAGTCAGGCACTCTTGAGTAGTTGTTGCTAAATCTGGTGATATAAGCTGCTTTGAAACTTTATTTACAAGATATAGAACAATTCTTTGTCCTTCGACGAGAATGTGAAGCTCGTTTGTTTCATCAGCATCCATAACAGCAGCTTGAAAAAAGAGACAGTAGCGTGAATCTATTCTTTTCAAAGGCCAGATGCTGATTGCAGCACCTATCAGCTTGTATGACAAAGCAGATGGCAACTCTGTCTCCTTCAGACGATATGCTATACAAATTGTTCTGTCACTTGTTGCATTTTGCTGAATTTGTGAGGGTATCTTTTCTTTAACGATGCATGGTACCAAGAATGAATCGATATTTGTATCCATTCCTGTGTATCGTTTCGGTTCAACTAGGATATCAAGATGAAGAAGCACGTGTACCATATATTCTTTTGACCTGGTATCCGTCAGAATATCTTTGAAAGCTTGTTGCGACCAGAGAGTAAACAGTTCTGATTTCTTCAATACTCCAGCTGATGATAAAGTCTCCAAAATATTTCGAATTGTTCTTTGTTTCGGCCAAAACATTTTGTCCGTGATGAAGGCTCTCAGGATATTGACCATTGCAGTAGGTTGAATGACAATGAAATCTCTTAAAGCTGGTTCATCAAAGAACAAGAGCTTTCCTATTGAATGTTGAACAAGTAGAAAATCTTCTACTCTTCTCTCACTCAGGGCAAATTCATTATTTGAATAGTTCATCTCCAAAAGCCTTGCTCTCGTAATCAGTTTTACTCCATCTGCTCTCATATCTGATATCTGTAAATCAAGAGGTACCCAGACAATGGGCATTCTTTGTCCCCATGTTGACTGCTGGAAGGCAATTTCAACTAATGTATCCTTTAGCCGATCAATGTGAAGGTCGTTGACATCTGTTGCATTTATAAAGAATACTTCGTCATATTTTATGTGTTCCTGAAATTTATGCGTTGAGAACATTTTCGTCAGCTCCTTTTGGAATTGTAGGGCAAGCTTCTCTTTTCCATCCTGTCGATAATATAAAAAGTGTAAGTGAACAATGATTGTTCCTTTTTAAGTTACTTCGCATCGATTGAAATTATTTTAATTCTTATTATTATTTTTAACGTTAAGAAATACGCAAAGAGTCATTGACGATTTTTTCACTTTGCAGGGAAATGTCCTAGTCCAGCATTCATTGCTGCTTAACAGCATATGGAACAACTCATTATAAACATATCTTTCTGAATGCTGTTGTCAATTAAAATGTAGGGCTGAGTGTACATGTAGTTTCCATCGTTCTGTTCTGTCATCTTCTATAGAAATCATTGAACGGACAATAATCAAATTCAGAGTCAAGTTAGGCCAGGAAGCAGTTTATCGAATAAGATTTGAAATGTGACAGTATGATATGTTTGTATTGCCCTTGCGGTGATATTGTATGTTTCTCTGTTAACTGTTATTTGCATTTAGTTTTTAAAAGACGAAAGTATCTACCTACCTATATATATCTAATAATCATTCTGACTGTATTAAAATCAATAGACAGAATTGAGGGAAAAGGATACAAAATGCATTTTTTATGTCTTTATCTTAAAAACATATGTACCAGTTTGACTTAAAACATAAAGTAAAACCTGACTCATCCTTTTAATTTCAAATCTCGTTTGTATGGGTATATTAGTAAGATGTAAGTGTGTAACATTTATACACCAAAGCACAGCAACAAATTATAAAGGAAACATGATTCATAAGGAGCCACATAAACGGACTTTGTAGGATTAAACGCCTTTTTAAACTCGACCAATTCAGTCGCAAACAAATGAAAGTCAGAAGGACTTTTATGGTATGTTTGTGAGTGACTTGATCCAGTTTATGCATCAATACATTCCTTTACAAAGGCGTTTAAGGATGTCTGCTTGTCATGATTTGGAATTTTAGTCAGATTTTCGGAATCCTCTGGTTTTATCCATTTGAATGCCTTAAAAAAAATTCCCATGAACCCCTATTTTTCTTTTTATAAATCTTTAACATGTATAATGATAAGTTACTTGTAAAAGTCTTATAAAATTTTTCTTATTTTTTAATAGTATTTGAGACCTTTAACTGGTCAATGATAAAGCTATGGAAATCAAGAGAGAACATTTTCCCGCCAAAATTCCATTGGATTATTTCTCGAAAAAAAGCACACGAACCCCTATATTTCTTTTTGCTTTTTTATTCCTCATTTTATTCCCTTCAATACATACTAGTTTTTTAAAAGTTATTTATTTTTAAACTGAGCAGCGAACATCTTTAATCCTTATCATTCTTTCATAATAAAGATACAGACTGTAGCATGTGTAGGGAATATATTTTTCTACACTCATTACACACGTAAATTGTATATCAATGTAATTGAATAGGCTTTGTGCATGAATATATGTGTTGGTTAACGCAAAATATGAACACAATGAAATTTCGTATCTGATAAAAAATAGACTGCAAAAACTCTTATAACCATTCAATCAAATGTCTTTGTGTATTATTTTCTTTAAGGATTAACGTGTAGTGAAAAACAATTTGTTAACGTCGGTTTTATCATCGCTGCAATCTTGTTTACATTGGTTACGAAAAGAAGTTCGGTCAACGTCGTCTATCGAAAAATAACCAACGTCAAGATCAAATACCGAAAGTCCTCTCGACCAATCATATTAACGTATTCCCTAATATGCAAATCATATAAGATATATTCGCGAATTAAGATAAAACATATCAACAACATAAATTGAAGTTCCCCTCAGAAGTTCAAGTGAAACGATTAGTTTGTTTATTTTACTCTAAACATGCACCAATTAATGATACTTTCGCGTTATTAAGTCGATGGTGTTTTAATGATGTTTAGGTTTTTGCTGTTTGTTTTTGTGACAAAAAGTTTTCTAAATATTCATGATAGTGTACATTGCATATCTTCTCTCTTCTGTAATTGCTTATCAATGTCATTAAACGGACAATAATCAAATTCAGCGTTTCGTTCAGCCAGCAAACAATTACTCGAATTGTTTTTTATAAAAAAATGTCTTTGAATAACACTACTATGATGGACATTTGATAACCATTAATACTGTTTAAAATTCATTGAAAACAAAACATAAAGCAGTTATATATTGTTTATTTGCACACTGTAACCTTTACGTGGTATGATGCTATAAAGACCAATGTGAGATTTGCACCCCATTTCGAAGCATTTTATAATTTTGCATCAATATTGCCGAGTCCTGTACGATTGGAGGCGCCAATAAGGCCGTTTAGAGTACTTATCAGTAGAGTCATTTTCCCCCATTAAAAAATTGTTGTTATCACAAACTGAATGTGTGTATGCGTGTGCGCCTATCTTAGTTTTTTTGTCTACCCTCAATTATTTCCGGGCCATGCTTACTATTTAGGTTTAGGAAGATGTGGTATGAGTACCAATGCGACAACTCTCCATCTAAATGACAATTTATAAAAGTAAACCAATATAGGCCAAGGTACGGCATTCATCATGGAGCCTTGGCTCACAACGAACAACAAGCTATAAAGGGCCCCAAAATTACAAGAGTTAAACCATTCAAACAGGAAAACCAACGGTCTAATCTATATAAAAACGAGAATCTTGATTCTAGGGTGCCATTTTATATTGCAGTAAGAGCAATACGGTTCATTCGGGTAATCATTAGCTAAATGACCAATAGCAGCACAGTCATAGCACCTTCGCTTATTTATAATTTTTGGACGATCTTTACATTGATATGAATAACCGAGCAACTTACAATGAAAGCATGGTGTACGGTTATTGTCAGCAAATAGGCGGACTTCAAATTAAGCGACCTAGGCTTGTTCTGAGAGGAAGGACAGACTCACCCTTCAAGATAGCGATATACAATGCCCCATTTTCTATATCTGTCCCTTTATGGTAACGTGTTTAATTGATTTTCTACCTAAAAAAAGTTTACTTACCTGTTTCTTACTTATCAATATCCAAAACAAGGAATTTAAATTATTTTTTCTGCTGCTCAAAAAATAACGTATATTTACAAAGGACAGAACTCTGTTTCTCTGCTAATCTATCTATTTCAATGTAATTATGCAGTCCAACAATCAATCAGAATGACAAATCCATCGGCAAACAATACCCGTTTTTACACGTGTACTACTGTATTCGCAATTAGGTGAAATCACACAGGTTAACATTAACTTTGACATATCAATTATCAAAATATCTGACATCAGATTTAAAAAGAGAATTAAGCTTGCCGTTAGAAAACTATTTGGAGCAAATCTAAGGTCATTCAGAGACAAAATTCAGCTTAATATTAAAAGTCTAAATACGTTTATTCACGACCGTCTTTAGAAGTGTTATAATCAAGATTGTATCAAATTATCACTGCAAAAAAGGAAAACGTATATATATAGTATGCAATAGATCAAGCATAAGATTCCACGTAATGCATTTCAAAATTGAGGAGACAGATAATCTATGATTCTGAAGGTTAATTCACAAATTATCTGAAAATGTGTTCAAATAAAATTGGACCGACAAAGACTCACCTCCGGAAACTTATCACTATGTGAGGCAGCAAACACAATTCTTGGCATTTTGTCGTCGCTTTTGTAACAGTAGGTCAATACAGAATTAATCCAATGTTCCAAAATGGCTGTTAATAAATAATATGGTATACGTTAAAAATTCAGAAATCAGTTGATGTTGTGATTTATAGCAGTTACGGCATGTACAATTGATTCTACAACAAAAAGAGCAACTGGCATTTTACACTGACGTAAATTGTGTTAACAAAGCGAAAATTGTTCAAAAGAAAGATAAAAACAACACTAAAAGATATCGACCTTAACAGTTAAAAAACAAAGTTGTGATTTACGAAACAACATTAAGAGTTTGACTTGTAACCAAAACCCATCTGTCATTTCGTACATGTTTTATCAACAAAATAAGACTATTAGTAACTAGCATTCAAACTTTATGAGTTAAACAATTTGTTTTTTAGTGAGAAAAGTATATATTCATAGTTATAATTGTATGGGGTACGCTTATAAAACAGATCAAAGTGTAAACAGCAATTATATTCGATTAAATATCTTATATGATTGCAATGTGTCAATGGTTAGTGAGGTTTCAATTCAGTAATTTGCAGTACTTAAAACGAATGTGACATACATATATCGATATTGAGCGTCAACACAGTTGGTATTACACTAACCTCGCGAACATGGTGGTACATCATTTACATATTTATATATTTTTTTATCTGTGTGCATTTAAATGGAGGGAAGATATTATATCTTGTCATTTAGTAGTGTGATATCATTACATCACAATCAGGCAAACACATATAAAGATACTAAATGACACAGAAATTAAGAACCATAGTTTCATATTTCAATTGTGCTAATCGAAATTTATTTGTTTGTCAATATGTAAAGAAAACATCTATCGAATGTATTGCAAATATGTCACGGAAAACAAAAGTATAGTTGATGATGAAGTATGTGACACTCGAATTAAACGAATTGGAAAGCTTCGTCAAATATAAAGTTGTAGAGCATTACGATCTGAAATTTAAAGAAAGTTGTAACAAAAACGGCTAAAAATAGATTCTTCCACTGCATCTCGTTTGATACGATATTTATCCTCTCGAAACATTTAGATTTTCATATTTCAAACACGAGGCTCGCCGAGAGTGAGTGTTGATAAGTATCGTATGACACGAGATTTGGTGGTTGAATCTGTTTCTCTAATTTTAAAGAATATGCAGACAATTTCAATATTTTTTTCAAATGAGCTGCAAAAAGATGTGTTCTTTCTATGTGACGTCATCAGACATGGTCGCCTTTTTTCGTGCCGTCATTATAGTAAATTCAGAGGATAGCAAAAAAAAATTCGACGTAATAATCGAATGTTGACGAATGAAGAACTGAGATCAAACTATCCACACGTTGATTACATAAAAATAATCAACATTTCAGGAAAGGGATAAATCGTGTAAGAATTAGAGAAGGAACTATGTATGTTTTGCTCCTTTTTATATATTCATCCAACTAACAAGTGTGTTGTTATATATGAAATAACCTACATGCTGCTGTAATATTTCCTTGTGGATATTCCTCCAATTCTGTATAAAGGCCTTTTCTTCCATCGAACATCAGAATAAATGTTCCTCTGTGTTGAATGAATAACTGATGTGTCATGTCAAACGATTTTTGTCCGCCAAAATCTACCAAATCGGATGGGGCTATATCTATCTTGAAAGATTGCTTCTTTATCTTATCCAGTAGATTGTCTTGAATAGAGCGGGCAGTGTATGACGATCGTTTCTGAAAAAGTTTTCCAAAAAAAGCCTTGAAACCAGATACAGGTGGGTTTCTTGCATGACTGACACTAGGAATCTGTCTAGGTATAGACGTTTCTTCTGTAGGTTTTGATGCGGTAGAAATCTGTTGATCTGCCACCGAATTGATTGATTCATTGCCTTGTTTGACAATAGACGTTTGCTGCACATCTTTAACACCATCTTCATTGTCATTGTCGAGTTGGTTCCAATAGTCCGTAAACGACTGTTCATGTTGTTGATCTTGTAAATCGGGATCTCCGAGTAGTAATTTCGTTAAAATATCACCACTGCCTGAATAAATGAATAAAAAAGACAAGTGTTATTTATTGTTAACTATTAAATATATCGATCATTCAAATGGCGTATCACACAATTTTACTTTAACAAAAATGTTATTCTACAGATAGATGTTATGTTTGAAATAGATTTCTATGTTTGGAAAGTGCTAGTAATAAGACGTCTGGCAAAAGTCAACTACACAAAATATTAATTGTATATTATAACTGATCACGTTTTAACTATAAATTTCTTTGCTTGACTGGATATGTATACCAATCTGCCATAGTAGTTTATTTTACAAAAGTTTAAACTTTTCAAAATCCGTTTTCTAGGATAACATGTCATATACATATTGGTGAATGAATATAGTAGGACTGCGATGGTAACTATCCAACTCAAAAACAAGCTGAATACAAGTTGATCTCTACTGCTCATGGGATTTTGTGACTTATACAAACGATTGTTGGATACATTTGTTTTCTAAACAGAAGGTAAATATACATTCGTGTAATCAATAGACTTAAATACATTCGTCAAAGGACAAAAGGGAGAGCTTTTCTTATATTGAACATATATTATTATCGTTTTTAGAAAATATATGTACACGATATCATGTAATCTAAAATACCTTTGTTTAATGGAACCATCTTTTTACGTTGTAAGTCGATGCCATTTCTACCAAAATGAATAATTAAACCATCAGTTGAAATCCACTTCTTAGGAACTGTCTCACCAATTAGAATACTTGCTAATGATGATTTTCCAGTGTTGCATTGCCCAGCAAGATACACCCTATTTTCATATGAAGCAAATGTCCCTAGGGCTACAAGATCTTTAAAATCATTTCTGTTTAAATGGCTGAGTTTGGTCAAAATAGATTCTGATTCCTAAAAGATTGTACACATGATGTAATTCAATCATTTTTTTTAAAATCGAAATAGGTACTTTTGAAACTGTTATGAATTTCCTAATTAAAAATAGAAAACTACCATAAGGACAATACATTTGTTTACATCTGATGAAAACATTTGGCATGTCTTAACATATATACGGCACAAAGGACATCAAACATCACTAAACCATTCCTGTACCAAGTTAAGAGTATGACTGAAGTTTCCCATTCGTTTGATGTGTTTGATTTTAACATTTGGTCAGGCGCTTTCCGTTGTGTATATACAACGGATTTTAGGATAATATGTTTCATACAGTTATTGCAACCTGAGGCGTTACTGTTTGACGTAAATTGGACTGATCGATCAATGATCGGTGACGGATGTTTGATGAATCGATGGCTGATCGGTGATTGGTGACCAATATAATCCGTCAGATAAGTCAAATAAGCTATGTGAGAGTTACCGTGACAACGGTCAGCAATCGATCAGTACAATAATGTTATGCACGGATCAAACGAATATGTATATATTAAAAATTCTCATGTAAACTGAACCAAACAGTGTTTCCATTCGATGCACGCGGACCTCCACTCGTAAAATTTTAATATACGTAGTTACAATAACAAAAAAAAAGTAATATAAATTACTTATTATACATCATATGTATTACTTCATATTTTTTATTTTATTTTATATAAATAAATTACCACATAAGTACAGAATAACGAAATGCTCAGAATGTTTATGCACCACTTATAAGCGATGAAATGTTATTATTTAATTTATAACTCTATTTAGCAATTTCATGTCACTAGATGATAAAAATAAAAATAATAAAAAGATGAGTAGGGCTCTGTTTATGTGGATAAACTATTGTTTTGAATTATCTTACTTTCTTATTTTGATAAAAAGTAATACAATTTTATTGATAATTATGTATTGTAAAGGCCTTAACATAAGTCTTTTCCTAGAATTTAGATATATACAGAATTAAAAAAAAACTTTTGTTTTTGTGGAATAAGAATGCAGTTATGTCTTTAATTGAATACAAATTACAAACCGCTGTATGATTTCAGTAATTTTTGTACATAAGGTTTTTCATAAAATATGCTGACCTTTATGGAAAAGATACTACATTTCTGTACGCAAATATTTCTTATCATATTTGAAATGATTCAGCAACAACTGCAATCAGTCGTTTAAAAGGATAAATATACATCACCTTTTGTTTTTGTTGAACAAGAATGCAACCATTTTTTCATTATAATGGAAATTATTTACCGCCATTGGATTTTTGTATTTTTTATAGTTAAGAATGGGTAGTTTTCTTATCAAATTAAAAGATTATCAGAGAAATTTACTAAAAAGTTGTTTGTATTGGTTGAAATTGATGTAATATTTTTTCGTTTGCTAAAAAAAGATGCTATTTTATTTATAATTAGTTATTTTAAAGGCCTCAAGATAAGTGTGTTTTTTTTTAGAATTTAGATAAAATCAGTATTAAAATACTTAAACTTTTGTTTTTTGTGGAATAAGAATGCAGTTATTGCCTTTTATGAATTCAAATTATCAACCGCCGTAGGATTTCAGTACATTTTGTATTTCACGATTGGTTGTTTATGATAAAATATGCAAGATTTAAGGGAAAATATACTTAATTTCTGTACGCATTGCCTAAAATGCAAATATTTCTTCTCATATCCCATCAGTCGTTAAAATTACTTTTGATAAGTAGTGTTGTATAAAAAATGAATATTTGAAGGATAACATTTTGTTTTGTTGAACAAGAATGCAATGAACTCTTCATTTAAATTGAAATTATTGAATGCCGTTGGATTATTGTACTATTTATAGTTTAGGATTGGTTGTTTTTCATAGAATGAAAAGATTATGAGAGAAAATATATCAAAATGGTGTTCGCCTTGCTTAAGATTGCTTAAATTGTACTTCTTTTAATAAAAAAATATGGTTTTTTTTTATTTGTGATTAGTTATCTTTGTAAGGGCCTCACGACAAGTGTGCTTTTTTTTTTTTTTACATCTTACGTAACTGGAATGTCCCAAATAGATATGTGAACACTTTTTAGAGCTTATATAAAAAAATTATTCTTCTGCTTGCATTCAAATAGAAAAATCTTTATTGAGTTGATAAACTGTGACATGCACCTGTACAAATTGTATATATAAACTGAAAATTGGGATCAATACATTCCTTAATTTATAATAATTTCTATCATTTTGTAACAGCAAATTTTAATAACACAAAAAATCAGTATTTTCATGCCAGTACCGAAGTACTGGCTACTAGGCTGGTGATACCCTCGGGCACTAAAAGTCCACCAGCAGAGGCATCGACCCAGTGGTAGTTATAAAATTAACGGTACCATTGTTCCTGCACCAGATGCGCATTTCGACAATACATGTCTCTTCAATGATGTTCGTGGCCAAATATTTGAAATCCAAAGCTTATATAAAATATGAAGAGCTATAATCCAAAAGGTCCAAAAAGTATAGCCAAATCCGTGAAAGGAATCAGAGCTTTGCATGAGGGAGATACATTCCTTAATTTATAATAATTTCTATCATTTTGTAACAGCAAATTTAAATAACACAAGAAATCCGTTTTTTCATGCCAAGACCGAAGTATTGACTAATGGGCTGGTGATACCCTCGGGGACTAAAAGTCCACCAGCAAAGGCATCGACCCAGTGGTAGTAATAAAATTAACGGTACCATTGTTCCTGCACCAGATGCGCATTTCGACAATACATGTCTCTTCAATGATGTTCGTGGCCAAAATATTTGAAATCGAAAGCTTATATAAAAGATGAAGAGCTATAATCCAAAAGGTCCAAAAAGTATAGCCAAATCCGTGAAAGGAATCAGAGCTTTGCATGAGGGAGATACATTCCTTAATGTATAATAATTTTTATCATTTTGTAACAGCAAATTTTAATAACACAAAAAATCCGTATTTTCATGCCAAAACCGAAGTACTGACGAATGGGCTGGTGATACCCTCGGGGACTAAAAGTCCACCAGCAGAGGCATCGACCCAGTAGTAGTAATACAATTAACGGTACCTTTTGTCCTGCACCAGAAGCGCATTTCGACAATACAGGTCTCTTCAATGATGGTCGTGGCCAAAACATTTGAAATCCAAAGCTTATATAAAAGATGAAGAGCTATAATCCAAAAGGTCCAAAAAGTATAGCCAAATCCGTGAAAGGAATCAGAGCTTTGCATGAGGGAGATACATTCCTTAATTTATAATAATTTCTATAATTTTGTAACAGCAGTTTTAATAACACAAAAAATCCGTATTTTCATGCCAGTACCGAAGTACTGGCTAATGGGCTGGCGATACCCTCGGGGACAAATAGTCCACCAGCAGAGGCATCGACCCAGTGGTAGTAATAAAATTAACGGTACCAATTTTCTTGCACTAGATGCGCATTTCGACAATACATGTCTTTTCAGTGATGCTCATGACCAAAATATTTAAAATCCAAAGCTTATATAAAAGATGAAGAGCTATAATCCAAAAGGTCCATTGAATTGTCAGTTTATTTACGACACATGAGTTTGTATAAATTATTTAGCATTTTTTTAAGAAGTTCAATAAAAGTTTACATGGTTGTCATATCTGGGAGGAGGTGAAAGCAGGTGTTCATAAAGTATGTTGTAAAAATACGGTTTTCCTTAAGCATTATAGAGTTCAAAACAAATGAATCAATGAGATTGATATCTGAAGTTGTTATATAGCTTTGATATTTTAGATCAGGAATAGATGAGGATAACAGGGAGATAGAAGTCTTATTGAAGGATATAATGTCTTTTTAAAAGATAATAGCAGCAGAAAAAAAGATTAGCAGAAAATATAAACGGTTAAAAATCGTGACAAAGACATCAGAAAACGAGCCATGGAAAATATGTTCCCTAAACAAGTAAATAATTCTCATGTGATCAATTTATCTTTAAATGAGGATTGCTTAAGAATGGGTCAAGTAAAAAATATGCATAGAATATAGTATAATACTAAACATTTTATACATATCTTCTAAAGATATTTTCTGAAGTGCAGTTGACTGTTGCAAGCTGTCTCAGTTTTAGATTATTATATGCAAAATACAGAAATGTAAAAAGGTGTAAATGTATATGATAATTATCTTAAAAAAAATAGAACTAGAAAACTTGAAATATATTAACAATTAGGGATTACAATGCATGAAGAGAATAAATTATAAAGGCAATAGACATATAAAAAGACGTCACTGAAAACAAAATAATTTAAATATCGGAGCTAGGACATAAACATGAATTGCATATCATAGAGGCTTCAAATATTTTGGTCCTCAATAGCGTTTTGGTCCAGTAATTTTTCAAGCATAACTGGTCCTGTCAGTATGTTAGCAGTCTTTTATTTCATGGATATTATAAACGTTGTCACCTTCACTGGTAACCTTGCACAGCAAAATATGTCATTTTACTGGACCAACCTATTTCCAACTGGCCAGTTAAGGGGATAGTTTGGATTCCGCTAACATGTTTAACCCCGCCACACTACCCGGCCACGTCCACTTGTATTTTTACTACTGTCCCGGTTCGGGGAGGGTTTGGATCTCGGTAACATGTTTACCCTCCCCCCAACATTATTTATGTATGTGTCTGTCCCAAGTCAGGAGCCTGTAATTCAGTGATTGTCGTATGTTTATGTGTTGCATATTTGTTTTGTGTTCATTTTTTGTACATAAATAAGGCCGTTAGAATTGTTTTACATTGTGATTTCGGAGCCCTCTATAGCTAACTTTGCAGCATTGGCTTTGCTCTAGGCCGTTCAGTGACCAATAATGGTTAATTTCTGTTTCACTTTGGTCTCTTGTTGAGAGTTGTCTCATTGGCAATCATACCACATCATCGTCTTTTATATTTTTTCACTTTTATGACAATTGATTTTTTCAACTTACAAGTTTTGTCATCCTTAGATTTAAATTATCCTTTGAAAACGAGGGTATATTTGGTAGGGACATAAATTTATCCATATAACGATTCACCTACGTATATGGTCCGCTGAAATATTTTCATTTACAAGGGTTCTTAACGTGTATACAGCGTAACCATTTCTCCATACGAAGCATCAGATTTGAATTTTCTTTACTAACAGGACTTGGCACTTCAAAACAAACTACCCACTTTGGCAAATGTTTTATTGCGAATCAGAAACTTCAAAACTGAATGAAAACAAATCAGTAAACATACGATCCGACAACATTAATTGAGTAGTGTTATATAATTTTTAAGGTTGTTTCAAATCATCAAATTCCGAAATAGATGTATGTTTGAGCATTGCGATAGTCGTCAGTGCACTAAAATAATTCCATGTGTAAGTACGTTTCATAAAAAAAAATATTGTATCGTAAGATTTGAAACACTTGCAGAAACATTTAAATGTATCTCATTGATGTTATCAAAATCATTTTAAAATTGGTACATTTTATGCGTTTCTATTTGTTATCATTTTTCCATGCCATCGAATTATAATCTTGTAAAGCATTCTAAGTTGAACGTTCGGTATTACAAAACATACAAATACCGTTTCTGTTACATTCGTTCGTCGCGATATGCTCGTCTGTTAATATCCTGGTTATCTCTAATATAACACAAGGTGCGTTACTTATTTTTGTCACTCGCTCGCAAAGTTTTGTTATATTTGGATTTCTTGGTCCAAAAAACCTGAAGTCGAAAATCTGAAATGATTTATCTTCAAATTGGTGTATAACACGTCTACATTTGTAGTTGGGATTATTCTTAGCAGGTCTCATCACGTATGTCAACTGTATAAAATTCTAAACGAAAATGAGGAATGTGTCAAAAAGACAACAACTCGACCATTTTTTCGACAAAAACAGCAGAAAACAACCGAAGGCCACTAATGGGTCTTCAATACAGTGAGAACAATTCCGAATCCAAAGCATGAATGAACTTGTATTAAAAATCATATGCATCATAATTCTCAGACATAGTCCCTCCTGTGAGTGGTTTAATATCATACCGTCATAAAAGATTTGAGAAGAACAAAACACTGCGAAAATGCCAACACTTGGTTTTAGAATTGTTTTTTTTTCAATTTCCGATGCAAAAACTTAGGAGTGAATCAATATTAAAAAAATGTGCCTACATTATTGACCAGAAAGCAATATCGTAACTATATCCCATCTTAATAAGTCTGTTTACCCCAAGCTATTGAAAATATCAATGTTGCAGTAATTGATTTACCATAAGAAGTATTTTACAAAAACCTGTTAGTTATCGTCTGAAAAAAGAAAAAATCAAAATACTAAACTCAGAGGAACTCAAAACGGAAAGATCCTACTCAAATGGAAAAAAAATCAAGAGCTCAAACAAATGGCTAACAATTGTCATATTTCTAACTTAGTATAGTCTTCTTCTATGTAGAAAATAGTGAATTAAACCTGGTTTTACAGCTAACCAAAACTCTCACGTATATGACAGTCGCGTCAAATTCCATTTTATTGACAATGATGTGTGAATAAAAGAAACAGAATTATAAGTTAAATGTCAAAAATAGTGTTATAATATTAAGTGTGTATATGTACACCTCTAAAGGAGCCAAGAATTTCTAGAATTAAACCTTTTTCTTAACCGGATTTTTTTGTATATATGACCTTAAAAAAATAACTCGTGAAAAAAAAAATGATATAGTGGTGCACATTGTTTTTGCTACTGCTCTTTGAAAGTACTCAATTTTGATGATTTTCCTAATTTTCATCAATTTCTGCCCGTTTTTAAGGCTATTATAGTAAAAGAAATCATTGTTCTACAACTAAACTTTTTTTTGATAAAGTGGACCAATCTGAATAAATTTAACTTAAAAAACCTATAAGTAGGTGTTAATATAAGACAGTTTTATTATATTTTGTTTCTTTTTCAGGTCTAATTTACCATGCTGCCAATTTTGTAAATTTTGAAGTTTCACTGTTTTAAGAACAACATGCAAACTATGTCATCTTTTTTGTTATTAATGATTGAATAAATACAAATCTAAGCAATTACAAAAGAAAACAAGTGATATGGGATGCTCATGTCTTTTTTTGTAATTTTTTTTTGTACCCTCACTCATTTTGTCAAAGACTGACTTGATTGGGGATATATACCTTTTGTAAATACACAATTTTTTTCACAGAGTCAAGTTTGATTATATATGTTTTTTAAATTGATTGATATTTCTAACTTGTAACGAATGTTTTGGTAATAATTCCGAAACGAGATTTCATTGAGAGATTTCTGAAGAATACATCCTTAATTACTATTTAACAAACACATATGTAACAAAAAAGCATATATACATAGGCCATTGTTATTGAGGTAGTTACTTTGTAAACGGTTCGGTAAAACCTTCCTACAAGTGTTATATGTCTAATGATGTACGAGTTTCTATGTTTAGACTCAAGGGTCAATGTACAATAAACTATTGCATGGCCCCTTTTTGCAATCAGAATGAATAAATAAAAAAAGGGATTATTTCAAAAAGGTATTGTGTCTCATCTTACAAAAAATCAAAGTAACTTTTTTTTTCAGTGGGTAGCGCCCACTTTTTTTAAAAACTCAATAATTCTACACCACAAAAATCTTTGTTTTATGGATAGGTCGATATAATGTGAACCATTGACCGGATGGAACTTGCATTTTCGAACCTGCATAAAATATTTTTTTTAGCTCAGGATGTTCTTGTTTGAGTTACAAAACCTCAATGCTCGAGATTTGCTTAAGGTTTATATATTTTTACAGTTAACTGTCACTGCTTTTGTAATTATGCAATGCACGTTTCACATATAATATAATGGTTTGTAATTTGTGTCATTACTGCGAAAAGGAATTTATAAAATGTGATTAACAGAAAACACATCAAACGAAAACACATCAACCGATTACTTCAAAGAAACATGAACAAAACATATGAAATAAACTTATCATTGATATACCAGGACTAAATTTTGTATATACGCCAGACGCGCGTTTCGTCCACAAAAGACTCATTAGTGACGCTCGAATCCAAAAAAGTTTTTAAAAAAGCCAAATAAAAAAGCCAAATAAAAAACGGCTCGTGTACTTGAAATATTTTAACATACCTTTACTCCTGTTTTAAAATCTAGAAACCAAGAGACTTGGAGCTTGTCAAAAAGAAGTAAAATCACACAAATTTGCTGAACGTCGTGGAACATTAAAAACTGAAAGCCTCTTATAAAATGGCAAACTGAAAAGCCCAAGCACATCAAACAAATGAATTATAACTGCCTTAATAATATTTTTGTACAGGCATTTATCTTATGTAGAAAATGGTGGATCTTACCTGGTTTTATATCTTGCGAAACCTATTGCTTGTATGACAGTCGCTTTAGATTTAATTACAATAACACATAAGAAAATATTAGATGATATGAAGAAACTAAGGATAGAAAAAAATAATGATAACCCCATGTATCAAATTCAAAGAGAACAAAATCTCATTTAAGTTTAAAACTGTTACTAACGACATATTATTGTATATAGACCACCGCACTTCTGCGAACGGACCATTGCACTATGGCATATACATCGCACTATGGCGTATACATCGCACTTCAGCGTCACCATCGCACCCCCCGTCATGTATATAAGATACAATTTTGCATTAGTTGAAGTTGGTTAAATGTAGCATCGTAAATTTTATGCGAACAATTTTGATATGGTACTTAGATCTTCACCTTTGTTGAGGGTTCAGACCAAGAATGCGTCATTTTTTTTTGCTTGTGTATTTTGCCTTAATGCCATTTTGTATTTCTTTGTATATACAGTTATTGGTTTTCATAGTAATAAATATCATATTACTATGCGGACTTCTGTATTTATTTATTTTTAACGTTTACACCTCCTATAAAAATGAAAATAGAAACGGGGAATGTCTCTTTTGTTTTTCTCAAGTAAAAATTTAAAGAAAAATAAAGTCGAAGAGAAAATTCGTAATGGGTATTTCCCTATCAGAAGACAAAATCAAAGACTCAAACGCATGGAAAAAACTGGTATATTTCTGATTTGATACATGTTTGTCTGTAATCTTTTAAATCGTGGTTCTTTGGTATTGGACGAGGATGTAGACAGGGGGACACACTATCACCTTACCTTTTCATATTATGTACAGAGGTTTTGGCAAAAAAAGTTGGAGTTAATACGAAAAAACAGGGTAAAGAAATCTCTCAAGTCGAACACATAAACTATCTCAGTTTGAAGATGACACTTCACTGATTTTGAATGGAAGTGAAGAATCTATGACATAAGATTTATAAAAGCTAGATTGGTATGCAAAACTTTCTGGACTAAGGATAAATTTTACCAAAACTCTAGTAGTATGGATTGGAAGATAACATACAGAAGATAAATGTTATGACAGAACAGAATTCTATTTGGGTCAACGTCTTTCAGGCTGTTAGGGTTAAACTTTGATATTGATCTTGATAAGAATATTAAGCTTGATTTATACTGATAGGTCTCTTCAGATAAAAATTTTGATTAAAAGAAGAATAAAAGAAACTTTATACCACTGTCCCAGCTTAGTTGTGTGGGATATCACTAACTTGTTTAACCATGCTACATCATTTATGAATGTGCCTGTCCCAAGTCAGGAGCCTGTTATTCAGAGGGTGTCGTTTGTTTGTGCGTAACATATTTTTTTTTGTTCATTTTTTGTATGAATAAGTCTGTTAGTTTTCTCGTTTGAATTGTTTTACATTGTCATATCGGGGCCTTTTATAGCTGATTATGCGGTATGGGCTTTTTTCATTGTTAAAGGCCGTACGGTGATCTATAGTTTATAGTTGTTAATGTCTGTGTCATTTTGGTTTCTTGTAGACAGATGTCTCATTGGCAATCATACCACATTTTATATTTTATATCAACAATTGTTAGAAAAATATATGTGGTTAAAACTCTTATTCTTCTTACAACATTGTTTAGTTCTAACTGTAAATGGTAAAATGTCTTATTTTCAAATATAGATAAAGAGAGTTCAAATTAGGAAATAATTACACAACAAACACTATTTGAAATGTCAAAACAAATTTTGAATTGATGTATTCAAGGCATTGCAAAATTGGGTAGAAAAAGATATGATATCTACATGGGAATATTTTCTTGTTAGTCCATTATGAATGAAAAAGAATATCAATAGCAATAGCAAACATGTATTCCATAGAAGTAATAAAGGCATTGTTTTTGTAAATGATGTGATTAGTAATAGTGGAAAGTTTCTCTCCTATGGGAATTAAAGGCAAATTTGATATTTCTTGGAATGTAATGACGTACAATAGTATCATTTTAGCATTAAATCAGACAAAGAAGCTATATTCAAAGAGAGATAATGAGATCACATAACCGTTTATTCCCTCTTTAGTAAAAAACATTTTAAAAAGAAAAAAGGGAACTAATGATATATACTGGATGTTATTACCTGATGGGCAGATACAGGAGAATGATATTTTGGAACTTAATGAATTAGAATGGAGAGAAATTTTCAAACTTCCTTTTGCAGTTACTTATACATGTAACACAAAATTACAATTTTAACAGTTAAGAGTAAATCATAGATTATTAACTACAAACAATTTTTTTAGTAAAATTCATGTCATTTTAGTCAACTATATAATTTGTGTATGGAAGAAATATAAACTATAGAATTTAGTAGAAAAAATAGATATCTGGTTTTTATCAAATGGTATAAGAATCTCATTCACCAAAAGTTTTGTTTTTGTTTGGTGATGTCTCACATGTATACAAGGGTGAGATTTCAAAACTTATTTTTCTGTGTCTTAACCAATATATTTATTAATACAAGATATTTCAAAATATCTGTGTGTTTGTTAAAATAATTATTATAATTTGACCATACATTTATTTTGGTCTCTTTTTTTTAACATTCCTTTGTGTTATTTTTTAACTCTTTAAATGCAAATGAAAAATATGGTACTATATCATAGTAACTACAGCTAATATCATGTTTTATAAAATTAACTATTTTATACTTACACATATAAAGTTACTTGATACAATGTATATAGCTAATATTAACGAGGCCGGGATAAGGTACCAGTATTTGATGTTTTCAGTACTAACAAAAATACAGACTTCAATAAAAAATGAAAATAAAAAAAAAAAACGTGAATTATAAAGTGCCTTTTTTAGCTAGATAAATATCTCACGCAACCGACAGTCGCAACGAATTGCATTGTATTGTCAACAACGTGTGTGCAAAACAAACATACATAATAGGTATACATGTCAAAAATTTAGATACAGCAGTCAACATTGTTTAATATTAATCTCTTTATAAAACAACAATGTCGACAAAGAAAAACAAAAGGAAATATAGACAAAGCTCATGAGCAAAAAGATAAAGATAAGAAATGATCAAAGCACAATAACATTATGGCGGTATGAATAAATACAGAGCCACGCTTAACAGTAAAGGTAATAGCCTATTTAGGTGTAATACCACCATTGATTTTCCCCTATTAGTCTTTGTTAAATTTGCACTTTTCAAAAAAATGTGCAGAATTTATCTTTGTTTCAAATAAAGAAATACTTGACATAAGTAAAGTTTTATCCTGTCCAGTTCTATAGAAAAATTTTCACATAACAGTTCATTGCATATAAGAAAATAACCATCATTGGAAGTTAACCAATCAAATTTCTCCCCTTATTCTATGTGTGCACAAGGTTTAGTCACCATGTAACCTCAAGATTGCCAAATTTTCTATAGAAATCACAAATAAAAAATAATGGTGTTTAGAAATACCCAAGGCATATGTTTATGACACAGAAATAGTTTTACTGCAATAAAAGGTCGGATTAATTGCCTACAACGTTCAAATTCAAGGGAATATTTTTTTCGTATGCAACCGGATGTGATATACCATGATTTGGTGGTATTACACCTAACAATAGGTGTAATACCACCATTGATTTTCCCCTATTAGTCTTTGTTAAATTTGTACTTTTCAAAAAATTGTGCAGAATTTATCTTTGTTTCAAATAAAGAAATACTTGACATAAGTAAAGTTTTATCCTGTCCAGTTCTATAGAAAAATTTTCACATAACATTTCATTGCATATAAGAAAATAACCATCATTGGAAGTTAACCAATCAAATTTCTCCCCTTATTCTATGTGTGCACAAGGTTTAGTCACCATGTAACCTCAAGATTACCAAATTTTCTATAGAAATCACAAATAAAAAAATAATGGTGTTTAGAAATACCCAAGACATATGTTAATGACACAGAAATAGTTTTACTGCAATAAAAGGAAGGATTAATTACCTACAACGGTCAAATTCAAGGGAATATTTTTTTAAGACCTACTTTCGTATGCAACCGGATGTGATATACCATGATTTGGTTGTATTACACCTATAAACTGAAGGTAATCACTATACCTATTTTTTATTCCGATTTTTTTTTATCGTTTAGGTGATGCTGCATTCATGTATTTCCGCCTTTTTCTCTGATATTGCTAGTAATATAGGTCAATATCTTGTCATACATATTATTGTGTGGGTAAAAGCAAAAAAACAATCCCATAAAGCAAAGATTATGTCAGAGACCGATACACTTCTTGTCAGTATATTTATTTGGAAATGAAAAGGAAGTGTTATCCCTCATACACACATATTATTACCTGATGTGATGGACTTCTAATGTACTGACAAGGTTGATGTCCGTATAACACAGATCCTTTCGCAACTGTCATTGATGCATCTCTAGGTACAAATATATGTTTACCTTGGAATTTTTGTTTTACAGCATCTTGAACTAAACTGCATTCTGAAAACCCACCTACCATGATGATATGCGTTACATTATGTGAATTTTTATATCCTATAAATATCTTTTCAATAAAGGATATAACATTGTCTATGGTTGATTTGAACATGTTTCTGAAAGTTTCGGCGTTAATACGCATTTTATCACCTGATAACTTGATATCATTGGCATAATTGGAAACCTTTACTAACGACTCAAAATCCAATTTATGGAGTTTTCCGCAAAACATATCGAGAGACACTTTTGGAATGGTCAATTTTACGCTCCAGATCTTTTCACTGCTCATTAGTCTTTTGCAAACTTCAAATTCTCTTTCAATGTCTAAATAGGCATTTGGATCGTTTTCTCCCAAACATTTCATCGTTGACTCTCCTATAATTTCATCTAGAACTTCGAAAAAAATATTATTTACTAATCTGCCTCCGCAATCAGTACCTGTTGTGTGAAATCTTTGTATTAGCTGGTAATTATCATACTTGAAAACTGTTATGTCCGCAGCAATGCCTAAAATGAAGTAAAAATTCAAACTAATTAAGTAAAGAATGTATACAAATAATCACATAAGACATCGATATCGGAATTTAATCAGTTAAGATAACAGGTACAAGAATAAGAATATTGTGTTTGAACTATTTACCGATATATACTTTATTATATATCGTATGTGGTTAAGGTATATTGTGTTACTAAATAAAACGATTTCTTCATGTCGCTTTGAGAGACAATTGTTAATGCGATAAGTATAAATATAGGAAATGTGGTATGTTTGTCAATGAGACAACTATTCACCAAATTTCCAAAGGAGATATTTTTAAAGTAGAAACTTCTAACAAAAGCACAAAACGGAAGTGGCAGACTATTTGTACATACCTGAAAAAAAAATGACACAAACTACAGACCTAGATTTAACAGCTATTTCAAGGCAAATAACAACTGATAAAAAGACCTACCCATCAATGAGTACACATTCAATTGATATTCTGTTAAAACGTCATTACCAGTCAGGAGGAACATGACTTCGTCCAATGCCAAAATATAGGTATCGATAGATTGTAGTCTCGTGAAGTGCATATGTGTATAAATCAAAACTTTTTAATATGATTTGAAAGTTATTGATAAAAAATCAATAGTTATACCGATAAAATATAGAGTTGATTTCGTAACCTTCCAAAATAGATTTATTAAAATACAAATACAATGAAAGTCCCAACTATGTATTGGCTTCCGAAGCTACACAAAACCCCTTACAAATATAGATTTATTTCGTCTTCAAGCCATTGTTCAACTACTAAATTGTCTATTCGTCTTACCAGCACACTTGGTACAATTAAAAACCTTATAATAAATTGTTCAAGTAAGGCCTTCGAAAATAGTGGAATAAATTACTTTTGGAGTGTCAAGAACTCGTTGGAAGTACTTGATAAATTGCATGCTTATATTGGTGATTTTGAATCTGTTCAAAGTTTAGATTTTTCTACCCTGTATACCACATTGCCTCACATTCTCATTAAGAAAAAAATCACACACCTAATTAAATGGGCATTCAAAAAATCAGAATGTGAATATATATGTTCAAACTCTTTCAGGTCATTTTTTAGTAGCAATAAACAAAAACACTATGTTAATTGGACATGCTTTGATACTATATATGCCCTTGAATTTTTACTAGATAACATTTTTGTTCGCTTTAGGGATTCCGTATATCGTCAGATTATCGGAATTCCAATGGTAACTAACTGTGCACCACTTTTTGCGGACCTCTTTTTGTATTGTTATGAGTTACAATTTATGACAAAAATAAGCAAAGACCCATCAAAACAACATCTGATAAAAAAATTTAATAATACTTTTAGATATTTGGATGATATTTTGGCTCTCAATAATTACGACTTCAGTATGTATATTAATGAAATTTATCCTGCTGAACTTACTTTAAATAAAGCTAATACTAACAATTGACCACTGCCCTTTCCTCGATCTTGATATCTATATCACTAACTATCGTTAATTATCCGTTTTTAGATGGTGACGTTCCCTTGTCACCATCTTACGGTGTTTATATATCTCAACTTTTACGATTCGCTCGTGTATGTAACAATGTTTTAGATTTTAACGAGAGAAATTTATGTATTACTGAAAAATTATTACACCAGGGTTTTCGATATCACAAACTAGTCAAAACATTTACTAAATTTTATCATCGGTATAAAGACATCATTCGTAAATATAGCTCAACATGCAGACTTCTTATACGTTCAGGTATTTCACATCCAATGTTTTATGGAAATATTCTTTATAAAGCACAAAGGTGTCAGTATTCACCTCAGAAACTTACAAAACCTTTGAATAGACTTATTAAGAAGGGATATAATGACGATACTGTTGTCAAGTCATTAAAGATTGCATATTTTGGCGTTAATATTGAGTCACTGATAAGGTTTTTGCGTCGGAACTAAACACATTTATTCTAAAAACAGTTGTTGGCATGACACGGGTTATGTTCTTCTCATATATTTTATGATGGTATGATACTAAACCCCTAACGAGAAGGATTGTGCCTGATGTTCATATGATGAAATCATAATCTTTCAGTCAGTTTAATTGAAGTCTGGAGCTGGCATGTCAGTTAACTGCTAGTAGTCTGTTGTTATTTATGTATTATTGTCATTTTGTTTATTTTCTTTGGTTACATCTTTTGACATCAGACTCGGACTTATCTTGAACTGAATTTTAATGTGCGTATTGTTATGCGTTTACTTTTCTACATTGGTTAGAGGTATAGGGGGAGGGTTGAGATCTCACAAACAGGTTTAACCCCGCCGCATTTTTGCGCCTGTCCCAAGTCAGGAGCCTCTGGCCTTTGTTATTCTTGTATTATTTTAATTTTAGTTTCTTGCGAACAATTTGGAAATTAGTATGGCGTTCATTATCACTGAACTAGTATATATTTGTTTAGGGGCCAGCTGAAGGACGCCTCCGGGTGCGGGAATCTCTCGCTACATTGAAGACCTGTTGGTGACCTTCTGCTGTTGTGTTTTTATTTGGTCGGGTTGTTGTCTCTTTGACACATTCCCCATTTCCATTCTCAATTTTATTTACATAGGTTAACTTTATCAATGGTGAGTGTTTTTGTATCGTATCTAACATTTCGGGATCGATAAACCAAATCACCGTACAAATAAGTATGTGATATTCCTCTTGAAACATGTTTTTGTACAATGAAGGTCAAACTTGCAAACAATCCGTTTTATCTATGGAAGACTTTAGTAAATGTTTTATGTAATTCGTGTGAAACAAATCACTGACTTTATGATTTTCAGTAATACATAGATAATGCTCATTGAAATCAAAAAGTCACAACAGGTATAGACATAGCGAACCATTGAGGATATGTAAAAACCGTAAGACAGGAACATCATCCACCAAGATATGTTTTACCTGTAAACATACTTATCGTAATTATAAAAATTTAATGCTTGTATAAGATTTTGATTGAAATACTTTAATTAGAATTAAACTTGGTACAAGCCAGCATCAGAGCAAAAACAAGTAGCTTTATGTTGGGTATTTAGTTCTCGTCGATTTAAACTGGTGTGATTATGATTACTTCTCCTCCTTATTTGCATTTACAATTTGAGATTGGAAAAGTAATTTTTGTGTCTAATGTGTGGTAGTTTAATCATAACTTATATCTATATGATATTTTGATCTTGATTGTTGATTGTAAATAGTCTCTGGTCAATTTGTTATATAATTAATTCAAATATTATATATGTTTTGTTTCGGAGAGGATTTGAAATGTGCAATGCAAGAAATTTGTTCATATAAAGTTCGACGATTTGGGATTTCGGAGTTCGGCGATAATGTTATAACATCAACATTTTAATATTCATAACATATAACCAACGAATGTTTGATATTAACTACATTTTAATCCAAATGCATATTTACAATATATACAATCATGGCGTATTTCAATTTCACATGTTAACTTATCGCGTCATAAAGACGATAGGTTTACGTCTGAACATTAACCATAAAATATCATGCTAATTTAACCTGATTCCCAGAGATGATCAACACAAAAGTCATTAAGGGCATACGATACAGTTTTGATCCTGTATTTACAAGTTCATGAAAATTTGCATGTAGGCTATTTTTTACCTGATAAAATCAAATATGTTATAAAAACTATACCTTTATGTGCTACTTTCTGAGTAAAATGAGGTCGAAATTTTGTATATTTGCTCGAAATTCAGATTTGTGGCCGTAATTTCTTTTTCGAAAGAAAGACATAACTTTTTTGTTATAAAAGATAAACACAAATTGTTTTTGTTAAATAATCGGTAATTTCTGTATTTTATAAATATCATAAAAAATATGCAATTTTTTATTCAGAAATAACTCATATTTATCAAATGTTCATGAATTGAGGAAAAAACGTCATTTTTTACTGCATGTTTATCAAAATTAAAAAAAATCCTCTATTTACAGTTTTATGAAATTTGGGTCACATAATCTCCCGGCAAAATGAAACAAAATGCCGTTTTGAAAAATAGGGGTCCATGAACTCGTTTTCAAATGAAATCAGTTTGAATGATAAAAATCAGTCGAAAAATGCATCTTTTCCCGATATGTCACCGTTTGACGTCGCGAAAATAACAAATTACGTTAGCAACGTCATTACCTTCCCTGTAACTGTATCGTATGCCCTTAAATGGCCACAGCTGCATTTGCAGACGACTATTATTTAAACTCTAAATGAATAGACTGACCCAGTAAAGGTGTCATACAATTTAGTAATCCCGTTAAGATTAACAATTAATCCCCCTTTCTACTGAAATAAATTCTTTGGAAAATACTATTATCTTTAACTAATCTCAGCAGACGAAAATGTGGCTTTATTTCAACATATTTATATTGAAAATTAACGATGAAAATAAAACTCTCTCCTCTATTAAAAATCCTAACTAAACTGGATTGATGTGGTGCTTTCTCGTACACGTTATTCTTGTGGCTTTTGTTTTAGTGCAACTATCCTAATAAAAGATAAGATTGAATGAATGGTTTACGTACGCTATGTCAGAAACAGTGTGTAACGTGTTAACACATACATGATATGAATATGGCATATATTTCACAATGTACTTGCCAGACACGCTGAGTAAGGAAAATACATACGGAAGAGATGTATTTGTTTTTTTTATTCCACTTTTTTTGTGTCAAGACCTATTGGTTTTCTGCTGATTATTAGGTCTTTCAACTTTTTTGTGCAAAGACCTATTGGTTATCTTCTGATTATTATTATTATTTCTTTCTGCTTTTCTGTGGAAGACCTATCGGTTGTCGTCGGTGTGGAAAGACCTATTGATTTCTTCTGATTATAAGATCTTTCCACTTTTCTGTTGAAAGACCTATTGTATGTGTTCTGATTATTATTATTATTATTATTTTTTTTTTAAGTAACATTTACTTAACCGGAGGTAGCACACTATCTTCTTTAGTTCACTTTAAAGCATATCAAAACAATTTATTTATCGCATCAGTCTGACGAAAAAAACTTCTTTTCAAAATGTCCTTCAAAATGTCCTTGATGTGGAAAGACCTTCAATTTTTCTCGAGATAATTGGTTTTTAATTAATATTTTTTTCCGCCTAATTTTGTACTTGCGATAAATATGTGTATCGCAATTATGTCGCTTACAAGTTTCTCATATGGTATCGTATAGTTTATGCACTTTTAAATTTCACCTTGCTAAGCATAAACATTTCTTTTGTAAGAGTTTATCTCTATTAATTGTTTATCATATGTGTGTATCTCCTTCGCAACAAAAAAAGATATAGACAACATTTCTTTTACAAATTGTACATCCTCCGGATTTTTTGGCTTATTTCAATCGAAGCGATTCGTTGAAATTTTATATGAGTTATCAACCTTTCACAAATAGATATGTCGGTATGTGTTATAACTTATAAACCGTTAATCGTTTAACACTGGAATGTTTTTACATGGGGCCCCTAGGTCCTAGTTTGGAAAATGAGGTCAAGTTCAAAGGTCCAGGTCAAGTTCTCAATGTTGACTTTTCATTGTTTTTGGCATTTTTCTCCAACACCTTTAAAGATATAAATGAAAGAACAAGTGCAAAATGAGTGCTTAATTGTAAAGAAGATATGTTACGTTTGGTCTAAAACAAATTAATGGTATCTTAAAGAAGTTAGTGCCCCTGACATGTCTAATTTTAAGGGTAATTGATTATTACTTCAACTTAGTTCATTATAAAGCCATATGTCCTTTGATAAAATGTAAGATGACATATGATCTTGAAAAATGACAACCGGAAGTGATCTTGAGAAAAACCGGAAGTTGCCTTTTTGCGAATTTTTCATGAAAAAGTACTCAAAAGCCATATATTTTGAAATCTAGATATGTTCCGGACCATATAAGTATCATGACCATACGCGTATGGTCATCACCGTCTGGATATATACTCATATGGTCCGACCGTACGCGTATGGCTCGCCCGTACGCGTATGCTCTGGGTAATTAATAAGTTTACAGTTAATACTTAACTCTGCATAAGGTATGACCCTTCTACAGTTAGCACGTCATTAAAAAGACGATACCAAAGGACATTTTTTTAATATTATAATGATAAAACGATTAACTAAATAAAAATAAGCAGTTTTACGCATTTGATTTTACACATTTTATAATTATCGATTTGTTATTACGCTTCAAAAATGGAATCATATAGAGCTTGGATGATATTTTCCAAATTTTCTTAAAAGAACCGTTATGAAATTATCAAGATCTCATCATCACTGCACGAAGCTGCTACGAAGTTTAACTTTTTACAAGAATTCAAAAAGTACGAAGGATCGTGCACAACCAAGACGAGCTAAAACAGAAAAAAATATGGTACGGCGACTAGTACCATGTCACCCTTAGCATCAATACAAGAATAGCGATGAAGTAGCGATGACACCCAAATATGGCATCACTATTTAATGTTTATGAAGCCTTTAAATTATAAAGTTTATTGTATCATTGAAACGATTCTAATGCATATTTGGAAAAAAAACCTATGTGGTCCAAATACTCATTTGGTCCGGCACGACAATGACCAAACGAGTATATACTTATATGGTCCGGCCATACGCTAATAGTCAGACCAAACGCGTTTGGTCGGACCATATGACTATACGCATATGGTCGTATGGTCGGACCATATGACTATACGCATATGGTCATGAACATACGCGTATGGCATGTATGTTTCAAATATTTATATGGTCCGGAACAGATACATTAACGTATCACTAAAGACAAGAAGAGACTTCAGATAAACCGTAAGTTTCAAATTATATCTAGGTTTACAGGCAAAAGTATATAAAAACAATATATTTTTGGAATCAGTGTGAAAGAAGCTACTATTTGAGACTAAAAGTGACATTTACTTCACCGGAAGTAGCTAATAAACTTTCTTATTTCATTCAAAAGAAAATAACAACCACTAATTTATCTTATCAGTATAAAGATACTTATGATTGGATGCCAATTTTAACTTTTAGTAAACAGGAACTAGATTCTTTTCAAAAAATGTTTGTACATATTTAATGTAAAAGTCTATTGAACAAAATATTTTTGGAATCGGTATCAAGTAAACTATTAATAAAACCGGAAGTGACATATTTCAAACCGGAGGAAACAATTTATATCCCTTATTTCGACAGAAAATGTATAGAAGCCATATATTTTTGAATCAGTGTACAATAAGCTATTATTTGACGCTGGATATGACATTTCAAACTGAATTTTTATAGTTCCATATTAAAATTTATCTGAATGGGTGCAAATAATTATTATTATTTTTTTATTTTTTTTGTTCTTGCGATAAATATCTGTTATGCAATATGTAGTTTAGATCTTTGGAATAAGATATCAAACAGTTTATGCTCCTCTGAAATTTACCATGCGTAACTAGAAACATTTCTTTGTAGAATTTTCTCCCAGATCACTGGTTTCTTTGTGATTGAACCTCCTCAAATTTATTTTATAAAATTGCTCATTATATATACTTTGTATGATTTGTTCTATTTTGCCCTAAGCGACATGAACACTACATGTGAGAGTTATTCCCCCTTATGCATTTGACATAAGTGATATTAATTTCTATATTGTAAAACATAAGTGATTGCGACTTAGGATCTTTTGATTTGAGGTCCTTTGTAAAAAAATATGAAAAAAGGTCAAGGTCAAAGGTCAAGGTCATATTTTAAGCAGTTAAATGCTGACATGAATTATCATTGATATGGTTACATGTATATTTATAAATTTACTGTTCACAAAATTTAGAATTTTTGAAAAAACTAAGGCTTTTCTAACTCAGACATAGATTATCTTAGTTGTATTTGGCAAAACTTTTAGGAATTTTTGTCCTCAATGCTCTTCAACTTCGTACTTTATTTGGTCCTTTTAAACTTTTTTGGATTCGAGAGTCACTGGTGAGTCTTTTGTAGACGAAACGCGCGTCTGACGTATAAACAAAATTTAGTCCTGGTATATATGATGAGTTTATTTACTACCACTGAGTCGATGCCACTGCTGGTGGTGATTTGTTCCCGCGAGGGAATCACCAGCTCAGTTGTCAGCACTTTTGTGTTGACATGAATTATCAGTGATATGGTTATATTTATAAATTAACTGTTCACAAATTTCAGATTTTTTGAAATACTAAGGGTTTTCTACCTTAGGCATAGATTACCTTAGATGTAATTGGCAAAACTTTTAGGAATTTTGGTCCTCAATGCTATTCAACTTCGAACTTAATTTGGCCCTTGAAACTTTTTTGGATTCGAGCGTCACTGATGAGTCTTTTGTAGACGAAACGCGCGTCTGTCGCATATACACAATTTAGTGCTGGTATCTATGATGAGTTTATTATTTTTCAGTTATTTCCAAAACAGTATAAGATATCAACAAATTATTTTTACTAAATTGTTAGCTGATACATGTCGTAACACGTAAATTTTGATTACAAGGCCACGTTAAACGTAAAAGGGAGTTTTCTCCCTTCTTGCATTTAAAATACGCGTATGGTGATTTAACTCATCAAAAAAATATATTTAAGACCTATGGTCTTTTGATTTGAGGTCCTTGTTGAATGACCTTGGAATTGATCTCAAGGTCATAGCTCAATTTGACATATGCTTTTACCTCATAACTATGTATAGAGGATAAAGCCATGAGACTTTTTTAGCAATAAGTATAAAACAATTTAACCTTGAAAAAAAAACAAACGGAAATGACCTTGTGAAAACCAGCAGTAGCTATTTTTTGTACTTGAGTAATATAAAAGTATATAGAACCAGATATTGTTGGAACCAGAGTCAGGTAAAAGTAAAATATTATCAGAAGTAACATTTTTCAAACCTGAAGTAACAAATTATCTCCCTATTTAAAAAATATTGTACAGAAACCATATATTTTGGGAATCGGCGTACAATAAGCTATCATTTAACGATTTAAATGACATTTTAAACCTAATTTCACTATATTCATATTAAAGTTCATGGTTTTTGTTGGATAGACCTTCAATTGTTCTCTGAACAATATGTTTTTGATTAAGTCTTTACACTTTTCTGTGGATAGACTTTTTGAATTTGTTCTGATTATTATTATTATTATTAGGTCTTTCCACTTTTCGTGGAAAGACCTATTGTTTTTCTTCTGATTATTATTTTTTTTTTCTTCTGCCGTCTGAGATGCTTTTTTGTTTTACAACATATCGAATGGATGTTTGGCCAATGATGTTGTTCAGTAATGGAGGTTTCAAAACCCACCCTGTGTGACTGAACACTTATTCTTATAGGAGTTATCTCCCCGCGTCCCCTTTTTCTTGTTATCGCTATATCTCTAAAACCGTAAAAGATTTTTACAAACTGTTTTCACCAAATTGTTCGTCTACTCTTAAGAATAATTTGTTTTATTTTGACTGAGGTAATCAAAAGACATCTTATGGGAGTTATTTCCCTTTGTTTAAAATAAACGATATGTTGGGTTAATTCATACGGTATAAGTCGTAGAGGCCTACAGTCTTTGGATATGAAACCCTTGGTCCATTTGAAGTAAATTGAGGTCAAGGTCAAAGGTCAAGGTCATGTTATATTTTTTTTGAATTTTGCTTATTATCTTTATTCAAAAGAAACTTACAGTTACTGATATGATGTGTTTGCCAAATTACTGTTTACAATAAGGCGCAACTTCAACCTATTTAAGTCGAAGTGTTTTGGTTAACCCTTTTAGGAGTTTTCTCCCCTTTTGTATTTGAAATCATTATTTCTCCACAACCATACAAATGATTGACCTGGGGCCTTCCTATTTGAGTTCACTGACCTATGACCTTGAATTTGAGCTCAAGGTTGAAGGTCAAGTTCATATTCTAAATTTTGGAATTTGCTTGTAATTTATATTCAAAAGAAACTGTAACAGTTAATGATACGATGTTTTTGCCAAATTACTGTTTACAACAAGGGTAAATCTATTTAAGTCGAAGTTTTTTAGTCAACCCTTTTAGGAGTTTCTCCCCTTTTGTATTTGAAATCGATATTTCTCTACAATCATACAAGTGATTGACCTGGAGTCTTTTGATTTGAGATCTCTGACCTATGGCCTTGAAATTGAGGTCAAGGTCAAAGATCAACTTGACATTTTACATTTTGACCTTTGCTTTAAATTTGTTTTTGTTCATAATAAAACAATTAAGTCTTCTGCATATACATATTAATCTTATTTTTCTATATCAGTTGAGGTACCAAATTACATCAACAAGGAGTGACCCTTTCTAACATCTTTTTTTAAATTTCATTCTAATTATCGAGGTGGAAAGACCTTCAATTGTTCTCTTTTTTGTGAAAAGACTTATTGTTTTTCTTCTGATTATTATTATTTTTTTTTTCCGCCACATTCTGAAATTTTTGTTTCGCAATATGTCGCTTAGATATTTTGTATATTGTATCGTATAGTTTATACGGTTTTAAATCTCACCCTGCTAAGACGAACAATTTTCTTTGTAAGAGTTATCTCCCTATTCACTGTTTATCATCTGTGTGCATCTCCTTTGTAACAGAAAAAGATAGCGACAAAATTCCTTTTACAAATTGTTCGTTACATCCTCAGGAATTTTTGGCTAATTTGGATCGAAGCGATTCGATGACATTTTATAGGAGTTATCTACCTTTACAAAATAAATTTGTCGGTATGTTTTTTTAACTAATGAACAGTTAACCGTATAACTCTGGAATGTTTTTTTTTGGGGCCCCTAGGTCCTAACTTAGAAAATGAGGTCAAGGTCAAAGGTCAAGGTCAAGTTCTCAATTGTCACTTTATCTTGTTTTTGCATTTTCTCCGACACTTTGAAAGATACATATAAAAGAACTCGTGCAAAATGTCTGCTTTATTGAAATGAAGATATGCTACATTTAGTCTTATACAATTTAATGGCATGTTATAGGAGTTGGTGCCCCTGAAATGTCATGATATGAGGTTATTTGATTATAACTTCAACTAAGTTCATTATAAAGGCATTTGAACTTTTACAAAAGGTTAGGTGACAAATGACCTTGAAAAATGACTACCGGAAGTGACCTTGAGAAAACCGGAAGTAGCCTTTTTTGCAATTTTTACATTTAAAAGTACTCAGAATCCATATATTTTGTCATATAGATACATAAACTGATTACTGACGACTAAAAACGACTTCCTACAAACCGGAAGTGACCAATTATCTCCCATTCTACATACAAAAGTATATAGAAACTATATATTTTTGGAATCAGTGTGAAAGAAGCTATCATATGAGACCGGAAGTGACATTCATTTCACCGGAAGTAGCATATTATCTCCCTTTTATCACTCAAAAATATAGTTAAACCATTATTTATTGTATCAGTATGAAGAAACTATCTTCTTATAAAGATTTCTTTGATGTGGAAAGACTTTCAATTGTTCTCTGAACAATTGGTTTTTAATTATTAAGTCTTTCCACTTTTCTGTGGAAAGACTTATTGTTTTTGTTCTGATTATTAGGTCTTTCCACTTTTCTGTGGAAAGTCCTATTGTATTTGTTCTGATTATTAAGTCTTTCCACTTTTCTGTGGAAAGACTTATTGTTTTTGTTCTGATTATTATTATTATTATTATTTTTTTTTTTTTTCCGCCAACTTTTGTTCTTGCGATAAATGTTTGTTTCGCAATATGTCGCTTAGATATTTCTCATATTGTATCGTATAGTTTATGCGCTTTTAAATTTCACCCTGCTAAGCCGAACCATTTTCTTTGTAAGAGTTATCTCCCTTTTCACTGTTTATCATCAAAGCGTATCTCCTTCGTAACAAAAAAAGATAGCGACAAAATTCTTTTTACAAATTGTTCGTTACATCCTCAGTAATTTTTGGCGTATTTGGATCGAAGCGATTCGATGAAATTTTATAGGAGTTATCTACCTTTACAAAATAAATTTGTCGGTATGTTTATTTAACTCATTAACAGATAACCGTATAACCCTGGGATGTTTTTATTTGAGTCCCCTAGGTCCTAACTTAGAAAATGAGGTCAAGGTCAAAGGTCAAGGTCAAGTTCTCAATTGTGACTTTTGCTTGTTTTTGCATTTTCTCACTCACTTTGAGAGATACATATAAAAGAACAAGTGCAAAATGTCTGCTTAATTGTTATGAAGATATGCTACATTTAGTCTTATACAATTAGATGGCATCTTATAGGAGTTGTCGCCCCTGAAATGTCTTGATATGAGGTTATTTGATTATAACTTCAAGTAAGTTCATTATAAAGACATTTGACCTGATACATAAGGTTAAGTGACAAATGACCTTGAAAAATGGCTACCGGAAGTGACCTTGAGAAAACCGGAAGTAGCTTTTTTTGCAATTTTTTCACATAAAAGTACTCAGAATCCATATATTTTTTCATATAGATACATGAACAAATTACTGAAGACTAAAAATGACTTCCAACAAACCGGAAGTGGCCAATTATCTCCCATTCTACATACAAAAGTATATAGAAACTATATATTTTTGCAATCAGTGTGAAAGAAGCTATCATATGAGACCAGATGTGACATTCATTTCACCGGAAGTAGCATATTATCTCCCTTATATCACTCAAAAAGATAATTAAACCATTATTTATCGCATCAGTATGAAGAAACTACCTTCTTATCCAAATTTCTGTGGTGTGGAAAGACTTTCAATTGTTCTCTGAACAATTGGTTTTTAATTATTATTATTATTATTTTTTTTTTTCCGCCAAATTTTGTTCTTGCGATAAATGTTTGTTTCGCAATATGTCGCTTAGATATTTTTCATATTGTATCGTATAGTTTATGCGCTTTTAAATTTCACCCTACTAAGACGAACAATTTTCTCTGTAAGAGTTATCTCCCTATTCACTGTTTATCATGTGTGTGCATCTCCTTCGTAACAAAAAAAGATAGCGACAAAATTCTTTTTACAAATTGTTCGTTACATCCTCAGAAAATTTTGGCTAATTTGGAGCGAAGCGATTCGATGAAATTTTATAGGAGTTATCTATCTTTACGGAATAAATTTGTCGGTATGTTTTTTTAACTCATAAACCGTTAACCGTATAACCCTGGAATGTTTTTATTTGAGTCCCCTGATTCCTAACTTAGAAAATTAGGTCAAGGTCAAAGGTCAAGGTCATATTTTAGATTTTCATATGTCTTTGATTTCCCTATAATTCTTGAATGGTTATAGATACAGAAAATTTAAGCAGTGAAAAATGTTAAGTACTTCAAGGGGCAACTTTTTTACATTATGACTATATTGATTTTACCATCATGTAAGGGACATTACTCCCATCGATGGTTTTTAAAAAGCCATATTTAGGCAAAACTCTTAAATAAAGGTCCTTGACCCATAGGGTCTTTTGCAATGACCTTGTGGAGCAATGACTTTGACGAAGGTCACAAGGTCAAAGGTCAAGGTCATCAAATTATGTGGTTTTGGCACTATTTAAACAGTTTTATGTGTGTTTGAATTTCAACCAACCAACCAACCAACCAACCAATCAACCAACCAACCAAACAACCAATCAATCAATCAATCAATCAATCAATGTTTCCGTTTCATGTGTTTGATACGGGATTCAAGGTCTCTTTTTTTCGCTTGTTTTAATTGAGCCTATCAAACGTGTTTAACCAACATGTTTAACAAATATGTTTAACTAACGTGTTTAACCAACCAACCAACCAACCAACCAACCAACCAATCAATCAATCAATCAATGCATGTTTCCGTTTCATGTGTTAAATACGGGATCCAAGATGTTTTTTTTCGCTCGTTTAAATTGAGCCTATCTAACGTGTTTAACCAGCCAACGTGTTTAACCAACGTGTTTAACCAACATGTTTAACCAACCAACCAACCAACCAACCAACCAACCAACCAACCAACCACCCAACCAACCAATCAATCAATCAATCAATCAATGCATGTTTCCGTTTCATGTGTTAAATACGGGATCCAAGATGTTTTTTTTCGCTCGTTTAAATTGAGCCTATCTAACGTGTTAACCAGCCAACGTGTTTAACCAACGTGTTTAACCAACATGTTTAACCAACGTGTTTAACCAACTTACCAACCAACCAACCAACCAACCAATCAATCAATCAGTCAATGCATGTTTGCGTTTCATGTGTTAAATACGGGATCCATCCAAGATGTTTTTTTTCGCTTGTTTAAATTGAGCCTATCTAACGTGTTTAACCAACATGTTTAACCAACCAACCAACCACCCAACCAATCAATCAATCAATCAATCAATGCATGTGTCCGTTTCATGTGTTAAATACGGGATCCAAGATGTTTTTTTTTTTCGCTTGTTTAAATTGAGCCTATCCAACGTGTTTAACCAATATGTTTAACCAAGGTGTTTAACCAATATGTTTAACCAACGTGTTTAACCAACCAACCAACCAACCAACCAACCAATAAATAAATCAATGCATGTTTCCGTTTCATGTGTTAAATACGGGATCCAAGATGGTTTTTTTTCGCTTGTTTAAATTGAGCCTATCAAACGTGTTTAACCAGCCAACGTGTTTAACCAACGTGTTAAACCAACATGTTTAACCAACGTGTTTAACCAACCAACCAACCAACCAACCAACCAATCAATCACTTAATGTATGTTTCCGTGTCATGCGTTTAATACGGGATGCAAGGTCTCTTGAGGTCTTTTTCCCCTTGTTCTAAGTGACCCTATCAAACGTGTTTAATCAACCAACCAACAAACCAACCAACCAACCAATCAATCAACCAACTAATCAATCAATCAATATGTATGACTGTTTATTTATGACAGTTTATTGAAGGAACAAACTCTCAATTATTCAAGAACATTTTTATTTTATTATTAAGTCTTTCCACTTTTCTGTGGAAAGACTTATTGTTTTTGTTCTGATTATTATTATTATTATTATTATTAAGTCTTTTCACTTTTTTGTGAAAAGACTTATTGTATTTCTTCTGATTATTATTATTATTTTTTTTTTCCGCCACATTCTGAAATTTTTGTTTCGCAATATGTCGCTTAGATATTTTGTATATTGTATTGTATAGTTTATACGGTTTTAAATCTCACCCTGTGAAGACGAACAATTTTCTTTGTAAGAGTTATCTCCCTATTTACTGTTTATCATTTGTGTGCATCTCCTTCGTAACAAAAAAAGATATCGACAAAATTCTTTTTACAAATTGTTCGTTACATCCTTAGGAATTTTTGGCTAATGTGGATCGAAGAGATTTGATGAAATTTTATAGGAGTTATCTACCTTTACAAAATAAATTTGTCGGAATGTATTTTTAACTTATAAACCATTAACCGTACAACCCTGGAATGTTTTTATATGAGTCCCGTAGTTACTAACTTAGAAAATAAGGTCAAGGTCAAAGGTCAAGGTCAAGTTCTCAATTGTGACTTTTGCTTGTTTTTGCATTTTCTCTGACACTTTGAAAGATACATATAAAAGAACAAGTGCAAAATGTCTGCTTTATTGAAATGAAGATATGCTACATTTAGACTTATACAATATAATGGCATCTTATAGGAGTTGGTGCCCCTGAAATGTCTTGATATGAGGTTATTTTATTATAACTTCAACTAAGTTCATTATAAAGGCATTTGACCTTGTACAAAAGGTTAGGTGACAAATGACGTTGAAAAATGACTACCGGAAGCGACCTTGAGAAAACCGGAAGTAGCCTTTTTTGCAATTTTCTCATATCAAAATACTCAGAATCCATATATTTTGTCATATAGATACATAAACTCATTACTGAAGACTAAAAATGACTTCCAACAAACCGGAAGTGGCCAATTATCTCCCCTTCTACATACAAAAGTATATAGAAACTATATATTTTTGGAATCAGTGTGAAAGAAGCTTTCATATGAGACCGGAAGTGACATTCATTTCACCGGAAGTAGAATAGTATCTCCCTTATATCACTCAAAAATATAATCAAACCATTCATTTATCGCATCAGTATGAAGAATCTATCTTATCAAAATTTCTTTGATGTGGAAAGACTTTCAATTGTTCTCTGAACAATTGGTTTTTAATTAAGTCTTTCCACTTTTCTGTGGAAAGACTTATTGTTTTTCTTCTGATTATTATTTTTTTTTTTTTTTTCTTCCGCCAAATTTTGTTCTTGCGCAAAATGTTTGTTTCGCAATATGTCGCTTAGATATTTCTCATATGGTATCGTATAGTGTATGCGCTTTTAAATTTCACCCTGCTAAGGCGAACCATTTTCTATGTAAGAGTTATCTCCCATTTCACTGTTTATCCTCTGTGTGCATCTCCTCCGTAACAAAAAAAGATAGCGACAAAATTCTTTTTACAAATTGTTCGTTACATCCTCAGTAATTTTTGGCGTATTTGGATCGAAGCGATTCGATGAAATTTTATAGGAGTTATCTACCTTTACAAAATAAATTTGTCGGTATGTTTATTTAACTCATAAACAGTTAACCGTATAACCCTGGAATGTTTTTATTTGAGTCCCCTAGGTCCTTACTTAGAAAATGAGGTCAAGGTCAAAGGTCAAGGTCAAGTTCTCAATTGTGACTTTTGCTTGTTTTTGCATTTTCTCTGACACTTTTAGAGATACATATAAAAGAACAAGTGCAAAATGTCAGCTTTATTGTAGTGAAGATATGCTACATTTAGTCTTATACAATTAAATGGCATCTTATAGGAGTTGATGCCCCTGAAATGTCTTGATATGAGGTTATTTGATAATCACTTCAATTAAGTTCATTATAAAGACATTTGATCTTATACAAAAGGTTAAGTGACAAATGACCTTGAAAAATGGCTACCGGAAGTGACCTTGGGAAAACCGGAAGTAGCTTTTTTTGCAATTTTTTCACATAAAAGTACTCAGAATCCATATATTTGGTCATAAAGATACATGAACAGATAACTAAAGACTAAAAATGACTTCCAACAAACCGGAAGTGGCCAATTATCTCCCATTCTACATTCAAAAGTATATAGAAACTATATATTTTTGGAATCAGTGTGAAAGAAGCTATCATATGAGACCGGATGTGACATTCATTTCACCGGAAGTAGCATATTATCTCCCTTATATCACTGAAAAAGATAATTAAACCATTATTTATCGCATCAGTATGAAGAAACTACCTTCTTATCCAAATTTCTTTGGTCTGGAAAGACTTTCAATTGTTCTCTGAACAATTGGTTTTTAATTATTATTATTTTTTTTTTCCGCCAAATTTTGTTCTTGCGATAAATGTTTGTTTCGCAATATGTCGCTTAGATATTTCTCATATGGTTTCGTATAGTTTATGCGCTTTTAAATTTCACCCTGCTAAGGCGAACCATTTTCTTTGTAAGAGTTATCTCCCTATTCACTGTTTATCATCTGTGTGCATCTCCTTCGTAACAAAAAAAGATAGCGACAAAATTCCTTTTACAAATTGTTCGTTACATCCTCAGGAATTTTTGGCTAATTTGGATCGAAGCGATTCGATGAAATTTTATAGGAGTTATCTACCTTTACAAAATAAATTTGTCGGTATGTTTTTTTAACTCATAAACAGTCAACTGTATAACCCTGGAATGTTTTTATTTGAGGCCCCTAGGTCCTAACTTACAAAATGAGGTCAAGGTCAAAGGTCAAGGTCAAGTTCTCAATTGTGACTTTTGCTTGTTTTTGCATTTTCTCAGACATTTTGAAAGATACATATAAAAGAACAAGTGCAAAATGTCTGCTTTATTGTAATGAAGATATGCTACGTTTAGTCTAATACAATTTAATGGCATCTTATAGGAGTTGATGCCCCTGAAATGTCTTGATATGAGGTTATTTGATAATAACTTCAATTAAGTTCATTATAAAGATATTTGACCTGATACAAAAGGTTAAGTGACAAATGACCTTGAAAAATGGCTACCGGAAGTGACCTTGGGAAAACCGGAAGTAGCTTTTTTTGTAATTTTTTCACATAAAAGTACTCAGAATCCATATATTTTGTCATAAAGATACATGAACAGATAACTGAAGACTAAAAATGACTTCCAACAAACCGGAAGTGGCCAATTATCTCCCAATCTACATTCAAAAGTATATAGAAACTATATATTTTTGGAATCAGTGTGAAAGAAGCTATCATATGAGACCGGATGTGACATTCATTTCACCGGAAGTAGCATATTATATCCCTTATATCACTGAAAAAGATAATTAAACCATTATTTATCGCATCAGTATGAAGAAACTACCTTCTTATCCAAATTTCTTTGGTGTGGAAAGACTTTTAATTGTTCTTACGTCTCTTCTGAAAAAAAATCCACATATTCTCTGAAACTACAAGTCCAATCGACCTGAAAATTTGCAGTCAGCAGGGCATACATGTACTGAAGGTTCATAAAAAAACTTTTTGCAGATATCTCTCAAGACTTTTCCTAGAAAAAAGAAATGGCAATGCAGTAAAAATCGCTTGCTAGGTCCGTCAATCTCAGTAAAAACCTACAATAAAATGTCCGCTCCGAGATTGAAATTCTAATCTGTGTTACAAACAGGTGCTGAAAAATGTACATTATCAGAAAATAATCAATAAATGTGTTTTAAAGTTACACCGGATCAATTAAATCCAAAACATGCACTGCTTGTGAACTGTCATCAAAATGTCAATTTCCTACAATGACAAAAGAAATTACATTGTGTGCATTCCGTCTCCATACATGTTGTCTGTTCAAAGTCCCCACCTAAAAAGGAATAAAAAGACTATCTTTTCGTTATTATAAACCCGTGTCACGTGATGTGGCGCGCGCGCTGTACCTAAAATAAAAGAAAAACTTTCCAAACTAAACATGAAACTTCTCCGGTAACAATAATATAGACCCCATACAGAAACAAACAAACAACCCCCCCCCCCAATTCAATTAATTTTAAAGGGGGAAAGACCCCCTACAATTGCTTTTTCAAAGCAATTGATTTATATTTATTATTATTAAGTCTTTCCACTTTTCTGTGGAAAGACTTATTGTTTTTCTTCTGATTATTAAGTCTTTCCACTTTTCTTTGGAAAGACTTATTGTATTTGTTCTGATTATTAAGTCTTTTCACTTTTTTGTGAAAAGACTTATTGTATTTGTTCTGATTATTAAGTCTTTCCACTTTTCTGTGGAAAGACTTATTGTTTTTCTTCTGATTATTATTATTTTTTTTTTTCCGCCAAATTTTGTTCTTGCGATAAATGTTTGTTTCGCAATATGTCGCTTAGATATTTCTCATATGGTATCGTATAGTTTATGCGCCTTTAAATTTCACCCTGCTAAGGCGAACCATTTTCTATGTAAGAGTTATCTCCCATTTCACTGTTTATCATCTGTGTGCATCTCCTTCGTAACAAAAAAAGATAGCGACAAAATTCTTTTTACAAATTGTTCGTTACATCCTCAGTAATTTTTGGCGTATTTGGATCGAAGCGATTCGATGAAATTTTATAGGAGTTATCTACCTTTACAAAATAAATTTGTCAGTATGTTTATTTAACTCATAAACAGTTAACCGTATAACCCTGGAATGTTTTTATTTGAGTCCCCTAGGTCCTTACTTAGAAAATGAGGTCAAGGTCAAAGGTCAAGGTCAAGTTCTCAATTGTGACTTTTGCTTGTTTTTGCATTTTCTCTGACACTTTGAGAGATACATATAAAAGAACAAGTGCAAAATGTCAGCTTTATTGTAGTGAAGATATGCTACATTTAGTCTTATACAATTAAATGGCATCTTATAGGAGTTGATGCCCCTGAAATGTCTTGATATGAGGTTATTTGATAATCACTTCAATTAAGTTCATTATAAAGACATTTGACCTTATACAAAAGGTTAAGTGACAAATGACCTTGAAAAATGGCTACCGGAAGTGACCTTGGGAAAACCGGAAGTAGCTTTTTTTGCAATTTTTTCACATAAAAGTACTCAGAATCCATATATTTTGTCATAAAGATACACGAACAGATAACTAAAGACTAAAAATGACTTCCAACAAACCGGAAGTGGCCAATTATCTCCCATTCTACATTCAAAAGTATATAGAAACTATATATTTTTGGAATCAGTGTGAAAGAAGCTATCATATGAGACCGGATGTGACATTCATTTCACCGGAAGTAGCATATTATCTCCCTTATATCACTGAAAAAGATAATTAAACCATTATTTATCGCATCAGTATGAAGAAACTACCTTCTTATCCAAATTTCTTTGGTGTGGAAAGACTTTCAATTGTTCTCTGAACAATTGGTTTTTAATTATTATTATTTTTTTCTTCCGCCACATCCTGAAATTTTTGTTTCGCAATATGTCGCTTAGATATTTTGTATATTGTATCGTATAGTTTATACGGTTTTAAATCTCACCCTGCTAAGACGAACAATTTTCTTTGTAAGAGTTATCTCCCTATTCACTGTTTATCATCTGTGTGCATCTCCTTCGTAACAAAAAAAGATATCGACAGAATTCTTTTTACAAATTGTTCGTTACATCCTCAGTAAATTTTGGCTTATTTGGATCGAAGCAATTCAATGAACTTTTATAGGAGTTATCTACCTTTACAAAATAAATTTGTCGGTATGTTTTTATAACTCATAAACAGTTAACCGTATAACCCTGGAATGTTTTTATTTGCGACTCCTAGGTCCGAACTAAGAAAATGAGGTCAAGGTCAAAGGTCAAGGTCAAGTTTCCAATTGTGACTTTTGCTTGTTTTTGCATTTTCTCCGACACTTTGAGAGATACATATAAAAGAACAAGTGCAAAATGTCTGCTTTATTGTAATGAAGATATGCTACATTTAGTCTTATACAATTAAATGGTATCTTATAGGAGTTGTTGCCCCTGAAATGTCTTGATATGAGGTTATTTGATAATAACTTCAATAAAGTTCATTATAAAGACATTTGACTTGAAACAAAAGGTTGAGTGACAAATGACCTTGAAAAATTGCTACCGGAAGTGACCTTGAGAAAACCGGAAGTAGCCTTTTTTGCAATTTTTTCATCTAAAAGTACTCAGAATCCATATATTTTGTCATATAGATACATAAACTGATTACTGAAGCCTAAATATGACTTCCATCAGACCGGAAGTGGCCAATTATTTCCCCTTCTATATACAAAAGTATATAGAAACTATATATTTTTGGAATCAGTGTGGAAAAAGCTATCATATGAGACCGGAAGCATATTATCTCCCTTATATCACTCAAAAATATAATTAAACCATTATTTATCACATAAGTATGAAAAAAGTATCTTCTTATCAAAATTTCTTTGGTGTGGAAAGACTTTCAATTGTTCTCTGAACAATTGGTTTTTAATTATTTTTTTTTTCTTCCGACAAATTTTGTTCATGCAATAAGTATTTGTTTCACAATATTTTGCTTAGATATTTCTCATATAGTACCGTATAGTTTATAGCTTTTAAATTTTACCCTGCTAAGCTGAACAATAATCTTTGTAAGAGTTCTATCCCTATTTACTGTTTAACAATTGTGTGCATCTCCTTTGTAACAAAAAACGATAGCGACTAAATTCAGTTTTTAAATTGTTCGTTACATCCTCTGATATTTTTGGCTAATTTGGATAGAAGCGATTCGAAGAAATGTAATAGGAGTTATCTACCTTTATAAAATAAATTTCTCGGTATGTTTTTTTAACTCATCAACCGTTGACCTTATAACCATGGAATGCTTTTATTTGAGACCTATAGGTTCTCACTTAGAAAATGAGGTCAAGGTCAAAGGTCAAGGTCAAGTTCCAAATTTGGACTTTTCCTTGTTTTTTCCTCTCCTCCAACACTTTGAAAAGTATATGAGCCAGTCCATGCGAATCGATGCTAAAATATTGGGAATATGGACTTTTTGCTGATTGGTGTATGGTTGCTAAGGGGAGAATTTTAGTTGCTAGGGATAATTATTTGTCAAAATGTGCATTAAATTATAACGTCCAATATAAAGTATTATAAGTATTTCGATATTTCATTGCTTTTTGGCAATTTCGATTTTTTTGTTTTTTTCTGATTTTGAAAATGATAATTGAGCCAGTCCATGCGAAAAGGTACAAAAAGTCCTTTTGGTAAACTTTACAGGACACGTTATCAAAGTTTGTTATAGTATTTTTGAAAAACGATTTTATCCGAAAAAAGTTACATTAATGTAAACATTCATAAAATTGTCAATTCTATCCCGAATTTGTCAACTAAAACAGAAAAAGACGTAGAAATATCTGATTTTTTTGTATGTGAACAAGAGTAAAATCATTTGTTCCCCCGAATAATGCTTTACCGACCAGAAACTATAAAAAAAACCCCGATACTATACAGAGACAAAAGTCAATAATTTCACTCAGTTCTACAGGTTCAAAGAAAGTAAGACAACATTAAATCATGAGGAAAAATACAAAAACTATGTCGTCTTGTGTTTTAGAAATTGAAATTTAAGTTAAGTTATTTAATATTATATAAATCAACATCAGTTGAACGGGATTCGAACCATTGCCCTGTTTGATTGCATTGATTTCAGCATCCTAAGCGAGAGCCTTATCCCCACTGCTACCGGGGCTAACATTATCAATTGGCAAATCAAGCCATTTAAACCTTACTTTGAAAATGATTGAAATTTATGAAATAATTCATTAAAAATCTTGATTAAACTAAGGGGGGGGGTCTCAGCACTTGCAGGTGCGTGTAGACCACAGCTTGATGATATGAAGAAAAGTAAATGTGTTTTATAAATCACAAGTCTACTACCAATAATTATGCACACTTTTTAGAATTTCGTAAAATTTTCGTTTTTGTACCTTTTCGCATGGACTGGCTCATATATAAAAGAACAAGTGCAAACTGTTGGCTTTATTGTAACGAAGATATGTTACATTAAGTCTGAAACTGTAAAATGACATCTTCTGGGAGTTAGTGCCCCTGAAATGTCTAATTATAAGGTTTATTGATCATTACTTTAACTTGGTTCATTATAAAGTCCTATGATCTTGAACAAAAGGTTGGGTGACATAGAACCTTGAAAAATGACAACCGGAAGTGACCTTCAGAAAACCGGAGGTAGCCGTTTTTGCACTTTTGTCATGAAACAATACTCATATATATTTTGAAATACATTAACTAATCACTAAAAATCATATGAGAGTTATTTCCCTTTATGCATGTGAAATATGTGATATGTGATATCTTAAATTTTGTTTTTGGCTTATTTTCTGTTCATTTCAAAACGGTATAACATCACAACAATTTATTTTTACTAAAGTGTAAGTTGCGACATGTGGTGACACATGAATTTTGGTTGAAAGTGTACGTTAACATTAAATTGGAGTTTTCTCCCTTCTTATATTAAAAATTAGGCATGAAGGGATATAAATAAATAACCAAATATAATTAACACCCAGTCTTTGAGAGAACCATGCAAAATGCCTATAAGTGGGTCCACATGTCAACCAAATGAAATGAAATTTTGCACACATGTTATGATAGTCAAGAGAAATTTTGAGCTATTTTTAGATTTTACAGCGCCATCTACTAAAAATGCCTGAATTTTCGAAAAAATCTACAAAAATATTACATTTTTTTTACTCTGAATATGCAAGATAAGGTTATGTTTAACTGTTATTTGAATTGATTTTTTATAACTAGCATCATTCGTCCTTGGAAACTTGACAACATGTTAAAGCTTGAGTATTACTAAATTTTAAGGCTGACCGGTCCAAAAAGGGCATTTTGGGCATATTTTGGATACTTGGTAAAAAGATCATCAAAAGGACATGAAATCTCATAAAAAACTTTAATTTTTAAATGTTTTAAATATTTTTATAAAGGTTAACATGCACTACAAGTTTTATGATTTTTGAGCTGGGGTCTCTTACACTGTTACCATGGCAACGGAATAAAAATGGATAATTTTCATATATTTTCCACAATAATCTGTGTATTTAATCATGAAAACTTATTTATCTTTTGACACTATCTCATGATATTTGGCATGAAAGTGTGTTACAATAAAAGTATGTCTCATAAAATGAAAACTGTCAGTTGACCTTGACCTTTGACCTCAAGGTCAAAATATTTGATTTTTTTCTCCGGTTTTTTTTTAGCACACATTTTTCTCTTCCTTGAAGATTTTTTTAATACTCGACACACAATGTCAGCACCTAAAGATGATGTGTTGTGTGCCATGGATATTGACCTTGATATTTGACCTTCAATTTCAAATAAAAGGTCAAGGTCAAATAGGTAATTCTATAAGTCAGCCTAAAACAAAACATTCTGTCAATATATAAGAGAAGTGTATTGATTGCTTATGATATATCACAATTAAAATGGAGTGGAAGGAAGCAATTTAATTGTAAAGGCCACAGAACGGACAAGACCTTTGCAGTACAGCTAAGAGTTTTTTCCTGTGGTCATCAGGGATGGGGTAATTGAAAATGTAATGGTAATTAAGTGTAATGCATTACAATTTTCCATGTAATTGAATGTAATGAGTAATTGAACATTTTTTTAATTACATGTAATGGTAATTTAATTAATTACAATGAAAAAAGCATGTAAAGCTCAATTACTTTTGAATTACATTTCAATTACATGTACTTTTATGGTGTTAATGATAAGGATTTATGTTTAATAATATAATTGTAAAATTTTATTTATTTTTCAAATATTGATACATTGTACCACAAACTTTTTTAATATATATATATGAAGTCTGTAATATATTCTGAAGTTTTTATATCATTTATTTGATCTACAGAATTTTTTTCTGGATAGTTTTATAATTTAATTTATAAAAAAAAATGTGAAAATCATTATATTAGTGTTGTTCAGTTAAATGGATTGATAAGTAATTAATCACCTTTTTAAACAAAAACAAAAAAATGTGTGAAAAATCCTTCTTAGACAGTTCATTTAGAATTTAAAATCACTGCACACATTCATTTTGTTAAATTAATTTACACAAAAGGATTATAGAAATAAAAATTAACAGCTGTAAAAACAAACAGCAATTAATCAGATTAAAATGCCTAGGGACAATCCCATTATTACATGTATTTTATCTAATTAGTAAAATATTGCTAATATTTAGACATTATATACAAAGAAAGATATTTTTAATTTATTTATTTAGTTATTTTTAACTTAAATGACTTCATTTCTGAGATGTCAAAATACCCTTAATGTATTGGCAAGTTGATATAGGAACAAATTCCCTCGCCTAACAAAACATCTTCCATGTTCTGATCAAGTAATATCTGTCACATAAGCTCCTGTCAAAGACTATTTAGAATTGCTGTCAAAGTGTTCAGACCAGAGAAATGCAGACTAAATGACAAAAACATTAAAATTACTAATGATTATCAAATGCAACGCATAAACTATGCTTACATGAATATTTTACATATGCATTATATATACATGATAATTTGATTAGACTTCAACTTCATCAAAAACTACATTGACCAAAAACTTTAACCTGAAATTTGCACTATCATTTTCTATGTTCAGTGAACCGTGAAATTGGGGTCAAAACACTAATTTGGCATTAAAATAAGAAAGATCATATCATAGGGCACATGTGTACTGAGTTTCAAGTTGATTGGACTTCAACTTCATCAAAAACTACCTTGACCAAAAACTTTAACCTGAAGCGGGATGAAAGGACGGAAAGACGAACGAACGGACGCACAGACCTGAAAACATAATGCCCCTCTACTATCGTAGGTGGGGCATGGTGGGGCATAAAAATATTAAGTTGAAATGTAATGTGTAATTTAATTAATTACTTTAGTAAAGTAATTGTAATTTAATTAATTACATTTCAAAAACTGTGTAATGTGTAATTAGTGTAATTGATCATATTTGCAATGTAATGTGTAATTTAATTAATTACATTCCAATGTAATTGACCCCAAGTCTGGTGGTCATGTTCCGCACCCTCATATAATGATGTTACTGGACCCCTGGACTCATACATTGTTGAATTTATTGGAAACAGTGCATAATTCCACTCACGCACCATATATTCTAATTACAATTGCAGTCTTTTTTTGACAAGAGTGACTTCTATAGGGACGACATTAGTTGTGATTCACTAAAACAGTTCTAACGAGTAATAGTCAAATTTTCACAAAAAATCGTAGAATTTTAGCTTATTGCAGAAATTTAAAATACTGCAAATTCAGAACTTAACGTTTGTAATAATATTATAATTGCTTATTCATGGTTACCGTAAAAAATGAGAGAGATTAATCGAAGCAAATTTAAATTACACTGTAACAGAATAGTGTACAAAAATGAAATTGCAACTTTGGTTATATAACAGCCTATGCCATATAGAGCTAACTACATGGTGTCGGGTTTCCCAGTTTGTTGCAGATCGTGAAGCGACCAATGGGTATACAATTTTCTGGCTGGTTAACTTCTGATATGAAATGTTGTATCCTTGAAATATACCCAATATCTATTCTTGTTATCCCTCTCAGCATCACAATGCAGCTGGGGATATATAAATGCTGTTCGTTCTTCTATCCGAGCATCGGTTTTTATTGTAAAGTATCTAGTATAATTAATCGTTATCACATCTAATTTTTTTGCCATTGCTTTCTAAAGATAAATGGTCAAGAATGAAGATGAGTCCAGTTCAAACAATTAGAAATTGGGGGAACATTGAACATCGGTTGTTTTGTTCATATTGCAATTATTTTTGAATTTATAGAAGGTCTCTTTAGTCAGTTTGTTAGATTTCCCAAATAATAACTAAGAAAATAATGAAGATTTGATAAATAATGGCTGTTGTTTGAAAGGACCAAAAAAAATTCTTCAAAAAATTAAAAAGAACTTATTATGATACATTGTACCACATCTTCTTACTTTTATATTGTATGCTTTTTATACGACTGTAAAAAAAACACATTTGGTTTAAGTGAATGGATCTCTATAATTTAAAAAAAAAAGTTCAATACCACAAAAGGAAGGTTGGGATCGATTTTAGGGATGATGGTCCCAACCGTTTAGGAATAATTGGCCACAAAGGGGCCAAAAACAAACATTTATCTAGTTTCAGGATAATTACTTGACGTGTATAAGTATTTCTATTGCTCTGAATGTTTAATATTACAAGTAGGAGGTTTGGATTCATTTAAGGGGTTACCACAAGGTTCCGTATAACATAGGGAAGGCTAGGATCGAGTTTGGGGTTACTAAATCAAATATGGAGGAATAAGGGGTCAAAAAGGGCCAAAAACAAGCATTTGTCTGGTTTCTAGACAATAACTTGTGTTAAAGTGTATGGAACTCTCTGCAAAGTACTACAAGATTCTGTTATACAAAGGAAAGGCTGAGATTATGTTGAGGGGTTGTTGCTCCAAGGGGGTTACAAAAAGGTAAAGGGGGGAAATTTTTTTTCCAATTCATAAAAGGGATTCAAAAATTTCGAATTCACTTGCACAGTATTGCACAACAGAATTGTTAGATCTTTGACCACATTTATTTTGTGTCAGAATTATATATTTTATATCAAAAATTTGATTTCAATCCAAATTCAGACGGTATCAAGCATGAGTATTGTGTCCAAAAATGCACCAACTGTTCAATGGTCGACATCTCCGGTCGTATCAGACTGCGCTCAGCGAAGCATTTTATATAAGCAAGGTGGGAAAAAACTGAAAAAGACCTCGTTATGAAGTCTGTGATTTTTCGTGTCAGTGTAAAAGTGTAATTCTGACAGAAAATATATAAAGTATTTCTAAAGTTTGCTTCAGACATTATCTCTTAATCATAAAAAAACTGACGCCGATGCAACCAACGAAAGAATATAGGATCGCTATATCTCACTTTTGCAGCATAAATAGTGCAGTTTCGATATAAATTATCAGCATGACAAGATGTAAAAACAATTCAATGACTAAACTTGCCAGTTTACTTCCTATTGGTGTTATTGTCCTTCAATGGCGATTTCAAACATGTATTTGCATGTTTGCGTATTATTTTGAAATGGGATAAACTGTAATAGTTTAAGATATAGGTGTATAGAAACTATAGGGACAAAAAACAAAGGACTACAAAAAGGTTTGCATGGCTCAAAATATCAAACGACTGATAGCCTTATAATGACGATTTTTAACCTTTATTTTTAAATTTTTGTCTAGTATCTTGGAAACTTCAATCTTAAGATGTCAACTTTTAAAAGAAAGAACAAAAATTTTTATAATTATTTGATAAAAAGAAATATTAGATTGTTGTATAATGATGAGTTAACTCTTATAGAATATGACAGCACACATTAGTTTAAAAGTCTGTTTTTATAATTAAGGATTTCTTTGTATTATCCAATTGGTCAAATAAAAATCAATGTTAATTTGACAATATTTGTTTTAGGTATTTACACTTTGTTAAATTATTTCTCTTTTCTTTTAGAAATATTCTTTGAAACTATATGGATATACAGATCGTTTTCTATAAATATTTGCTATCTGCAACTGCAATTGTTTACATTTTTCAACAGAATAGTACAACATTTATATTTTATATTTTATATTTATCTTTATGAAAAGAAAGGAAGTATTAAAAGGCTTAAGATTTATCAAGAGCAGAACACTAAATTTAAAGAAAAAACTTATTTTCTTCTTCAGATTTTTGAAAATGCATTTTTCTCAGAATTACCTCCCTTTGTACAATAGATAATCAATATTTATGGAATTATTTGTGTTGATTGTGTTGTCTCCATTGTTAGTTTAACATTGTTAGGTATAATAATGGTTTAGAAAAAAGAAAAAAATACATTCACAAAGTTGTCTATGGATTGATATATGAATTTCATTGATTTCAGAGAAAGGAAACTTTACATGTATTCAAGGAGAATTTTAGAAAGTACTAAAACAACCATCATATATGCTTAAACGCGTTAATAAATATGTCTCTTAATATAACCAAATAGATATATACGTTTATGTTTAATGTACTGGAAATTGGTAAGTTTGAAAAAAGTTATTTTAAGTTTTTTTTAAATCATTTATACTAGATTATCTCCCTTTGTACCAGATAAATTCAATATATATGGCACCATGAACTGTAATTGAACTATGCTCATTGTTATTTTGAATTAATTTGTCAATTATTGTACTGTTTTTGAAAAAAACCCACTTACATTCCAAAAAAAATCCAAAAAAAACTAGTTTAAATTCGTTGATTTATAGAGAAAAAATGTAAATATAGGCATTTTTTGTGAAGAATTCTACAATGTACTTGGAAGAGACCCAAGCCAGTGTATTATCATTCTCTATCTAGTTAATTTTCGCATTTATAAGTTTCAGGGTATTGAAATTGGTAAATTTTATAGAAAAATACTGCCTCAAACATGGGAAAACTGGTTCCCTGTAAATTACAGCATCTCCAATCTGAAAGACATGGGAACCAGATGAATTTTTTTTAATATGAACTTCTTTCATAATGATTTTTAAGCACACAAAGTTTCATTCGAATCTGACGACCCCCTTGTGGACTGTTATGCATGGTTTTATGGGAGACTGGGTGTTTTGATTTTAAGACCTTGGTTTATGACCTTGAAATTGACCTCAATGTCACAGGTTAAATTGATATCCTAGATTTTGACCTTTGTTTTTACCTCATATGGATACATGATAAAGGCATGAGACTTTTTGCATTACATTGCTAGACACTTGACCATAAAAAGGCCAACCGGATGTGACCTTGGGTAAACCGGAAGTTGCTATGTTTATTACTAATTCAAAGGAAAAGTGTATTGAACAATATATTTTTGGATCAGTATCAAGTGAACAATCAAATGAAAATACAAAATGACAGATTTCAAACCGGAAATAACAGTTAATCTGCCTTATTTAGAACAAATGTATAGAAACCATATATTTTTGGAATCAGTGTACAAAAAGCTGTCATTTGATGCTGGATATGATATTTCAAACTGATTTTTTTAAGTTCTAAATCCAAATTGATCTTTATGGGTGGGAAGACATTCAATTGTTCTCTGACCAATTGGTTTTTAATTAGTATTATTATCTTTATTTCTTTTGTTGCCACTTTTATTTGTCGCGTATATATTTTATGTCGCAAGATGTCGCTGAGATGTTTGATATATGATATAGAACTGTTTATGCGTCTTCGTAATGACCCTGATTAATCGAATACTTTTCCTGGTAGGAGTTATCTCCCTAAACACTGTTTTCCTTGTGATTGTATCTCCTCCGTAACCATATAAGAAAGCGACAAATTTATTTTACAAAATTCCTCAGAAATCAGAAGATGTGGTATGTGTGCCATTGATACTACTCTCTATCAAAGTCACAATGTGTAAAAAGTAAAAAATTATATGCATATGTCAAAGTACGTCCTTTGACAAAGGGTCTATAAAGCTATAAAGGACCCAAAAATGACTAATGAAAAACAAGGCAAACAGGAAAACCAATAGTCTAATATATATAAAAAAAAACTAGAAACGAGGAACACTTATCATGCTTATGAACCACGACAACCAGGTTCCTGACTTAGTAAAGTTACAAACAAAAGCAGCAGGTTTACACGTTGTAACGGGTGCCAACCTTTACCCTAACCCGAACTTATATACTGGTGTAACTTGCATGTCCAAGTATAACTTTTTCATTTTGATAAATTAATTATAAAAACACAAAAACAAAACGAAAATATACAAAGTAAAAAATAAGCAGTTGCACAATCTATAAATTTTACTTGACATTTTACAAATCATTGGACATCGATAGGAAACCGTTTTTAGTCATTGCGAGTATCATAATAACAGATAAACAAATGGTTCATTTTTCGTTACATCGTGAAAGAAACATCAATTTATTTACTTCTTACTTTTCTGTACCAGGTTTCAGGTGAAATAAATTAATACATTATGTTTAACATTAGTATTCTTCTTCTACTGTTTTTGGGGGGGAGGGGGATTTTACTCTAATATACACTTGTCAAGGCCAATACTTATTTAGATTTTAGACATTGGCAAACGATATTTGGCATACCTTGTAAAGCCTAGAGATATCATAACAGTGTAATATCATTATGACCTTTACCGTTGATCTCAAGGTCAAAATAAATTATGTTTTGTTCTTGACCTTAGACTTTCATGGTTCAAACCTAAAACCATTTATATATTTACAGGATATGTCAATTTCTTTTTACTGCACCCGTTGTATAATGCATCGTTAATTATCTCCAAAATGGTCTATATCCCAACCCCTTGCCTTGATAAGTCGTTCTAATTCACAAGAGGTTGTTTACCCATGCATAGGACACATTCCCATCCCTACATTTAAATATCAATTCTAAATTGCCTGGATTATTAGACATTTTATTCAACACTAAGTCTGTTTGTGAAACAAGTTACGTCTCTTTAAATCCGGAAGTAACAAAATATCTCCATTACTAAAAGAAACCATAAATATTTGGAATCAGAGTATAAAAAGCTATCATTTGACGCTTGTATTGACATTTTAAACAAAATTTGACTATTTTCATATTAAATTACATTATTTTTTTTGGGGAATGACCTTTAATTGTTCTCTGAACAATTAGTTTTTAATTGTTAGGTCTTTCCACTTTTCTGTGGAAAGACCTATTGGTTTTCTTCTGATTATAAGGTCTTTCAACTTTTCTGTGGAAAGACCTATTGTTTTTCTTCTGATATTATTTTTGTTTTATTCTTCATCCACTTTTGTTTATGGTGATTTTTTGTTACGCAAAATGTCGCTTAGATTTTTTGCGTTTAATAACGAACAGTTATAACAATTTTTTAAACTGACCCTATTAAGCCAAACACTTTTTATGTAAGAGTTATATCCCCAAACACTGTTTTTTTCTGGTGTACAAATCTCCTTCGCAACCGTTAAAGATAACGACATAATTATTTCTCTATTTTGCTCGTTATATCCTCAGGATCTTAAAAAATAATGTTTAGCAAAGCGGTCCAGACACTCTATATTACAGTTATTTCCCCTTCTGTATTTAAAATAAGTAAAATGTAAATGTAATTGGTAAACCATATTTGATAGAGACCTAGGGACTTTTGATTTGAGGTCCTTGGTCCAAACAAAAGAAAATATGGTCAAGGTCAAAGGTCAAGGTCATTTCTTAATTTTTATTTTGGCTTATTTTTACCTCTTTTCAAACACCATATAAGATTTCAACAACATATTTTACTTAATCGTTATTTGTTAGTTGCGACTTGTCGTAACACATTAGTATTGCTTTACAGGGTATGCCAACATTAAATTAGAGTTTCCTCCACGCTTTTTTTTTAAAATATGCGTATGGTGATATAACTCATCCACCAAGTCTATTTAAGACTTACGGGTCTTTTAATTTAAGGTCCTTGGTTTATGACCTTGAAAGTGAGGTCATTTGTTAATCTGACATTCTAAATTTTGACCTTTGCTTTAACTCATATGTATGCAGGATAAAGCATGGGATATTTTGCATTAAAGGGAAATCACACTATTTAAACTACTAATAATAAATCATTGAAATTTTGCGTTTAGACGGATCATACTTATTTCAATATTTTAGGCGAAAAAAAAATTGGGGTCACCGATGTTGTTTTCGAGATATGACGTCATCAAAAAGTAAAGAATCGCGTTATACCGAAATATAGAAATGGCGCTTTAAGTTGCTAAAAGAAGGCAAAATTATTGAAAACCGATGTTTAACTGGTTTAACTAAAACAGTCAATTGTAACTTTTATCTTATACACATTTATTTTTCTCAGTTTCCTTATTTTTTAGGGCCTTTTTACATTTCCCGCCATTTTTAATTGCCGTTTATTATAGATTTTTCTTGAAATAAAAAAAATCTACTAATGCTTTTTTTCTTCAAACTTCTGCATTAGTTGCAGCTTCAGGGGAGATTTTAAAAGCATTAATAAAAAAGGGGGGTCACCGATGTTTTAAATCCGCTACAGTGGAAATAATCTTATTATCAATTTTTGGCGGGAATTATAATTTTCTCTCTTAACCTCATAGAACGACGTTGCTAGCATAGCAGCATTTCTTGCAATGCTTGGAACTATTGGGTTAAAATTATACATGTATATATTTTTTTATATAATAATATTTTTTAAGGTATTTAACATACAGTAGCAGTTTCTTAAACATTAATTGTCAAAGTTGGAGTCATCTAAATTTTTTAATTGCATTTGTTGTATAGGAAAAACTAATGTGTGCCTCATGCCGTATTAAAGAATTGATTTACGGCTTGCAGATTTAGAATCTTCCACTTCGGAAGATTGAGGGTATCTGGGCTGAAAAGTAACACGTTCCATTTAGACTACAAACAGAAAATATCACTAACTTGTCCTTTGCATCGGGAAGATAAAACCCGAAATGCCGTGTTTAAAAAGCCACAAACTCGGCACTTCAAAAAAAGCCCTCAATGACACCGTTTTCGGAAGAAATTTAAAATTGGCTAACATTTCTGTTATTACACAACGCTCCATAATCGACACAAATTAAGTTCGAGTTCCAGTTTTATTTTGATTTCGATTTTTTTTCCCAGTAAGATTTCTATATAGTTTAAGCTCGAGTTACATTTAGAAACTTTTTGAGTTATACTGTTAGATAGAGTAAAACTTCTGGTAAGAGTTTAAATTTTGAGATCCGATGAAATTAAGAGTAAGAATGTGGTTTCTATTTTCTGTTGGTGCACCTCTTTTTTGTTTGAACGTATATTCTTTTATCACATTTATCTTTCATCGTGGTAAATGCACCTATTTTTGCCCATTCTGATAAATGAGGGGGGCAGGACCTTTTTTGGGACGTCGGGATCAAGTGTTTTTAAGCTCGGGATTTCGGGATTGACCCTTTCGGGATCCGAGATTTCTTTTTTCGATGTTGGGGATGTCAGGATTTTTTTTTTAATTCTGGACCTCGGGATTTCATGTTTTAAAGCCCGGGATTTCGGAATCAGGACCCCTCTGACAACCCCCCTCATTAATGATAGTTAATTTGAAGATAACTAATTGAATTTGTGTGCAAATATGTAAGCACTCTTGATATATCATGTTGGCTTTTTTTGTTTAAAGAACCAAAGAATAAAGAGTAAACAAAATGAATGTCCTTTTCAGTCACAGTCTCCGAAAATATCCCTTTATCACTGTCGACAGTGATCACATTGAGTGATCTAAACTCGAACCTACATCTGAACTTTTATTACTATTTATTAATGTTTTTACCATTGTTTCTTTTTATTTTTGCAAAACTTTCAGTGGCAAATATTACATGAACATCAGCACTAAACATTTGTCTATATGATTGGAATATTCTTTCACCAGAAGGACCATTAATGTATTTGTTACAGTTTAGCAGTACTCTGTGAGACATGTGTTTTTCTCTACATAAATACATGTGTGTGTGTGTGCGTGTGTTAAATATTTCTCTTGTTGGAGACTGGTAAAGCCAAATGTATAGTACGTGTTGAATTATTATACGCCCAGTTACGGGACGTAATATGGTATACATCTGACTATCCGTCCGTCGTCAACATGTCGGACATTAACTCAAAAAAGGATTCTAAAATTGTACCACAAGGTTCCATATCACAAATGAAAGGCTGAAATTGATTTAAGGGGTACATGTAATTGCTCAAAACGTTCAGGAAATAGGGCCACAAAGAAGCATTTTACTAAAATTACTATTTTACAATAACTTGTGTTATGGATCTATCTAAAATTGTACTACAAGGTTCCGTAGCACACAGGGAAGGCTTGGATTGAGTTTGGTGGTAATTACTCCAAGAGAAATTTTTCGAAATATCTCAAAAAGAAATCTCCAATTGCACAGTATTGCACAATAAATTTTTAATACCTTTGACCACATTTTTTTGTGTCAGAAACCTATATTATCTCAATTTTTTTATCACAATCCAAATTTAGACCGTATCAAGCTTTAATATTTTATCCAAACTTGCCCCAACTGTTCAGGGTTCAGAGGCGTTAGATATCAAAGTAACATTTGGGAAAGATGGACGACACTTAGATCATTTCTGTCGTCACATGTAAAATAAACAACGATTTCAAATAGGACTTCACACATTTACGTCCAGTGGCAAGTGTAATGCATATTCAGAACTAGAAGATATGAATTTGTCTCTGCTTTGTAAAACCCGACAGGCTGAGCCGGATAAATACTTATATGAAATGAGATGTTTGATGAATTATTTATACATGTAGTATAGAAGACTATAATAGTTATCACGTTGCATGCATGTGATATGAGAAAACTGTAAGTTGAAACTCATTGTTCTTATTTACAACCCTCTTTTGAACAGAAAACTACAGATTCCGATAGCTATACGCTAACATGCTGGGTACTCTTGGTCTATATGTACCCCCCCCCCGAAAATATACGCTGAACCCTATATACCGCATCGCGGCGATACGCTGCAAAAGTTGTGCCATTTCATGACCACTTTTGGCTATTTTTTGCCATATATTTTGTCCATTTCGAGTAGCATTTTCATTTTTGCACTTAAGGTCAAGATGATTCCATAATATTTTTGGAAATTTAGAATTCAATTATATGTCACCGACTTCGTTATCTACGTTCTTTAAATAGTGTTGATTATGCATGATGATTATGTGTTTTGTATTCGTAGATCCTTTTTATCATAATGGTCTTGATAGTGGGTCATTCATTTGTTAATTTTTATTTTGTGTTTCCAATATTTTTTATTTTTTATATTTTAGCACCTCATCATTCAATCTTTTTTTTTTGCCTTTTATTCTCAACAGCAGTATTTGTCCATTATTTTGTATTCCACTTGTGGTCAGGTAAACCCCAATACAATCTAAAAACTCGCTAGTACAACATATCAGTTTTAAAAAATATGATATATCCACTATCATTTCTCCTGCTTAAGTGGAACATCCCTTCGAGCGTTCTCTTTTTCATAAATTAGCAACCTTTACGGCGAATTCGAAAACGGCGACGTCATAATACAGTAACGAAACTATGGCGGCGCCGAGATCGATGCGTATAAACAATAGTGTGATTTCCCTTTAAGTTGCAAGCCATATGACCTTGAAAAAGGAACCAGAAGTGACATTGGGTTTAACCGGAAGTAGCAATATTTTTGTACTTTCTGAATGTACAAGTATATAGAACAATATAATTTCAGAAATAGTGTCAATTAAACAGTTAAATGATACTTGAAGTAACACTTTCAAACCGGAAGTATTTAATTATCTATCTTATTTTAAAAATACTGCATAAAAACCATATATTTGAAATAAGCGTACTATAAGCTATCATTTGAAGACTTTTTCAACCATTTTTTTTACTATTTTCATATCAAAATACTTGGTTTTTTTTATGGAAAGACCTTCGAATTATTATTAATATTATTATTTTCAACTTAAGCCACTATTTTCTGACTTTGCTCTTTTGTTTCGCAAGATATCGATAAGGTTTTTTGCATATCATACCGAACAATGGTTTTCTAGTGCAAAAATTTAATTCGCAAGGTTAAAAATTTCATCACTTTGTTCACCTATCTGCCAATTATATCCTCAGGATCTTAAAAATATTTTTTACCCAAACGGTCCGGAGACTCCATATAAGAGTTATCTCCCCTTCCCTACTTAACATAAGTAAATTTAATTATAATTGGAAAACCATAAGTGATAGAGACCTAGGGTCTTTTTAATTTGAGGTCCTTGGTCCAAAAACAAAAAGGAAACAATAGGGTCAAGGTCAAAGGCCAAGGCCATTTAAAAAAAAGTGATTTTGATTATTTTTACCACTTTTCAAACACGATATAAAATTACGACATGTCGCAACACATTGATATTGGTTTTAAAAGTGAGATTGCATCAAATTACAGTTTTCTTCGCTCTGAATCAAAAAAGTGAATATGGTGATATAACTCATGAACAAAATATAATTAAGACCTAGTGTCTTTTGAGCTGAGGTCCTTGGTTGGTGACCTTGAAATTGATATGAAGGTTATAGGTTGAATTGGCGTTCAAGATTTTGACCTTTGCTTTTACCTCATATGTATACGTTATAAGCCATGGGACTCTATGCATTAGGTTTCAAGCCATTTAACATTATAAAAGCCATCCAGAAGTGACCTTCTGTAAACTTCAAGTAGATTTAATGTATACTAAATAAATATAAAAGTTTATAGAACCAATTATTTTTGGCATCAGTGTTGAATATTACCAGAAGTAACATTTTAAACCGGAAGTAACAACGTATCTCCATTATTTAAAAAATATTGTATAGAAACCATATATTTTTGGAATCAGCATACAATAGTTATCAATTGACTTTAGAACTGACATTTAAAATCAAAATTTACTACTTCCATATCAAAATAAATGTGGGCTTTTTTGGTGTGTAAAGACCTTCAATTGTTGTTCGAACAATTTGTTTTTAAATTAGGTCTTTCCAATTTTCTGTGGAAAGACCTATTGTTTTTCTTCTGATTATTTTTTTATTCTTCCGCCTAATTTTGTTCTTGCAATAAACATTTGTTTCGCAATATGTCGCTTAGACATTTGGTATATGATATCGAACAGTTTATGCGCTTTTGAAATTAACCCTGTGTAACCGAATACTTTTCTTTGTAGGAGTTATCTCCCCAAACACTGTTTTCCTTGTGTGCATTACTCCTTCGCAACCGTAAAAGATTACGACAAATTTATTCTATAAAATTGCTCGTTATATCCTTCGCATGATTTGTCCTATTTTGACCGAAGCAATATGAACGCTCCATATGAGAGTTATTTCCCCTTATGCATTTGATATAAGTGAAATGCATTTCTAACTGGTAAACCATAAGTGATAGAGACCTAGGGTCTTTTGATTAAAGATCCTTGGTCCAAAAAAATGAAAATTAGGTCAAGGTCAAAGGTCAAGGTCAAATTCTAAATTTTGATTTTGGCTTATTTTCACTCTTTTTCATTATCTTTATAAGATTTTGACAAATTATTTTTACTAAACTGTTAGTTGCCACATGTCGTTACTTATTAATTTTGATTGGAAGGGTGCGTAGACAATAAATGGGAGTTTTTTGCCCCTCTTATATTTAGAATTGTACGTAAAGTGATATTACTCATGAACCATACATAATACAGACCTAGGGTCTTTTGATATGGGATTCTTGGTTTATGACCTTGAAATTGAGGTCAAGGTCATAGGTTAATTGGACGTTCGAGATTTTGACCTTTGCTTGAAATTCATATTTATACATCATTAAGCCATAGGAACTGACATTTTCAACTGAATTTTAATATTTTCATAGCAAAATAGATCCTTATTGGTGGAAAGACCTTCAATTGTTCTTTGAACAATTGGTTTTTAATTATTATTGTTTTCTGCTTTTGCCTCCGCTTTTGTTTTTGTAACATTGTTTTTCTGTTTCGCTAGCTGTTGCTTAGATATTTTTCAAAAAACATCGAACAGTTATTGCGACTTTGAAACTGACCCTTTTAGCCGATCACTTTTTATTGTAAGAATCATCTCCCCATTCACTGGTTTTCTTGTGTACAAATCTCCTTGTGATCGTGTTAGATGACGACAAAGTTAATTCACCAATTTACTCGTTATATCCTCAGGATCTTAAAAATAATTTTGACCGAAGCGGTCGGAGACTACATATATTGGAGTTATTTCCCCCTTATGTATTTTTAATAAGAAAAATGTAGTTGCAACTTGGTTTTTTTTTCAAAAATATGTATATGGTGATATAACTTATATATAATATATTTTAGACCTAGGGTCTATTGATTTGAGTTCCTTGGTTGGTCATAGTTTAAATTTACGTCTTTTAATTTTGGCCTTTGCTTTAAACTCGTATGTATACATGACAACCCCATGGGACTTTTGACATTAGGTTTCAAGCCATAAACATTGGAAAAGCCAACCGAAAACTGCCTTGTGTAAACCGAAATTATCTCTTTTTCTTAATTATCAAAACAAAAGTTTATAGAACCAGATGTGTTTGGTATCAGTGTTTATTAAACGTTTGATTAATATCAGAAGTAACAAATTACCCTCTTTTATTTAAAAAAAATGTTGTATAAAACCATATATTTTTGGAATCAGCGTACAAAAAGCTATATTTTGACGCTTGAAATTACATTTTAAACCGAACTTTACTATTTTCATATTCGAATACATGTTTATTTTTGTGGAAAGACCTTCAATTGTTTTCTGAACAAATGTTTTTTATTCATTTATATTATTATTATTTTTTCTTCCAACACATGTGATGCTTTATTGTTGATCAAGATGTGCTTAGATTTTTTTATATGATATCGAACAGTTACTGCGCTTTTGCAACTGATCCTGTTTAGCCAAATATTAAAAAGAAGATGTGGTATGATGCCAATGAGACAACTGTCCACAAAAGACCAAAATGACACAAACATTAACAATTATAGGTCACCGTACGGCCTTCAACAATGAGCAAAGCCAATGCCGCATATAGTCAGTTATAAAAGGCCCCGATAAGACAATGTAAAACAAAAAGCAAGAAAACTAACGGCCTTATTTATGTAAAAAAAAAAAAAATTATATCACCAATTCTTTCGTTATATCCTTTTGATCTTAAAAATAATTTTGACTGAAGCGTCCAGGAAACTCTATATAAGAGTATTTAAAATAAGTAAAATGTAATTGGATTAGCAATCTATAAGTGATAGAGACCTAGGGTTTTTTAATTTGAGGTCCTTTAATCCATAAAAAAGGGCAAGGTCAAAGGTAAAAAAATATTAGATATCGACAACCTCATATGTATGCATGATGAAGCCATGGGAATGTTTGCATTAAGGTGCAAGCCATATGACCTTGAAAAAGAACCGGAAGTGACCCTGTAGAAACCTAAATTATCTAATTTTTTTCTTTTTGAGTGTAAGAATGTATAGTACCATATATTTTTGGAATCAGCGTCTTTAATACCGGAAGTGACATTTTCAAACTGGAAGTAATAAATTATCTCTTTTATTTAAACAATATTGTATAGGAACTACACAATTTTTGAATAAGCGAACTATGAGCTATTATCTCTCGCTGTTAGTGACATTCTAAACCGAATTTTTACATTTTTATATCAAAATACTCTGGGGGGTTTAGCGGAAAGACCTTCAATGTTTTCTGAACAATAGGTTTTGAATTATATATTATTTTGTTTATTACAGTTACCTCCAAGATCAACAACCATATATTCTCCAGTGTATTGTGTATAGTTTTCGTTGACATGTAGCAATAAAGTGTGACAGTAAACAAATGCAGAATCGTTTTCGGGTACCATCACCAAGTTATCAGATTTAATGCCTGCCTTAAAAAGAAAAAAATACTGTGCAACACAAAATTACCAAAATACACATATTAAGTTGATAAATCAATCCTGGTACCTTTGATAACTATTGGTAAATCAAATGTATAGATGTTCCAGAATTAACCCAATCTGCTTTTTGTAAATCTGTACATATTATGTTATAAGATTCAGAAAGATTTGATTGACATCGACCTTTCAGAAAATAAAAAAAGTAACCAGAATCAAATGCATCTACCATTACTTGGTCATTCCACTATACCCATATATTTATAAATATTCAGTAAAATTTGGATTTTTTTCAATTGCAAAAAAAACAAAAACATTATTAATTTTACAACTATAAAAATAATGCAATCTGAAGCGAGACGATATTCTCATTTTTATGAAGTTAAAATAGCAGTTTCGAACACGCCATAATATAAAAGGTGTTCACGACAACCCTTTATTTTTTTGCATTTTCATAACATGGAACATGGAATTTAGCAAAACATGATAACGCTTTATTAAATTCATCTTCTTCTATTTCAAAGATTCATGGGTATAATTTAACGTCAATTATCACATTTAAAAAAAAATGTTTCGAGTTTAACTAAAACATATCAAACAACTACATCTAATTTGTTGGTTATTTGTTGAGTAGGAATTATCGCCAACTAATGAGCAGCATGATCTGGTTACCCTTCATGAGAATTTGAGATTGCCTTCAGTTTTTGGTGAGGTTTATGTTGCTCTGTCTTTGAGTTTTCTATGTTGTGTTGTGTTGTGTGTACTGTTGTTTGTATGTTTTTCAGATACGACGTTGTTACTTTTATTTCCTGCTAATGTGTTTGAATGTCCCTTTGGTATCTTTCGCCTCCCTTCTTGTCTGCTTGACCGTCTGTCTTCCGTTATGTTCCAATTCCAATTATTTTCAAATTATATACTAAATAAAGATTTTGTCATAATTAAGTAGTTTTTAGTACATGGAAAAGGTATAGTACAAGGAGGCATGGTGTTTTACTGCCATATATTCTAACGTGTTAAATAAACTTGTTCATGTATGTGTATCGTCAATATTCATAACCACCTCTGTGGTCTTGTCGTGATTTGCTCGCCTCCGATGCGGGAGATCATGAGCTCGGTACTTGGCTAGTTAAGATCAAAGATTGACTGCATCTCAGCTAGGCACACGATAAACTGTATAGAAGTGAGATCAATCTTATGGTATTGAGTCAACATAATGTTTCCGGGTTAAATGTCATGTCAACCTCTGAACGCTGTGAACTAGTATGTAAGAAAATTGAACCGGGATGTAGTTAGCATTCAAAGTCGGGTTCATATTTATTTTCTCGTCCTGATTATGTATATTCAATATACATATGCAACACCGAACAAAACTTAAACGAGCACACCTTCTTTTGTACAATATCAAAAGAGAATATTTAATTTATTAATTCTAAATATTAAATTTAATCATCAATAAATAAATCAAGACAAACAATGATTTCTACATTTTTAAACTTCTAAAACATGTTTTCTCAACAAAATTTAATTAATTGGATAAAAAGGAGATAGAACATTTGAAAACGAAAACAGTTTGCATTTCAAATATAGAATAATGAAAATGAAAATACAATGGGTATGACAGATATCTCATTGTCAAAACCATGAAAGATAACTTAAATCAATCGTATAATAAGTGAGGGATACGTGTATATACTTATACTTCTGTCAGATAAAAATCAGGACTGAATATGAAGTACCGAGTGATATATAAAACAAAATATGAGTTCTTCCATTTTAATATCCATCCAAGGCTCCATGTTGAAAGCCGTGCCTTGACCTATATTAATTTACTTTTATAAATTGTTATTTGGATGGAAGTTTGTCTCATTGGCACTCATACCACATCTTTCTATATCTATTTATTTGATAAGGACGAAATTTTGATTGTATGGTGTTAATATAGTCTTTGAATATTTGGTTTAAACTTATTTAGCGAGACGTTTTTCAATGATAGGCAGTAAACAGTAAATTTTATAAAAATGTCGACAACCACCATTGCTTTTCACTTATTAGTCTTCAAATTGGCACTTTTCAGCTATTTCTAAAACATGTATCTTTATTTCAAGTAACTCAGAACTACAGATTAAATTTCAAAATGTAATTGCATACAAGATAATAATCATAACTGGAAGTTAAGTAATAACTGTTCACCCTTTTCGTCCCTGTTTACCAGCTTCAGTAACCATATAATATTAAGTTTTTGAAATATTTCATAGGAAGAACAACTAAAAATAAGGGTGCTTTGAATCATCAAATTAGATATGATTATGACTTAGATTTTTTTTTCTGCAATGAACTGCAGGTTTCATATCATACATCAGTCAACAAAAAGGGATTATTTTGATTTTACCCTTTTTCTTATAAACTAGATGTGACGTTCTATGATTTGGTTGGTTTACACTTTATTCTTATATAACGTGCTTCTTTCGCTTTGTAAAAAATCACCATGATAAGATTCTCGATATATCTTAACTTAGCGCAGACTCAGAGATGTACATAATAATGGCTGTTCAACTATACATCCTAAGTAAATACACACGCATCGTAACCTATCTAAAAACGCTATGTCAATTTTCCTGTAAAAAATTACAATGGAAAAACCCAAGAAAATTTTTATTCTAAAGCATATCAAAAAGAATTATTACATTAGAGATCAGTGTTTAAATGATCGTATTTGTCCATTTAATCAAAATAATTCATAGATTTGTTGTACGTTTACACATGGCCTGGGCCGTGATATTTGTAGTTTTTATTATTCACAAACGCCCGGGATAAAATTCGAATATCACGAACCAGGTCATGGGTAAATTTGTGGCTTTTATGAATTATTTCTTAAACAACGTTCGGCATTTGGACTCTTGTCGATCGTTGTCCCATTCAAATTTAAACTGCATATGTGTATATGTAAATCTAATGTGGAATTACAATGCTATAAACAATTTATTACAACCTTTCCGACACAAGAGATGATTTGAGCTTTACGATTCTGGAATTTCCTTCTGTAGGAAGCACATTCCTGCATAGGAACTATACCTCCTGGTTTATATGATATTCAAGTGCTTGCGTTTCATTTGTTTTCATTTAAAGAGCATTGCGACTTACAAGACAGTAAATAAGCTAAGCCTTCCAAAAAAATCGTCCTTTCGAAAAGTTTACGGACGCTACTATGAGTTTGTTGACTGTTATTTAATATTTGTTTTACAGATAACGACGGATAAGTTCCTGTTGTCGTAACATCAATCCCGTTCTCTTTTCCTCGAATAAGGTCTACCGAAGTAAACTTACCCAAATGTTTTGTACTTGCATTACCTACACGAATGGTATCACATGATATCAACCTCGGTTTTTGTTGGGGTTATTGCTGCTGAGTCGTTATTTTTTTGTGTGGTATGTACTATTGTTTGTCTTTTTGTCGTTTTTTTTTTTTATTTGGTTCTATAATTGTCAGTTTGTGTTCGCCATAATTTCTTATGCTATAGTAAATGGTTTAAATATTAACCTATAATTGACATGTCATAGGACATGGTTGTTTCTGTTAAATAAAGAAATAATCCACCATTTCCTTCATTTTTCTTTTATATTTTATGTGCATGAAGACAATTTTTTATTTTTTTTATTTTTCCAAATGTATAATGTCAATTTTCCGTTGCATAGATGAGCGTTTATTTACCCTATAAATGTATACTATATACAGCTTGTACAGCACACAAATGATTGATTGTTGAATGTGTAACAAACAGCAACACATACTGTAACAATTCTTGCTAATGCAGAAGAGAAAAGGAAGATCGACACGGAAATCCTATCACTCTAATTTAACACATTTTCAACATTTCATTTATCACTACCTGCTTCCACTTACCCTTTCTGCACTTAATGTCATGATATGTTTGGCAGTTTCTGAGCAAGATGAAGGTATTGTCAAAACCCATTGCAAATCGTTATGTCCGACACCTATGCCATGCTTATCCAACGTCTGTATTAGATGACTCACTAAGTATTTGATAGACCATTTAAATACTTCGGAGGCAGGAAGAGTTTTTCCAGTCACATCTTTAATAATCATGTCATCAGAACATGTAACATCCTAAAATTTAAAAGTGAGAATTTAAATGGTTCAATTATGATTTACGTTTTGCTTTTAAATACATAACATGTATACGTATGCACTGGATATAGTCTGTCTGAAAACGAAGTGCTGTTTGTTAGCTAATCAAAGATCACTACAAATAACAAATGTTAACATAATATATGAGTATGATCAACAATTACCACTCCAACTAGACATTTACGTTATACAAATCTGTATTAAGCAGTCTCTATCAGATGGTACAAATTGACCTTTGAAATGAGGTTCCAAAACAAAAGTTAAACTCGAAAACGCCTATTGTCGGCATATGCGCAAAATATTTAAGTCTTTTCAATCGGTAGAGTTTTGATATAAAATGACAGAAGGAAACATTCAAAATATATTCTTTTTCTTGTATAAAAGAGACAGCTTTCAATCAATACGGAAAGGAGTGGATCACAAAGAGTCCACGTCCAATAAGAGAATTTCAGTTGCAAGCGGGTTCTGATTTTCCTCCTGACGTCGATACTGATCTCATATATTTTTCGTCATTATAATTTGGTGGTTAAAACATTAAAATAAACGTTGTTGTAAGTTGAACGTAGATATATAGGTTACCGTTTATTTGAGTTAAATTGTATGGAAAACAAAAACGTTTGGGAGAGTCTTAAATTGACCGTTAGACTGCTGAAAAGAGGTGACTGTTCATGCAGGTTTAACGTTACTTGAAATAATTAAAGATCGGCCGAGATGCACACGAAATACTTGTTCAATCAGTTATATAATTAAAGATCTTCCTGCTTATTTACAGATAACAGACCTTAACTCGTTCTAGATTTAATATCTAATTCAATTACACAATTCGATCCAGATTAAACGATTCGTCAGGGTAGCTACTAAAAAATATATAGATAAATGAAGATAGATGTGGTATGAGTGCCAATGAGACAGATGGGGACAAAAGATACCAGAGAGACAGTCAAACTCATCAATCGAAAATAAACTTTGGCTAGAAATTAAAAGGACAAACAGACAAACAATAGTACACATGACAAAACATAGAAAACTAAAGAATAAACAACACGAATCCCACCAAACAGTAGAGTTGATCGCAGGTGCTCCAGAATGGTAAGCAGATTCTGTTCCACATTTGGCACCCGTCGTGTTGCTTCTGAGATATCAAATCCGGTAAATAATCTAATTCGGTAGGTCACATTTATGAAAGGGAAGGGGATTGTAGTAATGACGTAAGGAACATATCCGATATCATTTGTGAAACATATGTTCCATAACGGTCAACCAATTCGTGATTGCGTCCGTAAAATTTACGAAGAGATGATTTCAACTTCCCCATTTGGAACTCTTGATCTTAAAAGCTTCTTTGTGAGCAACAACCCTCTATCAAGAAAATGATGATAGAAAATGCAAGCACGGGAATATCGTATATATTGGGAGATATATACACCGTACGCAGGTGCTGCTAGAATGGTGCTACTTAGAAATGGAAATTCTCAACCAAAATAACATTTGATAAAAGTAAACCGTTTTAGGTCAATATACGGTCTTCAACAAGTAGCCTTGGCTCACACCGAACAACAAGTTATAAAGGGCCCCACAATTACTAGTGTAAAACCATTTAAAAGAAGTAGTCGTTGTAGGTTAAAGTTTATGCATGCGTAATGGCTAATGGGACATGTTTAATCTAATGTTTGCTGTTGAAATAACGAGTTTTTAGTAACCTTTCATGATAGATACAAAAATATATCTGGTTAAAAGTCTTTATACATGATCTTTCATTAATCTTAAAGTCAAACGGGTGGATTTGTTTAAATTTCAAGTATAAAGAGATTTTTGATTGAACTTGTCTACCTTTTTTATAATTTTATTTTTCTAAAAACTTAGCTTGTGATTCATTGTGATTTAAGATATAAGATGCTTTCTATTTTTTTCATATTTTATTTCTAAATATTATATAGAATGGAAGAAAACATTAATATACCGAGATATACGTAAAATGTATTTGCAACCTTTGAAAGAACGGATTGTGTAAAATTAGTTTTAAAACCAATTAATTTTAGGTAAGAAGCTGGTATTTGGTAAAATGCCATAATCGGAATTCAATTCTATATAAATGATGCGGAGGGAAGTCGTCTTAAAGAGTCTTTTATCTAGAAATTTGCATATGAAGCCTCAAAATCTGCAACACGGAAAACAGGGAGGGATGTTTGAGAAAACAGAGCACTGAAAACAACTGCTGCTGCTTGCAGGAAATAGATTGTGTTTCAGTTCCTTCCGTGCAGTTCTTCATATGGTACTAAGAATTCTAAAAAAACAAATTTTGCTATTTGAACTTACTTTGATAGTTTTTCCTCGCTTCGAAATTGACACCCTATGCCAAACATAGCCGTAACCCCGCATGTGGCGTTCTACACGATTGGTATGTTGAAATTTTCACCACAAGTCAGGATAAGGTGAAGTTTTGACATAAAATGACTGCAACTTTATTTGAACTACAGACAAAGTAGCTATTGATGCATGAAATTGCAGTATTTAACATAGGAAGCAATGGAACTATGAACTAGTGGTTTTATACCTTAAAATAAACAGCTAACGTACAATATGTACAGATGTAGATGACGTGTGTCAACCAAGGAACCAAGGATAAATTGTAGGTTAATATTCGTAGAATAAAGACAACGCAATTACCCATAGAATTTCTTTTTACGTCTAAACATGTTCTACCTTTACTTAAAGTTTCCTAAAACATAATATTCTGGAATAGACAGTTCACATGCAATTCTGTTTTTACAAAGACCAAAACATTAGGCTGTGTAGCAGATTTTCAACATTTGTACCTCGAACTTTTATGTTTTTAAAATCATACTAAGTTTATCCACTACCTCTCTAGTAGTTTGAGTGTTCCGTAGTACTCAGTTTGGCTTACTGTTTAATTTATACTGGTAAAACCCCAAAGTTGAGTCTCTATGATATGGAGCCAGTAGATAAACAAAACCATGAATACTATAAATATTGATTATCTCCCAAAAAGATGCGTGGTTTGTGAAACAGCTACTTCAAAGTAAGGCCAATAATATTAATTAAACACAATCACGACAACATGTTGTCCTCTTTAATTTAAAGTGCCAGCATGTCCTCCCGAATCAAAATATTGAAACGTCACAGCCGCAAACGAAAGTAGAGAAAAATCTGCCAAGTTTACAGGTAAGTTAAAAAAGCACCTTATATATGTATATCTGGGCAATATCAAACTTTTGCCTTCTAATTACGAAAAAGTGTTTCTTTTTGATAGTTGAATATATATACAATTATATTGATTTACAAGTGCAATATTGTTTTTAGCAATAATTCTACTTATGCAAGTATTAGATATACAAAAAGAAATCTTACTGTGTTTTATATTGGCACTGGCTAAATCAAAATTTCCAATCAGTGCCTGTTTAAATGTGCTTTAAAATTTACTGATTACATTAACTGCTGGTTACAATAAAAAAAAAATATATTATTGTTATCCGTAATTACCGTATGAAGCTGTTTTCGTGTAGATCTTACACCACAAATGTGTCTATCTGTTCAACCAAATTTTGCAATTTTCACAGCATTCTCAATATTAGACATTAAGTTTAACTTCATAGAAACCAAGTATAACAATGCAACAAAAGCATTATTTTGTGTCAGAGTATGGCTACTTTTATCTACGTCCTAAAAGGAGGGAGTAATTGGTGATCTGAAACGTATATGGAAATACTCTCTTAAGTTACAATATTTATTTCTTAATGTTACTCCTATGAATAATCATAGCTAGTGTATATTATATTTACAGTCAGAACATAGAACAATACGGTTATCGTTTATATAACAATGGTCAGGTCTGGTATGAAAGGCTTTTTACAAGGCAGATGGTCAAAGCAATCCTGTCTTAAGTTCTGGTCATGTGCTAGTCTATTTTCAGGATCCGTCAAAGCATGCATGTCCAAACGTCTAATCTTGTGAATAGGTCCTAAAAGGCAGACTTAAGTTTGCAATTTTACCATGAGCCGGACTGACAGTCTGGGTTGCATATCCAACTTTATCAATTGATACAATTAGAAACAACTGTCATATTTTACTTTGATGTTCGGTATCTTTTTTATACATATGTTTTTTTTATATCTATTTTACATCTGTTCATACATGCATACAAAACAGTTGACTGCTTTTGATTTAAAATCTCTAGCTGCTGTCGAAAGGTTTGATTAATGTATATAACAAATTTTGAAAAATTCAGATTTGATTGAAAAAAGGACGAAATATACCAGAAGGACAGTCAAACTCATAATTCGAAAATAAACTGACAACACCATGGCTAAAATGAAAAGACAAGCAGACAAACAATAGTGCACATGACACAACATAGAAAACTACAGAATGAGCAACACGAACACCTGCAAAAACTAGGGGTGATTTCAGGTGCTCCGGAAGGGTAAACAGATCTTACTCCACATGTGGCACCGATATTCTGCTTTGCTACAAGATGAACATACAACTTTGTGTGTTTGTCCACAGCTTAATCAGTAAACGTTATATCAATATAAAACACGAAAATGTGGTATAGATGCCAATAAAACAACTCTCTATCAGAGACCAAATAAACAACTGTACCACAGTCGCTGATATGTTACAGATATTTCATAAAATAATATGAATATAGAGTTAATAGAATATGCACAATTATACCATATTGGAATGATTCAGTGAACGATGTATTGAATTTTTATTATACAGTTTTATTCGTTTGTTTCTCCGTCCTATATTTTCTCCCAATTATTTGTGTTGTAGTCCTGTCATGTAATGTTGTCATTTTAATGTTATAATTAACATTGCCATTAAAGCAGGAGGTTTGGCATGCCACAAAACCAGGTTCAACCCACCATTTTTTTCTTAAAATGCCCTGTACCAAATCATTTTTTATCGTTTGTTTCTGTGTGTGTTACATTGTAATGTAGTGTTTCTGTTGTGTCGTAGTTCACTTATATTTATTACGTTTGCCTCAGTTTAAGTTTGTAACCCGGATTTGCTTTTTTTCTCTATCGATTTATGAATTTCGAACAGCGGTATACTTCTGTTGCCATTATTTAAGGAGAAAAAGTCTATTGAAATGTGTTATGTTTTGTGCTGATATGAATATTTTAAACAAAATAATTAACTTACAAAAGGGGTTTCCTAGCATATCATGTAAATTCAATTGCGTGGACGTTATACAAAACTGTTTTAAAGAGTTCTGAAGCAGTAATGGGTAAAAATGGAGATGTAAGATTAAACAGATAGCCACACTCATCATACCACCAGTTTCCTAGAGCGGGATATCAGTAAATATTACCAACGTAAAAGGTAAGTCGACTCAGTTATCATTTCAGAAATTAATACCTTGTTACTGTGAAGTAACGTTGTAAAACGCTGAAAAAAGTAATAGTCATCTATTTCACCATCCAACATAACTTCTGCATACAGATTTTCTGCATCGTAACCAAAAGCTACGAACTCCTTGTCTGCATCAAGAAGCAGACATGTGGGAGTACTCAATGACATTAATTGTCTTGAACCTGCTTCCCAAACAGGGTTGGCGTGAATTTGCAATGGATTATTCATAAATTCATTTCTCATCGAAAAGGCATAACAGCTGTAAGTTCTTCCTAATTGCAGAGATGCTACCATTAGATATTTTTTCTCTGCCATGGCTATGCTTTATCTATAATTACAACAATATATATACCAATTAATGCTATTATGGTTCATTCTTTCAAATTTGATTTGAACCAAATTGGCCTTCAATAGAGACAGGTATGCATTAAACAACTACGTTCATATATAAACTGATAAAAATATGACTATTTTTTTATTCATGGTGATAATCAAATGTTTATTTCACGTCTGGTATTAATTCATCTACAGCATGATAGGCAGATTTCCAGGTTATAAAAAAAAGGTCATTGCGACATACGTCATTAAATATGATAATCCGCAAAAAGCGAAAAGAGTAAACATGATGATAGTTGCATAGGCATACATATTTATACAATATGCTTTTAAAGATAATGCTTTATTCAATGTCTGCTAAAACGTTGAACAAATTAATGTCGTACTGAAAATATAAACAAAATTACTCTAGCTCTTAAACATTTTGAACAGATGACAAAATATCAATCTGTGAATTTTGCAAACAATTACTTTTTGTTTTTTGATTGAAAATAATTTAGTTCCGGATTTATTTTACAGACTCAACATGACGGGTGCCACATGTTGAGCAGGAGATGCTTACTTTGCCTGATCATCTGATGTGTTTAGTAGCTAGGTACAGTCGTTATGTTTGTCGAATTATTAATAAAAAAACTATCTTTTTAATGTCTAACCTTCATTAAAAATACCGATTTGAAATAAAGGTAGTTCATTTATATTTAAACTATTTCATTTTTTATCAGCTTTAATAATTTTGTGAGAATTTTGATAAATGACATTCGTTTGAGATCTGGATGATAGAGGTCAGGGAATGTATTTTGGAAATTTTAAGTCTATTTGTCCCTATTCAAAGAAATATCCCTTATCTGCAATTGTTTGTGTGACAGTTGTTGATAAAGAAGAAAATTATTTTGTATTCACGAATTGTTTACACGACAAAGGCTAAACAACAATGATATACAGGAACGTAAGATCTGCGTTGCGGCTAAACTATTCTATTTCCAAGACTGAGTGGTGTAGAATGTCAAGTTTATATTTGTTTAGACATATGTTGACTAATATATATTTGTATAAAGAATTTGATTTATTACATGAGGTGTTGGGATCAAAATGCTTTGAGGTAAATGATACAAAATAATGCAAACTGGTCAATTCAAAGATAAATTTCGAACAAAGATTGCGTACACAGGCATTCAAGAAGTAATATATGCGTAACCCGTCAATGTAGAAATTACAATCACGATGCGAAAAGTAGAAGTGCAATTTTGTATTAAGTAAGTCTGACCTAAATTCGAAAAAAAATATCACCATCATATATTATTGAAGACGCGGATTCTGACGACCCATCACACATTGTATTGGCATCGGCAACTAGTATCAATCAATTTTAGTTTTAATTAAGAACGAAAAAAATGAGTATTTATGGCTAAAAACATTTATACCAATTAGGCCTAACCCCAATCCGTTCACGTCCAATACCTAATGCTTTGGTGAAAAAAAGCACTTCATGTTTGTCGATCAACTCTGGTTAATACTGGACAAATAAAAGCAACAGCGGTATACCAACGTTCAAAATTCATAAATCGATAGAGAGAAAAAACAAATCCTGGTTACAAACTAAATCTAGTGAAACGTATCTAGTATAAGAGAACTACGACAGAACACCGAAATTTAACACACACAGAAACGAACTATAATGTAACAATGGCCATTTTCCTGACTTCGTACAGGGCATTTTATGAAAAAATGGTGGATTGAACCTGGTTTTGTGACATGACAAACCTCCTGGCAGTGGAAATTATAACATTGAAATTATAAAAGTAAGAACATCATAATATTCAGTATGCTAAAAAAGGTGTTATGAAAGCGGCAGGGGCGGATCCAGTCGTTTTAAAAGGGGAGGGGGTCCATGTACATGTCCCCATCAAAATGCACTGATCGTCCAAAAAAGGGGGTGCATCCCCCGGAACCCCCGCCCTCCTGGAGCGGGAACGGTATATAGCTCAATACATTTTTTATAGTTCATCCATCGGTAAAACCCGTGTGTTGCTAATTTTATCACAAAATATACCTCAGAGGTTTTATATCGTTCGGCTGCTGTCCTGTTGACATATGTAAAATATCTCCAATATTAAAAGTTTCTGGATCATAGTGGGTGCCATTATTACCTATTATTTTTTTTTCTAAAACATGCTTTGTATATAGAAATAAGAAGATGAGGTATGAGTGCCAATTGAGACATCTTTCAAACAAAGACATAATTCAGTAAAGTAAGCATTCATAGGTTCAATGCTGAAAAGTAAGCTATAAATGGCCCAAGATTACTTGTGTAAAACAATCCAAACAACAACAAAAAAACCAGCCCAATCAAAAAAATTAAAGCAGAAAAAATCTATCCCATAAAAGAATATATTGTATAGGAGCCTGTATTTCAGTGGTTGTCGTTCGTTTATGTGCTACATGTTTGATTTTCGTTCATATTTTTTTTTTATATAATTAAGGCCGTTAATTTTCTCGTTTGAATTGTTTTACATTGTCATATCGGGACCTTTTGTAGCTGACAATGCGGTATGGGCTTTGCTCATTGTTGAAGGCCGTATGATGATCTATAAATGTTAATTTCTGTGTCATTTTGGTCTCTCGTGGACAGCTGTCTCATTGGCAATCATACCACATCTTCTTTTTTATTATAGATCCAACACTGCAATTTTTACAAACCATATCAAATTTTCCACCTTGTCCCACTCGCACATACAAATGGATAAAATCATTAAAGCTTATTTCTAAATGCATTTAGAGCAAAACTTTGGTTAGCTTGCTTCCTTTGTTTGTTTATTGTTCAAAATGTAAAATGTACAAGTTAAACAATGCCTATATATATACTTTTTAAAGATGTCAATCTTATTTTCAAAGCTTGTATAAACAACTATACAAACAAAGCAAGCAAGTCAACCGAAGTTTTACTTTGCAGGTATAAGAAATCAGCTGTAATCATTAATTCAGTTTGGCAAAAGTCCCGGCGAGCCTGTTAAAAAACAAACAAATTGAAACTACAGTTGCTGACTTCACTTCCTTAAAAATAAGGGAACAGTTTGGAAGTCCCATATACTGAAATTTGACAAAAACTAATACTTATAGATTTTGTTAACACTGCCATGTATGTAAATATTTTTCGCCTTTTTTACGACTACAAAATTCAAGGATCCCACATTTGCCTTTAATTATCTATACGAAAATTGCTGTACTTGTGAATATGAGCACCGGCTGTTATCGACGGCTTACTTTACACTAGTAAGTATGTCTCATGGGTAATTGTATTTTTTCGCTGTTGTTTCGTTGCTGTCTGGTTGACAAATAATTGAAATTTCTGTGCCATCATCAAACATGTTAATGGCTATATATCGGGTAATTCAAACGCTATTTTCCTCGCATAGAAACAACTTTTCGTGAATCTGAGCATGGAAGTAATACTTTATATCACGAACTATAAATGAGGATACACAAAATGAAAAACTTAGCGAAATTGTGAATCCCGCATAGCACGAAAAAATGTGTTGTATTTCAGTAAATAACACGTGTTCTTGGTTGATTGTAAACACGTAGTAGTCCATCTTGTATTGTGACTCATTTAGTGGATTGGTCAAAAACCTAGGTAAAAATAAATTGCGTCACACGTAAATAAACAATTACATGTGCGAGAACATAAGTATGCTAATTTATGCATTTCCATATAAGGTAGTAGTCCCGACCTGTTTATTGACCATGTCAATCAGTGAATTCATCTCAATGTGCCTTTAATTAAATTACTGCATTTAACTGATATTCCTATGAACTTAACTGTAGGTATTATTTGGGTGATGTACTTTTTACTAAACTAAATTAATAAATACTACAAAAGATCGGATTCTATAATAGGTTGTGATTTTCAGATAAAACAAATTATAGCCGTTTCAACATTCGTTTGCCCATTTTATTAGCTTAGCCGTATTTAGCATAACTTTTGGAATTTTGGGTCCTCAATGCTCTTTAACTTTGTACCTGTTTGGGTTTATACCTATTTTGACCTGAGCGTCACTGATGAGTCTTATGTAGACGCAACGTGCGTCTTGCTTATTTAATTATAATTCTGGTACCTCTGATAACTATAACTACGTACACCATTAGGTCGATGACACAGCTAGTTGACGATTCGTCCCCAAGGGTATTACCAGCCCAGTAGTCAGCACTTCGGTATGAATATCAATTTAATGGTAATTTTTATAAATGTTCTGTTTACAAAACTTTGAATTTTTCGAAAAACTAAGGATTTTTTATTCCCAGGCATAGATTAACTAAGTCGTATTAGGCACAACTTTTTCGAATTTGTTGTCCTCAATGCTCTTAAACTTTGTAATAGTTTGGCTTTAAAACTATTTTGATCTGAACGTCACTTATGAGTCTTATGTAGACGAAACGCTCGTCTGGCGGATTACAATATACTGTAGAATTACAATATCTTTCCAGAAATCATAGACATTTATCTATCACGAGGTAAAAATAAATCATTTACATTTCAGCTCCTTTTTCCATAATACTGAATTGAAAAGATCGAGCGTCAAATCTAGGTTAAAAACATTACAATAATTTCTAGATGGGTGGTACGGATAGGAAAACACGGACTGCCAAACAGAACAATGGCCTTTAAAACATGCTTAAAACAATCAAAATGTTCACATTAACCCACTTAGAAGGCTATATTATTCTTCAACTATCTAAAACTCTATTTTATTGTACAAACACTTTCATACTTAGAAAATTCACCATGGCCATAATGCGAAACTAAACTTTGAACTGTGTATTGCTATCTTAAGGTTAAACACTTTTTTTCAAATTCCACTTGAAATGAATTTAGGTGTTCTGCGGCAAATTTGCCTGCTAATTTTGAAAATTGGTCAAGTTACAAATATTTTATTAAGGGTGAGCAGTTGCCACTTAAATGCAACAAAAATGTTATTGTAATGCGTTTACTTTTCTGCATTTGCTAGAGGTATAGAGGAAGGGTTGAGATCTCATAAACATGTTTAACCCCGCCGCAATTTTGTGCCTGTACCAAGTCAGGAGCATCTGGTCATTGTAAGTCTTGTATTATTTTTAATTTTATTTTCTTGTGTACAGTTTGGAGTTTGGAGTTTGGAGTTTAGTATGTCGTTCATTATCACTGAACTAGTATATATATTTGTTAAGGGGCCAGCTAAATGACGCCTCCGGGTGCGGGAATTTCTAGCTACACTGAAGACCTGTTGGTGAACTTCTGCTGTTGTCTGTTCTATGGTCGGGTTGTTTTCTCTTTGACACATTCCCTATTTCAATTCTCAATTTTATTTGAAGAAACGTACAATGTCAAAATATAAATTCTACTTTTTGAGTCAAATTTCTAAAACTATACCTTCTATGCTTGTTTTTTGTTTTTCTTGTTTAAAAACATAAATTAACCTTAACAGTAGACAAACCTTATAAATTAAGGTACATCAGGTGTTTAAATTTTCACTCCTTCTGCACAACATGTTGCACAAAGTGTTGTAAAATGTCGTAAAATTTAATCAAAGTAATATTGTAACTTATCATTTTTCATATCTCTGAAAATTATCAGAAACGCTTTTAAAATCGTATTTTATAAACTCAATAATCAAACAAATAATCTCATTTCAGTTTGATTGCTGCAAATTGTTTATTTCTGTTCATGGCGACCCGCACAACATGGTGAAGAATGGGGAAAAATGAAAAAGAAACTGTGATCGTGATAAAGTTGATTGCTTTTTATAAATACTGTGATGTATATCTGTAAATTAACCATATAGTACCTTATGAAGCAATTCCATACAGATTCTAGACAAAAAGTAGACAACAGAAAAAATGGGAGGTAAACAAGTTATTTTTTTAGGTGTGTTGCTGCTTGCTATAAGAACAATTTATATCGTATCGTCTTCAACAATCGTACAATTATTGGCTGAAAGATCTCAATCAATAAGAATAAAAAAAAATGTGTAAGGGTTCCACGGAACCCCGTGTCTCGCCTATTTTTGCTGTTAATCGCAGGCTCAACAACAATGAGGAAAAAAATCAATAAAAATATTCCTCTTGTTACTATTTTATGATTGTAAGAAAATCTAAGTCCATTTAAAAGTAGATTACAAAAAAAACGGAGTAAACTTTTTACAAACTTTACTTCTGGATACAATCTTATGATCATAAATAAGCTTCTGTCCAAGTTTGGTACAAACCCAGGATAGTTATTAAAATTTTAAAAACTTAAACCACATAGTGAATGTAATGGTTCCCCGCAGAAAAACTAAGTCCATTTAAAAGTAAAATATGGAAAAAATGGATTTATTTATTTACAAAATTTACTTCTGGATACTATCTTATGATCATAAACAAGCTTCTGTCCAAGTTTGGTACAAAACCAGGATAGTTTAAGAAAGTTACTAAAATTCTAAAAACTTTAACCACAGAGTGAATGTAATGTTTCCCCGCAGAAAAAACTAAGTCCATTTATCAGTAAAATACGGAAAAAATGGAATTTTATTTTTACAAAATTTACTTCTGGATATTATCTTATGATCATAAACAAGCTTCTGTCCAAGTTTGGTACAAACTCAGGATAGTTGGAGAAAGATATTAAAATTCTAAAAACGTTAACCACAGAGTGAATGTTTTGTTTCCCCACAGAAAAAACTAAGTCCATTTATAGTAAAATACGGAAAAAATGAAATTTTATTTTTACAAAATTTACTTCTGGATACTATCTTATAATCATAAACAAGCTTCTGTCAAAGTTTGGTAGAAATCCAGTATAGTTTAAGAAAGTTATTAAAATTTCAAAAACTTTAACTACAGAGTGAATATTTGTTGACGCCGCCGACGACACTGACGACGACGGAATGTAGGATCGCTTAGTCTCGCTTTTTCGACTAAAGTCGAAGGCTCGACAAAAAAGCAAACACGTTTTCTAGGGCAACTAGTTTTATTAACACCAACGTCAAAGACTCACTTTTAGACAATAAGATAACTGTCCACAAGAGACCAAAATGACACAGACATTAACAACTATTGGTCACCGTTATGCCTTCGTCTATGAGCAAAGCCCATACCACAAAGTCATCTATAAAAGCCCCGATAAGACAATGTAAAACAATTCGAACGAGAAAACTAACGGCCTTATTTATTTATATATAAAAAAAATGAACGAAAAACAAATATGTAACACATAAACAAACGACAACCACTGAATTACAGGCTCCTGACTTGGAACAGGCATATACATAAATAATGTGGCTGGGATAAACATGTTAGCGGGATCCCACCCCCATAACCTGGGACAGTGGGAAATCTGTACAACATAAGAACGAACTATAAAAATTAGTTGAAAAAGGTTTAACTCATCAGATGGACAAAAGTACAAGTGGACGTGGCCGGGTACTTATACATCCCGACCCAAAAAACACAATGAATAGATCTGAGAGTACTCGCAGTTATCTGACAGCTAGTTCAAAGCCACAAACAACTAATAAAAAAATCATGCATCTAAGATTAAACTATCAATTCGTACACGTCCAACATCAAATGGATTTAGAGTAAAGACGTCATAAACAACCAGAGAAAAACATTACCTTGTGCAATGCCAAGTTACAGGTATAGACAGATCCCTCAATATTTATTTGTATATAACAAACTAGTAATTTTAGTAAGCTTTTAATTTACTGATAACAAAATCAATATTTATACCAAGAAAAACAATTTTCAATGATCTTATTACAGCGTTGAATAGGTAACCATTTAGGATGAGTTTATTTAAAGGAGCGACAATGGATCATTTCTAAATTTCCGGGCACGGTTAAAAACATTTCCGTAAAAATGAGGATGTGTTATCCCATTTGGAATAAGTTTTCTACAGGCACAACCAAACTTCAAAACCAAATCTTTATATCTATGGAAAAAATTAGTAAAGGTTTTAAGTAATTTATGGTAACGATATCTCTGGTTTAATAATTTACCAGTAATACATAGATTGCGTTCGTTAAAATCAAAAACGTCACAACAGACACGGGCATAACGAACGAGCTGTGAAATATAAACACCGTAAGATTGTGCCAAAGGTACATGACTATCTCAAAATGGAAAATTAACAATAGGGAACGAAATATAGTCTCTTTTGTTGTAAATTTTAGTGTGGAGTTTCTCGTTTAAAAGCGAAATATCTAAATAGGACAGTTATTACCGAATACATTTGATTTATTTAAAGTAACTTCCTTTGGGTAAATTTCAGCAGTATATTGAGAATATTCTTGATTATTTAACGAAAAAAAATCATAAAGATAACTGTGAGTGTTGTTGAATTTATCAATTAAATGCAATTTCGACGGGTCTTTACTGAGTTTAGTCATAAACTGTGATTCGTAACAGTACAAAACAAGTCTGCTATTAAAGGGGCACAATTGATGCCCATGGGGATACCTACAACCTGTCGATAAACTTTGTTGCCGAAACCTACATAAATATTATCAAGGAGAAAATTAACAGCTTCAATCATCTCATCACACCTCCAGTAAGTATATCTAGCATATTTTACCTTTCTAATTAGAGCAGAAGGCTTTAAATTGATTGCAGCAAATATATTTGAATTCAGCTTTACCAAACGACCACTTTATTAAACAGGAAAACTTTTGTTTGATAAGATATTGTGGAAGTGTTGTTTAAAGAGTAGAAAAATCAAAACTGTCAACAGAATCAAAAGGACCATCAAAAGCACGAAATTAATCTAAAACATCCAAAGATTTGTTTACACTCCAAAAATGGTTTATACCACTATGTTCATATATTTTATTACAAAAAAAATAATTCTTAAAAGAGACACATTGAAGTTTGATGTTTGTTTTGAATGTTACTATTTTCCACCTGTTCAAGGTATCCTTACTCAAAACATATATGGAATAATCTATTAAATATAGTCGCTTAGTTGCAAAATGTTGCATAATTTGAATGTTGCAACTGCTTAATAGATACTCTTATAAACAAGTACATACATAAGTGACTATGCGATATGGGCGTTGCTAATTATTAAAGGTCGTACGGTGACCTATCGGAGTTAGTTTCTGCAGAGATATATAATACAATTGTATAACATGTCTCTGGTTTCTGTATCATGTGGTCTCTTGCGGAGAGTTGTCTCTCTGGTAATCATTGGTCCAGAGTTTTATATTTGGCATTTGAGTCCCATGTGCAGACCACCTTATTTTGAAAGCCGACCACCTTTTCATTTTAAAAGGGTATCATTTTTTCAAATTCCGGACATTTTTCGGTTTCGCACCGTAAAAAAATAAATACTAATCGCGCATCGCTGATTTGTTTTCAATCACAAAATGTCCGATCATCAAATTTCAATGTGTTCCTTTGTTAATCGGGGGAAGCTAAAAACTGATAAAGATTGTGATCAGGAAAATTATATGCCATATAAGTCAACTATTTTAAGGAAGCACTTAAAATCTGGGGAAATTTAAGACAGAGAAATATTTTGATAATAGTATCTAAAAGTGTGGTGAAAAGAAACAAAGAAATAAATTAAGTCCATTGTGGTTAAATCAATTCTGATGCTTAAAACTATGAATAAGAAGAAGAGAAACTAGAGGCTCTTTAGAGCCTGTGTCGCTCATCTTGGTATATGTGCATATTTATCAAAGGTCACAGATGGATTCATGACAAAATAGTGTTTTGGTGATGGTGATGTGGTTGTATATCTTACTTTACTGAATACTTTTGCTACTTACTACTCTCTCTATCTATAATGAACTTGGCCCTTTAGCTACAGAGGAAAATATTTTGTTAAAATTTACTTGAAGATTTCAAATACAGGGGCAGCAACCCAACAGCCAGTTGTTCTATTCATCTGAAAATTTCAGGGCAGATTAATATTGACTTGATTAGCTATTTAACCCCGATCAGCTTTGCTCTAAATGCTTTGGTTTCAGAGTTTTAAGCCAAAATCTACATTTTACCCCTATGTTCTATTTTTTGCCATGGCGGCCATCGTGGTGGTTGGCTGGATCACCGCACACCTTTTTAAAACTATATACCCTAAACAAATTATGGCCACGTCTGGTTAAATTTAGGCCCAGTAGTTTCAGAGGAGAATTTTTGTAAAAGATTACAAAAATTTACGAAAATTTGATATAAAATGACTATAAAGGGCAATAAATCCTTCAGGCATCAACTGACCATTTCGGTCATGTTAACTTATTTGTAGATCTTACTTTGCTGAACATTATTGCTGCTTACAGTTTATCTCTTTCTATGCAAATATTCAAGATAATAACTAAAAACGGCAAAATTTCTTTACAATTACCAATTCAGGGGCAGCAACTCATCAACCAGTTGTCAATTCATTTGAAAATGTAATGGCAGATAGATGTTGACTTGATTAATAATTTAACACCGTTTCAGATTTGCTCTAAATGCTTTGGGTACAGAGTTATAAGCCAAAATCTACATTTTACCCCTATGTTCTATTTTTTGCCATGACGGCATCTTGGTTGGTTGACCGGGTCATCGGACACATTTTTTAAACTAGATACTCCAATGATAATTTTGGTCAAATTTGGTAAAATTTGGCCCATTAGTTTTAGAGGAAAAGATTTTTGTAAAAGAAAATAAACTGACAACGACTACAAATGAAAAACGAAACACCTTCAGACAGATGAAGAAGTAGTACAAAAACACCAAATAGAAAACTAAAGACTGAGCAACATAAAACATGGATTACGGGCTTTTTAAATGAGTTAATGAATTGTATGACTAACAAGTTTAAAGTAAAATTAACATTCCTTATGATTATTAGCATAGATCAGGGGATAATGATCATGTTTTAAATAAAAATTGACAAAGTAAACATTTTTGTCCTTTGTAAGACAACATTTAAAAAAGAAGATGTGGTATGATTGCCAACGAGACAACTATCCACAAAAGACCAAAATGACACAAACATTAACAACTATAGGTAACCGTACGGCCTTCAACAATGAACAAAGCCAATACCGCATAGTCAGCTATAAAAGGCCCCGATAAGACAATGTTAAACAATTCAAACAGGAATTATGCCTTATTTATTTGAAAAAATGAACGAAAAACGAAAAACAAATATGTAAAACATAAACCATACTACCACTGTATACAGGCTCCTGACTTGGGACAGGCACATACATAAATAATGTGGCGGGGTTAAACATGTTAGCGGGATGTATACTTGATACTTAATTATAGAAAACAAGATGTAGGTTTTTTTTTATAATGCCTGGAAGTGAAGGATTATAAAGGGTTATCAGCATTTGATAGGCAATGTAAAAAATAACCGCAAGGCAATACAGATATATGAAGTAATCCTCCTTCTTTTAGTTACTGAGAAACATACACATGAGTCAAATATTGGATGACAACATTCAAAAGAATGTTCTAAACAAGAACAATAAATTGTCCTTAATCAGGTGTTGATGAATTTATAATGAACTGAGTATGTTAATGTTGCCATAATCATCTGTAAGTATTAAACAAACGAAAATCGTGATCGAAAACGTATTTGCAAATGAATTCTGATGTAGCTATCGATTCAAATTCGTGATTAGCGCCGGATCAACATTAAAGCTGTCATACCATCATGCAGTCATTTATTTAAAAGACAATGCGTTTATCAAAATATGTTTTATTTTTTAATCTAGAAACGATATCAAAGGAATTTAGGTAAAATATCAATTAAAAAAAATTAAAGATATTTATTTCTTTAATAAATACGGATTTTCCTAGCCTGTTGATTTTTTTTTAAACCAACATGTGGTTCGCTTGATTTTAGTTCTTCCTAGGGCAAATGTTCTTGCTTTCATCTGAAGTTTCTGTTGTGACGTCATGAAAAAAGACGAACATGTCTTATGATGTCACTAAGGAAAAAACACAACTTTGTGCACATCATTCGAATAGAAGGGTACATTTGTCTGTATACAGGCAAAACTTGCTCACATGAATTTCACATGCAAAATTTCACAAGAGAATCACCTCAAACGAGCTTATACATGACATTTCATGTGAATTTTATGTGACTTGAGATTCACATAAATCTGATCTGAAATTTTTCATATGGATTTCATGTGAATGTACACAGAGAGAAATTGATGTTTTTCATGATTTTAATTTAATTTGAAAAATAGATGTTATTTGAATTACTCTTTTTTGAAAATCCATGTGAATTTCACATGAAAATTTACGTGATTTTCATGTGAAATTCACATGAGTTCCAAATGAAATTCACAAAAACTGATCTTACGTGAGTTTCACATATTAGTTCGTTCGGCGTGAAATTCAATGAGATTCACATGAATTTAAATTCATGTAAAATTAATGTGAGTGATTGTCTGTGTATATCGTGTAAAATTTATTGGGACACACATTCAACAACATAATCACATGCAATATGCTATTTATTCACTCTCGACATTTAGATTTTAAACATTTGAAAATTACACTGTCTCGAGTGGATATATTTTTTAACACACGTGATGCAGTTATGGAATCAATATACCCTTTATATGTTGAACTTAATATATTTATATTTACCTTTAAAACTTCATTATTCAGCCAATGATATAAATCACCTCACTCATGCAGTATTTGGCAGTATTTGCTTTCAATCGGTATAACAGTTTACACCATGGGTACCCCGAAATGTCCCACTCTGGATTATTTCTATCTAAATAATTACAATAATTGGATACATTATTTTTGTAATAATTTCAAAATTCTAAATGTCTAAATGCTTCTGTATTTTCAAAGTTAATAATAAATGAAGTCTTTCCTTATATTTCAATTAGTTATTTAAAAAGAAAGTTTCATAACTGCCCTTACAAGTACCCCTGTGAAATTGTATTTACCCTTAAAACTTTATCTTGATAAAGTTTGTCAAGGTAGGGAAATAAATTACTTGATGTGTGTTGAACGTCTACATTTGTAACTGACACATTTAGTCTTATCACATGAAATACATATTTGGTAAAATAAAAAAAGAGACCAATATAACAGCATAAATATGTTTTAGGGCAGATAATATATATCATACTATTTTAAGATAAATCTAAAAATAAAACAAACTTAAATATCATTTCGAAAACGGTAATGCAGCAAAACGAATCATCTCATTATGAAATCATTTTTAACATTCAAAATGAATCCAGTGTACTGTACTATATTTACAGACATGTTAAGTTTTCGTCGAATAGTTTAAACATAATTATTTATAGTGGATTGAGAAACAAGTTATGCAACTTATATTAATCCCTTTCCACTTTCCGGGTGCATGTGGTGCATTGTAGCGGCATAAGCCTACTCTTTTTCGAAATCTACAAGGGTGTCTTGAACGTGCTCTCTCTTAACACGGGTCAGCCATTTATCGTCCCCTTCTGACGGACTATCATCGTTTCCTAAAGACCATACTCGCAAATGGAAGTTGAATGCTACAAATACGGCAAAGTTTGTTTTCTCTTTTTGTTTCTTATTCATGAATGGTGAAAGGTATCTAAACCTGCACTCATCTTTTCATGAAGAAACTCCACTTTTATCGGAAACTAAATCAGCGAGATTTAGCATTCCTTTTCAAGTAGTTTTTATGTTTAATGTTTTAAAATGTGTCTTACCCCAACACATCAATATGTCAAACAAAGCACATACATCGTGGTAAAATGTCCATAACCAGGCGCCATCAACAACTGAAGACGAAAAATAACTTCATAAGAATTCGTCAAATCATGATTTAAAACGACCAAAACTTACATTAAAGAAGGTATATTATGAATGCAACATTTTTGTTCAAGGAAAGCGTATACAATTTCCATAAATGAGGTAACTAACATCTAGGGAAAGGCAGAATAAAAAGTAACACGATTCAGTGATGTCAGTAGAAGATATATGAAACAAGTATAACGACAAATGCAAAAGATGTTTTCAAACAACTCAATCTAGCATCAAACATTAATGTAAAACATAAAAATGACAAGCACACCTTTTAGATCTTTTAATATTATGGGGACGAAAGTTAAAAGAAAAATATCTAGAAAATACATAAAGAAATTTGTATCTTCTAATGAACTCAGAAACGTTAACTTTTTCTTCTGTTTTTTTTTTATCTCCTGTATCTGCGCATGAATCTTTTCCGGTAACGTTTAAGCTCGGTATTTGCGTGAAATGTTAATGGGACGTACCTTATAACACTAGGCAAATCTATAAAACCTCTAAGAATAAATATCAAAAATAATTATTCAAATAACATCATTATCGTAAACATATGTCGACCGACTCCCAAAAGTTAAATTTTGTGCCCGGTTCCGATTCTGTTGCTAATTCATACGATTTCCCGAACATTTTAATAGATGCATGATTACCAAAAAGATGTATTGACAACCACACATTAACAATAAAATGTGTATCATTCTGGTGTCCTTTTTAGCTCACCTGGCCCACAGGGCCAAGTGAGCTTTTCTCATCACTTGGCGTCCGGCGTCCGTCGTCCGTCGTCCGTCGTCCGTCGTCGTCCGGCGTTAGCTTTTACAAAAATTTTCTCCTCTGAAACTACTGGGCCAAATCAAACCAAACTTGGCCACAATCATCATTGGGGTATCTAGTTTAAAAAATGTGTGGCGTGACCCAGTCATCCAACCAAGATGGCCGCCACGGCTAAAAATAGAACATAGGGGTAAAGTGCAGTTTTTGGCTTATAACTCAAAAACCAAAGCATTTAGAGGAAATCTGACATGGGTAAAAATGTTTATCAGGTCAAGATCTATCTGCCCTGAAATTTTCAGATGAATCGGTTAACCTGTTGTTGGGTTGCTGCCCCTGAATTGGTAATTTTGAGGAAATTTTGCTGTTTTTGGTTATTATCTTGAATATTATTATAGATAGAGATAAACTGTAAACAGTAATAATGTTCAGCAAAGTTAGATTTACAAATAAGTCAACATGACCGAAATGGTCAGTTGACCCCTTTAGGAGTTATTGCCCTTTATAGTCAATTTTTAACCATTTTTCATAAATCTAAGTAATCTTTTACAAAAATCTTCTCCTCTGAAAATACTGAGCCAAATTAATCCAAACTTGGCCACAATCATCTTTGGGGTATCTAGTTTAACAAATGTGTGGCGTGACCCGGTCAACCAACCAAGATGGCCGCCACGGTTAAAAATAGAACATAGGGGTAAAATGCAGTTTTTGGCTTATAACTCAAAACCAAAGCATTTTGAGGAAATTTGACATGTGATAAAAATGTTTATCAGGTCAATATCTATCTGCCCTGAAATTTTCAGATGAATTGGACAATCGGTTGTTGGCTTGCTGCCTTCTAATTGGTAATTTTTAAAGAAATTTTGCCGTTTTTGGTTATTATCTTGAATACTATTATAGATAGAGATAAACTGTAAACAGCAATAATGTTCAGCAAAGTAAGATCTACAAATAAGTCAACATGACCTAAATGGTCAATTGACCCCTTAAGGAGTTATTGCCCTTTATAGTCAATTTTTAACAATTTTCATTAATTCGGTAAATTTATGTAAATTTTTACCAAATATTTTTCTCTGTTACTAATGGGCAAGGTTCATTATAGATATAATTGTAAGAAGCAAGAACGTTCAGTAAAGTAAGAACTTCAAACACATCACCATCACCAAAATACAAGTTTGTCATGAATCCATTTGTGTCCTTTGTTTAATATGCACATAGACCAAGGTGAGCGACACAGGCTCTTTAGAGCCTCTAGTTAGTTAATGGTAGATACTGATTTTATTTAATTTTGTTTCTTTGTTTGGTATTTTTTCAACAAAAAGTAAAATCACAACAATACAGAAATACAAGAAAAATTACATACCAAGATTAAAAGTGTTTAAATATACAAGTTTTAAATATAGATTTTGATGTGATAAATACATTACCTGATGATAGCGTTTCGTTGTGTATATTGCAAAAGATGTCTAAACTTTGAAATTCCCTTACATTTTGGAAACGTTTTCCTATTATCGTATCTTTTCAAACAACTAATGGTGAAACTTGTGATCTTTTTATTTTTTATAATCTTCGTGAAAGTTAACTCAAAATCGTTCTCATTACTTTATTTCATGTGTTTTGGAATAAGGATCTAAAAAATGGATAAAATTTGAAAAATAAATGGTAGATTTGATAAGAAATAGAGAAAAATAAACCAAATAGTAAGAAAATAGAGAATATTAGGCCACTAGAATATAAATTGAGAGAAATGACAGAATTTACAGAAAAATTACATAAAATTTAAGTAATACAGCAACAAGGGACCCCTTTCAAAATCTAAATAGCGTGGTTAAACAAAATGCTGATTAAAAAATCACCATTAAAGTAGAATATCAATGGAATGGAATTGAGTCTATTTGTCTGCAGGATGTTATCAATCTTTTCAGGGAAAACCAAATAATTAGAAGAATTGTTTGAATTTCTAAATCGAGTCAATTTGAAAATCCATCGATACAAATATCGACATCTATTAGCATTAAGAAAAGTGAATTAATAGGTTCATACAGTAGTATTATGTTCAATGTAATATACGGATTTACTAACAGTGATGATTGATTTTAATCAAATGTACTTTAACTCAACTATGAACATCAAAAAGGTATTAAAAGTGAAGCATGGGGAACGAATCTATTCATCGAAATAACATATCTTCAAAACTGTGCTATGTTTAGGCTTTACTCATTATTGAAGGCCTTACGGTGGCCTATAGTTGTTAATATTTGTGTCATTTTTGGTCTCTTGTGGACAGCTGTTGTCTCATTGGCAAGCATTCCACCTCTTCTTTTTTATAACACGTGTATATAAGTCGTAACTGATTTGAGATATAATTCAAATTTATCCTCACGAGGTGATATGAGAAAGACTTCTTGAGAAACCAAACGGATGAAGTCCTGCACACGTATTTAGTGCAAGAAATAGAGATTTGATGAAACTAGAATTTTGAGCAAAATTTGGATTTTTCGGCCAGTCCACGCAGAGGATGACATGCACGGTCATCAAACTTATATTTTATAGGATTAATTTGGACTTATATATCCAAGAAAAGTTATGAAATACCATTGTAATTGGACAATCAAGATTTGTCAAAAGATATATTTGATGACAAAAGCAGATGAGATATAAACAGCCATGAGCTGCGCACATACATTAACTTCTAAAAAGTAATGAACTCCGAGGAAAACTAAAAAAAAGGAAAGTCCCTAATCAAATGGAAAAATTAAAAGCCTAAACACATCAAACGAATGTACAAAAACTGTCATATTCCTAATTTGGTGGGTTTCTAGCTAGCTTAACCTCTAAAATGTATGACAGTCACATCAAATTCCATAATATTGACAACAATGTGTGAAAAAAAACCCACAATAGGTTAAAAGGTCAAAAATAGGGATATAGCAGATGATACTGTGTCATCATCTTAATCACTATAAAACAAACAAATGTAACAAAGGAGCACAAAATGCATATATTAAATTTAACAAAATCATCTTGATATTTTCTTACACGATTTTATTTACACATGTGAAATCCATTCTCAAAGGACCTCACACAGGTAGAAACAAAACACGGTGTCGTTTAATGTATGATGGGATGTCACGTCAAATGGATATCACAAAAACAGTTTCAACAGTATAAGTTCAAAGGCATACATCAAATTTAACAACCTTATTTAGGGTTACACTAAGGACTGGACTGAATGGCAAGAACCGAACGACAAGACTAAAATGAAAAACGTTAACGTTGTCGAGGTTGATTCTGTTATTGTAATCGATGGTCGTTTAACGTTTTCAAAAGCTTTTAAAAAATAATTCTATATTGTGTTCTTTAATGTATGTATTAAATGACAAGTTCTTATTACATTCAAATTTTCGATAAATCCTTTGAGATTTTTTTTTTATTTTGGTGCTGTCACAGGTAGAAGTAAATTAATTTTGCATTCAATGTATGACGGGAAGCATAAGTAGAGTCTTGTCAAATGGATATCTTAATAGTAAAAGTAATATTAATAAAGACAAATAAAAGAACACTGTAACACGTCATTAAAACGACAAACAACGTCAGTACGCAGAATCTATATCCAAAACCATCATGATTATTTGTGAGGCTAATACGGAATATTTATTAACAAGGTCTTAATACCTTCTGCTGAACTTTTTGAAAAAGGGACGAGACGTTCTTTGACCGGTTCAACAACTTTCTGGTCAGACACTGATGACGTGTTACAAAGTCTGAGTAACAGCTGCAAGCTTTTGAATACCGAATACTAGTTAGTTGGGAAATGTTTATTCCATAAGCAGGTGAAGTTGGCTTATGTTAGTCTGTTCCCCGGCCGTTATTGAAATTCTTGACAATATTTGTATATTCCGAAGGCATACTGAATGTTTTACGGAGGGGACCAACCTAGCTTATGTCTACTTAGCTGGGGGAAATTACTAAATTTCAAATTCAAGTCGTCTCGTTTGTCATAGATTCTGGTACTGACATGACGCTGTACGTATGTCAAATTCGAGTTATAGGTCTAAACTTGAAGCGGTGGAAGTTGTGTCTGTTGTTTATTCAATTGAAGTTCTGGGGGTATATTAATAGAACCCAATCAGAAAATTTCGAATTGTTAATAGCAATAACATCATCAATATATCAGTGATATTAAACGAAATTTAAGGAGACAAAACAGTGTATGTCATGCAACACAACAGTCTAAAATATTTGAACAAATTAACAAATGAATTCAAAAAAGACTCTGAACACACTTGGTCATATAGTTATTTCTTTATGACAATTATCGTCAATAACAAAATATTTTGTAATCTTAACCTTTGTTTTCATCAATGTCTCATTTTTTAATAGATTGTTCTATTGTAAACAAAGATTATAAACATATTTTTTACAGATCCATTATTATTATTATTATTTACAATATTTATATAGCGCATTATCTAATTTAAAATTACTCTAAGCGCATAAACATAAAACAATCAATGCATTTAAAAAAAAATAAGGTGTTAAACATTAAAACAATCAATGCAATAAAAATGAAATAAAATTTTGAAACACATATAAAAAATAAAAACAAAAGGAACAGAAAATTTTAAAAATAAATTATCATAATTAAAAGGCATTTATACTACAACGAAAAGAACAAAGTTTAAAAAAAGTCATTGTCAGTATAAAAAGTTACATATAATCACTGAAAGCGAGTCTAAAATAATGGGTTTTCAAATTTTTCTTAAAAAGTTCGATTTACATTACATTTTGAAATTACATCTAAATCATATCAAATTTTCATCAAATACATAATACAATATTTTCTTGTACAGTTGAAACAGGAATAATATACAAGGTAAACATAATTGGAAATATCAGTCTGAGAATGTTTTAGTTTTACTTCAAAGTACCTGAGAGCATGACACAATATTATCAGCCAAATTTTAAAATCAATCAAACATGTCAAAACAGTATATTAACATTACACAGAAAATTTTCGTCGATGCACACATATAACAAGATATTTGCAGATCAACTACATAAAACCAATTGGTTCAAATTTACATATTGGCCCCTTTCGTTAAAAGGACAAGAAATTTAAAATTAATGGCTGGTTTAAAATGGGAATCAGTTGATGACATGATTCTACTCTACTCTGTAAATGTATTTCAACATTTTTTGTTCAAATTAAAATCTTTTTTGGTATGATACTTTGACTATATTTGGTGACAAAATTTAAAAAAAAATAGGAGATAAGTCTTATTTTATCAATATTCTACATAAAGTACACGTATATCTGAACATATATGTGTTTTCTAGACGCTTTATGATTTATTTGATTGTCCATGCTATATATAGATACTTTCGAATTTCCAATTATACATTGGAAAAACATTGTAGAATTTATAATTTTCAAATATTAAGATTTTTTATGGGCAAACTAAAATATTTTTTACAAGATAATCACATCATATGATAGATCTCCTTTTGTTATTGTTAAGTCTAAATAATCCGATACATTTGCCTATTTCATGTGCTGGCTGTTGTTTTTTTTTCATATACCTGTATTTATATATTTGAGCGTTATTTTTCATTAACGAGATCCTAATCTGATATGGATATATTTTTACTGACATGATCGGCTTCCACATAAAACAGCTCCTTTAACTATTGCTAAACAAGCGTCTTTAGGAACAGTAACGCTTTTGTGTATGAATTTTTGTCGAACAACTTCTTGAACTAATATACATTCAGACATACCACCGATCATGACGATGGCTTCCACGTTATGTGAATATATGTGTTCTGAGAAATCGTCTTCCATTAGTGATATAATCTTGTTAATAGTTGTATTGAATAACGTATGCACTAAATCGGCCTCCATTCGAAGTGAATCACCCTTTAGAATGATGTCATTAGCATATTCAGAAGTGGAAATTACACTGAGAAGATTTTCATCACGGATCTTTAAGCAAATATTATTCAAACACGCATATGGAACTCTCATTTCTATTTTGTCTTGATTTACTTTTACTTTTCTTTGTATTTGTTGACATTCCCTTATAATAGCTAAAAAGGCATCAGGAGCTTCCTTTTTCAATGATTGCATCACTGATTTACCAAATAAAGTATTCAAAAGATCTAAAAATTTCATATTTATCGCTGTTCCACCGCAATCATTACCAGTTCTGAGATATTTTCCTATAATTCCATCGTTAGCTTTCTTGATGACTGTTATGTCTGCAATAGAACCTAATTAGAACAAAAATTAGAACAAAAAAAATAAATTGTTTGTGACAAAAGCAGGAAAAACACACATTTATTACATGCACCCATTCATTATTATCAATAATGAATACTGTTTATGGAGTGAAGAATTATATATCTTCAAAACAAACCTCATTTAGTTTATACATTATCCAGTATCACATATTTGCTAGTCTTAAAACAAAAAAATATCTACTTCTCTTTTTTTCATTTTCAAGATTGGATCACGTATATGGAGTCTTATGAAAGACTTTCTATCATACAATCGTGGTACATTAAGTTAAAATAAAAACCAGTATATTGACAAAGTATTTACACCACTTGGTCGATGCCACTGCTGGTGGACGATTCGTCCCCGAGGGTATCACCAGACCAGTAGTCAACACTTTGGTGTTGACGAAGTGTTGAAATGAATATCAATAATGTGGTCATTTTTACAAGTTTGCTGTTAACAAAACTTTGATTTTTTTGGAAAAACTAAGGATTTTCTTATCCCAGGCATAGATTACCTTAGCCGTATTTGGCACAACTTTTTGAAATTTTGGATCCTTAATGGTCTAATTTTTTACTTGTTTGGCTTAATGAATATTTTGATATGAGTGTTACTGATGAGTCTTATGTAGACGAAACGCGCGTCTGGCGTACTAAATTATAATCCTGGTACTTTTAATAACTAATTAGGTATTTTTTTAATAACATAACTTACTTGAATCATCACAACTATGTTTATTTTGACTTTTAGAATTGTCTTCTACTTTTCCCTTTATCAGAGACTGGAGTGGTAAAATTTCTTTAAATTACAATTTTCTGTAAAACATCGGTTCTAGGTCCAATATTTTTTCATTTTTTTTGTTTATCACTTGTTTTAACCCTATGATAGATCAAATCACTATTGGCAGATGAAATAACGGAGTAAATTTGGGGCTAACTAATTCTTCAAAAAAGACAAACCTATATAGGAAGATATTGTGGGGATACATTTGCATTTCAACGAAGTTCAACTTTAAATATAATACTATTATGATTCATAACTCGTAAACTAGATAACCCAGAATAGGACAAAAAAGCTTAAGAATGAAGCATTTTCATATATACAAACAAAATACCTCCAATATCAACCACCATATAGTCAGTTCCTTCTTGTATGTGTTGGTTATGGTTTCTGTCCATTAAGCGCTGACAATAAGCGAATTTGGCTTCTGCCTCTGTTACCAACATCAATTGACCTAAGGGTATTCCAGCCTTTGAAAATAACATGTAAAATTTAATGAAATTACTATTGAACCTGACACAGATTTTTTGTAATCAAAGAGTATTAACAATTTGACTTTCATTATTCAAATAAATTATATTGGGTGGTTTCCCTGATTTTTTTCTTGACATGTATTAGGCACAAAGTAATCATCCAATTGCTTTTCATGTTTAATTCTCTAAGTTCAGGCCTTCATAGCTCTTTTGCCTAATGATCTCATGATCAAATAAAGTAATAACATGTTATTCTAATATGACGTGCTTCTTTAGCTTTGGGTACAAAGCCATGTTCTAATTCGAATAGAACATGGGCTGCACGTGATTGACGTCACAATTGAAATTGCAACGTCAGAGATACAAATGGACATTTTTGTTGGTGTTGCTCGCTAGAAAATTAAATAAAAACATTCTAAAAGTAAGTTACAATTTTTCTGTTCTTTTTTTATTAACAAACTGTTGATTTTTCTATAACGTTTTTGTTCATCAATCAAAATGGCGACGTTTCGAGCGTCTACTATAGGTCCGCTTCGAAGAAAAAAGTTCAAAATATTCCTATTAGAATCGAAATAATTCTATCATGCCATGCTCTATGCTCATTTTAACATGGGTAGGCATTATATTTGTAAACATTTAATACCTCGCTAACACGGTATTAGTCATGTCAAAACTGTATACTGTACATTCACTTGTCTTGCACAAATCAATATACCTTCAATGACATAAAATAGCACGTCTGTTCCCAAATGTATGATATTAAAGACAGGTACTGTTGATATTAGCAACAGGGCAAGTATGCCGATCTCCTTATTTTATAAATATATAAGTGTATTGTTCAAAAGAAACTGTCAACAATGATTTTACGGTGAACCTACATTTCTGTATCAAAATTCCGTTGGTGCTTACCTTCGTTGACTCTAATTATCTCTCGTTTTGAAAGACTTCGGAAATTATCTTCCATTGAGGTACACACCTTTTAGTGAAACTGAACATGAATATAAGTAACTTAATGTTTAGATCACGGTCTAACCTGCTCTGCACATGACCTCAGGGTCTGTTTACTTGTATCCGTCAAATCTACAGACACAATAATAACCCATCTAGTTTCATTTTCTTTAAAAGATGCATCTTTCTTGTCCAATTCTTCCGTTATATGGTAAACAAAGGCCTTGATAAACATTATGAAGACGTGGATAGCAGGAAGTGTTTTGCCTGTCACATCCTCCAACATCAGATCACTGGTGGTATTCTAACGTATAAGAGAGAAAATTGTATTGGTGGTATAATTTGATAGAAAATGTTCTATAAATTGAGGACCTAGGTGGTCAATTAGTCAAGTCGTTACTATTGTAATAACTAGCCAGCCAACACTGAGGTTCTGATTTCGAATCCAACTCTTGTGGGTGCACTCGACTCCAATTTTCATTGACTATGATTGTTAGTTTTCCTATCGAAGGTTGCTGGTTTTCTCCGAGCACTCTGACTCACTCCATCAATAAAAACTGGCAGCCAGAAAATATCTCCAAAAACGATGCTCACAAATGGCGTTAAAACACAGGGGAAACAATCCATTTTTCGAAATAGTGTAAAATAAATTAAATGATTTGATTAGTTAATATGTAGGACTCTAAAGTGCGATGGTACTCTAAAGTGCGATGGTCACGCTAAAGTGCGATGGTATACGCCAAAGTACGATGATGTCTCACGCTAAAGTGCGATGGTTGTTTGTTCGCTAAAGTACGATGGTATATCACGCTAAAGTGCGATGGACCAAAAGGGTAAGGTTCGGAGCTTTATAAAAAAAAAACGTTAAAGAACACTAAATGTAAAAATAGTCCTTTTGTATAATCTAGTATTATAAGGTGTATACCATAGATGTGAAAGGGCAGTATAATTTAACAGGAGTGAATGATTCTCAAAGACCGACCACGTAATAATTGCTAAAGAGGTAATTTAGGTGTCACAGAATACTATATATTTCTTGTAAATAATTTTTGACAACTCGTGCGTATTAAATATTGTTATAACTGGTGTAGCTTGCCGTACCCACTGTGACAATATATCGCTTATGGTAACACCTCCCCTTACAATCGTTCTTTTAAAATTAAAAGATACAAAATTCGATTATTGTTGGAATATGTAACATTGATTTATTTGTTTAATTTAAATGAGAGAGAAAGGCGATGTTTGCCGAGCTTAATTTTCGCCTTTTTTGTAGCGACTACACATCCATTTTATATTTTCCTGCAATGTACCATCTAATCATGTTTTAGCCGACAATTTATAATTTACGCATGGAAATATGTACCTTTATTTTGCCGACGTTACTTTTCAATAAAGCGACAACATTTTTACGGAGACCGCAAAATATACTGCAAACATAAACAATGATTCAAATGCATCCGTTCGCTTCTAAGCAGGATACAGGAAAGTTATGTGAATACTATATCTATAGGGCCTAAAGTAAAACGGTCGACTGCAGGATACAAGTTCTTCTTCCAGCTACCAAAATAAAACACCTTTGCTTTAGTCGACAACGCACGGTAAGGTTTAAATCAATTAAGTCATTGACATTTGGTTGAAAAGTTCTGAATCAAATATTTGTAATTTGTCTTCCGGGGTGTTCATTTTTAGTCTGTAAAACGACTGATAACGTCATAATCCAACTACGTATCGTACGTCTATACTTTCGCAGAACATCGGAATTTAGCGTATGTAGGAATTGCACTTTAGCGTAGACCATCGCACTTTAGCGTGACCATCGTACTTTAGCGTCCCCATCGCACTTTAGAGTCCTACAAATATATTTAGCAGCGATTTAATTTGCTAAATATATTGATAAAAGATAGAAAAATTACCCACGTAGCATATCCGGAACAATTTGGTAAAATGGACACCGGCTATCGTAATAGGTTTGGTAATGATCGCACAATGTAGAAAATGATATCAATAATAAGATTTTAAAATTATAAAGAAATTCTAGACATTTTTATAACAAGTTCCCTTTACATTATATCTGCATTTATCCACAGGAAATTACGGCTTTTAATAACATGTAAAACTGATATGGTTAAGAAAACGCAAAAAGACACTGACATGACTAAAAGATTGATAGTAGTACAATAAACAACAGCAAAATAATAAGTTACAAAAATTAATTCACATTGAATTATCAAATAAAACTTTGGACACCATTTTACAAAATCGGGCTTATTTTATTACTTTGGGAACAATAAACTACTTTTCTGAATGACAATCAATCAAAATCAAGTGGAACTGGCTCAACTCATTTAATCGAGACAAGGAATTAAAACTGTAAGAGTATCTACAAAATCATAATTTCTACTTCATGTGTGCATCTAGTTCGTGATATTCAGATGTGTTATTTTAAACAAGATTTATATACCTATGTGAGGATTGAACTTCAATGTTGGCAACCTGCGCATTTTTTTTCCAGCAAGGTTACAGAAAAGAACACTTTACTATGCAGGATTAATCTCAGTTTTAATTGAGGTCGTGCTGTTAAGTTAAAAGTTTTCTATGGATTGTGTCAGCTAAACTTTAAATGTTTTACAAAAAAATAAAGTAAATCTAGATCTGACGAGCAACAAAAAGAAAAGGTGTTGTACTTTATAATGAACAAGACTACATGAATATAATACCTTTTTGATGTTGAATCCTCTGAAGAAATAGTAATCATTGTGAATGTCGTCCATACACTTATCTGCATACTCATTTTCTGCATCATACCCAAAACACTTGAACTCTTTGTTAATGTCTAATAAAACACATGTTGGAGTTTTAAGTGTCAAAAACTGCCGATAGCCAGATTTCCAAGACTGATTAACATGGATTTTCATCAAATTCGTTGTATTAGAGTTAAATGAATATGCATATCCGCTATACGTAGTTCCAAAATCTAAAGCTACGATTGTGCTCAATTTCAAACGTTCCATTATATTGTTATTACCTGAAAGGAAAATATTGACATATTTGTTTGTTGCCATAGTGTTTGGGGTTTTGATTTCACCAGTTGACGAGGTTGTGACGCAGTTGACATTTTGAAGAGACAACACTCCAGCAAGAAAAAAGATGAAAATATTAATTTAGTTAAACTTTCAAATTAAGTATACTTATTGACTGGTTATGAGTGAAATACTAAGTTTATTGTCCTCGAGGTGCAACTATTATTCTGAGTCGAAGTCGAGGTGAATAGTTGTATCCGAGAGGACAATAAACTAACTTCCACGAATATCCATAGTAAGTGTTTTATTATACCGAAAGATACATCAGACAATATAAATGTTTGGGCTAAATCAACTATCATAACATAAATAACAGAAGTGCAATCATATTGTTTCATGTTTACTTCATATATATTTTAAATGTTGAGGCTTCGTTCTGCACTGATACAAGATGTAAAATTCGACGTTGCAACTCCCGCGGCATTCTACAAATTAGCCATTCCCGTAGCTGCATTTTAAATTTCGCGAAATATGACGACGCTTGCCGTCAAATAGTTTTACCGATGTCCAATAATCTTATATAAAAAATGATGACTGAGGTATAATAAAAGTAATTATTATAACTAATTTAAATATATTAAAACAGATTTAATCTACCGTTTTCTTCACAAGGGAATGCCTTTATTAAGTCGGGAATATGACGTTTGTTTTCTAAAGAGACTTTCTGTTTTGGATTTTCCTTGGAGTTCGGTTATTTTGTTGGTATTTCACTTTTTTAAGTTAAAACGCAATTAACATTTTAAAGAAACGACAATCCAGCAAGACAAAAGATGTAAATCTGTATTACGTTAAACTAAAAGTGATTAATATATCTTTTTAAGTAATAATAATAGTCTTTAAGAAAAATTATTGGACTTTAAAATTGCATTTTTCACACACACACGGAATACACATAACTAACAACGGATATATAAGTTCCTGATATGGGACAGGCGACAACACGCGACAGAGTTTAGCACATTTTATGATATCTCAACCACCCTTATTTACATCTAGCTGATTTGGAATAAAGAAAAACACAGAAACACGTACAGAAAATTGCAGTTCAAAATAAATACCAGACCGATGATAGAATAGGCGATTCTCAAGAAACTATTCAATATGACAATAAACAACATAAATTTACAAAAATAACTACTATTAATTACTAATATGCCTGCTCAAGACCCAAATTAAACTGATTGAAATATCATGTCTGCATCTTATGATAGTTTAGCACAATCTCGTTAATAGTTAATTATCATGCTATCATAGATAAAATGTGAAGATCATAGCCCGTATTATGCCAACAACTGGTTGTACATTTTGTAGATAAAGAATGGTTATTGTGTATGTTGTGATCCTTTGAGAAAATCGGTATTGAATGCATTATATTTATTTTTACCATTTACTAATTTCTTGACCATGATTCACAAAATTTGTCAGTAGGAAAATAAACGTATGTTCAATCTCGTATATTTAGAATTGAACATTACGGGAAAATCAATACAGTTAAAAAATCTTTCAATAAAATGTCAATTAAAAAAAAACAAAGCTTGAAAAAAAAAATGTCTCATTAAACACATACATATGTACGTTGACCATTTTGATGTGTTGGGATTCTGTCAATGTTTACCCATTGACATCAGTAAATTAACGAGTGTATAATATATATATGAGAAAGAAAAAAATATATAGAAATATGTTTAAATTACTTACTAGCCTTTCTTTGGACTATCAATTTTAAATTGCATTTTCCAAAATATATTTTTTTCTTTTCTAAGAAAAAGAAACTAACCTCAATCGTTAATGTTTAGAGTGCCTTGAGTTTTGTCTTTTTATAAAGAACCTTGCTGCCCTTAAGAAATGATACAATAATTCCATTTAAACCTTTTAATAGGTGTAATATCAAACGGATGAGTTTCAATAGGTTATACTTAAGCTATATCAAAAGTTAAATAGCTACGTATAGTATGTAAGAAAATCACCGAGGTATTGAATATATTTTAAATGACAAGCAGTGCGTAAGTGTCTACTTCTTGGAATTCTGATTAAATCGCTTTGTGTTAAATCATTTGTAATTCTATGAAGGCTAGTCTATGTTATAGAATGTTAAAAAAAAATCTTTTAATACATAACAAGAACGAGATACGCTACAGTAGCTCAAGCTCTTTAAATCCATTCATAAACATTTTTATGAAAAATTCTTTCCTATAAATAGATGAAATGAATATGATTTTTCAATACGGAGAAGTGTTTTGTTATTGTATTTTGAATAGAAATCACATTGTTGTGTTTCCTTACTGCAGAACTATATATGTTTTAATCTTTCCGATGTTTTTCAAACAAGTGATTTATATAATGGTTATAAAATAAATCAACAGCATGCTCAGACGGCAAAGTGGCATTCTAATAACGTTAAAGCAGTGGAAGTCTGATTAAAATGAACTTTAAAAATTCGTAAGAGTTCCGCAGAACGGTTTCTCGCCTATACGTTTGTTGTTAATCGCAGGCTCACGAAAAAATGAGGGAAAAATCACTTAAAATATTCCTCTCGATACTATCTTTTGATTGTACGATGACTGTCCGAGTTTGTTAAAAATCCAGGATATTTTATGAATCTAATAAATGTTTTAAAAACTTTAACTGCAGACTGTATGTAATATTAACCTGAACCAGATAAACAGGCACAAAACTTTAACACAATTTCCTTCTAGATACTAGCTTTTGATCATAAACAAGCGTCAGTCCAAGTTTGGTACAAATCCAGGATAGTATAAAAAAAGTTATGAAATTTTTTTAAAACTTTAACCAAAGAGTGAATGTATTGTCTCCTGGCAAAAAAAAAATATAAAAAAGAAGATGTGATATGATTGCCAATGAAACAACCGACCACAAGAGACCAAAATGACACAGAAATTAACAAATAAAGGTCACCGTACGGCCTTCAACAATGAGCCAAGCCCATACCGCATAGTCAGCTATAGAAGGCCCCAAAATGACAATGTAAAACAATTCAAACAAGAAAACTAACAGCCTTATTTAAATAAAACAAAATGAACGGAAAACAAATATGTAACACGTAAACTAACGACAACCACTCAATTACAGGCTCCTGATCTGGGACAGGCACTTACATACATAATGTGGCGGGGTTAAACATGTTAGTGGGATCTCAACCCTCCCCTAACCTGGGACAGTGGTATAACAGTACAACATAAGAACGAACTATGAAATCAATTGAAAAATGCTTCACTCCTCGATGGACAAAAATACAAGTGGACGTGGCCGGGTACTTGTACATCCCGACAACAAAAAGACTCTTACGAAACAAATCTGATAGTACTTGCTCGCACTTATCTGACAGCTAGTTCAAAGCCACTAACAACTAATAAAAAATCATGCATCTAAGACTAAATTATCAATCCGTACACATCCAACAGCCAATGGATTTAGTGTAAAGCTTCATAAACAGTCAGAGAAAACATGAACTTGTTTAAGTCCATTTATAAGTAAAATACCAAAAAAAAAAAATCTTTTTGGGACAAAATTCACTTCTGGATACCATGTTATGATCATAAACAAGCTTCTGTCCATGTGAGATGATTTTTCATATGAGAAAGGAAATTATCAGTCAGTAAGATCAAAGGAAAATTTCTTAAAAAGCAATATCTTATTTATCTTTATTTCTGAACAAACCATTTATAGCGGAATGGTACAGATCACGTTAATCCACATACATGAGAGAGAGAGATTTCAGCCCGAATCACATAATCCTTTTTTAACAATGATTCTAAATTATTGATTTTCTTTCACAGGTCATGAGAATTCCAAATTTAAGTGTATTTGAACTATTGTCATATCTAAAGTTTCAGCAGTTTAATATCATTTGCAATGCGCTCTTCTATTGATATTTGATTTCCTTTCTTTTTCTAAGTGGAGGTTGTGTTCTTTTGGTTCTTTTTTCTGTTACAAAAACGTAGGTCTGTGACGATTATTCAAAAAATTAAAACAACACTGAAAGTTTTTGTTTGGGTTATTGTTGCTTAGTCTTAAGTTTTTAATGTTGTGATGTGTGTACTATAATTTGTCTTTTTGTCTTTTACTTTTTTAGCCATGGCGTTTGTCACTTTGTCTTCTAAGCTGAATCTATGAGTTTGAATATCCCTCTGGTATCTTTAGCCCTCTTTTAATCCAACTTAAGGTGGTACCCAACACTACAGGGAGATAACTCTGTAAAATCAGCAGAACGTTTTAATGACGTTGTGTTCTTCAGGGAATATTAAGCTTCTCAATGATCAAAATAAGTGTTTGTCAAACTACTATATAACCAGTGTAATTTTCCTGATTAAATGGTTGGTTCAATTTTTTTGATTTTTTTTATATTTTTGTCAAAGGGTCAAAGTAAATACTTTGTCAAAATTTTATGAAAATTAAACGAGTCAAATTAATTTTAGTTTGAGTGTTGGGTACCACCTTAACTTCATCAAGAAGGCTAAAAGCTGAATATATGACAGCAGAATATGTATATCAACCAAAACAGTTGAAGATCAACATTAGGCCACAGCTTATAAAGAAAACAGAAAAATCATTTAAGAAACCAGTCTGCTGATATAATATTTGTTATTTTATTGCATCCGTTTAAATATAATTATTTTGAAGTATTTACATTATTAATACAATATGGTTTATTTGTTTGGCTTTTTTTCTGACAAAATTACATTTTAACATAACAATGGTATAACAATGGTACATAAATATTTACATCAGAAAAAGAATGAGATTCAATATCATGAATTATGCACAACTAGTACAAATGTCCCATAGTAAAATAAAATCAATTGTCTGGCAATCAATCTAAGATATGACAACTATATTAACAACCCTTGTATATGCAGTAGTTGACAGAGAAACAATAAGGAATGTGAATTCTAATGCAACATCGTTTGTAACGTTCATTTTGATTGGATAAAGTCATTAATATTCACAATTGATGCTATGAAAACGTATGCGCAAGAGTAAACGACGTATATAATTTGACTTGGTTTACTGTCAGTTTCATTAGAATGGAGATAACAATATTGTTTTCAAAGCTACCATGGCATCAGTTGGTGAACTGATGAATGCAAATACCTGTTTACCTATTGATGCCGTCAGAGTTTAAAACAAAAAACAAAAAACTATCGTAGGTGGGGCATAAAAATTGACTTATGCCCTTTCCTCAATCATAATACACATTCTAAAGCATTGTCACAAGTTCTCACATAGATAAAAATAAACTGTATTATATATATATGATATATTTCAGATTTCATCAACTATTTTCACAAATGTCTAAAACCTAACGTACCTTTACCACATTTGTAATCCTTACACATTTTTTTTAAAATTACGTTTGTAATTTCATGTTTAACATTAGTTATTGCCACATTCTAACAAATCTACAAAGCAAAGCAGCATACTTTTTATCACTATGAATATTGCTGACTTAATTTTATTACTGAGTTATACTATTATTGCCTTCCCATTTGCTATTAATGCGACTTGCTAGGTAAAGCAGCATTCTTTCCCCACTAGCAAAATTTATACAAAGATAAATCACAAAATAACATATTAGAAACATGTAAATCAATAAAATACATTTTTTGCCTCATGCTTACAACCAATTTTCTCTAAATGCCCATTTATAATTTTTAAAATGCCATAACTTGTATAAAAAAAACTAAAAAATAAAGCCATCATGAAAATACAATTTTCGTCTCAATGAAAACATCAGAATCCAAAGTTTTCTTCAACAACTTTTGGATTTATTATTATTCGTTAGATACCAGTGGATTTTTTGCCAGTGGTAACCTTGGAACCACAAATTCTCATGTACAACAAATTACAAATTTTCTATTAGAATATATGCATACTTTGACCAAACCACAAAATCAAATATCCACTAAAATGGCAATTTCCCTCAATCCACTAGAAGTAGTACCCTTGAAAATAAGTAAACCCAAAGTACTTTTTTTTTACAATTTCATCACTAAGTTTATCTGACAACAGTTTCATGTCTTATATTTCATGCCTCTGCTCATATGTAGTTACTCATCCACAATTTTCAGATTCTGTACATTTAAAAAAAATATCTTTTGGTTTATAAACATTCCAACTTATCCATTAATTGTTCAAAACAAGGTGTTCTACAAAATCCAGCAGTGTTCCACTATCCATCTGATCAGCAGGTAGTTTTCTGCTCAATGATTCCTAAAAGTATAAGTTCAAAGTTCAAAATTCAGATTTCAAAGTTCTTTATTTTCCAATCAATGGCCCCAGATCAGACATATTAACAATAACACACAATACTTTTGCATTCATGACTTTAACATAACACATAATCATATAAATAGAGATAAAATTACATGTATGTCCCTAATGCTAGTAAAGTAAAGATTGTTTTGGCTTGCTTGCTTTGTTTGTATTAAGGATGTTTGCTCCTCTAACTTTTGATTTTTTGTCAGATTTTCGGAATCCTCTGGTTTTATCCATGTATTTACACAAAAAAAAGTTGCCCACTAACCCCTACTTTTCTTTTCATATTTTTATTACATATTATTCAAAAAGCCATATTTCAAAATCTTATGAAATCCTTGTTATTTTTTCATAGTTTTTTAAACAAAAAGGTACCAATGTTAAGTGAAAGAAAAATCAAGAGAGAATTATTTCCCGCCAATTTTTAATGGTTTATATTTAGAAAACAAGAACACGGACCCTCCATTTTTTTCTGCTTTTTTAGTTTCTTTATTTATATACTTTCAGTTTATAACAGTCTTTTAAAAAGCTTGTTATTTTTAAACAGAGTAGCGAACATCCTTAATGTTTGCTCAAGCTTTATAATTAACATTACATCTTTAAACAATATATATAGGCTTATTCTAACTGTTTATATTATATTTAAATTTGATTGGATGTTATCCCAATTACAATTGTACAATAAAGCAAGCTAGCTAACCTAAGTCTTGCTCTACATGCATTAGGAAATTAGCTGTAAAATTTACATGAATGAGAATACCATAAATTTTATATCATACATATGATCAATACTCTCAATGTGTAAATTTTAAAATTCTGCTAAATGTTGATCTAGTCTTTTGCACATTCCAGTATGATGTCATATGTCCTTTTCCAGTGTCAAACTTTAACATCAGACATTTTAAGGAAGTTTGCTGCTCAGTTTCAAAATAAATAGCTTTCCATAACACTAGTATAGATTGATAGGGGATTAATTAAGGAATCAAACAAGCAAACAAAATATAGGGGTCAATGTGCGTGTTTTCGAGATATTAACCATTGGAATTTTGGCGGGAAAATGTTCTCTCTTGATTTTTCTTAGCCTTATCATTGAACAGTTAAAGTTCTCAAAAACTATTAAAAAATGAATAAGATTTTATAAGACTTTTACAAATGGCTTATAATTATACATGTAAAAGATTTATAAAAAGAAAAATGGGGGTCCATAGGCAATTTTTTTTTAAGGCATTCAAATGGATAAAACCAGAGGATTTCGAAAATCTGACAAAAACTCCAAAACATGACAAGCAAACATCCTTAAGACTTTTTGTATGCTTCAGAATGTAAAAAAATTTTACAAGAGAAGAGTGTCAGGTGAAATGTGTGAGTATTTTGCATATTTTTGAAGACATTACAATTTCCTTTGTCATGTATGAAATGTTCTTCATCTTGACCTTTGAAAGTAAAAAATGACCCAAGGAATAACCAATGAAAATGCCTTAATCTTGTCTTGGGATGCTGGACAAGCCTTTGAAATGAACACAGATTTTCGTATCACACTCCGTGCAATGTGATACAAGAAATATCTGTTCATGCAAGAAATAGATAACAGGCCCGACCATACGAGAAATATAAAACATGTTACATGTATTACAATTACAACTAACCTTAAGTTTGTCTATAATTTGTATTTTAGAACTGATCTTGAGTTTATGTATATATTTGTAACGTAGAATTGACAATGACCTTGTGTATTTTTGAACTGACCTTGAGTTTGTCTATATATTTGTATTTTATAACTGACCTTGATTCTATAGATTTGTATTTTAGAACTGACCTTGAGTTTATCTATATATTTGTATTTATCAGAACTGACCTTGAGTGTGTCTATATATTTGTATTTTAGAACTGACCTTGAGTTTGTCTATATATTTGTATTTAAGAACTGACCTTGACATTGTGTATTTTAGAACTGACCTTGAGTTTGTCTATATATTTTAGGACTGACCTTGAGTTTGTCTATATATTTGTATTTAAGAAATGACCTTGAGATCTTTTTATTTGTATTTTAGAACTGACCTTGAGTTTATCTATATATTTGTATTTCAGAACTGCCATTGAGTTTGTTTAAATATTTGTATTTCAGAACAGATCTTGACCTTGTGTATCTTAGAACTGACCTTGAATTTATCTATATATTTTATGGATGAACTGAAATTGACCATGTGTATTTTTAAACTGACCTTGAGTTTGTCTATATATTTGTATTTTAGAATTGACCTTAACCTTGTGTATTTTAGAACTGACCTTAACCTTGTGTTTTTTAGAACTGACCTTGAGTTTGTCTATATATTTGATTGATGATTGCCAGGAATGATTGAAGTTTATCCAGTCATCAGTCCCTCTGTAAAAATCTCGCACTTTTTTCTGAAAGCAGAGAATAATTATAAAAGACACTATTTTTTAACACATGCTTTTTTTGTTCTTTACAAGTCATTGCTTTATATTCAATTACAATGTCAATTTTCCTTGTAGTTCTCAGGTTAAGCTATGGGACATCATGAAAAAAAAACTATCTTGTAAAACAAACAAACATTTTGTATACAACTTTTTCTACACAATTTCAATTCCTTATGGAATTTCATGGATTTATTTTACATTAGAAATTATTAATGTTGATTTTACTTGGAAGTGATGGTATTTGATTGCAATATAATATATGAGATTGTCTAATAAAAACCATTGTTACAACAAAGTAATTATCCAATCAAATGCCTTCTTTCTAATTCTAAATACATCCTTACCATCTCACTCAGGAGTTCCTCTGTGACTGATTGGTTTTGATTGAGTACATATGCTACTTTCATAGGAATACCACAGTCTGCGGGCTCATCCTGAAATGTAAATATAATTTTCTAGGAATGCTTATAAAACATATTGGTAAATACAGTGTAACCTGTGTAATCAAACACACTGGAAACCAGAAAAAATGTTGGATTTAGCAAGGTTTAAGAATACCAAGTTTTTTTTTCTGTACAGAGAGACATATTTTGGGACTAGAAAAATGTGTTGGTTGAAGCAGAATGTTTGAATACTCAGGTGTCAGATAAGCCAGGTTACACTGTAATGAATTTTGGTGAACTGATCTTGGAAATGAACATTACACATTTTTTTTAAGAATTCAACTTCAATGGATGTTAGGCAGATTTTTACAATTATTTGACTTACTCTTAGTTAGGGACTTTCATTAGATGTAGTCTTTTTGCAAATAACTTCAAGAAACCAATTATCAATCAGTCAAAAAAAAATTGAAAATGTTTTTTTTTCAATTTAAAATACAACTTGTAGTAGTAAAGTTTTATAAATTTTTTTAAAATCAATTTCAACAACTAAAAGAACATGTCTGATATTTATGCTTATATGTTATATATATTACATTATTTTTTCAAAACAAATATAGCATTGTTGTATTTTGATCTAACATTGATCAGGTAAATTTTGATTCAATAAAAAATATTTTGATGGCAGATATCCCTAAAGATACCAGAGGGACATTCAAACTCATAAATCGAAAAATAAACTGACAATGCCATGACTAAAAAAGAAAAAGACAAACAGACAAACAATAGTTCACATAACATTACATAGAAAACTAAAGAATAAAGAACACAAACTAATTATTTCCTTAGAATAAAAATTACCCACCTCTAATGGAGGCATGACCATAAACATATTATAGCTGGAATCAATACTGGACTGGACTTTGTGGAATGGTGCTGAAATAATAATATAACTTTTTTTATTAAAAAAAAAATGATCCTTAAATTTCCAATGCTTTATCACCAACTTTTAATTTCTAGTTAATTGTTTCAATCCTATATATGTACTTCCTTCGTATTCTTATTTGCTGTAGAACATTCTCTTTGTCAATTAAAATATCAAGCTTTTGAACTGAGGTACCTAATTGGCTGAAAGAATGAAGGTTAAAATTATCAACCAATGACATGCCTCTTCTCAAACAATTTAAATAATATCTTGCATTTTGAATAAATGTATCAAATTATGTATAATTGACTGAAAGAATGATTGTAAAATTATCAATCAATGACATGCCTCGTCTCAAAAAATTTAAATGATGTCTTGCTTTTTGAACTGGATATCTAATTGGTTGGAATAAATATTGCTAAAATTATCAACCAATGACAGGCTTTGTCTCATACACTTACATGTAATGATACCCACACATGGGTAATATGTAGCACCAGATCCCTTCATACGAAGTTGATATGACATCTGACAACCTATATCTCGTATCGAAGGATCTGGTTGGCTGCAAGGATGGCTATGATACCAGCCAACCAATGACAATCCTCGTCTCTTCATCACCTTTTTAATCTGAAATATAAACTTTGAATATTACACAACTAATAATAATGGCCACTGGTATCTATTTCATATGAGTAATGACCTTTTATAAACCCTGTTTAGTTTAAATAAGGCCAATTTGGATCCTGACATTTTGCACAGACATATGGGCAGTGGCCCAGTGTTATAAGTAGTTAATCTACAGATATCACTAGCCTAGGCAGTTAGATCAAAGGAAAAATGTACAAATTGCCAATCATTTTTATCAAATCCCTCCATGTATTGAAGTCAAATATCAACTGCTTAGGATTGCCAATATTCTGGTGGAAGGTCATGGTTCTCTCAAATAAAAACCTAGCCACCATAATATAGCCAAGCTGAAAGTTGTATTTAACAAAAATCAATCAATTAATTTTTATAGCAGTTTGTATATTGTTGAGACTACTTGTTGCCTTTTTTGTTTGTTATTGGGGCTGATTGCATTCTCCTGACATCCCCTTTTATTCATGAGTATTTACCTCTTCTTCCACATCAGCAGATTTATGTCCGTCTGACAACTGACTTTTACATGGGAATGCTTCTATTATACTTAAATCTGTAACAGAAATGGAAATCTAATATTAAAACACCATCAATAATAATTAATGAAAAAAGTACAAAATATGTTCTATAACTGACAAATTTTTATGACTGTTAGCCTTGCTCCAAAGTATCTTCGTTTGGTCATAAAATTAAGGAAATTTTCAAAATATCTGAAATATCTAAGAACTTAAAATGTATTTACAATAAAAGATTTTTCAGATTTAAAAAAGAAAAAAAATAAGGAAAATTTCAACTACATTAAGGCAAACCTAATTAAATTATCTTAAAAACTGTTCGCCAGAGATACAATAAAGCAAAACTTTTGTGAAAGTGTTATGTGCTACACTATTCTTCAACAGGTATGAATTAATAGTTTGTGTAATTTTTCAGGCATTTCACAAAAAAAACATTATATATCATGTAGGTTTTCTATCTTATACTAGAAGGCTTCTAATAAAAAAAAAAAAAAAGGCGTTGGACAATGCTATCAAAAACATGTCAATAGGACAGAGAAATAACCCTAGCTGTAAAAATACCTGTATTTTTTAATAACACATCTTTACCATAAGAAATCAATAGATTTCTCTCACAAAAACATTTTATTGAATCTTCTAATACCGGTAGTCTTATTATTTTGCTTTTTTGGTTGCCAATAATTTTTGGGGGTTTCCTTAACAAGGCATGAATTTTGTAATTGCTTAAGTTGGTACAAAACACTACAGGGAGATAACTCTGTAAAAATCAAATGAACACATTCTAATGTTGAAGAAATATTAAGTTTCTCAATGATCAAAATATGTTCTTGTCAGACTACTATATATCCAATGAAATTTTTCTGATAAAGTCTGTGGTTCAAGTTTTTTTTTTATTTTCATTTTTTTGTCAAAGTTTGAAAGCAAATTGTTTTATCAAACTTCAATGAAAATTAAACTACCCAATTTAATTTTTGTCAAGGTGTTTGGTACCACCTTAATTTGAGGATTTATAACTTACGCTGAGTTTGTGTATTCCATGTTCCACCGAGGTATCCAACAACTTCATTTGAGGTAAGATGGCAATGGAAATCCTTAAAAAAAATATTTATTCATTAAAGTATAAACTCATTCCTCCATACAAATCTTAGCATAATAATTTATAGTTTTAAATAATTATGTCATTAACAAGAGGCTTCTATGAGACTGATTCAATAACCTAGTAAAATATTGTTTTAAGCACTTCCTGGAGTCTTTTAATAGCTTCGTGCACTAGTGAAGATCTGGTATTGCTTATCATTTTGCTGTGTACCGTGTCTACCCATCTAATATAGTTTTCAAGATAATAGGCAAAACACAAAATTATTCAAAATCTTCATTTAATAGGAACAATTGTTTTTTTCACCAAGTAAAGCTGTTGTTTACTTTTTTGCCATGATGTTACTTTGTCTTTCGTTTATGAGTTTGGTATCTTCCCCTCTGATTTTTGAGAGTCACAAACTCCAGTATTACCCCATGTTTTATTTTTAGCCAAATTAATTGCTGAATCAAATTGTTGGATACAAGGGACATTTATGTAAAATGGTAAAGTTGTTTAATATTAGCTCATTTTCAGAGTAGCAGATTTTGTCATTAAAAGTTTACAAGGATGGAAATACAGAAGGACAAAAGACCCCCAAGTAATGGCAATTGCTTTGGTGAGGTTCGAACCTTTAAGGTGTAATACCACCAAATCATGGTATGTCACATACGAAAATAGGTCGGATGAATTTGACAGTTGTAGGTAATTAATCCTACATTTTATTGCAGTAAAACATTTTCTGTGTCATAAACATATGTCGTGGGTATTTTAAAGCACCATTATTTTTTTCATTTTTGGGTTTCTATAGAATATATTTGAAACTTGAGCTTACATGGTTACTAAATCTTGTACAAAGGTTAAATAAGGGGGGGGAATTTGATTGGTTAACTTCCAGTGATGGTTTTTTTCTTATGTGCAATGGAATGTTATGTGATTTTTTTTCTATTGCACTGGACAGGATAAAACTTTACTCATGCCAAGTATTTCTTTATTTGAAACCAAGATAAATTCTGCACATTTCTTTTGGAAAGTGCAAATTAAACAGATGAATTCCCCCCAGCCTGTTAACAGGTCTCATTCTTAGAATACTCACCATAAGTAATAAAACATTAGTTGATAATGATACTGTGAATGGCTGAGTCTTTCCTAATGATTTAAATGATTCACATAACACAAAGGTACCAGGCTTCCTGAAAATAGAAAACATGGATTCACATAACATAAAGGTACCAGGCTTTCTGAAAATAGAAAACATGATTCACATTACACAAAGGTCCCAGGCTTTCTGAAAATAGAAAACATGATTCACATAACACAAAGGTCCCAGGCTTTCTGAAAATAGAAAAATTGATTCACATAACACAAAGGTCCCAGGCTTTCTGAAAACAGAAAAACATGATTCACATTACACAAAGGTCCCAGGCTTTCTGAAAATAGAAAACATGATTCACATAACACAAAGGTCCCAGGCTTTCTGAAAATAAAAAAAACATGATTCACATTAAACAAAGGTCCCAGGCTTTCTGAAAACAGAAAAACATGATTCACATAACACACAGGTACCAGGCTTTCTGAAAATAGAAAACATTATTCACATAACACAAAGGTCCCAGGCTTTCTGAAAACAGAAAAACATGATTCACATTACACAAAGGTCCCAGGCTTTCTGAAAACAGAAAAACATGATTCACATTACACAAAGGTCCCAGGCTTTCTGAAAATAGAAAACATGATTCACATAACAAAGGTACCAGGCTTTCTGAAAATAGATAAACATGATTCACATTACACAAATGTACTAGGCTTTCTGAAAACAGAAAACATGATTCACATTACACAAAGGTACCAGGCTTTCTGAAAACAGAAAAAAACATGATTCACATTACACAAAAATTTGAGAGAAATAATGAGTCACATAACACAAAAGTAAAAAAGATGACATTGAAAAATAATAATTCAAATATGTGTCATTATTTTTAAATGGAAATCATAACTTCTATCTGAATTTTGCAAACTCTGTTCATATTTATAAATCACTATTTGATTATACAGAAATTTACTTCAAACATAAAACTCTTGTAAATATATGGCATATTCAGCAATTTGAGAACGATGAAAATGATGCAACCAAAACTCCAACTTGATCTGTGTTTGGTGGGAATAAGCATTGTGTATAAGTTTCATAACATTTGGTTTAAGAAAAATACAGTAAGAATTCGGCAACTGCAAATTCAGCAATTTTTTAAAGGGACATAACTCTTGAAAGCTGAAGGTGACGCCACATAAATCTGATCTTGATTACATTATAACATTGGAGGCGTTAAAATTGAAAAGCTTATGAAGTTTGTACCATGCATTGTCATAAAAAAAACAGGCTTCACGAAAACTAAATGCCTGTACGAGCTATTTCCTAGAAGTTTTGCTCACTCAGAGCTTACCAGTAGAAATGACCAACATGCACATGATCTGTAGTGTATTTCTTTTAAGCAGATGGGAAACCATGCAAATACTTGTTCCCCTTCAAAAATAATTTACCTTTTCATATGCATTCTAGTTATAATACAAAATAATACATCAAAAACTTTATGATTGATTAAAATCATACAATGATACTAAACAATGGAAATTTAACCTATCTTATCTTAATCTTAATTCTTTCCGCGCCAGAAATCGCATAAGGACTCTATGCTTTATGATGCAACATTATTTTCATCTTGGTGTATGATCAATGAGTTACTCAAATTCCTTTAGATTCTAAAGAGGCAAATTGACAGTGAAACTTACAAGTCCTGGTTCCCTTTTCTTAAGTTGGAATGATGAACTGATACCATTTGTTTTACACGAGATTCCTTGTTCCCTGTTTCCATCTTTGTACTTTTTTTCTCTGGTTCCTTCATTGACAAATTTAAAGCTGGAAAAAAAGAAAATTAACAAATCTTTAACTGTTTACTCCTTTTTTAATTTCATCATTTTTTGTGTAAGACACCATATACAAGTCTCTGAATATTTTCAACTTTTTTTGTCATATTTTCCACATGGATTTTATGTTGATATTTCTTAAATTGACATTCAGTCACATGCAAACCAGTTGTATTGTTCCACATGATTTTCAAATTTCTAATTGCCTGTAATTTCCAGTGCTTACTTTGAGTGCTTTGTATCTTTTCAAGTAAATTCTGAGACCAAGAAATGTTTGGTTCCAAACGTCACCTTATGTGTCTAGGTCTATTGATACATTCCTGACTGATGAATATTAGAGAAGAAAATATCTTCGGAGGCATGCCATATTCTAAATTGCTTTTTTTCATTTACTGGAGTACTTGACAGAACACTGAGGTGCTGTTAGTTAAGTGTTTTGGCATTACCTATACAGTAAAACCTGTATAAACCGGCTGGCTATGGGACTATGAAAAAGGGCTGGTTTGGACAGTGAGCCGGTTTATTCATTTTTCCGTTTTGACCAGAAGTAAATGACTTTGAATTACTTCCATGATCGTTAATTTGAAACGTTGGTATGGTCGATTAAAAAGCAAGAATATTTTCAAAGAAAATTTCATCACTGTCGAAACCTTGTTTTAAAGTGTTCAATGCATATTGTTTGTTGTCATCTGGGTGTTCTTCATTATCGGGGTCATTGGTTACGGGGTTCACAACAGAGAACCCAGGATTTCGAAAACACGTTTTATTTTTTTTTATCCAAATTACAATGTAAATTCAATCCGAGATGTATTTGGTGTGTCTTTCCGTTTAATTGACACGTTTACATGTATTATGTCTTGATAAATAATACAGCTCACCACTTTCTGATTGTAAGTTTACAGATTAACACCTGACTAATTAATTACCTTGAAAAGCCATATTGTATAAACAAATATGTTTTGATTACGTATCAATCATTTTAAATTAATTAGACTAACTGGTTTTGACAGGTAATAATTGATTTAATTAAGAGTATTGGGACTGCAACATAAGACCGGAATTCGGAATACACAGTGTCCGGTTTACAAAGGGTATTTTGACAAAGACTTCGAAGGGAAAAAAATGGGACTTTAATTTTCGGCCGGAATGAACAGGAATCCTGTTTATTCAGGGTCTGGTTTACTCAGGTTTGACTGTATATAGGTATACTTTTTTGTTTATCATAAGATACTTTATAAAAATAAGAAGATGTGATATGATTGCAAATGAGACAACTATCCACCAAAGTTCAGATAAAGTGGATGTAAGCAATTAAAGGCAACCTACCTTCTTCTTGTATCTCAGGCTTGTAATTGTCTCCAGGACTTCTGTAATTAAAATTAAAATTGAAATTACTCATTGCAGCCTTAGATTAAATCAAAATAAATCATAAATCAAATTCAAAATGCCACAATTAAAAATATTTTGGTTTGCCCAAACCCTACTCAGAGGTTGAGACAGTGGATAGGTAGGCATTTTCTTTTTTTTTTAAAGAGAAATTGAAGTATTGGGTGTTTATTAGTCTTCATGCCTGTCTGATTAAAAAAAACTTCTTCAAATCAGGACAATAAAAGAATTTGAGTAGGCAGCTTTTTTCTTGGTAGGTAGCGTTTGGGCAAACAATCCTATTCTTTTTTATGGCCTGATAGCAACACAAGAAAATGTGGGTAATGAAAGTCTTGTGAACCTCTGCTCTTTTGTTGGGTTGTTGTCTCTTTGACACATTCCCCATTTCCATTCTCTTTTCTAATTAAAACTAAACAGTCCATGTAACATTGATTTAAGTAATCTGCAGTTGGATTTGAGTTATCAAGTTGAACACTTGTTAAATTTTTTAACAAAAAGGTAATTAGCTAACACAGTATCTTTCACAACTAAATAAATCCATTCTTCAAAGCTTCTACAAACTGTTATGAATATTTACTGTTAATTTAGAAATTACTGCATATTGATGATGCCATTGTTAATCAGAGAAATTTATTCTTGATTGTTGATCAAAGGACATATTCTTGATTATAAAAAGATACTTCCAGAAATGCTACAAATAGATTATTGGACAAACAATAGACATGATAGAAAGGCATAATAACATTTTATTCATCATCTGTATGAATGTATTGCTGTCATTACCTACGAGCGGAGTCATTGCCATTATCCATTGAGGATTTCAGACTGTGGCCTATTAGTGGAGGTAAATTCGGAAATTACTGATGTGATTGTTGATTGTATGCATAAGCTTAATAAACTAAAGTGATTTCAGAAAAGGGGACAGACAAAATTTGGTGAGGGGGTATAATAACATTTCAACATCTGTATATAGGTACTACGGTCATTACCTACAAGCAGGGTCATTGCCATTATTCATCGAGGGTTTCACACTGAGGTCAATTGGTGGAGGTATTGCTTTGAATTCTGTTGCTGAACTTGAAACTTGGCCATTCTGACTTCTTCCATTTTGCTGGTCATTGTGGTCTTTAGATACACCTCTAGCAAGATTGCTGAAATCAAATACTTTTGGACGGTCACTATGGTTACTTTGTATACTGGCTGCACTTCCAGGCCTTTCACCATTTTGTTCCATCATAAAAACTCTTGGCGACTATGAAAAATAATATTTTGTAATTAAGACTTAAATTAACAATCAGTATTAAATTACTATAGAATACCACTAAACTGGCACTTCTCCCTGTATGAATTTACATAAGTTTTATATAAGAAATAGAACTACAAATGTGTACATGTCATTTGACAGTATTTTTCCACCTACTAAAAAAAACTCCCATTCTAATTCTCTTTCATGGACAAGCACTTGTGTATGCTTAAATGTTGGTATATATTTGAAATGGGAATTCCACACTATCAACATACATGTACTACAATCTGTCTATACCTATATTTTGGCATTACAAAAGATCATGTTGACTCTGACTCTTAATGACGTCTTTATATTAAATTCATTGGATTTTGGATGTGTACTGATTGATATTTTAGTCTTAGATACATTGTACATGATTTTCTTTTATTAGTTGTTAACTTGTTATAGGCTTTGAACTAGCTGTCAATAACTGCAAGTACTCTCATATCTGTACTTTGTGATTTTTTAGCTGTTAAGAATGTATAAATAACACCACTGTCCCAGGTATAGGGGAGGGGTGAGCAAATATTAACATGTTTTACCCTGCCACATTCTTGTGTGCAAGTCTGCCAAGTCATATGTGCAAGTATAAAATCATAATATAATTTGTTTAAGGCGAAAATAATCAGAAATAACCACTAGTGTTGCAAATCAATAATTAAATTCAAGACCCTTAACATTAACTATATATAATTATATATTACAGATATTTGCGTATTAAGTTGTCAATGAATTATAACTTACAACTGACTCCCTCCTAGCAGGACTTCCTGGTCTATGTTTCCTGAACCAAGATGTCTTCCACATGTCCAACTTTTTACCTTTGTACATCACCTATAATATTTATTATAAGATCAAACGTTCTACACACAATTACTAAGTTATGTAACAAAGGATATGCATTACCTTTAAACATTACATGAAAACTTTCCAATTTTGTTAGTGTCTTTCTAGTATTCAACAATTTCACGGTAATGGCCTTGAGTGAGTTTTTCATTTCATCAAAATACTATATTGTTCTGATATTGTACAGGTCTTTTTTGTTGTCTTCCTTGAACTTATAAGGTTTATATCATTTTTTTGTTTCTTCCTCCCCTCTTTTTATGACTGCATGAAATAAATATGAAAATCATGAAAATGATTGATGTCTAACAGTAACATGAGTAATGATTCTTTTATTGCAAACAAAAAGTAAAGTACATCACAGTTTGAAATACAGATCCTGAGTCCAATCCTTGTTAACAAGGATCTGACAATGCTACTTTCCACTTTCTATTTCAAAGACCATTCAGGATCTTCTAGTTTTATTGTAAATATGCACATCTTCAAAATTTTAAAGGTGGAATTGCAATAATTCTAGTGCAATCACCTTTACTTCATATCTCTTGAGAAAGATGAAAGGTTGCTCTAATCAAAATAAGTAGCACTTCAGAAAGATATACTTGGCAATAACGAAGTTTTTTTTCTAAGATTTCATTAAAAGTGTCAATGGAAATGTATCTACCTCTGACAAGTCAATAGGAAAAAAACAGGTAAAGACTTTAGATCTGTATGTGCAAAAATTCTTACATCTTTTTTTTTAATTATCAATTTTCAATTTTTAGGTTATCTTTCCCTTTTTGTTATGATTGCATAATACTTACAGAATTCCACCCACAACCAGATTTTTTCAGGGGGTTAACCTGGCGTTTACAATGTGCAGCCCAAGCACTTGGTGTGCCAAACATCTCTTTTGTGGCAGGCGTCATTATTTTACCATTCGGCAGTAGGTCAGCGATAAACTTCCTTCCCTGAAAATAACATTAGACATTTTTGTGTATTAAAACATATTCCTCCACATAAAACTAATTATATAAGACAATGTCAGTTCAATTGAAATGTTAAATTATCTCCCCTTATAATTTAAATAATACTATGGTCATGATGTTTTACAATTATTATTAAATAAGAACTGCAATCTTCAACTGCATAAAATCTTTTAAAATTTAGTTAATTGTTCTTATATACACCTACATATAGGAAAGAAACTTTTTTGTCAAGATAACTTATAGCGTTATAAATTATCTCCCCTTATAATTTAAATGATACTATGGTCATGATGTTTTACAATTATTACTAAATAAGGACTGCAATCTTCAATTGCATAAACTGAATAAATTCTTTTAAAATTTAGTTAATTGTTCTTATATACACCTACATATAGGAAAGAAACTTTTTTGTCAAGATAACCATGATAACTTATAGAGTTTGAATTTCCCTTCTAAGATATCGGTCACTTCTCTTGTTTAACAATCAAAATGAATCAAGCAACACCACCATGAAAGATTTTGACAGGGTTATTGTGTGCATTATGCACTCTGTTTGATCAGTTTAAGGTTGATATAAAACATGACTGCACTAATAAAATGCTCCCATAGCTTTTAGTGTGCTGTTTTATTCACTATTGTTTATAGATGTAAGAAGATGCGGTATGGGTGCCAATGAGACAACACTCCATAACAGTCACAATATTTAAAAGGTAAACCATTACAGGTCAATTCATTTTTAGCCTGGTGTTGTCAATATGATTAATGTCTGTCCATTTGTAATTATGATTTCTTATTGCCCCTGAATTTTTTCTTATCAAATTCTCTTACTAAATATTTAAGAGTTAGAAGTCCATTGCCTGGTTCTATAATGCCATCGATAATAAGCATCTGTAAAGTGACACCACGACCAGTAATGGCTGTTTTTACAAAGTTCTCAGAAATGCTACTTTCTTCATCACAGTCATTTTCATCATCAAAATCTTCCTCCATTTCGTCCGCCATCTTGTTATCTAAAATTAAATTAATATGTCATGAATGCATAATCATAAAATTGACAATGGAAAGGGGGAATGTTGCAAAATTGTTGCCTTTTATCATGTTTATGTTGTCATTTCCAATTTGTAAAAAAATAATTTTTTTGCACTGCATGCACTGTGAAGTTACATGTATATCCAATTTGGTGTATAATATCCAAAACAGATACATTATAGTATAACTCCTTTGGGAGATAATCCCCTATCTGGTCTAGGCCTTAATAGCAGATTTTAGGGAATTGATTTTGCTCATTGTCGAAGGTAACCTAAAGGTGCTTTAATCCACATCATATAAATTTGTATTTCTTGGATCTTTGTCTTATTGGCAATCATACCACATACTACATCTCCTTATGTTATTAAATTGATAGTGGCTAATAATAATAATTATTTTGATGAATAATAGCCATTGCCTAATAAATGTGCACAATACAGTGATATTGTTTGCCTTAAATTACTGGAGAATAAAGGCTTTTTCCCCTGGACATGCTGGAGAAGAATTCCAATTTGAAAAGAAAATGGCTTAAAATTATTCCCAAAAAGACAACCTTTTTCCTAGTCCAAATAATTATGACGTCTTGAAAGGCTATTATAATTTTTTTCTTTGACGCCTTACTTTGACGTCATAACGCCAAACTCATATTTTAGGAGTATAAAATATATTTTTGAACCAAACTGGGTAAATTTTGACGGGACCTGAATTTCCTGATAATGTAAAACAAAGGTTTCCGGAGATTCGGGTCTGTAAAATTTACCTTGTTTGGTGTAAAAATTATTTTATAATCTCCTAAAAAGAAATCAGATAAACGTTTTAAAAAATGCAGTCAATAGGGCTCTTCACGGTTAGTTCGGCCATATTGGATAGGGGGCAGATTTTCATAATAGAGGTAAAAATGGTGTGAAAAATACGGGAAAACATCATTAAAACAGAGCTGTTGCTTGGAAACACACATAGGATTTCCCACACTTTCATACCATTTCCACCTCCTTCCAAAAAATCTGCCCCCTATCCAATATGGCCGAACTAACCGTGAAGAGCCCTATTTGAAAGGGGGTCTGCAAATTGAAGTTCCAGTCAAATTCATCTAAAATTCTCAATTTGATAAAAATGACGCATATTTTCCCAATAAAAAAGGGTAGAGGTAGTTTTGAAAAAGCCAACAATATCACTGCACTAAATGTATGTACTTTGAGATACCTCCAATTTAGACACACCCCTTGATCATGTTGATTGACTGCAAGGGTACAGCGGATCCATGTACACTCCCTAAGGATTAATGGAGATGTGTCCTTTACAATATTATCCCACCACCAGAACAATCCCCATCCAACACTGCCCAAGGGAGTGTGTAGGACACTGGGAAGTCTGTTATTATGACTAATTTTTGTTTTGAAGATTCATTTCTTTGTCATGACTCAAATCTAGGAAAATTGTGCTGAATTATTGAGCAATTATTTAGAAATTACAGATTACAATACAAATATTTTCTTGGCCTATATACATGATATATGTTATCTATACATTTTAATCATTTTTAAATGTTGTTGAATAAATTTGGGTTCAAACTCTGAAATTCTTTGACTGTCCACTGCTTTGGTTTAAATAAATGCATGGAAATGATTGGTCGATATTTTTCATTACATCAATTTCAGTAAGAAAGTTTGAAAATAATACCCATTTTTATTCAAACATCAATATATAGTTTGAACATTGTTTACAAACAAGTTTTCCCTCTTTGTTTACATGTGCTTCCTGTGACCTTTCAGGTGCGGTTCAACATGTTTTCTTGAATTTTAATTGGATGATTAATTTAATAGCTAAAAAATAAAACAAATAGTTAGAGTATTCAAAATCTTCAAATTTGTTAAATGTTTCACTAATCACATGATTTATATGTTCTTTGTTTTCAAAAAAATATCTAAAATATTTGTTTTCAATTTTCTGCGTGTCTAAAACGTAAGTGTTGACAGATTGTTCTCATTCGGGATTTTATAATATACAAACAAGTCGTTTCATATAACTTTAAAGACAACGCACCCAAATGTTCAAAAAAGAAAAAAATCATGCTCCCGAATCAGTTTTCTGAACAAGCCTTAAAGGTTATTCAATAGATATCATAACATGATACATCTTTTTTAAGTGTACAAGCCTTCACTATTCAACTTTAATTTAGTTTTCAGTTTATGGTAGTGCGCTGTTGTTTAAACTTAAATTTTATCTTTGACTATTTTTTGCTAGTTCTTAAAATTAACAATCTTAACAGAGCTTTGCTGACTACAAAATTCGCACAATATGGCTGCCGAAGTTGTGGCTCATGAAAATTTTCAAACAATGCAGATAGATTTGCAAAATCAAGAACTTGACGTAAAATTTCTTCATACTTCTTTATTGAAATATATATGTCCCATATGTTTTCTTCCGTCAGATAGAAAAATTTAAATCGGAACTTTGTCAAATCGGCATCACAGTGACACCTGTCATCTTGGGTACAAGTCAAATCGGCACCTGGTCAAATCGGCACCCATAGAAAAAGTCAAATCGACACCTGGTTAAATCGGCATCTAGTCAAATCGGCACCAAATTAAAGTCAATTCGGCATCCAATAATATTTGATAAAATATACATATATAAACAATTCCAAATATCTATTAATCTTTTTTCTATTTTTAATTATTTTGGGGTTGGATTCTCACTAGTCTGAGATTACTCAGACGTCCAACGGCTGTTTTGCCAGACAAGCTGGGGCCGTGGGACGTCAGAGCTCGTCCCATATCAAAAAGTGGATATTTGCCCACCCAAAATAGATGCGCTGCTTCGTCGCTTCTGATGCCGACTGACGGCCTTGGAATTATATAAATCGGGCATCAATCTGTTCATTTTTCATTTATCTCTTCATTTATGTAAGTTTCACCTACCTGCCAACCTTTATTTTTCCATATTTTAACAGTTTTCACAGTGACCCCTAGGTCCGTTCGCTTGGAGGTCGTTCGCCCAAAGACTCCGTTCGCCCTACTATAAAAATAAGGTAAACGGACAGAAAGTCACAGGACAAAAAGTCACAGGACATAAAGTCACAAATTTGATAGGACAAAAAGTCACAGGACAAAAAGTCACAAATAATTTGGTGACAATTGTTTGAATTTATTAAAGAAATATTTTGAAATATTTACTTTTTAATACATATATTCATATTAAAGTTTAGGAAATGTGTCATTATACTTGAAAAATCAAGATTTATTTAATTTTAATCAGGCAAAAGATACATTTCTTGGCACCATGAAGCCATTTAAGTGCCAAGCCACTTTGACATTTTGTTTTTTAACAATAATTTGATCATCTTTGATATTTTTTGATAAATTTTGTTAACAAAGTTGGTTTATATATACAATAGTTCAAGAAAAATACAAAAATATTTTTGTAGAAATAAGCGGTTTTTATTCAAAGAAAATAATCAGAAAAAATGAATTGTGACTTTTTGTCCTGTGACTTTTTGTCCGTGACTTTTTGTCTGTGACTTTTTGTCCTGTGACTTTCTGTCCTACATTCAAAAATAATATGAGACAGGCATAACCTGTGAATGGGGACGAAGTCTGTATGCATTATATTTTTTAATTCAAACATTGCTAAAAGAAACCGAAATACCGTAACGTTCCCGATTTTGGTTCTGTTTTTTAGGGATTTAGCTGTGACGTTCTTTAAGTTATGACGTCATATTTAATGTAAACAAAAGAAACGCTTTCAGGTAACGTTTTTTTCATATCAAACAATTATTAAAAATAAATTTGTATTGAGTTCCAATCTTATACTTTACTAGCTGCGGAACTGTAGCTCTTAGGTCCTTATGCTATTTTTTTACTATTTGCGGACCACCTAAGAGCTACGGTTCCGCAGCTAATACTTCACTAGACTGATAAATATATATTTCATTCAAACAAGACTGTAAAAGGAAGAAGATTTCTGCGCTAATGCGGTGAAAACCAGAACAGGAAGTAGATCTGGAAAAAAAAGTTAATGATTTTGAGTTCTTTAGTAGAATGAAAAATTCGGGAAATTTTTCGATTTTTTTTTTATTATTAGTTTTCTACCAAAATAGGGGGACGAATATATTCAGGGCATTGAAGTTGAATAAACTTATATTTCTATATGATATATCTATCATGTATATTCTTGAAATTTATGAAAACATTGAAATATTTAAAAGTTTAAGGCTTGTTTAGGATCATTAATTGTTCAATGACAAAATAATTCGGATCACTAATTATTGTGATACTTGTCCATTGATGGATTAATAATAAAAACAAACATGAATTCAATTATTTTGTTAACAAATATCATTAAAGATAAATACATTGTATTCCAGTATTCTACTCTGCAAATCAAAGAGAAAATGATAAATTGATTGCGGCAATATAAATATTCTGTCAATTTTTCAACAAACTTTAACATATTTTGTTCAAATACTTAAAATAATGCGACTAGACAACAGTTAGAAAAAAATAAAAATCAAATAAACAACAATTACACAATAAACAGTCAGGGGTGCTACTTAAACAAGTGATTTCATTATCACCTATTTCAGTGATTTTTTATATTCAGTTATCACCTATTTAAGTGATTTTGGTGTTTTCTTTGATCTTCAAATGCTAATTTCATTGATTTTCCATATTTTCACAAACTTTTCTATAATTTTCCTACATAAATCAATTATCCTTTTATCTTTGGATATCAATTTCACCAGTGGGCTTGGACAGTAAGTTAGTGCGCTAAGGCTTTTAAAAGTACCCTTGGGAATTGTTCTCTAATCAAATATTCATTAACTACTCTTACTATCAGACAAAGGTCAACAGTATTAGGTGACCTGATTGGTTTTCTTTAGAATTAGAATGATTTATTTTAAAGTTATGCCCTGATCTACAAATTATTCCAGTTTTTGCATAATCAAAAACACTGTAAAAACTGGCAGGCTTATCAAGCAAATGACAATTTCTGCATGTACATAGTTGTTTTTTCAATGGAATTCTGGTCTTTATACCAATAAAAAAATCAAGCTTGTGGGAAAAATATCCCAAAAATGTTATAAACACTTATTGAAGTGATTACATTTCTACTTCTCAAATTACTTGTTTCAGTGATTTCGAAAAGTCTGTGCAAAAATTTTAAATATTTCACAGCCAAAATCACTCAAAGAAGTGATTTTGAAATCACTTGTTTAAGTACCACCCCTGACTGATAAAGAACAATTGAATTGAAAATGATTTTTTTAGATTGCAGTATAAACATGATAAAGACAATAATAGTGTATTGACTTGACATATCAACGATATAAGGATTCGGCCCGAATTGGGGATAAAGCTTGGCAGAGCCTGGCATTTGAATTCCCCGTTTCTAAGCCTTATCCTTATATGGTTGATACATGTATGTCAAGTCAATACACTTTTATTGTCTATATTATATATAGATAGTATGTTCCCAACCTGGTCAGAATTTAATCTTGAAGACTGCACAGTACAATTCTATCTTTATTTTGAAGACTGCACAGTACAATTCTATCTTTATTTTGAAGACTGCACAGTACAATTCTATCTTTATTTTGAAGACTGCACAGTACAATTCTATCTTTATTTTGAAGACTGCACAGTACAATTCTATCTTTATTTTGAAGAGTGCACAGTACAATTCTATCTTTATTTTGAAGACTGCACAGTACAATTCTATTTTTGTTTTGTAGTCACCAGGTGGAGTAGCTACATCCCAACAGTACACACAGCTGTTAGCCCTGCACCTGTTACATAATGAAATGTAAGTCTTATGGTTGAATGTTGAAATGTGATTTTTTTTATATTTCACAGCGAAAATCACTTGTATAAGTAGTACGCCCTGACTGTTATATAGTAATTTAAGCGTAATGACACAAAAATACTGGTGAAAGTTGTCTGATGATCTGAAGTTTTAACCATTTCAATGCCCTCTTATAACAGAAGGCTGATAACAAGTTCCCTTCCAAACGTTAAACTAGGTTTTGTCAATGGTTTCAACTATACCCAAGAGAAAATGAATCTGGAATTTCACTGGAATCCCGGCTGGAATTTTGATGGGATTCCAATTGGGATCCCACCTAATTCCACCGGGATAAAATTTTGGGAATCCCGCAAAAAAATGTTTTGTCAATGGTTTAAACAATAAGTGCCGATGTGTAAAGACACTAAAATACTGGCAAAACATTTACATGTCTGAAAATTTGCAAAATACAAAGCTCACAGACAAGGCAAATTGGGCAAACAGGCCCCCATCCAAATGCTGAAGATATTTGTCATTCTGTTAGGTGCTTGAACGCGAAGTTGAAATCACATTGTCATTTCCTGCAGTCTTTGTCAAATATTATTTTCTTTAATATTTTTGGATAAACCCAATAGTCAAGGAACATTTTGTTTAAATACATTACCATATATAAGTTTCAATACATCTGTTATGAATGTAATCAAATCAATCTTTAGACAAATTTACAAAGTAGAAAAACGACTTTTAATTCAAAAATTGTACATTTTTTTACTGCTGACATAATAATTACACTTGGATTACCTCCCTTATTCCAGTAGCATCAAAGATAATGTGCAACAGCTACTAGTAGTATTTAGCATGTCTGAAATTACACATGCTTTTTGAGAGAGGAATTTTCAATACATGTAATTAAAATGTAATTATTATAGTTGTAAATATATATAATTTACGAAATGTGTTTGAAAGATAACTTTGCAGGAACAATTAGTAGATCTGACATTAAATAACTGTAAGAGAAAGAAATGTTTAGTTCTGTATTTAAAAAACTATATCTCTGTTTCAGATGTGAGGCCAAATTTGTATGGAAAAGAATTCCAGCCCAAATAAAAACAGTAGGTAATTTATTAACATATGCTATGCACAGAAAGTGTGATATGTTCGCTTGTTATGTTTTGGAATTTTGTCAAATTTTCTGAATCCGCCTGGTTTTATCCATTTGAAATTGAATGCCTTAACATTTTTTGCCCATTTTCCTTTTTATAAATATTTTACTTGTATTATTATAAGCCATCTGTAAAAGTCTTATACAATCCTTGTTATTTTTTAAAAGCTTTTGAGAACTTAAACTTGTCAATGAAAAAGCTATGAAAAATCAAGAGAGAACATTTCCCCGCCAAAAATTTCAATGGGTAATATCTCGAAAACAAGCACCTTGACCTATATATTTTTTTTTTGCTTTTTTAATTCCTTTATTTATCCCCTATCAATATATATACTAGTGTTATGAGAAGCTAGTTATTTTGAAACTGAGTAGCAAACCTCCTTAAAAATACAAATATATATGATCTCATCTTCATCATTGTATTCTGTGTTTCATGATTAATTCTATTTAATTTGGTAAAATTACTTTGATTCATTGTAAATTTTCAGTCAGTTATTTTTAGAAATTTTTATTGTTAAGTTAATTGAAACCAACTTGGCTAGATGTTGAAGAAATTCAGAAGAACTATTGTGATCAACCCGAAATGGGATTTTAAATTTATGAGATGTACACCATTCAGCCTTGTTCATCATTTTTGTTCATACATTATATTGATTTTGTATGGAATTGGACTCGTAGTTGTAGTTGAAAAATGAGAAAGTCTTCTGTGCTTTATAAAAACTTTCTAAATTGTCCATTTCAGTCCACACCAGAGCTAACAAATGTATGGGCTGTTGGACAGAAGATTTGGCAGAGAGATTTTCCTGGAATCTATGAAGCTTTCAACAAGGAATGGTCTGAGGCTTTAAAACCTGTTATGGATGCTTTATTAGGTCAGTCAGGGTACAACTTATACAAGTTGTCTCAAACTTTTTTTAATTGTGGGTTTATTTATTTTCGTTGGTACCAATTTTCGTGGATAAAGGAAAACTTGTATGTTAGTGGATATTTAATTTAAGGATTTTGCCGAGGTCTGCGTACAAGCCTATAGAAAATTTGTCATACGTTGAACATTTAATTTCATGGGTTACCTGAATCCACGATATGCACGAAAAATTGGTATCCAACGAATAATAATGAATCCACAGTACTAATATTCAGTATATTTTTTGTAGTCTAGTTTATTATGTTTTACTCCCCTTTAGCAGAAATTCAATGAGTGGAAATATTGCTTGAATCTGACTCCTAGCCAAAAACGATGAAAAAGAAAACTTTTTTTGTTGTGACAAAATAAGTTACTTGCAATTGTAATTGAACTATACATTGAACAATTTTTACATCTAATTGAATACATGTGCGGTGACCTATAGTAGTTAATTTGTGTGTCATTTTGGTCTCTTGTGGAGAGTTGTCTGATTTGCAATCATACCACATCTTCTTTTTTTATAAATGATTGAACTGTCTTAAATGTGTTGAAACGTTGTTACTGCTGAAATTGTGGTCAACAGAAAAACAGTAAAAATAGTTCAAATGCATCAATGTAGACAGGCATGACTGACTTGTCTTATTAGTCCTTCAAAAAAAAGCACAACATTTCATAAATTTACTATCTACCCCAATTAGACTATTGAACAAGTGGAATTCACTCCTGAATTGGAAAGCTTGAAAAAAATAGGTATTTATTTCCTATATGTTTAACATTTATGCCTAAGGAAGAGGTAAAGAGTGATTGTTCTTGTTTCTATGATTTCCAATATGTCTGATTTCAAGTTTTAAAATGATGACCTTTTATATTTTTATACAGCTGCTACCAGAAAGAGAGCCTTTAACTTGGTTGCCCAAGCCTATGATTCTATCAACGTTGATGATTTAGCTGCATTTGTTGGCATGCCATCAAGTGAAGCAGCACAAGGTATTATACAAAAAGCAAGGGAGACTACTGTAAACAATGTTTGTACCTCACAAATAAAATTGTCTCCCCTTGCATAGTGCCATCAAGTGAAGCAGCAAAAGTTATTTTACGAATGTCAAGAGAGACTACTCCAACAAATGTATGCAGCTCGAAATAGAATTTATCTCCCCTTGCATAACGCTATAAATTGAAGCATCACAAGGTATTGTTCCAAGATAGACTACTGTAACAAATGTGTGCATCTTAGAATAGAATATAACTCCCTTTGCAAAATGCCATCAACTGAAGCAGCACAATGTATTGTACACATATCTCCCCATACTTTTTGCTAGCAGATGAAGGTATTATACAAATGGAATATCAAGGGAGACTACTGTAAAAAATGTTTCACGTTCAAAAAATGAATTTATCTCCCCTTGCATAATACAACAAATTGATCTCAGATGATGAAGGTTATTCTTGAAAATGTGTCCTACAATTATAGATGTGATAAATAATGTTTATTATATCTATCGAGTATAAATATATATATGAATAGATATTACTATGAAAATCACTCACAATGATGACCATTCACTTAAAAAAAACAAAAAAAAAACAATCACAACTAACAGGGATTACTTACCATTTCACTTTGTATGTTCTGTAAATAAAAAAAGAAAAAGATGGGGGTATTATTCCCAATTAGGTACATGTAACCTCCATAAAGTACAAAAGACAGTGGTGTAAAAAATATGGTCACCTTAGGATATATACCGTATAGCTGGTTATTTTCAGGGGATGTACATTTTTGCTTATTTTTACGGATAGAATAAAATCGTCAAAATAAAGTCTGCCAATTTAAAAGTGCACATGCAAAAGTATTGATAAATGTTTTCAATCTTCAAAATAATAGCCGCCAAAATATTTCGTATGTATACCTTATTCACTGAAAATTGCAAAATTTTACTCTCGCAATAATAAACCACTATACAGTAATTATTGTATTGACCATTGAAATGAATCACACAATATTTTTGATTTTATACTTCAATACTTTGTTTTCAGCAGTACAAAAGGAAGGCTGGGATGCTGATCCACAGACAAGATTTATTACACCTAGGAAGCCATGTAAGTATTCAGTTTAATAGAAGTAAACACTAGAAAGCTACTTAAATTTTGCGAGTAGTAATTTCATGAATTTAGATTGGTTGATTGATTGACTTTTTAACACAACTTTCAACCCTATTGTGGTACTTCGTGGTGGTGAGTTTTTATTGGTTAAATTAGTTAGAGTGCCCAGAGAGAACCACGGCCACCAGTAGGAAAACTGATAATACTAGTCAATTAAGATAAGAGTCGAAAGCATCTAATATCTGCTGCATTCCACTCACAACCTCAGTGTTGACAATCTAGTGATACAACTATCGGACTATTTAGACCACTTGGCCACCATGGCCCATTGTCAGCAAGAGGTATTCTCCTAGAAAGTTATAGACATTCATTAATTACAGTGGCGGATCCAACAGAGGGGGGAGGGGGTTCCAGAGGCTGAATTTTGGACAATCAATGCATTTGAATGGGGACATATGGTTGGAACCCCCCTTTATCCTGTGTTAGGAACCCACTTTCGAAAATGGCTGGATCCTCCCCTGAATTACAACTTATTGAATAATCTCTTTATTATTCTATTTTATGTTTATATGCCCCATTAATGGGCATTATGTTTTCTGGTCTGTGCATCCATCCATTCGTTTGTTTGTCCTGCTTCAGGTTAAAGTTTTTGGTCAAGGTAGTGTTTGATGAAGTTGAAGACCTATCAACTTGAAACTTAGTACACATATTCCTTAAGATATGATCTGTCTTATTTTAATGCCAAATTAGAGTTTTGACCCCAATTTCACGGTCCAATGGAACATAGAAAATGATAGTGCGAGTGGGGCATCTGTGTACTATGGACACATTCTTGTTTGATCTTATTTTTCAATATTTATGCATATTTCAGGTGCAGTAGTAGATCCTGTGCTGGTTAGTGAACAACAGTTGAGTGTCCTTACAGATTATGTGTCTTTCCTAGAGAGCTGACACTTGGTAAGTAAATAATTTGCTAGTAAGTGAACAACCTAGTGTTTTGTGAAGATTTTATCATCATTATTCTAATACCAGTACATAATTATGTTGTTTATAGTGTCAAGCCAAAATGAAGAAACATGGCAATTCAACATTCCTTGTGTGTATGCATCTATGTTTTCAAGTCTTGTTATTTTTTTTAACATCAACATCATTGTCATATTGTCCTGAAATATTTATGAAATTTTGATTGTATTTGACCAACAAATGGACTTTTGTAGTTATCATTTGTCTTGTAAAATTTCACACAATTTGTATTGATATACTTCCTTTAATTAATGCATCTTTATTATTCTTTTCCAGGATTGACTGTAGTTTGATTGTGATATGGGACGTTTAATGAATGGAGATGAATGTCAACTTAGCCACTGACTTTAAAAACAATATAATAAGAGATTTACTAGGAAGCAGAATGTGTGATTGGTTACACAACTAGAAGAATAAAGATTTGTCCAGCTGCTTTCTGATGTGCCAGTTTCTGATGTGCCAGCAAGATAAAGTGTCATGCATATCTTTGTTTTGTTTTCAGATAGACAATAGTCATGATAGTGTAAATTTTAAAAGACAGTTAAAAAAAATCATCGTTAAACACCAATCATTGTAAGATTTTCAATATTTGTAAAAGATGAGAATGAAAGATTTAAATGCTATGTGTTGTTTTCTTTTGCTTATGTTTACCTTTATAAAAAAAAGATGTAAGTATTTTCTTTCATCCAATATACAACAATGTATATCATTATTTAAATCTAGCAATTTATACTACTAGGGACTATTAAGAGCTTGCAGTTGGTTCAATGTGTGTACCCTAGATCCTAGAAAATAAAAAAAATCATGACAAATTTACTGATTTTTGTGTAGTTTTAAGTTCCCTACCAACGAAGTCGAAGTGGTCTTTAGGTTTGCACTCTGTCTGTTAATCCATCAGTCCAGCAAACCACTTTTCCACACTTTAAATGCCCCTGCTGGAAAGGATAAGACATTAAGTTTTACCCTTGTCTGTTTGTATGTACGTACATATGTACATATGTCCCATATGTCCAAAAGTTGGTTTCTGTTCTCTTACTTTAGATTGCCTTAACCAAATGATATGAAATATGATTACAAATCAAGTTTGAATTTCAGTGGCATCACTGTAACAGTTCTAGAGTTATCCCCCTTTACAAATGGAAAATTTGCTGAATTTTTCGTTTCCGGTCTCAAATTTTCTTCATGCTTGAATGTATTGATTTGAAAATTGGTATATAGTTTTATCATGAAAAGTCACAGATCAAGTTCTAATTTTGATCTAGGCTGATGATTTTGTGCAGAGTTATGGTATTTGTCCTTGGACTTACAAAATTAATTTAGATAATCAGGTTTTTTTCACTTTTTTCAGTCATGATTGAAGACATTGACTTGATATTTGTTATATAGTTTACACCATATATAGATATAGGAAGATGTGATGTGAGTGCCAATGAGACAACTCTTCATCCAAATAACAATTTATAAAAGTTAACCATTATAGGTAAATGTACGGCCTTCAACACGGAGCCTTGGCTCACACCGAACAAAAATCTATAATGACAATTTATAAATTAAGTTAGAACTTGGTTCCAAAACAATGAATTTGTAATGATTAGGGACTATGTATTTGCATTCAATACCTACAAAATGGACTTTTATGGTTGTTTTTTCTCAAATGAATATATAAATACATAATGATAATCTGACTTTTAACACATGGACCTAGCCATGTAGTCATAAATTTTTTAGTATCATACTCTTACCAGATTCCAACCAATTCAAATACTGGATTTGTTGAAAGCCATACAGTGACTCATAGTTTTATCAGCCACAACACATTTGGTATCAGACATATAGTTATCTACTTTGCAATCACACTACATGTCTCCCTTCCTTTATAACAAAAAGAAGATTGGGTATGATTACCATTGAGACAACTATCCTCCAAAGTTCAGATGAATTAAAATAATTATAGGCAATTGTATAGTTCCAAAAATAAAAAATAAAAATACTTGGCTATATAAGGACCTGACATGAAATATATGAAACAGTTAAAATGAAAAATTGAATAGCCTGTTCGTAACAAAACAATTTGCCTTAAGGATGTTTGTTTGTAATGTTTTGAAATTTTTTGTCAGATTCGAAATCTTCTGGTTTTATCCAGTTGAATGGGTTAAAAAATTTTCCTATGGACCCGTATTTTTCTTTTTGTAAATCTTTTACATGTATAATTATAAGCCATTTGTGAAAGTCTTACAAAATCTTATTTTTTTGTAATTGTTTTTGAGAACTTTAACCGTTCAATGATAAAGCTATGAATAATCAAGAGAGAACATTTTCCCGCCAAAATTCCAATGGCTAATATCTCAAGAACAAGCACATTGACCCCTATATTTCTTTTGCTTTTTTGATTCCTCTATTAATCCCCTATCAATATATACTAGCGTATGGAAAGCTATTTATTTTTAAACTGAGCAGAAAACTTCCTTAAACAAATATGGCGGACATGAACCAACAACAACCACTGATAATACAGGTTCCTGATTGGGAGAGGCACATACAGAATTTGGCATGAACATGTTTGAAGGTGCTCACCCTCCCCTTACCTGGTACATTGATGTACCATTACAACATAAAGAGCAAACAACAAAAATCAGTTGAAAACTGATGAACTCATCAGATTGGTACAAAGCAGAAAAACATAACAAAAGCACAGACCAGAAGTGATGGAAAATGCAAACATGTAATTCTCTCATAACATAATAAGACCTTAAGTTCAGATCTTAAAGTACTTGCAGTTACTGACAGCTAGTTCGCCGATAATGGCTAATAAAAAAATCATGTATCTAATTAGACTAAAATATCAATCAGTTAACATTCATTGTCAATGGATTTAGTCTTCAGAGGTCATAAACAGTAAAAAAAATGTGACTTTGTCCCATGCGGCTGCCAAAATAAAGGTATCAATAGATTGTAATAGAATCTGTATATTTTAGCCCCTATATAAATGATTGAGAGCTTTGTCTGAAGCGTTTATGCATGTTATGACTTGTAGTGTAGGGCTTACATCAATAAGACAACAACCCAATTACATAAATAAAGTCTAGAGGTCAACATATTGTCTCCAACATTGGATAACTGTTTCATCTGTTTATAAAATATATCAAGCTCTTATTTTTCCTTAGTAATAATAAACAGCTGCGCCATGAGCGCATGATACGCCCGACGTCTTATGTGGAAGTCTTATGCAATAATCATAAATAGTTTCTGAGAAAGTTTTAAGCAATAACCATATATTGTTTAAGAGACACGGTGGAACATGTGAAACCCCACACCCTGTTTTTTTTCAAAAAAACTAAATATTACCAAAATAAAATTTTGAATCAAGACCAAAAAGTATACAGATCTTTAGATTAATATAACAAAGAAGTGTGTAAAGTTTTAAGCAATAATCATAAATTATTTTTGAGAAACGGCGCGACATGTAAAAAACTCTCCCCTGTTTTACAAAATACTCAATAACTCAAAAATAAAATTTTGAATAATCACCAAAAAGTATACAGATCTTTAGATTAATAGAACAAAGAAGTGTGTAAAGTTTTAAGCAATAATCATAAATTGTTTTTGAGATACGGCACAAAATGTAAAAAAAAACCATCCCCCTTTTTTACAAAATACTAATAACTCAAAAATGAAATTTTGAATCATCACAAAAAAGTATACAGATCTTTAGATTAATATAACAAAGAGATGTGTAAAGTTTTAAGCAATAATCATAAATAGTTTTTGAGATATGGCGCTATAGTGTAAAAAAAAACCTCCCCCTTTTTTACAAAATACTCAATAACTCAAAAATGAAATTTTGAATCATCACCAAAAAGAATACAGATATTGAGATTAATATAACTAAGAAGTGTTTAAAGTTTTAAGTCATACTCAAGAATCGTTTTTGAGATACAGTGCGACATGTGAAAAAACACACCCCTGTTTTAGTTATAAAGTGCCGTAACTCAAAAAGTTTAAATTTTATTTTCACCAAAAAGTATACAGATCATTTGACCATCATAAGAAACAACTATATTAAGTTTCATGAAATTTGGAGAAGTAGTTATCAAGTTACGGTGCGACATGTTTACGACGGACAGACGGACCGACACCGGACATTTATATACCATAATACGTCCCGTCAAAATTTTGACGGGCGTATAAAAAGTTGTATTTTGATTTAACAGGATCATCAAGTATCTATCAACAGAAAATTCCCATAATGATGTAAGCTAAGTGCTTTAAAGTATAGGAAAAGCATGCTGTTATCGATTGAGTGTTTACAGTTACAGAAAACAACCTCAAAAATGTAATCTGTTGACTTATAACATGAGGTTTTACTCTTCATATGTACATTTGTTATTATCTAGAACAAAAGGATTCTGATATATTATCACTATGCAAATCAATGGTCCAGTGGCTATATCGATCTTTTTGTATTGCATATGATGCATACATTTACATGTCGTTCAATATTTAAATGATGAGTTAAAGAGTTCAAATCATAGACCAAGAATTTACAAGAAACTCCATTTACTAAGTATTCCATTCCTACCCTGAGATTCCTAGTATCTTCTACATGGGAGCAGATATTTAGCAAATATCATAGATTATATATGTATATTGAATTAATTGATTCATTTCTATTTGCAAGATGTTTTCTTTTCGTACTAAGCTGTTGGACTTCTTTATTTACGTTGAGTTCAAATTTGTGTTGTCAAATGTCCTTTTAACACGATAATTCGCAAGGCATTTTTTTCTTTAAACTAAATGAAATATTTAATCTCCAGGGAAGAATTTGAATATTACTTAAGAAAACGCATCTATTGTTGTCAAATAATTATTGCACACACCAATGTATTTGATTGATTGGTTGATTTGTGTTGAACGCGAATTTCAACACTATTATACTATTTTGTAGCGGTCAGTTTTTTGACAGAGGAAGCCGGAGAGAACCACTGACCGTCGGTAGGAAAACTAATGATCCTAGTCAATAAAGAGTGGAGTCGAATGCACATCCTCAGTATTGACAGACTAGTGATACATTAGTTCGACTACTTTTTTTCTCTTTATCATTCGGCCACCGAGGTCTCTCAATGTATTTGAAGATGAATACTCTATATAAGTTGTATATCTCTTTATTGACCTCTTCCTGTAATTTAAGTTCACATGTTTTGTTTTGTTTGGTATGATATTTAACGTTGTAAATTTAATCGAAATATCGGATCAATATAATTTTAAAAGAGAACTGATAATATTTATTTAAATGGAAATACGATACGAAAGAACTTTAGAATAAATATCATTGATATAAAGATTTGATATGCACGCTCTGTTTGTGTTGTCTGTTTAAAAACGATGATCACGCATAACAAAATGGTTGACGAAGGATTGTAAGTGACCGTTTTCAACTGTACATCTTTGTATATAGCAGATATCCATTTTTCACCAGGTAAGTCGTAAAATATTGAAATTTAAGGAAATTCTGTTTTGTTTGATTATTAAAGACAACCTTGAAGTTGTTCTTCGATTTACAGGGAAACTGGAAAAATTAATCTACGAAGGGTGTATGGAGATATTGTTATCCTAAAATGAAAATGTCCGATCGATTATATTACGTGGAAGTGTCGAATAATAGGAAATGATTTGTCCACAGATAGAACATTACTTACTTGTTCTGATCCAAGACCATAAAACGTTTATTCAGAGTCGCGAGATAATTTTACAGCTTTTCACATAAAGTTGTGCTCAATGACATTAACGGTATCAAATGTACTGCACCAGATTAGCATTTCGACACTGGGTAAATGCAGTGATGGTCGAGGTCAATGTATTTGAAAATTCAAAACCTAATACAATGTGATTAGCTTATAAAACCAAAAGGAATCAAAGTAAAACCAAACCTGGACAGAGCTATGTATAAGGGAGATACATTCCCTAATCAAAAATGATTTCGAAATTTTATAACAGCAAATTAAATATGAAAAAAAGTTTATTAAGTTTTGCTGTGGTAAAAATTGACTGGCATTGATCATTGAGAATGTCATCTTTGCTCTTGATGTTACTTTTAGGAAACTTCATTTATCTTTTTAACGGTGAAACTGCTGTCCTTTTTAGGTCTTTGCTCTTGATGTATAACAAAAATTTCGTTGCATTGTCTTTATAATCAAAGCTGAACTTTTCAATGTACCTCTTGCATGATTTCCCATTGTACTTCTTGTTTCATATTCTTACTATCCTATTCTTTTTTCTTTTAGTTTTTTGTCTGCTTTTTATCTTTTGATTTAATTTGCCTTCTAGTAGTTGCATAAATCCATGGATAGGGTTAGTTATAATGGAACTACATGTATCTAATCTATGGCTGTTTTAAAGGTCTTTCACAAAGAGTCAGCATTTCTGTCTCTGATGTTTATGAATGTTGTTACGAAAGTTTAAAAAAAAAAATCCTATATTTTATGTATTTTCCATTTTTTTTCAAATTAATATTTTCCTTCTCACTGGTTTTAGTTTCTGTGGTTTACAAGCTACATGTATATCGAGTAGGACGATGTCATGATCGCTGGGTCTTTAATACTCTTCAACTTCATACTTTATTTGGTATTTTTAACCTTTGATTCGAGCGTCACTGGTGAGTCTTTTGTAGACGAAACGCAAGTATGTCATATGCATGATACAACAATTCAATCCTGGTATCTACGATGAGTTTATTTCATATTGATGATTTATGTTTGCAGCTTAATTTAAATGATGGGTGAAAAGTTAACAATATACATATTAGTTCCAAGGTGTTTTCTAGTTTTGTAAAAATCGTGCCTTTTCAATGTGTAAATGGAAGGTGATCATAGTTTTTGGCGAGGTAAAAAGGCCAATAATTATCTTGACATGTAACTTGAATTTATTAAGGCATACCTTCTTGTGGTATTTCAAAAAAGTATTGAGAGATTAATGCGACATGTTACAATGTTCTGCAATATAGTGATACACTTTAACATCACTTTTATAACCAGTGAAACACAAAATCCAAAAGAATACCTTCGTGACTTTTATACCTTTAAAATCCACCGTAAAGTAATGTGTAAACAAGTTAAACAATTATATTTTTCCTTGTGAGCAATTAAATAACTTCAACCTCTATCTCGATGAAGACTACGACATTTAAGACAAATAGTGCTTAAACCAATCATAACTTAACATAAATATGTAAAAAGAATCAATATTGATTTTGTCAAAAATGTATATCTACACAGGTAAAATAGCTACGTGAAACGTCCGTAGATATTTTACCTGTGTAATTAAATGGAATCAGTGAATGTAAGTGACAAATTGTTAAAAGATTATTAGGAATAACTGCAATTCCCCAAAAAGATATTCAATATATCAAACAGGGTATCTATCTTTAAAACAACATCTTTTTGCGCATTAATTAGATATTCGAGACCGATTCACATATAGTCATCAATACTATTAGAATGTTTAGCCATTATGTGTAATGGACTAGATATTATATCGTAGCTGTGATCGGACCATTTTTACAGGAGTTATGGGTCTTTGACTATTTACTTGAAGCATTGCAACAGTAATACCTTGTGAACGCATCTCATCAATTTCCATAGAGCTCTCATACTAGGTCGGATTGTTTGACATCATGTGTTGGTTACTGTTTTATGCTGAACAATACGTAGATGTGGTATGATTGCCAATTAGACAACTATCTACCGAAGATCAAATGAAATGAATGTAAGAAATTATAGGCAGCCGTTCGGCCTTCAGCAATGAGAAAAAAAACATACCTTATACTAGTAGTCGGCTATAAAAGGGCCCGACATGAAAAATATGTGACTCAATTCAATTGAAAAAAGTAACGGCATAATTTTTAACAAACCAATTTACAAAAAAAGTGACACACATGAATCAACACCACCACTGAACTACAGTCTACTGGCTTGGGTCAATCACATAAAAAATATGGCGGGGTTTAACATTTTTTCTAACGGTAACCTTCCACCACATTAATATGGGCATTGATGTAACAACACAACACAAGATTAAACTATAAAAGTCAGTTGAAAACAGCTGAACAACTAACAAAAACACAGAACGGACGTGCCAGGAAAAGTATACATCCCCACAACAAATAAGACACTATGTACAGCTCTGAGAGTTTTCGCACCTGACAGCAAGTCAAATAATTTATCTAAGACTATTTTTTAGTTGACTTCTATTACACCGTCATTTTGATTTGACTTTTCAATAGGAGTAATAGATTTTCACAAATTTTAACGATCGATTCGCAATAACACATTGTAATACCTCATTTATACAGCAATATGATACCTTTCGATATGGCCTAGCAATCGTGTTTGGTTTAATACGGTAAAATAAATATATATGAAAATATAACTTTAAACAATATATTGTTGTATTAAAGTTTAGATAGAAATGAGATACGAAATAAGATCACAACCTGAAAGTAAAAAAACATTGATATAATTATGTTTTTAACACGGTCTGGTTGTTTTGTATGTTTAAACATCGGTGATCACGCAACAAAAATGGCTGATAAAGGATTTAAAGTTTTGTACATATTTTTGGATATAGCAGATATCTAAAATTCACCAGGTGAGTCTTTCAAAATTGAAACTGAAGGATTGTCTGCCTAGTTAAATTGTTAAAAACGACGAAAATGAAGCAGCAAAACAACACTAAACCTACTTTTAGTCGTATTAAATAGATATGTAATATGATATAGTAACGCCTATTTTTGTACATGATAACTGCAAGTATTATGTACAGAAAATGTCTATTGAAAATTTTGCTATTTAAATCGGTTTGATGGCAATTCAACAATTCACACAACGTTTGACAAATAAGGATAATCCACGGACGGCTTCAAAGCAGGGTTACTTGTTCTGTGTCTAATGATGCGCAATCGATAAATTTTATTAATGTTATGTAATTTGAAAAGCTTTACCAGTTGAGAAAAGATTAACCAGTTGAGCAGTGAACGAAAAAGTCTCAATAATTTCAAAAACTCTTACTCTAAATTATACAAAATATATTTCAATGGGACCTGCTTTTTGAAAAAAAGAAGAATTTCGATCCCAAGGGTTCACAAGAAATTGTTCTCATCGTACAATCGCAGTCATCCCCAAAAATATAATGTTTGCTGCTTAATAAGTATGATCATTTCCGAAAAAGAAATGTTTTGTCATCATAAACACGATAATGTGACTGTAAATATCGAGACTGGAACGAGAATAGTACACATTTGGAATATTCTCCCAACGTCAACGAAATGAAACACTTCCTTTTTGACAAAATATGTGTGTCTCCTTTCATATCCGCAGTTTGGTATTTTCTGGAAAAAAAGGCTTCTGAGATTTTGTTACTCTGCAAGCCAATTGTCCAGTGGCTGTATCGATCTTTTTGTGTTGATGAATATGATGCATAAATCTACATGTTTAATATTTGATTTGAGTCGAAAGGTTTAAATCGTAGATCAAGAACTAATAAGAAAATTCATTTACTAGCTATTTTACTCTTACCATGAGATCCTTTGGGTCTTCCACACGAGAGCAGATATTGTGCAATGATCATAGATTATATGTATATTAGATTAATTGATTTGTTTTCTATTTGCAAGATTCTCCCTTTTTATATAAAGCTGTTGGAACTCTTATAATTTGTGTTGAGTTGAAATTTGTGTTGTCAAATGTTGGTTAAACACGATAATACGCAATGCTATTTTTTTTCTTTTAACTAAATGAACCATTTCACCTCTGACCAAGAATTTGAATACGAATTTAGTAACGTACCTATTTTTATCAATCAATTATTGCACATACCAATGTGTTTGAATGATTAGTTTTTAACGCCACTTTCAACACTTGTTCTATTTCGCGTCAGTCAGTTTTCATTGGTGGAGGAAGCCAAAAAGAACCCCCGCCCTTCGGTAGGAATACTTACAATCCTAGTCAATAAAGAGTGGAATGGAATGCACATCCTCAGTGTTGACAGACTAGTAATACAGTAGTTCGACTACTTTTTTTTCTCTTTATCATTCGGCCACCGAGGCCCCCAATGTATTTGAAGATAAATACTCTCTCTATATATATAATCATATTAGTTGTATATCCCTTTATTGATCTCTTCCTGTAATTTAAGTTCACATGGTTTGTTTTGTTTTGTATGATATTAACCTTTTTATATAAAATCGATATACCGCTTCATATTAACTTTAAAAGAGAATTGATAATACACATTTAAATGGAAATACGATACGAAGGAGGCATACAACTTTACAATAAATATCATAGATAAAAGATTTCATATGCACGCTCTGGTTGGTTTGTCTGTTTAAAGAAAGATGATCACGCATAAAAAATGGTTGATAAAGGATTTTAAGTGACCGTTTTCAGCTGCGTTCAAATGAATATTTCCTTTTGAGTGGTTTTGGTTTTATTGGATTACATGCTTTATCTAGTAGGACGGTGTCATCGCTGTTTCCTCAACTGCGTACTTTATTTGGTCGTTTTAGCCTTGATATTTGAGCGTCACTGATGAGTCTTATGTGGATGAAACTCGAAATTGGAATACACAATTTCAATCATCGTCACCGTAAATTGAAAATACATTCATCATAGATAATGAATGTATTTCCTTTTGAAGATTACAGGTTAATCTATTAAATGATTGGTGAAAAGTTAACATTGGTTATGTTGGATCCAAGGTTTTTTCTAGATTTATTTTAATCGTATCCTCCTTATACGAAATGCCTGTGGAATGTGTAAATTGGAGGTAATCGCAGTTTTTATTGAACTTAAAAAGGCCAGCAATTATATTTACATGTAACTTGAATTCATTAAGAATACCTATTTGTGGTATATCAAAACAGTATTGGGAAATGCGACATGCTACAAATGTTCTGCAATATAGTGCTCACTTTCTGTGACACCCCTTATTCTAACCAGTGATGCACACAATTCAAAAGAATACCTTGTATTTTTCTTTATGAATATTACTTTCACTGTTTAGTCTGTTTTTGGTGGTATTAAATTGACGTGGCTCTTTCTTTATAAATCCCGTCATTGTGTTATTGTTCTATGAAAATTTTTGTATTCTTGTCTTTCATTTTTGCATATATATGCTAGTATTTTCTAAATGCCATTGTGTGTTTTTTGTTACATATGACATGGATCTGTACTCATACATCCCGTCATTGTGTTTCTGTTCTATGATAATTTTTGTATTGTTTTTTTTTCATTTTTGCTAATATGCTTTGTCTATATACCTTTTTGTGTTTCTTTGTAACAGACTTCCCGTTTACAATTTTCGTCGGCGTTCGGTATTTTTGTGAATTTACATTTTTCTTGACCATATACATTTCAACTCTACCGTAAAGCAATGTGTTAACAATTTGAACAATATATTTTCCCTTGTTAGCAATCAAATAACTGCAACCTTCTATCTATATCAAGACTTTGAAATCTAAGATGGATAGGGCTTAAAGATTTAAGACAGTAACCAAGTCCTAAACCCGTTAGACTATAAAACTTAAAGACAATAACAATCGAAACCAAGGAGTAAACAAAGATTCACAAAACCAAGGGACATTTACATCAACAGTTATAAATAATAAAAAAGGAACCACACGAACTCCACTAAAAACTGGGAGTGAAATCAGGTGCTACAGAAGGCCAGCAATTATATTTACATGTAACTTGAATTCATTAAGAATACCTATTTGTGGTATATCAAAAAAGTATTGGGAAATGCGACATGCTACAAATGTTCTGCAATATAGTGCTCACTTTCTGTGACACCCCTTATTCTAACCAGTGATGCACACAATTCAAAAGAATACCTTGTATTTTTCTTTATGAATATTACTTTCACTGTTTAGTCTGTTTTTGGTGGTATTAAATTGACGTGGCTCTTTCTTTATAAATCCCGTCATTGTGTTATTGTTCTATGAAAATTTTTGTATTCTTGTCTTTCATTTTTGCATATATATGCTAGTATTTTCTAAATGCCATTGTGTGTTTTTTGTTACATATGACATGGATCTGTACTCATACATCCCGTCATTTTGTTTCTGTTCTATGATAATTTTTGTATTGTTTTTTTTTCATTTTTGCTAATATGCTTTGTCTATATACCTTTTTGTGTTTCTTTGTAACAGACTTCCCGTTTCCATTTTTCCTCGGCGTTCGGTATTTTTGTGAATTTACATTTTTCTTGACCATATACATTTCAACTCTACCGTAAAGCAATGTGTTAACAATTTGAACAATATATTTTCCCTTGTTAGCAATCAAATAACTGCAACCTTCTATCTATATCAAGACTTTGAAATCTAAGATGGATAGGGCTTAAAGATTTAAGACAGTAACCAAGTCCTAAACCCGTTAGACTATAAAACTTAAAGACAATAACAATCGAAACCAAGGAGTAAACAAAGATTCACAAAACCAAGGGACATTTACATCAACAGTTATAAATAATAAAAAAGGAACCACACGAACTCCACTAAAAACTGGGAGTGAAATCAGGTGCTACAGAAGGGTAAGCATTTCCTGCACCGTATACGGCACCCGTCGTGTTATCTCTTTGTTCAGTTTGGTAATGATGGAAGGTTATTATGACTGAGGAAGAATATCAGATATGATTTCTGACACACTTTTGTCATCTCATCAACTCAAGATGGCGACCGTAAAACTTCTTGAGTGATGACCTTAATTTGATTGATTCATAGCCCTGTCTTAGCAACTTTTGAAAAAGCAGTATTCCTCGTTCAACAAAATCAACGTACTTTGAGCTAGCTCTAGAGTAACGGACCAATTGAAACACATATACTCCATATGCTGGTGTCGCTGGGATGTTGCTACACAGAAATGGAAAATTGACACTAGGAAAATTAAAACCATCACGTTTGTCATAAAATTTGGTACTCAACCTACCGTTAGTAGTCATTTCGAGAAAAAGGTCTAAGTATGAAGCAGATTTATCTGTGTCGGTAGTATTTTTAATTTCAAGTTCACTTTGATATATTAAATGTAAGTGATCACTGAATATATTATTGTTAAGAGACAGTACATCATCAATATACCAAAAGGTGAAATTAAAAGACTGGGCTAATTAAATAATGACAATACCAGAAAATGAAATGAGTTTCAATCTTCCACCTACTCTACTAACCAAGGTATTTTATATATTTTTTTTTCGACACGTATGTATGGAAAAAGCTTTAAAGTGCATTATCTGTTAAATTCATGTACACAGATTTGACCAAAGTTCTCATAATTGCTTTATAACAGGCTGAAGAAACGTATATCCAAGTTATAAGAAAAAGTATAAAGTAAACAATTAATGATTCATGCGCTCAATACAATGTACCAGCAATGCGTGTGTATTTTAGTCTAGACACCATATCTTTAACCATCGATGTGACCTCCGATAGTTGTCAACGATCATATAATCCGATATCAACATAAACACATATATAAATAGATAGTGAATTCGTGCAATTGAATTGTTCTAGCTCTGTTTGATTTATATAATAGGCTAAAATAAATGTTAACCATAGTTTTTACCTGTATAACATGTATAAGAATGAGTTTTTTGATTGAATTGGTCAATCAAATGATTTACCCTGGTTTTACCGTCATTGTTGACATTGTTTTACTTTTAACATAACTGAACACGCCTAATTCATGAGTAACCCATTTCTAGCTAAGGAGTTATATTGCAGGTCGCATGAATACGGATTCAATGAGGTCGAATAATTCTTCTCCTATATTTCTTAGCCTATAATGCAAAATTGAACTAAACTGGCTGCTAATTATTATTTCACTTTTTCACTTTCGTTCTGAATTGAACAAAAGAAATTATCGTGGCTAATGCCCCTTTAACATTAATCATGTGGGTTACATTCAAAGATCTGCTTATGATAAAATGCAAGTCACTATCGAAATGGTTAATGTATCTCTTTAATAGATCACTTCTTTAATGTTAAATATATTAAATAAAAGTAGATATTTCTTTTGTTCGAAATGATTTTAAAGTAATGCTAGTAATTGCATAGATATTTGACACTTTATAGTAAAACCTAGTAATCTACAACATAAAGACGTGCTTATCAACGCGATCACTAATTTCACTTTATAAACAGAGGCAATGAATCAAAAGAAATGTTGGATTATCAATATCTGAAATATTTTCTTTACTTTGACAAATATTTCATTTGAAACAACAAGTCTAAAACTTTCATCCAAAAAGTCGACCTATATTGAAAAGCAAAAAACTCTGCTATTTGATTAAAGTCTACCTTACTTCCTTACGACAGAGTAACACAATTTATTTTTCAAAGTTTCAAATATAAAACTGGAAGAAAGCTGACAGTGTCTGATCATCTGATATCTTCGGGATACGTCACATGGAAGGATTACCGTAATTTTTATTCCCGTTATAAAAGAGCAACATTCATATACAAATTTGGTTTATAAACTATAAATTCATTTGGACGAATGTCATGTTTTTATAAATGTCTTGTTGATGTTGTTAAAGCAACTTAAGCACATGCACATTGAAAACAATAGTGGTCCAACTAAATACATCTGTTTTTTTTCTTTTTAACAAGATTTAAAAAAGACATTACACCTGTAAATCAACAATCGGTTACTTGTATTAGAAATTCAAAATGAATGTCATAATTTTATCTAGGTTAAGACTGCGACATTAAAGGTAAATAGGGTGCACACAAATCATCTACTTTATACAAACAAGCAAGATATTGTATTAGTAAATTTGTCGACTTGTTTATGTCAAAGATAAATATGAAAGTGAATACTACTAAAGATCCCTGCTGCAGTGCACATGACTACATAGATTAGACAAAAATCTTAGTCCACACAGTTCTTTGATTAGTTTTCCCCCTATTTACACGTCTGTACGATACGATATTAGCGTTTATAGGTTTGTGAAATTGATTTAACAAAGAGATCATATTTTTTTCATAAAATTTTAAAATAAAACGGTAACATGCATTGTAAAATAAATGAACAATTTAATTTCCGACACAAGCATTTAATATGATTTCCTAAATGGACTTCTGTAATCATCTATGTACAAACCAACGTTTATGAAGATAAATACGTATACCCTGTATATATAAACATGTAAATATAAATAAATATCTAGGTTAGTTCTATATCAGGGACCTTGGGGTTGTGAGTTCGAATCCTGCACGGGGCAGGTGTACTCAACCTAAATTTTAAATGACTAAGACTGTCAATTATCCTACCGGAGGACGTTGATTCTATCCAAGGTTCCTACACCAATAAAAACTGACCGCCACAAAATAACAAGTTGAAAATGGCATTAAATAACAATGATCAACCAAACAATGGTTCTATATCTCTGTATGTTATGTGTTGTTTGATAGCTTGTTTAGCGGAAACCTTTCATACTTAGTAGGAATGTTTGCCATATTCTGTTGCAAATGTTGTATCGTGAGTTTGATTTGACAATTTATACGGGAGTAATTTAACTCTGACAATTTATTTTGAGTATTTTAAACATGAAACCTAATATACTTAGGTCCTATGGGGTTTGTGTTATAGGAAACCCTAACGCTCCGTAGGATTCTTTGCCATCATGAATAATTGACATATTTACTGAATTAATTGACGTTGGTCTGTGACGATAAAACCTTGTTAACGCAAATCCTCTTAGAACAGTTGAAATAACGCTTTCATATTTAATGCTATTCTTTAACATTGTGTGTAATTGACCATGATATATCGCTATTATGATCTGATCATTTTTGCGGGAGTAATGGGACTTCGAAAACATCTCTTCTGACACCACTAACAAAACATTTTCATACTTCGCAGTAGTGTTTTCCATGATGCGTAGTTGACTATCTTACATGAATTACTGTAATAGTTCCACAAAGTTGATCCCCTGAAACCATTTACAAGAAGTTCTCATAATACGTTTAGTTGTCTACCGTTTTATATTTTTTACCATTATATACTTTATTTTTTTATCAACACTTTTATGGGAGTTATTGGGCCAGGTTTTAAATATTGTAATTACTGACCCATAATGAACGCAAACCCACTAAGTCTGTTGGACAACAAACTGCACCATTTTGTATCGACTTGCCATCATGGGTTTTTGAACTTTATGGTACGTCTTTTTGATTTGACAATTTTAAAGGTTTTATGACTTTATTCTTATTTTTTTTACCACAATGACAAGTTCTGATTGCTTATATTTCGACATAAAATTGAGAAAGGAAATGGTGAATATGTCAAAGCGACAACCACCCGACCATAGAGCAAACAACAGCCGAAGGCAACCAGTGGGTCTTGAATGTAGCGGGAATTCCCGCACCCGTAGGTGTCCTTCAGCTGGCCCCTAAAATATGCATAATAGTACAGTGATAATGGACGTAATACTAAACTCCGAATTATACACAAGAAACTAAAATTTAAAATCATACAAGACTAACAAATGCCAGAGGCTCCTGACTTGGGACAGGTGCAAAATTACGGCGGGGTTAAACATGTGTATGAGATCTCAACCCTCCCCTATACCTCTAGCCAATGTAGAAAAGTAAAAGAATAACAATACGCACATTAAAATTCAGTTCTAGAGAAGTCCGAGTCCGATGACAAAAGATGTAACAAAAGAAAATAAATAAAATGACAATAATACATAAATAACAACAGACTACTAGCAATTAACTGACATGCCAGCTCCAGACCTCAATTAAACTGATTGAAAGATTATGTCTTCATCATATGAATATCAGGTACAATCCCTCCCGTTAGGGGTTTAGTATCATACTATCATAAAATATATGAGAAGAACATAACCCGTGTCATGCCAACCACTGTTTTTTTTTTAGAAATAAATGTGTTTAGTTTCGATGCAAAGACCCTATCAGTGAATCAATGTTAAAGCCAAAATATGCAATCTTTAATGACCTGACAACAGTATCGTAACTATATCCCCTTTTAATAAGTCTATTTAAAGGTTTTGTTAGTTTCTGAGGAGAATACTGACATTTTCGTGCGTTATAAAGAACATTTCCATAAAATTTTGGATGTGAAATACCTGAAAGTATAAGGTGTCTGCATGTTGAGTTATATTTACGAATTATTTCCTTATACCGGTGATAAAATTTAGTAAATGTTTTGACCAGTTTGTGAAAACCCTGGTGTAATAATTTTTCAGTAATACATAAATTTCTCTCGCTAAAATCTAATACGTTGTTACATACACGAGCGAATCGTACAAGTTGAGATATATTAACACCATATGATGGTGACAAGGGAACGTCACCATCTAAACATGGATAATTAACCATAGGAAATGAAAAATCATCTCTTTTATCATAAATGTTTTGTATTAAGCTTCCCGTTTATGATATAGATATCAAGATCGAGGAAAGGGCAGTGGTCATTGTTATCATTAGCTTTATTTAAAGTAAGTTCTACAGGATAAATTTCTTTAGAATACATACTGAAGTCGTCATTATTGAGAGCCAATATATCATCCAAATATCTAAAAGTATTGTTAAATTTTTGTATCAAATGTTGTTTTGATGATTTAACTGAAAGCTTTCTTCTTTACTCATGTTTGATTCAGTTTCCATCATGAAATAATGTTGTTATCCATATTTTACCTTTTTTTATTGACTTTTTCAACAGGGGTAACAGAACTATTGCCACATTTTTACTATCGTACCGCACTGAATAATTGTGACACACATTGTTATACCTAACTAATACAGCGACGGGGGACCAGTCGTCATGACGTAGAAATTATGTTTGGTTTATATTGTTCTCTCAATAAAGGTAAATATAAATTTATAAAGATAAAATGATATGTTTAGATAGAAATGAGATACGAGTTAACAACACATTTTCAAAAGAATTCATAAACGTATTTCTATAACAGTCTGGCAGCCATGTTTATTTAAACATCCGAAATCACTCAACAAAAATGGCGTAAAAGGAATTTCAATATTCACCAGGTAAGTCTTTACGACTGAAATTGAAGATTGTTTGTCTAGTTCAATTGTTAAAAACTACGAAGAGAAATCAATGAACCTGCACCAAAACTGTAGTACTTTTAATCATAAACTAGTAAATTAAAATGTTATATGATATAGTAACGCCCTCTTACACATGTTGAATGCTAGTTTTTTATACAGAAAAAATGTCTATTGATAGAAAAACTTGCCATGTAAACCGGCTTTTCGACAAATAATGTTATCAAGCTATAAATTCAAATCTTTATATTTATTTTGTTGTAAATTTATAAAAAAAGGAGCAAAATCGGGTTTACATTTTGGAGTCCAATGTAGCCAATCAGTATTGACAAGTTTTCTTAAGGTTTTAACCAGCTGTGAAGAGGAAAATTGTTTCAAGAACCTCTTAAACTCTTTTTCTATTGAATCATCAAGGAGATATTCCGATGCACCTTTGAAGAAAACAAATATTAACCAATTATTCCACTTCAAATTCTGCTCAAATTAAAAACGAAGTCATCCCTTTAATTAAAACCATAAAGATTACTGCTTATGTATGAAAGTTTCCTTAACAAAATGTATTGTCTTCATGCACATGATCAAGTTATCGTACACTATCCAGAAAAAACCCCGATAATAATTGATATCTTTTTAAATATTTCCTCAACGTTATCAAGCTGAAACAGAAACACTTCCATTTTGAGAATTAATGATTCAGTTTAAGATTCAATTAAAGAATCGAAAACTGTTTTGTTTTATTTTGATCTGCAAAATAAATAACACAATACATTTAACTGTTGCTCTTAAATCAACGATGCACTATTATGGACATCTAGCAAATCAGTTCTAGGGACTACTTAAGATCTGAAATTGGTTAAATATTTGAACCCTAATGAATTATTAAAATTTTATATACAAAACACACAACATATTCACTGTTGTTCTTAAATTAACGATGCACAATTACGGATATCTAGCAAAGAATATTGGTAAAATCAGCGCTAGAGATTATTTAAAATCTGAAGTTGGTTAAATATTTGAACCCTGATGAATAATTAAGATTATAGATACAAAACACGCAACATATTCATTGTTTCATTAAGTTGTTTTTATTTCTCAAGTGGGTGTATATATGTAGTGACTTTTAAACATCGACTTAATACAGGGATATATTGTATCTTATTAAAGTCTATTACCAAACTTAGAGGCGAAAGATACAAAAGTGATATTCAAACTTGAATTTGCAATATTGTAGAATGTGGATATAATTCCTGTCAATTCATTCAATTCAATGCCATAATCCTATATTTCTTTTCGTATCTGTTATAAAGTTCATAGGTCATCAGATCAATGTTGTTGTTATTATCTTTTTTTGATCATGTACATTTGTCTAAGTCGCATACCTGTCATGGGACAAGATGAAATTATGATGTACTAGCAAAGATGCTAGACACCATACGACTCTATCAAAATACATAAAGAGAAAAAACAAAACGATATCCCACGAGATAAAGTTTATACTACGTAATATATGTGACCAATGTCAAACTGTTCCTTTATTATGATTAACAACAATGCAAAATGCAACGTTATGCATGAAATTGACAAGGTCAATACATTTATTTTATTAAGTTAATATATATACATATATTGAAAAGTTTTTAAATTTTGTCCACGCTGTGCACAAAATAAGAAAAAAATAAAGCTGAAAATGCACCAAATATTTATATTTAATATGATTATTTACATTTTGTCTATTACTATATCAAAATGTTCATAATGTTCATTATAATATCCTCCATGGTATCCTACCGGTTTCATTATTTAACAGATCTTCAAGGATATGGTTGCTGGCGACGTCGTCAGGGGTTTCTACACTTTGAAATCACAGTGTAACATACTACTGAGAATTATTTTAGGATCATATATTTTAAAGTATTGCAAAATATTTCATTGTGTTGTATTTATAATTAGCAATTATAAACTTAGGGTACAAATAATTTTTTAAAGGTCATAAGACATAAGAGCATCAAATCTGTAAGAACACAATAATAGATCGATTTTTCTTTTGTCTTTATTAAAGTTTCGGGCAGATTTGATAGATGCCGTCAGAGCTTAAAATACAATATTTGTATCTCCATTCTAATGAAACTGAGAGAAAATAACGTTAAAAAATGTATTTAAAATCTTTCATATACCGTCTGCACTTGCACGTCTGTCCATAGCATCAATTTTTAATTGATGCCAATTTTTAATTGATGCCATGAAAATAAGTAACGTTATCCAAACAAAATGAATGTTACAAACGTTGTTGCATTATAATTTATCATGTTTTACTCTAACGTCAGGAGCTTTAACGGAAAACCAGTATACAACCATAGGAATAAACTATACTTTAACCTATAATGGTTTAATTTTTAAATTGTTATTTGGATGCAGAGTTGTCTCATTGGCACTCACACCACATCTTCCTATATCTATATATAGACTGGTTACAACTTTTACTGATGTTTGTGCATGTAATAAAGTTGATAATGATAATTTATTCATTCAATTGAATTACGTATTAAACAGCTCAACAAAGTGCATCTACAAATTATAATATTTCACCACATATCTGACCAGAAAACAAAATGATTGAATAATATGCGAAATTCAGATTAAAAAACCCCGACCAACTCGAGTAATAATAATTTTAAAATATATATATTAAAACACAGCAGTCGGACAACCGGAAGCCTCTGAGTAGGAATATCTTAATCATAAGTGTCCGTCAGACAAGTTGCAATGGCCGCCAATTTTGGTGTTATTTTTGAAAGACCGTTTTCATTAAATTTCAATGATAAATTTCAAATTTATTTAAGTTTTCAGATGGTATTCAATACAAGTTATTGCTATTCTTTAATTTATTTGATAAAAAAGGGCAGATCGATTGAATAATACGACAATAATCAACTTTTTCAGTGTAAATTTTCAAGCTCAAAAATTGTCATTTTTTCCTTTATGTGAAAAATCGAAGCGAGAAAGTTCCGAGAGACACCTTACGATTGCTATATTCTTATAACTGAGAGTTTCCGCTTTAAAATGTGCCCTCATTTGTGAAAATCGGCAAATGAACATTTTTTTGTACCTATTTTGAAGATTGGGTTTTTTGCTCGGGAACCCGGATTTTTACCCTGAAAGCATTTTTTGCTTACACATAATTCATCGTTTCCTTTATTATGTCCCTTGTTTTTTCACCGGACAATTTAAGTTTACATAGCATCACTAAGTGTTTTCAACTCTTAAATTCGTCACTAGTAGAAAATATTAATGTTGAACGTGTCGGTGATACTGAACAGAGTAGACTAGAGTATCACCCGAACGTGTTACTATTAATTACTCGCATAATTTGATTTGTAATACATGAATAGCGTCTGTCAAACCATGGGCTTCATATCGATAGTAAACAACTTCAAGGCAAACAATAACAAGCTTAAACCCTGTGGCTGTGGTCAAACAAATATATGCACTAACTTGACAGATTGTTGGCTTAACACTATATATATATAACTATCACGCTATCAGTAAGGACCAAGTGTTACTGTGTAAGGTCCCTGCATGTTATAAACTTTGATGATTTTCAATGCAAAATTTTTTACACAAAATGAAACCAGCAGCCAGATAAACTGATATTTATAAGTCATCATAAATTGACCCATGAGCAAGTAAGATGCTAAAAATACTTAGGACATGTAGAACTAACATATTTAGAAAATGCCACTTCTTCTTCGCTGCTTCTTCTTCATTCATATAAGAGTAGTCATGGGTTCCTGACAAAACAAAACTTGGCTTCACATAAATAAGAAGATGTGGTATGAGTGTCAATGAGACAAACCCTCCATCCAAATCACAATGTATAAAAAAGTACGGCCTTCAACACTGAGCATTAGCTCACACCGAACAGTAAGCTATAAATGGCCCCAAAATTACCATTGTAAACATACACAATTTAAACAGGAAAACCAACGGTCTAATTTATTTGCTAAACAAGAAAAATCTATGCAAGAAACCAACAAATGACAACCGCTGAACAACAGGCTCAGGTACATGTAATAAATGCAGTTGGTTTGCTGCTTTAACTGGTGCCAACCTTCACCCAAGCCCGAGACATTGGGGTAACAATACAACATTGTAGTATGATAATATAAAAATCGACCACTTTATATGGACCACTCAAATTAAGCTTGTTGAGAGGGATCTTAAACATGCACAGGACGTGGTACTCTCTGCAACAGGAGGGTTATATGGGTGTAGAATAAGGCCAAATCTTTTTTCTTTTACCTTTTTTTTTTACATTGAGTCTATGAGAAAGAAATTCTGACTTTAACAGTGCTTATTGAAAAATGACAAAAAAAAAAACACTTAAGGTAGGCTATTTCTAAGCTATAATGAGGGAAATAGAACATATTTTTTCATTTAGCCTAATCTGTTGATTGTTGCCATATAAATCTGTCAGAAGTCTTTTTTAAGTAAAAAGCTCATTTATAACAGACATTTTACATTTTTCATCAACTCCATAATAAATTCAAATTTAAACCAGTCGGTTTAAGAACTTTTATAGCTGGCTATCTGATATGACTATGTTCCATGTTGAAGGCTGTAATGTAACCTATAATTGCTTAAACATGTTAAATGGAGAGCATTATAGCTTGGTTGACTCATTGTAACTCATTTCAAAATATGCAACTGAAATAAATTTACCGAAACTTTGCATTAAGTAGAGTTTGAAAATTTAATATGGACAAAATTCTAGTTTATAGTTTTATAAATAAGAAGATGTAGTATGAGTGCCAATAAAGTCATAATAGTTATGACCATAAACATGAAGTTTCAACCATTAACAATTAAATTGTTATCAAAAATACATTTGCACATGCATGTATAACAATAATGAAGCTATGTTGATGCCTGCTTACAAATATTATTGATTTGCCCTTTCCAACTCTTCAATCAACACATGATAAATACCAATCTTTCAAGTTTTAACAAATATTCAACAGGTATCCTGACAGGACTGTTATTTCTCAACTTCAATCATTGTTTGTATTATGTACTTATCTCATTTGTTTTGCTAAACTTGTATACGTTAACCAGCACATTTTAATAATGCATTTATCTGATACAGCATGCATGTATGCATTTAATATATTTATTTTTTTGCAGCAATAATTAATAAGCTTGCTTTTCCTAAATCTGTATTCAATTTTTGACATATACACAATAGCTTGCTTTCATTAATCTGTATTCCATTTTTGACACACACAATAGCTTGCTTTCCTAAATCTACATTCTATTTTGACATATACACATTAACTTACTTTCCTTATTCTGCATTCTATTCTGATAGTTACACATTATTTGCTTTCCTAAATCTGCATTCTATTTTGATATTTACACATTAACTTACTTTCCTAAATCTGCATTCTATTTTGATATTTACACATTAACTTACTTTCCTAAATCTGCATTCTATTTTGATATTTACACATTAACTTACTTTCCTAAATCTGCATTCTATTTTGATATTTACACATTAACTTACTTTCCTAAATCTGCATTCTATTTTGATATTTACACATTAACTTACTTTCCTAAATCTGCATTCTATTTTGATATTTACACATTAACTTACTTTCCTAAATCTGCATTCTATTTTGATATTTACACATTAACTTACTTTCCTAAATCTGCATTCTATTTTGATATTTACACATTAACTTACTTTCCTAAATCTGCATTCTATTTTGATATTTACACATTAGCTTGCTTTCCTTAATCTGCAATATATTTATTATGCTTTTCTTTAGTATATGCACCTTCTGATCCTTAACCACCCCCTGTAGTATGCTAGTTAGTTTATAACATAACTGCATGGTGGATGTTGTACAGTGCTTTATAACATATGGATCTCTAACCAGTTCCTCCAAGCACTATGGACACTGGGGGTTCTAACTAGTACTACACAAATATGTACAAGTATATTTATTCATATATTTCTGAAGATGTAGGACTCAGGACTGAGAACAGACTGAGCTCAGTACAATTAATAAATCTTTATTTTGTCAAGTGTATCAATATCTGTCAATTTAAAAAAAATAATTTTAAGAATTAAACAACTTATTTATAGGCCTTAAAATATAAGATTTTACTTTTTATTTTATCCATTGGAAGATTTTCACAAATTTTATTAATGATAAAAAATTCTGTTGACTTACAAATAAGAGTTGGTGCGGGGCCACTAGGCAATTTACCCACTTTGGCAACCAGCCGCACAATTTTAAGCCTAGGCAGGGAATCGAACCCTGATACACCAACAACTTATTTATAGGCCGTAAAATTTTATATTGTCAGATTTTCTGAATCTAAACAACTTAATTTGATTTTAAAATAAAGTTTGTGATCTTCCAAACAGAAGCTTTACTTTGAGAAGAAATTGAAAATGTACAAGCCAAAAGTTTGTCCTTCTTATGAACTAAAAAGCATTCTGAATATTAAACTCATCTTGAGAAAAATGTTTTTCTGTGTTGATTTAGAGGAAATAATAATATTTTACAATATTTTACATCAATTATTGTTCGGGTGATTTTTTTTCCTGCTTAAAATTTCAATCAATTTTAATACTTTAATCTAAAAAAAATGCCCAAATTTGTGAGAGAAAAAAATATTTAAAGGAAAATAAATTCTACAGTACAGAAGTAAAATGGATTTGTGCACTTTTACATTTTTAGGTCGAAGAAGAATAGTAAATACATCATAATTATGGCTAGATGGTTTCAGTCTTTTACCTCTCCTTTACATCAACTATTATAATTTATCATTTAAAGGGCAACAACTCCTATAAAGGGTTTATTAGCATTTCAGTAAAACTTTTGTAAATGCTGTCACTAATATTTTTTTATTACAATTTCAAGTCATGTATTAAAAAATTTTTTTTTTAAATCAATAGGCAAACCTATCTTGCAAATTATAACATAATGACAGTTATTTATTTTGAAATCCTAAAAATTATTTTTGTAAGATCTTACTTTGCTATTTTTTACCAGTATTTGGATTTATATGTGGTTAATGAGTTAGAATTAAAACCTATGAAGTTTTAAATTGAATAACTTCTATTATTGTTAATGTGTCTGCATTAAACCCTCTTTTTGGGATTTTAAATGAAACACGTCCACCGGTTTTATTGGTGAATTCACTGAACATTCATGTACAGCGCCCTCTAGCGACCCACCACGAGCATATAATTTAAAATTTCATGATCAAATATATTCAATTTATCAAAAGCTCTGTTGTAATTATTTTCCATACTCGTAATGACTCTTGAGCAGAACTCGTGTTACCCAGTGTTAGACCCCCCTCCCCCCCCCCCCAATAAAAGAGGAAGAAAACAAGTTTCTCTTCACAAAAATTCTTTTTTAGAAATGTAGCATGGATATTGGGAAGTTTTTTTATTTATTGGTTCTTAAAATATTAAACCAGTACATTTAAATGTTTTGTTTTTACAAAATATATTACTTAATAATTTAGAGTAAATCATGCAACAACCTTACGCTATATCCTGATTTGGCAAATACATGTTACTTATGAATTTTTTCATACATTGCCATGAAATTATTTACATTTTTTTCCCTTTCAAATAAATTTAGGGGTAATTTATCTTATTTTAGTATTTGTTTGTACATGGAGATATACATACACTGTATAAGCATTTTAAATGTGTGCACTGGACTTTCACAGAGTTTTGCCCCTGGCTTAAAAATAAAAATATAAACAAGCTTCAAAAGTACAATCTACCCAAAAAGCCAGACTAGGAAGAGCACTTAAACTTAAGAAACAAAATCATGCACATTACCTATATAAAGTGAAATTTTAGCTCTTAAAAAGGTACATTGTTTGAAATCTTAATTAGTTCAAAGTTCTTTTTTTTAAAGTGTTAAAAAACTAACAAAAAGTTGACATATTAAAAATATTAAAATCTTCATATGCGGTTAACCTTATAATATATGCAATAAATGTTTTGAAGACATGAACTTGTTCTTAAACATTACTTTCAAAAATGTGTTTTGTAGTATTAAAGGAATTAGGAAAAACTCAATTTCATAAAAGATCATATAACTACTTTCAAAAATGACAAAAATAAATTTCAAAACAGATTATCTTTGTAAATTAAGTTTTAAAATTATAAATCTTCCTGGAGACATCAAATATTTAAAAAATAGTACTTTTAATTTATTTTTTTATTGATCTTTCTAATTAACAATTGCCTGAAAATTTGTGTGTTTGAAATAATTAATTACTTGTCTGTTGCTTAAATGATGCTACAGATATCATGAACAGTCAAATGTCCAACCCTATGGACAACATATCAGGATACTGTGTGCAGATTAATAGTAAAGAATTTTGAATTTGAAAATAAATTAATAAACTACCAATATCATAATAGATCACATGACCAACCCTATGGACAACCTATCATGATATTGTTTGTAGGATTTCTTTCTAAAATGAGCCATTTCAATTTTCAACAGTATTACAGCACAAGTACAAAATTGCAAAATAAATAAAATATCTGTTATTTGAAATACTTAAAAATAAAATATATAAAAATGTTTCATTTGATTCAAACAATACAAAAAAAAAATTGAAATCAGAAAAATATTTATGCTAATTGTTGATACTGAAAATTAAAAATAATATTTTCGAGATCATCATCGTCTACATTTTGCAACTCAAAGAAAACCGAACCATCCATTGTATCATCACCAAAGTCACTCCCATCAGATTCTGAATTGTAAAGCACTTGAGTAGAAGCAACAGCCTCAGCAGTATTTTCTTCTGTTTCCTCTGTATTGCACACCTGTGAATTAACATTCTTATTTTTACAGGAACTACCACACTTACAACCTGGACCACATGCCATATTAATTTTCTTACAACCACATATTTTGCTATTACAGTCTGATTTTAAACAGTTGCAGCCTGCAGTCCAAAGCTTTATATTATTGATTACTTTTTGCAAATTTTCCGGAGAATCCCAAATGACATCCAACTGTCCATCAATTTCTAATTTCCAACCAAAGTCTGTCAATGATGGATACTGAACATTCTCACGGTATGCTTGGATCCATACCCTACTCACCCAATAAGATCTTTTCCAATGAAGAAATAATGCATCAAAAGATGGCAAATAAAATTCTTCTGATGGAACTCTACTATAAAGGGCCTCTCTTATTTTTGAAATCCAAGCAATATGATTCTCTTCAGGTGATAGGTTAGAACTATAAACTGTTCTATATAACTGCTCTGGGGTCTCTAATTTTTCTCTTAGAAAAGCTGAAGAACACTTCCTCCAGTATTCACATCCAATTAAACGAATAAATGATAGAAAACTAGAAATGTCATCAGAGTTTGTGAGAGATAATTTGCCTATCACATTATTTTCAACTGAACTTATAATAAATTCTGTGTATTTGAAGAATGTTTTAAAAAATGATGTTTTACCATGATCTTTGAAAAATGAAACATAATCGCAACCAGTTAATATAAATAAATTTTGTATGATGAGAGGAAGGTCTTCTTTTTCAATGCTGTGAAGATCTGGATCAGATTCAAGGCACCTTATAAATCTGTTCATGCTAAAAAATATTAAGTCATTTTTATAAGACAACTGAACTGCTATATTTTTGTCACTGCATTTTTGCATAATGGGTAATCCAATGTGGTATGTATCATTATCTAGAGAATAAATTAAAATATTTTTACATTGTGAATTATAAGCATGAAACCATACTCGACTATCACCTTCAGAAATATTTGTCTGCAAGTTTGTGGCAATCTTTTCAGTATTTTCTTCAACAACTTTTGTTATGGAAGCATTTTCAAAGCCACCACCAATTACAAAGCTCTGACCAGAATTCAAAGCTATTTTTGCAAAATGCAAAAATTTTTCACTGACTAATTGGACAAGCTGCTTCTTGTTTTCTCTGTTATGTAAAAATGCTTGCCAATCTGATGGTATTTTTGTGGTCTCTGAAATTAATATTTTAGCTGATGTTTCTGCTTTTTCATCTCTTCGTTTACGCTCAATGTCTTTCGGTGATAACTGAGGTGATTGATCATCAAATACAATGTGTATTTCTTTTGTGTTGAGTTGGATGTAAGGAATTATCCAGCGATTGAATAATGAAACTAAGAAATGAGCAAATAAGCGATTTGAAGATTTTAGGGGTTTAGAGTTCAGAATAAACATGCCATCTATGATGACACAGTCTGGTTTAAAATGTAGTTTGTTTTCGAATGCCTCAGGGTAACGAGAATGGTATATGCCTAAAGTTTTTGATTTATCACCTTTGTATGGTAAGCCGTCATGGTCAACAATTGCACGTGGCAATGAAATAAATTGTTGCAAATCTGATATTGGTGTGTTTTGTTCTTTAGACCATGCTATTTGTTTTCTTAAAAGTGAATTCTCAGTCCTTTGATCTTTCAGTTCTCTTTTTACTTTTGATATGCTATGTGTTTTTGTAGAGAAAGTTGCTATTTTTCTGGTCTTATTATATCTAAAAATACCATCTGACTGACAAATCTTGATATATTTTCCTAGATGTTCCTGAGCAATTTTCTGCAGATTTAATAAGTCTGATCTCTGAATATCTGTCAATACAACTTTGCTGTTGAATGCATGCTTCAGTTGTCCATTTTCATATCTAAAAAATAATCCAGATTCAATGCTTTCTCTATATGATGTAATATTTTGTATTTCAAAAGATGGACGGTTTACAGAATTATTGAAATCTTTTCGCTTACATTCTAATTGATCTTTTATGTTACCCAACACTTTTGCTCGAAATGGAATGTAATGAACTAACTTTGTCAAAGCAGATAAGGTGAAAAAATTAGACATTGCATTTTTAACTTCTCTGTTAATACAACTTTCATGAGCCTCGTCTAAGCCCTGAGAATGCATGTTTCTTCCCAAAATATTAACAACCCATCCACCTTCCTCAAAATGTTCAATTGTTGATTTAGGAAAAGATTTTAAATCTGCAATATGAAATGGTAGAAGTCTTGAATAAAATTTACAATCTGTTATTTGAGTGGTTTTTGCAACATGTTTTAAACAGTAGTTCCTTAAATGCCAGTTACCACTTCTAATGGATAAAAAGTAAGAGACATAAATGAATCCGTGGTAGTGAATGAAGTCATGCCAAAATTTCCAATTTTCATTCTGTTCACTCAACCGCAACATAAATTTTTAAACTGCAATGAAAAATGTGACATTAAAGCAAGATGCTGCTGAATCTTCTCATCCTGACTTAGTTCTTGATTTTGTAAAATGAAAGAAACCTTTTTAATGTAATTTTCTTCTGATTGATCATTTAAGTCATTTTCTTCTGCATATTTAAGAATAGCACTAATTTGTTGTAAATAAAATGCTTCCCACACCTGCATCAAAAAGTGATGAGTTTTGTCAAAGTTTGTTGCCTGCATCACAGAAGCACCAACTGCACCATGATGAAAGAGTTCAATAAGTTCCTTTAGTCCTGCATCTAAATATAATTTCATTATCATACGTTGATAATTTTTAAGGATATGCCAATCCCCAGGAAAAGGTAAAAGCCAACTTAAATCATCCTTCAACTCAAGCTTCAATTTAACCAAAAGATCATAAGTCTTCCCATCACCCACCACCACCAAATGCTTTAATTCTCTACCAATTTTAAAGTCCTGGTGTAGTGTATCTAAAATAGTTTTCAATGTTTCTTTACTGTCAGCTTGTTCATTAAGTAAAGAGTGATATTTCACATTGGCTGTTTCTACGGGTATGTTACTATTTTTTTCGCTTATAAATGTTTGCAAATTGGTCTTGCCTAAATTGTTTGAACCATTCAAGCTGAGTAAATTGTTATAACAGAATTCAAATAATACTGTACTTACAGAATCTGCAGCCCTTTTTTCTGGCACTGTGCTTTCAAAATCAATCAAATCAAAAGATACCATTTCAACATTCTTTGACAAACATGCAGTGCTGTCTTTTATCATGTCATCAACTAAATCTGTACAAATCTTACTGTTGTGTATAGCATAGTGTGGCAATTTTGTTGTCCTTCTACGGTATTTTACAGATGCCTGACCACTGTTTAATGAGCTGTATATATCTACAATGCTAGAAAGCTTTTGGTTGAAGTTATTAACAGATCTCAATGTTATTGTATCCTTTATATCAATTGATTCTTGAAACAAAACACCATCAAAATAATCTTGGCGAGAAATAAGAGGAAAGTAAAGTCCATTTTTATTTAACAGATTTATCGAATGGTTGCTATCAGGATTTGCTCTAAATTGAACAATAGGTTTTATAGAGTTGTCATGTTCCTCAAAAATATTAACTGCACTTCCAGTGACATAAACCAAAGCAGTCATATCTAAGTAATTTACTACACGATTTAAATCATATAAGTAAAGCTCATGGTTGACATGTTCATCAATGTTATAGTCTGTCATTTGTGAAAATCTCTTTTCTTCAAGAAACTGTGAGTCATTTAAAACTGCTGTAAAACATTCATGAATTACATTTTGAGTGAAGTCAGTCTCAAGGCTATCTTTGATCTCATCACAGCACTTTCCAGAGGTATCCCTAGGAGCGTTTAGTAAGTTTAAGTTAGAAGAAATTACAAAAGACTGGAAAAAAGATGTAACTTTTTGTGATGTTTTATGGTTTATACATGTATAGTCAGTATTACCATAAGTAAAAGTCTCACCTGGTAGGACAACAAGTCTTTCGTCTAGATTTAAGGAAATACTTTGTGGTTTCGGCTCTACTAGCTGAACTGATGTCCCATCAAATCCACGGTGCACATCAGTAGACTTTACTGCAGCATAACTAGATCTTTTATTGACATTATCAATTGAAGCAATTGTAAGTGTTGATGGTATTTTGTCAACAGGCTTATTTACCTTATTTTCAACTACCATTGTTTGATTGCGTTCCAAAGTTTGTTTTGAAACACAGATACCAAATTTGTTAAGAATATTAATGCAATCACTGGAAGATGTGGTGAACTTATCAATTATATCTGAAATGATTAATTGGAAAGTATTGCATTTTGTATCAAACTTGAACAGTAATGAAAACAATATGTTAATTAGTTTAAAATCAATATTTTCAAAAGTTTTATCTACTTCTGCAGCAGATTTAAATTTATTAGATGATGTTAGAGATGTAATAAATTCCCAAAGATCAGGAGGACAACTATTTTTCACAATGTCAACCAATTTAGCATCATCTACAGTTGTAAAGTCAAAATTTAAATGTTTTATGCAGTCTTTAATCATTTGTTTAAGAATTACACAGGCTTTTTCAAGTGTATTATCATTTCCCTGTTTAGACTGACAACTGACAACTTCTGACTTTGCATTACATAACTTCTCTTTTTGGTGTCCTTGAAGTGCCAAGACTAAGCATCTGCGGTCCTCAACTCCATGCAGTTTCACCATAGTACCAATTTTATCGATTTTGTCTGTGTCAATGTTTGAACTGAAAATTAACTGTAGTTTGTCAAGTATAAATCTGGTCTGGTTTTGTCTCAGATTTGATGAAAAACAACCTCCAAACTCTTGAAACTTGTCAACAATTTCTGAAAGAAGCAAAGCTTTGTCCTGCATTAATTCAGTACACACAAATTTGATAAGTTCATTTAAAGCAAGTTTATTGATAGCTGGTATATCAATATCTAAAGTACCACTTACTGCTTGCTTCAAAATTAATGATACATACTCTCTAGGACTAACACATTCTACCTTTTTATCATGTTGCTGTTGGCCTGTATATCTGTAAAGAATTGAATGACATTTTTTGCATATTACATCACCTCTTGTCAATATTTTGTCAGTTGTGCCTTGTTGATACATATATTGCTGCAAATAAATTTGGTCAAAATTAGCATAATATTTCTTGAATAATGATAAATTGCACATTTTACATTTAGCTTTACAACTTTTATAATAATTGTATGCTTTTAAGTAATGGCCATCACAAAGAAATATGGATTCAATTTGAGCTTCCTGAAGACTGACTGAAAAGCAAGTGTTTAATTCATCAGTATCTAATGGTGAATTTCTTGTTACAAATGTATTTGTACAGGAGTTGCACAGAGCAAGTGCACATTCCAGTTTTGGTTTTTTGGCAGTCTGTAAGCTTTCCTCTGCCAGAGCTTTATGTGAAAAATTCCTATTAAGTTTTAACATACATGACTTGCATATGCAGTCTTTTTCACTTATTTTGTGTTTAGATTTAACAAAGTCAACAAATTCTAATTGATAAGATTTAGAACCTAGGTGTAAGTAACCATAATTACTGTCCTTTTTGCAGAGAGAACATGGTCCACAATAATCACCAGGATGAACTGGGCTTTCTCTTACACCTCCTAGGCCTGGTTGGTACAATTTCAGGATATCATTATCTGTACATTCTATCACATCATTGGTTGACAAACATGTTCCAGCTCTGGTCTGTAAATACTGCATATTCTGTTTAATACCTGAAACCTTTTCAATAAACTGTTTTAGTTCTTTTACTTTAACCTGCACTGTTTTAGAAATAAAAGTAAATGACTTACCAAAAACATGTATATGAACTTTTAGGAGTGGTAAAATCTCATCATTTTTACATTGTTTACTTATGCATTCTTCTTGTAAACCCTTGTTTGATGGCATAGCTGTGTCTTGCTTTTTATTGTGTTTTTTTCTACAAGATGTCTTGTCCAAGTTAGCCAATACTGAAAACATGTTTGTACTGAGGTGTGCCATGTTATTTGAGACTTGTTTGCCTGTATACACTGATTTCTTGCAGAAGATGCTACCATTATGTACCAAGGGGCTTGTAAGAGGTGCGGAATCCTTTTTGTGTGAACTTTTGTCCTTGTATGTTTTATCCAGGGGTCTGCAATGAACAGACACTTGAGAGGCCTCACTACTCCTCACTTGCTCAGACATGTCAGATGGCTTTTTCGAACCTGAAATTTGTAGATGTTGTTGAAGCGACGGCCTACTCAACAACTGTTTTATTTCAAGGCCCCCCCTTGGGCTTGATAGCAGTGGAAATTCTTCTTCATACTTGAACACTGACATTATGAATTATTTATAAAGAAGCACTCAAGCAGTTATATTTTTCTGGAATCTTCTTCGATCAAAATTTAATACCCGGGGAAATAATCGACAAAATAGCCCTAAAAAGTAGAAGATATTGGAAAATGTGACAAGTTATTCAATGTTTATACAATTCTGTACTATTTAAACTTATATTTCCTTCAAATTTTCTTGATTTCACTGCAGAAATGGGATGTACGTCTGTACGCTGAGCCCGCCCCGGAAGAAAAGAACGCAATGGCTGATGGTCATCGTCTTCAGAAAATATGTTTTTTTGTTATATTTTTTCAAAATATTTTCATAAAACTTTATAAAGTCCCAATCTGTAAATCAAGATTTAATAGGCATTAAAAATTCACAACAAAAAGTTTTCAAATAAGAAAATAACGAAGGAAATAAAATCGGAAAAGATGCGAGTCATCTGCGTAAAATGTCAACACATATTTCACCCCCAATAAAAAACAGGTACACTTTTTTGTTCATTCGAGAGACACATAGAAACATATCTTAAATTATCGCCCAGATTCTGTAGTTTCTATATGTGTATTGTCATAGAGTTTCATGAGATAACATTTTTTTGTACCTATTTCGCGCATTGAACATGGAACCGCCTATAGTCACATTTTTATTTCATGTCCTCGGCAAAAAAAATGCTCTGGAAAATAATTTATTTTATTTTGTTTATGCTTTTGTGCAACGAGGAGATTATTGAGAATATAAATATTGGTCATTTTAATTTTCTCTGCAAATAACGACATGAGTAGCCTCCAGTCGTAACAAAAAGATAACAGGTTACTTTTCGCGGCTACCTTCTTTTTCTTACAAAGTGCACGAAATAGATCTCAAACGGCGGAAGGTCACTGATTAGAGACGGATCACATTTTGCCCTAAAAGGGACTTCCGGTTGTCCGACTGCAGTATAAGTACTACATGTACTACGTGACAACATTATAACTTGAATGTTGACTCATCATAACAGGAAGATATAGATTGTGAATATAAATATTTGAACTTAACATCTCCCGTTGGTCACAAGTAAACACTTTATACTCTTTATATTTGCTGGGTTTAAACTTGATTTAATCATCCAATGTATTCCATAATGAGCTATAATCATCCAAATTGTCAATTAAGACATTTTATTAACAGAATATATGGTATTTTTTTCTTGCCAGCATTTTTTTCTTTAAAAATATATAATAATGATGCTTCGTGCTAATTTTCATGCTTGTATCATCATTTGCACAATTCTCTCGATTTTGCTTGCTAATATCTTCCACTATGGGAAGAAAATCGGGTTTTAAAGTCAAACAATTATCTAAAACGTTGAATTTATAGAGAACCTTTCTTGTAGTAATTTAAAAGTCTGAATTATTAAGATAGAATAAAACCTGATACAACAAGAGTGATTTATCTAAATGCCTTTTTTAAAAACCAGTGATACACCGATTTCCAAAGAATACCTTAGCGACCATTTTGCTTTTTACCTCTATTGTAAAGTAATATTTAAAAAAAAAAAATCCGGTGTAAGCAATTACGTAACTATTTTTTAATTTTATATCGGTCAATTCATTTCCACAATTTTTTTTATTGATTATGTAAAAAGTTTTTTTTTATCTTATCAAATGAAATCGTGGTAACTGATAAAATGTTAAAAAATATTAGGAATGAAAACAACTATCAAAATGACATTCAATAAATTGAATGCAATATGTCATACAAGGTATCAATCTTTAAATAATTATTTAGTTTGTTTGCATATATTAGATAATACGAGACTTATTTACAGATAGTTATTATTATTAGAAGAATTGTTGGCTATTATATGTAGTGGATCATATCATTCCGTCATTGCGATCCTACGATTTGTACGAGAGTTATTGGACATTGACTATTTAATTAAAGTATTGTTACAATAATACATTGTGAATTCACATCCAATATAGACTACGACTATATATAATTTTTTTCAATTGTTAACCATCTGACACTTTATCAACCCAGATCAAAACACTCTTTAAACATTAGATGTCGTATGATTGCAAATGAGACAAATATACGCATAAGTTTATAATTAGTGGATGGAAGCAGTTATAGGCAACCGTACGGCCTTCAAAAATGAGAAAAAAAACCTGCCATAAAGTCAACTATGCAAGGCCCCGACATGAAAAATGTAAAACAATTCAATTGAGAAAACTTATGAGACAATATATAAAAAAAACAATTTACGAAAACACAAATGTGACAGACTTTTAAACCAAAACAACTAGTGAACTCCAAATCCCTGTCTTTTGTTATGCACATAAAGAATGTTTCAGGGTAGACAAATGTGCTGACACTTCTACTCTTTTGTTAAAATTATATGTAAAAGGAGTTTTTAACTATCGTTTGGTTATGACATTTTTTGACACATTATCTTATACATCGTTTTTACAGCGAATGGATTTTTTCGCAATCTCGCTTGATTTAAAGCTATAAAATGAATATATGAAAATATAAGTTTAAATAGTTATATAACTATTTAGATAGAAATGAGATACGAAGTAAGACCACAACCTTATGTATTGATTTAATCATATTTTTACCACGGTCTAGTTGTTTTGTCTGTGTAAACCATGCAACAAAAAATAGCGAATGAAGGATTTAAAGCTTAGTACAATTTTTGGGGGGATTTGAACAGAGTTGTTATCAAACATTCGCCTGGTGAGTCTTTAAAGATGAAAATTAAAGAATGATCTGTCCAGTTTAAGTGTTGAAGAAGACAAAATATAAGCAGCTAGGTGTTATGATATAGTACAGGCTATATTTTTTGAAATTGATAACTGCTACTATTATGTACATGAAATGTCTATTGAGAGACTTTTGCCGTTTACATCGGTTTTACGACCATTCAACAGTTCTCAAAAACGTTTAACATATCAAGATAAACAAAGGAAGGATATTCAAAACAAGTTATTATTTTAAACCATTTACATTTATTTCGTTGCAAATTGATCAAAACCAACAAAACAGTATTACTTTTTTGTGTCTAATGATCCGATATTGATTTCAATAAATTTTATGAATGTTATCTTAATTTACCAATTGAAATGTGGAAAAAATAAATGATGTCAATAGAAAAATACTGATTCAAAACAATAACCAAGGCAAATGATGAAATTTAAGTTTTGACAGTAGCAGCAAATTAAATGTGATTCATTCCCCTTACTGTACTAACCAAGTTGATTTACATATTTTTTCCGACACGTGCATATAGAAGAGGATTCACACCAACGATATGTGAAAAGCAGGCAATAAAACTTTTGAGTACTTTGGGTTTAAAGTGGATCAATTCTTTAGCTCATGATATTTGTTTTGTACGGTTTAATCTGTAAATCTAAATCTATGGTATGAAGCAATTTAACGAAAATGCAAAATAAAGACGAGCTTATCAACAAGATCATGCACTTGTTTTACTTTATAAACAGAGGTGATGAATCAAAAGAAATGACAGCGTAGAGGTATCTGATTTTTTTGCAAGGTCTTAAACTTTTATCAGAAATGTCTTCAATGATTGACAAACGCAAAATGTTATGGTATTCGATTAAAGTCTATACTATGACAGAGTAATACAGATAACTTTAAAAATTTAAAAATGAAATCGGAAATTAAACGAAAGCTGACAGGATTGATCTTCTGATGTAGTTTCTGGACCACCATTGTCTCCTCGGCTTACGTCACATTGAAAGGTTACCGTAGTTTTTATTCATGCTATAAAAAGTCCCTTAAACTGAGTTTTACTGTGCGTAGTGCTGTGCATTTGTTTTTTCTACATTGGCTAGAGGTACAATGTATAGGGGAGGGTTGAGATCTCAAAAACATGTTTAACCCCTCCGCACCTGTCCCATGTAAGGAGCATCTGGCTTTTGTTGGTCTTGTATTATTTTTAATTTTAGTTTCTTGTGTATAATTTTGAGTAGGTTTGACGTCCATTATCACTGAACAAGTATACATATTTCTTAAGGGTCCAGCTGAAGGACACCCCCGGGTGCGGGAGTTTCTCGCTACATTGGAGAACCATTGGTGGCCTTCGGCTGTTGTCTGCTCTATGGTCGGGTTGTTGTCTCTTTGACACATTTTCCATTTCCGTTCTCAATTTTATTCATATAAAAGTTTGAAAGTATGAGTTCATTTGTACGAATGTCATATAGTTGAAAATGTCTTGATGATTTTGTTAAGCAACTTAGGCACATGATCATTGAAATCAATAGGGGTGCAACTAAATACATAAATATTTTCTTTATAACAAGATTTCTTTTTTAAAAACACCTTTACACCTTTAAATTGTTTACCTGTATTAAATTTCATCATTTTATCTAAGTTAAGACTGCGACACTAAAGGTAAATTGGGTGCAAACGAATCATCTACTGTAAACAAACAAGCAAGATATTGTATCTAGTAAATTTGTCGACTTGTTTATGTCTGATAAAAATATAAAAATTGAATGCTTCTAATTGAAAGATATCAAGAATAAATGCAATTCATCATACGATGTTCATTGTGTCAAACCAAACATAAAATTATGCGCATGAAAAAAACAGCGTAGACAAAAACTTAATGAGATGAGGGATGTATATATTGATTTTTTACATCATGGCATGGAAGCAACACATACATTTTATATTTATTGTGATCGAAATAGGAATATCAGGGAATAAAGATCAACAGTTTGTACTTTTTCTTCAAAACTCAAGACTGAAGGGAGGGAACTTGGGATCTTTTTATGTTGAATACGATGCGTAAAACTGCATGTTGTCTACAATTTGTATTCAATCGAAGGTTTCAAACTTTGACCAGGGATTAAGAAAATATCTAAAATATATTTGATTATAATTCCTAAAGATCCCTGCTGCAGGGCACATGACAGCAGAGATTAGAAAAGTCTACACAGATCTTTGAATAGTTTTTTCCCCTAATTACGCTGTACGATACGGTATTAAAGAAATTGCAAATTTATGGCTTTGTGACCATTTTCAAAAAATAATGTGAGTATTTGGTATTTTTTATATCTGTAAATTGCATTTGTTCAGCATCTACCTTGCTTAAAGAACATTTAACCACATATGCTTAAATAGCTGTATTCAATTTGAGATTCTTTCCCTTGACATGTTGAACAATCTAATAATTGGTCAACTAATGAATTATGAAATCTAGGTTGTAGCTTGATATAAGAAATGAAAACACATTAAGAGTTGTTTTTTTATACCTTAAAGACGGCTAAACTATTAAGAATCAATACATTCTGTTAAATAGAAGCAGTAAAGTTATAATTTTGTATAATTTTGAATTGATATTTCTGCCTTTTTTGCAGAGTTATCTCCCTTATCGATGAAAATCTCCATAGGAATTTTAAAATCGTATTTTTTTAGTTTTCCTCAAGTTAGACTTTTTTCTGTAAATTTTAAATCTTTTGTTGCAATTACTTCAAAGGTAAGGGTCAATTTTATGCTAGATTGACTGGACTCGTCCGAATCACATAAATATATATATAATGCAGTTCGTTTAGCGGAAACCTTTCATACTTAGTAGAAATATTTGTCATATTCTGTTGCAAGTGTTGTATCGTGAGTTTGATTTGACAATTGGTACAGGAGTAATGGGACTTTGAAAACATCTCATCTGACACCAATAACAAAAAGTTTTCATACTTCGCAGTAGTGTTTTCCATGATACGTAGTTGACTATTTTACTTGAATTACTGTAATAGTTCCACAAGGTTGATCGCAAGTCCCCTGAAACCATTTACAAGAAGTTCTCATAATACATGTAGTATGTTTAATTGTCACCCGGTTTGTATTATTTACCATTTTATACTTTAATTTTTTATAAACACTTTTATGGGAGTTATTGAACCAGGTTTGAAATATTGTAATTAGCGACGCTTAATGTAAACAAACCCTCTAAGTCTGTTGAACAGCAAAAAAATGAAAACAACACGTTTAATAAGTTCTTGCGTTCGAAGCGCTTTTCTGGATTTACCTTCATCAGGAACGCTCAGAGCCAAACATTTGAAATCCGAAGATGTATAAGTACCGGGGTTGAAGAGCTACATGTCAAAAATACCTAAAATAAATAGCAAACCCGCACAATTTAGTCGACTTGTATGCCATCATGGGTTTTTAAACGACCTCAAAAATTAAAAATAAAAATGGACGTATATTGTTATCACATCGTCGTCGTCGTCGTCGTTAGCGTCGTCGTCAGCGTTGCCCGAAGACAGATGGTTCCTAGATTATAACTTCCGTATAAGTGAATAGAAATTGATTAAATTTTAACTCAATGTTTATAACCACAAAAGTAAGATTGGGGTCGACTTTGAGGGTTCTGGTTCCAAAGGTTAAGAATATGGGCCCAAAACAAGCGTTTATCTAGTTTCAGGACAATATGTTGTGTATAAGTATTTCAATTGCTCTTAAATAGTACCACAATGTTAAATACAATAAGTAGAAGGTTGGGATTTATTAAAAGGGTAATTGGGCAAACAGTTTAGGAATTAAGGGCCAAAAGGGACCAAAACAAGCTTGAATTGAATTTAATGTGCGTATTGTTATGCGTTAACTTTTCTGCATTGGCTAGAGGTATAGGGGGAGGGTTGAGACCTCATAAACATGTTTAACCCCGCCGTAATCCTGGGCCTGTCCCAAGTCAGGAGCCTGTGGCCTTTGTTAGTCTTGTATTATTTTTATATTTAGTTTTTTGTGTACAATTTAGAGTTTAGTATGGCGGTCATTATTACTGAACTTGTATATATTTTTGTTCAGGGGCCAGCTGAAGGACGCCTCCGGGTGCGGGAATTTCTCTCTGCATTGAAGAAGCGGATGGTGACCTTCTGCTGTTGTCTGCTCTATGGTCGGGTTGTTGTCTGTTTGACACATTCCCCAATTCCATTCTCAATTTTATGTTTCTAGTTTCAGGACAATAACTTGTGTGTAACTGTATTGATCCCTCTAATCACAAGTTTCCATATAACAAAGGGAAGGCTGGGATTGAGTTTGGGGTTAATTTCCCTGAACATGTAGAAATAAGGGGCCAAAAAATGCAAAAAAGAAGCATGTTTCTAGTTTACAGACAATAACTTGTGTTTAAGTGTATGGATCTCTCTGAAATTATACTACAAGGTTTCTTACCACAAAGGAAATGCTGGATTGGAGTTTTGGGGTTCTTGCTCCAAAGGAGGTTTCAATAAGTTGGGGGTAAAAAAGGGCCCAAATAAGCAATTTTATAGTTTTCAGTCAATAATTTGTGTTTAAGTGTATAAATCTTTCTAAAATTGTACCACAAGTTTCCATACTGCAAAGGGATTGTTATGGGGGGTTATGGCTCAAACCATTTAGCAAATAGGGGCAAAAAAGGGGAAACAAGGTTTTTCTGGTTAAAGGACAATTTAGTTAATTTAAAAGCAGTGTATGGGAGGTAATCAAATTCCAATTTAAGAATACTGTTATATTTATATTTGATTACCTCCCTTACACTGCTTGAACAAAAAATATGTATCTTAATATTTTAAGTTGTATTTAAATGAGAAGTTATTGTTGCAAAAACCAATTAGAAATTTGAATTCGAATTATTTTTGGAATACAGGAAAAGGGGAGGATTAAAGGGGGTGATTCAATAAGAATATAGAGGGGAACAATTTTTCTCATTTCAGTTTTCAGAATTTGTTCAAATCTATTTTTTTTAGGTAAGTTAATAGTCAACAGGATAGTGAGTTGCTCAAAAGCAAAAAAAAAAAACCAAACAAACAAATTCATTTGACAACATTCATTCTGTGTCAGAAATCTATGCTGTTTCAACTATTTAATCACAATCCAAATTCAGAGCTGTATCCAGATTGAATGGTGTGTCCATACTTATACTTTGACATAGTTTAACAGAAAACTTTCTTTCTTTACTGATGTTTGATTCAGTTTCCGTCGTATGTTGTTATCCATATTTTACCTTTATTTTTTTTATTGACTTTTTTCAACAGGAGTTACGGAACTTTTGCAAATTTTTTTCTATCAATAAATAATTGTGACTCACAATGTTATACCTAACCAATACAGCGACTGAAGACCATTCGTCATGACGTAGCAATCCTGTCTAGTTTATTTGATTTGTTTTGATATAATAGATAAAGTTTATTTTATAAAGATAAACATATATGTTTAGATAGAAATGAGATACGAGTTAACAACATATCCTCAAAAGAATTCATAAACGTATTTTTTATAACAGTCTGGCTGCCATGTTTTTTAAAAAATCTGTAATCACTCCACAAAAATTGCGGATAAAGAATTTGAAGTTTGTACATATTTTTTGAAATAGCAGATATATATCCAATATTCACCAGGTAAGTCTATAACGACTGAAATTGAAGATTGTTTGTCTAGTTCGATTGTTAAAAACTACGTAGAGGAATCAGTGAACCTGCACCAAAACTTTACTACTTTTAATCATAAAATGGTAAATTGAAATTGGATATGATATAGTAACGCCCTCTCGTACCTGTTGACTGCTTGTATTATATACACAAAATGTCAACTGATAGAAAAACTTGTAATGTAAAACGGTTTTGCGACAAATAATGTTGTCAAGCTATAAATTCAAATCTTTAAATTTCTTTTGTTCTAAATTTATAGAAAAGGAGCATAATTAGCTTTACATTTTGGAGTCCAATGTAGCGTAATCAGTATTGACAAGTTTTCTCAAATCTTTTTACCAGTTTTATAGAAGAAAACTGTTTCAATAATTTCTTAAACTCTTTTTCTACTGGATCCTCAAGAATATATTCCGATGGACCTTTGGGGGAAACGAAGAATTTCCAATAGTTCCACTACAAGTCCTTCTCATAATATCATCGAAGTCATCCACTTAAAACCATAAAGATTATTACATATATTTGAACATTTCAATAACAAATTGTATTGTCATCATCAACATGATCATGTAACCATACATTATCAAAAAAAAAAACACCCGATAATATTGGATATCTTTTCAAATATTTCGTCATCGTTATCAAACTAAACGACTTCCTTTTTGAGAATTAATGATTCAGTTTAAGATTCAATTAAAGAATCGAAAAACGTTTTGTTTTATTTTGATCTGCAAAATAAACAACAACATTCATTTAACTGTTCTAAAATTAACGATGCACCCTTCACGGACATCTAGCAAAGAATATTGGTAAAATCAGCTATAGAGACTATTTGAAATCGGAAGTTGGTTAAATATTTGAACCCTGATGAATTACTTAGATTTTAAATACAAAATACGCAACATATTTATTGTTTCTTTCAGTTGTTTTTATTTCTCAAGTGGTAAAATGTAAAATCACAAAAATACTGAAATCTGATGAAAATTCAAAACGGAAAGTCCTAAATGAAATCAAATGATAAAACGTATCAAACAAATTGACAACAATTGATATATAGTATATTTCTGACTTGGAACAGGCATTTTCAATTTTAGAAAATTGTGGATTGAACCTGGTTTTATAGCGCCAAACCTCTCACTTGTACGACAGTCGTTTCAATTTTCATTATATTGACAATGATGCATGAACAGAATGTCACAAAAACAACCCGGACCCAACCAAAAACTAGGGATGATAAAAAAAAAACCAGCCTAGCCGTGTCAGAAAAATGTATACCTATCATGTATCCAAGCTTTCTCCTTAGTTGACTTCTATTTTACAGTCTCTTTTGTTTGACCTTCTTCAAATGATTTTGGAGAGCCGTGGTGTAGTGGTTAGTGCATCGGACTACTAACACAAAGGTTCCTGGTTCGATTCTCGTTTGGGATGAAAATTTCAGGAACTCAATTTTCGGCTCTCCCTTAACACCATCTGCAAGTATGGTCTTGAGGAAACGATGATAGTCCGTCGGAAGGGGACGATAAATGGCTGACCCGTGTTAAGAGAGAGCCATATCTCTTGCACGTTAAAGACACCCTTGTAGATTTCGAAAAAGAGTAGGCTAATGCCGCTACAAGGCAGCACTCGCACCCGCAAAGTGGAAAGGGATTAATATAAGTTGCAAAACTTGTTTCCCAATCCACTCTAAATAAATATGTTTAAACTAAATGATTTTAACTAACGATTGGCAATGACATATTGTGACACACAATATTCAAAACATCGTTTATACAGTGAAGAGATTCTTTTGCGATATCCTTGCAATCTAGCTAGGTTCAAAACGAAAAATAAATAAATAAAGATATCAGTTTAAATACTAACTAGTTATATTATTTTTTTTAAGAGAAATGAGATACGAAATGAGTTCACAATCTTTAAGTATTTACTTGATCGTGTGTTTTCCACGGTCTAGTTGTTTTGTATAACAAACCGGATACAGCACAAGACGAATGGCGGTTGAAGGTTTGAAGCTTTGTGCATTTTTTTTTGGGATTTTAATAGCAGTTATCTAAATTCGCCTGGTGAATTTTTAAGACTATAATCAAAGAAAGCCTGTCTATTTTACAATTTGGACAAAAAGTAAGCATCTAAGAGATATGATATAGTAAAGACTATTTTTACTTGATAACTGCTGCTGTCATGTACAAAAATGTATATTTAAAGACTTGCCATTTAAATCAGTTTTACGACAATTAAACAGTTCACAAAAGCGTTTGAACGAAGAAGGATACATCAATAAATTAAATAATGTAATTTTAACAGATTTAACAAATTAAATAAACGATGGACTATGGTAGTGATATCATCTTTGTCAATATTGTCAATAGAAAAATACTGAACGTCAGGTTCTGGTTCAAGACAGTTACCCCTTAAAACTTTATTATTTAAGAAATGACAATAGCTATTATGATCTGACCATTTTTGTAATGGGACTTTGAAAACATCTCTTCTGACAACTATAACAAAAAGTTTTCGTACTTCGTCGTAGTGTTTTCCATGATGTGTATTTTACCTTTTTACTTGAATTATAATGTTATAGTGCCACAAAATTGAACGCATCTCCCCTGAAACCATTTACAGGAATTTCTCATAATATGTAGGATTGTCTACCAATTTGTATTTCTACCATTTTATTCTTGTATTTTATATCAACATTTTTCTGGGAGTTATTGGGCCAGGTTTTAAATAATGTAAACCCTCTCAGTCTGTTGGACAGCAACCTGCACTATTTAGTCGACTTAGATGCCATCATTGGTTTTTGAACTTTATTGTACCTCATTTTGATTTGCTATTTTAAAGGTTGTATGACTGTTTTCTTCCTTTTGTTTTACCTCAATAACAAGTCCTGATTGCTTATACTTCGGACATAATTTAACAGAAAACATTCTTTCTTTACTAAGGTTTGATTCAGTTTCCATCATATGTTGTTATCCATATTTTACCTTTATTCTTCTATTGACTTTTTTCAACAGGAGTTACGGAACTTTTGCCATTTTTTTCTATCAATGAATTATTCTGACTCTCAATGTTATACCTAACTAATATATCGACGGGGGACCAGTCGTCATGACGTATAGAAATGTTTGTTTGATATTGTACTCTTAACAAAGGTAATAATAGTTTATAAAGATAAAAAGATATGTTTAGATAGAAATGATTTACGAGGAGTTCATCAACGTAATTGTATTACAGTCGGGCTGCCATGTTTGTACAAAAATCTGAAATCACTCAACAAACATGGCGGATAAAGAATTTGAAGTTTGTACATATTTTTGGAAATAGCAGATATATTAACCAGGTACGTCTTTTACGAATGAAATTGAAGATTGTTTGTCTAGCTTGATTGTTAAAAACTGCGTAGAGGAATCAGTGAACCTGCACCAAAACTTTAGTACTTTTAATCATAAACTAGAAAATTAAAATGGGATAACATATAGTAACGCCCTCTCGTACCTGTTGACTGCTGGTATTATATACACAAAATGTCAATTGATAGAAAAACTAACAATGTAAAACGGTTTTGCGACAATTAATGTCATCAAGCTATAAATTCAAATATATTTCTTTTTGTTAAAAGCTGGTATACATTTTGGGGCCAATGTAGCGTTATCAGTATTGACTAGTTTCTCAAGGTTTTTACCAGTTTTACAGATGGAAACTGTTTCAATAATTTTTTAAACTCTTTTTCCACTGAATCCTCACGGATATATTCCGATGGACATTAGAGAAAACGAAGAATTTTCAATAGTGGCAGTACAAATTCTTCTATTTTTTTGCTGACATCATTGATATGGTTATATTTATGAATTAACTGTTTACAAACATTTGTATTCTTGAAATACAAAGGCTTCTCTACCTCATGCATATAATACCTTTATTTGGCAAAACTTTTAGGAATTGTGGTCCTCAAGGCTCTTCAACTTCGTACTTTATTTGGCTTTTTAAACCTTTTTTTAAATTTGAGCGTCACTGATGAGTCGTTTGTAGACGAAATGCACGTCTGGCGTTTATACAAAATTTAGTCCTGGTATCTATGATAAGTTAATCTTATAATAAAATCGAAATTATCCACTGAAAACCATAAAAATTACTGCTTATGTATAAAGTTTCTTTAACCACCTAATCATGTTACTGTACATTATCCAGCAGGGCACGATAAAAATTGATATTTTTTCAAACATTTCCTCAACATTATAAAACTGAAACACTTTCTTTTTGAGAGATAATGATTCAGTTTAAGGTTCAATTAAAGAATCGTAAATATTATTTTTTTCATCTGCAAATTAAACAACAAATTTTGACAAGTAAGCATCTAAATAAAGGCAACAGTAGTATATCACTGTTCAAAACTCATAAATCCATGGACAAAAACATAATCGGGTACCGAGGGAAACGCATTAAATATAAGAGGAGAATAACGACACAACACAAAAATGTAACACACACAAAAACGGACCAAGCATCAGACAAAATACCACGAGAATAACAAATATAACATCAAAACCAAATACATGAATTTGGGATAGACAAGTACCGTGACACGTCTTATCGCAATGTGAATGTAAAATATATGATATAGTAAAGACTTTTTATGTACTTGATAACAGCCACTATCATGTACAAAAAAATGTATATTTAAAGACTGGCCATTTAAATTAAATTTACGACATTTTAAGAGTTCACAAAAACGTTTGACTAAGAAGGATACATCAATAAATTAAAGAATTTAATTTTAACAGATTTACCAAATAAACGATGAACAAGAATGTTGATATCATATTTTTCAATATTATTAATTCGTTTATTTTAATAAATTTGATTCGTTTAGGGATAGTCACATGTTAAACTATATTTTGGAAGGTAAAGGTGAAACGGCTGATAGCAAAAAGCATATTGCACAGCAAAAATCATAATGCATGGTTATTTTTAGAATTTCTAAAAACCGATATATTTTGTGCCGCTATGTAGTGAATTTCAGGATATTGTTAAACCTTATTGAAACATCGATACATGTATCTGTGACCGATTATTTGTCGAAAAAAATCTTCAAATACATAAGATGTCAAATAAACAAACAAAAAATCATGAAATAACAACTAATATTTTGTTATTGTCAAGGAGAAAATATGATATCTATTATATTCATACAAAATCAAATGACGATTTGGTCACAAATATGGTCGGAAATTAATAATATAACAAATATAGCCTTTGTATGAGGTCAATACAGGATATATCGACCCAAAGAAGTATATCGACCTCGGGCTTCGTTTTCAGTCAATATACTTTTTGAAAAACCTCTACGTTAATTATATTCAAAAGTTTAAAACGCAAAATACCGCATTCTAACATTTTAAAGTGATATTAAAAATAACATCTAATCAAAGATATGTATACTCTTATATCTTGGTTTTATCTCTTCTTTTAGGTGCAATACAGCAGGAATTTCAGGTTCAGAGTTGAAGAATTATCACATACTTTTTTGTTATATTGTAATTCTTATACAGGTGAAATATTGTGCAGAAGCTAATTTGACTCCTTAGGACTTTGTAATTTAAGACATGACAATAGAATCAAATGAAATGTGAGTCAATATTAACCTTACTCTACTAACATAGTTAATGTATTCATATTTTCGACACGTATATATGGAAAAAGTTTAACATAAAATGCAATTTACTATCGCACTGGTTAATGTCGTAATTCTTCAGAGGTTAAGAAAATACAAAATGTAAACATACAACAATCATGGTCCAACTTAATACCCCTTTTTCTTAACAACTAGAAAAAAACTCAACAATTTCAAAAGAACAACTTTACGCCTTTAAGGACATACGATACAGTTTTGGTCCCGTATTTACATTTTGATAAACAATTCCATAAAGACTATTGTTTCCCTGATTAAAGCAAATATGTTCTTAAAAAAACATACCTTCATGTGCTACTTTTGAGTAAATTGAGGTCGAAATTTGCATATTTGCTCAAAATTCGGATTTGTGGCCGTAATTTTCCTTACGAAATAAAGACATATTTTTTTTAAAAGATAAACACAAATTTTTTTTTGATAGATAATTTGTACTTTCCGTATTTTATAAGTATCTTAAAAATTTATACATTTTTTATTCAAAAATAAATCATATTTATCAGATGTTCATGAATGTAAAAAAAACATAATTTTTTGCTGTATATTTATCAAATTAAAAAAAATGCGCTATTTACGTTTTCATTTAAATTGGCACATATAATCTTCTGGCGAAATCAAACCAAATGGAATTTTAAGAAAGAGGGGTCCATGAACTCGTTTTCAAGAAAGATAGGTTTGTATGATCAACATCAGTCGAAAACTGAATCTTTTCCCGATTTAACATAGTTTGACGTCGCGAAAATAACAATTTACGTTAGCAACGTCATTACCTCCCCTGTATATTTTTTAAGCAATTTTGTCTAGCAATACACTTTTGATATTATTTCAGAGTAGTATAATTGAACTGCATGTCGCTATCAGCTTCAATCTCGCAGCCTTCAAACTGTGATGAAATGTTATTTATTTTCTTTTGCAGATCTAGTGTTATAAACACAGGGGAAATGCCGTACACTATGGAACAGGAGAACTACTTCAAGCTGATCACATTAATATATTGCTTTGGGACGAATGTAAACCGTGATCTGTTGCACCGTTTTCTTCATTCAACAAACACAACGTTAGAACAATTTATAAATGATCATCAACATGAAATATACCATTTCTTCTGCGATGATAAATGCTGTCAATGTAAAACGAAATCTATATCGCCAAAGCGGAAATTTGTTAAGGTCATTAACGAAAAACAAATGTTAGCTATTTTTGAAAACTCCCACTCTGATCGACTTGACAACCATCAATATCAAAGCAAAGAAGGACTTTGCTGTTTAAAGGCAAATAAAAGTGTTGAGCTAAAAGATTTAGATTTCACCCTTATTAGATTTTTTCTTGTTCAATTTTGTTATCAAGTATTTTGGGATTGCCATTTAAAACATGACAACAAGTCTTTCTCAGCTTTCCTTGTGGAAAATGTCCACAAGGTTTATCACTTATCTGTGGATAAGATTTGTTGTTGTAAGTGTAATGCTGACCGAGATATTCCAGACAAGTGTATTCACCAAAAACAATTTGAAATAATATGTAAACAAGGGAGTTCACCGTGTCATCATCAATTTTGCTCCTGTCAGTACACTATCCAAAGTAATTTGACTCTATCCTCATTGATACAACGAGATACAGATTTGACTACAAAGTTAACAAAGCAATTTTGTTCTTCTCGAAAATATCTGGAAAATATCTATGAAAATCGAAACAAAATTGCACATCATCCAGACTGCAGCATCAACAATGATAAGTTTTGGGAAATTTGGAATAAAACACAACCCAACATTCTTGAAATAGCAAAAGCTCTAGACAAAGAAAACGAATATACAATTGATTTACAAGAACTAATAGATGGACCAACGAATAAAGTGTTGTTTGTTACCGTGGTATTGAACTTGCTTAAAACATCTGAACACGTATGTATAGTTGATCTATTATCTAAAATCTATTAAAAGTAAATCATAATTTAATATTTTAATTCAAACAACATTATGTACATACTTATATAATTTATATTAATACATTTTGCGAAAATTGTCTTTTTGTACTCATTCTTGCTTTCAATGTTTATGTTTGAGCTATTTAACAATTATTGTGTTTCAAGTCATATAATCATGAGATAAACGTTTAATTTATTTTGATATGAGCGTCACTGATGAGTCTTATGTAGACGAAACGCACGTCTGGCGTACTTGATTAAAATCCTGGTAACTATTTGATACATGAATGTTATTTAAGAATTAAAACAAATATCCTATTGAAATCTGAAATGCTAGAGACCGGCAAAGGGAGACAACCACAATTTATATTATGTTTCATAAGTCGGTATAATTGTAAGCCTAAGTTACATGCGTTAACATACGTAAGTTTCGTTTGAAACTTAAAAATCTCTTTTATCACTTTGATATTCTTAGCATCTTTTTTAGGTATCCAGTATAAAGTCGGACGATTTTCATAATTTTTTAATACGTGTATACCAAAGGATTAAGGGACGGATTTGTGATTACCTAATATCTCCAATTTTGTGAAATTAAATACGGCTATAGTGAAACGTTCGCAAAATTTTCTTTTACCTGTTTCATATCTTGATTGTTGTCGAGTTGAAATAGATTTGCAATGGTCAATGGAGGCTACTTTAGAAATTTGAATTATTTGAATTTGACAAATTACAATTCATCCACACTGTCTTGTTTACCTTTTCGCTTAAATTCCCTGATGTATGATGGATGTTAAAGAATCGTCACCAAGTCAGGAGCCTCTGGCCTTTGTTAGTCTTGTATTATTTAAATTTTAGTTTCTTGTGTACAATTTGGAAATTAGAATGGCCTTCATTATCACTGAACTAGTATATATTTGTTTAGGGGCCAGCTGTAGGATGCCACCGGGTTCGGGAATTTCTCGCTACATTGAAGACCTGTTGGTGACCTTCTGCTGTTGTTTTGTTGTCTACGGTCGGTTTTTTTGTCTCTTTGACACATTCCCCATTCCATTCTCAATTGTATACCATATAATGCCAATGTGCAACTTTTGTTTGTTTGGGTTTAGTTTTTTATCTATCAGAGATATTTTTGATCATACATTTTATAGGTTCCATTGAATCTTTTCATTAATTTCAAGTTCATTTTGAATTTGATCATATAGTACAACCTGAAATAGATATGAATAACAGATATACAATTAGTTGTAAATGAACATTTATTCAAAAGAATGTTTGAACATATGTACGACAACACAACAACATGTCAGGTTACTGAACATACCTTATGCATTCTGACAGTTATCCTTTTTAAATATTTATTGCAGGTAATATTTATACTTATATATTGCAGGTAATATTTATACTTATATATTGCAGGTAATATTTATACTTATATATTGCAGGTAATATTAATACTTATATATTGCAGGTAACCGTTAATACTTTGAAAAAGATTGAAGGTAAAGAGGATTCAATCGAGGACAAAATCGAAGCGGTTTATACACTAGTCCAAGACATTCAAATTGCAAAATGTAACAGCATGAACAACAGTGATTGTAAGCATATATAAGCAGATAAATTTGCATCATATGACCCGAGAACACATTTATTTCGTTTTACTATTTTTATACATAAAAGGCATATTAAAAACATCGCCTGTGCTCTATCCATAAAAGTTTATTTACAGAGTAGTGTATTACTAATTATAATAAAATTATCGGAAAGTTTATTGGCTCTTATGGATATTTTATGTAAAGGGGTCTGTCTTTTAGTTTGATAATTTAAGACATACTTATTTTACATATACCTTTTCAAACTTGACAATACCATTAATTCACCAAACAATTCAATATTTTACATGTAATTTCACTTTTTTACTTTTTTGGCATAAAATATCAAGAAATAAATTTAAAAGCTGCATGAAAAATATTTTGCAAGTTATTCACTATCCACACTAGGACTAGTAGACAACAAAAATAAAATTACGAAAACTGTTTCCCCGGACCTAATATATGATAAAAGAGATCCAAAAGATAACACAGAGAAATTCAAAGTAATGTCAAAAATAAACTGACAACACCACGGTTACAAAAGAAAAAGAATAACAAACACAAGACACAACTTAAAAAACTAAAGCGAACTACTCATCAATAAATTTATACATATTTTATACACACAAAATGTACACAACATGACAAGTTGGTTGAATTTACTTTCATGCAATATTTTGAACATAGAAAAAAAGATAGGCATTATGTTTTTCTTTTTTTTTATAGATTTTTTCTGTTAATGGGTCGGATGTATAAAACTCGATCTGTTAATTGGTCTGTTAAAAGAAGGACGAAAGATACCAAAGGGACAGTCAAACTCGTAAATCTAAAACAAACTGACAACGCCATGGCTAAAAATGAAAAAGACAAACAGAAAAACAATAGTACACATGACACAACATAGAAAACTAAAGAATAAACAACACGAACCCCACCAAAATCTAGGGGTGATCTCAGGTGCTCCGGAAGGGTAAGCAGATCCTGCTCCACATGCAGCACCCGTCGTGTTGCTTATGTGATTACAAATCCGGTAAATAGTCTAATTCGGTAGGTCAAATTCATGAAAGGGAAGGGGATTGTGGTTACGACGTAATGAACATATCCGATATCATTTGTGAAACGGTTATTCCATAACGGTCAAACAACTCGTTATGGCGTCCGTAAACTTTACGAAGGGATGATTTCAACTTCACCGTTTGGAACTCTTGGTTTAATAGCTTCCTTGTGAGCAGTAACCCTCTATCAAGAAAATCATGATAGGAAATGCAAGCACGGGAATATCTGTTAAGAGTTATGAATAGCCATAAAAGTATAATTTTATTGCTATGTGGGAGTGTTATAGGAACAAATGAATAGACTCAAGATGAGAGACTAAAATATACGGAAACAACAAATGAACAATTAAAAACATAAATTTAGACTGGAAATTGAAAATTGGTAAAAAATAGTTTCAAAAAGTGTATTATTAGAGTAATGTTAATTTTATCAAAAAATGGTCACATAAATCAAGGTCATACGATATAAATATAAACACGTTTGTACACTGCTAGTCGGCTAAAAAACTTACAATGATAATACATCATTACTGGAAAAAAAGATTCATATTATGCATTTTTTGTGATGACAATGATGACTAGGTAGAAAAGACAATGCATATCGGAAAACGCATGAAATTTAACTGGCTGCATTGCAACACAAGAGATAGATTCACAGATGTTGCAGACTTTGAACAGACACCAAAATTAAGACTGATTGATAACGTAAATAATAAATTCATGCATATTCCTGCAGCCAATCCATATCACTCTATATTGAAGTGACACACCCTTCAATAAAATGCAAAAATGGTCAAAATAAAAATGCTCTTACGAGAGGATACTGTTACACCGTATTGTCAGTTTTTCTACACAAGATCTTATATTTTACTTTTTCAATGGGAAATTTTAAAGGTAGCAAAACTATTGTCGTGGCTAAATTACTGACACAATTCAAATGGTCCATACCATTAACAGACTTTATTCCCGAAATATTCACTAAAGTGTGGTATTACTCAAGTTAAATTACAATTTTGAATTATTTTCTAATGTCAATGTATCTTTTAGATTGTTTGATTGTTGGTTGCTTTACGCAGCAAATTTATCTTTCAGAACCAATGTACTATTTTGTGTCCTTTATAAATTATTGACTGTCCCTTTGGCATCTTTCGTCCCTCTTTTATAAGAGGGACGAACGATACCAGTGGGACAGTCAAACTAATAAATCGAAAATAAACTGACAACGCCATTGCTAAAAATGAAAAAAGACAAACAATAGTACACATGACACAACATAGAAAACTAAAGCACAAACAACACGAACCCCAAATGATAATTAAGTAATAAAATGTTCGCCTTTTACCCAAAACAGTTCTATGCGTTTAAGCATTAATACCACATACTTCCGCGACGCCTTTTAGTTTTACTGAAAACTGTGCAAGCTATGATTTTTTTTACAGATGGAAAATGTTCTGTTATAGAATGATATCGTTATGTCAGACACTTTGATTTGGTTCTTATAATATGACAAACATCTGTATGTCTAACAGAGTTTAACATTAAATTGTACGTTTCACTCCTAACAGACGTATAACCGACCCGATTAACAGACCAACCGCCCATATAACCGCATACTCAATATAGATTAACCGACCAATCTCTCGGTTTGCCGAGTGACGGCCGTGATCTAATCGCTCTTGAGTTGATTAATTCGTAAAAGAAACATAAACAATTTTGAATTATTTTATCTCTTTATATTCAAGGGATTAATCAAAAGCATTAGCTGTTTAAAGCACGAATTTCTGTGAGACAACATAATTTGTGTCTTTGGATGACATTCGACATGTATTGAGTCTTTCTCGTCGTTTTTGATTACTGGATAAGCTGAAAAAGAAATCATATTTAGTCATTCACTTTTTAATGCAAATTACGATATTTTCCTACTTGAGATCTTGCAAACAGATGATGCCCATCAGAATTAATTTCAAATAAAGCATTTACTTCAATAAGATTTGATTATTTTATAAATTATAATTTTAGGTGCATATGTCGATTTCGGTTTTCTTATTATTATCTTGCTAATTCATGTTTCTTTCAAAATTATTTTGTTTCCATGTAATATCAAATTGAATTTTCCTGAACATAAATTTGAAAAAAGATTAAATATTTTTTCTTGATTTGCCATTGTAGGTTTCAGATAAATACTGTTATTTTGTATCCTTGTGTGTTATTATTCTGCTTACACATTCGTCTTCGTTTTTTATTTCAAGGTTCTGGTCTGAGCATTGTAAATAGTTTACGAGATATGGCGATAGGTCTTTGTGAGGAGAATTCACCAGAAAGCGATCTGGACAATTTCCGAGGTATATATTCATAAAGTTAATAATGATAATAATAATGATAATGATTATATTTCAATATTAATCATGATATAAAACAAAACTTCAATGTGCGTTCATATTTTAAAAACAAAATACCTCTCTATACCCTAACACAGAATGAACATCATGTTTCGGTACAAAATCTTTTTTTCCATAAAAGCCTCGATCTCATGCGTATTCCAGCATACCTTTCACATACTACTTCTGAGCGATTTGTGAAGTGTTGTTTGTTACATTACCGTTGAACACGAGCGTGTGGACAAGTCAAAAGGAACAACTACCAGATCTGCAAAATAATGGAGTTTCAAATAAAATAAATCTTAATGCAAGATCTCGTTTTTGTCGAGGTATATCTTAATTCGATTTAGCGTGTGACCAACGGTGACTCTGACATTGTTGAAAAAGTAAATTTGAGTATTGTAAGCTATGCCAGAAAGTTCAAATTCACAAAAGAGAAAATATAAACAAGTACAAGTAAGCATGTGTAATGATTATCACAAAAAGGCGTTATCAATGGTAACATAACTCTTTTTTGAAAATTACAAATTCGGATAAATCATCTTCGAATTATAGGTCACAACTTTAAGGATTAATAAAGTTTAGACCCAAAATTTTATGCTTTTCGCAGTTTGGTCGTTTCAATGGTTCGGTGCCATTTTGGAAGTGCAAAGTCAATTTCAATTCTTTATATACCAGTTAATAACTTTTAAAATTCCATTAGATTTGAAGTATTTAAATAGAAAGTACAGTTTAGCAGTGTACATTGAAACCTCAACAGTTAAAACTTTCCCCAAGTCAAAGTGCTGCATGAAAGGCGTGGCATGTAGCTACCCATAATACTCTTTCGTCATGGTATGTGTCTAGGAAAAAAATGACACTGATGTTTTAGTATATTCAACAAAAACCTCGCCCTTAAATAACAGAGTAACGACAGCCGTTTTCAATAAAATTCCAAATTCAAACATACCAGGTGAAAATTCCATAAAGTATCAAGCCGTAAGGTCTTACATTAAGGATTATCAGTAAGATTCAGTAATTTGTAACATATTATAATAATTGAGGAGGGGTGGTCAACACCAAATATATTCCTTCGGATAAAGCAATTCTAAGGTTCACGAACACATTATTTACGCTCACAAAAATGTTGTACAGCTAAGGCTGAATCACAAGCCATGAAAAAATGAAAAATTAGTCTGGTACCTTTGAGAACATTTTCAATTTTTTATGTAGCTTTATTTAAGCAACACTTGTTCAACGCGTTGTATTTTGACTATGGCCATATGATCAGCATTTGAAACAAAATGCAGTGCATATGTTTTTTCTGACATTCCATCTTCTAGAGACGAAATGAAGAAATAGACAAACATGTACGAAGTTGTCAAATCGTTAATATTTCAAATGTTTTCCTGTTATTTCCCGAATAACACATCGGCTTTTACAATCTAATTGTTCTTATTATTCATTTTACAGAAGTCAGTTTCGAGTTAAAAATGCAAGTTAATCCGACACCAATCCAAACATCTCAGGGTAAGGACTTCAATACAAAACGGCACTTTTTGCTTTAATGTTTTGCCTTTTGTAGTATTGATTATTTGTTTAATGCTAGCATTATCATTATATGAATTTGTGGTTGTATATTTGAACTTCAAAGCATATGATCTTATTGAATTATTCTATCATAAAAAAAATTAAAAAAATACCGAACTAATAATATTCAAAATGGAATGTTCCTAATCCAAATTTAAAACTTAAACACATCCAACTTTTAATGGAAAGCAACTGTCATACTCCTGACTCGGTACACGCATACGTAAGGACATATTAAACATTGTAATACCATTTTCAAGCAACATTATGCATTTTAATTTTCGGTTTTTTTTTTTTAACCTGCTCTATTCTTTTTACTGCACTTAAAAATAAAACAAAAGTATGATGCATCATGCTCTAGTATAGCATAGACAGCGTAATGATGAAATTGAGAATAGAAAGGATGAAGGTGTCAAAGAAACAACAACCCGACCAAAGAGCAGAAACAGCCGCAGACCACCATATGGTCTTCAACACAACGAAAAAATCCCGCATCTGGAGGCGGTCGTCAGCTGGCCCCTTAACAAATTTGAGTATTAGTTCAGTTAAAATGGACGTCATACTAAACCATAAAAACATATAAATGAACAAAAATTAAAAATCATACACGACTTACAAAGGCCAGGCTAGTAAGACATATGACAAATGTCATTATGATTATGATTTTTCCGATTTTTCATAGTCACTGAAACAAAGTCCAACAATTTAACAGAAGAAGACATGTATGAAACAATTCCAATCATACAGCTAGATTTGATCTGAAATATTTCTTCCATGTTAATAACATTTTCAGTTAAATCATATTTGTTTTTACACGACCGGATTTTTTTAGGTTTTTTTTGTCGTATATTGGTATCATGTCGTCGTCGTCGTCGGCGTCGTCGTGAACGTCGTCCAAAGACAGATGGTTTCCGGATATTAACTTTAGTATAATGAATAGGAATCAATAAAATTTTAACACAATGCGCATTACCACTAAAGGAAGCTTAGGATTGATTTTTGGGGGTTATGGTCCCAAAGGTTGGAGAACTAGGGATCCAAAGGGGTACAAAAAACGAGCATTTATCTAGTTTCAGGACAATATGTTGTGTATAAGTATTTCAATTGCTCTGCAATTTTTCCATAATGTTTAGTACCATAAGTAGAAGGTTGAACTTTGTTTTAAGGGATATGGGGCAAATAGTCTAGGAATTAAGGGCAAAAAGGGGCCAAAAACAAGCTTTTTGTAGTGTCTGGACAATAACTTTAGTGTAACTGTATATATCTCTCTGACATTGTACCACAAGGTTTCATTTAAAAAAGGAAAGGCTAGGATTGGGAAATGTAGATATAAAAAGATTAAGCAAACTCGTGCTGTTTGATTATTCTAGGTCTATTTAATTTCATATTATATATTATATATGAAAAATAAATATTAATCATCGTTTTTATCTGTCTAAGAATGATATTTTGGTGGATCTAATCAGTCAATCAGATTATTTACCTTTGTTTCACTTTCAATGTTGACATTTTTTCCTTTAAATAACTTTACACATACAATACATCTCAAGCTAAGGGGTTTAATTGAAGTTCACATAAATACGGACTCAATAAGGTTGAATTATTCACTTGCAAGTGAATAATTCAAGATCAATGTTTTGTAGCTTATTTGACAAAATTGAAACATACTGGCTGCTTTAAGCGAATACTTATTTCACTATTTGTATTTTATTAATGATTGAGCAAAAAAAATGATATATTATATTTTTTATATATCACGTAGCTAGTGTCCCTTTAATTTTGACGATTTACCTTCATAGGAGAGCAAAATTCTTGAAAATACTTGATATAGCAAACTTAATGATGGTTAAATTGGATTAACGTTTGTAGATTATCAGCTCCTTAGTATGTAAAAAATAAATATCGACATTTATTTTCTTGCAGGTAGTGGAGATGAAAACTCTGATCAAGGTAAATTCCGAAATTACTAACATAAGTTCTAAAATAGATTTGGTTGGTATAATTTTCATAAAATTTTTACCAAATATTTACTTTAAAATGTTGACAAATACTTCGAAATCTTATCAAATCAGAACCACACACTAATCATGGATAATTTCATTAGATATATAGCAGTTTGACAATGAAACAATAATGTTGGTCTCTGAGACGCTTTAAATCGAGCTCTCTTCACTAATAGTATGATAAAAAGTTTCAGTTAGTTTTTGAATAATTAAATAACCATAGATGTTCTGTACCTTTTTAAATTACAATTCAACCCAAACTAATAAATATAAAATGATCACCGACAATAAAGTTTGTTTTGTTTATTACTTATTCTTTACAAGATAAGAACGAATGACATACTATACCAATAGAGTATGTGTGTTATGCATTAGATTGAATAGAAAAAGGGAACATTTTAAATTCAATTTTATTTTGCTGGAAGATGTTTGCCTTGACAAAAATATCCATATTCCATTAAATTTAATCATGTTGTTTTGAGCAAAGCTATTAATGATATCCCGACCCTTGCAAAGTACATGATTTGGTATGGGAAATCATAAAAATAATTTTGACCAGATAAAAAAGAAATAGCACAAAGGCATCCTTTGGCATGGAATCTGAACAAATATTTCCGTACTCTTAACAATAAATAATATTTTATTGATAGTTGTATATGTAATTATTTTCAATGCCATTTTTTCCAAGTTTATAGTTGTCTTTTTGACATTGTTAAACATGTTGTATTTATAATGTGTCATATTTCAACTTTTACAGGTATTTGTTCAGTGTATGTTTACATTTTTGTTAATCTTTCTTTTTGCTCGAGTTAACATTTTCAATATATATTTTACAATGTGTCTTTCAATGTTTTAATGTGCTGCTTCTGTTTCTGATTCGGGTGAGGATTGGTGCCTGTCAAAACGTTTTAAATCGTTGCGTTTGTTTGCACATTTTCCTGTTTGACTGGGTTTGCACTAGAAATTGTAGGAGCCCCTTTGGATTGCTTTTCGGTACGAACCAAGTTACAATTCAAGGCTGTACGTTGACTTATATTGGTTTTCTTTGTACAAATTATGTTTTTGATTGAGAGTTGTCCCATCGGCACTTATACCACATCTTTTTGTATCCATCTAGAGTCCTTTAAGGTGGTAAATAACACTACAGGGAATTGCTCTGTCAAATAAGCTAAACTTTATAATCATGATTGCTAAGGAAATATTGAGCTTCTCCATGATCAAAATGAGTGGTTGCTATATATTCAACCATTTTTTCCGTGAAAATGATTGGTTCAAGTTTTTTGTAATTTTTATATTTTTTTCAAAGGCTCCAAGTACCACCTTAAGCAACTACCACTATTCTTAGCATATAAAACTAGCCAAAAAGTATAAACTCAGAACTGAATTTAAAATGCTATATGCATTAGGCTAGCAGTACAAACGCTTTAATTATTAAACAATAGTTTATAGAAACCAGTAACTGTTAAAAAATCACTCAAGTTTTCAAATGAATGTTATACTACAAGTTTAGAATTCCTTATGCATTTTCTTACAGATGAGCCAACTGATAATTTCACATGTGGGAAATGTAAAGAAAATTTCACCAATCTTAAAAAGTTTTGCAAACACAAGGACACATGTAATACGGTAAATACAACTATATCAAGTTACTAACTATAACACAAGTATCTTATTTTAAAGATCAAAACTAGCTATCCCTTGTAAAAATCGTCCTTCCCACATTCAAGACACTACAGGTATCTTCGTAAAATTGGATCCATGAACCCTCTTCCTCCAGAAACCCTCCTTGTCACTTTAGATGTCACCTCATTGTATACCAACATACCTCATGGTGACAGCATACAATCTTGTAGGGACATTTGGCGAATACTTGAGAACCACCCACTGAATGTTTACTCCAGCTGCTTACACTGGTCTTGAAATGCAACAATTTCACCTTTAATGGTGAGCATTACCTTCAAATAAACGAGACAGTGATGGGGACGATAATGGCACCATCTTACGCCAATATTTTCATGGACAAATTAGAAAAACAAATTATTTCAACATCTTTATCCAAAAACTCTGTCTTGGTTCCGTTTCATTGATGATGTTGACATGAATTCGATTGAATCCCAACAAAATCTGGATGATTACATCAGACAAGAAAAACAATGCCCATCAGCCAATTAAATTTATGTATGAAGTTTCCGACTCTGAAATATCTTTCTTTGACACAACTACATCTATTTAGGTCGGTGTCATATCAAAATCTCTACTGTAAACCTGCAGATAAACATCAGTACCTTTCTCCCTAAATTAAAGCTGTCACCCGTAATACTGTACAAAAGGTATCCCGTACAGTCAAGCTCTCAGAGTAAAGCCGATTTGCTCCTCTCAGGAGGCTGTCACAAAACGGTTACAGCACTTCGGGGTTTTTTGACCAAACGAGGTTATAAGAAATTGAACATAGATAAGAGGCTTGCGCGCTTTCAATTACAGCCGCAATGACCTGTTATAGTACAAACGGAAGAGGCGCAGAAAAATAGTTCCGTTTGTTCTAACATACAATCCCTCCTTTAAGAACCTTTCACGTTTGATCCGTGCTAATTGACAAATAATTGCCAAGCACCCTAAATTATCCAAGATCTTTCCCAATCCTCCTGTCTTAGCTTTTCGGAGACCAGCAAGTCTGAAAGACTTATTTGTAAGAGGTGACGTCTCCTGAAATAAAAGCTGTTCTACTGCAGGATGGTGCAAGTCGTGTGGGAACAAACGATTTCTGACTTGTCAACAAAAACTAAGTACTCAAACATAAACTTGCCTCCCGACTGGGTCTGTGTACACTATATTTTGCAATGTAACTTGCAAAACCCACAATGTTGTATACCGCCTTCAGTGGCGATGTTGCATGCAGTATTTTGGCGAAACATAGCAGCCATTCAACAAACGCATGAATGGTCATCGAAGTGACTACACTTACAAGCCTAATCTCAAGAGCCTGGGACGCTCACCTGTATTTACTGAAGCTTTGGAAATTTTGTAAAACATGGTTAATATAATAGTATTAGATATATAAGATATTATACTATAATGATATATTTGATAAAATAACAAAAAATGCAAAATTTCTGTAAAATTACTTACTCCGAATCCAACAAATTTCAGGACAGATAAATATAAATCTGCTGAACAAGTTTGCAACCCGTCAGATTTGCTTTAAATGCTTTAGTTTCAAAGATTTAAACCAAATCTGCATTTTACCCATATGTTCTTTTTTTAGTCATGTCGGCCATGTTGATTAAAAGGCGGGATCATTGGACAATTATTTCAACTAGATACCATATAATGATGGTTATGGCCAAGTTTGGTAATATTTCTCTCTGTCGTTTCAGAAAAGAAGATTTTTGTAAAAGATTACAAAATTTACGAAAAATTGTTAACAATTGACTATAAAAACCAATAACTCTTTAAGGATTAACTGACAATTTTTGTCATGCTGATTTATTTGTAGATCTTACTTTGCTAAACAGTATTGCAGTTAACAGTTTATCTTTATTCATAATAATATTCAAGAAAATAACCAAAAACTGCAAAATGTCCTTACACTTACTAATGCAGGGGCAGCAACTCAACAGTTGCTTGTGTGACTCGTGTGAAAACTTAGGCGCGCATAGATGTTAACCTGATGTACAGTTCAATCTCATGTCAGATTTTCTCTTAATGCTTTAGTTTCAGAGAAGTCAAGAACTGCATTTTACATGTTCTCTTTTTATGTCGGCCATGTTGGTTTGCGGGTCGGGTCATCGGACACATTTTGTTAACTAGATTCCCTAGTGATGATTTTTTAATTTGGCCCCGTAGTTTCAGAGGGGAAGATTTTTATAAAGGTAACAGACGACGACGACGGACGACGGACTCCAAGTGATGAGAAAATCTCACTTGACGTTTCAGGTCAGTTGAGCTAAAACGGATAAAACCTTTTTTGAAAGCTAAACCTCTGGCGTGTATGACAGTTGCATTGACTTCTATATATTGACAATTAGGTCTGAGCAGAACAAACATACATTATAAATAAAATGTAAAAAATGGGGTTCAACAGTTACTATTGTGTAAAATATGTTTTTGATGCCGTTTTTTACTGTCTAAAAAGTAAAATTACATAAACATCGAACTCCAATGATGGTCTAAAACGGAAATTCTATAATCAATTGGCAAAATCAAGAGCTCAAACACATCAAACGAATGGATTACAACTGTCATATTCCTGAATTGGTACAGGCATTTTCTTGTGTAGAAAATAGGGGATAAAACCTGGTTTGATAGCTGAATGGACCTCTCAACTGTATAACAAAATGATATTAGCAGTCTCTGTTATGTCGTGGTTCTCTTATATTTTATACATTTCCCCCAGTTTTGTAACCCGTATGATATGTCTGTATGTTGAATAATATTTACGAATAATGTCCTTGTACCGATGATAACATTCAGTAAATGTTTTGACTAGTTTTTGATATCGAAAACTCTGGTGTAATGATTTTTCAGTAATACATAAATTTCTCTCGCTAAAATCTAATAAGTTATTACATACACGGACGAATCGTTGAGTTGAGTTATATAGCACCATAAGATTGAGACAAGGAACATCACCATCTTAAAATGGATAATTAACAATATGATACAATAAAATCATTCATCTCTTTTATCATAAATTTTGGTATAAAGTTTCCCGTTAATTATATAGATTGAGGAAAGGGCAGTGTTAATTGATAGTATAAGCTTTTTTTTCAACAAGAATTTTTAGTATGAACACTGAAGTCGTCATTATTGAGAGTCAATATATCATCAAAATATCTAAAAGTATTGTTAAAATTATGTAGCAGATGTTATTTCGATATATGATCCTTGTTAAAGCCCGTATCTTGATCAAAATATTTTACGTTTTTGTATTGTTACTTGTATGGAGAGTTGTGTCATTGGCACTCATACCACATCTTCTTATATCTATATGTATATATATCTTTCAGATATTGGAATACGAGAATCATCGTAAAACGCATTCATTTGCATTATTCGCAATAATAAAAGCTCACAATAATTTCTGAATCAGTTTTATGAATTGAATACTCATTATGTCTATATTTCTGTTTTTTAGAAACAAGTGAAGCCAGCTCAACACTATTTAAGTAAGAAATAAACTTATAAATATTTGTTCCATTTACATACATGTAAGTGTGAATTACTAGGCAGAGTTTGTTTGTTTTAAAATACAACTTTACTTTACTGGTGATCAAAACCACGGCTCCATGTTGAAGTACCTACAATTGTTAATTTTTTATACTATGTGGCTTGGATGGAGAGTTGTCTTATTGGCACTCATTCTTATCTTCTTATTTATATGTTACACATCAAACAAGTAAACAAATTACATGTTACAGTTTATCCTTGGATATTACTATTATTATATGTGATCTTCAGTCAATTAGTTTGCTCTCTTAGTTAACAAGGAACTTTTACTTTGAAGTTATATTACATTGTTAGAAGTGTTTATCGTGGAAACGTTGATCATGATATATGCATGATTTTGTTTTTGGCATTTGACCATTTTCTCTGATATCATAAAGCCATAGGAAAGCTTACTTTTGCTAAAACAAGTTTAAATAATAATTGTATGTTAACCAATCCCCCCTTGAAATGGTGGTTCATAGATTGACAATAGAATTGGTTTGCCATCTTTGGGATCTCTTTGATTCTTGTCTTATCATATGTTTCTTTACGGGTCACTTCTTCGATCGAAGGACTGTCAGTATTCGTTGATAAATAATCCTATTAGCAGTGATTATATATTTCATGTACTATATGTAATTCTGATTCAAGTGTTTTGTTCATTTTTAGTAAATAAAATAATGTTATCTTGCTAAAACAATTATGCAGCTCTATTATACAAAATGTAACTTCTTTAATTTACTAAACGTACTTGAAATGGTATATTCTTATCTTTTAGAAATAATCGGAAAATTCATAATTTCTGAAGCAAGTGAACGATTGGAAACAAACGCAGCAAAAATGTTTCAGGATAATCCAGACCAATTTGATACTAATGAGATAGATGTACGTTATGTGGAGAGAGGCTGCTTGATAGTGTGGACCGAATCTTCTCAATATGATCTGGAAAATGAGGATAAACTGAAGGAAGACTGTATTCAATTTACCAAAAATATGTTTCAAAAATGTTCTTTGGATTCGACAGAAACGACAAATATCAAAGTGAATGTCAAATTTTCAAAAACATGTCAAGGTATATATTATATGATTTCATTTTGAAGCACTTAGTATATTTCAATAAGATTGTAACCTTATAATTCTTTCTTGTTTGTCTAATTATTGTTTTTTTTATTCAGCCTTAGTTGTTCTTGTTACCGAAGAAAATGAGTACATAGATATAACTAGCCTAACTTATTTTACTTTATTTCAGATTCATTACAAACAAAAGATGACCGATCAGACTATCTACATTGTGGAACATGTAGACAAGAATTTTCAACAATCAACACTTTCATCTCTCATAAAAAAGAATGTATCAGGAATCGAAAGATAAATAAACAAAAGCAGAAAGACATTTTGAAGGTAAATGTTATTTTATAAAAATAAGAAGATGTTATATGATGATCTAATAGACCACTGTCCAGTGATCAAAAGCTAATGAAGTTAACTAATATAGGTCATCGTACAGACTTCAGTTTATAGCACATGGTCAGCTACAAAATGCCTCGAATTTACGTGTTTATGTACAAAACAATAAACCTTTCAAACGAATAACAAGTATGATATACAGCAAAAAACGTCAACTACTGAATTACATGCCCCGGACTTGACACAGATACATTTAGAATGTGGCGGGATTTAATTAGTTTGCCGATGTCAAACCGAAGTTATTTGTGTTGCAGTATATGTTCAATTTAAGAACTTACAATAAAAAACAGTTTAAAAGGGCAAGACTCTTCAAATCAGACAAAATATCTAACAAAAACACAGATCGGACAAGGATGGCTAATTATGCATCTCCTCGAAACCAAGTAGACACTAGTATTAAGTACTGATCTGTGAGTACGCAAAACCCTACTGTAAGGTTGTTCAAAGCTTATAAGAACTAACAAAAAATATCATCAGAACACATCCAATTTATTAATTGTATAAAGACCTCATTAACAATCAGAGAAAAACTTGATCTTGCACAGGCCTAGATATCCACAGATCGTAGAGCCATGCATTTGCAAATGTATATTACAATTATAATTAGAATGATTTTAATTTACAGATAGCAAAATCAATATTTATACCAATAAATACAATATTCAAAGATCTGATCTAAGTGTTGAGTTGGGAACCTTTTACAACACGTTTATTAAAAGAATCAATAAGTGTACCCTGATCGTATCTTAATTGCCGGGATTGGTAAACAATATCTATACTATTAAACGAGAAGACCTAAATTTGGGTGTCGCTTCTCTTCTTTCCACAATAAATTAATCATCATGCCACTGTGTCCTATGGGTACAATGCATAATCGCATTTGTCATCCATTTATATGATTATTCAGATTGAGTTATTTGGTTAAAAAACGAGAAAAAAGACGTCCGGATATGTTTCCGTCATTGGTCATTGTATACTTTGAACATACATTATTACTACGAATACAGTGTATTTTCTGTCTTATATCCGTCATTGGACGAAATTTAAGTCAGATTAGACCTCCGATTTGCGTATTTCTTTTTACTTTGAAACAAATACATATACTACGAATAAAGTGTATTTTCTGTCTGATATCATTTTCAAGTTTACAATCCACGGCAGTCACAGGGTTTATTTAATAGAGTGGGTCTGAATAATATATCAATGACCTCTATGGATCAATAATAAAACTGCGAATTGACTGTAAAAAGAAAATACACTTTCAGGACGTCTGGAACGGGTGTTTTTAATATCGAAATTTCAGGATTGACCATTTCGGGATCCGGGATTTCTTTTTTTCGAATTTCGGGATGTCGAGATATTTTAATTTGTATAATAAATTCAGAACCTCGGGATTTCATGTTTTTAAGCCTGGGAGATTGGGATCAGGGCCCCTCCACAGTGCTGGATACAGAAGGGGCCCGTTGACTGCCTAAGAGGGGCCCGCTCCGGTCATGCTTCAGTGATTCCCTATATAAGCAACCAATTATTTTCCAGAAAAGGGGGGGGGGCGGTACCCCTAAATCCGCCTCTGCCCGACCCCCCCTTTAAAGAATGTTCATAATATACAGATAAGCGCTAAGATTATTCATGTGTCATTAAAATTAATAGATAACATACAAAAAAAAAGGATTTTTTTGTGGAAAAAGGAGGAGCCGGGCTAGAAAAACATTTATCCTGTCCCAAATTACCTATGACTTTTGGGGTATATATTTCCCAATTGATACGATACTCCCGTGCTTGCATTTCCTATCATGATTTTCTTGATAGAGGGTTACTGCTCACAAGGAAGCTATTAAACCAAGAGTTCCAAATGGTGAAGTTGAAATCATCCCTTCGTACATTTTACGGACGCTATCACGAGTTGGTTGACCGTTATGGAATAACCGTTTCACAAATGATATCGGATATGTTCCTTACGTCGTAACTACAATCCCCTTCCCTTTCATGAATGTGACCTACCGAATTAGACTATTTACCGGATTTGTAATCACATAAGCAACACGACGGGTGCCACATGTTGAGCAGGATCTGCTTACCCTTCCGGAGCACCTGAGATCACCCCTAGTTTTTGATGGGGTTCGTGTTGTTTATTCTTTAGTTTTTTATGTTGTGTCGTGTGTACTATTATTTTTCTGTTTTTCTTTTTTCATTTTTAGCCTTGGCGTTGTCAGTTTGTTTTAGATTTATGAGTTTGACTGTCCCTTTGGTATCTTTCGTCCCTCTTTTGATACCTTTTCTAAAAATCTCAAGTCGCTAAATGTTTTACAAAAAAAAGAAGATGTGGTATGAATGCCAATGGGACAGGTCTCCTCAAGAGACCAAAATGACACCAAAATTAACATTAAAAGGTCACCTTACGGCCTTCAACAATAAGCAAAAGCCGATACTGCATAGTCTGATATAAAAGGCCCCGAAATGACAATGTAAAACAATGCAAATGAGAAAACTAACAGCTTTATTTATGTACAAAAATGAACGAAAAACAAATATCACTGAACCACTGAATTACAGGCTCCTGACTGGAATGTTCATAATACATGTACACTAAATGTATGTTCATAATGAAATTAACAGAAAACAAAAAATGGGAATTTTGGAAATAAAGGAGGAGGGTTAAAAAAAAACATTTTCCTGTCCCCAAGTACCTATGACTTTTGATACTTTTCCTGAAATTCTCAAGTCATTAAATCTTTTACAAAATTCTTCCTACAACACTTTACATCCTTTCAAATACGCTCTGAATGCCCGCAATTTCGCTAGTGTGTTCCAGTATCTGTGAAAAGTACGGCGTGCTAGCTAGTTTGAACTATTCAGTTACAAACAAAAATGAATATTTTTCGTCGCATTTTTCTCTGGAACTACAATACAAGGATTTCTGAAATTTGGTTTCAGGGTTTATCGAAGTCAGCTATACCGTGTGATGCGTTTTCAGATTGATCACTCGTAACTTCCTGTTTACCGAACACTTGTATGATTTTACACATGATAGCCAAGTTAAAAATTTTCGTCATATTTTTCTCAGGAACTACAATACAAGGATTTCTGAAATTTGGTTTCAGGATTTATATAAGTCAGCTATACCGTGTGATGCGTTTTCAGATTCATCACTCGACAACTTCCTGTTTACCGAACACTTGCATATTTTTACACTATTAATATTATCCACTTGCAGCGGGGGTATCATCAGTGAGCAGTAGCTCGCAGTTTCACTTGTTCTGTCAATTTACCGAAACGAAATTTGACTTATTTCTTATAATAGAAATCATGCTAGCACATATCATGATGATTGCATAGTTTATGTTATATGATATCACATTTTATTTTTACAATACTATACAAAGATGAATGTAGTATTTAGATAATATTAAAACATTGTTTTTGTTAACCAAAATAGTGTAACAATTATTTCTGTGTTTAGATCATATCTTGTATTTTTATAATAATTTGGTTTTTGCCCTTGATTTATTTTAGTGACGTTTTAGTATTTCCTGGAAGTGAAATTAAGATAAAAGAAAACAAGCCTGAGTCTTAGCTCTTAGAAATGTTATTAACTAAACTTCATATATTTTTGTAGACTGACATCTCAAAAAAGACTGAAGATGTCGCCTTGAAAACCTCTGGACCTATAGCTGAAAGTAAATGAATGATTGTTAACCATTTTCATGTTTTGTTTCTTTTTCCATTACTTACTTAAAATTTTGTATGTTTGTATTAAATATAGAGTTTTTCGGAACAAAATACATACATATAAGTATTGATATCTAGATAGTAAAGTTGTTTTTCTTTTTGAAAATATTTTCATATAATTATGTTTAAATATATAAATGTCTATCAATTTTCTCGTCAAACTATGAACATATCACTAAACTATATGAGATAATACTTTGTAGATGAAAATATTCCGAGTGAGATCAGGTTAATGTCTGATAAAACATCCGTTCCACTGTACCTCAAATTACTGGAGTCTGGCTGTGAGAAGAAAAGAGACATTCGTTTAGTCGTTGTCGGAATGAAAGGATCAGGGAAAACTTCATTTATTAAGAGATTATTAAACGAAGATTGTACACATGTAAGCAGAACAAATGGCATTGAAGTTCACAGAATAAGATATAACGCAAACTCTGATGATGACGTTTGGAAAAGATTAGATGGTAGGATACTTAACACAGTTATTTCTCGAATCTCTCGACCAGACAAGTTTTGAATGCATATATGGTAAAAAAAAAAATCTTTGTGTTTAACGGTAGGGTTAGTCTCGTTCTGGTGACAAGTTTCCTGAACCAACACATGTAAGTTGTAAACTTGAAATAACATGACCTAGTCATAAGTAAAAAAAATATATTTATATTTCACATACATACCTTCGTTATAAAAAGAGTAACACTGAAAAATAAAGTCTAACTCAGGATTTGCTATAGGAAAGGATTAAATATTTGTATTATGTTTGATTATGAGAGGTTATTAAATGCATCTGACAAAATATATTAAGAAATTAAAAACCAATTGTTCAGAGAACAATTGAAGGTCTTTCCATCAAAACAATGTATTTTGATATGAAAAGTTGTGAAACTAAGTTTAAAATGTCATTTCAATCGTCAAATGATAGCTCCTAGTAAGCTGATTCCAAAAATATATTGTTTCCATACATTTTTTTTAAATAAGGGAGATAATTTGTTACTTCCGGTTTGAAAAATGTTACTTCCGATTATATTTGAATATTTACTTGACACTGATTCCAAAAATATCTGGTTCTATATACTTTTATATTAATAAAGTACAAAAAAATAGCTATTTCCGGTTTACAAAAGGTCACTTCCGGTTGTTTTTTACAAGGTTAAATGGTTTGATACCTTTTTCTAAAAGTTGTATATCTTTATCATGTATACATATAGAATAAAAGCAAAGGTCAAAATCTAGAACGTCAAATTAAGCTATGACCTTGAGATCAATTTCAAGGTCATAAACCAAGGACCTCAAATCAAAAGACCATAGGTCTTTATTATATTTAGTTAATGAGTTATATCACCAAACGCGTATTTTTAAATACAAGAGGGGAGAAAACTCCCTTTTACATTCAACGTACGCTTGCAATCAAAATTTACATCTTACGACATGTCGCAACTAACAATTTAGTAAAAATAATTTGTTGATATCTTATACAGTCTTTGGATATAAGTGAAAATAAGCCAAATTCAAATATTAGAATATGACCTTGACCTTTGACCTTGACCTAATTTTCATTTTTTGGGACCAAGGACCTCAAATCAAAAGATCCTAGGTCTCTATCACTTATGATTTATAAGATAGAAATTCATATCACTTATATCAGATGCATAAGGGGAAATAACTCTCATATGGAGCGGTCATATCGCTTCGGTCAAAATAGGACAAATCATGCGAAGGATATAACGAGCAATTTTGTAAAATAAATTTGTCATAATCTTTTACGGTTGCGAAGGAGATGCGCTAACAAGGAAAACAGTGTTTGGGGAGATAACTCCTACAAAGAAAAGTATTCGTTTACGCAGGGTAAATTTCAAAAGCGCATAAACTGTTCGATATCATATACCAAATATCTAAGCGACATATTGCGAAACAAATGTTTATCGCAAGAACAAAATTAGGCGGAAGAAAAAAAAAAAAAATTAAAAACCAATTGTTCAGAGAACAATTGAAGGTCTTTCCATCAAAACAATGTATTTTGATATGAAAAATTGTGAAACTAAGTTTTAAATGTCATTTCAATCGTCAAATGATAGCTCCTAGTAAACTGATTCCAAAAATATATTGTTTCCATACATTTTTTTTTAAATAAAGGAGATAATTTGTTACTTCCGGTTTGAAAAATGTTACTTCCGATTATATTTGAATATTTACTTGACACTGATTCCAAAAATATCTGGTTCTATATACTTTTATATTAATAAAGTACAAAAAAATAGCTACTTCCGGTTTACAAAAGGTCACTTCCGGTTGTTTTTTTTAAGGTTAAATGGTTTGATACCTTTTTCTAAAAGTTGTATATCTTTATCATGTATACATATAGAATAAAAGCAAAGGTCAAAATCTAGAACGTCAAATTAAGCTATGACCTTGAGATCAATTTCAAGGTCATAAACCAAGGACCTCAAATCAAAAGACCATAGGTCTTAATTATATTTTGTTAATGAGTTATATCACCAAACGCGTATTTTTACATACAAGAGGGGAGAAAACTCCCTTTTACATTCAACGTACGCTTGCAATCAAAATTTACATCTTACGACATGTCGCAACTAACAATTTAGTAAAAATAATTTGTTGATATCTTATACAGTCTTTGGATATAAGTGAAAATAAGCCAAATTCAAATATCAGAATATGACCTTGACCTTTGACCTTGACCTAATTTTCATTTTTTGGGACCAAGGACCTCAAATCAAAAGATCCTAGGTCTCTATCACTTATGATTTATAAGATAGAAATTCATATCACTTATATCAGATGCATAAGGGGAAATAACTCTCATATGGAGCGGTCATATGGCTTCGGTCAAAATAGGACAAATCATGCGAAGGATATAACGAGCAATTTTGTAAAATAAATTTGTCATAATCTTTAACGGTTGCGAAGGAGATGCGCTAACAAGGAAAACAGTGTTTGGGGAGATAACTCCTAAAAAGAAAAGTATTCGTTTACGCAGGGTAAATTTCAAAAGCGCTTAAACTGTTCGATATCACATACAAAATATCTAAGCGACATATTGCGAAACAAATGTTTATCGCAAGAACAAAATTAGGCGGAAGAAAAAAAAAAAAAAAAAAAAAAATAATCAGAAGAAAAACAATAGGTCTTTCCACAGAAAAGTGGAAAGACCTAATAATCAGAAGAAAAACAATAGGTCTTTCCACAGAAAAGTGGAAAGACCTAATAAGGCTTAAGCTTATCATATACACAAGTTTATTGGCCTATAGGTTTTATTCCTGGAACAAGTAATGCCACAAATAACATCAATAAATGGCACCATTTGGACCCTCGAAAGAACATTTTAAATAGAAATAACGCTCTTTCATTGATGTTTCAGAATAATTCAAGATGTGTTAAATTTGGTTAGAAATATTGACAATAACATCATAGCGACTGGCAATTGAAATTTAGGTTTCCAGACAAAATCTTTATAACATGAACAAATCGAGGGGGTAATCCTCTTGATTTTTATGGTCACTAGGTTGACTGCAATTTATAGTAATATGTCTCATTGTCTGTCAGGCAGGGTTGGCCTGATCTTGACTTCATTTCATGGATCAGTGATTAAGGTTACTTCAGTTACATTTAATGTGTCAAGTTTGTTTCTCACACATGTCAAATACTACAAGCAGTAGGAATAGTAGGTCAACTATATTTGGTGTATGAAATGAGTGTAAGGTGAATATGTCTAATTGCAAGACTTACATCGGACTTTGACCTCAATGAAAATGTCATGGTTCATTGAACAATGCTTAGTTTTTGTGGTTTGATCTATTTCCAAATGTTTCTCAGATACTATAAACTACATGTACATGCATGACATGTATAGGATCACTATTTTTGCACACTTAGGTGTTGACATGAATATCAATTATATGGTCATTTTTATGAATTTTCTGTTTACAAAACTTTGAATTTTTCGAAAAACTAAGGATTTTCTTACCCCAGGAGTAGATTACCTTAGCCGTATTTGGCACAACTTTTTGGAATTTTGGGTCCTCAATGCTCTTCAACTTTGTATTTGTTTGGCTTATTAACTATTTTGATCTGAGCGTCACTGATGAGTCTTATGTAGACGAAACGCGCGTCTGGCGTATAAAATTATAATCCTGGTACTTTTGATAACTATTTGGCATATTATTGGATATTCATAAGTTGTACAAGTTTGATTGGCAGGCTTTAGATCTGACCATGACCTCATTTCATGTTTCATTGGGCAATGTTTAGTTTTCATGGTTTGAATGTTAAGAATGTTAAGTCTATTTCAGACGCTATAAATCACTAAATTTGGGGTATGGAATATCAGTTTGTAGGGTGTACATCATCTGTCTGGCATGGTTAATTTGGCTATGACTTCATTTTCAAAGGTAATCGATAATGGAAAGTTTGTGTGATACTTGTACATGTAGTAAAACTTTCATACATGTAGGCAAAGCAGACATGACATTCCAGCATGTGCACAGTCACTCTTGTTTACATCTGACACCATTGATCATGTCTACAATGTTGATTATACAAATGTAGCTGTTTTTTGATAACACAAGTCTGACAACTATTAACAATTGTTATAATTCATTTGATAATACTAAGTATTGTAGTATTGTATAACATGTATAATGTACGATAACCAGAATAAGGAGATGTGGTATGAGTTTCAATAAGACGAACATCAACCGTAGACCAAGTGATGTAATTGTAAGAAACTGCACATCCTTCAACAATGAGCAAATTCAGTACCGTATAAGTGTGATAATGAAAAAACCTATAACAGGCCTAGCCATATTTGTTGGTGTACATGGTGTAACACAATGTAAACAAGTTTAGATGAGACACCCAAGTTTGATTTTTATACAAAAGCAACATTGATACATCAGTGATGACAAAAATATATTGTGGTTAACCAAAGACTTGTACTATAATAGGTGATCCTCTGCCCTAATTCATGTTTTTTTCTACAAATCCATTCTATCTGCTTTTGAATAAACACCCCATAAGTCCGACACCCAAATAGTCCGACACGAAGTAATTGAACAATATTATAAATAAATAGTCTGTATTTCAAGAGGTTAATCAACTTATTTTGAATTGATCTTCATGAGAGTCTCAAAATAACATATTCATTAATTACTTACAATATTATAATTTTGCTTATTGTCCAGTAGCAAATATTACATGCATGTTCAGGACAAGAACAATTTAACAATAAATACACTTGGTAGGTTCTTTAATAGTTGCCATCCGGGATGAAAAGAGTCACTGAATCTTTGACTGAGACTGAACAATGAAAGTAACTACTATATTGAATACGGTCAGAATTTTGTCATTCAGCAGGCTCAGACAAGAGGCTACCGACGGCCCCTCAAAGAGTTGTTTCAATGGTTCTTAACCTGCAGAGAAGCAGGATATAATGTCACCACTCTGATATTTGTTAAAAATTATACATCCCGCACAACCAAACGTACGTCCAACTTTGACAATGGTTTACTGGCAGTCGAAAGAAAACCAAAATGACCACATTTCTATTCCCACTTGCATTTTATATTAAAATCCAAAACTAACTGCACCTTGTCCATCAAATGACTAAAGAACAGGTAATTCAATCGATCAAGGTTGATTTCAGTCCCTCCTTCTTTTAAAGTGAGTCCAACAATTTTTTTATGACTTTTTTTTCTTTTTCTAAGGTGTATATATTCAGAATAATGGACCCATTTGCCTAATTTATAAATGTGACCATTTTAAAATTTCCATTACTGTACTGTCATAGATATAGGAAGAAGCGGTGTTTGTGCCTATGAGACAACTCTTCATTCAAATAAAAATTGATAAAAGTAAACCATTATAGGTCAATGTACGGCCTTCAACACGGAGCCTCGGCTCACACAGAACAAAAAACTACAAAGGGACCCAAAATATTGTCTGTACATCTAGTAAAATTGTTCGTTTTCTTTACTGATTGAATAATATATCACTATTGGACAAGCATTTATATGATTAAATGATTTGAATTTGAAAAATTGACATGGGAAAAATATTTTGGATAAACGTTAGTACGACATATGATCAACTGAAACCACATAAGTGAATCCGATGTCAGTCTATAGAATTTAATAAGACCGGAGTCTAAAGAATAAAACAAGTTCTAAACCGTGATGTGGATAAATAAAAGAAGATTTGATTTCCCTGTCTGAAACAATGCGAGTTTTCTTGTTTTGAACATTTGAACTTTCACTGGCCTAGTTATTTTGCCGGGTATTGTACAGTACGTCCATCTACTAGTATCTATAAATACTTTTTTTTACAAAATATGTATGGTAAATTGGTTGCGAAAAATCCGGTGGAAATATGAATTTTTCTCGCGAGTGATAATATTTTTTACCTCAATCATGAATGCTGAAGTGCTATTAACATGTATCTTGGGTATCAATTACATTTGAACTTCAAATAGACCATTCGCTTCAATATACAGTAAAAAGTCGAGTTAATATTGAACTATTCAAAAATAAAATATGGTAATATAAAATAAATCAAATTAAGATAGATTTAAGATTTGTTTTTCCATAGCTGCAAAAAATGTGTTAAATGTTCATCATAGCTTTGATTTTTTTTTATAGAAATCAAAATGGTTAACATGGTTAATACGGCAATATTTATAATTTTACAAGAAAAAAACTGTAGCCCCAAATAAAAGCTCAGAATAAGTGTGTGAAATAAGCCCTCAAGAAAATATTAAGCAGTTTGATATGGAGATAAGTTTGACAAGTGTGTGTATTAGTTCCCCGTTAGGTTTAGAGTAAATCATGTATATTGACCGTTAATATGAAGTAATGTGATTCGTAAAACTACTGGTATTGAAAACAACCTTGTATGCATGAATGATTTCACAATTAACTAATTTAAAAAGAAAATAATTAAATATGTTATTCAGATAATATTGAAAAATTGTCAACTGTTAATAACAGTTATAAAGATACATTTGGTTACAAATATATTAGGTAACGTTTTTCGATTTTTCTGTTAGTAGTTATCTATTATCTAGTAAAATTGCAGGTATTTAGTGCTAGTTCCGATTTTATTTGTTGGAAGAGATTATAGACGAGGGAGTGTCCAAAAAATATATAAATTCAGCACATTCACTAAATAACCGAGGAATACAAAAATGTGTTCAGCGGCAAATATTTCAAAATCCTATCTAAAATTAATGTATTAAATGGGAGTGATAGTTGTTTCTCTTTGTCACAACCTTATATTTCACACGGTAAAATTGTTTTACAAATAATTTAACCGTCAGACATTTTGTATCCGTGACTTTAAAGTGTACATGAAGATCAATGTTTGGAAATTGCTACGCTTATAAATTAGCTATGACTATACAATGGTTGTAGCTATCATGATTTAACTGTTACAACCTTTTCTGCGTTCAAACAGTTTAATTATGACTGTTTCAACGTTTTCCGTGTTGGGTTGGGACAGTTATTAAATAACTGTTACAACTTTCAAATGGTTGCATCAGTTTTATTACGACTGCGACAACCGTTTAGGCGTTTAATCAGTTTATTTATGACTGTTGCAAGGTTTTTCGAGTTGGGACAGTTGTAAATCAACTGTTACAACTTTGAAATAGTTGGGACAGTTGTAAATCAACTGTTACAACTTTGAAATAGTTGTAACAGTCCTCTAATGACCGTGACAGTTATTTCTTGCGTTGTTGCAGTCGATTTATGTTATAGACAAACACTTTTAAAGTTGGGACAGTTACAAAATAACTGCAGCAGTGAAATTTAACAACTGTTACAACTTTAACAAACATTATCACTCTTAGAACGACTGTTACTGGTATGAACAGTTGTTTTTTTCGTCCAGTAGTGAATGTTTTTGACAACATTTTTTGTTTCCAGGTGACATATACTTGTATTGCACAAAACCTTTCAACACTGTGTTGAAAATGCTCCTTTTTAAGAAATAGTTTATGGATATTTGGGTCAGATATTCATTGTAAAAGGTAATTGTGCCATCAATGATATACAATATGAGGAAATTACCTGTTTAAATTTTGTTTTAGTTCAGCTATATATCGGAACTTTGGTTGATAGACAACTACATGTGTATTCAATCCCAGTATCTATGATGTGTTTATTTTCGATTTGAAACTATCAAAAATATTAAAGGAAGTTTTTTAACATCTGTTTACAGCCAAGAAAATCAAGAAAACTTAAATTATGTTGTAGACTTGCGCTCGTTATCAATTTTACTTCACGCAATCCACAAATATAAGTGCATCAAAATGAATCACCAAAATCCCTCATTTCATACTGGCTGGTTGTATTTTTAATCATTTGACAATAACAACATCTCTCATTCTAAATACTATAAAAGAAAAAATATACATCTATGAATTTATTTTTATTTTTAATGATAGACAACAAAGAAACATCTGAGCTTCATGCAAGACTGTTAAAACCATATCAGGAAACACTAATCAGCCAAAATAAAGGAATCAATAAACCATCAGAAGAATCGTCAGCCCACAAATCCATTATTAAAAGTTTAAAAAGAAATGAATCAAAGCAATCCGAAGCAGACTCTTTGGCTGTGGTCACTGAATCTCAAGTTGAAACTCCCGTAACTAAAGAACACCAAGTTACATTTTCTGTTGCCACAACATCTCATGACCAGACTAAAATTCTTCAATTAGAACAAGCATCCAGAGAAATTGAAACTATGCTAAAATCTGAAGTTGATCTTGATGACAAAGAGGAATATGCCACGCTATTATTATGGGACTTTGCGGGAGATGAAGAATACTATCACACACATCAAACCTTTTTGTCTCCAGATGCAATTTATCTTGTTTTTACAAAACTGAACAATGTTGACGACAAAGAGGCACTAGGTAATGTTGAATTATATTTATTGTGTGCAAAGAGTCGATAAACATCTATATGAACAAGATGAAACAGTGCTTATCAATTTTCACCATGTTCACCTTTAAAACAGATCTTCTGTTACATTGGAATCAATTAATAAAATGTTTTAAACTAATTTCAATTTTCACATCTAAGGAAATACATGCTATATGTAATGTTTCCACTGAGAGAAATTTAATCAATATGCAGCTGCTTTTGAAAAATTGTCATATATGTAAATGAATTACATAATGTGTAAATCAGTTTGTTCTCTTTGACGGAACCAGTTATACAGCGTCATTTGTAAGGACAAATACGTTATTAAATACTGAGAACAGTGTGCAGATCTAAAATATATTTTAGCTCATTATCCTTTACGATTTCGATGTAAGTACCAAGAAAATTGTCAATACCTTTTGCAAGATTACTTTATAAAAATAATACTTATACAGTCCTTGGATGGTGTAAACTTCCCAATAACACCATACACCATTACACCATACACCATACCCCATTGCACCATACACCTTGTACCATTACACCATACACGTAACACCTTTGCACCATACACCTTACACTTTACACCATACACCATTCCCCATTCTATCTACATGATCCGAAATTACCCATAATGCAATTAAATTTTAAATATTAAGATTTTTATTATGTTTATGCTTACAATCCAAAAAAATGAAATAAAAAAAAACTTCGTTTGCAACCAATGAAGGATCGTACACTATCATTCACACCATTCCCAATCGCACGTTACACAATCACACCATTCCTCATACACCGTTACACCATTCCCCGAAAACCATACACCATAGCACCATTACACCATACACGTTGTTTTGGGAAGTTTACACCATCCAAGGGCTGTAAAGACATGTTGTGAGTTTCTGTTCAAAATTATTTTTTAGATTTGGAAGGGGTTGAATTTAATAAAAAAAATATATAATATATTAACTTTAATTTGTGTTCATTGTTACCAAAACCAGGCCATACAAATTGTTTATATAATTTGTTTGCATGTGTTACTAATAATACTTTCAAACGTCTTCATTGTAACCTTGACTATTAAAGGACATTAATCAAATAAGTTTTTTGCCACAAGAAAAAAACAAAAAACTATTAATTTTCCTATCACTTAATTAAACGCTTCATTTTAAGTCTTTGTACCATGACTTTTTCTTTGTAGATTTATTTCGATTATGGATGGACTCAATACATTGTTACAGTACAATGAACGAGAAGACAAATGCATATAAGGACAATACGAGAATACAAGAGGATCTTGATCCACCAGTGTTTATTGTTGGTACTTGGAAAGATGCTGTGACATCAGAGACAGAAGAGGTAAATTGGTTATAAACACGTATTCATTAAGATGATCGCATTTTTATTTTGATTTTTCTTCTGTAATTCTAGTGGACTTTAAACTGTATTGAAATTACTTGCCTATTACAATATCAAATTAATCAAGTCACATCAAATTAAAAGATTTTTTTAAAAATGCTTACAAGTTAAGTAGTTTGAATACTTTAACACGTCTACAAAAAATTTCAAAATTTCAAACAATATGTTTATCAGTACATGTATATCTACTTTTAATAATTGTTTTTATTTTTGTGAGCATTTGACAGTTTACGTCAAGATTTCGTTTTTGAATATTTGAAATCATTTTATTATTTTAGATTAACGATGCATGTCGAGCAAACCTTCTTAAATATACTGAACATATGTCAGAAGATGTTTTTGGACACATAAGGGGTGAAGTTTTTATTTCGAATACAGAAGATGGCAACAGTGTATTTCAGCAAATACGGCAAAACATTTTACAGTTAGCCAGACAAATGAAATCATGGAATAAAGAGTATCCGTTAAAATTTATTCAGCTCGAAAAACTTCTTCAAGAGAAGAAAAAAAGGTTACCAATTATTACCTTTCAGGAATTGCAGCACATCTCTACTGAAACCACACAGCCTTTGACACAGGAGGAACTAATTCTGTATTTAAAATCTCATCACGAAATCAGAGCTTTGGTTTTTTTTGAAGATCTGCCAGATTATATTATTTTAGATACACAATGGCTGGCTGATGCCTTCAAATGTATCGTTACTGCGAAGAAATTTCTAGCTATTAGCATCAAGAATCATAAATATGTGGAGAAATTATATAATGAAGGAAAATTGCATTATGCAATTTTAGAGGATATATTCAAAAGAGAAAAAGACATTTTGTACATACACAAGGAACATATCCTGAATGTAATGGAAAAATTTGATATAATAATACCAATAAATTCAGTGGCGAATGCTGCTTCAGACACATCTTGCTATTATGTCCCTTGTATGGTTAAAGCCGAACCTGGGTGTGACATATACCAAATGTTTAATGTGACAAAAGATAACTGTCAAAAGTCCTCTTGGTTATGTTTTAAGTTTAAATTTCTGCCTCCACATCTAATGAATCATGTGATTGCTTCACTGTGTAGGAAGTATGAATTTGCAGAAGTGGATGTTCAAGAGGAACGAAAAAAAAACTCCAAACGGGTAATTTCTCTTTTCAGAGGGACCGCTGTCTTTGAACTAAAGAAAACATCAAAATTAACAAAATTGCTTATAACGACATGTCCAAATCTTATTCTGGTACAAGTTTTAGAATTTGGGAAAAGTGCTTTTTTAGAAAGGGGTGTGTACAAAGATATTGCTGACTTTGTTGCAAATGAAATAAACAAGATTATCAGCATACGATTCAAGATGACAAATGTGAAATTTGAGAAAAAATGGGAATGTGGTCTGACAAAACCTGAATCTGTTATTGGATCAAATGATTTTAGTACACAGGAGATTATACATTATTGTGAGACGTGTTGTACCACCCACAAATTCAGAGATGAATGGTCAGATCTTCAAAGTCAAGCACTATGTGTAAGTAAATCATTGAAAACTAGGAAAAAATCAAAATATTATATTCTGGTTAAATAGTCATTCAATGATATACATAAATGTTGATATTGATAAGATGGCATGTAATCATGGTTATTGCATCTGCTTTTAAATTCTTAGTTCTAAGTGATGCATGGATATTCATGTCTATGCATTCATAACAGGAGACGCTAACTATGTCAATGTATTGAGTCGTACTCTGTTTAGTATGTGACACATGTGTGATTTCCTCATTTTTTATTTGCTATCTTTAGTTGTTTTAATCTAAATATTCAATTATTTGATTTAAAAATCGGCTATTTTGAAAGGCGGCGTATGAAGGATATAAAAATATCAAATTCCCAATTAACTTTTTCAATTTTGACAATTCAATTCTACTTTGATAATTTGCATCCATGTCTCCTCCTTCTTTTAACATGTAATAACTGTGTTTGAATACTAAACTTCCATTTAAAATTATTAGAGAGGTCAAAATTTCAAGATTTTAAAATAAAAAATTTCACTGTCAAAATTTGAAATTAAAAGTCTAAATTTCAAGATTAGTCGAAATTTTGTCTTATACAAAATTTCGATTTTTTAAATGAATGAATTTTCGAATGAGAATTTCCCAATGAGTTTTTACATTTATCAACAATCAGACCAGTTATCTTTGTTCTATCTTGTGTTTTAATAACAGACGATATGTCATTACAACTTCGGATATTTTGTACAACTGTTTAGAATCTTTCTGTAATCACTTGTTATTTTACAATCAAGGGTGTTCTATTATACGACATTTTGTAAAAGCAGACGGATCTGATTTTGTGAAAGCAGAGGGTGTATGACATTTTGTAAAAGCAGAGCGGGTCTCACATTTTATAAAAGCAGAGAAAATCTGATATTTTGTTAATTCAGAGGGAGTCTAATATTTTGTTAAGTCAGAGAAGTTCTAAGATTTTATCAAATCTGAGGACGTATTATATTTTGTGAAATCAGAGGAGACCTGATATTTTGTGAAATTTGAAAAGGCCTAAAATTTTGTGAAATCAGAGGCGGTCTAATACTTTGTGAAATCAGAGGAGGTCTGATATTTTGTGAAATCAGAGGAGGTCTAACATAATGTGAAATCAAAGGAGGTCTGAAGTTATATGAAATCAGAAGATATCTTACATTTCGTGAAATCAGAGGAGGTTTTTTTTTTAATCAGATGCGGTCTAATACTTTGTGACATCAGAGGTAGTCTGATATTTTGTAAATCCAGAGGAGGTCTGATATTTTGTAAAATTAGAGAAGGACTGATATTTTGTAAAATCAGAGGAGATCTGAAATTTTGTAAAATCAGAGAAGATATAATATTTTTTAAATCAGAGGAGGTTTTAATATTTTGTTAGATCAGTGAAGGTTAGTTATTATGTGAAATCTCAAAGGGTTAATATTCTATGAAATAAGTGGCAGTATATAATTTGTAAAATCAGTGAGATTTAATATTCTGTGCAACCAGAGAAAGTCTAATATTTTGTGAATCGCTTGATCTGTCCATACATATTGTAATGTATTGTCATCAATATCTGCAGATTTTCAACGAGGTACGTTCCTTGCAGACAGGGTGGTCATTGACTTCCTGTTCTTGGTTACTTTTTTTGTATATCATTTCAGAGGCTGCAAGGATTTGGAGGAAGTTCAGAAACAAACTCTAAAACAGAAACCACCAGTAAAAACCTAAACGTTTCTACAAAAGTAAGACACTATATCATTACAAATTGTTGATTGCATGCATAAATAAAGGTATTAAACAGTAGTATACATGACTGATTTATTAAATATTTTCAAAACTACCAAGTAATTATAATCAATTTCTGACAATTATAAAACAATCGTTTAGAAACAATGCTCTTGAATGTAATTATTATCACCAGCTGTATTAAAGTTGTTTGGGCACGACAATATTTATGAATTACCTTCATTGGGAATACCTCAGACACAAACATTACAGGATATTTGAGATCTAGCATACTACCATAAATTAAATCAAAACACCAAACCGACATAATTCTAACCTCAGTTTTAGTCATTGAATATAACCTTATTGGATAGTAACAGTAATATTAATCTTATCAAAGCAAAATAAACTCAATTTAATCCAAATGTTAATCTACACAGATGTGTGTTGTTTTACCCAAGCTTATATATCAGCCGGCCTCCTTATAACTTAGTTATAGTTTACAACTACTCGGATGCTCAAATATCTGGGGGTCGTGTATCATAACTAACTTGGACGTTGTTAGTCCATAACCTCAGTAAATATATCGGACATCTACATGGTGCGTTAAACCTTTGTTTTCAATTTTGAATATGTTTCATAGATTTTTATTCAGAACTTAAAATGCTTGAATATAACTTAAGAGTAGCTTGTTTGCATTTAATAAATGCGCGTATTTTGTTCATTTTCAGGAATATGTCAACAAATAAGATTGTCTAAATTATAGTTATTAATATAAATACAAATTTTCATTTACACATATTTTTGTAGGTGCGCGTCAATATCAAATGTGAAATGGGAGAATTTTTAAATGTATCTGAAGCGCCAACTAGATATGGCTATTTGACAGGGGTATGTAATGCTAAAATTTATTCAGAAATTTATGTTATTACGAATTGTCAATACATGTCAGTTTATTGTAAGTTGTTTATATGATATTATGCACCTTATTTATAAAGAAACAGCAACTAATCAGTTAAAGCAGTTATGTGTCCGGTCATGATTTTCTGATAGAGGGTATTTACTGAATAGACCTGATTTCATTTAAATTTACACCTGGAACAATGATATTGTACCGTTTAATATGATCAAAAGGAAGTTAATGACTTACAGTTTTTAAGAATGAAGTCTAAAAGACTCATCATAGGTGTCAGGGTTTAAATTGTGTACTTCGGAATCACTTTTCCTCTACAAAAGAACGCTGATATAATTGCCAACTGTTTGAGTGTCTGAAGACCATGGTTATGTTAATTGGTAGTCGACAAAATAAGATTGTTTTAACTGTATTTATTACTACAATAATGTGACATTTTACTCATCATAAGCTACAATACATCTGAAATAGTAGAAAGAAAAACACACTATATGCATTTCATGCATGACTTGGGTTGCACGAGATGTTTGTGAGGGATCGATTTGCTCATTATTTGTTGTTAGTGTTATGTGTTCTGTGGTTCGTTTTTGTCACTTTATTTAATTTTCTTCCTAAAGGTGATACTGAACGCACCATGACATTTTTTATTCTATTCAGCACCATTGATGACACTTTGTACACTCCAATTTTGAGGCACTCGTTATGGTAATGTGACTGTGTGGCGATTCATTCTTTGACACTTTCAATCTTTCAATATTGCAAGGACAACTCTGCTTTAAATTTTTTTTGTAATGAGACCAGATTTAAGTTTTTTCTGTTTTTTTTTCTTTTAATCAGAAAACGTTACTTCGTTTTTATATTAACTTTTGACTTATTTTCAGTTCAATAATGAGAGGATCAACTTTGCAAAAATGGGGATTATTGTGCTGAATAATCTTACTGATGTTTTATATGATTTATTGAAACAAGATAAACCAAATATTCGTCCTAGGAAAGATTGTGATGTAACATATTTGTACAGGGAGCACAGAATATATAATATGCATATTCCAAGTAATGGATGGGGAGGCACATGGCAAAGAATTATGTCTACAGACATAGCTGTTGGAGATGATATTGAGCGCATACGACTGACAAGAAATGAACTACAACACTCCAGGATATTTATGCTCAATGATACACGCTTTGCCGAATTATGTAACATAATAAATGATTTACTAGAACGATTTGATCATCATAACAAACCTACCAGGCTGTATACAGATCAACTTAACCAAATTCTTGCCAAAACTATTTCCCTAGAGGAGGTGAAAGCTGTTGAAGATGAATTGATAGGTAAATTTGCTTTGATTGGTCAGATTTCTGTGATACTGACATTTGTATATAAATGTAGTTAGTAAGATCGTCTTAGAAGTATTTAAAGCAGAGTAGACGGGTTTTTTTTGTTCCTTGTCTGATTATGTCATGAACTCTAGACGTTTTAAAAAATGACATTTCATACACAGATCTAAATTCCCAAAGATAATCATGCAAAATGACAAAATTAATTTAAGAATGTTGAAATCATATATTAGGCATTTCATAAACTTTTGCTAAAAATTGCCGCGTTTATACCACATAACGTCTATTTCACTTTATGTTAAAAAGTTTTCTCACGAATTGGAGATGTATAACTTTATTGTATAAATTCGACATGTAGATAAAGATCAGGATGTAAAGGAGAGAAAATTCAATTTGATATCAAATTTCATGAAATATTATTCGACTGCTTTCTATTTCAGATTGATTTATAGGTGAAAATGGAATATTATTAAATAAAGGTCTTTATAAAACACAAGTAAATAACATTTTGGGAATACCCTTGTTCGATTCATTTTGATATTTTTGAATTTGATATCAGTTCTTGGTTTTCTTATTTAAGAAAAGTAACTGTCAACATTTATTGTTTGTATTTTTTTATGAACAAATCGTTCTTAATGTAACTTAGTTCAATACAATCAAATTGCACTTCAAATATTCTATTTTCTTTCATTTTGAATTTGAATTTGAATTTAAAACTAAATTTATATTTAGATATAAGTTCAAGGTGAAATCCAACTACTATTTAATCAGAACAAAAGTCCGAGAAACGTGAAACAAAATTTAAACGATGGACAAATATTAAATTTCATTCGCCAAATTTTTTAGCCAATCATGATTTCTAATCGCCACAATTATATTTTTTTCGTTACATGCGAAATGAACCTCGAGCGGAAGCTCTGTAATAGATGAACAAAAGGAGACACAAATTTACACCAATGTGACAGCAATCCCACTACCAAGTTAACAAAAAGACATATAGAGGGCTCATTCGTCTATATCAATAGCATAAAGCGTAGTACACTCGTTTCAAGTATGGTAAAGTCATTAAACTTTTAGGTGAAAAAGAAAAGGTCGTAAGCACTGCTGTCTTTCTATATAATCATAATAAACGAATCTATGAAACGATTTTAAGCAATCTCTAATCAATCAATCAGGCGTTCCCTGAAAATGGGAAAGAATAAACGATATGTAACAAATTAAATGTCACTGCTGTTAACTATAAACATAAACTTTTTCTGTACAACTTACACAATGCTTTTCTAGTTCAAATATAGAAGTATCCTCAAATGTCTGCACATAATACCCTTCTTCATTAGATGACGTTAAACCACACTAATATATTTATATTCTGCCAGAAAGAAAGATATACCATAACACACTTATTTAGAAGTTGTCATGTGGTCTCTTGTCTCGGACATATATCAAATAATTGACGTTTTGAAATGGCCAATACTAAAGTACAATGATTAAAATATTTTTTTCATTTGGAACAAAATATTAAATTGAAATTCTTGGAAATTAAGATTATATTGGTTATAGAATATAATTATGTTTAGGTTATATTTGAATAAACTTAACTTTCAGTGCAGTGATAATTTACATAAAAAAGGAAATGTGGTATGATTTTCCAAAGTAACAACTATCTAACAAAATTCAAATGAAGTAAATGAAGACATTATCGGCAACCGTACGGCCTTCATCGATAAGAAATACAGATACCGTATGGTGGGCTATAAAAGGCCGCGACATGTAAAATATGAAATAATTCAATTGAAAAAAATAACATTAATATTATTTACTTCATTTTCAGGTATGTCTTTGAAGTAGAAATTGAAAAGTTATGGAATCTCTCATCACAATAGAGAAAAAAATCTGCCTGAAATGGTATAAGATTGACAGTTTTTAGAATTTAAACATAACTTCGGCAGACGACAAACCTTAATTCTTTAGATTACCATGCATGTTCATGTATACAGATAATATGTCATCTTGCTGCAATATCACATTAAGACATCCCTGATATCTGTCTATTATTGGAGTTTCATTGAGCATGGTCAAGTTTTAAAAATAGAAGGAATGGAAATTGAATAGTGATCTAAAAATTAAAATAGTTGACCAATATGTTTATACATTAAATCATAGTTGAACTAACATTGAAAAGCGAAATGTGGCAGTCAAGTGATGCATTTAATAAAATGAGTGTAAATGATCGGCATAATAGGACAAAATCGTTAATGAATTTAATATTTAATTACATACGCCTCATGATGTACACGGGTACTTCAGGGTGTTAAAATATCCATATCTACGGAGATGAACGTAGATAACTTATATTAGTAGGGCTGTGTATATTATTAGGGTTGTGGAAAACCGATATAAGGCTATGTGTAACCTAAGTAAGGCTATGTATAATATTAGTGAGGCTACTAGTGTGTATAATATTGAGCTGTGTATAATCTCCGTAGGGCTATGTATTATCCTAATAGGTCTATGTATAACATAAGTAGGACTATGTATAACATTAGTACCTTAGAAAGGCAATGTATAAAACAATTACGGTACCAATTTTCTGCACGCATGTCGACAATAATTGGGTATTCAGTGATGTTCGAGTTCAAAATATTTGAAAATCAAAAGCATATCTAAAAGAATGAAGAGCTATAAATCAGATAGGTACAAAAAGTATAGCAAAAGCAGTCAAGGAATCGAAGATTTGCATGAGGAAGATATGTTCCTTAATTTAAGATATTTTTTAAATTTTGTAACACCAAGTTAAACATGTTAAATAACCAAAAATCCGTATTTTTCTGCCTGTACCGAAGTATTTCCTAAGAAGAAATATGTTTAATTTTAGGAGGGCTTTGTATAACCTTAGTAGGACTATGTATAGCCTTATTACCTTAGTTCGGTTATCTATAATCTTAGTAGCTTAGTAGGGATATGTATTACATTTGTACCTTAGAAGGACTATGCATTACCTCAATTGGCTATGTAAAATCTAAGCTGCTCCATCAGACCCAGGCAACCGACGGCCTTCAACAATGACAAAAACCAATGCCATAAAGTAAGTAACATAACAAATAGGAGTATAATTTGACAAAGACTTACTCAATTTGGTAGTTAACATAAATTTAAACTTCATTGTCAAACATATATGTTGATTAGTTAATCGTGTTAGCGTATGTTACACAAGACTACTAGTATGCATGTATTTAGTTTTTTATAACTTCCGGTACAACATCTTATTACACCTACATGTACCCAGCCAATGTTCTCCTGTGATGTCACCAAATTCAGTTTTGTAAGCGTTCCGAAACCTGTCAAAATTTACTCTTCCGTCAAACCGTTTTTGAATGACCTACAACAGATGGACAATTTGAGTAAGACTTATACAATTAGCTACATAACACAACAGCATTTTTAAAAATAATTATTTTACTTGAGCTACTGAAAGAACCTTTTTTTTATAATACGGAGTTTCTTTTATGTCGGGTGAAAAAGACCATTAGTTCGTTCCATTACATTGTATTTATTAACACGAATCCTAGAACAAAATATTTGTTACTGAAAAAAGTAAAATCACAAAAATACTGAACTCAGAGGAAAATCAATTTGGAAAGTCCATAATCACATGGCAAAATCCAAAAACAAAACGCATCAAAAACGAATGGACAAGAACTGTCATATTCCTGACTTGGTACAGGCATTTTCAAATGTAGAAATGGATATTCTAGATTCTGCAAAATCTGTTACAGGCAATAGTCGTATTGAATTGATTTTGGAGGTTCAAAGTTATTTCTTTATCAACAAGTTTTCAAAAATATCAAAGTCATGGTAAAATTGCAAATACATTTGAAAACAAATAACGATTGCAAGTAGCTTGTGGAAATATTTGACCATTTGATATGTTTGCAAGAATTCAAGTGGACTGATCAGGCCTCCGAACATCTATCTTGATGTCAAAATTTTGAAATTAGTATTATAACATTCATCTTATTAAATACACCAAGGGAAGCATGAATAATCTATGATTACATTCCATGTGTAGTAGAAGATTAATGTTCACAAATTTCCTAAATAATACTTGTTTATTACGGAAGTGAACAGCGAAACGAATCTCTTTCATCTACTCAAGGTTAAAAGGATTATTACGCTGCTTGAAATACAGTTGATATTGCTGCTATACCTATATTGTGGAGGAACATTTCTTTGGTGCTTCTCACGGATACAATTTATAGGACATAGTCTTTAAACCCCTACTTCCGCTAATGTCCAATATGGCGGACATAGAAATATCAATTTATTATTTTGATATATTTTTAAAAACGTAAAAAAATATTTTTTGTGCTGGTCATTAAACTTTTGGCTTTAAGTTATCCTCAAAATAACTTATTTTCTATTATTTTTAAATGTTTTAATACACAGTTAACACTTCCGTTTATAAAACAAAACTCTATATTCTCGATGTAGAGTTTTATATGGATTGGGTTAAACAAAATAAAGTAACTAAAGTTCTAAAACATTGTTAAAATTACTACTTATTGGCCACAAATACATGTTTACTAACAATCACTACAACAATCACACAAAGCAGTGCACGGGAGACCCGATTTTTCACATTAACAACATGAAAAAAACGCGGCATTCTTTCTTAGACCCATAATGTACAAGCTCCTCACAAGATGATGAGTTCTCAGAGAAAGTTTTTAAATGGGTTCCCATGGATCATCTTTGTCCTATCCATTAGCACCTAGACTGGGTAGCATGAGAACAAATTCCAAACTCATCCCCCTAAACACACGCCTTAGTATATTTTACACGTCGCATCACAAACGAGATGATTTCAGCTTCCCTTTAAGAACTTTCCATTTTTATGTAGCAACGTTCCAGCAGCGCCTGCATACAGAGTATATATCTCCCAATTGATACTATTTTCCCGCGCTAGGATTGTCTATAATGATTTCCTACATCTTAACTCCAATCCCATTCCTTTCTCGCGAATGTGACCTACCGAAATAATATGAGCAACACAACGGATTCCACATGTGGAGCAGGATCTGTTTTTGGTGGCGTTCTTGTTGTCTTAAGTTTTCTATGGTGTTTCTTGTGAACTATATTTGTTTGTCTGTTTGTTTGTTTTTCATTTTTAGCCATGGCGTTGTCAGTTTATTTTCGATTAATGAGTTTTACTGTTCCTCTGGTATCTTTAGTCTCTCTTTTACATGTAGACTAGACCAAGTTCAGGGAATACCCGTTTTTCCCTCCCAAACACAAGCCATAGTTCGTCTACCCCTCTGTCACTGAATAGCGAAACAGTAATGACAGCATCATCATGATCGACTGTTCGAATCATGACTTGTTTAAGTCCGTGTTTCACTGCAGCAGACACGTGCACCATGATTATAGTGTCAGCTTCTTAATGTGAACATGGTATTAAACTTGAAACATCATCATGTGGTGGATAAGATAGAACATCCTAGGTATTTGTTGCTACAAATACCATACGCATCTTAGACTGTACCACTCTTGTTACAGTTTCTAGGTGTTTCTTGAGGTAAGGACATAATACTTAATCATCATACTCGTAAGGAAACTCCCTGAAATTGTAACAACAGTGTATGTATTCTCGGATGCGTACATAGACAATAATTTGAATGCTGCTACATGAAGCAAGAGCTACGAGAAAGGGAACCCACAGACGAGTACATGTTCAAAACAAATTCCTCAAAAGTGGCAAAGTTTTCTGAGAAATGACAATAAGAAAGAACTTTTTAGTATTCATTCACAGTAGCTTGCTCAATAAAATTTTGAGGAAAAGGTAGTTGTAGCAGCAAAAATTCAGGATGTTCTGTGTTATTCACCCCATGATGAGGTTTTAAGTTAAGCACCATGTTCACATGAAGAGGCTGACACTAGAAAATATGATGCATGTGTCTGATGCAAATGAGTCATGATTTGAACAGACGATACTGATGTTGCTGTCATTGCTGTTTCGCTATTCCGTGACATAGGGGCAGATGACGTTTGGCTTGTGTTTAGGTGTGAGAAAAGCTTTAGATATATATGTATGCATAACCTTTCAAATGCACTAGGCATTGAGCGATTACACGCTTGCTGGAAAAGGAAAAAAAAAGACTGCGTTGGTGACATGGATGGCGTTTGAAGATGTGATTTTAGAATTTAGAATGATGATTTATCAGCCAACATCACCAGATATGGATTTGATAATGTAATTGTTAGAACAATAAATGGTTTTACTGTAAGATCGAACAAACTTAGGGACGACATCAAAAGATCGATGTAGGATAAAAAATACTTAAACCAAATAGTTTGGGGGTGTGGCGGTTAAAATTGCTGCAAGTTTTGTATATCCAAAATCGGTTTTACATATATCCCTATTGGTCAATCAATTTTTGCCAAATAAAGTTAAGAGTGGGACTTGGGGGGGGGGGGAGTAACGAAGCAAGAAAACATCTGTATTTGGAAGAGGAAAGTCTCATTGAGGCTAATCCCACGACTCGGTCTAGTCTCTTCCAGCGTGTTAAACGTGGAATATACCATGGCGGATGTGAATGAGTAACAAGCTTAAAATTGATTCCTTTGCTAACTATTCCAGACGCTAATGAATGTCGAAGGGACAAATATGATCCATGGGAACCCTTTTGGACATCCCTTTGTGAGGCCTCTTCATCCTGTCAGGAGCTTGTACATAATGGATGTAAGAAAGGATGCCACGTACTTTGTAAATGTGGAAAATCGGGTCTCCCATGCACTGTATTATGTGCTTGTGGTGGTGATTGTGAATAAACATGTATGCGTAGCCATAACATAGTCATACTAAAGATATTTTAGTACTTTAGTGACCATATTTTGTTTAATCAATCTATCCAAAACTCTGCATCGAGGATATAGATTGAGGACTCATCTCTGAAATTTACGCCATATCGTTTCTTTTAAACGGAAGTGTTTACTTTGTATTAAAACATTTTATTTAAGATAGTGAATAAGTAGTTTGAAGATAACTTCAAGCCAAAAGTTTAGTTAACATACTATATAATAAAATATCATTTGTATAGATCACTGAAAGGGGAAGTGGTTAAGAACACAGTATTATTTTTTATAGGGGGTTCACTCTATACACGCAAATTTTTATTGTCTTCACTTCAAGGTAAATCGAGCAAATTTCAGCAAATTTCGATGTTTTACAGGCTTTCACTTTTAGCTAGGGCTCACTAGGGTCTTATATCTGATCTTATTGCTGTGTCCACAATTGGTATTCTACGTATTTCACCCGTATCGGTGTGGATAATTCCATGTTTACATCACATGACATTTCCTCGGGAATTACTTCTATTGAGACCGTACGAATGGATGCTAATTTGGATTGATGCACATGTATTGTGAAATACATTGTTCTCTGTGTATACATTTTTGATGAATTGATGATCACGTTTTTTACAACATAGTTAGATGTCAGGTTTGTACACATTTATAGTCTCTACACTAGTCTATATATTTAAAACTGAAGCCAGTGAACTGGTGCAGGGATAGTACATGTGGCATGATGTGCTGAATCCCATCACATTTAAGGGACATTTCAACCAACAAAAAAAAATTGAATATTTTCTCACCTGCCATATTTATTTTTATTTCATCTAATGTCATTCATGGCCCTGGTATCATCCCGAGACTTCCATATCCGTGCCAAAATCGGCCTTGAGGCTTTAGCTGAGGACCGATATGGGTCGAGAGATGATACAAGGGCCAGGGCCAATATGGAAAAGACATGTTATAATCTACATGTATTTATCACATATTTAAGTTTTGCAGGAAAGGAAAAAAAGTTCAATTATAACATTTTATTAACCAACTTACTACAATATATATAGAAATGCCCATGCTAAAGGAAAGTTTCGACATCTGGTCATTATCAACGGAGAAATTGCTACAGCCAGTCATTACGAAATATCAGTCATGCATTACAAAATCACACATGTGCATTACGAAATCACAGTCATGTACATGTACATTGTATTATGAACAGATGAAACGGAACATCGATTAAATCAAAATGTCGTTTATTTCTTTAAATAAGTGTGACATTTTTTAATTTTTTTTTAAACTTACATTGTAATATCATTAAAACAAGTTTAAATGATGTTCATTGTTTTGTAACGACTTGAAACAGAAATTTTTCACAGCCTTTTTCGAGTACGACTTTCGATTATTATCACTGTTTCATTTCCGTAGTTCAATCCTCAGAATGCAGACTTCAAGAATTGTTAAACTGTCTGATTTATTCTTCCCAGCTACTTTATATTTGCTAGATGAAATGAATTTTAATGGCATAAAATTAAGTACTTGGATGAGAAATCAGAAATTACATCTGACAGTCACAATGTTGACAAAAATTGAATTCGCAAAGAAAAGTTGACGTTCAGCTATGAAATTCCCTTCTTCACGGTAAGTTTCTTACTCTTTGTTTAATCGAAGAATTAAAACCAATTAATAAAAATGTTATGAAACGGTCTTTTTCTGTATTGGTCCTGTTGTAGTTTGTGGATAGCTGTATAATTTTGGATCCGAGACTCAAAGACTGTTCTTGAATGAAGTTGCCTTAGTTGGTTAATAAAAGTATCAAAACATGTATATGGACTTTTTCATATTGGCCCTGTAATATGCCCTTGATATTAATAATGGCCTCGGACAGTTGTATTGGCCCTCGGCGTTGCCTCAGGGCTATTACAACCATCCTTGGCCATTATTAATACCTCGGGCATGTTAAAGGGCCAATACATTAATACTATATTAATGAAACAAAACAGGTAAATCTTCAATAAAAATCACAAAAGTTTTATCACATTTTCAAATTCAGTTTTAATCATTTGCTCCATAGAAATTTGTTGTCACATTTCCATTTATTTAAGAATATGGCAATACACAAACGTGATCACTTTGGAATATTGCAATACACAAACGTGATAACTTTGGAATATTGCAATACACAAACGTGATAACTTTGGAATATTGCAATACACAAACGTGATAACTTTGGAATATTGCAATACACCAACATGATAACTTTGGAATATTGCAATACACAAACGTGATAACTTTGGAATATTGCAATACACAAACGTGATAACTTTGGAATATTGCAATACACATACGTGATAACTTTGGAATAATGCAATACACAAACGTGATAACTTTGGAATATTGCAATACACAAACGTGATAACTTTGGAATATTGCAATACACAAACGTGATAACTTTGGAATATTGCAATACACAAACGTGATAACTTTGGAATATTGCAATACACAAACGTGATAACTTTGGAATATTGCAATACACAAACAGATCGAGATTTTTGCATCGTCATTGTAGTTAAGGATGCAATGATGTCACCTCATTTGGAGGGCACAATATCGATATACTCTTTATTGCCCCAGGCAATTCAAAACCTAAGGTATTGATAACAAACATGTGATAATTCTTTTTATTTCATCTTGTGTCATTCATACCAACTCACTGACAAAATCAGCGTCAAAATGCGGAAATCGTTAAGTCACTGTGAAAACTGTCCAGTTATGAGAATTTAAAGGTTGGCAGGAAGGTGAAACTTGCATAAATGAAGAGATTAATGAAAAATGAACAGATTGATGCCCGATATATTTAATTCCAAGGCCGTCAGTTGGCACCAGAAGCGACTAAAATTGAAAGAAAAAAATTGTTTTAATCTTGTCACCAAAAAAATAGGCTTTTTTTCGCCGAAGGATAAAAAAAAAGTTTGCGTAGAAAAGAAACCCATAGCCCCCCCCCCAAATCAAATGGTTGCTGCCTAAGTCTAAATAAGTCATTGTGTGAGAGGGGGGGGGTCGGAGAGGTCTTGATCCCGAAAACCCCGGCTTAAAAACATGAAATTCTGAGGTCTCAAAAAAAATATCAAATCCTGACATTCTGAACTTAAAAACACCTAATCCGACGACCCGAAAAAGATCCTGCCCACTCTCATTTATTTATAAAGTCTAAAAAGATGACTCAACTTCAAAATTTCCCTCTAATTTTTCCTATATTTTTTGAAACACTCATACTAATTTATAGAGCATTTGCTTCCCTTGAACTCTATATTTGTCCCCTTCCCCATCATTCCCCTCTTTATTTGTTTAAAAGTCTTACACTTTAATAGATTTACAGTAAGAGCTGTTTTGTGATATTTACATGTTAAATTAATTAACACAAACTATAATTTTAATATTGAACACATTTAACCATTCAGTTTCCATGTATTTGTGTCTTACATGAAGAAGGTTTTAGGTCATGTTTCCTAAACATCTTATTGCTATTTGTCTGCCATGACTGGACATCACCAAGGTTCCTGCAAAATTTTGACACAATACATAATAACTGATGCCACAATGGAAACAGGGGCCAGCTGAAGGACGCCTCTGGGTGCGGGAATTTCTCGCTACATTGAAGACCTGTTGGTGACCTTCTGCTGTTGTTTTTTATATGGTCGGGTTGTTGTCTCTTTGACACATTCCCCATTTCCATTCTCAATTTTAAGATTGTCATAGGAAGATCCGGTGGGAAAAATTTGGTTGATTATATAGGGAATCACTGAAGTGTAACTGGACCCCCAACCCACCCACCCCTTTTTATTTGCCACTGATTGTTGTATAACATCAATAGTTGAAGTGGGACGTACAGATTACCATTTTAGAAAACTGTGTTTTAATGCTAGTCAACTAGAGGGATATTTGATTTTCATTGCTTGTAGATATGAAATCTTATTTTATCATGAATCAGATTTAAATTTGATAATGACTTGAGGAATGAAGATGTAGTTATGAGTCTAACGACCCAATGTCAGTTTAAGTATATTAAAATACAAAATGTATATAATTATGTGTACATATATCACTGATTCAGTGCATGTGGCAATGGTAAATAAACAGTGGCAATGCAAGTCTTAGATAACATTAATATAATAAAATACGATAAAAAAAATCATGTCTTTTTCTGGACTTCTGATCCTACCATGTAGTATGGCACGTTATTGAGATATGGTTTTGGTGGATGGATTGTCATGAAGGACCTGTAGTACAAAGTATATCACTGGATTTAGCTCTTTGTCAAAGTGTATTTTTAAAGTACTTTGCTTTGAGCTCAGTTCATTGTTATGCAATTCATTCTTTGTGAAATAAAGATTTGACAGACAACTCTCATGCTCAAGGATTTGTCAAAGTAGTATCACCTGTATGTACAATGTAAGTAATAGGGAGGTACATATTAAAGCATTCTATTTCGATTTGAACCAAGCAATATATTTCCATTGACCAAATTTAAAGAAAAAAATTACACGACAATGCTACTCCCGCTACTGGAAATATGATGCTACGTTGTTTTGATACACCTGTTGCATACTGATGACTCCGTCCTGAGTGTAAATGGTCCTTTAATCATGTTGTAACAAACAAAAAATACCAGATGCACCGCAGGGCAAAGCTCTATATGACCGCAGAGTTTGAACCCTGAACAGTTGGGGCAAGTTTGGACACAACATTCAATCTTGAATTTGGATTGTGATTAAATAGTTGACACAACATATAGGTTTACTGACACATAATGAATGTGGTGTTAGAACTTAAACTTAAAAACTTAAAAAACTTACTTCAAAGGGCAAAACCTCCTTAACGTGTCAATTGAACATTTTTGTTATGTTGATTTATTAGTAGATCTTACTTTGCTGAACATTATTGCTGCTTACAGTTTATCTCTATCTATAATAGTATTCAAGGAAATAACCGAAAACGTCAAAATTTCTTTAAAAATTACAAATAAGGGGCAGCAACCCAATGACCAGTTGTCCAGTTCATTTAAATGCTTTGGGCTTGAGAATTATTAGCCAAAATCTACATTATTTCTATTTTTAGCCATGGCGGCCTTCTTGGTTAGATGGCTGGGTCACCGCACACGTTTTAAAACTAAATACCCTAATAAAGATTGTGACTTAGTTTTGTGAAACTTTGCCCGATGGTTTCAGAGGAGAAGCTTTTTGTAAAGATTACAAAAATTTACGACAAAAATTGGTAAAAAATGACTATAAAGGGCAATATCTTCTTCAAGGATCAACTGACCATTTTGGTCATGTTGACATATTTGTCGGTCTTACTTTGCTGAAAATTATTGCTGTTTACAGTTTATCACTACCTATAATAATATTCAATATAATAACCAAACACGGCAAACAAATTACCAATTCAGGGGCAGTAACCCAACAACCAGTTGTCCCACCCACAAGAACTGGACTTGATAAACAATTTTACCTCAGTCAGAGTTGTTCTAAATGCTCTGGATTCAGAGTTAAAAGCCAAAATCTACATTCCCCCCATGTTCTATGTTTAGCCATGGCAACCATCTTGGTTGGTTGACTGGCTCACCGCACACATGTTTTGAACTAGATACCCAAATGATGATTGTGGCCAAGTTTGGTTAAATTTGGCCCAACAGTTTCAGAGGAGAAGATTTTTGTAAAAGTTAACGACTGACAACGCTGGTGTTATATAGCCATTCTTCCCCCATGCCAGTTTTCCCCTGGGGGAATGACTGACATGAGCCAATGTTTCCCCTGAGGAAATTTTGGATCATTGTCATTCTTCCCCCGTGGTATAAATTTTACTATATGTATATGCAAGTCTGGAAAGTAAACCGAACTGTGTTAAAAATAGACTTATTCATATGCAAATTATGATTTGTTGTAGTTTTCATTAAAACAAGTGTGTTTACACATTTATCAGTCTGTCTACATGTGTATCAGTCTGTCTATAGGTCAACTTGTCTGTCTTTCTGTTCACTAGTCTTTCCATGTGTCCCCTAGTCTTTAAACATTATTAATTATTAATTGTCTATAGATATTAGAAGATGTAGTATGAGTACCAATGAGACAACTCTCCATCCAAGTATCAATTTATAAAAGTTAAAACCATTATAGTTCAAGGTAAGGCCTGTAACATGGAGCCTTAGCTCACACCGACAGCAAAGTATAAAGGGCCCCAAAAATTACTATTTTTGTTAGTCAATGATACCAAGGGTTCACACAGGAAAATTACCACATCAGCATGTGCTTCACGTGTATAATATAACAGGTATATATCTATAAATACATATCAAATGTATAATAACCTTTTGTAATATTAAACTAATAGAAAACAGTTACTTTTTTTATTAATTCTAGCTGACTTCTCCAATATTATATCACAAGGCAGAAAATAAAGCTTCTCGGGCTACTAAAGGGGGAATTGGCCTGGTCCTGGTCCCCCCATGCGCTGAGGGGAAAAAGTGGGATCATGTCAATTTTCCAGGGGATTAAAAACGCTCACTTGGTCAGGTGGGCTAAAATCTAGATATTAAATAAATAACTCCTAATGCTCAGATTGGTTGTCATCGTGCAACACAGTCAATAACACCACATAGGATAAACATAGAACTCCTTTTGTCATAAGACACTGTCAAATATCCAAACATGCTATCCACACTCATCTGTGTCCACATTTGTTACCGGAACAAAAAACACTTTTTTACATTTTGAATATTAAAATTAAATTTTGATATTTCTATTTCCGCCATATTGGATATAACCGGAAGAAAGGGTTATAACGACATATGTCCTATATATTGTATCCATGAGAAGCATCAAAGAAAAGTTCCTGCACAATATACTGATAGTTGCAATACGTTAAAACACATTTCAACTACCCTCCATACAAAATATTCTTGTTAAAGTAAAATGTCCGCCATTTTGGATTTACCCGGAAGTAGGATTTTTAAAAGTCATATAATATATAAGATATATCCAAAAGCTGCACATAACAAAGGTTTGTGTCGAATATAATGATAGAAGAATGAATATAACACATTTTTACATATTAGCCTTCGATATTGGACTGATTTCAGTATAATGTCCGCCATATTGATTTTCCCCGGAAGTGGTGCATTTTTTCAAATGCCTCCCTATCTGAAATCAAAAAGTAATACTAGATGAAGCTTTGTGCCAAGTTTCATGCTTGTAGCAGAATGTGCAAATTTTTCACGAAGCCGCCGTACTAAATCTGTCACGACATACTCACGATTGTGATCTGACTAGACAAAATCGGACGAGTTTTCCTGAAAGTATGACTCTGTTACGAACGTTCATTACAGCTTTCAGGCGATAATAGGACTTAAACGAGTCATGATTCGAACAGTCGATAATGATGATGCTGTCATTACTGTTTCGCTATTCAGTGACATAGGGGTAGACGAACTATGGCTGGTGTTTGGGAGGGCAAAAAGCATTATGTAAATATCTATCCATGACCTTTCAAATGCGCTAGGCAATGAGTGATCACACACTTCCTTTGATCCATGCCATTAAGACCGGTTGTACTACGGTTCTCTGTTTGTTTGCAAATGAAAAAGACTGCGTGGGACTCATTGATGGCATTTGAAGATATGACTTTATCATTAAGAATGATGATTGATCAGCCTACACCACCGTGGTTTTACTTTAAGACCACACAAACTTATCAGATAGGGTTAATGAAGCAAAACAATAACTATTTGCGCAAAAGGGAAGGTTAATTGAGGGTATTCCTTGAACTTGGTCTAGTCTACATGTAAAAGAGAGACTAAAGATACCAGAGGAACAGTAAAACTCATTAATCGAAAATAAACTGACAACGCCATGGCTAAAAATGAAAAAGACAAACAAACAAATAATAGTTCACAAGAAACAACATAGAAAACTTAAGACTGAGCAACACGAACGCCACCAAAACAGATCCTGCTCCACATGTGGAATCCGTTGTGATGCTCATATTATTTTGGTAGGTCACATTCATGAGAAAGGAAGGGGATTGTAGTGAAGATGTAGGAAATCATGATAGACAATCCTAGCGCGGGAAAATAGTATCAATTGGGAGATGTATACTCTGTATGCAGGCGCTGCTGGAATGTTGCTACATAAAAATGGAAAGTTCTTATAGGGAAGCTGAAATCATCTCGTTTGTGATGCGACGTGTAAAATATACTAAGGCGTGTGTTTAGGGGGACGAGTTTGGAATTTGTTCTCATGCTACCCAGTCTAGGTGCTAATGGATTAAAATTATATATGATGTCATTGGTAAAGTAATGTTTATTAATTGGAGTTTTTTTTTTTTATATAATTGCTGTTAAATCAACTACAAGTCCGGCAATATTTGATTTTACTTCCCACTGATCAATTGAAGCAATCTTTACCCTAAGTACTTACAAGCCTTTGATTTTTCTGTCTAACTGAATAACTGAATCATTTTGTCAAAGGATTTTCAATATTATCAAATGGTTAATAATTCATTATATACTATTAAGACATTTTCTGTATTGCTGATGAATTACTCGAATAAGTGGAATGTGTAATAATTGAGAGAATTTTATATAATCGTTTGAATTCAAGTCATATTTTAACATCATATCTATTTTATGTCAAAATACGAATTAATTTTCATTTATTTTCAAAAACGGCTGTAGCAATTGAGGTTGTAATGAATGTAACCCCACATTATAAATAAAAAATGACTGAAAAGTTCCGTGATTCTAGTTAAGTAATTCTTTCTCAAACTGTATAGTGATAGGTTTGTAGCTTGATATGATCAGTTTAAATAAAGGATATTCAAGGACATATTAGATGCACAAATACTGTTAAATTACGTTTAAGAGGGATGTGTATTGCATATAAAAGATACAGCCTCTCACTAGCGCAAAAGGAGTAAAGCTAGTAATCATTATACACGGCCCTACGAAGGCGTAAGGAATACTGAGAATAAGATGATAAGAAAAATGATGTGTGTTGCAGCAGGGAATAAAGCATTTTGCTATTGGGTTATGACTTTCGTGTTTTGTTTCTTCCTTGTTGAAATTTAAAAAAAAATCAATATTTCCATTTGAACGTATCCAAATTGCCCTCAAACCTTAGTCTTTGGTTACTTAAAAACCCAAAGGTGTGTATTGATGAAAAATCACGCTTCGGTAAAAAACAAAAACATTCAATAAATATTTAGGTAAGATGTCATTTGATCTCTTTAAACTACACAACCCAAATCTTTATCTTAAAAATCCAAACATTTTGACGGAGGTATTTTTTCTATCTTTTATTCTTTAAGACTAAAGGTAATGAAACCGAAATGTAAAATAAATAGGACCTTTTACCTCATTTTCAAAGTTATGACCCAATGATTCTAATAAAAAAAAACATATTAATTAATGATTAAGAATTTTAGAGGTTTCCCACAATACTCCTACTTTAGAAAAAAAGTTAATCAGATAGTTTAACACACACTATTGTGATTTTACTTTTTTTGTCATGTTGTCATTTCTTGTATTTCGTTATTGTTCATTATCATTAAGCACACGTGAGTCATATCAACATTATGAATGGAACCTGCTCCTTGAAAGTAGTTACAAATACTCATTTAGATTTTTTTTAATTAACTTTAACTTTGTCATATAAATTAACTTATATATTTTGTGACTAAAAAAAAACAACATATCATACTATTAATTACAGGATGAACTCAGACTAAATTTTATTTGTATAACTAAATGACAATATTTCTCAACTGCATTTATAAATTTAACAAAATCTGAACCTTATAATTTGTTATGTTTACAAATTCTCTTCGAATAGGTATATTTATTGATTTCGAATATGTGTGATGTACACACATTACTGCACATATTTAAAAGAAAAACTAATTTGAAGTACACAATCGACCGAGATACTCAACCTGTAATCATCAGGTGCTTTTAATATTGATAGTCACATACATCATAAACTTGATAATGTAACAGATAAAATCAAGGATAATACAAATAAATATTTAATAAAAGTACATTCCGATGGTAATGTTATGATAGTTTTACTTCTGACATTGTGCGTGGAACAAAACAAAAACTTAATGTGAGTACAGTTTTCTGCATTTTGCATAGAATATAGCACTAAAATATCTTTCTCATCTCCTGCTATTGTCTCAATATAAATCTTTCGTTTTGAAGTTTCCTCGGAATTCAATATTTTTGTGATTTAACTTTTTTCTATCAAAATAGTTTTCAAAGGTTAGGATTATCATTAAAATAGGTAATTAACAAAACTAATATCTGCTGTAAAAGTGAGTTCCGGATTACCTATTTGTAGAATAATCGTTTGAATAAAACTAATATGATAAAAGTCATATCAAACGACTGACTGGTGAAAAATTATGTTAATCCAATTCTTGAACCAATGCATGTATATATCATAAACTTAGTCGTCTCTGCACGATTTTATAATTTTTTACGCAAATATAGCGAATAATGGTCATTCTGTTTTATCTCTATCTGTTATGATTTATTCTAATATGAAGTGCTTCATTCTCTTTATGAAAAAACCCCGAGCTCCAAATCCAATAAAATTTATTTACACACGCGTATATTGACTACTACATAATAATGAGGTTTTTTTTTAAATTGGCATGCATTAACTATATATGATTATGACATTCCAACTTCTTAAATGATGTATATGTTGTTACTAATTCATTAATTATGACTGTAACGTGTTGAACTTCGAAATTGACATATTTGACCTAGATACGACAACCGTTCATGCTGACTGTTCAAAACTTCTCCTTCTGAAAAACTTGCTTATAAACGCAAAAGTGAGGTCCATGAAAAGCCAACAAAAAATTTCTACACTTATGCACATCGGATATAGAAATTACCTTAACTGTCCTTATCAGAATCGGCATAATTGATGCAAGCTATACTTTATTTAAGTTTTAACATGGTTAGGCATTGTATTCGTCTCATTTAAGCCTTCACAATCGCTCGGCCAAAAATAGTCACGAATATAATGCCTACCCATGTTAAAACTACAATAAATTATAAGTGGCATCAAATATTTCTTAACAAATATGGCAGCTCATTAAATGCCGTGTTTTGACTCCTAAGTTTACCGATTGTCACCTTATAATAAACAATCGACAAACAAGCATAGATATTGAGCACTTGATTATCGTTGAAATATGTGGAAGAGAAAAACAAAAAACCAAAGACCAGACAACATCCGAAGGCAACAATGGGTCTTCAATGCAGCGAGTAAATCCCATACCCGGAACTAGTTCGGTAATAATTGACGTCATACCAAAGCATATAAATGAACAAAATGTAAAAACACACACAAGACAAACAAAGGCCAGAGGATCATGAATTGGGACAGACGCAAATAATCGACGGGGTTAAACATTTTTTTTTTAGATCTAAACCCTCCCACTACATACTAGTAAATAAAGAAAAAAGAGACGCATAGCAGTACACACAGTAAAACTCAGTTTAAAAGAAGTCCGAGTTCGAAGTCAGATTTGGTAACAAAAGAAAGGTGTACATTCTTAGTTTGTCCTTTACTATTGGAAGTAAAAGTCTTGTAAACATCCTGCATAAGTTGAGGAAAAGAAATTTCACTATTTGAATATTTTATTGATTTTTTTTTAAATTTAAATCCTTCAACAAATAGTTGTGATTCGAGATAAGTTTGTTCTTATGTAAGTGCGAAACATAGTTCATTGATAACCGTATAGCGGGCTGTTTTCTCGGGATGTTTATTTTTGCTTATTGTGGTCAAAAATGGACCATCGAATAATTAAATTCTGCGAAAACTTTAGATACGTTCGGTACTTTCTAATACAGGTAGCTAAAGCATTTTGAAAACTATCTATTTTTTCCCGTTAGTCCAATCAATGAGGATTGTTTTTTTTTTATTTCAAACACCATAAAAGCTCACTGGCTGTCGGGTGTAAAAAAAAATGCAATAATTGATAATATAAAAAGTAAAATCACAAAAATACTGTACTCCAAGGAAAATTCAAAATGGAAAGTTGATAATCAAATGGTAAAATCAAAGGATAAAACACATCAATCGAATGGACAAAAACTTTCATATTCCTGACTTGGTACAGGCATTTCCAAATGTAGCAATCGTGGATTAAGGTTTAAGGTAGTATGTTATGTTATCTATCCTTATTAATTGGTGTTAAGTTCTATTAGAGATGCAAAAATCTCTTGTGATATTTTAACGATCTAATATGTACATGAAAGGTCCGATCAATTAAGGATTTAACTAATAAACCGTAACACTTACCAGAGGTTTGTACAACTGTGACAAATGTTTACCTCTATTCTATTAATTAACTGTGCCGTATTCTATTGGATAGCTGTAATGTTAACTGTATCAAAATATTCAATAGATATGACGTCATGCAGGAAAAACAATCATTAAACCATAACAAAAAGTAAAATCACTATAATACTGAACTACGAAGAAAATTCAAAAAGGAAAGTTCCTAATCAAATCAATAAAGATTTTTATCATACTTTGTTGACCCTGAATCGCGACATTTCACACCCGCAAACATATCCCGTTATACGGTACTTTGAAGCACACAACCGTGTGAGATATTCAACCTATAACATTGTTTAATTATCTGTCGTTTGTATTATGAAGTCACACATCGTGAACCTAATATCGTTACAGACTGAGATAATCAAGGGTTTATCAAGCAATTCTATATATACGTACAGTCTGATTATGAGTTTATGATGATTTGAACTGGTCACTGATGCATCAAACAAATCCATAAAGGAACTTAAAAATAATTCCCCTGCAGTCGTCCTATAAGTTTAAATTATATAACAATAAGAATGTGTGGTATGATTTCCAATGAGACAGGAGACCAAATGACATAGAAGTTAGCAAGCGTAGGGCCACCAACGTTGCGCAACGATATTATTATTATTATTATTATTATTACCATAATTATTTTTATTATTATTATTGTTATTATTGCATAGCAATATAATGTTTCCCACAGAAAGTAAGAAAAAGTTAGCGTGCAATTAATTCCAATATTGCACTAGTGCAATATATCTTCAAAATTCATGACGTCATCAACGACAAAATCTTAGTTTAAATCAATTTTTACTTTCAAGTATTATATTGCTATACAATAAAAGAGTTATTGTACGAATATTTGGGATTATTCCATATTGGTATTATTTTATGAGGTTTCTCTATATGAATTGGATTCTGAATAAAAAAGCATATTCACCTGAGAAAGTGTTATTCACCGCGCTAATCGTCAAGCGCTTTTACATGTAACGTTATGGTAAAAGGTTTATCTCTTAAGGTATATGTTTGTCATTAAAGCATTTTCTTCTCTCAAAATATGGAATAAAACAATTACTGTCTTTTGTTTCGGTAAATATGGGGTTTAATTGACTTTTTAAAAACTGATATTCACTTCGGCCGTTGGCCTCAGTGAATATCACTTTTACAAAAGTCAATAAAAACGCATATTTACCTCATCAAAAGACAGTGATTTTATAATATTGTCACTCGTAGACCATATATTGCACTTGCAAGCTCGTGCAATATAAAATTCTACTCGGGACAATATTCCCCAATATTCATGCAATCACTCTATATTATTAATAGTATTGTTAAGTTTATTATTATGTTTAATATTATTGTTATCCTCATGTGTATTATCATTTTTATTATTATCAATATGATGATGATTATTATTATTTTTTTTATTATTATTATTATTATTATTATTATTATTATTATTATTATTATTACTATTATTATTATTATTATTATTATTATTATTATTATTATTATTATTATTATTATTATTATTATTATTATTATTATTATTATTATTATCATCAGTATTCTTATTAGTATTATTAGTATTATTATTAGTATTATCATTATTAGTACTGAAGGACCAATCAATTGTACTAAACAAGAAATAAGCAATATCATTTAACTCTACTTTCCGCTATATAGATGATGTTCTTTCACTAAATAATTCAAAATTTTGTGACAATGTGGAACGCATCTATCCCATCGAATTAGAGATAAAAGATACTACAGATACAGCTAAGTCGTCCTCATATCTTGACTTACATCTAGAAATTGATAATGAGGGTCGATTGAAAACAAAACTTTACGACAGAAGAGATGATTTCAGCTTTCCAATGGTGAACTTTCCATTTCTAAGTAGCAACATTCCAGCAGCACCTGCATACAGGGTATATATCTCCCGATTGATACGATATTCCCGTGCTTGCATTTCCTCTCATGATTTTCTTGGTATAGGGTTGCTGCTCACAAGGAAGCTATTTAACCAAGAGTTTCAAATGGTGAAGTTGAAATCATTCCTTTGTAAATTTTACGGAAGCCATCACAAGTTGGTTGAACGTTATGGAATAACCATTTCACAATTGATATCGAGTATGTTCCTTACGTCGTAACTACAATCCCCTTCCCTTTCATGAATGTGATCTACCGAATTAGACTATTTACCGGATTTGTCATCACATAAGCAAGACGACGGGTGTGGAGCAGGATCTGCTTACCCTTCCGGAGCACCTGAGATCACCCCTAATTTTCGGTGGGGTTCGTGTTGTTTGTTCTTTGGTTTTCCATGTTGTGTCATTTGTACTATTGTTTGTCTGTTTGTCTTTTTTTCATTTTTAGCCATGTCGTTGTCAGTTTGTTTTAGATTTATGAGTTTGACTGTCCCTTTGGTATCTTTCGTCCCTCTTTTACAGCATTGTGTATTACACAAAAGCACAAAAAGGGAAAACATTTATATTTTAATGGGTTGGTTGTGGTGGGGTTCCATTATCGACAGCATAGTGTATTACATAAAAACAAAAAAGCGGAGTATTTTTTTTGGGTGGAGAGAGGGTCAATTCGCATAGCATAGTGTATTTAAAGCAAACAATATATAAATTCAAATCATATAACTAATTCTAAGTTGTTTCATTACAGTTATTCTGGTTCAGAAACCTATTATGTGTCAAACATTTAATATCAATCCAAATTCAGACCTGTTACAGGCGCGAATATCATGAATATTGTGTCCATTTTTGCCCCAGCTGTTCATGATTGGACCTTTGCAGTCGTATCCAGCTGCGCTTAGCGAATCAATTTATTGAAAGTTCTGACATCGATTTTGATTTTGTGGAAAAAAATACGATTTTTGAAATAACAAAGATGCAAAAATAAAATCGTGTTTTTGCCTTTAATAAATGGTTTCGGTAAGAACTCTGCGATAATTATACCAATTGGGCAATTATTCACTAGTGCATCCAATTGAATTCTATATGGAAAATATATTGTCTTGAATCTTTTCTTTTGTTGACTAGTATATAATATTGGTCTATCAACTCGACATGTCATCCGTAATGATATGAAATACAAGCCATGCAATAGCGTATCAATAGGTAGATAAAGATGACTTGAAAACATTTCTAGTCTGCTTTTTTCACGAGATAACACTTTGGATTATAACCTTTTATAAATGTGTTATATAATTTGACATGCAAAAAAAAAACGCAATGCTTTCAAAATTAGGTTTGTAATGATATCAATCGTTATTTAAAGGATAAAAACAATATCAAAATGAATCTCCTAAGGTAGTTTGCTTTTCCTCTAAAGTTCATTTGCAAGTAGCACATATTCCCAATTCAAAACATGTATAAAAATTGATGAATTAATATTAAGTGTCCTCCTCTTCCCCCTCCTCACCATCATGGAAACCAAACCCTTCGTCATTAGTTATGCATTGCTCATGCCAGGTAAAACAATTATCTATAAGCGGGTGGTAGATATCCTAATGCAGAAAAACAAGATGAGGTTTTTGGTAATTTGTCGATGTCATAATACACAAAAACAAGATTAGAATTTTAGTAATTTGTCGATGTCATGATACACAAAAACAAGATGAGAATTTTAGTAATTTGTCAATGTCATAATACACAAAATCAAAATGAGAATTTTAGTAATTTGTCGATGTCATAATACACAAAACCAAGATGAGAATTTAAGTAATTTGTCGATGTCATAATACACAAAAACAGGATGATAATTTTAGTAATTTGTCGATGTCATTATAAAGAAAAACCAGATGAGATTTTTGGTAATTCATCGATGTCAGTCAAGATTGTAGAAAACAGGATGAGATTATTGGTAATTCGTTGATGTCAAATTATGAAAAACAGCACGAGATTGTTGGTACAGTCGTAAGAAAATACCAATGGTCATATATTCCATAACAAAATTACGGTAGCATTTATAAATTGTTTGGAAAGATAACTTCAACTTTGGTCGGATAGCTTCATTGCTAGCAGATATCCTCTATTTATGTAACTACGAAAAAACTGAAGCTATGGCATATTATAACAAAAAGTAGACGTGTCAATCAAATGCAAATAATGAGGGGACATAACCTATTAACTGCAATCTTCAATTTAAAAAAACATCCAGCTCACTTCACACTACCTGACAGAGTCGGGTAAACAATTAGTCTCTTGTGAATTCAGGAACAAGGAATGTTAATTGTCAGTTTAAAACACGTCCTCAAAATGTAACTGATATGCTGCCAAGCACAAAATTGTGATGATGTCTCAATCCATTTTTTTGATGACGCGTATGTCAACTAAGTTTTTAAGGTAGGTTCTTCGAGTTTATTATTTAGGAAAAGGATGTCCTAGTATATTCTTACTATTCGATTCATTTTAAACACTCTAATATTACTGTTCTATTTTAGGATGTCAACACCAATGTCAGAGGAAGAAACGAATTTTTATAGATTGGCTGATTTGTTATTTAGGATCGCACCACGCGCTGTAAAACTGATGTTTGACTATGAATTCCCTCCCTTAATGTTACAACAAGATCTCCATAGTTACCGACGTAGGATAGATAAACTATTTTACGAATGCCTCATCAGTCAAGCACAGTATGATTTATTATATCCTAAGGGTAAGGTACTTTATTATTAACACTTTTCGAAACAGATAATGTTTCAGAACATATAACAATATACTAGTGCCATTAATATAAATATACACTATATGACATGATTTAAGTTTTCACAGATTTGTGCTGTATATTTCATAGCAGATGGATAATGCAATCATAAGTTTTCACAGGTTCAAGACTTATAATTTGATACGCCAGACGTGCATATCGTGTATATTAGACACATCAGTGACGTTAAGAAAAAAGTTAAAAGGTCAAACAACACCAGGTTGAAGAGCAATGAGGTCCCAAAATTCAAAAAAGTTGAGCCAAATACGGCTAAGGTAATCTTTGCCTGGAATAAGAAAATCCTAAGTATTTCGAATAATTCATATTTTTACAAACAGTAAATTTATACAAATGACCACATAATTATTATTTTCAAATAATCAATCAACAGCGGTGCTGACTTCTGGAATGACCTCTAGGACGAAACGTCCACCAGCAGTGACATCAACCCAGTGATGTTAAAAGTTATATAAGGCTACTAGGATTATACTTTGATACATCTTACGCGCGTTTCGTCTACATAAGGCTCGTCAGTGACGCTCAGATTAAAAAAGTTAGAAAATTTAACAAGTATAAAGTTGAAGGCCGTTGACATATGGGACACAGCTACTTTTGCATAGGTACTATTTCTGTACCAAAAATATGTAGATCTGGAAACTTACTTTTAATATTTAGTACTATTTCTTTACTTTTATTGTAATATTTAGGTACTTGTATTTTACAGCACTTGATTTGTACTAAATATTTTGGTGCAGAAATAAATCAATATTTCATGTTTGAAAATCATAATTTTAAGAGATTTGAAATAGAAAAATTTTCAAAATGATGAAAATGTAACGGTAGTAACCAAAAACTGTAGTACCTAAATTTGGAGTACAAATTAAGTACTGTAAAATACAGGTACCTAAATATTACAATAATTTTAAAGTAACAAAATAGTACTGAATATTAAAGTATTTAGTATTATAGTTTTCCAGTACTACAGATTTTTAGTACAGAAATAGTACCTATGCAAAAGTAGCTGTCTAATCTATGCCTGGGATAAGAACACCCTTAGTATTTCGAATAACTCATACTTTTGAAAACAGTAAATTTATAAAAATGACCATGTAATTGATATTCTTCATGTTCATGTAACACCAAAACCCTGACTACTTGGTTGGAAAATCACTTTTATAATAAATTATATATCAAATATGTTTGAAGTAAAAAAAATAGTTGACACAAATTACCTAATGAATACCTGAAATTTAGATCCCTTCCACATACGGTACCTGTCATTCATGGTGAGTACAAATTCGGTAATAATTCTCAATCGCGAACGGAATTGCAACGTTTGGAAAATTGAAACATTGTCTTGGCTACCTTTGACTAATATATTAAACCAAATCATTTGAGCATCAGTAAACGTTTTGAAGGAATAATTTCAATTTCAGGAAGTTCAACAAGAAGCCCTTGTTCAATAGATTATTTATAAGTAGCAATCCCTTATCATTGTATATCATTATTCATCAGCTTGTGAATAAGACATGTATGTAGAAAATCGATTAAAAATCATAGCCCTTATTAATTAGGAAATAATATAATTCTTTATAATTTATATATATACGATTTGTTATTTCATATTTTTGTTAGGTTCTTCGAGATTGTCATCAGAAGCGTTTGATATGCCTTTGATGGTTTGTTTACTTAGACATTTCACAGATTTAAACATCCAAGATACACTTCCTTCGGAACAGTTACATAATGCTGGGGCAGAAATTTCAAGGATAAAATATTACAGAAACTACATCAGTCATTCTTACAACGGTGAAATTACCGAAAAAGCGTTTACAGAAATATGGGATTATGCAGTAGAGGTAATTTGTACAATAACAAGTTACGAATGGTAAAAATTTATTCTTTATTTGAAATTCAATGAATTTGGGGAAAAAAATTAGTATCTCAAAATATGTATATGCAGATGGAAAGTTCAGTATGAGGTTAATGTAAAGGTTGTCCATCAAGAAATGCCTATTATATTTTGAAAATGATTATAAGACACAATTGATTATTCTTTATCTTTTTTGAGTGATCATTAAAAAAATCGCCACAACACTATAACCAGGTCTTTTTTACACCGTCAAATTCTTCTAATGTTGTTTTTGACATTATTGTATGATAAATATTCTGAAATATGTTCACCAATATTAGACTGTAGACGACATTAGTCATGTTATTATTCATGAATAGGAAAAACGCTTTCAATATAAAACTAGGAGATGTCATGTAACCTTTCGACCGTCACCAAAACCCCATACTGTGTTATTAGTTATCAAATGTCCGACATGAAACAATTCCACTAAAAAAAGCATATTCGAACTTATCTCTAATAAAATTAAAAATATAAATCGGTAATGTGTCAGAGAGACAACAACCCAACAAGGAACATATATATAGTAAATTTAATAAGTTGTTTTCGAGATTTCTAACATCTAGGAATATCACGATTTTGCTAAAAAAAACATTTGTAAAATTCTGTAGTAAAAACAGATGTCATACTTTATTAGTTTATAAAACGAAAATGGACAAATAGAATGTAATCCTTTTCGTTTCAAATATGAGGACAGGCCAACAATAATGCAATAATAAACGATCATACTCGCTTTTATTACAAGACAAATCCTCAATAACATATAAAACAAGAAAAAATAACCCAGGAAAAATAGAGAATATGAATTAAAAGAGATAACAAGGATTCAGACTTTAACCGACAAGTCAATGACTTGAACTCATCGATCTAAACGGGTTTTTTTAAATCTTTATTATTGATCTAAACGATGAAACATCGCGTCTACCAACTTATATCATACGTTTGCCTATTATGTATATATAAAGGTACAAGTCCTATATATTCGTTGTACCGATGTATATCATAAATTCATATATAAACACGTCTAAATTGAAAACTCCGTTCAAACCTATAATTGCGTTGGATAAAAACCGCAATTATTATACGTGTGCATGTAAAACAAATTTCGTTGTACAAGGGTCTAAATATAGCACAAACAACATTTTCCAAAAGACCAAAAAAGTGAAAAAGTATATTTAAACAAAACGCATTTGACTAACAGGTCGAACAACTGATGTTCTTTTACCCTGTTGACTGCCATTGGCGATTGCCAAATAAAATTGATCACAGATTTTTTGTAACAAAATGGATTTTATTTAAACTTAATACTAAACAAAAAAGTTAAAACTTGTGGCCAAGATGTTAGGACACAAACATAAGGTGTCAATATCTTTTTTGTACACCAGATCCGGATTTCGATAATAATTGTCTCTTCAGTGATGTTAGGGATCGAAACGGTATTTGGAAGGCCATATATTGTACCCTCAATTTTAGATAGACTCTTGAATTTTAAGAGTCAATATAGGATGAACGGATCATATAAACCGGAGGGAAAATGTGATACAAGCCCAAACGAAAAAATATAAACAAGTCTAAACTGAAAACTACGTTCAATTTAGACTTGTTTATATACATATATATATAAATTCATATAAATTCATATATATATATATATATAATAGACCTTTGACCGTAACCCATTAGTAGCTGAGAGGTTTCGTCGACATATTGATGTCAGTAACTTGTAACATTATTCATGGACAGGTTCGATTCCCAGTGAAAGTATATAAAAATCACAAAATTTAAAGGTAAGATTTTACAACAACAGAGTTCAGTAAATTAGCCAATTCAAACTTAATGAAATTAGGCTCACAAAGGAAGCAATTAGATAAACTTTCAATTGCAGCAATTGCAGCAATTGATTTAGGAAGTGTTGATTCTAGGAAAAGAATCCACGGTAGATTAATAGGTTGACGTCACCACAATGGTTTAAATAGTTGTATGTTACACTTGTACTATATGATATAAAAACTGCAATATTATTATCATGTGATAGGCTATTCTAAGACTTGTACCGGACCTGAAGCCAGAGATTGATGCATTGGTGAGTTCACCAATAACTAATATAAGAGATATTGTAAATCTCATTTGGATTAAGGAAAAGTTTAAAAAGAAGTTTCAGTATAGAACCCCCATCGAAGAGAGAATGGAGACACTAGAAAAAGAAAATTTTGCAGGTATTTCTTTGATACACTGGATATCATATTAATGACTATATTACAAGTATTGCAATTAAAATCACTTTATCGAAATTTAATTTTTATTCTTATATTATGTATGGTAAATCATGGAAGAAAAGAGAGTACAAAATGGAAAATCGTATAAAGTACAAAACCAGCGGATGTTTTATGATTGCAAATGAGAAAAAAATGTCAAAAAGGTCACCCTTTGTATGATATTCAACAGTGAGTAAAACTTTACTGTATAGTAATCCCGAAAGAATGACGATGAAATTATCAAATACCGCAACGGTGACCTAATTTATCTTAAATTTTGTTTGAATGAAAGATTTGAAAAACATTGTTTTGATGAAAAATGCTTAATCTTGATCCCTGGTGCCAACATTGCAAAAGTCACATAATACTAAGTGCAATAAAAAAAAACTTCACTTCAGTTTTTTAAGCCTATACATTGGCAAACTGTTTATGTTGTTCCATTAGACCTTGACATAATAGGTTTTCATGGCATTGTTTAACCTGTTTAAGGGCTTATCTTTCTCCTTCTAGTCTTGGTCTCAATTCTTATTTGTTCATTTTCTGTCCTTTGAAAAAGATAAATATTGTATTTGTTTTGATTGATGAAATTTAAAATCAGTAAGAAATGAATAAATGGAAATATTTCACTAGCTTAATAAGAACATTTTTCATAATTATAATATTCCGATATCAATATACCTTTTGTCTATTTAAAAACAAATCCCTATCATTTTAACTTTGATTTTTTATAAACATATTTTTAAACAAAAAGAAATTATTCTTTGTAGATGACAAGGTTCCGATTGAAATCAGACTAATGTCTAACAAAAAGTATGTTCCTTTGTATCTCAAATTACTTGAATCCGGCTCCGAGAAAAAAAGGGACATTCGCTTAGTCATTGTCGGAAAGAAAGGCACTGGAAAAACCTCCTTACTAAAGAGACTGTTCCGGGAAGAAATAAGCAATAGACAACTTCCTAGTACAAACGGAATTGAAATTCATAAAATCAGATGTAAAGCAAATCATGATGACGGCATATGGTATAAGTTAGATGGTAAGATTTTAAAATATTGACACAGCTGTTTCATATTGTATTTGACAATTTTCAAGGATAGGTGAAGATACCAATTTCCTTTACATTGATTTTAGGAATTTAACGACATTAGTTCCCAACCCTACACAAAACTAGATTTGTTACTTTTTATACAACGAAAAGCCGCGAAAAATGGTTAATATGGAGGAGTAATCAATTTAAAATATTCAATTTACTTATTGTATTGTTATGTTACTGACATTTGCCATATATATTTAAGTATTTAAAAATAAGTAAAGGGAAAAAAAATCCTATAACACAGTACTAAACATTAGTTTAATTCTCTCATTATAGGCAAAAATGAAGAAACAGAGCTTCATTCAAGACTGTTGAAACCATATGAAGAAACACTGACTAATCAAGTCAAACAACCCATTGGTGTCTTTGGAGTAGCAACAGCCACCCAATTCAAAATGAACACCCCTGGCTCTTTTCGTCTTTTTAAGAGAGACTTCACTGAATTAGAAGCAAAATATCAGCAGTCTGAAAATCATAAACCTCTCATAGCCTACAAAAATCAGCCACATAAAATATCCTTAGAACAAGCATTTACAGATATTGAAACCATGCTAAAATCTAAAGTTAATCTTAATGACAAAGAGGAGTATGCCACGCTGTTGTTATGGGATTTTGCAGGAGATGAAGAATTCTATCACACACATCAAACCTTTTTGTCTCAAGATGCAATATATCTTGTAGTTACAAAACTCAATGAGGTTGAAGACAAAGAAGCACAGGGTAATCATAAAATTTTAAAAAAAATTCTGCAAAGAGTTGACAAACAAAAATATCATAATGCCATAATCGAAACGAAATTATCCATTGTCACTTATGAAAATGGTTCATTAGGTGATAAAAAAGGGAAACAATCTATGAAAATAAGGATATATTCAAATTTTAAGAAGGGTGTTTAGGTATATTGAAAATTTTATAATATTTATAATTTACTCATTACTTTTTTTAAATAAAAAATAATTACCGTAGTGGAAACATAAAATTAGAACCATTCAGAGCCTAACAGTTTAAATTTTTTTTGAAAGAATAACTAAAACATTACTAGATGAAATTATGGGGAGCAAGAATTTTAAAATTGAAATCTTGTGATTTATAAATGGGGAGGAGATACCAATGGCAACAACTGCATGTTTATATTTACAAAGGATGTAATGAGTAACAAGGGAATACATTCACGTCTAGATTATACTTTATAAAGAAATAAGAAGATATGGTATGAGTGCCAAAGAGACAACTCTCCATCCAAGTCACAATTTTTAAATGTAAACCATTATAGGCCAAATTACGGTCTTCCTCACTGAGTCTTGGCTCACAACGAATAGCAAGCTATAAAGAGCCCCCAAAATGACTTGTGTAAAACCGTTCAAACAGGAAAACCATAGGTCTATTCTATTTTAAAAGAAAATAGAAACAAGAAACTCTGATGAACCACATCAACAAATGACAACTATTGAATAACAGGTTCCTGACTGCATCGTTTACTACACCAGAAAAGACATTCTTCACTCTCTGCAATTTGCTGAATAAGATCTGTTTCCGTTGCATTGTGATCATTTACAAGAATTTGGGAATTTAGTTCAATTAATAAGTCAGTTCCTTTATAGAGCATAACGTGTATTAAATTGACTTACCGGATGAAAAAAAAATTACCGAGCAACATTCTTTTTTCAATTTAGCGTTATTTCGACTATGGATGGACTCAATTCATTGCTATAGTAGACTTGAAAATGAGGAAAATAAATCTGACGACATCAGGAATATTTCAGAGGATATTGATCCACCAGTGGTCATTGTTGGTACTTGGAAAGATGCCGTGACCTCAAAGTCGGCACAGGTAAACGCGATATCTAATACCACCAAAGAATGTATGAAAGTCGAGCCTTTTCTCCCATTTCTATTTAATGATATTGTTTATGTAATAGAATGTATACCTTCTTGTCACCGAAATGTATTCCGATTTCATAAATAATTTCCTTACATTTGAAGAGTTGAAGTTTTTTATAGTAAAGGGCTCGTCACCCTTTAGCACTATGTATATAGTCTACAAACCTTTGAGTTGCGTCTCCTAAATATAAAAACTCATGTAAAAAAATGGAATTAACACTTTTCAAATGTTATGAGTCTTAACCCTTTCACCGAAGGCTGCCCTGCCAGAAGCTACTTTAAGACAATGGCGTCTCTGGCTGCTACAACTCAAGTGGGAGATCTTCTTAATAAATATCAATTAAAACTTGTCTGTAGTTATTTTTGTCTTTATTTTATTCACTAACACCATGTACATGTATTGTTCATGTTTTGATAATTTTTTCTTCATAAAAAATCCAAATTTGCAAATTTTCAGCAACCAATAAATGAAATTCTAAAAATTCTACTTTTGGCCCAAAATCTTAATTTTTAAACTCAAAACGCCAAAAATATGACAATTTAATAAGGCTCTACAAATTCCTTACATTGAACGATGTCCATTCCAAATGTTTTTGTTCAAAAAACGGCATTGTATGTCAAAAGAGTATACTAGTCTGACGTCAATTCTTCACTATTCTTACCAAAAAAAATGTTTTATAAGTATTTTGATCTGAGCGTCACTGATGAGTCTTATGTGAACGAAACGCGCGTCTGGCCTATAAAATTATAATCCTGGTACCTATTGATAACTATTCCCTTATTTCAAATTCTCGTAAATTCCATAACCTTCATTTGATTTTGACACGGTTTTCAACAAACGGAAGCGCCATCTTTACACTTTCATTCGGGTATTTCACAAAGAAAGATAACTCGTGTAAGCAATGTTTTGAGCGGGAAATATAAAGATGTATTCCGATCCTGGTAAACCGGGACTAATCGTCATCTGTTTGAAGCGTGAAACTAGGTAAATCGAGATTCGTCGGCGAAAGGGTTAGGCGCTTTTCTGGATTTATCTTCACCAGGACCAGTCATTAGATGTAGGTTGAATATTTTTTTTAATGTCTTTAAAACAATTGACTACCTATTTTCAATCTTTAGTTGAACAGATGTAGCAATAAAGAAGTATATCATTATTTAGATAACAGATGCATGTAGAAGAAACCTTTTAATGTTTACTGAAGCAATAACTGAAGATGAGCGAGGACATGTTAGGGGGGAAGTATTACTTTCTAACACAGAAGATAATGATAGTGTATTTCACCAAATGCGAGTAGACATCCTCACATTAGCAAGAACAATGAAAACATGGAATCAAAACTATCCTTTGAAATTCATTCAGCTTGAAAAACGTCTTCAAGAGAAGAAGAAAGAGTTACCCATTATTGCTTTTGGTGAACTAAAAAACATCTCTGCCGAAACACCAAATCCTTTGAATGGAGAGGAATTAGTATTGTATTTGAAATTTCATCATGAAATTAGAGCTTTGGTTTATTTTGAAGATCTTCCAGATTATATTATTTTAGATACACAATGGCTGTCTGATGCATTCAAATGTATAGTCACAGCAAAGAAATTTCAAACTACGTGTATTAGCATCAAAAATCAAAAACGATGGGAGGAATTTCACTGTAAGGGAAAATTGCATGAGGAAGTATTAGAAGATATTTTCAAAGGAGGACAAATGTTGAACGAACACAAGGAACATATCCTGAATGTTATGGAGAAATTTGATATCATTATACGTCCAATCAAATCAGAGGAATATTCTTCCGATGGAAAAAGATGCTATTATGTACCTTGTATGATCAAATCTGTACCTGAGTGTGACATATACAAGATGTTCAATGTAACCGAAAATACCTGTAAAAGATCTACTTGGTTATGTTTTAAGTTTAGATTTTTGCCACCACATTTAATGAATCACTTGATTGCTTCACTATACCGGGAGTATGAAGTTGCGGAAGTAAATGTTATTGAACAAGAAGGAAGAAATTATACCACTCAACGGGTAATAGCTCTTTTCAGAGGAATCGCTGTTTTTGAATTGAAGAAAACAACAAAGTTAAGTAAATTACTCATAGCAACATGTGAAAATTGCATTCTTCTCCAAATTTTTGAATTTGGGAAAAGAACTATTATAGAGAGAGGTATGTACAAACACATTGCTGACTTTGTTACAGATGAAATAAACAAGATTATCAGCACAAGATTCAAGATGACAAATGTGAAATTTGAGAAAAAATGGGATTGTGGCCTGACAAAACCAGAATCTGTTATTGGATCAAATGACTTTAGTGCAGAAGAGATTACAGAATATTACTGTGAAAAATGTACAAGCACTCACCAGTTCACTGATGTATGGTCAGATCTACAAAGTAATACACTATGCGTAAGTAAATCACTTAAACACTTTTAAAATTTTTCATAATTTTCTTTTATCTTAGACAGTCATTGAATGATATACATATCTGCTGCATGGTTTTGATAAGATGGCATGTTGTTCCATCTGCATTTATACATCTATGATTTTAATGATGCATTCATAGCAGAAGACACTTACCATGTCAACGCACCCTGGTGCACTCCTTTAGGAGTGCATGCGATTACCTCAGCTTTTGTTTGCTATTTTTTTTGGTCTAAATCCATTAATGAAATTTAGACATAGTATTTTTTGCTATAATTCATTCAAAATTGTTTAAGTATAACATGTACAATGTAATCAATCCCTATGATCTATTTCAATGAAATGAAAAAAAAAATACGATAAAAAAACATTCTATTAGAAACAAACTGAAGTAGTCTTTGACTGTATGCACTGGTACAACTTTAGCAATACAAAATTAAGTATTTATATATCCATGATATTCTCATTGCAGTAAAAGCAATACCAATGACACAAAAATCCTCTTAACTAAAATGTGTTGGTAGCAGTTTATTACGTTCGAATAAGAGTTTCTGAATTCATCATTATATTTATGAACAATGCGACCTGTTTGCACTTTTTTGTCTGTTTTTTTGTTAAACAGCGAAGATTTCAATGAAGAGTTTGATGTTTTGTGCAACTATTGGAAATATTTTTGTTATGACTTTTAATTTTACAATCACAGGTGTTCGTAAAATAAATTATAGGAGTTAGCAAACATCATTGTTACTTATGATATTTTGTGAAATTAGAAAAAGTCTGATATTTTGTGAAATCAGAGGAGGTCTGATATTTTGTAAAATCAGAGTTGTCAGATATTTTGTGAAAACACAGGAGATCTGATATTTTGTAAAACCAGAGGAGGTCTGATTTTTGTGAAATCAGAAATGTCTGATCTTTTGTGAAATCAGAGGAGGTCTGATATTTTGTGAAAACACAGGAGGTCAGATATTTTGTAAAATCAGAGGAGGTCTGATATTTTGTGAAAACACAGGAGGTCGGATATTTTGTAAAATCAGAGGAGGTCTGATATTTTTTGAAAACACAGGAGGTCTGATATTTTGTAAAATCAGAGGAGGTCTGATATTTTTTTTAAATCAGAGGAGGTCTGATATTTTGTGAAATCGGAGAATGTCTGATATTTTGTAAAATCAGAGGAGGTCTGATATTTTGTGAAACTGAAGTAGATCTGATATTTTTGTGAAATCAGAAGAGATCTGATATTTGGTAAAATCAGCTGAGGTCTAACATTTTGTGAAATCATAGTAGGTTTTATACATTATATGTTGTGAAACGTTTGACCTGTACATGCATATTGTTATTTATTGTCATAAATATCTGAAGATTTTCAAAGAGGTATGTACCTTGCAGTTAGGTATGGCCATCGACTTCCTCTTTTTGATTACTTTGCTTGTATATCATTTCAGTTGCCTCGGGGATCTGAAGAAAGTTCAGAAACAAATTCCAAAGCAGAAACCACCAGTAAAAACCTAAACGTTTCTACAAAGGTAAAAAACTATTACAAGTTGTAGATTGCATGACTGGTGTATTAAATATTTTCAAAACAAACATCATAGATAAATATCCTAGAATTTGAATCTACATAGATGTGTGTTGTAACACTATAACTAATACTTCAGCCTCTTTAGAACTGAGTTATTGTTACTACTACTCAGATGCTCTGATATTTGACGGCCTTGTATCATTACTTTGATTTTGTAGTTCAGATCACTGGATATGTAATCCATGAGCAATCATGACTTAAGAAAATATATTTTTTTATCGGACATCTGCTATTTTAAGAGTAGTATTTCTGTCAAATGAACCTATTATAGCCGACTAAACGGTATGATTTTTTTCGCATTTTAAAAGTCGTGTGTTTGCCTATAATAGCGTACATAACTTAATTTGAACTTTGGTTGATATTTGTCTGATTAGAAATCATACTACATTTCTTTATTTTTAGAATTCAGGGTATTTTTAACTTTTGTTTTCAATGTTGAATGTTCATAGATTTTAATATAGAATTTAATCAATTTTGTAAGTGGAATATAACTTTCTGGTTTGTATTTAATAAATAAGCACATTCTGTTCATTCTTTTAGGAATATGGCACCAATATGGCCAAACTGTAGTTAATTTTAAGAGTTTAAAAACAAATTTTCAACTACATTTATTTTGTTTAGGTGCGCTGCTATTTCAAAAATGAAATGCGAGCATTTTCAAATGTATCTGAACAGTCAACTAGAACTGGCAGTTCCACAGGGGTATGTAATACCTAAATGTAGTCGGGAATAAATCTGAACTGATTGAAATGTGCGTCTGGTACAGTAAAATGGTACAATTCAATATGATAACAAGGAATTTAATGACTAACGGTTTTCAATGATGAAGTTTAAAAAAACAAACTCATCAAAGTTTTGTCTTCAATGACTCCTTCATCACTGATGCCCGAATAAAAAATAATAAAAGTTCAAAATAAAGTACGAAGTTGAAGATCATAGAGGACCAAAATTCCAAAAGAATGAAACATCATTTTGATAATTTATTGATAGCATTACCACATATGAGCGTTATATACAAATGTCTCACCAACACAACTAATGACCATGTAATATTTAAATTACAAAATACGATTGTTTTACTGCAAATATTACTACAATACTCATCATAAGCTACATTACATTTAGAAATAGTAAGGAAAAACCCTATTTACCTTTTGCGACCACTTGGGTTTTTTGTTGTTGGTTTAATTAGCTCATTCTCTGTTGTAAGTATGATGTGTTCTTTTGACCGTTTTTGTCTCTGTTTTTATTCCCCAACCGTAATGGAGGGGGCAACACGTTATTTTTGTTGTGTGTGTTATTGTTTAATTTTTACTTAATCATATTTGAATTATTTATTAAAGGACATTAATTAGATAACGATTTATTTTAAATATTCAATCAAAATACAAATTCATGGCTATTTTAAGCTTAAATGTTGTTTCCATACTTGGCAAACTGTTCAGGGTTTGACCTCTGCAAGAAAATCCGGTTTGATGTCACTCTGACAGCCTTTTGTTTTATATTAATAATATTAGCACTCTTTTCACTGTATTTTGGGGGCGCTATTGTTATGGTGGGTTGATATGTGTGGCGTTTTAGCCGGCAACATTTTCAATATAGCCAGGAATGCCAATAAATGGTCCTGTGAAGGATGTTCGCTGCTCTTGTTTCTGAATTTTTGCCAGATGTTCGGAATCCTCTGGTTTTATCCATGTAGTGCATGACAAATTTTGTCCACTAACTCCTACTTTTCTTGCCATAATTTGATTACATATCGTTTTAAATGACATCTATGAAATCTTGTTATTTTTCATTGTGTTTGAAAGAAAAAAGGTTAAATATATGAAAAATCTAGAGAATTGTTTCCCGCCAAATTTTCAATGGGTTATAAACGGAATCTTTTTTTCTGTTTTTAGTTCCTTTATTTATCTACAATCAATTTATAACTGTCTTAAAAAGCTTGGTATTTTGAAACAGAGTAGCAAACATCCTTAATATTATTTTCTTAACCTCAATTATTTTAGTAAATATGATCGGTATGCATCTGCTTTATATTTATAAGTATATTAACCTGATTTGATTATCATCCACCTTTTGTCAATCCCACCCTTTTATGATTTGTATGTGGCACAACCCCTCGCCCATTGGATTGTCTATTGAATATGATATTAAACGAAAATTTCACAAAATTTATGTGGGCGAAGGATGGTGTAAGTGGTAATTTTACAGAAACTGGCATAAATTTTGCAAAATTCTTTTTATGACCTCACAACTACCTCAGGAACGATGCAATAGGTGAAACATGTTGAAAGTAAAACAATTGAACATTTTTACATCTCTGATTTAATCAAGTTTTCACAACATTATCACAGAGAAATTTTTTCATACTTTTAGAGCCAAAATTATGAGTTAGTAATCCAACTCTTTTTACGTTCTTTTTCATTTTACTTTTTACTTATTTACAGTTCACATTGGAGGAGTTTAACTTTGCAAAAATGGGAATGATTGTGCTAAATATCCTTTCTGATGTTTTATATGATATTTTGAAACAAGATAAAGCATTCCTTCGTCCTAGGAGTGATTGCGATATTACATATTTGTACAGTGAGCACAGACGAATCAATAAACATAAACCAAGTAATGGATGGGGAGGCACATGGCAAACTATTCAGTCTACAAACATAGCTGTTGGAGATGATATTGAGCGGATACGATATACAAGGAATGAAATATTTCATTCTAAGAAATTCGAACTTGACAAAAAACGCTATACTGAGTTGTGTGAAATACTAGCTGATCTTTTAACACGATCTGATCAACAAAACAAACCAGCCAGGCTGTATACTGATTACTTTAATGAAATCATTTCCAAAGCTATCTCTGCAGAGGACCTGAAAGTTGTTTATCATCAGATTGAAAATGAAATTGAATCAGGTAAATTCACTTTTTTAAAAGTAGTTAATGTAGAGTATACGGTTGCTTTACTATTCCGTGTCTGAGTATGTCACAAATCTAGAAGAGCTAATATATGACCTTTTGTAAACAGATTAAATTCTTAATGACAAGCTCTCTTTTATTGAGTTGAAATGACAATTCTAAACATGTTTAGAACATGTGTGAAAAAATCCGGTTTTGAAATAAGGTCTATCATGACACTGCGTTAAATGTGTCACATTTTATATCATACATCTATTCCACATTCCACATTCATTAGATTAATTCGAAACGTTTTATTGAGAATGGGAAATTCATAACTCTATAAATTCAACATATAAATTAAGCTCATGTTGTAAAGGAGAGGGACTAAACTTTTAGCTGGTTTCTAATGCAGATTGATATAAAGTAGGACATTGGATATCATTGAACATGTTGAACAAAGTTCTTCATTTAACACCAGGAAATAACATTTTGGTAGTTCCATGTTCAGTTCGTTTTGAAAATTTTATATTTGATTAAGTTCTCTGTGTGTCCTTTACCACACTCTCAAATATTGTATGATTCTTAATCATATCTATGTTTAAAACTGTCTATACTAACAGGTTCAATGACATGTACATCGTTTCTCTCATATTTGCTTATTTCAAAGAAAGGTATTACTACTTCTTCTTCTTCTTCTTCTTCTTCTTCTTCCGCCACTTTAAAAATAAACTTGTCCGCAGCGTTTCTCCAAAACCGCATGTCAGATTTGCTTAGGGTTTCATAGAATGTTAGACTAATATGTCTAGGTAATCCATCAATCTTTCGTTTACATTGGGTTTATTAAGGGGTATTGGGGGGGCAGAGAGAAGGGAGGGTTTTACTATAGAATCGTATTGGATTTTATTTTCTAAAATTTTCAAATGAATATAACTTGAAAACTGTAAGTGATAGACCCACGCAGTCTACATACATAATTATAGGACAATAAAACAAATCACATGAAATAAAGGGTGAGTCCTTGGGATCATCCCCACCCCCTTCAATTTGAGTATATGCTATTATCTTGTAAACGACCAAGATCCCCAACCCCTAAACAATATATATTCTTGTATGGGCCAATAAAATTAATCCAATGAAATTCAAGGGAAGTCCCTGGGGTCACCCCAACCCATTCAATTTGAGAATATGCTATTATCTTGTAAACGGCCCAGATCCCACCCCCTAAACCATATATATTCTTGTTTGGAAGAATAAAACACATCAAATGAAATATAGGGAGAGTCCATTGGGGTCACCCCACCCCCTTCAATTCGAGAATATGCTATTAGCTTGTAAACGGTCCAGATCCCCACCCCTAAACCATATATACTCTTGTCAGAATGGGACGATAAAACAAATCAAATGAAATAAAAGGGAAGTCCCTGGGGGTCACCCTGATCCCGTTCAATCTGAGAATGTCCTATCATCTTGTAAACAGTCGAGATCCCCATCCCTAAACCATATATATTAAAATCCTGTATCGGTCTGTATCTTTAGAACAGAAAATCCTCTGACAACATACTTGTTCAATCCTCCAAGAAAACAAAACTTCATCAATGTTGAAATATAGATTCCTACACTGCAACAAGTGTATTACTATATTTCTCCACTCGAGACAATTAAATTTTATTATTTAAAGCGCGAGGCTTGCCGAGCTTTTTAAATAACTAAAATTTAACTGTCGAGAGTGGAGAAATATCGTAATACACGAGTTATAGTGTAGAAATCTGTTTCTCTAATGATTTTTATCCATCTTTTTCAAAGATTTTCAGAAATTTGTGTTCTTTATATGCGACGTCATCAGGCATGGTCGCCTTTTTTCATGACATCACAATAGGAAAATTCAGAAGAATACAAAACATTTAGACGTCATAATCAAATTTCGACTAATCATTAGCCAAGAACATATTTTTCACTAGTGAGGATAAATATTTTTCTTACACCAGTCAGGAATTGTGAAATTGCTAAAAAATCTCCTTTCATGCAAATTAGCGCGATTAATGTTATGGTTAGAACAATATAATAAAGATACAGACCGATACAGGATTTTCAATATTACTGGGATATATAATGTTTTATTACTGATGCATTAATTAATTGTTTCATTGAAAGTATGATAATGCCCATAAATTGAATATATCATGTTTCAATTTTAAGAAAGAGCTTCATGCATGAACATAGCTTTCAGTGCAGTAATGATTTTCTCTATTTTCAGAAATGGCCATTGAAGTTGAAATTGAACACCAATTGAATGTCGCACCATTATAAAACACAGAAAACGACTGAAATGTTTCGTTATTGACAGTGGTTAAAACAGAATGTCAGCATAAATAATTTGCAAAGGACGAATCTCAAACTCTTAAATGACCAGTTTCATGTTTTAAGATGATATGTCATGTTGCTGCTAAATCCCTGTAAGATACGATAACTGTGGATTAACAAACAGTCTAGTGAATGTAGTAAAAGAGTTTTAGTTGAACATGTTGAAAATGCTCAAGTTTTAAAAGTAAGAAATAATGGAAATAATGAACTAAAATTTAAAAATTGATAAAAAATGTTTGTACATTAAGTCAAAGTTGACCTAAAATTGTAATATTGATTTAAAGTTGGAAGTTCAGATATTCAATAACGTTCATGACTATAGCAATAAATAACTCGCATCGCACCTTTCAAACATCTTAAAAACATAACTGAATTTTTCATAAAAAAAATTATCTAAAGAAAAGAAACTCTGAATGCTGTAATTTATATCAAGGTGTAGATACATGTATTTGTAAATCCATTAAATCAAAATCAATTTATTCAAATAATTATTTAAAACATACAAAATGCACTTCGTCCTGTGTAAATGTTTAGAAAATGGTTTAAAAAAAGAGCATGTTCAAGTTATCTTAATATTTACAAAATTTATAGATGATTAAAGAATATGAACTTGATGACTCTTATGCAATACTCAGAAACTATTTCTACAATGTTAAGAGAACAGCTGAAATCTTTAGCTGAATTTGGCAAAACCCGTTTGGAATTTATGGTCCTCATTGATTCTCCACTTCGTACTTTTTGAGGCCTATCCTGTTCAATATTTTGGTTCGAGCTACACTGGTTAGTCTTTTGTAAACAAAACGCTCGTCTTGAGAACAAAATTAAATTATAATCCTGTTATCTATGATAAGTTTGCTAGCATATCCTTAGTATCTTATTTTACACTTTAATAATATTTAAGACTTATAATCTAAATATTTGTATTTTTTATCATGAAGTTGAATATCACTACCATGCACTATATAATTCTTTATAAAAAAAGAATATATGTACAATTTGAAATTTTATAAATGTCTAGTTTTTCTTTGAAATAAATACAATTGATACTAATAATTTAAGAGTATTTTCTTACAGCCCTAATTTTTATTTATTTTTTAAAGATTTTAAATATTTATACACATTAAAAACAACTTGTGTTCTTTTTTTTCGTTTTCTATTTTGGGATCATGTCCAGCTCCTAACATTTTTCTTGGATGGTTTTTTTATACTGATTTTAGCCATAAGTATGGATACAATACAAGAAAACATCAACAAGAAGTAGAAATAATAATTTATATTGTCTTACCCTTTTAGATATCATTTGTTGGTTTGACTAGGATATTATTTATTATGCCTGTTTAGTTCACGCTTCATTGTAAATATAAGGGAATTTGATAAGACTGTCATCAAAGGGAGAGGTTAAGCGCTATAAAACCAGATTTAATCCACCATTTTTTCTACATTTGAAACTTGCTGTACCAAGTCAGGAATATGACAGTTTTTGTCCATTCGTTTTTTATGTGTTTTGTCATTTGATTTTGACATGTGATTATGGACTTTCCGATTATATTTTCTTCTGAGTTCAGTATTTTTGTGATTTACTTTCTTCTGTAAAAAATGAAGTAATATTGATGTTGCATCTGAATGATGACACTATATAAATTTCCTACAAATTATTACCAAGATAACCTAAGGAACTTTTTCCCCCAAATAGAGCCAGAAATTATTTACATAACAAATATCTAAAAATGACATCCAGTCAGGTGCACATGAACCAAGCATGTCAGATATATAACTGAGGTGTATTATTATAGTTGGTGTCTGGACGTAATACAAACAACAATTTTCTATAATATTATTAAATGTGGATTAAAACATCCTTACCCTTTTGTTTTTGTCGGGGTTCTTAACTGTTGTTCAGTCTTTATATGCTGTGTTTCTGTTAGTTGTTATTTGTCTTTGGCATTTTTGTTTTGTTTTGTGCGTATTGACCTTGTTAAGCATTATACCAACGTGTTATATTGTTCTTTCATATGTCTTTGTTCTATTGTTAATGTCACTTTTACTGTCATATCCATTTGACGTGGCTCGGTACTTATACATCCCGTCAATGTGTTTGTATTATCTTTCATTTTTGCTGGTGGGTTATTGTAGAAGCGACTTTTTTGTGTTTCTTTGGTTCTTATAACGTGACTCTGTACTTTTAGTATCTTATTGTTGTTTTTATGTTTATTATGTTATATTTCTTTTATAGACAAAACACTTGTCTTGAGAACAAAATTAAATTATAATCCTGTTATCTATGATAAGTTTGCTAGCATATCCTCAGTATCTTATTTTACACTTTTATAATATTTAAGACTTATAATCTAAATATTTGTATTTTTTATCATGAAGTTGAATATCATTACCATGCACCCTATAATTCTTAATAAAAAACCATGTACAATTTGAAATTTTGTAAATGTCTAATTTTTCTTTGAAATAAATACAATTGATACTTAATAATTTAAGAGTGTTTTCTTACAGCTCTAATTAATATTTGTTTTTTAAATATTTTAAATATTTATACACATTAAAAACAACTTGTGTTCTTTCTTTTTCGTTTTCTATTGTGGGATCATGTCCAGCTCCTAACATTTTTCTTGGATGGTTTTCTTTATAGATAAGTTGCAATTATCATGGACATTGCTTACCATAGACTATTCAAACCCGTATCCACTACATCCAATAGTGAGGAAAAACGTTATTTTTTTAAGGTAGAATTCGCCAATAAAGGTTTAGATGCTGTAAATATTAGAAATATTTTCCATCAAAAATCTGTACAAAAAACTATACCTGATTACTTCAATAATAAAGCTACACCTGTTATTTCTTATACTTACACCAAGTCTGTTGCATCCAAGAGTTTCAACCACAAGAGAGTTCTAGAGGCTTTTAACCTCAAAGATACAAAATCCAAGCCTCCGGATTGCTCATGTACATCGTCACAATACAATAACAGTCCAGCTGGTCATATTATTACTGGTGACCTTGGCATCGTTACCAATGAACAACTAAGAGAGTTGTTAGCCAAGGGACCACAATATAGAATCCCCCAGCCCATCAACTGGAAAAAGAATTTAAAGTTACTGATGGATGCAGTTGAGGACTATGCAAGAAAATGGGTAAAGCGCGAAGCAGACGAACCAGAACTGGACACTTTGTCTGTACATGTATGGATCAAAGCTATTCGATCATGCATTCAGAGGCGCATACATAAACTACGATGTAATATGAGTACTAGAGTTTCTAACCCTTTCAAGAATCCGGAGGTTGTGGATGCTTTATCCTCTTTGCATGACAAATATGTCGTTGTTCCAGCAGATAAAGCCTCCAATAATATTGTCTTCATATGTAAAAAACATTATTTGCAATGTCTCACTACAGAGCTTGGAATTGATAAAACTACTGGTAATCCTACATATTCTTTAACATCATTTACCAAGGACGAAATTTTACAAAATCATAAATCTGTCCTTCTTTCTTTTGGTATCAACATCAAAGAAAACGAAGAAAACTTGCCCTCATTATACTGGATACCTAAATTACACAAAACTCCATACAAAGAACGATACATAGCTGGTTCTTCAAAATGTTCGACTAAACATCTTTCTAAAGTACTGACTACTATACTTTCTACAGTTATAGATGGGCTTCAAAAATATTGTGAGGAGATATATTCTACCAGTGGTGTTAAGCAGATGTGGATTCTCAAAAATTCCAAAGATCTACTGCTTAACCTTCGATCACAATCTTTGCAATTTTGCAGCAACATAAAAACTTTTGATTTTTCTACGCTATATACTACTATTCCCCATGCTCAGTTGTAAGATCGACTTCACCATCTCATAAAACAGAGCTTTTTCTATAAAAATGGGAATCGTAGATACAAATTTCTTGTTTTGGGTTACAATAATTCATATTTTGTGAAGAATCACACTGAATCTTCCAGAAAAATATACTGAAGATGATATTATCAAAATGCTGGACTTTTTGATCGACAATATATTTGTTGAGTTCGGAGGATTTATATTTCAACAGACAATCGATATTCCAATGGGTACTAATTGTGCACCTCTGCTGGCTGATTTGTTTTTGTACTCGTATGAAGCAGAATTCATTCAGAACCTTCTAAAAGACAAAAAGAAAAAGCACCTTGCGAAATTCTTTAATTTTACATTCCGATATATTGATGATGTTCTATCATTGAATAACCCATACTTCAGCCAATACTTACATCTTATATATCCAAGTGAACTTGAAATTAAGGATACTACTGATACTAGAAGGACTGCTTCATACCTTTATCTTTTCCTCAATATTGACGTAGATGGACGACTTCACACAAAAATCTATGACAAACGGGACGATTTCAACTTCCCAATTATCAATTTCCCATTTCTCAGCAGTAACATACCATCTGCCCCTTCGTATGGTGTTAACATATCACAGTTGATACGTTATTCACATGCTTGTTCACACTATACGGACTTCATAAACAGGAGTGTGCTCCTTACGCAGAAACTACTCCAACAAAGTTATGAGGAGGACAGATTAAAATTGACACTCCGTAAATTTTATGGACACCATCACGAATTGGTGGATCCATACGATGTGTCTTTAACCAAACTAGCTAAGGACATTTTTACCACATGGTTGATTGTGGTTTGTCATTATGTCGTCTAATATTTTAATTATCAAACGTGACTTATTCCCGATTGTGACTGTTTTGCTGAGTGTGAATTCGCTTTGAATTGTTACGGTACTTGTCTATCCCAAATTCATGTATTTAGTTTAAATGTTTAATGTTATATTTGTAATTCTCATCGGATTTTGTCAAATGTGTTGACATCTTTTCTATTATATTTATGTGTTATGGAAGGAAAAATTAATCATCGCCGTCATTTATTAGATTTAATTTTGGTCAATGTAATATGTACGATAATTTACGTTTGAAGTTGGATTCATAACAAACTGGACATATATATATTATAGTTAATTGCTATTAATAAGTATTGCAATATGCATTGTGTTTAAATGCAATATCAGAATTCAGTTCTATTATAATCTTTGGTCAATCCTCGTTCGGTCTTGCTTTTGGGATATGGTTTTTCATATGTGACGTCATTCTTCTGCTGTTTCAGAAATTTCATAAATTCAAATGTGACGTAATTTTTAATGCCTTTTCACCATCGTATGTGACGTCATTTTCACAATTTACTGCGTTGAGGCCTGGACTGTGTCGGGTGTGTCTATTCTGTGTTGGTCTTTGCATGTATTCATGTTTGTTTTCTGTAATGAGTTAATACTTCAGTTTCATTATGTATATCTGTTATATTCATTTGATAAAATTTACTATTTGCAATAGCATTAATTGTTCTAAATAATAAGGATGTTCTTATCCCAAGCATAAAAACATAGCCGTATTTGACACAGCCTTTTTCAACTTTTGATCTTCAGTGCTGTACAACTTTGTACTTTTTTTCGCTTTCGATCTTTTATATCTGGGCGTCACTGGTGAGTCTTGTGTGGACGAGGCGCGTTTTTGACGTATTGAATTTTAAACCTGATGCTTTTTGTTATTCATTAATCATGTGTTTCTTTGTCTAATACGTTCTCCTATTTATTTGTATTGTAGTCCTGTAATATTATGTTGTCATTTCAATGTTATATTTAACATTGCCATTAAAGTGCGAGGTTTGGCATGCAACAAAACCAGGTTCAATCCACCATTTTTTCCTTTAAAAATGTCCTGTACCAAGTCAGGAATATGGCCATTGTTATATTATTGTTCGTTTCTGTGTGTGTTACATTTTAACGTTGCGTCGTTTGTTTTCTCTTATTTTTTAGTGTAATTTCACATTGCGATAAGACGTGTCACGGTACTTGTCTATCCCAAATTCATGTATTTGGCTTTGGTGTTATATTTGTTATTCTCATGGGATTTTGTCTGATGCTTTGTCCGTTTCTGTGTGTGTTGCATTTTTGTGTTGTGTCGTTGTTCTCCTCTTGTATTTAATGCGTTTCCCTCGGTTTCGATTTGTTGCCCCGATTTTGTTTTTTGTATATGGATTTATGAGTTTTGAACAGCGGTATACTACTGTTGCCTTTATTCTTATACTGATTTTAGCCATAAGTATGGATACAATACAATAAAACATCAACAAGAAGTAGAAATAATAATTTATATTGTCTTATTCCTTTCTTTTAGATATCATTTGTTGGTTTGACTATTTTATTTATTATGCCTGTCCACGCTTCATTGTAAATATAAGGGAATTTGATAAGACTGTCCTCAAAGGGAGATGTTTAGCGCTATAAAACCAGGTTTAATCCACCATTTTTTCTACATTTGAAAATGCCTGAACTAAGTCAGGAATATGACAGTTCTTGTCCATTCGTTTTTTATGTGTTTTGTCATTTGATTTTGCTTTTTGATTATGGACTTTCCGATTAGATTTTCTTCTGAGTTCGGTATTTTTGTGATTTTACTTTTTTCTGTACAAAATGAAGTAGTATTGATTTTGCCTCTGAATGATGACACTATATAAAAGAGGGACGAAAGATACCAAAGGGACAGTCAAACTCATAAATCGAAAATTAACTGACAACGCCATGGCTAAAAATGAAAGAAAAAACAGAAAATCAATAGTACACATGACACAATATTAAAAACTAAAGAATAAACAACACAAACCCCACCAAAAACTAGGCGTGATCTCAGGTACACCAGGAGGGTAAGCAGATCCTGCTCCACATGTGGCATCCGTCGTGTTTCTTATGTGATAACATATCCGGTAAATAGTCTAATTCGGTAGGTTACATTCATGAAAGGGAAGGGGATTGTAGTTACGACGTAAGAAACATATCCGATATCATTTGTGAAACGCTCATCCCATAACCGTCAACCAAGTCGTGATGGCGTCCGTAAAATTTACGAAGGGATGATTTCAACTTCACCATTTGAAACTCTTGGTTTGATAGCTTTCATGTAAGCAGCAACCCTCTGTTAAGAAAATCATGATAGGAAATGCAAGCACGGGAATATCGTATCAATTGGGAGATATATACCCCGTATGCAGGTGCTGCTGGAATGTTGCTACTCAGAAATGGAAATTTCCTCCAAATTATTACCAAGATAACCTAAGGAACTTTCCCACAAATAGAGCCAGGAATTATGTACATAACAAATTTTAAAAAATGACATCCAGTCGGGTGCACTTGAACCAACCATGGCAGATATTATATATAACTGAGATGTGTTATTATAACATGTGTTGGGACGTAATAGAAACAACAATTAAGTAATCTATAACAGTATCAATTGTGGATAGAATATTCTTACCCTTTTGTTTTTGTCGGTCTTTATATGTTGTGTTTCTGTTGATTGTTATTTGTCTTTGTTACCTTTTTGTTTTTTGCTATGGCGTTGTTTAAAAGTCCCTTAAGGTATCACATAAGTCTGTAACGGTGAATTGCCCCTGTCTGATACAAACAAAGATTGTACCGTTCTATATTTACGACTGAGAGTTGAAGTATTCATTTTTGTGAATCTAACAGTGCCAGTGTTAGTCAAACCTATATTGTATATTTGAAGACAAGTATAAAAAAATGAGTATATAAAACAAATAAACGTTTATCAAAGAACAAGGATCAATCTTAAAAGTATGACAATTTGATTTAAAATTTATCAGAACAGAATCTATTTCTAAAAGCTAAATACTTTGTTAAACAAGTTACGTATTCGATCGAGTACATGAAATGTTGTCATTATATGGTCTTTACTTTGTTTTGAAAATTAAAGCTTTAGAAAAAACCTAGACTGCAACCTATGATTAAAAATTGTCTTTAATTTTAAAATGTGAAGATATGTATTGTATTTTTTGCAGGGTTGCAGCCGAGGTTAATTATTCTTAAAGCTGTAACACTTCATTAAAAGATTAAATCAAAGTTTAAGTTCAAGCTCAAAACATTCATAACCATCCGTTTATAACTTCGAAACCTTGAATTTGGTGTGCCGAAAATTTTGTAAGAAAAGAATTGATGTTACAATTATATTTTTGAGATTTTTTAAGTAAACATTAAACCTTATTAAAAGCATTAAAATGTAAGGACCAATTTTAACCCTCTTCGAACCAAGTCCCTTTCTACAACATAGTGGTTTCAATACTTTGGAAGGACTTATGCTACTTCAGTGTCCCTTTCCGCCAAAAAAAAACCCAATCCCATTTGTATATCTAAAATTAAAGGCTTCCTAGAACTTGAATTGCTCATATTGAGAAAAATGCCTTATTCTTTTGTACATTAAATATATATTATTTGGCCGTTAGTTTTCTCGTTTGAATTGTTTTACATTGTCATTTCGTATTAGACTATGTGGTATGGGCTTTGCTCATTGTTAAAGGCCGATCGGTGACCTATAGTTGTTAATTTCTGTGTTGTTTTGTTTCTTGTGGAGAGTTGTATCATTGACAATCTTAATTACCAAATCTTCTTTTTATATATCGTATTTTTCCTTAATCAATTGTTCAAGAGCTGTTCTTAACTAAATGATCATTCCGATAAGGCGTTGTAGATGGATTCCGCATGTTGATTTCTATATCAATTATGATTTCGTAATTCTAGATATTTATACTTGAATTTCACTTAATAAATTATGTTTTTGTTAAATTATGTCAATGGTCATTGATTGACAGGAACAAATAACAAAAACAAAACATTCATCTTATTTAAGATACCTACCTATACTGCAAAAATAAAATAACATAAATACAAAACTCTAAGGACTTGATACAGGCATTTCCGTGTGTAGTAGATGGTGGTCAATTGATCTTTTTTTTAAATGGTCTTGTGGTTTCAGACAAAAAGAGTGTTAACAAAGTTAACAACGACAACGGATGTCATGTGGTGGCAATAACTCACATAACGGTGAGCTGGAAATATTCACATTGAATTATCTTTTAAATTTTTTTATTTAGATGTTTTATATTAGATTTGATTTAAAAAGACCTCTATTACGACGATGGTGTAAGTGTGAAATCCCAAAGCTAATTTGTGAGATAAAAAAAAATACAAAACTCTCTCTCCGTCCTCTCCAAAAGGAGGTTAATGCCACTAAAAAGAAGTATTTTTCAAAATGTCTATTGGTGCAGCTGTGTCATATTACAAATGTATCAACCATTTAAAAAACAATTGTATTGACTTGTTCAAGAGATCAAAGTTAGAAACATATCTCTTTATATGATAATTCAGCTTTATATATTGATATTAATGAATAAAGGGCTAAACATAATTTAAATAAACACAGATAATATTTTTTGTATGATTTCAACCTACTTAGACAACATGTTTGTTCATGACCTTTTCCATTGTTTAGATTTCCAAGTTAGGTTTCGTCATTATTTTTGTCTTTCTCAGCCCTTTTCTGACTTCAAAAGTATACCAGTGATTGCTGTCTTTAGATTCTTCCTCTTTGTAATTTCCGTTAATATTAGAAAGGGTGCAGGAAGCATATCACCATCCTCCCTTCTTTCGAACAGCACAATTAGTATTGTGATATTCAATATCGTTGTCCTTATCTCGTGTGGTAAATTTCATACCGTTCATGGGCTGCATCGCTAGATCTGTCATCGAGTCACCTGTAAAGCGAAATGGAATGACTAAAGTAATATGAACACTAACGAGTTGGATGGAGGGTTGTCTCATTGGCACTCATACTACCTCTTCTTATAACTACTAACGGAAATTATTAAACTTAAAATTTGCTACGGCAAGGTCCTGGATTGAGTCCTTTGTCTTTGTTTCTTAATGTTTCAAACAATTTTTTGGACGCAAGAGATTATAAAACGTGTTATTTTCATTTTTTTTCTCTATTCTTTTTCTTATTTCCCCATCAATCACTTTTCATCCTGATAATACACCCAATTATTCATGTTATTCTCTATCCTGTACTTAAGCTTTTTGTAATTTTTTCTCTATTTTTGAAATGACTGTAATATTTTCTATGTTATTTCGAATAGGCAGAACAAAATAATACAGTCATTTCTTATAATTTAATTCTGAATTCCATCTTACACAGGGTGAATCATGAAAAAACGTTGATGACGTCACGGTCACATGACTAAATTATGTCTAAGAGCTGATAAAAAAAACCGACGTCAGCCAACCAGAATACGCGTTACATCCAAAATTAATTATTCTTTATTGCATTTACAGATATTCTACACTTTTTGCCCATTACTCTCTATTCTGTTAACCTCGTGAAGGACATCCTTAATTAGGTACGCTAATTACAAAATGATATGATAACCATCTTCATACGTATGTGGAAAGATACGATACATTGCTTTTTAAAACGGTTATTGTGGATCTACAAGTATAGATGCTGCATTGATTAAAGTAAAGAAAGGAATTGAAATATGTCCAACAGATTATGTAGTCACTGGAAATGAAACTACTCTTGATCATGGTCAAATTTGTATGAATAAAAATATATAATGTTTTTGAATTGACCTACTAACTTCACATGGATTAAATCAATCGACAATAGATTGTCTATTCCTTACAAAACACCTTCTAAATTTCGATTTAAAACCAATGAAAGCATTAAAAAGACCTTTTTAAAAGGTTTACGTTTTTTAACCTTAAGCTATGGATGAGATAAATTTATTGGGCTAAAAGGGCTAGATTCAACATCAGTGTATAACAGCGATCCTATACAAAATAGTGTCTTTCTAAATGATAGAAGGGCTAGATCCAAGAGCAGTATATAACAACATATCTATATAGAATAGTGTCTTTCTGAATGATAGAAGGGCTAGATTCAAGATCAGTATATAACAGCGATCCTATACAAAAAAGTGTCTTTCTAAATGATAGTGGGCTTGATTCAAGATCAGTATATAACAGCGATCCTATACAAAATAGTGTCTTTCTAGAATGATAGAAGGGCTAGATTCAAGATCAGTATATAACAGCGATCCTTTACAAAAATTGTCTTTCTAAATGATAGTGGGCTTGATTCAAGATCAGTATATAACAGCGATCCTAAACAAAATAGTGTCTTTCTAGAATGATAGAAGGGCTAGATTCAAGATCAGTATATAACAGCGATCCTAAACAAAATAGTGTCTTTCTAGAATGATAGAAGGGCTAGATTCAAGATCAGTATATAACAGCGATCCTAAACAAAATAGTGTCTTTCTAGAATGATAGAAGGGCTAGATTCAAGATCAGTATATAACAGCGATCCTATACAAAATAGTGTCTTTCTAGAATGATAGAAGGGCTAGATTCAAGATCAGTATATAACAGCGATCCTATACAAAAAAGTGTCTTTCTAAATGATAGTGGGCTTGATTCAAGATCAGTATATAACAGCGATCCTAAACAAAATAGTGTCTTTCTAGAATGATAGAAGGGCTAGATTCAAGATCAGTATATAACAGCGATCCTAAACAATATAGTGTCTTTCTAGAATGATAGAAGGGCTAGATTCAAGATCAGTATATAACAGCGATCCTAAACAAAATAGTGTCTTTCTAGAATGATAGAAGGGCTAGATTCAAGATCAGTATATAACAGCGATCCTAAACAAAATAGTGTCTTCCTAGAATGATAGAAGGGCTAGATTCAAGATCAGTATATAACAATGGAATCGCTGGTTTATACTGCTTTGACATTATAAACAAGGGATTAATTTTTTACGGAATAAAACTAATGCAAAAATATATAAATGCGCTTCATTCCTATTAAAGAAAAAGACAAACAAACAACAGTGAACAAAACATAACACAGATAACCAAAGAACCAGCACCACGAACTACACAAACAACTGCGGGTGGTCTCTGGTCTCAAAAAGGGTAAGCAGACCCTGCTCACCATGAGGCAATCGTCGTGTTGGCCATGATAGTAAAAAATGTGTAATCAGTTTTTTTTGGTAGTTCACATTCGGAGGAAAGGGCACGTGATTGTAGTCACAATAATTTGAACGTCATCTTTTTCACAGATGTTAAAATAATATGCAGCTATTCATATTATTTCTAATAAAGAAATCAAATCGGAAAGTCCCTAATTACATGGCAAAATCAAACGACAAAACACATAAGAAACGAATGGACAACAACTGTCATATTCCTGACTTGGTACGGGCATTTTCAAATATAGAAAACTTAACTCATTACAGATACCAGGATCAAAATGTAATATTTACGCCAGACGAGTGTTTCGTCTGAAAAGGAATCATCAGTGACGCTCGAATAAAACAATGTTTAAAAGGCAAAGAAGAGTACAAAGTTGAAGAGCATTGCGGACCAAAATTTTTTTTAAGTTTTGCCAAATACAGCTAAGGTTTTGGGCGGTGTGTACTCTTTCCGAAGTTGATCGACATTTTTATAAAATAAAAACTGCCAATTTTAACTATTCAATGCCTTAGGGAATGGAATCGGTACTGATTGAGTACGTCGTGACTGTATGTGGGGAAGTGCACTTTTAGTCAATCATAAATCTTAACCACTCTTATTTACGTTGTAACCATTGCCATTTCCATTGTCAATTTATACTTATTATGGACTTCAATAAAACAAGGCAAGTAACTTGCCTTTCTTTAAAGTGATTGTTGCATTTTTTGATAAAAAGATATATGTGCACTTTCCCTCACGAATTCACGATGTCCTCAATCAGAAACGATCTCCATACGTATGAAATAATGAAAGTTGACAGTTTTAAGATTTATTCAGACGTCTGTCTACTTCAGACAACTCTTTTCTTTTTAATTGTTTCTAATTTGTCAAGCCTTGGTGGCTTCAAAGTAAAAATATTACAATAAGTTGTTTGGGGTCATACAGTGGCCTGTAACATTTCATACCTTTGTCCTTTACGAGTGTGTTTTTATTATGAATGTATGAAAAACAAGTGTAGAACGATCCAATGAATATACCTACATGTATGGTAAGGATCAGATAAGATGTTACAAAATGTTCTCAAAGTGTGTCCTAGAACAGAGCAATACCGGTTCGTCGATAAAATACCCGCATCCAGCTTTAGCAGCATCAGAAGATCGTAAACCAAGAAAAAGTATATGCCGACCTGAACCTGACAAAAAACAAATTAAAAAGATCAAAGGTTCAACGCCATTTAAATTTTCTTAGAATTGTGAAGTTAAAAATGTTTAACAATGCGAATCAAATGTATAAGTGTTAGATAATTTTAAAAGTTTTATTATAAATATGTTATATTCCAATTTCGATTTATCTTATACTGAACGCAAGATTTCAAATTAAGATGCATATGTCACAAATCCTATTTGACAAATTATTTCAGGTATAGTGTCCAGCTAGGATCGTGGTTTTTCGAGTGATATGATCGGGCTTTTTCGAGTGTGACCACATTTTTTTAGTGATTATGATCAAAAATGTAAACCAACAAAATTTCGTTGTGAACTGTCTGTATATTTATGAAATGTAATTCAAATTCTATTGCATATGGGAATCAAAAACTGGTTGGATTTAGTGTGTAAACATGCTTTTAGTTTTCGTTTTTTACGATTTTGTTTTGTGGCGGCAGGGGCAGACTTCTATCATTAGAATATATTTTATTACATAAAATTCTTCTGATTCTTCTCTGTTGTCCAGTTGGTTTCTTACTGCGTTTTGTAAAGAGCAGCGCCATGAGCGCCTGCTAGCCCAGAAGCGTTTTCAAAGAATAAAGTTCATTCTCTTGTGGTTGTGGCTTATTATCTATATCTTGCATGATTAGGCATTTTTCGTGTCATACTGCACAGAGCGTGACATGCAGAAATGATTTGATAATTTGCGTCAATTTGATTTGCCTATCTAGATTCGGCATTTCATGGACTATTCGTTAAGTCATTGATGACCTTCAAAGGTTACGACGATGTATATTTCATATGACAAATACTACACCAAGGATTCGCGTTATTATTTTATTTAAACAACGAGAATATTGACCATATTAAGACAAATAGGTTTAACAACTTGTGAGAATGGAATACCGTTTGATATCAACTCTCGTTATTTAATTCAAAAAGAATAAAATCGCCGTATTATATTGAAATTGAATAACTAGAGTTGATATCAAGCGATATAAACCTATAAATAATTTCACAATGTCATAAAAAAAATTATGAAAAACTACAGGGAGGTTTCCTTTATCCATGTAAACTAGTTACCATAGTTTCTTGAAAACTTGTAAGTGCACTTAAAACATTTTGTCTGACAAAGGATCCAATAACTTCAAATTTAATACTGGAAAGTTATGGTAGAACGTTTTCCGCATAGAATTAAATTGAAAAAGGTTAATTTTGACCACCGTTGTAATATGGTTTTGTGATTTGCTGGGATGATATGAAATTGTCCTTCACTTGATTACAGATATTATTTAGAAAAAGTCATTTTTTCAAGTCAAAAATACCTTTTTTTATCAAAATTTTCTTTTAAAAAGCCGGACCTTTTGTTAAAAAACCCGGACGATATCACAGTTGCTCTCGAAACAGCCCGGACAATAATAAACAATATTTTTTTTGTTAGATACAAGTAAATTATGCTACTTTGTTGATCAAAACATGTATAGTTATCATAATAAGTTAGGCATTCACGACGAAAGAAACTATTATAATTACGAATTAGCAGTTAATTGACCTTATCGCATGGTTTTTCACTCAAAAAAGCCCGAACTACACTGGAAAAAAACGGACCGAATCACTCAAAAAACCGCGATCCTAGCCGGACACTATACCTACAATGTATTTGCCCTTTTATATATATTCTATAACGTTTGATTGAAATTAATAGAAATGTTTTGTAAAACACACAAAAATCATTGCTATCCCAATGTTTCAATAATTGTTTTATGATACTGACACTGAGCCAGCATAGAGAGTTATTATGTAGTTGCCTGCCGTTGAATTTTACCTACCTATCCTTATTGTATCATTGAAATTCCATTACTTCAACTTCGTACTTTATTTGGCCTTTATATTATTTTTGATTCGAGCGTCACCGCTGAGCCTTTTGTAGACGAAACGTGCGTCTGGCGTAAATATAAAATTTTAATCCTGGTATATATGATGAGTTTATTAAGTACATTGTTAGAGAAAGGTAAATTTAGATTAATATTACCTGAGTTAAAATCAATAAAATATATAAATCACTGTATACAAATAAAGTATCCTAGTGATTACACGTATGCCAGACTAATAATACATCGGAATACACGACCACCAAAGTTTTGGAAAATTCCAACTTTTTATCAATCAACAAACCAGCATGAGATGGTAAGTTTATTTAGTTGTTGGGGATTTTAGCTACAGGATTTAAAAATTATTTTACAAACTTTGTGTTTTTCACAAAACTCTTTTGACTGTCAGAATTTTGGCTGATAGATCACATCATACTTTTTTTATGTATAATAACATTTTGAAGTAGGGTTGCCATTATGTATTAAACATAGAACTTTGTACTAGAAGTTGAATAATCATCGTAGTAATGGATATCGTACGTAAACGTTTTGAAAGGTCTGCCTAGCCGGACAATTAAAATAGGCTGAGTTAAATGAGGAGCTGCATTTATCTTCTAAATGCGCAGCAGTGTTAACGTAGACGATACAAATACAAAATTCCATGTGTATCGGCGTACTTTTGTTCGTCATTTTTTTTTCAGTACCTGCATAAAATTGATTAGAATACATTGATATAACTGTTGAACAAAAGACTTCTTGTTGAATAATGCATTACATTGTGGATTTGGTAAAAAAAAAAAACAAATAAAAAAAGATCACTCAAATTGGTGTGGTATTTAAAACATACTGTATACTGTGCTCAAATAAAGATTTTGAAATTTCTGTTTTTATTGTGAATATATAGTGTTATCCGTAAAATTGTAAATATTTAACCTTTCAACGTATGTAAATTAATCAGTTTCGTTTTAGATCGTGAAACTTTAAATTAAGTTACATATGAAATGTTCGTATCATTAAATAACTGTTGCTATAAAAAAATTATACAAGTAACAAATACGTTGTTTATTTATTTTGTTAACCAAATCTCACAAATTTTATTAAAATAAATGTGATTCATTTTATTTGATAAGCATGATGTATAGATACTTCAAACTGATATTCAAGTGTTCACCCACAAATAAAGACTCAGCATAGACCCCAACGAATTATATGCGTTGTAATTTAAGTGTTCATGATGTAAATCAATACTGTTCAAACATAGTTATACTTCGTAATATGTACATATAGGTATGTTATAAATTTAACTGTCTGCTGTTTACAATAGAAAAACTTCGTTATGTACCAATGCTATTTATAGGTGAAGTCATTAAAGTGTTTTTATTGCAACCCTATTTGACGCGACAACCTAGGTATAGGAAGATGTGGTGTGAGTGCCAATGAGACAACTCTACATCCAAATAACAATTTATAAAAGTAAACTATTATAAGTCAATGTACGGCCTTCAACACGGAGCCAACACTTTATATAACCATTTGACTTGATTTGGACTGCTGATTTGATGTTCGACAGAAGTAAATAGTCGGACTTTTAATATTTTGTATTATTTTTATTAGAACCGCAAACGACAGTAAATTAACAATACAGATCCATATTTTGTCTGAAAACAAATGAAGAAAGTTTTCATAGGAATTTCTATAAAAAGAAATCCATAATGGCCGTACGTTGTCTCAGTGGCAATCATACCACATCTCTTGATATTTGTTGTGGTTATAAAGAAGATGGAATTTTCTTCTTACGCGACATTGTTTTATCATTATACTCAAAAGGTGACAGTCTATATAGAATCAATCATGTAAATCACCTACCTCTGTGTGAAACGATCAGGTAGTTTTAGAAACATAAATTCAAACATTAATTTTCGATTGATTCGGTGTAATCAATGTCTAATCATGCTAAACGTTTGTGACCTTATGAACATCAAAATGGCAATTTGCAGAGGAAAATCTCTTTATTGTGAAGTTTCCCGCCCAAGGATATCATCATATCAGTAATCAGCACTACGGTGTTGACATCAGTATCAATGATATGGTCATTTTTATAAATTTACTTTATCTAATAGCAAAAGTATGAATTATTCGAAACAATACTGATTTTTTTTTATTACCGGCATGGATTATAGCTCATCGTCTTTTATATAAGCTTTGGATTTCAAATATTTTGGCCACGAGCATCACTGAAGAGACATGTATTGTCGAAATGCGCATCTAGTGCAGGACAATTGGTACCGTTATTTTTTTTTACCGTAGCCGCATTTCGCATAACTTTTTGGAATTTTGGATCCTCAATGCTCTTCAACTTTATACTTGTTTGGCTTTCTAACTCTTTTTTTATCTGAGCGTCACTGATGAGTCTTATGTATACGAAACCCACGTCTTGCAAATTGAATTATAGGCCTGGTACCTTTAAAAACTATTCATAACATTTTACATTTTAGTTGGAGATAAAATTGAGAATATATAATTATTTATACTGACCATTTCAAAATTAAGAATTTCTTTAGTTGAATCTGTGTTGGTTAAGGACTTTCAAAACAGTTGTGTGCCAAGTATAGTTTTACATCAAAAGTATTTTTATGATAATAATTAAGGGCGCTATGTAATGAAGAAGGTACTAATTGGTTGATAGATTATATTCAACATATTAATAGTTATCGTATAAAGGTCTTAAGTTTTATTGTACCTTTAAAATAAATCCAGGTAAAGACTTTCCGTTTAGAATTTTCCCCGAAGTTCGGTATGTCTGTCAGTTTACCATATAAACGTTAACGTTTGTAATGTCAGGGAAATAAATCGAATAAGGGGTACATAATTTTTCTTACTAATGTCTAAACATGATTGACAGATAATCTTTAATTATTTATAACCACAACACATATAAGGAGTCAAGTCAAATGGAAATATAAAGTAATTATTTTAGTTTTCTTTAATTTCAGGATAGAAAATACAAAATAAATGGTTCTCTTGTTTGCAGAATATAATGGGAGATTGGAATGAGGTAAGGATTTGTGTTTTAGATCTGATTGGTCATGTTACGTACTGATATAAACTAATAATGACGAGAACTGTATTATTTTGATTTGAAAATTTTAGATATCATGTTTCATTGTCGGTATCTAGATCTATTTTGCAGTACGGTTACCTATACGATCAGAGGTCGCAATATATTTAGCCATACGGAGCGGATATGATTTCTAACGCAGTCTCGCATTGCAGTCGAAGAAATCATAAACAATGGCATTTGACAATTGATATAAGTATGGATTTATGTTTATATCGTTCTTCCGCAATTCAATGATTGATATCTGTCATATGCGTGTTGTTGTTTACAAAAATCGAGTCAATTGTCTTCTTTTCGTTTTAATTGTTTAATATTTGTTTGATTTGACCTGTACAGCTTCCTATACGGTATACGGTTTTTCTGTCTATGAAGAAATAACATAAAAAATGTGGTTCACACTGAATAACCCGCGTAGCTTTTTCTTATAATTTAATTACCGCGGTAAACCATGAAAAAACGTCGATGACGTCACGGTCACATGACATAGCTATGTCGATTGGCTGATGAATAAAACGACGTCAGCCAATCAGACGACGCGTTACGTCCAAAATTAAATTATATATGTTTCATTTAAAAAATTATATCACATTATGTATACTGTCATTACATCTTTTTTGTATTTATAGAAACTCATTACTGCTGCACAGGACGGAAAGATCGAAGACGTAAAATTATCTTTACAAAATGGAGCCGACATTGAATATAAAACTGTAAGTGTACCATAGATACTTAAACTCGATTATACAAGTTTTACGTATGATATCTGGGTCACAATGCTTGTATCGATTTCTTTTACTTCGCTATATATGCATTTAATGACTCATTTATACACATATCAAGAAATATATGACTCTCATTGACGTATCTGTATAACAACAATGACGTATGTTAACATTGTATATTTACAAAAAAAAGATAATTATAGGCAATTGAGGGACTGGCTTTAATGATATCAATATTAGTAAATTAATGTTACCAAAATGTATCTTTCTGAATAGTTATCAAAAGAGGGACGAAAGATACCAGAGGGACAGTCAAACTCATAAATCAAAAATAAATTGACGACGCCATGGCTAAAAAAGAAAAGGACAAACAAACAATATTACACATGACACAACATAGAAAACTAAAGAATAAACAACACAAATCCCAACAAAAACTAGGGGTGATCTCAGGTGCTCCGGAAGGGTTAGCAGATCCTGCTCAACATGTGGCAGGATTATAATTTCGTCTACATAAGACTCACCAGTGACTCTCAGATCAGAATAGGTGTAAAGCCAAACAAGTACAAAGTTGAAGAAATAAAAACACAATAAGCTATAAAAACTAGTGACGTATAATTCGCATGATGATCAGAACAACACCACCTCGATGGTAGCGTGTGATCACTTTAACTGCAATAGATCGTGGGTACAAACCCTTGCTGGATCAAACCAAATACTTTAGCTGTTTATCCACTAAGCGCGCATCCTCTTCCTCCTCCTCCTCCTCCTCTTCCTCCTCTTCATCATCATCAACACGGTATATACCAATCGTAAAAATAAAAATTAAGATCGTCTAAATATAATCAAACCACAACAATAGTGGTAGTAACTGCGATACAGAAATGAAGCATCATTCTTTTTCACTTGAAACACATATCTTATGAACCCACGTGCTGGGCAATGACACCAACTCATAACAAACGTTAGCAAAATGATTATCTTCTTAAATCAATGCATTTTTTGAAAGTTAGAACATACTAATAATCAAACCACAACATGGACGGCGACAGACAAACAGTTAAAAGACGATATAATGTTTAATTTAATTTCAGCAAAACTACAATACTACGGGTTTAGCATATGTATTAACACAGCAAGTTTCGAAAAAGTACAAAGAATCAAACAAAAGATGAAGGTACAGAAAGTGAAACCAATTTGTTTTTGCACTAGTTAGTTTGAATTATGATACAGGTTTTCATGCCATCTATATTTTCACAGGTCAAAGGAACAACTGCATGTATGTGGGCCTCATGGTATGGACACGTGGAGGTGATCCGATATTTACTTGACCAGGGAAGTAATATAGATACACAAAATGTATGTTAGATATCATTTATTTCAATCTGATTATATTTGTCATATGAGGATCAACATACAAGCATATCAATCTTCAGTAAAGTCTTGACGACCACTAATTGCTTGTTAGTTTTGCGCATCACATCGTTCTGACCTAGATAGTTTTAATTTTGATTTCCTTCAAAACAAATGATTTTATAAACGATTTAATTATATTTCAAACAACACTTTCTTGGTTTGAGAATCGGGCATAGTAAATCACATCTTTAGGCGCGCGCGCTTAATAATAATTTTTCAGATCATATATATAAATGCAATACAAATACTTATGATGTTGTAATACACACATGCGAATCGTCAACACGTGACTTTTCAGCGCTGTTCAAATCAAAAAGATTTAAAGGTAGAATAAAATTTTGGGTAAAACATTAACTTGCAATACACATTTTATAAAATAAATAAAAAACGTATTATTATTTATCACGAAAGCTTTTATTTTTGACTGACTTGTGTGTATTCTCTTCAGATTCGACTTTTCAATAAGCTCTTTTGAAAACAGGTTGTGAACCAAATCAAAAACAAATTGTTCATCAAAGGGTGTTAATTTTTATCAGTTTATACGTGTAAATTTGTTCACACTATTCGAGCCAGGGATGTGCCTTTTCGTAGAAGAATTACTCCAACTGAGTTATGTAGAAGAGCGAGTGAATTTGAAACCTACATTAGTGGTTATGTTCCCATCGCCAATAGTTTGACCGATCTCATGTTTTAGCGGTCTGAGAACTTTAGACTCAAGTAAAGTAGGATGGACTGTAATTTTACCGAGCGTGCTCTATTTTTTTATTGTCATATGTTGACTGCATGTAATTCCACTTTACGGTTGATGCACATACATATAAGGGTGTGCTTATCCAGTCCAATATCGAGTTGAGGAGTATTTCAAATCAGAGAACTTGGTCTCTAGTTGTTAGGTAGGGTTCAGCTTTGAGGGTTTTGTTTCCGGTGTTGTCTTTCCTGCTTTTTGCTATGAGGTATCCAGTTAGTTTTAATGCCCCTTTTGGATAGGCAACCACATAACTCTTTTATGTTTTGCCAATTATGTCTGGGGAAATTTTTACCATGGTGAGAACATCTTGAGCTTTTAATTTGGATCACACAACTTGTTTAACCCCTTCTTTGAAATGGTTACTTTATCAATGAATATCTATTATAACATAAAAGGTATCAATTTTTATTTACCAGATAAGCATTTTGACAATCAATGTCTCTTCAGTAATGCCCGAGGCCTTAATATTTGACATTGTTTTAAAAGGATGAAGAGCTAAAACCAAAAAGGACAAAAAAGTATAACCAAAGCCAGTCAAGGAAATTGAAGGAATCAGGGCTTTGCATGAAAGAGACACATTCTTTAATTTTAAATTATTTCATATAAACGAGATCAATAAATATTGTAGACAAATGGTTGTTAATCAGACATTTCTCATAAATATAAACACGTAAACTTTTCAAATTATATCAAGTGGGGTCATGGTACACTACTGTTGCCTTGATTTACTCGTCTCGTCGTACTTAATCCAATGACATTAATATCCAATACCAGCCTCTGATCACTATTTTTCTTAACAAGACAGTTCGACTGGAGAATATGTATTAGAGATTATTTATTTCGAGTTTTGCCAATTATTCATCTGATATAGTACATTGATTATTTCTTCTCCATAATAGTGTATTGTTTATCATTGATTTTTCATGTCAGTTTCCTTACTTCGATACTTGAATGATCTATACTGAACCTTTTCTTAATTGTCGTTTATACGCGCGTCTGGCGTACTAAATTATAATCCTGGTACCTTTGATAACTAATTATAAATTCAAAACGGACACAAAGGGTTCAACTCCCTCATGAAAAAATCACTTCATAGGGATTTGGGTCTTGTCATGTAGCTTTTAAACTGTTGTGGTTCTTTTCACATTTCTTTGGCCTTGAGTGCTACTGATGTAGTTAAATACTCCCAAATAATTAACACATACACTTTATATAAAGTGTTGTTTTTATGTGTATTATTTCAGATAAATGGATTTTCAGCGTTAATGTTGGCTGCAGCAAACGGACACTTGGGGGCTGTACGACTATTAATTGAAAGACGGTGTAACAAAGAGGTCTCATATGTATGATTTTTTTTAATATATTCATATATAGTTTCCCTTTTTAAATTTAGATATTATTCCTTTACAGTGAATCTCAGTTCAAAGTACGAATGAAAAATATAGAAATATAAAGGAATGACGTTTCCTACAATAAGAATGAATGACTTTTCCCAAATTATATAGGTTTAACATCTATTAGAAAACAAACAAAACAAACCTTGTAGGTATATGATTAAATAGGTATATGATTGAATGATATTTTTATACATTAAAATGTGTAACTTTTCTAGAAATATCAATGACAAGAATTTTCTGGAAATACAAAGGAATAAAAAAAAATGTATAACATCTATCAGAAACATAAATTAATAACATATTTTATGAATATAAATGAATAACATCCAAATTTGGCTATACTTTTTGGACCTTTTGGATTATCGCTCTTCATCTTTTATATAAGCTTTGGATTTCAAATAGTAGCCACGAGCATCACTTAAGAGACATGTATTGTCGAAATGCGCATCTGGTGCAAGGAAATTGGCACCGTTAATTTTATTGTACATGTTTTTAGCCATGGCGATGTTAGTTTAATATTGATCTATGAAGCTGAATGTTCCTCTGGTATCTTATACCACTCTTTCGTAGAAATATAAATGTTTAAAAACGTAAATACAAAGTCGTCACATCGTGCTCATCAGTGCATACATACTTTTCACGATTCTTTGATACAGTTTTGTTTTGTTAAAGATGATATATTATGAATCAACAGTATACAGTATGTGATGTTAATCTTGACCGTTTTGAAAGAGTATCAGCAAACATTTGTTGGAACAATTAAATTAAACCAATTTTGATCATAACCCGTGATGTTGATCTAAGCAGATAAAGATATTATACAGTAATGTTCACCCTTTAAAGTTATTGTGCTATGTAATCACACTTTTTATTCATATTGTTTACAATACACATAATAACATATAATTTAATAGAGAATGAAAACAGGTAAAGACACAAAAACCTAATCAAAAGTAGAACAGGTACAAGACAATGTATGAATGCCCGAATGAGGTCTTCGTTTGTCTCCTGAACAATAATGTATACTTTCAGGGGAAAAGGACGCCTACAGCATACAAATTCTAAAATTTTAAAAGACATAAAAACACTCCTTCAAACGTATCTTGCTAAAAAAAATAGTTTCAGTCCAATAACATCTGCTCAGATAAAATCGGATGCAGATAAGATTTGTTTTAATCTTATTTCAGATAACTGGTAATTCAGTGTTACATTTTTCCGCTTGTTTGGGAAATCTAACAATGACCAAATGGTTGGTAGAACATGCAGGAATGGATCCCTCGATTAAGACATCATGGGTAACACTTGGTCTTGTATATAGTATGTTCTTCTTTTCAAACACAATAAGCGGAGGGTAAAAAAAAGAAAACGACAACAGTTTTGCCAAAAAATATAGAAAAAATGAACAATAATCACAGTAACAAAATTAATACAGACATACCTTTCCCAAGTCATATGTACAGACAAAGTCTCCAGAATCAGCATCGACCAATTACATGTATGCACTGCAAACAAACGTAATAAATAATAACATACGGAGAGAGTTTAGCTAGCTATAAAAAACATTTTTACCTCAGAAAATGCATGTAATAATTCAAAAGTATCACACAGGTATTCATTTCTTTGATGTCTGAGCTTTTGATTTTACAATTTGATACGGCATTTTCCGTCTTGCATTTTCCTCAGAGTTCAGAATTTTTATTCTTTTACTTTATACTTCAAACACAAAATCAATCGTTCATACAACAGTCCAATAAACATAATATAAAACGTTGAACAATTAATTACCGTTCATACACGTCATACATATACAGTCATTAATTAAGAATTCTTTTTGTAAATTTATTGGGGTGTAAAAGCGTTGACCGAAGTATATTTTGTACTAAAAATGTACGCAGGGCAATGCTTTTACAACCCTAAAAAGTTACAAAAAGAAGCATTCAAAACTTATAATTACATTTTTTAGCTAGGATCATGAAAACACGATTTTTATCCAGATTTATTTAATTCACCTGTGCACTTTATTGTGGGACCTCGTGTCATCATGAATGATAAATGTTATTGTCTAATGCAATTGCTTACGGAATAACTTGTGATGTGCAGTTAGCCAATCAGAATAACGTATTATAATGAAACATACATCTAATGTAATTATTTGTATGTAAGCTACATACACACTTATACTATAAAGCATCACACAAACATTGGTTATAAAATATCTTTAGCCCAATAATCAGAACCTCTGTATTGACATTTAGTACTATTGGTATGGGTAGTGTCGTCTCATAACTGATTTCAGATTTGGAATCAAACTCAAGACGTTAAGATAATTAGGGCACGCTTCGTATTTCTTCACCAGGTCGACTGGACATCGTTAATTCAAAATAGTTACACATTGGATCCGGGGCTTATATACTATGTAGAAATGCATCAATTTATATCATAATTATTGTGTGGCAATTGTTTGTCATTCTGAACTGATGTTATTAAGCGTAAATGTTTTCTTTCTTTAAATAGTCTAGAAGAGCTGGGATATAAAAGAGTTATACCACTCCGACCTAGTGTGTCAGTATACGATATGACTCCGGCTTCCGGCCATCGAAATGATCTTACACCATGTACACTGACACACAAAGTCCGAGTGAGAACTTGATAATTTGTCTGCTACCTTCACATATGTTGATATATTAATAAATAACAACTGCTCTATAAAAGTCAAATGGTTCAAGGTAACCTTGAGTCATTACTATTTCTTTGAACTTTAATTTGTTACCTGTTGATATCAATATTGTTTGTTTTATCATCAGATTACCGTCATGAGTATAATCTTACTGATATTGAACAGCATTTTGCCAGAAATTTAAATATTTTGATTTGTCTTATTTCAGGGTGAAACACCATACGATTTAGCAAGGAAGCAAGTGCATCCTGCAGTGACGGAGTATTTACAAGTACATACTTGCTTATCATAAATATATTATATCATGCAGCGTGACAAGACATTGTTTTGGCCTCTTTGTATTAGCCCTTTACAAACTGGTTGTAGTTTATGAGAAGAACGAGTTATTTTACGCCAATAATTTGTACTCTTATACATACTTTTTTTAATGGAAAACACTCTACCCACTGCCAAAGAGACAGTATGTTAGTACTTGGATTATTAGTTGCATTCATTATCACATTTTACCTTGCGTTTCTGAATGTCATACATTACTTAATGTTATATTTTATATGTGTAAAGTTTTTCGTTTACTCCAATAGAATTGAATAACATGATGAACAGCTAATGCTAGCACTAAATTATGAGGATTCAACTGTCATCTTAAATATTAGATGTGTCACTTTATCTATGATATATCAATGGAACTAATTTTTGTTTTGTTTTAGACAGTAATTCCAACACTGGCTGAAGATTCAACAGGTCAGTTGCAATACATGTCAATAGTTGGAGGTTTGAAATATTGAGATTTGTTTGGTTTATCATATTAATATTTGTGATCAATTTACTAATTCACTAATATTATGTATGATTTATCTTTAGAATATACAGTAGGTACTCCTTGGATGGAGAGTTGTTTCATTGGCACTCATACCACATATTCTTATATCTATTAAAACAGAAAAACAAACATTACAAAGTAAGAAATATCATTCGATTCATTTTCAACTTTCTACACTATAAACATTTGTCTTCAATTTTTGATTGCTAGTATGCTATCATTCTTCTCTGAACTAATATCTATTATTCTTAGATGACAACGTTCCGATTGAAATCAAATTGATGACCGACAAAAATTCTGTTCCTTTGTACCTCAAATTACTGGAGTCTGGGTCTGAAAAAAAGAGGGATATTCGATTAGTCATTGTCGGAAAGAAGGGAGCCGGGAAAACTTCATTACTTAAACGACTGTTTGGAGAAGAAATACACAACAGAGAGTTGACCAGTACAAATGGGATCGAAATTCATAGAATAAGATGTAATGCAAATAATGACGATGGTGAATGGAATAAATTAGACGGTAGGGTAATTATATCTTAACACAACTATTTTTCTTTGTTTTTTCTACACATGCACAGTTTATCCGTCTATCTAAATTGAATTTTTGATAAATTTTCTGTAATTTATTTCAGTTGAATTTATTGATGCTGGTTGCGTGCATTTCGCTAATAGTATACATTTTAGTATTAACCATTTGTAAGTATGGTCTTGAGAAAAAGATGATAGTCCGTCGGAAGGAGACCCGTGTTAAGAGAAAGTCATATCTCTTGCACGTTAAAGACACTCTTGTAGATTTCGAAAAAGAGCAGGCTAATGCCGCTACAAGGCAGCACTCGCATCACCAACCTAGAAAGGGATTAATATCAGTTGCAAAACTTGTTTCCCAATCCACTATAAATAAATATGTATAAACTAAACTATTATTACCCTGTTTTTTGTCATGTTGTAGCAATCAAGACTATCTTTATCCTGGTATATATGATGAGATTTTTTGACTCATTTGATGAAAACATTCCTATAGAGTGAGAGGTGCATGGGTCATCAGCAATTTCATAGATTAAAATTTCGGAAAGATTTTTTTTTCAAAATAACATCTAGTCATATGTATAACCTTAATTATACCATTTTGGCTAGTTTTTTTTAAAATTGTGATAGAAAACAATGGACAAAAACGAATAACATGTGAACAACTTTGTCACGAATGACCGTAACCTCAATTTTGGCCGTTTCCACTATTAAGAAATCAGCGTGTTTTTACTTGCAAGGAACAAGTAACTCTTGTAGAACAGGAACCCATTACCTTCCAAAGCAACTGACGTAAATCTCCAAGTATTTTCTGGGCTTCAATTTGATTAATCTTTAATTATATGTGTGTTTGGTAAAATGTTCTCTGTCCTTTGCGCTTTAACTTTTTTGGAGTTGTTGAATACATTGTTCAACAGTAGAAGTTTAAATTTCTAATTATAGGCAACAATGAAGAAACTGAACGTCATGCAAGACTGTTAAAACCGTATGAGGAAACACTTATTAAACAGCGTAAGCGACCAATGAAAAAATCAGTAGAAGCAACAGCTTCTAATGCTAGGAAAAACTCACCAGAAACTATCTTAAATATGAGGGAATCAAAGGAATCAGAAGCGGCCTTTCTGCAGTCTGAAAAAAATACAGATTATGTTGGTCATCCTGTAGGCATTGAAAATCAGCCAACTGACATGATGTTAGAACAAGCATATAGCGAAATTGAAGCCATGCTACAATCTGATATTGATTTACATGATAAAGAGAAGTATGCCACATTATTATTATGGGATTTTGCAGGTGATGAAGAATTTTATCACACGCATCAAACCTTTTTGTCTCCAGACGCCATTTATCTCGTTGTTACAAAACTGAATGAGGCTGACGACAAAAAGGCACAAGGTAATGCTAAAATCCTCCTTATTATAGTCAAAGTGTGGATAATCAACTAGTACCGTGAAATAAATAGTGCTTAAAATCAATGGTCACAATTAACACATTTTCTAGGTTGAAGAAATTTATGATTTTAAACATAAAGATGAGAATGGAAATGGAGAATGTGTCAAAGAGACAACAACCCGATCATAGAGTAGATAACAGCCGAAGGCCACCAAAGGGTCACCATTGCAGCGAGAAATTCACGCTACCGTTCATTTTATGAGCATATAATACAGAGAGAGAACATTTTCTTATTTAAACAGTTGCATCCGCAAATTTGTTAAATAGGGAAGGGATGTTCATAATGCGTGAATTGAAAGTTTTGTCTTTACGCAAACCCAGTATACACTATAGTAATACACTATAAAGACTCATACGTCTTTAGTAGTGAAGTGATGAGAAAAATCTTGTTGATTTGCAAAGAAACTTTAAAAGCTAATAATCTTTAACATATTCCAATAAGTAATTAGGATTTATGTTCTAAATTAGTTTTAATAACTCTATTTTTAAGTTGAATTTTAAAAAATGCTGGGTTTTTTTTTATTTCTTTTTTTTATGAATGGGTTTTATAGAGTATACAAACAAAATATATACATGAATTACCTACAATTACAGCCATGGTAACAAAACTAATAGAAACCATACCTGTTTTAGAGTGTATTTCTTTAAGAGTGTATTTTTCAAGATTGCTAAAGCTGTATATGAATAAACCTTTCTGAAAATTTTTTCCGTGTCTTCAATGATCTTCAAATTCATATTCTATTGGGATCCACGTTTTAACTTATAAGATTCGAGTGTACCTGATAAGGCTTAATCTTGTTGAATAATCAAAACTTGTTACTGGCAGTCATAATTGTATTAGGTATATAATTGCGTCTAAATCCTAGCACTTTAGTATACGCTTAGTTAAATCATTCTGGAATTACCATCACTTTGTAGATTTATTTCGATTTTGGATGGATTCCATACATTGTTATAGTAAAATAGATGAGAAAAAAAATGAATATGAGGACAATACGAGAATAAGATATAATTTTCATCCACCAGTGGTTATTGTTGGTACATGGAAAGATGCTGTGAAATCAGAGAAAGAAAAGGTAAACTTGGTAATGAACACGTACAGATTCAGATGAGCGCACTTTCATATTGATTTTTATTCTAGTGTTTTTTTAAATTTTATTTCACAAAAGCCTGGAACTATAAAAAAATAACACAAATTGCATACGATTTGAAGATTGAGCATATTTTTAAGTGAACGAGACTTACGAATTAACATGAGTAGCAGTTTATCCTTTTTGAGGACCTAAGATCACTCCCAGTTATGCGTGTGGTTTATGTTACTCATTCTTAATATATCAGTTTAAAAAAAAAGAAGTGTTATTATTGCCAATGAAACAGCCCTTTACAAGAGACCACAAGATACAGAAATTAACAGTTATAGTTCACCGTACGGCCTTCCTTCAACAATGTAAAAGAATTCAAACGAGAAAACTAACGGCCTCATTAATGTTTAAAAAATAAAAGAAAACAAATATGAAACACATAAACAAACGGCCACTACTAAATTCCAGGCTATTGATTTGGGACAGGCACAAACATAATGGTGTGTTTCGTGAACAATTTTTTGTCTGTTAGACGTTTTTCTTTTCTAGCCAGGCCTTGTCAGTTAATTGTGAGTTTGTATGTCTCTCTGGTATCTTTCGTCACTCTTTTAATACTTAAAAACTGTCTATAAAGACTGTCGAAACTTTGAAAGAGGAAGGAAAGATACCAGAGGGAGAGTCAAACTGATAGATAGAAAATAAACTGACAACAACACCATGGCTAAAAATAAAAAGACAAACAGACAATAAAAAGTACAGAAGACACAACATAGAAAACTAACGACTAAGCAATATGAACCCTACCAAAGACTGTGTTGATCTCAGGTGATCCTGGATGGTAAGCAAATCTTGCTCAACATATGGCACCGTCGTGTTGCTTACTATGTTATTACAAATCCGGTAAATAGTGTCACATTCGGGAAAAAGGAAGGATATTGTAGTTTTATCCGATATCATCTGTGAAACCGTTATTCCATAACGGTCAAACAACTCTTGATGGCGTCCATAAAATTTACGAAGTGATGATTTTCACATCATCATTTGGAACTCTTGGTTTAATAGCTTCCTTGTGATTAGCAATACTCAATCAAGGAAATCATGATAGAAAATACAAGCCCGGGAATAACGTATCGTATTTGAAAATTGCGTTAGTTCAAAATGATAGATATTACAATATAGTTAACAATAGATAATTTGTACCATTTTGACAGCTTTTGACAGGATGCCTCAAGTTTCTTTTTAAACAGACTTATCCAAAACACTTCATTTTTTCAGATTGAAGATGTATGTAAAGAAAAACTGTTACGGTATACAGATAATATGGCAAATGATGAGCGCAGTCATGTAAGGCATGCAGTTTAAATTTCTAATACAGATGATAATAACTGTGTATTTCAACCAATACGACAAGACATCTTAAAGTTAGCCAAAACAAATAGAACATGGAATACAGACTACCCATTAAAATTTATTCATCTGGAAAAACGTCTCCAAGAGAAGAAGAAAGAGTTACCAATCATTTCTTTTCAGGAAATGAAGCATATCTCTACTGAAACACCCGAGCCTTTAAAAAATGAAGAGCTTATTTTGTTTTTGAAATTCCATCATGAAATCAGAGCTGTTGTTTATTTTGAAGATCTGCCAGATTATATTATTTTAGATACACAATGGCTGTCTGATGCATTCAAATGTATAGTTACAGCAAAGGAATTTCGAGCTGTCAGCATTCAGAATCAACAACTTTGGAAAGAATTCTATAATAAAGGAAAATTGCATAAGGCAGTTTTAGAGGAGATATTCCAAAAGGAGGAAAACATTTTCGATGAACACAAGGAACATATACTGAATGTTATGGAGAAATTCGATATACTTATACGACCAATAAAATCAGGTAATAATTCTTCCAAAGATCTAAATTGCTATTATGTACCTTGTATTGTTAAAGCCGAACCTGAGTGTGACATATACAAGATGTTTAAAGTGACAGAAGATAACTGTAAAAAATCCGCTTGGTTGTGTTTTAAGTTTAGATTTTTGCCACCACATTTAATGAATCATGTGATTGTTTCACTGTGCAGAAAGTATGAAGTTGCAGAAGTCGGTGTCGTTCAACAAGAAGAAGGAACAAATACCTCCAAACGGGTAATTGCTCTTTTCAGAGGTACTGCTGTCTTTGAATTAAGTAAAACAACAAAACTAAGTAAATTGCTCATAACGACATGTCCAAATCTTATTCTGGTACAAGTTTTAGAATTTTGGAAAAGTACAATTATAGTAAGGGGTATGTACAAATATATTGCCGACTTTGTCACAGATGAAATGAACAAAATTATTCGTACAAGATTCAAGATGACAAATGTTAGATTTGAGAATAAATGGGAATGTGGCCTTGTACAACCACAAACTGTTATAGGATCAAATAGTTTTACTGAAGAAAAAATGACAGAGTATTACTGTGAGACATGTGCCAACACCCACGAGTTTAAAGATGAATGGTCAGATCTACAAAGTAAAACACTATGCGTAAGTAAATTACTGAAAACCGTTTAAACAAAATATAATATTATCTATTCTTAAGATAGTCATTGAATGGTAGACATTCGTGGTTAGTTTGATTAGATGGAAGTTAATGTTGTTGCGTTGATTAGACTAGCAATCAAGAATACACCAAGGGCATATACTAAATAAATATTAAAAAAGGCGTAAAACAACATGGTATAACTAAGAAAGAATACACAAGAATATGCAAACTTCATCCCACAAACTAGCGGATTAGCAAGGCAAATGTGTGGCTTCTCTAATAACTCCTTTGGAATTAAGTATCTTTACATTGAATCATTACACCTAACATTATAACATCGGTTTTCTCTATGAAATTTGTGCATGCATTTTCCTATTGCAATTATTGCACAATTGATAACAATACTACATATAGTATAGCAGTTTAAGGAAATGCTTCATATAAAATTAAAGATCCTTATGACAAATCAAATATGAGTTTTTGTTTTAGTGACATCAAACCGGTCGCAATTTTTGTTATTGTAAAAACATTGTAAAATTTTCTTGGTCACACATAGGTTTTTGTAATATCTTTTATTTAGACTAACCTAGCGTTGTTGTATGATGTAGTTAATTCCAATTTTATATCTTGATTAATTGAATGATAAAAGATGAATAAACGAATATTACTAATCAATCGGATACAAAAGCGCTTTAAACTGAAATACATTTGATATGTACACTATTACAACTATAACAATACTAACGTAAGGATGTACTTAGGTGAGGTTTTGGAATTTGTGTCAAATTTTTTGGACTCCTTGGTGTTTTTCAATATACAAAACGAGGTAAAATATTTTGCCCCATAACACCCATTTATTTTTTTTCATATCAGACTAAATAGCTCACGAAAGGTCATAACATAAGGTAAAAGTCCGAGACAGCCTTTTCCCGTCATATTTTAAATCTCAAATATCTCGAAAAGGGCCATGACCTATCAACATTTTTAGCTTATTTTTAGTGTTGTCAACGGTTAACCGGTTAACCGTTTGAACTACCGAATACCGAATACCAAAAACTCTAACCGGTTAACCGCACTTTTTTTTTTCAATCTTAATAGATTTGATATAATTGTGTATGGAAATCATTAAATAGTTATGTTTTATTTAAAAAATGTCGTCGTGGTCATTAATTTGTTGAAACCAGTTTAAAGGTCGTGATATTTTGTTCATGCATTTGACATTTTACAGGAGTTTTAATAAGTAGTGAATGGCTGTTTATCACAGAAGTACATCTTCATTTCACGATCTTTTCACAATGGGCCCATAATTTATCACGACTTTTTCACGGTGTGCATTTTTGTTTTTTCACAGGGTTTCTACGGTCTCTTTACCAAAGTTTTCAGTTGGCGCCTCTTCACGGCCTTTTCACGACAAATAAAGGCATACTGTACTACATTTCACGGTCTTTTCACAATGGGCACATAATGCATTATCACGACTTTTTCACGGTGTGCATTTTTGTTCACAGGGTTTCTACGTTCTTTTCACCCAAGTTTTCAGGTGGCACCTCTTGAAGTCCTTTTCACAAACTTTTCACAGCCTTTTCTCGACAGTCATTCCACTGAATGGTCAAGGATAAGTTTCACGGCCCACCGTAAAATAAAGCGTGACAAACACTGTAAAGCTCACCAGCATTTTTACGGACATTTTCACGACCAATCTACGGGGCATTGTTACAGGAGTGCTTCTTCGAGAAGTTAATAATTAGAAGAAAAAAAATGTAACAGAAATTACACCCTACTGTTATTTGGATAGATTCCTGTTTTTATTTTGTCGACATTAATAATATTATAATAATTTTCACTGGATGTTTAGTGATTTTTCCATTTTATAATAAATGTCTTTATCCGTGAATTGAGTATGCTTTAAATATTTGCCACTGAATCCTACTCGCAATCAACAAACATTCAAATCAATTATTCGATATGTTTTACAGTTTTTGGAATTAAGATATAATTCATGGAAGCCATAGACTTGTTGGCAATTTACACATGGCCTGGGTCGTGATATTCGAATTTTATCCTGAGCGTTAGTAAGGAATAAAAAAAAAACGATTATTACGGCCCAGGCTATGTGTAAATTTAGAACAAATCTATGGCTTCCATGAATTATTTCGATTCTAATAGGACAAATACGGTCATTAAAAAAATGAATCAAGGGTGGGTTTGTTGTGTGTGTGGCTGTTCTTTTTTACTTCCTGTTAAATAAAGCTCAAACATTCTTATAAATTCGCCGCTTGCGTGATTTATTTCGTGAATTACCGCTAAAAAAAAAATCTGTTTTTAAATTCTTTTAAATCTCAAACCCAGCATTAGCCATTTTTAATCTACATGTTTTTCTTGAAGCTACCGTCGAATCCAAAGTTGTTGTTTCGTAACTAAGGAGCCGCCATGTTGACTTGCTAAAATCAGTAAATATGCGAATAGTGCAATAGAATAGAAAATAAAACAAAACCTACCTCAAAAATTTATTTCAGTACAATATTATACGAATTTCGATGGTTCACGTAACGGAAAAGCTTCAACTCTAGTGTTTTTTTTTTTCATTTGTATGACGTCATGTTTTGAAATGACTTTAATTCGCCAAAAAATATTAGTAGACTTTCGTGGAATTTTTATCTTATTTTGATTTGGTTGATTTTCTCCGAGCCGTCTTGTGCATTAATTCTTTTTATTATGCAATTGAATAAGAATAAAAGTTTTTAAAACAATAAATTCGGCAAAGCGATTCCAAATACATGTGGATTTACGTTCGAGGTACATTGTAACATCAATTATTATGTGTATCTCTGAGTCTGCGCTAATGTCAAAAAGAAGATGTGGTATGATTGCCAATGAGACAACTATCCACAAAAGACCGAAATGACACAGACATTAACAACTATAGATATATCTAGAATTTTTTCACGGTGTTGTTTACAAAGCGATAGAAGCACGTCATATTAGAATGAACAAATAATACTAATGACTTTCATATATTGGCATTACAAAAGTTTACCTTCACAACGTTAAAACTCCTTTAAAACAAAACGTTTCTTGGGATGAAAGGCAAATAGACAGCTATAAAATTTGGCATCTACCACTCACAACCAAACCCCTTTCAACAATTCTCAGAGAGAAAAAAAATTCAAGAACACATAAATGGCTATCGAGTCTGAATCCATTTAAATGTACCTGTATCTATAATACAAATCCAATGTCTTCTGCTGCATGTATTCGTTTTCTGACGGTCGAAAAAAGTATCGCGCCACTATTTGATTGACATATTGATAGGTAAAGATTTATTGGTCAGCTTTTAACTTTTGACATGTGTCATAGACCATTAATGTTAAAAATTATAGAAAGCATACATTATTCGTAAAAGACGTGCTATATATATCACTTATTTTCAGTTCACGAAGGAGGAGTTGAACTATGCAAAAATGGGGATGATTTTGCTGAATATTTTAATTGATGTTTTATATGATCTATTGAAACAAGATAAAACATTCCTTCGTCCTAGGAGTGATTGTGATATAACATATTTGTACAAAGAGCACAGAAGAATTAATAAACATGAACCAAGTATTGGATGGGGAGGCTCATGGCTAGATATTCTGTCAACAAACATTACTATTGGAGATGATATTGAGCGCATACGAAATATAAGAAATGAACTGCAACATTGCAAGACATTTATGCTCGATGATAAACGCTTTAACGATCTATATAACATAATAGAAGAACTGCTAAAACGGTTTGATATTCATAATAAACCAACTAGGCTGTATACAGATCAACTTAACGAAATCGTTGCCAAATCTATTTCTGCAGAGGAAGTGAAAGCTGTTGAAAACGAATATCGGGTAAGTTGTCTTTTATTGGTCAGATTACTATGATACTGACGTATTTCTTCCTGTTTTCCAATGTTTGCTTAAATCGCGAAGTTTTGAACTAAACACAAAACAATACGTTTGTTTTATCGGTTAGTTTTTCACTTACAGGTTTGTTCTTTTGACATTATCTGACTATCTTTTATGTGAGAGAAATTGAAAAACAAAACAAAGATCAAATTTGTGTGAATAATGAGTTCCTTTAAACATTTTTTCTAATTAGATATTTCATCTAAAGGAGTAGGTCCAGTAAGACCCCTTTTTGGCCCCAAAATATAGCAGGTATACAAAATTTGTAAAATGCAAACATTTAGTTATTTATTGGAAAGTAGAATGGTTCTGCTACATAAATATGGTCTGTTTTTGACAATACAATCCACATTTATCGGGTACAATATCGTCACAATTTTAGCATTTTAGTTAAATTTTGACGTTTTACCTCTTAAATGAAAGTGGCCGCGTTTGTGTTCATTCTTAACATTGAAATGTAAGTTGTATTTGATGATAATACATAACATGTATAAATATTGAGGATGAACACGGATGCGGCCACTTTCATTTTTGACTAACACCATCTGAAAAGTGACATTTTTTGGCATATTTGATAGATTTGTCATATTTCAGCTTAAATCGGAGCGGGTTTTTTTTCCAGTTAAATCAGTTAAATTTTTCATATACACTAATTGAACCAACTGAAATAGACACTGAAGTGTTTAAAAAGTGTCCACAATCTTTCTTCAGATGAACCTGAAATTTGAGGCCAAATTCGGCCCTTACTGGACCTCCTCCTTTCATGACAAAAATAGATGTTATAATAACACATTAAGCAGATGGATAATTAACCACCTCGAACAAAAGTAATCATGATAACTTAAGTCATACCAAGATAGTTATCTGTTTTGTCAGTGGATTTTTGTAGACGAGAATATGTTTTATACGAACTAAACAATAGACGGATGCATAGGTAGTGTAAATAACTCAAAATCTATTGATGAAAAATATAAAAAAAGAAGATGTGGTATGATTACCAATGAGACAACTCTCCACAAGAGACATAGAAAACAACAACTATAGTTCACCGTACAGCCTTTAATAACTAGCAAAGCCTATATCGAATATAGTCAATATAGTTTAGTATATTTTGAAGTGCAAATAGAGTTAAATAAACTATGTTAAATTAATAATGATTGGCCCATGAAAAGGTCACAAAATAAATGTATACGTACTAAATTATAATCCTGGTACCTTTGATAACTATTGACAGTTACATTCTACTGTATACGAAAGCCTAGATAAATGTACGGAGTTCTGTCTTATCTTTAATGGAAACAAAGAAAGTATTGAAATCGGTGACCGATGTGTCGTTTATCTTAATTTACAAAATTAACTAAAAGATACAAAAATTACACCTGTTTTGTTGTTCTGTGGCTTGCATGTTGTGTCAACTATTGTATTGTTATGAGTGTGTCTCTGTGGTATGTAATGTTGTGTGTGTTTGTGATGTATTTCCGTCGTGTAGTGTTGATATTTAACGATATATTTGATCATATAAGTTGAAAGTTTGGCTAGCCACGAAATCAGGTACAACCCACTCTTCTTAAAATATTCTGTACTAATGTTGTTATCAAAAAGAACTTTTCTATGTATGTTGTCGTTTGGTAATGTTGCACTGTAGTGTTTCTGTTGTTCTGTGGTTTTCCTCTTATTCATAGTTGATGTATTTCCCCCGGTTCAGGCTCGCAACCCTCATTTGTTTTGGTTGGGGTTTTTTTTCGAATGAATTTTGAACAGCGGTTTATTACTGTTGCCTTTATTTGTCGATATCATTTTCCATCCTGAAATTTTGTATTTGCGCCAGACACGAGTTTCATCTACATAAAACTCATCAGCGACGAAGTTTAAAAAGTCAAATAAAGTACGAAGTTGAAAAGCACAGTGGATCAAATATTTCAAAACATTTTGCAAAATACAGCTAAATGTTATCAACTTTCTTTTAAGTACCATGATGATTTTCATTTTGTTTTTCAGAAAAGACTATTGAAGTTGATATTGAACACCTAGTAAATGTCACACCACAATAGAGAAGGCAACTGTGACATTATGGACAGGTTTTATATTACGACCGTAATGCCAGCTATATAATATAATTATTTGTTTAATTGCATGCCACAAAACCAGGTTCAACACACATTTTTTTCTTTAAAAATGTCGTGTACCAAGTCAGGAAAATGGCCATTGTTATATTATAGTTTGTTTCTGTGTGTGTTTCATTTTAACGTTGTGTTTCTGTTGTGTTGTTTGTTTCCGCTTATATTTGAGTGTGAATTCGCATTCTAATGCAACAGCGTTTGTAATGTTCATTTTGATTGGATAACGTCACTTTCTTACATGGCATCAATTGACAATTGATGCTATGTGACGTATGCGCAAGCGCAGACGGCATATGACAGATTTTAAATACATGTTTTAAAAGAGGGACGAAAGATACCAAAGGGACAGTCAAACTCATAAATCTAAAACAAACTGACAACGCCATGGCTAAAAATGAAAAAAAGACAAACAGAAAAACAATAGTACACATGACACAACATAGAAAACTAAAGAATAAACAACACGAACCCTACCAAAAACTAGGGGTGATCTCAGGTGCTCCGGAAGGGTAGGCAGATCCTGCTCCACATGTGGCACCCGTCATGTTGCTTATGTGATTACAAATCCGGTAAATAGTCTAATTCGGTAGGTCACATTCATGAAAGGGAAGGGGATTGTAGTTACGACGTAAGGAACATATCCGATATCATTTGTGAAACGGTTATTCCATAACGGTCAACCAACTCGTGATGGCGTCCGTAAAAATTACGAAGGGATGATTTCAACTTTACCATTTGGAACTCTTGGTTTAATAGCTTCCTTGTGAGCAGTAACCCTCTATCAAGAAAATCATGATAGGAAATGCAAGCACGGGAATATCGTATCAATTGGGAGATATATACCCCGTATGCAGGTCCTGTTGGAATGTTGCTACTTAGAAATGGAAAATTTACAATTGAAAAGCTGAAATCATCTCTTTTGTCGTAAAGTTTTGTTTTCAACCGACCCTCATTGTCAATTTCTAGATGTAAGTCAAGATATGAAGCCGACTTAACTGTATCTGTAGTATCCTTTATCTCCAATTCAATGGGATAGATGCGTTCCACATAGTCATCAAATTTTGAATTGTTTAGTGAAAGAACGTCATCTATATAGCGGAAAGTAGAGTTAAAGGATATTGCTAACTTCTTATCTTTCTTCCTAAGAAGTTCCTGCATGAAGTCAGCCTCATAATAATAAAGAAACAAGTCGGCAAGTAGAGGGGCACAGTTTGTTCCCATTAGGATGCCGACAGTCTGTTGAAAAACACGTCCTCCGAACGTTACAAATATGTTGTCAATCAAGAAATCAAGCATCTTGATAATATCGGTTTCGGAGAATTTTTTGTTTGAATCAGAGTGATTCTTTACAAAGTATGATTTATCTCTCCCTAAAACAAGATACTTGTATCTACGTTGGCCATTCTTTTTGATGAAGCAAAGTAATACCAACTCTTTCAATTTGTCTTTTAGTTTGGAATGTGGAATACTTGTGTACAGAGTAGAAAAGTCAAATGTTTTAATACTGTTACAAGATGAAAAAGAGTTAGATTGTATGTACTCTTTTAAAAAGATCTTTGGAATTTTTAAGTATCCACATCTGATTCACGCCACCTCTAGAATAGGCAGTTTCACAATAACTTTGAAGCCCGTCTTTGATTGCTGATAAAATAGATGTTAATAATTTAGAAAGAGGTTTCGTGGAGCACTTGGAAGACCCAGCAATATACCGTTGTTTGTAAGGACACTTATGTAGTTTATGTATCCAATACAGTGATGGAAGATCCAGTTCTTCATCTTTGGTTGAAATACCAAAGGCACAAAGAACAGACCTATGATTATCCAGGATTTCTTCTTTGATAAGTGTCGTGAGGGTATATGTTTAGTTTCCAAGTGAATTGTCTATACCTAATTCGTTTATCAAGCAATTAATGTAGTGACTTTTACAGACAAAAACGATGTTATTTTGGGGCTTTGTCTGCGGGGACAACAACATATTTATCATGGAGGTCGGATAAGTGTTTAGCAACATTTGGGTCTTTAAAGATTGACGTAGCATGGGCATTGATGGACCCATTCAGTTTCTTAATTCTGATTTGTATTAACGACCTCACTGCCATAATCCATTCGGATAGAGTGTCTACGTCTTCCTTTTCACGTTCAGCCCATTGCCTGGCATAATCCTCGACTGAGTCCATCAAAATTTTAAAGTTGGATTTCCAATTGATGGATTTAGGCTCACGATATTTCGGACCTTTCGACAACACATTTCGTAGAGAAGTGTTATTAACAATGTTAAGGTCACCGGTAATAACGTGGCCAGCAGGATTATATGTGAATTGGGAACTAGCAATCAGGAGGTTTAGACTTGAAGTCGTCAATATCGATATTCTGCAAAACGCGTTTGTAATTGAAAATTTTAGTTGCAATAGGTTTGGTATAGATATAAGAAATTATTGGTACAGACTGGTCTTTGAAATAAGGAGGTATTTTCGATTGAACTAATTTATGATGAAGGATATTGCCTAGGTTGACGCCATCGAGACCTTTGTTGGCAAAGGAAAGATTTAGAAAAGATCTTTTCACTTTTTCATCATTTCCAATGCGAACTGGCTTGAAAAGTCTGTGACTTGCAATATCCGAAATTATAGCTTGAAGTTTGTATTGGTTTGAATGAGGGTTTGTAACAGTGGATTCCAAACATAAATTGAACAGAGAATGAAGTTTCGAAAGGGGTAATGAATAAAGTTTCGTGCGCATGTGATGAATACCTAACGGCTTTTGTGTGAATGACAGCAAGTCATTAATAGAGACATCATGCAGAGAAGGTGATGTATAATGACGATGACCATGACTGCGTCTACGTCGAGGAGTCGAGTTGAAAATATTCATCACATTCACCGAGTTACACGAAGGACTAGATAGAATACCTATACCATCAATTTTGTCATTGCAGCCATACGGTGTTGCAGTTCCCAATTGTCTAATCCAGTAGTCTTCTCTTTGTCTACGAAGAGTCGTTGAAAGATTAGGATTGTTAGAGCTATGGTATATCTTTTCGATAATGCGAACTGTCATAGAAACGATGGAATGATCGGGCTGATTGAAATGCTGGTATAGAATGTCGTTAGCATTGATGTTAATGTCTGATCTATGACCGCACATACGTTTGTTTAGCCTTCCTTTCGCTTCACCGACGCATACCAATCCGCAAAGGTTGCACTCTAATCCGTAGACGACATTTATCGATTTACAATTCAGATCATCGTAACTTCTGATAAAATATGAATTCTTGGTCAAATTGCTAGTGAATTCAGCATCTGTAATTAAAATAGCACAAGTTTTGCAGCCTTTGGTCTCACACTTTGAAATGCGACAGTGTTGTACTGTGTCATCAAAAACCAAAATGTCTTTAAGGAGAACTGAACATGGCTGTATATGTGTAATATTGCTATTGTCACTAGGACGATGATCTGAATGAGTCGTGTTTGAGATATTTGTCATGTCTGGTGATGAGGGGACTCCTGCCAAATCAGACGACACCGTGTCCATGGTGTTGTCTGTTTCGGACCTTTTTATACTGGTCGACGTCCGAGCCAGTTTCCTGTTTGATCTTCGTAAGTTCATGCAATTGTAGTTTTGCTACTGGGCGGATGATGTCCTTGGGGACAAAATGTCCACCAGCAGAGACATCGACCCAGTGGTAATAAAAGAGGGACGAAAGATACCAAAGGGACAGTCAAACTCATAAATCTAAAACAAACTGACAACGCCATGGCTAAAAATGAAAAAAAGACAAACAGAAAAACAATAGTACACATGACACAACATAAAAAACTAAAGAATAAACAACGTTGTTTTCTGTCAGTTTCATTAGAATGTAAACTTAATTTGCGACCATCAAATCCCCAATTGATGCCGTCGGAGTTTAAAATATAATACAGTTATCTCCTAATTGCTATAAGACGTGTCACGGTTCTTTACTATCCCAAGTTCATGTATTTAGTTTTGATGTTATATTTGTTATTCTCATCGGATTTTGTCTAATGCTTAGTTCGTTTCTGCGTGTGTTACATTTTAATGTTGTGTTTATTTTGTGTCGTTGTTCTCCTCTTATATTTAATGCTTTTCCCTCAGTTTTAGTTTGTAACCCGGATTTGGTTTTTTTTTCTATCAATTTATGAGTTTCGAACAGCGGTATACTACTGTTGCTTTTATTTACAGAATTGCAGAATGCAAATCTTATAACTCATAGATGATCATTTTCATATACTTGACTGAAATAATTAAATAAATCTGTCTTACCCCGAAAAGGCCAGGCACTAGGCAACACATAGAAGAGATGAGTCTAATGCATGCCAATAAGGTAAACCACATGCGTAACTGTTCCTCAATAGATTTTTGCTAAAATCAATTGTTCGATTTGATGTATACCGATTTTAGTTAACGCAAAATCTGTTTTGGGTCCATTATTATTCGTTGGATACCAAATTTCGCTGGTTTCATGGGAACAGGTTAGCCACAAATTCAAAGGTTCAATGAATTATAAATTTTCCATATGCCTCGTTTGTGGAGATTCTCAAAACCACAAAATCAAATAATCACGAAGATTTCCATTATCCACGAAAATTGATAACCAAGAAAAGAAATGAATCCAAAGTATATTTTAACAAACAATGAAATTACTGCATGTGACAAAAAATATTTGAGCATTTCTAAGAATTGATACAATATCAGCCGAAACCAGTACTGCAAAATACATGTTACAGCTATGTCCTTGTTAACAATTTTTACAGCAACTTTATTACAATATAAACTTTCAATACAAACTTCCATTAAAAAAAATTAGCGAAAATACTGAATTTGTTGAATAATATTAATCAGTTATAAGTATTGAGACAATATCAGCCCTACTGCAAAATGAACATAACGAAAATGGAATCGTCAGCAATTTGTACAGCAGTTATAAAACAATATTAACCTTCATAATTAAGCTGTATTCTAATAAATTAAATTTCGGGGCAGATAGATCTTGACCTGATGAACAATTTAACACCTTGTCACATTTGCTCTAAACGCTTTGGTTTTTGAGTTATAAGCCAAAAACTGCATTTTACCCCTATGTTCTATTTTTAGCCATGGCGGCCATCTTGGTTGGTTGACCGGGTCACCGGACGCATTTTTTAAACTAGATACCCCAAAGATGATTGTGGATAAGTTTGGATTAATTTGGCCTACTAGTTTCAGAGGAGAAGATTTTTGTAAAAGATTACTAAAGGTTTACGAAAAATGGTTAAAAATTGACTATAAAGGGCAATAACTCCTAAAGGGGTCAACTGACCATTTCGGTCATGTTGACTTATTTGTAAATCTTACTTTGATGAACATAATGGTTGTTTATAGTTTATCTCTATCTATAATAATATACAAGATAATAACCAAAAACAGCAAAATTTCCTCAAAATTACCAATTCAGGGGCAGCAACCCAACAACAGGTTGTCAGATTCATCTGAAAATTTCAGGGTAGATATATCTTGACCTAATAAACAATTTTACATATGTCAAATTTGCTCTAAATGCTTTGGTTTTTAAGTTATAAGCCAAAAACTGCATTTTATCCCTATGTTCTATTTTTAGCCATGGCGGCCATTTTGGTTGGTTGGCCGGGTCACCGGACGCATTTTTTAAACTAGATACCCCAATGATGATTGTGGCCAAGTTTGGTTTAATTTGGCCCAGTTTCAGAGGAGAAGATTTTTGTAAAAGATTACTAACATTTACGAACTAGAGACTCTTAAGAGCCTGTGTCGCTCACCTTGGTCTATGTGAATACTGAACAAAGGACACAGATGGATTCAAGACAAAATTGTGGTTTGGTGATGGTGATGTGTTTGTAGATCTTACTTTACTGAACATTCTTGCTGCTTACAATTATCTCTATCTATAATGAAGTTGACCCAGTAGTTACAGTGGAAAATGTTAGTAAAATTTTGTGAAAATTGTTAAAAAAAATGACTATATAAAGGGCAATAACTCCTTAGGGGTCAATTGACCATTTTGGTCATGTTGACTTCTTTTTAGGTCTTACTTTGTTGTACATTATTGCTGTTTACAGTTTATCTCTATTTATAATAATATTCAAGATAATAACCAAAAACAGCAAACTTTCCTTAAAATTACTAATTCAGGGGCAGCAACCCAACAACAGGTTGTCTGATTCATTTGAAAATTTCAGGGAAGATAGATCTTGACCTGATAATTTTTTTACCCATGTCAGATTTGCTCTTAATGCTTTGGTTTTTGAGTTATAAGCCAAAAACTGCATTTTACCCCTATGTTCTATTTTTAGGCGTGGCGGCCATCTTGGTTAGTTGGCCGGGTCACCGGACACATTTGTTAAACTAGATACCCCAATGATGATTGTGGCCAAGTCTGGATTAATTTGGCCCAGTAGTTTCAGAAGGGAAGATTTTTGTAAAAGATTACTAAGATTTACGAAAAATGGTTAAAAATTGACTATAAAGGGCAATAACTCCTAAATTGGTCAACTGACCATTTTGGTCATGTTGACTTATTTTTAAATCTTACTTTGCTGAACATTATTGTTGTTTACAGTTTATCTCTATCTATAATAATATTCAAGATAATAACCAAAAACAGTAAAATTTTCTTAAAATTACCAATTCAGGGGCAGCAACCCAACAACAAGTTGTCCGATTCATCTGAAAATTTCAGGGCAGATAAATTTTGACCTGATGAACAATTTTACCTTGTCAGATTTGCTCTAAATGCTTTGGTTTTTGAGTTATAAGCCAAAAACTGCATTTTACCCCCATGTTCTATTTTTAGCCATGGCGGCCATCTTGGTTGGTTGACCGGGTCACCGGACGCATTTTTTAAACTAGATACCCCAATGATGATTGTAGACATGTTTGGTTTAATTTGGCCCAGTAGTTTCAGAGGAGAAGATTTTTCTAAAAGATGACCAAGATTTACGAAAAATGGTTAAAAATTGACTATAAAGGGCAATAACTCCTAAATTGGTCAACTGACCATTTCGGTCTTCCTGACTTATTTGTAAATCTTACTTTGTTGAACATTATTGCTGTTTACAGTTTATCTTTATCTATAATAATATTCAAGATAATAACTAAAAATTGCAAAATGTCCTTAAAATTACATATTCAGGGGCAGCAACCCAATAACGGGTTGTCTGATTCATCTGAAAATTTCAGGGCAGATAGATATTGACCTGATAAACAATTTTACCCCTGTCAGATTTGCTCTAAATGCTTTTGTTTTTGAGTTATAAGCCAAAAACTGTAGCCATGGCGGCCATCTTGGTTGGTAGGCGGAGTCACGCCACACATTTTTTAAACTAGATACCCCAATGATGATTGTGGCCAAGTTTGGTTTAATTTGGCCCAGCAGTTTCAGAGGAGAAGATTTTTGTAAAAGTTAACAACGACGGACGACGGACGACGGACGACGACGACGGACGCCGGACGCAAAGTGATGGGAAAAGCTCACTTGGCACTTCGGGCCAGGTGAGCTCATAAATAAATGTTTGTTTGATTTAAACAACATATTTTTTCATGACCTATTCCAATTGTTTAGATGTCCAAGTTAGGTTTCATCATTATTTTTGTCTTTCTCAGCCCTTTTCTGACATCGAAAGTATACCAGTGATTGCTGTCTGCTGATTCCTCCTCTTTGTAAATTCCGTTGAGATTAGAAAGGGTGCAGGATGCGTACCACCACCCTCCCTTCTTTCGAATAGCACAATTAGTATTGTGATATTCAATATCGTTGTCTTTATCTCGTGTGGTAAATTTCATACCGTTCATCGGCCAACTCACTAGATCTGTCATCGAATCACCTGTAAAGTGAAATGGAATGACTAAAGAAATATGAACACTTAAACGAGTTGGATGGAGAGTTGTCTCATAAGCACTCATACCATATCTTCTTATATATACTAATGGAAATTTTCAAACTTAAAATTTGCTACTGCAAGGATCTGTACGTAGTCCCCTATGTCTTCTATCTTACAGCCATATATAAAATTAGTACTTAAGTAGGCAATGTATGCTAATTGCAGGGATAGAAAATATCGCTAATGTGGAAAAACATTTCGTATTTATGGTAGAAAGTATAAACAACAAAAATACTGATCTCCGAGGAATTTCAAAACGGTAAGTCCCCAATCAAATGGCAAAATCAAAAGCTTAAACACGTCAAACGAATGGACAAAAAACAGTCACATTCCTGACTCAGAACAGGCACCCTCTCATGTTGAAAATTGTGGACCAAACCTGGTTTCACAACTAGCTCAATCTCTCACGGGTACGACAGTCGAACTAAATTCAGTGATATTGACAACGATGCGTGAACAAAACAGACAGACATAATAGGTAAAATTGTAAATCCCAAGGAGGGCTGTGTATATATACAGCAGTCAACATTGTGTTGTAATATTAATCACTAAAAAAAGAAAATATGTAACAAAGAAGCACAAAATTGCATTTAGACCAAGCAAATTAGCGAATTATATAGTACCTGCTGTTCCATGATAGTCAGAAATGCTCAATAGGTAGTTTGTACCCTCGTCACCAACGTTAAATTTGTCGTAGATAGCATAGGCTGTATTTCCGGAATAATCTTCAAAGTCAAAGCGGACTTTGTAAAGTCCTTGATCAGTAATATAGTGAAGATTATCATTTCCTGAAGTTACAAAACTTTTTTTAGTCATCCTTGAAAGCAAATACTGCGGATTCATTTATTTTCGTTGGATGTTAATATTCGTTGAACCACGAATTGGAATTTTCAACGAAATACAAGTTTTCTAAAAGAACTTTGCAAAAAGTACGAATTTTAATATCCATGAATATGCAAGTTTTTCTCAACCCACGAAAATGTTGTACACACAAAAATAAATGAATCCACAGTAACAAAGATAAATGAAGACTTTCTTATTTGAATGTGTTATGCAAGGATTTTATCGCGTCCTGTTCGTGCAAGGGCAATTTTTTTAACCACTTTATATGTTTCTCTTTATTATTTGTTGTTTTTCTGTATATCACTAATTTGTCAATTACTGTTATCTGAAAGGCATATATTTAAATCATTGCTTAAATTGTTACAAATTTACAGCTCAATTGATTTTTTGTTTTTTAACGCCAATTTTAAGCACAGCATTTAGACTTTTTCGTGGTGGCCAGTATTGATTGGTGGAGGAAGCCGAAGTGCCCGGAGAAAACCACTGACCTTCGATAGGTAAACTGACAATCCTTGTCAATTAAGATTGAAGTCGAATGCACCCGAATCAAGTGTTGGCTAGTGAGTACAGTAGTAACTACTTAGATCACTCGGCCACCGAGGTCCCCAAATTTACAGATATTGTTGGTTGAACTTTATAACTTACTGTTTTAGTTTGTTATGAATAATAAAAAAATGTGTATGACTCAGCAACCAAACAACTGTACAAAAATGATATTAAGAAGCATTCAACAATACACAGGAGTCTTTGTTGAAATGAAATATCATTGATAAGGTCATAATTATAAATTAACTGTTTACAAATCTTTAAATATTTCGAAATACTAAGGATGTTCCACCCTATGAATGAACTACATGAGCTGTTTTGGCAAAAATATTTCGGGATTTCGGGTCCTTAATGCTCTTCAAATTTGAGCTTTATTTCTTCCTATTAACCTTTTTTATTCGAGCGTCTTTTGTGGATCAAAACGCGCGACCGGCGTACACAATTTTAATACCTGTATCTATGATGAGTTTCTTTACAGTGTGGCAGGGATTAAATGGCAAAATTCCATAAAAGGTGAAAATAATCTTTTCAGAAAAAATGGAAAATTAGCTATCAACATCAAATCTTTTAATATACAAATAAATATCAGTACTCTAATATATCTTTCAGTCTCTCTCTGAAATTCTATCAAAAACTTGAAAACAATAGTTATTAAAGGTACCAGGACTATAATTTAGTACGCCTGACGCGCGTTTCGTCTACATAAGACTCATCAGTAACGCTCATATCAAAATATTTATAAAGCCAAACAAGAACAAAGTTGAAGAGCATTTCAAATCCAAAATTCCAAAAAGTTGTGCCAAATACGCCTAAGGTAATCTATACCTGGGATAAGAAAATCCTTAGTTTTTCGAAAAATTCAAAGTTTAGTGGCATCGACCCAGTGGTGTAAATAGTTATCAAAAGTACCAGGATAATAACGACATTTCGTCTCCAATTGTTAATTTGTGAACGGTGAAGTATCTTCTTACGATTTGTAAATTTCAAAGATCTCTCGCGTACTGATTTTTAGATTTTAATGAGCGTTACCGATGAATAATTGGTGAATTATTAAGGCAAGAAATTTGGCTACAATGATTAACTTAAAACATTTACCGAAATATTTTATAGATATAAATATTTGGTTTGGAATTTTCACTCTAGCTGTAGATGCCTTATAATTGCCCATGAGACAACTGTATATCCACCGAATTTCAATGAAGTGGAGTTTAACAATAATTATAGTCAACCGTACGGCCTTCAGCAATGAAAATAAATCATACTTTATAGGCGATAACATAACAAAAAGGAGTACAATTTGAATAAGACTTGCTCAATTAGCTAGATAACAGAAACCAAATTGTCATAAATATTTTCGTTAGTTTATAGTTTCAGTGTATTTAATTCTTGAAGATTTTGGTTTTGTGGATAAATCAGCTATTTCATAACTCCCGTGAACATATAATTATATCTACCCAGCCAATGTTCTCCTATAATGTCACCAAATCCAGATTTGTAATTACTCCAAATCCTGTCAAAACTTACTGTACCATTAAACCGTCTTTGAATAACCTACAACGAAAATATGATTTAAATAATAAAATTGAGAATGGAATGTGTCAAAGAAACAACAACCCGACTATAGAACAGACAACAGCAGAATATCCCCAATAGGTCTTCAATGCAACGAGAAACTGCCGCACACGGAGGCGTTCTTCAGCTGGCCCCTAAACAAATATCTATACTATACACTATAGTACAGTGATGATGGACGCCATACTAAACTCCGAATTATACACACACACAAAAATTGAAAATGATACAAGACTAACAAAGGCCAGAGTCTCCTGACTTGGGACAGGCGCAAAAATGCAGCGGGGTTTAAATGTTTTTGAGATCTCAACCCTATATCTATGATGAGTTTATTTACAACCACTGGGTCGATGTCACTGTTGGTGGAGTTTTAATTCCCCGAGGGTATCACCAGCCCAGTAGTCATCACTTATGTGCTTACATGAATTGTATATTGATATGGTCATATTTATAAATTAACTGTTTACAAAACTTTTGATTTTTTTTAAATACTTAGGCTTTTTTAGAATAACAAGTGGACAAATTCATCTAAGGTTAACTTTGCCTGGTGATTTTTTTTACAATTTCAAAATTTATAAACGGAAATTTTAGAAAGGTTTGTTCTTAATTAATCATGTCAGAACCACTGTAATGACTATTGAGCTGATGATACACGACATACGAGGACACCTTACAGGTGATCAATATACTAGGGAAATTCTTCAGCCGTTTGTTGTCTCCATTTTAACAACCATCCACTAGCGGCAAAAATATAAATAGGCTATGGAACTTTTTCAAGAAATTTTTAAAAATTTAAATTGCGGAAAAAGGTTGACTCTGACTTTTACCTATATTTGCATTGGTATTATTTGGGTTTCAAATCAAAAGATATCTAGAATCTGCTTAAATTTTGGTAAATGACATTTCATGACCTATTTGAATCTTATATGAAAAGAAAAATGGGTGTTATGGCACAAAATAGTTTACCCTGTAATGTAGGAAATAAACCAAGGAGTCGGAAATTCTGACAAAAATTCCAAAACCTCACCTAAAAGTAATAATCTAAAAAAAAAAAAAAAAAAATACATGATAAATGAAATAAAAAACACAAATTGATGGGAAAGGGTATCCTTGACACTATCCTACCTGAATCTTCCCCTGATATTCATTCTCCAAAATTACAAATTTTCTTAAGGAATGAATGCAGACTTTGTCAAAGCCACTAAATTAAATATCAAGGAATAGGCAAGTTTTCTTCAAACCACGATAATTGGTACCAATGAAAAATAGATGAATCTACAGTTTAATAAGTTGCAAATGGACAGACAACAACATAAATGAACGTAAAAGTACAAATAGCGAAACTATTTTATATGCTGTATTACAATATTTGAATATATTTCAAAATAATGATATATGATTGATTGATAGTTTGAGTGCTATTCCCTGGTGATCAGTTTTTATTGTTGGAGGAAGCCAGAAAGAACCTAGTCGCATTTATAGTAAAAATTAAGTTTCTTAAAAAATACCATTGCATTTTTACTTCATAATTTATTTGCTATAATCAAGTAGACCATCTGTAATATCAGAGCGTGGGTGCATGGCACTGCATCACCTAGTTAGACGATTTGCCATTTGAAACTAGTACTGTTCTGACAATGATTACGTAAAAGACGTCTTTCAACCAGAACAGTGAGAAACAGGTTGAAATTACAAGGACTGAAGAGTTATTAGACGTTCCATGTTATCTGATCAACATCAACGAATGCGTTTGGTATGGTGTTTATCGCACGGTGGATTGAACTTGTGACCTGCATGGCACAGGATCCATTGGTCGGACGACAGCCGGTTTCTATGGCTTGAAACAGATTGGCGAATGAGAGTTTGGAGACAGAAAAATACGGCACATACGATTAAGAAAATTCTCTGTAATGAATTGAGGTTGCACCCTTGTGATAACAAGTTGGACTTGGTGAAAAAAATTGAAAACAACACTTTTTATAAATTCATGCGTCCGTTGCGCTTTTCTGGATGACCTTTCATCAGGAACGCTCAAAGCCAATTATTTGAAATCCGAGGATGTAGAAGTACCCGAAACCATTGAAAAGCTATATGACAAAACTACCTAAAACAAGTGGCCAAATTCATCTAAGGTTAACTTTGCCTGGTGAGTTTTTTTTATAATTTCAAAATTTATAAACGGAAATTTTAGAAAGGTTTGTTAATAATCATGTCAGAACCGATGTTATGACTTTTGAGCTGATGATACCCGACATACGAGGAAACCTTACAGGTGATCAATACACTAGGGAAATTCTTCAGTCGTTTGTTATATCCATTTAAACAACCATCCACTAGCGGCAAGACCTGTGTTTACGAATGCCGATGACAGGCCGCATTGTACAAAGTTGAAAGCGTTACTTATCTTCAATTTCCAGCCATGAGTCAACAATGGAATCCGGAAGAGTATGTTGGGACACATTAGTCAGTTTGAATCAGACTTGCACCGGGAATGGCGACAGCTATATAAGAATAGGGAGATAAGGAATGATTGACAATGAGAAAACTATCCACCATAGAAGAAATCCAATGACATACTGGAGTGATCAGATCTAGAGTTGAGGCCGTCATCCAAGCACTTTTCAGTCGGTAATACGCGTTACACAATGGATGTCGTTATGTAAGACGATCTCATCGGTCATTATGAGCTCACAATGACAATACTTAAATGTACATGTTTTAGTGTTGGGTTGTGATTTTGTTATACATTAAATCATCGTTTCTGTTTAATTCTAATGCTAATGTAAAGTATAAGCAGGCAACATTTATATTTTTACGATCATTTGGCCGGACATATCATAGCACTAATAGTTTCATTTTCATTTCGAAACGCGTGTCGTTGCCTTTATTTTTTCTGTGTGTATAAATTGTTCCTAAGATATATTTTTAATTTTAGTTCGTGTGTATAATTTGGAGTTTAGTATGACGTCCATTCTCACTGAACTAGCATATATATATGGTTATTGGTTATGGGGCCAGCTGAAGGACGATTCCGGGTGCGGGAATTTCTCGCTGCATTGAAGACCTATAGGTGACATTCTACTGTTCTATGGTTGGGTTGACACATTCCCCATTTCCATTCTCAATTTTATTTGAAAGAGTAATCATTGCAAGATGTGCGAAAATCTTTTTCGCAAAAAACACAAAATAATTAGAAACGAATCAGATGCAATTCAAAATATTTTTCAAATACTTCAATTGAAATGAAATGAACCAGTGTTTTAACTAACTTGAGTGTGTATTTTACTGTGTATCATTAAAGTTCGTTTCCACAGTTTGATTTCGTTTTTCGGGACGTTATAAACCGGATAAGCATTAAGCATTGTGTAACAATAATATTCATCGACTCATCTTCATGGTTACTAGGTCAAACAATACACTGTGGATTTATTATTATTCGTAGAATACCAATTTTCGTGGATTTAGTGGGTACAGCTGCAACACGAAATCCAATGTTCAACGAATTTCAAATTTAGCAAGTTTTGTATGCAAACTTCTACCAAACCACGTAAATTAAATACCAACAAACATGTGATTTTTCTATCGCCCACAGTATAAACTATATTTAAATGCAATCAGAGATTGCATTGGCAAATATTTAAACGCATTGCAAAATATCCTAATAGCATTTTTTGTTTATTGCCTACATGTTTCCAATCGTTAAAGCGGTTTTATATTGATACACTTCAAACATGTGTAGACCCTGCACGGCATGTGTAAGTTATCATATACAGTGTAACTTACGTTATCCGACACACTGGGGGACCAGGAAAAAAATTCGGATTAGGCAAGGTGTCGGATTACTCAGGTTTTTTCTGCAAGGATATTCATATTTTGGGACAATCGGTTAAAGCAGGATGTTGGAATACTCAGGTGTCAGATTAGGCAGGATGCACTGTATCTCTTAAGCTTAAAACTAAATGGAGCTTACCGTCCAACCTCCATCATCAGTTACCATATCACAGAAAACAGATATATCAACACCATTTTGTGGTTGTATGGTATAAACTCCACTGCACGTTCCTGGTGACAGATCACTACAATCCTTAGGCGTAGGGCCGATAACTCTTCCTGAAAATTAGAAGATGTTAATAATGTCATCATTTTAAGAAGATAAGGTGAAATATACCATAAGAATATTCGACTCATAATTAACACAAGCTGACTAGGCTATGGCAAAAAATCGAAAAACGTAAAAAAACGAACACAACAAATAAAAAAAAATAAAGACTACACGAATCCCAACATAACAACTGATGGATTTTATGTTCCCGGAAGAGTAAGCAGATCCTTCTCAAATATTTGCACCTATTTGTGATGTCACATTTGCGAAAAATAGGACGTGAATTTTGTTACGGCAGTTGAAACATAGCCGTAACCATTTCTGAAACAGATATTCCATACCGGTAAACCAATAAGGTATTGCGTCCCTAGAATTTTCGAAGGGTTGGCTTCAACAATACTTCATTATCTTCCTTGAAATCATCAACTGGGAAGGAGTAGGTGCAGTAAGAACCGAATTTGGCCTCAAATATTTTCTGAATGATTTTGGACACTTTTTAAACACTTAAATGTCTACTTAGGTCGATTCAATTAGTTTATGTGAAAGATTTGAACTGATTTTATCATTAAAGACGCTCAAACATTTCAAAGGCAAGCTTAAATATGTCACTTTTCAGATGATTTTTTGTCAAAAATAAAAGCGGCCGCATCCGTGTTCACTCTCAACCTTTATATATGTTATGTATTGTGATTAAATACAACTTACATTTAAATGTTAAGAATAAACACTGATGCGGCCACATCCATTTAAGACGGCAACCATCTGAAATTTAAGTAAAATTCTAAAATTGTGAAGATTTCAGAAATTTAGAATGACTTAATGATGCTAGTAACCGATATATATATGCATTTTCTTGTAAAAAAAACAGCCCATGTGTATGTAACAGAAGTATTCTACTTTTCAATGAATAGCTAACAGTTTACATTTTAATAATTTTGCAACACTACTGTATATAGGGACCAAAGAGGGGTCTAACTGAACCTACAGCTTTGAAATTTACAATGAAACTACAATAACTTATAAATATAGTGCTAAAACTAGGAACACGAATACACAAAATTTAACAAAATTTCTAGTATTTTGTCACCTAAAAGTATTCGCAGGCATCATTATCAAGATATATTATGCAGTAAAGAACACTACTTACGGAGTTAGTGTTACCCATGGAGAAATAAGGATCAGCAACAAATGAACCACTTTAGATGAAATAAAAAAGGTATCGAAATGAATAAATCAAAATTTCCCTTTCAAGTTGTTTAATTGTCCCTGATATTATGAGACAAAATATTTTAGAAGTATAAGAACATTACGCTTTACCTATTTTTTACCAAAGATGGTAAAAAGTAAGTATAACTTGAAAAGAAGTCTTCTTTGAAATGTTGTACAATTAAAAAATAAACATTCTAAGTATTGATTGTTTGATAAGCTATACCACAGAACCTGTATTATTTTAACAGCCATTAACAGTATCACTTTGTTGTATGCATTGATGTTTGCGATTTGAGAAGCAGCACTTAATATATTTTTATATTTTTATTTCTTTTATTGAAATTATATACAAAAGATATTTATTGAAATGCAAAGCTTCTACAAAATTTAAAAGGTTTGCAACAGTATCAATTACGAAAAGTAAAATCACAACAATACTGAACTCCGAGGAAACTTCAAAACGGAAAGTGTCTTATCAAATGGCAAAATCAAAATCTCACATAACACGAAAGGATAACAACTGTCATATTCTATCTTAGGAAGAAAAATGAAGACAAATAAGAAGTAACCAATTTCCTTGAACTTTACGTTCCGCTATATAGATGATGTTCTCTCACTAAATGATACAAAATTTGGTGACTTTGTTGAACGAATCTATCCCATCGAACTAGAGATAAAGGATATAACAGATACAGCTAAGTTTGCCTCATATCGGAGTTCAGTTCTTATGGTATTTTTTTTTAGTGATTTTACTTTTTTTTCACACAAAAACACTTCGGATGAACTAACTGTATTAAGTGTCATTTTCATTTTTAGGCTAAATACATTCCAATTTTCATGGACTATCGTTTTTTTCTCTCTCACTATATCTGATGATTAAATTGACATGGGCCAAATAAAAATTCTATCATCACCAATCATTTTTCAATTCATAATAAGACTAGCGATACCAAGTTCAACTTACAAGCTTTTTTTATCATTTCTGACCTGATACCAAACTCAACGGCTGTTGTGTTAAATGCAATAACATCTTTACAGCCGACTGATCTCAAATTATGCTATGAAAATTGGAGAACAATCGATTTGTTGCTTTTTGTCTACCTTGACGGAGTAAAAGAGCGAGACATAGGTGTTCTGTGTACGGCGTCGCCTTTATGGGGAACCACTAGTGGGTAGGTTTATGATAATTGATATGCAGTTGAATAAGCATTGACATATCTCATACACTTCAATGAAGATTATGTGGGCCCACCCCTCAGTCATGGTATATTTACTTTAAAAACTTTTGCTTATTTTTCATGTATTATTTTTTGATTGGGTTGGTTTATGGGGAATCGCTAGTGTAAGGTCAATGATAATTGGTATGCAATTGTATTAGTATTGGCACATCTCATTACCATGGAGATTATTTGAACCCCTCCGCCTCAGTTATGGTTTATTGTCTTTGAAATTTTGCTAAGTTTACATGAATTAGTTTGTGCTTAGGTTTGCTGAAAGGGAACTATTTAAAGTAAATATGTTTTGGTATGCGTTATATAAGCATTGACACAATTCATTCCAAAGGAGATTGTTTAGCCATGTACCTTCAGTCAATGCCCATTGACATTATTTGCAAATTTTACATGTTAAAGTGTTGCTATTTTAATTTTAACATTACTCTTTGTCAAACTCATAGATATAAAATAAACTGACATTGCCATGGCTAAAAATAAAAAGACAAACAGACAAATAATAGTACAGAAGACACAACATAGAAAACTAAAGACTTCTCAACACGAACCCCACAAAAAACTTGGGGTGATCTCATGTGCTCCGGAAGGGTAAGCAAATCCTGCTCCACACGTTGCACCTGTCGTGTTGCTTATGTTATTACAAATCTGGTAAATAGTCTAATTCAGTAGGTTACATTCGTGAAAAAGGAAATGGTATTGTAGTTGCGACATAAGGAACATATCCGATATCATCTGTGAAACGGTTATTCCATAACGGTCAACCAACTCATGATGGCGTCCGTAAAATTTACGAAGGGATGATTTCAACTCTTTTGGTTTAATAGTTTCCTTGTGAGTAGCAATCCTCTATCAAGGAAATCATGATAGGAAACACAAGCCCGGGAATATCGTATCAATTGGGAGATATATATACTCCGTATGCAGGTGCTGCTGGAATGTTGCTACATAGAAATAAACTCATCATAGATAGCAGGATTAAAGTTGTATTACGCCAGACGCGCGTTTCGTCTTCATCAGTGACGCTCGAATAAAAAATGTTAAAAAGGCCAAATAAAGTACGAAATTGAAAAGCATTGAGGACCAAAATTCCTAAACGTTTTGCCAATTACTACTAATGTAATCTATTCCTGAGGTAGAAAAGCCTTAGTATTTCAAAACATCAAGTTTTGTAAACAGTTAATTTATAAATATGACCATAGCAATGATGATTCATGTCAGCACAGAAGAGCTGACTACTGGGTTGCTGATACTCTCTGGGTTGAACTCCAGCAACAGTGGCATCGACTTAACTTGAAATAAAGGATACAACAGATACAGTTTAGTTTGCTTCTTATCTTGACTTACATCTAGAAATAAACAATCAGAGTCGGTTGAGAAAAACACTTTGCGACAAAAGAAATGATTCCAGCTTTCCAACTGAGATCTTTCCACGAGGTGGTGAAGTTCCCTTTGATAGTTTTTCGGATCACCTGAGATCACCCCCAGATTTATGTGGGGTTCGTGTTGCTTTCGTGTTGCTTATTCCTTAGTTTTCTATGTTGTGTCATATGTACTATTGTTTGTCTGTTTGTCTTTTTCATTTTTAGCCATGGCGTTGTCAGTTTATTTTTCGATTTATGAGTTTGGCTGTCCCTCTGGTATCTTTCGTCCCTCTTTTACGAACATCATGACGAATTGTTTGACGCTTACAGAATATCTGTTTCACAGACATCGGTTATGTTCCATTTGCCATTACCTCAATCCCGTCCTCCTTTTCCTCGAATATGACATACCGAAATAGGATTATAACTGAGTGGGTGCATACCCTTCTGGGGCAGAATTTTTTTCGTTTTTCGTTCACTTGCCGTGGCATTGTTAGTTTGTTTTGGATATATGAGTTTGAATATCTCGTTGGTATGTTTGTCATAGTTTAGTAGTTTTTTTCTAAACTTGTAGGGTATCGGTGGCCGAGTGGTCTAAGTAGTTACTTCTGTAATCACTAGCCAGTCATCACTGAGGTTTTCATTTCGAACCCCACTCGTGTTGTTGTACTCGACTCCAATCTTAATTGACTAGGATTTTCAGTTTTCCTAGTATAGGTCAGTGTTTTTCTCCGAGCACTCCGGCTTCCTCACCCAATAAAAACTAGCCTCTAAGAAATAACCCTAAAGCGTTGTTTAAAAGTGGCGTTAAAACACCAAAAATCAAATCAAATCTTTAAAGTGTCATACTTTCTATTAACATTTAGTTATTCCATTGACCTTATTAAGAAAAGGGGAAGAGTGAGTGCTAAACAAAAGTCTATCTTGTCACATGTTCCAGTTCTAGACCACCAAAGTCGAAAAACATCGGCAGTTGTTAAAATATACTGTGTGCTTAGGGGAACGTTGGTAAACATGAGCCTCTTGCCTTTGTTAGTCTTGTATGATTTTTAATTTTAGTTTCTTGTGTATAATTCGGAGTTTAGTATGACGTCCATTATCACTGAACTAGTAAACATATTTGTTAAGGGGCCAGCTAAAGGATGCCTCTGGGTGCGGGAGTTTCTCGCTTCATTGAAGACCTATTATTGACCTTCTGCTGTTGTCTGTTTTTGGTCGGGTTGTTGTATCTTTGACACATACACCATTTCCATTTTCAATTTTATGGTAGGTCTATGATTCATTCCACTATTCTCTCGACGTGGGTCGACCCTTGTCTGTCTCATTGGTGTAGTATACAACAACGTTATCATTGGTAACAAGGAAAATAATCAAATCATTTAATTAAAAGCAAAGATACCAGGCTTATAAATTGTAACACTATCTATGTAAGACTCATCTGTGACACTCAGATCAAAATACTCTTAGTTAGAAAGCCAAAACAAGTATTAGGTTAAAGAGCATTGATGACCCGAACCTAAGATATTCTTAAAGTCTAACTACACAATATGTGTGAGACAAATACATTCAAGACCTACCTGGTATTGAATTCCTTATAAGTGTTGTTGATCCAACCATATGTTCAGTTTTAGGACAACAAGCGTAAAGTAATGAACATTGTTCTATAGAGATATCATACATGCTCGAGCAGCAGTCTTTCACGTTTGTGCACTGCATTGCACATTCCATTTCCGATTCGATTTGCTTACTATATATTAACGCCTCACATAAAACTATTTGTGAATCTTTTTCTTTAGCAAACATTTGTGACAAAGCAGCACAGAGTGATGTTAGTTCTAGAATATATACTATTCTGTAATAAAACATACTTTATTGTCATCAACTAGATAAACTAATCGAGATATAAGTTTTACAGTGATATATATTACTTGATTTATTTCACTTGACTGGGCGGAGTTTAATCCGTTCGCTCATATATATGTTATAGACACGCCTATCTATAGACAGGTGTTTTGGGAGAAACTCATCTATGAAGTTTCCAGTTATGGATAATTGATCCGGTCTTTATGGTAACATTATACGGGTATTTGCAAAATAAATAATGAGACACAGTCGTTATTTTTCTTGTAAAGCCGATTTTAAAAACATGTTAAAATTGTCAAACTTTGTAATTTGTGGATAGGAAAGTAACACTATAACGACAGCAGTTGCAAAATCTGTATATGTCGCTATATTATAATTTTTGGTGACACTGAAAGTTGATTAGAAATCAGTAATAATTATAACGGCAATCATCCTTATCAAACACATCTTGAAATAGACTGTCCTTATCCAGATTGAAAAGACAACTTCGCCTGATTAGTTGAATATACATTGGTAATATCAATAAGGAAACTGTTTTGTACAGTTCTAATGTCATCGATATAACTGTTGTTGAAATATTTAAATTAATAATCAATAACTGAACTGATCATCAAAAATATTGTTTGATACAAAAAGTAAAATCACAAAAATATTGATCTCCGTGAAAATTCAAAACGGAAAGTCCCTTATCAAATGGAAAAATCAAATGACAAATCACATCAAACGAATGGACAACAACTGTCATATGTCCTGAGTTGGTACAGGCATTTTCAAATGTAGAAAATGGTGGATTGAATCTGGTTTTATAGCGCTAAAAACTCTCACTTGTTTTACAGTTGAATCAAATTGCATTTTATTTACAACGATGCGTGAACAAAACAGACATAATAGGTAAAATTTTCAAAATAGGGGTACAGCAGTCATCACTGTGCCATAATCTCAATTAGAACAAAGAAACGAAAAAATATTCAACAAAGAAGCACAAAAAGCATTTACCAAATTTAACAACAACATTCATTAATACAATCTATATATATTAAATATAAAAATACGGAGTTTTGGTATGATTGAGAAGGAGAAAACTAACCATAAGAACACAGGACAAAGATTGTCTGATGAAAGGTATGGACTTCAACAATGAGTAAACCAACAACAGAAAGCTTTTAAATTATTATATTTTTTACCTTATTCAAAAGAGAAAACAAAGGCTATGATTTTTATTACAACACTACTTGTAAACAGTGAACGAAAACAAATAGGACAACCAACAGAAACCACTAGATTACATTTTATGACTTGTTATAGGCACGTACAGAATGTACCGGAGTTTTAACGTTTTCATGATTTCTTAACCGACTCCTAATAGACCCGTTTTGAGTTCATCCGTCATCGGAAAAAAAAACTCGTCAATTATGCGCTCCTTTGTGCCATCATTTACCAGATAAAGAGGATCGCCTGTATCCCTGCACTATTGACGTTCATCCAGCATCTTAGTTTTCGTCATTGTGCAGGATAAACTAGAAATAATGTTTATTTTGTAAGTAATTAATCACAATTCCTTAATGACAGCATTGCTGATTGTCAATTATGAGAATTTAATTTTGCCGAATAATTCGTGCAATATAATATTAGTTTTCCAACCACTCGCTCAACATTGGAACGGAAGTGACGAAGTCCAAATTATTATGACGTCTGGCAAGGCTGTTTTAATTGTAGAAAGGCGTCCCAGAAAAAAAAATAGCCTTGCCAGACGTCATACTTATTTGGACTAGAAGTGACGATGCCCCTTAACGCATGAATAATGTTCACTAAAACCAGAGGAATGCATCGAACTCGAAAGTTGTCTATTGGGACAATTGTGTAACAACCACACATAAGAACACGCTGTAAAAATGCATTGGAAAGGAAATAATCAAAATAAAATTATAGCACAAAAGCTTATAACAAAAAGACAACAAAACACAAGTTACCGATCTAACAATATTCGCAGTTATCAAAACTTCTAAGTGATATTTCAATTACTAGTACTTAAAACAGTGTAACGTGTGTAACCCGACACACTGGGGGACCAGATAAAATGTCGGATTAAGCTGATTGTCGGAATACTTTGGTTTTTATGCAAGGATAGGCATATTTTCGGACCATGAAAATGTGTCGGTTGAAGCAGGATGTTTGCATACTCATGTGTCGGATTAGGCATGTTTCACTGCATGACAGATTCTACAAAATTTAAGTGTCAATCAGTAGAAAGATCATAAGCAAAATCGTGATGTTGTGAAATGTTAAAACACAAGTATCAAAGATCATCAAAAGCAAGGTGGAAGATACCAGAGGGACATTCAAGAGGGGTGAAAGATACCAGAGTTACAGTCAAGAGGGGTGAAAGATACCAGAGTTACAGTCAAGAGGGGTGAAAGATACCAGAGTTACAGTCAAGATGGGTGAAAGATACCAGAGGGACATTCAAGAGAGGTGAAAGATACCAGAGGGACATTCAAGAGGGGTGAAAGATACCAGAGGGACATTCAAGAGGGATGAAAGATACCAGAGGGACATTCAAGAGAACTGAAAGATAACAGAGGGACATTCAAACTCATAGATCGAAAACTTATCTGTCGGAAATAAACTGACAACATAATGACAAAAAAAGAAAAACAAATTGAACACGGCACCATACGAAGATTGTCACTATTGTCATAAGTATGATGATCTGATAATGACTAATGTCTGAATGTGTCATATTCGAGGTATTTTTCATGTTGCTGTTGAGGGGACACCTGCCATTTCAGACAACACCGTGGTGATCTCATGTTCTCTGGAAGGACAAGCAGATCCTGCTCCACATGTGTCATCCGTCGTGTTGCTCATGTAAGTACAAATCCGATGATATGTCTAATTTGGTGGGTCAATTTGTTCCCATGGTAATGCTGATTGTTTGTTGATAATCACCTCCTCCAAACGTAACATATATTTTATCAATCAAGAAATCAATTAAGTAGCTTGATCATATCAGTTTCAGATATTTTTTTGTTTCAAGCAGATTGATTTTTCACAAAGTACTATGTATACACCCTAAGACAAGCTAGTGATGCAGTAATTGAACTACTTAGATCATTCAGCCCTAGATACCCTTTTTTCAAAGGTATCGTTGACTGATAGTTCACATCTTTTGGTATGAGAAAAATGTTAACACATAAATATACTTACTAGTAAATTAATTTAATAAGAAAAAAATAAGCATATAAAGATTACTAGTCAATTGGAACCATATATACATATATGTTGTATACAAGTTATCATTTTGTACAAATTACAATTTGTATTTTGACTTTTTACAAATTGTAATTTGTACAAAAAGTACTTTTACAAATTACAATTAGTACAGAAATTGACAAAAATCACTTATAATAAAATTAACTGTACCAATTTTCTTGCACCAGATGCGCATTTCGACAATACATGTCTCCTCAGTGATGCTCGTGGCCAAAATATTTGCAATCCAAAGCTTATAACTTGTACAATAATTCATAATATGGATTTTAATGAAAAAAAGCATTGATACATATTATAGATTGCTATTAAATGACCAATAAGTACACCCTTAAGTTACAAAATTCAAAAAGTAGTTCTTGATCATTTGTTTGAGCAGGTGATCCAATAAGGTTATACAATAAATCACCAAGTTTTCTTCATATAAATAATCTGTCTAACCAATACATATGCCTATGCCAGATCAGGAATATATGTCAGTTGTTTTTCTGCTTTTTTATCAATGTTTTTTTTTAATGTTATAACAATGATCTTTGTTTTATAGATATGACTATGCATAAAACTAAATGGAAATCAGATGAGACTATCTAAACTTTAAAAATTACATAAAACTTATGCAGAATGGACAACGGATGTGTATTGGTATATGAAAACTAGTCGGTTTAGTATTAATATCAAATAATCAGACCCGATGGCATTGAACCAACAACCTTGCGATTTACAAACAAAAGTGAAGCGGAATAAGTCATGTAAATCCAATCTTTTGATATATCGATCTCAATTGTAAACCACCACAGTGAATTTTGGTCATATATTGTATAAATTGTAATTTGTACAGGCACGTGCGCGTTTTGAGCAAATTGTAATTTGTACAAAGTCAAAATACAAATTATAATTTGTACAATATTTTTGTACAAATTACAATTTGTTTCTTAATAATATTGATATAATATATAACAGTATCCCGACTAAACTTCATTATCAAACATTTTCTTAATCTGTTTATTTCATTTAAAAATGTTAGAATTCAATCAATATGTTTTAAATTATGGATGTACTTAGGTAAACAATCTAGAATTGAGATTAGAGTCGATTGCAACTGTGACATGCAGAATTGGAACTCACAACTTGAGTGTTGACATACTAATGATACAGTAGAACTATTTAGACCACTTGACTACTGAGGCCCCCAATCTGAAATTGAAACTTGATAAGATCACTAAACCCTCAAATTGACAGGGTAATAAGACATGGGACATCTACAGACTGACTGTCAGATTTCTCCTACAAACAAATCTAAAATTAAAATCTATGACTTTAGAAATTCACCAGATGACAAGTTTCTTAAAATATTCCAAAGACAGGCATAATTCTTGCCTATTTCTAAGAAACATGTATCTTCTGACATTTACTTAAAAAGTATCACATCATATTTAGTAAAATGTTTGGTATATCATTTTATAAGTTAATTAGATGATTGAATTCAAAAGTGTTTGTAAATTATGTAAATCTCCTGTTTACTTTGTCTTTAATCCACATCGATTTGACCTTCTGAATTGCAATCTGATTGGTCTTCTCAAAGGTCAATAATGGATTCTCATTGATGTTGTCATGGGTGATTTGCTTTAGATTTGTCTTTTTCAAGGAACCTGTCCATTGGTTTTGTGTAAGTACTTTTGATCTTTGACCTTTTGGTGGAATCTTAAAACAGCCAAGTTCGTAGTCTGCTATAGAAACGTATGCCAGATCTATGATGATTTTGGCACATCCACTAAATGTCGAGTTAAAAAGGTCAAGGTTAAAGAATTTCAGGCACATACTGGCTATTTTTTGGTGTATGGTAGTTCTGCACATAATGCTGAAGGATTCTTAGCTAAAAATATAGAATGAGTCAAAATCTGAAACAAACACTTGGACTTTGTGTGTAAATTTATGTTTTGCTTAATACATATGTATAGGAAGATCATGGTATAGGTGCCAATGAAACAACTCTCCATTCAAATAAAAATTTATAAAAGTAAACCATTATAGGTCTTTTTGCATATTAAAGAAGGACACATGACAAAATTGTGTTTTGGTGTTGGTAATGTGTTTGTAGATCTCACTTCACTGGACAGTCTTGCTGCTTACAGTTATCTCTATCTATAATTAATTTGGCCCAGCAGTGACTGTTGAAAATAAATTGTAAAAATTTACACAAAAATTTACAAAACTTACAAAAATTGATAAAAATTGACTATAAAGAGCAATAACTCCTTAAGGGGTCAATTGACCATTTTGGTCATGTTTGACTTATTTGTAGTTCTTACTTTGCTGTACATTATTGCTGTTTACAGTTTATCTCTATCTATAATAATATTCAAGATAATAACCAAAAGCTGCAAAATTTCTTAAAATTACCAGTTCAGGGGCAGCAACCTAACACAAAGTTGTCCGATTGGTCTGAAAATTTCAGGGCAGAGATATCTTGACCTAATAAACAGTTTTATCAACAGCAGATTTGCTCTAAATGCTTTGGTTGCAGAGATATGAATCAAAAACTGCATTTTATCATATGTTCTATTTTTAGCCGTGTCGGCCATCTTGGTTCATGGGCAGGGTCATCGGACACATTTTTTAAACTAGATACTTTGTCATGTTGCTGCAAAATCATGTTAAGAAACCTGTTATTAACAAACAGTCTAGTAATATCGTTTTAGTTGGACATTCTCAAGTTTTAAAAGTATAAATAATGGCATAAATGAAGTAAAATTTAAACAGTTGATTGATATGTGTATACATTAAGTCAAATTTGAACTGACATTTAAATAGTGATTTAAAGTGTGAAGTTATAAGATATTGAAACATTTTTATATACAAAATGGAAATTGACATATTGGAACAAAGATTAAATATTAAATTACGTTGATATAAGTATAACGCTAAAAAAAAATCCGTCGTACCTTTCAAACGCTAAACAAATTTTACTGATTTTTTCAAACAATGCTAAATTCAAAGTAAAGGGTTTAGATATGTGTATTTGTAAAATACCATTGAATAATTTTGTGCGAATCAAAAAACATTTTAAAATACAGAAAAAAGCACATTTCTTTTGGTTTAAATGATTAGACAATGTTCACAAAAAGTTCAAAAATAACATTTATGTTATACATGTTATATGTTCATATTCTCAAAACATCATTTAAATGTAAAAGTATATGAGCATGATGATTTTCAAATGTTTAAAACCAATGCCCAGAAAACATTTCTCCAATGTTTTAGAAAACAACTGAAATTCTTTTTGACAAAACCGCTCGGAATTTTAGGTCCTCGGAGCTCTTCCTCTTCGTATTTTATTTAGTCTATCGAATATTTTGATTTGAGTGTCGCTAATTAGTCTTATATAGACAAAGCGCACGTCTGGAGAACAAAATTGCAATTATAGCGTCTATGATAAGTTCGCTAACATATAGTCAGCATTTCATGTTACATTTGAATATTGTTGAAGACTTATAATCTAAATATCTATATGTGTAGTATCTTCTTGTTGAATCTGATTGCCATGTACCTAATATTTTCCTTATTCAAATCAATGTTTTCATGTAGATTTTGAAATTTTGTAAATGTCTAGTTTTCCTTTAAAATTAAAACAATTGATAAAAAATGATGTAAGAGTGTTTTCTTACAGCGCTTATTCATTTTTATACAGATTTAAATATTTCTACACATCCAAAACAACTTGTGTTCTGTCTTTCTAGGTATATTTTGTTGGATTATGTCTACCTTCTCATATGTTTTCTTAGATGGTTTTCTTGACCTGTTTTTTAAGCTGTAGTGATATACATAATGCAAGTAAACACCAATAAAAAGTGAAAATATAAATTTAAATTGTTTAATAATTTCGTCATATACTATCATTTTAGGTTTCATCTGTTAGTATTAGTAAAAAAAATGAAACAATATCATTATTGTTTCTGAATGAAGAAACGAGAGTAAATTCCTCCAATTTATTACCAAAATCTACAGAATTGTTTTTAAATAAGTCCAGTAGCAGACCTCTTCAACATCTGTCGACACCTACAGTTTAGAACGACTACGACAGGTAAAATGTGAAGGGTCGTCTCAAAAATAAAAATAAGATAAGATCATTATTGATTTTATTGCTTTCAATCATTGACAATGACAAAACTTTCCTACAGAATCCAAATGCCATGTGGTTTTTTTTGTTAAATTTATTATAAAGAAAATGATAGACTTTCAGTCACATTTCAATTTTTAGACGTTTAGCTTCTAGCTGTCCTGGTTGAATTTGGAAAACGAAAAGAACAAATCATGTTTTATTGTAGTTGATATTTAATTAAACAATGATTATGTCGGTTGACAAGGGCGGCACATGTCTGTTAGTTTTGGCCTTGGATGCCTCCATAATGTACTCAATACTTCGTATCATTTCAATTCACCAATTTGGTGTTCTACTTGAATTATGTATTCACCAATCACTGCTTAAATGTTGTAACATTGAAACGAGGGGTCAATTATATTTTCTTTCAAAATTCATCAAGGAAAAACTTTACCTCGAACAAGATATCTTGAAGCGGAGAAGACCGTCGTTGATAAAAAAAAAAGTAATATTTTCCTTCGACCTAAAAGATCAATATGTAATTATGTAAAAATTGAATATGTACATCATCTAAGGTGAAAATCGGTGGAAAAACACAAAGTTGGCCGTGTTTACAAGTGTGATAAGGACGGACGGTCCAGTATTCTTTTTCAATTTTGAAAAAAATCATAAAAGCTTTTACACCAACAAATTAAATCGTTATTGTCATGCGGCATATATTTGGCGAAAGACTAACATAATCACAAAAGTGAAGAGAAAATGGGTTAGGATTCTGAATGATTGGAATATTTGTTTAATCAATTCAACATGAAATGTCGTCAGATACATACGAAATAAGAATATATGATAGAGACATATGTATGGTGGACGGATGCGGACGTTTCCTCTTTTCGTGTTTTCGGGGGAATCTAGAAATCAAGAAATTGAGAAATCGGGAAATCGAGAAATCAAGAAATTGGGAGATCGAGAAATAGAGAAAGCAAATACGCAAAATCGAGAATTCATTTCGCGTTTTCGCGTTTTCGTGTTTTCTCTTTCGTGTTTTGGCGTTTTTGCTTTCTTGATTTCTCGATTTCTCGATTTCCCGATCTTATCTATTTCCCAATTTCTCGATTTCCCTATTGCTCGATTTCTCCGATTTCCCGATTTCTCAATTTCTCGATTTTGCTTTCTCGATTTCTCGAATTCCCAATTTCGCGTTTGCAAAATGAAAGGAGAAGTCCCGAAAACGCGAAAAGACGAAATAAATGGCCGCATCCGGCCACCATACATATATTTATTTATTCATTTGGTTGATATATATATTCTCAAACAATATAGTCAAAACAGTATAAAACCGCCAATCCAATATGTTACATAATGATAATCATGATGGTTTTTGTCTTTGAGACGACCCATCAATTTTACCTGTAAACTGTAGGTGTCATTAGTCGGTGTCGAGAGATGTTGAAAAGGTCTAATTATCGACATCAATATATCAAAAAATGACATCCAGTTAGGTGCACTCGAAACAACAGTGTTAGCTTTTAAATACAACTGAGATGTATTATAATCACATGTCACTGGACGAAAACAAAACAAACAATTACTCAGTCTATAATTGTATCATATGTGGAAAAGGATCTGCTTACCCTTCATGAGCACATGTGAACATCCCCGGTTTTAAGTGAAGTTTTTTTTGCTCAGTCTTTATTTTTCTATGTTGTGTTTTGTAAACTGTTGTTGTATTTTAGGATTTTACGTTTTTTTGTCATGGCGTTGTTAGATGATTTTCGACTTATACGTTTAAATGTCCCTTTGGATCACATGAGTCTGTAACAGTAAATTACACCTGACTAATAAAATAAGATTGTACCGTTATATATATACGACTGAGAATAGAGTATTCTCTTTAACTGATCTTACAAAGCTGCATTGAACCTGTAGTGTATTTGGAAAGACAAATATCATAACCTGAGAATATTTAAGAAAACAACGTTTACAAAAAAAGTTAAATAAAAAAAACCAGTTCCTTAACAAATGGCAAAATCAAATCTTAAACACATCAAACGAATGGAAAACAACTGTAATATGCCTGACTTGGTACAGGCATTTCTTAATGTAGAAAATAGTAAATTAAACCTGTTTTCAAACCTCTCACTTGACTATGACAGCCGCATAAAATTCCAAAATATCTTGAATACCGAATGAGTTGGGAAATGTATATTCCATATGCAGGTTAAACTGGTATATTTCTACCACAGGTGGAAATTTATGATTTAAAATTAGAATCGTCGCGTTTGTCATAAATTCTGGTACTGAGATGACCACTTATGTCAAATTCGAGGTAATAGTCTAAATACGAGGCAAGGAAGGCGTATTTGTTGTTTCTTTAATTTCTAGTCTTGAGAATATATTAATGGTACCCAATCTGAAAAGTTTGGATTGTTAATGGAAAGAACATCATCAATATATATGAATGTGAAATTAAATAATCTGGCTTCTTTAATAATCTTCTTGTTTTGACAAGCGTCTGAAGGAACTCCGACTCATATGAAAATAAGAATAGGTTGGTCAGGTGAGGCGCACAGTTTGTTCCCAAAGTAACGCCGACAATTTGTTGAACAATTCTACCTCCTATAACAAATATGTTATCCATCAAAAAAACTCCAGCATACTGATCACTTGTTCCTCTGTGCAGCATGTTTTATCTTTTTGTTCACTATTAATTTAATATGCCATATGGTATACACTCGTAATAGTATGAGTTACATACAAAGAAAATAAAATTTGAAGCTTTGTCCGCTTTGAACGACAAGGTTCACTCTTAGAAATATGTCAATTTGATTTCAACTTTATCATAATGGAATCTTTTTGAAGAAAAAAAAAACGTAATGCTTGGTAAAACAAATTACTTATTCCAGTACATTACATGTTGTCAATACATGTATATGTTTTTTGGTTTTTCGGTTTTTAGGAACTCAAAGCTTGAAGAAAAAAAAAACTACGTTTTTTCTTCAATGGAAGTATTACATTATTTAGTTTGTCAAAAAAAACAATGTTCGTCTATTATATAATTCAAGATAATAGGCAAAACCACTCACATTCGTTTTTATTGACAATACATAAAGGCAACAGTAGTATACCGCTATTCAGTAGTCATAATTCGATTAAGCGAAAACAAATCCGGGTGAAAACTCTTATCAGGATCCAGTCGGTGGTTTTGGTCATGTAATATAAAAAAGAAGATGTGGTATGATTGCCAATGAGACAACTATCCACAAAAGACCATAATGATACAGACATTAACAACTATAGGTTACATTTTTGTAAATATTGTATCGCTTATCAGTCTCGTTTTTTTCTCAGTTTCTGTCTATCTATTTCAGCTTTTAAGTAAAAATGCAGAAATGCTAAAATAAGTCCAAAAAATGATTTAAGGTGGTATGGAAGTATAAATTAAAAATGAAAGAATTTGTTCATACTATGCCAAAAAGTAGTTTATATTGATATATGTTCAAACATATAATAAAAATGATAGGCCGCCGAATATTTTCTCAGGCTACAGGTTGTAACAAATGACCTATTTTGTATGGATTGTACAAGAAAAAAACATCATTATATGATTAGAAGTAAAACTAAATGATAGAATTGTAAAACAAAATACGAAAAGATAGCTTTTAGAAAATGCTTTGAGAATATCAAAAGAAAAGATAGGGTCATCGTACGTTTTTTTCCGGCTAAAGTACAAAATTGCAAAATTCCATGTAGATTCCTCAGAAAATGTACTATCTCAGAGTTACCTCCCCTTAAACTGCCAATTTAAAACCTTAAAAATTAAGCAAAAATATTCTACACTTATAAGTAAATGATATGTATAAGTTAAAATCTTATAAATTTGTTCTTTAAAATGAAAATTCACATTACTTATCTGTATTCCTGCGTCACATTTCGATTAACTGATTGCAAATCTGGACCTAAGGTTCCCTGTTTTTTAGAACCCAAGATTGCGAAAGTCACACATACTACCTTGAGGGCACAATTAACACAACAATTAATGGAAAATCGCAATATTAAAGACACTAACAACTGTCAATAAAATCATTATAGATTTAAGGATTAAAATTTTATATTTGCGCCAGTTGCGCGTTTCGTCTACAAAAGACTCATCAGTGACACTTGAATCAAAAAATGTTAAAGGCCAAAAAAGTACGAAGTTGAGGAGCATTGAGGACCAAAAATTTTTTAAAGTTTTGCCAAATAGAGCTAAAGAAGTCTATTCCTGAGGTAGAAAAGCCCTAATATTTGAAAAAATTAAAGCTTTGTAAACAGTTAATTTATAATTATGACCATGATAATTCATGTCAACACAGAAGTGCTGACTACTGGGCTGGTGATACCCTCGGGGAATAAAACTCCACCAGCAGTGGCATCGACCAAGTGGTTGTAAATAAACTCATCATAGATATCAGGATTGAAATTTTATATTTGCGCCAGACGCGCAATTTGTCTTCAAAAGACTCATCAGTGCTCGAATAAAAAAATGTTAAAAAGGCCAAATGAAGTACGAAGTTGAAGAGCATTGAGGACCAACAATTCCTAAAAGTTTTGCCAAATACAGCTTAGGTAATCTAATTGTTGTCCCCGCAGATAAAGCCCCAAACAACATCGTTTTTGTGTGTAAAACTCATTACATTAACTGCTTGATAAACGAATTAGGTATTGACAATTCACTTGGAAACTCAACATATACCCTCACGACACTTACCAAAGAGGAAATCCTGGATAATCATAGGTCTGTTCTGTATTCCTTTGGAATTTCAACCAAAGATGAAGAACTGGATCTTCCATCACTGTATTGGATACCTAAACTACATAAGTGTCCTTACAAACAATGGTATATTGCTGGGTCTTCCAAGTGCTCCACAAAACCTCTTTCTAAATTATTAACATTTATTTCATCAGCAATCAAAGACGGGCTTCAAAGTAATTGTGAAACTGCCTATTCTAGAGGGAGCGTGAATCAGATGTGGATACTTAAAAATTCCAAAGATCTTTTAGAGTACATACAATCTAACTCTCTTTCATCTTGTAACAGTATTAAAACATTTGACTCTACTACTTCTACTCTTTACACAAGTATTCCAGATTCCAAACTAAGAGACAAATTGAAAGAGTTGGTATTGCTTTGCTTCATAAAAAAGAATGGCCAATGTAGATACAAGTATCTTGTCTTAGGGAGGGATAAATCCTACTTTGTAAAGGGTCACTCTGATTCAAACAAAAAATTCTCTGAAACTGATATTATCAAGATGCTTGATTTCTTGATTGACAACATATTTGTTACGTTCAGAGGACGTGTTTTTCAACAGACTGTCGGCATTCAAATGGGAACAAACTGTGCCCCTCTACTTGCCGACTTGTTCTTTATTATTATGAGTCTGACTTCATGCAGGAACTTCTTAGGAAGAAAAATGAGAAGTTAGCAATATCCTTTAACTCTACTTTCCGCTATATAGATGATGTTGTTTCACTAAATAATTCAAAATTTGGTGACTATGTGGAACGCATCTATCCCATCGAGCTAGAGATAAAGGATACTACATATACAGTTAAGTCGGCATCATATCTTGACTTACATCTAGAAATTGACAATGAAGGTCGGTTGAAAACAAAACTTTACGACAAAAGAGATGATTTCAGCTTTCCAATTGTTAACTTTCCATTTCTAAGTAACAATATTCCAGCAGCACCTGCATACGGGGTATATATCTCCCAATTGATACGATATTCCCATACTTGCATTTCCTATCATGATTTTCTTGATAGAGGGTTGCTGCTCACAAGGAAGCTATTAAGCCAAGAGTTCCAAATGGTGAAGTTGAAATCATCCCTTCGTAAATTTTACGGACGCCATAACGAGTCGGTTGACCGTTTTGGAATAACCGTTTCACAAATGATATCGGATATGTTCCTTACGTCGTAACTACAATCCTCTTCCCTTTCATGAATGTGACCTACCGAATTAGACTATTTACCGGATTTGTTATCGCACTAACACGACGGGTGCCACATGTGGAGCAGTATTTGCTTACCCTTTCGGAGCACCTGAGATCACCCCTAGTTTTTTGGTGGGGTTCGTGTTGTTTATTCTTTAGTTTTCTATGTTGTGCCATGTGTGCTGTTGTTTGTTTGCCTTTTTACATTTTTAGCCATGCATGCCATGGCGTTGTCAGTTTGTTTTAGATTTATGAGTTTGACTCTCCCTTTGGTATCTTTCGTCCCTCTTCTATTCCTGAGGTAGAAAATACTAGATGAATATTTTAATTTCAGCATTATGTTTTATTTTTAGCAATGTCGGCTATGAGGATTGATTGACAGGAACAAAAAATCACCTTATTTTAAATGCTTACGGATAATATGTATTTCGTTGTTAATTTCAACAGTTGACGGGCAAAATGGCGGACGATGATGCTTCAGCAGGCGGAAGAAAAACAAAGGTTTTGATTGGTTAAAAATTCTTTGAGGGAGTGGTTAAGAGAATAACATAAATATCAAACCCCAAAGGAAAACACAAAACAGAAAATGTTTTTTGAAATGTCAAAATCAAAAGCTCAAACACGTTAAACGAATGAAAAACAACTATTATATCCCTGAATTGATACAGGCATTTCCTTGTGTAAAACGATGTGGTCAATTCATCTTTTTTTTAAATTGGATTTGCAAATTCAGACAAAAGAGTGTTTACAAAGTTAGCGACGACGACGGACTCTAGGTGGTGGCAATAACACACATTAAGTTGAGCTTTAAATATTCACATTGAACACTCTTTTTCATTTTTTATTAAGATGTTTTATATTAAATTTAATTGAAAAAGACGTCTATTACGACAATGATGTAAGCGTGAAATTCAAAAGCTAATTTGTTAGATACAAAAATATAAAATTATCTCTCCGTCCTCTACAAATTAGGTTAATGCCAATAAAAAGAATTATTTTTCAAAATTTATATTGGTGCAGTTGTGTCATATTAGAAATGTATCAACCATGATTAAAACATCCTACAAAATGATGAGCGTGATAGCACCAAAATATGACCATAGTTTAAAAGCCCCGTTCCTAGGCTTAAGTTACAGCAATTATGGATTATTTTCAAGAGGGGGGCAACAATGGCCCTTATCACACCTTGTACTTAATAATGAGTTTTAATGATTACTTGTCAATGGGATCAAAGTTAGAAACATATCTCTTTATATGTGAATTTAGCTTTATATATTTATATTGATGAATAAAGGGCTAAACATAATGAACTAAACACAGATACTAATTGTTGTATGATTTCAAACTACTAAGACAACATATTTGTTCAGGCCCTATTCCATTGTTTAGATTTCCAAGTTAGGTTTCATCATTATTTTTGTCTTTCTCAGCCCATTTCTGACATCAAAAGCAACCCAGTGATTGCTGTCTTTAGAATTATCCTCAGTGTAAATTCCGTTAATATTGGAATAGGTGCAGGATGCATGCCACCATCCACTCTTCTTACGAACAGCACAATTATCATTGCGATAATCAATATCGTTGTCCTTATCTCGTGTGGAAAATTTCATACCGTTCAACGACTGACTGGATGCATCTATCATCGAATCACCTGTAAAGCGAAATGGATTGACTAAAGAATAATAAACACTAAAACGTAAAGTATTTTACTTAAATTTTTAACGTTTTTTTTAAACCATTAAACTGGCATAAAACTTGCACATTCTCATAGATTGAAACAAATCTTTTCAAATTGCCAAGACAATTATATATATATATATATATATATATATATGTATATATAGGTATGTGTGTGTTTGTGTGTCTGTGTGCGTGTTTTAATGAAAATTAATCCAAAACTTCGTTGAATGCATTTGATATTCAATTTAGAAGGTGAACATTGTCCTATTTGATCAAACAATCATTTAAATGGTGATAAAGAGAAGCGGAAATTACCAATGGGATTCAAACTCATAACTCGATAACAAACTGACACGCCATGGCAAACTCATAACTCGATAACAAACTGACACGCTATGGTCAAACTCATAACTCGATAACAAACTGACACGCCATGGCAAACTCATAACTCGATAACAAACTGACACGCTATGGTCAAACTCATAACTCGATAACAAACTGACACGCCATGGCAAACTCATAACTCGATAACAAACTGACACGCCATGGTCAAACTCATAACTCGATAACAAACTGACACGCCATGGCAAACTCATAACTCGATAACAAACTGACACGCTATGGTCAAACTCATAACTCGATAACAAACTGACACGCCATGGTCAAACACATAACTCGATAACAAACTGACACGCCATGGCAAACTCATAACTCGATAACAAACTGACACGCCATGGTCAAACTCATAACTCGATAACAAACTGACACGCCATGGCAAACTCATAACTCGATAACAAACTGACACGCCATGGCAAACTCATAACTCGATAACAAACTGACACGCCATGGCAAACTCATAACTCGATAACAAACTCATAACTCGATAACAAACTGACAAACGAGAATAGACACTACAAACCACCATAGAAAAAACTTTAGACTGAGTAACACGAACACTAGCAAAAACCAAGTATATCTCACAAAATAGTCACATAAATTGGTGGGTTGATAACAAGCCGTAATTGGTTATTTTTATAAAATCATTTAAAAAACTATAACTATGAGTTGAATGTCTATTAAAACAAATGATACCTTTACGAGCACACGAATCATTCTACTGTAATACCTGCACGAGGATCTGGGTGAAGTTTTCCGTGTCTTTTTTTTTTTTAATGTTTAAGACCTTTTGTCTGTATATTCCTTTTTTTTATTTCCCAATCATTCACTTTTCATCTTATTATTACACCCAATTATTATCTACCCTGTATTTATTTTTGTTTTTGTTGTATTCTTTATTACTTTTGCCGATTTTTCTTCACTTGTTTGTGCTTCTTTGTTAAACATTTGTTTGGTTTTTTTTTTTAGATTAAGATTGTAACACGGGGTTGACTGCTGTACCCCTACTTTGACATGTTAACCTATTATATCTGTTTGTTTTATTCACGCATCGTTGTCAATATAATGGAATTTGATGCGACTGTAATACAAGTGAGAGTTTTAGCTATAAAACAAGGTTCAATCCATCATTTTCTACATAAGAAAATGCCTGTACCAATTCAGGAATATGACAGTTGTTGTCCTTTTGTTTCATGTGTTTGTGCCTTTGATTTTGCCATTTGATTAGGGACTTTCCGTTTTGAATTTTCCTCGGAGTTCAGTTCTTTTGTGATTTTACTTTTTTATGCCCATTATTCGCTATTCTGTTAAACTCATACAGTCCATCCTAAATAAGGTACGCTCATTACAAAAAGATACGAGAGCGTTCTGTATGGACCGTTTGTGAGCATAAAGCAAAAACTCCTCGATAATATAAAGACAATTTTGCTTTAGGGAGTTGTAACTTTAGCTGAATTACACAATTATATGAACTGGACTCAAGTTTCAAATTATATTTAATTTCTATATACAAAACTTCACAAATGCATATATAGGGAAATAAATATTTAGTTCCAATAGAATATAGTAGATGTGTGACGTTTTGGCCAAAACAAAGCTTAAGAGAAAAGATTAGGATATACATGTGCCCTTATAATGGATATACAATCATAAAAAGACATGTAGAGTCGTCATTTACTGTTAAGTGGAAATAAAGAGATACTACATCTGCAAGAATGCCCGGTCTTATTTGATTTAATATAAAAGGCTGTGTATAATAGTAGGGTTATGTATGTAGGACTGTGTATAGCCTTAGTGGAGTTAATAATAAACTTAGTACCTTAGTATATCTATAAATAACCTAATTACCTAATATAAATATGGTTATGTATCCATAGTACCTTAGAATGGCAATGTAAAACCTAAGTTGGTATTTGTATAATATTTGTACTGTTACGTATAACCTAAGTAGGGTTATGTAACTATAATCTTTAAAGCTATGTATAAACTATAAGAAGGTTAATTGATAAACTTTGTACCCTTCCGGAGCACCTGAGATCACCCCTAGTTTTTGTTGGGGTTCGTGTTGTTTATTCTTTAGTTTTCTATGTTGTGTCATGTGTACTATTGTTTTTCTGTTTGTTTTTTTTTCATTTTTAGCCATGGCGTTGTCAGTTTGTTTTAGATTTATGAGTTTGACTGTCCCTTTGGTATCGTTCGTCCCTCTTGTATAGCTATGTATAAATTATAAGTAGTGTTATGTATAATATGTCAGCGATATGTATATCCCAAGTAGGGCTGTGTATAGCCTCAATACCTTAGTAGAGTTATGTATGAACATAGTACCTTAGTAGTGCTATGTATAACCTGATTACTTAAGTAAGCTATGTATAACCTGATTACTTAAGTAAGCTATGTATAATCATAGTAGGGATAGGGAATATCGTTAATGTGGAAGATATTATCGTATTTAGGGTAGAATTTAGTACCTGCTGTTCCATGGTACCCAGAAATGCTCAATAGGTAGTTTGTTCCCTCGTCACCAACGCTAAATCTCTTGTAGATAGCATAGGCTGTATTTCCTGAATAATCTTCAAAGTCAAATCGGACTTTGTAAGGTCCTTGTTGAGTAATACAGTGAAGATTATCATTTCCTGAAGTTAAAAACTTTTTTTAATTAAGAATTGAATGCTTCTTTTTGTAAATTCATTGGGGTGTACAAGCGTTGACCGAAGCACATTTTGTATGAAGCGCGGAAGCGCTTCATTCTGAAAATGTGCGCACGATCAATGCTTTTACAACCCTATGAAATTACTAAAAGAAGCATTCAATACTTATAATTACATTTTTTCGCTATGATCATGAAAAATCGATTTTTATTATTTATATCTTTACGGCATAACCTGTACACTTTTTTGTGATAACATGTGTCATCGTGAACGTTAAACTTCATTGGGATATGAAGGTGAATTTTAGTATGACGGATTCTTCTGAAGCATACATGTAATGTAATTATTCATCCTTGAAAGCAAATAACGAAGACAAATGAAGACTTTCTTATCGGTTATGAATGGTTTTTATCGTGTCCTGTTCATGCAAGGGCAATTTGTTAACCATTCTATATGTTTCTATTTATTATTTGTTGTTATTCTGTATATCACGAATAATGTATCAATAAGGGTTATCTAACAGGCATATATTTAAATCATTACTTAAATTTTTACAAATTTACACATGTTACTGAACTTCAAAACTTACTGTTTTAGTTTGTTATGAATACTTTAAAAAGTGCATGACTGAGCAACCAGACAACAGAAATATAAAAAGAAGATATCAAGCATTCAAAAGTACACAGGAGTCTTTGTTGAAATGAAATATCATTGATATGGTCATAATTATAAATTAACTGTTTACAAATCTTTGATATTTTCGAAATACTAAGGATGTTCCACCCCTTGAATAAATTACCTAAGCTGTTTTCGGATGAAAAAAAATCGGAATTACGGGTCCTAAATGCTTTTCAATGTTGTGTCTTATTTCTCTCACTTAACCAGGTTAACTTTTTTCATTTAAGCGTCACTGATAAGTCTTTTGTAGGTCGAAACGCGCGACTGGCGTGCACAATTTTAATCCTTGTATCTATGATGAGTTTCTTTACAGTGTGGCAAGGATTAAGTTGCCCAAATTCCTTAAGAGGTAAAAATAATCTTATCAGAAACTATGGAAAATTTGCTATCAACATCAAATCTTTTAATATACAAATAAATATCTTTACTATATATATCTTTCAGTTTCGCTCTGAAAATCTATACAAAACTTTAAAACAAAACAGACGACTTTTCGTTTCCAATTGTTAATTTTTTGAACGGTAAAGTACCTTCTTACGATGTGTACATTTCCAAGATCGTTCGCGAATTGACGTTTTAGATTTCAATGAGCGTAATCTATGAATAACTGATGAATTATTAAGGCACGAATTTCGCTACCAAAATTAACTTAATACATTAACCGAATTATTTCATAGATATAAATATTTGGTTCACTGTAGCTGTAAATGCCTTATATTTGCACATGAGACAACTATATATCCACCAAAGTTCGAATGACGTGGAGTTAAATAATTATAGCCAACTGGATGGCCTTCAACAATGAGAAAAACCCATACTGTATAGTCGGTAATATAACAAATAGGAGTACAATTTGAGTAAGACTCGCACAATTTGCTAGAAAACAGAAACCACATTGTCATAAATATGTTCTTTAGTTTATAGTGTCAGTGTATTTAATTCTTGAAGATTTTGGTTTTGTAGATTTATTTACTCTTTTATAACTCCCGTGAACATCCAATTGTATCTTACCTCCTATACATTTTTAGCAATATGAGTGGTTAACAGCGTCCGCGTGGAAACCGTGTATATAGCATGTTAGGTTAGTAAAGAGGCGGGGCTTATATCAATACACGGTTAGTAGTGGAGTTCCGACTTTGGTACTATTTGATTATTTAAATGTATTGAAAGTATTGTTTAATATTGTTATATCTAGGTTGTTGATATTAAATTTTTTTTGTTGACATTAGTTTTTTTCGTGCAGACCAATGGAAGTATGTTCTTAAGATTTAACACTTGAACACTTTAATGTAAAAATAAGAAGATGTAATATGATTGCAATTGAGACAACTCTAGTCTAAATTCAACAAATAACTTCGTTACATAGTGTGCTAGTGACATAAAACGGTATAAACGGGGTCACTCTCACCCCATATGGAATTTACTGACCCCGTTTATATCGTATTAGGTCACTAACACACTATGTAATTAATAATATCTACCCGGCCAATGTTCTCGATATATTAACTCACGATACAACATCTAATTATATCTACTATATTTTCGGCTTTCCTCTACCAGGAATACAGCTGGGCATTTAGCGGTATCGGTTTGGATTCCAAGTATGTCCTCTCCGGTTTCCCGTTCGTTGTCTAGTAATTTGTGCGGCATCCGGGGTGACCTTATCCCTTATTTTGTATATGATGTTGTTGTTTTTTTTGATATTATGCATTTTTTATATTTTTTGAGGATGAGCGAATCAGGTGAGTGGGTGTGTTCGTATGCTTTATTACATTGTACTTGTACATTGTTTTGGGGAAGGTTAACTTTCTGGTTGTAAGACCCGTCACGGCCAGGCTGGGAGACTGGATAGGCAAATGCTCACATTAAATCTGTACCGATACAGTGTGTTAAATGTCTTCCTTTTTACACCATAACCCATGGTGGTGCTCCTACTAAAGGAGAGAGATACGGAACATACATACATACTACCCAGCCAATGTTCTCTATATATTAACTCACGATACAACATCTAATTATATCTACCCGGCCACCATATCATATGGAATTTACTGACCCCGTTTATATCGTATTAGGTCACTAACACACTATGTAACTAGTAATATCTACCCAGCCAATGTTCTCAATATATCAACTCACGATACAACATCTAATTATATCTACCCAGCCAATGTTCTCCTGTGATATCACCAAATCCAGTTTTGTAATTACTCCAAAACCTGTCAAAACTTACTGTTCCATCAAACCGTTTTTGAATAACCTACAACAGAAATATGATTTAAATCAGACTGTAACACTATTTGCTAGTCAACACCAAGTGCGTCGTCAAAAATAATTATTTTACACACTAGAGCAACCGAAAGAACTTGTACACCTTTGCCAACCATGAGGGTAGGTTGAAAACAAAACTTTATGCCAAAAGAGAGGATTTCAGCTTCCCGATTGTGAACTATCCATATCTATGTAGCAACATTCCAGCAGCGCCTGAATACGGAGTATATATCTCCCAATTGGTACCATATTCCCGGGCTTGTATTTCCTATCATAATTTCCAAGAAAGCTATTAAACTAAGAGTTCCAAATGGTGAAGTTGAAATAATTCCTTCGTAAATTTTACGGACGCCATCACGAGTTGGTTGACCGTTATGGAATAACTGTTTCACAGATTATATGTTCAATATGTCGTAACTACAATCCCCTTCTCTTTTTACGAATGTGACCATCCGAATTAAAATTGAGAAAGGAAATGGGAAATGTGTCAAGCGAATACAACCCGACCATAGAGCAGACAACAGCCGAAGGCCACCAATGGGTCTCCAATGCAGCGAGAAACTCCAGCACCCGTAGGCGTCCCTCAGCCCCCCCCCTCCCAAAAAAATATGTATACCAGCACAGTGACAATGGACGTCATACTAAACTCCGCACTACACACAAGAAACCAAAACTAAAAATCATACAAGAATAACAAAGGCCATAGGCCCCTGACTTGGGGCAGGCGCAAAATTGCGGCGGGGTTAAACATGTTTATAAGATCTCAACTATCCCCCTATACCTCTAGCCAATGTAGAAAAGTAAACGCATAACGATACGCACATTAAAATTAAGTTCAAGAGAAGTCCGAGTCCGATGTCAAAAGATGAAACAAAAGAAAATAAATCAAATGACAATAACACATTAATAACAACAGACTACTATCAGTTAACTGACATGCCAGCTCCAGACCTCAATTAAACTGATTGAAAGATTATGCCTTCATCATATGAATATCAGGCACATTCCCCTAGTTAGGGGTTTAGTATTATACTATCATAAAATATATGAGGAGAACATAACCCGTGTCATGCCAACAACTGTTTTTTTTTCAAATAAATGGGTTTAGTTCCGATGCAAAGACATTATAAGTGAATCAATATTAAAGCCAAAATATGCAATCTGTAATGACCTGACAACAGTATCGTAACTATATCCCTTCTTAATAAGTCTGTTGAAAGGTTTTGTAAGCTTTTGAGGTGAATACTGACATTTTCGTGCTTTGTAAAGAATATTACCATAAAAGATTGGATGTTAAATACCTGAACGTATATGATGTCTGCATGTTGAGTTATATTTACGAATTATTTCCTTATACCGATGATAAAATTTAGTAAATGTTTTGACTAGTTTGTGATATCGAAAATCCTGGTGTATAATTTTTCAGTAATATATAAATTTCTCTCGCTAAAATCTAATACGTTGTTACAAACACGACCGAATCGTACAAGTTGAGATATATAACACCATAAGATGGTGACAAGGGAACAACAAAGTATGTTACTGATATTGACACTAATAAGAATCTTGCTGCAGATTAAGCGGGAAAATATGCTAGAGGAAATATTGATAATGAATTGATTTGGGATATTCCAAAGTAGTTACATCTTCCTTATAAACAAGTGTGCACAAATATTAAAGCTTTTGTAAAATTGCAAGTAAATTTGAAAACAAAGAAAGTTTGCAAATATCTTGTTGAACTATTTGGCCATTGCATACGTTCTCACGAATTCAAAAAGAACTGAACTAGCCGGCAAACATCTATCTGGTTGGCAAAATTTGTAAATTAGCATTATAGAATTCATCTCATAGAATATACAGGGAATCATGAATAATGTATGAATATGTTCGATGTGAGGTAAAAGATTAATGTTCGTGTATCTTCAGTAAATGCCTTGATATACTGTGGATTCATTATTATTCGTTGGTACCAATTTTCGTGGAATTCGTGGGTAAAGGTGAACCACGAAATTAAATGTTCAACGAATGACAAATTTCCTATAGGCTTGTATGCCAACTACGGAAAAACCACGAAATTAAACATCCACGAACATGTGAGTTTTCCTTAATCCACGAAAATTGGTAGCCACGAAAATAAGTGAATCCACAGTACAAGAAAAGGGAGATTTGGTATGAATGCCAATGCGACAACTCTTTACAAACCAAAGGACATAGACAACTTGCTTAATATGAATTTTCTCTGATATACTCAAGGTTCAAAAGGGTTTAATACACTCGAACGAAATACGGTTGACAAACTACCTATTTATCCGTATTTAGTTTAAAAAAAAAGAGGCTAAAAATAAAAAAGGAATATTCAAACTCAAAAGTCGACAAACAAACTGACGATGTGATGGCAAAAAATTAAAAAAAAAACCAGAAAACTAATGACTGAGCGATGCGAACTCCACCAAAAACCGGGGCTTATCTCGGATTCTCCGGAAGGATATGCAGATCCTGCTCCACATGTATTAACTGGTTGATTATTCTATTCGGATCACAGTAACATTTATAGTAAAAATTAAGTTCCTTAAAAAAAGTCATTGCATTTTTACTTCATAATCTATTTGTTTTTCCCGTTTGTTCGATGGGCTATCACTATACTATATTAACCCGGCTTGTGAGAACACACATCCAATTCACCTCTGGGAAAGACTTGCTATGATCCGGTAGACCATCTTCAATATCGGAGCGTGGGGACAGGGCACTGCATCACCTAGTTAAACGATTGCCACTAGAAACTAGTCCTGTTCTGACAATGATTACGTAAAAGACGTCTATCCATCAGAACAGTGAGAAACAGATATAAATCACAAGGACTGAAGTGTGTTAGACGTTCCATGTTATCTGATCAACATTCACGATTCCGTTTGGCATGGTGTTTATCGCAAACTGGATGGAACTTGTGACCTGCATGGCACAGGATCCATTGGTCGGACGAAAGCCGGTTTCTACTGCTTGAAACATTGAGTTTGGAGACAGAAAAATACGGCACATACCACAAGTAAAAGCGAACCAACTGCCCTTTATAGTTGATTCTCTGTAATGATATAGGGTTGAATCCCTTGGGATAACAAGTTGGACTTGGTGAACATACGAGGAAACCTAACAGGTGATCAATACATCAGAGAAGTTCTTCAGCCAGTTGTTATCCCCATTTTAACAACCATCAACTAGCTGCAAGACCTTTGTTAACGAATGCCAATGACAGGTCGCATCGTACGAAGTTCAAGGCGTTACTTATCTTCCATTACAGGCCATGAGCCAGCATTTGAATCCGGAAGAGCATGTTAAATGGGACATGTTAGTCAGTTTGAATCAGACTTGCACCGGGAATGGCGTCAACTATATAACAATAAGGAGATAAGTAATGATTGACAATGAGAAACTATACACCATAGTAGAAAATCCAACGCCTGACTGGAGGGATCATATCAAGGGTTGAGACCGTCATCCAAGCACGTGTCACTTGATAATAAACTTTTCATCATGGATGTCGTTAATTAATTTAAAATGGACGTTTTCAAAATGAAATGACGATTTCATCTGTCATTATGAACTCAGAATGTCAATACTTAAATGGACATAACAGGGGTTGTGATTTTGTTATGATTTATTCATTAAATCATCGTTTCTGTTTAATTATTAAGCTAATGTAACGTACTAACATTTATATTTTTACGATTATTTGGTCGGTCATATCATAGCACTAATCGTTTCATTTTCTTTTCAAAAAGCGTGTCGGTGATTAAATTTTTTCTGTGCGTATAAATAAAATTTTACGGACGCCATCACGAGTTGGTTGACCGTTATGGAATAACCGTTTCACAAATGATATCGGATATGTTCCTTACGTCGTAACTACAATCCCCTTCCCTTTCATGAATGTGACCTACCGAATTAGACTATTTACCGGATTTGTAATCACATAAGCAACACGACGGGTGCCACATGTGGAGCAGGATCTGCTTACCCTTCCGGAGCACCTGAGATCACCCCTAGTTTTTGGTGGGGTTCGTGTTGTTTATTCTTTAGTTTTCTATGTTGTGTCATGTGTACTATTGTTTTTCTGTTTGTCTTTTTCATTTTTAGCCATGGCGTTGTTAGTTTGTTTTAGATTTATGAGTTTGACTGTCCCTTTGTTATCTTTCGTCCCTCTTTTTCTGTTCCCAAGATAAATTTTGCAAGAGTTATCATTGCAAGGTCTTCGGAAATCTTTTCCTCAAAAAACAGAAAGAAGGCTCAGACAAAATACATAATATTTTTCTAATGTTTAAATTTAAATCAAATGAACCAGTGTTTTAACTTACCCAATGGTGCATTTTACAAAATGTGTATCATTAAGTTCGTTTCCACAGTTGGATTTCGTTTTTTTTTTGTGACGGCATAAACTTGATAAACATTTAGAATTATGCAACCATAAAATTTAACGACTCATCTTATTATGGTTACTAAGGCAAACAATAGATGAACAATGTTTAAATGCAATCAGAAGATCGGTGGCAAATATTTAACCCATTGCAAAATCTCCTAATTGTATTTTTTGTTTATTGCCTACATGTATGCAATCGTTAAAGTGGTTTTATATTGATACAATTTAAAAATATAAGACACTGCACAGCATGTATACGTTAACTATATCTATAAAGCTTACAATTAAATGGAGCTTACCGTCCAACCTCCATCATCAGTCGCCATATCACAGACAACAGATATATCAACACCGTTTTGTGGTCGTATAGTATAAACTCCACTGCACGTTCCTGGTGATAGATCACTACAATCCTTAGGCGTAGGGTCGATAACTCTTTCTGAAAATTAGAAGATGCTAATAATGTCATCATTTCAAAAAGGAAAGGCAAAATATACCAAGGGAATATTCCGACTCATGAGTGAAGACAAGCTGACTATGCCATGGCAAAACGTCAAAAAATAAACACAACAAATAAAAAAAACCAAAAAACTGTGCTACACGAACCCCATCATAATAACGGGAGGGATCTTATGTGTTCCGGAAGGGTAAGCAGATTCTGCTTAAAAAATTTGCATCCATCTGTGATGTCAAATTTTCAAAAAAGAGGACGTGATTCCTGAAACAGATATTCCATACCGGTTAACCAATTAGTGATTGCGTCCCTAGAATTGATGACTTCAACAGCATTTCACTATCTTCCTTGAAAGCATCAACAGGAAAATTGAAATTTACAATAAACCTATAATAACTTATACGTCTAGTGATAAGACTAGGAACACGAATACACTAAAATTTAACAAAAGCTCTAGATATTTTGTAACCTAAAAGTATTTGCAGGCATCCTTATCAAATTATATTATGCAGTAAAGAACACTACTTAAAGGGTTAGTGTTATCCATGGAGAAATAAAGATCAGCAACAAATTTACCCCCTTTAGATGGAATAAAAATGGTATCGAACTGAATTAATCAAAATTTCCCTTTCAAATTGTTTAATTGTCCATGATGTTAGGGGACAAAACCTTTTTTTAAGTACAAGAACATCTCATTTTACCCATTTTTGGAGAACTACCAAAAATGGTAAAAAAGTAGAAATTAAAAACAAGCAGAGAGTTATATGATTGTTGTTTTTCTATCGTTTTCATCATTTCTTTGAAATGTTGTACAATTAAAAATTCGACATATTAAGTATCGATTGATAGTTAAGCTATACCATAGAACCTGTATTATTTTAAGTATCAATTGATAGTTAAGCTATACCATAGAACCTGTATTGTTTGAACAGCCATTAACAGTATCACGGTGTTGTATACATTGATGTTTGCAATTCAAGAAGCAGCAGTCAATACTTTTTTATCGTTTTATTTCTCTTATTGAAATAATATACAAAAGATATTTATTAAAATGCAAAGCTGTTACACAATGTAAAAGGTTTGCAACGGTATCAATAACGGAAAGTAAAATCACAAAAATACTGAACTCCGAGGAAAATTCAAAACAAACAGACACAATAATTAAATTGCAAAATCAAAAGCTCAAACACTTCAAACGAAAGAATAACAATTGTTACATTCCTGACTTGGTACAGGCATTTTCTTTAATATGTAGAAAATGATTGATTGAACCTGGTTTTATAGCTAGCTGAACCTCTCACTTGTATGACAGTCGCATCAAATTCCATTACATTGAGCACAATGCGTTACCAAAACAAACATGCTCTTCGTGGTTGCAATAATCTGTTATCACAGAGATATGTCTCGCTTTTTTGTAATTTCTATAATGCCAACGTTGAAATAAAAATTGCAACACTTTAAGAGCCATTCTCTGTAAGGACCAAAATTAGTGTTCACACCTATGTCACAGATTTTTACCATTCTTTGTACACATACTACATAACTAATATAATTAACAACTAACACTTTAGAAATTAATTTTGGGCTTTGTTACTATGGAAATGGCGGCCATTTTGATTTTGGGCTTTTTTTTCAATGAAAATTCTAAAAAAATTCCTAAATATCAATGCTTATTTCCCCTTAATCCTGACAGTAAATGATGCAGACAATTATCACATCTGAAAGCTGTTACCTTTGCCTTTCTAAAAATATATCACACATTTGGCTGACAATTGTGTACATATGCTTATTTTCTATTGGAAAAGGGGGTGATTTTGACATCTAAATGAAAACCAAATTTCACCAAAATTCATTGAAGCTTTGAAAAAATTTCCGAGATAGTTTATAGAAAATATTGCCAAAATCATAAAGATAAACCCCCCGTTTAAAATTTAAAAAAAATTCAGGGATGTGTTTTTTGATTTAAGAAAAAAAATGTGGATTGAAAACTGAAAAAAATCAACTATGTGTCTATGAATTATCTCCCCTTATGGTTCTTCTTCATTGAAAACATAAAGGAACAACAGTGTCCAGTTTACAAGGGTTAATGCCCAAAATAAAGTGCAGACGAAATGCAGACACTGATAAAACCATCATAATGTTGGTAAAAATAAGATATATCAAGGTAGATACTATGTAGTGCTGTTTCTCTCCAAAGTTTATGGGTTGTGATGAACTCATCAAGCTCTTGCCAAACATTGAAACAGTGAAACACAGGCAGTGCATACCAACTATTTGCTATTTTGTCTGAGAATGGTCTAAAACCACCAGTAGCTCTACATCTTCACATCAATATTGTATTTTTACCAGCTGTTTCAATTAAATGAAAAAACAACAACAATTCAAATTGTGCACGTCGCATGTTATGCCAACAAAAAGTTTTCATCTAGATATTGACCACATCAAGGATTCTGGACTCAAGTCGGTACCTTACAGAACTAGCCTTAAACTAGCAAGTAGCGGACCAAAGGAAAAGGATTGTATTCATCTTATTAACTAGACAGAATGTGAGTAATGGAAATAAAAAGAACTTGACATGACCTCCCCCTTTTTCCCCTTTTATAGTTTTGATTATTTTATGTAATATTTAAATTTTCATTATTATCATTCATCATTGATTATTTATTAAAACATTCTCAATTACTAAGACAATGCAAACATGTCTTTTAATGAAAAAAGGAGCACTTTCTATGTATTAAATAAGTTTCAAAACAGATATTTAATTTACCTCCTTTCATGAGTGTAAGAATTGGGGTCATATAATATTTATGTTTTATTTACTTTGTACACATTTTCTATATTTTTAAAACAAATAATTATTCTGTACAATTCTAAGGAAAATGATTTTATAATTAAAATTTAGATTTCTGTAATAATTTGATTTCTTTTTAATGTTTGTCCTCCATTCTGTGATTTATAATCTATATTGTATTACCTTATTATTTTGTTTTCCACAGTTATTCTTCTTAATTTTGCATCCCATTATTCTCTATTTTAATGTTGGTGCTTACTTATCTCCAATCATAATGTTCATAATTATTTTGTAATTCAATAATTGGGGAATTATATTAATTATTCTTTGTTTGGTAAACCCTATTAAACCCCTGAATGGTGAGTGCATGGTTTTAATCTATCATTTTTACAATTTATGAATTATTTGATATTTATTTCAAAACAGTACTTTAGCTGTAAAATTGTCAAAACTTTAAAACTCCTATTTACATAACACCATGGTTATGAATATAAATATTTGATTTGCATTCAATATCCCCCTTCCCACCCCTGACCCAAGATTAGATGTGTATTCAATATCCCTCCTCCCCAACCCTGAGATTTGATAGGGTTTTTTAAACATCCTAAATAAGGAGTATCTTTTAACAATGTTTTGAAGCTGTAAATAACAAGCTTCCCAAAAAAAGTTATATTGAAAAAAAAATATTCTAGAAAAAATTGTATAATGATAGAAAATAGATGAGTACTCTGTTGAACATCTGTGAATGGTTTAGTATAATTGGTATGCAATATTAATAAATCTTGAACAGCAATACATGTATAGATTAACACAGAACTTGTTTCAATGTTTTACTGTAGTTTTATAAATAATTACTATAATTTTTTTCAGCATATTGTACTTTGTTTCTGAAGAAAATAAGAATAGATGTCAATGATGCAGTACTTGAAGGGGAAATGAGGTAATAACAATATTGTTTAAAAGTAATCCTTGTATCTTCACAAAAGGTTCAGCATGTGTTTAGTAATACTATTATGATATACATGTATGTCATACAAAGTCTTCACATACAAGAATAGAGACTAATTGCTACATTCCCTGAGTCAGGAAGGCTAGAAAAAATATATTGGAGAGTCTTATCCTTTTCACAAATTGCACCTAATTTATTTAACAAATGATACTATAACTGTATCATAATAATGTTTATTTGTCTATGAAAAAATAAGCATTTAAACAAAATTTACAAAACTTATTTGCTGTTTATATTGCTGATTCTTATTTTTATTCTCTATATAAATAAGCTGAATCAATTTAATTGTTGTGTAAATAATTATTATTCTTACATAATCAAAAATATAAATTTACTTCCCCTATAGAAAATATTTTTTTAAACTGCTAATGCCTTATATATTTAGTAAGATACAGTGATTGAATATGAAGGGAATTAATTGCTGTTTAAATTTATATCTTGCTATTTAATTTTTATTACAATATTTCAGCTTATTATAGATGCTGTTAGTATTTAGATCCTGTTAGTATTAATTAAAATTTATTTTAAAGGTTAAATCAACAAGAAGAGAAGGGAATCTGCCAACATATCCAGAAAAGATGGAAACAACAGAAGATGTATGTTATCAGACCACATCAACCCACTTTAGTAATTTTTTTATTCTTCCAAAATTTTTTGGCAAATAATTTATCCCTGTATTTCCCCAATACAATCAATTTAAGAAAATTCTATATATACTATGAACTATAATTAACTTTGCATTTTATGCAATTGCTGAGCAATGCTATCTTACATCAAGACAGATTCAGATTCAATATTTTATTATAGTCTCACTACTTGAAATTCATAAATATACAGTACATACAGAGTATATACACAATATATAAGACAGCGAATATACAAATATAAAACACAAGTACCAAGACATCTAACATAAGGGATATTTTCCAATTAACAAAGTTCCATAACTCATCAGTTGAAAGGTAAAATTTGTCACAATCAGAAGTGCTGACATCTATTATTCCTAAGGTTGTGTAATCATTGTAATAAATATTCCATTCTCAATTTTATTCATTTAAAGAAATTTTATCAATGCAACTGTTATTGAAAAGGTGTACATAAAGCAAATGTTATATCAAAAATAATCATAAAGTTATTGCATAGAATTGAACCCCTAGAAACAATTACTTGCAAAAATGAAATATTTTTTTGCTGTATTATTGCCAATGAATAATATCGCTACTAGAGATCAAAGAACATAGAAGTAAACAGTATAGGTCAGCCATGATCACTCAGAGTCAATATTTTATGTGCCACTAACTGAGTTATATTGTAGTTACAAATGTTCCTCTTTTTTTTTTAACTTTACAAAACCAGATTTATTTGACATATTCCTCAGAATTAACCAGGGGAAATAGCAATTTAACATGAATTCATCAGAAACCTTTTATTTTTCAGAGTGATGTAACACAGGCAAGAATTTAAGTGAATGAAACAGCATCACTTCTATGAGTAGCACCATGGAATTTTTATCACAGGTATTATTTAGACAGACAGATTAAAAAGTGTTTTGCCTTGTAAATCAACAACAGTTTCTCAATCAATATTTTAAAATTGTGTTTAAACGTTTTACTCAACCCAGACAAACTAACTATATATAGGATCTCCCTTTTTTGGCAAAAGGGGGGGGGGGGTTCATTAATCTAATAAAAAATCTTTTGTCCAGTTCCAGTCAACATCATTTGGGAATCTATACATGCTATACTTAATACCAATTTTAATGGTTACAAGTGATTATAACATCAATAGGCCAAAATTAGAGCCAAATTTTTCTTTTAATCAGAAATATCTATGCAATAGGGAGAAACATGACTCAGAAACAATACTTTTCTATTACTTTTTATAAATTGCGTATTTCTTGAACAATTTCAATGCAGTTTTATTCTTGAATTTTGGGGCTTCTTTAATGTGCTGAATCTAAACATGTATTAAGTTTAGGATTTTGGGCACCTTTTTTAAATTGGTCCATTGAGGGTCCAAAATTAAACTTTTAACTTGTTTTAACTTGTTTGATTTTATCAAAAATTGAAATATTGGGGTTCTTTGATATGTCAAATCTAACTGTCTATTTAGATTTTTAATTATGGTTCCCGTTTTCAAATTGGTCTACATTAATAAGGTCCCAAGGGTCCAAAATTAAACTTAGTTTCATTTTATCAAAAATTTAATTCTTGAGGTTCATTGATAAGCCCAATTTAACTGTGTATTTCGATTTTTAATTTTGGGTCCCGTTTTCAAATAGGTCTACATTAAGGTCCAAAGGGTCCAAAATTAAACTTAGTTTGATTTTTACAAAAAAAATAATGTAAGGGGTTCTTTTACATGCTGAATCTAACCATGTATTGTGATTTTTGGGCCCTGTTATCAAATTTGTCCATATTGAGGTCTAAAGGTTCCAAAACTAAACTTTGTTTGATTTCATCAAACATTGAATTCCTGGAGTTCTAATAACCAGGAACAGAAACCTCAAGTATTACCAAAAGTTTCATTTGGTTCTTTTGTTGATTCATTGGAAAAGGCTGAATCTTAGCGCCACAAACAACATATACTTTCATTCTAGACACAGACCATGTTGTATAATTGAGTTTCTCAAATGATTCCAGACATAACTGAGAATAAATCTTATGTGACATCTAGCTGCAAAATAAAACTGATTTCAAGTTTTCTGTTAATCTCTTTTGTAAATGCCAATTATTTTGTCATAGTCGCACCTCAAGTTGCATGTTTTACCTGTAACCTCTAGAAATGTATCCAACTGTCATACAAGTGAGTGGTTTATCTAGCTATAAAACCAGGTTTAATCCTCCATTTCTACATTAGAAAATATCTGTACCAACTCAGGATATGACAGCTGTTATTCATTCCTTTGACGAGTTTTAGCTTTTGATTTTGCCATTTGATAAGGGATTTTCCATTGTGAATTTTACCTTACTTTCATTTTGACCAAATCACTACTTTCACTTTAAACAATATTTTTTTTCACATGTTTTACTTATTTCAATATATATATGCAACTGATAGGACTAATTAGAAAGTAAACATTTCAAAGAAAACAGTAGCCATAATACTTAGGAAGAAATACCCCTTATGATAATTGGGAACTATATTCAAAGGCCATGGAAAAGGGGAATTAATTTTGGTCTGAAGCCAACTGCAATGTTCTTTGTAATGTGTTTCCTATTGTTAATTATCCATTTTTAGATGGTGACGTTCCCTTGTCACCATCTTATGGTGTTTATATATCTCAACTTGTACGATTCGCTCGTGTATGTAACAATGTATTAGATTTTAGCGAGAGAAATTTATGTATTACTGAAAAATTATTACACCAGGGTTTTCGATATCACAAACTGGTCAAAACATTTACTAAATTTTATCACCGGTATAAGGAAATAATTCGTAAATATAACTCAACATGCAGACATCTTATACGTTCAGGTATTTCACATCCAAAATTTTATGGAAATATTCTTTATAAAGCACAAAAATGTCAGTATTCTCCTCAGAAACTAACAAAACCTTTAAATAGACTTATTAAAAGGGGATATAGTTACGATACTGTTGTCAGGTCATTACAGATTGCATATTTTGGCTTTAACATTGATTCACTGATAGGGTCTTTGCATCGGAACTAAACACATTTATTTCTAAAAAAACAGTTGTTGGCATGACACGGGTTATGTTCTTCTCATATATTTTATGATAGTATGATACTAAACCCCTAACGGGAGGGATTGTACCTGATATTCATATGATGAAGACATAATCTTTCAATCAGTTTAATTGAGGTCTGGAGCTGGCATGTCAGTTAACTGCTAGTAGTCTGTTGTTATTTATGTATTATTGTCATTTTATTTATTTTCTTTTGTTACATCTTTTGACATCAGACTCGGACATCTCTTGAACTGAATTTTAATGTGCGTATTGTTATTCTTTTACTTTTCTACATTGGCTAGAGGTATAGGGGGAGGGTTGAGATCTCATAAACATGTTTAACCCCGCCGCAATTTTGCGCCTGTCCCAAGTCAGGAGCCTCTGGCCTTTGTTAGTCTTGTATGATTTTAAATTTTAGTTTCTTGTGTATAATTCGGAGTTTAGTATGACGTCCATTATCACTGTACTATTATGCATATTTTAGGGGCCAGCTGAAGGACACCTACGGGTGCGGGAATTCTCGCTACATTGAAGACCCATTGGTTGCCTTCGGCTGTTGTTTGCTCTATGGTCAGGTGGTTGTCGCTTTGACATATTCACCATTTCCTTTCTCAATTTTATTCCATAGCAACTGTTATTGATATTTATTTTGAATAATATTAGTTGTGTATCAAAACAATTCCTAATCAGTATGGTTTTACAGAGTTAAATAAGAAAAACTTTGAAATTGACGAATATAACCACTTACTTTCCTTTAATCTGCACAATGCAATTTCAAGTTTTGCCAAATTTCAGAAAATTTTGAACAATTTTTTTTTTTAACAACAAAAAACACACACCCAATTTTTTTCTTGGTAAAAGAGTGATATATGAAGATTATTTTGGAGGCATAACAATAAAATGTGACGTTGGGAAAAAAAAAAAATCATTTTGAAATTTACTAAAAAATGCCTTTTTCAGCAGTTGGAAAAAATGCAAAATCGGCAATTTTCAGATACAAGTTTAAATGTTTTGAATGGGTTCAAGACAATGTCTGTTTACTTTAATGTGTTATTCCAGACCTTTATTTGTTCAGTATACCTATGATTTAGGCTAAAAAAGTGTATTTGTTAAAAATAATGAAAGTTGAAAAATGATGCATTTTGAGATTTTACTACTCTGTTACTGGCAACAGAAACCCCAAAAACAAAAATGAAAGTTATTTTTGTTATCAGGGCATCATATGGGCTTAATATTGAAAAGATATTGAAAATCTGTGACATTGGTGTGAACAGTCCCATGAATTTCTTTGGTTTTTACAGAGAATGACTCTTAAGATTTGCAAAAATTGTCAATAAACCTTGACTGAAGGTACGTGGCTAAACATCTCCATGGAAATGAGATGTGCCAATGCTAATACAACGCATACCAAATACCATTGACTTATCATAAGTAGTCCCTTTTAAACAAACATAAACACAAATTAATATAATTTATTTAAACTTATCAAAATTTCAAAGTCAATAAATCATAACTTAGGGGGCGGGGTCAAATAATCGCCATGGAAATGAGATATGTCAATACTTATACAACTGCATACCAATTATCCTTAACTAGCTACTAGTTGCTCCCCATAAAAGAGGGAGAAAGATACCAGAGGGACAGTCAAACTTTACCTCAGGAAGTTGGAACTTTAGTTTCTTAATCATTTCTTAGTGCATCTTCAACTTCATATGTGTTGTAACCTTCCAACTGTTTAGATTTAAGCGCCACTGATGAGTCAATTGTAGACCAGACACATGTTTCGATGCTGATGGGTGTGTCGTCCCTGATGGTATCACCAACCCAGTAATCAGCACTTCAGTGTTGACATGAAAATCAATTATATGATCATTTTTATAAATTTCCTGTTTACAAAACATTGAATTTTTCGAAAAACTAAGGATGTTCTTATTCCAGGCATAGATTACCTTAGCCGTATTTGGATTTTTTTTGGAATTTTGGATCCTCAATGCTCCTCAACTAAGTACTTTTTTGGCTTCATAACTATTTTGATCTGAGCGTCAATCATGAGTCTTATGTAGACGAAACGCACGTCTGGATTTATTAAATTATAATCCTGGTACCTTTGATAATCATGATAACTATATAATATAAACTATATAGTATAAGAATGAACTACTGGAAATTTACTACATGGAAATGGACAGTTCCCAATTAGAAAGCTGAAATTATCACTTTTTTCGTAAAGTTTTGTATCAACCGACTCCTATTGTCAATTGCTCGATGTTACTCAAGATTTCATGACAATTTAACTATATCTGTTGTATATTTTTTTCAAGTTCGATGGAATAGTTGCGTTAATTTTGCTATAATTTTCGGAAAATTTATAACTGTCCTAGGGACAAAATTAAGGGTGCTGACAAATCTCGTAGTGACTATTAGTCAATAGCATCTTTTTCACTACCATGGAGAGAAGTTTAAACATGAATTACAAGTCGGAGTCAAATTATATAACATGAAAACTTGAACTAATCGGAATGTTCAAGCACTCCCTGTCTGTTTATCTGGTAGTAAAACATGTAAAATAAGCAACAAAACGATTGTTTCCAGATTTCTTTTACACCAATTGAAATAAATCCATAATTTGAGTTCATATAATATTATAATTGATATCTGTGACGAAGGTTTAGGAATTAAAAATAGTAGACAACAATGTATTGTGGGTTATTCAAAAACTTATTTAAACTGAGTGATCTACCAAGTATGTTTAACACACAAATTGAAGTCACATACGAAATGCTAATTTGACCATAGTTATTTGTAAAAAAAAATCTTTTGGGCTATCTAGTGACCAGCGAAATATTATCAAGGTTTTGAAAGTTTCCGCTCAAGGCAGAAAAGGAACGGAAATGAACATTCATTTTAAGAAATCAAAAATAAAGTGGAAAATTGTAAGTATGTTTGATGTGATGTTGAAATGTGAAACATAGCTTATTCGAGTGCAACTTGTGTGTCTTAATCAAACGAAATACAGGATATACAGGCCTGGACCCATGTCAATAAATACATCTTAAGATATGTTCTCGGACATGTTCGAATTTTGTTTAGAACTAGATTTACGATGGTCTTCGCAATATGCTGAGACGGATCTAACATTGTTGGGCTCATGTTTAGACGAATTATATATATTAAAATTGAGAATGGAAATGGGGAATGTGTCAAAGAGACAACAACCCGACCAAATAAAAAACAACAGCAGAAGGTCACCAACAGGTCTTCAATGTAGCGAGAAATTCCCGCACCCGGAGGCGTCCTTCAGCTGGCCCCTAAACAAATATATACTAGTTCAGTGATAATGAACGCCATACTAATTTCCAAATTGTACACAAGAAACTAAAATTAAAATAATACAAGACTAACAAAGGCCAGAGGCTCCTGACTTGGGACAGGCGCAACAATGCGGCGGGGTTAAACATGTTTGTGAGATCTCAACCCTCCCCCTATACCTCTAACCAATGTACAAAAATAGACGCATAACAATACGTACATTAAAATTCAGTTCAAGAGAAGTCCGAGTCTGATGTCAGAAGATGTAACCAAAGAAAATAAACAAACTGACAATAATACATAAATAACAACAGACTACTAGCAGTTAACTGACATGCCAGCTCCAGACTTCAATTAAACTGACTGAAAGATTGCTTATTTGGCGATAATTTTCGTGAGGTTCATTTTCATTATCTGATGGGTTAAACACAAATGCAAATGTTTAAGAATTTAATTTGTTTAGAATTCATAGCAAACTTTTCAAGAAATATTTTTCTTTCTGTTCGACTCGTCAAAAATTTAAATTAGCATGAATAATATAATGGCCAAAAAAACAAAACAACTCTAAACAGTTCTACATCTTCTATTATTTATTTGATACAAATCAATCTGATGTACAGTAGTTGTCGTTTGTTTATGTAATTTATACGTGTATCTCGTTTCTCGTTTTATTATTTTATATAGATTAGATCGTTGGTTTTCCCTTTTGAAGGGTTTTACACTAGTAATTTTGGGGCCCTTTATAGCTTGTTGTTCGGTGTGAGCCAAGGCTCCGTGTTGAAGGCCGTACATTGACCTCTAATGGTTTACTTTTTTTAAATTGTTATTTGGATGGTGAGTTGTCTCGTTGGCACTCACACCACATCTTCCTATATCTATGTAGTTACTTGTGTATATTTTTTTTTGAAAAATTTTGATTTCAGTCAAGATAATAGCTATTTTTTGACTGAGAACTCACTTTTGTCCAATGACTTATGTTCTTAAGGGTAGGTCTTTGATTCATTCCAATATTCTCTCGAAGTGAGTCGACCCTTGTCTGCCAGGGCCGTGTTGTAATTTCATGATGTAGTATTGTCGGATCTCATTGGTGTATACAACAATGTTCTCGTTGGTAAAAAAAGAAAAGAATCAGATCTTTTAATTAATATATTCTTTAAAGCTTGACTACACAAATAAAAATTTAACCCTGGTATCTATGATGAGTTTTATTTACAACCACTGAATCGATGCCACTGCTGGTGGAGTTGTAAATTCCCCAAGGGTATCACCAGCCCCAGTAGTTAGCACTTCTGACTGAATTATCATTGATATGATCATATTTATAAATTACCTGTTGTACAAAATTTTAGAAATACAAGGGCGTTTCTACCTCAGGAATAGATTACCTTAGTTTTTGGTCCTCAATGCTCTTTAAATAAAGGCAACAGTAGTATACCGCTGTTCAAAACTCATAAATCCATGGACAAAAAACAAAATCGGGATAACAAACTAAAACCGAGGGAAACGCATTAAATATAAGAGGAGAACAACGACATAACACTAAAATGTAACACATATAGACAAAATCCCACGAGAATAACAAATATAACATATATATATAACATCAAAACCAAATACATGAATTTGGGATAGACAAGTACCGTGACACGTCTTATCGCAATGTGAATTTACACTCAAAAATAAGAGAAAACAAACGACACAACGTTATAATGTAATACACACAGAAACGAACTATAATATAACAATGACCATATTCCTGACTTGGTACAGGGCATTTTTAAAGGAAAAAATGGTGGGTTTAACCTCGTACTTTAATTGACTATTTTATTTCTAACTTTTTTGGATTCGGAGGTCACTGATGCGTCTGGCGTAAATACAAAATTTAATCCTGGTAACTATGATGAGTTTACACAATATTTGAGAGAAAAAAATATACAAGACCTACCTGGTATGGAATTCCTTATAAGTGTCGTTGATCCAATCATGTGTTCAGTTTTAGGACAACAAGCGTAGAATAATGTACATTGTCCTATAGTGATATGATACTTGCTAGAGCAGCAGTTTTTCACATTTGTGCATTGCATTGCACATTCCATTACAGATTCGACTCGCTTACTATATATTAACGCCTGACTTAAAACTATTTGTGAATCTTTTTCTTTAACAAACATTTGTGACAAAGCAGCACAGAAGGATAAAAGTTCTAGAATATATACTATTCTGTAATAAAACATACTTCTTTTTAAAGCATCATTAACTATATACTCTAATCGAGATGTCTATAAGACTTACAGTGATATAAAAAGTAAAATCACAAAAATACTTAACTCAAAGGAAAATTTAAAACGGAAAGTCCTTAATCAAATAGAATGATCTAAAGCTCAAACACACCAAACGAATGGATAACAACTGTAATATAACAGGTATCAATAAGGAAACTGCTTTTTATAGTGATAATGTCATCAATATAACTGTTGCTGAAATATTTAAATTTATAATCAATAATTGAACTGATCAAAAATATTGTTTGATACAAAAAGTAAAATCACAAAAATATTGATATCCGAGAAAATTCAAAACGGAAAGTCCCTTATCAAATGGAAAAATTAAATCAAAGCCCTGTAAGCGATTAAGGCAGTTAACCAAAAACCAAGCCAAATGTAATTATGAAAACTGTGGCAATGTTGCTTCAACATTAAACATTCATATATAGTACATTTATGTTTATCTAATGAATTAATTATTAAGGCAAATAATTTATACGTTATCAAGGTTTCAAAATCGATGCATATATCAATGTATATTTTTCATGGTGAGTCTGCAGTGGTACAAGTTTGCAATGATTGTAGTTGTTCTACTGGGTAGTTAACGTAGGTTTTAGTTGAGTGCTAGCAGTACACGTTGACTTATTACGAACATTTTATAGTATGAATGGACTGTTTTCCCTGGAAAGAAAACGGAGTATGCGTTCTTTAGTAGAAAAGTTATGAGACACGAATCAGACAAATGTTCACTACAATAGGGATCAAAGGTGAGGTCTGACACTGACCTGCCCATAGTAAATATAAATGATTTGTTATTTTTTTCGCATACATGCATATATATGGTTTAGGGGTTGGGATCTCAACGGTTTTCAAATTCTCAAACAGGAAGGGGTATGGTGACCATAGGGATCCCCTACATTTCATTTTATTTTTTATATTGTCCTATACATTGTACGTGAATATAAATGGTTTAGGGATGGGGATCTCATCGGTTTCCAAGTTCTCAAACAGGAGGGGGTAGGGTGATCCCAGGGACTCCTCCTATATTTCATTTAATTAGTTATATTGGCCCATACATTAATATATATTGTTTCGGTGTGGGGATCTCAACCGTTGCCAAGTTCTCAAACAAGAGAGGTGGGGTCACCGCAGGGATATATTATTGTTATATTGTTCCATACATGAGTATATATGGTTTAGGGGTGAGGATCTGGACCATTTCCAAGTTCTCAAACAGGAGGGTGTACAGTGACCCCAGTGTCTCCCCCTATATTTCATTTGAATTATTATATTGTCCCATACATGAATATATATGGTTTACTGGTTTAGGGGTGGGGATCTCAACGGTTTTCAAATTCTCAAACAGGAGGGGGTGGGGTGACCCAAGGGACTTCCCCTTTATTTCATCTGATTTGTTATATTGTCCCATACATGAATATACTGTGGATTCATTTATTTTCGTGGATGCCAATTTTCGTGGATTCAGGAAAACTTGCATGTTCGTGGATATTTGACTTCGTGGTTTTGCCGAAGTCTGCATACAAGCCATAAGAAAATTTGTCATTCATTCAACATTTAATTTCGTGGTTCAACTGTTCCCACGAAATCCTCGAAAATTGGTATCCAACGAATAATAATGAATCCACAGAATATGGTTTAGGGGTGGGGATCTTGGCCGTTTTTAAATTCTAAAACAGCAGGGGTGGGGTGACCCCAGCGACTCTCCATATATATCATTTGATTTTTCATGTTGTCACAAACATGAATATATATGGTTAAGGGGTGGGGATCTCGACCGTTTCCAAGTTCTCAAACAGGAGTGGGTGGGTGATTCCAGGGACTCCCCCTATATTTTATTTCATTTATTATATTGTCCTTCACTTAAATATATGGTTTAGGGTGGGGATCTCGACCGTTTCCAAGTTATCCATGGGTCCATCAATGCCCATGCTACGTCAATCTTTAAAGACCCAAATGTTGCTAAACACTTATCCGACCTCCATGATAAATATGTTGTTGTCCCCGCAGACAAAGCCCCAAATAACATCGTTTTTGTCTGTAAAAGTCACTACATTATAGAACCAGGTTTAATCCACCATTTTCTACATTTGAAAATGCCTGTACCAAGTCAGGAATATGACAGTTCTTGTCCATTCGTTTTTGATGCGTTTTGTTATTTGATTTTGCCATGTGATTATGGACTTTCCCAATTGATCTTCCTCTAAGTTCAGTATTTTTGTGATTTTACTTTTTAATTGCTTGATAAACGAATTAGGTATAGACAATTCACTTGGAAACTCAACATATACCCTCAAGACACTTACCAAAGAGGAAATCCTGGATAATCATAGGTCTGTTCTTTGTTCCTTTGGTATTTCAACCAAAGATGAAGAACTGGATCTTCAATCACTGTATTGGATACATAAACTACATAAGTGTCCTTACAAACAACGGTATATTGCTGGGTCTTCCAAGTGCTCCACGAAACCTCTTTCTAAATTATTAACATCTATTTTATCAGCAATCAAAGACGGGCTTCAAAGTTATTGTGAAACTGCCTATTCAAGAGGTGGCGTGAATCAGATGTGGATACTTAAAAATTCCAAAGATCTTTTAGAGTACATACAATCTAACTCTCTTTCATCTTGTAACAGTATTAAAACATTTGACTTTTCTACTCTTTACACAAGTATTCCACATTCCAAACTAAAAGACAAATTGAAAGAGTTGTTATTACTTTGCTTTATAAAAAAGAATGGCCAACGTAGATACAAGTATCTTGTCTTAGGCTGTCGGCATCCCAATGGGAACAAACTGTGCCCCTCTACTTGCCGACTTGTTTCTTTATTTTTATGAGGCTGACTTCATGCAGGAACTTCTTAGGAAGAAAGATAAGAAGTTAGCAATATCCTTTCACTCTACTTTCCGCTATATAGATGACGTTCTTTCACTAAACAATTCAGAGTTTGGTGACTATGTGGAACGCATCTATCCCATCGAATTGGAGATAAAGAATACTACAGATACAGTTAAGTCGGCTTCATATCTTGACTTACATCTAGAAATTGACAATGAGGGTCGGTTGAAAACAAAACTTTACGACAAAAGAGATGATTTCAGCTTTCCAATTGTGAACTTTCCATTTCTAAGCAGCAACATTCCAGCAGCACGGGGTATATATCTCCAAATTGATACGATATTCCCGTGCTTGCATTTCCTATCATGATTTTCTTGATAGAGGGTTACTGCTCACAAGGAAGCTATTAAACCAAGAGTTCCAAATGGTGAAGTTGAAATCATCCCTTCGTAAATTTTACGGACGCCATCACGAGTTGGTTGACCGTTATGGAATAACCGTTTCACAAATGATATCGGATATGTTCCTTACGTCGTAACTACAATCCCCTTCCCTTTCATGAATGTGACCTACCGAATTAAACTATTTACCGGATTTTTTTATCACATAAGCAACACGACGGGTGCCACATGTGGAGCAGGATCTGCTTACCCTTCCGGAGAACCTGAGATCACCCCTAGTTTTTTGGTGGGGTTCGTGTTGTTTATTCTTTAGTTTTCTATATTTTGTCGTGTGTGTTGTTGTTTTTTTTTTTTTGTGCTTTTCATTTTTAGCCATGGCGTTGTCAGTTTGTTTTAGATTTATGAGTTTGACTGTCCCTTTGGTATCGTTCGTCCGTCTTCTAAAAAGTAAAACTTATAAGGCTCATTTATACTACAAGAACAACAATCCATATCGTATAGGAAGCTGTGAAAGGTCCTGGTATGACAATTCAAAAGTAAAACTTATAAGGCTCGTTTATACTACAAGAACAACAATCCATATCGTATAGAAATCTGTGAAAGGTCCTTGTATGACAATTCAAATCAAAACTTAATGGCTCATTTATACTACAAGAACAACAATATCGTATAGAAAGCTGTGAAAGGTCCTGGTATGACAATTCAAAAGTAAAACTTATAAGGCTCATTTATACTACAAGAACAACAAACGAAAACATACCAGAGAACAATTTACAGTGAAACATGTTTAAACCGAACCTCTTCGGGACTTGAGATTTTGACCGATGTTCGTTTTATCAGTTCACAAAGCACATAATTTGATATGACGGTGCTTACGAACATGTTTGGTTTAGACAGGTTTTCGGTTTATACAGGATTCGGTTTAGTCAAGTTTCACTGTACATTGAATTGTAGGTTTCGTAGCTTGTTGTAGTCAATGTAATTTCGTATGTCACTGTTTAATTGTTTGCATATTTCATATTCATGTAGATTATTTGGTCTTATGTAGTATTTAGTTTTCTATGTTGTGTCTTGTGTACTGGTATTTGTATTTTTTATTTTTAGCCATGGCGTTGTCTGTTTATTTTCAATCTATGAGTTTGACTGTCCCTCTGGTATCTTTCGTCCCTCTTTTTGAGTCCTACTAAAAAGCGCCCGGGTGAAGAAAAAGCGCCCGGGGAAAAGAATAGGCGTCCAGGGAAAATATATAGAAATTGTATTGGCATGAGACAACTTTGTGTCGATGAAATAAGTTATGCACATTGATTTTTATTTTATATTTTAGACGAGTATTTTGCAAATTCAGATAATAAACATTTGTAATAAAGCACAAAAACAAGTATAAATGTTTCAATTTAAACAATAATAAATGAATACTATTTCGAAAGACAGATATAATGGCTCACAGCTTATGCTGAAGATTTATAAAATTTTAGACATCAAAAGACTTGTTTTTCAAAAACGATATCAAAATAAAAAATGCCAAAACAACTTAAATTTCACAGATAAATATTAATTTTATGAAATTAAAAGAGTTACACAATATTTAAGAACGATAAAGTGACATGCACATGTATATCAGCATCAGCAAACAAAACAATTAAACTATGCATGTTAAAAGCAGGTATTTGGTATAAAACAAATAATATTAAATCACCGATAAGCAACCGTGGTTTAAACAGTTTAAATTTGGTTTTTAAAAAAATGATCATAAATTTTCACGGCATATTCCACAAGGCCAGAATATAATATTTGCTTTAGCAGTGGGGTTAACTTTTCTTAGTTACAGGCATGTTGAAACCCTTCCACGATCTTCCAATGTCAATTCAAGTGTGTTTAATAAATCTACACACTTTAGACATAACAAGCAATGATTTTTTTTATTCAGGAAAACATTTATTGTTTATAAAATATTATTATTTTATTCACCGGGGTGCTTAATTTTCTTCCCCTGGCGCTTTTTCTTTTCTTCAGGCGCTTTTTCTTTTCCCAGGCGCTTTTTAGTGGGACTTTTTTTTTTTTTTTAGTCCTGCTTACTCAATCATGTATTGAAATTGAAGTTTATATAAAGCTAAACAGAAGGTCGCTGTATGACAAATTATGAAACAAATAAAAAAGCAAGGTCAAGATTTTAGACAAAAAAATATTTAAAGATACAATAAACAGACAGCAACCCAACACAACAACTGCAATACAGATTTCTTCTTAAAACAGACACATATAGAATGTGGGACCCGGGAAACATTTGTGTGTGAGCTTTCAGCCCTCTCAAACAAAGTCCTTACAAGACACTATTATTAAAGCTGTATTGGTGCAACATGTGTCTATAGTTCAGATTCACATTCAACACATGTTTAAAAGAAAATCACATTAAACATATTAAATAGCTTTTGTCTAATGAAAACTGACATAGTCATAAAAGTTGGAAAAAAATAACTGCCATTAGTAATTCTGCAATTTCATGGAGTTATGTCCCTTGAACAACCTACTGTCATTTTACCTACTTTCAGATGCAGATTTAGAGGGGTTTTCAGGGGGGGCTGAGAAACAAAATGGTTGAATATATAGGGAATCCCTGAGGCATGACTGGAGCAGGTCCCTCTTAGGCAGTCAGTGGGCCCCACTTATGAAAAATTCTTGATCCATCACTTTCAGACTAGTCACTTTTGATGATCCTTGTAACCTTTCATTTATTTCACATACAGTACTGAGCTTCATTTTAACAAAACTATAACATAAAGATTTCTAGTCAATTTTCATCATAAATCTATTAAAATAGAAATTATGTAAAAAAATGCAGCATGAAATAAGTCTTCAATTTTTATTTCTATATTTTCTGGTAAATACTACTTGCAAAAACTGAAATTAATTCACAATATATATTAGCACTGACACACTTACAATTAAAATGTTAAGTTAACACTGAAGGTTTAAGATTGCGTTCATTTTGCAGTGTGAATTATACTACATATTAAACTTTGCATTGCATTTAGCAATTGAGGCAAAATTTGAAATTGAAGACATCTTCCTTTGTCCATAACAGTGGGGGATCCAGAAATTTTCATAAGAGATGCCCATTGACTGGTAAAGAGGGGACCGGGTCCGGTCATGCTTCAGTGTCTCTCTAAATAATCAACAATTTTTTTTAGAAAGTGTGGGGGGGGGCAATAGTTCTCTAACTATCTAAATCTACCTCTGTATAACTTAGTTCAACATACTATGTAATTTCAATAGAATATTTTTTTGATTAGAAATATTATTCCCATACACATTCTTGTTCACTTGAATATCTGAGTATAAATTTTATTGATAAATTGCTTATCACACACATGGATAGGATGTAAAGAATGTTCACATTAAAAGCAATATGTTTTTGTGCTATAAAAAGCCTGGAAAATATAAATGTAATATGTAAACAAACATCATCAGAACTCAAATTATATCATTTTGTTTATAAAAATAATAATCAAGTAAGCTGCTGATGCTGTTCAGCTGTTCCTATGAAACAAGTGTTTGTTTTTATATTATAAATACTTTAATATGTTCATTTGAGGCAATGAATAACAATATAACTGCATGCTGCATCAAGCCAGTCCCATCAGGGTTTTAATTGCATGAATGCAATCTTTACCAGTATTTAAAAAAAAAGTATATGGTGATATATTAATATAGATTACAGTGACATTGGATATCAATACATGAAATGTTATTTTTTTATCTTTCATCCTACTCTCAGTTTATCATACATTTATTCAATATATATTTTTAATTATATAGATATCATAACAAGTAAAATAAAGTATACACATACATGTAATATATAACAAAGGGAAATCATTGAACCAATGGCATTATAATGATTATCCAAAACTAACTTTCGAAAAATGTAAAGTCCCTTAGTCTGTACTGCATGTGTTTATTCAACTTTTACATAAAAGTAAGAAGATGTGGTATGATTGCCAATGAGACAACTATTTATCATATACCAAAGAACTCTGATTGAAACATCTAATAAGTCAACAATGAGCAAAACCCATACCATGTAGTAAGCTATAAAACCATTAGCATGACAAAACGTAAAACAATCAAAAGAGAAAACCAGCAGATTGATTAGTGCCAAAAACAATTAAACTCAAATTGAAGGGGCACTATCCAATAGGAATCTACCCCTGAGATCATTCCCAAAACCAACATTCACAACATAATGGCATAAACAACAGAAGGTATACAAAATTATTAAAATAGTGTTCAGGTTTTACAAAAAATGCTGAACTCCAAGTAAAATTCAAATTTTAAAATCAAACAGCTGTCATACTTAACAGATTTCTCAAAAAGAGGTGGTCAATACGTTTTTGTTTTTGCTTGTGGAGATCAGTTTTTATTGGTGAAGAAATCTGAAGAGAAACACCCCTTTTGGTAGAAACAAATATGTTACTAGTTCAGTGATAATGGACTTCATACTAAACTCTGAATTATACACAAGAAACTAAAATTAAAAATCAGAGGCTCCTGACTTGGGACAGGCGCAAAAATGTGACAGGGTTAAACATGTTTATGAGATCTCAACCCTCCTCCTTATACCTCTAGCTATGGTAGAAAAAACAAACGCACAACAAGACGCATATTAAATCTCAGTTGAAGAGAAGTCCGAGTCTGATGTAGAACTACTTATACCACTCACCTCCTGAGGCTCCCAAGACGATACAAAAAAATTTATAAAGATCACTGAACCCTGAAATTGTCAAGGTTATGAGACATTGAGCATTGACTGTCAGATTTCTCTTGCAAAAAATCTAATGATTAAATCTTTGAAATTAGAAATTGACCAGATGACAAGTTTCTTGTAATATTTCAAAGACAGTCATAATTCTTGCCTTTTTAAAGCAACATGTATCTTCTGACATTTTCTTAAAAAGTATCACATCATATTGTGTAAAATCTGGCCCTATTTTTCCTCCTTTTATAACATTTTATATTATATTTAGATGAATTCAAAAATGTTTGTAAATTATGTAAATCTTTTGTTAACTTTGTCTTTAATCCACATTGATTTGACCTTCTCAATTGCAATCTGATTGGTCTTCTCAAAGGTCAATAATGGATTCTCATTGATGTCATCCAAGGGGAATGGCTTCAGATTTATCTTTTTCATGGAACCTGACCATTGATTTTGTGTAAGGATCTTTGATCTTTGACCTTTTGGTGGAATCTTGAAACAGCCAAGTTCGTAGTCTGCTATAGAAATGTATGCCAGATCTATAATGATTTTAACACATCCACTAAACGTTGAGTTAGAAAGGTCAAGGTTGAAGAATTTCAGGCACAAACTGGCTATTTTCTTGGTGTATGGTAGTTCTGCACATAATGCTGGAGGATTCTTAGCTAAAAATAGATAGAATGAAAGTCAAAGTCAGAAACAAAAACTTAGATAAAAAATTAATACTATCTAATTACATCCAAAATAGCCTTACTGATGATGGAAGTTTTTAACGACCTTGACTGGCTATACAGCCCTTGCACAGAATGTAGCTTAAGTTACTATCTTAATAGTTTCTGAATATATTTGTGGTGACTTTTTGGGTTATTAACTTGTGTTGTTTATTGTTCTAATTGATCTTTACCACACATTGTATCTTTACATAATGGGGGGGGGGGGGGGGACGTTAAACAGCCAATTGTCATCATCATTAAATGATTTGAGAGCAATTTGATTCAATTTTTAAAGAAATCCCAATGCATAAATAACCTCAATCAAATAGAATTGAATATAGTGTTTCTTTGGAGAGACATCCAATTACATCCAATTATTACAGAAAAGAGAAAAGTTGTCAAAAAAACAATTTAAAGAGATTAATGAGAAACTAAAATATAAAGAACAAAGAATAATGGGAAAAGTATAAAGAATAAGGACAAATGGTATAAAAATTTAACAATACAGAAATGAAGCCCCCCCCCCCCATCCAGACCCTTAATCATATACCACTTCAATGCTTACCTGAAACTGTTTCATTGATTAAGGCTCTCCCATCAATAGTCAGAGTGAGAGAAATACCATATTCTGTTGGTAAATATGTCATATTGACACACACTGAAAAATAAAAAGAGGCATATAGAGAGTAGGTGCAGTTTATCCTGCAATGAGGAATTGTTTTTGTTCTCTTTTAGAGGCTTTGTTTTGTTGCTTTACTTTGCATTTTATAAAGTGTTATACAATGTATTAATCAAACTTGTTATATTTGATAGAATATTTGTACCAGTCCCATGTGAGAAACTTCTTTAACTGTACTATTTAAATCCATTTCATGGTGTTCACGCTGGCAACAATCTCTTGTCCTGGAAGTGTTGAAGCTGTCTGGTCTATGATTCTATAAACGATATCATATGAGGAACTTCTGGACTTTCATTTACATGTTTCAGAATTAAGTGGGATGTCTATTTTGCCAATAAGATACATGTAGCAATAATTGCATGTACATGATGTATGGTAAACCTATATTTTATACATAAAAAAATGTCACTTTGATACAGATTAAAAACTAAATAACAAAATTGCCATGGTTACCTGTACTGTTTAGATCAACTTCATCTAGTTCTACATGTTGACAACAACCAGCATTGTATCCCACAACATGACACTCTCCGTTCCTGCCACCATGGATGATCAGTCTCTCGTTTAATTGTTGAAGCAGTCTCTCATTTTGTACCTGACCAAGTCTCGTCTGTAATTCTGTAAACAGAATAAATTAATATAATATTCATTGAATATTGACACACACGCACAGTATATCTGTGTTATGGAAATTTCGACTGCAGATTAACCACATAGAAGTAGAATATATAATTACTTTAACATGTTTAAAGTTTTTGTTATTTTTTAAATTTTTCATTAACATATTTTATTCTTTATCAATATAAAAAAAGAAGATGTGGTATGATTGCCAATGAGACAACTGTCCACAAGAGACCAAAATAACACAGACATTAACAACTATATAATTCAGATATATAAACATATCTAGCAATTCAATCTGGCCAAAAGACGATTCGTCCAAAAAACAATTTGGTCTACATGGCCTCAAGTCAGTCATGCACCAAAATGAAATATTTATCAAAAGTCAGGGATCTTGTTGCACCTTTATCACCCTTAATTTTATTTATAATATAAATCTAAAATATCATAAAAATCAAAAGTGTCAGTGTATTAAATATTTAGGGTTGACATGATGAAATTATTAACTAGAGTACATTTTCATACCTCTTACACTAAATGCAAATGTGTGACAAGACAAAAGAAGAATCACAAATATCAGATCTGTCATTGAAGTCATTTTGTTTCCCAATAAATTCCTTCCTGGAATGAATTTAGAGTGACTTCCCTTTTCCCAAATTTTCTCTAGACTTTTCGATACAAAAGATGGGAAAACCCTTAGATCATGTGACAGTACCTGTTTGTCTGGTCAAAATGGCGGCAGTTTTTAATTATTTTTGTTTGGCTATTTTACTCGATTTCAGCAGTGGCAAGCAAGAAATATACAAGATAAACGACGTTATTGCTGCTGATTATGACTTACCAAGTCTTCCGTATGACTATGATGAACTTGAACCTTACATTGACAAGGAAACGTTGAGAGTTCATCACCAAGGACATCATGCAGCTTATACAAAGAAGTTGAATGCTGTTCTAGAAAGCTGGAGACAGTATAATCATTCTGTGATTACTGAAAAAAATGATTTTTTTTCTTTCAGCATACAGTATAATCGTTTGAATACAGTTTAAATGCTTTAGTATTGACATGATATGAGTTAAGAATATTTTATATGTCATTATATATTGTTCTGTTTCAAGATTACATCAAAGACATATACCAGTACACTCTAACATTGTCTAATTTAAACAAATTTCATTATTTCATTTAGTCAAAGTTCATGTTTCCAGTAGTCATGGTAGTCATGGTAGTTAGCTGCTCGCAAGTGGGCATGTCAAATGACAACATCTACATGTCAGAGATGTATAGTAAATCATATAAGATATATGTATTCAATATGAAATAACATGTTATTTCTATTTTTAGTGGCCAGCAGAAGAGTCTATCCAGACAATTTTGATAGCTATTGAAAAAATTCCTCAGCAATATAAATCTGCAATAGTCAACAACGGTGGAGGGTAGGTGTTGTGTAAATATAAGACACAAATAGTATGCAGTAAATTCTTAAATTTTTGCTTGTATGGCACTGTACAACAATACCTTGAACAATGAGAAAAACTCTTGTTGTATAATCAGTTGTAAAAGGCATTAACATGGCATAATGTGAATCAATTCAAATGAAGAAAAAAAGATTGATCTGATTTATAACTAAACAATTTACAAAAACAAATGACAGACCTTGCAAACAACAACTGAATTATAGGCTTCTGACTTTGAACAACCCTGTTATATAATAACCTTTGAAATTCTATTGCTGGTTTAAATCATCGTCAATTACCAGCAGTCACCTTTAAAATCTCAAATTGATTAGTAATTTTTAACTGATGTATACTACATATAATATTAATGAGGTCATCCAAATCTTAACCTTTAATAAACAATTTACAGATTTTTAAACAGTTATCTAATTACATTTAGTAGATGTTGTTATCACATTAAGCTATTAACTTAACCAATCATATCTTTTCTCTTTATAGATTTGTGAATCATAATTTATATTGGTGGATCATGTCACCAAACCCTGATGAAGAAGACAGAAAACCTTCTTCAAATCTGATGACTGATATTGAAAGAAGTTTTGGCAGCTTTGATAAATTTAAAGAAGCATTTACACAGAAAGCATTGTCCTTGTTTGGATCAGGTATTTCAGATTTTTTTTATGAAATTGAAATTTATTTCCCCTTTTTTGGATCAGATTTAGATTTGTTATGAAATTGAGAATTATCTCCCCTGGTTCAGTCAGAGATATAACTCTATAGGGTTATTACAGAAAATAACTTGCGTGTGTTTTTACAGATACTTTTCCTTAAATTTTCTAAATCTATAATAACATATGTTTGTTATTTGTAAAATTATTTAATCTATAGTGGACTCTAGGGAACTCTTGGGACTTTGCGCAGAAACCAAATGCAAAGCCTTGATAATTAATTTTTAAATTGAATTAATACATTTTTGATTAACCATGGTAAATCAATGAGACAAGGCTATTAAAGAATTAACTTAGCTGTGATAACAAGGCATAGTTATTAAAGGAATGTAACTTATTATAATTTTTATAAGAAACTTGGGAATTACTGAGAAACTTGTGCAGAACCTCATTACATGCTCTGGTCATTATTTCTTACAATAAATTAAAATACATTGTAATTAAGCATGATTTATGTCTGAGCAAATGCTTTGAAGTGATATAGAGAAGCTGTGATAACACCCTTTAGTTATTACAGGCATTTTTTTCTGTAATAACATATAAGTGTACTGTTCAAAATTGGAATACTATGAACTGTTACATCTTTCAATAGTTAAGTATAAATAAAGACAATAGTAATATCAATAGAACTTGTATACATTTTAACTAAACTTATGATGTATATTGTCCCTTTGAAACATGTAACATAGGTATGTTATCACAGTTTTTGATTTTTTAGTCCACAATAACAAATGTATGTTATTTTCCTGTAATAACCCTATAGAGTTATATCCCTGACTGTTGTTTGGATCAGATTTAGATTTGAATAATGAAATTGCATAACTATCCCCCCTTGTTTGATTCAGGTGGCAAGTGACAGTTTTAGTGTACCAGAACATGTGTCTCATGCAGAAAATTTGTTATAGTTATTCTGTGAAGCATTGAGGTATATAATTGCATTATGTGGACTGAAAAAAAAATGTCTGTAAATTGTAGGTTATTGTACTACACATTGCCAAGTAAAAAGTTGCATACACAGGTTGGTGATTTCCTTCACATATGGGTCCAATCAGAAGTCAAAATTCTGGTCTCCTCACTTGACGACATCCAATCGAAGTGGGGGGAAATTTAGTTTTATTTAAAGAAAAATATCTTGAGATTTTGATGGTAAGGATACGTTCTGACAAGGGTCTTATTCACTGAATATAATTTATCTCTTGAATTTTGGCTTCAATTCTTGTCGGCTTTTAGCAGGATTCTGCAGGTGAGGATTAGATTGGTATCAGAGCATCAAATTTTTTGCCTTATTTGCAATGCATTTATAAATTTTAAAATCTCCATGCTGGACAGACACCCAAAGTAAATGGTTTTCTATATGTTCACATAAGCGTGCACACATCTTCGTTACTTGAAACCATACATTTTATGTGTATATAAGCTTGAATGAATTTTTCAAAAAATAAAATCAAAAATCCAGGAAATTCTGAAGATTTAATGGTTTCTGCCATCTCAGGAATTTCAGATTTTTCATGAAATTGAAAATTATCTCCCCTTGTTTGCAGCAGGTATTTCTGATTTTCATTATTAAAAAATAGTAAAAAAATTACCTCCCCTTGTTTTGATCAGTAATTTTTAGATTTGTTATGAAATTGAAAATTATCTGAAGTACCTGATCTAAACAAGGGGAGACAATTTTCAGTTGACAACAAATGCATAGAACTTCATATAGTTGAAAACTTTCATGACTAATGTAAAAAAAAAACACTTGTTAACAACATGAAAATTGTCAAAATCAGTCAACAAAACTTGAAAGTATCTTTATCACAGCTTCAACTTAAAAATCATGATTATAGCTAGTTATATAACAAGTAAAGTTTTAACCTCCACGTCAAGGACCCTATCCCTTTATCTGTCAGTCCTTCCCTCTGTTTGTACATCAAACAAAGCATTGTACAAATTCAAGCAATCTTTCATACTTTGATGAGTTTCCGTAAAACTTTCATAAAAACATTTTAAAAGATGACAGAAAGCTCCCTTCTGATTTTGTAAAATTTACTGGTTGATGAATTTTAATATCTCACATATCCTACTCCAGCTTGTGCATTAATTTTCTTTACACAATTGTTGAGATTATAAAGATAAAGAAAAATAGACTACTATGCTAGGATAAATAAAAACAAGCTATCAATTGATTTTGAAAATTTTCTGATTTACCATTCTTAAGTTTTAGGATGTCAGTCATCAATTTAAAGAAACGTTTTGCTTTCTTTATAGTATACTTAGATAAATGAGATTTATTTTAATTTTAACAAGAGACAAAATTGTTCAATGACATTATTTCATTGACAGATCATAAATGTTGAACTTTTGGAAAAATGATATGCTTAATACTGGAATTTGAAAAAAATAATTTTCCAGATTACAACACCATCAGAAAATTTACTTACTGACCCCGTATAAACTGTAAGTCAGTGGCAATCACACATTATCACCTTACTTTATAATAAAGATAGGGAACCCCTAAACGCAAGTCCAGTTTCAATATTGACTAGTATTTCCATTTATATCCAAGTTAATATTTTTTTCATTCTAGATAAAAATATTGAAACTCTAAGCCAGTACTATATTATATTATTCCTTAAATTACAGGTTATGTATGGTTGTCAAGGCAACCAAAGGACAGGATGCTCATCATTTCAACAACAGCCAATCAGGATTCTCCATTGTCACAAGGACTCTGCCCAATTTTAGTGATTGATGTATGGGAACACGCCTACTATTTAAAACATAAAAACAAGAGACCTAATCATATCTCTGATTGGTGGAAACTTGTGGACTGGAAAAATGTAGAAGAACTGGATTCTTGGTTTTTAAAAAATAAAGGGCATGATGAACTATACTTATGGTTTTAACTTAAATTATTTGTTCGGTAGATATCTGTCGACATATATTTGTTCCCCCTAACAGAAGGTCCCCTTAACCTACAATTTCATTGATTCCTGTTTGAAATAATATTTCATATCATTTAGTTTGTAGGGAAAAAATACCATATTTGTTCCAGTGGAAAAAATATTACAGAATATTTCTTCCATTTGGTTACGGGTACCGGTACTCATAATATGATGGAACATCCATTTTTAACGTTCTTTGTTACTTTTGTTTGTTTTTATAGTGATTAAGATGATAACACAATGTTGACTGCTGTACCCCTATTTTAACATTTTTACCTATTGTGTCCATTTGTTTTGTTCATGTATCGTTGTCAATATAATGGAATTTGATGCAACTGTCATACAAGTGAGGGTTAAGATAGCTATAAAACCAGGTTCAATCCACCATTTTCTACATTTGAAAATGCCTGTACCAAGTCAAGTATATGATAGTTGTTATCCATTCTTTTGATGTGTTTGAGCTTTTGATTTTGACATTTGATTAGGGACATTCCTTTTTTATGTTTCCTGTCTGAGGGTTTTACCACAAGTATCACATGAACTTAACATTATCAATCTTCTATGATAATGAGGTCATGGTCATATGAATCAGGTAAGACAGACATGTACACCTTACAATCATTCATTAAACCAAATATAGTTGACCTGTTACTTTAATACATTTGTAGTATCTCATAGACATAAGATGGTGTCAAGGTCTGATAATACCTGCCAGACAGACATGTACACCTTACAATTATTTCAATCATCAAATATAGCTGAAATACTACTTGAAGAATTTGAAAAACTATTACTTTATAGCACTCGAAAAACAGACAAATACACAAAAAAAATAACATTGACCAATGAGCCATGATAATAAGGTCAAATGTCAGATGATACCTACCAGACAGACATGCACACCTTACAATCATTCCAACTATAGTTGACCTATTGCCTGTAGTAGTTCAAAAACAGGCCAAAACATAGACTTAACATTGACCAATGAGCCATTAAATGAGGTCAAGGTCAAATGAAACCTGCCAGACTGACATGTGCCCATTACAGTCATTCCATACACCACATATAGTTATCCTTCTGCTTATAGTATTTGAGAAATGGACCTAATCACACAACTTTAATCTTGATCAATGAAACAGGGAATGAGGTCAAGGTCATGTGAATCCTCTCTGATGGTCATGTATATCTTGCAAGGGACCAATATACTAAATATAGTTGTCCTATTACTCATAATGAGAGAGAAATTCACATGACAAAAAAAACTCAATTTTGTTACTGAACCATAAAAATGAGGTCATAGACATTAGACATACAACAGGCATACACTTTGTAACATAAGGTAATGGTATAAAAGATGAGGCATCCAGGACATTTGCCTCCTGAAATTTAATGCTTTCAGCATATAGCTTACACCACTGCTGCCGGATAGTAATATCCATGCATACAACTTCAATATATACTGACAAACTTTATGAATGCAGCAGATCACCTGAGGACTTGTGGACAATATTTCAAATACATTTTACTTGAAGCTTTAGTTCTCCTTTTGAAGATCTTGTTTATCTGTTCAATGATCTTGAATTTTGCTAAAACACAAATGAGGATATGTGGTATGATTGCTAATGAGAAAATTATCGACCAGACCATGAGAATGTAAACGAACTATATGGAACTGTATGATAATTGTTAATTACTTCTTCTCCTCTAACCACACAGCATTACAGTAGTAACATTAATTAACAGCAGAGTGGTTTGCTACTAAATGTAGTAAAGAGTTATTTGTCTAAGCAAGTTAACTGGTCTTTATTGTGGTTTGTTAGTTCGTGCAGTGCACTACCACATTTCAAAAGCCAGCCCAACTTGTTGGTCTAGTACAAAGGAGGCTTCATATTCATACCACATTAACATGTTCTCATCTTGATCAGAAACATGCAGTGTTTTCCCTAGGCTATTCAACCATAGCGGTACCGCTACGCATCAATTTAGACCGCCATGCTTTCATCATTGCCGCTATGCATCCCATTATGTGTGAAAATCGTAGCTGTGTAAAATATTTATTATCGATATTTTGAAAGTGAAGTGACAAGTAACAAATATCCACAGGTGATTTAAACTCATCCGACTGATAATTGAATGCATCACGTAGCATGTGCCTGGATTTTACAACCTTCTTTATTAGTTCGTTATACTTCTAGACTTCAGTTACATTATAGAAGTTGCCAGATAGCTAATAAATAAATAGTCAAATTAATCTCCGCCGTGTTGCAAGTTAATCATGGACCCACCATGCATGAGAAATTTTCTAGGGAAGACACTGACATGGATATTTACTTGATATATATATGCATGGCCAAAAAGGGCCCTCAGGGAACATCCTCCTATGAGAAGGGAATGAAAATGGAAATGGGGAATGTGTCAAAGAGATACAAATGTAACAACCTGACCAAAGAACAGAAAACAGCCAAAGGCCACCAACTGGTCTTCAATGCAGAGAGAAATTCCTGCACCCAGAGGCAAGCTTCACCTGAACATATATGAAGCTGATCATGTTGATTAACTTGCATAAAAACTGAATAATAAATAATTAACAATTAATCTAACATATGAAAGACAAAACCTAATTAGAAAAATTGTTCTTTTACTGTCTCAAAAACTTTACATACATATACACAAACAGAAATATATCGTCTATTCTATTTATAGACACAGTTACTGCGGTAAGGATAACAATGTCTGTTGGCCTGACGGTAAGTATGTGATGTTACGTGACCCAGACAATTGGTAGGCAATGTCTTCTGCCGCCTCTAGTTTACGTAATTCGACTAATCCTTCGCCTGCCTCTCTGAATGCCAAGGCCAGTAACTTGGCTCCTTCTGAATCTCCTTCTGCTGTTATGACAGCAGCTTGCCTCATCATCTCGGCCTATAAAAAAAACCTCTAAAAAGTTACAAACCTCGCCACTATTTGAAATATGTTACTTTTTTCTCTCCAGTTTTTACTCATTCTAGAATTCAGCGTTTTTTTCTCTTTTTTTTTTTTTTTTTTGTGTGTTGCTTTTTATCATCATGATCATAAGGATTAATTACATAATAGTTATTGAAAAACTGGTGATTATGGAGATATACGGACTGCCCAAAGGACAGTGGTATTGACTAAAACAATGATAATGACTGAGCCATAGGGGAGGTCATTATTGCTGTCGCAGTCAAAACCACTGTCCTACTGCCAGTCCATGAGGAACCATGTTTTCACAAATTCTCATAAATTCAAAAAGTTCAAAGCAAACTCAAGTTATTGTACCACTTCTATAGCAAAGAGTGAAGACCAGCCGTAGTAATACATGTAACTATAAGTCACTGCCATTCATTAAAGTGCAATTTTTCAGTATATGAATACTAAATAGTTTTTTAAAATTTTATAATTTACGAAAACATATGGTAAACAATTCAACAACTTAAATATAAAATTGAAAACAGGAAAATGTTTTATTAAAATGATATCTCTCTAAACAGAGAAACCATGCCTCACCGGTCATTAACATGTAAAAGTCCGTAAACGATCGGTTTTCTGGTCAATTTTGTTCTGTTAAAGACCAATGGAATGAATAATAAAGAATGTCATGTGGCCCCTTTTTATCCAATAAGAGAAGCCAATCCTTAACCAATATGAAATAAGCGTTGATAACAGATCATTGAATGTGTCTGTTAAAATATTCGAAACTTTGATTGACTCGGGACTATTTGGAGATTGACATATTATTTAGACCCACTGCACATTCAATACCAAACTATGTGTCCTCTGCTTGTTTTTTTTTTTTTTGGGGGGGGGGGGGGGGTTGCTGCTTATTAATGTGTACCCCCATCTAATTATTTTCATATTTAATATAGATTGATCAATTAATTTTTTTACAGCTGATTTAACTTTTTAAACTTTTGACTTGTTCATTTCAAAATGTTCAAGGTCATCTGTACAAGTCTGTGTGTGCATGGTGTGTCCATATTGGCCTTTCTTAGTTCATGTTTAAAAATATACAAGCAATGGAATTCTTGAATTTCAAAATAGTAAAATTTTATAAAGTGAGACTTAAATATCATCAAATGAGCAATGAACAACAACACAGGTGCCACACGAAAACAACAAGACAGGTGCCACACATGGATCAGGATCTATCAAAGTGTTGGCGGCATTGGTTTGCTTAAGACTTTAGTTTTCTATGTAGTGCCTTGAAGATTTGTTTTTCTTTTCATTGTTATTTTTGTCATGGTAATATGGTATCATTGGTTTTTCTTTGACCTTTTAAATTTTATTGTTCCTTTAGTATATGAGACTCCTGATTTTGATTATGTGATTACTTGGTCATTTTACAGTGATTATTTGATTACCAAACCAAATATATATGATTATTTGATAAACAAGAATAAAATTGAGAAAGGAATTGGGGAATGTGTCAAAGCGACAACAACCCGACCATAGAGCAGACAACAGCCGAAGGCCACCAATGGGTCTTCAATATAGCGAGAATTCCCGCTACCGTAGGTGTCCTTCAGCTGGCCCCTAAAAATATGTATACTAGTACAGTGATAATGGACTTCATACTAAACTCTGAATTATACACAAGAAACTAAAATTAAAAATTGTACAAGACGAACAAAGGCCAGAGGCTCCTGACTAGGGACAGGCGCAAAATTGCGGCGGGGTTAAACATGTTTATGAGATCTCAACCCTCCCCCTATACCTTTAGCCAATGTAGAAAAGTAAACGCATAACAATACGCACATTAAAATTCAGTTCAAGAGAAGTCCGAGTCCGATGTCAAAAGATGTAACAAAAGAAAATAAATAAAATGACAATAATACATAAATAACAACAGACTACTAGCAGTTAACTGACATGCCAGCTCCAGACCTCAATTAAACTGATTGAAAGATTATGTCTTCATCATATGAATATCAGGCACAATCCCTCCCGTTAGGGGTTTAGTTTCATACTATCATAAGATATATATGAGAAGAACATAACCCGTGTTTTAGATTATTTGATTATCCTGTTAAAAAAATAATCAATGAATATGTGATTATATTGGCAAAAAAATTGTGATTATGTGATTACTTGACACCCCCATGAGGTCTGTCTTTTTTATTCAACATGGGGGGTACCTAAAAATGTTGAATGAAAATTGGAAATGCCTATCCTCATATTAATCTTACCTTTTCTACAAGATATCTAGCTCGTTCAGCATCTTGCTGGGCTACCTGTTTCATTTCTACAGCTTGTGTGAATTCTCTACCAAATGTTAAATGTGTCTGGAAAATAAAATATCTTTGGATTATCTTCCCTTGATCATTCTGAGAGTGTAAAGAATAGTCACAATCATCATTCCACTTCTCTTTAGTTTAAACATATTTATTTATAGTGGATTGGGAAACAAGTTATTGCAACTTATATTTAAATTAAATCCCTATCCACTTTGCGGGTGTGAGTGCTGCCTTGTAGCGGCATTAGCCTGCCCTTTTTTTAATACTACAATGGTGTCTTTTATGTGCAAGAGATATGGCTCTCTCTTAACACGGGTTAGCCATTTATCGTCCCCTTCCAAAGGACTATCATCGTTTCTCAAGACCATACTCGCAAATGGTGTCAAAGGAGAGCCAAAATTTATTCCCTCAAATTTTCTTCCCAGTGGGGATAGAACCAGGAACCTTTGTGTTTGTGGTCGGATGCACTAACCACTACACCATGGCTCTCCTTTGTAACATGTTTAAGGTATTTTTCCATTGAGTACCTTGACATAGCCTATGAGGAATTAGTAAAAAAAAAAACCACACATTTTCAACAATTTCTATGGTAATTCCATGATAACGGTTATAATAGAGACATATATAATTATATTGTCTTCCTGAATAGGAATTCGTTATTATCCCAGGGATACCAATATACGTGGATTTCATGGGTACAGTAGAACCTCAAATTTAATAATGTTAAACAAATAAACTAATTTTCTACATTCTTGTATAAATACATGTCAGACTTAAAATCCACGAAATCCATTTTTTATAAAAACTAGGATTTTTTTTTTTAAAAGCACATGTTTCATATAGTCCAAATTAATCTTAGAAATATTCTTAAAATTATTAAAACCCAAAGGTCAAGGACCAATTCTTGACCCCTGAAAACACTTACCAATGAAATATCATCCAGAATTAAACCAAATGTGGCAGCTCTTTCTGTTAACTCCTCACTAACTCTGTGTGATACAATTTCTCTCTGTGTTATCATTTCACTTGCATCAAACTGGGCCTAATAGAACAAAAAGAAAACAAATTAAAGGTGGTACATGTATTTTAAATTTCAGTTTTTTTCTGTGAAACACTGGTCATTTTTGTGGATCTTTAGGCCAAATAAATATATATGTGTGGTTCCAGTTACCAGACAAATCCTAGTTAAAACGTCCCAACTCTAGAACTTTTGTTTTCATTTCTGAAAAATAAATTTTCAAAAGATGAAATTTGTGAATCAAAATAATCAAATTCATAGATTTCTGTCATCTGAATTTCCATCAAAAGTATCTGGGATGGCTAAAATGCAAAAATTCATACAAGAATGCAACAAAATTAGCTAAAAACATATCATGATTGTTTATTTTACAACCAAACACATGTAAAAATGACGGCCTTCCTGTTTGAGCTTGTATAATACTGGAAACAATTTCAGTAAACACTCAATTTTTTCCCTGATTTTGACAATCAAAAATTAAAATTTTTTATTTTTTTTTAAAATAGCGACATACCGACCCTATTTTTTAAAAGTTTGTAACTGGAACCACACATATATTTTTATTTGGCCTTATAGCTGGCTGTTCATGCTGTTTGATGTGAGCCAAGGCTTTATGTTGAAGACTGTACTTTGACCTTTTACAAATTGTGACTTAGATGGAGAGTTGTCTCATTGGCACTCATACCATACATGCCATATCTTCTTATACATATTTACTTTATATTTATTCAGATCTGTAGGGTTTTATTTTCTCTTCTTTCAAGGCTACATTTAACAATTAACAATGTATTGACAATTTGAAAAAAATGTAAATATTAAATAAATGTGTTTGTGCTTAATTTAGATTTTTGAGTCAACCTCAATCATTGAATGAGGAACATGCAAATAAAATTATCAGTAGAAAAGGGATTTTTGTTTCAGATTACATTTTTTTACCCATTGAGTCTATCAAATTGTCTATCTTGGAGATATTATTACTTCAATACAGCCAAATGGAATATGGCAGAACAGGCGCGGATCCAGAGGGGGGGTTCCGGGGGTTGGAACCCCCCCCTTTTTTTTGGCCGATCAATGCATTTGAATGGAAGCATATAGCTGGAACCCCCCCTTTACTCTGGGTTGGAACCCCCCCTTTTTAAAATGGCTAGATCCGCCCCTGCAGAAGGAATAAGGGTAATGGTATCCAGGTAGTTTCATATTCCGGAAACAGTTTTCAGATGTGTGCTTGACTTTTAACATTAACTTTCTTTCTTCCTGTTTTACAATACTATAACTTTGCATTTTTTGAATTTTAATAGACAATATATTTCAAGACGTTCATTTGTGTAGGGATTTTCCGGTAGGAAATAGGATAGCTCTGGTGAAATCAAACATATACTTTTAATGTTAACAAGAGACGCCAATTCATCAAAACAAAATGAAATATTGTTTCATTTATACATCCTTGCATGCTGCATCTCTAATCAAATTTACTCACCACTACAGCCTTTAAGACTTCATTTGTGATGGATGGAAGAATTCTTTCATCGTAATCAAGACCAACATTTGTGTATATATTTGGGAGGGCATCAGCCTTTGGTCTGAATAAAATTCTCAATGTGACATTAACGTTCTGTAAATCTGAAAACATAAAATGATTATTCTTTGATTGCTCAAAAACCATCATATAGAAAAGTGCAAAGATTTTGTATACTGACAAAAATTGGGAAAATAAGCAAATAATATGCATGATATAAACACGATAAATATACGGGAAATGTGTCAACTCAAAAAAGTTCTGTAAAAGTGACTCTACCCAAATTTTTACTTGATCTGAGTTTTGAGGTACATGTAATTTAGGCATTGTGTATGAGTTTCTTAACATTTGTTTTTCAGAACAAAAAAAACGAATCCAATTTTGAGACAAACTGATGTATGGACCACGAACAGACAGACAAGGATATAACTTAATACCCCCTCCCCTGCAGCAGAGGCTGAAACATTCCTTTAAAAGAAAACAATTCAATATTCTTTGATTTTTACCCTTCTGATAACAAGTTGAAATCATGCTATCATTGAAGACTAAATGAAAATAATGTTGCCCTAATAAATGTATATTTTATTTCTTATGGATTGCTATCTCAATGATTTATTATATACCCCATCCCGTAACCCCTTTAAATATAAGCAAAACATAATCATGATAATGTACTAGGATGTTTTAAAATTATTTTATCTACCAGGCATCTGATTTAAACACAATCAAGTTACTGTGAAAGTACTTTAATTCGTGGGTATCAATTTTCGTGGTTTGAGCAATATTTACATGTTCGTGGGTTTTTATATTCGTGGATTTTAGTTTTCTAAAAATAATAATTGAAATATTAAAACCTTTTGACACGAAGGTTACAAATAGTCTGAATTGAAGGAAATTGCAAAGTAAACATTGACCTGTGTAAATCGTAGTGACAACACTAATTAGCTCAAGATAGTGTGATCATCAGATTAAAGACCATCAAAGGTGTTAATTATGCCATAAACATGCCATTTAAAGAAAACAGTAACATAAACAAATACCATAAACGAATCTTGAATTGTCAAATAATTCTTCTCAAGCCCAGCATGAATTATTATTTCCCATATGTACGAGAACTATGAGGATATAAATGAACACTTTATCATACTAGCATATCAATACCGGAAATCTAACTTTCATCGATAAAAATATTTTTTTATGAGAATTAAAAGATCAAAAGTTGTAAAGTTTAGGTTATTAAAGATTAAATTGGTATAATCCTGCATGCAGTTGTGGTTCTGTGACTGCTATTAACTTGGCGTTATTGAATATTTTCTCTAGATCTATCAGTAGTCAAACTTACATGGGGATCTTTCCATGTCTAGATTTGGACAATGGTTGTTTTATTTCGTTGGACACTTAAATTCGTGGATAAAAACATCCACGAAAACCACGAAAATTGGTACCCCACGAATAAAAGTACTTTCACAGTAATCAGCTACATCATGTAGTCATAGGCAGATCCAGGGGGATCGTGGGAAAAATTTGGTTATATAGGGAATCATTGAAGCATGACTGGAGCGGGTCCCCCTTAGGTCAGTCAGCGGGCTCCCCCTTAGGAAAAGTTCTGGATCCACCACTGGTAGTTAGTAGTTAGCACAAACGAATAGTTTTTTCGATAGTTTCAGTTGTATATTTATTATCAATGGAAAATTTTCCTACCTTTGCTTCCTGTAACAACAGGAACACTTCTTGGTCTTGATCGAATGTCAAATATGATTGGTTTCTGTACCCATGGTATCAAAAAATGTGTTCCTTCTCCAGAAACTATGTCTTGTACACCTCTGAATCTGTCAAATATAACTGCTCTATGACCACCATCAACTGAAAAAATAGAAAAGAATACATTTTCTATCATTGTGATATATATATGTGTTCTTTAACCAATAAAAAATTTGATTTTAATATTGAAAACCTTAAAAACAAGAATGTGTCCATAGTACACAGATGCCCCACTCGCATTATCATTTTCTATGTTCAGTAGACCGTGAAATTGGAGTCAAAACTCTAATTTGGCAATTAAATTAGAAAGATCATATCATAGGGAACATGTGTACTAAGTTTGAAGTTGATTGGACTTCAACTTCATTAAAAACTACCTTGACCAAAAACTTTAACCTGAACGAACGGACTGACAGACGGAAGGACGGACGGACGCACAGACCAGAAAACATAATGCCCCTCTACTATTGTAGGTGGGGCATAAAAATCATGCATGTCATGATGTTAACAATGCAGGAAAACTCAGCCTAGAGACAACTAGGTACTAAATAAAACCTGATCAAACAACATTGTCTAAAAGTTGTGATACACAGTCTGATTTGTCTAATCATTGTTTAAAGTCTTTGAGTAATCATGTGATTATGACAGCCCAACTTCTGAGAAAAAGTTTTGTTCATGTAAGAAACTCATTTATGTAGTCAAATCTTTCCTATTTATACTATTAAACATAACTTTGTCCAAGTCGATTGTATAGATGGTCAGAGTTTACGTATTGACGTATTGGTCCAAGATGACTTTTATAGCGGACTATAACTTTTAAATCATACTACATCTTCTTTTTTATAATTAAAAGATGTTCTGAGTTGTCTTTTCCTTGAATCAGCACATTTTATCTCAGTGACTAGTTGTCTTGCACCTGATGTAAGTTATAGGTCTGATGATGAAATCAAAGCCAGAACAATATCAATGACCTACTTACTGCAACCTTGTTTTGAGTTCACATGCATTTCAATTGTTGTTAATTGTTACCTCTGAGAGCCAGTATTGTTTCTACTATACTAAAATAAAATTGAAATATGAAGGCCAATAAGGACCACTGGCACTGAATCGATTATTGAACCCACATGACTTCTACACCTGTGGCTGTGCAGCTGATTACATAATTGTGTAACATTTTAGAAATTAAATTACGAGTCTCAAATGTACTGTCATTTAAATTTAACATATAAACAATATCTCAGTGCGTCAAACTCATCTTCGACAAGACGAAATAAGGTTTTCAAAAAGATGAAGTTTACCGTTGTATAATGCTGTTTGGGCGACTCCACCGACTAGAGCAACACCAAGGCCTAGATATCCAATTTTACTAAGAAAAGACATTGTTTATGGCGTTTGTGGTGGTTAAGAAAGAATATATTGCTCAAAAATGTTGTTGTCACACACTCTGAATAAAAAAGGATGATAAAATCCAAGAAAGGTCAACTTTTTTTGGTCAAGGCAGCATGCTATGAAAACCGGATATTTTCTAAAACATTTACCGGACGACGGATACAAACCTGTTTTAAATACGGATGAAGGTATTTTTTAGAAGTAATTTGGTAATTTGCCACAATTTATTTAAAAAAAAGGAATTAATGTAGTATGATTAACCATGACCAAAAAACCCTATCTAGAGGATGTAGACAAATACTTTTAAAATATTCAAAAAAATGTGACCATATTCATAATTAAAAGATTCAAGAATAGAACATATCTCAGGTTAGTATAAATCCATACAAACATCACATTCAATCTTACTACATATATGAACTAGATGTATTTTGACTTCTTCTTAAAATTAAACTTTGGATATATAAACTGCACGAAAAATCACGATCAAATAGTAGTTCACACTACCAGCACTTAGTAATGACTTCTGTTTTTTGTATTACATGTCTCTGATATAAATTAGGCAGTGGATATTTTGCCAGCTCCGGCAAAATAGCGATCTATATAGAGTTTTACTATTTTGCTGGTCTTATTTCCGATTTTAATATGACTATATGAAATCCAAATTTATTGAATGATACTATTTATGCATAAATGATATGTGTTGCTAGATGTCAATTACTCTGTTTTCGCCTTGCATCCTGTGTCCTAGGTCTGGTGTATTCACTTATAGTGACCTCAGTCCTGGCTCATTAAATCACATGTACACACGATATTTATATGTTTATCTTGTAAAGCATTTTGATGTTGTTGAATTTTTATATAAAAACTAATATGATATGCTTATCAATAAAATAATTAGAGTTATCATTTTTCATATGGGTTTGCATGTTTAGTAAGAAGTAAACAATGCATATCTTCTATTTCAATACAGATTGTTTACAGACTTCCTTAATTTTAAAGAAAAGAAAACTAGTATCAGTTTTAGTATGTATGCTTTTAAAATGTTTTAAAAAAAGATATGTTTTAGAGACTTCTAATTAAAATAAAGAATATAAACTTTTATATGGACGCTTTGTACAGACCTTCTAAAATTCAAACTGACCACACGCACGATACACGCACGCACGATACACGCACGGTGAATGCACGATACACGCACGGTACACGCACGATACACGATACACGCACGATGAGCGATGAGCGTTACACGGAGGATTAACGCAAAATGAATGATGAATGATGAACGCACGATACACGCACGATGCACGATGAATGATAAATACACGATACACGCACGATACACGCACGCACGATACACGCACGCACGATACACGCACGATGAATGATTCAGTGACGAATGAACAACGAACGCTTTTTACACGATTCTCAAAGCTATTTTATTTAGAATAGTATTTAAAATCAATATGCATTTTAATTAAAGGCACTACTTGTAGCTGTTTTGCTGATACCAGCATAATAGATAATATGCTATTTTGCCAGCTCAGATTCAAATAACTTAAAATTAAAGTCGGCTATTTATAGGCACCGGAAATGTTTGTGAACTTGCACAGAAGCTCCTAACAGTCAAAATATAGTGTCTTGATTTTGTTCAGCCTGAGAGTTCAAGTTTACGGCAAACGAAGGCGAGACATTGTGTTCCGCGAAACCCTTACTAATTTTATTTCATAAAGTTAAAAATCTTAATTTTATTTTTATGCATACAATGTCCGACACATTATATCTACAGACAGTGACTGGTTCTAGAAATTATTTCAACTACATGTTTGGTATAATTGATTGCAATAAATAAATGTAAGAAATTCAGACATATTTCAAACATCCTGACACTTCAAATTTCTAGGAGGTGAGATTCACGGGATTTTACCTAAAACTCTTTGCGGAAATGCAATTTTTAATTCCAATTTGAAACCAAACGGTAATAGATATCCCAAGGTTTTTTTCAAATGCATGTCTAATTTGATGAGATTTGAAAAATCAATCTGAATGGTAGTTGAAATTATTCAGTGCAATCATTTTGTGTCCGTTGTTGTCTTTCATACATATCAATTGTTTGCTGTTCGTAATATGTTGTTTATGAGGGGGGGCAAGGGGGGTCCCAATAACAGCAAAACAGCAAATTGATTTGGCCCATAACAGATAACAAGGAATTAAAATGGACAAAAACAGATAACAGTAAATGAAATATTAAAATAATTCGGTCTTTCACAAATCAGTATTTCTTATTACGGATATAATCCTTTGTAATGCATTCCATTTTTTATGACTATGTTTTTAGTATTAATTTATGTATCTTTTTTTTTTTTTTTTTTTTTTTTTTATAAATTTTAGATTTTAAGTTTCTGGGTAATGGGTTTTTATTCAATAAAATTGGTGTTTTTTTTTCAGTTTTCTGATAATATCTCAAAAATGCTTTCACAAAGCAAGGAATTTTGGTGAATTGTTTATATCTATCAACATGAGGTAACTTTCTATTTTTATAAATTTTAGACTTTACGTTTCCGAGTTAACGGGTTTTATTAATTAAAAAGGGGTGATTTTCCAGTTTTCAGACATTAACACAAAAATGTTTTCAGCAGTTCTCATGAATCGTTGGTGTATTGTTTATATATATTGACTGAAGCTCCCTTTGTTGCTAATAAAAAAAGTGACCTAAAAGAGTTTGAATATTCTGACTTTTTCTAAATGACCATTTAATGAGGTGTGTGAATCTTTCTTAATAAAACTATGAGGCAAAGTGGTATATAGGGTAGAAAAATCAAAAGCACCAATTATAAGCATGCAATTTATCAAATACTTCGAACGAATTTTGACACTCTAAAAGCAATTTATTCCACTATTTTCAAAGGCCTTATTTGAACAATTTTTTATCAGCTAAGGTTTTTGATTGTACCAAGTGTACTAGTAAGTAGAATACATAGTTTAGTAGGGAAACAATGGCTTGAAACGAAATAAATCTTTGTTTGTAATGAGTTATGTGCAGCTTCGGACCCAAGTACATGGTTGGAACTTTCATTGTACAATGCATTTGGTTCTGCTTTGAAAAGAATTACAGAGCTGAGTCTATGTACCATATTATATAAAACGTTAAGCGGTTGTTAGGACCTAGTCCTTAATTGAGACCCTTGTCAGATATTCCTGGCCAAATGTTTTCCTTTTTGTCATATTAAGAATTGTTTTAATTTAATATGTTCGTACGGAAAACAAGGAACATTATTCTCATACAAAAATTAAGATAATTCTAAATACACATTCATAAAAAAAAATGGAATTTATTACAAAGGATAATCGTAAGATATACTTGAATTGTCATGGACCTCACTTCTGTGATGGGTATATGTTAATGGAATCCTTCTCTGAATACGGGACAAACATATTAGTAGTGGTAGACCCCAATGGCCAAAGATCTTCAATTTATACCGAATATTGACTGTCAAAAAAAATGCTAACATTCCAATTTTCAATAACAGTTAACAGCAAATACATTATCACAATAACAGATAACAAAAAAACTAAAAGCCCAATAACAGCTAACAAAGAATAAGACAATAACAGCTAACAGCAAATATATTTTCAAAATAACAGATAACAAAGAATTAAATTGCCCCATAACAGCATAACAGTTAAACCCCTTGCCCCCCCTCGTTTATGGCAGTCAGGTCTCGCGATCGGTGTCCAAATTTAAGCCCCCAATAAGGTAAATTAATTATCATTTATAGGGGAGGGGCTATTTTTCTCGATGCAAACATTATTTTCCTTCCTAATAAAAAAACAACTTAACAATTTTCTATATTTTTTCATTAAATCATAAACCGATGCATATTAAATGATTTTTAAAAAATGTTTAAAAATATTTTTATGGTAAATATATCTAAATGTCAGGGTAATTTTCTTCTCCAAATAATTATTTTTTTCATTTTTAAAGGTAATATTGATATCAGTTATGTAATTTGACACGTGTCTTATAGTTCAGTGATTTTCGGAAAAAATAACGAAAACCGGCACAGGCATTGTTCAGTTATTATTTGTGATCTTTAATGATTACATTTAAATATATGCATTAAATATCTATCTCTATCTAGATAAGAAATTTGTTTACATTGTACATCACTCTTTTAGTCCTTAGTAGCATATTATAACTCATTAGTGCACTTGGGAGTCCTGAGCCGGGTTTAGACGCACCATTTTCTGCTCTTTGGTTAGATTGTTGTCTCTTTGACACATTCTCCATTTCAATCCTCCATTTTATTCAATTAGTTGTGATTCTCTTTATCTCTCTGTTTGATGTTTTGTGCGGACAAAAACAATTCGCAGAATTAATCTAAAAAAGCAGACATTAAACTCTTTCTTTTAGCATTTTAACTTTTTTTTTCGAGATTTAACCATTTTAATTTAGCTTAAGAGCATATGTCTCCTCTTTTTAGAAATTTGGCTTGATACCGTATGGAGATTTTTGTTCCAACTATTATGAAAAAATTAACGACTTTTTTTAACTAGATAAATATTTAACAAAAATACCGTTTTTTCTTAAATCAATTTCTTTTAACAAAGAATTGTTACACAAATGTAGTAACAACCCAATTTTGTAATGACGATAATCCTTATCTCTTTACCGAAATCTGCATATCTTTATATTTTGAAACATAAAATGTTAAGGGTGTCTGCGCAAAGGACAGAAATGTCCAAGAAACCGAAATATTAAGTAAATGTCGAATAATTCAAACCCATTTGTCTTTTAAATTTAGCACATGAAGATATAATTTTTAGCACATATACACATGTACAAATTGATTTTGTAAATAAAAATCACCGTCGGTCTAAAACTGTATCGCATGCCCATAATTGTCCTAAAGCTTTAAATGTCAGATCATGAGGGTCTGAATGGGGATTCATTATTTCTGTATTCTATTTTAGGCAATTTATAATTCGTTTTACCTTTTGCCGATCATTCTTTATTCCATATATTCTAGTACCTCATCATTTTCTTTTCTATATATTTGTCTGGTTATTTTCTGTAATCTTTATTTTTTTGTCTATAATTTCCTTCTATAAACCCCCATCTTTACCCTCATGTATAATGGAAGACGATAAACATTGTAGTATATATACCACCCGTTGTCACTTTCACCTGACATACAAATCACATATTGTTATTACCGCCCGTTATTTCCACCTGGACACAGGACTTACATGTATGATATATATATATTACGTAATAATAACGGATATAGTAGATTCAGTAGAATATAACATGTATCAACGCACTCTGACTTGTTAAATGTATTTTGAACTAACAATTGTTAATAACATTTTTAGTTATTTTAAAACTAAGAATGAAAATCAGGAATATGTCAAAGAGACAACAACCCAAAAAGAACAATTGACAGCCGAAGGCCACCAGTTATATTTGCTAATGTTTTAGTTTCGAATAAGGCAAAAGCCATTCGGTATTTTCAGAAAATCTCTCAACGGATAATGAGAGTTTAGCGATTTTGACTTGCTAACAGCCCTAGCATGGTCTCTCAACATTGCAGAATTTAAGAGCCTATATCAATTAAGGGATATGCTCTACCTAGCTTTTGGTGTTTACAAAAATATCCATTTCAGAACCAAATTGTGGCTTCTTTATATTTATACCAAAATTGAGTTCAAGGCAGTAATTTGTTGAAGAGGACTATTACCCAAAGTTCAACATGCGAGAAGAAGTTTCATTTCCCTTATTGTTTTTAGTGATGTGACTAATCTTTCGAGGTTACGCCACGGAAATATATCTTAAATGAGAAGGTGCAACTGGGTGCATCCCTAAAAAACAAATTTAAAAAAATCTATATATATAAAATGACGAGTATTCGTCAATCAGACAGCAATCCAACATATGAACATAAACTCAAGAAAGTTACCTGACATCTAGAATAAGAGGTACATAAGCATACATGTACCCCGCGCTGGTATCAACTTACTGAGTTGTGAGTAAAATTCAATATACATGTAGGACTGTGAAACGAGAAATACACGAAAGATTTGTTTTTTATACGTACGATTGGGTATCATTCCCTAAATACATACGGGTCCACAAACTTTTCTTATGAATATATAATGGTAACATGTAGAAGCAAGAATGATTTCCACATTCAAAACATCAAATAGGACGATCTCTCAATAAGAACGCAGCAAATTGAACTATAACATCCATAGGCAATAACACTATAGTAAATGCTTTATATACTTGCATTGAAACAATTATACTGCTCATAATAATTACACATATGTAGACTTTAATTGAGGTATCCCGCGTTATATAAACCATCGCACACCATTGCGCCAAAGTCTGCTGGTCTGCGCCGAAGTGTGCTGAGCTATTATTTCATTATTCGACCCAATGTAAAGCAAAACGAATAATACCGTTTTGAGCTATAAAACCAAGGCAACCCTTTATACTAGTCAAAAATTGCCTGGTCTTGATAGATGCATACGAAACTTCAATTAATTGTTTGTATTTTGCAATCTATTGTATCCGATAAAAATGAACAAAAAATGGATAAAAACTACCGATTTTTCTATGAAACAAAATTTATCCTTATTGGAGTCTTTGTCATATGGATTCATAAAGGACAAAAAATGTCCTCAGTTACAGAACAAAAAACACCCCATTGTAAAAAAAAAAAAAACACGGGTGCGTCTAAAGTTTCATAGAAAAATCGGTAGTTTTTATCCAATTTTTTTTCATGATGGGATTGTAAATCAATTAACCGTCTTACACGTGTCAAATTACATAACTGATTACACGGGAATCCTCCTATCTGTTGCGTTAACGTTTAATCGACAAGATCGGTAAAGATGGATACTGATAAATGAATAGTTGTTGAAAAAAAAATCAGAACGAAGAAGTATTTTTTCAAGTGTATTTTGTAAATATTTCAAGTAAATAATAAATTTATCAACAGAGCAATACATCTAATGTCGGTTTTTAAAAGACCGCATACAAATTCTGCGTTCGTATTTTGGTATCACTTCGTCGTCGTCTGTCGTCAGCTTGACGTGTTCGTGGAGCGTTTTAACAAATTCTGGTATACTTTGTTGTTTCCAGTTAATCGACATTTTGAATACGTGTTTTATAGATTCGCAAATGATTCTTGTCCACAAATGAACATGTTGAAGCTGGTTACGAGGTTTCAATACATATTCGTACAACCGTTCTTTAAGTTTTTGAAAATACGTGTTGAAGTTTTGATAACAAGAACAAGATGTGGTATGATTGGGGATGAGAAGTTTTCACCATAAGTCACCCCACGGCCTTCAACAGTGAGTAATGAACATACCACAGTCATTAAATTTATTTCATAGATTATCTCATACAATATGTTAAACAGACACTTTGTTAAAAAAAATCGTAAAGGTTCTGCGGAACCCAGTGTCTCGCCTATTCTTTCTGTTAATCATATGCTCAACAAAAACGAGAAAATAAATCAATAAAATATTCCTGTTGATACTATCTTTTGATTGAAAAAAGCTTCTGTCCAAGTTTGGTAAAAACCCAGGACAGTTTATGAATCTAATAAATATTTAAAAATTTCTTGATTCTGTCTTATGATTATAAAAAAGCTTCTGTCCAAGTTTAATAGAAATCCAGGATAGTTTAAGAAACGGTTATAAAAATTTCAAAAACTTTAACCACAGAGTGAATATTTGTAGACGACGCCGACGCCGACGGAATGTAGGATCGCTTAGTCTCGCCTTTTCGACTAAAGTCTAAGACTCGTCAAAAAACATACAAATCAGATTTCCTTCTGACATACGGGCGCACTACGCTTTTTTATACGCCCGTCAACATTTTGACGGGACGTTTTATGGTATACAAATGTCCGGCGTCCGTCCGTCCGCCGGGCGTCCGCATGTCGCACTGTAACTCGAGAACCGCTTATCCATTTCATGAAACTTAACATATAGTTGTTTCTTATGATGGTTTTCGGAATTTACTCATATTTTTAATGAAACCATTTGTAGAATCTTTGTATATACACGTATCTTTTTCAGAATTAAAATAAAATCGAAACACTTATAAATATATATGTTGGCGCACATAAAAGTCGTGCTCCTATGGCAAACAATTTTGTTGGGAAGGAAATAAAACAACAGCAAAATTATTTGTCCTTTTTATCATTTTGAATAAGAACAACACATTTAATTATAAATATTTGAAGCATAAATATTTTCGATACAATTGTTTTAAATTACTTGAAATAAAAAAAAGATCGTGATTGTTTAATCAGTTGCTATGTTATTTGGCACATGTCAATCGGTTCATTGATTTTCGGCATGTCAAAGAAAAAACGGCACGTGTCTCAATAATGTTGAATATCTCGTTTATTTATGATTATTTTCTGTAAAATTTGAAATTTATGCATTAAATATCAATCTCTAACATGATATATAAACATAATACATATAACAGCCGTGACTCATTCTAATCCTTAGTGGAATTGTATAGTCAAGGCCTTAGTGCACCAAGGAATCCTTAGCAGTGTTTAGACGTACCGAAAAAAACATCCGCCATTCTTTAATAATCATAGACGGTTAACAACTACATGTAGTCTGTTTCCCGGCCGTTATTGAAATTCTTGACATTACCTTAATATTTTTATATTCCGAAGGCATACTAAATGTTTTACAGAGGGGACCAACCTAGTCAGCAACAACGTACTATTGTGAATTATTTTTGCGGATAAAAATCTTTTAGACATACTAGTACATTAAAAACGGTGTCATTGATAGGCAACCATGAACACAATGAAAAATGAATCCGTTAAAGTGTTCCGTGTTTATTCAATTCAAATAAAGACTTGTTATGATAAAACCATATATTTAACTATTTTATATATAAAAAAAACAAGATTATATCTTAAACTTGTAAATTCAATTTCAAGTTTTTAAAGGTTCCTCAAGTTAAAATAATACATGATATATTTGCCTGATCTTATATTTGTTTAATTAAAATAATGCCTTCAAATACATATAATGTTTATTTTTATTCAATTTTCCACAAAACATTTTAGCTTAGTTTAAATGAAATTCAGAAGAGAGAATTCAAACACTGTTGAAGAGAATATACATATTCGTGTTAATTCGCCTCAGTTTAATTTGTTAATTCAAGTTTGACATTTAACATTTTAATCCGCAGTCCACATTTACCCGACAATCTTGTATATTGTATTTTCTCAATGGAATAACATAACGTGCATGTGACCATCAGAAACTAAGACAAAAATGATATTTATAATGGTATTTATCAAATATTTGAAAATATCTTAGTAGCATATAAATTTGCCAAATAAGCGAAGAATTATAATCTAGCCTAGTTCAACCAAGGATTTGTATAGTTTCTTTTCAATAAAATATTGTTGGTGTTTTTGGCGACTATAGCAGCAACATTGCCGTTATTAAATAAAAATATAAAATTTTCGCTATCTGATAATTATTGGTTAAAATGTTCATTAAATGTATTATATTTCTCTTAAAACTACATATAATGGGCATTTTAGAATGACATGAAGTTCATCTTCAATAGTAGAGCTACAACACGTGTCATCTCGTGGACTTCTTTTCTTTCATACTTTCCAGTTTCGATTTTTTTAGTGGAGCTTCCCCACATTTGCAAAAGCACATTTGTTTTAATTGACAGAATATTTTTAACAAATAACAATTGGCCAACAGTATATTTTTAAGTCCATTTTCGCTCAGTTGAACAGAAATTTCAATTTTAATGTCGTAGAAATGTCAATATCATGTTATTGTTTGTACGTACAACATGTATCATTATATCAAGAAGTGTCAGTCCCAGCCAAGATTCACTGAATAACCACGAAATATTTACAGATGATAAAATATTTACACAAAAGTTATAAATCTGTATGAACGTTATGTACGTTGAAGTTAATTAAGTGTTCACAAGAAAGTAAGTATGACTGTAAATTTTATTTAAGTCGGAACGTACACATACACACACACACTATATATATATATATACATGCACACGTATAAAAATTGCGGTTTTTATCCACGCAATCATAGGTTTGAACGTAGTTTTCAATTTAGACTCGTTTATATTTTTCGTTTGGGCTTGTAAAATCAAATCAAATCAAATATTTTATTATAGTCTCACCTCTCTACATGTACAATACAAACATGAATACAATATATACAACATGTTTTAATTAAAAGTACAACACAATCTTAAAAACATTCGAGAGCCACTCTCAAAAGAGTTATGAGAGACTTTTACATAAAAAGGACAGCTCGATAAAAATACAAAACATTTTTTATCTATATAAAACATTCTTCCTTTGAATTAAAATATCATGGCAGATTTTGGCAGAATAAAAGCACAAATTTTCATTTGTAAATAAAAATATAAATTTTTCATCATCATTTAAGTCTAAAAAATCAATATTAAAAGAAACTGCTCTAGTAAAAACCTCTTGTCTTGCATGTGAATATAAAGGGCATTTGAGTAAAACATGTTTCTCATCTTCAATGAGTTTCTGTTGCATACATGAATCATTGTATCATATTTTCCCCTCGGTTTATATGATCCGTTCATCCTACATTGACTCTTAAAATTCAAGAGTCTATCTAAAAAATGAGGATACTTTTTCAAAAAAAGAGGGTACTTTTTATATGGCCTTCCAAATACCGTTTCGATCCATAACTTCACTGAAGAGACATTTATTGTCGAAATCAGGATCTGGTGTAATAAAAAAATATTGACACCGTATGTTAGTGGCATAACATCGTGGCCACAAGTTAATTTTTTTCTGTTTAGTATTAAATTTATATTAAGATCCATTTATTACATCTTGTGATCAATTTTATTTGGCAATCGCCGATGGTCAAATGCGTTTTGTTTAAATATACTTTTTCACTTTTTTTGGTCTTTTGGAAAATGTTGTTTGTGCTGTTTTTAGACCCTTCTACAACGAAATTTGTTTTACAAGCACACGTATAAAAATTTCGGTTTTTATCCAACGCAATCATAGGTTTGAACGTAGTTTTCAATTTAGACTCGTTTATATATACATGTATATACTTTAACCGTGAGAAAAAATATAAGCTTTGGTGAGCTCTATAACCGACTATCATATAAAAACCGCACTGTATGAACGTTACACAATTAGAGATGAACGTTTGACAAATGCACATTATCTGATATACACAATTATACACGATTGACGAACGCACGATACACGGTTAAGAATGAATGATTGATGAACGCACGATACACGCACGATACACGGTTAAGAATGAATGATTGATGAGCGCACGATACACGCACGATACACGATTAAGAATACACGATGCACGCACGTTACACGGAAAATACACGGAACGATGAATGATGAACGCACGATTGGCACACGCACGATACACGCACGATGCACGCACGCAACACGCACGATACACGATGAACGCACGGAATAATGGTCAGTTTGAATTTTAGAAGGTCTGTATATATATATAAATGTGCTATAGAAGACTTATTTGTATAAGATTTCTATTTCAAGTGTATATTTCTATATTTTTTCTATTCTTAATCTGTATACTTCTAAGTCTTGATCTTAAAACCGGCAAAATAGCAAAACTCTTTATAAATTTAGCTATTTTGCAGGAGTCGGCAAAATAGCGCCAAGGATGCCCCTGTTAATTACCATTGATGTGGCCATATTTCTTATTAATCAAATGTTAACAATTTCTACACTCTGAATTGTTCAACTGAATTATAAACGACTTTCTACTCCCAGGAATAGCTAGAGATTGCATAAATTGTAGTTTGTCAAACGTTTTGGAATCGCCGATTCCGGGGAGTATTCGAAGCTCGTTAACGAATTACCAATCTCCCGAGCTATTTTCCTCGATTTGGACATAACTGAGCGAGACTTAAAATGATCATCATGACATGAGTGTCATATATGGAGCAGTACGTGTTAGGAGCATCCGATATTACCACATGCCGATTTTGTAACCTAAAATATTGTACATGTCCCCCATGAAATATTGTCTATCGGACAAAAGTTCATATAGAATATTGTCCACTGACAGTATTTCATAATGAAATAGTGACTTTCTCCATGAAATTTTGTCACCTCCTTCTGGACAATATTTCACTATGAAATTCTGTTCATGATAATACCTCACTATGAAATACTGGCTTTGAAAATATGTTTTTATCTAATTATTACACTATTAGAAATAGCACACAAGCATGCAGCATGCACATTTTCAAATTTATGACTGAAATGGTTTTGTATAGAAAGGAATTTAAAGTATTACTAATAGAGGGTGGTAATGGGGGTACCTTCATGACGAATAACGGTAAAAAAATTCTTGCCAAATGACGTAAACGGTAATTTTTGGCGCATGACGATAAATTATGCACTTTCTTAATATTAGACCCCAAAAAATGGAATGACTTTGACGAATCACGTTATTTTTTTCCACAAATAACGGTAACGATAATTATTTGAGACCTCTGACGAATCACGATAAGGATATTTTGACGAATCACGGAAAAAAGTTTAATCAATTTCACGCTAACGGTAGCCGAAAATGGCCGTTTGACGCCTGACGGTATAGGGCATTATTACCATTCCAATAACGAGTTTCAAATTTTCATAGATATATTACAAATGGTTAATTATAAAGGCAACAGCTAGTATACCGCTGTTCCAAATTCATAAATCGATAGAGAAAAAATAAATCCGGGTTACAAACTAAAACCGAGGGAAACGTATCATACGGCAAACGTCAAACGGTAATTTTCGGCTGCTGTTAGCTTCAAATAGATTAAAATTTTAACGAGGTTCGTCAAAATAACTTTTTCGAAACATGATATATTGAATAAACTATTCGCCATCGCCTGATTCATTAAAATCAGTGGCGGATCCAGGGGGGGGGGGGGGTTCCGGGGGTGCGCACCCCCCTTTATTTTTTGCCGATCAATGCATTTGTATCGGGACATATGTTTTGCACCCCCCTGCACCCCCCTTTGCCCTAGGTTAGCACCCCCCCTTTCGAAAATTCCTGCATCCGCCCCTGAAAATTATAATTTTTAAAAGTCTAAGCGTTATTTTGAAAAGTAAAAAAAGAGGAAAGTTAACAGATTAGGTGTAACAAAGGATTTGTCAGTGACAGTAAACAAAATCTTGGTGTAACAGGTGCCCTTTTATAATACGTTAACATTACAGATCAGTTTCCGACATTTGTTTTTGCATTTACTTAGTTCATAGACGGAAACAGACCGGTCTTTTGGGCGCATGCGTGGCTGTATGATGCAAAACGTGGTTGAGAACTGAAATCGAAAATAACAAAGTTTAGGCGACTAGACCAAAATTTGAGTGGTAAGTTAACGATAACATCTTCATTGTGTATTTTGGTCAACTGCTATTAACCCTTTTGAATGTAATTTACTGTCAAACTGCAATTTGAAAGTGAATAAAATGTTGGGGACGCTATCAGGCCATCTTGCGCCACAATAGAAACTAGACTTTCTTATATGACATTAAATATCCCATGTGTAAATTAATGTACTTGTTATTGATTAAATGTGTTAACGAAGGAGTACACAAAACATTTAAAAAGTTTGTTTTTAATTGAGAAAATTATACACGTGTATATTTAGGTTTTGTAGGGGAAATAACTCTGGTTTCGAAAACCATGTACCTTTTCTTTTGTAGTTCCCTCCTTTCTATGACCATTAGGATGAGACTGATAGTGATAATTTATATTGAAAGTATCTGTACACTTTGATAAACTTAAAATCCTTCTATATCTTTTTTTATGAACACTGCCACTATATTGTCAATCTGGCATCATGTTCTGATTTGAAATGTTAGTTTTTAGTGATGGTTTGTGGTACAGTTTCCTCATGGTGCCTCTTTTTCTCTTTATTATTTCTGTTACTGCTTCATTTTATATTTTGTCAAGATTAATTATTGTATAAACATATTTAAACTGTGAATATTGCCATTAATCATCATGATGTTTTAACCACCCAAGTTCCTTCAAACAAATGCAATTACAATTCAAAACATTTCAAATTTTGATGTCAATATTTAGAATTGATTGTTGTCTAACATTAGAAGGTTATAAATATTGTTAGACAGATCAAGGGTCATTAAGAAACAAAATTCAGCTAAATAAGTGTAAATATGTTTATGATATTATTTATTTTATATGCTGTAGGCTAGACTATTGAAACAACAAAAACAACCATGGCAGATACAGAAAACAGTCCACCTGCAGATGATGTTGACATGAAGGCTGGTGGTGATGCAGAAACAAATAACAAATCACCAAATGGTGAAGTGAAAGTAGAAATCAAAGACGAACCAGAACCTGAACCAGAGGTTTTAGGTCCACCAAATGGTCTGGAAAAGAAAATTATTAAACAGATGGAGGTATATTATCATGGTTATTATAAAAAAGATGTGGTATGATTGCCAATGAGAAAACTCTCAACAAGAGACCAAAATGATACAGAAAATAACAACTATAGGTCACCGTACGGCCTTCAACAAAAATCAAAATTAAAACTGATAATAAGTTGGTGATGTAAATCATTATCATTTTGATCAGTAGTAGATTACATACATCAAACTTGCAGATAAATGTTGTTTTTATAATATTTAAAGTGATTAAGTAATTACATGTATGAAGATATTTTTCCTACTTCGTTTTATTTTAACCATGCTGTTATACATTGATGCATGCAGTGACCTACATATATCTTAATGTACTACTGGACATCTCTAGTAAATGATTTGTATTATATTTTGCAGTATTATTTTGGAGATGTGAATCTACCCAGAGACAGATATTTACAAGAACAGATCAAGTTAGACAATGACGGATGTATCCTTTTGTCGTCACAGCAACAGTACACTAAAAGAGTGTATCAATTTAAAGTCATTCTTTGTGACTCACTCTTTATATATCTCCCTATATCAGTCAGAGCTCAGACATAAATAAGTCTGAATCTGCTTTTGACTCATAGAGGCCTAAATTTGTAAGTTTTAGGATTTGTCTCCCTTTAATGCAAGACAAAATACGACTTTAAATATTGTTAAGCAAGAACTAATTGACCAGAATCAAAATGTTGCAAATATCGTCTCCTACAAGTTGATAAGTGATAAAAATTGGTTATCTTCAAGACCCACGCATATTTATAAGGAGGTCATGCATCTAAATCAAATAATGACAACATTGAAAGACTGCTTTGTCTTCTAAAGAAAAATATGAATGAGAGTCTAAAAAATCGGAGATAATGTAAATTAACCTTACAATGCAACGACCTGGAACCACACTTAATGAGGTAAAACATCTGTGTTTAGTAAGGATGTTCAATTAGACAATTAAATATAGATAGCTCAAGTCCTTGTGAACTCTCAGACAGGTTTTTGCTGTCATAGGTGGTGTAGTTTGGCCAACAAGTGAAATTAAGTTTTTTCATCAACATAAATAGACCTAAACAAGTCTGTCATTTTCTGACTTAGATAAGTCTAAAATTGAAAACACATTTTTATGATAAATACATGTTTTGACTTCTTTAAGTCAAAAACAAAAAATCTACTTGTTTATGTGTGCTCTGACTGTATATCTATTACATACTCACATAGGTTATACATCCTACAGAGCCATAAATCTGTGTTGTTTCCTTAGACTATTCTACATTTTCAAGCAATCACCCTGTTTCAATGTGTAGCCAGCAAAACAGGCAAGGGTGATTTTAACAAAGCCTCTTCAGCATAAAAAAAACGGCTATGGAAATATTCAGTGGAGAAATTTTTTTTATTGTACCACACCACACATCACATCTTTTTTTTTTCATTTTCTTATATCTTTTCTACCCACATAAAAAAGATTATGTGGTGTAAAAAACTACCCGTCAACTGTATTTTTTCTATGGAACTTTTGCAACTTTGATCTGAATGACAAGGACATAATCCCTTACACAATTTCAGTAATCCCTAAAGCCGGTCAGACATGTGCCAACATCCAGTAATAAAAGGTTTGGTCTAGTAAAATGTCATTAAATTACTGGACCAAATGACCAGTCAGTGTAGATGTTAGAATTTAATAAATGTAAAAGACTACTAAAACACTGACTTGACCAATAATGCTTTCCCTGTGAGTAGTGTGAGATTTTAACAACATTTTTAGTCACTGAGAGTAAAATATTATCTACTTATTCATCTGCATGATAATTTACCTTAACAGAACTTCAGGGGTTGCACTTGCAGTTTTCACACGATTCAACAGATTAAAGGTTTTAACAACAAATCACAATATCATTGCCAAGGCTATAAGGAAAGCTTCATCAGGTCTCATTAGTGTAAGTAAAATTGAGAATGGAAATGGGAATGTGTCAAAGAGACAACAACCTGACCATAGAACAGACAACAGCAGAAAGTCACCAACAGGTCTTCAATGCAGCAAGAAATTCCCACACATGGAGACGTCCTTTTTTTTTACAGTTTGATATCTCGCATTTGAAATTAAAGATCATAAAATAAGAAATATTTACCAAAATTGCATCTGCTATATAAGCTTAAACAAAACAATAATGGGTTACTAGGCAATTGCTTTGGAAAAAGTCTGAAGGGTTACAAAATGTTCATCAAAATTAGAAAAAAATTTAAAAGACAAATCGTTGGCAACAATTTTATATTTTAACATGACCAGTTTTTGTGAGAATAAAAGGGTTAAAAGGATACTACAGTTGTTTGATACATTTGATTTATATACCTTTACAGAAGCTTTTTTTATATATTTTTTTCAGATCAGTAAAGATGGAGTGTTTGTACGAAGGAACCCAGACATGGCAGTACCAGAGAACACGGAGGAATGGAGAGAGGATTTCAATGCAAGGACAGCATATGTTGTATGTTGATTTCTATATAAAAAAGAAGCACTTATACAAACAGAGCAAGCAAGCCTACCAAAGTCTTACTCTACATGCATTAGGAAATAAGCTGTAAACATCATTATCAGCTCTGTTTACTTTATCATGGTTGTCTGTTTTCATCGGAGGAGGAAGCCCAAGTTTTACAGAGAGAGCCATCTATCAACCAAAAGAAAACTTTCTACCATTGTCAATTAATCATACAAATAACCTTATTAGCCAAGTTAAGACCAATGGCCAATATTGATTGTACATTACTAAAAGAAACAGGAAAAACTACTGATTATATGGTTTAGAAATGTCCTTGAAAAGAAATAAAAATGGCTAAATTAAATTTATATAAGCAGTTCCATTGAAGACAATAATATTTCAACAATAAATACATCAACCACACAGCAACCAAACAACACAAAAAACTAGAAACGATCAACTTAGTGTTTTGAAAAATCATTCATGTTAATAGATATAGGAAGATGTGGTGTGAGTGCCAATGAGACAACTCTCCATCCAAATAACAATTTATAAAAGTAACCATTATAGGTCGATGTACGGCCTTCAACATGCAGGCAGCCTTGGCTCACACCGAACAACAAGCTATAAAGGGCCCCAAAATTACTAGTGTAAAACCATTCAAATGGGAAAAACAACGATCAATCTATATATAGAATTTTTTCTTAAAAAAATGAATGGATACAGAATCTTAAGATATCACATTTAAAATAAAGATAACTACTGTAATTCTGTAAAACATGACTGTTTTAAGTGATTTAAAAATACTGCTATTTAATTAATTTCTCTCATTTTGTGTTTTATAGAAAGGATTCCCATTGAAAGTTAGTTTGGACAAATTAATCATATTTTTCGACAAGCTTGGCGCTGGAGATGTAGACACAGTATTTATGAGACGAAATCCAAACCGAGAATTCAAGGTAAGTAACTCTTCATATAAGGCTGCTCATTCAACCAGCCTTGTTATAAAATGGAAAAGATCATCACTAGTCAAGGATAAGTTTTTTTTTTTCTGTAAGCAGTATAAAAGTTAGAAGATGTGGGGATTGCTAATGAGACCAAAAATACATGGATGCACTCATTTTAAAAGTACAATTCATGTTATATAAACTGATTCCAATATCTGATTATATTTTATGTTCAAAACGAAATATTTTTCACATTCTGACTAACAAACATTCTAAATTTCCCCCAAAAAAAGTTTATTGCCATATTTGTTAACAAAATCATCAAATTCAAAAATTCTGCCATTTATAGAAACTAGTTCATGGTGTATGAATCCATATCTGTTCTACTTCAAGTTTTGAACCATGTGATTTCTTGATAAAATTACTTCCAAAATATGTCTAATTGCTGTTAATACAATGTACTTATCAATTTCAAGTTCACAATATCAGTACAAATTGAAAGCAATCTACTCCCTCAGCATTAACCAGCATTTTGATTTGAATAAATGATTGTATTTTTCGTGATTATTATTTTACAGGGATCAGTTTATGTGACCTTCCACACAACAGAGGGTATGGAAAAATTTATGAATTTAGGGGAAATTAAATATGAAGACAAAGTGTTAGAAAAGAAAACAAAGTGAGTAAACATTAGTTATCTCCCTTTTGTTCAGTTTAGAACAAAACAAAAATCAGTTTAAAATACCATTTTATTTCCAGAAATTGAAGCATCACATCCATAACACTAAGTAACATAATAAATCTGTGATTGCATCACATTCAAGCAATTAAACAGTTGGTTATTGTCTCTTTGACACATTCCCCATTTCCATTCTCAATTTTATTACTCAAAATATTTGAAAGTGTGGGTGAAAAGTTGAAGTGAAGAAATTTTCATCAAAAAGTGAATTAGTGTTGGTCAGATGACCCTTAATGCTTATATTTATATGAAACACGTTCCAATTTTCTTTGGGAATGGATATATTAAAAGTTCAGGCCTGAAGTTAAGACAAAAGTATATTGCATGTCTGGCAGAATTTCTCAACAAAATTTGAAAAAGAAAAAAATATAAACAATATAAAAAGAAGATAGTGCTTGATTGCTAATGAGACTTCTCTTCATGAGACTAAAATGGCACAAATTTTTAACTGTAGGTCACTGTACGGCCGTCAACAATAAGCAAATCCCATATCACATAATTGATATAAAGGGCCATTAAAGAACAAATTTAAAAGAATGCAAACTGGAAAAATAAGTCTAATTTATGTACAAAAAAATGACTAAAATACAAATATGGTACACAGCAATAAAAGACAACCACTGAATTACAGGCTCCTAGCAGGTCAATTTGTCTTTCTGGTTTTACGGTAAACTTGCACACAATTGACACAAATACAGGTGTTATTTTCATTTTACAGAATGGATTATTTCAAAGAAAAAGAGGAAGAGAAAAAGAAAAAGAAGTTAGAACAACTGAGGAAGAAAAAAGAGTAAGTAAAAACTATTTTCAATTTATGTGTCTGTATACTTTAACAGGTTTTTTTTTTATCATTGTCAAGTTTGGGTTTTCAGATAAGCAAACATTTAAACTAGAAAACTACATATTTATTATGCTTTTAAAATGTATGCTCCTGCTTTGGGAGTGGCTAAACATTAAGTGTCTTATTGTGAGTGGTGCATGGTGTCTTATATACAAGATTTTCTTGCTTGAGTATTATTAATGTTTTATGTGGAAATTATTTTTTTTTTTTTTACAGAGAACAAAAGAAGAGAGAAGAAGAAGAAAGACAGGTTAGTATTTGTATTGTAGGTGTATGTTGTCCTTGTCATCTACTCATAAAAGCTATCAGTGAAAAATCTATTAGGAACATAGTCTGAAAATTTCAAATAGTGTAAGTGGCAATAATAGCCGCATAAAACACCCAATCAATCAATTAAATAGCAACCTATTATAAGGCCAAATAAAAAAGAATGTGTGGTTCCAGTTACATCTGAAAAAAAATTGGGGTAGGTAGGGATTTTTTTTTATTTTATGTTTTTTTTACATTGAGTCTATGGGAGCAACATTCTGACTTTTTAAAGTGGGGATGGTAGGGTTACTAGAACCACACATATATTTTTATTTGGCCTAAGAGAAAGTTTTATGTAGCATTTTCTTCCTGCATCTTGCAGGTACATGTAGGTTGAATATTTTACATTCTGTATAGTTACATAAATATTAATTCTTATGTATGAAATTTTAAGTTTTCTCATTTGTCAAAATGCATTAGATTTTTTTAAGATACATGTTTACATAAATAATGCATATATGAAAGTCACCTTTTAAATTCATTTACGTTTTATTGTTTTCAGCACATGATTTAATGAACGATATTTTTGTTATGTTTTGCTTTCTTTCTTTTTAAAATCGAGTAAAATCTGTTCCATTTAAACTTGTATGGTATCAAGGGAAGTTCTTTCAAAATGGCTAAACCACAAATTGAGGCAAATATAGAATTTCTTGACGAACAATGAAAGTGGAGATTTTGAAGTTCTTTTTCCGGTTCCCTTGACCCTTGTATGTTGTTATGGAAACAACCCCAAGATTACCCATTGGATATGTATTAATTTTTCATTTACATTATGTTGCAGCGGGTAATCGATGCAATGCAAGTTGGATCTGTACTTTGTGTGGAGAACATTACAGCAATTGACACAGAAAGGGAGGCAATCAAAAATTATTTCACAGACTTTGCCCCAGTGGCGTGGGTGGACTTTGATACAGGTGATACAAAGGTAAGGAATATTTTGATAGGTACAAAGAGTTGGTTCCATATTATTTCAAGTAAACATTACATCCTTCAACATAATAACTTCATAAATTTTACTTTTGTGACATGGAAGTGACCAGGTAGCTGGAATTTGATTGAGTAAGGTACGACAAATGAGTTTGGTCTATAATTTTCATGCAATTATTACCAAAATATGTAATGAATTAGTTCAGAAATTTTGCATACGAAAGTTGCTAGATTGCTGGCATTCATTTATTAAATTGGTTAGTGTCTAGGTATATTCCAGAGTTTACAAATCATTTAATTGTCATAAGCAAATGTAAAATAAAAGGAAACATTTCCACATACAGTCTAAAAGGCTGGACTAAAATCGAAAGAAAAATTATTTGATTTTGTTGTTTCCAAGTATTTAACACTCAGACTTTCTGAAATGTGCCAGACTATTTGAAATTCTGCATATTATGCTGTTTGACAGGTAACTGTTGGAAACACCTCATTCCAAGTATAAAACATGAATTTGGGATCCCATTTTTTACAGAGCAAAAAAAATAATAAAAGTATGTCGTCTGTTAGTGTAAGTATCATTTTGCTTAAATCTTGAATATTGTAGCTGATATCTTTTTTCGTTAAAAATTAACAAATTATGTTAAAAAAATGGTAATTTTTTACCAGTCATGCCCTTAATACTGAAAACACAGTAAATCAGAACTTCGGGAAAACAGGTAATATTTAAGGATTTTACTAATAACAGATTTCCCTAAACAATGTTTGGTAATTGGATGAATCATCGCTGCCTGTCCAAGCAAATGCTTACAGTCCTTGATGAATATCAAGTGGTTAGGCAAAAAAAAAAATTATGTCTGTTTCCTGCTGCCAAGTCAAATAAATTAGGGTCGGTAGGTCAGGATTTTTTTTTTTATTGGATTTTTTTAATTTTATTTGCACTCCCTGTCAGATTTGAAGTTGGTTCAATGTCATTTTTGGTTAGGGTTCTGTACTCTAAAATGATTTAATCTCTTTAAAGAAGCTATAATTGACTTCTACTCCCAGTGCCGACAATTTTTAAACCTTAATTGTAGCACATTTGTGCTGGGAGCAGGCATTTTGATCGTTTTGGGCATAGTAAGATATGGATCTGGATCAGACCAAAAAACGACACGTCCAGACCAGAAACAATTTTTTTTTTTTAATTTTAAAGAAAAAATTCTAGGGTCAGGGTCGGTCAGGAACAGGAAACAGACATATATTTTTTTTGGCCTTCGGACATATTTTGTAAAAATGTATTTCTATCAAACTCTTAATTTATTACTAGGCTTGTGTCAGGTTTGAAGAGGCAGGAAAAGCAGAGGATGTTTTAGAAAAAGCAAAGGCAGCTAATGAAGATAAAATTGTCATTAATAATTGTGAATTGGAAGTTCGAGTTTTAGAAGGTAAGAATTACTACAATAAAGAAATGGAGACCTATTCTATTCTCTTAAAGGAAAAGAATGTCAACAATGAAAGTGAAACAAAGGTAAATCATTTGATTGACTGATTCGATCCACAAAAATCATTCTTATACAGGTAAAAATGATGATTAACGTATAGTTTTAATCTATAATATTTAATTAAACAGACCTAGAAAAATCCAATTGCACAAGTTCATTTATTTATATCTGTATTTATGTTTTAACTAAATATTGCTTATATGACCATATAAGGTATTCAGATGTCAGCTCGATGGTTAATTAGATAGCGTCTAGACTAAAATACACACAAATGAAGCTTCTTATTATTGAGCCCATGCCCTGTAAATTGTTTATTTTATAGTTTGGATAACTGTTTTACATTGTTATAAATCTGAAATGGGAATTTGAGTCAAATCGTTGAACATAAATTTGACAGCTACTTCCCCCTATAAAATTTGTTAACACAGTAACTGATTTTCATTTTTTTTAGGTGAAGAAGAAATAGTCCATTGGAGAAAAATTTTACGAGATCAAGATGAAAAAAAGAAGAAAAGCAGCAGTAAAAGGAAAGGACGAGATCATAGAGATAGAGGACCAAGGGTGATTATCTGTGTTTTGTAAATTAACATTGTATTGATCATGCATGGTTAGGGGAGGGGGGGGGAGCAGTAAAAGGAAAGGACGAGATCATAGAGATAGAGGACCAAGGGTGATTATCTGTGTTTTCATTGTACTGTTTGTGGTGATATAAATTGGAAATCATGCAGTTATTTGTACAGTTAAAGATTTTAATGTTTTACACATTACAAATGAAATACACATTAAAAATGATAATCATCAAACAAACACAATTGAAAATCTTGGAGGGCAGAGGTCAAACTGTATTTGGGAGAAGATAAAAAGCGTGAATTTATAATACAGAATCTTCACTTTTATAAATACACAAAGCGAGTTAGTAGAGAATTATAAAATTTATGGACTCAATGAAAAGAAAAAAAGGTTAAAAAAAGAATTCCTACCGTAACCTACCTACCTATTTTTTCAAAGTGGTAATAGTCCAGCAGCTAAGTCCAATATTTTGGGACAATTGATCACTTTGTGGTAAAAGCATGAAACTTTGCACAGTGTTAGTTATGATGCTTTTAAATATTTTTGGATATGGAGCCATCAAAAAAATTTCCACAATGGCCGCCAATTTCAAAATGGCCGCCAACAGTCATGAAGAAGAGTCTAAAAATATAGTATAATTTATCATTGGAAAATAAAAACACAAAACTTTGCATATTGCTAGTTATGATGATAATTAATCATTTCTGAATATGGAACACTCAAAAATAATTCCATAATGGCCGCCAATTTCAAAAATATGGCTTAATTTATCATTCGAAAATAAAAGCACAACACTTTGCATATTGCTAGTTATACATTTATATTGCTTATTAATCTTTTATGAATATGGAACAATAAAAAATAATGCCATAATGGCCGACAAATTCAAAATGGCCGCAAACAGTCATGATGCAGATCCAAAAAAATGGTATAATTGATCATTTGAAAATTAAAGCACAAAACTTTGCATATTGCTTGCTATGATGCTAATTAATCTTTTATGAATAAGGAACAATAAAAAATAATTCCATAATGGCCGACAAATTCAAAATGGCCGTCAAAAGTCTTATTATCAGAAACCATAAACATTCTTGCTTTCAAATATGACACTGGTCCTGCATTGAAGATAGTCTGCTTAGAAGACTTTGATAATCAATTGTTCAACATATCAAAAGCAGCTACGTTTGTTTCGTACAGTTATTTTCGCATCAAATTAGGAATTTAAAGGAACCTTCCCAAAGTGATGTCAGGAAAATTCTGTACCCCAGTCATTGCTTTCTTTGGTCAGTATGATTCAGTTTGGACCCAACATTTAGGATCGTTTATATTCTCAGTCGACATTAACGATAGCACAGCGCTTCTGATGTATAGATGTACAAAGAAACTATCAAACCGTCACATAAAAAGTAAAATCACAAAAATACTGAACTTATAGAAAAATCAATCCGGAAAGTTCATAATCATATGGTAAAATCAAATAACAAAACGCATCAAAAACGAATGGACATGAACGGTCATAAAAGATCATGAACCTACAGTTTGTGCTTATTTGGGAATCGTAATCCTCTGTAAGACTAGAAAACGTGATCTACATGAAGTAGATACTTTCTTCAAACTTGGACTATTTGTGTATACCACCGAGTGTTAGAAATTTCAACTTCCATGGCTTATGATCGTTGTGTAAAAGACGGTATAGTTTGCCCTACCAATCTACTACAAAATGTATTTACTTCATCTGCTGTAGACAATATTGATCACAATCCAAGCAGTATATCGTCAAAAGATTCATTCGATGGTACAGATATATCTTTATTCCAACATATTTCAGAAGATGTTCAAGGCGTTGTTCAAAAATTTCTCCAATCTGAACCTATGTTGAAATGCCAGTCAAGGAGAGTTTCTCTTTTACCATTACCAAAGAGTTATTCAAATCTTCCACCAGCTGTACTAAGATTCAACGAACCAGATATCCCATTAGTTGAAGGAGAACTTTCAATTGATATGTTCTCATTCCCAGCTGCATTAAAAGGGAAACTCAAATGGCTGAAACATGTTGCAGAAAATCAAGTGTTAAGGCTAAAGTGGGTAAAAATATTTCATGGTCCGCCTATCATGCTGTAGTACTGCCAGATGCGAATAAATTACTAGCGGTGTCTTCCCTTCTACCTCTGTTTCATGAGCAAGCAAAATCTGTTGCATTGATACGACACTCATTGAACATTATTCGTAACGCTGTAAGAAAGCTAAATCCAGGCAAAACTCCAGTTGTTTCTTTTGACCAACCCCTTTTCACAATAGCAAAACAAATATAATGAAACTGGCCTCAGATGTATGGCGAGGATCACTTTGTAATGATGCTCGGCGGCCTACACATAGAAATGGCTGCGTTCAAAGCATTTGGTAGTTGGTTTGAAGATAGTGAATGGACAAGTGTTTTAGAAAATGCGCAGGTTACATCACCAGGTACAGCTGATTCATCCCTAAAGGCTTCTCCTGTTACAACAACACCTAGAACACACCAAGTTACAGCATACACACTTTACCGTTTATTGTCAAACGCGTACTGCCCGTACAAAGATGTTTTGAGGTATGATGAAGTTATCTTAGAATTTGAAGAGTGGTGTTTGGAAATATCTAAACAATCTCTTCACTTTAAATTCTGGTATATAACTCTCAAATTTGAATTTACATTATTAATATTTATAAGGTCTATACGTGAGGCTAACTTTTCATTATATATTGAAGCTCTCTCAAAGATCATTCCTTGGTTCTTTGACTTGGATCACACCAACTATTCACGATGGCTGCCAATTCGTCTGCGTGATACGCTTCAGTTGCCAAAAAAGAATCCAGAAATCCACAGAGCAATCCTTAGCGGCAACCCTTTTTGTCACCAAGACCGAGAAGAAATTTTCCTGTATGGCTTTTAATCAAGCGGACGACCAAATAATGCGTATGTTAAAGCAGATTGTGGTGCTGTTGACGGAAAATCCAGATGGATGGTTGCTGGGCCTGAAGTGGATAGTTTGGTAAATGAATTTGAAAATGTCACTGAATGCTTTGTATACACTAACAAATCTAATAAATCTCATCATGAACAAATATTATCCTTCCAAGAATCATTCCAAACAGACTGCAGATTGAATAGCTGTGGATAGGTTTTGGTACTAGGAAAAACTTACGATATATCCGTTCATGGACTGTGCCTTGCCATAGGAACATTGAATCGAAAGTCTTTCCACTGTGTCATGCTTTTATCGGTTGTGACATAGCCTCAGCTTTTTCTGTGAAAAGTAAGAAATCAGCTTGGGACACATGGTCCGTACATGAGGAGATTTCAAAAGCATTTCTGCAGGTTATTGAGAATCCAAATGAAGTGGAAATTTTAAAAGTAACGGTATGTTCGGTCTAGTACAAATTATACGATGAATGAGTTAAGAAAATAGTTATTCACACAGAAGACAAGAACAATTGACAATATCCCTCCAACACGTGATGAACTTCTTCAACATACGAAACGTACAGCTTACCAAGGTATTGTTATTTTGGGAATAGTTTAGGTGCAAATCCATGTATGCCATCACCAGATTTATTTGGTTGGCAAAGACTTGATGGTACTTGGGTACCATTCTTTTCTGTGCTTGCTGACACTTCAATGTCATGCCAAGATCTCATCCACTGTTAGAAATGATGTCGAGGAGCATGTAAATGCTTGAAAGCAGCATTAAATTGTACAGCATTATGCAACTGCTCAACGGACTGTGAAAGAGAAACTGATTGAGTCACTGTGCTTTATTTTGATTTTCCTGCATTTTGATCATATTGTCATTATAATTTTAATCTATGTTAAATTTATGTTAAATAGCTTCTTGGGAGTTTTTTTTATTTCTTACCTTATTTCTTAAAAAAATAAATTCTCTTTGTAGAATTAAATACTGCATATGTTGGGGTTTTTTTTCATTTCAGGAAAATTGTTAAATTTTCTAGGGTTATTACCTGTAACTGTGGGGAAAAAAACCTCGTCAAAGATGCCATTTTGAGTTGAATCGACCATTTTTATTTCATAGCTAATGTCACTTGTTACATTAAATAATAATATGTTTGTATATGCGTGCTTGTATTGAAAACAATGATCCATTATTTTTTAATAACTTTTATACCATATTTAAAAAGAAACGTAAAATTTTGACATGTTAAATGCCGCCATTTTGAATATTGCCGCTATTTTGGAAATATAATCTATGCACGTATGTTTTGTTGATACACTGAAGGCCTTTATTTATATCCAATGACCAGTTTCACGGATTTGGTAACTTTCTATCACACATTGATGGTGTACACATACGAGTACTGTCAAACTTAGACATTTTGACGCGCCATTTTGAATTTGGACGCCATTTTGATGATTTCTTTATTGTAAGTTTTACAAAAATAATAACTAACATATCTTAATTGTATTTCATTAAGTTTGTTACATCTTCTGAACTCATTAAAATTGAAAGTCTTCATCAAATGAATGATGTTATACTTATGTCGGCCATCTTGAATTTGGCGGCCATATTGGATTTTTTTTTCGTGGCTCCATATCTGAATTTTGTCTATACCCCTTAATATTTCACTATGCCAAGTTTCATGCTTTAACCATAAAGTGATCAATTATTCTGATATCCGCTGGACTATAATAGGAAATACACTTATTATATTTTTTTGCCTCAGTATTTTAATCAGATTATTTATGTATGTAATTTGTAGAGTAAAAGAAGTCGAGACGATAATAATGATGATAATGATAAGAGTGGAGGAGATGATGACCATGATGATGATGATGACGATGGAGATGAATAAAAGACAGATTTTAAATATTGTAAAATTGTAAGTACAACTTGGGTATTGTCATTGTTAGTATAACTTGTATGAATAAAAGACAGATTTGAATTATTGTCATTATAAGTAAACATGGATGACTAAAAGACAAATTTAATTATTTTCATTGTAAGAATAACTGTGGTAAATAAAGGAAAAATTTAATTATTGTCATAAGTATAACTTTGGGAAATAAAAGACAAATTTAAATTATTGCCGTCATTGTATTAAGTATAAATGGACTAGATTCAGGGCTTAAGAAATTTTGTTATAGCTCACTAGCTCAGGGCTAATTGGTTGCAAGATTTTACAAGCCCTGTTCGAAGAACTACTAGCCCAACAAAACTGACCTGCTAGCCCTGGTATGCCTTACAAATTCAGAGTTTGCTACAATAAAAATGAATTCTATAAACTTAACAATTTTTATCCATTCACGGCATTGTACAGTAGATTTTTGCAAATTGGATATTCAAAAATTATATATATTCAATTTATCGATAATTGAAAATTCACTGAAAATTGTGATATAATGAGTTGACCAAATCCGGGGATGATACAAGTCTTGACCACTGTTATACGTGGGTATGTAAAAGGATTGGAGGGGGTCTTATCAGATACAATAGCATCATCATGTTTGTGTGAGAGAATTATCAGCACATGTTTCAAATTTATATCTGACAAAAGTCAGGTTTCTACTGTCAAAAGGGATTCACATTTATATTGCAATAAATTTATCAGGAGGTAAAATCAGGTTGCATAAGCAATGTTCAATACCACCCCCTGTACTGACACAGTGACTGACATCGATATTGAAAGTACAAGATCCACCCAGAGTTATTTGTTCTATTTTAAAACTTGTACAAAATCAGCTCAAATTCTCGGAATTCCGGATGACAAAGTTGAATCTGATTGGATTAGATAGAAAAGTGATGAGGGGAAATTTCCCCTTTCAATTTTAGAAACGCCAAGAATTTTTTGCTACTAGTCCGTCGGGCATTTTGGGTTACATATTTTGGTTGCCCGAGGTCTAAATGTTGTAGTCCCGGGCGTCGGGCTAGTGGATTTCTTAACCCCTGAGATTGAAAGGCAATTTTTATATTGTAATTAAATTATACCCCCACTATATTGTAATCACTATGTATTAGACCGTCTCTCTATCAAACAAAGATTTTTGTCACCCATTTCTCGTGAACCACTAAACAGAAAGACTGCTTATTATGTATTTAAAGCCGATTTCAATATGAAACCAAAGGTAATATCTTTGGTTAGCTTGCTTGTTAGCTGAACAGTGAAGTCATTGTTAGGACAGGTAAACTATCCTCCTTTCGAAGTAGCCTAGTCCAACAGACAGATAGATTGGTTGTCTGCTGGACTAGTCTACTCTTAAAGGAGGGTAAGTTTACCTGTCCTAACAATGACTTCACGGTTCAGCTAACAAGCAAGCTTCACACTCATTGAAATAGCTGTAAAGCAGTTTGACATTGATTGCACTTTTCTGATCTACTTCTTGTTTGTCTTTACTTGAAATAATTCAATATGTTGAAGAAACTTGAAAATTTCATTGCATGTTTAAACGAATAAAATATGATTATTTTTTTTTTTTGTATTTGTAAAACCAGGAGATGATGTTTATACACATGTTAGACTCAAGATTAATAATGATTATAAAACTTGATGCTGATCCTGGACAAATTAACCATAGAATATTTGAAATAGCTCTTGGGACCAATTATTGATGCAGGTTGAAGATATTTGTTATATTCTGTCATTACATTTTTTCTTAATTTTGTTTTGGTAGCGAACTCTTTTATTGTTCATTTTATGAGGAGATAACTCAAAATAATGTGCTCATGGTTTTAAGGGAAATAAACATTTAGTCATGATTTGTATGGGAGATAATCATGATAATAAAAAAAAACACTAATAGACGAATTAATGATTTCAGTACCTTAGGTGTCCATCTGTTTATCGGTCTTCTTTTGTATTTAAAGTAAACGTAGATATATAAAAAATCAACTGAAAGGGATGATGACTTCTAGTTCTGTTTTGACCAGCTCAACTTTTTTTTTAGAATATTTACAATAAAATGAATTAAGGCATGAAGTTTTTGTCTTTAAACTGTAAAATGAAAGGAGATTTTGTACACATGATGAGATTACTATGTTGGATTCCCCTACATGAATCTGATGAATGTAAACCCCAACTCTGATGTAATGTTCAACTAAGCTTTCATAAACTTAAATAATTTACTCTGGGAACATTGACTTTGTAGAACAAATGGATGGAGAAGAACTTGTATGTTCATGGATATTTGAATTTGCCAAAGTTTTGAAAGTTCATACAAGCCTCTTAGATAATTTGTAATTCATCGAATACTAGTAAACATTCTTGTGTTAACATTACACCAATGAATTCATGTGAAATTGGTTTCTCAAGCTTATTTGTTACCTAATGTACAACACTGTCAGTGGTTAAGCAAAATGAACTTAAGGGGAGATAATCATATAATACACAACTTACAACTTTCATAATTAACCCTTTCAACGCTAAACACGGCATATGCCGCGATGACATACGCCGTCCGCCACTGCTATTCGCGGCATATGCCGGGATGACAACAGATTTTTCATAAAGACTCTTAAACCATTCGGTTTTCATTCGGGTCCTCTCTAATTTTTCCTTGTATGAATCGAAGATATGCAAGGTCTCATTTGCGCTTGAAATCCCGGCAATTTTTATTGTAAAATCATGCAGTAGAAGGAAAATTGAAGGAAAATAAAAACAAATATTTTGACAAATGCAAATGGCGGAAATCGGAAACGAAGCTGTAAATATGGAAATATTTCAGCATTTCTATGGCGAAACTGACGATGAGGATTAGTTAAAAGGTTTCTTGTTATCTCAATGTGTTTATTACATTCAATTCGTGTGGGAAATATGATTTGATCGATCATTACGAGACGTAGAAAAAAGGGGAAAACGGAGGTTGACTGAAAATTTTGAGGACGGAGCCACTGATTTGTGCCATGATTACATAATACGTTGTGTATGGTGCAATACGCTACGGAATCGAGCAATTGGTGTCTTCTTTATTATATGGCAGATAAAAAAACAAAATAGATGAAGACTAAAAGTAGTTTTTATTCAAAATTCAACACAAATGTAATAAATTACACCTTTTACCTGTTTATTACCTGAAAATGCAGGTAACCTGATAAAAATTTTACTGAAATAACTGCCTAACATTACAGTTCATACTCACCTGAGCATTTTTCATGCAATAACCTTTTCTGTATCTCTTATAATAAAAAAGATACAGCAGTCTGAAAAGGAATATACTGTTCTAATGAATGAATGCAGCAGCAGCAGCCATTTTTCTATTTTTTTGTGTAGCGTTGAAAGGGTTAAAATATTGTTGACATAATTATCATACCCTGCAGAAAATATTTCCAAGAATGCAGTTCCACTTAAAATTGTTTCGCCTTTTAGAATTAAAGAGAGTATTGCCTTTATTTTGTGACTTTCAGATTTGTGCACCTAAACAAGTAAAATGATTGTCTTATGTCAATGTAATTGCACATGCAAAGAACACTGATATATCTAAAACTTAGTTACAGATGATGAGATTACTATGTTGGATTCCCCTACATGAATCTGATGAATGTAAACCCAACTCTGATGGAACTTTTATTTTCCTTTATTAATAAGAAATTTAATTTTTCATTGTTTGACTATGACTTGAAGCAAAGCAGATTACAATACGCACTGAAAAATATAAATTATCACAATTACTGAACACTGATGAAAAAAGATTATGTATAGATTAATTGACTTGAGATGTACTGAAGTTCCCTCCTCAGTGGAGAATTCTGATAAACTGATGCAAAAACAGAGCAGGGCTTGGTAATTCAGTACTTTGTCTTCCACCATAAAATGACATAATCAGTTTAAAATACTTCTGTAAATTAGAAAAGAATGAAATATAAATAATCAGACATATGTATTTCCATGTCTGCTATTATAGTTATCAATACCAGGAGATGATGTTTATACACATGTTAGACTCAAGATTGATAATGATTATAAAACTTATTGCTGATCCTGGTTTGTTATTTTCCTAAAAAAAAAAACAGAGTACAAAATTCAACATAGAAAACTAAAGACTTAGCAAACCAAACCAAGAATGTGCTCGAAAAGGGTGAACAGATCCTGCTCCACATATGATCCCCCCCCTTTTTTTTTTTTGATCCAAGACTAAAATATCAATCAGTACAAATCCAACATCCAATGGATTTAATAGGATAGATAGATACTTTATTCTCTAAAAACTAAATACAAGTTTACAGAGAAACATACAATATAAATACAGATATAATAGTTAAAGTAAACAAATACAGTAAGATATTTTATAAGTACAAAATTATGATGGCATATATACATGTTAAGTAACAAAAAAGGTGCTAATGTGGCGTAAAGCCACCAACTATCAATCAATCATGTTTAGTAACATGTATAATTAAAGGTTGAACTCAATGGAAAGGAAAACAGATCAGTAAGATGCTTATGGGATTACATTAACATGGAGGGACAAATTTTTTTATTAATACACTTAATAAATAAACCCAGATTGTTTTTTACTACTAAATAGTGAGAAAAATGAAATTATATTTGGACTATTTGAAAATTTAGTAATGAAATAATACTACGCATGTTTCTACAAAAGTGTTGATACAGTTGACATTTGAATTTATATTCAGAATCTAGTTACAAATGATGAGATTACTATGTTGGATTCCCCTACATGAATCTGATGAATGTAAACCCCAACTCTGATGGAACTGGAAAACTTAAATAACTTTGATAAGCTGGAAGAGCAGTAGAAAATAATTTTTGAGATTATATGATAGGATGAAGATATAATTTAGAAAATTGCAAAATATTTCTATTTTGAAATCACTTGGAACTCTAATCATTTGCTAATGCTTTAAACAGAAATTATAAGGTGTTTTAGATTTATATTAACTTCAGTTTTTTAACTGGCAGTGTAATATCAATAAACAGAATTCAGCAAACAGTTACAAGTGTTTACAGATATGTTTTGTAGTAGAATAATTGAGTGTATATAAAAATCAGGTGATTTGTAATATCGAACAAAATAATTATTCATCAAAAGACTTAAGGACAAGGATGCTAATGGCTACATGACTGAATTACTGCCACTTAATCAATAAGTCAAACTCTGAACATACTATAAGATATAAAATGCTCTGAAATATGTTTAACATTTATCTATAATTACAATCTCTATACAGATGATGAGATTACTATGTTGGATTCCCCTACATGAATCTGATGAATGTAAAAACCAACTCTGATGGAACTTAAATAATATATGTTAATTTTTCATTGAAAAGTTTCCTTAACTCATTCGCCCCCAAGACATTTTTGGAAAATCAGGCATTTTCGAAAATTTGCAAACATATGCAAATTATATGCAAATGAGCAAACTCCTGATGCTGTAACTGATGCTCATCTATTAAACTACTTATTGGGATTTGGGGGCGGATGGCATGGGTGGGGGGTGGGGTGGGAGGTGAAATATTTTCTCGTGGGTTTGAACCCACCCCCCGTGAAAAATGTTAATTTTCCGTCTATTTTCCGATTTTAAAACGACCTTGAGAGGTGAACACTGACAAGACTTTGTTTTTTTGTCATTCAAGTATTACCCTATAGTTACAGTAGTCCATTCATGCTAGCTGGGAGTATATTGGACTTCAGTGTCTTGCTTGGGAATTATTATTGTCAAGTCAGGTCTGCCTAAATGTCCGTTTTTATGGATTTTTGACAAAACGGTGACCTAGATTTTACAGACTCGATTCCTATTGGCCATATCATACCTCGTTGTGTTCCTATACCATCTATGCATGCATATATGATAATAGTTTTTACCAACAGTCACTTCCAGTTACGTAGTGGCCATCAAAAGATGCCCACCCCCACCTGATTTTGGCTACTTTTCACGTTTTTCCGATTTTGAACTCTTAAACGGCTTTCAAAGTGCCAAATTTTCATGAACAGACATCTGAGAAGAGTTGATGGACCATGAACTGCTTGGTTGAAGTCCCTGCTATCATGACAGTTCAGTTGGGGCAGTTCAAAAAAAGTATGGAGGGTCATACGGGCCATCAAATAATGGTTGTCGCCATCACGCCTTCAGGCGGGATTGGGGGTTAAAGGGTTAAACTTGTTAAATAATGTGATTTAAAAATGTTTAGAACACAACAAACTGAAGTTGCCCTTGAAACATGTATCAGGCAGACTGATATGTTGAGTCTTATTTCCATGTTGTGTTGTCTCTGGCAGATTGTTTTCTCATCGGCCATCTTCCCACATGAAAGACAATGAAAACATATATTTTTGTCAACAATTAATTATATTTCAAAATAAAGCTTTCAAAGAAGGATTAGTATGTGAAAGTTTCCCTTATTTCTTTATATTTAGAATGTGTAGATGAAAATTACGTTCAACTCAATATTGCCCTTGACTGCTGTTCTAATGAAGTATATATATATATCATAACACAAGTACCAGGAGATGATGTTTATACACATGTTAGACTCAAGATTGATAATGATTATAAAACTTATTGCTGATCCTGGTTACTAAAAATGTAAAACTCAAAATTGACTCCCATTAAAACTCATGGTGTTATTAGCTACATAGTCTGCACATATCATGCATAGGTTAGTTTCAAGTTTGACATTTCTTCAGAATTTTTATTGCCTCCTATTTATACCAATGTTTAACAGTTTGACAGTGAGAAGTTGTAGTGTGAGTGCACTTTTCTGAGCTACTCCCTGTTTGTCTTTGCTTGAAATAATTCAATATGTTGAAGAAACTTGAAAGTTTCATTGCATGTTTAAACAAATAAAATATGATTTTATTTTTTTTGTATTTGTAATCCAGGAGATGATGTTTATACACATGTTAGACTCAAGATTTACAATGATTATAAAACTTATTGCTGATCCTGGTTTATTCACATGCTAAAAGCAAAATAGACTGATTAAAACATTAATATGTGATATTAGTCTACATATGCAAGTTTCAAGTGTGACATTTGTAAAGAACAAAAGCATAGTAGTAGTTTATTCTTAAAAAAATATATTTAAATCCCAATTGAGCTCACAAATTGTACGAGCTGGAGGATGCTCTTGGAAAATATATTTACATCTAACTTTATATTCAGAATCTAGTTACAGATGATGAGATTACTATGTTGGATTCCCCTACATGAATCTGATGAATGTAAACCCCAACTCTGATGGAACTTTTATAATACATGTTAGTTTTTCATTGAAAAGTTTCCTTAAACTTGTTAAATGATTTTTAATTTTTTTTTTAACACAACAAACTAAAGTTGCCCTTGAAAAGTGTATCAGGCAGACTGAAATGTTGAGTCTTATTTCCATGTTGTGTTGTCTCATCGGCCATCTTCCCACATGTTTTTTTTACGAAAACAGATATTTTTGTCAACAATTGAATTATATTTCCATACAAAGCTACCAAAGAAGGATTAGTATGTAAAAGTTTTCCCTATTTCTTTATATTTAGAATGTGTAGATGAAAATTATTGGCAACTTAATAATCCACCAAGAATGTGCATTTCTTCTAACAAAGTATGTTTCATCAATACCAGGAGATGATGTTTATACACATGTTAGACTCAAGATTGATAATGATTATAAAACTTATTGCTGATCCTGGTTACTACAAATGTAAAACTCAAAATTAACTCCCATTAAAACTCGTGGTGCTATTAGCTACATAGTCTGCACATATCATGCAGGGCTCACGCTACCAGGCAACTTGGGCGAAGAAGTCCATTTCCCGACCGTCACTTCGCTTTCCCCGACCCCCAAAAGCGAAAACAAGTCGCTGTGTTCACCTGTTGCGCACCGCGCGAATGAGCACTTCTCTTTCAAATCTCACCACTTCTCCCTATCAGTTTCAAAAAGAGAAGTCACTTCTCCCTATAATTCTGAAGTATTGTGAGCCCTGATCATGCATATGTTAGTTTCAAGTTTGACATTTCTTCAAAACTTTTATTGCCTCCTATATATACCAATGTTAAACTAAATATTTAAAATGATTAAAATAAACTTTAGTCTGTGAGTGTTAATTCTTACAAAAAAATATTTAAATCAAAATTGAGCTCACAAATTTTATAAGTTCCAGTGTAAAAATGTCTCTCATTTTACATCTAACTTTAAATTCAGAAACTAGTTACATATGATGAGATTACTATGTTGGATTCCCCTACATGAATCTGATGAATGTAAACCCCAACTCTGATGGAACTTAAAATAAATTCAGTATAAAGGCACATGTATTGGGAAATTTTGGAAATATGACCACTTTGAAGTAGAACTTTTGGAGAGAGAAACTTTACTCTGCAAAATATATTTTATGGGATACCACTTTCAATGTTTGAATCTGATACAAGGCTGTTTTAATATTATGAATTTACTCTTCAGTGTAATAAAATTTTCAAAATGCTAATTTAAAGTTCAAAAATATTTATCTTAGACATGTTAGAGGATATAGTTTGAGCATAACTCCATCTTATAAATTTTTTAATTTAGTTACAATCTAGTTACAGATGATGAGATTACTATGTTGGATTCCCCTACATGAATCTGGTGAATGTAAACCCCAACTCTGATGGAACTTGAAATTCAGTTTTATAAGGCACATGTATTGGGAAATTATGGAAATATAACCACTTTGAAGTATTTTTCGGGGGGGGTAGAGAAAGTTTAAACTTGGCAAAATAATTTTCTTTGGATAATGCTTGTAGGTAAATAAATTATAGTAAAAACAGCAATTTTAGTTGACATCAATTCCAACGTTTGAATCTGATACAAGGGTCCTAATATTATTAATTTATTCTTCATTTATTTTAAAGCTAAACCTCTAACTTGTATGACAGTCTCACTAAATTCCTAGATTCGAGCGTCACTGATGAGTCTTTTGTAGACGAAACATGCGTCTGGCGTATATACAAAATTTAGTCCTGGTATCTATGATGAGTTTAATTATATTGACATCCATGGGTTAACAAAACACAATAAACTAAATAAGTAAAAATGTCAAAGGAGTTACTGTGGATTCATTATTATTCAAGGGATACCAATTTTCGTGGATTGCTTGGGTATAGGTGAAACGCAAAATTAAATCTTCAACAAATGACAAGTTTTCCAAAGGCTTGTATAAAGACTTCTGCAAAACCACGAAAGTAAATGTCGGCAAACATGCAAGTTTTTCTTCAGCCACGAAAATAAATGAATTCACAGTTACATAAACATTAAGATGTAGATGATGCATTTGAAACTGTCCAATGAAACATTTACAATCTGTCTTTATTGCGCAATTCTTATAATGAAAAAAGTTCCTTTATACCAGGAGATGATGTTTATACACATGTTAGACTCAAGATTGACAATGATTATAAAACTTATTGCTGATCCTGGTTTCTATAAACAAATGTTTAACTCTAAATTGACTCCAATTAGAACTTATGGTGCTATTAGCTACATAGTCTACACATATGTTAGTTTCAAGTTTGACATTTGTTCCGAACTATTATTGCCTCTTATTTATACCAATATTAAATTTTGAATTGATATTCAGAACTAAGATACATATGATGAGATTACTATGTTGGATTCCCCTACATGAATCTGATGAGTGTAAACCCCAACTCTAATGGAACTTAAAATACAGTTTTAAGGCACATGTATTGGTAAATTATGGAAATATGACCACTTTAAAGTATTTATCAGAGAGAGAAATTTTAAACTTGGCAAAATAATTTTCTTTGGATAATACTTGTAGGTAAATAAATTTTAGTAAAACATCAATTTTAGTCAACATCAATTCCAATGTTTAAATCTGATACAAGGGTCCTAATATTATTAATTCATTCATCATTTATTATAAAGCAAAACCTCTTAACTTTTGTGACCTTCCCATTAAATTCTATTATATTGATATCCATGGGTAAACAAAACAAAACTAAATAAGTAAAAATGTAAAAAAAAAGGGGGGGGGGGGGTCAGTTGCATAACATTAAGATGTAGATGATGCATATGAAACTGTCAAATGAAATCTTTAGAATTTGTCTTTATTGTGCAATTCTTCTAATGAAAAAAGTTCATTGAAACCTGGAGATGATGTTTATACACATGTTAGACTCAAGATTTATAATGATTATAAAACTTATTGCTGATCCTGGTTTCTTTAAACAAATGTTTAACTCTAAATTGACTTTTATTAAAACAAAATGATGCTGGTCTACATGTGCTCAGTTATATTCTCATACTTTTGATCAATGAGAATCTTAAAAGAAAGTGATTCAAATGTTCAGCTGAATTTTACAGAGTTATCTCCCTGTAGAGTTATATAATATTTGTTCTTGAGGAGCAGGAGTCAGTTTCACAAAATTAATTACTATTAAGATTGATTGTAAGGCCTGAACAATTCAGTATACTTACAATAAATCTTAGTTGTAAGTTTTGTTTGTGAAACTGGCTCCAGGATCTTGTTACACATGTTACAGCATAGGTACATGTTTCACATTTATCTATTATTCAGAATCTAGTTACAGATGATGAGATTACTATGTTGGATTCCCCTACATGAATCTGATGAATGTAAACCCAACTCTGATGGAACTTGAAAACATGATGTCTGGGCTGTGCAACTTGGAAGAAACTTAACACTAACTTAAGATGAAAATAAAAAGTTTTTAAATATCATACCTCATAGCATGAATTTCTGTAAGAAACCGAACCTCAATGTTCAAAATAATTTTAACATTAAAAGGAAAAAGGAGGTACAAAACCAGGTTCAATCCACTATTTTGTACATCCCCGTAACAAGTCAGGATTAAGACAGGTTTTCCATTCATTTAAGGGGTTTGGGCCTTTGATTTTGCCATTTGATAGGGACTTTCCTTTTTGAACTTTCCTCAGAGTACTGTATTTTTTAGCTCACCTGTCCCGAAGGGACAAGTAAGCTTATGCCATCACTTGGCGTCCGTCGTCGTCCGTTTAAGTTTTTTATCCTACATTGAACTTTTGATGTCGTCCCTTAGGCTAAATGAGTTTCAGAGTATCTAGTATAAATTTTATATTTTATTTCCTTGTATGTCAAGAAACATAGCTCCTATGGCTAAAATAGAACATAGGAGAAAATGATTATTTTTTTTGGATTTTGAAGAAAATAGGACGATTCAAAAAACATTTAAATAAATTGAAAAGCCAAAATAATCATTGATGAGAGATTTAACCAAAAGAATTAAGGTGAGCGATTCAGGCTCTTGAGAGCCTCTTGTGTTATTTTACTTGTTATGTATACAGGTTTAAAACTAATGTTTTATGCAGCCTAAATAACTATTTCTTTCTTTTTACAGGTATATTTATCATGACCAGCAAAAGAAGAAGACAAAAGACTTCTATTTTAAGGAGGTAGACCTAGTTTAAGGGAAATAACTCTTAAAATCATCAGTACGTTTGTGTCAACCATTTTTTAAAATATATTCTAAGCTTCTAGGTTACATAGATTATTTTCAATCTGTTTCAGGCAAATGCTTAAAATACATTGATGAACTTGACTTTTACAAACGTACTGATGATTTAAAGAGTTATCTCCCTGAACCAAGGTCTACCCCCTTAAATGGAAATTCAGTGTTCTCGACATTCATATCTCATTTTTAATCATGCAGTAGTCATCATTAATGTTGTTGTACGTGTTATTTTTAAAACAATGACAGAAATTACCATGGAAACCATTATTTAATGTAGGAACCATTGTTGAAAAGACATATGTTGTTACCATGGTGATAATGCATAGTAACCATACACAAATGAATTTTTTATGAAGATTTTGTATTATGTAATGTTCAATTGTATTCCATATTCATTAGTAAGGATCCAGTCTGTCTTTTTTTAAGACTAATGAGTAAATAAGCAGTGTTTAAATTGCAATAATGACCATGTAGAGTTGTTACAAAAGGCACTTTTATATATTCATTTTAAGTGAGAGCAGGATAAGTTCATGTTGTCTTTTATAGGCTTCAAAATGGCTAATTGCAAAGACTATAAAGTACATACATGGGAGCTGGAAATTTGTTTATTCAGTAAATATTGCTTAAATTTTTGAAATTTCATCTTTCCAAATTCAAGTTAATCAATGTACAATTAATATACCAGAAACTGTTATCTTTTAATTGTAAACTTGTTTTATTGTGAAAGAATTAATTTTAATGTATTTCATAGCTTTGAATACTGTGCTCATCTGTTATGAGCATGAGCAAATAAAAGATTTGTATTTTGAAATGTTATCCTAAAGAAAAAAATAATCTGGACTTGTAATAGGAATACATGATGTGGTTTTATCTTGTTAAACTGTAAGGCATATAAGATGTAACATTTGAGTGTTTTATCTGTCAGAGTGGAATAGATCACAGAGATGATCTGTCACATTCTAACATACCATCTTGTAAATATAAAATCATTCTCAGTCAGACAATGGTAGTTGTTTCTTTGCTTATTTTGCCTGTTATAGTAGATATAAGAAGATGTTGTACGAGTGCCAATAAGATAACTCTCCATCCAAGTCACATTTGTAAAAGAAAAAACAACATAGGTTTAAGTACGGTCTTCAACAAGGAGCATTTGGCTCACACCGAACAGCAAGTTATAAAGGGCCCCCTAAAATGACTAGTGTAAAACCATTCAAATGGAAAAACCAACATTCAACATTATTACAGTACTAGTATAAATATTTTTTGAGGGGCCAGCTGAAGGACGTCAACCGATGTGGGAGTTTCTCGCTTTGGTGGCCTTCGTCTCTTGTCTGCTGTATGGTCCAGTTGTTGTCGCTTTGACACATTCCCATTTCCTTTCTCAATTTTATTTTAATCTTTTTTTTAAAAACGAGAAGACTTATTTACCTGAAAACCAACCCACAGTTTGGAGAATGAATTAAGAAATAAGCTTGTATATAGTCAACCAATTTATCCAAACCAATGTTAAAAAGCCACCTACAATGAAATTGAGTCTTTTCATGCCCACACCTTAGTGGATTAGTGATAAGGTCTATTGCTGTGTTCCTTGAATACTACAAGCAAAGGGTCAACTATATCTGTAGTATGGATTGTAAGATAAAGATGTCTATTTGGGATGTTTAGACTGACCTTTGACCTCATTTTTAGCCCACCATTCCGAAGGGAGGGTGAGCCTTTGCCATCAATTAGTGTATGTTGTCTCCGGTCTGATGTAAACTATTTCAAACATCTCTGAAACTATGGAACCAATTCCAAACAAACTTAAGCTGAATTACCTTTAGGGTATCTAGAACAAAGTTTGTATTTTATCTTCTGTTAAAAAACATGGCTACCATCATCGCCCATGGCTAAAAATAGAATATAAGTGTAAATGCCGTTTTTGGCTTTATAAGTCCAGGAAATATAAAAACCCTGCACAATGTGGTAAAAGCATGATATTTGGTATATAAACTATTACCATTCTAAGCAAAATAACAGATGGAGCCAACTTGAAGAAAATCAACTTCTGTTTTTTTTCCAAGATGGTGGACAAAATTGCAAAAATAGTAAACTAAATATCAAAGGAACCATACACACGGTGGTAAAACAAAGGAACTTTGTATATTATCTCTTTCGACCCTTCTATACAAATAACTATATGAAACCAATATGGAAAAAACTTATCAATTTCAGTTTTTTTCAACATGGCAGGTAGAATAACAAAAATAATGTCAGAAACAAATCAAAAGGATGTTGCAATATTTAACAAAAAAAATAAATAAATAGGATGAGTAATTGAAAGATATATATTTATACAGTAGCTGTCATATACAATTAGACGTTCATTCATTCTGTTTGTGTCGGTAAACCCTGTAATCGGAAGGGCGGATTTGAAACACTTGCACTCTTGACAACCTTCTTGTATCCACAGTGAACAAGCTCCTGTAGTGAAGGGGCTGCCCGGAATATTGTCCAGAACAGGTTCCACATTCCGTTGTCTTGCTTCTTTCTATCTCAAAATACAAAGCTGACGGAGGGTAAAAGTCCATCAGGTATAGTTCAATAAGCTCTGAAATTTATAGATGAATCTAACAAATAAACTCATCAAAGTACTCAGTTGACAGCTAGTTCAAAGCCACTAACAACTAAAAGTTTGATTTGATTTTTAATGTAACGTGTCTTCTGATTGGCTGACGTCGTTTTATTTATCAGCCCACAGACAGAAAAAAGATTAGTTATTCCTTAGATAAAAAAAATCCTGCATCTAAGACTAAATTATCAATCCGTACACAACCAACATCACATGGATTTAGTATAAAGACGTCATAAACAGTCTGAGAAAAACCTTGTGCAATGCAAAGATACAGCTATTGACATATTGTAGATCCATGAATGTGTAAATGTATAAAACATACTAGTAATATTTAGTTTGCTAATAATTTACAAAATCAATATTTATACCGATAAAAACAATATTCAATAATCTTATTACAGCTGAATTGGTAAACTTTTAGAAAAATTTATTTTAAGGATTGATAAGTTTATTAGGATCGTTTCTAAATTTCCGAGCATGGTTAACAACATTTCCGTAAAAATGAGGATGTGCTATCCCGTTTGAAATCAAGTTTTCTACGAGTACATCCAAACTTCAAAACCAAACCATTATATCTATGGAAAATTTAGTAAAGGTTTTAAGTAATTTTATGGTAACGAAATCCCTGACTTAACAATTTACCAGTAATACATAGATTAGGTTCGTTAAAATCAAAGACGTCACAACAGACACAGGCATAGCGAACGAGTTGTGAAATATAAACACCGTAAGATGGTGCCAAAGGAACATCACCATATAAAAATGGAAAATTAACAATACAGAACGAAAAATTGCCCCTTTTTGTCGTAAATTGTAGTGCGGAGTTTCCCGTTTAAAACCAAAATATCTAAATCTAGGAAAGAACAGTTATTACCGTTTAAATTTGATTTATCTGAAGTAAGTTTCTTTGGGTAAACTTCAGCAGTATATTTAGAAAATGCTCGATTATTTAACGAAAACATATCACCATGATCAGTAAGTGTTGTTGAATTTATCAACTAAATGCAACTTCGACGAGTCTTTACTGAGTTTGGTCATAAACTGTGATTCATAATAGTACAAAAACAAGTCTACTATTAAAGGAGCGCAAATACTCCATAAGAATACCTGCAATCTTTCGATAAACTCGATATAAAAAAAAAAGAAGATTTGGTATGATTGCTAATGAGAGCAAAGCGACACAGAAATTAACAACTATAGGTCAACGTATGGCCTTCAACAATGAGCTAAGCCCATACCGCATAGTCAGCTATAAAAGACCCCGAAATGATAATAAATCAATTCAAACGAGAAAACTAACGGCCTTATTTATTAAAAAAAAATGAAATGTTAAATTTGCCTTGTTCAAATTTTATGAAACTATTACACAATGCTATTTTGATGAAAACCCAAAACTTGCAGACATTTGTGGTTGGGCAACGATTCCTTAGTACTTGCTGATTTTCAATAATGTCTTTGTAATGAGAATCGTGTTTTCCTGTTACGAACACAACACGGTTTAAGGCTAAACTGATTAGTTAACAACTGCATCATTTAATCATATGGTCCTCGACGGAATAAATGTGCTTTGTTCTCGGAAGGCATTAATTTTCCTTCAAATAAACTCACTAAGATTATTTTTGAAAAAAAACCTATCACATTACATTTTACCTTTTACAAACGAGTGAAACACCCTGTACGAAAAAATCCAGACGTATTTTACATGCATTCCAGACGGAAATGTTAGAGGGAATCCGTTTAAAGTCCACTTTTACAAAAATCTTTCTTACATGGATTACAGGCGGGTTCAGGGCGGATTAGGGCCGACAAAAAAGTAACCGTCTTAAGAGAAGGAAAATATACACTGGGGTAAAGCTGATGACCGTAACTGCATTCACGGTCATCCCAAGATGTCGGATAAAAAATTAGGTAAGTTTCTGTATTGTCTGTTAAAGTGTTTCTATATCATTTTCTTTACAAATCATACATTGAACCGATGTATAAAAGAGTCACTCGGAAATCACTAATTACTTCCGAGAAATGTGCATGAAACGGGAAATTCGATTTGAAAAAATCGCTCAGATGACCGTAAATCAAAATCGAGATGACCGTAACAGAATCAGCGATTCATAACAAGGGTGACCGTAATTGCTTTTAAGATGACCGTAATTTGTAAATGATGACCGTAACTTTTAAAGGATGACCCTCAATTCTAAGAAATATCCGTGTTTATATAATTACATTTTTGTATCAAATGATTAATCGTGTTTGTATAAACATATTAATATGAGAGTATTATCCTATAGGTAGAAGAAAATAAGACGTGCTTCAAATGCAAAGATTACCATATGTATCTTTTTTACAGTAGAGGGTTTCATTTTTTTTAAATGAATTTGCAAAAAGACATGCAAATGAATAGGTAGGGAAAACATGCTACAAAAGCACGATAAAATGACACTTTACAAGTATAATGAAAAAATGCGGTGCACAGCCTCCATGCAACTGCTCGACAAAAGATTTTTTTTTATTTCTGGGATTCCTTTTAATGACATATAATAAATACACATTTTTAAAATACCAATGCATGTACATCAATTGATATTATATCGTCTTCCATTTTGTCGTGCAAATAAAATAACAGAAATATTTTGAAAATATCATACGACTAAACTAGTGAAGGTGAGCTCCAGCAAAGTAGATCCTTAAAATAGTCTTGTACGAAAAAGGGGGAACGTTGTTGGTTATTTGTATATATACAGAAATGTTATTCATATAGTCAGGATTCTACTTTTTCAAAATTATCTCCCTATCACGCCAGTTCATGCTCACAATCGTAGAAATGGAAGCCACTGTAGGGATGACTCTCTGCCAATTTTGCTCTTGAAAACTGATAAATTTATCCACATAGCACCATTACGTTTGATCGTTATATGTCAGTTATATTTTAAAAGACAAATGTATCTACTAGCTAATGAGCATCAGTTAATGATCTTGTCTGCATTGATTAAACTTAAAAAATATTGTGTTTGGATGTCAGGTGGAATTTTCGAAAATTCTTAAACATTTAAAAAAATTCTAATTAAATATTTCGTGGAAGGGCAGACTAAACATTTTCAGTGGTTGAAGATTATAAACCCTAGTTATCACACACAAGAAAATCATATTTTTTGAAGATATCCATTTTCAACATCCAAATTAAAAGACTGTCGTCAAGTACTTTTAGAAAAAAATAGCAATTCGAACACACCTACTCTGTGATTCACTAGATAGGTATTTCACTTGACCCATATATTTCATCTTTTCGTACTGTAATTTTTTTATGTTATAAAGTCAACCTGTAGCTTTGCTATATGAAAATGATAGAATCTGAAGCCAGATGCTATATCAAATACTCTTGCTATGTACGTTTTAAAGACAAAATATACACCCCAAACATGCCCTAACATAAAAATGTGCACTCGATTTTCTCTTTTCGATACAATCGTTACCTATTTTGGGGAATTTTTTCTTGATTCACATAATGGAAGGGTAGACACGAATATTTCTGAACTAAAAGATTGATATGTTCTCCTGGTAAAAAAAAATCGGAGATTATGCATTTTCTACATCCAACTTATAGATACCCATGTCGTCGACTAGATATCTTATTGTTTTGCATTATTATGTAATAGATACATTGAAAACTTATGCAAATGGTGTTTTAAAAGTAAAACACTTCGTAATTGAGAAGAAAATTGTCGTTTTATTTGTTTCTATTAACTTTTTAAAATTTTGTTACTATATCAAACATTACAGTAAACATTTATCGCTTTCTCGATAAAAGTTATCAAATGTACCAGGTTTATAATTTAGTACGCCAGACGCGCGTTTCGTCTATATAAGACTCATCAGTGACGCTCATGTCAAAATATTTATAAAGCCGAACAAGTAAAAAGTTGAAGAGCATTGAGGATCCAAAGCTTCGATTCTTTTGTTCTATTTCAAAAGTGTTTCCGCATGCATATATCAAGACAAATTAAGATTTTAATCTGCCCTCTGGAACCATACACAGACTCGATTACCAAATATTCGTATGTATTATTAATGTTTTTAATGCTCTATTTATTGGCATTATGTTTTTCTGGTCTGTGTGTACGTTCGTCTGTTCGTCTGTTTGTTTGTCCGTTTGTCCAGCTTCAAGTTAAATAAAATTGAACCTTAGTACACATTTTCCCTATGGTATGATCTTTTTAATTCTAATGCCAAATTACAGTTTTATCCCATTTTCACAGTCCAATAAACAGAGAAAATGATAGTGTAGATGAGGCATCCGTGTACTAGGGACACATTCATGTTTCTTCAAATTTTCGTCGTATCGCTGTCAATTTGTGTTAAAATTTTACCGTCGTTATCAATATTTAGATATTTCATTATTTACGAGAAATATGCAATTTACTATCATTGTCATAAATCCAAAATACGGCCAATTATATTATAGTTATAAAAAAATTTATGAAACATATTTATATCCGCTAACCGATCCACTATTGATATCGACAAACTCAACAAAAAAGCTTTGAATACAATACGGATATTTCTTAATTAGAATTGATGGTCATCCTACAAAAGTTACGATCGTTCTATATAAATTACAGTCAGTCTTTACAAATTACGGTCATCCTTTACAAGTTACGGTCATCTTTTTACCAATCACGGTCATCCTTGTTTTATGTTACGGTCATCTTGAAAATATTTTGATTATGATTTACGGTCATCTGAACGATTTTTTCAAATCGAATTTCCCGTTTCATGCACATTTTTCGGAAGTAATTAGTGATTTCCGAGTGATTCTTTTATAAATTTACATCGTTTCAATGTATGATTTGTAAAGAAAATGATATAGAAACACTTTAACAGACAATACAGAAACTGACCTAATTTTTCATCCGACATCTTGGGATGACCTTGAATGCAGTTACGGTCATCAGCTTTACCCAGTGAATATATCCGCCTAAAGAAACGGAAAAAAATATGCATAAAGAATTTGAAAAAAAATCCGCCTTAGAATATGGAACAAAATCCACCTTAACAATATGAAAAAGTTCTGCTTTCAATGAAAGAAATTTTTCATTCCAAAGATTCAGCTTTTTACCATTTCTATGCCTTCTTGCAAAAAAAAACTAGGCCTTCATACAATTAAATGCTAGAATTGTTATCAAACTTGATCGAAAGTATTTAAGCAACTACAAATTATTATATGTATAATTTTGACATTTTTAGTTCTTCACAATTTCTTCATTTTCAGTTATTGTTCATATTATATGATCTTTTCAGTGTTCTTTGAATATAAAATATTATCACAAGTACCTGAATTTCTTTCGTGCATAACTGATTTGCTCTGTAACAACATCATTAATCTGACCATCTTGCATGGATCTGTTGTGTTTTGTGCACCAAGCAGTAATGTGTTCATAATCTTTAAAAAATGAGGACATAAATTAACATTGCAATGCATTATATTGATCAAACTAAAAGAATTTTCCAGATTGGTCTATGTTATACAGGTAAATTGTGAGCTGCCTAATAAGGTGGGTTGACTTTTTTATGCATCCCTTCATTGGTTTATTTAATTTGGCCATGTCTATTCCAATATATATTTTGTATTTTTTCCACCATTTTGACATATTGACTTGAATTTACTATTTTTACCATACATATATCATTCAATATACAACAGAAACACCTAAAACTTAAAATTATAAGATCAAACTATACAAAATAAGATGTTAAGCATGTTATACAGAGTAATTATAATTTTTAGAAAAAAACCTGTTAAATCAAGGGCAGATAATTATAATGAATTCACTATGACCTGTTTTAGGGTTTTTCTCAATAAAATAAGAACTGTCGACTGTGACCCCCGTTTTAAAATTGCTAATTTCAAAGCTATATATATCATGTTTATATCTAAACAAAAAATACAGATGGTTTTACAACTTTTGATTTTTTTCAAAATGTTTTGAAAGTCCAATATGTGCAAAAATTACTTAAAAAGCATTAATAAGGATTTTCTTTCATATAAAACTACTTACTCAAAGTTTGATTGTGTGTCCATTCTTCAGTCCTATCAGAAAACATTTTTCTTTTGTTTCACCAGTCCTGATATATATATTTAAAAAAATGCATTTAAACCATATTCTGTGCATGAAGTGTATATATTTTTCTTTACTTTGATTAGTATTGGTCTTTTATTTTACTTTAACATCATAGGCCCATATTTACATGTAGGTCTTGCAATTTTTGAAATCTTGAATTTGATACATAATCATGATAATTGAGTACATATGTACTAGTTTTAAAAGATAATGCTTTTTGCTTTTTGGACTAGATGTCTATATATATATATTTAATTATTACTGTCATACTACAGATCTCCAATTTTGCCAAAACTACTATTCAATAATATTTTATAAAAGAGATTGTCTTAAAGATATAAGTTTTGTGTTGTACACAATACCAAAGTAATTATGTATTTGCAAAAAATGCATGGTTTTATAGTTATTTTCTTGATCATACATGGTACTTATATATGTCACAATTTATTTGAGGGAAATAGCAGTTTCATAATATTCAAAAAGATGGAAATACTTATTCATAATTTGTACTTACTAGAAGATTTAATCCAAAGTATATGATAACATCAATCTTAACAAATCCAAAAGTCATGTCATCAGAAGAATATATCTGCACTTTTTAATGTTAATAGAATACGTTGGCTCTTTTAAGTCTACAGCTCTACATCAATGGTAAAATTCACATTTTGGTCAAGATAAATAAGACATCTTTTCTTGTAATGTCTGCAAGTTCAAATTTTGTATCTGACCAGCGTTGGGGTTGTTTAGGGAGTTGTTTGATTCCTTGAGATGTTTCCTTAATCATACTATTAATTACCTAAATCTTAAATATTTGATACAAATAATGATAAATAGATAATATTCACCAATTTTTATCTATTATTTTATATTTTAAATTGAAGAAATTTATGAGAAATGTACAATAGAGATACACTTAATAATTAATTGTACTTGAAAATAAATCAATTTTAACCTGCAATTTCTGAGTCTAGTCACTTTATATATGTATAAATGTATATAAATAGCAACACATAGCATAAAGTTATAAATTACCTAACAATGCTATCAATTTATAGACACTATTTAAATTTGATTGAAGTTCATATGCCATCTCTAAGACTCTTTAAATAAATGTTGGATTTCAGGGTGGTACAAAAACTGGCTTTATGGCCCAAATAATCAGCATGCGCTCTCTCATCAGTAATGATATATTTTTCATTTGAAAAAAAGAACAATTCTGCCTCATAAGTTTGAAAAAAATTATGAGTACCAATTCCCGCCTCATAAATTTAATTTTTTATCAGTCCAATTTCCTCCTAAGAAACTTGAACAAATAAACTAAGTCCAGCATTCCGTCTATGATATTTCTTGAACTATACAGAAATCCTGTTAACTCAACAGGAAAGTAGTAAATATTTTACCTAAGGTCTTTGATACATAAGGCGGATTTGTTTTCAATATTCCATGTCCGCCTTAATTCCGTCTATAAGCCTTAACTTTTGGGTGGATTCCGCCTGGAATTCTGCTATTTTGAAGCGGAATCCTCCTAATATTCTCATACGGGACATTACAAACAGAAAAGAAAAATGTTCAAAAGTTCAAACATTCAGATACAGTAATAAATGGACTGTATTTTAATTACTTTTCTTTAAGGTATTTCATGTTAGCAAATCATTTGTTTGTATTGGAAACTGACTTGATATAGAAGGAATAAAAAATAATCAATCTCTTTTTGATTTTAATTTTGATCCATATAACACCATTTCGAAAACTACTAAATTAGATTAGAACTATTATTGATAGTTGTTCATATACACAATTGATGTGTGTATATTTGTGAGGGCGACCAATACCTGTGTTTACCTTTTTTGTCCTTTTTTAGGTGTTGCGATCTGTTATCTGAGATAAATTTAAATTGTATACTGTTTTCAACCCACTGTGTTAACTGTTATCATCATTTTATCATTTGTTGTTAACTATTTTTGCCAAATTAGAAGTGTTGTTAACATGTTAACGGACCCCCTATTCCCCCCCCCCTCATTTATCACTTTGTTTTTATTTTTCAGTAGAAGATTGCACAAGTTTTATTGTTGGCTACAGCTAATATCCTCTATGACAATACCATTTGTATAGTTTTCAGTTTCTTATGAAAATGTCTTCACTTGTCCGGATTACAACAGCAGTTTTTTTCGTGTTTTGTTGATTTTATCAGTTTATTGTCCACCAATCCAAGCATCCACATTGTGGAAAAACTTTTAGATAGTCTACGTGAGATACATGTATATGTCACAGTAGTTTGACAGTTTTAGTGATAAATGACAGTCATGGTATTTCAAAGATATTCTTTAACATATTTTACAAAAATCATTATTTTATAGTTATATATCAAAGGTACTAGGATTATAATTTAATACGCCAGACGCGCGTTTTGTCTATATAAAACTCACCAGTGACGCTCAGATCAAAATAAGTATAAAGCCAAATAAATACAAAGTTGAAGATGATTAAGGACCTAAGTTCCAAAAAAGTTGTGCCAAGTACGTCAATGTAATCTATTCCTGCGATAAGAAAATCCTTAGTTTTCAAAAAAATTAAAGTTTTTCAACAGGAAATTAATTAAAATGACCATATAATCGAAGTGCTGACTACTGGGCTTGTGAAAATGGAAAGCTTAATTTTAAATGACGAGTAGATTCGAGTGTTACATTTTAATGTTGTGTTTCTGTTGTGTCGTAGTTCTCTTATATTTGATACGTTTCCCTCAGTTTTAGTGTTAGTTTGTAACCCGGATTTGTTTTTTCTTTATCGATTTATGAATTTAGATCAGCGGTATACTACTGTTGCCTTTATTTGTAAAATATAGATGAATGCATTTTCTTCATTTCTCGCCTGTGTCTTTTTTTAGCAGTCAATTGATTTTTTTTTAAATTGCGTATAAACAATTATCTTTAAAACTGTGTTTATATTTGAATGAACTATTAGTAGAGGTAGTGTTTTAAACAGTGGTAATTTTAATTTAATCTATATATACAATTTCACTTTGAACTGCATTGATTTGAAATGAAAAACTCTTATATATATCTGATAAAGCATAGAATAAGTCCTTCACATATCCACTTTAAATGGCCATACATGAAATAGATATATGCGAAAAATATCAAAAAGAACATGCAATTAAACTGACAACGTCTGCCTAAAAAAGAAAAGGACAAACAGGCATTTTGTCCTTTTTGAAAATTACTTTTCACTTTACTTTTTATTGGTAAAGATTGAAATAACACGAAGTCGTCATCAGATACACAAATAATCGATAATTTAATGTGCACGTCATCCATGATGCCTTATGATAAACGAGGAAGTAAAAAAAATATGAAATTAATAATCAACCTCCAACTAGTTCAAGCGAAATAACAATAGTTTGTTAATGTCACGTTATGAATTTTATAACGTGGGATTTGAATTTTAAGTTTGACAAAACAGGACTGAAGAATGCATTATTTTCTGTTGTGTCGTTTGTTTCCTCTTATATTTGAGTGTAACGTGTCATGGTACTTTTCTATTCCAAATTCATGTATTTAGTTTTGATGTTATATTTGTTATTCTCATCGGATTTTGTCTAATGCTTAGTTCGTTTCTGTGTGTGTTACTTTGAAATGTTCTGTCGTTGTTCTCCTCTTACATATGTACATGTCTTATATTTAATGCGTTTCCCTCAGTTTTAGTTTGTAACCCGGATTTTTTTTCCTATCGATTTATGAGTTTCGAACAGCGGTATGCTACTGTTGCCTTTATTTATGACAGGTCATAATGAGAACATTTACTGTAATGAAATTATTAAAGTACGTAGAAGATAGGTTTCAATTTAACAAAATCTGTTTCCATAATTAAAATGAAATTAGATATTATGTTATTTTGTATAAATACCAAATGATAGAACGTAGTTTTATTTGGGAATACATGCGGTATTCATTATGATAAAATTCATTTGCCATGTGTTTGTTCTTCTTCTGGTTCGATGTCATGCAGGTAAGTCAAAATATTTATACGTTTATTTCTGAAAAAAAAAAGAAATTACTTACACATAAGCAAACACCCACACGCACACACACACATATATATATATATATATATATATATTTATTTGAATTATAAATGTATTATAATCACACACATATTACTAATACAGAATAATTGCCGTTTTCATGATTTAATGAATTTGTATTAATCTTATAGACGTTTGATTTCTTCTAAATACCAAAGAACCTAACAAGTATTCCTTATATTATAAACATTATCAATTTTTCAAAAAATCTGTAGATACAATATCTTTGCTTTAACAAATCTGCTTTTATAAAGAAATAATGAGTGTACAATTGCATTATGAACAAATAAATTTAGGCAGTCACCATTTTTTTTGATACAAGAGAAACGGCCATATGTTTATCTTATAGTATTATAAAAAGTTATCAAACGTACCAGGATTAAATTTTAATACGCCCGACGCGCGTTTTGTCCAAATAAGATTCATCAGTGACGCTCAGATAAAAATATTTATAAAGCCAAAAAAGTACAAAGTTGAAGAGCATTCAGAACCCAAAATTCCAAAAAAATGTGTCAAAATACGGCTAAGGTAATCTCTTTCTGGGATAAGAAAATCCTTAGTTTTTCGAAAAATTCAAAGTTTTGTTAACAGGAAGTTTATAAAAAGTACCATATAATATCCAGACTCTGTGGACACGCATGTTTTTATTTCTGACTCTATTTAATACAAGTAGCTTATTGGCTCTCTTATGTTCCTCTTTATTCACCAGAGTGCACGAATCTTGTTTTAACCAGTTATTTATATTTATAGATGAATGCAGTTACCCATACCGCCGAGTAGGTAAAGGATGTTATCTTATTCAAAAAGATAATATATCGGCCGATGATGCTTTTGTAAGTTTTTTTCAGTCATCCGCATACAGACAGTTAATAGTAAAGAATCAAAAGTCGGTCCCATGGGGGAAAGTTGGGGGAGTAGTTTCTGGTATCGGGTCCCGCTTACTGTTTTTTTTCTTCAGATTCTCGTATCCCGCTTACACTATGTACGTAAGCAATTCTCATTTTTTTTTTTGTAATTTTCCGTGCCCCGCTAGACTTCATTTCCTGTTTTCATGGCACAATAATTTGACTTTCACGTGTCACGCTTACAAATAATCGGCAACCCCGGGTCATGCTTAAACCCCAAAATAAGACCTATTCAAAAGAGTCAAAGGGTTTATTGATATCAAATCCAAAATTTGCATTGTCATCAACACACAAACAAAGAACACATATTAATCATTACAATCAATTGTAAATCAATACAGAACATAAACAAAAATTATATATATATATATTGTTGTATTTTTTCATTTTTTCCCTTTCTATCTAATTGACTGATGTGGTACTTTGTTAGATACTAGTAATACAATTTATACATCATATGACATAAAATAACTTAAGTTAGTGAACGTTTGAACTTGTACATTTTATTAATACCTTTTATGCAACATTTACTGACATCATAATCATCACTTCAAAATACGAGTTCGTCAATTATTTAATTAACAGTTAGAGTATACAGCGGAACACTTGAGAGTTGTCTCATTGGCAATTATAATAAAATTGAGAATGGAATTTGGGAATATGTCAAAGAGACAACAACCCGACCATAGAACAGACAACAGCATAATATACCACATTTTTATATTTTTATATTTGAAAGAAGTAGCTGCTGCAACCCCTTGTCTTTTATACAATTTCAGTTTGATTGAGATTTGTTCTCTAATAACTGTACAGTTATCATGTTGATAATATAAAATTATATACACTTTTATTTACAGTATCAGAATGTTATACTTTTAGGCTAAATGCTTACGACGAGGTACACACCTGGCGACCTTTGAAAACATAAATGAAGCCATGTTAATGAAGTATGAACTATTGAAGATGAACACAGGTACTGAATATAATGTATTAGTAGTTAATGTTATTACAGCACTGTAGGAATAAAAAGTAAAAAAATAGACAAAACAAATTTTATTTTACACAGGAAATAAATGAATAAGAGTGAGCATGCGTCTCTCTCTCTCTCTCTCTCTCTCTCTCTCTCTCTCTCTCTCTCTCTCTCTCTCTCTCTCTCTCTCTCGTTTGATCGATCGATCGATCTTGATTAGTCGAAAACAAGACTAATGTATTGAAGGGATCAGAAATTCAAGACAGTCTTTTTCGCATGTAAGACGTATTCAAATTCGAGATATTCACTTGTGACTTTTGTTTATTTCACAGGTATTCATTATTATGTCGGCGGACGTAACATCAATAGATATAAGCCCGGTGGAGATTGGAGATGGATAAAGAAGAACGGAGATATGGTCAAGATGACTTACTTTGCATTTGATAGAGGAGAACCCAATGGATCACTTAGTTTGGCGGAAGATTGCATGTTTTTCTTTGCTATTAGGGGATACAGATTCCACAATGTTTGGTGTGCAATGGGTGGTTTACTTGGAGGCTATATTTGCGAGAAATAAATAAATATATAAAATATTGAGATTTTTGCGTTAATTTTCTGTATAGTATTTTGTAAACTATTGTTTCTCTTTTTGTCGTTTAATTTTTTTGACAAAGGTGTTATCGTTTTGTCTCTTCGTCCTTTATGCTTTTGATCAAGGTGTTGTCTAGTTGTCTGTCCGTAGTTTATGTTTTTGACAGAGGTTTTGTTCGTCTGTCTGTCTGTCGTTTATTATGTTTGACGAAAGTGTTGTCTGGTTGTCTGTTCATTCGTTTTGTTATTGACAAATGGTGTTGTCTGGTTGTCTGTTCATTCGTTTTGTTATTGACAAATGGTGCTGTCTGGTTGTCTGTTCATTCGTTTTGTTATTGACAAACGGTGTTGTCTTTTTATCTGTTCGTCGTTTAGATGTTTGACAAAGGTGTTGATTGTTTGTATTTTCGTAATTTATGTTTTTGACCAAGGTGTTGCTTGTTTGTCTTACATTCGTTTTTATACCCGCTTTAAAAAAGTGGGGTTTACTGTTTTACCTCTCACTGTTCATCAGTCAGCCCATCCATACAGTCAGTCCGTCCGTTCCATGAATATTTTCGTCGCTCCTTTCGAACTACTTGTCAAGGATTTCTGAAATTTGGTTTCAGGTTTTATATAAGTCAGCTCTACCGTGTGATGCGTTTACAGAAGATTACTCAACAACTTCCTGTTTACCGAACACTTGTACTATTTTACACATGATAGCCAAGTTGAAACTTTTCGTCACATTTTTCTCAGAAACTACAATACCAGGATTTCTGAAAGTTGTTTCAGTTTTTATATAAGTCAGCTCTACCGTTTGATGCGTTTTCAGAATCATCACTCAACAACTTCCTGTTGACCGAACACTAGTATTATTTTACACATGATAGCCAAGTTGAAAATATTCGTCACATTTTTCTCAGGAACTACAATACAAGGATATCTGAAATTTGGTTTCAGGGATTATATAAGTGATGCGTTTTCTGATTCATCACTCAACAACTTCCTGTTTACCGAAATATTTCAGCGGGGTTATCATCAGTGAACAGTAGCCTACAGTTTCACTTGTTTTTTCTATCAAGGTGTTGTTTGTTTTTCTTTGGCCGGTGATATTCTATTTTCCTAATGATATATTGTGTTTCTTTTAAAGTTCACAACGTACAATGTAAACTGCTAAAATTTAAGGATGATAAACTTGATCTAACTTATCATAACATAAGATATATAACTATAACAAACACTTTAAGGAAGTATACCATGTGTGCGTAGTTCATGGTCTCATTCGAACGACTTATTGACTTTTGGGCGGATGATACAATAGTGTTAGTTACATTGTGTGGTAGTGACCTACTACGATATTTATGGGGTCAGTGAATCCCATATGGAGTTTACTAACCCAATAAATATCGTATTAAATAAGTCAATAGACCAATGTGTAACGAATTTATCTTACCGACTATCTTATAACATGTGGTATTCAGACTTGAGGCTTTTAAAAATGAGTTCGTCTACAATACTTAGAATTAAGAACCTACTTCCATATGCCTATACAAAAACAAATGCCAACATTTACAATTTGTTAGCTTTGAAAGTGATTTTGTTTCAATCATTCATCATCAATTTTTTCGTCTGGTAGAACTTTTAAGAGTTTTCCTCAACACATTGTTGTGTTTATAAAGGGACGTAACACCGTATATTAAAATAAGCCCCGCCTACTAACCTAATATGAAAAATACACAGTCTGCTCGCGGTTGCTTTTAACTAATCTTATTCCTAGAATGGTATAGGAGGTAAGATAATATCTTAAATGCTATATTGTCAAGTAAAATAATCAAGTTACATTTAGGTACACAGGAATAACAGTGATTGGGTCGTATTCTCATTGGCAATCATATCGAATGTCCTTATTTTTATTTGTTATATATGTAAACTACTAAAAACCTTTACCTAGTTATTCGATAAATAGAAATATTTGGTTTGGGTGTGTTGTTGTACTTGTAGAAAACTTGTATTTCAAATGTAGTAGCACACCCTCATTTTTACGGAGATGTTGTATACCGTGTTTTAGTGTTTGAATTATTTTACATTGTCATTTCGATGCCTTTTATACCTGGTTATGCTGTATGGGCTTTGCTACTTCTTGAAGGCCGTTCGGTGATCTATAGTTGTTAATTTTTGTGTCGTTTGGTCTCATGTGAAGACTCGTCTCATTGGTAATCATACATCATATGAATTTGGCTATTTTAAGGTATTTTGGCATATACTGTGGATTCATTATTATTCGTTGGATATCAATTTTCGTGGTATTCGTGGGAATAGGTAAACCACGAAATTAAATGTTCAACGAATATCACGTTTTCTATAGGCTAGTAAGCAGATTTCTGCTAAACCACGAAATCAAATATCCACGAACATGCAAATTTTCCTTAATCCACGAAAATTGGTTCCCACGAAAATAAATGAATCCACAGTATCTCTTCGGATTTCAAATGTTTGGCTTTGAGCGTTCCTGATGAAGGTAAATCCAGAAAAGCGCTTCGGACACACGAAATTATTTAACGTATTGTTTTTAATTTTTTTTAACCACATTTTCATTTTTATGTTTATACTGATAGTTTACTCCATTATTCGAATCACCCCTCGAAAGCTTCGAGTGTCCCGGCAGTTCAATCAAAAATTAATAAAGAGGAGATGTGTGAATAACGTATTTACAAAAGTGTGTATTATTATTAACATAATGTGCTAGTGATCTAATACGATATATAGGGGATCAGTAAATTTCATATGGGATGAAAGCGAAGCTTGAATCCCAATATGGAATTTACTGACCCCATAAATATATCGTATTAGGTCACTGGCACACTATGTAACGAATTTTTCTAACCGATTGTCTATGAAGTATTTAAACTAGAGGCCGTTAGTATTAGGAACCTATTTCCATTGGTCTATACAAAACAAATGCCAACAATCACAAATTGTTAGCTTTAAATATGTTTTATGCATTTATGTCAATCGTTCATTATCAATTTCATCGTCTGTTGAAATATGCCCCGCCTACTATCCTATTATGAAACCCAACTAACATAATATGGAATATACACGGTCATCTAGAAATGTATAGGATGAAAGATAAGACTGCCCTTCTTCTAATGAAAATCATGCTGTCCGGTTTTCTCACCGTTCAAAGGGTTTTGTTTCACTTTCGCAATGTTGTTTTTTAAATTTCGTTTAACGAAAATGTAAAAAGAAAACAAACTAGATAGGTGAAAAGTTCGACCGATCGACCAAAACCCGCTGTATTAATATCATATGAACCTCTACGGAGTAAATGGCTTTGTGCTATTTTCCCCCTATCCAGTATTAGAAATAATGAAGTTATGTTTTATCTTCAAAGCTCTCATTGAAACCAACTAAATAAAACCTTTTCTTTCGAAGACCATTGTATCACACTCATGTTTTATCCACGATTAAAACGCATAAAAACAAACGAGAATTAGGACCAAACGTCCAGATAAAGATATATATTATTATATTTCATAAACATTACTTTAAAAAATATCAAATCAATTTTTGTAATTTGTTTTAGACTACAAAATGAAGAAAATAAAAACAAAACAATATCACTTTTTGAATTTTAATGAATTGGTTAAAATGTTAAAATAACAGTTGAATAAAAAAACAAACTTAAACATCTAGATAAACGATACCAATTAAATTTCATTTGTAGATGCAAAAATCAAGAGAAGATCTATGCTTAATAGTTAACAAAGGTATCAGGATTATAACTTAGTACGCCAACTTCACGATGTCTTATATACCTGAAATGTATTTCGCCTTTCTAATTTTCAAAACATTTTGGGTACGTGTGTGAAAATTTTTCACAGAATGCATTTCTTAATTTAGTACAACCCACAATGTTTTCTTTCAATGTCCTGTACCAAGTCAGGAATATGGCAGTTGTTATCTAATAGTTCGTTAACTATGTACATGTATTTTGCATTTTTGTTTGTTTTTCGTTGCAAATCAGTAGTATGTTGTTTCGTTGTTTTCCTCTTAAAGTTGATGTCTTTCCCTCGATTTAAGTTCGTAACCAAGATTTGTTTTCTCTCAATCAATTTATGACTTTTAAACAGCGGTTTACTACTGTTGCCTTTATTCTAATCATGAAAATGAATTATAGATTTTAATTTGACATTAGCTTAGATAGTTAGATAAATAAAACATCAAATGATTTTAGCTTCGATTTGTTACTGTGGAGTCATTAATTTTCGTGGATTGAGAAAAAAATTGCATTTTCAAGGGTATTTGATTTCGTTATTTTACTTATCTCTGCATACACATCCTATAGAAAATGTGTAATTCGTTGAACATTTGAATTCGTGGTTGACCTGTACCCACGAAAACCACGAAAATTGGTATTCAACTAATAATAATGAATCCACAGAAATACATTTCGCTCTTTGCATGTTCACATTAAACAGACTTTTAGGGTATAGAGTATTTGTTCCAACGGAATACGTTGACCAGGATACCAATATTATTTGGTTAATCGATACGATATATACGCCTCTTTACTTTCATGTTTTCTTAGTCTTGTAGCTTTAGATACCTATATACTTGCAGTCGTTTGATCTGCACCGATTGTGTCCAACTCAGATATGATATTTTATTGGGCGATGATTCGCATGGTGTTTTGGGCATGAAGAGCATAATAAGTTTACCCTAGCTACGCGCGCAACCTGTCTCTATCTTTATGAGTTTAACTTTGTACTTGTTTGGCAATATGGATATTTTGATATGAGCGTCACTGATGAGTCGTATGTAGACGAAACGCTCGTCTGGCGTACTAAATTATAATCCTGGTACCTTTGATAACTATTCCATCATTGTATTTTAGTTACTTTGACCTTTCTCGTCCATATCGATTTACGATATTTGAATATCGACGAACTGCTGTCGCATTACTTTCCCTTTTATTTAAAGATTGCTCAATGATTTCACACTGATCGGAATATGAAGGCTATTAGTCTTACCTTGAATACGGGTGACATGGAGTTTATCTTTGTTGTTCAATTTTTCGGGATTATTTCACAGAGGGTCGATGGTCTAAACCTTTTTTTCAAGTCAAAAAGAAAGGTCTGTTAGAATTCCATAAACTTGTTAAACATTTAGTCTTTATTTAACAAGTATATAAATAGTAAAGAAACTCATCATAGATACCAAGATTAAAATTCCGAAGCACCTGACATCACTCCAGGGTTTAAGTAGGGTTCGTGTTGCTCTGTCTTGAATTTCCTACACAGCTACTTTTGCATACTAGGTACTATTTCTGTACTAAAAATGTGTAGTACTGGAAATCTACTTTTAATATTCAGTACTATTTTGTTACTCTTAAATTATTGTAATATTTAGGTACCTGTATTTTACAGTACTTTATTTGTACTTGAAATTTAGGTACTACAGATTATTGGTTACTACCGTTACATTTTCAGCATTTTGAATGTTTTTCTGTTTCAAATCTCTCAAAGTTAATTATTTCCAAACACGGAATATTGTATGATTTCTGTACCAAAATATTTAGTACAAATCAAGTACTGTAAAATACAAGTACCTAAATATTACAATAGTTTTAATGTAAAGAAATAGTACTAAATATTAAAAGTAAATTTCCAGTACTGCATTTTTTTAGTACAGAAATAGTACCTATGCAAAAGTAGCTGTGTACGTTGTGTTTTGTGTACTGTTGTTTCTTCTTTTTTCTAGTTCGTTTCTTAGCCATTGCATTGTCAGTTTTGTTTCACTTTATACGTTTGAATGTCCGATTAATATCTCCGCATCTCTTTTATAAATTACAGAAGGATGCTTTAAAGATAGAATGCCATGTTTCATCAATTCATTTTAAGTAAAACGTCCAATTTTAAAGAAAGGAGATGTGTATAAAGTAAAATATCAAAAATGCTGAACTCCGGGGGAATTCAAAACGGAAAGTCCCGAGTCAAATGGCGAAATCAAATGATAAAACATATCTAAGGAATGGATAACAACTGTCATATCCATGACTTGGTAAAGGCATTTTGAAATGTAGAAAATGGTGGATTGAACCTGGTTGTATAGCGATAAACCCTTTCACTTGTATGACAATGAGACAGCAATCAACCATGGATCAAATGAAGTGGATATAAGCAACTATGGGCAACTTTATATCTAAAACACTAAATGACCAACCTTTCATGCTAAAGCTCATATTTTATTTGCATCACTGTTTCATAAATTGTAATTCAATCTTATTAAGAGAAGAAGTGAAACTTTTTTTAAATATTGGAATGCGCAAGATTTTTGTTGTTATTTAATAGTTCGTTTCTCTGTATGTTGCATAGTCGTTTGGTTTTTGTTGAACTTAAGTGTTTCTGTTGTTTTGGTTAATTTCCTCTAATAGTTGATGTGTTTCCCTTAGTGTAAGTTTGTAACCCGGATTTGATTTCTTTAAATCGATTGATGACTTTTGAACAGCGGTATACTACAGCTGCCTTTATTAAGCATAGTTTAAATAGAATATGATACGAGCATACTTCGTCTTTTTTGGCTTGTAAAAAACAAGGTCTCCTCCTGTTTACACCAAATTCAATACACGATACATGGAGCCCGATACTATATACGTCGATCAGTATTATTATAATTTTCGACATTTTTGGTTATCTTTTATAATTCTGAAATATTATTAGTATTCTTATTTTTTTTTACAGTAATTAACGATAACCACTGAATGTCGGGCTGCTAACTTGGGGGAGGTTAATTCAGCATGTTTTATTTCATTTTTTTGTTGTTGAAAATCCTCAGTTTTGAAAAAAAGATGAAAAAACCAACGCAGTAATCATAATTCATAAGTTAAATTAAAATATTAAATTGATGAAAATTAAACCAAAAACACTACACAAATAACAAATATTTGGGCTTAACATCTCAAGAAAAACCGGGTCGAACTCATGTGCTCCATAGTTCCTGTTCTCGAAGTTCTACCTGTCATGTTACTCATTAGACGTAAAACGACAGTGATTAATTGCCTTGCGACAATCGAAGATAAGAAAACAGTATTGTTGGTGCGACAGGTGGACCATATATATATATATATATTGCGAGCTGTGATTACATTCGTCAATCTAGCGAAGGGATGACATCAATCGATCATTTAAAACCATTGATGTAATAGTGTCATTGAAAGCTGTACCTGCTATTGAGGACGCAATCGTTTTACATTATTCATGTGGACAGGCCGTATTGGGAAACACAATTTATTAACGGGTATCCGTTTGGATCAAGGTTATATTATCTGATTTTAACATCTACAACATTCAGTTGATTTTTTTTTTATTAAAAAGTCAACTCTGGTCTTTTTTTTATGGATGAGGGTGACATTTTTAAATCTCATTTATTTTTTGACGGATAAAAGTATGAAAACAAATTTATTATGTATAAAATTATAAACAACCAAGTGACTTTAAATGGATTTGCAAAGACTGTTGTCAACACTAAGTAGTATCTCCTTCCATATACTGCAGTATCGTTTTATATCATTTTACCCGCTTATGACCTGATGACAAACCGGAAGACTCTTTTACAATGAAGTTAAATAAACTATCTTGAGTGCATGATGGGAACTGAAGCAACGATGTTCAAGGTAATTCTTTCTTTAATGCCAGTGGGACACAGTTGTAAAGCAAAATCTACAAAAGAAAAACAATAATATATGTATAACAAGCATGTGTCGTATGTGGAGCAGTTATTAAAATAGATACAAAAAACAACCCAGTAAGTCGATACCACCCTTATTGATATTACTGAAGGTCATTAAGCGTTTCATTGGAATGATTTCATGAACCATCAAGTTGATCAGAATCAAAGCAGCAGTTAAGACACCAATATTTACCAGAGACCAATGACGAGGATATAAGGCATCATAAGATAATGAGCAATGCCCAACACTTGCACTTATAGATAGAAAATTTGGCAACATGTTGACTGTAAAGCAGAAAGATTTACACGGATTTACAGATCACTTATTCATATGTTGCCTTTACAACACCAGGATTTATACTGATTTACAAAACACATGTTAATATGGTGTCTTCAGAAGTATTTTACTGATTCACAGAACACTTGTTAATACGTTGTCATAATAACATCAGGATCTATACTGATTTGCATATTCCTTGTTAATATAGCGTTTTTACACAACAATGATTTATACTGGGTTTTTGTTAAACAACAACGCAAAATTTTAGCAACTTTCACATGACACCGTAAGTACGATCAGTTTGACACTATTTTCACTTACATCATCAAGTTGACCTGCAAACCTTGGATATTTGTCGCATGCTCCAAATGTGAGGCCTTGTCTCTGTACAATATTTCCTACAAAATTTTCAAGATATTAGCTAAAGCATCTTGATAGTACAAATCTTACTCTGATATTTTCATTTACTAAGTATGTTACTAATAAATATATCACTTAGCCAACACTCCTGATATCAATCCGTACACTTGTACAATCTTTTGCACTGTGAAAGTACTTTTATTCGGTGGGTTCCAATTCGCGTGGTTTTCACGGGTGTCTTCATCCACGAATTTGTGTGTCCAACAAAATAAAACTGAATTTCAGCATTTAACAGTCATTTTGATCTAATTAAGCTCCATGACTGAATGTGACCTTCTTATTTATGAGTTTTATCCAGTTGTTTAATTGATTAATTAAGGTGATTTAAATTATTGTTTTCAGTCATAGTTCTGTGATAACATAAATAAAAGATTACATTTTTTTCTGCACCAAAGGCACTTTTCAATAATCAATGTCTCTTTAGTGATACTCGATATCAAAATATTTAAAAATCCAAAGCTGATTTAAAAGTAATTTTTGACATCGGTTTACGACATCAATTGTTATGTTTTACGTTGCCTTATGTAGACGTTATATGATTACCTGTTATTGGCATCATTGCTTTTGTATGTTTCATTGCATAGTTTGTATTGTTGGTTTTATTACCTGTTAGCGGTGTTTTCCTTTGATTTTTCCCTTGCCAGTTCTGAACAGTTCCATGAAGATTTTTGCCGTCAATTGCATTTCCCCCCCTTACTAAATTGGTATTGTTTAGTTTAATTACCTGTTAGCGGTGTTTTCTTATGTTTTTTTCCTTGCCAGTTCTGAACAGTTCCATGAAGATTTTTGCCGTCATATACCATAGTGACTTCATTCCATCCTTGTATCTAAAAGAGGCAAGACATGGATAAGATTAAGCAAGTTTTAGTATGTATACCGCTGTTCGAAATTCATAAACCGATTGAGAAAAATCAATTCATGGGGTACCAACTAAAACTGAGGGAAACGCATCAAATATAAGAGGAGAACTACAATACAACAGAACATGCAGAAACACCACCTTAAAATGTAACACACACAGACACGAACTATAATATAACAATAGCCATTTTTCTGACTTGGCACAGGACATTTTAAGAAGAAAAAATGGTAGGTTGAACCTAGTTTTGTGGCATGCCAAACCTCCCGCTTTTATGGCAATGATCTAAAAATACAATCGAGGTTTAAAATGATTTGTATCTTTGGATACGCTGTCACAAACAAATCTATAGTAATTTTGCGATTTTTGGTTTGTTTTCTTCGGGGGAGGACTTCTATTTTTCGAACGGAAAGATGAAAATATAATAATAGCATTATATTGGAAAACATATAAGACATTTATTTTGATAAAACCTCTGGCTATTTCATGCACAATCACTGAAAATAAAGAAAAACAGTAAACAAAAACGGGTTAGTCTTTTTTAAAAGAAGATGCTATCAATCCTTTAAATAGGTATGGCCTCGCTTCGCTTAGACTTCAGGGAAACTACCCTACACTCACCAATGGAATTTCAAGTTCAGCTGGTATGTTTTGTGTCAACAAGCTCATTTTGACATTCTGTTCATTTGCTGTGACAGAAATTGATGGTTTAACATTATTCCCACAATTGCCTACTAAGGCTACATGTGCCATCTTGTCGACAATTGCCCGTTTCTGTCTGTTAGCTGATCTACGTTTCCTTGAAAATCCACCATCCATATCCCAGTCTCCTCCTAGACCCCAGAAAAAGTCTGATCCACCAGAGCTACTGCCAGAACTAGTACCATATGAACTGGAACCTGTCCCACCACTAAGGCTATTCAAGATGGCGTCTAGGGATTCTGCTGTGGTTCCTCCAGCCATTCCTGCTCCAGCTAAAGTACAATATGTAAATGAACAATAGTCTTTTTTATATAACCGACTTTTGACCTCGGAATTTACATTTTTTCGACAGGTTAACTTTTCTCTGGGAGAACATTCTGGTAGTCGGTCAACCAAGACCAACGTATAGAAGTAAACTGAAGCTTTTAATCGGTAACTTTTTTTTAAAGGAAATAAAAACTGTTTTTTTTTTTTTCATTATACGACAAAATAATCGAAAAACAGTATACTTTCCCCCAAAGTGTACAGATTTTTTGTTTATCAGTATGGTCAACCACAAATAAGTTAACCAGTCGAAAAAAACATATATTTCGGAGTCAAAAGTAGGTATAATGTAATATGCATATATCGTTTGGCATTAGAACGGTTTAAACATGTTAAAATCGACTACAAGAAAACCAATATTAGAAACTCGTTTTGAAAATATTAGGTCGTCAGTTTTAACATATCGTTGATACGTATAACTAAATAAGTGTTCCATATTTGTCCACTATGAACCTTATCATTTTTGTGTTCCAATTTAAAGGTCCACATTTTACTAAAAATATTCAAAAGAATGAAAGGGACAGCTAATCCTAACAGTGATTCTTTGATCAGCCCTTTTTTATTGGAGTTTATGTCTATTTTTGTCAGCATTATTTATGGATATTTGTTCGATTTTGATATGTTGTGTTTCAGCCATGACCATAAGTCTTCTTATTAGCAAAAGAGTAATACAAACAATAACATTCAAACGAATTGCCCACATTTGATTTCATTTTGCCGATTGTAATCGGGGAGTTGCTTACTATGGTGCATTTGACGATTATTTTGTAAGCACTTTTGATTTTACTATGATAATATCGATTCACGCAAACACGAAGACGTTAACACAATACAGTACAAAAAAATACTCCGAACAAAGCATTTAATGTGAAACTATCAATTGGCACTCGGGAACACCAATTCTTTTTTGTGACTATAAGAGTAAAAAGTTCCTAGTACAAACACAGTTATAATCACATATATGTTGATCAACTCTCATTACGACTGCATATGAATACAAAAGAGGTACAATTTCATTAGACAGCGACAAAACCGCGCAATATAAGTAAATCTAACATTTAAGGACAAACTTACCTGTTGAGCTCCACGAGGCTGTTATATCATTGCCCTGTAAGAAAGTTATCCAATCATTTCGGATCATCTCGTCCATCATCAATATCGTCATCTCATTAAACAGATGCATGTATTCATCGGCAGAAATAGCACCAGGGATAACATTCAATGTCCACCAAAGACTATCAGCCCATTGACCGTAACCCAGATTTCTATCAAAAACAAACTGTATCCAAAGATTAGCCAGAACATCGAGTGGTACAGACATTCCACTGCTTAGATAATGCCATATCCAGTTACCTGACGAACTGGATGTACTTCCTACATCTAGGATCATTCGGAACCAGTTTATCCAAACATTACCTGCATTGTTTTGCTGTAAGTAATTAAACCAATGATCACGAATAGTAGTATTTTGAAGGACAGAGACGACTTCATTTGACCAATCAATATATCTATCTGTAAGTCCTCCTCCTAGTGTCCAAATTAGTTTTTGATTCCAGTTCTGTCCGCCTTGTCCGCCTTGTCCTCCTTGTCCATTTAGATTTAATGCGCCTATAAATCTCTTCCACAAGCTCATTACCAAGTTTAGACCAGATTGGTCTACTTCAAATGAACCTCTCGAATCACCAGATATAACCATGAACCAATTTATCCATTCGTTCCCAACATTCTTTGCGTTGAGGAAGTTAAGCCATCTGCCTCTCATTTCCTTGTTTCCCAATACGGATATGATTTCATATATCCATTCCATGTACTCACCGGGGCCGCCATTATTACCACTTCCGAGTGTCCATGTTAACATACCATTCCATTCTGGTCCTAGTTTGGATTGTGTAACAAAATCTCTCCATAAACCAATGATTTGATTCTTATTTGTTTGTCCACCACCTCCACTTCCTCCAACACCTATACCACCTGTTGAGTTACCTATTCCGGCATATTCTTTGTTACGATAAAGGTACCAGTATACCCAGTTTTCATTGAAAGGTCCTCCTTGATCAGAGAAAAGTATCCTTAGGAACCATGATTTATCTATACCGTTGTCTTGAAGATATTTCAGCCAAGCAGTATCTACGTTATCATCAGCCATCAGAACGTTCTTCATCTCTTTCAATAGTAGTTTAACATTTATATTTTTAGATCCAGGTTTATCGGTGTTTGTGAAGATTAAAAGATCTTTCCATTGTGGTCCTTCCAGTTTACTTTGGGTTACAAATGTCCTCCACAAGTCAGCGAGCTTTTTAATATCAACAGAAGTCTGACCTGTTCCCGTTTGTGAGCCATCAGTTCCAGGACCAGTTCCAGAGCCATCTTTTCCCTGACCAAATATGATTTTCCAGAATAATTCTCCCCTTGGGCCTGGTTTCCATAATTGGGCTTCTGTTTTACCTGGACCTCCATGCGCATAATGACCTTGAATAAAGTGTATCCACTTATTCTTGAGATTATCATCTCCAAGTACAGTATTTATTTCTTTGAAAAGATCGTCCTCAGTAGCATCCGGTCCACCAAATGTCCATGTTAATTTTTGTTTCATTGATTCCGGAAGTTGTGCTTCTTGAATGAATTTTCGCCAGAGATCAGCAACAATTCCCACCGACATTCCCCTATCAATACCAGGAATTGGCGCCATGCCTCTTCCAATACCAAATGTTTTCTCCCACCACGATGTCGTTGGGTTCTTACCCTCGAAGTCGAGACGCACATTTTTTCCGCGAAGGAAGTCATGCCATGCTTGTAAAATAGTATTGTTTCTTCCAAGAACATTTTTCATTTCATTTATAAATTCTACATCTACACGGCCTCCTTCTCCTATAATATCTGTCCCTAAAGTGATTCGAAGCAAGTTTTGCCAATCGCGCGTGTCCATACCCATCGCCCGAGCAAACGTCCTCCATAAATCAGCAATTATTGCAATAGATGACATACTTCCAGTTCCAATTTTATCAGCAGGTTTATACCACGTGATTTTACCAGTTTTCCATTGGTTTTCAGGTAAACTAAGTGATTCTAAGAAACGATTCCAATTCTTCATTGTGATATCAATATATTGTTTAGGAGTATTTTGTAGAATCCATGTTCTCATTTCCGGTCTAGATAACATTGTTTTCAAGGTCATTCGCATATCATAAGGTGATTTTTGTTTTTCTAGTGCAATAACAATCTTCTGTAAGATACCTGCTCCATTACCATTCATCAATAATCTTAATAACTGCATTCCACTGGAAGTGTTTGGTACAAATCCTAACTGATACAGTAATGTCTTAAAATCCATTGAATTAGCTACCTTCCACATATTTTGTTTCATTTCCGGTTCTGTCCTCGAACTGACAAGTGTACGGAAAAGCTTAACCAAATTTCGGATATCCCAGCCGCCACCAACAGTGATGTTTCTTGTCCATCCAGATTCAATGTCGTACTTCCAGTGTACGTCGCCACCTTTCCCCATATCGACAATGACACCACCGTAGTCAAAACGGTCCGTCCATCTGTCTAATTTAAACTTGAACCGAAGAACTAATTTGTTGTTAACATTAATGTTTCTATTTTTCCACAAATTCATTTCACCGTTTCCGGTAAAGTGTGCTGTTCCGTACCTTGTTCGCTGAACATTACGGTATGAGATCGGTACCGATCCACCTGATTTATCTTTCATATCAACGTCAAAATTGAAATGAGCCTTTGCTCTGCATTTATCTGTAATAAAAAGACAAAACAGTTTTATGTTACTCAATTATATGACACTACTACCAATGTCTGCTTTCTATGTCGAATACAGGACATTTTAAAAATGCATATCGGTTTCATAACAGTTTTGTTTGCAATAATAAAACTTAAAAAAGAACAAACAAATTTATGTGAAAAGATCATAGACATCAAACACGTGCATTGTGTGGCAATTCTATTGATATTCAAAGTGCTATTAATGTATTCTTTTGAATGAAAAGCAGCACAACTCAAAATTTAATGAACACGTAGTTCCCGTTGATAACATTACAAACAAAAGTCGCTCCAACACATGACGAGTACAGAGGTAAGTATTGGAAGAGGTTTTTAATATTAAAACACAATATTTAGCAACCGCAATTGTTTTCTGACACCTCAGGGTTATAAAAAAAAATACATACACATTGATTTTAGGACATATGTAACTAAACACTGGGAATAAACTCTTACTTACCTCCAGGAAGTATCGGAATAATGCCGTTGGTGCCCTTCACGACACAATCACAATAACTTGTGGAATAAACTGTTCCAGGTGGACATGGCCTTACTACCTTCCCATAGAATGGAACCTTCTCAATAAAGTAACGTTGATCCCAGTGTTCTTCCTTGCTGCAGTCAGCTAAAAATAGATTAGTCATATGACAGGATGTAAGAGGTGCTTTGTTCAGGAAAAGTTCGGAATGCAATGATTTGGTCGACTGATTGAATGTGTTAACGCCTCATTGACATGCATGACCTAAGATAAGACGGAGAATCCCATTACATGATATCCGTGCATGTGTTTGGTAGGTTCTGGAGTATAGTAGCTTACAAAAATTATTTGACGGGTTTTTCGCGAAAAGTAATTTAACAAAATTACCGAACTTCAAGGAAAATTCAATACGGAAAGTTAGTTCCTTATTAAATGGCAAAATCAAAAGATAAAATGAAAATATTTTCTATTTTATTGTTTTCATATCTTCAATGATCCCTTCAAGGAGAAATAAACATTAGTTTCGATTGTTCAAGAATAGCTTACATTTGTTGTTTTTATAGTGATTAAGATGATAACACAATGTTGACTGCTGTACCCCTATGTTTGACATTTTTACTCTATGAGTATGTTTGTTTTGTTCACGCATCGTTGACAATGTAATGGAATTTGATGCGACTGTCATATAAGTGAGAGGTTTAGCTAGCTATAAAACCAGGTTCAATCCACCATTTTCTACATTAGAAAATGCCTGTACCAAGTCAGGAATATGACAGTTGTTATCAATTCGTTTGATGTGTTTGGACTTTTGATTTTGCCTTTTGATTTTGGACTTTCCTTTTTGAATTTTCTTCGGAGTTCAGTATTTTTGTGTTTTTACTTTTTAACCTCAAAATACAAGGTAACAAGTATTGCCAACAGTAGTGTAAGGGTGTTCTAGTAACGAATAAGAAAAATAGATCAACTGAAATCATATAGATACTTACGAGTAAGAATAATACCGCCATCTGGTGGACAAGGTTCTTTACAAGCCTGTCCTCTCATGCATCCCATTCCTTCTACATAATAACTCCCTTCGGGACAACATGATCCAACACTATGTCCGTTTACACACAACCAGTAAGCTCTACAACCTTTGTTCTTCATACCATAGGTAAACCCGTCAGGTGAATGACGACATACGTCTGCAAAGTGGATATTATTTCAGTGTACAATAACTCTTTCTATTTCAGTTTAATATAACTATCCCTGATGGGTTTGTTTGTTATAATAAAAACTAATAAAGGCAACAGTAGTATACCGCTGCTCGAAACACATAAATCGATAGAAAAAACAAATCCGGGATACAAACTAAACCTGAGGGAAACGCATAAGTCAGGCCATAAAAAAAAATAATATGTGTTTTCGCTTACTATACCTTCTCCGAAAATAACTGTCTACTCAAAATCCTTTTTCTGTTCTGTCACGTGATAGATGTGTTTTCGCTTACTATACCTTCTCCGAAAATAACTGCCTACTCAAAATCCTTTTTCTGTTCTGTCACGTGATCGATGTGTTTTCGCTTACTATACCTTCTCCGAAAATAACTGCCTACTCAAAATCCTTTTTCTGTTCTGTCACGTGATTTTCCTTATCTCGATCTACATATTCCCGTTATCCATGGATATGTCTTCAAGAAATGAGTTCATAAGAAAACCCCAAAAAATCAACTCCTGGTATATAATATAATTCAAGATGATACAATTACTTGAATGTTCATTTCTCTCCTGGACAAATTTCCCACGAGTTCCACTGATGAGTCTTGTGACGTCTAACTACAGTACGCATGTGACATAGTGAATGATGAGTTCTTTGGTGAAGCATTTTTTTTTGGCTTCTATTTTTGAGTCATGGTGTTTTCAGTTTATTTCCGACAAAGGAGTTCGTATGTCTATTTGGTATATTTCAACTCCCTTTTAACGCTCTCTGTTTCTCAATACTACATTATTTTGTGTCAGTATTCGTGAGAGCTCTTTTGAAATTGTATTACTTCAATATTACAAAGCCTTGTGTTTAAACATTCTTTTTTATATAAAGAGGTTCAAACAACGTAAAACTGCTGGTGGACGTTTCGTCCCCGAGGGTATCACCAGCCCAGTAGTTAGTACTTCGGTGTTGACATGAATATCAATTATATGGTCATTTTTATAAATTTCTGTTACAAAACTTTGAATTTTTCGAAAAACTAAGGATTTTCTTATCCCAGGCATAGATTACCTTAGCCGTATTTGGCACAACGTTTTGGAATTTTGGGTCCTCAATGCTCTTCAACTTTGTACTAATTTGGCTTTATAACTATTTAGATCTGAGCGTCACTGATGAGTTTTATGTAGACGAAACGCGCGTCTGGTGTAATAAATTATAATGCTGGTACCTTTGATAGCTATTCTCATTTCCTATACATACCTGCTGGGCACTGTACACTAAGTGATGGTTGACAAGCCATTGCAACTCTGTCCCAGAACTGACCAAATGGACAGGATTTAATAGCTCCCATTACCCTGTTATTGTCTCGCCAGCACTGTACATACTTTGTACAATCTCCTGGGTAAGGGTTAAATCCTGTTCCCTTGTCTATCAAGCAACCAGAACACAATTCTGAAAAAAAATATACGAGTTTTACAACTTTTATCTCAACGCACTGTATACACAGTGCAACCTGTTTAAACCGAACATCTTCCGGACTTCAGATTTTGTTCGGTTTTGGCCGATGCTCGATTTTATCAGGTTCACAATGCACATTATTTGATATGACGGTGCTTACGAACATTTTTGGTTAAGACAGGTTTTCGGTTTACACAGGATTCGGTTTAGTCAGGTTTCACTGTATAAACAATTTTGTTGTTTGGAATTACAACAAAAAGAAAATCAAGAAGACACGTTTTAAATCAAATTGTATTGCCATTTTATACAAACCGTTTGGTTCAAAATATCAGCCACACGTTTAGGCATTCAAAATATCTGCCACGCTTTCGTTACAAAACATCATATAGTACTTAGCCGTTGCGTTGAATAGGTAATACCCCGTTTCAGAATCTTATGTATTCTGGGTAATATTTTCAAAATCATAAATAAAAACGTTGTGATTGGTTTAAAACGTTCTCAACAATGGAAATCCAACCAATGACATAACGTTATTTTCATTTTGGTGTGCGAACAATGAAATTGCCCATAGTCCTCTAGATTCTGAAAAAGGCGAATTGAAAACACAATAACTTACCTGTAAACGAATCACCTGGAGGTTTCATGATTACTGAAATAAAAAGATCAATACATTTAGTTATTGGTTGACACTTAGGGTGCATTTCTTTCTAACACAAACGATGCAAACGGCGTTTTTGTCAATCATTTTCATAAATGTTATCAAAGCTTCAACAAAACACAGATAACTTTGGTCTGTATCATAAGCACGCTTAATAAGCATTGATCTAACCGATTGTTGTAAACGCGTTACTGATGTAAAAAAAACTATACAAATCCTTTAGCCCAGGTCTACCCCTATGTAAATGACTGTTATAAATGCGTTTTTAATGTAATAAAAACTGAAATTCTCCCTGCATCTGGCACAAATACAAAATTTCAATCCTGGTATCTATTATGAACTTATTTAGCCATGGTCTACCCCTCTTAAGTGGTCCCTTAAGGAAGTTTCTCAGTTTCAAAATAAATAACTTTCCTTAAAAGTAGTATATATTTTTGGGTGATTAATTGAGGAATCAAAAAAGCCCCCAAAAAATAAAGTGTGCAATGCGCTTGTTTTCGTGATATTAGCCATTGGAATTTTGGCGGGAAAATGTTCTCTCTTGACTTTTAATAGCTTTACCATCGACCAGTTAAAGTTCTTAAAAACTATTAAAAAAAAATAGGATTTCATAAGGCATTTACAAATGGCTTAAAATTATACATGTAAAAGATTTATAAAAAGAAAAATGGGGGTCCATGGGCAAAATTTTTTGAGGCATTCAAATGGATAAAACCAGAGTATTTCGAAAATCTGACAAAAATTCCAAAACATGACAAGCAAATATCCTTAAATGACATACTTTCACAAATCTGCTGTCTAATTTGAGGCATGATCATCTCTAAGCTGTTAAAGTTGTCAGTTCTGTGGATAAATCTCTCAGAAGATGATAGCCCTTGTAGTTCACGAGGATTTATATTGTTACCAATACCAACAGTTAAAAGAGTGATTCCTTCTTTCTTGGCTTGCTCTGCCTCACGTTTTGTAGCCGCAGTATCAGTTGATGTTTGATCAGTAATGACAATTCCTGAAATCAAAGATAAAAAAGAGAATAAAATATAGGACAAGCAATGATCATTTTTCAAGTGCTTGATTTTGTAGATAGAAGCAACAGCCTATGCCCGCTCTCATGTAGACTAACGAGACCATCGTTGCAACTTGATAATAAGACACAAGATGTCGTGTAGACTAACGAGACCATCGTTGCAACTTGATAATAAGACACAAGATCTCGTGTAGACTAACTAGACCATCGTTGCAACTTGATAATAAGACACAAGATGTCGTGTAGACTAACGAGACCATCGTTGCAACTTGATAATAAGACACAAGATCTCGTGTAGACTAACTAGACCATCGTTGCAACTTGATAATAAGACACAAGATCTCGTGTAGACTAACGAGACCATCGTTGCAACTTGATAATAAGACACAAGATGTCGTGTAGACTAACGAGACCATCGTTGCAACTTGATAATAAGACACAAGATCTCGTGTAGACTAACTAGACCATCTTTGCAACTTGATAATAAGACACAAGATCTCGTGTAGACTAACGAGACCATCGTTGCAACTTGATAATAAGACACAAGATCTCATGTAGACTAACGAGACCATCGTTGCAACTTGATAATAAGACACAAGATCTCGTATAGACTAACGAGACCATCGTTGCAACTTGATAATAAGACACAATAAAGAAAAAAAAGTGTACTTACCAATTCTTGGTGCTTTCGAACGTGCTTGTGTCTTGTAAATTTCTCTTAGTTTCTTCATACCTGCAATTAAAAATAAATAAAAATTATTTATTTTCACGTTATAAAACATTTCAAATGAAAACTGAAAATGATTATACGACAATAAAATATTATTATATGTATGGACTATAAATTACTGACACACATTGATAATTTGTTCGATCTTTACCGGGTAGTGAATTCCCCATAATTCATTTTCGGTTGAAATTATTATTGTATTGCATTTTTTCCAATTAAAATTGTTTTATAAGAAATCAAACTAAATTTACTCCTCGATCTCTGTCTTTTTTCTGATTTGTATTTTATCGTCTTTTTCTAATTTGTATTTTATCAACTACAATAAACATACCTATAGCTGTGTTAACTCCCTTTCCTGGATGTATCAAAGAGTTGGCCATATTTGTCAGGTCAAAGGTTGACTTGTATGGTTCTAGACCAATCGTATCGCCATATGTGTTACTATATACAACGTATCCAACGTGATGCTGTGTTTTACCGACATTCAAATTCCTTATTAAGCTAACAATAAAGTCTTTATTTTTGTTCCAGTTGTACTCATTTATATTTTCTGAGCCGTGAGTAAGAAGCATGATTTCTGCAGGAATATCACAACCAGGAACTAAAAAAGTAAAATGTAAGCTATGGCTATCAAAAGTATAATTTATTTATCAACGATTTAAAAGGTTGCTACCGATAGCCTCAAATATGCACCAACTTTGATGTCGTCATTCGTAACATTGTATTGTCGGGGCCTTTACTTTACATTGTCTTATCGGGGCCTTTTATAGCTCACTATGCGGTATGGGCTTTGCTCATTGTTTAAGGCAGTACCGTGACCTATAGTTATTATTGTCTGCGTCATTTTGGTCTTTTGTGGATAGTTGTCTCATTGGCAATCATACCACATCTTCTTTTTATATTGTATTATTTAGATACAGCTAAAGCTATAAATAAACTAATCAACAAATCGGGAGATGAAAACAAACTGAACGTTATTTTCCAATAATTACTTATGAAAAGCTAACTTAGTCACCTGTTGGTTTTTTATTTTGGTCGGGTTGTTGTCTCTTTGACACATTCCCCATTTCCATTCTCAATTTTATTGTCCATGCAGTGGTTTTCTATTCTAATTCTTACCAAACACATGTTTAAACTTGTGCGTCTAATTGTACATAATCAAGATTGATTGATTGGTTGAAAGATTGCTTGTGGTAAACGGTACTTCCAGTCCGATTTTTTAAATGGTGGCTGTCAGGTTATCTTTTTGGTGGTGGAAGACGAAGAGCCACTACCGGCAGGAAAACTTAAAATCCTAGTTAATTGAGTTTTGAATCGAACGCACCTGCAGATTGAGTTATAGATAGTTTACATTATTTCAAACTTATTTATTCATAATGGATTGGGAAACAAGTTTTGTAACTTATTTTAATGCCTTTCGACTTTGCGGGTGCGAGTGCTGCCTTGAAGCGACATTCGCCTGCTCTTTTTCGTAATCTACAAGGGTGTATTTTACGTGCAAGAGATATGGCTCTCTCTTAACACGGGTCAGCCATTTATCGACCCCTTCCGACGGACTATCATCGTATCATCAAGGCCATACTCGCAAATGGTGTCAAGGGAGAGCCGAAAATTCAGTTCCTGAAGTTTTCATCCCGGACCGGGAATCGAGCCAGGAACCTTTGTGTTAGTAGTCCGATGCACTAACCACTACACCACGGCTTTTGTAAAAATAGTTTATATTAACCGTGCAATATGTTATATTGTATACATTTAACTGTACAATGTACATACTTGGTGGTAGCAATGGATCTGGTTGTGGTGTTGTGCTTATTACTGGAGGTGTTGTTGTAATGACTGAAATATAAATAGGTATACTTTAGTGCGTATTTCATATTCATAAAATGCATATTATTAAATTACATTTATTGCATAAAAACACATTTCAAATTAAAACATAATTATCCAAATATGCAAATGTGTAGACAGATAACTAGAAATGTGAAGCATAATAAACTTGTATATGCTATTCTTCATACATAGTACATTTTAGAGCAATGTTTGAAGCGCAAATGAATTTAAACTAAAATATTCCAAAAATGAAAATCAACGAGACAACCTTATTTCGTTCAAAGAAATAGCGCAGTCGGCAATCCTCGGTAGAATCCGCTACTCTCAGGCCTTCTATCCGTTAGATGAGGGTACGGAATCGGCCGAGTTGAGACGAATGAGAAATAGTGGATACGCGATCCAAGAGTTTGAAGATTCCAGGTAGCAATCAAGAACAATACATCGAAGAATTAAAAACAATAGAATAACAAAGGAAATAAGACGACCCCCCCCCCCAAAAAAAAAGTCCACAAAACACCATACACACAGACTAAAGATTAATACACACATCACACCAAAATAAACCCGAGAAAGTGCTTATATTTTCTCAGTGTACTATCCTCTTTCGTTGATGTCATCAAATAAATACGAAGTCATTACTTTTGGAAAAAATACTACATTTAAAATTGCACTTTAATGTCCATTTAATATCAAACAATTGGTCATGCCATACCCTGTGAAACACTGAAACAAAGAGTGCGAAGGTCCTTATTTACATCAGTAATATAAAACAAAGTATGTACCCCTTCGCGCGTCGTTGGAACCCCCCTTTTTTCGGGTCTATAAATACATTTGAATGGGGACCTATAGTTGGACCCCCCCGTTTGTCCTGGGTTGGGACCCCCCCTTTAAAATGACTGGATTCGCCCCTGTTTCCCCATAGATACCATCCAACCCTTTATATATTTCTTCTGATAGTCAAATCCGTCTTTTTTTTTTTTTATCCCAAACCTACCTCTATTGTATTTTATTTTCGTGTTATGTTTTTTTTTTAATCTAAAGCTTCAACAAATAATAATTTTGTACAAAAAATAGCAGTCATTGCAAAGAAAAACTCAGCTTAAAAGCAACATAAACAGTCGGTTGTTTATTACGACATTTTGAAAATATAACCCACAAATAGTTAAGAGTTGGAAACTCAATGATGCGTCTTTTTTCCCCTCTTTTTTAATTTGATTAGTTTTAGACCAGTTGAAAATTGTCTTCACCATATTACTGTGAAAATTTTACGAACAAGATCGACATTTTGTTCAAATACAAATATTGGCCACGAAAACCTTTAATTTTCGTTGGATGGATACCGGCATTTCAGAAGAAACAGAAAGATAAGGTTTCTGTTTTCCTGAAAAAATGTATATTAAATCCGAGATTGATTGAATAAAGAGGTTGCATTTTTAATGATTATAATATTTTGAAAAATACACTGAAATCAATATTTTGAAAAATATATGCGTGAGCGGCCCATAATTCGTTTTCTAATGAATTAACCAGCAGGCAAAAAACTCTACGGCATTTAGCTCAGATGAGAGAAATCTTGTTCTAATAAAATAATATGTCAATTAATGTTGTGGGAAAAATCAAAAGATCCAGAAATAAATTAAAAGTAGTCTAAAAAAAACTAATAAACATTTCACTTGTTTTACAAAGACAAATAACTATACTTCATCACAGGTACATATTATAGGAAAATCATCTCAAAGGCATTTGTTAACTAATTATTCAATATGACAAACATATTTCTTACTTTGAAACTTTTCACCTTTTTGCAACGTTAATCACCGATGCCCGTAGAGAAATTAACTGCGGGATAATGATTTACTGCGGACTTGTGGTCAGGTGACAGAACCATCATTTATATGGGCGTATGACGATACACAATACTTGTAATAATATTAATCTGTCTAAAAGGCGTAAATACATGTAAGCATCATGTCATAGTACATGTATCAGGACAGAAATTAATAATATTAGCAGGTGTTGTCTGGGAACACGTAGAAATTAAAAATGTATTTGTGCATCGGAGAAATATGTCCAAATATGGAGATAAAACAGGTGCACAATTTTGTCAAAGATGAAAACGTGTGAATTATAGATGATATCAACGATCAATTCCAGCTACCACCTACCATATAAAAAACTTAAGGGAACGACCACTTAACTTCACAAGGAGTGTATTTTTTTCCTAAAAAAATATTTTTTTTGATCAACAATTTGTTGAATAAAAATTATTCTGTTTCCAGATTTTCCGCTTGCCTTTCAGTATTAAATTTTGAAAACAATAATTTGATTGTTTTCGTCAAAACAATTAAACAAATGCGCGTGCTATGCTCGAAATAAATTCTGACTCAGACTAAAATCCTTACCCCTTTTTTTCAAGTTAAATGGTTGCTCTCTAACAAAACAAACAAACTTTTAATGGAAAGGGAAATTTTGTATTGAACATTCTTTGATTTTCAAGTATTTTCTTTTTTTTAGAAAACGGACACAAACAGTCGCGTATTCGGCTTACATAATAAACTGAAAAAGAACGATTCTATAGGTCTACTTGAAACCTAACCTTGTAAAACATATAAGCCTACTTCGATTCGTCAAACTATCACTAAAATGATAGAGGTACTTACCCATACAAATCAGATCTCTAAGTTGCTGAATAATAGTTGTGAGCGACCTGTAATCTGCCACTTCAAAGTATTTGTTCTTGGTAGCGATGTCACGGATTTCATCTTTAAACATACTGGAACCTCCAATACCGACTGTGATAATAATAGCACCCTCGGCCTTTGCTCTCGCTGCTTGAATTTTAGTTTGACCAGGATTTGTTGATTTTCCATCAGTTACGATAATCATAACTTTGGGTGCGTCATATCGACCTTGGTTACGGAACATCTGTCTCATAGTATCAACACCCAATGCGGTGTTGGTTCCCTGTTTAGGTTGTTTCAAACTTTTAGTCATAGCCATCAATAACGGCTTTGATTTAAAGGGGTTCAGAGGAACCTTTTCGTTTATAAAAGTACTGTATACTACTATACCAGCATGTATACCTTCCGGGGTGATATATAGGTTATTTATTAGGTTCGCTACGAAATTAAGTCCCTTTGGCCAATCTCCAGAGGAAATACTTTTTGACCCGTCAATCACGAAACCAACATCAGCAGCGACGTCACAAATAAGACCTGAAACATAAGACGTAGTGGTCATCAGACGTATTTCAAAATACTTTCTGCTTCTCTGCTACGGAGTTTTTTTTTTTTTGGTTCGTAGTTAAACAATTTTGTCTCTTAAAAAAACACATGTCGATGTATATGATACGTTTTCGTTCATTCAGAATTTTTAAATGAAAAGTCATCCAGAGCAAAATAGGTTTGATGAAGTCTGTACTCTTTTAATTTTTTAGAACGTTTTTCTCTATTCTTAACAACACCCAATTATTCTTTATTCTTTTTTTGCCCTTTATTCTGCACAAGTGTCATACAATGTCCAGAATTCAGAACCTAATGCATCCTGGGTAATATTTCCAAAAGTGCACACAAAACGTTGTGTTGGGTTTAAAACGAGATAAACAATAGAAATTCAACCAATGACGTAACGTTATATTTTCATTTTGGGGTACGAACAATAAAATTACCCATGATTCTTTAGATTCTGAAACTGCATATTCTCTATTCCGTAAACCCCATTCACACCCTCAGTCTTTCATAACGAGTAAGAATTGGATGTCGCTTGATATCAACTCGGAATTATTTTTTTTAAATAATAATGATAAAAGAGCCTAGTATGACAAAGTTCTATGTATTTGTAAAAAAATCATTGGCGTTAAGGGCAAACGATAATGTTTCGATCCCATGGTGGTTTTTACGAAAATTTGCAAACAAGATATTTTTCACCTACATTGTAAGCAGTTCAAATATGTAATGAAGAAATATACCTTTATGTGCTACTTTAAGCGAAAAAAAGAGGACACATAGACATTTAAATTACTCAAAGCACCAGACTAGCTGGTGCTTCACAATGAATCTTTTATACTAAAATATAATTAATGATCGTTTTCCTTTGGGAAAAAATACAACACAATTTGATACATTTCCTTTGAGGGGGTACTTTATTTCTTTATTCTTAATTTTGTATACCCCTTTTCTCTTTTCTATGTAATTAGGCCCTTTGTTCTCAAATCGTTAATTCTTTGCCAATTTTGCTATATTTTCTGCTTCCCCCCTTTATTCTGCTTTTTTTTGCCGTTATTTTTTATTCAGTAAACCCCGTGGAGACCCCCTTATAATCTCACCTGGTGGATACGGTACGTTGATCGTAGCTGGTGTTGTCGTTGTTGTTGTCGTAGATGTCGTCGTTGTTATGGCTGGAAAAGAAATAGATTTTTTTAACATAAAATTAAAAATGGAAATTGAGAACATGTCAAAGAGACAACAACCGACCAAAGAGCAGATAACATCCGAAGGCCACCAATGGGTCTTCAGTGCCGCGTGCAGATCCCGCACACGGAAATTGGCCTCATACATTGATAGTTTTTTTGTTTTTTTTAAGTAGACAATTTAACATTCAAAATTATAAAACGACGAATCCCCAACGCTTCTCATGCAAAGTTGAATTCTTCAATATTTGTTTTTAATTTTCTAACGAGATGCTATCGACTATCGTTTGAAAGAAACAGCATTACATCATTTGTTAGACATAAAATATTTACCCAAAACGAAGTTGTATTTCTATAAGCTAAAATCCACTTAAATCAAAGCGTGACAAGTTTGTTCAATTACAAAAAAAGTTTCAAGTATCGTTTGTTTTTCATCAATTGTACATATGCAGTTGTAAGTTCTTTTTTTTTTTTTTGGCATTTGTAAGCCTTTTTAGCTTCATTCTTTATCCATGACGTCTTATAAGAGTACGCTTTACACATTTGGATACAGTTTTGAATAGCAAAATGAGGTCTTACCGAAACAATTACTAACTAACGCATGTGTTTAAAAGATTCTACATGCGTAACCTAAACTAAAGTATATAATGATCTATAATTATACTGGCTTTTCTATCATTGCCGGTAACCAACCACAATGGTGCTTACATTGACAAATCAAATTCCTCATTGCAGTTATAATCAATTCCAAATCTTGAAATCTGGTAACCTGGAACATTTTCCCTTGGTCACTAGCAATATTTTCCAACTCGTCCTTGAACATTGCACTTCCCACACCAATGGCAATAACAGTCAGTCCTTCTGCCTTAGCCAAAGATGCTTGCAAAGATGTGAGAGCGGGTGAGGCGGATCGACCATCGGTAACCACGACCATGATTTTAGGGGCGAAAGAACGTCCTTCTTCTCGCATCATTTTGCGCACGCGTTCAATACCCAAAGCGGTATTTGTTCCAACTTTTGGATGTCGTAAATTGTTTGCTAAAATTTTCAATAAATCTTTTGATCTTGATGGTTGTAGATGGACTATGTCTCCAATCACAGTACTAAATACAACAATACCAACATGTATAAACTCTTTTCCAATTTCAAAATTATCTATCATGTTTGCTACAAAATTCTTTTGTTTCCGAAAGTCTGCATTGCTCATACTGTTTGATCCATCAATCAAAAATACGATATCCCCAGGCACATTACAAACCTTATCTGCAAAAATAAGATTTTCAAGATTTTTATTCATAACCTTTCTTTTGAACTTGTACGTTACATAAAGACAGCAAACCAGTAAATTTGTTCTTGCTTGGATTCATTACGTAATAATTTGGTATAAACTTTAATCTAAGAGCAGAAACATTAGCATTTTTACAGATAAACAATATATGGAACTCATCACCTATTCCCTCATTGTTTATATTCTATGGTCCCTGGCAATTCCCTCACATCTCCTAGTCTCACTAGGTGATTTCAGATTCGAACATCGAAGTTTAGAAATATAATATCTGTCCCTAGGTAATAATCGTTATAAATATGGCCAAAAAAGTACGAACTATTCTAAAAGAATAATCAAGAAAAACATTTGTTTTTAGTGTGTTCGTTTTTCACAAATCAAATCAGTTAATTTATGTGATAATTAATTTTTGATATGTAAATTGAACTTGCAGTAAACTATATCCCTTTATTAAAACCCCTCATATATTGTATGGGGTATCTTACATGTTAACGATCAGTTGTTCTGTTTCTCTCAATTATTTTATTGAATAAATAATCATGCCATACGAGGCGTAGCCGAGACTTACCGGTGGGATTGGCAACGTGTATCGATGGAAGAGTTACCATTTGTGTTTGTAATGGTGGACTTGTAGTTGTTGTAATTACTGAAAGAAATGTTTGAAAATATGAAAGTAAGAAATTTACATAATATATATATCTATATACCAAATAAAATGAGGTCGAAATTGTTCATCAATTATTCCCATAGTTAAAATATGTATGTAATTTTCTGTTTCAGAATACGATGTTTAAATTTTGGATCATACAGTATACCAAAATGTTGATTCTTTTTAACAACACCCTAAGTATATATATTGGAATTCCAATCAATGACATTTAAGACACAATCCTTTGGATTCAAAAATGACGAATGGGTTTGTGTCATTTGTCCTAAAAGACCGTATTTGTTTCGATTCAAATCAACTCAAAATAAAAACATACACACCTAAAGACCACAGTCATTATTAGATACAAATATTAGCTTTTCTAAAAGCGTGATTAACGTACGCATCTATAGATTGTGAGCAGTACAAATGCGTGCTACTTGAAGGTAGTGTAGGGTTTGGTATAGGCTAACGACTATTTCTAGGAGGAAGCTTGAATTATATTATAGGTTATGACTCTTTATTGCTACGAAAATTTAGTATAGAATGTTCAAATCTTAGTTTCATTGACCTATATAATTTCTTACATTTTTAAATATATTTGACCCTTTATTCTCAATAGTTTGCCCATTATTTTCTATTCTATAAACCCTTTCAAAGCATTCTAATATGAAGAGAGTATGAGTTTATCTTTTTATTGACACTTCTTCTTGGGTTTTTTTCGCTAAAGGATTCAAAACATTCGTCTTCAGATTAAGAACAAACATAAAACAATATAATATCCTTACCCAAGATATAATAAAATTGATTACAGTGCGTTTAAAAATACATTGAAAAATTCTTTATCTCATAAAAATTTGAAAAATTCCGTTGTATAGTTATTTTTACTCATTTGCAATGTAGGTGTTAAAGTTTTCTATTTTCTATATATATGTTATGTATTCAATTACAGCAGATTCCAACGAGTATGAAGCTACAGGTAGATTCTTTGGTTAGCTTCCTTGCTAGCTCAACCATGAAATCATTATTAGGTAAGGTACACAAGCCTTTGGGTGGAGTCAGTAGTTAAACAGAGAACCAATCAGAACAAGTAACAGAATATAAACATTGTAAAACTAGTTTTACAAGTCATGTAAAACTAGTTTTACAAGTCAGTTTAAAAATAAGTTTTCAAAATTTGTTGATAAGCAAATTCATAAGCAGGTTGTAGGTGTGTTTGATTTGTCAATTTTATTTCAATCAATTACTCAGTTCATTTTAATACAGTTATGTGCATGTACTTAATAATGGTACAATCACTTGTTCTGATTGGTTCTCTGTTTAACTACTGACTCCACCCAAAGGCTTGTGTACCTTACATAATAATGATTTCATGGTTGAGCTAGCGAGGAAGCTAACCAAAGACTCTACCTGTAGCTTCATACTCGCTGGAATCTGCTGTAATTTTTTCTCGTAGAAACTCAGTCAATCATGTATCGTTAAAAAAATCCATCAGTGTAACTATGAAAACTAGACTAAGTATTAACATTGATCATGATCAGACAATTGTTTTACAATGATATTTTTAACAGGTTTTCAGGTATTTTCTTATTATGTTTAAAATTCAGTAGACATAATTGTTTATTTTTCAGCTTTTATTGAATTATAATTTAACAAATATCTAACTTTGATATGAAAACTACGATATACATTGTAGTTGTTCAAAAACCAATTTCAAATATATTAATTTACGGGATTTACGTAGTATCTAATCAACTGAAATGTAACCAATTATGTTGACCAATAAAAAACCAAGAATGTGTCCAAAGTACACGGATGTCCCACTTGCATTATCATTTTCCATGTTAAATGGACCTTGAAATTGGGTAACAAATCTCATTTGGCATTAAAGTAGAAAGATCATACAATACTAAGTTTCAAGTTAATTGGACCTTAACTTCAACAAAAACTACCTTGACACAGGCACTTGTCTCAGAATTTTTTTTTCTATATACCTTAATATAACACTTGTTATATTAAGGTATATAGGGAAAAAAATTTCTGAGACAAGTGCCTGTGTACCTTGACCAAAAACTTAAACCTGAAACTCGCACTTTCATTTTTTCAGTGGACCGTGAAATTGGGGTCAAAGGTATAATTTGGCTTTAAAATTAGAAAAATCATATCATAAGGAACATGTATACTAAGTTTCAAGTTGATTTGACCTCAGCTTCATTAAAAACTACCTTGACCAAACACTTAATCTGAAGCGGGACGAACGGATGGACGGACGAACGAACGAACGGACGCACAGACCAGAAGACATAATGCCCCTCTACTATCGTAGGTTGGGCATAAAATCATATTTTAATGGTATTTGTTAACTATTTTTAATTATCAAATTTAAATCAATATGTGTGATTCTGTATTTTGATTTTTATGTTGATTATGTTGTACCTTGCCATCTATGATCATTAACAAGCATGTTTACATGACAATTAATCAAGTTATTCATGTTTAAAAGTTGATGGAGCAAATTATTCATTGTGATATTAATAGTGTTTAACAATACTTTATAAAGTTTATATATCAATTATGATAGTTAATACTAATAAGGGGTAAATAATGGTTCTTGTAGAAATTAATAACACGATGTTTCAATTAATTATCACGGTAATTGCATGGTTTATGAGGGTGTTACGTAAGGATCAACTTTCCGAAGTATTGCCGTTACTTGCCGAGTTTTTTTTTTTTGATTCGGTCTTTGCTTGGAAGTTTGGACGAATTTAACCACTGCTAAAATTTGAGAAACCTATACTTTCATAAAAGACGGCTTATTTCAAATGTGAAGAATTTTAAAAACATCAACAGTTTGATGTTTAACATAGGGATAATGATCACGTTTTGATAGCATAAAATGTTTTTTCCTTAAAATTAACATATCTTCAGCAGTTGTTTTTTTTTTGTATGTTTTTGTCTTTTTTGAAAATATACTATTTTTCTTCATATATCATTTATTCGAGAAAAAAAAGAACTTGTATAGTCTTCTTAATAAAATTGAAATTAAAATGATTGAAAAAACTCAACAAACAAGGTCGGTTTTCAATGATATAACTAATCCACAAACAATACTAAAACATGACATGAACCTTGTACTATGTTTGTCAATCAGGACATGTTTTATGTCATGTGTAATTGAATTAGATAACTAATGTTCTGCAATACACAATTAGTTTCCTTTTTCCCACAGATAAAATAGTGTGAAGAGAGTGATAAAAGTCACTTTTAGTCAAAATAACTTGAATGTAACGGTTTTGGTACGAAACAGTGGTGAGAAAACAACTTATAAAAGAATATTAAAATACATACTTATGACATGCATGCAGCCAAGGGGACACTTTTCGTGTAACCTGTGCCAGAACGGCAACAGATATTTTATTATCATATATCATAAACATATATAGAAATAAATGCATAGTTTTGAAACTTAAAATAGGTACAGGAAGATGACGTGGTATGAGTGCCAATGAGACAACTCTCCATCCAAATAACAATTTATAACTCTCCCTGGTTTTGATGTAAATACAAAAATCAACAAGTCTGTGTTGTGTGTTCGTTCGTCTGTAGGTTCGAAAATTTATAAAAGTAAACAATTATAGGTCAAGGTAAAATGTACGCTTTGTATTGCATAAGTGTGAAAGATTTTCGAAACCTTAAAAAATGAAAGAAAAGAGAGCTGAAATACAGTCAATTGATTGTCTCACTTTTAATTTGCTATATTCAATTTCTTCAACTCTCCCAAACATGGTTTTGATGTCAATACAAAAATCAACAAGTCAGTGTGTTTGTCCGTCTGTAGGTTCAAACTGATTTTTTAAAGAGTCTTCTATTCAGTTTATTTTTTGTACAATTACAGATTATTAATGTGTTAACTTTGTAGCATGGAATTTTAGCATGGATTTTTTTTCTCCCCTGATTATTTCCAGATTTAAAGAAAAATCCCCCATTACTTAAAAATATGTGTTGCTCATCGTTATGTTCTCAGAGGTCGAATCTCATTTTATACACTTCATAACCTGTTCATCATAAAACAATTCTAACATGAAGATGAGCAACCTGATCCTTTGAAAAATCCCAGAGTTATGGTTCTTTGCAGATAGACAACTTTCATACAATTCAGTATGTGGCTATCTGTTTCCTATTTGCTTTATGAGATGGTCATAAAAGTAATTAAGTACATTACACGATACTCTTACCAAGATGTGCAAACTTGGTATCAGCAAATCTCAGAGTTGAGGTCTCTGCCAATCTTTTTAATTAGATTGGGTCTCTGCGTCTGTCCCAAGTCAGGATCATCGACGTAGTACCCATTTTTTTGCATTATTTTTCAATATGTTTTTATATAGACACATGGTTTTTTTTCAAAAGCATACTAGCATTTTAAAGTTTTGGTTGGAATAAGATATTTGGTTGACATTTTTTGAAAGACAAAGAGTGGTCTGAAGAATATTTGATAATTTGGCTCTACTTTTGTTTCATTCGTTTTTGTTTTCTCTTGAGGTGCATGAACATATGTAATAATGTGGAAATAAACCCGTGACAATGCTTCTTCTATAAGTACCAAGTTGATCAGAATCCGATCTGAAATAAAAAGTAATATCACAAAAATACTGAACTCAGAGGAAAATCAATTCGGAAAGTCCATAATCACATGGCAAAATCAAATAACAAAACGCATCAAAAACGAATGGACAAGAACTGTCATATTCCTGACTTGGTACAGGCATTTTCAAATGTAGAAAATGGTGGATTGAACCTGGTTTTATAGCTAGCTAAACCTCTCACTTGTATGACAGTCGCATCAAATTCCATTATATAGTCACCGATGCGTGAACAAAACAAACAGACATAATAGGTAAAAATGTCAAAAATAGGGGTACAGCAGTCAACATTGTGTTATCATCTTAATCACTATAAAAACAACAAATGTAACGAAGAAGCACAAAAAGGCATACATCAAATTAACATCCTCATTTTGATTATATTATACGATTATATTTGTCTATGTAAAATGCACCCATCAAGGAAGGAGGGTATGGGTACTGGTGTAAAATTGCGCGTTTAAAATTCGCACAGGTAGACATGAAATAATTTTGTCGTTCAAAGTATGACGGGATGCATAAATACAGTCACGCAAAATAGATATTACAAACATTGACTTAGCAGTTAAAGTAATAATAATAAATATAAAATAATAGTGTGGTTCAAAGTATGACGTGATACATAAGTACAGAGTCACGTAAAATGTATATCACAAAAAAAGTTGGTTAACAGTAAAAGTAATATTAATGAATAAAATAATTTTGTCATTCAAAGTATGACACGATACATAGGTACAGATTCACATCATAAAATAATTTTGTCATTCAAAGTATGACAAGATACATAGGTACAGAGTCACATCATAAAATAATTTTGTCGTTCAAAGTATGATGGGATACATAAGCACAGAGTTACGTCAAAAGGATATCTCAAAAAAACAGACAACAGTAAAAGTAATATTAATAAAGACAAAAAAAAAGGGGATAATATAACACGTAATTAAGATGATAAACAACGTCAGTACGCAAAATCTATACTTCAAGACCATCGTGTATTATTTGTGAAGTTGATACGGAATATTTATCAACAAGTTCTGGGTACCTTCCGATGAACTTTTTTAGAAAAAGGACGAGACGTTCTTTGACATACCCCTGGTTCATCAACTTTCTGCTCAGACACTGGTGACGTTTTACAAAGTCTGAGTAGGAGCTGCAAGCTCTTGAATACCGAATAAGTTGGGAAATGTATATTCCATATGCAGGTGAAGTTGGTATGTTGCTACTAAGGTGGGGGAAATTGATAATTTCAAAATCAAAATCGTCTCGTTTGTCATAGATTCTGGTACTAAGATGACTGTGTATGTCAAATTCGAGGTATAAGTCTAAAAATGAGGCGGATGAAGCCGTGTCTGTTGTCTCTTTAATTTCTAGTTCTGGTGGATATATTAATGGAACCCAATCAGAAAAGTTAGGATTGTTAATGGAAAGAACATCATCAATATATCTGAAAGTGAAATTAAATAACCTGGCTTCTTTGATCTTCTTGTTTTTGACAAGTGTCTGAAGGAACTCCGATTCATATGAAAACAAGAAGAGGTCAGCAAGGAGAGGCGCGCAGTTCGTTCCCATAGGAATGCCGACAGTTTGTTGAAAAAGTCTACCTCCAAACTCAACAAATATGTTGTCGATAAGAAACTCCAGCATACTGACCACTTGTTCTTTTGTGTAGCAGGTTTTACCTTTTTGTTTGTCACTATTAACGAAATATGCCTTATGAAATCCCAAAGTAATAAATTTATAGCGTATGCTACCATTTTTATGTTGAAAGGCATTGTGGATTATTTCTTTTAGGCGATTTTTCAATTTCACATGGGGAATGGTGGTATACAGGGTTGAAAAATCAAAAGTTTTGATAGAACTAATTTCAGAAATAGACCGAGATTTAAAATTGTCTAGAAGTTCTTTAGAATTTTTAAGAATCCACATATGGTTAATACCACTACGCGAGTAAACAGTTTCACAGTATTTCTGAAGACCCTCTTTCACTGCGGATAAAATTTTAGTCAATCTAATGGACAATTCTTTAGTGGAACATGAAGATGAGCCAGCAATATACCGTTGTTTGTACGGAATTTTATGAAGCTTTGGTATCCAATACAAACAAGGTAAGTCCTCCGATTTGGTGTTCAATGTAATGTTTATGGAAGCCATGAAGGACTTATGATTTGCTAAAATCTCATCCTTGTCAAATGATATGTCTTTGTATGTGGGATTACCTGAGTGCTCCTTTATACCCAATTCTTTTACAAGACATTCGTAGTAATACGATTTACATACAAAGACAATATTATTTGAAGCTTTGTCCGCAGGAACAACAACATACGTATCATGAAGAGATGATAGACATTTCATGGCCTCTTTGTCTCTGAAAATGGACTTAGGTCGATCGTTAACACAGTTTTTCAACTTGTGAATGCGACGTTTTATCAGAGACCTGATAGTTTTAACCCATTCTGACAAAGTGTCCAGTTCAACTTCTTCTCGTTTAGCCCATGCTCTGGCGTAGTCCTCAATGGAATCCATAATTATTTTGAAGTTATGGTTCCAATTGATGTGTTGGGGTTCTCTAAACTTAGGACCATGAGAAATCACCTTTCGGAGATTTTCATGTTGAATTATGTTTAGATCTCCAGTTATAACATGACCAGAGGGGCTGTAATTATAAGGCGAGTGGGAACAGTTACATGTCGGAGGGCTTCTTAAGTATTGTTCTAAGTCAAGGTCCTGCAATGCTTGTTTATAGTTAAATATTTTAGGTGCAATGGTTTTGGTGTAACTGTAGGATACAATAGGAACAGATTGATTTTGAAAATAAATAGGAATTTTAGATGTTACCTCCTTGTGATGTAGAACGTTGCCGAGATTGATTGCATCAATTCCTCTATTGGCAAAATCAACAGGAAGGAATTTCCTCTTTTCCTCATGTAAAGGTTCCGATCTTACTGGTTTGAAAAGTCGGAAAAGAGCTACATCACAAATAATACTGACTAGTCTGTATATTGCAGAAAATGTATTGGTGCCTCCTTTGTCAAGTGCATAATCTCTCAAACGTTTTAGAAAATTAACTGGCAGTGAAAAGAGAATAGTTCTTATGTAATGTAACCCTAGTGGATGATGAAGATGTAAATGAAGGTCATTAAAGCTCCCAGAGAGTGATCTAGATTTGGAAGACTTTTTAACATTAGGCCGATGGTAATGTTTTTGCCCATGACTACGTTGTTGTCGTAAGGTAGTATTAAATAAACTCATTACATTAATATCACTGCAGGCAGGACTTGACAAATTTCCTACTCCTTTAATATTGTCATTGCAACCATATGGCATTGCAGTCCCTAACTCCCTTATCCAGAAATTTTCTCTATCTTTGCGGAAAGGAGTACTTAGTACAGGGCTATTTGTGTGGTGATAAATTTTCTCAATGATGCGTACTTTCATAGATAAAGAAGGATCATGGTCCGGTTGATTAAAATGGTTATAAAGAACTCTAAATTGAGGATCTTTATTATCAGACCGGTGTTGATTCATTCTTTTACGCAAAGTTTGACGAGTTTCACCAACATAAAGTAGTCCACACAAAGTACATTCGATTCCGTACACGACATTGTCCGTGGAACAGTCCAGAGGCTCGAAAGATTTAGTATAATAAGTTTTAGATGTTAAATTACTAGTGAAATCAGGAGTCGTGATTAACATATCACATGTCTTACATGTGCTCCTTTTTCCTTTTTTATGTTTACAAATAACCGTACAATATTTGTTATAAAACAACAGTAGCAGTCTTATATTAAATATATAGAAAAACAAATGTATATATTCCTCCTTATAAATAGATCTTCCTTTTTCACTTCTCATACAGAGAAATATGAGAGGGATATATTAAAGTCAATGTTTTTGTTGGTCCGTCCAGCCACAACACACACATCCACACAACCACGCACTTTAAAATTTGGGCAAATTTCAAATAGTTAGCAACATTCCGAACCATATTACTATTACAGCCGATTTCATTGAATGTGTATGGAAATGAAATATCTTTGGTTAATTTGATTGTTAGCTGAACCATGAAGTCATTATGAGGTCAGGTATATTACCCTCCTTTCGAAGTAGCCTATTCCAACAGACAGATAGATTGGTTATCTGTCGGACTACTCTTCTCTTAAAGGAGGGTATTTTACCTAACCTAATAATGAATTCTCGGTTCAGCTTACCAGCAAGCTAACCAGCAAGCTAACCAAAGATATGTCCTTTGCATACACACTCAATGAAATCGGCTGTAAAGATAAACAGATAATTACCTTGACAAACCATGTTTCTGATCTCAGATATTAATCCTTGTAGAGTTATATATGAGGTTGCAGTGTAAACTTTCCTAGGACTGGATGCAATCTGTCGCAATTCGTCTTTAAAAATCTGTTTTCCGACACCTAAAGCTAGGATACGAATCCCTTCAATTTTCGCCAATTCTGCTTGAGAATGAGTATCACGCGGAGAATCGGAGCTTCCGTCGGTGATCACAATTAGAATTTTAGGCACACCTTGTCTTCCATCTTTTTTAAATTGTTCTCTGGCATATTGGATACCCTTTGCAGTGTTCGTAGAATGCTTAGGTTGCCGAAGAGACGTTGAGATAATCTCTAACATTGTTTTGGGTTTAAAAGGTGCGAAACTAACATAGTCTCCAATATTTGAACTGTACACTACAATTCCCATATGAATAGCGTCGGGAGCTACATCAAATTGTTTGATGAGCTGTTTCACAAATGTCTTTGCATTTGTCCAATCTCTGTCTTGTATGCTGTCTGACCCATCTAATAAAATTAAAATGTCAGCCGGAACATAACAGTTTAGACCTACAAAATAAAACAAATTCCATTTTCAGCTGGACAGTAAAAGTTTGAGCCTTCAAAATAATTCTAGAATACAACATTGGTTTATTTCATCAATTCAAATGGATTAGTTTAAAACATGGACAATTCTAAGAACAATATTTAATTCGGAAAACATGCTGTAACTCGCATCCTCGGATAACTCGATCGGTCGAATAGTTTTGTGAGTTCTTTCGACTCATCCACTTGTGGAGGCTCGACTGTTTTCCTTTCTGTTGTATTTAGATCAAATAACCCCCAACCACCAAAGCCCCCTCCATCGATTTCATTTAAGATAAACCAGGCCTTACAATTCTAAAATTTTAGAGTACGATTTTAATACTCAGTTTCAGAAATCTACCAATCACTGGATTTGCAGTTTCGAGCACAAATTTTGTTCTCCTAGTACTGAGTAAAATTTGAGGACTTTTAAAAAAGACCTGTCCTATTTACAAAAGACCAACAAATTACTTGAATTTAAGATATAGAAATAGAAAAAAGTAAAAAAGTAAATAAAGAATTATTCAAAATTGAGATGTTCGCATTCTAAACGCTCTCATAATTTTATTAAAGAAAGTCAATACATTTGTTAAAATGTTTACAGTTGTATAGAGTTTACACAAAAAAAAAGAAACTGAAATAAAAGAAAATATTGGCTACGTACGGTGCGGTGCATATGTTTTATTTCCATATTTGTATATCGAACACAAATCTTAAAATGTATCGAACAAACATATATTTAACATTTTATTCATATAATGTAATTGCTTTAATTTTAATTTCATTGTTTTTCATAATGGATTTCAAGCACATGTTAAAACATATTATAAAAAAAATAAACATTTATTTACATCGTATTGGATGAATCACACACGTTGTAAAAAAGAGCGGTGTCATGTTTTTTTGTTTAAATAGTATTATCTTGTACATTTTTGTACTTTGATTTTAGGTTGACCTTCTCTACACGAAATGTTGTCAATCTCTCGAACTGAATAACTGTTTAATGGGACCGAACTTCCGTAATGGTTGTTAAATTTCATAAAATAAAATTTTCAAGTGCAAATTGCAATTTATCTGATTTTTTATAAAGAGAGTGGAATAATGATTTGAAGTCGACATGCCCACAGCTGTCATTCTTTAACGAAACGCAAAGATACAACGGTTTTAAGTATTTTTCATATACAAAAAAAAGGACAGCCTTGCCACAGAATTGAGATTGCTAGTTTTGTTTGTTTTGTTTGACATTCTATTCATTTATGCTGAATATAAAATAATTTCAAAGTTATATGTCGATGTACACCAGCAAATTCGCATTTCATTGGTATCAGGCAACAACGCGTTGTTATGGTAAGAGGACAGTTTTCAATGCGTTTGTAATCACAATTGTGCAGAAGATATTAAATTGACAATCCAAAATCGTAGGGTTATGCAAAAACTGGCGTACTATGGGAAACAAGCGAAAAAAGACGAAAAGACAATCAACTTACTACTTAACACTACATTGAAAACTAATAACAGCGTGAGGAGTTTGCTCTACATATGGCCCATTGTTGTTCATTGCCAGTATAAACTTCAATGTTCAAAGCCGTACGGTTGACTATAATTACAATTCATTTGAACTTTTGATGGATTTAGTTGTCTCATTGGCAATTATACCACATCTTCTTATTCTTCTGTTGCACAAAGCATATATGAGTTTCATTGTCTTATTCTTGTATTGAAATAACAACATTAAGAGTTACCTCCTAAGAAAAATATATACACCTAACATATAAGAGTTACCTCCAGTGGAAAATATATACACCGGACATATAAGAGTTACCTCCCGTGGAAAATATTACACCGAACATAATAGAGTTATCTCCCGTGGAAAATATATACACCGAACATATAACAGTTACCTCCCGTGGAATATATATGCTCCCCTCTTTAAAACAAATAAAACCTACCTTGTTGATGTGTATTCCGTACAATGAGACATAATAAAACTATAAATATCGGTATCTTCATCTGAAAAATAATAAAACTATAAATATTGGTATCTTCATCTGAAAAATAGTCAAACTATCAGTCCACCCTAGAATAAACAATAATGTGCTTCTCAAGAAAAAAAAACCTTTGATTTTTAAAATATAAAAAAAAAGGTTTCCAAGTTAATATATTCAATAATTCTATATCAATTAATCGCATCTCTTCATTCATAGTTTAAACGAGGAGCTATTTACATTATACAAACATATATAGCTTATGTTTCACCAGCTCAGCTAGCTGTCACTTTCAAACAATCAATCTATCAATTTTTAGAAAAATCACAATATAAAAACTTATAATGTGTTTATTTTAGTTTTTCTCGAAACCATTTGTAAAATTTGGTATACAGACTTTCAGATGACTCGAAACTATTTCTACATTTATATATAAAAATTAAATAACCAACTGGATGCTAGTTCTTTTAAACAGTGAGACCATTTTAATATTGCTGATATCACATTGACTGTTTAACAACATAACATAATGCTCTATGAATACTATTGTCATTATCATTATCATTTCATATTTTATCAAAATTGTTATGTTTTATTTTAGTGAAACGCAGTTACTTTTAAATAGAGTTATTGAAATATTGAAATTTTGTGAAATTGAAGTGATAAAAAATATAGATTGAAAAAAAACTAATCATTAAAAATAAGATAAACAAGAGAATCTCGAATTATACATATAAAAAAATTACAATAAAATATAAGAGTAAATTAAAAATACAAAGTTTCATACCGTGGACAAAAGTTACTTTCCGTGTCAGCTTCTCATAACGTCACACAGATCGGTCTCCTCATCAACGTTTGACCATACAGTTCTTAATCATCCCGTTAAAATACATCTCCGTACGGGCAATCACGATTTCTTTGATCCGGATCTGCTCCGGGCATAGCGAATTTGTTCTCTTGTCAAGATGCATTTGCCCAAAAGGTAAACAGCGACAGATTCTTCTGTTTCTATTGTAAACGGCATTGGGGCATATAAGGTTGACTGTAAATTTGTTTGAACTTGTTAAAAAAGATGTAACGATGTATCTATCATAATAACATGTCAGAAAATTGATTATTTTAACTTACAATGTTCCGAAGAAGAGAAGACCTTCGTGAACCTCGGGAAAATTAACTCGAGTTACAATAACCTTTATGTTTTTAATCCTTTATTACGATAGAAATTTAAAAAAAAATAGGTCATTTATGAGATAAACTTATTCATATTAAAACACAGATGTTGATAACTGTACAAAAAAGGATGTTTAATTAGATTTTGAATATTTTTCCATTATATTTTTGGTAGAATGAAGATGTATATTTGTTCATATCTTATCGCAAAGAAGAGGTCTAATTGGACAACCTTGTCGAATCGTAGTCACTGATTGCAAGTCAGAAGTCTAGACGTTCTCAAGAGTACATTGACTTGCCTGTATGATTCTTTTAAATATTATTTCATAATCTTGTTGTAAAATAAGCGATTGAATAGACAGCCTTGTCGAATGCAAATGTATATACATAGATATATACCTCATGTTTCATTGTGTCTTTTCTTTTTAAATTGATTTCCAATGTGGAAAACCTATTATAAGACACAAGAACCCCTAAAACCAAAAATGTATATATTAAAGTGCCACCGCTTGAATCTCAATGTTTTGAAAGTGCAAAGCACGTAAAGTATTCGATATTTGCAAGCAGAAATAACAAAATATCAGATTAAAACATATCTTACTGAGTCAGGCTAACTTGTCTGATATAAATCGGGTTGACATATTTTCAAATTTTGTTGATATTTTGAGAAACTGGCTAACTTGTCTGATATAAATCGGGTTGACATCTTTTCAATTTTTTTTCAAATTTTGTTGATATTTTGAGAAACTTGTCAAGTTTCTCAAAATATCAACAAAATTTGAAAAGATGTCAACCCGATTTATATCAGACAAGTTAGTCTGACTCAGTTAAGGTTAACTACACAGGAAGCCGTCGTGTGCTGTATTTACTTTGTGGTGTGATATTTACTCTGAAGTGAGGTCATCGATACATTAAACTTAATTTCTGTAACTGCGAGCATTCTTTGGTTTTATTGTCTTTTATATCGCTACCTAAAAAGAAATTGCATTCATATATTGAATGTCACCACTATAGAGCTCTATATTAACTTTTATCTGTGAGTCAAACCCCTTTCGTAATGAAAGCCATTTTTAGCCATGGCCTTACGAAATGTGAAACAATTCATAAAGGAAAACCAAGGCCTGATGTAACTCTTAACTTGGAGCAGGCACATACATTATAAGAGTAAGTACCATAAATACAATCACATGTGCAAAAAGTAAAATCAGAAAAATACTGAACTCCGGGGTTAATTCAAAACGGAAAATATCTAATTAAATGGCAAAATCAAAAGCTGAAACACATCACACGAATGGATAGCAACAGTTATATTCCTGACTTGGTACAGACATTTTCGTATGTTGACAATGGTGGAATAAACCTGGTATTAAAGCTAGCTAAACCTCTCACTTGGATGACAGTCACATCAAATTCCATTATATTGACTACGATGCGTGAAAAAAACAAGCAGACAAAATAGGTAAAAATGTCACAAAAAGGGGTACAACAGCAACACGATCCCCACCAAAAACTGGTGTGATCTCAGATGATCTTATATTTAACTTCAATGGTATTGTTATACGCAGTCTATAATGGAATGTTGGTACAGTGAAACCCGTTTAAACAGAACCTATTCGGGACTTAAGGTTTTGTTCGGTTTTATCAGGTTCACAACGCACAACGCACATAATTTGATATGACGGTGCTTACGAAATGTTTAGTTTCTACAGGTTTTCGGTTTATACAGGATTCGGATTAGTCAAGTTTCACTGTACATCATAAATACAGTTGACTGGTTCCGTAAGATGACAATAAAACTAAGTTTTTCACACTTTTGTTTTCTCGACTTTTTATTGTTTTGTAAATGTAGATTTGACAGTGGTATTTAAAGACGCGGTGTATAATGGAATGTTAGAACATCATAAATACAGTTGACTGAATCCGTAAGATGACAATAAAACTAAGTTTTTCACACTTCTGTTTTCTCGACTTTTTATTGTTTTGTAAATGTAGTCTTGACAGTGGATTATAAGTTACTTGCTCGGAGCTTTTGATGAGGTTATGGGTCACCGTATGTGATGCGATATGATAAATGGTACTCGACGCCAAAACTTTATCTTCAGGACATTTAGTATAAGTGTGAATGACCACCAATACCCTAAATTTGCGTCATCAACAAATGGAAGATTTAAACGACCTTGACTGGCTATACAGCTCTTGCACGGTCGGCCCTGGCTTGCGCCTTTTTTGGGCATTAAATAATTTAATTTGCGTCATTGTATCGTGGTCGACCTTATCTGCAAAGAATTCCGCTCAAACTGGTGCTAGGGGCATTTTAGATTAGAGTGAGGTGAGAGTTTGGCTCCATTTTGAAAACCTCACTTTTGCTTTGACTTTGAGATGAAGAATAGCAAAACATTGTTCTTCATTAATAGGTTATTATTTGTTGTGATTTTGTATCAAGAATAGATACACTATACATAATTTCTTTCCGTATTATAATTTTTACCAAACTTTTTAATTTTATCACATATTTTCAATCGTGAAAATTGACACAAATTGTTCTTGTGTGACAAATCTATTTTAGGAATTGGTTGAATATTTATAGTATGCAAATTCGCTATTTGAACGAAATCTTTCTCTAGAACTTAAAAACATTAAAAATGGTTGTTACATGTAGAAAAAAATGGTTTAAAGGTCGGAGTGTACATGTCGATGTATCAATATAATCTAAATCACATTGTAAGACGAATAAAAACAGTCTGTTATTTAAACAAAAACATGGCGAGGCAGACAACATAATAATAAGCGAACAACCATTTAACTTCAAACGGGGCTGATTTTATTCCCTAAATAATATTCTGCAGATCCCCAATTTGGTGAAAAAAATATTGTATCAAGCAAATGACACATGGATTTCCCCATACATTAAAGTGCTAAATTTTGAAGAAGAAAAAATTGATTGATAGCGTTGAAAATAAAAGCGCTTTGCATTCTGACTCAAGCACCCCCCCCTTTTTTTTAAGTTAAATAGTTCCTCCCTAAATAAATCTGTATATGTATACTCTGCGAAAAAAGAAACGCATAATAATTTTTAAAAAATGCACTTAACAAAAGATTGTTTCCTTTAAATGCTTGGTATTATATTTGGTATATTCAACTAATAGTCTACACACACATATCATGCAAGATATCAAACAAAGATAATAAACCGGAATAATACTATGAATTGGTTTTATAATCAATGTCACCATGTGCAGCTAACACTGTTTCTGCATCTTCTTAGAATAAATCGAATTTGATTTTGTATTCGGAACCGTTCGTGATCTATCAACATCGTCTTAAAGGGGGAGGGGTTCAATTCTGATACCATTCCATTAAAGTCTAGGCATTCAATGTATGAAACCAACCAAAACGTGCATAGGAGGGGTTGAGATCTTAAACGTTTTAATGGTACCAAACCTTCTCCCTAATCTGAAACAATAGTGTAACATCACACCATAGAAAGACACACTACAAAATTCAATTGGAATGGCTTAACGCAATCAAGACACGATATGTAACGTTTGTACATGTACATGTATGTATTAAGTAACTGTCTTTCACGGTTTTTCAAATAATTTGTGATTTATCGTGGGGAAATGGAAAACTGCCACAAATGGTACGGAAACCATCTTTCAAAATTTATTTAGAGATAAGACACCTACGATGTTCTGTATATACTAATAGATATATTTAGTAATACTTTCATGTCCCCGGGGAAAGGTGTATGAAAATGACCAACGTAGTAGGTGAACATGTAAATAATCTTTTGATAAATAACTCACTGTGTGGACAAACTAAATAAAAAATGTGTATCTAAATATAATAGGATGGTGTGCGGAGTATAAGGATTAAAAATAACAATTATCATTCATTTATTTCGTTAATAGTGTAATTAGAGGTTCACTGAACTTGGTGTCTTTCAACGTCTATCGTTTGTTTGATGTATATATAAAGTTTCTCGTTTTTTAAATAGAATAGATTAGACCGTTAGTTTTCCCGTTTGAATGGTTTTACACTTGTAATTTTTGGGCCCATTTCAACTTGGTGTTTTGTTCGTTTGATACGTAGATGATCTACGTACATGTAATTTAATTTATAAAATATGTTGAATCTGATGTTCAGTAGAATTTTTTTGTTGATGTGGTTCATAAGGAATCCATAAGTGTTTCTCGTTTCTCCTTTTTTTATATAGATTAGACTGTTGGTTTTCCCCGTTTGAATGGTTTTACACTAGTATTTTTGGGGCCCTTTACAGCTTGCTTCTCGGTGTAAGGGAGCTACCATTTGATTTTTATGGGGGTGGGGCTAGGATGAAAAACTTTGTCTTGCATTTTTTTGTAGCTATAATCTCTGTCCTGCCTTTTTATTTTTCACTCTGGTCGGTCCTGCCTTTATTTTTATTTAGTTTGTCCTGACCTTTTATTACCTAAATTGTAGTCCTGACTTTTTTTTTGCAAGTGTCTCATCCTGCCTTTTTTTTTACTCAAAACTCCTGTCCTGCCTATTTTTTTTCAAATTTCATCCTAGCACCCCCCCCCCCCCCCCCCATAAAAATAAAATGGTTGCTCCCTAAGCAAAGGCTCCATGTTGAAGACCGTACTTTGACCTATAATGTACTTTTATCAATTGCGACTTGGATGGAGAGTTGTCTCATCGGCTCTCATACCACAGCTTCTTATATCTGTATATTATATAGTACAATCTACGTTATATGATTTATAAACTGTGTTGAATAAAGTGTGTGCTTATCATTGTAATAATTTGGTTCATTATGAGTTATCTGCTGCTTGTAAGAGTTATCGTTTCATAATATTATCCGAAGTTATTTTTCATCTTTTATATATGAAAAAGAAATCTGATATTGACAAATGTTTTCTAATATTCTTTAAAATTATATCCTTCCTTTTTCATGGTATGAAATGATATTCATTAAATTAATATGATTAAATTGAATTTTCGATATATATAAAAAGAAAAAAAAAATATTCATATTTTTTATTATTAATATTCAGAATACATATTCAATTCAATACCAAGTTATTCGATTGACATACAACACTGTTCGAATCTCTACTTTGCGTTGTTGGAAAAGGCAGTGAAAAAAATCTATCACGTGACCATCTTTCAAGCTGATCAATTAGGAATGAAGTAATAGCGCATGTGTGTGTGTGTGTGTGTGTGTGTATCAATAAATCGACAACATATAACGTGCGGACTTTTTTGAGAATTGTTAGTTACCAAATCTTATATTGCTCGAGAAAAATTTCCCACAACCAATAACAGGCGCCTCTAGCTTTCCGTTTTCTCAAAAACTCAAGTTTCTATGACCACAGATACTGACATTGTATTGCAAGTTTCTGAGAGAAAAAAAAACGTGGAACCGATTCCGTAAAATTGTTTAGACTTGCTGTTTTCTAGTAAGAACTATTGCCAGTCTAGCTCCAATTCAACACTTTTTGTCCATTATTGAACCGTTCATTGATCTATTAGTTGCTTACATTCAGGTCCTGTTTTTCCTTGATATTTCGTTGTCAATCATACCACATCTTTCTTCTACAAACTAAGTGTATGTGTCACATTACTAGGTTGATTAATTTATTGGTGTTTAACATACTTTCAGCGTTATCGTGTTATTTAGTGGCGGTTAGTTTGTATCGGTGTATAGGAAGCCGGTGTGCCCCAAGAGAATACGAACCACCGGATTTCGGTAGGATAACTATCAATACTAATCAATTAGAATTAAGAGTGGAGCGCACCTGTAATGTGCGGGATTCGAACTCACAGCCTTTGTGCCAATTAGAAATTGCTTATCGATTACAGATTGAAATAAACAATTTATTTCCCCATAGGCGACAATGGTAGCCTTTTTCGAGATACAGACTTTAGAAAGTTCATTTTTTTAACGAAACCTTGCTAGAATCAAAGAAAAGTTATTAGGTACCAAAAATATAGGTTCGAGTTGGTTTTCTTAGCGTATTTTGTACTTATTGTAATATATATAGGGGGTTGAATCCGCGTTTCCGGAAATACTGTTCAGTCCGTATACGATTTTGTTATATACATGTATGTAATCGTAATCACAGCTACTGTCTTTTTTTTCGTTTTGCAAGCGCCATTAAAGGATGTAATTGTATGAGCTCCTAATATCCCATGCCTATCAATTTTGCCCGAAGTGCACGAAGTCTTTAAATATAAAAAATAACGGGTGCACATATCGACCAATCAGGATTAGCCATACTCACAATTCTGAATACCATGTTATGCTAATAAAATGGCTGCGCCCATAAAATCTAATGGTGTATTGTAACCTACAATAATGCAGAATTGAGTTTTGCTTTTATTGTAAACTATCCGTATTTGCGATGTCCATCGACAGTCCCATATTGGTCTAAATAGCCGAGCTAACGCCAAACAGCTAGTGCTATTTCCAACCAGGGAAAAACAACGTAAACTATATACGTTCTAGATTTTATAATTACGACCCAACCTGTACAGTTTACCGACATTCAAACACATGATAAACTAAGCAACCACGAAATAGTTATGGGACACTGAAATATACAGTTAATTGATCAGGCCGTCAAAGAAATCTAGATCTGAAATATAAAATTGAGAATGGAAATGGGGGATATGTCAAAAAGACAATCTGACCAAAGAGCAGAAAACAACCAAAAGCATGCACTAATGGGACCTCAGCACAGCAAGAAAAATCCAGAGAGAACAAACTGGGAGACTTCAATCATATGAGCGAGAACACTAAATATTAAACCAGTGACAAATAATTCAATGGTCATTAGTGCAACAGATCTGTACAGAAAAAAGATAGATGGTATTTTAGTTTGAATTGTTTACATTCGTTATTTCGGGGCTTTTTATGGCGGTCAATGCGTTATTTGCTTGAATCATTGCTGAAGGCCTTACGATAATGACCTATAGTTAATTTGTGACAATTTGTTCTCTTGTGTCCCAGCCCAGCTTGTGGAGAGTTGTCTCATTGGCAATCGTACCGCAACTTTCAATGGGTTGAAAATCGAGAATTGCGTTTCGAAATGTAACATGCATTTGCACCGGTCTTAAGTCAGGAATCTGATGTACAGTAGTTGTTTGTTTATGTTATTTATACGCGTTTCTCGTTTTTTATATATATTAGACAGTTGGTTTCCCCGTTTGAATGGTTTTACACTAGTTATTTTGGGGCCCTTATAGCTTGTTGTTCAGTATGAGCCCAGGCTCCGTGTTGAAGGCCGTACATTTACCTATAATGGTTAACTTTTATAAATTGTTATTCGCATGGAGAGTTGTCTCATTGGCACTCACACCACATCTTATATCTCTGTCCTTGAATATGCAATAACTAGAAAACTTCCAGAAAAGAGCGGCAAGATTCATAACACCAACTAGTTACTTGGCAAAAAGCTTTTCGAATCTAGTCTAAATTCAAAGCTCTTCAACTTCGCACTTAGACCTTTAAAACCTTTTCATTCTAATGCTACCGGCGAGTCCTTTGTGTGCGAAATGCACGCTTCTGGCATACAAAGTTATAATACTGGTATCCTTGATCATCTTGATAAGTTGTTACTACATGTAACAAGTGGTCCGAAATCAAATCAAACTAGAACCCCTGATAGTGAAGATAGGCAAAGACAAATCAGACCTATTCTTGTTTTTGGCAAAGGTATACATCTATCAGAACTACCAACAAAAAATCTTAAACGACCACAAAGAAAATGCATGCTCAACACTTTCTCAGAATTCCAACAAAGACGGACACTTTGAAATTAGATCCCAGCTTCCTACCAAATACAATTGCAGATTGGAACCGAGAATCATCACCAATTCCAGAGGTGCTAATGTTGATCATAGGAAAATTCTACAGAAAATCATTTCTCGCTAAATTTTAAACAGCTTTAATCCCTGAAACAAGGAATATCGGACCTTTCCGTTCACGGACCAATAAACAGCTTGTTATTTTGAAACATAGCAGTCAGCATCCTTGATGAACAGTGTTGGTGATAAATAAATCAGATACATCCCTTAGTTAAACGAAAAATACAGAATTTACTCAGCAGAAACGTGTATTTAAGATGCAGACAGCTCTATTTATATTGAAACATAACAAACCATAGAAAGACGACCAAAACATATTTGTAAACACATTTTTTTTTATATTTTTTATTCAGAAATATCCAAGACTGTTGGTCCGTTGGTATTATTCGTTCCGGCTCCACTTTTTACTGAGAAACTTCTACAAAATATAAAAAGAATGAATTAGACTAATGCCTAAAATAGTGGATTGTAAATTTATACATAGATTGAGAAAAAAACATATTTTTTGTATAAATGATCCCCCACGCTGCCCATATTTTATCTATTCAACTGCAAGGTACAAGGGCAATAACTAAAACAACTGCGTTTTTGTTCTCTTAAAACTTTCTATCAATAGGAAAGCTTCCGAGGAAGTTCAATAGGATCTTCATTACAATTAATATTTCCAAGGGGTACAAGTCGTTAAAGAACTTATTTTCGAAAGTTGCAAAAAAGTTATTGATATAACCTAGTATGGTTAAAGTTTAATAAATTTCTGACAAAATTGAACATATTAGAGAGTTGAACTATGCAATTTCACATATATCAATATTTCCAAGGGCCTTAACTTTAATAAACATCTGACAGCTCTCATTTTCAGAAAACATTTTTAGATTGCCAAAATTTATCTTTGATTATCTTTTTAAACAAAAAAAACCATTTCAAACAGACATTCAAAATGGTAGTAATCAGATATTTCATAAGTTGGGACCGACAGACCGTCGAAGAGGGAGCCCGCTCCGGTCATGCTCTAGTGATTCCCTATATAATCATTCCCCCCCCCAGAAAAGGGTGGCACTTGTCCCTGGCCCCCTCTCAATCCGCCTCTGGTAATGCCCTTTACTATCCGGCATCAGTCATTTTTGGCTACCGTTAGCGTCAAATTGATTAAAATGTTACCATGATAGGTAAACAAAAATCTTTATCGTGATTTGCCAGAGGTTTCGTTTTTTTTTTCATTTAAATTTTAAATATGTACCAAACTTAAATCAATCGACTTACCTTAATATTCTGAAGCATGAGACGTCTTTGATAGTAATTTCTTTTCCTTGTTTCAGATGGTGCTGTCGTCATATCCTCAGTTGGTGGCAAGGTCGGTGATGTCGGAGGAATGGTTGTCACTGCTATCGGAGCCTTGGTTGGTGCTGTTGTCGGCGCTAAAGTCGGTGCTGCTGTCGGAGCCATTGTCGGCGCTGCTGTCGGAGCCATGGTCGGTGCTGCTGTCGGAGCCATGGTCGGCGCTGCTGTCGGAGCCATGGTCGGCGCTGCTGTCGGAGCCATGGTCGGCTCTTTTGTCGGAGCTAAAGTCGGCGCTGCTGTCGGTGCCATGGTTGGCGCTTCTGTCGGAGCCCATGTCGGCGCTGCTGTGGGAGCTAAAGTCGGCCCCATGGTTGGCGCTATAATAAATAAGTAAATAAAACAACTAAATAACACAGCAGAAAAAGTCACTGTTACAGGACAGGACAATTAACCTCTCAATCCGGAATGATGTTTATACACAAATAGAGCTTAAAAATAAAAATAGACAAATTACAAAAAATCATGCACGAGCAAAACCCTTAAATTGTATTTTTCATGACATAAATCTTGAGCGACTTGTTAACGGCCGTTTGAAATTGTTGCTGGATGACATAAATTTGAGCCTGAGTTTTCTCGATTGAATTATTTTGCATGTCATTCCAGGGCCTTTTTTAACTAGCGGTATGGGCTTTTCTCATTGTTAGAGGTCGTACGGTGACCTATAATAGTTAATTTCTGTGTAATTTGGTCGCTTGTGAAGAGTTGTTTCATTGGTAATCCTACCACATTTTCTATTTTCTATATACATATTTATATCAGATAACGTTCTCATTCAATATTTTATTAAAAGGCTGTCAAAAAGGTATTGTTATATAGCCACCATGGTCCATGGAAAAATTTCAAGCATGATGAAATTCATGTACCGAACCAAATGTACTGAAGACTGGATTGAAATTTAATGCCACTCTTTAATGTAGCACTAATATACTGTCTGGCAGATTTTATTGGTAGAGTATTCCTAAGTGCCTTGAGAGAACCACATGCGGACGGTAAAATGACGATGCGAGTATATTAAGATTGGAGTCGAGCGCACCTACTACGTGCGAGATTCGAGCCCATATCTTCAGTGTCAACAATGCAGTCATCGACCACGGAGGACCCCAAAACTATATTGGAAATTCACCTTTTCAGAATTTAAAGGACTATTATATGGATAATCTCATTGTTCGTACACAATAATGAAAACAACGTTATGTCATTGGTTGAAATTCTATTGTTTATCACGTTTTAAATCAATCACAACGTTTTGTCGTACGCTTTTGGAAATATTACCCAGAATGCATTACATGAAATGGCAAATCGCGGTAACTTACTTTGGTCAAAGATGTTCAAGCTTCTAATCAATCTCTCAGCAAATTGCAGTTTCTCTGGGGCTAAAAAAATAAGCTTTATTAGTATGGCACTGACAAATGGATGGTGTGTTTTTTTCAACAGTATGTATGTTATTGTAAGTTAGAATAAAAATGAAAAAAAATGCCCAAAAACGTACATAAACTAGTAAGATGATTTTAATTATTTTTCAAAAACTTCCTCCGGCAAATGTCAAAAATCAGTTTTGCTCGAGTTTGTAACATTTTAAGAGCCACCGACACCTATTCCATGTATTTGTACATCCTTTGTTCAATTGTTTACGGCTTGTGCTTTTGAACGCATACAAATTTAAGTTATAGGATATGTCATTTGTTTTCAGTGGAAAATTTGAAAATTACGAAATCAATTCTTACTCAAAAACTTTGTGAAGAATACCAGCATTTCACTAGTGGACCTGGCATCAAGGAAGGGCTTCAGTTGTGTTATAACTTTCATTGCAAACTTGTGAGTTGTCCTTGTTAAAGTTATATGTAAATCGTCCATGACGGCTGTGGCAGAGTGACGTCCCTTTCCAAGACGCGGTATAATCTTCTTCATAACCTCACTGAAGTGTTGGAACAGCTTGTTTTCATTCCTGTAAATGTAAAAGGCGGTTAATTTAATCATAATTGTTTTAAAAAAAAAAAGACGCTCATTTGTATTACCCCCCTCCCCCTTTCAAATTAGTCTTTCCAATTATACGTCCCTAATCAATTTGCTTTGGGAGGTTACCTTCGTCTTTTTCACATTATATTTGTCATCAACTTTCTCGGGGTGGTTAACTTTCTGCATTTTCCCCCCGTATATATGTCATTCAATGATAAAGGAGTAGGTCCGGTAAGGACCGATTTTGGCCTCAAATTTCAGGTTCATCTTACGAAAGATTTTTACCACTTTTATTTCATTTGAATCAATCAATTTATGTGAAAGATTTTAACTGATTAAGTCATTAAAAACAACCCAATTCAAGCTCAAATATGAAAAATCTACCAAAAATGCCGAAAAATGTCACTTTTCTGATGATTTTAGTCAAAAATGAAAGTGGCCGCATCCGTGTTCATCCTCAACCTTTATATATGTTATGTATTATCATAAAATACAACTTACATTTCAATATTAAGGATGAACACGAATGCGGCCACTTTCGTTTCACACGAAAACTGTCTAAAATTTAACTAAAAAGCTAGAAGTGTGAAGATTTCAGTATTTTAGCATGACTTAATGGTGCTAGTACCCGATATATGTGCATTGTATTGTCAAAAACAGCCCATATTTATGTAGCAGAAGCACTCAACTGTCCAATAAATAACTAAAAGTTTACATTTTAACAATTTTGTAAAACTGCTACATTTTGGGGCCAAAAAGGGGTCTTACCGGACCTACTCCTTTACTCTGGTAGGTTAACCTCATATCATTCGAATTAAACTTGTACTTATAAAACTACTCTGGGAGGTTAAAATCACCTCCTCATATTAATCACATTGTATTTGTCCTTAGAAACTTACTCGGGGAGGTTAACTTCACGCCACTCTTTTCCGTAGATATTCACGATACGACGAGGGTCTGTACATTCGAACACATCCGGGAAGTACTGAGTTGACCATTTAGACAGCTGGTTTTTAACCTGTGCTAAAGATGCTCCAGTCTCGACCTCACTTCTGACTTCACCTCTGACAAATTCGAGGAAGCAGGCCACATCTGAAATAAAAGTTATTTCTGTAGTTGACAGAAAAAAAAACTATCGTTGCCAACTTCTAGGTGGCACGTTGTTGCTGACCTGTAAATTACAACCCTCTATGTGACAGGTTGTTGCCAATCTGGATATTTCCACCCTCTTGGTGGCGACGTGTTAATTACCAATTGCCGACGTGGAAATTGCCAACCTTTAAGCGGCAGGTTGTTGCCGACCTGTAAATTGCCAACCTCTAGGCGACATGTTGTTGCCGACCTGTAAATTGCCAACCTCTAGGTCAAAACCAAAATTAATACTTTATTAATAACCAATTAGCATGGTTAATGTCTATGAAGTGACAGATATTCTAAACCAGTATAATGTGTATAGTACCAACCCAAAAAGAGATTTAATAGCTATTATCTGTTGTACCTAGCGTAGTGTTCCATTTTTTCCAAATGATACATTGTACCTACCGTAGAGTTCTATCTTTTCCAGATGATACGTTGTACCTACCGTAGAGTTCTATCTTTTCCAGATGATACGTTGTACCTACCGTAGAGTTCTATCTTTTCCAGATGATACGTTGTACCTACCGTAGAGTTCTATCTTTTCCAGATGATACGTTGTACCTACCGTAGAGTTCTAGCTTTTCCAGATGATACGTTGTACCTACCGTAGAGTTCTAGCTTTTCCAGATGATACGCTGCACCTACCGTAGAGTTCTATCTTTTCCAGATGATACGTTGTACCTACCGTAGAGTTCCTTCTTTTCCAGATGATACTTTGTACCTACCGTAGAGTCATTCTTTTCTAGATGATACTTTGTACCTACCGTAGAGTTCTATCTTTTCCAGATGATATGTTGTACCTACCGTAGAGTTCTATCTTTTCCAGATGATACGTTGTAACTACCGTAGAGTTCTAGCTTTTCCAGATGATACGCTGCACCTACCGTAGAGTTCTATCTTTTCCAGATGATACGTTGTACCTACCGTAGAGTTCTATCTTTTCCAGATCATACGTTGTACCTACCGTAGAGTTCTATCTTTTCCAGATGATACGTTGTACCTACCGTAGAGTTCTAGCTTTTCCAGATGATACGCTGCACCTACCGTAGAGTTCTATCTTTTCCAGATGATACGTTGTACCTACCGTAGAGTTCCTTCTTTTCCAGATGATACTTTGTACCTACCGTAGAGTCATTCTTTTCTAGATGATAATTTGTACCTACCGTAGAGTTCTATCTTTTCCAGATGATACGTTGTACCTACCGTAGAGTTCTATCTTTTCCAGATGATACGTTGTACCTACCGTAGAGTTCTATCTTTTCCAGATCATACGTTGTACCTACCGTAGAGTTCTATCTTTTCCAGATCATACGTTGTACCTACCGTAGAGTTCTATCTTTTCCAGATGATACGTTGTACCTACCGTAGAGTTCTAGCTTTTCCAGATGATACGCTGCACCTACCGTAGAGTTCTATCTTTTCCAGATGATACGTTGTACCTACCGTAGAGTTCAGTCTTTTCCAGATGATACGTTGTACCTACCGTAGAGTTCTATCTTTTCCAGATCATACGTTGTACCTACCGTAGAGTTCTATCTTTTCCAGATGATACGTTGTACCTACCGGAGAGTTCTATCTTTTCCAGATGATACGTTGTACCTACCGTAGAGTTCTAGCTTTTCCAGATGATACGCTGCACCTACCGTAGAGTTCTATCTTTTCCAGATGATACGTTGTACCTACCGTAGAGTTCTATCTTTTCCAGATCATACGTTGTACCTACCGTAGAGTTCTAGCTTTTCCAGATGATACGTTGTACCTACCGTAGAGTTCTAGCTTTTCCAGATCATACGTTGTACCTACCGTAGAGTTCTAGCTTTTCCAGATGATACGTTGTACCTACCGTAGAGTTCTATCTTTTCCAGATGATACGTTGTACCTACCGTAGAGTTCCTTCTTTTCCAGATGATACTTTGTACCTACCGTAGAGTTCCTTCTTTTCCAGATGATACGCTGTACCTACCGTAGAGTCATTCTTTTCTAGATGATAGTTTGTTCCTACCGTAGAGTTTCGTCTTTTCCGGATGATACGCTGCACCTACCGTAGAGTTCAGTCTTTTCCAGATGATACGCTGTACCTACCGTAGAGTTCAGTCTTTTCCAGATGATACGCTACATCTTCACGTAAAGTTTGTTGGAGAACCCAAAAAACTTTTCCAACAATTTTTCCTAGTCTTGATTTTGGATCTTTCATATCATTCTTTCCAACTCTTTCCGACCTTTTTCCCTTAATCGATGGTTTAGGAACAGATATAGTTGATCCTAATTGATCAATAACCGTTTGGATCTCATTCCAGGCTCCTGCCATGAAATTAGTCGTAGTATTCCGCAACACATCTGAAATTAAAATTATATTTTGTTCCCGTACATAGATCTTTGTCTTTGTCGTATAAACTTAAGAAAAAAAATATCCGAAGAAAACTTCACACGCAGTATGACCTTATACTATACGCATGCGCCAACTGCAACTCAGCAGTAGATACATTATTCACTCAGCCGTTTGGTCTTTGCTGCTTTATGTGGCATGCGTAGCAGTGAAATGATGCCGGGAAAGACTCATTGACCTTTCAAAAACCGAGTCCAGTAATTTACCACCACACCATCGATACAGTTCACAAAATTAATAAGGTACGCTTGCCACCACCAACAAATCATCTTGTGTGGGGGGACGACAGGTGCAGGTTTATTTTCATATTAAATTGTTTGATTGGGGATTCATTGAGAAAACAAACAAAAAATTGTGAAAGAAAATTATGAAACAGTAAAGTATATTTAAAGATTGACATATCGAGGAAAGGCGGTTGAATTTTATTTTGTATTTTTCTTTTGAAAAAAAAATTGGTGTTTGCCTCTCATTTAAAAACAATTGTTAGTAAATGCGAGACATAACGAGAAATCGGTAGATTTTAATAGCTACTTACCGATCATCATTTGATTCAATTGTGTCCCTTTGCACTGATAACGGTCTGCAAGAAGAGTCTTCGAAAAGTCTCCCATGAATATTCTAATTGCTTTATCTAAACCGGCCTTCTCTTTCTTTTTCCAAAATTTATCCAACAAAGGTTCATACGTAGCAGCGTCATAACCAATCATTTCTGTAAAAATAAAAGGGGGAGGGCTTAGATCTTAGTAAATGGTTTTAACCGTGTCAAGTTTTTAGCTAAGGGAAATTTGGTCAGTTTAATCTTACTGTGTAAAGATTAATCGTCAAAAACAAGTCCACTCCCTGGATGAGTATCGCTCGGTATAAAGATAGTGACAAATATAATTCCTTCCCATGTTAAAATGAGAACAATGCATGGCATGAAAGAATCTTAATTCGTTCATATAATTACGAAGTTGTTTGTACAACTATTGTTTTTTTTTCTGCATTAGATATCGAGTCGGTTCAATTAATGCATTTCTAATAGATATCCAAAAATTGGAAATGCCATGGAAGTGTTTTAGAATGAATAGTTTTTTTTTCAAGTATGTTGTGCAATCTTTCATTTAGAAAGTGTATCAATAGACTATGATAGTAAAAACAAACAAAAACGCCCGTATATAAGTTGATTGATTGATGAATGGGCTAACGAGTGTTGAGTCAGTTTTATCGTGACTCCGGAATTGGGTGATTTTAAGCTCGGGATTTCGGAATTAACCCTTTCGAGATCTGGGAATTCTCTTTTCGAATTTCGGGATGTCGGGATATAAATTTATCTAAATTCGGGACCTCGGGATTTCGGGTTATTAAGCCTAAGAGTTCGGGATCAGGACCCCTCCTAACCCAGCTTCTAAACTGATGGAAGCTTCTATGTTTGTTCTGATTACTAAAAAAACTACGTTTACCTACCTTTGTTTTCCGTTTTGGGGAATTTTCTAAAAAACGAAAGCAGTTTATAAAAAGCAGGTTTAATGCATTTATCTTTGTCTTCACCAGATCCATAATCGTCCTCATTAGATTCAGATCCACCACTTGTTGGACTAGGGGTAGATGTCTTGCCGCCAATTTCTCGACGAAACGATTTGTACACATTTGGTGTAGTAGATTTGTACACATTTGGTGTAGTAGATTTGTACACATTTGGTGTAGTAGATTTGTACACATTTGGTGTAGTAGGCGTGAATTCGGTTGTAATCTCACTAGACATATCGTCACCTGGTTATAATGGAGAAAAAAAATTAAAGCACCCATAATCGAAAATAGACTAGGCAAATATTAACACATCTTTTTAGGCAAAACAGTAAAGAGTTAGAAGGCAGCTGCAATTTGATTTGTTTCGGATAAGGGGGACTAGGGTGAAAAATTGTCCTGCCTTTTTGTTGATGTAGTCTCTGGCCTGCATTTTAATTTTCAGTCACCCTATTCGGAACCGCCTTATTTTATTAAAGTTCATCCCGAAGTTTTTTTTACATTGTCATTCTGTCTTTTATTTTGCCAAGTTACTCATGATCACTCATCCTGCCTCAGTCTTAACTCAAAATAATAATTTCATCTTTCAAAATATATCAGTTAAACATTTTAATTTAAAATGTTTATACTTCGACATAACATTTAGCGCTAATATCTTTGTCTTCATACTAGAAATATAAGGAAACCTGAATGGTTTAAATTCTAATTTTAGTTTACTTAAATCAAAATCATATCCATAAAAAGTCTTGTTGTGTTCTAATGTTCTTTGTATTGATGCTCAGTATTAAACTGTATCACGTAGTCAAGGAAATATGGAAAAAATATGCCAAACAAAAGACTGTGCTTGCGTCATCCATTTGTGTAAAGCAGTTTATCCACGAGCATCACTGAAGAGACATGTATTGTCGAAATGCGCATATGGTGCAAGAAAATTGGTACCGTTAATCTTATTATTATCAATCACTGATCACTTGTACAAAACATCTGTACACATTATAATTTGTACAACATTACAATTTGAACAAAATATATACAAGCTCATAGAATGTAAATTCATACATAGAATGAAACCCACCCAGACCCTCACCTATGATCCGAAACATATTTGTACAAGACATGCCCTAAATGAGAATATGATACTTACTACCAAAGAGGTCCAAACTTTGAACCAATTGTTCGGCAAATTGAAGTTGATCAGCGGCTGAAATAGAATAAGAAAGAGTCAGATTTACTGAGGGGGGTTTGAGGGGTTCTGATCCCGAAATCCCGGGCTTAAATTAAAAACATGAAATCCCGAGGTCCCGAATTAAAACAAATTAAATCTCGACATCCCGGAATTTGAAAAAAGAAATCCCAAGCTTAAAAACACCCGATCCCGACGTCCCCTCTCCACGTGTACAGAGGAGAACAAGTAATTTTTCAGAAAGGGGTTCATCATTTGAAGAAGTAACTTTGTTATGTCAAGCAATGTTTCCTGTAGTTAAATATTTTTCGTATATTACTTGGTATATCTCATTCCTGTAGGAAAACCTATTCAACATTCATTATTTAGTACTTATCAATTGTTTGACAAGAACTTTTCTTAGAAAGTTCATTATGTTTTTCAAGTGAAGATTGTTCCATATTTGTTAAATTTCTAAGTTATCAAAATCCTGTCCTATTTTATTCAAAATATTTCGCAAAGGAAATCCGATGATAAAATTGTACACATTAAGAAAAGACAGTAATTTGAAATTATGATTGGCAGACACTAGTAGCACGATTTCAGTCTGAAACGGTCATTTTGGTCTGATCGTATCTTAATTGACTGGATTTACCGCTAGAGGAAAACGTCAAGATTTGTCAGTTCGTTAAGTCTCCATTCGGACCGATAGTCTCATTAGGTAAATTAGTCCCGTTAAGGCATGTCAAGATATTTAAGACTGTATCTTCTAGCGAGCTGTTTAGATCCGTTAAGACCGTGTCAGACCAAAACAGACCATGGATACAAACTGACGTCAAGATGTTGTCAGACCGTGTCCAGTCGTGTTCAGATTTTAATAATTTGGACACAAAACGAGTGAAACTTTCCCATTATTTATCAGGGGTTGCTCCCCTTTCAAGAATAAAATAAAACTGTGAAAGAAGACGATTTTTTTAACTGAAAGTCTACCACGTCCCTTTAATCATGTTATTTAAATAAAACAAATATTCAATTTGAATTCTAACTTCTTCCTATTTAATTATTTAACACTGTTTTATAATTATATAAATAAAAAAAGTAGCTCAAAGTCATACTGCTGCACAAATCGCCGCGAATTGACTAAAAAAAATCAACAGATTGCCGAAATAATATTTGATTATTGAATATAAGCACCTGAACCTTTATATTTAATGGTTTACAAGTGATTGCAATACGTTTTATATCATGCAATTACAGACTGCCGTATGTGGTGAAGAATTTGTCATTCATTTTTACACCCTTATTTTATAATAACGGATGTCGGCCGTGAACACTTGAAAACGTGATCTTAATATGTTAAATTAAATTTAAGATGTAACTATTTTTAAATATTGTAAATGAATGCATTATCATTTATCTTTTTATGTTACCTATATAAATTGCATTTGAGTAAATTTGAGGCAGGGACAAAAATATATAGATATAACTCTGTCTTTTATCGTTTTCCGTTTATTGTCATGACATTGTCCGTTAACTTTATTTTTGCCAGACTCATGCGTTTGACTTTCCATCTTTATTTTTTAATGTGTCTATAATTCGAGGGCCTTTTGTAAAAAAACTACATACCAGAAGCCTTCGTTAAAAAATAAAGTTTGAATATTATAGCAGAAAAAGGCTTATAAATTCATTCAAATTAATATTTGAAATACAATGTAGGATAAATAATCAAGAAAATGTTTATAAATACGTCAGACACTGTACTTAAAGTACATTTAAAGACCAGGTTACATATATATTACATGCATACAGCATAATAAAGCTGGTTTAATTTGAATGACTATCCATTAGGGACATTTTTCGACGATAATTAATCAAATCTGACAAGTTTAATTAAAAACGGAAAATAATTCTTCGCCCGTAAACGATTTAACGTTACCGTACCCTCCTTTATTTTTGTTGCATTCATGTCGCATGTGTGTCGGCAGTGTCAGCGCTTCTAATAGCTAACTTATTTTACACAAAATCGTTGACATGGTAGAAGGAAACTATAGTACAATATAAGCTGAGCTGGAAATTGCAATTGGTGAGTAGAAATGAATATTTTAATACATGTCTATCAGAATAATCATTGATCATAGATCATCACCCAAGAGTTTGAAGGAAAAATGTTCACATTTGTTAAATTTGTGCATACAGGTATGAATCGACGTTCCAATACTCCACACTCTTTGATAGTAGCCTGTTCAAAGACAAAGTAAGAATTTGGGCTTGTTAAAAAATTGTTCCTGTGATTGGACCCCCCCCCCCCTTTTTCATGTTTTTTGGAAGATCAATGCATGATTTAAAAAGTTACATATAAACAAGTATGGTTTAAACCCCCTTTTAAAAATGGCTGGATCCACCCCTGTTTATTGCCTAACATGCATTGACATGTGGGGTATTCACAATGGTATGGTTGTGCGGGATGGCCTATAGGCTATACAACAGTTACAAGACCTAAACCCCTGATCGAGTAATCCTACATATTGTATGTTAATGAATTGATAACTGTAACGTCCTAAATTTGCATGAAATATTTGTCTCTTTTTTTTATTAACCAATAACCAACCAATCTTCACATGTTACGATGTAGTCCGAGACAAGCTTGTCTGGCAAAACAGCCGTTTGGACATCAGAGTAATCTCGGACTAGTTACGTTTGGACGTCAGAGTAATCTCGGACTAGTTACGACGATGGTATACCTATTTATATAGCCACTGGTGGGTGATGTACAATAATTATAATTTGTCACATATGTGTTATGAATACCTTCAACATGCTCAAGGCTTGGGTTTGTATATATGCAATAACCTCAAAATTGCCCGGGGCAAAAAAAAAGAGTATATTGATATTGTGCCCTGACATGCCTGATTCCAAATGATGAGACGGCATTGCGTCCTTAACAACAATTTTAACACTTTTCATCTTTTGTGATAAGAAATTTAAGATTTTACCGGGTATGATTCATTATTTTGTTATAAATGATTTGTTATGCTCTTAATTTTGTAGAACTTAAATATATGTTATAACAAGAAAAAGAAATTATGTTGAAATTTTTATTTTTTAATTTTATTTATCTTTTGTATTATTATTCACTGTCATGACCATGATGACTGTCATGACTAAATAAAAATGAGATCCCACGCATGCGCGGCATAGTTAAATAAGTGCCCGACACGTTATCATCAGTATGTTGATGGATTATAAAGAAGAAGAAGAAGAATCTTATAAATACTATTTGCTTTGTCACCATGTCACGTTGGTAGTAATATTCAACAAATTCTATTTTAAAATAAAAAAGTATTATAAATTGATCACAACAAGTATAGTGCTATAGCCTCTATTAGACAGTAACCCTTCAATGAAGTATACACCTAAGAAAACATTGATGTAGAAAGAGAGAACATTTTGTTTTAGAAATAGAACCTCAAAAAAGGGTTTTATTCTTCTTCTCATAAGGGACTTATCAATTAAATTGTATAAGTCATAAATTCATTTCTTTACATCATTAAACTTTGTTGTCAAGCAACTTATGATTGCTAGTTTTTCTTGTAGATAAATACAAGTTTATATATAATAAATACTTTATTCTTAATGTATATTTTTTTTGTAGATAAGATATCACATTGGTTCGAGCATGATTCCCAGCCAGATTATGAAGTGGCATATATCATGTATATCAATGTATATATAGGAAATATATAGTGTCGCTAAGTTACTCTCATATGGTACCTCATTTGTACCTGTAGCTATAAATTGTGAAATGGTGGATTCATTCATAATTTTGTGTTACTTATTGGTTTGGAAATAACGTTGATAGAGCTAACAGCATTATGTCATGATGTACAGTTGATGGGATGATCTGATTGGACAAAAAGAGAATTGTGAATTGAACAAATAGCAAACTTACAATTCATAGAAAAAATGTAGGAAATACAATGTACTACATTACTTGGTGACAGAGCATACCTTTGATATATATATATATATATATGTGAAATAAGTAATATTAACAATTTGAAATAAAGAGAATTTAAAGTTTTCTAGGAATATTAGTAGTGCATCATATCTTAATTCCATGATTATTTTGGATAGTTATATCATTAAGAATAGAAAATTGGAATAATGGAAATTTCTAGTTTCAGTGAATATATATCAATCATTGTCAATACTAAAAGTGCAGCATCATGATCATACATCATCTGATTCACCTTGGATAATTATTCATTTGAAATAAGAATTTGGATATAATAAGAGTTTCTATGCTGCCATTGCTATTGTTGGCTACATGTACCACCAGGGAGTGTTAAACCTCCTTTACTTTCCATGAGGGTCTGTCACGGTCCATCACTATTGGTTATTGTCATATATATGCATAATGATGGAAGTTTTTACCAACCTAGACAAGCTTTACAGCCCTGGCATGGTTGTTGGTTAGAGTCGAATGACAGATTGCTGTATAGTTATAATAGTCTGAATGTATCTACATGTATTTAAATAATCTTCTAAATTACTGTTCATTCTGAAACTGGCATTTTATAATAGTAGTCAAACATATTAAACAATACATGTACTTCAAAGTATCATTTTATTTTGTCTCGCCTTACACAAAAGTCATGAAAGTTGGTTGTATACAAGAAATTTGTATTACAGTCTTGGGGTGATGATGTAAGCTATTTTATAGAGCTTTACATTTTAAAAGCTAAAAGAGCTGGATGTTTCTTGTCTTGTATTCAGATGCTAGTAGCTAATTAATATGTTATGATGTTTCAGTTTGCCATTATATGTACATTGCACCTGACCCCATTTTCATGGTTCAATGACTGCATGTAAAATATACTGTTACTTAATCAATGAAATGCTCTCTTATACTGTATATTTTATATATGTAATTGGATACATTTTATTGTATATGAGTATCTTGAAAGATCTACTTGTCTATCAGGTTGGGTTGACCTGACCTTGGCCTTCATGGATAATTTAAGTGATTAATAAAATTGAGAATGGAAATGGGGAATGTGTCAAAGAGACAACAACCCGACCAAATAAAAAACAACAGCAGAGGGTCACCAACAGGTCTTCAATGTAGCGAGAAATTCCCGCACCCGGAGGCGTCCTTCAGCTGGCCCCTAAACAAATATATACTAGTCCAGTGATAATGAACGCCATGCTAATTTCCAAATTGTACACAAGAAACTAAAATTAAAATAATACAAGACCAACAAAGGCCAGAGGCTCCTGACTTGGGACAGGCGCAAAAATGCGGCGGGGTTAAACATGTTTGTGAGATCTCAACCCTTATTTCAGTTTGATACAATGTTAACATGGTTAGGTTTGTTTCTCAGTTTATATTTCCTAATAAAATTGACACTGGAAATGGGGAATGTGCCAAAAAAGACAACAACCCAACTTCAGAGCAGACAATAGCCGAAGGTCATCAATGTTTCTCATAAGCTATAAGCTACATTGTACATTTATAGGATCACTACTTTTGGCATAATTATGGAATAAATGTAAGTTGTACATGTTTGACATTTTTGAATGGCTTATTTCATCTGACAATGACACCATTTTCATGGTTTTTATGTTTAGTCTTTTTCTCTGTTTCTATGGTTACTATAAACGTTTAACCATAAATTTGGGGTATGGAAGAACTGTGAAATTCAAAAATTCATGAAATTCATGAAATTATCTGTCATATATCTGTCTGGCATGGTTATTTTGACTGGACTTCATTTTAATGGATTATTGATAATGTAAAGTTTATGTGATACTTATAGACTAGTAAAATCTTCTTATTACAGAATTTCAATAAAAAGATCATGAATAAGGCCACATTTAAAAGAATGTCTGTTTCCCATCCCAGGGGGCTTATTTTTTACCTGGGTATGGGGAGGGGAAACAAACAATTTTTATTTTGGCCTAAAGAGATATGGTGAGACGACTATCAACCATTTAAATCATGTAGACCAAGTGATTTACTTGTTAGTCACTATATACATGTAATAGGTCACTGCACACCCTTCACTGAACAATGACCAAAAACTAAAACTTTATAATGAGCACCCTATAAAAGGTTCAGCCTGTAATGAGGTAACTGACACAGTTAATGTAAAATATTCAGACGAGAAACCCAACAGTGATGACAATTTGATTTATTATACCATACCCTCCCCCCTCCCTTGAAGTTAAATGTCCAATCCCTTGTTTCGGAAAATAGATATTGATGCTAACGTAAATATTTTATCCAATAAAAAGACAGGAAATAAGTCGGTGAACCAAAAAGTTCAAATCTAATTGAAAATTAAAGTGCCCATGAACTCACTGATCATGCACGAGTGATTCTATTCATTAAAAGTGTCCGTGTAACAATTAAGAAGAGTCTGTGTATCATCGAAAAAGAGTCTGTGTAACACCCCTTAATGTACTGTTTTTCTATAGCTCTGCAAAGGGGGGGGGTCAAAGTCGTTCAAAGGTCACTGTACGGCCTTTAACAATGAGCAAAATCCATACATCATTCTAGTACGGCATACGTTTTACCTCAGCGAACTCTCTGTCTTGGTGATGTATCAATCATTTGCTTCAGGTCGATCCATTTCGCATCTCGTCATGAATATTATATGCTTATTTATACAACCGAACAACCAAACGTCCGCACCCAATTTTAGCAAAGATATACTGTCGAACAGGAGATGTGAATATTTCTATACCCAATCCATCATTTGGTTTTGAAAACAATTTTAAAGGTATACATTAATACGACATCAACCCAACGACACATATCAATCAAAACATTAAGAGTCAACACACAGATTTTTGTAATAGAAAGAAACCTATACAGAATAAAAAGCCTAAACCGCAACAAGACTAAATAATACGGGAGCAGTGATTTTTTTTAGACAAAAATGCAAGTGTTCCGTAGAAATATTTCACGTGCCATTTTTTTTTATTTCGATCGTTGAAAATTATAGCAGGTGTGATATAAATCAGTAGATTTAGGACAAAACTATAATATGGAAATATAATATGAAAATTAAGCCTGCTTTGTACTAGACCGACACACTGAGATGGATTTTTAACGTGTAAGTTCACAAGCTAACAGTTCGAAAGAAAGAAAAAAACTCTTTGTTAGACCCGTTTGGGATTCGGACTAAAGTCCTCTCGCTGTCGAGGTGAACTTATTCTCACGAGACCAACCAGGAGAGAGGTCGCATAGTCATACCAAAAACTCGAGCATAATAAACAATACAGTTTAACAGAATTATCACCGTTACTGATGCGATTTTAAAGTCATGATCTTATCTAAATTAGATACCGTTATGTGATGTTGGTATCTACACGTATGAATAGAGATGGCCGACATCAGAGTAGATTGAAAGGACCATCGCTCTCTGCAAATTGAAAACTCTTCCTCAATGGTGTTAGTGGTCCCATTATAGCGAGCTGTTGCAAGGCTAAATTTCTATCCTTATTAAATCTTCTCTCATTATTCAGTGGTATTTCAAGTTTACTTTTAATCTTATTGTCGAACGACTATTTGAAGTGCTTCCTATTATATTTAAAACGTGTGTTCTCGTTATGAACACGAATGAAATATTTGCCACTGGACTGAGGCAAACAACAATGAATCACCATCACTAAAATATAAGTATTTGTTCTCACAACATACTTTGTAATTAATTAGAAGAATGATGACAATTTCTCATCTATTCACGTTTTGATCGAGCCGCTTCAACATCAAATCTTGCTGCAATTGTTTTACATTTAGGCTACTAGTATTAATTACTATTGTATTCATTGAAGTTTACATGCGTAGTTTTTTTTATTCAAAAGAATAAATTAATATTTATAAATAAATTGGACTGAACAAACAACACCAATTATTTCGCATTTGCATGTAACGCAGTTTAGAAAAATAAAAGATTTGATTTTTTTTTAGATTAGCACACATGCAACGCATCCCCACTTAGGAGTCCTCCAAAAAGGTAAAATTTACCTGTAACGGAACATGTATGTCTGGTGTATGTATATCACTCGTTCCATCTACAATATACGGAAATGACACGACCGGGTATTGTAAAGCTTTGAGGGACTTTTAATGTCAAATTCATATCCCTGGGCGAAGAAATTACCAAGTTTGGAAAACACCGTGTGTACACTGACTTATAAAAGTGTTTATGTCTTTCATGCTGTCTAGTCTGAGAATAAAAGTTTGAGCAAATTTTGAAGGTAAAAAATAAAGGTTTAATAATATTGCAAAAGTCTGTGAATAATTGAAAATAGGACGTTCCGGAAAACACAAGTCGCTATATTAAATGCTTGTAAATCTCTGTTACATGTGGTGCGCTTCTATTTAAATACCTTTCTGTTAATTAAGAAAGTGTAAAAACAGTTATTGAAATCCGGCTGAAAAAAGGGAAAACGAATAGTGACTATCTAACTTATTTTTCAAATATCGAATACACAAATAAATCTCTAACCATCCACGCTTACAATTTGTTTTTACTGACAGGTGTCTGCTGGCATTCGATTGGATATCAGTTTTATGTAGGCGTAACAATTCATCCCATTTATCCAATCAGCTGTCTTGTGTGCGATCTCATACGGTTCACACTAGGGTTCACATAGTCTAGTTTTTTATAATGATAGCGATAAAAATTATTCGTGCAGAATATACATACACTATAAAACAAAAATATCCTGTCCAAAAATGACTTACGAGACACCATATTAACCAAATAACTATTTAAAAACTAAGACAGCATACATATAAAATATTATCATTCATAACAATTACTATTTAAAAGGGAAATATTATACTATTAGTATCATGGTCCCAGCATTTTAACAAATTTATCAAAACAGGACGTTGTTGCAATGGTGTGACTGGGACTTTACGGTGCGTCTAAAAATAACCTAGGCCGCCTCGGTGCACTATAAGCTCCCAAAACTGCACTAAGACCATGATGGAACACTATAGCGAACTTTCTTTACTAATGAAATGTCCATGTGTGGAAAAAAAGATCTTACTATACACTGTACGGACATTTAGACTTATTCACTAGCTGTGATATACAGTAGAAGAGTTAGCAAGGATAGCAAGGATACAAAAATTACGATATTAATAACGCTAAAAATTAAAAGGAAAGTGTACGCTATGTCGCCCGGAATCCGACACTGACCTAGCAAATTACGACATAATTAAACCATTAGCAACTTTGTAAAAAAATATATAGAAAAAATGTCTTTTCTCTTCCTTAAACTGGGAATATTATGATAATCAGATAAAGGTAATGTCTGTCAAAAAACGTATTTTACGAAATAATTGAAATCGGATTTAGATTAGATTTGTGATCGTTGGAATTTAAATAATCTATCTCTTTATAATTACCTTTTTTAATCAAACGGAACACATACTATAGGAGATGTGGGATATGTTTCAATTTGACAGCAACCAAACGACAAAAAATCATAAATGAATCAAGAGCGCATGTTTAGTCTTCAACAAGAAACAGGTGTCTACACAAAAGGTCTGACAGCGTGAAAGACCAAAACCACACTATTATAAGTCATGGTATTCGAAAGCAGGAGATTAGTACTCTATCAGACAAAACTGCAATCACGTTTACCAAATACTTAACCAACGCACCACAAACTAATGCCTGCACCAAGTTAACGTATAATTGTGATATGAAGAGATGGCAGATACCCACAACCAACTTGGAACCACCACCAGACAGAAGGACAAATAAGCATTTAGAGGGCTGGCACCCCATATGGAATTTACTGACCCCATATATACCGTATTAGGTCACTCAATAGCTTTACAATACCCGGCCGTGTCATTGCCGTATATTGTAGATGGAACGTGTAATATATGTTCCAGACCGTATGAGTATTTGGGCCGTACGCAACTTTACCGAAAAATATTTTTGCTAAGGAACATACAGAACTGCAAAAATGTAAATGTAAAAAATATTAGTACGTTACTTGTGGTAGCAAGTGTAACATTGGTTGAGAGTACCAAAATTAGGATTAAGATATACAATTAAACAAATATTTTATTTCAATTGTTCATTTGTTCATTTTATCCGTGTAATTGTAATAATATTAAATTAGTAAATCTGAAAATAAAGATTGTGATTAATGTTAATTTTTTGAAATTTAACCCATATGATCTAATAACATGTATGGTCAGCTCGTACTGGACCATACGCGAATACTCATACGGTCCGACCGTACGCGTATGGTCGGACCGTACGAGTATACGTATACGGTCCGGACCGTACGCGTACGGTCCAAATACTCATGTGGTCTGGAACATATACACAATGAATTTCATACACCAGATATACAAATACAGGTAAATTTTACCTTTTTGGAGGACTCCGAAGAGGTGGTGCATTGCATGTGCGCTAAGTTTGAAAACAAATCCAATCTTTTATTTGGGGTACGTCTGAATACCGCTAATGGCCTCCTGAGTGCACTCAGGACATACAATGTGCACTCAGGATCCTTCATATTCATCGTATTTGCAGGATGGATGCATATATTCGTTACACGCTGCTTATCTAAGAGTTAAATGTTGGTAGAATTTGAAATCGAACTAAGATAGATTTGTTAATTCTTTTGAAAAAATGACACCAATTACTGAGCCGTGAATTATCCAACCAAGCAGGAAAGTCCCTGAATCAACAAAATTGATCGGATTATCTTATTTTTGTTTATGAATTGTGTTGTTAGTACTGGTCCGGGAACACAATTATCCCCCTTCAATTTTCGTTCACAAATATAGTTCCCTTTAATTTCAGTATATTTTTTCTTAAATTTTTTTTTTGCCTTTCCTTTGAATTTTTCCCCATTTTTTTTGCTATAATGTGAATGTAAGGCCATCTAAGAGAATTTCTGTAAAATTTCTTTTTGATATTTTGAGCAGAAATGAGTGATTTTGTTAGGTAAACGTAGGTGGGATTTCCCCTTTTCGGAAGCTCTCTGGCTTAACCCATACTGGTGTCCTTGTGTTTAGAATTAGAATTTAAAATATTTATAAGACAGATCAGTATCTAAAAAAGAATACTTTAATGAACGAATGAACTTTATTACCTTAAAACTACATTTCATAGTAACAGAGAAAATATATATTTACAATTATTAATACCATGCACATTGGTTGAAAAAAAACCTTGATTTAACTTGAATGTAGCTTGCAGGACCGATTTACCTGTAACATTTGTAGAAATTTAGATTATTTTTATGTAAGATGACCGATAGTGCTGTCTCAATTCAGAGTTTGAACTTTAAAAAACATGATTAAGTGTGTATTAATATAGTACATAATAGTATAGAATGTGAAAGCGATTCCTTTGATATAAAATTTGCAGCAATATTCCAGTATAAAATGTCTGTCTATCTGTAACTACATCCAACACTTAACATGTCATGATATAATGATATTCGTCACAGATATCTCTTGAGCCGCAGAAATGACAACGTCTGTCTTGAAAGGGGTTAGTTAGTTATAACTTTATGAAGTTAATCTCTTTTCATGCTTTTGGAGAGTTGTCTCATTGGCAATCAATACCACATCTCGATCTTTTTTTTATTTTTTTTATATATATAAAGTTAGACTTCAATGCCCCCCCCCCCCCCCCCCATTTTTCTTGAAACTCCTCGTAGATTTATAATAGATAGCTTACATATAACATATGTTTTGATAACTAATAATAAAGATCTTATTTTAGTTTTTAAACTTTACGAATGCCCAGCAAAGATTAAGCGTGTTGCATTCGAAGTGATCAGACTACCGCTAGGCCATTTCAACTCAAAATATATAAAATATCGTTGCATCGGTAAAACTTTGAATCATTTTTGACAAAACTATTAGAATTTAAGACTGCTCTGCTTTTACAATAACTGTTTACTTGTTATCATTTCAATGAATATCGAGTAATATTTGTCGATGGACGGTTGTTGAGTTAATGCACGGTATTGTGATTTTTTTCACAATTGAATTTATAGAACCTTTTGTTAAGATTCATTGTCATATGTATCAAATCAAAATAGCTTTCTATTACCAGTTCCTTGGCGTTGCAACACCACTGCATGGTCATCCAATCAAAAAAGGAAAGTTATAATATTTATTTTATTAATAATATAATCTTTTATTCGTAAGCAATACAACTTGCAGAAAATAATTATTACAAATATTCAATTACATCAGTGAAACATATTTACATTTAAACAATTAGTCAAATAATCATATAAGTAGATATACCATTATAACAGTACAGCAGAATAGGATCAAATGGATTTTTAGCATTAATGAATGAATTTAATTTCGTACCTTCTCAGTCAGAAATAAAAACTTCCCTTTAATTGGTTAGTTCCTTTAGGGGGGACTATGGATTTTTTTCCAAACATTTTTTTGGCGACAATTTTTTTTTCTTTCAATATTAGCATTACATATAGTGTCAGCTGAGGGTAAAACAAACATTATTTTTCTCAGGGTCAAAAACAAATTATTTTTTTTCCAAAACTCAAAATAAACTTTTTTTTTCAAAACAAAACATAGCCACGCCCCCTTTCCACCCCCAGAAAATCAAATGGTTGCTGCCTAAAGCTACCGTTTAATCTATCTTTGAATTCAATTAAAAACAAGTTCACATTTTTTTAACCCTAATGTAACCGTATGTTAAAGCGTTTTCGTCCGTATCAATAAATTGTTTATCAAAATTGAAGTGCATGAGTATTATTAACGTCTGGGATGAGTGTGAGATTTCTCTGTTGATGGGAATAAACAAAATTTAGCTGAATTTGTATTATTCAAATTAATGAAAAGGCAAGCTAGTGTGTGTTTAAAATGATATTGTTGGAATGGATTTATAACATTAAAAATGTGTGTAACCGATTTTAGGTTGACTTGGACTGCGAATTTGAAAATAATTTATTTGTGAAATCACATTCTTTAAGATGACATATTTTGTAAGTACGTTAACCTTTTATTCTAATTATAGTATCTTTGAAATGCATTTTATAGCTGACTATGCGGTATGTGCTTTGCTCATTGTTGACAGCCGTACGGTGACATATAGTTGTTAATGTCTGTGTAATTTTGGTCTCTTGTGGACAGTTGTCTCATTCGCAATCATACCATATCTTCTCTTGTATATTTATATAGCTGTTACTTACAACTGTCATGTGTACATGTTCCAGGCTCGTGCCGCTGAAAGGGGTCCCTTTTCAAGTTTGAAAATAGGTGAATAGGTCGGGAAAACTATCAGAAATATATATGATAAAAAAAAACAGTAAAGTTCCCACTACTTTTTTGGTAAACTTTCTTGCTATTCCCGAATGTGTTTTTGTGATTTATGCAATTTTATTCATGGACTAGCTAGCATAAAGAATTACATGTACTTTAAATGTATAAAATAAATTTTTTCTACAATGATATATAATTAGGAATGGAAATTAAAAGCCTAATTCAAAAACATAAAAAGGATTTTTTTATTTGTATCTTTAAATATCCTCGAAAATAACTGCGTTTGAAAGCTTCTTTTAATATAATTTACACGTATATCGAAATGTGTTCATACCAATTGTCCCGCTTAATACCGAACCCGCGTAACCTTAAAAATTAAGACATTACACAATCAAAACATTACAATTTTGTTTATTACAGATATTTTATCATATCCACGGTTGAATGCACAATATCCCCACCAAGAGAACCGTCTACTGTTAGAGGTGGGACGACAGCCTAGATGTCGTGTGCAAAAATAATAATCACTTGGTACGGTTTCAGCTTGCGTATTGTAATTTTAAATAGTATAGATCGATTCATGTTTTAAAATCAAACAAACGCTACTGCTTGCACTGATGATATAAAAATTACTTTTATATATATATATATAAAAACAATGTATTTGTTACGTTATTGGTATTAAATTGTATATTTTGAAGATCATATTCCGTAATGTTATGCCCTGAATTCTATTCGATGTCTATAAAGCAAATAAAATCTATTTGTACTCGTAACAAAAAGGAGAAAAGATTAGGCTGCCTCTCTTCAATTTTGTCCAGTTACCAAAGTAAAATCAAAATTAAATTCTCCGACAATGCACATGTTGATATATTGTATATGTCATTCCAACACTTACACTTGTTCTTTTATTTGTGTGGCAAATTTAATGACCATTTTAATTCAAAGCTTGGATTTGCATCCTTCATTCTCCAGTACGTTTGAATTTCTACATACATCACAGTCAGTAATTAAAGTTGTGTGTTAAACGTCAGTACGAAAGCAAACAATCCATAGTAAAAAAAGATATTTAGAGGGCACATATGTATCTTTCGTCTGACAGCACGTATACACCACAGTTATCGTAAATTATATAAACATTATAAAAAAAAATCGATTTTTTTTTTTTAAGACAAAAAAGAGAAAAGAACTGATAAGTGCGGGTAATCCATGCGCCTTGCCTCCTTTATGTTTCGATATCTTAAAAATTAATTATTCTTTTATCTATTATAACACGTGAAAACTACACCGGTGAGTTCCATACATGTCATAAACTTACAGCTGGTCCTGAACATGCATGAAGTATTTGCCACTGGACTTTAAACAACAATCAATCACACTACAACTTATAGTATATATAGTTGTGAAATACAAAATGTATATTATAATGATACATTTAGATGAATAAATAGAATACAAATACACACTACTTTATATAACTGACACAATTTAAAGGAATACTCTCTAAACTATATAAGTAGAGAAGCGAAACGTTTCTTTTGAATACTAAACAAACTTCCTAACAGTACATGTTTTTTTAATGGTTTTACATGCGGCGCTCAAATATTTTGCATGGTCTTTTGGTATAGTGTTTAGACATATATGATATTGTAAGAACCTTTAACGTATAATAGATTCACATTCGTTACTTTGCTCAATATAAAAAAAACATAAGCATTAATTTATATTAAAATCTGAAGGTCAGACATCACTAATACGTGTTCATTCATTCTTTATTAAAGTTTAGACCTTTTTATCAAGAATGATGATGAGAGTAATTGTAAAATATAATAGGCATGTACTTTCTTACGTTATGGATCATTGATTTTGTTACCTGTTGACCCGGTTGATTACTAGCACGTGCCATTGAACTCGACCGTTTTAACTAAAACAGATTTTATTTTAAATCAACGCCATATATATATATATACAAAGTATATACAAAGTACTATATACATATTATATGGATAAGAAAATAAATATTATAAGGATATATTGTTTGAATGAAAATTTTTATACGGTGATACTTTAACACCGTCCCGACAGAGACTGGATGCATTATATGATCAGGTTTCGGGATCCGGGAAGTTTTTTTTTCGAATTTCCGAATGTCGGGAATATTTTTTTCCAACTTTAATAGAGTAACTCGCACGAAAAAAAAATAAACATACCAAAAAAGCAACAGCTTCAACGGTAAACTAGGACATATATCAACAGAAAACGAATTAAAGAAACTGTCATGCATAAAACAAAAGTATGCATGGCTGTGTTAATTTGCCTCCGCTGCATTTCTGTGGATTGTCTCATTGGCAATCATACCACATCTCCTTAACTTTTTTAGGTTACGTTTAGGATTTTCCGTTACTAATCTTCAAATACAAAAAACATTTTTACCGGTGTTCACAACATTTCAAGGTTAAATTTATGGCATACATTCTGGTGTGTATACAATTAACGTACGTCCTTGCATTTAATTATCAATATTATATTTATATAAATAAACATTTATCAAAAAATAAACAACATATATATATAGACGAATAATTTATTAGTTCCTCAACAAAACAAGAAAAGAAATAAAGAATTAACACAAGATTTAATCTTTTTTTTTTAATTAATCAAAATATACTTCAAATTGTAATAATAAAATACATATATACATGTATTAATCTAAAATACATTATCGAGTAGAAGGGGCGCAACTCGTGGTATCAAACCGGTATACTGAACGGATCAAAACAGGGTCTGAAAATTTTGAACGTTCTTTTGTATCCATGGTCTGTTTTGGTCTGACACGGTCTTAACGGGTCTAAACAACCCGCTAGACGATTCAGTCTTTTCCGTCTTGACACGCCTTAACGAACTGATTTACCTGATGAGGCTATCGATCTGAACGGCGACTTAAACTATCTTAAATATCTTGACGATTTTTTCTAGCGGTAAATCCAGTCAATCAAGATGTGATCAGACCAACATGACCGTTTCAGACTGAAATCGTGCTACTAGTGAGAAATATACGAGGCACCAGAAAAACCTAGTGAAACGTAGTGAAACGTAGTGAAAGTTTGCACACAAAAAGGAGCAAAAGAAACTGATGGACTCAATACAGGAAATTGCAACCAGACCTCAGTCAGCTGACGGATCTTCACTTAACTGAGTAGAAACATGCATGTCCGTTTCTGCAAACAAGAAGTTCTTGACTTAATCAAATCTCTTTGTCCAACACAAAAAGCTTCATCGGTGCATTTTGTAAATCAATAGCGCATATTAAGAAATTCGCCTATTCAGAATCTAAAGGACTATGCATGCTTATTCTATTGTTCGTACACCAAAATGAAAATAAAGTTACGTCATTGGATGTTTTTCTATTGTTTAAAACGTTTTAAACCAATCAACATTTTTGTGATCGGTTTTGAAAATATTACCCAGAATGCATTAAATTCTGAAACGGCGAATTAAGATACAATGAACCATCGATTCATCCTATATTTACCATTAAAAAAGCACAAACATGCAATAGGTTTAAACCTTTTCATCTATTTAAACACGAGGGAACACATGTAATACAAGTGTATTTGAGATCTCATACACATTAAACCCCGCCGCATTTTTTAGCCTGTCCTAAGTCAGGAGCCTCTGGCCTTTGTTAGTCTTGCATCATTTTTAAATTTAGTTTCTTGTGTACAATTTGGAGTTTAGTATGGCGTTCATTATCACTGAACTAGTATATATATTGTTTAGGGGTCATCTGAAGGACGCCTCCGGGTGCGGGGACTTCTTGCTGCATTGAAGACCTGTTGGTGAGGTCTGTTCTATGGTCGGGTTGTTGTCTCTTTGACACATTCCCCATTTCCATTCAATTTAATGTGTACTTAAGTTGCCAGCGGAAAGTTTGAAAACATGAAAATTATAACTTACATAAAGATTTCTGAAAGAATTCAACCATCTCATCTACTGATTGTGCATCATAGAATGGCTTTAATTCCTTCAAAACTCTCACTACAAACTTCTGAATTGTTCTTGTTAAAACACTTTGTAATGTCTTGCGATCTCGTGGTATAATTTTCTTCAAAGCGCCACTCACTAGTTGGAATAGTTCATTTTCATCTCTGAAATAATTAAAAGAAATAAGATTATTTTCATGAATGTGACCTACCGAATTAGACTATTTACCGGATTTGTTATAACATAAGCAACATGACGGGTGCCACATGTGGAGCAGGATCTGCTTATCCTTGAGGAGCACCCGAGATCACCCCTAGTTTTTGGTGGGGTTCGTGTTGCTTAATCTTAAGTTTTCTATGTTGTGTCATGTACTATTGTTTGTCTGTCCTTTTCATTTTTTATTATGCGTTGACTTGCAGTTTATTTTCGATTTATGAGTTTGACTTTACCTCTGGGATCTTCTGTACCTCTGGGATCTTTTGTCCCTCTCTTATGGTAAGACATTAGATGCTAAGGAAGTAAGCACACAACCCTCAAAACCCGACTGTTTTCAGTAAAAACAATTAAAAATCTGATAACTCTTCAAAAATTGATAAACTGCCACGATCCAACCGGAACTAAGGAAAGGTCTTTCAGGTAAATTTATTTTGAGGGGAGTGGGGGAGTAATTATCTCTGCATACTGCAAGAAATAATACATACCGTCAAACATCAAGTTCATTTCGAGTTCTCGCGTCGTGTGCGAGAACTGCATACGACAGGTTAATAGATGTAAGAAATAATTCTTTTGTATGGCCCCGCAACGAAGTTGTCGGTGCCATATAGTTTTACCCTTGTCAAAAATTCCGTCCTTCCGCAACAAACCATTATTATACGGTTTTTGCTCTAAACGCCTTCAGATATTGGTCTGATTTTTGGTATGCGAGTTAACCAGAGTTTAAGTATCGGTCCGCTCCGCTAATTATTACCGAAATTACGGGCTTTGGACTTCATCAGTTATACGGAGTTTTTTTCTAAACGCCTTCAGATATGGGGCCGATTTTTAAAAAATTGTTAAAAATCACTGTTTTAGAGACTATTTTTCTAAATGCTCTCATATATTAGGATGATTTTTTGCATGTGAGTTAACCAAGATGAGTTACAGATCAAGTTCAAGTTTTCTTCTGCTCGGCTAATTTTTGCCGAAATTACAGGCTATTGACTTCGATAAATTGTTGAAAATCAGTTATACAGACTTTTTATGCCCCACCTACGATAGTAGAGGGGCATAATGTTTTCTGGTCTGTGCGTCCGTTCGTCCGTCCGTCCGTCCGTCTGTCCGTTCGTTCGTTCGTCCGTCTGTTACACTTCAGGTTGAAGTTTTTGGTCAAGGTAGTTTTTGATGAAGTTGAAGTCCAATCAACTTGATATACATGTTCCCTTTGATAAGATCATTCTAATTTTAATGCCAAATTAGAGAATTTATTCCAATTTCACGGTCCAGTAAACATAGAAAATGATACTGCGAGTGGGGCATCCGTGTACTGTGAACACATTCTTGTTTCTAAATGCTTTAAGATATTGGGGTGATATTTGGTGTGTGAGTTATCCATGATGCGTTAAAGATGAAGTTTAAGTTTTGTTACCAAAATTAAGGGTTTAAAACTAAAAATTGTTGGAATCACAGTTATACATACTTTTTCTATACGCGACCAGGTGTTGAGCTGATTTTTTTTTATATGTGAGACTACCATCATGTTTGTGTCCACATGCGTTATTGAAATTGCAGCTTTTTCCAATTTTTGAGACGGGGCCATTCGTGTCGCTTTGACACATCTAGTTTTTAAACAGTTTTTAATAATAAAGTAGAACCAATAGTTAAATAAAACTTTGTAAAATGGTTCTCATTGCTACCGAGTAGATGCAACCTATTTTAAGTTTGCAGGTTCCTCCCACTTTCATATTTCTATAATGCAGGAACCTCCCACTTTCTATTTCAATTATGCAGGTTCCTCCCACTTTCTATTTCAATTATGCAGGTTCTTCCCCACTTTTATATTATGATGCCATTATACTTACTCTGGAAGAATAACCATCTCCCAATTTTCCGTATAGACCTCGACGACACGACGAGGGTCGGTACATTGGAACACGTAAGAGAAATCGTGTGTTGACCATTCAGCAAACAGCTGTTTAATTTGTTCTAGTGGTGTAACATCAGCCTCGGCCTCACTTTTTAGATTTTCCCTTACAAATCTCAGGTAGCAAGCGACATCTGAAATAAGCAAGATGATGTATGCCATGTCGTCATGCAAGGTATTATTTATAGAGCCCTACTTATAGAGTATAAGTCATTGACGAAATTCGATGATCAGTGGGTGAAATAAAAAAATCAAGGTTTAATTTACAAAAAAAAAAACCCAAAGGGGCGGATCCCACCATTTTTTTTTTACCCTGGATACAAGGGGGACCAAACCATATGTCTTCATTCAAAAGCAATGATCGTCAAAAAGTAAATTCCAATCCTGGTGTCGTGTTCCTTCTTGTATTTTACTAGACTGATAAATATATATTTTACTCAAAGTCTCATGAAACAGAGACCGGAAAAAGGAAGTAGATTTCTGTGCAAATGCGGGAATTTAAAAAAGTCTGAAAACAAAAAAAGTAGAATGAAATTTTCCAGTTTTTTTGTTTTTTATTGATTTTTTTACCGTAATAGAAGTCCCCTTATAATATAGGCTGTCAATCTACAATACAAAATCAGTACATGCACACACAAAAAACAAAGGAACAGCGTTTTTATTGATATTCTTCATCTTAAAGTCACAGTGAGGCCTTCAGGTTTAATCACAAGTTCGATGCCTCCTGTATTTGTCTTTTTTTGCGGAATACATGCTCATGTTTTTAAGTAGAAAGGATAATATAAGAAGTATGTTAAGATGGGTAGATGGTTTTTAAATTTTAAAGAAATTATGAACCGTTTATGTGAATGGTCATTCTAAATCGAACACTTTAATAATAGTTATCAAAGGTACCAGGATTATAAGGCAGCAACCATTTGATTTTCTGGGGGGGCTATGGTTTTTTTTTCTGTGCAAACTTTTTTTTTCGCCTTTGGCGAAGAACAATCTATTTTTTTAGCGACAAACCGAAAACAATTTTTTTCTTTCAATTTTAGCATTACATATAGTGGCAGCTGAGGGTGAAACAAACAATTTTTTTTCTCAGGGTCCAAAACAAATTATTTTTTTCACCAAAACCTGGAAACAAACTTTTTTTTCCAAAAACACTTTTAAATACTTGTATCTATAACAGGTAAAATTGTACTAGTATTATTTACTCGATTTATTTCGTTTAACCGGTTCGCTCATAATACACCAGTCCATCTATAGATATGTGTAATACATGTAGTTACACGAAATAGAAGTTCCTTCATAATATTAGTTCCAAAGGGAAAAAATATTCTGGAATATTATTTCCACAGGAATAAATATTACAGTAGATATTCCTAACGGAATAAATAGTATAGAATATTTGTTCCAACAGGTACAGGTATTATGACATTGTTTATAACAAAGTTTCCACTGGAACTTCTGTTAGGTGGAACAAATATACGTTGACAATAGGATAAACTCATCAATGACGTGTCCAGTCATTGTTTCAAGTAAAATCCTTTGATGACACTGATAGGTGATTAGAAATCAATATTAATCATAACGGCAATCCTCCTTATTACACACGCCTCAAATAGACCGTCTATGTGCAAATTAAAACGTAAACTCCGCCCGATCAGTTGAAATAACATTGTTAATACGTACCCCCAAGTTCCCCAGTCTCAAGATGACCAGTCAAGGTCATATGTAACATATCGAAGAGCACCGTATAAACTTTTGGAATCAATGCATGATTATATGTTTTGGTGTTTTCCATATCTTTGTAAGAACTTCGTCTGGTATTCGACTTTGGATGCATCTGCTCAAATGCATCCGTAATACTTTTCATTCCTTCTAGAAAGAGGCCGTGACTTTTTTTCTTTAAAATAGCTAAATTAAAAGTGAGATAATTATATATTAGCTGTGAACTATTATTAGATCATAAAATGTATTTGAAAATTTAAAAATTACCATGAGTACAATACATACAAAAATGACAATAGAAAAGATCTATGTTTAGCAAACATAACTCACTCAGATTGCAATAAAAGCAACACATAGATAAACAAATTATTAGGATTACCAAGTTGTCGATTCGAGCCTTTTGAGGCACGTGATCAAAATTATGCCAAACCCCACATAACATATATATAACAAGACTAGTCCCTTTAAAAAAAAAACAAAAAAAAAAAACAAACAAACCCAAAGCATGCTCTTGAATTGGTAATTTTGAATGATTGCCTTCTCGAGTGTGAATAGAAAATAATGGGCAAAAACTATAAAGAATAGACAAGAATAGACACAAAAAAAAATTAGTGAGGTGCAAAAATATAAAGAATAGAGAATAATGGGTAAAAAATATAAAGAATGATGACAATGGCCATAAAAATACAACAATAAAGTCCCTTGAATGCACAAAAACGATTTATCAGGTTTACATTGGCAGGAAACAATTATTTTTTTACCAATTGTTTCCCTCCAGCTAAAGATATTTTTTTTTAATACAAAATCGATTTTTTTTAAAATTTACCATAAAATTGAATACATTTTGAATTGATAATTTGAGCAGGGTACGGTACATTCGGCAATCCTCGTTAGAATCCGCTACTCTTTCTATCCTTTAGATGAGGGTACGGAATCGGCCGAGTTGAAACGAATGGTCTAGGCGCTAGAGCAGTGGTAAATATTGGTGTAAAATACGAGGATGTGCATGGGGTTAAAATGTAAAAAAAAATTGGCTTAGTAGTATAAAAGATACTAGTATTATAATTTAGTACGCCAGACTTGCGTTTCGTCTACATAAGACTCATCAGTGACGCTCATTTCAAAATAGTTATAAAGCCAAACAAGTTCAAAAATCAAGACCATTCAGGATCCAAAATTCCAAAAAGTTGTGCCAAATACAGGTAAGGTCATCTATGCCTGGGATAAGAAAACCCTAATTTTCTAAATATTCAAAAATAGACAAAAGGATAAAACAATATATATATATATATATATATATAAAATCCACTATTCCCCAGCCAGACCCTCATAATGAATTTTGTTTAACATCTACTTACATATTAATATCTGATTCAGCTGTGTCCCTTTGCAGTGGTAACGATCTATAAATACAGACCTGGATAAGTCCCTCATGAAAATATTCAGGGCTTTATCAACACCAATACTATCTTTGGTTTCCCAAAATTGATCCAACAAAGGTTCATACAAATAAGCTTCATAACCATTTATTTCTGAAAAATATAATACGAATTACTTGGTCTGAAAATTTCAATATAATACGAATTACTAATGGTCTGAAAAATTAATATAACACGAATTACTTGGTCTGATTTTTTTTCTCAAATTTATTGATAATTTAACGAATGTTAACATGATCTTTCCCATACTTCAAGAGTCAAAAACACCATTAATTGGCCTTATACATTAAAGCTATTTTTTTCCTACCTCTGCTGTCTGTTTTGGGAAATCCTCTGAAAACTGAAAGCAATTTATAAAAATCAGGTTTAATGCATTCATCTTCGACTTCCAGTGATCCCGATTCTTCCTCACTAGAACCAGATGTTTGCTCACTCCGTCCAATGAACGATCTTTCAACATCCTCATTCCTTTCTTCCATTGGAGATGCTATAGAAAATAAGAAACTGAGGAATGAATGCCAGAGAGACAAATTTCCTACAGAGACCAAACCAAATATAAGTTAACTTAAGGGGGTAGACCTTGGTTCAGGGAGATAACTCTTTAAATCAGTTATGCGTTTGTAAAAGTAAAGTTTCGTCAATGAATTTTAAGCATTTACCTGAAACAGATTGAAAATAATCTATGTAACCTAGAAGCTTAGAATATATTTTTGAAAATGGTTGACACAAACGTACTAATGATTTTAAGAGTTATTTCCCTTAACCTAGGTCTACCTCCTTAAGGTCACTGTACAGTCTTCAACAACGAATATTGACTATTTTTCAGGGTCGTTTGTACGCCACCTCGAAGAACTAGCACGTTCCTGATCCCATAAGCCTCATGCCCGTGCAGAAACACAACGGGGGGTTTGTTTTTATTACAGACATTCTTGTCCTATATAGTATTGAAAGACTGTTCGTTGGTGCTTATCAAACACCCATAATGGTTTGGATGAGAAAAATTGGCAAAACAGCTGAAAATGAAAATGAATTTCCAAAATATAAAGAATAAAGAAAATTGACATTAAAAATTAAATAGAAGTTCTTTAGTGCAAGACAAACAAACTTTTGTCATAGCAATACAGGCACAAATATCGGGATAAGAAATATCAGCAAAAAAAAAAAAAAAAACAGAAATGAAGGACAGTTAAGAGCCTCGTTCAAGGGAATATAATACTTACTGCCAAAGATGTCTAAACTTTGAACCAATTTTTCAGCAAACTGTAGTTCACTAGTATCGGAGGCTGAAAAGATAGAATGTTGAAGTATTTATTAAGATCAGTCCGATATCTTTGAAAGATGAGGGCATGTGAGCTTACAAACAGGACCTATAATTTCAGAAGGTAATTTGTTCTATCAATTTATTTTTAACTGTTGTGAATATTGTTTCCTGTAGGAAAAAATGTATCATTCCTGTAGGAAAACTATTTAATGATCATTATTTGGTAAACATCATTCATTCGATAGGACCTTGTTATAAGAAAACCCTTTATGCTTTTCAAGTGAAGATTGTTCGAACTTCCATTGTTTGAATTGCAAGTCACCGAAATCCTGCTCTGTTCTTATTCAAAATATTCAGATAAAAAAAAAGAACATTCCAAAAGAAGCTGTTTGAATCAATACATAAAACTGGAACCATGATAGCTTAAGTCGATCAACTCTGGTCTACCCATAATTAGGGAGAACAACGTTTGCACAAACGAGAAGTTCTGCTTCCGAATTAAATCTCTTGTTCAAATAAAACAAAAAGTTTCATTAGAACATTCTGAAAATCAATAGCACATATTTAGAAATTAAAAGATACAAAAAAAACATCGATTTATCCTATTTTTACCATAAAAAAATGTACACACATTCAATATATGTTATCCTCTTTATTTCAACAAATGGGAACATATTTTAAAACAAGTGTATTTGAGTGACCAGCTAGAAGTTTGAAAACCTGAAAAAATACTTACATAAACTTTTCTGAAAGAACTCAACCATTTCATCGCCCGATTGTGCTTCATGGAATGGCTTTAATTCATTAAAAACTTTCACTACAAACTTCTGAATTGTTCTTGATAAAGTGATATGTAATGTGTCATAAAGTGTCTGCAGAGACTTGCGAAACTTTGGTAAAAATTTCTTCAAAGATTGACTCACTAGTTGGAATACTTTGTTCTCCTTTCTGAAATTATTAAAAAAACAACAACCTCTAAAACAAAATGTTTACTCCTTATCCCAGAAGCACCCCAGAAGACTGCAAGACAACATTAAATACACTACGCGATAAATATTAGATATATATATTGTTATTCGCATCGATATATGAAGATTTAGACAATTTGTTTTTCAAAGGGAGAATACAAATTGAAAAATAATTCTCAGAAAAAAAAATCGAAATCAAGTCATTTACGTCTAATTGAATTAACAAAATCCATGCATCCATTACCACACCAACCCACTTTCTTTATTACATCTTTAGTGCACTTACTCTGGAAGATTAATCCCCTGCCAATTTTCCCTATAGATCTCGACGACACGACGAGGTTCTGTACATTGAAACACGGAAGGATAATCTTGTGTCGACCATTCAGCAAACATCTGTTTAATCTGTTCTAGTGTTGTAACGTCTGCCTCGGCCTCACGTCTTAGATTTTGCCTTACAAATCTCAGGTAGCAGGCGACATCTAAAATAAGCAAGATGGTGTATACGTATGCCATGTCCAGCTATTTGTATACCCCTACGGTACTTATGAGAAAATATCGAAATGCTATGCTACATCTATGCGTTGGACATGCTCATATGAAGGAAAATAATACCCGTGTTTCAGAAAAATATTAAAACAGGCGATATCTTTTTCAGTCCGACCAAATTTGGCAAAATATCACCTAATGGTATGAATAGAACGGATAACTGGATATTTCTTAACAGATAAGGGCAGAGTTATTTCATGAACCCGATCAACAATATACAAAAAGTTACCATCAAATCATTATGTGTATTAAGTTTTTATGTCTTCGTGGTCTTTTGGTTTTTTGCTGAATACAAACATTAAGGTAGTTCGACTTGTACGTATAAGAAATACGTTATGATTGGTCACAGTGCAGCATATAATTTCAAAATAACACGAGTACATGGGGTACGTAACCTGAATCGAACCCCAGTATTTGTAAACAGATCAGATACACTTGTTCTATTACGTACCACTAAATTCCTGAGACTCCATTCCAAAGGCTGCATTTTCATGTAATATAGCGTAGACCACCATAAAAGCATCTATCACAATGTCTTCAACTTTGGTTTTTGGGTTTTTCATATCCAATAGATCTTTGCTCGCATTTTTGCCATCATTTAATTTAGGCTTTATCTTGTCAATTGCAGACTTAAAACTTTTCAATTCTTCTGGCATGAAGCTGTTACTTTTGCTCTTCAAAATAGCTATATTAAAAGTGAAATACATGTCATATTAAGTATACACGACCATAAAGCATATAATGTATTCGAATCTGAAAATTATCATTAGTACAAGACATACAAAAATGATACTAAATAAGATTTTCAAAAAAGCCAACATATACTAAGTAACTGATTGCAATTAAGGCAAAACGTAAATAAATAAAAAAAATGGCTACAGAGTGTTGTCAGGTAAAGCATTTTGGGCTGTTTTTACTCCCCCCCCCCCCAACTCTGAATATAATTTATTAATTGTTTTTCTAAACAAGATTATGTGTGGTCCCTTTGAATACAAAGCAATGCACTGTCCTAAAGCTTGCTTTCGAAATGTAATTCTTAAAAATGTCGACATGAGGGTGTGTATGGTAGTGTTAACATAATAGTGATAATGGACAAAGCATATAATGAATATAGAAAAATTGACACCAAATAAAGAATATAGAGAATAACGATGTGCTAAACTTTAAAGAATATAAAAATTAGCTAAGGCATAAAAAGTGGAGAAAATTATAAAACAGAAAAATGAACGGTCTTCAGCCCCCCTTTTAGACCCTAGCCCATAAAGAAATAATGGATACTTACAGATTAATATCTGATTAAGTTGTGTTCCTTTACAGTGGTAACGCTCTACAAAAAGAGACCTGGAAAAGTCCTTCATGAAAATATCCAGGGCTTTATCTACACCCATCTTATCTTTGGTGTCCCAAAATTGATCTAACAAAGGTTCATACAAATCAGGTTCATAACCATTCATTTCTGAAAAACATAAAATGAATTACTTGGTCTGAAAAATGACACAAATTACTTGGTTTTACAATACGATCATTATATTGCTTAAACAATACACTTATTTGGATCTTTATTCTTATTATTTTTGCTATACATTTTTTTTCGTACCTGTAGAAGGTGCCAAAAGAAACCACGTTGTGAAAGAGGTTTGAGAATCTCCACTCATATAGTTAAATTTGCGAGTAGTATTGCTTTAAATGGACATGTCATCAGATGCATGGAAAAAAGGAAAGAAATCTGCCAAGAATAGGTAATTGAAACTGCAACAGAGTGGACCCTTATAAATGAAACTAGTGCGTTTAATTTGCAGCCCGGAAAAATGCACATGTATGTATCAATTACCAAGAAAGTTTTTTTTAATTTTCTGAAACATAATATAAATTTTATATATCTAGGTCCTGCCATGTCTTACTTACCTCTGCTATCCTTGTCTGGAAATCCTCTAAAAACTGAAAGCAGTTTATAAAAGTCAGGTTTAATGCATTCATTTTCGTCTTCCCTTGATCCAGAATCTTCCTCACTAGAACCAGATGTTTGCTCACTCCGTCCAGTGAACGATATTTCAACATCCTCATCCCTCACTTCCATTGGAGATGCTATAGAAAATAAGAAATGAGGAATGAATGCCAATGAGACAAATTTTCAACAGAGACCAAACCAAATAGAAGTTACTTAGGTCATTGTACAGTCTTCAACAATGAGAAAAACGAAAAACTGGAACGAATGTTTTGTTTTGACGTTCTCCTGCTAGTGTTTTCTATCTGGAATAGCTAGTTATACTATACTTTGAATTTAATGTAATATTTCTCAAGAGCAACGTCAAAATAAACAGATACTGTGCGACTGTAAAACACTTTTGTGAGCGCTGAAAACACCGATTTGGTACAAACATGGTTAGGCTCCGAGTTAGGTGTCAGAAGCTGAAATGTCAATATTAAATGTACAACTAGAGCCATTTTCCTTATGCTTGTAATTTAAAGTTTTTTTTCCTTGTAAACATACAAGAATAACATTACAGCCGATTTGATTGAGTGTGAAGCCATCGGTAATATCTTCGGTTAGCTTGCTTGTTAGGTGAACTGTGAAGTCATTGTTATTTCGGGTAAACTACCCTTTAAGAGTAGACTAGTCCAGCAGATAACCAATCTGTTGGACTAGGCTAATTCGAAAGGAGGGCAGTATACCCGACACGGTTCTGCTTACAAGCTAGCTAACCAAAGATATTACCTTTGGCTACACTCAATGAAATCGGCTATAAGTATAATGTATTTATAACCGCTTAAGCCCCGTCAATCATTTGAATGCATATGTTAACCTTAGTTACAATGCTAGAGCGAACATTTATACATAGAAAGCAGACAAGCTCACCAAACATTTAAATTACATGCATTAGAAAAAAAATCTCAAATTCTCTTACGGTAATCTTCACTTGCTCTGCCACCTTTGCCTGGATATGATTTCATCCCACGGGATTTAAACCCCTCCAATCCTGAAAGAATGCAGGAGACTAAATGTGTGCAAAAGAGAGAACAAAATTCGGGCGGAAAAAGTATACATGCATAAAAATATACATAAATATAAAAAAAATAGGATTTGGTATGATTGCCAATGAGACAACTCTCCGCAACAGACCAAAATGACACAGAAATTAACAACTATATGTCACCGTACGGCCTCCAGCAATGAGCAAAGCCCATATCATAGTCAGCTATAAAAGGCTCCGATATAACAATGTAAAACAATTCAAACGAGAAAACTAACGGCCTTATTTATATTTTTAAAAAATGAACGAAAAACAAATATGTAACACAAAATCAAAACCATGATTGAATTACAGGCTCCTGATTTGGGACACACACATACATACATGTGGCGGGGTTTTTATAGTTTAGAAAATTGTAAACTTTTCTTGATTTTCTATTCATTTTTTGTCATTCTTGCAGAAGGGGCAAAAATAAACTAAGTTGGGAAAAACGTGCGGGAAGCTCCCCTCATATTATCAATGTTGTGAGTGGTATTGATTTGAATTAACAATAGACATCTGTAAACATTAAAGGTGATTTAAACTGTAACTGAGTGGGTAAAAGTCGTGTGTTTGTTTATTTTGCCATCTTCTGCAGACTGTAAAAAACATGCACGTCAAAATCTCGTTCAGCTTTTATATATACTCTCTAGAACGGATGGGGGTAATGAATATAAAAGGCAAAACCGAATAATCTAGTTAAACATATTCATATTTTTTCAACGCGTATCCAAAAATTTTAAAAATAAATGTAAAAGTTCAAAATGAAGAAAATTAAATATGGAAAGGGTGAATCATAAGACACAGGAGACAGAAAAATTCGGTCTAATAAAGGTATACTATAAGAAAAAAAATAAGAATATCCCTATAAAGAGTTTTGATCACACATACTAGTACTAAGTTTGAAGTTTGAAGTACATAAGATTTAATAGACATTAATTAGTGTCATACAAGAAAACACCGTCGTTTAATACTATTAAAAATGTTATAGAAGACCAGGACAGAACCAGAGAATACAATTTGTTTAAAATATACAATTCAAAATCATATACTTCTCGACTGTATATATATTTGGGGCTAATTTACATTTATGAGAGGGGGGGCAAGGGGTTTAACTGTTATGCTGTTATGGGGCAATTTAATTCTTTGTTATCTGTTATTTTGAAAATATATTTGCTATTAGCTGTTATTGTCTTATTCTTTGTTAGCTGTTATTGGGCTTTTAGTTTTTTTGTTATCTGTTATTGTGATAATGTATTTGCTGTTAACTGTTATTGAAAATTGGAATGTTAGCATTTTTTTTGACAGTCAATATTCGGTATAAATTGAAGATCATTGGCCATTCGGTTGGGGTCTACCACTACTAATAAGTTTGTCCCGTATTCAGAGAAGGATTCCATTAACATATACCTTTCACAGAAGTGAGGTCCAGGACAATTCAAGTATATCTTATGATTATCCTTTGTAAAAATTCCATTTTTTTTATGAATGTGTATTTAGAATTATCTTAATTTTTTGTATGAGAATAATGTTCCTTGTTTTCCGTACGAACATATTAAATTAAAACAATTCTTAATATGACAAAAAGGAAAACATATGGCCAGGAATATCTGACAAGGATCTCAATTAAGGACTAGGTCCTAACAACCACTTAACCTTTTATATAATATGGTACATAGACTCAGCTCTGTAATTCTTTTCAAAGCAGAACCAAATGCATTGTACAATGAAAGTTCCAACCATGTACTTGGGTCCGAAGCTGCACATAACTCATTACAAACAAATATTTATTTCGTTTCAAGCCATTGTTTCCCTACTAAACTATGTATTCAATTCTACTTACTAGTACACTTGGTACAATCAAAAACCTCAGCTGATAAAAAATTGTTCAAATAAGGCCTTTGGAAATAGTGGAATAAATTGCTTTTAGAGTGTCAAAATTCGTTCGAAGTACTTGATAAATTGCATGCTTATACTTGGTGCTTTTGATTTTTCTACACTATATACCACTTTGCCTCAAAGTTTTATTAAGAAAAATTCACACACCTCATTAAATGGTCAATTAGAAAAAGTCAGAATATTCAAACTCTTTTAGGTCACTTTTTTTATTAGCAACAAAGGGAGCTGCAGTCAATATATATAAACAATACACCAACGTTTCATGAGAACTGCTGAAAACATTTTTGTGTTAATGTCTGAAAACTGGAAAATCACCCCTTTTTAATTAATAAAACCCGTTAACTCGGAAACGTAAAATCTAAAATTTATAAAAATTGAAAGTTACCTCATGTTAATAGATATAAACAATTCACCAAAATTCCTTGCTTTGTGAAAGCATTTTTGAGATATTATCAGAAAACTGAAAAAAAACCACCAATTTTATTGAATAAAAACCCATTACCCAGAAACTTAAAATCTAAAATTTATAAAAAGAAACAACAAACCAAACAGGGAGCTCACGTCAATAGATATAAACAATTTCCCAAAGTTTAATGCAAATGGTTAAAGAGTTTTTGAGTTAATGTCCGACATGTTGACAACAGACGGACAACAGTGTACCATAATACGTTCCGTAAACGAGTGCATAAAAAATATTATAATATATTGAGTAGTAATTTAAACACATTCTAGATACATAAATTAATACTAAAAGCATAGTCATAAAAAATGGAATGCATTACAAAGGATTATATCCGTAATAAGAAATACTGATTTGTCAAAGACCGAATTATTTTAATATTTCATTTACTGTTATCTGTTTTTGTCCATTTTAATTCCTTGTTATCTGTTATGAGCCAAATCAATTTGCTGTTTTGCTGTTATTGGGACCCCCCCTTGCCCCCCCCCCCCCCATTTATTATGTTTGAACTTCTCCTTATTTCAGATTTTTAGATAAATACTTTCCCAATCATTTATACACATTTAAATGTTATTGTGTAAATAGTCATGCAAACTTTGAAAAATTGTCTAATCTAAAAGATTGAAAATATATAAAATTATATTCTAGCAAGAGAAATAACAGCTAATTTCCTAATGCTTGTAGAGTAAATGCATGCTCTGTTTGTATGCACATTAATTCAAGCTTTGTGATTAACATTGACATTTTCAAACAATATAATAATTTAATAATCTTTATTGCAAAATTACACCCATGAGGGTCAAGCAATACAATCAAACAATAATTTTATACTAATATAGACAGGCATAGTTAAACCTTATATATGAATTTGATTGCACGTTATCCCAATAAAAATTGTACTATATACAAACAAAGCAAGCAAACTAACAAAAGTCTTGCTTTACACGTATTATGAAATTAGCTGTAAAAGTTATAAAACTTACCTCCGATGAAACACAGAACGAATATAACTCCAACGAACTTCATCCTGGAAGTCTCTGCTGAAAAGTGGTACGATTTTGTCTTTTATAGTGTCCTATAAAATGCCGTGCACGAAATTTACATTATTTTATATTTGGCGCGTAAATTTGCTCAGGGGTTTAAAACAGGTTGATTACACCATTAAAAAACAATTTGACATAATCAAAATTTAATTACATTTTGATGAAATAGTTTCAAATCACTGTCATTTTTTTCAAAGTTTCTGTTATATATTTAATTATTGTTTGATATTAAATATATGTTAAAGGTTATCAGATAACGACATCCCATTTGTGTACCTCAAAACTAGGAACAACGTTAACGCATATCAATGGTCTGCATTAAATCCAACAGTTCAAAAAGAAATTAGGAATAACGGGTTTTGCATTGAAAAAAAAAATAATTCGTTTATCATCAATTTTGCTTCTTGAACATGTTTGCCTGCAAACGAAAACAATAGAAGTCTACAGTATCTTTTATAGGGTTAAATGAATTGTACAAAATCCTAAAAAAAAAAAGCCAAAGAAAAAAAAAAAAAAAAAAAAAACATACAGAAATCTACAATCATGCCTAACCCCGAAAAAATTCTGATGCACCTGTTGCTAACCTCTCATTGTTAAACTAGCTTTCGAATGCGTTCGTTCTCAGTTTGGCTCTTCGTTTCGACCAAGCATTGTATTTGCATGTGTATTGTACTGTTCTTTTCATGTAAACTGAATGCTGACCTTGAATACTGTTTCAAATATCAAGCACTGATCAACATATTTTTACTGATTAATCTAAATAAATATGCAGGTACATCATAGGGACTTGAATACAGGTCAGAAGTCGTTTTTACAAATAAAACTTACGACTTAGATTGATCTTAAGTATACTGAATTGTTTATGACTTACGATCAATCTTAGTCGTAAGTTTTTTTGTGAAACTGACTCCAGATGTTTAAAAAAAAGAAGATGTGGTATGATTACCAATGATACAACTATCCACATGAGACCAAAATGACACAGAAATTAACAACTATAGGTCACCGCACAGCCTTCAACAATGAGCAAAGCCCATACCGCATAGTCAGCTATAAAAGGCCCCATTATGACAATGTAAAACAATTCAAACGAGAAAACTAACGGCCTTATTTATTTTAAAAAATGAACGAAAAACAAATATGTAACACAAACAAACGACAACCACTGAATTACAGGCTCCTGACTCGGGACAGGCACATACATACATAATGTGGTGGGGTTAAAGCTGTTTGCGGGATCCTAATCCTCCCCTCACCTGGGACAGTGGTATAACAGTACAACATAAGAACGAACTATAAAAAAACAGTTGAAAAGGGCTTAACTCATCAGATGGACAAAAATACAATTGGATGTAAAAAAAAAAGAAGTATATACGCTTAACCTTTACAATAAGATAGTGCTGTACCCACATGGACTTGACTACAGGTCAGATATAAAGCCAGTTAATCGTCTACATGCATTTAAACAAAAATAAATGCCCGGTGTCTGATAGTAGGGGCATATATTTTTTTTTCAAATGCATGTTACACTTAAATGTTCCTGACAGTCAAAACAAATCGTATGATACAACATTTAAACAGATATTGATGGCTGTCGAAAAAAAGAGTGCATGTTGCTAGACTCGGAACATACATGATAGTTTCGACACAGATTAAATGTTTCTATTTTTATAAATCTTTTTTTTTTTTTTAGCTTTTAGCGATTTATTTAAAAGAATCATGAAGAATGATAAATATCTCGTGACATGAACTACATCTTTTTTCGTTTTTTTTTAAATACATCTTGAGCAGAAAAGGTTGCTTACTATAGGGAGATAAAGCGACAAAAGAAAAAGGATTGAGATGGCACACAAACCAAAAAATTAAGTATGTTAAGTTAAAGTTATTGACCAAACAAGTCGGTATATACGATGTAATCTGCACGTAGGAGTTCGGGTTAAAGGGTCATCCAGATCGTGCAGATTAAATCGTATATACCGATTGGATTGGCCAATAACTGTTTCAACACATGGCGCCATCAATTACGTGAACGTTTTAGAAATGTGGACGATTTCCGCAATCTACGGATCCTAGTAAAGTTTCTTGTAGGGTAATAAAAGGGGGAAATACGACTTTGGTAAGTTTTAAACTAACGTTTTTTTCCGACGTAGTCGGTATAGTTTCGATTTGTGCCCTTTGAACTTAAGGACGCTTAACTATGGCAACAGAATACGCATGCTCGAAAATCCTTTCTGTGATTGGACAAAATGCTGTAATGGTGGGTGATTTGGTTGTGTTTGAAAACAAGTATGATGGAAAGCAAGTGAAAAACTATAAATATTTGAAATAGATCTTACAAAGATTTATATTTTTATTAAAATAATTGTTTCTCCAATAGCTGATAGATCTTTGCATCCATGACAGCTGTTTATTCGGGACAGTTGTATAATTTTTAATGTAAACTTTGTTGTACGAACGTACATGATGACTTTTAGAACGCACCTACGCATGTGAGATTTCCGCGGGGTTTGGTGAATGTAAACAGAAAGATACGAGGACCGAGAATACTGAGCACAAACAGAGAAAACGTTATTTAAATGGTAAATCACTTATTTAAAAATAAACGGAATATTCACAAAACAATTTGTAACGTTCTTTTGTTGGTAATTCATTGATTTTTTAGATAGTTAGAGCATTGTTGTTCACAAGATTGAGATTTAATTAAAGAGGTCCTGCATCATTAAGTCATTGTGCTTCTGAAGGTTATCGAAATGATAGTTTTAAACATATATTCAAATTTAAATACGTCGGATATCTTTTTTAAAGATAGTTCTTGTTATAATTAGACTTATTCTAAAATTGCGATTTAATGGTAGATTTTTTTTTTTATCGTTTCTGTTAAATTTATTCCCAATTTTTATTTAATTGGTGATGATTAAGACTTAAACAAATTGTGTAATTTCAAATGATCGGTGTATGCAAAAAAAAATCATAACTGAAAGGGTTATTGAGTTTGGATTAATTGCGTTTGAATTACTTTCCCTCAATGATATGCTTAGAGAAAGATGAACCGAGGAAGATGTTATATTACTCAAATTTAAAATGTTAAATAAACAGAAAATACATTTCTCTTTCTTATCTTTCACTCCCAAAACCCTATAAATTTCTTTTTATCTACTGTATTAATTTTTAAGACACGTCCATCTAAATGAAGTCTGATTCTTCTCCAGGTAATCCTCCTGTTTTGAAACTAACTCAAAAAGGATCCTCATTAAATTAGATCCAAAAATAGTCACTTTATAGGAATATATATTCAAAAAGTCATTAAAAATTCCATTGACTCTAAAACTAATCCAAATCAGATTTCTAAGATACATTTCTTTTTTGGCAGAAATATCCAAAAATTGTTTTAACTATCTTTTGTACACAAACTATGATGAAATATTTTAGGTCCCAGCTTAGATAAAATATAGAAATGAGAGACCTTTCTTTTTTCCCCATTTTGAAACTACGATGTTTGTACAAAGTTCAACTTTGTCGTAATTTTAAGGCAAATGGCGGATTCAGGGATGGTGGCGAATAGAGATTGGACAAAGTATCGTGTTTTAGCATCATGGTCCGAGTACACAGACGAATATAGTCCCTAGTGTGGACAGTGTGTAACTTGTCATACCCCTTCCAAATGTATTTCTTTATGTTTTATGCCTCAAGTAGCAAGAAGGGGGGATACAATTACACTGTAAAAAAAATTGATTCATGAATTATTATGTAAAGTAGTGATTTGGTCCAGTTGAAAAAGGTCAAAAATTAGCATTTCGGAAGCTGTCAAAAGATTTCAAGACCCCCTTTACATAAAATTGTCATATTTTGAGTTGGAGCTGATGAAGTTTTCTATAACTTCGATATAATTTGTCCCAAAAGTAGTACAACACACTGTAAAAATATTATTGAGAAAGCGCAAGTGGGATTTTTTTATTTCAATTTGTTGTCTAAAAGAAATGCACTACAAAATAACTGTGTACTCGGACCTCATAATATGGTAATATTGCTTTTATTCTCGCTAGACTCGGTGATTTTTTTTTATTTTGTAGAATAACGCCCCTTTCAAAATCCGGGAACCGTCCCTAAAGGTAAAAATAGATTTGAACTGTGCAGTATATCTGAGGTAGTTAATGCACACCTTTGCTGTGCATTATCCAGATTATAGCACAGTAAGAACAAAGATTTTACCTATGTCATGTGTTAACATATATATGACAAAAAAAATCGATAAAGTCCAAAACGGTTGACTTCACTGAACAGTAACATACATCTACAAAATAAAAGACAAAATATTAGAAAAAAAATTGTAAGGGTTCCTCGGAACCCAGTGTCTCGCCTACTTTTGCTGTTAATCGCAGGCCCAACAAAAATGAGGAAAAAAATCAATAAAATTATTCCTCTTGATACTATCTTTTGATTGTCATGATTGTAAGAAGCTTCTGTCCAAGTTTGGTAAAATCCAGGATAGTTTATGAATCTAATAAATGTTTTAAAAAAAGTAACTGCATGCAGACTGTATGTAATGTTAACTGGAAGAAAAACTAAGTCTATTTATAAGTAAAATACGGATACACAGGTACAAAATTTTAACAAAATTTCCTTCTAGATATTAGCTTTTGATCAAAAACAAGCTTCTGTCCAAGTTTGGTACAAATCCAAAATAGTATAAGACATTTATTAAAATTTTAAAAACTTTAACCACAGAGTGAATGTGTTGTTCCTGGCAGAAAATATAAGTCCATTTAAAAGTAAAATACGGAAAAAATGGAATTTTATTTTTACAAAATTTACTTCTGGATTCTTCTATGATACTATGTTATCATCTTAAACAAGCTTCTGTCCAAGTTTGGTAGAAATCAAGTATAGATTAAAGTTATTAAAATTTCAAAACCTTTAACCACAGAGTGAATATTTGTGGACGCCGCCGACGACGACGACGACGGAATGTAGGATTGCTATGTCTCGCTTTTTCGACTAAAGTCGAAGGCTCGAAAAAATGATATCATATTGCTACATGCAAGTTTTTTTTCAATAATATGCCTGTCGAACAGGCTTTCAGTGTGAATTTATCTCGATAAATGAAAAGGGCGGGAGAACAACCTTTTATATTCGAGTAGACCGAACTACTTACAAAAAAAAAGCGTTTGCAAATACATACGCTAAAGATTCAAAATGAAATGAATGCTATATATGATAAACATACACACATAAATCTGACCACATTTAGAAAACGTTGTACATATAAAATGTACAATGTATATCCTCATTATTATTAAAAGAAATTAGTATTACATTAAAATAATTATGTACCTAATCTATGATAAGGAGGTGGTATCACAAAGTTATTTATTACTTATTTATATAGGCATGCAGTCAGTGGGCTTCCCTGAGAACAATTTATGTACGATAATCGGACGATGTTATGCTATTAATAAGACAATTTTAGGGGACATAAGCTCTCTACACACTTGCATCCGCCACTAGATAGCGATTATATATGTCAGGCGAGGTAAAGTGCCATTGTAGACTTATGCTTATAGCTAACAAGTGTGGACACAGATCAGTGTAGATAGTATGTTTTGATGCAGAATGAATTTGATCGTTGTTGAAATTGATACGGTAACCTTTAGCTGCTAACTTCTATGGCATTTTGTTTGTGTTGAAGAGTTGTCATCGACAATCCTACCACATTTATTTTCATATTTAGCCTGATTTTAATGTATTATTGTACGGTTGTACTCTTGCAGACGAAAAAGAAATATTTTACAATGCGTACAAAAATACTACTGAAAATTAATTTAAAATACTGATCAGCACTTTAACTTATGGGTTCCAGTAGGTCACGTTAATTAAACCATTGCTTAGTCACTTTTGAGCAATTTAAACATACATCCCAATCCATTTATTTAATATAATCAGCTTAGATTAATTATAAAAAAAAGAAAGTGTGGTATGATTGTCAATGAAACACCGCTACTCTCTACCAGAGACCAAATTACTAGTTAAATACAGACCGTCGTACGGCCTTCAACAGTAAGCAAACCCATACCGCATAAAAAGCTATAATAGGCCCCAAAATAACCAATGTGAAACAATTAAAAAATGAGAAAGAACAGCTCAAGAGAACAAAATGGGTATAGGTATATGTGATATGTAGAAACGACAACTGAATCACAAGCTCCACAGTGAGGTCTATTTTATTAGTGTTTAAGACGTTACTCCGTTTTTTCATCTATAAAACCAGGAGCTTATCAAGTTGCATGGTTGAACAGTTTGTTTATAACGATGTGTTTTGGGTTTTGGTAGAGTCTTGATGATAATAGACAAAGATAAATAACAAATCCGCCAGGATTAGAAGTCTCACAAGTCATAATAAGAAACGAGATTTGCGGAGTAGGAATTGCAGACCTTTTTGGTACTTGAGCTTTTGGAGTTTGGGTTGTGAATCGTGCGTCTGACGTAAATACAAAATTATATCCTGGTATCTATGAGTTTTTTTACAACTACTGGGTCGATGCCACTGCTGGTGGAGTTTTAATTCATGGAGGGGATCACCAGCCCAGAAGTCAGCACTTCTGTGCCGACATGAATTACATATCATTGATATGGTAATATTTAAAAATTAGCGGTTTACAAAATTTTTGAATTTATGAAACACTTAAGGCTTTTTTACCTAGGGAATGGATTATTTCCTTCGCTATATTTGGCAAAACTTTTCGGAATTGGTCCTAAATGCTCTTCAAATTCTTTATTTGGCCTTTTAAATTTTTTTGATTCGTTAGTTACCGATGCTTTGCAGACGAAACGCGTAAATACAAAATTATATCCTGGTATATATAATAAGTGTATTTGCTCAATCTTTCAATAACGTTTTCTGTGAAGCTCTTTTTTTTATAGGCAGTTACAAAATGTACATTTTATTTCGTATGGTTTTCATTTGCTTTGGTACACGTATATTTTTCTCAATATATTGTAATCAACGTAGTCAATCATGGTAACTTAAGGATGTAGACCTTGATTAAGGGAAATAACTTTTATAATCATCAGTACGTTTGTGTAGACCATTTGCATAAATATATTCTAAGCTTCTAGGTTACATAGATTATTTTAAATCTGTTTCAGGTAAATGATTAAAATACATTGAAGAACTTGTCTTTTACAAACGCTTAACTGATTTAAAGAGTTCTCCCTTAAGAAACTGTATAATCGTTAACTTGACAAGCGACTTTTAAAACAATGGGCAGTCAATTTGTTTAGTCTGATAAACCTTAGAGGTATAGGGGGAGGGTTGAGATCTAACAAACATGTTTAACCCCGACGCATTTTTGAGCCTGTTCCAAGTCAGGATCGAGCCTCTGGCCTTTGTTAGTATTGTATTATTTTAATTTTAGTTTGTGTACAATTTGGAAATTAGTATGGAGTTCATTATCACTGAACTAGTATATATTTGTTTAGGGTCCAGTTGAAAGAATTTCTCGCTAAATTGAAGACCTGTTGGTGACCTTCTGATGTTTTTTTCTATGGTTGGGTTGTTCTCTTTGGCACATTACACATTTCCATTCTCAATTTTACTTTGAAAACGGAAGGTATTGATAGGCACAATATTCGACTGACAAAAAACGTGTTCTAAAACTAATATTAAATAAAATTTAGAATGGAAATATGAACATTTCAAAGAGACAATCAGAGAGCAGATAACAACCGTAGGCCACCAATTAGTCTTCAATGCAGCGCAAAAATTCAGCATCCGGAGGTTGGCCAATAAAAAAGTGTACTAGTTCAGTAAAAATGGACGTCATACCAAGATCCAAAACATAAATGAACTAAAATTTAAAAAAAAAACACACAAAACTTACAAAGGCCAGAGGCTCTCGACTTGGGACAGACGCAAAAAAGTGGAATGTTAAACATGTTCGTGAGATCTCAACCCCTCCCCTATATCTCTAGCCAATATAGAATAATAAACTCAGTTGAAAAGAAGTCCGTGTCCAATGTCCGAATAGGCAATACTGAAGTCGATGCATATGCAAGGCCGATTACAAAGTACAATTGTCAGGCATTTTCTTGTGTTTTATTTTACTAAGGGTGCATATTGAAAAGTTCAAATAACTAGCAAACGGGAAGGTGTTACGAATAGACCTCTCGTTAAATTCCGACAACACACACGATTGATCAATGAACTGTCGTGCAGATGTTCGCAAATAGAGGGCACGTCATCATTCCAGTTGCATCTCCCAGGTTCAGCAATGTTCCGAAAGTATTTAAACTTCTTTCTGCAACTTCCTCCTGTGGTTAGGAGCACATAAATTCCTAGATTAATCACAAAATGAGCTACGGTAACACGGTGTAACAGTCGAAAATAGCTTAAAATTTTCGACTAAGTAGAATTCACTTTTATTATGACGATAGCACAAGACGGTTTTAAAAATGGACACACCACACTATAAAAAAAAGCAACAACCAATGAAATGACGAAACAAGAGATATTCAAGAAATAATCAACTAATAAAAGGACTTATTTAAGATTAATGTTCGGACCTTTCATAGCTTACTATAGAATCTGGGTTTTACTCAATTGTATAAAGCCTTACGATGACCTATTTTTTCGGACATCTACGTCACTAGTCTGGTTTCCGATGGATAGTAGTCTCATTGGAAATCAAACCACCTGATATTCTTATATAGATCGTTACCGCCATGTATTGATATTTAAAAGTGACGTGTTAAAATGCATTTGAATGTCTAACAAATTTGTTATTTGTTGAAAACGATGGACGTACGAAAGATACCAGGGGGACAATCGAACTCATCGATTGAAAATAAACTGACAACGCCATGGCTGAAACTTCAGTCGAAACAAATTTGATGGATTTCAAGATTCTGTTGTTAAATGGAATAAATGTTGATCATAGGAAAATTCTACCAAAAAATATTTCACGCTAAATATGCGGCTTTAACTATCTTAAAGGAATCAAACCTTTTATTTCACGGACCGTTCAACAGCCTGTTAATTAAATTAAAAACAGAGCAGCAAGCATCCTCGAAGAACAAAGTGGTTGTTATAAATAAAATCAGATACACCCCTTAGTGAAACGAAAAAAACTGAATTTTACTAGACAGAAACTTGCGTATTTGAGATGCAGACAGCTCTATATATTAAAAATAAAAAACCATAGAAAGACTACCAATTCAATATCATTTGTAAACAAAACAAAAATTAAAAAAAAATAATATATTTTTTATTAAGATATATCCAAGATTGGTTTGTTGGTATTATCCTCTCCACTTCCCCGGTTGTCCGTCCCTGCTTCACTTTTTACTGAGTCCGTCCCTGCTCCACTTTTTACTGAGTCTGTTCTACAAAGCATTAAAAAAAAGATTGAATTAGACAAATGCATGAAATTATGGATTGTAAAAATAAGGGATTCAGTGAATACCGAAATTGATGCAAAATGGTACTTCTCACTTCATTCTTGTTTGCAACTTTCATGGTATAAGCGACATATGCAGTTATAAATAAATGATATAAGCAGCCGCATGGCGCAATTTGTGCATTTCGTATTATTAAAATTTGGCCCATTACACAGCCGATGTTTGTTTGTCATATATTTATATTTTGCCAAACTTGGAAATCAAATTATACATTAATCAATAAAAGAACAATATTTTTTTATAAACGCTAACCATGCAATTTCCCAAATCCATATTTCCCAAAGTGCACAACAGATAAAAATCTCACGGCACTCATTTTTAAAAATATTTTCAGACCGCTGAAATGGATCTTTATTTAACTTGTTAAAAAAATATATTTCAAGAAGGCATTCAAGGGCATTATAATAGTAGAAGATTGAAGATTGGGTCGTTTGTGCGAAAACAATCATCATAGAAACCAATGACAGACATGTTTTATTCTTATTTTGCGAGTTGTCCAAATCTAAAACAAACAAAAAAACAATTTAAAATCCATTCTTTTAAACAATCAACACCTACTTTAAAATTCCTTTCATTTACATTTTGAAACTTGTAGTAGATAACATTAAACCCATCGACTTTATTTTCGGATTGATTGTGTGATCAGAAAACTTAATAAATTTCTGACTAAGATTTGATTTCCGGTGTTTTCAACACCACTTTTAAGCACCGCATTCTGACTAAGAAAACAAACTATTACCCCTCCCCCTTAAATTAAAAATTGTTGCTCCCTTACCATTTCATCTTCAATTTCATATTCACTTTCCATCCAGTTTGATCTTCTATAAACTGGTTCTGCTGATGACGTCATAGGGTCTGGAAGACTAGTTGTTCCTGCCAATGCAAAGAAAAATATAATTACAAATCGTCAACGGAGAAAAGATATCCGTAAAATTATAGTAATAATGCAATGGACACCTACTGTAAAACATATTCTTCGTAAAACAAAAGTCATTTGACAACTTCAACAGTAATAAACAGGTCTATATAAGGGCATGGTTACGCGTTCATTTGACGACTTTACAGGAATTAACCTATATAAGGGCATGGTCACGCGTTCATTTGACGACTTTACAGGAATTAAACTATATAAGGGCATGGACACGTGCTCATTTGACGACTTTACAGGAATAAACCTATATAAAAGAGGAACGAAAGATACCAAAGGGACAGTCAAACTCATAAATCTAAAACAAACTGACAACGCCATATGGCTAAAAATGAAAAAGACAAACAGAAAAACAATAGTACACATGACACAACATAGAAAACTAAAGAATAAACACGAACCCCACCAAAAACTAGGGGTGATCTCAGGTGCTCCGGAAGGGTAAGCAGATCCTGCTCCACATGTGGCACCTGTCGTGTTGCTTATGCGATTACAAATCCGGTAAATAGTCTAATTAGGGGATGGACAATATGGCGTTCATTATCCAAATACTCTTCATCGTACATGCTTCCCTTGTACCCTTTTCCCGGATGAAGCTTTATCGAGGAGGGGTCGGACGGGTCCCGAATGCGAAATCCCAAGGTTCCGAATTTAGAAATTTAAATCCAGACACCCCGAAATTCAAAAAAAAAATATCCCGTATCCCAAAAGGATCAATTCGGAAATCCAGTCTTAAAAACATCCGATCCGGACGTCCCGAAAAAGGTCCTGTCCCCTCTTTATACTCCCTTGCAAAATGGGGAAACATCTTCAGTATATGCTAGACAGAGACCAATTTTACAGGGATTGATAATTGCCCAAGAAGGGACCATAAACTTTTTTAAAAAGGTTTTTTTTTCATGATGAATTATAGAATCAATCTTATTTAATAAATAGACATTGCATACAACCCGACACTATTAAGACCTTCTGTTAACCTTTCAAAAGAAAACAAACCAAAGGGATCCTTCAATTCTTTACAGAAAATGATTAAAACAATCGAGAATCAGCTAGGGAAAACCACTTTAGTGCATTATTTGTCAACTTGAACTAATGGTCAGCCGAGTTTATGACATGTGCATTCCAAGCAAGATTTTCAAAAGCTCATAACTGGTACCTACCTTTAAAATATATTTAATTTCGGATCAATTCAATGCAGTCTAGGAAATGTTTTTGACAGACTCGTACCCAACTGGTACTTAACGTTAAAAAGTATTCAAACACTACTGCATTCTAGGTAATCATAAGTTATCAAAAGCGTACACCTAAATGGTACCTACCTTCAAAGAAGATGTCCAAACTTCGGATCAATTTCTCAGCAAATTTCATTTTCTCAGGAGCTGAAATATAGTAGTGCGAGCAACATTAATCATTAGAACCTATTAAAACGGGGTGTAAACTGCTGCATTTGGCTGCACTTATGCTAATTCAGGAAGCTTATGTTCAGTGGTTATGAGTTGTTGATGTAGTTCACAAAGAGTTTTGTTATTTTTTTTAAATAGACTTTGGTTTTCCCGTTTGAATTGATAGCTTGTTGTTCGGTGTGAGCGAAGGCTCGGTTTTGAAGATCCTATTTTGATCTATAATGGTTTACTTTTACAAATTGCGACTTGGATGTCGAGTTGATCCATTGGCACTCATACCACATTTATCTATATATTTTACACATGACAAATAAGATCATTTGGGTTTCTGAATCTCCACATTGGAAAATTTAGAGGATCATGCATAAAATTGAGAAAACTAAGGATAATCACTTCTGAAGTTTTAAATGGTCTTTAACGAAATATCTTTTAAAACCCTCTATCTAGAATAATTAAGAGATAATATTTTCTATTGAAAAGAGTTCTTTGTAAAACCCATTATCGCTATTTTGTGCATTTTTCGTTTGATCTTTTGTGATAATTTAACATGGTACTCGCTTGAGATGGAAAAATTATCGCTAGAAACTAAGCAGGCACGTGGCGTTGCTAACGAAATTTACATGAAATTGACAACGTCGTCATAAACAAAATAGCGATAAATAGATTTAATCATTGGTCATCTCAACTCATTGCCTTTCTCGCTTTCGCCGTCCCGGCTCAAGCGAGAAAATTAATCTCGTTGAGATGATCAACGATAATCTATAAGTTTATTTCAGTGGTCATATTAACAAAAACTGATACAAATCACCATACTACGTTCAAACGGACACAATCAATATCACAATACATTTTACATGCACACAATGAATAATTACATTGGCTAATGATATACAATATCAATAGAACTTTTAGTCCATGTGGACCTCATTTCGCATTTCAATGTACTGTCTTTTCGTCAGACAGCAGGTGAAAAGTTTCCAAGTTTGAGGGTCTGGACAAAGGGCCCTCATTTTTTACTTTTGTAATTTTCTGTATTTTTTAATTATACATTTTTTTCGGCCAGGTGAGCTAAAAAGGCAGGATGAGACACTTGGAAAAAAAAAGTCAGGATGACAATTTAGGTAAAAAAAAGTCAAACTAAAAAAAAACACGGCAGGACCGAATGAGTGAAAAATAAAAAGGCAGGACAGATTACAGCTTAAAAAAAATGCAGGACACAATTTTTCATCCTAGCCGCCCCCCTCCCCACCCCCATAAAAATCAAATGGTAGCTCCCTTATTATATTTATATTTCAGCACTCAATTATTCACGTTTCAATTATCTTCACTCCCCCATTCCTTAAGGTGGTACCCAACACTTTAACAAAAAATAATTTGGCTCGTTTAATTTTCTTACAATTTTGACAAAGTATTTACTTTGACCCTTTGACAAAAATATAAAAATTTCAAAAAATTTGAACCAACCATTTTATCAGAAAAATTACACTGGTTATATAACAGTTTGACAAACACTTATTTTGATCATTGAGAAGCATAATATTTCCTTATGAACACAACGTCATTAAAACGTTCTGTTGATTTTACAGAGTTATCTCCCTGTAGTGTTAGGTACCACCTTAAGTCTAATTTTTGTTAATCTCTATTCTGTACACTCCCTCATCACAAAACTATACTTACTTAAAAATTTCCGGAAGAAATCAACCATTTGATCAGCTGATTTGGCATCAAGGAAAGGTTTTAGCTCTCCTAAGACTTTCATTGCAAACTTGTGGATTACCTCCGTTAAATTAAGAGGAAAGTCTTTATTTAGTACTTTATCAATCGACTGGCGGTCTTTGTCCCCTTTGCCTTCTTTTTGTAAAATATTCTTCAAAGATTCACCAATATGTTGAAATAGAATGTTCTCTTCACTGAAATTTCAAAATAAAACGGTAATCAAAAATGTTTAAGGGGAAAAAAATTTAACCGAAAGTTATGTGGAGTAAAACATTTCTCCACTGCCTTACTAAATGAACAATTTGACAAAATTTACTTATATGTTCGTTAAAAAAATTGTTTAATTACTTGATATTTAGGAAGTCCCGTACTTTTTCCATGATGCATTGCTTAAAAATTCACTAAATATTTAGGAAGACCCGCATACGTCACAACTCGGCCGATTCCGTACCTCATAGAAGGAGAGTAGCGAAGTCACCCGAGGATTGCCGATTGAGAAGTCCCGTATACTTTTTCCCCATGATGCATTGCTTTAAAATTCTTACTATGGTAGATTAACATTTTGCCAGTTGTCTTCGTATATCATCACGATGAAGAAAGGGTCCATACATTCAAACAGAATCCCGTAATCATCCATCGACCATGTCGCTAAATCCACTTTAATCTGCTCCAATGGTACATTAGCCTCGACTTCACCCCTCAAATATTCCATTACATCTCGTAGGTAGCAGGCGATACCTGAAATAAAAGTTACGATTACGGCAGCCATTACAAATCGTAGGAAGCAGACGACATATGAAATAAAAGTTACGATTACGGTAGCCATTACAAATCTTAGGAAGCAGACGATATATAAAATGAAATTTACGGTAGCCATTACAAATCTTAGGAAGCAGACGATATATGAAATGAAATTTACGGTAGCCATTACAAATCTTAGGAAGCAGACGATATATGAAATGAAATTTACGGTAGCCATTACAAATCTTAGGAAGCAGACGATATATGAAATGAAATTTACGGTAGCCATTACAAATCTTAGGAAGCAGACGATATATGAACTGAAATTTACGGTAGCCATTACAAATCTTAGGAAGCAGACGATATATGAAATGAAATTTACGGTAGCCATTACAAATCTTAGGAAGCAGACGATATATGAAATAAAAGTTACGGTAGCCATTACAAATCTTAGGAAGCAGAAGATACATGAAATAAAGAGTTACGGTTACCGTAGCCATTACAAATAAAAAGGTCTTATTTTCTGAAATTGGTACACAATCCATTTAGCAGAGTTTTGTATTTTCCCTTCATCGCTAAAAATGCCATGTTAATATTTTTAGAGGCAATTGCCTTTGATATTAAATAGATTAAAATAAACTGATTAGGGAAATACTTTATATTTCGGATTATTCTTTTATGGGCTCGAAATGGCTTATACATGTTCAGATTTAATGCTGTCTAAAATAGTGAAGCAACACATAAATTAAAAACATTTCCACGATAATAAGCAGGCGCAGAGGGTGCAAGAGTTGTATTAAAAAAAAACTGTTCACGCAGACATGTATGTCAGATTAAAACTTTCGTCCGGGTAAAATCTCGATTCAAACATTTGAAAACTTATTTAAAAGACCGTCGGTAAAATGGTAATGATGGAAACAATAATTTGATATTTTTTTTTGGAGGTTCCAATAATAACAAATTCGAGTCGTTTTGTTTCTGTTCAACACACCAATGGTATTTTTTTAAATGCTGAATAAACTCGCCATGGTATTTTGGTTAGGTTGAATACTAGTTCATGTATTTTGGTAACGCTATAACGCATATTGATTATGTTGAAAATCTAACCACCGAAAATATTATCCGGTCATAATTTGTGATATACACATGCGACCTTCACACTTGACTGCACCCACGCGACTATACCTACCATCAAACTGTTCAGTCTCCATGTGGCTGGCTGTATCTTCTCTTAAAACTTTCTTAAGCAATGCCAAAGTTTTAGCAACAAATTGTTCCTTCTTCGATTTGGGGTCCATCATATCTTTTCCACCTTTAGATGGTCCTTGGCCAGGACCTGGTTTGCCCCCAGCACGCTTAGATAGTTCACTTGGTTTTGGTTTCCTACTGGCCCTTCTTTCCTTTTTGCTCCAACGCTCAGATAACCAAGGTCCATGACGCTCAGATAACCAAGGTCCATGACCCGCGGATCTATATGTTCCACGCGATACAGGCTTTTTCATTTTACCAACTGCATCTTGGATGTAAGTCCTTGCTTCAGACATGAATTTGGTTGTAGTATCTTTTAACACATCTGAAATTAAATATTCAATTTACTTTTGATAATAAAAAAATACGTATAATGGTAAAGATTTGAATGCTTTTAAACTATTCAATTTTGGGTCACTTTATAGCTTACTGTTAAGTCTGAACCAAGGCTTTGTGTTGAAGGCCGTACTTGGAGCTATAATTATTTACTTATACAATGGCGACATGGATGGAGAGTTGGTCTCATAGGCACTCACACCCTATCTACTTACGTCTATTAGTATTTAGCATGGGTATTAGTTAATTTTGTAGTGTCTAGAACCAATCTACGATTGACAAAGGAAAATAACTCCAGATGTCTATAGTAGTCTGGTATTACCAATGTTATTTCAACTGATCTGGCGGAGCTTACGTTTTAATTTCCACAAGGACAGTCTTTTAGATGTGCGATAAGGATGACCGTTATAAGTAATATGATTTATAATCACCCATCAGCGTCACCAAACAGATATTCAAATGAACCTAGTTCATGATATGGGACGAATATATGGACACTACAATGATGAATTTATCCAAACGCAATTGACTATAGATGGACTAGTCTTTTAAGAGAACCGTTAAGCCCCGCCCAGTCATGTGAAATAAATCAAGTAATATGTTCGCAGAGTTTACTAACGTTGACTCGTCAGAACATCAATTAATGAAGAAAGTCTAGAAAAGTATAAAAAATAATTCACCGAACAAATTACTTACTGCATTCGTCTGAAGTCGGCAAATTCCGTTACTCCGTCCAAATAAGCGTATTCACCCAATGATTTCCGATTGTTACTTACCGTACTCATCTGAAGTTGAGAAATTCCGTTCCACTCGTCTGAAATCGGCAAATTCCGTTCCTCCATCCAAATAAGCGTATTCACCCGATGATTTCCAACTGTTACTAACCGTACTCGTCTGAAGTCGGCAGATTCCGTTTCTCAATCTAGAGAGAAGCGTATTCATATTTCGGAATGATACTTACCAATCATCATTTGATTTAATTGCGTCCCTTTGCACTGATATTTTTCTGCCATAATAGCCTGGGAAAATTCCATCATGAAAAGAGCCAAAGCTTTGTCAAGCCCTAGATCGTTCTTCCTGGCCCAGAATTCATCCAAAAGAGGGTCATATAATGCAGCTTCATAACCATACATTTCTGGAAAAAAACCCGAGCGGGTTTACAATGTAATATTTATGAGAATGTGGATGGAAGTGCATTTCAATTACAGTGAAGCCCGTTTAAACCGAACCTCTTTTGCATAGCACCATATTGATTCCTATATGTCAGTTGTATTTTAAAAGACAAATGTTTCTACAAGCTAATGAGCATCAGTTAATGATCTTGTCTGCATTGATTCAACTTAGAATTATTGTCTAATCGGTTGTGAGGTGGAATTTTTGAAAATTCCTAAATATTTAAAAAAAAATTGATTTAATGTTTCGTGGAAGGGCAGGCTATATTGTTTTAGTGGTTGAAGACTATAAACAATGCCTCGTTCACACGGACAATTAATTCGAATTGAATTCGAATCTAATGCGAATCGAATTCGCTAATCGCGTTCACACTCTTTTTTTAATTCGAATTGATTCGAATTAATTAATTTTGAATTCGAATTATCCAATTCTCATTAGAAATACGCTTTTGTTAATACGAACTAAAAGGTATTGTCGTTTGGACAGTAAAGCGAATTTGACCCGCATTGTAATTCGAATTTGACGTTAGGACGTAAAACGTTTTGATTGCGAATTAAACCAATACGAATTAGTTAATGCGAATCGAATTCGAATTACGTGTGAACAGCATTAGTTATCGCACACAAAAAATTCTCAATTTTCGAAAATATGCATTTTCATCATCCAACTTGAAAGACTGTCGTCAAGTACTTTTAGTAAAAAAAAAAAATGCTATTCGAACACACCTACTGTTTTTGTGATTCATTAGAAAGGTATTTCACTTGACCCATATATTTCATCTTTTAGTACCGTGATTTTTTAGGTTATAAAGTCAACCTGTAGCTTTGATGTATAAAAATGATAGAATCTGAAGCGAGATGATGCAAATATTCTTGCTTTGTACGTTTTCAAGAATATTCAACTCAAACACGCCCCAATATAAAAAGGTGCACTCGATACAATTAATACCCATTTTTTAGAATTTTTTCTCGAGTCACACAATGGAAGGGCAGACACGAAAATTACTGAACTTATAGATTTATATGTTCTCCGTCCGTGGTATCTAAAAAAAATAGGAGGTTATGCATTTTCTACATCCAAAGTGATAGATGCCCATGTCGTCGACTTGATATCTAATTGTTCTGCCCAACTATGTTCTAGATACATTGAAAACTTATGCAAATGGTGTTTTTAAATAAAACACTACGTAATTGATAAGAAAATTGACATTTTATTTGTTTCTATTAATTTTTATTTTTTTTGTTACTATAGTAAACATTACAGTACGCACTTATCGCCTTCTCCAACAAAGAGCTTAGATTCTTTTGTTCTATTTCAACCGGGTTCCCGCTCGATACAATTTGATATGACGGTGCTTCAGAAAATGTTGGTTTATACAGGTTTTAGCTTTATGCTGGATTCAATTTTGATACCATTTGATTTTTAGGGGGGGGGGGCCTAGGATGAAATTTGATAAAAATAGGCAGGACAGGAGTTGAGTAAAAAAACAGGCAGGATGAGACACTTGCAAAAAAAAAGAAGCCAGGACGACAATTTAGGTAAAAAAAGTCAGAATAAACTAAAACAAAAAAGACAGGACCGAACAGAGTGAAAAATAAAAAGGCAGGACAGAGACTACAGCAAAAAAAAAAATGCGGGACAAAATTTTTCATCCTAGCCACCCCCCCCCCCCCCATTAAAATCAAATGGTAGCTCCCTTAGCCAAGTTTCACTCTATTACTTTCCGCCCCCATACACGTACTTCAGTTTGGATAATTGAACACATTTTATTTCCGTTAGTTTTTCGAAGGCAAATAAATGACTATGCATCTTTTTGTGAAGAGTATAATCTTTTCGATTGATTATTTACATCCAGTGACAACTATTTCAAACATTTTCAGGACGATAATTTGTTGTTTTGACGTAAAGGGTTATTTCGTGTTTGTCTTGATAAAAAAGAAAAATGATCCTTAAAGGAAATTTGGTAAAATATTGAACGCGTTGTTTTATATACATGCACATGTAGGTCGTAAAAAGAATAAAACTGCGAGTTTTAGTTAGAGCTTAATATAACTGTACCCCTATTTTTGACATTTTCACATATTTTTTTCGGTCCGTTTTAATGGAATTTGATGAGACTGTAATAAAAGCGAGAAGATTAGCTAGGTTTAAAACCAGGTTTAATTCACCATTTTCTACATACGAACATGTCTGTACCAAGTCGGGAATATGACAGTTATCCATTAATTTGATATGATTGACCTTTTAATTCTGCCATTTGATTAGATTTTCCTGAAGAGTTCAGTATTTTTGTTATTTTTTTTTTAGCTATATAGAGCATAGCTATATAGAGCAAACATTGTTGGAAATATTTTGCATGTATTACACATTAAAAAATGCTTTCAAATTGTGCCAATAAGATTTAAAAATCCTGGATGTCACTCAGCTTTAAACATATAAGCCCAAAAATCATTCTACAACCCCCCTTTTCCTTTTTCTAGTTCATATCCCTAAACTTAAAAATGCATACGTTATATCTTGGGTTCCATATGCAATCACATATAATTTGAATAATATCTTAGAAATTTCTGAACACTCGTCTATCCCGACCTTTAAATATCACCTACGACCTAACTGAACTTATGAACGAGGAGACCTTAAAAGAACTGGAACTGTCAATGAACTGAGTTGTCTCATTGGCAATCATATCACATCTTTTATATGGACCATTAAAAGAAGTAACTGGACCATTTAAAGCAGCAACTTGACCATTATGGACCATTTAAAGAAGTAACTGGACCATTTAAAGAAGCAACTGGACCATTTTAAAAAGCCAATGGACCATTTAAAGATCCTGACCATTTAAAGCAACTGGACCATTTAACGAACCGGACCATTTAAAGAACCGGACAATTTAAAGAAGCAACTGGACTATTTAAAGAAGCAACTGGACCATTTAAAGAAGCAACTGGACCATTTAAAGAAGCCAATGGACCATTTAAAGATCCTGACCATTTAAAGCAACTGGACCATTTAACGAACCGGACCATTTAAAGAACCGGACCATTTAAAGAAGCAACTGGACTATTTAAAGAAGCAACTGGACCATTTAAAGAAGCAACTGGACCATTTAAAGAAGCAACTGCACTATTAAAAGAACCAATTTGACCATTTTAAAAAGCCAATGGACCATTTAAAGATCCTGACCATTTAAAGCAACTGGACCATTTAACGAACCGGAACATTTAAAGAACCGGACCATTTAAAGAACCGGCCCATTTAAAGAACCGGACCATTTAAAGAACCGGACCATTTAAAGAAGCAACTGGACCATTTAAAGAAGCAACTAGACCATTAAAATAACCAACTGGACCATTTAAAAAAGCAACTGGACCATTTAAAAAAAGCAACTGGACATTTAAAGAACCAACTGGACCATTTTAAGAATAGGGACCATTTTAAGAATAGGGACCATTTAAAGAACCAACTGGACCATTTAAAGAATAGGACCATCTAAAGAACCAACAGGACCATTATGGACAATTAAAAGTAGCATCTGCACTATTAAAAGAACCCATTGGACCATTTTAAAAATCAACAGGACCATTGAAAGAACCCATTGGACCATTTTAAAAAGCAACAGGACTATTAAAAGAACCCATTGAACCATTTTAAAAAGCAACAGGACCATTTAAAGAACCCATTGGACTATTTTAAAAAGCAAGGACCATTAAAAGAGCCCATTGGACCATAAAAAGAACCCATTGGACCATCTAAAGAACCGGACAATTTAAAGAACTTTAAGAACCGGTCCATTTAAAGAACCAACGGGACTATTTTAAGAACCAACCGGACCATTTAAAGAACCAACAGGACCATTTAAAATACTTTAAAGAACCAACAGGACCAATTAAAGAACTTTAAAGAACCGGACCATTTAAAGAACCAACGGAACTATTTTAAGAACCAAACCATTTCAAGAACCAATTGGACCATTTAAAGGAACACGACCATTTAAGGAACAGGACCATTTAAAGAACTTACCTTTGCTCTCAGTTTTAGGAAATCCTCTGAACAATGATAGCAGTTTATAAAAAGGAGGATCGGCACATGTATACGACTCCTCAGATCCTGATCCATTTTCGTCAGATCCATAGTAATTTTCGTCAGATCCATAGTAATTTTCGTCAGATCCTGATCCATTTTCGTCAGATCCTGATCCACTGGTTATGCTCTCTTCTCTACGTGTAACAGAGTTCTGCGAATAGAAAAATCGTTGTACAGGAACGGATGGCGCTCCAGTCGGTTTGGGAAAAAGTTCCACCGAGTCCTCAACGCTGGATGGTGCTCCAGTCGGTTTGGGAAAAAGTTCCATCGAGTCCTCAACGCTTGGGTCCTCATTAACCTCCCCAGTTTCCTCACCGCTTGGTCCAGGTGTAACTAGTCCAGAGGCCTCATCGCCAGGTAATACTTCCCAAGTTTCTCCAGATGATCCCAGGTCACTTTCGACAGATGCTGGTCGTACAGTAACAGATGGCGCTTTAGTTGGTTTGCGCCCTTTAGATCGAAAAACCAAACCAAAAGCTGAAATATTTATAAAAAAAATACTTAGAAAAAATCTGTACGGACTTTTCATGAACCTGAATAAAATAAAAATATGATTAAAAGCATCAACCGTAACATCTTTACTTATACAGTGAAACCCGTTTAAACCGAACCTCTTCTGATCTTGAACACTTTGTTTGGTTTTGGCTGATGTTCGGTTTTATTAGGTTCACATTGGCAATCACACCACATCTTTATTACATGTATATGTTAAATAAAACCCGATGATTTCACATTTTTTATTTTAAACAAAATAGTTCCTACGCATAGCTGTATCTTTGTCAATTGAGGGTATATTTGGGTAGTCGTAGTTACAAATGAAAGCTTGGAAACTTGGGATCACTGTAGAACCCTTGTTGAAAGATTTATTTGAATAATAAAAAAGTATATGGAGTTCATTTGTCTTTTGTGGATAGTTGTCTCATTGACAATCATACCACATCTTTTTTATATTTTGATAGAAGTGTTGTTCAAATCAGAAGTTGCTGTTTTTGTACTTTCAAACTTCAGGGAACCAGTACGTTCTAGTATGCAATTAAAAGGTATGTTGAATTTTGCAGCACAAGCCAGGATAAGGTACCGTTTTGACATGAAATAACTGCCACTTTATTTGAAGCCATTCATGCTTGAAATTGCAGAATTTAACATAGAAAGCAATAGGGCTATAAATTAGTGATGTTATACCTAAATGAAAAGCAGTCCCTCATTTGAGTAATCATTTGGTCGTTCTAGAAAAATTTAATTTTCATAACGAGTTTCTTAAATTGGTACACATTATAAGAATATAGTTCTTTGGAAGTTATACCAGTTTCTATCAAATTGTGTCATTTTTACAGCTAATTTCTTAATGCTTGTAGAGTAAAACTTTGGTTGGCTTGCTTGCTTTGTTTGAACAATTTTATATTCAAGCTTTGTAATTAAGATTGACATCTCTAAACAATATATATGACATACTTAAACCTATATATATCATATTTAAATTTAATCGGACATTATCCTAATATAATTGTACAATATACAAACAAAGCAAAGAAGCTAACCAAAGTCTTCCTCTACCTGCATTAGGAAATTAGCTAAAGTGAAAAGACCCATTTAAGGTTCATTATAACCTTTTTATTGAATATGGCCGTATTTACACTACACATTTTACTCGAGTACACACAAACCTGTACACCTACACAAGTTTTGAGATATGGCAGGACCAAGATAATTAAATACTGAATGCATTTTATGATTCAGAAAATTATATTAACTTTTCTGGATTTTGCTATTCATATTTTTTTCTGCAGAAGGTCACTGTAAAAATAAACTAAGTTGGGAAAACGTTTGAGAAGCTCTCCTCATATAATCAATGTTGTGAGTAGTATCGATTTGAATGGACACTAGACACCTGTAAACAATAGGCGATTTAAACTAACTGAGTGAACCGCTTCAAATGAAACTCGTTTTGTTTGTTTATTTTGCCATCGTCTGCAGACTGAAAAAAATGCAAATCAAAATCTACGTAAGCAATTAATTTTCTGAAACAGACTTCATATGACTTTTATATATCTAGGTCCTGCCAGGTCTTAAATTTCCTAGATGCATTAGTTTGTATTTAAAGAAGGGTGTAAAAACGGCCATATTTTTCAATTCCTTCAGATGAAGCTTAAAGAAAACTTAGTTTAAAGCACTATCTAATGACATTTGAGTAATCATTTAAATGGTAGTGCACTGTGGCACCGTTAAAGTCCACAATTCCTCTAAAGTCCACAACACCGCTAAAGTCCACAACAAATTTCCGCTAAAGTCCACAACACCGCTAAAGTCCACAAACTTTCCGCTAAAGTCCACAAAATGACCTCCGCTAAAGTCCACAAGAAAACGCCGTTAAAGTCCACAATAGCAAGTTCCGCTAAAGTCCACAAAAAAGCACCCTTAAAGTCCACACCATTTTTTATTGTTCAAAACATATTATTCGTGACATATTAAAGAAGAACAGTATCTGTATATGATTTTGTCTCATTAACTTTGATCTTTGTATTATGATGATGATGGCCAATTTGGACATCATTTTTAAAAAGTTTGTAAATTCGTTAGTTTTATTATTACTGCATTCTACAAGACTTATTTAGTACTTTTTTTCTTATTCTTTGCATATAATCACTTTTTGACATAATTATGTACAAAGAAATGGTACCTCCTAATCTATAACATTTACACGGATTTCATTCAGGCAACAATCAGGATTATATCATTAAACAAAAAAAACAAGTAAGTTTATGAATTTCCAAAGGTCTCCTGTCGCAAAACTTTTAACCAATGTTTAACGTTATTAATTTCTGTGTTCGCTATAGAAAATAACGAAAAATAATGTGTTATGATTTTCAGAACGGAAAAATGAAGCCAGTATGATAAATTCTAAAAAAAAAATTACATTTTTATCGATTAGTATCAGATATCGATGCGTTGAATGGGTTTCTACCAAAATGTCACAATAAAACCTGATTTGATCGATATAGGAAGATGTGGTATGAGTGCCAATGAGACAACTCTCCATCCAAGTTAAAATTTATAAAAGTAAACCATTATAGGTCAAGGTACGGGCTTCGACACGGAATCTTGGGTCACACCGAACAGCAAGCTATACAGGTCCCCAAAAGTTATAAGTGTAAAACCATTCAAACGGGAAAACCAATGCCAATAAATGGGGCTTAAAAATATATATACATACACTAGTTGTTTATCTTGGTAAAGTGTTTTAATCACATGTAAAATTACTTAAAAGATTAATATGTAAAAAAATCACAAAACGCTAAATCTGTTCTACAGTAACGAATGAAATTGTATTGAAATGAACAGAAACATTCTTTGATATTATATAATTCGTAAAAGTTTCAGCTCAAAACTTCATACTAGTCTTCCATTTAGCCTGTTCAAAATACTAAATAATTACATTAGATGTAAGTTTCATTATGATACTTTATTCTGATTGGCTAACTGCACATCACGTGTTATTCCGTAAGCAATTGCATTGCTAAATAAAACTTTTCATTCGTGATAACACGTGGTCCCACAATAAAGTGCACAGGTGAATTAAATAAAACAATAATAAAATTCGTGTTTTCATGATCATTGCTAAAAAATGTAATTATAAGTATTGAATGCTTCTTTTTGTAACTTCATAGGGTTGTAAAAGCGTTGACCGTGCGCACGTTTTTAGTATGAAGCGCTTCCGCGCTTCATACAAAATGTACTTGGGTCAACGCTTTTACACCCCAATGAAGTTACAAAAAGAAGCATTCAATTCTTAAATAAACAGCTGCGACATGAGCGCATGATACGCCCTTCGTCTTGTGTTCAATAATCATAAATAATTTCTGAGATACAGTGTGACTTGTGAAAACACGCATTTTTTAACAAAAAACTGCATAATAACTCTAAAATAAAATTTCGAATCATCACCAAAAAGTATACAGATCTTAAGATAAATATAACTAAAAAGTGTTTAAAGTTTTAAGCAATAATCATAAATTGTTTTTGAGATAAAGCGTGACATATGAAAGTCATCCCCCACCGCCACCCCCCCTTTTTTTTACAAACAAATCAATGTTTCTAAAATAAAATTTTGAATCGAAATCAAAAAGTATACAGATCTTAAGATTAATATAACTAATAAGTGTGTAAAGTTTTAAGTAATAAGCATATTTTTTTTTGAGATATGGCGCGACATGTAAAAAACCCATCCCCCTTTTTTTACAAAATACTCAATAACTCAAAAATGAAATATTGAATCATCACCAAAATTATACAGATCTTAAGATTGATATAATTAAGAAGTATGTAAAGTTTTAACAATGATCATAAATCGTTTTTGAGATATGGCGCGACATGTGAAAAAAAACACACCCCTGTTTTAGTTACAAAGTCCCGTAACTCAAAAAGTTTTTATCTTATTTTCACTAAAGGGTATACAGATCGTTTGACCATCATTTTCAAGTTACGGTGCGACATGTTTACGCCGGACAGACGGACGTACGGACGGACGGACAGACGGACGCCGGTCATTTGTATAACGTGAAAATTGTTGACGGGCGTATAAAAAGTATCTTCAAAAGAGAATAAAGAATGGAAATTAACTCTGGAAGCGATACCGTGAACTTTGATGTGACGTACATTTTGTCAATCAATATGACTATAGGATAGTTCAACAATTGTTGGTGTTCGGGCTCAGTGCAAGATGAACATTCGTATCGCCTTTATTCTCATAGGCGGATATAGGGGGGGGCAACTTTTTGGGAAAAAAATTGGTTGCTTATATAGGGAATCACTGAAGCGTGACTGGAGTGGGCCCCCTCTTAGGTCAGTCAGTGGGCCCCACTTATGAAAATTTCTGGATCCGCCACTGATTCTATATCCACACCCTGCCTTTATCCTATATCCACACCCTCCAATGCTCATAGACACATATTTTTTATTAGTTCTGGATTTCTCAACACACAAATACATCGGCAAGTGAATGCAAAAAAAACAACATTTGACGGCATTTACAGTTGGATTTTCACAAACCATTTGTTGAAAGGCGCAGAATTGTCTGAATATATATTTGTTTATTTGGTCATACTTTTCTTCGGTAAGTTTTGTTTTTCTCCTGGTGCAAATCAATTTTTTGGATAAAATATAAACTTTGTGTTATATATATCATCAGAAATTGATAATTAACGCTTTAAAATAGATATATTACCAAATAAACTTATGAGAGTTCTGCTTCTATTGGTACTAATTTTGATTAAAATCATACATGAAATAGTCCCTAAATATTTGTTATGAAGAAGAAAAAAAACATAGATTTTCATGATATATATAAAACAACAAATTGAAGTCGACAAATACTTCTGACCATCATACTGGCTTGACGGTTTTTGAAGTAACGTTCCTAAATGTTCTAAAAACTTATAAATATAAATATACATTTATGTACTTCCAATAACTTCAATTGCAATTTGAGCATTTGAACTCAATTTCATACTAAATAATGTATCGTCACTTTTGTATTTGGTCAAAGTTTTTATTTCATTTTCTGACTCTTGATAAAGACAAATGTACATGTATGGTCGAGCTCGTACTAAACCGTACGAGTATTACTCATACGGTACGAGCATAGTTATTACGTTCAGGTATACGCGTACGGTTCAAATACTCATATTGTCTGAAACATAAACATGGAGAGTTGTTGAAATATTTTTTGTTATACTTGTACTCATCATGGATAATACACAATACAGAACCACATCCGCGTTTTATTTATTCAATTCATCTTTCATTCTGAAACAAATTCATTCCTTTTTTTAAAACAAAACAAACATGCAAAGCAATAACTGATGGAAATCTGCTGAGCACCGCAAAATGCATAAATGTGTGGTATTCTTCATTATTTTGATTTCAAACAAGAACATGATGGTTCAAAGTCTACTTTTGAGATCTACGGACCGTTTTGGCTGATGTGGAGCCTAACAGATACTGAATGGAAATGTTACTTATGTTTTATAGATATTAGCAAAGGAAATTTAAATCTAAATTTTAATATAGGCTCTAAATTATGTCTCCAGCATATACATAAAGGGAACGCTATGTTGGAGTTTCGTGTGGATGAACAAATGTTTACTAAAGAATAAAAATAGTATAACAACTAGATAACTTTTCAAAAATGCTGTCTGTTTGATAGATAGAAAATCGCAACACAAAGATCATACTCATGGTGATAAAGCAAATATATTGTCTTTTCATTTATCAAAAATATAATTTATGATGACAAGTTATACTTTCTAAGAACAAAAGTCCATGCTTTTAGTAAGATCTATAATATCGGGTGTTAAAAACAGAACATTGATCTGTTGAAAATAAAAAAAAAATTGTTTGGACTTTAACGGTGTTTTTGTGGACTTTAGCGGAACTTGTTGTTGTGGACTTTAACGGTGTTTTCTTGTGGACTTTAGCGGAGGTCATTTTGTGGACTTTAGCGGAAAGTTTGTGGACTTTAACGGCGTTGTGGACTTTAACGGAAAATTGTTGTGGACTTTAGCGGTGTTGTGGACTTTAGAGGAGTTGTGGACTTTAACGGTGCCACAGTGCACAAAAAAATCTTTCCTGAGTAGACTAAAATGGTACACAGCTTCATGGAAAATGCCACAAATTTTCCAAACAATAAACAGACCCATCTTGATTAACTCTACAAGCCTATGGCTATGAAATTTAACCCTCTAGAAATCCATAATAAAAAATCTAATTCTTTGGTTTAATAAACCTTTTTTAATAAATTTGTGCCATTTTAAGTAAAAGACCCATTTAAAGAAAATGTGTTTTAATAAGCACCATCAAATGACTCAAATGAGGGATTTTTACTCATTTTGGGAATAGTTCCCCATCTAGTCGGTCGTCCTCAACCGACTGAATAATTCCCCTTCCCCTTTAAAAAGAAACGAAATTCATTGTTTAAGAACGGACAAGACTCTCTCATACAGAATACTAATTCATCCATTATATAACGATTTTATTTTATAGCTACATTTTGTAATTCCCTAATTCATGTAGAGTAAGACTTTGGTTAGCTTACTTGCTTTGTATACAGTAAAATTGTTATTGGGATAACCATGATAACATTTGATCAAACTTGAATTACCCATTTACACAAACAAAGCAAGTTAGCCATCCAAAGTCTTATTCTACAAGCATTACGAAATAAGCTCTAATTAATAAGATTCAAACTATTTTGAACAAAATGGTAGCGATAACAAAATTTCTTATTTAACATTTAAATCAAAATTTTAAGACCTACCTTCAACGAAGCACAAGACTAATATAACTCCACACAAGTTCAACTTCATACTGGACGGTGAGTGGCGGAACAGGATTGTTTTACTCTTATATAGTACCATTTCAAATGCTCTGCACGTGATTTGCACTTTAGATTTGGCGCGAATTATTTAGACGGCTAAAACGGGTTCTACGGCATACTATTTTAAAAGACCAATGAAAAGAGTTCAATAACATTTCGCTAATGCGTGATTATGTTTTAACTATTCAATAAATTTGTATAATCAAAATTAAACTATCTAAATTTTAGTATAAAGAAATTTTAAATCGATCACAATTTTTTGAATAACAGTAAAACAATACATTTTTCTCTCTTAGGTAATCAAATAATTTTATCCCAAAAGTTGACTGTAAATTTTGTTCTAACTTTTTGTCAATAAATAAACAATAATTCAGATTTTTTAATTCCTTTTCTTCTATATATTTATTGATTTGGAATCAAGCAAACACAAAACATCTCCGACCCCCTTTTACCCTTAAAAAACATGCAAATTGCAGACCCCCTTAAAAATAAATTCGAAAACGATGAGATTAAACAATTTCATAAAACGAAAAAAAATCCATCTGTTCACTGTTGTTTAGATACTTTTTAATGCAACATACATTTTAAATATTTGTAAAATAGAAAAAGCGTATCCATTTTGTTTTAAAATCTATAAGATGTTGTAGCAGGCGTGGATCCAGGGGCTGGAACCCCACTTTTTTCGACGATCAATGAATTTGAATGGGGACATGTAGTTGGAACCCTCCCCTTTTGTCCTGGGTTAGGACCCCTTTTAAAATGGCTGTATCCGCTCCTGTTGTAGTCTGCTCTTTGGTCGGATTGTATTCCCTTTGACATATACCCAATTTCTATTTCTATTCTAATTTTATGGAAAAAAAGACCTTTAACCAAACTAAGGGGATTGTTTTTTTATCCTCAATTTGACGTAAAAATAAATACTCTGGTCAAGCAAATGACAAAAACAATACTCGAATACTTTTCCTCACAATACCTTATACTGTTAAATTTTGAAAAAAAGATAATCTGATTGATTGCATAGAAGCACTAAAATAAAATCTGTCAAACATAGGCCAACACTGAACAGAATTTTTATTTCAGAATAGGTTCGGTTCAAAAAGGTTAAACCGGCCTGTAGTGAAAACTCTTATATTTTTACAATTAGGGTTTGTTTTGCTTGTGAAAGAGCTACAGTTGTCACATTGGCAATTATACCACATCTTCTTTTTTTTTATATAATCACTGCATTCGGTGTTCCTGTTCTTTCTTCTGTTGTTTTTCTTTCGGTTATGCTTGTTTGTAAGCTACCCAGAAAAAAATGTGTTTTGTCAGGTACGAAGGGGACCTATAAAGTGTAAAACGAATTAGAAACGGAACGAGAAAAAAACCCGAAACGAAACAAAACTGCAAAATAAACAAAAGCGTATTAAAACGAAATAATTATTTGTTTTTATGATTTTAACTTTAATCTCTGCCATATATCTTATAATACAATATATTTAAATCAGGGGCGTAGCTGCCGTTAATGCATTCACTTTAGACACGTGCCTACACATTTTTTTCTCACAAATGTATTTTTATTAAAAAAAAAACCAATGTAATCTGAAGATTACGGAAGCGTATTTGGGCCATCCTTTTATTATTTTATATTTTAAATTGTCACCCCAGTTTTTGGTGGTGTTCGTGTTGCTTATTCTTCAGTTTTAAATGTTGTTTGAAGTGTACTATTGTTTGTCTGTTTGTCTTTTTCTTTTTTATAGCCATGGCTTTGTCAGTTTATTTTTTATTTATGAGTTTGACTGTCCCTCTGGTATCTTTCCAGTGGCGGATCCAGCCATTTTAAAAAGAGGGGTTCCAACTCAGAGTAAAAAGGGGTGGGGTTCCAACTATATGCTCCCATTCAAATGCATTGATCGTCCAAAAAAAGGGGGTGTTCCAACCCCCGGAACCCCCCTCCCTGGATCCGCCACTGCTTTCGTCCCTCTTTTATGTATTTTATCAACTTAAAACAATTGTTTATTTTCGAATGTTAAAAAAACTACGAATTCTAATTGAATATTTCATTGAAAGTCAGACTAAAAGATTTCAGAGGTTGGTGGTGGCTAATTACCATAGATACAACAAACAAAAAAAGTTTTTTTCAAAAAGTAATTATGCACACAAAAATTAGACTTCCTTAATTAAAAGTTTGTCGTCAAGTACCTTCAGTAAAATATTGTTACTCTATAATGGTACAGTTATTTTTTAATGGTATAACATTAACCTATAGCCTCAATAGAATCTGAAGCGAAAATGTTTGCTTTAAACGTGTTCAGGACAAATCCTTGAAGTCAAACACGCCTCAATATAAAAAGGTGTTCCCGATTTTTTCTATGAAACCATTGCCCATTTCTAGGAATTAAAAAAAAATGTTGCTACTCAGCAGGGCCGTAACTAGCCTTTTTTAATAGTGAGGCAAAATATATTCGCCGAGCGGAGGGAGGCGAAAAATGTTTTGGCGAGGGGTCTGGGGTCCACTTAAGGCCCCCAGCCAGAAGCTCTGAGAAAAATAACGCAAAATCGTGCATTCTGAGCGTTTCCCAGACTCTTTTCTTGCATTGAAACGGCTTAATTAATTTTTAGATATTATTTTCTACAATCAGGTCCCAAAGCAAAAACAAAGATCCATTGTAATTTAAGACTTTTAGGTATTAGAGACAAGATTAAAAGACCGATATGTAAGATAAAGAAAAAATCGTAATTCTCATAATTATTAATACCGTATCTGTCTGTCTGTTCTTGTCTTGTATTGTGATTAGACTTTGGTGATTTTTTTATGACTAGATTTAGATAAAGTGCATGACATTGCAGTATTATACTTTTAAGTATTAGTACTGCTTAAGTCCACACTAGGGACCATCTTCACCTTGTCTTACGATCTTTTACGGTTTTAATGATCCTTTAAAAGTATTGTTGAAGACCATCCGGCAACTATCAAGATTAAGAGCAGGAACACAAACTTTGACCATTGATCATTTGTATTTTTTCTATGCATTGACTTTGTGTACGATTATGTCCCCATACTCCTTTATCATCTGTTAAAGGGTGTCAACACGACTTAATACAAGTTTAACCTTTCAATGTAATAGGTCATATATAGCAATACCTTTTTTTTTCTTCAAATTATTTGATACCGGGAAATATGTGACCTTACTTTAATTCAAACCATGTCAGCTATCTAGTTTTATTTACAATAAAACAAACTGTTTTGCGTTCTTTGATATCAATTTCAATTATCCATACAGTAAAGGACATTTTTTTTTGTGTCCACTGAGTAGCATCGCATGAAAATCAACGCTCAGACTTGGTCATAAAGTAGGACAATAAATGAACAAAAGACAAACCCGGAACACAGAAGTTCAAACAATAGACCATCAACTCTGAAAACTAAAAGGAAAATAGAAACATGGATAACGAAAAACATCCAGGGGATACACAAGAGAGTGAAGAGAACTTGCTTCTTGCAAGACACTTTCCGTGAAAACAATTTGATATGAAAACAACCTTTTGTTACATTTTTTTTTGAAATTTTTTTGAAATTTTTTACATGAGGCATTTGCCTTATTTGCCTCAATGTAGTTACGGCCCTGCTACTGGCAGAGTTGCAAATTAATGCTTATAGATCAATCTTTAATTTATCTGTTGACGATGACGAAATTTATGCTAATACACAAAAAATATCAACATATATTTACGCCAACCATAATCGACTTTATTTTATTGAAAATTGGTTTTTGACATTTTATAAATACAATGAAACCTGTATAAACCGAACCTCTTCGGGACTTAACATTGTGTTGCCGATGTTCTGTTTTATTGGATGCACAACACATACAACAATGACGGTGCTTAAGAACATGTTTGGTTTATACTGGTTTTCGGTTGATGCAGGATTCGTTTTAGCCAGGTTTCACTGTATATCAAAGCTCCATTCTATGATTTAAGTACATAAAAACACGTTTAGATGATTTTATACTAGTTTTTTAATTATTTTTTTTTTTTGGGGGGGGGGGGGGAGGGGGGCTTTTATAGCTTGTTGTTCGATAAGAGCCAAAGCTCCGTGTTGAAGGCCGTACCTTAACCTAGAACGGTTTAATTTTATAAATTGTTACTTGTTACACGCCTACAGTTGTATATGAGTAGATAGCAATCTTTTCTCATACACACACACGCCTACAGATGTATACGAGTAGATAGCAATCTTTTCTAATACACATACACGCCTACACATGTATATGAGTAGATCCATATAATACCAATGGTCGTGTCTTTATTTCGATGTGACTATAGGGACCGATGTTCGGACTCCTTGTTTTTTTTACCTACGATGAAGGGATACTCATGTTCAAGTCTTTGGCTTGTTCCGAATAGGGGATGAGAGCGCGACCTCCTACAAAGGACTTCTGAGGCTGTGAATTAATTTGTTCTTCCTTGCTTAATGATGCACATTGGTGATATTAGGTACTTTTTGTTAGATGCTTGATATTCTTTGTGTTTTCCGACGATCAAGGGATACCAGTTTTCAAGTCTTTCGTGTAATCTGACTAGGGGTCGAGCGCTCAACCTCCTACAAAGGACCTGTAAATAAGAAATGACTATGCAGTATGGGTTTTGGTCATTGTTGAAGGCCGTACAGTGATCTGTAGTTGTTAATTTCTGTGTTATTTTGGTATTTTGTGGAGAGTTGTCTCATTGGCAATCATACCGCATCTTTTTTTTTATATTTAGTTGTATGCGTTAGTAAGGCAGCAATCTAACAACATTTTACATATGCCTCTTTTGTACATTTGAATCTCGATCAGTGGCGGATCCAGCCATTTTATAAAAGGGGGTTCCTAATTCCTAACCCAGGACAAAGAGGGAGGGTTGGGGTTCCAACTATATGTCCCCATTCAAATGCATTGATCGGCCAAAAAAAGGGCGCTCAACCCCCGGAACCCCCCCCCCCCCCCCCCCCTGGATCCGCCACTGTCGATCGTTGGATTGGAAAAGAGTACATTTTGTAAAAGAAAACATAAAACCTTCTGTTCTTGATTCAACTGATTTTAATACAAATATACAAATGAATGGCATCATAAAATTGTGATCGGAACAGACACAACATTCCGTACACGATATATCATACACCATGTCGTAAATGTTAGGCCGAACATGTCCTGACGTTAATGTCCTGCCACTCATGTAAAAAATAAGAATACTGCATCACATTAATTTGTGCAGTATTCGTTGAATTTTAATCGATTTTTTAAAATTTGAATGGGCTGCAGAAAACGATGCGAGCTTCAAAATGAGAAAACTAGTAAATACAACGTTATTGAGGGACAAAATGTGCATCTCCGAAAGTGTCATTCATACAATGAACTAGATTATTTATTGTCCGCGGCTTTTAAGGTCTCAGGTTTTATAAATACTGATAGACAACCGAAAATTTCGACTGTGCGCCAGTAACTCTCTAACTAATTACGAGTAAGCAAGAAAACTCACATCTCGCGTTTAACGAGGTTTGCTACTCAATTTCAAAATAACAATCTTTTCATAACACTAGCATATATTGATATCATAGGTGATTTATAAAGGAATCCAAAAAGCAAAAAAAATATATAGGTCAATGTGCTTGTTTTCGAGATATTAGCAATTGAAATTTTGGCGGGAAAATGTTCTCTCTTGACTTTTCGTAGCTTTATCATTGACAAGTTGAAGTTCTCAAAAACTATTAAAAAAGAACAAAGATTTTGTAAGACTTTAAAAGATGGGGGTCAATGGGCAACTTTTTAAGGCATTCAAATGGATATAACCAGAGGATTCTGAAAATCTGACAAAAATTCCAAAATATGACAAGCGAACATTCTTTAGTATAATGTAATTCATCATCCGATTCAAGTCAAACTTATTGATTGATTGGCAACACTATTGTGTTATTTCGTTGCGATCGGATATAATTAAATTATGGCGGAGAAAGCCACAATGCCAAGAGAGAACCTGAGACCTTCGGTTGAAACGCTGACAGTCCTAGTCAATAAGATTTGAGTCGAGTGCACCTGCCACGTGCGGCATTCGAACCTAGTGATAAAGTAGTTTGAATACTAATTCATTCGGCCACTGAGGCCCTCAAACTTTCTACAAGGTTTCTTATTTACTTTTTGTAAGGGTGTGTGATTAGCGAGTTTCCGAGTTATATAAAAATGTTGGACATGAAAACTTGGCCTACAGAATATCTTTTTCACAACCTCGGACAAAAGACACTAATTCAAGACTTATGGAACAATTCGCATAGAATACGTATCAATGGCATGACATCTGCAATCTGGTAGCGAATTTTCAATTGTATTTTTTTTATCGCACTTTTACTAAAACTTAAACTTGTTGGTTTAATGTGTATCTTATTCAGTTTACATTGGCGCCCACGTGTTTAAGTACGTATGCTGATAGAAATGTTGCATCTGTTCCTGAAATAAATAATATCAAATATGTACAGCTGTCTACAATCTAACATTTCATTTATTCATACACCCAAATAATAAAACTGGTTCATAAAATACCAGAGATTAGCAACACCATTCCAGGATTAACGGGGTATACTTCCTATAGTGTAACTCGAATGTATACCGCCGTGCGGACAATTTTCTACTATAATTCTATAATATTTATGTAAAACTTTAGATTTAAAACTTCATCGGCGATCAACAGTCCGGGACGTTGGCCCTCTACTCCTATACAAATTGTCAGAGTGTTTGTATAGATCAGGTTACCCAGAACAGGTCGATAATTACAGTTTGTGTGATTCGTGAAGGAAGAGAAAGGTCGACCCCGTATGTTTGTAAAGCTATTGTTTATAGAGAACAAGATATAACGAATCCGATCGTTTCTACCGTTTACGAACATTCCGAATAGTTCCGATTTGGAACATGAATCACGTTGGATAAAATCTGGCTTTAAGCACTTGTGAAGTCCGACCCTTGGCATTTGCATAAATAAAATACAGATCGTTTCCTTCATGAAACACTTCCCAGTCAGTATTTGGAAGCGTCGACATTTTATGAACGGGAACAAATTTGTCCATTCCTTGCCACCGGTATATTGTAGTTAACTGTTCCTCTTCATTCCCGCCATTTTGAGCATTAGATACAATCAGGTACGAATTGTCATCGATGGAGAAGAACTCCCAATCAACAGCGCTGAAAAAGAAACAAAATAATCAGTAACGAATTGTCATCAATTGTGAAGAATTCACAATCAACAGCATTGAAAAACAAACAAAATAATCAGGTACGAATTGTCATCAATGGAGAACAATTCACAAGTAAACAGCACTGAAAAAGAAACAAAATAATCAGGTACGAATTGTCATCAATGGAGAATAATTTACAATCAACAGTACTGAAAAAGAAACACAACAATTAGGTACGAATTGTCATCAATGGAGAAGAATTCCCAATCAACAGCATTGAAAATAAAATAATCAGGTACGAATTGTCATCAATGTTGAAGAGTTCCGAAACAACAGCACTGAAAAAGTAACAAAATAATCAGGTACGAAATGTCACCAATGGAGAAGAATTCCCAATCAACAGCACTGAAAAATAAACAAAATAATCAGGCACGAATTGTCATCAATGGAGAAGAATTCTTAATAAACAGCACTGAAAAAAATAAAAAATAACCAGGTACGAATTGTCATCAATAGAAAAGAATTAACAATCAACAGGACTTAGAAAGAAACAAAACTAAATTCTTGTATACGTAATCTGACATGTCATATGACAAGCTTCTGGAAGGTGGGATTTATGGGGTAAATGGGCGGGGATGTTGGATATGGTGGTAAACACTTGGGGATTTGGTATAAACAAAATGGAATCTTGGAAGAAGGGTGAGGGGGTACAAAAAAAAGGATTTAAGAAATTAGCACCCCGTATCATCCCTCTTACTGTTCAAAGGGAGATCATCAAACTGTCTTCACAACTTATACTGTATATGCTGCACATTGTGTGAACTATAATATGTTTTGACCGTGATCTCGATGGACAATTTAATTGATTAAATATATATATTTGTAAATATTGCTGTACAAACAAAAGGAGCAATTGCATATATATATATATATAACGACAAGTGTTACATGTATGTATACAGGACGATACGAAAAATCAAAATTAATAATTGAAAAAAGGGGGCCCGATTAAGGTGGTAGCTCAGCAATGTGCCTAGCCCTTAAAAAAGTATAATTAAGTTCCATACATATAAAAGAGAGGCAAAAAATAACCCCAAAAATAACAGGGCAATTTCAAGTGCTCGAGAAAGGTCACACACCGTGTTTCACATGCAATCTGTAAATATTATTACCTGTAAGTGCTAAACACTTGGAATCTTTCAAATCCCTTTTTATCTATGTTGAGTCTATAAAGGACAGAGTTTGTGAGGTAGGTATTTTTGTTTTTGAAATTCTGAGGTCCGTAGTTGTATGCATTGGCTACAATAAGAAACGCTGAGCCAGCAATAGTAAAAAATTCCCAATCAGTAGCACCATTTGTCTGCAATGTAAATTATATAAGAGTATAGAAGCAAATAAAAATCCAAGTTTTATCGCCCCGTTAAAACAAGTTGTTTAATTGTAACGTTGATTTTGATTGGATAACTCCATTATAAACTTTGAGCCAGAAATAGTAAAAAAATCTCAATTAGTATAGTAACACACTTTGTCTGCTAAGTGATTTATATATGAATATAGAAGCAAATAAAAATCCAGAAATCATCTCTCCGTTAATACAAATTTAATGAAAGTTCGTTTGTAACGTTCATTTTGATTGGAAAACGTAACTAATTTTCATGGCATTAATTCACATGATAGAAATGGAGATAACAATATTGTATTTTTAATATTTTTTGCCATTAAACTTAATTTGCGATTAAAAACCGATTGATGCACTCGAAGCGTATAAACAATGCAGTTATCCCTTAAATTTGAAATCATTTGAGTCAACCTTTTTTCTTTAGTTTATAACAAAGCTCTGTGTCAGATTTTGAATTTTCAATTGTTTTGGCAACAATGAAGAGACATAAATTGTCGAAACGCACATTACGTGCACTGTTATTGGTATCGTTAATGTATTTTGTTTCGTTTTATTGATTGATTTGTTCAGTGGCAAGTATACTCACGTTTACGGGAAAATATATTCAAGTATATTGGCAAATATATTCACGTTCAGTGACAAATACATACAAGTCTAGTGGCAAATATATTCATGTCCAATGGCAAATATATTTATTTCAAGTGGCAAATATATTCAAGTATAGTGGCAAATACATATTCACGTATAGTGGCAAATATATATTCCCGTCCAGTGGAAAATATATACAAGCCTAGTGGCAAATATATTCACGTCCAGTGACAAATATATACAAGCTTAGTGGCAAATATATTCATGTCCAGTGGCAAATATATATTCACGTCCAGTGGCAAATATATTCACGTCCAGTGGCAAATATTTCCAGGACAAATAAAACATTGTACCATTCACTAATCAGGTACATGTAAGTTGTACAAAGTGGGTCGATCGAGATAAAGGATGATAATCATAACTTACAATGGAAAATGAAGTTTTGATTGATAGGGCACAGGAATTTTACTTTGCTGCAGAAGAGCTAAAATCCTCATTGATTTTTGCGTTATTTAACGTGCAGAGATCATACAGAGATCACGTCACGCTCCTTTCACGAAGTATCGAATGTTAATTCCCCATTCCAATTCAGAGATGCGCGTATGGGCGGCTGTTACTATTTACCTCCCATGTTAATAATGCCCATTTTTGGTTTTGACAAATACGTAACCATAAAAGTGAGAAAACACAAGGTGCAATCGTTTTTTTCTCTCCATATATTTCTCAGTTGCTGAGGACTGTCTAATAGGTCGGTCTCATGGAGCGGTACTTAAAGAATTCTCGTTTTTGTTAATATATTTATGATATTGTAAATATATAATAGATTTTTCTCACCTCCATTGTTTGAAAAAGGTAAAAGCCATTCTTCTGAAAGACATAAATTCTGGATTCAAATAGCGTAGTAATCCCATTAAAAGCCTGTGCTAAGGCAAGAAAATGGTATCCTTCCACAGTAAAATAAGTCCAGTCATAAGCACCAGTAGTCATTATCGATTGAAATTCTTCAAATAATTGTGATGATGGGTTCCATTTGTAAATAACAGACTCAACATCTTGGCTTGAACCTATAAAATAAGATAAAAATAATTCTGTATTCTAGGAGCATTTTACTCATGAACCGTTCAACCAAAGCTTTTAAAATTTTAATATGTTGTTACTGACAACAAAATGGAGGTCAAGTTCAATAATGACGATTTTGACTTTTACGGTTCTGGAGTTATGGTTCTTAGAAGATTGAAAAATGGCGTTTTCAGTCCTGTCCGTGCATTAACTCATAAACCGTTCAACCAAAGTTTTAAAATTTTAATAAGTTGTTACTGACAACAAAACAGAGGTCAAGTTTAATAATGACGATTTTGACTTTTTCGGTTCTGGAGTTATGGTTCTTGAAAGATTGAAAAATGGCGTTTCCAGTCCTGTCCGTGCATTAACTCATAAACCGTTCAACCAAAGCTTTTGAAATTTTCATATGTTGTTACTGGTGACAAAATAGAGGTCAAGTTTGATATTGATGAATATCACCTTGTCAAGTTTGATATTGATGAATATCACCTTAACCGTGAATCAGTTTGTTTCTTGTGATATTGAAAAATGCCAGGACACGAATACTAAAATAAGTATTAATAAATCTGGTTTGCTGTTGCTCTGACAGCCTCTTGTTTGATGTAAAGTTGGAATTGGAAAAATAGATAGGACAGGAATTTGAATTTAAAAAAATTAAAAAAAAAAAATCATGTAAAAAAAGGCCGGATAAACTTATAGGAAGGACCAAATAGAGTGAAAAATAAAAAGGCAAGACAGAGATACATCTTTTAAAAAAAATGCAGGACGAATTTTTTCATCCTAGCCCCATACAAATCAAATGAAAAGTCTGTTACTTTTCGAACTTTTGCATCAAATGAAGGCATCTGAATTGAAGTAAATATTTATTCGTAATTCGTTATAGTTATCTGTTTAACCTACATATAAATTGGTTTCCATTTGCCAAGACTCTGGTCGATTTTAGTTAGAGGTATATTGTAGAAATAAACTCATCATAGATACCAAAATTGCAGTATCGTAATTGCGACAGACGCGCGTTTCGTACACAAAAGATTCATCAGTGGCAATCGAATAAAAAAAAAGTACGAAGTTGAAGGGCATTGAGGACCAAAAACATTGTTTATTGTATCAGACGGTTTGTTGTGGTATGCTTATAGTTCTCCTTTTTTTAATCGTATGATTAATGTCTAAATATAGCCAAACTGTCGTTTTATTCAGACATATGCTTTCCATGTAGTTGCTTGAGGTTTAGCTGGGGTAAGAAAAATTTTACCCTGATATAATTTATCATGTTTCTGATTCAGAGACGTATCCAATCTATAATTAGACTTACTTAACATGTTTAGAGCATCCTTTTATGAGCGTCTGGATGGCCCTGAAGCTTACAGAATAGAAAAAGTATTGGCAAAAGCGCAGAACAAATGCTTAAAAGCAAAACATACAGAATAGAAGATTATGGGCTGCTAAAACGTAAAGAATAGAGAAAGATTGGCAACATAAATAATGATTCGGGAAAATTGGTATACAGATTGTAGAATGTAGACATGAGGGACACCTATACGAACATAAATAAAGATTAGGGAAAATTGGTGTACAGATTGTAGAATGTAGACATGAGGGACACCTATACGAACATAAATAATGATTCGGGAAAATTGGTATACAGATTGTAGAATGTAGACATGAGGGACACCTATACGAACATAAATAAAGATTAGGGAAAATTGGTGTACAGATTGTAGAATGTAGACATGAGGGACACCTATACGAACATAAATAATAATTCGGGAAAATGGGTATACAGATTGTAGAATGTAGACATGAGGGACACCTATACGAACATAAATAAAGATTAGGGAAAATTGGTGTACAGATTGTAGAATGTAGACATGAGGGACACCTATACGAACATAAATAAAGATAAGGGAAAATTGGTATACAGATTGTAGAATGTAGACATGAGGGACACCTATACGAACATAAATAAAGATTAGGGAAAATTGGTATACAGATTGTAGAATGTAGACATGAGGGACACATATACGAACATAAATAAAGATTAGGGAAAATTGGTATACAGATTGTAGAATGTAGACATGAGGGACACCTATACGAACATAAATAAAGATTAGGGAAAATTGGTATACAGATTGTAGAATGTAGACATGAGGGACAACTATAATTACGTTTATGATTCAAATACTTTCCACCAGTATACATACACCCACAACAAACGTCGAGGACTTCTTTTAAACTGAGTTTTATTGTGCGTATTGCGGTGTTCTACATTGACTAGAGATATAAGGGGGAGGGTTGAAATCTCACAAAACATGTCCAACCCCGCGGGTTTTTTCGCCTATTCCGAGTCAGAAGCCCCTTGCCTTTGTTAGTCTTGTACGTATTTTAATTTCAATTCATTAATAGATTTTCACTAAACTAGTACACATTATTATTGAGGAGACAGTTGAGGCCTGCCTCCTGGAGCGGGATTTTCTCGCTGCGTTAAAGTGTTGACGACACTTTTTGTGGCCTTCGTTTGTTTCCTCCTTTTTAGTCGGGTTGTTGTCTCTTTGGCACATTCTCCATTCTCAATTTTACAGAAGAAAAAGATAGAACACATCTTCATTGTTAGCTGAAAAGACTACTACGTGTATTTTGTCATACTAGTATTTAACCATTAGACTCGCGTTCTTTTTCAACCGTACCGTACGGTAAACTCGGTGCACAAAAAAAAAACATCATAGACATGCATGACAAGAAGAGTTTCAAAATCATTAAAAAAATAACGCATTGATAAATATATTAGAAATTTTCATATAGAATTATGTTCCAAACAAATAAACAAATAATTTATTTCCAATCCCGTCTAAGCTGATTACTAGAGTTATCTTTCTTTTAAGTCAGAATTTAGTATTAATTCTAATACTTGTACAGCAAAAATTTAAAAAGTTTGATAATCTGTCTGTATCACAAGTTCATGAATAGTATTTACAGGAGAAAGTTTCCATAACTGTCTTTAAACAGCATACAAAAATATACAAAAAAAAAAACCCAAATCATACGAAATGGTAAATTTTACTCGTTAAAAATGTGCATGAAATATTTGCCAATGGTTGTTAAACCAAACGAATTTTTAACCAGCTTCACCGTTTGTGTAAGAAAACTAAGATAAATATGGCAAACTATTTTACATCATTGATAAGCGATACCACTATCAGACCAAAGTCACTGAAAACTTATCGAGAATCTAGGTTTAATTCGTGCAAAAATCTTGCATTAACTAAAAATCCTCTCTCGGAATATACATAAAAAGGGCGACACTTATCAGTGGCAATTTTGATAAATTTAAAGGAGAACTGATGCTCTCATCCATTTTCCGTCTGATTACCACTTTAATCGTGAGTATTATGACAATAGGGAATATATCAAACAGACAACAAACATACCAAAGAGCAGATAACAGCCGAAGGCCACTAATACGTCTTCAACGCAGTGAGAAAATCTCGCACCCGGAGGTAATCCTTAGCTGGCTCCTAAACAAAACTGTGTACTAGTTCACTGAAAATTGACGTCACACTAAACTCAAAAATATAAATGAACTAAAAAAACAGACAAGACTAAAAAAGGATAGATGCTCCTGACTTTGGACAGGCGCAAAAAAGCGGCGTTGTTAAACATGTTTTTTTTTATATCTCAACCCTCGCCTATAACTTCAGCCAATTTAGAACAAAGAAACACATAGAAGTTAATTTTAGTCGAGGTGTTTGGTACCACCTTAAAAGTACATGTATAGATTCACAAGGTATACATTTATCCATAAAGTCCAATCGAGTACACAATATTGAGTTAGCAATAAGATTAAACAAACCAATAGGCTATTTTCATATTACCGACTCCGTAGTTTATATTTTTTCCACAGGTTACCCTCTCTCTGGTAAGACATCCTGGTACTCGGTCAACCAAGGGCAACGTAAAAAAAAGTAAAAATCAAGCTTTCAATCAGCACCATTGTAGGGGAAATTTACTGTTATATGTTTGCATTATACGACAAAATTATCAGAAAAAGTTCTCTCCAAATTGTAAAGACTTGGGTATATATAGTATGGCGTTCATTATCACTGAACTAGTATATATTTGTTAAGGGGCCAGCTGAAGGACGCCTCCGGGTACGGGAATTTCTCGCTACATTGAAGACCTGTTAGTGACCTTCTGCTGTTGTTTTTTTCTATGGTCGGGTTGTTGTCTCTTTGGCACATTCCCCATTGCCATTCTCAATTTTATTTATTCGTTTGATTGCTAGGATGTCTAACTCCGGTGTCTAACCACAGGTTAGGTAACTTGTCGTAAAATCATATAAACCGCAGTCGGTAATATGAAAAAAATCTATAATATTGGTTATATATTACCTTTTGCATGATTAGCAACAGCCAAAAAGTCCTTTCCATCTATTTTAAAATATTCAAAATCTCTTGCAGTCCATGTTGGAATGGTCTGGAAAACTTTAAACCTTTTTCTCCCACGATGCCATTTATAAATAGTGGAATTACTTTGCGGCTGGTCATTCAGGCCATAATTTGCAACTGCAAGGAAAAACTGAAAATGAAATAAACGTTGTAGGTAGATCTTAATTTTATTTTTTTAAATTTCGGTGTATTTGATTGTTTGATTTTTTAAACGTCGACCGCGTCAGCGCGAAACATTTTTATCGTGACGAGAGCAACTAACGTGTAAGAACATGAAAAGAATCAGAAAGTGTTTGTTCGTTTTTTTTCCCGTTGTAAGTTATGGCAACGACTTCAGGAATGTTCGGAGAACCGATTGATTTGCATCGGAAGTTGCCGAATTGTTTGCTTGATGTCGATAACACTACAACTGAGCGTTGAAAAACACAGCTACAAGAATATCAATTGTATCTAACAAAAGAAAAAAAAATTGATTGCCGAGTTTATAATGAGCTTCGGACCTAGCTTAGAAGTTGGTAATTCGGGTGCAAGTGGCCATCTTGAATTTGCAGTCAATTTAGAGTTGTGTTCCTAGTTGTGACTTTGAGACGAAAAACAGCAATACAAATGGTTTTTTTATGTTTTAGCCTTTTACTTTTGGTCATTAGATATTAAATCTTAAAAAAAAACTATCCAAGGCCAACACATCAAAAACTCTTGTTGTTTGTAAACATCTATTTCTATAATAATTTTCACCAATCAGATTGAAAAAGAACGTGTGTACATGTACATGAATTCAAAAAAAAAAAAATAAATAAAAAAAAAAAATAAAAAAATCAAACAACCATACTTAATCTCACCCCGTTTTGTATCTTGAAATGAGTCCAGCTCTGTGCTCCGTATGTTGAAAGTTTTTGGTATAGCATAAACTTTTTGTTTTTCCATTTATACAATCCCGATACATCGTCAAGTTTTTTCCTCGTATTTGCAAAGACGGCGAACATTCCTTCTCCATCGATAGTAAAAACATGGACGTCGATCCCGGGCCCAGGAGTTTTTATTTCTTGATAGAGTTCAAGATAGTCTAGCTTTCTAGGAATATCGGCTGTGGAAGAATATTTCAACAAATTATAAAATCAACGCTAACAATTTTTTTTTTTAAAACCATTTTATCAAATACAAAAAATAACTTATAGCATAATGCAAAGTTGAAATCATAATCACAACAAGGACTGCATTTTTTTAAAGAATGTCCATTTTCATGTTTTTTTCTTTCAATTCTGTTTTTGGCTAGTGTTACTAATGTTTTAGTTTTTCGCACATTTCATCCAATGACATATGGTTTGAGAGTATATTACAAGTAAATAAACAACATTAGAGATCAGCTCATAAGCTAGTTGCATTAAGTCGTTTTTCCTATGTATATAGTGTTGCTTTAAAGCTTATTCATTTTTCGAATGACTCGTGTCACTCGATTAATAAAAAAGAGGTTGACAATTGGTCTTAGGATACAAATGGAGAAAAATTTAAAAGAAATGATATTAATATACTTTTAGAATCTAATATTGGTCAAACTGTCTTTTAAGAACACTGTGCTGTGAAGAAAAAAACGAAGAAAATAAAACCAAAAGTTGCCTTGTCATCTTCAATAATGAGATTCCGAATCCATCCAATAGCTGTTACAGCCGATTTCATTGAGTATGAAGCCAAAGGTAATACCTTTGGTTAGCTTGTTTGTAAGCTGAACCGTTAAGTCATTGTTAGGTCCGGTAAACTATCCGTCTTTCAAAGTAGCCAGGTTGGTTATCTGTTGGACTAGTTTACTCTTAAAGAAGGGTTGTTTACCTGACCACGACAATGACTTCACGATTCAGCTTACAAGCAAACTTACCAAATATATTACCCTTAGCTTCACACTCAATGAAATCGGCTGTAATTTCGTTATTTTTCAACCATCAAAACTTATTTCCCTCAAAATTCATAAATATAATCCAAAATCAGTAATTACAAATTATTTAACATGCATATTTGTCACCTTTGACGTCCACAGTCACGTGTTTCCAGATTCCATTGACACACACCTTTAAAGATTTAGCGTAGAGGTCATAAGCGATGTTTCCGACGTCCATCCAGGTACAATCTTCCCATTGAGGTCCTGGAGAGTCCGATCCATAAGTGTCTGAAAACATTTGAGATACAAAAATTAATTCAGGCAAAATAAAAAAAATGAATGTTTCATATTTCCATATCCGCTGTATATTTTAAGCTTAAGAAATAGCCTACCTTAAAGTTTTTTTTCATTTTTCAATAAGGACTTTTCACGTCAGGGTTTTTCTCTCATAGACTCAATTTTTTCAAAGATTTAATGAGAAACACATGTTATTTTATTTAGCCAAACCTTAAACATTGTGTTAAGCGAGATCATTTATAAATTGTATACATCTCAAAAGTAAAATCACCTCTTAACATGTTTATATTTGCCAATTTTTTTTATCTATTCTTTACATTAAAGCACCATATATTTCTCGTCCTTTATTCTATATCATTGTCATATATTCTCTTTTCTGTCAACCACTTCCAATCAACAAATTTTTTACGGGTACATCCTTAATTTTCTGTAAAGTGTTTTGTAGCATTTTTTTTAATTCTTATTTCAGACTATGCTAAATATATTATGCTATGTTATCCGACTTCCTAGTTGCTATTATTGCCGGATTTTTTTTTTGGGGGGGGGGGGGTGGGGGTAGGGGCTGAATTATTAAAACTTTCAAATAACGCATACAATGCTTATAATCAGGATTGCATGCATGCATGAAATATTAGTCACAGGACAATAATGTTCTCTAAACAGTTACAAAACACGCAGCTAATGCTTGTAATCAAGATTATAAGCATGAAATATTAGCCACTGGACTGAATTATTCAAGCATTTGACTTTTTTTCGAGAGAGATTTTGTAGAACGAAAAGATTCTCAAAGTGTTTATCTTTAATTTTGAATAATGAGGCCCCTCATGTGGTGTCAAGTACTCACATAACCCACACAAATGGTTTGCCAGTATAATCACATAATCATTAATTATTTTATTTAAACGAGGTAATCAAATAATAAAAAATACAGTTCTAAATTATCAAATAATCACTATTAAAACGGCCAAGTAATCATGTAATCAAAATCCCAATTAGGAGGCTCAATAGTAGTAAACTTATTTACCTGGAAATATAGGTAACTTATTATTCATGTGGGTGTGTCTCGGAACCCTTGATGGACAGGCTCTGGTTGTGGCGTCGATTCCTGGAGTAAATATGATATCACGTAACTGGCCCTGTAAAATTACAAATATAAAAATAAGCAGATGATAAAAAGATAAGGGTGAAGATTGGAACCTATTTTAACGTTTGAACCTGCTGCATTTGTTTCCACCTGTCGTAAGTCAGGAATTTGTTGGTCAGTAGTTGTCGTTTGTTGATGTGGTTCATAAGTCTTTCTAGTTTCTCGTTTTTATATAGATTAGACTGTTTGTTTTCTGTTAGAAGGGTTTTACACTAGTCATCTTTGAGGTCCTAATTAGCTTGCTGTTCGGTGTGAGCCAAGGCTCCATGTTTAAGACCGTACTTTGACCTATAATGGTTTACTTTTACAAATTTTGACTTGGATAGAGAGTTGCCCAATGGCACTCATACCACATCTTCTTATATCTATATGATAACAAATGAAACAACATCTCCACCAAAAACCAAAATGACACAGAAACTAATAACTATTGCTAGGTCACCTTATGGTCTTCAACAATAAGCAAAACTCATTTTGCATAGTCAGCAGTATGAACCTGTTTTAATCGCGCCGGGTGATGATACATTTCTCAATTACGAATTATGGAATGTGGTATTTCCTTGAATATGCAAAATGGACAAAACCACAAAGATATAGCATGACTTCAACTGAAGATTTCCTTGGTATACCACAACATGGTGTGGCCACACTATTATAAACCACGTTGACGGTCTAGCCATGAGGAGCGCTGACATTTATAATAGGTTTAAATGCATTGGTTTTAACCGCAAACCACAACCTGGATGATACATTTATTTGTAGTATTGACATTTTTAAAGTATAATGCCTTCATATATATTTATCAACGTGAACGTTGTTAAATTTGTTTATAATTGAGTTGAACTAAATCAAATTTGGAAATCCTGCTGCATACACAATTTTCACTGACATATGAATAAGAAGATGGGGTGTAACGACTAACCAGACTCTTCATCCAAATCACAATGTGTAAATAGTAAACCACTATATATATGCATATATGTCAAAGTACGACCTTCAACACGGATCGCACTGCAAGATATAATAGGCCCCATAATGAATAGTGTAGAACAATTCAAACAGGAAAACCAACTGTCTTTTCTATACATGTAATTAGAAACGAGAAAAGAGGAACACGTGATGAACCACACCAACAAACGACAACATCCGAACAACAGACATGCGTAAACCAGAGTTTTCATAGTTTGCCATATACTAAGACATCAAAATTTAATAATTCATCTTGTTGTACAAACGAGACAAGCTACGCTCCTGTAAACATATTGAACCCCTCCACATTCGGTATAAAGTAAGATCACAAAAATACTGAACTTAGAAAAAAAATCAATTCGGAAAGTCTATAATTACATGGCAAAATCAAATAACAAAACGCATCAAAAACGAATGGACAAGAACTGTCATATTCCTGACTTGGTACAGGCATTTTCAAATGTAGATGTGCATCCCTTTCCTAAGTCAGGAGCATGTTATCATGTCAGTAGTTGTCGTGTGTTGCTGTATGTAACATTTGGTTTTTCTTCGATTGTTTTTTTTAAATAAATCAGGCAGTTTGTTTTTTCTCGTTTGAATTTTTTTACGTTTAACATTTTAAGATCTTTGACAGTTTTCTATGCGATTAGTGATTATCGTTTGTTGCTGTATAATATATATTTTTTTTTTCGATGATTGTTCTGTTCATAAATTAGTTTTCTTGTTTTAATTAATTCACATTTCGAGACCTTTAATAGATTGCTATGCGGTACGGGTTAGCTCACTATAGAAGGCCGTACTATGACCCATATATAGATCTAGATGCTGACAAAAAAGCAGAAACAGTCCAATATCTCTTTTTATTCCCAATGAAAAACTGTTGTATTTTTTCATACGAACACCAGATTGATTGACGTATAGTTCCGTTAAATTGGTCGTTACATTGTAAAAATGAAGATGTGGTATGATTGTCAATGAGACAACTATCCACAAAAGACATGAAACAGACATTAACAACTATAGATCACCGTACGGCCTTCAACAATGAGCAAAGCCCATACCGCATAGTCAGCTGTAAAAGGCCCCGATAAGACAATGTAAAACAATTCAAACGAGAAAACTAACGGCCTTATTTATGTAAAAAAATGAACGAAAAAACAAATATGTAACACATAAACAAACGACAACCACTGAATTACAGGCTCCTGACTTGGGACAGGAACATACATAAATAATGTGGCGGGGTTAAACATTTCAGCGGGATCCCAACCCTCCCCCTAACCTGGGACAGTGGTATGACAGTACAACATAAGAACGAACTATATAAAAAAACCGGGTAATTATACATCCCGACACAAAAAGACACAATGAACGGATCTGAGAGTTCTCGCAGTTATCTGATAGCTAGTTCAAAGCCACTATCAACAAATAAAAAAATCATGCATCTAAGACTAAACTATCAATCCGTACACATCCAACATCCAATGGATTTAGTGTAAAGACGTCATAAACGGTCAGAGAAAAACATGAACTTGTGCAATGCCAATTTACAGGTATCGACAGATTGTAGATCCATGAATATGTATATGTACATAACATACTAGTAATATTTAGTTGACTTTTAATTTACTGATAACAAAATCAATGTTTATACCAATAAAAACAATATTCAATGATCTTATGACAGTGTTGAATAGGTAACATTTTAGAATAAGTTTATTTAAAGGAGCGACAGTAGATCACAGGGGCTTATTTAGTTTGGTTAGACGAGTTTTTACTGTCAACGATGGTCGCTATCTTATACATATAAAATAACAATTTTGATAATGGATTATTCAATGGTATTTTTAAACGCCCGTTAAATAAACATCCGTACCAGCATGCATGTAGTATACTGTAACCATTGTTTGAAAAAAACAAAACCGAGACGTCTTGCTGCTTTTTGTAATAAAATTAATTGTTGGCTGCTTAACGTCCTGTGGCAAAATGTTCATGCATGTTCAGCACGAAAAAAAAAAGAAAGATATACAATATTACATTATATGTAACAGTGTGTATTGCTGTGCGTTTGTTTTTCCTAGATTTATAGGCGAGGGTTGAAATCTAAAAAAAAACATGTTTAACCCCGCCGCATCTTTGCGCCTGTGCCAAGTCATGTGCCTTCGGTCTTTAATTTTAGTTCAATTATATATTTAGGAGTTTAGCACATATTTTTGTTTAGGGGCAAGCTGAAGCACGCCTCCGGATGTGGGATTTTCGCGCTGTATTGAAGACCTATTGGTGGTTTTCGGCTGTTGGCTCTTTGGTCGGGTTGTTGGTTCTTTGACACCTTCCCCATTTCGATTCTCAATTTTAAACTTTGTTGTGAATAGATATTTACTCACCTGAAACACTCCAATGTTTTTATCACAACTAGCTATCGTTACTGTTTTGTGCACTGCATCGACGTTATCCGGAAACATTCTCTTTAACCGTTTATGTTTTGTATTTATACAATCGGTTGTCATAGTGACATGAGTTCCCCCAACACTGAATCCTAAAGTGTGCCATTTGTTGTCACGTAGAAACTCATTTTTAAATTTCACTTTTTTACTTTTGTATATAAAAAATATGTTTCTTCTGCTAATTTCTATAGACATGATATTTGAATCGTTGTCTCCAACTACTAAAACACATTCTTTCCCCGTGTACGTCCGGCTATGTTTAATAATAAAAAACACTGAAAATTCATTCGGAAAGAATCTGCACTGTTTCAAGATTTCAGACGAATCCATCGTTATGTACGTGACGTCCTTCAAAAACTCATACGCATGCACGTGAGCCTCGGTATCGTACACATAACTTACTCCTTTAGGTAGTCGTCCATATCGGGGGAAGGCTTTGTCTAATAAATGTGATGACTCTAGACCTGCAACAAAAAAAAGTATTTTTGTTAGAAGTTCATTGTTTTTATAGTTAGGACACTTTCTTGTTTTAATTCATTTTTGTTATCCTATCTTTGCAGAACTTGATATGCATATTGAAAGGATGGTACTTTATTATTTGTTAAAATGTATCTTTTTTCATTCCATTTTATGCATGATTTCGTGTTGATTGTTTTATGAGACTCTAAAATTAATCTCGTCTTTTTTTTCAATAGAAAACTTGGATTATACCAATTGTTGTTGGCATGGTGTTCAGTGATAATTTTTGGTTGATACTGTCAATATTAGGTAAGATATATATATATATTGCAATTAAAAGCGTATTTATTTGAAATAAGAAAAAATAATCTTTCTGTGCTTTTTTGCTTTTGATTCGACGGGCTTAGACCCAGTTTTCCGGCAGATGAGTCAAAATTAAAAAAAATAAAATCCAAACGTATCAAGATCCTGACCACCTTAATTAGACCATGCTGAGTGTGCGGGCAGTATATATGTTACAGTAAATAGGTGAAATTAGGAATTACATGTAATTACTAAACACTTCAGTAAATACCTGTAATTACTAGCCAATTTAGTAATTACATGTATTTACTAGTTGTTTCAGTGATTACTGGTAATCACTGATTTTTTTTGTCATTTTTACAGCTATTTACTAACTTGATGTTTTTGTTTTAAAATTAAAAACATAATTCAAGATACCAAATAAGAAAGTAAAGGGGTAGGGATTTTAACGGCTCTATTAAACTTAAGGACAAAATGAAGGATGTAGGAATATAATGCACATCCAAAGTGCATACTCTTTAGTGTTTGTGAATTGAAACTGGAAAATGGTTGTTTTATAGGTTTTGAAACTCCGTAAATATATGTATGCAAGACAATGATATCTATCCAAAATCAAACTAAAATCTCCATCATGCACTGTGGTTCAAAACTTTAAAAAAAACTTTCTCCAAATATCCTGGATTTCTACCAAACTTGAACAGAAGCTAAATGTTTATGATCATAAAATAATATCCAAAAGTAAAGTTTGAAAAAAAAATCCTTTTTTTCGTATATTACTTATAAATTTAATGGACTAGTTTTGTCCCAGTTAACATTACATACACTCTGTAGTTAAAGTTTTTAAAACATTAGATTTTATAAACCATCCTGGATTTTTACCCAATTTTGACTGAAGCTTCTTACAGTACTAGTCAACAGATAGTATCTAGAGGAAAATTTTAATATTTTTTCCTCATTTTTGTTGAGCCTGCGATTAACAGCAAAAGTAACCGAGACTATTTGTTCTGCAAAAACCCTTACAATTTTAATAGCTTAATACATCGATAACCCATCTCCAGCTAGGGGTTGATTTGAAGGTCACATGAATACGTATTCAATGAGGTCCAAATATTCACTTGCAAGTGCACAACTCATCAACCTTGTTTCTCAGCTAATTTAACAAAATAAAACCAGAATGGCTGCTAACAGTGAATTATAATTTTACAATATCATTTTTATAAATGATTTAACAACAAAAAAAAGATATTTTTTTTATATATCTCGAAGCTAATGCACATAACAGTTCATTCCAGTTCTTAACCTACATAAAGTTATCTTATCTTTATAAGGTAATAAGTCTAAATATTCTTCAAATTCAAAGAGTTCTTTAAAAAGTTAAGACATAATGCTTTGGGAGAATTTTCCATTTCTGATTTCCATGTCTGCTGAAGTTGGTCAAAAATTATCTGTATTATAATGCTCAACTTAAACCATTTTGGATTAAAACTAAAGTTACTCTGATTTAACCAAATATTTGAAAGTCCATATTTATTCAAGTTATATTTTATACATATCAACCATTCAAAATTTTAAGAGTACTAACTGATCTTCTAGTTAGTATTACACAGCTAAAACAATGTTGTATTATGGTCAGGTGATCAAAAGTTATGGTTGTGTTAGCAGTCAGTAAATAGGTGTAAATATTCATTTTAAATTTAGTAATTACTGGTAATAACTGGGCCGTTTAAGGAATTACTTGTATTAACTAAGTGCATCGGGAATTACCTGTAATTCCTAAATTTTAGTAATTACATGTAATTCCTTATTTCACCTATTTACTGTAACATATACATGTACCACACCATATCAGTATTTGGACCGTACGCGTAGGTCTAAACCATATGCGTACTTTTTCAAAATATGCATACGGTCGGTCTGGTCTACCTAATTTTAAGATTGTTGGTCAAGTTTATAAGATACAAATGTATAAATCAGATAAACTTAATAAGTTTAATTGTAAAGGAAATCAAAACTTGGTATTTTAACAATTTAAAAAAGCCATGTTAAGATGTTATACTCAGGTTAGTTTTCAAAATTTCAAAATGTACAAATGTATGTATATTTGCGTTTGATATAATTTAAAAATGTTTTATAGATTACGTGTTATTTCTTCTCGCGAATTTCGCGTAAAATAAATGACTCATACAAATTTATTAATTTACAAGAATCATTTCTTTAATTAAAATTAAAAATATCCATAATTATTCTTACATTCGTCACTTGAAAACTATTTCAGTAATGTATTTTCTTTTAAATACTTTATCCTAATGGTATATATTAACAAAAATATAATTATAACTAACAAAGTAACAATATACATTTTTCAATATTAAAATGTCTGTAGCGTCATCAATTCATAATCAGTTAAAGCTTCCTCGACATGAAAGGTATCGAGATGATTGAATATAGAAAAACAAATTACAGGTTAATATTTCTTTTATTGATAACAGTATATTTAAACTGTCGTTAAAATTTAAATAACTAGAGAAACATGAGGCATATTCATAATTTTAACTCTATAATTTTCAAAATTTGAACTGTATGACTTGAACATTATGATCTAAAGACTATTTTACTTTTTAAACAGTAAATTAAATATACAAAAATATACAGTCGACGTATAAAATTCAATTAATTTGCTTTTAAATTCTTATTAGCCCGTTCGCCAGGGTTAACAAACACGCCCTCTAGTAATTAAGACGTTTTATTTTCCTTTGAGTTTTTCGATACAAGTAACGGATCACCTCTGACAGTCTTTCAGTTTGACTGAAGTATCTCAGGTGATTAACCCCTTTGATGTTTTACCTGCACAGGTGAAATACAACATATAATTTACACAGCCAATAGGCTTAAAGAATACCATCGAATATTAAGGGCTATTAAGTCCGTTTATCAGTATTTGAACAACACGTTCAAAAACTTTATAAATCTGGATTAAAATATGTAAATTTACAATATAAATTAAAAATCAAGTTTTTCTGTCTGATCCAACTCCAAAAATTTCTAGATATTAGAAAGATTTTATTATCACATATCAGGGATTTTATGTTCGGATATATATGATAGTTCTTGAAATAATTCGTGCTAAGTTTACATAAATAACACAATATTCCAGAAATTTATATTAAAAAAACACCATGAATATACTAATTAAAAAAACTTATATTTCTTTAGGTTAAGTCATTCTCAAAATTGTAAGAAACTATTTTTTCATTATATTTTTATCAGAATGAACAATACATGTTTTGCGCTTTATTTCTTTATTACTAATTTTTTAATATACATGTATATATATATATATATATAAATATTATAAAATTATCTACAGAACCTTTCTGGTAAAATACCCAGTGCTCACAAGAACATTGTACATTTCAAAAATTCTTTTACACGATTAAAATAAAAGATGGCTCCGACATTAGAAGATCAATAGAACACGCGTTCACATTTCACTGCAGTTTTGTCTTATCCGAGGTAATCTTTGACCGAACAATGTTTTTTTAGTCGCTCATCTTCTTACTGTTCATACATGGTGGCCTTTTAAAATATCTTTGCTCAAATATTCTGTAAAAATATTTGATACTGTTATGAAACCTATTTTGACATACAACTCTGAAATTTGGTTTATGGATAATTTTCAGTCAGCTTTTAGGGCATCTAATAGAGCTGCAGTAAATAATACATTTTGTGATACTCTTGCATTAGCAGAAAAATATCCCTTTGAGAAGGTTCATTCTAAATTTTGTAAAGCAGTATTAGGACTGAAAAAGACAGCCACTAACATAGGTGCTAGATCAGACATAGGTAGATTTACTTTGGACTCTCATATAAAAACTCAAACACTCATGTTTTTTTATAGAATAAATTGTAATGATATTAATCCCCTGGTTAAAGAATCTCTACAAACGAACATAAATTTACATTCAGAAGGAATTTATTCTTGGTATCCATTTGCAGATAATTTTTTTAAAGAGATGAAAATAAACCCAGAAAATTACTCTAATATTAATGTACCTTTTAAACAATCAAAAAACGTGTTAAAATGTAATATAAAAAAGTGTGTTTCAGAGGAATATGAAAAAAATAATTAAAATAAACTTTCAAAAATTGATTCCTCATCCAAACTTTGTCTTTATGGGAAATTAAAAAAATAATTGTCAGTCTGAGGAATATTTAAATTGCAATAATTTTATACATAGGCAGTTACTCTAAAAATTTAGACTAAGTGATCATTCCCTAGGCATTGAATTAGGAAGGTACAGAAACATTCCAAGAGCACAAAGATTATGTAAAAAATGTGAAGTCCTAGATGATGAATATCATTTCTTTTTGTATTGTCACATTAACATATCTTTGCGTTCTAATATTTTTGCTTATCTAAAAGACTATGTACCATTATTTCAACATCTTGATGCATTCAATAAACTAAAACACATTCTAAACCCCATTCCTGAACTTGTTTGTCATATTGGAGTCTTAATTAAGCAGTCTTTAGAACTGAGGGAGTCGGACCCATGTCAGACAAGGTTATGATGGGTTTTTTTACATACATTTATAATTGAACTCTAATGTTCTATTATTCTATATATTGTATTGTATTACATTGTATTTTATTGTATTGCATTGTATTGTTTAAAATTATTGTTTGATTGTATTGCTTGACCCTTATGGGTGTAATTTTGCAATAAAGATTATATATAAATAAGGAGACGTGGTATAGTTGCCAAAATTCGAATAAAGTGGATGTACGTAAGCAAATATAGGCAACCGTACGACCTTCAACAATGAATAAAAACTATACCATATAGTCGGCTATAAAAGGTCCCGACATTAAAAATATGAAACAATTCAATTTAGAAAACTGAAGGGCCAAATTGTAACACACAATTTACGAAAAAAACCCATCAAGTATGACAGATGCGAACCAACCACTGAACTATACGCTCCTGACTTTGGACAGGCACATACATAATGTGGAGGGGTAACTGTCTCGTGTCAAAGATATTTTCGCTTTTACTATCCGGTTTCGGGTTCGAACTGTTTTCTAAAGACAGTCATGATTGTTTTAATTTGATTTCAGCATGATTGTTGGTTTCTCTACACGTTTTTTGTTTACATCAAATGTTTTTCTTCTGGTTTTATTTTGTCTTCTATTTTCATTTATTATTGCTCGTTTTTTTATTTGGCTTTTTTTATAACTTTTTTGGATTCGAGCGTCACTGATGAGTCTTTTGTAGACGAAACGCGCGTCTGGCGTATATATGAAATTAAGTCCTGTGTAACGGGAGTGGAAGTTTCCACTGGCTTCGTTTTCCCGTTGTCTACCCAAGTTCTGGGATATTGGACAAAGTACGTAAAACTACGTAAATATAAACAAGATGTTTATTTTAAGACATACATTATGGTTGAACATACGATTACATGAATAAATATACAAAAATACGGTGGTGGCTAGTCTACTTGTCCTTATAACGTTCCATATTTGAAAGCCAAACGATATGAGCGTCTGCTCATTTCAAATCCTTAGTGTAGACTGCCCAGAACCCGGTGAGTGACGTCATACTTATAGTTCCTATGGACAACGAGCCCGGCCGGGCACGTGCCAGAACAGGAAGTCCCGACAAGGATAATTTCATGGCCGGTCTCGGAAGAAAGAGTTACAGAACTATAAGTAATTCTAAAGTTAACCAATATCCCCAAATAAATAGAATATAGACAAGTAAACAAAGTGACCACCATTACACCTGGTATCTATGATGAGTTTATTTCTATCTCCCTTGTAATTTCCATTTTTCATCATTTATTTGTCCTACTTTTTGATAATTGAGCAGAAAAAAATTACTCTACCGTAGCTCTTGTTCAAGTGCAGTGAAGACAAAGATAATTATGGTTATATTGACAATGAGACAATTATTCATCAAAGATTCGGTTTTACGAGACGTGAAAACTTTGATTTGTTTGTCTCTTTTTCAATTTCTGTCCCTCTATGATGAATTACAATTGTTTATATTTTGATGCTACACAACACGTGTTACTAAAGGGGCGTGTTCTTTTTAAGAATCAATCATCCTGTTTTGGATTTGGAAACTTCTCCAAACTATTCCCTTTTCTGATTACTAAGCTTATATGGAAAATTTTTAACTATGTATTTTAAATTATGATATAATTTTAAAATAATGATATAATATTTAAATATTTATTTTCAACAAATTCCCTTTATCTAGATAAACATATCAACAGATATTTCTCCATTAATTTAATAGACCGTTATAATATACATTACATTGCTTATTGACAGTTGGTTTTTGGTAAATATTAATGGACTTTATATTTGTCACGTTGAGGTCTTAACATAAACATGTTACCTTTCGGTCAATGGTCAAACCACGAAAAAATAAATTATCACCCTCGTGCCAAGTCAATAACACATGTATAATATTTTTATTTCACTATTGACTGATAGATTCATTACATCGAACCGGTATTTAAATCACCTAATATTATTACTTTTACTGATTTTATCAAAAAAGTAATAACGGTTTTTATTTAAGATTTTATGTAATTTGTGGTTTTCTATTTCACTTAAATGTATTTTCCTTAAGCTTTTAACATATTTTGTCTGAATTTTTAGAAGTTTTCATGGTTGACATAAAAATCACACATCTGAGAGTAAACACAGAGAAAAAAAGCTTTTAATAAATTTATTTTTATACATTTGGATGTTAATAGATTCTAATGAATTCACTTTTCGGCTAATAACAATGTATATGAAAATTAAAAACTAGGATATTTTTAATTTTGATATCATTTATCAAACAAATTAACCAAAATCAAAATTTAACTCCACATCTCATAATCAAAATTAAAATAAAGCAGTTTGTGCATACTTGAATATGACCAATTCTCCGTTTCAGAATCTAATGCATACTGGGTAATATTTTCAAAGTTGTACACCAAAACGTCGTGATTGGTTTAAATAATATCTTTATTCGAATGTTTGTCTCAAACCATATACTAGTGTTTAATGCCAATACACTTAGGGAGGACATCAAAAGTTCAATGTAGGATAAAAAACTTAATTCACATAGTTTTTTCGCTGACCCCCCTACCCCCCTTCTTAACTTAATTTGGGAAAAATTGATTTACCTATATGGATATATGTAAAATCGATTTTAGATTAACAAAACTTGCAGCAATGTTGACCCCCCACCCCCAAACTATTCGATTTAAGTTTTTTATCCTACATCGATCTTTTGATGTCGTCCCTTATGTAAAAAAAAAAAAAATGAAAATATAAAAACGAAACAGTTATAAATATGTTTTCGTTTTATTAAGTGTTCTATGATCGCTGGAAGATTATCGACAGAGAAATATAATATTAATAAAAGATAAAAAAATTTAATTGTAATAATAATAATCAAATTATTAATGATAATAGTAATAATAATAATAATTTGTTTTCTGTATTGGTTAATGGATCGAGTATGTTATATTTATAAGCAGGCACAATAAGGAAAAACAAAATAAACAAAGTCCTTTACAATATCACATGCTCTTAATCTTCGCTATTCTAGACAATAGATGAAAGTTTAGCAGACAATTAACGATCATACTACAAGATCGTTTGCATTTTCACGTATTTGCTAACTCGAATAATTCAAGCCCTTTCCGTGTCCGATTTTCTTCCACACGTTAATCTAGCATTCGTAGATCAGCGGAATATAACGACTGAATTATTTCGGGTTACGTATTTGACGCCGTATACGATCGACGCATCGTATAACATTGCGTATAAATACGAGGAAACTTTTAAAGACAAATTAAGTCAAATTGGTTCCGATGATGATATTGTATCATGCATTTAATTTAAATTTAGTTTTAATAGCGGTCGGGGCTTAATCTTTATTTTATGAAAATCTGCCTGATACTTATACGTCGGTCAGTGCACGTACGTAGTGAATAATGCAAGTGCTCTGATAAAAGCAAATAATGTGATAGCCGAATAAATATGTTTAAAACAAAACTTATTTGAACCATTGACAAGATCCCAACTTTTAACGAATCTTTTTGTATTTAATAACTGAGTTTATATTGCTCTAGCAAAACTCCTCGTTTTGGCTCATGCACAAGTAAGAGACGGAGAAACGTTCAAACCAACTGGATACTAAATAACATCATTAAAGCAACTTACGCTCGCTCTATTACCAAAAAATTCCCAAAACTAGTTAGACGACGGTAAAATTTGTATAATACCGTGCTTTACACCACTAAATCAGATATATCTTGAAATTTATACTGTTAAATACAATAATTAGATTTTATATACAACGATATCATAATTCAACACAGTACTAATTGGTCCTATTAGTACTTCAGTGTCACAGATACCATATTTTGACTCATTCATCACGCAGTTGTCTTATGAGGCTACTAAATAGAGTCGTTAGGGTCCAGAGTTTATTATATATTATTTTCAGTACAATTGGAATGCCAAACATTCAGTATCATAGCTTATGACAAGTAACGAATATAGTTTAAAGATTAATTTTCTCTTCATATTTGATAAATTTAACATTAAATATCTAAGCTACAATCTTCCAAAACATGCAGGAAATATTTGACAGTGGACGTTGGCCAACCTAAAATCAATCAATTTAAAACACAAAATTTTGAAATTGCTATAGAAGTCCCATATACAGCCTCGTTTTGAAACTCATCCTTCATAGAGTCATTAGATACAGGTCAGGTCAACTAACCTGCAAAAGGGCACGATCACTTTACATTTTCTAAACAATAAGATGATATTATTAGCTTTCAGCGTGACAAACATTGTAGTTCTCAGGTGTGGTGATACGTATCTGGCCTATATAAACTATTCAGATCTCTATAGTCGATACAAAAACGGGGTAAAATGTCATTGTCTTTATTACGTCTTTATGGACCATTTGTCAGGGATGATTAAAACAATACATTTTCACAAGTTTAACCTTAATGGGAAGTTAATTTGACATTTGATACAGGTGTTGTGAAATGTATACTTTAAAGGAATAGAAAGTTTCTGGAACACCTAAGATGATTTGGTTTAGAAAATACAGTTTTATATTCTGGTTTTATCTTCTTATTACTTTTAAGACAGTCCAGTCAGAATTGTTATTTTACAATTTATTTCATCTATACCTTTTTAATAGTATATCAATATTATATTTTCTCTGAACTTTTTCTTATATATAAACACTTTTTAATCACATTTATAAAACCAAAAGCACTTCGGACGCATGAAGTTAATAACGTGTTGTTTAATTCTTTTTTCATAAAAAAGCTCGACTTATTTTTTGGTGAATCCCAGATGTTATGATTTAAATAATCGAGGTTACAAATTTGCACTAATTATCCTAAATCTCGCCACCATTCCCCCCAAAAAACCTCACCCAAAACGCTCCTTGATTATTTGCATGGGGCACTAATTTTATCTCATCGACAGAGAGTCATGTAGTAAAGCATGCCTTTTCATAAATAAAATCAAAAATAGTTTGCGGATGTTCTTCAAGCTACAAGTTTTGAAAAGTGAACTTTTTTTTAGGATTATACATTTAAAAACAATTTCGTATGAATGAAAAGAAATCTGAATTATAAATTTTAAAACATAATATGAGAATATATAGTAGTTCCTTGTAATGAGTTATCTGAATATGAGTTAAAAAATCACAAGGGACTCGTTTTCTTGATACAGAACAGGTAAATCAAATATACATTGCATAAGTAAAATCACAAAAAAAAATGAACTCTGAGGAAAATTCAAAACGGAAATTCCCTGATCAAATGGCAAAATCAAATAATAAAACACATTAAACGAATGGACAACAGCTGTCATATCCCTGACGTGGTACAGGCATTTTCAAATGTAGGATGGTGGATTGAACCTGGTTTTATAGCGCTAGACCTCTCACTTGTACGACAGTCGCATCAAATTCCATTAAATTGAAAACCATGCGTGAACAAAATGTCACAAATAGGGGAACAACAACAACACGAACCCAAGCAAAATTTGGGCGATATAGGTGTTGCAAGTGTTCATTCCGTTATAAAAGTTAGATTATCTAAGTTATCTCCTCTTATTTAATAAATGATTAAGAAATACAACAATATGGTTTCCCTCTAAAAATTAGTTTTAAGATATTTAAAATTCATAATTTTCTTTATTTAAATGAAAGTTATTATAAATAAGATGCATATCGCTCTCAAAAGTTGAATATTTCATAAAAGAAATAGACTGATTGATTTCTGCTATTTTACAATGATCATAGATAACCGAAGAGATGAAATCTTCCTCAGTACCGACCGTGCGAGGTCTGTATAACCAGTTAAGGTCGTTAAAAACTTCCATCTACCTTAATGTCAAATGAATTTCCATTGTCAGACATCAGCAGACAGAGTCACCGGAGCTCGATTTCGCATGGCTATTTAGTGAGTAGTTGTCAACCAGTAAAAAATAGCAGGAACCGGACATCAAACGTCATTTCAAGTCAGGAACATTATTTGTAGTTGGATTGCTATGTGTTATATTTTGTTTTTAAGTGCCAGTCTTTGTAAGAATCAGGCAATTTAGGTAAAAATCAAAACATGATCAGAAAAAACCCATCAAGCTAATCATACTATTTAATACTAATCATCATCCTGAGTTAAAAATAATTGGTCTTTCGTTTGTGTGTGTCTGGTAATATCAAATAGCTTGGTTAGAAGATAGCAAATTACAGAGTTGTCTCCCCTTATTCGTTAATTTCTAGTGCATTTTAACCAAATTGTATCTTCTATTACTAGAACGAAAAACAGAAATGAATGTTGTTTTTGTGCATAACTACATTTTATGAACTGAAATCAATGTCAAATTGGGTGGGTTTTTTTGGTCATGTTTTCACCACTGCCTGATTCTTAGGCAGACTGGCACTTAGTTCATTGTTTTTTTCCAGAAAGCCTACCGTTGGTTTTTCTGTTGCAATTGTTTCACATTTGTCATTCCGGAGCCCTTTATAATAGCTGACAATATGGTGTTTTTTCTTTTAATGTTGAACGCCGTATGGTTACCAATAATTGCTTTAATCCAGATTTTTACTCTGTTGGATCATTGTCCTATTTGTAATCATACCATATCGTTATTTTATATTGAAAAAGAATTAGCAAAGTTTAAAAGCAAAAGCAAAGAGAGAAAGTGAACGGATCAAAAAGTTATAAGAATAGGGAATATAAAATGTTTTGAACTTAAATATTAATATTTTGTTTTTGTTTATGTCCATATAAACCGGTCACTGTTCTGAAAAGTCTATTCAAGCGATAATCCTAAAGCAAGTGTGAATTGATTGTCATATTCAAGTTTTTAAACTTGAAAAATGAAGGTTGGACTGGAAAATGTTTTATGTCGAGCCAAACGTAACAATTATACAGTCATTTCAATTCCCTTAATAATTTTATATATTTTTAAAGTCAAGATTCGAATCAATCCGGATTGAGAGTTGAATCAGCCATATATTTTTAATTTGTTAAGTGGAAATAAATTGTTCTTGCCTCGTTGATTGATTTATTTCGTTGGACATATATATTTTTTATACTTAATTTTATCAAAGATAAAGATGTATATCATTTTAGGCATACATGTAGATACCCTTTTATATTGTTTTCCCAATTTTCCGTGCTTGTGCTGACGATGGTCATCTACACGTGTTTCTGTCTCATACATTCAATTCCAACGAGCTAGGGTTCAATTGAACACGAGGAAGATTATGACAAAAAATAAAACGCAAGTTTAATAAGAATAAAAAGTCGCTACTATCATATTGATTCTAAGAAAAAATATCCATGCGTTCTCGACTTATTGAATTTGTATGTCTCCGAATCGCTTATCTGGATTTGCCTTCATCAGGAACACCCAAAGCCCAATATTTGAAGGCCAATTTATGTTAATCATTTAAATTCATTTTACACATATGTGACAGGAACATATGTGTAAAATGATTAACATAAATTGGTACCAAATAATACATGTAATAGGCTTTGAACGTTCCTGCATATTAAAGTCGTTTACTGATTTACATTGTAACGGAATCACTTGTTTTTTGAGTCCTACTGTCTGCCATTATATATACACATTGGCAGTCCTTCTCAATTTTTATTTTTTTTATTTTTTTAGTTTTATTAGCGCTTTATGTTGTCTAAAATTATTTCTCCCTTAAAAACAATGCATCATACTATAAAAGGTTATATTATAAATCAATATAAAACATCACATAAAATAAAAGTAAGATGATATTTTGATAAATATCTATAAAATATGAAACAATAATAAAAAAAAACTTTCACGTTTTAAATGCATTGTTCAAAAGGAAAAGTTTTAAAATACTCCTATCGTCACTCAATATAAAAGAAAGATGATATTTAGATAAATATATATATATAAAAAAAACTGAAATGGAAAAAAAAACCATATAAAATTTGACGCCGCAGGTTTCTGTTTACTGTAGTAATCAACTATTGTCTTACCTCGACATGAATTCTGAATTTGATTGGTCGAATAAACAAAACTCATTAAACAAAATGGTAAAATGCATGCAAATTCCCCGAGTAGCATCATACATTGAAATTATGCACGTACACTTGTCGCGTCCTTTTCATCATAAAACCACAGTTAAATCATATCAAAGTAATCGTATTCTTTTCCATTTAATATTTCAGAATTTTCAGATATTTTCCACAAATTTTGAAATTGGAAACCTTTTTACAGCATTCAACTTTCGACTACTCTGTCTTTTTCCTATTCCGTTCTGAAAACTTGATAGAGAAAGCAAATTTAATTTGATTGACAAAGCCACGTGACATTTAAACCAACATAAATCTTTGATAACATAACGGGACTTATAATTATCAGCGGTTCAGTTAACACTTTGACAGGTCTCTGTGAATTGTCGTAAAAATATTGCAACAATTAGCAGATAGTCTGCTTTGCGGTAGAACCGCGGTGTGAATTATAGTATTGAATTGCTCCGAATAGCTTTAGTACTACTCGGGCTGTTTCTAATGAACTCCTAACCATCACAAATCAACGATTTCGTACCTTTTAAACTTGAACAATTTGATGAACAGAATAAGATCATTGTTTACCGAGGTGATAAATCTATTGCGATCAGAAGACCGACAACTGGTCGCGAGATGTATCCTGTATAATGATACAGTTAAGAACCTAAGTATTAAAGCCTCATTATGACATCAAGTTTCATTCAGCTTTTGACAACCAAGAGACCTCACATAAAGGATCTTCCTTTGATGAAAAACTGTGATCTCTTTTAAAAGAAAATTCAATCTCTCTAATAGTTAATTTGAGCAATGAATATGACCATTACTGTCCGGAATATGAAGACTGCCTTTTTTTTACTAGAGGTCACGTGACGGGCATAACTCATAAATGAAGTATATCTATTTGAATTCCAAACTTAAGAAATTGAAATATTGAAGTTTATTTTTGAGTGAAGCTTTAAATTACATGTAAGTCATAATTTATTACAATCTTTTGATATGCATAGAATTATCCGATGCTAAAATTAGAAAAGAATGAATTGTTTTTAAAAATTACCAGTTCTGTAAATCGTTCTGTAAATGTTTGGGTATTAAAATAATCTATAAATAGAAAAAAGGGAATTGTATTCAGTTCAATTTAGAATTCACAGACAATGTGAATTCCTTGGATACAACTTGTTTTGTCACCAAAAGTAAACTTTCGTTTTCATTGAAATAATCTGAATTTATGTCACGTGATCTTTTTTTATACCTTGTACATGTTGTAAGAACTATGACAACATTTGAATAGTCTGAAGATTTAATTCTTAGAAAAATTATGTTAGAATAAGAGTGGTTTTTTAAAAAATTTATTTACAAATGTGCATGTGTTTTATAAATAGGCTTTCATTTTCATTGAAATAATCTGAATTTATGTAAAATAAAAAAAGAAATGCAAAGGGTGGAGAATTCAAAGGTCTTTACACCTTTACATGAAACGCAAAAAGAGGTCCGCATCCATGTGCGGGATTTTCTTGGGCATCGGCTGTTTTCTGATTTTTGGTTGAACTATTGTCTCATTAACAGATTCTCCATCACAATTTTTTTTTTACCCCCGCTTTAAAAAGTGGGGGGTATACTTTTTACCTTTGTCTGTCCGTCAGCCCATCCATCAGTCCATCCGTCAGTTCATATGTCAGTCCATCCATGTGTCCGTCCCATACGGAATATTTTCGTCGCATTTTTTCATGAACTATATTACAAGGATTTATGAAATTTGGTTTTCATGATTTACATAAGTCAGCTTTAATGTATGATGCGTTTTCAGAGTCATCACTCAACAACTTCCTGTTTACCGAACACGTGTAGTCCCAAGACCACAACTAAGGATCACGAATATAATGCATCCTGGGTAATATTTTCAAAAGCGTACACCAAAGCGTTTTGATTGGTTTAAAACGTTATAAACAATGGAAATTCAACCAATGACGAAACGTTATTTTCACTTTGGGGTACGAACAATGAAATTACCCATGATGCTTTAGATTCTGAAACGGCTAATTATAGTGTATTTTTTCTTTATTGTTTTTCTTTCCCTTTCTCATACATTTCTTAGTTTTTCTTGGGTGAAAATGAAAGAAGAGAGCTGAATTAAACTTTTGGATGTTTATTTTTAACTGATTTTGATATGGAAAGAGTGATTAGGCCAAGTGCAAAAAGGTGATATTTACAGTTTTCGGAACATCTCTTGACTTATCCATAGGGTTTGGATGTGTGGTGGCTAAATTTGTAAAAAACAGCAGAGCAATCTTTCTGAATGTTGGAATTATTTTTGGACTAGAACAATACTTTACACACACAAAAAAATTGACAAAAAGATTAGGTGCATTTTGTTTTAAGGAAACAAAAAGTTTATCAAGAACTAATAGAGAATTTAATTGTGATCTGTGGCCTGTATCATTTTACTTATGACAGCCAAGTTGAAAATATTCGTCATATTTTTCTCAGGATAATTTGTATTACCTTTGCACCTGTTGTACTGGTTACAGAGTGTAAATGGAGGGAGAGGTGGTCCTTTATTTCTGATTTAAAAATATTTTTTTTATTCTTTATAAATTTTGTTTTTTAATCTCTATTCTTCACATTCAGCACTTTATTACTCTCTTTATTCGTTTGATCCATTTCTACTCTATATTTTTTTTTTATAAGTATTCTTTTCCCCTCGTATAGCATTTTTTTCTAATAGTTTTTTACTAGTTCGGAGTATACCGTTTTGATGTAGAAACAGCTTGTTTTATAAACTACAAGTATAGTACCACATGAGTATCAAATGTGAATATGTTATCATCAAAAACTTTTCATTATAATGCAAGGGATTTTCAAACACAAACGGATTTTTGCAACCTACAGTAGTAACTCTGTGTTTCACTAAGTTCCTATTTTTGCAAATTACTATTTTCAGGTTGTGTTTTTAGTAAATTACAATTTTCGAAACTTACAATTTCAAGTCTATGATTTTTACTTACATGACTTAATTACAATTTTCGCCTAGTATCTTATATCAATGCCTAGTTTGTTTGTAAACTTTCCTTATGATAACACGTTGTCAGTCTTAATACCGTAAACTGTCGAGGGTTTAATAGCCAAATTCGCGTGTAGATTTAATGATAACTCAATCAAAATCTACTTACACGACATCAATGTAAACAATTCCGCCTGCCTTCTATTGTCAAGGAGAAAATTTTATCAACTAGATTATTTGTCCGTTTGTGTGATCTACCCTTTAATCATAAGATCTGGCTTATAACCACATATGACAACGCATTCAGTTCAAGTATTTAGCCGTTAATATACTATTATTAAACAATTAAATGTTAAACGGACCACTTGAATAAATCCCAAGTATATCATGTCCAATGATAGAGTTTATACCAATCATTTATTAATATTTCTGTTAATCTTAAAATAAAATAAATTAGACTTTTATAGTTCGTTCTTATGTTGTACAGTTACACCACTGTTCCAGGTTAAGGGAGGGTTGGGGTCCCGCTAACATGTTTAACCCCGCCACATTCTGCATGAATGTGCCTGTCTCAAGTTAGGAGCCTGTAATTCAGTCGTTGTCGTTTGTTGATGTGTTACATACTTGTTTTCCGTTCATTTTTGTACATAAATTAGTAGGCCGTTAGTTTATAGCTGACTATGCAGTATTGACTTTGATTATTGTTCAAGGCCGTGCGGTTACCTACAGTTGTTAATTTCTGTGCCATTTGGTCTCTTGTGGAGAGTTTTCTCATTGGCAATCATACCACATCTTCTTTTTTATATTATGAAATTATTCATTTGAGAAACCTTAATTAGTTGAAACGGACTACATCGGCTTCTTACATCTATGTAATACAATATTTAAAAGTTCACCTTGCTTGGTTTTTGCTACTCTTTTATGTGTTTTGTTTTATCATACAGCCCCTCGGTCGCTTTCAAATATTTAGTTTTGATCGTTCTTATGGAAAGTTACCCTGATACTTCGGGTAAACCAACTGTATAAAATGTTTGATTTTGCCATTTGATTCTTCTTTGAAGAAACCTCGGAGTATAGTATTTTTGTGATTTTACTTTTAAAATTGATCATAAAAAAGGAAGATGTGGTATGATTGCCAATGAGACAACTCTCCACAAGAGACCAAAATGACACGAAAGTTAACAACTATAGGTCACCGTACGGCCTTCAACAATGAGCAAAGCCCATACCGCATAGTCAGCTATAAAAGGCCCCGAATTGACAATGTAAAACAATTCAAACGCGAAAACCAACGGCCTTATTTATATAAAAAAATGAACGAAAAATAAATATGTAACACATAAACAAACGACAAACACTGAATTACAGGCTACTGACTTGGGACAGGCACATACATACATTATATATATAAAAACAAAAACAAACAGAGTTGGAATGTTTATTTGTTTTGCTTCTTATAACACACAACTCTTCTTTCTAATGAATAGTAGGATAATAAGTAATGCCATCTCCAGGGAGTTGCCATTTGACTTTTAATAGGCTGGGGTTGGTTGGGTTGGGTTGGGTTGGGTGGGCCTAGGATTAAATTAAAAAAAACAACAGGATGAGACACTTTGCAAAATGCAGGATGACAATTTATGTAAAAAATGGTCAGGATAAACTAATAAAAAAGGCAGGACAACATTTTCAATCCTAGCTCCCCTCCCCCATCTCTATCAAAATCAAATGGTAGCTCCTTTAAATCGCTCCAAATCTAAAAAAAAAAAAGAAGGTTTAGTTACATTTTCTAGTCTAGTTTATATTTGTCTGTGTCATGTTTCCTTTGATTTTTGTCAAGATGTTTTATATTCATTTCTCTCGTTACGAAATATTTTTTTAATAATTCCAGAAATTATGAAAACGGTTATAATATGAATTTTTGTCAAATTTAAATACTTTCAGTTGTTATTTGTATTAATAATTCTTTTTTTTTTCTTCTTTTGTTATGCTAGTGTTTTCATGTTATGTAAAATACTTTGGCAATGTACACTCAATGTATACTATATACGAACACTTAATTGAAATAGGCACACTTATTTGTTCGTGTAAGGACTACACAATGTATACTACATGTATATACGAACACTTAATTGAATAAGGCCTTCTTATTTGTTCGTGCAAGGACTTCACAGTGTATACTATATACGAACACTTAATCGAATTAGGCCTACTTATTTGTTCGTGTAAGGACTACACAATGTATACTATATATACGAACACTTAATTGAATTAGGCCTACTTATATGTTCGTGTAAGGACTACACAATGTATACTATATATACGAACACTTAATTGAATTAGGACCACTTATTTGTTCGTTGAAGGACTACTCGAATGAACAAGTAGTGGATTTTAAACCATTAATCCAAAGGTTTACTTCAAGTTAATCAAAGACAAACTTATTCAGCATGTTTGTCTATTCTCGTTTGAACCCTCGATCTGCTTTTCAAGTCATATTTATTGTGAAAAAGGTGTTAATTTCATTTTCGTGTTTACTTTCATCTTCACGTGTATGTACCGCTTGGTAAATATTGACTCATCTGTCGAATTAAAATAGTATGTATGTGTAAACACGTTTTAGTGGTCTTGAAAGCGGTTTGAATCATTTTTTGTTGTATACTGATGCAAATTTCAAGTGCACTATTTGAAAAATTGGCATTCCAATCATAACTTAAAGAATGTTTTTTTTGTTATATTTTTGTCAGATATTCGGAATCTACGTTCTGTTAAAAAAAAATGTGCCTGCTTATCCCTAATTATCTATTTTATATAAGGGTCCACAGAGATGAAATTATAGCTTTCTTACATCTACAATTTCAAAAATGCTGTTAAAAATGTAAATCCCCTTAAAAAATGACCAATAGGTTGTGTGTGCATGTGTAGGGAGGGTGGTACAGTGTATACCATATATAAGATTTTGGATAAGGGTCTGGATGGTTTTCAATTCAAAATAGATAATGATGGATGGGCAAATTTACAAATGAAAAAAGTAAGACAAAAAAGTAGAAACCGCAAACAAGACAATGCTAGCGTATACACAAACCAAGTATGGTATTTTGGGATTAGAAAAAAATGACAAAAAAACGAATATGGGTACGAAAACAAGATAGGTTTTGCATATTTTAAATCTTTTAAAGTTGCATCTCATAGATATTAAGCACAATGTAATAACACATCGGCAGATCAGGGGGGGACCCCCCTTTTTTGGACGATCAATGCATTCGAATGGGAGCATATAGTTGGAAACCCCCTTTACTCTGTGTTGGGACCCCCCTTTTTTAAAATAGCTGGATCCGCCCCTGTAACAAAATGTCTGCGACGGATATTTTCTATGCGTCATATAAAGTATCATTCATAAAGTATTTATACATACGAAATAAAATATAACAATATCTCATTTTATATCCCAAGGGGATAAAAAGATGTATCACTTTAATTCAATTGATGGAATTAATTGATTTTCTATGTAGGGGACCAATTACCGAAAAGACACGGTAAAAAGACGTGATATTGAACAATAAAAAATAAGTTCAAACTAGTCGAAATTCTTTTCTATTTGTGATATTTAAAAAAATTGATGATTTAATTTAATTTAGTTAAATAAGATATATTTACTCTTACATGTATGTCTAGATATTCAACATAGAAGGTCGGGCATTGGCCTTAGGTATCGGAACAAATCCAATTAAATTGGACATTTTATTGACCCTTGGCGATGACGAGGTCATACCGTTTTTCCCAAAATAAAATAAATTGCTTAAAAAGGTTTTATAAATTTTGCTGTAATTGTCTATTTCTTTGATTAAGCTGATGTTGGACAAATGACAAACTATCCCAAGAGGGAGTGCTCCGATATATAACGGAAGAAATTACCTGTATAGAACATAACAAGCATTTGCAATAAACAGAAAACATTGGGACATCTTAATACATCCAGGCACTGACCTCGGACTTCCGAAAAGATAATTTTTGCTTTCACTTTAAAATTTGTATGCATAAGATTTTACATCGATTTGTATTTGTATGTCTATCTATTATTAAATGATAGGATAGAAATGTAAAATCCTTCAAACTATTTGAACTTTACTTGTAAAGCTGAAATTATACATAATAGATATACAAAGATGTGGTATGAGTGCCAATGAGACAACTCTCCATCCAATAGATATACGAAGATGTGGTATGAGTGCCAATGAGACAACTCTCCATCCAATAGATATACAAAGATGTGGTATGAGTGCCAATGAGACAACTCTCCATCCAAGTCTATAAAGTAAACCATTATAAGTAAAATACGGTCTTTAACATGGAGCCCTGGCTCACACTGAACAACAAGCTATAAAGGGCCCCACAATGACTAGTGTAAAAACATTCAAACGGGAAAGCCAATGGTCTATTATCTATTAAAAAACCGCGAGAATACGAAAACACTTATGAACCACATCAACAAATGACAACTACTGAACATCAGATTCCTGACAAACAATTGCAATAGGTACAGATTAATGGCAAATTATTTCAACATATCTTACTAGTAATTAATAATTTTTTTTATTCGGGAAGAACAAGTTCAATTATCATACGAATAATGATAAACCTCGGCACACGGCCTCGGTGAAAATATTTGTTTAAGATAAATTATTCCAATTGTGTCATGTTAATGTTTAAGGATTACAAAAAATCATGGAATATAATAAGAATTTTGAAAGAAACATTATGACTAAGTGTGCTCAAATGTCATTTTTTTTAAGACTTCAATGCAATGCAACTAATATCAATAATTTAAAACATAATTATAATGCATCACGTTTACGCATAGTAAATGGTATATAGGAAATAATAGTTAAAATTCTTTCCTTTTTCGTCATAGATATCAATGTAATTTTGATGAAATTTTTACACCATTTAAAAGTAAAATAGTTTCGATCCATTACCGTTCTAACTATCTAAATTCAATCAAAATTGATAACTGGTCTGACTTTCTCATTTTTATATTCTTTAAATTATTATGCTTCAATTTAGAATGTCTATTCGTGATTTAATGTTGAGTTCAAATTGAAGTCAAAAATAGACGTTTTAAAAAATTATTTGTATCAATTTAATTTTATAGTTACTGTAATTATCGCGGGCTTTAATTATTACACATCTGGTTATTAGAATGTTATAAAAAATAGGTTTTAATATGTTCTCTGAGATAATTAAAATATATCCATGGGCTATTTAACACTTTCAATTTTTTTTTTTAATTTTCAAAATGCTTTTCGTATGAAATTGATCAATCAGTGTTTTGATCTATGGAATTTTGACGATAAATTTTGTTTGAAGGGAAAAGTTGTTAACACGGTAAGATTAACCTATAAGGGAACGTTTATATCCGATTAATAAATGGGGGGGGGGGGGGGGGGGGGCTATTTAACTTGCTGGGGGAAAGGGGTATATTTCTCCTTTTCTGTAATTTGTTACATAAAACAAATAAAAAGCCTCAAACTATGATGATTTGTTTTTAATATTTTGAATTTAAATGCCAAAACACCTGAAATTTGAATGCCTCTTCTCCTTAATTATATTTTCCCCTTTTTGTTTGAAATTTTTTTTTTTAAATAATCATACCCCGTTCTGTCATCCCTTGAGAGTTGAAGTTCCCTTATTTATCTAGTTTACTTGAAAGTAAGCGAGCTACCATTTGATTTTTATGGGGAAAGGGGTGTAATTTATCATTCTAGCATCCACCGCCCACCCCTATGAAAATCAGATGATAGGTTCCTAAACAGCCATAATCTCTATACTAAATTTAGTCCTGGTATCTATGATGAGTTTATTCAGAAAGAAATCTGTGGGATGTTTGCACCACTGTGTAAAAACACAGCAGCACAACAACATCTACAAACATCATTATATCTATGAAAAAAACATGTTGTTAAATAAGATCTGGGACCAGTTTTTCGAACCAGGATTAGGGTTTGGTCTTAGACGCTCTTAGGGCATATACCAATTAAGTGGGTCTATCAAACGTGGTCCATTTTTTCACTTTTCTTATGAATTATCCTAGTAAGTTGAAGATAATTATGGTGCTTATTTTATCATAATTATATGTTATGATGATAGCTGAATGACTGGTGATCATTTAAGCACACTTTTTGACCTGAAATTTTAATATTAAAAAAAAAACTGCAAAAAATTAAAAAAGAGGGTACATTTTGCCTATTTGCCAGATCTGAAGTACCTGTTTTAGTACATCCGAAGTTCCGGGAACCAGTCGAACTTCTTTCTTAAAAGCCATTAAAGGTATGCATTTTTTTTTAGTACAAGACACCATAAAAAGTTGCTTTGACATGCGATGATTGTCACTTTATTTGAACGTAAAACAAAAGAGCTGTGTCTGCTTGAAATTTAGGAATTTAACATAGAAAGCCATGAATAAGTGATGTACTTCCAACAACTGCAGTATTTAATGAAAATAGTTCTCCAATTTATATGTTCCTTAAATTAGCTAGGCTATAAAGTCATGTTGTTTGTTTTCTTTACATCCAGCTGTAACGTTGACTCTACCTTGAAGGTAAATATTCTTCATCAAAGAAACAATTGACATCTGACCTTTACCCTTCAAACAGCATGTCATATTTCTAGATCAAAAGCATCGTTTAAAAGAATAGTTTAAATTAAGCGATTCCCAGGGATTTTGTGCACAGTTTTATACACGATCTAGATAACTGGGCTACCATGAATCTGATCTTAAAAGTGCATTATTTTGCTTAGTTTCTTTTGATAACTATTCTGACATCGGAATCGGACTTCTTTTAAACTGAGATTTACTGTCCGTATTGCTATGCGTTTCTTTATTCTACATTGGCTAGAGGTATGGGGACGGTTGGGATCTCATAAAACATGTTAAACCTGTCCTCGCTGCATTTTTGCGCCTGTCCCAAGTCAGGAGCCTTTGCATGGTCTTTGTTAGTATTGTATGTATTATTTTGAACTTTAGTTCATTTATATGTTTTGGAGTTTAGTGTGACGTCCATTTTCACTGAACTAGTACACAATTTTATTTTAATAGGGGTCAGCTGAGGACTATATCCAGGTTTGATATTTTCTTGCTTCGTTGAAGACCTATTGTGGCATTCGGCTGTTTTCTTCTCTTTGGTCGGGCTGTTGTCTTTTTGACATATTTCAGGGACTTAATTTTCGGCTCTCCCTTGACACCATTGGCGAGTAAGGTCTTGAGAAACGATGATAGTCCGTCGGAAGGAGACGATAAATGGCTGACCCGTATAAGAGAGACATAACCTTATCTGTTGCACGGCACGTAAAAGGTAACCTTGTAGATTAAAAAAAAAAGAGTAGGCTAATGCTGCTACAAGTCAGCAGTCGCACCTGCAAAGTGGAAAGGGATCAATATAACTTGTTTCACAATCCACTATGAATAAATTTATTTAAAATTGTAATGCAGATTAAATTGTACATCATATGCATCGTTTTCTCGTTGTATTGAGTAATTTTCAAAATTTGAAATTTAGTTAGATGAGTTATTTATTGTTCCAACACTGGGTTAAAATCCTAAGTTTCGACGCTGTTCTAGCTTAAAAGGTCAATCCTTTGAAATAAGTGACTACAAAGGGAATTTCTCGAGTGATTAAATACTTTACCTGTGTATTCAAACAAAGATCAAAGGGATGTTGATAGACACCTGTGTTATAAATACCTCGTGCCTCAGGTAATAAAATATGATTTTTAACGCAGTTGACTGGTATGTTATTAAAGTATTAAAAATGTACTACATAACTGGAGTTTTTTACTAATGAGGTATTCACTTGATTTTTTTATTTTTTTTTGCTGTCGTTTAAACTTAAATTTAGTCTAAACCTTCATTAAAATGTCAGTTTTGAAATAACTGGTAATTGTTGGCTTGATAATGTTTTTCTCCTGTTGTCGGATTAGTTTAAATTTAGGACTAATCAGTTAATCAATCTTCCTTTTTATATGCAGTTGAAAAACGAAAAAAACAGGCGGACGGACACTATACACAGCAATATTATAACTGTACACATTTTGTACTTATTATCCTATTCAAGACCAATTTATCAATACACCTAATCGCTATTTAGTCCAATCAGGGAAAAACAGTCATTTATACAACTTACTGTTTGGGTCAGGCCGCCGAAAATAGAGGTCTTCAGTAGTGAGCTGAGGTAGGAAAAACTTTTAATAGAAAGCGATCATCAAGAAACTTTGATAGAGTATGATCCACTTTTTTCGAAATTAAAATTGGAGTAAAAAAATATATTTATGGATTTACGGTAGTTTAAACCGGTCTCAGTAAAAAGTATCATGCATGGTGAATTGTTTAAACAGGGTCCCAGATATTTTCAACTGGATGAAAAAGTTGTGTAATTTTAGAACTTATCCGGAATGGAATAAATAGCGATTAGATGCGTCTTCCTTTTAACGCATAGAACGAACACTTGATCTAACATCTCCGTGAAGGGTTATCGAGTTTGCCATCAAATAGAGTAAATTGTCTCCCTCGTATTAACCATTTGAATTCCTACATTTTCACTTGAAGTATGATAAAATCAGAGCTAGTTGGGCTACTGTCTCACCGATGTTACCGGAGCTAGTTGGGTTACTGTCTCACCGATGTTCACCAGAGCTAGTTGGATTACTGTCTCATCAATGTGCACCAAAACTCGTTTGGTTACTTTATTATCGATACGCCCCAAAATTCGTCGGGTTATTTTATGTATTTATATGTATTGCAGGTTTTCTTTTTAACTAAATATTTCGCTAATTTTGTTATTTTTTAACAACCGGAAATGACCAAAGAAATGTCATGTACGGTTCTAACGAAGTCCATTGTAAATGAAAAATAGGAACCAATCATAAATAAAAAGAATGTTAATAGAATACCTTAAGTTATTTGCTTTAAATACTCATTCATGATATAACCTGGTCTTGAATTTTAAATATTTAATCTAGTGTATTCTTTCCTGACGAAATTCGTAAAGTCAGAACTGTGAAAGACATGTTTTTGGTCATTTCCCGTTGTAAATAATAACATTATTCGTCATACGGCAGGGTGTATCAAGAACGGAAATATTATGATCATAAAACAATAAATTTTAACAATAGAATACTAACTTGATCTAATATTTGTCATATTGTAAATATATTTGTATTGTTGTATCAGAAAAAAACCTGATAACAGTCTTGGTCAATCAAAAAAAGTGGACTAAAAAAATCTGCATAATTAATGATCTAGGTATTTATCTATAGTTTCAGAAGATCAACTGAATTGATAGAATCATATTGCTCAATTTTACGGTAATTATTATGACTGTTGTCCGTGGTTTTCACATTTTTAATTAAGAATACATACATTAATTTGTATCTAATACAATAAATACAAATAAAAAAAAAAAAAATAAATAAAAATGATAAATAAATAAATACGAATGGTCATACACAATATAGATATAACCATAATATAGAAATAGAGTGAACAAAAAGTAAATTTCGACATTTCAAGCTAGGTGTCCAATGGCAAATATTTCATAGAATTGAGGCTTAATCAGATAGGGACAAACTAGGTTTTACGGTGACCTATAGTTGTTAATATCTGCCATTTTTGGTGTCTTGTGGAGAGTTGTCTCATTGGCAATCATACCACATCTTCTTTTTTATACTCTGCTTTGTAACAAACCACCGAATGACCCTTACAGTTTTGTTATAAGACATGTAACGAGCAAAGAGCGTGGAAATCTCTTTACATGAAGCATCGAATGAGCAGTTGGACAAAGGGAGAGTTGTAGTTTTTCTGTCAAAATTCGTATGATAATATTTCTAGAACAGTTGTATGATTATTCTGCAGACAGACAAAGGGAGACAACTATAACTCATTCGTCAATCTGCTTTCTGTAAAATTCAAAGTTACAAAGCGTAAATAAACTAATCTAATCAATAAAGTTCTTTGGACGAGGGGGTTACTGATTCCCGTTTCCATCCACCACCACTCCAACTTTTATCCCTTTGTACTCCCAGACAGAAATCGTTCATTTCCCCCTTAATATCTCTATATTACCCCCTCTTCATCCAGTAGCGACCCCCTATTTTTTCTCTCCCTAATATCCCTATATTACCCCCCCCTCTTCACCCAATAGCGGCTTCCTGTCTCCTGCTACACCCCTGACTCCCATTTCCCTTTACCTTACTCCCGCTTCCTACCCCTTTTCCCCATGTGTCTTATCTCTGTCAACATCCTCTTGCATAGTCTTACACGATTAACGATATACCCTTAAGGTTTACAGAAAGGATATCAATGTCATTTTGAATTGAATTATATTTTCCTGATCATTATACACTGATAAAATGACTATAGTAATGCAAACGACGGTTATGTAGATTGTTTCTGGGTATTGTTGGGTAGCAGTTTTTATATCCGACTGCTTTTTGTCATTTGGGAGATATAAGTGTTGATTGTTTATTTTTTTTTTTATCTTTGATAGTGTCTGTTGAATTTTATTGACAACTTTGAACGACCTTATTTGTTCGAAGAAGCTCGTCGGACATGAACCTCTTCTATAATTTCAAAACTACCTCGTAAATGTGTTATCAAACATTGCCTTAATTTTGATAATTTTGAAGACGTCTATATGTAATTCACAAAAACATCAATGTATATTTACACCTAAAGAACATTTTCTCAAAGAAACCGGTCTAACAATTTAGAACAACTTTGACGATTGGTGCCAAATTAAATGTTCAAAACGTCTGCATGTTTTCCACCTGTTCATAGTCAGGAACCTGATTTTCTGTGGTTATAGTTTGTTGATGTGGTCATCAGTTGATATCGTCTTTCGTTTTTTTATCAATATTTGACCGTTAGTTTTCTTGTTTGAATGGTTTTCATAGTAGCCATTTGAGGGACCCTTTATAGCTTGCTACTCGGTGTGAACCAAGGCTCCGTGTTGGAGGCCGTTCTTTGGCCTATCATAATGGTGTACTTTTACAAATCGTGATTGGATGTTTTATCATTGGCACGTATACCACAACTTCTTATATCTATTTATAATAGAAAGTATTTTTTAAAATTCTACTCCACAACAGTTTCAAAACAGTATATAACAACAGAAGATTTCTAAATTTCCTTTGTCAGTCGCTTTAATTATTGATGTCAACTCGGTGACGATTAACAAATCAAGTACTTGTTGGACTTACCGAGCGATACTCGAATACTCGCTCAATAAAGCATTTACAAAAAAATTCCCCGAAGCAGTTTTTAAGAATACAGAATACACATTTAATGATCACCAAAGGGGTGGTAATTGGAAACTTACTGATGCCTCTAATTTGAGAGTTCACATAGGTTGCAACGTTGTTCTTGTTGATAACATACTATCTTGTCATTCTTTTCTGTGACGATGCTACTTCTCAAGTTTGTTAGACTAACAGTCTTGTGTGTTTACAGGAGAATGTGCCCCTATGCCCTTATATTTTTATAGTTACAGATTTTTGCTTGTAACAGAGGTGTTTTCATACTACATTATGTTAAAGGTTCTATATTTCTTTTACTGTATTTCCTCTGTCATTTTGGTCTCTTGTGGATAGTTGTCTCATTAGCAATCATACCGCATCTTCTTTTTTGAATTTGCTGATGCAAATGTATGCTCTGACGGTTCAGAGGTGGAGGAATGATTTATGCATTTTTTCATTTATCCTACCTTTTAAATGACAGGTAAACGCAAACATTTTAATTGTATCTTAATTTTCATTAACTTGGATTAATATATAATTTTCCGGGAGGTGATCTCAACATGCTCAAATATATTTTTTTGTCTCAATTTTGAATTATACCTATACCTGTTATTAAGTTACGTTTGGTCCTTCAATAGACATCGAGTTGCTATGACATGATTACTACTGTTTTTATTTTCGCTTATCGATTATTACAACGGAAAGAGTGAGAGCAAACAACACGAACAACTACAAAAAATGAGTTTTTCAAGTCCTAAAAATGCCTTTTGTGTCAGTTCTTGTGTATTGTGAAGTCAATTCGCTCATGACTGAGTAGACTGATAGTGTCCATTTACACACGTACCATATAGAAGTATACTAGGCTAGTATTTAATCGAGATACTATTTCATTCTTGTTGGTCAGTGTACGTTGGTCTCCACGATGTATACCAAAATATCCTTCTCTTCATACAAAAGAGTTTATACATGGAACACTGGCTTTATTTTGGTTCTTTATTCTTCAAGCATCTACTTTCCTTTTTACTCTGACAATAGAATCAATAACTAGACAAAGGTATATACAGATTTTAAGAATCGTTAGCTAAAATGTCTAAAAGGCCAAATAAAGAACGAATTAAGAAGAACATCAAGGAACTAAAATTGGGAACGGTTTTGTCAAATTCAGCTAAATGGTATTCTGTTATCTTAAACAATGAAACAACTTCTACAAAGCCTTCACTTAGGATACTGCTATAAGATCACTCAGGGTTTTTGTTAGGTTCCTCTAGCTCATGCAGTTATTTTCTATTTTGCCTTTATGTAATTTCGTCGTTCTTTTGGCTGTCGTATTGTTTGTTTTCATAAGACACATTACGCTCGATGGCCCTTTATGATAACTTTTGGGTCTTCTGTTTTGTGTTGTTGGACAGAAATCAAGGCTAAGATAATACCATCTATTTTATTTCAGAAGTGGTTATAATAATAAAATTTGAACAAAATATAAAAATGTATACAATAATTCAAAATCCCAACAATCGTTATTTTTTCCATCTTCACAGTCAATGATCATACTTAATTATGACACTGGTCTAGTTATATTCAAGTTCACACATCAATTGAAAAGCCATGAAAGGCTACTTATTGCCCAATTACATTTGATATTTACAAAGTTTGATTAATACACTATATTATTGAAGTGTGTAGGTATCAATGGTAAAATAGAGTCTAACATTGTCTGTAATTTTATATTTTGGTCATTCCAACTAATTAAAAAACAGAAAGAAAAAATACCTGTTGACACAATATCTCAGTCTGATCTTTAAAAGCTTCTATACAGTATGCAGTTGCTTATTATTGAAGGCGTCACGTTGAAATATAATAGATCAGAAATCTGTTCTTAATTCTATGGATATTTGTCACACTATCAATCTTCCGATGTCTCGTTTTTAATAAAAAAAATTATACTGACTAACATGTTCTCCATTTTAGACTCTAATGGCCTTTTTGTCTGATTGGAAATCATACCGCATTTTTTTTCCAACCCAAAACAAGAGTGACAATATGATATCCGCCTTTTTAGGCATTATTAAAAGTAAAAGTTTGTAACGACTTTAATGACCTTGTCTGCACCCTTATCTTTATATGAGGCCAGTAGAAACGAAACACTTTCTCAACATATAAATCTTAACAAGGGTTATAATTTAGTACTATTGTTGTACACTTCGTATTCACAAAACTGGTAACGGTAATATTAACTAAATCAATTGCAAGTCAGCAATATACACTGACATACCAAAATATCAGATTCACTACAAGATTGCAACAACCAATAAAATAAATAAAAAAAAACAAACAAAAAATGGTTATAGGTTTCTATTCAAGAGACAGAGTTATGTCAAAAGTCATTAACATTAATAAACACAAACTCATCTGTTGGTCAGTATACAATTTTCAACAATAAACACATATCAATATTTTCAGTCATAAGCAATAAATATGTTATATAACATAATGTTGATTAAATTGAATAATATAACTCTGTGCGATGGTTTTCATACTTTTCATACCTCCTCCTGCACAATGGTAATAACACATAACACACAGCGATTAAGATGCATTACTGCAATTTACTGGACTGATATTACTGCTTTTATCTGACAACAATTTTACAACATGAGTATGACACAACTTTAAAGCAATAAAGGTGATTTTTTTTTCTATCATAACAAATATAAGGATCATAATTGTATTGGAGCAAATTTCTTACAATATCTGTATGACCAAACCTAGATACAGTAAACAAAGATGATTCATTTTTATCATTACAAATATTAGGATCACATTATGTTCTAACAATAATTTTACAATTTCAGTTCTACCAGACAGGGAAGCTATGAATAAAGGTGATTCTTTTTTTATCATTACAAATATTAGGATCACAATGATGTTCTAACAACACTTTCACAATATTAGTTTTACTAGACATTTAATCAATGAATAAAGGAGATTCCTATGTATCACTACACATATTCGGATCACAGTTGTGTTTTCTCAATAATTTCACAATATCTGTTTGGGCATTTTTAGAAGCAATACATAAAGCTGATTCATGTTTACTATTACAAACGTTAGGATTGCAGTTGTGTTCTAACAATAGTTTTACAATATCAGTATGACCCTCCTTGGAAGCAATAAATAAAGGTGATTCATTTCTATCATTACAGATATTAGGATCACAATTATGTTGTAATAATAATTTTACAATATCAATATATCCTTTAATAGATGCAGTAAATAAAGGTGAGATATTCTCATCATTACAGATATTAGGATCACAATTATGTTCTAACAACAACTTTACAGTATAAGCATGACCAAACATTGAAGATATGAATAAAGGAGATTCATTTTTTTTATTACAAACATTGGAATCGCAGTCATTTTCTAATAATAACTTAACAATGTTAGAATGACCCATCCTTGATGCTTTAAACAAAAGTGATTCATTTTCATTATTACATAAATTTAGATCAGATTTATGATTTAATTGAATTATAACAATCTCAGTATGATTGTTCTCAACTGCTCTAAATAAAGGTGTTTCGCCTTTCCCATTTTTGATAGTAGGATCTGCTTTATAATCTAACAATATCTTGACAATATCAAAATTACCCTTACTAAAAGCTACATGAAGAGGTGTATTGTTATGATTTTTTTCACCAAGGTTAGGATCAGCACCGTGATTTAAAAGCAACATAGTCAAATTAGGATTTCCCTGACTGACTGTTTCATACAACGGTGTTCTTTTAAATATATCATAAAGATTACAATTGACTTTGTGATCTAACAATACTTTTACCATATTATCGTTCTGTTGTTGTAAAGCTAATTGCAAAGGGGTTTCCCTTCCATGAAAAAATCTTTTAATATTTGCATTAGCATGTCGACCTAACAGTAATTTTACCAAATTAATATTACCGATTTCTACGGCTACATGCAAAGGTGTTTGGATGTCCTTTTCTAACCAACCCTGTATATTAGGATCAGCGTGATGATCTAATAGTAAATTTGCAATGTCGACGTTTCCTTTTTCTGAAGCAAAATACAAAGGTGTACCTTTCCAGTCCCTTACATTAACATCTACATGTTCTGTTAAAAGAATTGGTACCATGTCCCAATAACATTCACGGGTCATCGATAGTAGTATATTTGATAAGTCTTCACTTGACACCTGAAGTAAAACTTTCGTTATGTCGATTTCAAGCCGAAGGTAAAAAAACAACTTATTGCGGAAAGTCAAATATTTGAACTGCCGATTAAGAAAGATGTCCTTAATGAAACCTTTTTGAATGTCTTTCAAAATTCGTTTAAAATAATGTTTTTCTTCTATATAAGAAACTTTTATATCATTTTCGTATTTTTTTAGGTTTTGATTTTCAATGTGTATTGATTCTAATAAAAATCTATCATGTATTACGTTTTTATGGGCTATCTCAAGAACCAGGTCGAAGAAATATTCCCCACAAAACGCTAGAAAAATATCATATATCTTGTTATAAAGTATTCTGTAGGTAGATACTGTTTTCTTCACATAAGACATCTCGAGCTTGTGTAATTCAGACTTGACGACATTTATTGAAAAACGCTCTGTAAGATCAAAATGGTCGGATATGGCATCCAACAGTTCTGTCATATCGTGTGATTTTGATAACACGTTTTCATCTAAACTATTGTTAAAGGCAATAAACAGACTCATCGTGGCAAATGTTGTTTGATCAGCGGCGTTTTTCAACAATTCCAGATCATTTCTTATTACACTTATCGGATTAGCAAAGAAATCCTGAACACCGGTTAATTTCTGTTTTGAATAAAGGGAACATAATAGAGGAAAGAAGCTAAATTTTTCAACCAGCCCTGACTGTTTTATAGCATTTATCTCACTATCTGTTAAGTAGGTTCTTGCTATTTGATATCTTTCAATTTGTGTTAGACTGTAACTTGAAACAAGATCACAGGCTGTTTTAGACAAAAGTTCTACACCTGCAAATGAACGATCGAGATAAATGTGCTTTCTGCATGATAACAAGATTTTTATCTTGTGATCCTCAATCACTTGTTTTATATTGGTTGCACATGTTGTCCAACGATATACGAGTCCAATGTCTATTGTAGATTTGCCACACACGTCATCAATTACAAACACTTGTTTATATGTCGGTTCGCAGTAACGAATGATATCATCTGGACTGTGGACAGGAACAATTTTATAACCTTGCTGATTTTGAAGCCGAAGAGCCACATGGTGAATAGCGGTGGACTTACCACAACCTGAGGGACCTACTACCACTATGACATCTGTAGATATGAGAAGTTCTTCTATTCGACTGATCGCTCTGGTTTTGACAACCTTATCGTCATCGTCGCCCCATTCGTGTATTAAATCTTCTTGGATTTCTATAATAACAATACAAGTAGATCAAAATTTAATATGAAAAAGTAACAAATAAAATTTCTTATTAATACCTTAATGACACAAATAATGCAGAACTTAACAATTTTGAATAAAGCAGATATTAAATAGTCTTAATACTACGTCAGGAAAACAGTTAATACAAGTCACGATTTTTTTGTTCATCTTTTATGAATTAAGTTTTAGGAAACATCTGGTATTATTGATACCTTGTCTAGACCGAAATCGACTCTTTGATTTGCTGATAGTATTGTTTGGATGTCTTTTCGTGTTGTTATTTGACAGCTTTTTAATTAACATATCATTCATATTTCTTATTATTACAAAACCTAATGTATATCTAACTCTAAGATAAGCTGTACCAATTGGTTAACAATAATAAAAAATATTTCATAGCAGACATATACAATTCATCGGAGGTTTTGTCTGCAAGTTTCAATTTATTTCTAACAAACGTAAAATGGTGAGATTTAAATTTTGCCGTTGCGCCATTTTAATAAAAAATAATAATAAATAAAGATTCCGTAATATGTAAGAGTCTATATTTGACGTAGTATGGTTTAATTTATCAGAAAGGTCAATCCATCCGATCAGTCCGAGTCAATAATTCTTATTATAAGTCTGACGGAATGGTGAGTTTGACGGTGACTAATCGATGACTACTGACTGATCGCTTTTAAAATAGTAACGTCTAAAGTTGAAAGCACAGTTTCTTTGTCAAGATGTCCATAAATTATCATCCAGCAATTCTATTCGAAAAATCATCCAGAAATTTGTCATCTGCAGTTGCATGTTATAACAAAAACTTATCCATATGCATTCAACACGTAACAGTGCCTTACTTAAAAAAAATATAAAGAAAAAGTAGCGTTTAGAAAAAAACAAAGTACAATATGTATGTATCTTTTATATCTAATCATCATTTTCTATGAAAAACAGCCAGTCATTACGTCCAAAAAGTGCTAAAAACCGACAGTGTTCATTTAAATGAAGAAATTATTGCACAAAAAAGGTTAAAGTATCTTCATCCTCATGTTATTAAAAGAAAATAACTCAATCAGAGGCAAAAACTAATTGCAAATAATGGTGAAATAATTGAAGTAAAAAGAAGAAGTATCGGCATTGTAAACAATGCAAACATAATTGTCATGTTGACATTCTATAAAATAGAATTAAAGGCGTTTACATGACTGATTGCAAATAACAGTGCACTCATTTTGATAAAAAAAATTATACATCAATGACACATGTCAAATATTTAAAAACGATAAATACAAGAGTATACATTAAGTTATAGTAGATGTCTGCCAAAAATGTGCTTACCTTGTAATGATTTCGGAACCAGAATTAACTCTAAATTTCGAATTTCTACCAATAAATTTTTATCATTATTTTTCAGTATCCTATCTTTCAGTTCGTCACAAATTCTCTTAAATTGTGGTCCACCAACTCTAAGAATTGCCTGTAGGAAAAACATCAATACATAATTTAATGAAATTTTGAGCAAAATTGGTTTCGTCGTTTGATGTTTATGGAATTAAGGAATTTCTAAGAAACTAAAGGATTTCATCTCGATAATTATTAAAGTTGCTGAATGTTTCGCTCTGAGTTTTGATCCGTCTTCCTTTTGATATTGATTTGTTCATGTTGTTGGTTTATAAGATCTGTAAACGCTATTTAGTTACCTGACATATATCTTTCCAATATATCTCGAAATTTTCATCCGTTAATGTACACCAATCATGATTTACAAATATGTTTCTGTAGTATTGTAATCTTGACAAATCAGCTCCGTCACTGATATCTGTCGGATGTGGCAGAATATCTCCTATCTGTATTGGTGTTAGGTGTCGAATCAAGCACATCATCAATGTCATGTCAAAAGTCGTTGAAGACACTGTACCTGTGAAAAGTAAACACTTAACATATAATCTGTAATCTAATTATATATCAAAACTGAAAGAAAACAAACATTGTGAAACTAGCTACATTGACTGACAAGAATGAATTTCTATGGTTTTATTTTCCCTAAAACAAAAGTGCTCTCAAGAAGATGATCAAGACCTGTTTAGGAATAATCTACTTTGCAAGCAAGTTTGATGTAAGTTTCAGAATTTTTGTTTGTTCTTGTATCTTCAGGAAAAAATATAACATGTTGTCGTCGTTAACTGTCTGATAGGAATAATGTGCCTTTTATGCGTATTAAAACATCGCTTGAATATTTTAACTTTTAAGAAGATGTACACAAGTTTTATTAAAATATAGTTTTTTCAAATATGATATTTCTTGAAGATTATAACAAAAAATGTTTGTTTTCAAGTGTAAAAAATAACGATAAAATTAAAAATATGCAAAAATTCTAATAGTGCAGATGGAAGTTAGATGAATTTATGTAATGTTTACAAATAACTGGATTAAAATTAAATGCAAATGTTTTATGCATTAATGAAAAACTGACAATAGATTATTTTTAAATGCATAGTTATGTCAACCGTGTTTTCTTTTGTAATTTACGTGTGTTGTATGCATTTGAATGTAGGTGTGCTTCTAAGGAGCGTATAACAATTCAACATTAATAAACACTTCCTCCTAAATAACAATTAAGCTCAAAGTGCTTTCATTCACACTTCTACGATCATCACAAACATAAAATTGTCATTCAAAAATGTGTCATAAATATTTCATCCTTACGCAATCACGCGACTATATTGCTGTGATCCATTTTCTGTAAGATACTTATTTACCATTGCATGTCTTAACATATTGTACTGGATGAATGACGTGAACGAAACCTTGGTATTGTAATTAAATTTTACCTGACATTGGATAAAGACAACCCCACTGACTCAGGTTTATAACTCGTCCTCTTCTTAAAGGCTCTAGTACTTCATACCGGTTCAGCTTCAAATCTCTCTCTAGTCCACCAGTGGGATTGAATTCTTTGTCGAATAGAACTCTCACAGCACTTGGAGCAATTCTAAGTAACAGAGAGATAATCCGAAAAAAATTTATTTCTCCTTTTGTTATTGATATAGTGTAATTATCGGATTCTGCCATAGCTGAAAACTCTTTTGTTGAAACCTCACTGCCTGTCTGTCTCTGCATAACAAAAACTTGGTTCAAAACTATTTTATCAAGTTGTGCGTCAAAGTGAATCGTTTCAATAAGTAGGGTTGAAAATAATTAACTATAACTAAAACAATGTCTATTTTGATTTATTGATCAACATTTCCTCGGAAAAAGTGGATTTTTACTTAACTGATATTTAAAAAAGTTTCAACTAGTGTAGAGTTATAATGAATTTGCGATGATCAACAATACTCTTTGGTCAGACAATGTACAATATAACGTTAAATTTGAATCCTGTAATATTTAACTTGCTTGAAAATATGCATATTAAATAAATATGAAAAAAACCCACATAAAGATACCAAGCTTGATTGGAACCCCATTTGTGCGTTTTGTCTACAAAAGATACATACATCATGTACATTAGACCAATCAGTGGCACTCGAATCAAAACAGTTGCAAGCAAATAAAATATAAAGACAATTCTAGAGCAAACGATATTCCGGGAAAATGGTACCAAAATTGGCAAAAATGTACAGAAAAGGAACATAAAAGCAATTATATTTAACAAAAGTATTGGTTACTAGGCTGGTGATACAAACAGACAAAAAACGTCCATCACAAATACCATGGCTTTTTTGAATTATTTATGCGCTTATCGTCTACTTTCGATTCAGCAGTTGAACTCAAATTAATCAAGTTTCAAATCAAAATAGAATATAAGAGGTTGAAGATCATTAATAGTTTTAAATTTCAAAAGTATTCGGAAAAAGCAATGTATACTTTCAAGTAGAAAAACGTAAAGATTTAAATATTTCAACACGTTATCAAACACCTAATTTACAGATAAAGAACACGTTATTCTTATTTCATGTCGGCACTTAAGACTGACTACTGGGTGGTTGATACCACTAGGAGCCCCAACCAGCAGAAGCATCGGTCCAGATTTTGAAAATGCTGATTAAATATACCAGGTTAATAATTTGGTATGCTAAGTGCACGTCATTTATACTTAAGATTGATCCGTTTCACTTCAATAGTTACATAACAAATAAATTATTACGGGAATTGAAGGGCATTTAAAATAACGAAGTTGATCTACACACAAAATAGATTGTCCAACTTATTATGTAAGTGAATATAAAAATGCATCAAAGAAAAATACTCGAGATACTCATCACAATTAGTTTTCTTGACATATTTACTTTGAAAAGGTTGGAAATATAAACTGATGGTAATTGTAAAGTAAGACACATTAGCCAACAGAACACTAGAATATAGGATCTTAGATGATATATATGTATTTTTCAAAAAATGTAAGTTTTGTTAACAGTTAATTTATCATTATGAACATATCAATGATAACTCAAGTCAACACGGAAGTGCTGACTACTGGGCTGGTGATACCCTCGGGGAAATAAATCTCCACCAGCAGTGGCATCGACCTAGTGTTTGTAAAATTGAGAAAGGAAATGGGGAATGTGTCAAAGCGACAACAACCCGACCATAGAGCAGACAACAGCCGAAGGCTAGCAATGGGTCTTCAATGTAGCGAGAATTCCCGCACCCGTAGGTGTCCTTCAGCTGGCCCCTAAAAATATGTATACTAGTACAGTGATAATGGACGTAAATATACTCAAAATAGTGTAACTTAAGTATTACTTCATTGATATTTAAAAAAGGACAGGAGGTATAATCGCCAATGAGACAACAATCTACCGTAAACTAAACATGTCGATACATTGTTTAAACAAAAAATTGTCCCCCTAAGTAATATTACAAATCAATTATTCTGAATTACTTTTGAATATTAAGAACCATCTTAATAAAACCGGATGGTTCTTATATAGAATTCTTATATAGAATTTGCGTTCTGGTTTCTGCCTTCAAAGTAATGTTTAATCATTATGGCGAAACAAAGAAATGAATACATACAAATTAAATAAAATGCAGGTCTTCACAATGATCATTCCTATGAATGAGAGATGAAGTTTGTGTTTTTTAATCCCATCCATGTTTGGACCATGCATACGATTACAATTAAAAAACGTAGACTAACTTAATTGTAAAATTGTATATTGTTCGTTGTAACATGTTCGTGGTCAAATGAGATTTTAAAGAGTTGTAAGGGATGAACATCAGCTCAATAAAGATTGCATGTTTTAATTTGAATTTTTGGCGGCCTTTACTACCGGCTTTTCGCATAATGTCACTTGCAAAATACAAACCAAAAACAAGTACTGAGTAATTAGTCAACCATAGACAACATGATAGAGCACCTAATTTGCACGAAGATAAGGAAAATGCGCAATAGAAAACCATTTAACAACTTACAATTAAGCGGAGCTGTATTTTTTCCCAGAACAAAATAATGGTGCGCTAGAATACGGAAACGTTTAGATACTCATAAACATCTAGTTATCCAGAAAATTATAGTGTCCACAGTTTTAAATCATAATGATGCGTTATGGCGGATTAAATTAATGAAAGCAAATAGTTATTATGGGCCGGCATTTAGCCGGTCCATTATATGATATAGGTTTGAGATTGTTACATGAGTTTCTACAGATCTATATTAATTTATTATTTTCTGTGGTATATGAAAATTAAAGAAGATATTAGGTAATTGGACATTAATATATTTTTTTATTTATTTCTATGTAAGAAGAAAATGCAAAATATTTATAACAATGCATGTTTATTGTTTATTATGCACAGACTGCGTGACCCGTATTTGGGGATTTCCAAAACAAGGGTAGTTTAAAAAAAGGTAGCATGTTCTTACAACAGCTCGTCGTTGGAACATAAGAACCGATTTATAGCTTGCGATATTTTCTCATTTTATTTTTTATTCTTTATTATTATGTTTACAGTTTTCACCATTTAAAAATAAATAATCGTACTTAAGATATCTTTACTTTCAACGTAAACGATCTCTGGTGTTTTTATAGGTAACATATATGTCAGTAACTGAAAGTGACTTTCAAACCACTCAAATATCCACTTGGTGTTTCAAGTTGATCCTTCGCATTGGTTTGAGCAAAATCCATGGTTAAGTATCATACAAAGCTACGTTCCTAATTTTATGAAAGTTTGTTGATAAAAGCGAATAGAAATGAAAACATTATGTCTTGGATCACTCAACCTTTACTGAGAAGAATAATTTGCCGTATTTGGCACAACTTTTAGGAATTTTTGGGTCCTCAATGCTCTGCAACTTTGTATTTGTTTGGCATTTTAACTGTTTTGATCTGAGCGTCACTGATGAGTCTTATGTAGACGAAACGCGCGTCTGGCGTATTAAATTATAATCCTGGTACCTTTGATAACTATTGATATATTTTTGCTTTAAGATTTTAATATCTTTTGTCAAACTAAGTCGGAGACGGGTTATAGTGTTTCATCTGTCCATCATGAATTAAAGTCCATCCATCTAGTTAAGACCATATTTATTTATCGGATTCGGAAACAAGTTATTGCAACTTATATTAACCTCTTTCCACTTTGCGGGTGCGAGTGATGCCTTATAGCGGAATCAGTTTTTTTTGAAATCGTCAAGGGTGTTTTTTATTACACGCAAGATATATGGCTCTCTCTTAACACGGGTAAGCCATTTATCGTCCCCTTTTGATGGACTTTCATCGTTTATCAAGACCACACTCGCAAATGGGGCCAAGGAAAAGCCAACAATTCGGTCCCTGAAGTGTTCTCCACTGAACGGGGATCGAACCAGGAACCTTTGTATTAGTAGTTCGATGCAGTAACCACTTCACCACGGCTCTCCATCTATATGTAGAAGTAGAAGTTATAGTTCATGACATTTTGTTCATAGATGCGTCTTGAATAACCCAGGGATCCTGATAAAAATAAGATATCTTGACTTACATTTCACATATGAGTGACTTATTAAAGTTTCAGATAGATGCGTCTGTAATAATCAGAATTGAGGGTCCTACAAAATATGTCATCTTGACATAAATTCATTGTTGAGTAAATAAGGTGAAAGGCTGCGTTGAAGTCGATAGATGAGGAATACAAATATTTTGTCAGTAGCTGTAACGTTGATAGTCACGAGTTTCAAAATCAAGTCTTGAAAATGAATTAGATGTATTCCATTCCATCAACTGCACTCAACATATATTTGATTTCATCAACTGCACAATTAAGTTAAAAAGCATTATCATAACTAATTGAATTGGACGAGTTATGCCAATTGAGGATTAAACTCAACTCAATATACAGATTATTTTATTAACTATTTTTGCACTTTTTTTACATCAACAACCTCCATATTTCCGGTCCAGATATTTGGTACATGCACCAAGTAACTCTCTTGTAACATATTTTTGTGGATTAGATTTGTGATCAGAAATTATAAAACTGTGATCCCTTATGACACACATTAGTTTTAATCCATTTTACGAATACAAGAAAACAAATAATACATTATATAATAACTAAAGTTATCCATGATTATGACTAATTCCTTTGATTTGTTTTCTCGTCCAAATGAAATCAAATTACAGTTTTAAAAATAGTCATCCATACTTCCATTGTAACTATGTATATATTTCTGGTATAGGGGTTATTTCTATGTGTTGTTTAACAATTTTTTGCATGAGTTAAAATTTGGTAAATTCATTCCAGATCATTCCTTACGTCGTAAACAAAGGCTTACCATGTTAAGCAAGGATATTTCTTGTTTTGTGGTTCCCTTTTGTAGAACGGGTTATAAGGAACAAAGAAAAACGTCATCATGTCATAAGGTTCTTGCATATAAGCAGATTAGTTCCTTTAGCCTTATTATTGAAGACAAATTTAAATCTGGAAAATACCTGCTATTTGAAAAATTACCAGGTGTTTTCCTGACCTATACTTGACTCACTCGTCAGGGTTAATTTTGTATAGTTCTGTCAATTTTATTACAACTAATTAACAAAAATATATGATCTACATTAAACTTTTTCCTGCGATCACAATTATCAATATAGGATCTTTGAATATCTTTGGGTTGTTTATTGTTTGTTATACGTAGACAGTCTGTCTACGTCAGTCAAAATCTTATTGTGAGAATAACTAGAAATTTAAAACGCAAGCCGTGCGTTTCGTCTTCATACAATATAAGATTCATCAGTGAATCGTAGATCAAAATAAGTAGAAAGAAAAACAAGTACAAAGTTGAAGAGCATTGATGACCAAAAAGTCCAAAAAGTTGTTCTAAATAAGGCTAATTTTATCTATGCCTGGGATAAAAGCATACTGGGCTGCTGATATCCTCGGCGACGAAACGTCCACCAGCACTGACATAGAACAACACTACCCAACTGTGCATACTAATCATGTTTCATACTGTAAACACAGACTCTTTTTTTGTCTTATATCTTGGCTGTGTTGACTATTGTAAGTATATCTTATTTAAAAATAATTTTACTCCGTTTCTCATCTAAACCATAAAAGTATGATATATGGGCACATTTTTGTATGTTCACCCATATACTATTGTCGTTAAGGAAAAAAAAAAACAATAAATAAGTGTAAAGGTTTAAAAGAGGAATGATTAATTTGGCGTAGAATTTATTGCAGAACACATGATTTTATGATTTTATATATAAACGCCTGAATTTCAAGTGAACTTTTGAACATACTAACGTAAGTAAAAGATGTGGGATACACCTCAATGAGACACAAAACCAATGACACAACATAACAAAAGAGATCATTTGCATACTAAACACCCAGGTTAGAACAAGTCGTTGTAACCTTTATTAATTCAATCACCCGCGAGCTCGTGAAACAAGAAAATAGAAATTCCAAGGAAATTCATCACGGAAAGTCCTTTACGTAATGGGAAAATCAAGAAATGGGGAGAGAGAAAGAGATGAACGAAAACTTTATGCACATTATACTAAGTTCAGTATTTGTGTGATTTTACTTTTTTTCTGTATCAATCAAATTCCCTCTGTTCATATAATCACAAAAGGCAACAAGCATTATTAACAATGATACATTTTCATCTCAACAAAAACGTTTGTTAACATTACCCACACAATCCCTTCCCACTGACACGCACACTTATTCATAATGTTTATTTACGAACTAAAATTGACCTTTAATATTTTTTACGGTCACCATCACGAATTGATTGTAGGATATGACGTATTAAATAAAAAACATAAATCCAAAACTCTAAGGAAAATTTTCCAAAATCATAATAAAAAGTTCAGATATATCAAATGAACGGATAACAACTGTCACATTCCTTACTTGGAACAGACATTTTCCTATGTAGAACATGTTGGATAAAGACTGGTTTTACAGTTAGCTAAATCTTTAACCTGTATGACAGTCGCATGAAATTTCATTATATTGACCACGATGTGCAAACAAAATAAACAAATATAAAAGTAAAAAATGTCAAAAATAGGGGTACAGCAGTCAACATTGTGTTTTTATCTAAAATCACCATAAAACAATAAAAAGTAACAAAGAAACAAAATATGCATATAGACAAAGAACATTTGCAAAACTGAATGAGACGAATACAAAATATTTACCATAGTACAAATGCAAAATGAGAGGATGTTTAAGTACAGAACCACGTCATATGTACAACAAAACCTATAAAAAGGCATTTAGACTAAGCACATTACACGAATGTGACCTACCGAATTAGACTATTTACAGGGTTTGTAATAACACGAGCAAACGACGGGTGCCACACGTGGAGCAGGATCTGCCCCTCTTTTTAGCACATCGATATACAAAACTGCAAAAATAGCTTAATTTATGTTTACCCTAGAAACGTCTTCCATCATTATTTTACTGATCCCTCGATTTCTGACACATTCCTTTTTATGAGTGATGAAAGATTTGATATTGAAAAACATTTTTCCACATGTTCCACATTCTAAACAGTCTGAGCCGTCATCTTCACTTTCTAATGATTCTAAGATAAAGTAAAGTATGTTAAGCTAGATATTGAAATCCATACACTCTTTAAAAACAAAAAAAACCCACATGGTCCTGTTTTAAAAGAACAACGAAGGCTGAATAAATTATTAAAGTATACCGGGTATAATAGCTACAGGTGATATAGTATTTTTTCCTAGCATATAACACACATAAGATTTTAATAATTAAAAACGTTGGGTTGTTTATTGTTTTTTATACGTAAAAAGTCAAAATCGTATTGTGAAAATAAATAGATATTAAATGTATCAGACTTGAAATTTAATACGCAAGACGTGCGTTTCGTCTTCATACAATATAACGGCACAACTTTTAGGAACATTGGATCCTCTATGCTTTTCACCTTTATACTTGTTTGGCTTTATAAATACTTTGATATGAGCGTCACTAATGAGTCTTTATGTAGACGAAACGCGCGTCTGGCTTACTAAATCATAATCCTGGTACATGAGAATTATTGACATTTTACGTAAAATATTATTCAACTTTTAAGTAAGAATAATCAATGACAAAATAGTTATCAGTAAAAAAAAGTGTGGACATTAAATATAACTGATAGTAAATGAATTGCTTGAAAATAAAACAAAAAAAACCTATTACTTACCTTCGAATATTTTTGAAAACTTGACAGCTACATCTACTTTGGCTGTTTCCGTGGAATCCAAAGGGCATTTTTGAAACATATTCTTGGTAAGTTGAATACAACTTTCCTTTAGCTTTTCTGCATTTTCCAGGTCGGATTGAGAAGATTCAACCCATACAATCAAACAACCTTTCTCAAGATGACATACTCCTTTCGTATCAGTATCAAAAGAGTCTGGATCATTTTGAAACATTTCCATTGCTTGTGTTGTCCAACTTGGTCCTGCTCCAGACAACCTCATTTTGTAGATAATTTCTAAAAGAAAGAAATCACCTTTTAAACTAAAACGAATTAAGGTAAACTTTGCACGGCTGAGCTGCAATCTTTATTTTATCACTACAGCATATTTGTTTTTATTTACTGGAGATAGATTTCTCTTGAACTAGTTCCAAAATATATAACATTAATAGTACCTTTGAATGATTATTAAATACCATATATTGTAGATGAATAGATTACTGGATGCATGATTATATTATGTTAACGACCCCTGATTCTACATAATATAAATCAATATGGTTGACCCTTTTTCATGTATCATGTCTTTACCCCATGCAAATGAAGCTATAACCATTAAAACATAAATGTAAACATTCAAGATCAGTTAAAGTCGACAAAATGTAACGGTACCATTTCAAGTCTATGGAAGAAGCGAATAAATAAATATGTTTCTTATATCAAATAGCAATATTGTCTAATAATTTAACTTTGGATATAACACGTCTTCTGATTGGCTGGCGTTATTTTGTTATCAGCCCATAGACATAATTTAGTCATGTGACCGTGACATCATCAACGTTTTTTCATGGTTTTCTACTGTTTAAAATGGAATTTAGAATTAAATTATAAGAAATGGCTCTAATATTTTTTCTGTCTATTCGAAATAATATAAAAAAATGCTACGTGCGTTATTCAGTGTGCAACACATTTTTTATGTTGTTTCGTCATAAACAGAAAAAATAAACTAAAATATCAATTGAAAATATGCAGACATTCCATGCTGAAAATGTTGCTGTCGGCAACGAAAAATTAGAAAAATATGAACTTTAAAACTTATTGCTCAAGTATAAACAACGATTAAGTCTAATATCGATTTTGTCCGCAGCAAATTAAAACATAACTTAATTTGTATTCTTTTCAAATGGGATATATAAAGACACACCAACGTTCCTTTTTATCTTTTAATAGTTCACTCCTAACTATTCTTCTGCTTATCAATACATTTATTGTTGGCATTGCACAAGTCATGTCTTCTTTGACTCTCCATGACGTTAAAATACTAAATCCCTGGGATGAGTTTTAGTCGATTGTTGTCTCTGATGCATGATTTGTGATTATTAATAGTTTTTGGCGTTATCTAGCTTTCAGTAACTGCGACCACTCGCAATTCGTATGTTTTTAATTTGACCTGTTTATACTATTTGTAATGCTTTTTTCTATTTCATGTTTACATATTAAGGGTTATATCTATAAAACAGCTTTGATAAGAATTTGGTATTTCTACAAATGATCACTTCTTCGTACTATGAACATCAAAATTATTTATTTTGTAAATTATTTCCTTTCCCCATTTTTACTGTATGCATAACAACAAAATAATGTTCATTTACCTGTATATAGTATTATTGTAAATGGCGGATTTTTGTTTAAGGTCATTGTGTTTTTCTAAAATTGTTTAAGATTTGACAGCGGAATAAAACTGTTACTTTAATTACTTATCTCTTATTTTATTGCTTGTGTGTAATTACATGGTATCATAGATCAAATTTATTCGTTCAGTATACGTTCACTTGATTTCAATTGTTGTTTGAGTGAGTTAACCTGTTTCAATTGATATTTTATAGTGTGTCGTTCTATGTTGTGATATTACACTATTGTTTCAGATGAGGGTGAAGGTTTTCGTACCATTTTACACGTTTAAACCCGCTGCAATTGTGTGCACCTGTCCTAAGTCAGGAATTTGTTGTTAAGTAGTTGTCGTTTGTTGATGTGGTTTATCAGTATTTCTCGTTTTTTTCTAAATAGATTTGAACGTTAGCTTTCCCGTTTGAATGGTTTAATTCTAGAATGTGTTGGGACCCTTAAAAGCTTGCTGTTCGGTGTGAGCCAAGGCTCCGTGTTGAAGACCGTAGTTTTACCTCTTGCATTTATGAATTGGGACTTGGATGGAGAGTTGTCTCATTGGCACTCATACCACATCTCTTATATCAGATTACAACTAAAAGCATAATACGACAGTTTTCATAAACAAATAAAAACATAAAAAATTAAAACACATAGGCAGTTATCTAATATCGACGAAATTTATCTTACATTGTATCAGTAAGTCGAAGTCGAGGTTGCTTTAAAAAAAGTGACTACAAATTCATACTTACATGTTTGTGAATGAATATATATTTCTAAGTTAATTTCTTACTCTTACTTGAATTGTGTTCTGTTGGCTTTACTTGGGTCTAAAAAAATTATAATTTATCACCATTTATATTTTAACGACCTGGACTGGCGACATAGCACTCTCACGGTCGACATAGATGAAATCCCTGTCTAAATATATTTTTTGATTTAAACGAAAAAACAAGCAAAACACATATTTCATTTGAACTATACTTAACTAAGGCCGTTAGTTTTCTCGTTTGCATTGTTTTACATTGTCACATCGGGGCCTTTTATAGCTGAATATACGATGTGGGCTTTGCTCATTGTTGAAGGCTGTACGGTAACGTTATAGTTGTTAATTTTTGTGTCATTTTGGTCTCATGTGGAGAGTTGTCTCATTGGCAATCATACTACATCTTCTTTTTTATTTGTCAGATAAAATTTGACCTTATACGAATGAATCTAGCTACATCTAATAAATTGTTTTGGTTGACAAAATATCTTTAGAAATAGTTATCAATGGTAAAGGTACCAGGGTTGATATACAAGACGCGCGTTACGTCTACATAAAACTCATCAATGACGCTCAGATAAAAATTAAGAAAAATTAAAAAAAAAAGTATAAAATTGAAGAGCATTGAGGACCCAAAATTCTAATAAGTTGTACCAAATACGACTAAGATAAGCCTGATATTGTTTGAAAATTGAACAGTAATGAGAAAATCTATAAAACATCTTTTATATCTAATTGCTTGAATGTTCCAAAACCAGTAAAAGTCTTATACATTTATATATTTGTGCACTTGCATAAGGTCGATTTATATCAGGCGCAGTTTATTTGTTACTTTCAGATTCCGTGATTTGCGTAAACGAGTAAAAACTTTAAATGAGACAGATATTCAAGCGATATTTGAACTTATAAGTCGAAAATAAACCTACACTGCCATGGCAAAAACATAAAAAGATCCAAATACAAACAACATTTTACAACATTGATAATTAATATAAAGACTTATCATCACAACCCCCCTACCCCACCCTAAAAAAAAGGCGTGATTCCGGTGCTCTGATAAGGTATAAAGGTTCTGCTCTGAATGTTACACCCGTCTTATATTTAACCCAGATAACGGGATATAACTCTATTTCGGTAAGCCACATTCGGAAAGAAGTATTCAGACATATCTGTGGTATTCTTGCAATTATTCGTATGCAGTCAAAAGAAATAATTCAAATGTCTACTTCAGCGAACATGCATATTCCTTGCGTCCATGAAAACAGTATCAACACGTTTGCAAAATTTGTGTATATAAATTATGAATACACTACACTGTCGGTTAAAGAGACTTTATCGTTAAACATTCTATGGATACATGTTTATGACATAAAGATACTGTAAATGTTATGTTAATCTGACTGTTGCAAAATGTATTGATCACATATATATTATTTTTAACGGCCTTTTGATATGCAGTAAATAATGTTAGGGAACAAGTTACAAATATTGACAAATGTAACGCTAAAAATAATGCTGCAAATATGTAAGTAAAAAGTGCTTTATTGGCTTGCATGTAATGTGTACGTTCTTTCTTTGTGTAGATGTCATTAGATGATGCTAGTAGAATAAGCATACAACATGTTAATTGGTTATCATACATCCACTTCTTGATTTATTAATATAATCCAACTCGTTATTATAATGCTTTCAAATATAACTTAGTTGTGCAGTTGATTACTAGGAATATCTACTTATTCATTTATAAGAGCTGATTTTGAAACTCGTGACTATCAAAGTTGCATTTACTGATACAATATTTGTATTCCTCATTTCAGATATGGACTTAAACGCAGCCTTTCACCTCATATTGTCAAATATCTTAACGCTTGTAGTTGTAAATCATATTTTTTTCTGTTGTATACGTGAGTTGTGTTGGAAATAAATACTCATCCAGTTCATTTGGTAGATTTAATTTTGGATCAACGAAATTTGCACGATATATTTGGTTTACAGTTTGATCAGAAGAAACACACACAAAGCTAGATAATACAATTAATTATCTAATTACTACTGCTATTAAGTATAAATTAGTATTATAATTTTCACTGTTATTAATATAAGTTAGATAAGTCATACAAATCTAATCTTGAATTTCATCCAATTTTCAGACGTTTTAGAAATTTAAATGTGACGTTACTTTGGGCGTTGCATTGGCTCTGGCTAACAGGGTTGTGATTTTGTAATGTATTCGTTTTAATTCGATAGCTAGTCACCACTTCAGTTTAATCATGTATATCTATTATATGGTTATTTTATAAAATATACTGTTTGCAAAACCATGTATTATTCTTGATAATAATGATGTTTTTGTCCCAGGCGGATAGCCCTGGCCTCACACCTTTTTGATCTTTTGGTCCTCGTTGATCTTCAACTTTGTAGTTGTTATGACTTTCAACCTTTTTACATCTGAGCATAATTTTGTGTGGCCTAAGCGCCCGTCTGGCGTATACAAATATTTTTTAACCTGATTCCTATTGATGGCTATTATTCGTTTGTTTCTCTGTCCTATATTTTCTCCCATTTATCTGTTTATTTATTTTAACCCTGTCGTGTCATGTTGTCATTTAAATGTTATAGTTAACACTGTCATTTAAGCGGGGGGTTTGGCATGCTACAAAACCAGGTTCAATATAATATTTTTTCATTAAATGCCGTGTACCAAGTCAGGAAAATGGCCTTGTTACATTATACTTCGTTTCTGTGTGTGTTATATTTCGGTGTTGTGTCTCTGTTGTGTCATATATTTGAAACGTTTCCCTCAGTTTTAGTTTACAACCCGAATTTTTTTCTTTCTCTATCGATTTATGAATTTTGAACAGCGGTATACTACTGTTGCTTTTATTTTGCATTCAGGTATCGCAGATCAAATTTTTTCGTTCATTGTGTGTTAATTTTTTTATTTTTTTTTATAAAGTTAAGCCTTCCAATTGATATTTTATCGTGTGTTTTTGTATGTTGTGATGTTATACTATTGTTTCAGAAAAAGGGAGCAGGTTTGCTACCATGAAAACGTTTAATCCTACTGCAAATGTTTGCACCTGTCCTAAGTCAGGAATCTGATGTACAGTAGTTGTCGTTTGTTTATGTAGTTTTTAAGTCTTTCCCGTTTTTCTAAATAGATTAGAACGTTGGTTGTTTTCCAGTTTGAATGGTTTTACACTTGTCTAGTAATTTTGGGGCCCTTTATAGCTTGTTGTTCGGTTTGAACAAAGGCTCCGTGTTGAAGGCCGTACATAGACTTGTAATGGTTTACTTTTATAAAGTGTTATTTGGATGGAAAGTTGTCTTATTGGCACTCATACCACATTTTCCTATATATATATTGTTGGGTTGATGTTTAGACGAGTTGTATATATATATATATACATATATAGATGGTATGTTACTCATTGATAATATAATAAGTATATTATCATTGTTACTTCTTATCTTGGTCTGCTTTTTATAGTCAGTAGTACATGTTGATAACCTTCAATAGTTGGTGAATCAGAAGTTTGTTTTTACCATGAGATCAATTTACTGTATGAATTAAACAAAAAGATAAAAAACACTGTAATGCCTTACTATACTGTTGCCCAATGCCCTTTGATCGTCCAGAGAAATAAACATACGTCAGTTATACATGTTATGATTAGTTATTAACTTTATAATGGTATTTACCTTACTACATGTCTCCTTGTGTTTGCTAAACTCATTAATTTTTGTAAAGTTCATTTTACATCCTCCACATGTCAAATTATCGGGTGGCACCTCTGTTAATAAATTCATATAGAGGTTAAAACTGGTATATTAACTGTTGGTGTGAAATTGTTAACTTTTTGTATATTATGACGTGGTTACGAAAATGTCAACTTCATTTTACAATATAATTTGTACTGTTAGCGTTAAACTTATAAAATTGATAAATTGTATACTGAGTCATTTAAAGAAGTTTAATAAAATGTCAATAAACTTGTCGGAGTTTGGATGTTAAAGGATCTTTAAAGAAAGCGAAATAAGGGCCATATGACCATTTTTATCCTAAGACTAAAATCTGACAAGGCTGATCCTATTCAACAATATCCATTTCCTTATCAATCTGCTACATATTGAACATAGCTAACTATTGTGACACTATTTTATTGTGCATATCCTAAAACTAAAAAACAATATGTCATGCACTGATAAGACCGGAACCAACTAACGCACTGTCGGTAATCAAAACAAAGAGTTAGCTTGGAGTCAATTATATTTGGAGGGAACTTATATTGATTTTGTTTATATTTACCTAGATCCAAATTGTTATCTCGTTTGCCTGCAATAAAATACAACCGTTATAATGTATTCATATATATAATTGATATTAATATTAAAATAAAGAATTGTTATTTCACTTGTATGTCTTCAAACACCAATCCTATCTTAACTACAAACAACTACACCCCTTCAAGGATATACACTTATTTATCTTACCTCCTATATAGTACTGTATGGGGATATGATTGGTTAACAGACTACATCTGGTGACTATATGTATTTGATATTTGCATGTGCATAAGGCCGTTTTATATCTGATGCAGCTCATGTATAAAAGTATCGAGCCATGTCAAATAGATATTACAAAAAAAAAAAAAAAAAAAAAACTAAACAATTACAGTCATAATTTACAAAGACGGACAAAAGAATAAAAGAGACACAATGACACGCACGTAATTGAGATTATAAACAACGTATGTGCTACTATAAGACAATCATGTATTATTTGTAAAGTTGATAAGGAATATTTACAACAAGGTCTTGGTATCTTCCGATGATTTTTTTTAAGAAAAAGGACAAAACGTTCTTTTACAAAACCCTGGTTCCTCAAATTTCTGCTAAGACTCTGGTGACGTATTACAAAGTCGCAGAGTAGCAGCTGCAAGATCGGGAATACCTAATGTTTTGGTATATATTTATGCCGTATGTAGGTCAAGTTGGTATATTGCTACTAAGGTGGGGAACATTGATAATTTCAAAAAAGAATCGTCTCATTTGTCATCGATTCTAGTACTGATATGACCGCCTATGTTTAATTCAAGGTATTAGTCTGAAAATGAGATAGGAAACCGTGACTATTATTTCCTTAAAGTCTTATTTCAGGAATTTTTAATTTAATTGAATTTCTAATTTACAGAATGTCTGTTAAAATCAAACGTACGCAAGAAGTATAGATTTAAAAACAGAACACAAAATATCGTAAAAATGCCAGGTTAATTTTATTTCGTATGAAGATGATAGGGTTCATATCTTAATCATATCTACATTTTTTCTTGATTTAAAAGATAAATCTGTTTTAAAACACTTTATCGTCAAAGATGTACAAGAAAAAAACAAGACAGTGCTTAAACTGGGAACAAAAGAAAGAAACAGAGGGCAAATATTGGTCCTAAAAATCAAATTGTTAGTTCATTTCGCCAAACTATTACAATTTTTACTTGCAATAGTTTTGATATAATTATTAATACTAGGGATGTCAACGAGTGCTTGAGTACTGGAGTATCTCTCGGTAGTACCGATTACCGATTAGCAAAATGATACTCGAATAATCGGTTTCCTGATAGAATGTTGCTGCTTTCTTAAGTTAAAAAAAAATATTGAGAGCGCCTCCCTAAAAATTATATATTAATCAAAATTAATAAAAAATGAAATACTATTCAAATGTTTGCGTTTAAGTGTCATTTAAAATCCCCCAAAACAGAGCAACATGTAGGATATATGCACAATAGTATTTTTTTTAAAGTCTTGCACTTTTAGCTAATCTAAGTCACACCTCATTTAGTACCGCCATAGCATATATTTTCATGAGCAGGACTTTTGTTGCAACCTGTATCGAGCCTTAGTAAATGATAGATGGCATCAGTTAGTTCTAATCATCACCCCTTCGTTGATAATCAAATGTGTGTTTTTACGCTTCCCAAATACTGTTGTTTGAGTAATAATTTCACTATATTTTCTTCAAATATTTTTATAACCACAACCTCGTTTTTCCTTAAATTTCCCCAAATCATGGGATATATAAAGCATATTAAAGCTTAATAAAAAAAAGCCCACAGAGCTGGTGGTATTTGCGCTGTTTATATGATGCAGGGAGAGGAGAACAAAATTTGCTAACGATCATTTGCAGATCTAACACCAATGAGCTTAATGTAAAATCAATTATTTATAAGTTACTGTGTTATCCCTGTACGACTACATAGTATTCGATCGAGGACATCTGACGTTAAATTGTAACATGCTGAGACTAATTTTGAATTTGTATTTATATAACATTAAAAAATGTAAAGTTTAGTATTGTGTGTCATACCTTGTTCTAGTTGTCTTGGCTTCGATGTATTTCGAACGTTTACACTGAAACTTACATCTGTAAAACAAATTATAAGAAAAATTAAGGCGTCCGATGTATTTCGAACGTTTACACTGAAACTTACATCTGTAAAACAAATAATGAGAAAAATTAAGGCGTCAAGACCAATGCATCATAACAAATTAATCTTTTTTTTCATTTTGGCCTTCAAAATGCCTAAACGATACAGTTGATTTTATTTACAATATTTTTCAAACGATTCTATATCATTGTTTGGAGTGTTCCAATATCCTATTTAAGGGGATAGTCTATCAATAAATATAACCTCTGATTATTGGTTTCGTCATAACTATAGTCAGCTAAAAAATACCCCGAAATGACAAATGTAAAACAATTAAAACGAGAACACTAACGGCCTAATTGATGTACAATATAATAAACGAAACACAAATATTATCAACAGCAAAAAATGACAACCGCTGAATTACAGGCTCCTAAATGACTGTATTTACGACAGTCATGTTTGCATGCAAGATAAACAAGTGTTAAGCCAATTAGAGAGAAATAAATATTCTCCTAGGTACATGAAACTCTTGGGAACAAATATATGACAAAATTGCACTTGTTAAAAGGATTCACTATTATATATGAATGTTGAAAGCGACAGTTAATGCTTATATCAGTTGACTTTAATTGTGAAACGATAAGGTCATTATAATACTCTGTTAAAGAAAGGTTGTATAACCTTGTAGAAGATGATGCATATATATATATGTTGATTAGCTTCTTAGATCCGAGATTTAGGACCAGTGTTAAACTGTTGTTCAGGATACACTCGGTCAAGTCCCTACATCGTCTGAGCCTGCTTGTGATAAAATCACCCCTATTTAAGCAAGCGAAACATGATAATATTTTCAGTTTCATGCCAGCTCTATTATTTGACAACATTCTGAAGGATTTTTGCAAGTTCAGAAATGAATGAATACTAATCAGATAATTGTTTTGATATGTAACCAGAACCCTAAATGACTTGGCACAGTAACTGTCAACATTTTTTGTCTAGCCAAGCTAAGAAACAGTCCAACATTTTGCAAGTTGGTTTCATATACAATGGGAACTGCACTATGATTCTTCCTTTAGATTGATAAAGTTTTTATTAATTAAGAACAACGGACGTGAAATTGATGGCAATTTTGACCGGAATGTGAAGATGTGTATTTATTATTTTAAATTTCAAAAATGGCTGTCGTAGCCATGGACACATCATACATTATTATTATTATTATTATTATTATTATTATTATTATTATTATTATTATTATTATTATTATTATTATTATTATTATTATTATTATTATCATTATTATTATTATATTATTATTATTTTTATAAGTGTCAGTATTATTATAAAAAAATTACCCATTTCTCCATACTTGTCTGGATGGCTTTCTGAAATACTATCTTTGCAAACCGCTATTGCTAAATTTTTCAAACCATTTACAATGCTGAAACCACAACCTTGAAAGAGAAATTAAAACTAGTTTGATAAGAAAAAATCCGTTCAAAGTTTGTTTGACTACATTGATAAATTAACACAACAATATATTTTCGACAGATCAATGCAGAAATATCTGCAATGTGTAAAATGATATAAGCATGTCAAACGTATTATTTAACCATTTGACAAACAACTGTCGCTGTTTAGTAAAAATCACCGCTTAATTTACATTGATTTTCAAATATGTTTGACTAACATTGTCATGTGTTAAAAGACATGTTATTGAAAAATTTGATTTAAAATTAAGACTGTGGCTTATCTAAAAATAGAGATGATGAGATCCTGTTTTTTATTGCAGTATTTTTAAAAGGATTAAACGAAGTGAAATAAAGTGAGATGAAATTGCACAAATTTATTCAAAACATGATTAATAATGCCTCTCATAATTGTGTCCTGTAAATTCAAGAAATTTTCATTAATATACACTTAAAATGTTCCAATTCAATGGACCAACAGGGTCCATTTGATGATAATACGCATCAGCGATGACTTCTTCTTATGTTTGATCTGTAGTAACGCATTTGTGTTATCAAGATATATTCATGATGCAAATCATAAATTCATTACATCTATTCATTGAAACATAGTCGTATAAAGATTACTGAAACATTATAGATTGTTTTCCTTTTTATTTAATAAAATAGGTAATGTAATATGATGTCTTCTAGACAATTTTTACTTACAATTTATACTGTTCTCATTGTTACATATACCATTTTGTATGTTTTTCACTACTGCGAAAACTTCATCGAGTTTTTTGTCATTCGAATCCACTTTACCTTCAATGGTTTGCAAAGTCTCTGAATCTACCTGTATTAATGATGAAGAGTAAAAACCAAACCCCTTTGAGTTTTTCGTTTCTGGCAATATTCTAAGAAAAATAAATGTCGTAAAAAGTTTACAAGTGTCAAAACTTGTAAGGTATGTTTAGTTTTCCTAATCTAATATAAATGTAATTTGTAGTCTTGTCGTACACACAAGCTTGTGAAACACATTAATATAATTAGCCCGTTCATATGTAAAAATTAATGTCACTTATATATGATAATTTCAGGCTATAAATCTAAAATTAAAATAACAAAGAAAATGCGATTTCCCAAAAGACTCGATGCCATGATGGATAAAACAAAAAGTAATTCGAATAAAAACAAAATAGGTCAGTACATGTTGGAAATAAGACCCAGGGAAAGTCAGTCTTATGTTAACCTCAAAACAATTATAAAATGATACGTAACTACGATTCTGTTAACGTGTAAAACATTATGCCAAGCTGTTCAGGAACACATGTGGATAAACAGTGGATGGAATAACAAACGGGCATCACAATTTTACAAATATGCTATTTGCGACCTGTTGTAACTCATAAATATTGGTTGAAAAGATGCGAGGACATTAAATAGGAGTTTTTTTTTTTAATTCCTTACATTTAGAAATATGCGTATAATGATGAGTCAAACATATGAAAGACCTAGGATCTTTTGATCAAGGGCCATTGGTTTTTTACCTTGAATTCTAGAGTCTGACCTTTGCTGTAAATTCACATTTATACATCACACCACCAAAACACTTTGTGAATTAGGTTACAAGCTATATGACTTATATATAGCAAACCTTAAGTGACTTTGTGTATTCTGGAAGTGTGTATTTTGTGGTACTCATTTCATGTAAAAGATATGATATTTTTACCACCAGAAGTAACAAATTATCCCCCTTATTTCAAACGAAATTGAATAGATACCACATATTTTTCAAATCGCCCAGCCATGAAATATCATTTGATATCACCAAGTTTTTGGTGGGGTTTGAGTTGCTCAGTTTTTAGTTTTCTACGTTGTGTCTTCTGTACTATTATTTGTCTGTTTGTCTTTTTTTGACATGGCGTGGTCGGTTCATTTTCAATTAATGAGTTTGACTATCCCCTTGGTATCTTTCGTTCCTTTATAAACTGGAAATGACATTTAAATCCGAATTTGGATATTTTCATGTGAAAACAAATCATTAGAGGTTGAAAGACCTTCAATTTTTCTATGAACAATTGGTTTTAAATTCCTCTTGAACTCTTTATTGCTGTCAACTTGACCACTTAATTTGTCAGAAAAATGCTATACCTTTGATCTAAATATAAATGTACTGAAAAAAATTTGAACAAAATTAAGATAAACTGTCTTTACATTGCATACACCACAAAAAAAGCCTGACTGTCACACTAAATCATGACTAAAACATTTCAATGTACATATCAATATTCCGTTTGACTATGTTGTGATTTTTTTTAAAAGAAAATATGGACTAAAAACATTTGAAATCGCGCTTGCTTTCAATTATTGATTATCTTATTTAAGCATGTGTTCCTGAGCTGTATTAAGCGTCGCATGTTTATGTTACCTTTGTTTTTTCTAACCCTTCAATCACATCCGTGCACCAGGTTTCGATAGACAATTTCAATAGACAATTTCATAGCTGGTACGTTTAATACGCGCGTCTAGTGTATTTAATTATAAGCGTTGTACCGTTGATAATTTTAAGCATGTGGAAATGTACCAGTAGTATTGTATTGTTTATTTGTCTATTTATCTGTCCATAAAGTTATTGCATTTATTTGTACTGTAGTCATGTCATGTAATGTTGTCATTTAAGTATAGTATTTAACATTGCCATTAAAACACGAGGTTTGGCTAGCCACAAATTAGGTTCAATTGACAATTTGTTTCATAAAACGTCCTGTACCAAGCACAGGCACTTGTCTGAGAATTTATTTCCCTATATGCCTTTATATAACACACGGTAGTTAACTCCCATTTTTGCATCCCGAAATTCCGTTACATGCCGAATGCTCGGTTGTCAACCCTACTAAAACGTGTTATGTCGTCGTAAATCTTAACTGATTTTTCTACACAATGATGTGTAACACGTCTACTTTTGTTGTTGGAATGATCCGTAGCAATCCTACCTAGGTATGTCAACCGTAATTATTTCGTCTACTGACTCCAAATTGAAAGAATGAAAAATCGCAGAAATCGAAATTTTGCCTGTGGTACCAAATCAGGATAATGGTAGTTGTTATCTTATATTTCGTGTTTTGTGTGTTGCATTGTCGTCTGTTTTCTGTTGCACGTCAGTGTTTTTGTTGTATCGGTGTTTTCCTCTTAAAGTTGGTGTGTTTTCCTCGGTTTTAGTTTGTTACTCGGATTTGTATTCTGTCAATCGATTCATTACTTTCGAACAGCTGTATATAACTGTCGCCTGTATTAAAAACAAACGTCTAAGACCACAACCAATCAAACGAAATCAAGTACTTACTAAAAACTAGTAGTGAAATCAATTGAAGCCCGTTTTTTTTGTAAGGCACTTTTTCCATTTGATTTAGGCAACTATCTTTTAGTATATATAGAGTATTACGACAGTAGGTCATCGATTTTGAAAAAAATCACAAATATATAAAAATTAGTAAAAACCACGGTGACAATGAGAAACTGAGGAAATTGGAGGAACTTCAAAATGAGTGAAACCTGGTGCACGGATGTAATTGAACGGTTTTAAAAACAAAAGTAACATAAAATACGACGCCTTTGGAACACATGCTCTAATATAATAGCCAATGATTAAAACAAAGCGTGAATTAAAACGCATTACGACTAATTTAAGCGTCAAGTGTTCGTTCATTTTCTTAAAAAAAAATAAAAAAAATATATAAAAACAAAAAACTTAATATGACCATTAAACAAAATATTACTATTTATAGTTGAACTTTTGTTTTAAAAAATGTTCATAATAAATCATTTTTGCTTCATTGTGATCATTGTGCATAATTTAGTACAATTGGGTCTTGAATATCTTACAAGTTGACAGAAAAAAAGTTTGTCTCACAATATAAAAAATTGAATGTATATAATATGTTTGTATGAAATACTTAATTATCTTTTATGTTATATGTTAATACAAACTCTATACATACGTGTTCAGATGTTTTAAGCAAGTTTAATAACACAGTTATCAACAAATCCTTATTGGATGGTTGAAGTCTTAATTCTTGCAACTCATCAAAATATTGGTTGTACTTGTTTAAAGCATTTGCTATTTTAAGTATGTCGGTTGCTGTTTCACTCCAAATGTTTAAAAAAGTATCATTGTCGATGCTACTTTCTTTAGGATGTGCAATTTTGTTACGATTTGCATAGATGGTTTCCAGACATTTTCGACACGAACAAAAGTACTTTGTTAATTTTGCAGTCAAATCTATATCTCGTTGTATTAGTAAAGATAAGGTCACATCACTTTGGATACTATACTGACAGGAACAGTAATTTTGACAAGGTGCACTTCCTTTTTTATATATTTTTTCGAATTGTGTTTCACAAATCCCCTTTTTAGGAATATCTCTGTCAGCATTACACATACAACAATTTATCTTATCAACTGATAAATGATACACCTTGTGTACATTTTCCTCTAGGAACGCAGAGAAAGTCTTGTCGCCGTTTTGTAAATGACAGTCCCAAAATACTTGATAACAAAATTGGACAAGAAAAAATCGAATAAGAGTGAAATCTAAATCTTTTAGGTCTACACTTTTACTAGCCTTCAAACAACAAAGTTGTCCTGTTTTGTGTTGTTCATGGTTATCAAGTCGATCAGTGGGGCCGTTTTCAAAAATTATAAGCATTTGTTTTTGGTTAATGACCTTTGAAAATGCTAGCGGAATCGGTTTCGTGTTGCATTGACAACACCGAACATTGCTAAAAAAATGATATATTTCATGCTGATGATCGTTTATGAATTGTTCGAGCGTTGTGTTTGTTGAATGAATAAACTTTTGTAATAGTTCACGGTTTACTTTCGCCCCAAAACAATATATTAATGTGATCAGTTTAAAGTAGTTTTCCTGTTCTTGCGTGTAAGGCATCATTCCCTCTGTTTATATCATTAGATCTGCAAATAGAGAAATATATGTATTACAATATGACAAATGCGAGGTTAAAGATGATAGCGACATTTACTTAATTTTATACAACATGAATGTTGGACAATTGTGGTCGCAACAATTATGTTGTACACTATTTGTCAATGCTTTATGGATAGATTTAATATTGAGCACAGCACAATTTATTAAAAATAAACAAGACAGTATGATTATATTTGACATTAAGGCCAAGAGACAATATTTAAAGAAAATATTCAAAATTATGTGGTTTGTAAGAACACTTTAGAATACAGAAAATCAATGTCCTCTTTGAAAATAGTGTTAAACATTATAAATGCATCTTATATATCATAATTAACACATTGTGGCCAGGGTGTTCTCATCACAAGGCGTTCATATACAATGATATAGTACATAAATGTGCTTGCAAAACATCAATGATAAATGGGTTGAGGGAAACGATGTGGCTATCTCGCAACTCTCTTGCGATATAATTTCGCAATATTTAATCTTTAGATACTGGATAGTGGTATCATCTGCAAATTTACCCATGATGTACTATTACCTGTGTGATACACTGACATTTTGTTAAGTAGTATGGTTGTTGACGCATTCAACACAATGTGTGCTTACTGTGTAGCTTGATGATTTCTTTTTTCAGAGATTTTTTGGTTTGAATCAGAGTGATTCTTTACGAAGTGTGATCAACCCCTCCCCAAAACAAGATACTTATACCTTCGTTTACCATTATTTTTTAATGAAACACAGTTATACCAACTCTTTCAATTTGTCTTTTAGTTTCGAATGGGAAATACTTGTGTAAAGTGTAGAAAAGTCAAATGTTTTAATACTTTTGCAAGATGAGATAGTCTTAGATTGTATGTACTCTAGAAGATCTTTGGACTTTTAAGGATTCAATCTGATTCGCGCCGTCTCTAGACTAGGCAGTTTCACACTAACTTTGAAGTCCGGCTCTGATTTCTGATAAAGATGTCAATCATTTAGAAAGAGGTTTCGTGGAGTGCTTGGAAGACTCATCAATATACCGTTGTTTGTAAGGACTTATGCAGTTTATGTTTCCAATACAGTGATTGAAGATCCAGTTCTTCATCTTTGGTTACAACTTCAAATGACATAGACAGAACTATGATTATCAAGGATTTCCTGTTTGTTAAGTGTTGTGAGGGTATATGTTAAGTTAACACTTGTACCAATGACGGTTCATGATTTAACTTAAGATAGAAAAAAGCATTTTGATTCAACACAAACACAGGTTTAGTCATTTTATTCATACACAAATAATGTTATTATTGTCAATAATAGTTCATGATTTCTATAAAAATGAATACATAACTGAACACGTATTCAATATGTTCAACACAAACAAAATTAGGCTTATTCTTTTCTTACTAACATTTTGTGAAAGCTATCTAATCACGAGCCCTGAAATGTTTTATTGGGAAAAGAACAGTGCACAAAATCTGAATGAAAAAAACACATAACCAAAATATCAGTATTTAAAATATGACAACCACAAACAACGTGTTTAGTAACATTATGTTATTGAAAGAATTCTTCTCATTTCATGATAACTATGATATTAGATTATCTGCACTGTCATTCAAGATAACAAAAGTTTTAATATCGTTACAATTATATTATTTTTATTTTGTGAATAATTACTCATTCATTTTTTTTTAAATGACTTATTGTTAACAACGGGGAATGCATTTAAAAAAGAGAAATATGATCTTCTTTAGAAAGGCGACTCCAAAATTGTATTATCTTTTCTGGTATAATAATCAATGGCTATTACACAAAACAAAACTGTTTAAAGATCACTAATAACAAATTGGCTCTTTTCATTATAAATGTAGTGAAATGTGCACTCTTAATGACCACAAGCAAGATGTTAAGTATATTTACTCTTAAATAATTATTTAAATGAAAACGATCTCATCTAATCACATTAAAATGCGCTTATTGGTAATGAGGATGCATCAATTTAGAAAAAGGAGAAAATACGTGCATTCTTAAACGTCAATGCATAGTTGAAACTCCTGATAGATTTACATAATATATGTCAAATAATTTTTCTATCAGTAAACAATAATGTGTCAGGCTTTATAATTATCTCTATTGGATGTAACCGGTAATTGATTTAAAGGATTGATTTATAAAGTGTTTTTATAATTTCTACTCTATATTCGCTGATTTTCAAAACTTAATGCAAATAAACATGCAGCTGGTTGTAGTAAATTGTATTGTTCAATAAATATGAAATTCATGAAGTCACTTATATTCTGTAAAAAATGCTGAAGTTCTGAACAGTTTTCAAATGTAGTACTCCTTGAGAGTTTGTAAGATTAAAAACTTTGTTATCAAATTATAGATTTTCAATGGCAAAAATGTATGGTTTATTGTTTAAAGAAAAGATAGCTTATATCAGATACAATTGATAAAATAAAGCAATATGTGTGTACAGTTACTAAAATTAATGGTCCGTATTAACACGTATACTGTTTATTTTTCTTCAATTTAGAGTGCTAGCATGTGCCTCATTTATTCAAAATATTGAATCGTCAAAAAGATTCAGTAGTTTTCATCTCTCAGGAGGTTTGGTATAACAAAATAAAAATAAACTGCATCACACAACTGACCATATTATACAAATGACGGCTATAATAGAACCTTAATAATCATTAGTTTCATATACCAGGATGTTTACATAACCGAACGATAGGACTGCATTAACCAACACTGACCATTTTTAATTAAAATCTGAAATAGAAATCAGTAACCAAGTTTTCTACGGGTTAAATTGTGTAAATGATATGACTGCTCCTCTATGTGGGGTTCAGATATAAATATAAAACCACGTCGTAATTTTACTGACGTGTAATCTACATATCTTTTTAATATTATAAGCAATATATGTTGCCAAATAATGTTTTATAAAAGGCCATTCATGTCACACAATAGTTTCAGTATAAGTTAAGTAAACTCATCATATATACAAGGATTTAAATTTTAACGCCAGACGAGCGTTTCGTTTACAGGAGACTCATCAGTGATGCTCAAATCCACCAAAAAAAAAAAGAAGAAAGGAGGCCAAATCAAAAAACGAAATTGATCAGCATTGAGGACCAACATTCATAAATGTTTTTCCAAATACAGCTGGGGATTTGACACATTTTGTTATAGTATGTAATTTATACACAGATGTGATATTAATGCCAATGAGACAACTACTAGTATACATCAAAGTCCCATTTTGTCAAAGTTAACCATTATAGGTCAAATCACTGTCTTAACACGATACCGTAGCTCATTCAACCAATTTGATGCGGCTGTCGTACAGGTCCGAGGTTTAAAACCAGGTTCAATCCAACATTTTCAACATACAAAAATTCCTGTAAAAGTCAGGAATATGACAGTTGTTATCCGTTTGTTTGATGTGTTAAAGCTTTTGATTTTGCCTTTTGATTGGAGACTTTCAAATTTAAATTTTCACCGGGGTTCAGTATATATGTGATTTTACTGTTTTCACACCGAGCAGCGATATAAAAATGTAAAGACCCAACAAACTACTAGAGTAAAACCATTTAAACAGGACACTGTTACGACAACCACTAAACATCAGGTTCTGACTCAGGACGGATGCAAACAAAGGCAGCGGGTTTAAACGTTTTGATATGTACCAACCTTCACCCTTACCTAAAACAATAGTGTGAAGAGTAAAATAACAAAAATATTGAACTCAGAGTAAAATCAAATCGGAAAGTCCATAATCATTGCAAAACCAAATGACAAAACACATCAATAACAAAAGGACAAGAACTATCATACTTCTGACTTCGTACAGGCATTTTCAAATGTAGAAAATGGTGGATTAAACCTGGTTTAATAGCGCTAAAACTCTCAATTTGTTAACATCACAACATGGGAAAGAACACACTATAAAATATCCATCGAAATTGCATAAACCAATCTAAGGACATAATTATTTAACAAAAATAAGTGAACATACACTGAACGAATATATTTTATCGATGACACAATGTAAATACAAAGTAAGGGGTGAGATGTTAAAAAATATCAGAAAGACAACCATAATCTAGCACAAAATCCCGCCAAATATAACAGCGTAGACAGTTAAAAAATAAAGATATACAGTCATGGAGTAAGCAAATAGGTATTCTTTACAAAACCGTGTTGTTCAAATGACAAAAGTTATTAATTAATAGCCATACCAAACACTTATCAAAGCCGGATTATATTAAAAATGGAGAGAAGATATAACACTAATAAAATCAACATTTAATATGAAAAATGTATTACAAACTGTATCAGCAGGTCAAGTTAACATTTAACATAAGGTTTATTTAATTTTTTGTTCATCGAATTGAATATCATCGAAATCAACCATATTTAAAAAAAAGTATAGAACAGGTTTATACAACTGCTGTCAACTAACATAAACCACCAGATTCCGCATTGTTCAATGTTTAGTAAATCACCAAATTTTTTTTAAGTAACATACACATAATCGTTCGTACGTGTTCAATATTGGAAACTCTGTTACTGGCAATACTCTTATCCCTTCGACGTTCCAAGTCTCTCTAATTCTTTTTAGTTTTTTTGTTGATTTTTAACTTTCAATCAATCTATGAGATTTAAACGTCGTCTGTGCATGGAAATGTTTCATGGCTATCATATATAAATACAGTGAATATTATTTTTTTTCTCTTGTAATATATAATGACCTTTCAATACAAAGTTTGAGTTTAATATTTAATTTATCCACAGTTGAGAGTTTAATATCAATAACTACGAGTGTTAAAATAAGCTTATGTGTATCTTCTTTTAATAATAGGAAAATAAACGTAAGACAAGCTCAGTATTCCACCGTAGCAAACTCATTAGTAAACGCTAAAACTATGAACTTCCAGTAGAAATACAACCGATATGAACGGCTTGAATTAGAACCATAACTTCGCCAGCGCATGATTTAAAAAAGGAGAATTTAAACTTAAGTTTTTTCATAATTGGTCAACACAGTTAGGTATTTGATGAAACGTCGATTTAACCAATTGAAAATCTGTGTGATTAATCGACCGATTTCAGAGATCAAGAGGTTGTGAAATGTCTATCATCTCTTCTCGATATTTAAGTTGTTATTCTTGCTAACACGGCTTCACATACTATTGTCTTGATATATAAATCATATTACAACGAGTGTCTAGTCTAATAGTTTCGTCTACATGAATACTATGTGAATCCCACATACAAAACATTTAACATGAATGCAATTTTGGCGAATCTTCAGCCCTGCATAACATACTCATTTAATGTAATGACTTATCCTATTTGTATTTGATTTAAAAGCTACACTATATGCATGACAAACCACGGTACATTGCCGGCTCAACTGCATATGCAACATATGCGTTGACCATTAAATAATAAAACGCTGTCCACACTGAAAGAAGGTCTTTAATTTTTTTGGATTCGAGCGTCACTTATGACAATATTTGACTGTCGTTTGGTCCTTCTTTTATGAGTCTTTTGTAGACTGTATACTACCCTTTCCAAGTATAAAAGAAATTGTGTAAATTAATCAATGGTATGTTTATTTCTTATCGAATATATCTATACATTCATCTGAAGTGATTCATATAAAAGAATGACATGTCTTTTTTTCTGAACAAATACAGTGACGTATAACTATTATTTAGGAATAGCTTATTCAAAACTTTTCACCGTGAAAATATTTTATCCAAGCTGTGTACGATATTATTTAAACATTATGAGTACTTAATTGGAGATTTAAAAACAAAGTTAAAGGTCAACTATTAGAAAAATCATGAATATCTGTCAGTAATTCTACTCATTGTTCTATCGTTTGAATATCTTTCACATATTAACGAAATAATGACATTCGTTTTTCTAATGAATTGGGTGCGTACTTTAATAGCATGCAAAATCGCAATCTGCATTAAAATGTCAAGCTATTGCTTTGTTAATAACTTGTAAAAATGAAAGCATGTGGCTTGATATTGCAACACATGCACACTTTTGTTTCTAGAAAATATCAAGACCAGCTGTCAGAATGTTAGTCATCGCTGAATAACCGAATCCAATTTTATCAAAAGCTTTCTATGACGTATTTAATTATAATCCTGGTACTATTTACACCACTGGGTCGATGCCACTGTTGTTGGATGTTTCATCCCCGAGGGTATCACCAGCAAAGTAGTCAGTACTTCGGTGTTGACATGAGTATCAATAATAAAAATGGTAATTTTTATAAATTTCCTGTTACAAAACTTGAATTTTTCGAACAATTAAGGATTTTCTTATCCCAGGAATAGATTACCTTAGCCGTATTTGGCACAATTTTTTTTGGAATTATGGGTCCTAAAGGCTCTTCAACTTTGTACATGTACTTGTTTGGCTTTATAACTTTTTTGATCTGTGAGTCACTGATGAGTCTTATGTACACGAAACGCGCGTCTGGTTTATTTAATTATAATCCTGGTACCTTTGGTAACTATTCTTACTCCTGGATAGATATACAAAATTGTATTTTTGTTTGATTTTTTTTGTGTGGTTTAAATGAATTCGAAATAAATAGACAAATGCATTTAAAAAAAATCGATAAACAGACCAGTTTCACATAAGCTCCTAATCAACTCTGATCTCGAAATCGAATGCGTGTCATGTTAGCCCGACCATAGAACAGACAACAGCAGAAGGTCACCAACAGGTCTTTAATGCAGCGAGAAATTCCCGCACCCAGAGGCTTCCTTCAGCTGGCCCCTAAACAAATATATAAATACTAGTTCAGTTATAATGAACGCCATACCAAACTCCTAATTGTACACAAGAAACTAAAATTAAAAATAGTTCAAGACTAACAAATTCCAGGGGCTCCTTACTTGGAACAGGCGCCACAAATGCGGCGGGGTGAAACATGTTTATGAGATATCAAACTTCCTTCTTATACCTCTAGCCAATGGAGAAAAGTAAATGTCTTTTTTGGATCATCTGTCAATTTTCGTATGAAAAGGTTTAAGGTGGGAGTCTAAAATAAAAATGATAGAATTTGTTCATACTTTGATAAAACGTAGTATCTATTGATATATATTGAAAAATATAATAAAAATGATAGGTCACCGCGCATTTTCTCAAGCTATAGGACGTGACAAAATGACACATTTTGTATGGATTATACAGGAAAAAACACCATTTTGGGATGAAAACTAAACAAAATGATAGAATTATTAAATACTTAAGGAAAAGATAGCGTTCAGACAATACTTTGAGAACATCAAAAGAAAAGATAGGGTCACCGTACGTTTTTCACGGCTAAAATACAAAATAGGAAAATTCCATGTAGATTCCGTCAGAAAATGCACTGTTTCAGAGTTACCTCCCCTTAAAATGCCAATAAAAAAAAACCCAAGAACCCAAAAATAATCAACATTTGCAACAATATTAATATCTATAAGTTATATTCTTATAAATTGGTTCTTTTAAATGAAAATTCAAATTAAATATCTGCATTCCTGCATCAAATTTTGCTGACTTGATAGAAAATCTGGACCTTTGGTTCTCTGTTTTTTACAATCCAAGATGGAGGAAAACACCCATACCACCTTAAATGAGTTAAAAAGGACATTATATTGAATTGTCATATTCATGATATTTGTCTTCTATGACTAAACTATAAATAGAGAGGACCCCCACGCAGACTCTGCATGCTGGCAATCGCCTTTAAACGAAAGGAGAATGGGATTATATTAGATTATATTCTACAATTGTTTTACACGTTTTATTAAATGATCTTACCTTGGTCGGCCATTGTATGTATCATTTCGTCTGTTAAAATGTGACGTCATCCAATAAATATAACAGGAAAAGTTGCCAGCCAGAATAAATGTATCATTATATATCACATAGCACATATGTAAACGATACTCTATTTAGTTTTTTTTTTTTATTATTTCTTTACTTACACGAAGAATATATTTCTGTTTATTAGACCTGAAGAACACACATAGCTTGATCATTAAAAACTACCTATTCCTCTACAAAACCAAATAAGGTCGGTGATGTGTTTCTAATAACAGACGACACTTCATTGGAGATTTTCAATCTTTAAAAATATTTACAATGTATTTGAACAATTATATTTTACCCCAAATTTAAAAACAAAGATTTATATCTACAATTCAGTAATAATGTGAAACATTTGTATTTTTTTGTCGATAATCTGCTTCGTCATGTTCATTAAAAGAGGGACGAAAGATACCAAAGGGACAGTCAAACTCATAAATCTAAAACAAACTGACAACGCCATGGCTAAAAATAAAAAAGACAAACAGAAAAACAATAGTACACACGACACAACATAGAAAACTAAAGAATAAACAACACGAACCCCACCAAAAACTAGGGGTGATCTCAGGTGCTCCGGAAGGGTAAGCAGATCCTGATCCACATCATCTTTGTTTGATATAACTATATTATCATGATATATTTGCAACGTAATTCTTGACTTGTAATTGGGTGCACAATAAATCACGGGAATAAAACTATAGTTGATAATGTTAATGTTGAAATGTGTACTTACTTTAAACTTAAAAACACTTGAATAGGGGAAGAACAAATGTTTGATAATGTCAATTTAAGAAAATTTCTTATCGAAAAAGCTTGACTCAATATAGAAAAAATGCTCATCTATTAGATATCGAGAAAAGTCGATACAAAAACAAAACGATAAAGAAAAAAGAATTTGTAGCATAGTAAAAAGATGCAGATTTAAGACCTGAACTCTTGGTCATAAAACTTTACTCAGTACTCCGAGTACAAAGTTAGTGCTCGAAACACAACATCTATTTTTTTTTGATTGGTTGATTCTTGGGTCTGAATACATAAAACGTGCTCGAAAGTTTTATGACCGCAAGGCCAGATGCTTCACTTGAAGTACAGAATAATTCATCGCATGGATTTAAATATATGCTGTGCATGAAAAGAATTAAATTACTTTACGAGTAAAAGAGGGACGAAAGATACAAAAGGGACAGTCAAACTCATAAATCTAAAACAAACTGACAACGCCATGGCTAAAAATGAAAGAGACAAACAAACAACAGCACAAATGACACAACATAGAAAACTTAAGAATAAACAACACGAACCCCACCAAAAAAACTAGGGGTGATCTCAGGTCCTTCGGAAGGATAATTAAGTGGTGATAAATATAGATTCGTACATCGATACCAGTGGATTATCGGATTTGTCCAATCGAAATAGTTAAAATATATATTATAATTTATAATTTTAACTATCAAGATGGGATAAATTCGATAATCCACGAGTAACTATGTAAGAATCTGTTTCTCTAATGATTAAAATCTTCTTTTTTTTTGTTAAACGAAAGTCCCTTTCGAGTGCCTTTCACATTCCACAGAGTTGTCAATTTCATTAACACCTGTTAGCATATTCTAATTCATCCAGTTAGCTAAAAAGTTTATGACCCTTAAAATCATCAAATGATCTTTTGAGATTATCGGCAACCACACGTTGATTAATTTTTTGATCCATAGAATTAGAGAAACCATTGTCTATAGAAATTAATAGCCATATACATACATACTGAGACACTGACTGTATGAATAACCTGACATTAAATATCTGAAAAAAATCCTGGCATCACAAGTTTTCCCTATGAGAATCATCAAAGTCGAGTTTGAATTTCTTGTCATAAAAACACCTATATAAATAAGAATGTGTGGTATTACTTCCATTGTGGCAATCAGAGTCAAGAAGGTGTGAACGTACGTGTATACAAGCTAACTATTTTAAACTTTTAAACCCTCTGCATTTGTTTTCAACTGTTCTAAGGCAAGCAGTTGTTGTTCAGTGGTTGTCGTTTGTTGATATGGATTATAAAGTGTTTCCGTTTTCTCCTTTATATATAGATTATACCGTTGGTTTTCCCGTTTGAATGGTTATACACTTGTTATTTTGGAGCCGTTTGTAGCTAGCTGTTCGGTATGCGCCAAGTGTCAGCGTTGCAGGCCGTATTTGACCTATAACGGTTTTCTTATAAATTTGGACCTGGACAGAGATTTGTGTCATAGGCACTCATACTTAAATTCAAGACCTTGATGTAAACTTCAAAATTGCATTGATAGAGCTGCTTTGAAATAGCCTTAAAACAATATAAAAGTATATATTCACAAATTTAAAAAGCGTATAAATCTGAAAGTAAACATTAAAATTGACATCTCTAGCTTGATAAATATAACTAGCTAAAAGTAAAATCACAAAAAAACTGAACTCCGAGGAAAACTTAAGACGGAAAGTCCCTATTCAAAAATCAAAATCATATGATAAAAAACATCAAACGAATGGACAACAACTGTCATATTCAACTGGAAAATACAAAAAACGTTATTTTTTCATCTGTATAACAGGGACTTTAACCAATTCAAATTTGTAAAAATAGCCAAAGTAAAATACCGGTTGATAGTTAAGCAAGCCCACTAGAGGGGATATTTTAAAAGTTTTAACCATGAATAACCATTGTCTCCTTTTTTTTGTCTATAAAAACAAATTGTACCCGAACATTTTATTTTATAATTACGTGTAACTATAGGTCTTCATAATGTAAACATGAGATAGTATGTTATATTTACTGTAAAGATCCCAATTCAAAGGTTTAAAACTTTGAATAACCGAGCCTTTGTTTATTTCAAGTCTTTATAAAACATATATTTTAAATATTCAAATATTATTATGAATAACTTAAAATGTTTTATTTTCTAAATATTTCTAAACATTTAACCATTAACAATTGAGATTTTTTCATTTCCAGTTAATAGCATTTTTTCTTTGCAAATTACACTTTCCACCTCAAAATTATTTTAATTCGATTCATAACATGAAGAAGACTACATAAAACAAAAATATAATCAAGTGTCCTGTCTTTACCGAACTATAATTTAAAATTTCAATCTTTCTCTGCAATTAATTCTTTAAAAACTAGATTCTCCAATCCTGTATATAATTATAACCCGTGTGAAATTGAAATACATCGTCTTTAACGAATCTTGCAAATCAATCAACCGTATTTCATGTTTTTATTGGAATTATCTATTCATACATCTAAAGTGTACATTCTAAAGATTAAAATAGAGTGACTTGTTTGTAGTATTCAACAATAAAATTGAGAATTGAAATGGGGAATGTGTCAAAGAGACAACAACCCGACCAAATAAAAAAACAACAGCAGAGGGTCACCAACAGGTCTTCAATGTAGCGAGAAATTCCCGCAGCCGGAGGCGTCCTTCAGCTGGCCCCTAAACAAATATATACTAGTCCAGTGATAATGAACGCCATACTAGTTTCCAAATTGTACACAAGAAACTAAACGTAAAATAATACAAGACTAACAAAGGCCAGAGGCTCCTGACTTTTGACAGGCGCAAAAATGCGGCGGGGTTTAACATGTTTGTGAAATCTCAACCCTCCCCCTATACCTCTAACCAATGTAGAAAAGTAAACGCATAACAATACGCACATTAAAATTCAGTTTAAGAGAAGTCCGAGTCTGATGTCAGAAGATGTAACCAAAGAAAATAAACAAAATGACAATAATACATAAATAACAACAGACTACTAGCAGTTAACTGACATGCCAGCTTATTCGAAAGCTTTCTAGCGTGAAACATAATATAAAAACTGTGTTCGATACATTTTGAAAACAAATTTAATGTCTAACGTTAGAAAAATTAAATTTCCTCCGAATATCTTTTACATGGTATCAAAATTATGCATTTATTTATTGCTGAATTGGGTACGTACTTACTACCATACAAAAATACAAAAAATAAATCTTCATTAAAATGTCTAGCAATATATTTTCAACAACTTGTATCAATTTTAATCTTATCTTGATATTGCAAAACTTAAATGTTTTTTTTCTCTGCGAAAATAAAACATACAGTAACATACATTTGATATCAAGATCAGCTTAATTGTACTCATTTATGAATAATCTGTTTCGTTTTTAAGATAAACCGCCCTATTCATGAATATGTGTGAATTGGGATCTTAAACATACAGTGTTTACGTACGCATTAACAGTGTGTTCGATTACGGAAACAGCCTATTTTATTCACAAGAATGTAAAAAAAAATGTAGTAAAGTCAATATGAGTCCAAGCTCAGGTTTGGTATTATTCATTTTGAATTATTATTAATCAATACCTTATCAATATAACACATTTATAAAGGTATTATTTGTTATTGTTAAGTAGTATATACAAGAATCGGATATATAGTGTGGTTTTTTTTTATTATCTAGTACTGGTTTCTTTTGTAAATTCGATTTACTGATCGAAATTGAGAAAAAAGTGGGTTCCTTAACAAAAAAATTAACCACCTCTCCATCATAAATGACGTATACCTCAAATATCTATTTATTTATGTTTGATATATTTATTTGAAATATGTTGTGTTATAAAATGCTATAGCTGATCACATCCACGTAATGTGGGATTATTGTCTTATTTGCAATCATCTTATGTTGTATAACTTAATTAATCATGTTAATGAAAATTGAAATAGGATGCAGGATTGTATTAAAATATGTGGCAAAGTAAAAATTTTTATGCAGTCTCAATTCCTTTGAGTCAAATTATTGCAAGTAGTTTCTTTACAACAAAATTTTACAATTGTCAAATTTAAGGTAAATTTACACTTACACCTTATTGCATGAAATGTATTACAACAGTCTCAGACAAACTGACGAATCATAAAGTATGTTTATGTATACTTCGTTTGCTACAATCGTAAACATGTGACCTTAACTTAACCTCTAACAAACATGGAGATGTGCCAAGTTAACATAAATAAATCATTGTAATCATTTTATAAAATTTCAAACACATAAGTTTTAGACTGAGTGCTGTCAACAATAATAGTACCTCGTGTACATTGAAATAAAACAACCGAGAATAAAACAAAATTTTTATACCTACCAAAGCATATCATAGATGTGCTGAATATGTCAGTATAAGTTAAAGTGTTCCATTTTCGTCGGCCATTTTATGTCAAATTTAGGCTGTGTGAATTCAGATGTCAGTTATTAAATAGAGCACGATAATATGCCAGTAAAGGCTAGATGAGGAAGGTATCCATCTCGAAATTGATATAGATCAAATTGCAAACACATAAATTATACACCAATCAGTTTCCTATTTTCCCAACTTACATGACGTATTTATTCGCCCTCTAGAACACAAATAGCTTGATTATTGACAATTACCTGTTCTGATGCACCCAAATAATGTGACGTGTTTATATTTAATTCGTTTATCTGTTACAAAATTTTTATTTATAGGCATGTATGTATTTAAAACGTCGAATAATGTTATGACAAACTGATTTTTATTCTTATGTTATACTGTTTTACCACTGTCCCAGGTTAGGGGGGGTTTGGGATCCCGCTAACATGTTTAACCCCGCCACATTATTAATGCATGTGCCTGTCCCAAGTCAGGAGCCTGTAATTCAGCTGTTGTCGTTTGTTTATGTGTTACATATTTGTTTTTCGTTCATTTTTTTATATTAATTAGGTCGTTAGTTTTCTCGTTTGAATTGTTTTACATTGTTGAAGTCCATACGGTGACCTACAGTTGTTAATTTCTGTGTCATTTTGGTCTCTTGTGGACAGTTGTCACATTGGCACTCATACCACATCTTTTTTATTATAATTGTCGACTTGCAATTGGGTGAACTAGAAATCACGGAACGACAAATATGATTAAAAGTGTTGCATTCTTATCCTTATATTATAATATTTGAGATAATATGTGGTTTGTTGATATGGTTAATTAGTGTTTCACGTTTAATTTTATACAGACACAATAAATAGTTGGTTTTACTCTTGGTTTAACACGGGTAATTGTTTAGGTCCTTTATAGCTTGCAGGCGGTTGGTTGTGAACCAAGGCTCAATATTGAAGACCTAAAACGGTTTACGTTTACAAATTGTAACTTGGATGGAAGAGTTGTATCATTGTCACTCAGACCACATATCTATGCCAGTTTCATTTCATGGGGTTGTCTGTTTTTTTTTTTGACTTACGAGTTTGAATGTCCCTCCATTAACTTCCGCCTTACTTTTGCAATTTGATATTAATAATTTGAATTATTTGAAGCTAGAAGTAAAGACTGCTTTATTTCATTTCAATATATCTAAATGAGACTGTTTTGATTAAAAGGGTAATTCTAAAAGTATAATACAGAATAAGATATGCCTGACGTGTTATTGTTGATATAAGTTGTATTGTCTATCAAAATTATTTGCCATATCATTTCAGACACTTCAGAAACTTGTCAAAAACTAGAAGATCAATGACGCCTGATCAATGTATTACATATCAAGATATATTGATGATGTTTTTTTATACCTTTCCTGTTGGTTTCTATAGATATATCGTCTAAAACTAGAAATTAAAGATACAAAAGACTCAGCTTCTTGCATCTTTTTTTTACTAAGACTTTAAATTTGACATAAACGTCAAATCAGTACCAATATCGATGATAATAGAGACGATTTAGATTTTTAAATTATTAGTTTCCCCCACCTTAGTAGCAATATTCACCTGCGTTTGAGATATACATTGACCAACTCGTTCTGTTTTCAGAGGCTTGCAGCTGCCTCTTACACTTTGAAAAATGTAAACAGTGTCTGAGCAGAATGTTGATGGACCAGAGGTTTTCTAAAGAACGTATATCGTACTTTCTCTTAGAATAAGGTTCATCAGAAGATACCCAAAACTTGTTCATAAATTTTCTATATCAGCTTCACGAATAATACACAATAGTCTTGAAGTAATGATTCTTGGTACTGACGTTGTTTATCATCTTAATAATGTGTTACAGTATTTTTATTAATTGTCTTCGTTAATTATAACCGTCTATATTTTGTAATTTCCATTTGACATGGCTTGGTACTCAAACATCCCGTCATTGTTCTTTGGTTTTTGTATTCTTGTCTTTTGCTTTTGCGTATGTGCTTTGCCAATATGCCTTTTTGGTGTCCTTTGGTAGCACATCATTGTCAGTATTATTGAATTTTTATGCGACTGTCATAAAAGTTAACAGTTTGGCTAGCTATAAAACAAGAATAAATAAACCATTTTCTGCAATTCTCAAAACTTAATTAATGGCAAAACTCTTATCCTGTTGACGTTTCTGGTCTTGATATTGTTGTTGCTGTTTACTTAATTTGTTTTTTTCTAATAGACATGTTACGAAAAGGTATATTCTCGACGCTGAGGTTGAAAATTAGACTTTAAATTTGGGGACGGTGTCAAAACATTGAATATAGATTTAAACAGGTAAAATTTAAATTCTGCACGTCTTGGTTACTTCAAATCACATTTATCTAGAGTCTCATTATGTAACATCCTACATGTATATGACAATTTCTTTTGTGTTATCATTGCTGACAGAGGCGGATCCAGCCATTTAAAAAAGGGGGATTCAAACCATATGTCCCCATTCAAATGCATTGATCGTCCAAAAAAGCGGGGTTCCAACCCCCGGACCCCTCTCCTTCGATCCGCCACTGTCGTGACATGAAAGGTGTACGCGTGCAGGAATGTGCGGACTAGAAAAGGTAGGGCTAAGAGTTATACAAGTTCATTCGATTCCAGATTGATAACACAAATATAGTAAGATGGTTAGATATTAGTCAGTTTTATTTGTTGTATTACAGTTCCTGACAAAGTTCAACCTGTCGCTCCACTAATCCCGGACAAAGCTCTACAGTCTGATTGATTCGTCAGTCTGGTGTCTCCATAAGCTTCCAATGACTCTGAATGTTTTTAAGCGCCTTATAGCGTGTTCGACATATACCCGATACTCTGATATATGCAAATTAATTTTTTTTAATATTTTCATCTTTCTGCTCGTGGTTTAGCTCTAAGTTGATGGCGCCTGTAGCGGATAAAAGGGGCGATCGACATGGATAATTTTTTCCCGCTAAGATGACAAAATTCGGTGGGAATTCTAACTCCAAACCTGGTCGAATGAAAGGCAATAGATTATACTGTTGGGCATCATTTTGGTGTCCTATATATGAAACCACTTCGAATAAATCTTGTATGACTTCTGTTGTCCACCATCACCTATGTATGAATGCAATGTCCGCAAAAAGTGGAGTTAAGGTGTAAATGTAAATTCATTATGCAATGCTTTTGAAACTCTGCAGGGAAGTTCAACCGGTGAGTAGTGAGTCATATTTTACACAAACCTCTTATCGTACTGAACATGCATGACATATTTGCAACTGGACGATAAGCAACCAACAATCAATCAATCACAAGCCCCTTATAAAGAAAATACAAATTGAGCTGAAACTGTTTAAATTAAGACAAAGTTGGAAGGAAATAAAGGACGAAAATACATGCCTTCGCCGCTATATGACCGGGAGTAAATTTTCTAAAACTATTATGCAACAAGTTTCAAGTTGAAATTGCATAAAAATCGTATTTTAGGTGTTTTAAAACATACCCCGTTAAGTAAATATTTAGGTGGCAAACAACTGGATCAAAATACATACACTCCTTTGTTTGCTTTTCATAACTATATAAAAATAATCGTTACATATATATTCACGAGTAGGTATAACACAGATTATAATACTTTGATTATTTGTAAGGTCTATTAAGGACTAGCCGAAGAATTCACACACTCCGCCCCCCTCCCCCATCTACTGCTGCATTTACATGTTCGTGCCCCTCCCCCCACCCATTTTTTTGCATTATAGTTTCTTAAAAAATATTATGGAATTTATTAATATCAATTTCCTATATTTCTTATGGTACAAATGTCATTGAATTTGCGATCCAGACGAATTGCCTCCAAAAGAAGTAATGCAATTTTTAAGTGATATTCAATGTTATACAGGTAATATATTTTGTGTTTTGATACAGTCCCCACATTTAAAATGTAATTTGTCAACCTCAGCGTCGTGAATATACCTTTTCGTAACATGTCTAATCAATTAATGGGGATTGAACGTCGCCTGAATATATCGATTGCATTGATAAAATGTTGTGCATGGACATTTTTATCTTATATATCACTAGGGTTTATTGACTTTTGAATTAGTTTTCATACAACCTATACAGTTTGTAAATTTATAATTACATTAATGTATTTATCCACAGGTTAAAATTTGATATCAATAAACACGAGTATTAAAATATGAGTCTAAGATTATCGGTGTATATTTTCGGCAATAAGGTATTAAAATCAAAACATGCTCCATATTCAATCATACAGTGCAAAGCAACTTCATTATGAAACGTAAAACCTTTGATCCTTTAACTTTTAACAGTAGAATTACAACCAGTATAAACGGCAATAATTGGAAACATTACTTTAAAATAATTATGGATACAATTTAGGACTGTGGGGTGAATGTAGATAATTGAATTGGAAACTTTGTACGAATGAGTAAAAACAGTTGATGATCTCTGATTAAAACAAAATAGAATAAATTTTTCACTCGGTTAATCTCACATACAAAAACATTGAACAAGGGTGGAATTTTGGCGAAACATACAAACAATGTTACATATTCCGCTCTGCATGCTCTACATCGAGTTGACAAATTTAAATTTAAAAAATGACTGAAAGAGGGTTTTCAGAAATACTGTTCACCTGTTTATTCCCGTAGAGTTCATTTAACCACATGTGGGTTTTTATAAACTCCAAACAAAGTCTGAAAAATTTCAAATTTCGATCATTCTGTTTTTTTAACCCTGTATACCACCAGTTCTCTTTGTAAAATTAAACAAAAACGTCAAAAAGAAATTATGTTAATTAATCAATAGTATTTTGTTTATTAGCTAATATATCAAACATTCATCTGGAGTGAATCATTTTGAATATTTCTGCTCCAATAGAGTCACGTGTGTCTATTTTTTAACAATAGTTTAGTCGATACTTTTCAGCTTGAAAAACTTTTAACAAAGCTGTGTACGATCTATTTCAAGCATGAATAAATAAAAACAAGCTTAAATGTGGACTATTAAAAAAAATATGTATCAGTCTATGGAAGGGAATATCCGCCATAACTAAACAATTCTTTATTTGTAAAATGTAATTTCTTAATTTGTAACATGTAACTTCTTAATTTGTTAATGCAATTTTATAATTTGTTAACGTACTTTCTTCATTCGCTTCATGAATTTCTACATTTCTTAATTTGTGAAATGTAACTTCCTTATTTGTAAATGCAATTTCTTAATTTGTTAACGTATATTCTTCATGTATTTCATGAATTTCTGCATTTCTTAATTTGTGGAATGTAACTTGTTTCTTCGTTTGAGTCACGTTTCAGGAGATCGTGTCAGTGCAATTGCTACCGCTGCTAGACAAAGATAAGTTAAGTTTCAAAAGAAAAACTACAAGTTACAAATCAAGAAGTTTTACATGTCTAGAATCAAAGAGTTTCACAATATTGCACACGAGGTCGCTGTAGCTTCATGTCAACTCGTACCTCAAAAATATATCTCAAGTTAATCAAAGTTCTTAGGATTAAGCGATTATATGAAGTTCTTTGAACAATAATTTATTTCATATACGACGTGTGAATAATCATAATCACACAATATTCTACACAGTGATCATTAATCAATGGCAGGGAAGAGGTGGAAGTCTCCGGATGTTGAAACCCCTATTTGTGTGACTACTTATGCTTTTGTATGGGGACAGATGGTAGGAACCCCCTTTTCTAATTGACTTGAAAGTGTATGAACCTCCTTTTTAAAATGGCTGGATTTGCGACTGATAAGTGGATAATATGCTCCAACATACATAAAATAGAATTGGGTTGTTTTAATGTTTTAATAAAGGAAATAAAACCTAGACGGGTGTATGAAAACACAGATTTCAAATAAAAACTGCACTTTGAACATCATAATCCATTGAGTTTAACTCATTAACTTTGTAAAAACTAAGCTTAGGGGAAAATACTGAGGGCGAAATGTATTATCTTTCAATTTTAATCATTGTTCTTATCTATTATAGTATCTAAATAGTATATGTACAATTCTATAGATCTTTTTTCACTGATCTTTGCGTTGAACATGTGTTCAAGATTTTTTTTCTATTTAATTTATATATGAAAGGCTTTTAAATCTTTTCGAAGCGACAAAGTCACCACAAGGATTAAACAAAATAAAAAAAAACACATGATCGTCTTGTAGGTTTATAGTATCTAAGTTAGTTAACATCGTTTCAACAACAACAACAAAAACCAGGTATGATTTCTAAGCAAGATGTCAATGAAATCCGGAGACAGCATTTTTTTTAAAATTTTGTTCAGCCCTAAGCATTTAAAATACCAAACGTAACTGGGGTATCAATAGACTAAGACCCTTTTGAAGTCGTGTCATGATTTGTAGACGAAGAGCTGGAATGACTCTAGATACTAAATGAACTTCGCCAACGCACACTTAATGGGATCTTGCAATTTTCTCTTTCATTTCCATCTTATTTGACGACGACTGTTAAATAAGTTAAAAAAGAAATTAGTTTTCATCCATTTTAAAAACAATTTAACAGATGCTATACTTTTTTCGAAAGCCAAATGTCACTAGGAAACATCATTTAATGAAAATGAAAAACCTTTACATACATTTGTGTTACTTTTCGACCTATTATACTCTATAATTTAAAAACAGACAACAGTTGTTTAAAGGGATCACAACTAACAGCAAATCTTAAATGTATTTGAAATAATAACAGATTTATAAGAACTTCTTTTAACTACGTTTTCTTAAATTCATTAATTGTATCAGACTGTATTCGCGCATGTTAATGACTTATATATATTATATGTGATACATGTATTAGTTTGTTTTCGATTGGACATGTTGCATTTGCATTGAGTCTAAGTTTAATATAATCAAAACACAGATTGTCAACAAATTATGTTCGTGTTTATGTTAGAAATTTTAAGTCAGGAGCCTGAAGTTAAGTGGTTATTTTAGTATATGCATATCGCTTTTTTAACTTTTCTAAAACTGTTTTGTTTTCATTATATTGTTTAGTTTTCTCACATAAATTGTTAACTTTTTCATGTAATCACCTTTTAAAGCCTTTTAAATTAATGATCACATTTATTTAAATCTGTCTTTTAATCTAATTTTTAGATAATTATAAATTGTTCTCATTGAGAAAACCCACAACAGTCTATATCTGAACCAGCTGATTGTTTTCAACGCTGGGCAATCTGATCCGAGTTTGAAGTAAACATATGGTCTTATTATTTAGATTTGGTTTATTAAAATTTCACATACATGTCTGAGACCGTATTTGGCACATTTTGTTTTTGAAGTTTGGATCCTCAACTCTCTTCAACTTTGTACTCGTTTGGCATAAGCGTCACTGATAAGTCTGATGTAGACGAAACGCGCGTTTGGCGTACTAAATTATAATCCTGGTACCTTTGATAAATATCAATGAGTGCATTTGAAAATAAAATAATGTTACATAACGACTCTTTAAAACATACAATCCAGAGTTTCATTATTGAAGGCCATAGTGTAACCTAAGGTGGCTTAAATAACGTATTGTTGGATATTTGTCTCAATGAAAGTATACCACTCCTCTTGATGATGTATGATTTTTGATCTTTTTATATTTGGAATTTGTTAGACGTTTAAAGCATTCTTAGAGTCCAATTGAGACAAACGTTTACTCTCGACAACAATATTTTACAATATGTGGAACAGAGTCTGCTTATCCTTCCGGAGCACCTGAGATCACCCCTTGATTTTGGTGGAGGTCGTGTTGCTTATTATCTTATATGTTGCGTCATGTGTACTATTGTTTGTCTGTTTATCTTCTTCCTTTTAAGCCTTGGCGTTTTGAGGTTATTTTCGATTTATGAGTTTGACTGTCCCTCTGGCATTTTTTCCTCCCTCTTTCACAAACGCTGAATTATGCTTACACGTTAAGTGGATTAAAGAAGTTGTGGACAACCTTACGAATCAAGGATGTAAGGCACACTGTATAACAATTAAATTTGTTGAGGGTTTGCTACATTTTGAAAGCAAACCAATCTCTTAATGCATGATATATGTGATACAAAATATCAAATAACATGGATATATGAATCAACGTGACCATTCGAGTAGACCATGACAACTCCAAAATTGCACAACCTAAAACGTCATATGTGGGCATGTCATTCAGCTGGCTCTTTAACAAAAAGTTTATAGTGCGATGAAAAGACGTCATACTAGACTACAGAACATATAAATAAAGTAACTATCATTAAAAAAAACCGTACCAGACTAGCAAAGGCCACAGTCTCCTGACTTGGGACAGGCTCCAAAAAGCGGCGAGGTTACACATGTTTTGTGAGATCTCAACTCTCCCCTATACCTCTTGCCAATGTAGAATAAACTAACATATGGCAAACACATACAATAAAACTTAATTTGAAAGAAGTCCTAGTAAGAAGTCAGAAGAGGTAATCAAATGACAATGATACATTAATTAACCAAACTTTTTAGCATTTAATGGTATGCCAGATCCAGATCTCAATTTAACTTTTTAATATCTTTTTGGAATAATTGCCTTTCTGTTGTAATGTAAATATTCTGTAGTACGTCAGACATTTTCCAAATTCAAAAATCCTTTTTGAAATCCAATTGACACAAATAAAGCACGCCCAAAGCAAATAAACTACTAATTCATCGAATTCAATTAGCAGAAATTATGACCTTATTATTGAAAAAAAAAGTATTGATTGGTTATATTGTTTTTACAGGTGATCCCGCTGATAGCGTAAACGAAATTGCAAAAGAAAAAAATGAAAACTAATCACAGATAACAGGATTGTGAAATTTTGTTTTTACGCCAGACGAGCGTTTCGTTTTCAAGAGTTACAAGTGACGCTCTTAAAAAAAAGGCTAAAAGGCCAAAATAAAGTACGAAATTGAAGATCATTGATGATCAAACATTTCTAAAAGTTTGCCAAATACAGCTAAGGTAATATATTACTGAGTTAGCTGATTAATCATGATTATCGTATATTTCTGCATTAGTAATGAAAAAAGAACGAGTGGCCAAATGAAGAATGGACATAACAATGTCATAGAGTCATTTAAAATGCATAGACGATCAATGTTCAAAAGAAACCCATTATCAGGCCCCAATCATGTCGAAGTTCAAACAGCTAGCGAATTGGTAGTGTGTTAACGTTAATTTTAGTCTAAGCAAATGTATAGTAAAAAAGTGCAGTCGATATCAATGATTAAGGTTCATAATAATCAAAATATATTTAAATATAATCTTTAACACCGCAAACCAAATGATCAACATTGTTATAGTTAGTACTATTTTGAGACACTACATCTGAGATCAAAAGTAGTAAAACTTGTATACTTACGACAAAATGTTCAGAGACGTTCTTCATACATCACCAATTAATCAGAAAAAAGTTTTTATGTCGTTGAATATGTTTGAACGAATCCATCTGACGCAATTAACATACAAATCAGGTTTCGTCTTAAAATGACAAAACCAACTGTCTTACACCAACAGGTCCGAGTACACAGTTATCGTCCTTTGATTTTCCTTGTCCACGAATATAGTCCTTAGTGTGGACAGTGTGTTACTTGCCAATGTTTGTTATACCGCTTCCAAATTTATTTCTCCATGTTTTATGCCTCATATAGCAAGTTGGGGGTTGAAATGACACTGTAAAAAAATTGGGTCATAAATATTAATGTAAAGTAGTGATTAGGTCCAGCTGAAAAAAGTAAAAAATTAGCACTTCGGAAGCTGTCAAAAGATTTCAAGACCCCCTTAACATAAAATTGTCCATATTTTGAGTTAGAGCTGATCAAGTTTTCTATAATTTTGATATAATTTGTCCCAAAAGTAGTACAACACACTGTAAAAATATTATTGAGAAAGCGCAGGTGGGATTTTTTTAATTTTCATTTATTGTCTAAAAGAAATGCACTACGAAATAACTGTGTACTCGGACCAACAGTGCATTAAAAGTTTTCTCTAAGAGGATGCTTTCTATATTTTAGGATTATTAAAAAATATATTCCCTTTTATTCTCTGCAACACAAACAGCTCGAATATAACCTTGTTTTTAGACAAAACAAACATAGTGAGGTGTATCTTATAATAACAAACTGTGTATAACCTATCTTAACATGGTAACTTAATACGTGAAGTGACGTGTTTCTATGTATAAAGTCATTCGTGTCTTTTGAGGCGTAAACATACTTCGTACACTGTATTTTGAAGAAAGATACACTAGTGTTAACGTTATTCTAGATGTCCAAACAAAGTTAAAATTCCACCATTACAAACTATTGTTTTTTAATTTTTTTATAAAACGTTTAGATATTAGTGTAGTCAACGACCATTCCTACGAGAAATATAGATTTTAACATGTTTATTATTGGTGTGTTTTTATTACATGAATTATCATTGATATTGTTATATCTATAAATTAGCTGTTGAATTACTAAAAGGCTTTTCTACCTCAGGCATATATTACCTTAGCTTTATTTGGCAACACTTTTAGGAATTTTGGATCTCAATGCTCTTCAACTTCGTACCTTCTTTGGCCTTTTTTTTTCTTTTTTTTTCTTTTTAACATTTTTGGATTCGAGCGTCACGGATGAGTCTTTTGTAGACAAAACGCGCGTCTGCCGTATATATACAATTTAGTCCTGGTATCTATGATGAGTTAATTATCTTCACTTATGAGGCGTTAATATATATATTGTGATTCCTAGATTAATATATTTAACATAGGAACACGACGGGTACCACAGCAGTGTGGAGCAGAATCTGCTTTCCCTTCCGGAGCACCTAAGATCGCCCCTAGTTTTTGATTGGGTTCGTGATGCTTAGTCTTTAGTTTTCTACGTTGTGTATTCAGTACTTCTATTTTTCTGTTTGTCTTTTATTGTTTTAGCCATGGCGTTTCAGTTTATTTTCAATCTATAAGTTTGACTTTCCCTCTGGTATCTGTCGCCCCTCTTTTAATGCAGTAATGAAATTTCGCCTTATATTCTTGACACATTATATCAAACGACCTTTCAAGCTTCATTTAAAGTTTCTGTATGCTAACCAGGCAATATGCATGCTGACACCTGGACTTAGATATGTTTTTTCTCAATAAATATGCAAATTTCAAAGTTACATTTTGTTCATTGCAGTATAAGTATGTTTTTCTTTATTTTGAGTTAGTTGGTATTGATTTAATTAATTAAAAAAACCTTAATTATTACAGTTTTTATAATTAAACTTCATCCTTGCCTGTAAAAACTCGTGTTAGTATGTCATGAATTTTTTAGCCTTGACATGGCAGCATTTTCTTTTTAAATTTTGTTTTTTTAGAACATTGACTGTTTATTAAATGTTGAATTATTCAACCCTCTAAGCTTTTCTATCTACAATGTAAGATCGCTTTAGCTGTAGATGCATCAAAATGAGTGAATAAAACTGACAATACTGTGTGTTACTTTCTAATTCAGAGAATCTGGTTTTGGTTTGTAATGCTTAGCACCGTCAAAAATTTATAGGCAGGAATGGCATTGGTTGATTTAATAATCACAAAAATATGAAATAGAATAATTGAAAGCAATAATCTGTATTTCAATATATTCAAATTGCTAAAACAAATTACAAGCAGGTTTAATAAAGTATTTGAAACCTAAAAAAAATGCTTATGACAAACACAATTGGAAGCATTTCTGAATCACGGGAAGCAAAGGTCAACTAAAATTTATGCGTCAGTGGAGTCTGTCGAAACAAATTGCTCATTCTTTTATCTCGACTATATATTACGTACACACCATTTTATTGTTGGTAAGGTTAAAATGTATAATCAGAAGCTATAGGATTCACTGAGAAAATACTATAAGTAATAAAACAAATGTAAAAAAGATTCTCTACTTCCATCTGACCAAGCATCATCATAGGACGTGGCATCTTATTTAATCAGGAAGTGGCACTAACTCAATATTATTTAGACTGTGTGTGATTATGAATGTGTGTAATCCGTGTGTTTATATGTAATGAGTGTTTATGAGTGTGTTTGTGATGTATTTCTGTCATGTAGTATTGTTATTTTAGCGATGTGTTTAAAAGAGGGACGAAAGATACCAAAAGGACAGTCAAACTCAAAAATCAAAAACAATCTGACAACGCCATGGCTAAAAATGATCATATATATATTCGTCTGAACATCAACCCAACAATGTAAGATCTGTAAATTTGCTTTCGCAAAATATTTTTTGTTCGAGTTAGAACTTGCCAAAATATTTGAATACGGTCAATTCAAAGATTTCGGGCTTTACGTCTGACAGTTGTGTGAATTTAAGATGTTGTCATTCGAGGTACGCTATTGGTGCAGTAAAGTTGTACGCTTGTGCTTAACTTGGTGTTTTTTTTCTTATGTTGTTTTTGATTAAAGTCATATGAAACCTCGATTAAAAAAAATATTAAGCATATGTGTTTTTATAAGAAAATGGATAGTTTTCATTCTTAACCTTATGCACATATACTTTTTTCAGGAGAAAATTCTTAAATTTGTCCACATTTAGAAGAAAGTTACTTTTTTCTAATTGCTTGCTTCAAGGAAGCAATTCGCCGACATATTTTCCTTATGCAAATTAACCTTAGCGTGAACCGCCTCGTAAAAATCCGATGATCGCAATACGCATGGATCTGTAACTGAATTAAACTAGTATCTGATGGAACATGTTTTACACGTGCTCAATATCCATAATTTTTTGTGGATTGTTTACTAGAAGAACGTAGCGCATGATGTTCCTACAACACGATGATATACCAAAAGAATGTTTTCTGAAAATTTGACGTCAATTAATTAAATTTGTCATTTTCATTCATTTTTTATATGTTGTTGGCTGATTCTGTCTTTGTTTTTTTTATGTCTTTTTACCATAAATTACCCCAAGTTGTGAATATGTACATTCTAAATGTAAGTAATGTTCTCCTAAATCGTCCGTAGAAACGGCTACTTTAATCCAGGGTTGCATTAATCAATTAAAGAGTTTTTGTCGCTATTTGCTATTAGTCTTGCAGTTACCTCCGTTTCATGTACAAGTATATATTGATGAAAAGGTCCGACTTTGCTAGTACAGGGATTAGTTTCAGTACGACAGTTATAACATGGGTAGCAAGACAACCCGCAAACTTAAACATTTCGAAGACTTTTGATTTTAATTTGGTGAATGCATCTTACTTAAGGAACGACTTTAAATGATCATTATCTATTCTGTGGCAGTTCAACAACATACCGAAAAATTCACCTTTTACATATAGACGACTGCCTTGGTGTTTTTAATTGTCTTTGCAAAAGTTAAACATATCATTGACATTCTGAATCAAACATTTTTCGACAGCCTTCAGTATATTTTTTTAAGATCACCACACGTTTTGTTTAATTTATAATGAACATTTAATTGAAACAAATTAAGCACCTGTACTACAACGTCGGAAATAAGCGTTTTTAGGATTTTTCGACGTTTTCAGACGTTAAGACTAAATGGCTACCGCTTTGTAATGTTTCGTAGCATTTTACTCCTTCACGACTCAAATATGTAGTTAACAAAAACAAACAACGAATCTAGACATTTTGTACTTTTGGTGTATCTAATGTTTGTTTTGATAATTTATAAATCATTTCTTGAAATATCAGATAAAAAAACCCCGCATTAAATGCTTCACAAATGAAATATTAACTTGGACAAAACGGCTACCGCTTTAAAAACGACTGTAAAGAAGAGATTTTAAACATGTTAAAGAAAAAGCTATTTTTGAACTCACAAACACTGAGACAAATGTTTGTACTTTTGATAGATACTGTTATAATCTTACTTTTTAAGACACTTTCTGCTTTTACTTTTAAAAATTACTTTCAGTCGTTGAGTCAAAGAAAAATATCGTTGGACATATTTCTTATTCTAGCTTATAAGCAGCCTCCAAGTCAAATAAAATTTAGAAAATAACAGATTCAATGTCAAACAAAACCGCCACGTGTCGTTGGTCCCGCCAAGTTTCAGGAAGATCAGAGAATAAAAAATAAGGTCACTTTACATAAGAGTTAAAACAGTTGTTCAAAAATGTAACGTTGGACATTCGTTTATTTTACGTAGCATTGTTGGTTTAATCCTCAAATATACTAGTTACAACTAAATAAAGGCAACAGTAATATACCGATGTTCAAAACTCATAAATCATTAGAAAAAAACAAACAAATCCGGGTCATAAACCAAAACCGAGGAAACGCATTAAATAGAAGAGAATGACGACACAACATTGAAATGTAACACACACAGAAATGAACTAAGCATTAGACAAAATCCGATGAGAATAGCAAATATAACATCAAAACTAAATACATGAATTTGGGATAGAAAAGTACCGTGATAATGTGAAGAATTCACACTCAAATATAAGAGGAAACAAACGACACAAAAGAAACACGACGTTAAAATGTAACACACACAGAAACGAACTACAATATAACAATGACTTTAATCCTGACGTGGTACAGGACATTTTTAAAGACAAAAAAGGTGACATGAACCTGGTTTTGTGGCATGTCAAACTTCCCTCTTTTATGGCCATGTTAAATATAACATTAAAATGACAACACAACATTACAGAACTACAATACAAATAAATAGGAGAACACAATTGACAAAGAAACACACAAATAATAGCTAACGAATAAGCTATAAGAACGTAATATAAAACATATTCTGATTTTTTTTATAGTGGTATGTGTTTTTTTAACTCTTTTTTTTTGCAGCCGAAATTTCAAAGGTTCTCTCTTAAATGATAGGGTTGTAGGAACTGCGTGCGCAACGTTACGGGGACAATCTGTAAACTTCGGCTTCAAACACGACAAGTAATGAGCAGCCATATTTTCACATCATAACAAACAGAGAGAGAAAAAAAATTGACGATTATATGATACATTTGCGTAATGAATAATAAAATCGTGCACAGAAGACTAAGATAATGATATATACATGCACTGGTTCAAGAATTGGATACATATTATTTTTTCACCAGTCACTCGTGTCATATGACTTTGATATGAATAAAAATGTGTCTAAGAACAAAATCTTTAATTTGATTCCTAACATGTATTTGCGTACATAATGATTTTTTAAATTGTTTTTTTTTAGATTGTGTTTTGTGTTTGTTACCTGCAGTTTGATAGAGAAGATCGCAGTCAGCTTTTCTATTAAAAGAACAAAAGCACAGACTGTAACTTAGAATTCCTAATTCGTTAACAAACAAGTGTTGTTTTATGTTGGCCAAAGAGCGATAACTATAGATACATTATAAGGATTTTTCCACCTGTGTCAATCGTAGCCTCATATCTATTCACATAAAGGAAAGTGTTGATGGAAAAAAGAAAATGAAACTAATTTACATGGTTCTTTATCTGATTTTTTGGGGATGATATCAATATAGTTACTGAACAGCGCCTTCATTCTATTCTATGACACAAATTCAATGACTGCACACCATTTTCTTTACATCTAATATATCTATAATACTAAAATATCGAGGTCCAATTTGTCAGCCGTCATCACGTAAAAACGATGAATCAAAGAATTCAACTTTATATAATAATAATATAGTACAATGGGATTGATTAAATATTACACCACTCCAGGCCCCTTTGTTTTCCACGTAATTAATATTGCCAATAATTAAGAAGTACCTATTACCTTATCTGTACGTTCCACATCTGACAGGCGCACCACCAAACGGTGTATTTAGAATTTTGATGTATACTGTTGAGTAAAAAATACTCCATTTCAGGCCCTTTTGTTTTCCAAATTTTTAATATTACCAATAATTGATAGGTTCCAGTTCGACGGGTTGAAACAGAAAGATTTTGAAAGCAGAGAAAACTGTGCATCTTATAATCGGTAATCTGTTACACCGTTCCGTAATTTATATAGTTCGTTTGATTATATTCTTAATCTATTTATGTGTTCCAGTCTATGAGGATTATTCATCTTTAACGTTAAAACATCGTACCGTCGCTACCTTTCCCTCTCTCATACGTATACGTTACAGGAAAATTGCAAGGTCATTACGATCACGAGGAACATTTCATTTCAGACGTCATCTTGGACACAATTCGTGGCTAACCACAGAGTGAGTTAATTATATAACATTGTATTTAAAGCCTTCAAACTGCCTTTCGTATAATTGAACCTTTTTTCCGTGAAATACTGGAAATGTAACCGTTCTTGAAAGTACAACATTTTCTCGCATTCAACGGACTGTGCTATCAATTACCTTTGACATTTCTTTATAATAACATTAATTGAACACATTGTAAAATTGTATTTTATTTGTTTTTCAGCTTTTTACCATTTGTTAGATTGGTTTAAGAATAAATTGTCAGCACCTGATATTCTTATTGCTTGAGCCCAATCGTGGTTATACTTAATGGTCAGGCCATTACAATAAAAAGTCTACAACTTGCCTGTTGTGTCTCACAGATAACGCCACTTCACGTTAGTTATACAGCTACATAACAACCTACCTGTTGAGCCCTGCATGAACGCGTCATCCCTTGACGTACAGTAAATTGACGACAACCTGTCTTTACATATCCAGACAAGGAACGCCAACGTAGCAAGGTACATACCTTTACACTGACAGTGGACTACATATCTTGTGTGAACTCGACAGCAACCCAACAACGTTGAGTCAACATGGATCCCAGTCATGTAGAACAACAAAAGGAGATTCAGCTCCCAGATGGAGATGTCCCTGAACTATTAGAAAATCCATCTAATACAATACAGTCAGATGAAAATCCCGAGGCTAGGCGAGTACGTGACCTCACGGAAAAAGGAAAAGGAGCTTTCACTGAAAAACGTGACAAGTTCTGTCAGGAACAAGAGGCTCTCTGGACAGACATTGAATCCCAGTTATTGGAAGTCACAACGCCTCCTTACGAGCTCCAGCAACTCCTAACAGTCCAGGACAAACTTGTTAAAGCCTGTAATAATTATCGGAGGCTCACAGATGAATACCTAGACTTTCTGAAAAGGACCAGAACATTAGAGAGTCAAAAAGAAATTGATGCATGTTAACTCTCTTTGGATTTACGTCTGTCCAAAGTGGAGCTGGTCATGGAAAAACTACACGAGCATCGCATCGCCCTAACAAAGGCCAAATCAACTAAAACAAAGACCTCAAAGGGTAAGAAAACTTCGCACAGCGGTAGCTCTAACGTGTCAGACATGTCAAGCCTGGCACGGAGAAAGCGTGCCAAAGCAGAAGCTGCAAAGTCTAAGATAGCCTTTGTAGAAAAACATGCCCTTATCCTACAACAGGAAGCAATGTTAGAGGAACAAGCTCTGTTCAGACAAATTGAAATGGAACAGGAAGCAGCACACAAAAAGGCTGAAATAGAACAGGAAGCCACACGTAAAAAGGCTGAAATGGAACAGGAAGCCACGCGTAAAAAGGCAGAAATGGAGCAAGAAGTCGCTCAACGTAAAGTTCAACTAGAACAGGAAGCCGCACAGAGAACAGCTGAGCTAGAACAGGAGGCTTCTCACAGAAAAGTGCAATTAGAACAAGAGGCTATGCGCAGGAAGGCTCAAATGCAACAAAAAGCCGAACGAGTAAGCCGTGAAAAAGCCGAGCTGAAAGCCAAGTTTAACCTTCTTGAAGCACAGAGAGAAGCTGCAGCCGCAGAAGCCGAGGCTCGTATCCTGGAATACGATGATAGCCAAGCGTTTAGCGATCTCCCTGACGAAAAGGAAGACCCGCTCCAGCGTGTGCAAGATTTCGTCAATAAACTTCCTGTATCACCTGCTGTAAAGGAAGTAACAGGACCTCAAAAGAAAAAAACCAAATTCCTGTTAAAATTGAGCTGAGTCATGAAGCACCAGCGTTCGTGCCATCTGTGGCAGTGAACTTGCCATCACAAACACCTAAGGTCTTGCCTACACGTGCTAAGTCACCAGATGTTAATGCATTCTCAGATATGGGAACAATAACTGGCATAGGAAAACAGGGCGTTTCAGAAAAGATCCCTGTCTTACACCAAAATCAAGGCGTCATAGAAGAGATCCCTGTTTCACACCCAAAACAAGGCGTAATAGAAGAGAACCCTGTAACATACCAGCAACAAATCAATCCCACGTCGGAGATAACTAGATTTCCTTTACGCAAAGACCTATTATTCTCCAGGCTAACAAATTTTATGACCAGGCAGAATCCTTCCATACATGGAAATCTAGCATCACAAACGTCAAAGACGAATTACAAGTTTCTGCCTCGGAACAAATAGATCTACTGATAAAGTGGCTAGGGCCATAGTCTGGTAAACATGCCATGAGTATTAGGGCATCAAATGCCAACAACCCTACTAGAGGCCTACAGAGGTTATGGCAAAGACTGGGTGAGCGATATGGTGCTCCAGAAATGTTGAAAGCCTCTATCATGAGTAAACTCGTCAATTTTCCTACCTTGACGAACAAAGATAACGCACGTCTTTATGTCCTGTCTGATATTCTATCAGAAATAGAATATCACAAGGAAAATCCCAAGCTGGGATGTTTGCTAGCATATTTTGATTCTTCGTCCGGGATAAATCCTATTGTGGAAAAACTACCATACGGACTCCAAGAAAAGTGGATTACAAGGGCTTCAAGATACAAGTCTAAATATGAAGTTGCCTTTCCACCTTTCACAGAATTCTCTGCCTTCATCAGGGAAATTAGCAAAAATAAGAACGATCCTGGGTTCATCTTTGGGTCAAAAGCAACATCAAATACAAAAGACGCTACGTCAGACGTACTCTAAAGTCAACGTCCATAAGACGGCTGTTGAACAGTAAACTGAAGACAGCAGTCAACAACAAGATCTGTGTATCCTACACAAGACAAAGCATACCTTGAATGAATGCCGAGCATTCCGAGCCAAACCAATCGAGGAACGCAAGGAACTGTTAAGACAAATGTGTGCTACAAGTGTTGTGAGTCAACCACACACAGAAGTTGGAACTGCAACGCAAGTATCAGTTGTAACGAGTGTGGAAGTGAACGACATACCACAGCACTTCACATCACTAGACCACAACAATCTGAAAGTTCCCAGTTCAAGCCTACGGTGGGGAGCTTACACAAGTCTACGGCGGGGAGCAGACAGAGTCATGATCAGCTGAAACAAAGTTAACCTCTGTAAGTTCGATCTGCACAGAGATCTACAAAGATCATAAGAGCGGGTGCCAAGATATTACCTGTGGACGTGTACCATAAGGACAAGACAGACAAAATTATCAGGATGTACGCCATTATTGACGACCAAAGCAACCGGTCTCTTGCCTTGCCTGAATTCTTCAGTCTGTTCAACGTTCGGGAGAAACCTGAAAACTACTCTCTTACGACATGCTCCGGCATAGTAGCAACTTCCGGGAAAAGAGGAAAAGATTTCGTCATAAAATCTGTACATAGTGACGTACAATTTGATCTGCCTACATTAATTGAATGTAATAATATTCCCAATAATCGAGACGACATTCCTACTCCTGAAGTTGCAATGCATCATCCTCATCTGACAGAATTCAGAGGAAGTATTACACCACTAGAGGAACGTTGTCAAATTCTACTCCTAATTGGAAGGGGCCTTATAGAGACACACCACGTCCTTAAACAACGCCTAGGACCATCCCGAACTCCATTTGCCCAAAAGTTGAGACTTGGTTGGGCCATAATTGAAAATACATACATTGACAAGCAAACTGTTCCTATTGAAGTCAACACAAAGATAACTTACGTTTCAATCACGGAATCAAAACAACGTCTTGCCTCAAGACCGGAAATAGCCGTTAAGGACAATAATCCAATTGTTGTTCAGTCTAACGACAAAAACTTTCATTCGAATGCCAAGGTCGCTAAATCGCATTCAATATAATCCCTTGAATGTACAGGACCTAGTACCAAGCCTTGTAAACGCACAAATTCATCTAAAGGGACATCACTCGCGTCACTAAAAGCAAAATCTGTGACTTCTATAGAAAAATCTATAGATAAAGAAAGTTTCAATCCGAAATCAATAGAACCTAAAGTTCATGGAGAGGAATTCAAGAGCATTCACAAACCTATTCCGAAAGAAGGACATATTGCCAATCTCAATCTGCCATTGCATGAGCAACGTCTACTACGAGGAGGAAGCAGTATTGCCAAATCTGACTTGAATATAAGTGAAAAGGAACCAGTAGTCTTATCTGGACATCGTCACAGAGTAACACCTTTTCTTAGACATTACTACGACAAAATCAAACAAAGAGGACGCCACTCTACAGATAGAGCGAATAGATCTGCAAGATTGGACGTCATAACGAAACGCCTAATTTCGTCTGATACTCACAAAGATGTGTCATATCGCCAAATCGGAAGACAACCAACTTCTAACTCTTGTTATACTTCGATCTATCTTCGATCGTCATCGCCGTCTAACTACGTCGGAGAAAACAGTTCCCATTATCGATACAACAGTAATAGAACATTCTACAGAACACAACAATGTCGTCCGAGACACCCTTCTTCTAAAGGACAAGAAACTGAGCCTATCCAGTTTCACGTGGAACGTACTTATTAGGAACCTTTATAGTGACAAATCGTTGAGATCTGATATTTCTCACACGAAATAGTGGACATTTAACCTGTATATATTCAATTTATATTGGGATTAATTCATTTGTGTAAATCTTGTATTCACATTCGAAAAATTTATGGAAAAGTGATATCAGACAGACATCAGACGGGGAGTATTCTGTTACACCGTTCCTTAATTTATATATTTCGTTTGATTATATTCTTAGTCTATTTATGTGTTCCAGTCTAGGAGGATTATTCATCTTTAACGTTAAAACATCGTACCGTCGCTACCTTTCCCTCTCTCATACGTATACGTTACAGGAAAATTGCAAGGTCATTACGATCACGAGGAACATTTCATTTCAGACGTCATCTTGGACACAATTCGTGGCTAACCACAGAGTGAGTTAATTATATCACATTGTATTTAAAGCCTTCAAACTTCCTTTCGTATAATTGAACCTTTTCTCCGTGAAATACTGGAAATGTAACCGTTCTTGAAAGTACAACATTTTCTCGCATTCAACGGACTGTGCTATCAATTACCTTTGACATTTCTTTATAATAACATTAGTTATTACCTTATCTGTACGTTCCGCATCTGACAGGCGCACCACCAAACGGTGTATTTAGAATTTTGATGTATACTGTTGAGTAAAAAATGCTCCATTTCAGGCCCTTTTGTTTTCCAAATTATTAATATTACTAATAATTGATAGGTTCCAGTTCGACGGGTTCAAACAGAAAGATTTTGAAAGCAGAGAAAACTGTGCATCTTATAATCGGCATGACTTTATCAGATGACAATACAATACTAAAATAAGGCATACGCATAGTTATATATACTTTAATTCAGTCGCGGACCCGCGATATCACGGGTGTGTTCTAGTGGTATAAAAATAACAATAATCAATTCCTGTTTTTTTTTCTTTTACCGATATATCTTTACAAAACACTGTTGTCATACAATATGTCAAGTATGATGTAATATTACTCTCAGATTTATATACCTATACCTTTTATTAGTATATAAAAAAGAAGATGTGGTATGATTGCCAATGAGACAACTATCCACAAAAGACCAAATTGAAACAGACATTAACAATTATAGGCCACCGTACGGCCTTCAACAATGAGCATAGCCCGTACCGCAAAGTCAGCTATAAAAGGCCCCGATAAGACAATGTAAAACAATTCAAACGAGAAAACGAACGGCCTTATGTATGTAAAAAAATGAAGGAAAACAAATATGTAACACATAAACAAACGACAACCACTGAATTACAGGCTCCTGACTTGGGACAGACACATACATAAATAATGTGTAATAAATAATAAATAAGCCCTTCTCAACAGATTTGAATCACGATTCAAACGACAAGCTTTGATCGGTATCGAAATTCATCACATCAGAAAGCCTTTGGTATCAATAGCAAGATGCAGTTGTTTGTCCGACATCATGACAATGAAATAAAGAAAAGGAAAAAACAGAATCCACATTTCTTTTAATAGTTGTTATTGGCCTTGAACTAACTTACAGTAGCTGCGTGAGTTATTTAGATCTGTACTTCGTGTCTTTGTAGTTTTAAGAGATTTATAAATAACCTGCCACGTCCAGTCTGTGTTTTGTGTCGATCTGATGGATTAATATATAAAAAAGAAGATGTGGTATGATTGCCAATGAGACAACTATCCACAAAAGACCAAATTGAAACAGACATTAACAATTATAGGCCACCGTACGGCCTTCAACAATGAGCATAGCCCGTACCGCAAAGTCAGCTATAAAAGGCCCCGATAAGACAATGTAAAACAATTCAAACGAGAAAACGAACGGCCTTATGTATGTAAAAAAATGAAGGAAAACAAATATGTAACACATAAACAAACGACAACCACTGAATTACAGGCTCCTGACTTGGGACAGACACATACATAAATAATGTGTAATAAATAATAAATAAGCCCTTCTCAACAGATTTTTAAAGTGTGTTTCTATGTAGTGCTATGTGTGTAGTATACTATACCGCAAGGCTATTATTTTTTTTGATGGCTGTACAATTCCCTTATATTCATTGCATCTTCCGGATTTGAACTTTGGTAAATAGTTATCTCATTGACAGTCATATGTGTCAATCTCTTTTTAAAATAGAAATGTTAAACTGAAAAATTAATCAAAGAATGAACACAAAATCCTCACAGGCAAAATAAAATATGTTAAAGGGAAAATTCGCAAAAAAAATAAAAAATTGATACTATGTTCATCCTAAATAAATAAGCATATTCTTAAAATATTAAAGCTATATTTGTCAAGATAAGTGAGTTATTATATTTTTAAAATCGACTATAAATTCTCGGCAAGACGCCATCTTGAAAACTAATGACCACGGATATCTAATTACCACAAAGTCCTAGTACACGGCATGATATGTCCGTTAATCAGTGTTAATATGACTTGTCAAGCTGATGGATTTTCTAACCGACCAAGTAATGGAAACTGAAGAAGTCTACATAGTTTTTAAGATCATCAAATCAAGTAATGCTTCACTAAGATTGATAAGAATAATTTAAAAAATACTTTAAAAAAATAATTTTTAAGAGGGTTAAATATTCAACGTACAATGCTGAAGTCAGGTTAAAAAGCTGTAAATGACATTATATCGTACAATGGTTTTAGCTGGTCAATAAATTTACATTTTTGGCACCCACAGTATTAAGTATTGTATGAATTATGCTATAATAATGTTAAAGTAGTATCAATCAAGTGAAAAAAAGTCCGGAGATACTTATTATAAACTTAGATTTATCTCCTATGTAAAAGTTTTTTTAAATGCCTTTTTTTCTAACGTATATTTTTAGCTTATTTTGGGTTTTTACCTAACATGACCCACGTTCAAAAACTTGTCTTTTTGTAAACAGCATGGCTTAATACAGGTAATTACCGGGGTATTGTAAATGTGACACATTCGGGTATTCTAACGGTCGACTTCCTGGCAGGCTTGTTTAATTTAATACACAATGAACAAGGTCAATGAATCACATACGTGATCGCGAGTGAACCAGGTGTGCACAGGTAACATTTATAAAATAAACCATACCAATATAAAACTGTCCGTGATATACGGCCTGTGTACAAAATCTAACAATTTTTTTAAGAGTGATTGTAAGAATACGCATAGATAATCCCACTATTATCTAATTTCAATTTTACTTTTATTTATATTTCAGCACCTATTCTTCCGTTTTTATATATAATTTTTAGTCCTGTTATTTCATATAAGTAATTCGTCTAGTTTTTATCCTCACATATGTAACTTCATTTTCACTCTTGAAAACAGTGGTATATTTTGAAATGAAAGCCATTTTATTTTAATAACTGTTCATTCATTTTACATGTGAAATAAGAATATCAATTTGTAAACTTCGGACTTTACAAATGCAGAATATAATGTACATCTTCGGATTTCAAATGTTTGGCTTTGAGCGTTCCTGATGCAGGTAAATCCAGAAAAGCGCTTCGGACGTATTAAATTATTAAACGTGTTGTTTTCTATTTTTTATTTTTTGCTTTCGTCTAACGAGATAAGAGAACTGAAAAAACTGTCATATAAAAACAAGCACGCTCAAATCAAAATATAAAAATATGTGAGTAAAGTTAACTTGAACAGAACAATTAACAGCCTTTGATCTCGAGTGTATTGGTAATAAATTTATGTATTTTTATAGTATAACTCCTTCCATAATCCAAATGATATCAGATAATTATTTTTCATAAGATTAACCCTTCCGACATCACTTAAATCTGAGACTGTGTTATAGTAGTCTCAGCTAAAATCTAATGACAAACGCTAGAAGTAAAAATGTAATACAGGTACACCTTTCTTTGATCATGGCTTTCAAATGTCTAAATTTAAGTGTTCCCGTACATTTTTTGCCTTTATAATTAAATTAAAATGCTTTTGTAAAATTAGTTCTATTTTCCCTTTTTAAAAAACATAAATATATCATAAGAGTGTATATCATTGTATTCCGAAAACTAAATTTAATTTCCATAATAATAGCATCAAATATAATTAAATAATTCAACGGCGATTCACTTGTATTTGTCAACACCTTGCAAATGTATTTAAAATGTGTGTATTAAACGTGACCTCCTGTATTATAATCCACTGATCCGAATAGACAGTCGCACCTGTCACGGAGTGCCCTAGAGGCCAAGTAAATTACCAATCTGCAAATAACATTTTACCTTCACAAGTATTGTTGGAGAATAATACACATATCACATCAATCTAGTAATAATGTAGATAGTAAAAGGTCAATAAGCGTAAACCTATATATTGTCTTAACAGTTTAAAGTTATATACTTAATTTATTCACCTTATCAGTATGAAAAAGCATATAGTAAAGCAACATAATAATAATAAAAATTTCTTGTGCTGTCTACAAAAATAAATCGAAATATTTAGGGAAATGTAGAAAAAATTATCTCATGAATGTGTACAGCTGCACGTCTGTGCGTTTTATTTTCTTATTATCGAATGGTTATTAGATATAACGTTAGTCATCGGCGCGCTTACGATTACGTTAAAATATAGTTAAAAACCAAGACTTTTAATGATTGTATTTTAAATCCCGGCATGCAAAAACCAGGAGAAAATGTCACGACCTACAGGAAGTAGTTAATATTTTTTCATTAATTATTGAATTTCTCCTTTATTACTGCACATATAGCGATAAAACTTTGTGAATATATATATTATGCCATAATGAACATATTTAAGCCATAAGTAAAAAATCGTGAATTTTTCCTTTAAGGTTGTTTATTCTGAAAAGTGAAATTCAGTTCGCCTGAAACAGACAATTTGCAACTCGAAATTAGGAATGTTATAGGGAATGTGTCAGAGAGACCAGAACGCGACCAAAGCACCGAAAAAGCCGAAGGCCCCCAACGTGTCTTCTATACAGCGAGAAAATCCTGCACTCCGAGGCGTGCTTCAGCTACACAAATGTAGCCCCTGAACAAAAAATGTGTACTAGTGCAATGATATAGGACGTCATACCAAACTCTAAAATATATATATATATATATCTATAAAAAATAAAAACACTTACAAAGGCCAAAGGCTCCAGACAAAAATAATGCGGCGGTGTTAAACATGTTTTTTTGGGAGCTCGACCCTCCCCTATGCCTCTAACCCATGTAGAATAAAACACAAATCAATATGTATGTTAAAACTAGGTTCAAAAGAAGTTCTAGTCCGATGTCAGAATAGGTAACAAAAGAAACTAAACAAAACGACATTGATTCACAAATTAACAAAAAATATATAGTAGTTACTGACATGCAAACTTCAGACTTGAATTAAAAAGATTGAAAGATTATGTCTTCATCATAAAAATATCAAGAACAATCCCTCTCGTTAGGGTTTATTATCTACCATCATAAAATATATGAAAATTACATAACCCGTACCATGCCAACAACATGTTTTAGAAAAAATGTGTTTTATTTCCAATTCAAATACCCTATAAATAAATCAATATAAAGGCCAGAATATGCCACCTAAATTACCTGACAACAGTATCGTTACTATATAAAATTGAGAATGGAAATGGGGAATGTGTCAAAGCGACAAGAACCCGACCATAGAGCACACAACAGCAGAAGGCCACCAATGGGTCTTCGATGTAGCGAGAAACTCCCGCACCCGGAGTCGTCCTTCAGCTGGCCCCTTACCAAATATGTATACTAGTTCAGTAATAATTGACGTCATACTAAACTCCGAATCTTACACTAGAAACTTAAATTTAAAATCATACAAGACTAACAAAGGCCAGATGCTCCTAACTTGGGACAGGCGCAAAATTGTGGCAAGGTTATACATGTTTTTGAGATATCAACCCTCCTCCTATAAGCAAGTGTAGAAAAACAAACGCACAACAATACGCACAGTAAACCTAGTTTAAGAGAAGTCCGAGTCCGATGTCAGAATATGAAACACAAGAAAATAAACAGAATGACAATAATACATAAATAACAGCAGACTACTAGCAGTTATTGACATGCCAGCTCCAGACACCAATTAAACTTATGTCTTCATCATATGAATATTAGGCCCAATCCCTCGTGTTAGGGGTTTAGTATTATACAATCATGAAATATATGAGAAGAAAATAACCCGTGTCATGCCAACAACTGGTTTTAGAATAAATGTATTTAATTTCGATGCAAAGACCCTATAAGTGAATCAATATTAAAGCCAACATATGCAATCTTTAATAACCTGACAAAGTATCGTAACTCCATAGCTTCTTAAAATTAGTCTGTTTAAAGGTTTTGTTAGCTTTTAAGTTGAATACTGACATTGTTGTTTTTTGTAAACAATATTACCATAAAAGATTGGATGTGGAATACCTGAACGTATAAGATGTCTGCATATTGAGTTATATTTACGAATTATTTCCTTGTACCGATCATAAAATTTAGTAAATGTTTTGACAAATTTACGATATTGAAAACCCTGGTGAAAGCATTTTTCAGTAATACATCAATTTCGCTCGCTAAAATCGTATACGTTGTTTCATACACGAGCATATCGTACAAGTTGAGATATATAAAAAAAAAGTAAGTGGTGACAAGGAAACGTCGCAATCTAAAAATGGATAATTGGCAATAGAAAATGAAAATCATCTCTTTAGTCATAAATTGTTGGATAAGCTTCCGGTTAATGTTAAATATATCAGGAGCAAGGACAGAGCAGTGCTTACTGTTAGCAGCAGCTTTATCTAAAGCTAGTGCAACAGGAAAAATCTCTTTAGTGTACATGCTGAAGTCGTCATTATTGAGAGCCAATATATCATCCAAATATCTAAAGGTATTATTAAGTTTTTGTATCAGATGTTTTGTTTCGATTGGTCTTTGCTGATTTTAGTGACATATTTTAGCTAAAAAAAATACCGAAACAGGTCCGCAATGAGTGGTGCATAGTTATTTCCCATTGAAATTCTGATAACTTGACGATATGCGGAATCTATAAAGCAGTTATATTATCAAAGCATTTCTTTATGACATAATGCGTTTGTTTGTTGTTACTTAAAAACTCTTTATTTTAGAGTAATCGAAGACCAAATTACTACCAGAGAGGCACTGCTTGTCCGATCATATTATGTCATATACAGACTTTCTAAAGCAAAGCAAAGTAATCGGTATAGATGATAACAAAAAAGTTAATGAAACTCTCAATTGCAACACTCAAGCCGTCGTCAGTAAATGGACCATTTATGGAAGTAGTATATTTGTCCGACACTTTTTTTGAATGAAACAATTGTTACACATTAGGCGGGTGGCAATATACCAAACAATCAGGCAGTTGTAAAAAATATGACGAGAAAAAACACTAAGTTAAGAATGTATGATGGTGTACAGAAATAAAATTCGTGTCCTTTTCCGTTCGAATATTTCAAGATATAATTTGGTTGAAATGCACTAAAAATAAAAAAATGAAGGGGAACTATTTCCGTTATTTGCAATCATTATAACCAACATTTATCTAACGATTTTTGAAATTTCCAAAACACTTATACAAAATGCTAAACGTTTCTTACTCATAATGAGGGAAACGTCAATGTAGATAGGTTATGTCGACGGTGTTTTGTCTGCCATTTTTTATAAATATTTCTGATATGTACAACAAATGGCACTTAACAATCAAAATGCAATTGTATTGTGTGATGACAATATGTAAAATACAAATTCCAGATAATTTGATATAAAATAAATGGATATCAGATGGTTAATAATCTGAAGTAGCACTATTATCAAACAATCAAGGAATGGTTACAAATATATCGCTCTGAAATGTTCTTTAAAATAGGAAAATAACTTTTTATTCAAATATGTCTCTGGCAAATGAAACCACCAAGCACGCCTCCATTTTCGCACCAGACGGCGTGGAACGTGTATCTTCTAGCAGCATAGAAAAACATACAATCTTGTGTTCAATAGTGTTCCATTTGGTTCCCCGTCGTCAAATGCAAAGTAGGTCATCTTGATCGCGTCTCTGTGCTTTTTAATCCATCTCCAATCACCCCCAGGCGTATATCTGTTGATGTTACGCCCTCCAACAAAATAGTGTATACCTTAAAATTAATAGTACATTATACATATATAACCTATCTTTAACTTAGCTAGCCGGTTTGATTTTGATGATATCTGAGCATGACCACTTTTATACTGTTAATCTGATTTTCAAACAGTTCACTTTTGGCGGATTAATGTGTGTTCAGACATTTTACAAGTAATAAACTGAGGTGTTTTTAGTTAAACTTGTGTTGTAAACTAAGACTACTGGACATGCAAATGTTGGTTGAATGCATTAATATTTGAAACGAGTCGTTTCTGTATCTACTGCATTATTTACGGCTTTTTGCCTACCGTAACTGTACCGTACCGTCAATGGCACATAAAAACTCAGCTAATGAAGTTTATGTTTCTCATTTTTCAGTTTTCTATGCCTTTTGCAAATGTCATGTTTTGTGATTTTGTCTGTCGTTTCGTCGTCTTAAGAATTTTGTGCCATTGTTTTGTTAGTTTTTTTTTGCGTAATTTGGCCGAATTATTAACATTAAAATGATTACCTGAATTCATTGTTAAGAGTGCAAACTGCATCAATTTGGCCTCATTTATTGTTTCAAAGGTCGCCAGTTAGAGACCACGCTGCAAACATTTTGCCTTCAAAAGATGAAATATTTAAGCTTGTTAAAAGTTAAACCAGGTCCAATCCACCGTTTTTTACATTTGAAAATGCCTATATCAAAATAGGAATATGAGAGTTGTTGTCCATTCTTTTGATATGTTTTGTCATTTGATTTTGCTATTTGATTAGGGACTTTACGATTACATTTTCCTCGGAGTTCAATGTTTTTTGTAATTTTAGTTTTGACCTATTCAAGGTTAGTTACTAACAAATAGATATAGAAAATCGATGTGCCATGTGAAACAACAAAATGCTTGTTAAAAAAGAGACTTGATATACTAAAGAAATATTCCAACAAGTCGAAAATAGTCTGACAACGCCCTTCTAAAATAAACACAAAAAATAAGAAAAAAAAGTTTCAAAACACAACATAGAAACTAAATGCTGAGCAAATTGTAATTTATACGTGTTTCTCGTTTCTCGTTTTTTATTTTATATAGATGAGACCGTTGGTTTTCCCGTTTGAATGGTTTTCATCAAATGAATATCCAGCACAATCAGTGCCGCGTGGGGTTAAGTACCATACCATCATAACATATATGAGAAGAACATAACCCGTGCCATACCAACCACTGGGTTTTAGATAAATGTGTTTAGTTCCAATGCAAAGACCCTATGATTGAATCAATATTAACGCCAAAATATGCAATCTTTAATGACCTGACAACAGTATTATAACTATATCCCTTCTTAATAAGTCTATTTAAAGGTTTTGTTAGCTTCTGAGGTGAATACTGATATTTTTGTGCTTTAAACAGAAGAGATATCTCCTAATTTCCGGCGACAACAACAAACGGGCATTGGTGTTTCAATCGTATTCTATACATTTGTCTATTTTGTTGGGGAAAAGACAATTAAATGGAAAGGTCTGTCTAATGATTCTAGTAATTTCTCTTACACCAAAATATATAAATGATGATAATAATAGCATTTCTAAGTTTACAGGTGTTATTTGTTTTTCCATATCAGTCGGAGTATTGTATGAAGTCCGGTATTTTCGAATACAACTATCAATTAATTTTGATAACAGTTTATCGTGGTCTACAATTACTTAATATATCTTCACTCTGTCGAAATTAAACGCATTTTCTACATTGTATGCTTTATTAAGTTTGTATATATGAATGAAAATAACAACTTGTACATGTCGTGCGTTCGAGGCGCTGTCAATGATTTACCTTATCTAGGAACTCCCAAACCCAAACATGCGAAAACCAAGTATGCATTAGACGAAAACACTAATATCTGAAATATATTGGAAGTTGAAAATATGCTAGTTACAAAGCAGAATATGCTTCCGATAGCGACATCTAGCCTCCCTCCTTACTGCATTCATAGAACGTATCTAGTTTTATCTCAATTTGTTCCGCCGAATGGATTGATTTTTGCATTTACAATTAATTAATTGTATTACTATTATATTAGCAGATCCATGTGGTTTCCCGTATCGTCGAATAGGTGAAGGATGTTATCTTATAGTAAATGATACTGTTTCCGCTGATACTGCTATTGTAAGTTATTTTATCAAGAAAAATAATCAGACGACATTTAATGGTCAAAGTACGGTATTCAACAAATATGTGTACTTCATGATAGATTTTTAAACAAGAAATGAATCAATTGTTATCAAAAGTACCAGGCTTATAGATTTGATACGTCAGACGCACGTTTCATCTACCTAAGACGCATCAGTGACGCTCAGATCAAAATAATTAAAAAGCCAAACAAATATAAAGTTGAAGAGAATTGAGGACCCAAAATTCCACAAAGTTGTGCAAAAAAACCGGTTTATTTAAAACGGAATAAAAAGCGAATCTGCTGAAAGTCGTACATTAAGTTTAATCGATATTTTCAATATAACAGCTATCTTGTATTTCACAGTCTTTTCAAAATCTAGTAAAGAATCTTCTTTTCTCAACACTACCGGTGCCACATGTGGAGCAGAATCGGCTTACCTTTCCGGAACACATAACATCACCACCGGTTTTTGGTAAGTAGATATAGGAAGATGTGGTGTGAGTGCCAATGAGACAACTCTCCATCCAAATAACAATATCAAAAAAAGTAAACCATTACAGGTCAATGTACGGCCTTCAACACGGAGCCTTGGATCACAACGAACAACACGCTATAAAGGGCCCCAAAATTACTAGTGTAAAACCATTCAAACGGGAAAACCAACGGTCTAAGCTATATAAAAAAATGAGAAACGAAAAACACGTATAAATCATATAAACAAACGACAACTACTGTACATCAGATTCCTGACTTAGGACAGGTGCATATTCATTTTTAACCCCGCCGCATTTTTGATCTTGTCCAAAGTCAGGAGCCTCTGGCCTTTGTTAGTCTTGTATCATTTTAATTTTAGTTTCTTATGTACAATTTGGAGTTTAGTATTGCGTTCATCATCACTGAACTAGTATATATATTTGTTTAGGGGCAAGTTGAAGGACGCCTCCGGGTGCGTGAATTTCCCGTTGCATTGAAGACATGTTGGTGACCTTCTGCTGTTGTCTGCTCTATGGTCGGGTTGTTGTCTCTTTGACACATTCCCTATTTCCATTCTCAAATTTATATTTTATTTATCATAAGCGTGGTCTTCTTAAAACTTCGCTGCGCGTCGCTCGGTAAAATCAACTCACGACAATAAAATCTACGTTTTACGAAAACTAAGCTTCAAATACAATACAGTTATCGCACAATTTACGGCCATTAAACATTTCTCTGATAACACCTCCAACTTTTTTAGGTACATTTATATAGTTCAAAACCTGGTTTATTTATACAGATTCAAACATAGCTTTAACTTTAACAACCCGGTGTCATCCCGATACCATTATATCATCCCGGTGTCATCCCGAGACCGCTATATCATCCCGGTGTCATCCCGACACCGCTATATCATCCCGGTGTCATCCCGAGACCGCTTTATCATCCCAGTGTCATCCCGAGACCACTATATCATCCCGGTGTCACCCCAAGACCAATATATCATCCCGGTGCCATCCCGAGACCGCTATATCATCCCGGTGTCATCCCGAGACCTCTATATCATCTCGGTGTCATCCCAAGACCGCTATATCATCCCGGTTTTACCCCGAGACCGCTATATCATCCGTAGACGTAGGTTTGTATGTGTCAAACATAGCTTTAACTTAAACAACCCGGTGTCAACCCGAGACCGCTATATCATCCGTAGACGTAAGTTTGTATGTGTCAAATACATGTTGTAAACAGATATTAGAAATACCAGATGCAGCCTGCGCGGCATACATTGTAACTGGTTATTTTACGATAGGCCCTGCTATGGCTTATCAGCCTGATTGCATACTAATTGCTAGTTTACTTCCGCTCATTTCACACATATAAAACTATCATATTAATGCGTAGTATATGATAAATACTTTAAATAAATATAAGGTAATGACGTCATGTAACAATGCAGCAACATCTCACGGTTATATCTATTTGCACTAATTTTTCAAAGGAATTCCAACCCAAAACCAATCGCAATGTTCTCATTACTTACGTTCAATTATTTTTACTTACTTTTTCATTTTAGTTTATGCTTTCAAATAACAGGCATATTCTGGAGACAAAATTGTAGAAAGCAAGAATAGCGGCATATTTTGTTAAAGATACTGACTTCATCAGCTAGAATATCAGCTTGACGTTGCGGGCTCGCTTTATATTATTACTAATGAAAAAGTCAGTACAAAAAAACAAAAATGTAATTATTATATGTGTGTTCTGTTTACCTGTAGGTGCACCTTTGACTGTTAAAAGAAACGACGCGAAAAATAAAATAAAGATCATTGCAGTTCTGTTCCAGTTATTTCCCCTGAAAAATAAAAATAAAATGTGTAATTGCCTCGTTAACATGTCTTGGAATACAAATGAGACAGCATCATTTGGAAACAAACACATATTATGATTGAAACAAAATACGCAGTTTTATAATATCATCGAAAAAATAAATGTGTAGAAAACATGGGAAAAAAATATTAAAAAATATATAAACTTAGAGGTCAAACTGCAATGCAAATGTAAAATTAAGAAACGTTAAAAAATGATCTTACCTGAAGCTGATGGTAAAAATGATTGTCGACCTAAATTGTAAGTACACAATAATTTGAATAGCGTTATTCCCTCTCATGCGAAATTTATTTTACAAGAACGGTCAGATAAACAGAATGCCAAAGACATCCTTTGACATAATGTACTTCGACACTTCTTTTTGAAGTTGATTTGTCTATAAAACAATATTTGCGGGTTAGGGAAATCTGTTACCTACCATTTATTTTTATTAACACCAGAAACTGGTATCAATCATATTAAACGAGGCCACTTTCTATTAATGCTCTTTAATTACTTCTTTAATAGACCTCTTAACATTTGTTTGATTGAAAATCACTAATTAGTCTTTTGTAAACGAAACGTGCGTCTGGCGCAAATATAAAATGTTAATTCTGGTATATAAAAAAAAGTAAAATCACAAAAATACTGAACTTAGAGGAAAATCACTTCCGAAAGTCCATAATCACATGGCAAAATCAAAATACAAGACACATCAAAAACGAATAGACAAGAACTGTCATATTCCTGACTTAGTACATGTACAGGCATCTTCAAATGTAAAAAATGGTGGAATAAACCTGGATTTATAGCGCTAACCCTATCACTTCGATGAGAGTCTTATCAAATTTTGTTATATTTACAATGATGAGTTAACTAAACAGACACAATAAATAAAATAGTAAAAATATAGGTACAGCAGTCATCATATCGTATAACAATATGAGTAATATGAGTTTTTTCACTACATAAGGAGAACAACACAGATATATATATATAAGACTATCCTAACTTAGTTTAGTTAGACATAAACGAATCATAATTATATTGATTGAAAGTCGTACAAACATACTGAGTTGCATGTTCCAGATGAAGATTACAGCATACATGGAATTTTGATCATTTTCAATTCCTTCTTAGCTTAAAATCTATGATTTACTGATGTGTCATTTTTTATTAGATAAAACGTGTGTCTGGCGTACAATATTATAAGCTTTGTATCATTTCATGGTTTTTTAATAGGATAGACGATCATCCACAAGATGAAAATAACATTAAATTAACATTCATTTCGTCGACATATTATTACAAAATATTTTAAAGCAAAGTGAATACAAATACTTGACAAATAGTAGTTTCTGTCCCAAGTCAGGAGCCTCTGGCCTTTGTTAGTCTTGTGTTATTTTAATTTTAGTTTCTTTTGTACAATTTGGAAATTAGTATGGCGTTTATTATCACTGAACTAGTATATATTTGTTGAGGGGCCAGCTGAAGGACGTCTCCGGGTGCGGCAATTTCTCGCTACATTGAAGACCTGTTGGTGACTTTCTGCTGTTGTTTTTTCTATGGTCGGGTTGTTGTCTTTTTGGCTAATTCCCCATTTCCATTCTCAATTTTATAATATATCGGAAAGCTCCATACACATACATTTGATAATCTTAATCCTAACACAGTAATATAATAGTATTCTTGTAATTGCTATATTAGTTATCAAAGGTACCAGGATTATATATTAATACGCCAGACTCGCGTTTCGTCTACACAAGACTCATCATAAGTTATAAAGTCAGTCAAGTACAAAGTTAAAGGGCTTAAGAACCCGAAATTTCAAAAAAGTTCATCAAATTACAAACCTAGTTTTTGGAGGGGTTCGGGTTGTTTGTTCTTAAGTTTTCTATGTTGTGTCATGTGTACTATTGTTTGTCTGTTGTTCCTTTTCCTTTTTAGCCATGGCGTTTTCCGTTTTATTTTATTTATGAGTTTGACTGTCCCTCTTGTGTATTTTGTCCCTCTTGTCCATTCGTTTTTGATACGTTTTGTTATTTGATTTTCCTCTAAGTTCAGTATTTTTGTGATTTTAATTTTTATAAACCTTGATTAATATCTCCTTCTTTTAGAAATTTACCTGTGACGTCCCTTTTGTAACTTTGACCCAGTATTATGAAGAAAAAAAAGTAAAATCACAAAAATACTGAATAGAGGAAAGTCTAATCGGAAAGTCCATAATCACATGGCAAAATCAAATAACACACGGCCTACTTACTGAGTAATAAACATAGGATATTAGTGAGATTTACATGTTCGGTTTCAGTTTCCTGTCGGTTGTTCAACGTTTTACGAATCGCAATGTGCACACTTAAACTCATGTTAAGATGATTACTAGCAGTCACTAACATGTCAGCTCCAATCCTCAATTAAAATGATTTAAAGATTATGTCTTGATCATATCTTAATCTAGCACAAATCCGTCAGTAAGGCGTTTACATCATACCATATAACTTTGAATTTTTCAAAAAACTAAGTGATTTCTTATCCCAGTAATCGATTACCTCAGCCTTATTAGGCACAACCTTTTAAAAATTAGGGTCCTCAACACTGTCTAACTTTGTACTTGTTTGGCTTTATAACTATTTTGATATGCGCGTCACTGATGAGACTGATGTAGACGAAACGCGCGTTTGGTGTCTTAAATTATTATCATGGTACCTTTGATAACTATTTACTCCACTGGGTCGATGCCATTACTGGTGGACGTTTCGTCCCCGATGGTATCACCAGCCCAGTAGTCAGCACTTCGGTGTTTACATAAATATCAATTATATGGTCAGTTTGATCATTTCCTGTTACACAACTTTGAATTTTTCGAAAAACTAAGTATTTTCTTTTCCCAGTATTGATTACCTTAGCCGTAATTGGCACAAACTTTTGGAATTGTGGGTCCTCAAAGCTCGTCAACCCTGTACTTGTTTGGCTTTTTAACTTTTTTTATCTGAGCGTCACTGATGAGTCTTATGTAGACGAAACGCGAATCTGGCGTATTAAATTATAATCATGGTACCTCTGATAACTAATTAGGCAGCTAGTATGGAATGCATCTTCTTTTGTAAGGTCAATAACTAAAACACGCCAAATTTTTGAACCATACAGTAGGACAGGGTTTACATTGTTTTTGTAGATTCGCAGTTTGGTCCTTTAACTGTACTGCTTCGACTTCCAGATTGTATCAAGTCTCGCAAATGTTGCACTCGCCTTAGAGAGTCTTGTCTTTGTACGTTTTCCTGCCCCATAATCTTTACTTATGCTTCCAAGGTAGGTGAAATCTTGAACACTCTCCACTGGCAGATCATGGATTGTTTATGGTGTTGTATTACTGGTATTTATTGACATTACTTTGTTCTTTTTGGCATTGACATTCAAACCAGTTTGCTTTGAATAGTTGTTTAGTGTGTTGGTTTTCTCTTGGAGGTGTTCGCTAGTTGTTGATAATATGGCTAAGTCATCAGCAAAATCAAAGTCTTCTAGCTGGTTAATCATTGTCCACTGGATACCCTTTTCTTGTTTGCTGTTGTATGCCTCTGTATCCAGTAAATGGCAAATGCAAACAGGATGGGTGACATAATACAACCCTGACTTACAATAGATTTCGAATGATTCTGATATAGCTATCAATGATAATACAGCATTTAAAGCTGTTATAGAAGGTTTTTATTAGCATCACAATTTAAGGTGGAATTACTTATGATTTATCAATTCTCCCAAGGGTTTCTCCTTGTATACTGTCAAAAGCCTTTTGAAGTCAAAAAAATTAATGAAAAGGTGTGTTCTATTGATGCATTTCTCAATGATGTTCCTGAGTGTGAACATTTTGTTAATGTATCCTCTTCCTCTTATAAAGCCTTCTTGTTCTTCTCTAAGCTAATAATCCAAGATTTTATCACTTCTTGTTAGAAGAATGTTGCAGAATACTTTACTAGGGAAAGAAAGTAATGTTATCTCTCTCAAGTTGTCACAGTTGAGCAATTTTCCTTCCTTTGGTAACTTCACGATGGTATGTCCTCTTTCCAGATAACAATGAAAATATTGTGGAGTACTTTAGATGATGGCCTTTATCATTTCAGCATTGATCGAATCAAAACATGGTACCTTGCCTGTTTTTAATTATTTAATTGCATTTTTTACTTCTTCTAGAGTTGGTGGTTCTGTGTTGATGTTTAAACCATCTTTTGATGTTTCAGGTTTACCTATGACATCAGGCGCAGGGCAGTTTTATACCTTTTTGAAATGTTTGACCCACTTTTTTGCTCGTTTCCGTATTTTTTTAATGATTTGCCATGGTTGTCGTTTACATGTGCTGTCTGGGCATTTGATATTACACAAAGTTGTTTGGTGATTGTATAAACGGTATGCAATGATTTACTTAAGTAAGGTTTTGGAATTTGCGTCAGATGTTCTGACTCCTTAGTGTTTTTCTATACGATACAACATACAATATTTTGCCCCCAAAAATGGATGTGAAATACCTGAACGTATAAGATGTCTGCATGTTGAGTTATATTTACGAATTATTACGCCTTTTTTGTTTAACAATTTGTGTTTAATCTAGTTAACTTTTTTCCATCTGGTGATTAATATGTTCGTTTATGGCTACTTAATGCGGAAAAATGTTCCTGAAGATTAAGCATATCCTGTTACACTCGTTGCACCCATCATGTTACTTATAACTTACATTTAATGTAGTAATATATATGTATTCGGAAAGGAGAGGGATTAAGGCGGATTTTTTTGCGAATCGAATATATTAATTACATATGTTGCTTTGTTTCTGGGAAAATATATTTTCAACTTTTGAACACAATTTTATCCTATATTTCATTTAGCAGGAAAAAAAACAACATATTCATCCTTGTCAGGAAATCTTTTTTTTATAGTTTTTACCAGGTTTAATATTCTTTTCCAATCTCCCTTTCCCCACACGCATGAAATCAAATGTTTGTCACCTCATTCTAACATGGCTGAGATACATGCTTGCTTGTATATTGAAACACAATGTTTATATCTTGGACTAGACATATTCACTGACTCTTTTGTGTCGTTGGGTTAATGTCTCATCGACGGTCACCATTATTCGTGGGTTTACTGTCTAATCGATGTGTACCAACACTCGTTGGATTACTGTGTCGTTTATATTCACCAAAACTTATTTTACTTTATATATATGTATAACTGTAACATATATGGTTTCTTTACTTCACATTAATTGTTTGTGGACACTGACTACTTAGTATTCATTGTTATTTTTTCTTATTATTAATAAGTTTTATTTATAGGCACTTTACGCATTAATTGGCAAATGGCTTACTAACGTTTTTTTTAAACTTTAGAAAAAAGGAGCACAATTTGTTAATATCCTGTTTTGTTTCAAATAAGAAATTGTTTTAATTTATTAATATATTAGATTGATTTACAACCGGAAATGACCAAACACTTTTCTATTACGTTTCTGAAAGTCATTTGAAATGACAAATAAGGACTAATCATTTACAAATGAATGTTAATAGAATACCTTAGTTATTTGCATAAAATATTTATTCATTGTGTACCTGGTATAATAAAGTTAACGGTACCAATTTTCTTGCACCAGATGCGCATTTCGACAATCCATGTCTCTTCAGTGATGCTCGTAGCCAAAATATTTGAAATCCAAAGCTTATATAAAAGATGAAGAGCTATAATCCAAAAGGTCCAAAAAGTATAGCCAAATCCGTGAAAGGAATCAGAGCCTTGCATGAGGGAGATACATTCCTTAATTTATAATAATTTTTTTTTTTTTTTTTTTATTCAACAACAATATATCACATGCTGTTAACAGATTTCTTCACTGGTACAGCTATTTCAGTAAAGATCCCTGTTTGTTAGTACCTTAAGACCAGGGTATCTTCAGGTAGTATTTTTATAATTTTGTTAGTTTATATATTATTTGTCATTATACATTGTTTATCATTAAATACATTAATTCTCTATAATTTTACAATTATAACTTTGAATATGAACTTTATATTTATATATTGTAACTATCTGATAGATGTTGGGGATAAAAACAGAATCACGAATCACGGGTTATTTAAGCGTGTTCCGAATTTGATTTGTGGTTTAATGTATTTCTCTGTTGTCCGGTATAACGGTAAATTCATTTGTCATTTTTTGTGTGGATTATAATTACTTTCACCACGTGCTTGCCAAATTTAAATGAATTAGCCACGGAAGGTAGGTTTACATAAGAATCTTGTTCTCATAATGTATTAAGCATAATTTGCATATCTTATGTATAATATAAAGTTACAGTAGATAGATTTAAGGAAAAAAGTACATTTGTACTTTCACTTTCAAAACTCATTGAAAAAAAACCCATCTATCAAACAATTGTAGTACAAGGAGCTCTGTAAAATACATAAAATATTGCAATACTGACAATAATGCTGTCAAATATAAGAATATAACTTTTCTAGTATCCCTTTACCTTCAATATTAATATATTTTTTTTGTAATAATAATCCTATTTTAAATTCTGACCTAAAAACATTGTATATGTTGATATTTTGTGTTCTATATTCTGACAAGTAATGTATTTTGTGAATAGTAAATACAATAACTGTAAGTAGAAAGTTTATTTCATAATAATGTTCATCATTAATTTTATATCCCCAGATTAAATTTTTTTCAGTGAGAATGTGTCTACCAATCTTAACTAATTCAAGTATCTTATATATTTCTCCCCAAAACTCATCTAAAAAGTGGCATGTTACAAAAAAATGTTTATAGTCTTCTGTAACGTTACAAAAATTACAAGTAGAGTTATGGCTTATTTTCCATTGTTTTAATAAGACTTTGTTTGGAAGAATAAAGTGTAATAATTTCCATCTGCACATTTTCAGTTTATTATCTTTTAAGTAATTATGAATAAATTTTTGCACATATTGAGCTTCAATTTGTATGTTTTCACATTTCAAAATTCTATTCCACTTATGATATCCTATTGGAACTTCTTTATCATATTCTATTAAAATTGAATAAATTTTCTTTGAATCTAATTTTTCTAGTTTATGTTGGCAATTATTTTTTTCACTTATATATAGTGAGTTATTTATTAAAACACTAGTTTTTATTGAACATTCTTCATTTAATATTTTTAACCATTCTTTTGGAATTGCTTTTCTCAATCTTGAAAATTCAGCTATCCAGTTTGATTTATTTTTTAACTTTAAACTTATAATTTTTTCTGAAAAAACTCCATTTTCATCAATGATATCATTTATATGAATGATATTACTGTCTATCCAATTTTGAAAAAGGAGTGTTTTCTTTTGAAATTTAATTAATTGATTTCCCCAAATAACTTCTTGACGGATAAGTCTGTAATTATTTGGATTTTTAGTTTTATTATTTTTATTTTTTAACCATACTTTAATCATATCAAGATAAAATTCTGGTAGCTCTTTAGTACCCGGTATAGAATATATATTATTAGTATTCATCCTTAAGATAAGTAGATTGCTACCAAATTTATTAAGATAAAACTTTGGTATAACCATCCAATTAAGAAATTTATCAGCAGTTAATCTTTTTATCCAACCTATCTTTATAGATTCTATATATTTATCTATATTTACCATTTTTAATCCACCAGCTAGTTGGTTATAGCTTAATACGGTGCGTTTAACTTTTTCTGTCTTATTGTTCCATAAAAATTCATATATGATTTTTTTAAATTTGTCCAAGTATTCTTTGCTTAAGGTTGACACTGTAGCCAAATAAGTGATTATAGGAATAATTAAAGATTTAATAACTGTTATTCTTCCTATCATGGTTAAGTTTCTTTTTTTCCAGTTTGATATAATTTTTACAGTCTTTTCTAGCTGTTTATCAAAATTTAGTTTTTGACACTCTTTTTTATTATGCCCAAAATATATCCCGAGACTCTTAATTGGTTTTTCTGTAAAGTTAATATTTTCATATTTTTCTTTACAATGTTTTTGCTTCCCTAGCCAAATACCCTCTGTTTTAGATCTGTTAAGTTTTATTCCTGAAAGTGATCCAAATTTTTCAATCATGTTAAGAGCTTTTGAAATATCTTGTTTTGATTTGAGAAAAAGAGTAGTGTCATCTGCTAATTGACTTATTTTTAAAGTGTGGGTTTTTCCATCTATCTTGATTTCAAATCCTTTTAGGTTATGGTCTTGCCTAATTTTACAAGCAAGAATCTCAACAGCAATAACAAAAATTATCGCACTGCAAGGGCAGCCTTGGCGTATACCACGATATATACTCATGGGTTTAGAGATCCACCCATTGTTTAAAACTGAACTTTTTATGTCAGTGTATAAAAGTTTTATCCATCTCATCATAGAATTTTTAAATCCAAATTTTTTTAAAGCAAAGAACATAAAGTCCCATTCTAATGAATCAAATGCTTTCGAAAAATCTAAAAATAATAAGGCACCCTCTATATTAAATTTATCTGCATAATCTATGACATCTTGAATTTGTCTAATATTATATCCTATGTATCTGTTTTTAACATACCCATTTTGGTCTCCATGAATAATTTGTGGTAATATTTTAATTATCCTTTGAGCAAGTGAATAAGCAACTAATTTTGTGTCAACATTCAATAATGTTATAGGTCTATAATTGTCTAAACTGAGAGGATCATTTTTTTTATGTAAAAGGGAAATAACTCCTAATTTTTGTGAATTTGTTAACTCCCCTTTATCAAATGAAAGATTAAAAGTTTTGACTGCAAACTCTTTAAGATGTTCCCAAAAAGTTTTATAAAATTCGACACTTAACCCATCAATTCCAGGGGCTTTATTAAGTTTCATTTTAAATAAAGAATCTGTGCATTCTTGAGTGCTTAATAAACCTTCCATACTATCGCTTTCTTTATCTGTTAGGACATGATCACATTCTGTATTCATAACATAATCTTTAATAGAATTTTTATCGGGATTTGAACTTTTATAGATTTCTTCATAAACTCTTTTTCAATATTAAGTATTTCTGTAGGATGTGTATGTATCACCCCTTCTTTGTCTCTGAGCGCTGTAATGGTTTTTCTTGTTTGCCTAGCTTTTTCTAGTCCCAAGAAGAATTTAGTGTTTTTTTCGCCTTCTTCTACCCATTTAATTCTGGATCTTATTTGTGCTCCTTTTGTTTTTGAATCATATAATTTACCAAGTTTTTCTTCTATAATATTAATTTCCTCTTTAAGAGAGTTAATATCATCTGTTTTACATTTTTTGTTTATACCCTTATTTAATTTCTTCAATTTGTTTTCTAAAATATGTATATCTTTAACATTATTTTGTGCTTTTCTTTTACAGAATGCTATGGTATGGTCTCTTACCTCGGTTTTAAAAAGATCCCACTTGACCCCAATATCATTGGTGAGTAAAATTTTCTTTTCATATTGTTTGATCAGAATTTTAATAAGGTTTTGATATTCTTCATTTTCTAAAATACTATTATTAATTTTAAAGTATCCTTTACCTTTTTGGTCTGATCGACCTTTTATTTTTATTGAAATTGCCTGATGGTCTGTATGAGTTATAATAGCTGGCCTAATATCAGTAGAATATATTTTAGTTCTTATTTCAGGACAGGTTAAGAAAAAATCTATTCTAGATGCTTCATTTAAATTATTTTTACGTCGCCAAGTGAATTGTATTTCCTTGCCATGAATCTCTCTCCAAATATCACTTAGTTTTTGAGTTTTAATTAAAGATTTAAGGCTAAAAACTGGTTTTGTTTGTTTTAATTTTTGTGTTGACACTTTATTTTTTTTATCTATTTTTGTTAAAGTATCATTCATATCTCCTCCAATTATAACCATTCCTAAACTGTTTTTTGTAATTATTTCTTTAACTTTTTTGAAGAAAATATTTCTGTTTTTAGGTATATTTGGTGCATAGACATTTACTAAAGTGTAAATACTGTATTTGATTTCAATATTTATTAAGAGTAGCCTGCCCTCTTGGTCTTTGAATATATTTATAAATTTGCATTCTAAATCATTATTAATAAAAATTGAAACTCCTCTGGACTGTGAGGTTCCAAAGCTATGATATTGTTGACCTTTAATTTCAGAATTTAAGTCTTTCTCTAAATCTTCAGTGAAATGACTTTCCTGAACAAACAAAATATTACATTTTTGATATTTCATCCACAAGTATAATCTATGTCTTTTATCTTTTACTCTGAGACCTTGACAATTTAAAGAACATATGTGAATTGTTTTTGTCATAAGTCTTTTGTTTTTAGAATTTTATTTACTTGAATGTTTATTGAGCCTAAACAATTACATTCTTGAATTCTCATAGTTATTATTTTTTTAAAAGTATACACATATTTCAAAAATATACAATATTCATTTTTCATTAATACACAAGTTAAAAATAATAATACAAGCCAGAGATTTACAAATAAATTTGTTACAGAACATTTGATCAAAATCAAATACACCTCATCAGAGAAATATGTGTATAATAATTTCCATCATTTTGTAACAGCAAATTTTAATAACACAAACAATCCGTATTGTCATGCCAGTACCGAAGTACTGGCTACTGGGCTGGTGATACCCTCGGGGACTTATAGTCCACCAGCAGAGGCATCGACCCAGTGGTAGTAATAAAATTAACGGTACCAATTTTCTTGCACCAGATGCGCATTTCGACAATCCATGTCTCTTCAGTGATGCTCGTAGCCAAAATATTTAAAATCCAAAGCTTATATAAAAGATGAAGAGCTATAATCCAAAAAGTTCCAAAAAGTATAGCCAAATCCGTGAAAGGAATCAGAGCCTTGCATGAGGGAGATACATTCCTTAATTTATAATAATTTCTATCATTTTGTAACAGCAAATTTTAATAACACAAACAATCCGTATTGTCATGCCAGTACCGAAGTACTGGCTACTGGACTGGTGATACCCTCGGGGACTTATAGTCCAGAAGCAGAGGCATCGACCCAGTGGAAGTAATAAAATTAACGGTACCAATTTTCTTACACCAGATGCGCATTTCGACAATCCATGTCTCTTCAGTGATGCTCGTAGCCAAGATATTTGAAATCCAAAGCTTATATAAAAGATGAAGAGCTATAATCCAAAAGGTCCAAAAAGTATAGCCAAATCCGTGAAAGGAATCAGAGCTTTGCACGAGGGAGATACATTCCTCAATTTATAATAATTTCTATCATTTTGTAACAGCAAATTGTAATAACACAAACAATCCGTATTGTCATGCCAGTACCGAAGTACTGGCTACTGGGCTGGTGATACCCTCGGGGACTTATAGTCCACCAGCAGAGGCATTGACCCAGTGGTAGTAATAAAATTAACGGTACCAATTTTCTTGCACCAGATGCGCATTTCGACAATCCATGTCTCTTCAGTGATGCTCGGAGCCAAAAAAATATTTGAATCCAAAACTTGTATAAAATGTACAATATTTAATCTAGTGTATCATAGTTTTTTAGCAATTTCTTCCCAAAACTATCTGATGAACTATTACAGTCAGAACTGTGAAAGACCTGCGTTTGGTCATTTCCCGATGTAAATGAATACAGAATTCGTCATACGTAGGGTGGATCAAGAACGGAAATACTATCATAAAACAATAAATCCTAACAATAGAATGCTTATTCTTTAGTATACTATTTGTCATACTGTAAATAAATTTACATTTATATTGAATGAATTAAATTTATACTGGTTTAAAGTCGAAGTCAATTAGAAAAGTGGGTTAAAACCTACATAGTGCTTTCTTTTATCTATAGTTTCAGTAGTTCAACTTAATTGACAGAATCTTATTATTATTTATTTTTGCAATAATTATTATGCTGTAAGGCCGTGGATTTCTAAAACAAGAAAGAATTACGCAATTGATATACAATAAGATAATAAATAAAAATAAGTAAAAAGTAAACAATCAGAGGTTTGCGTTCTATCGCAAATGATTGCGTTTAACGCAACGGTTTGCGTTACTTTGCAAATGTTTGAGTTATTTCGCAAATGTTTACGTTATAAACAGAAATATTAAAAAAAAGTTGTGTGGCGCTAATACGCTTCCGTAGATTTTACCACTGCCCTTGATGTGTTTTAGAAGGAAAAACTCCACCACAACCACTGGATCTTGTCTCAGAAAAAATCCTATCTATATATTGCCTGTTGTTTGCTTATCGTCCAGTTACAAATATTTTATGCATGTTCAGGCAAGGAGAAAATATTGATAAATACATTAGGTGTTCCTGTATTAAAGAAGTTCCACATAAAGGCCGGAAAATGTTTCTCTGCCGCATGACAATAAGGCTTTTTTCAGAAAAGAATAAAACAAAGTTTACTGAGTTGTTATATAGGTACCAAATGGAAAGAGGGCATCTTAATATCTTTATATGAGGAGTTTGATTGAACGACCCAATTCTGATTGAACCCGGCTGTGAAACCAAACGGACGCCACATATTGGCAATGTTTTTCATTCGGATAAAAGGACCAATGTGACCATATTTTAAATCCTCAGTCATCTTTGGTCTAACGGTCAGTATAATTTATTCGTCTAACGTGTATGGGAATTAAAGCTGTGCATTTTATCCTCTGTCATCTGTTTGTTTGAGCGCAGCGATTTTTCTTTAACAAATAATATTACTTATTATTGGTTTACATTAATTGATCTAGATGGAAAAAGAGGTAAAAGACCTAAGAAATAAATTTTTAAGAGTTATCTAACCAATTTAATTATGTTTGAAATAACGAGCAACTGATCAATGGGAGATAACTAACGCATTCTGTAAAATCCAATGTATAAAACGTAATATAACTAAATCAATTAAGTTCCTTGTACCGTCTTCAATTCTGTAAACCAACTATTTTTCGAGGATAATTTTTTTTCGCATGTATCATTTTATAGCCTATTTTGCAACGATTCCATATCTCAAATTAACTAGATGCAGTTAAGTAAGAAAAAAAAGTTTAACATCTCACAACGATTTATATTCGCGATATAAATCGCTCTCGAAAATACGTTGGTTTACAATAAACGATGTATCATAAGGGTTTACAGATATTCTCTTAAATTGAAGAATCATTTCAAAATCATGATGAACTAATAAAATGAAATAAAGTAGATGTAATCTTCACTTTATGCATGCAGATAGGTTTATATGACACTTTTATTTTATGAAAATTTTAATTCATATTTTAGCAGTGCACTTGGGCTCAACGGTGCATACCCAAATATTGTCTTTTAAATGTATAAGAGTTTATTTACGTAAAACAATGGCTTTTTTCGGATCTCTATCTTTCTAGTATCTCGTTTCCTTTTTTATTATGACAGTAGTATCAAAAGGAAACTAGATAATTATATATATGGTTTATTGAGTTTTAAGGTTAAAATTTTCAAAATAGACAAAAAATGTAAATGAATTCATCATATGTATATATTAGTGTCAAACCAGGGTACGCAAGATACGACAAGACAAGTGACGCTTAAAGAAGAATAATTCCGAAAGGCCAAATAAAAATCCCTATTTTATTTATTGTAGAATTGTGTTTTTATGTGCACTTTTGAAAAAAAATATTGTTCAAACTAAACTATCTCATTTTAGACTTATTTCTCGAATTTTTCTTACACAGTCCTCTCTGTACCAGAATCTATGACAAAAGAGACTATTTTAATTTTGAAATTATAAATTTCTCCCACCTTAGTAGCAATATACCAACTTCACCTGCATATGGTATATACATTTCCCAACTTATTCGATATTCAAGAGCTTGCAGTTCCTACTCAGACTTTGTAAAACGACATCAGTGTCTGAGCAGAAAGTTGATGAACCAGGGGTATGTCAAAGAACGTCTTGTCCTTTTTCTAAAAGAGTCTATCGGAAGGTACTTAAACCTTGTTGATAAATATTGCGTATTAACTTCACACATAATACATGATGGTCTTGATGTACAGATGCTGCGTACTGACGCTGTTTGTTGTGTTATATTGTTCTTTCATTTGTCCTTGTTCTTTTATTAATATTACTTTTACTGTTGGATTGTTTTCTATGATACACATTTTACGTTGCTCGGTATTTATACATCCCGTCAATGTGTTTGTATTATCATTCGTTTTTGCTGGTTTGTTTTGTAAATGCGACTTTTTGTGTTTCTTTGGTTCTTATAATGTGAATCTGTACTTTAAAAGACCCTGTCAGTATGTTATTGCTCTATAAAATGTCATTATAATATATTTCCTTTATAAAGTAGGTAAAACAACGTTGAACCACAAACGTAAAAATTATTCAATCACGCAGACTATTTCTTAAATTAACTCTTACATACTTTTGTAGTTTTAATCCTGTTTGCTAACATTGCCCATGTGAAAATTTAAAATTGTTTGTATAAACATTGAACGACAAAAATATGTGACGTATACATTTTCTGATGTCAGACACAGTGTTTTTAATTTGATAGATGCTTTTGTGTTCCGTTAAAATTATTTATTTTAAATTGTAACACGATGATGACTGCTGTACCCATATGTCAGACACAGCAATGAATGTGTTTTTAATTTGATAGATGTTTTTGTGTTCAGTTTGAACGGTTTCCTTTAAAGTTGTATTACATTTATTATGTCTGTTTAATTCACGTTTTATTGTCAATATAACGGAATGTGATGACACTGTCGTACACAGTGATAGGTTTAGCGCTTTAAACCATGTTTAATCCACAGTTTTCTACATTTGAAAATGCCTGTACAAAGTCAGGAATATGACAGTTATTGTCCATTCGTTTTAGAGGTGTTTTGTCATTTGATTTTGCAATGATTAGGGACTTTTCGATTTGATTTTCCTAAGAGTTCAATATTTTTGTGATTTTACTTTTTATATCCATTTTTTTTATCAGCAACAGTATAGATGTAGTGCTGGAATGTCATTAACCCGGGCACCGGCAATCGCTCTCTGATTTATGTCTGTGTTGTTCAAACTTGAATTTTCTATGAAAAACTTTGCAATAATTGATGTAATTTTGTCTATTTTTTTTGGTCGCTGTATTCGTTTGTTTTCATAATCATAAGATGTTCGGTGGCCCTTTTCTGGTATCTTTTTGTTGTTATTAGACAATGAAAGAAGCTATAACATGTATTTTTATTTTCGTAAGTGGTAATAGTATGAACATTGAATCATTTGATTTACACTTATAATGAAAAGAAAATGTAAAAATTGTATACAATTTCAAAGCACAGCAATCGTAATTTCATTACATCTTTACAGTCACGTTTTACCGTAAATAATCACACATATTTATGAAAATGGTCTAACAAAATGCAAGTACATGTACACATATCAATAGAAAAAGGACAGAAAGCTACGTATTGCCACCATAGGGGCGCTAAGGTCCGGTTTTGGCCAAAAAATAAAATGTTTGACAACTATTAAAAATTGGCAAATAATGTTTGGAAAATGCATAAAGGTTAGACATATACATAAAACATAAGGATTTTTACCTGACTATATCACAATAACGTCACATTCTGTACAGTTTTACAAAAAATATGAAATATACTTTCATCGCAATTTCCATTATGGACAGCAACAACATAATTTAAGAGAATCTTTATAATAAAATATGACGTTTTCTTTCCAAATATAATGTTGTTTTTTGGATAAGCACATATTTTTCCAATCTAGATTGTACTTAAAACTTGATGGAAAACTTTCTAAATGAAATTTTACAAACTATGCAAAGATTGTCATGGTTTGTTGCCAAGGTAACTAGTTAAATAATTTGGTTTATTTATCTGAATACCTTGTACATCAGTTTAGTTTAAACACATTAAAGAAAATGTATGATATATTTTAAATTTGCAGTAATTTTGGGGCCAAATAAGGGCCTTATGACCCTCACTTCTTTGATATCCTAAAGTACTAATAACCCATTATATTATATCTTTTAGGTGATAAGGTATCATTAATCAGATATTCTACCATGTCTCAAATATTTAATTTTGGGTATTTAACTTTTTTTTAATTTAAAATCAGAACGGAACAATAGATGTTGACACCATTTATGAATCTGATCTTTTACGGCTTATTTACAGTATGCAATTGAGTATTGTTTAAGGCCATACGGTGACATGTAATTGATCAGATATTTGTTCTGAATTCTATGGGTATATGTCTCGTTCGCAATCTTTCAATGTCTCCTTATTTTTAATTCTAGTTGTTTATATTCACCTCCTTTGTGTCTATTTGTCATTTTGGAATTTTTTTTTCAACACTCACAAGTGACAATATTATATCTTTTTATTTAATTGTGTAAAATGTAAAGTTTTTACGACTTTAATGGGCCTGCTTTATCGTTAATAGTCGGTCAACCGAAACGTAACATTTGACCAAAGAGAAACGAGTTATCATTTAGAACTCTAGTTGTGCATTTTGTATTTATTCACTGAAACACTACTGAAATCAATTGTAAATCATCGTTATACACAGCTGTACCAAATAGTTAGATCAACGATAAGCAAGCATCACAACAAAATCTACCAACTAAAGTTATCATATTTCCATTTAAATAATTTATAAACTGGTCAGTCAAAAGTAAAAAGAAAACACAAAACACAAAACAACCACACACTGGATTTATTAGACAGTATACAACTTTGTATAAAAATATATCAATACTTTCAGCCATATGCAAACATATATAACATGCATAACATAATTATGATAATGCTGAAACTTTGAAGAATCTAACTCTGTAGATATATAATTTTCACTCTTTTCACACTTCCTTCTGTACAATGATAATAAAACATAAAATTAAAACAGCGATTACACTACAAGAAGATATTTTTCTGTTTTTACTGTTGCAAACAGACAAAAATTTTACAACATTAGTATGCCACATCTCTGAAGCAGTAAACAAAGGGAATTCATTCTTTTGTAATCACAGATGCCATGTTCAGAATTGTATTGAAGCAACATTTCTACAATATCTGTATGACCCAATCTAGATGCAATAGATAAAGGGGATTCGTTTGTATCAGTGCAAATATTAGGATTAGAATTGTGTTTTAATAATAATTTTACAATGTCGATATGGCCATTCTTTGAAGCAACAAATAAAGGTGATTCATTTCTAACATTACAAATGGTATGATCACAGTGGTGTTCTAATAATAAGTTCACAATATCACTGAATTTATGATGAACATCCTTATCATACTGTATTCCTTTATCAAAAACTCCAATACCAATACATCCCCAGTTTGAAGCAATGAATAAAGGCGACTCCTTTGCATCATTACAAATGTTAGCATCACAATTATGTTGTAACAATAATTCAACAATATCAGTGACCCCCCCCCCCCCCCCTACATGCAATAAACAGTGGTGATTCGTTTCTATAAGTACAGATGTTTGGATCACAGTTGTGTTCTAACAATAACCTAAGGGTGACTGTTTTCTATCATTACAAATATTAGGATCACAATTGTGTTCTAACAATAGTGCAACAATATTAGCATGACCCTCCTTAGAAGCAATAAATAAAGGTGATTCTTCTCTAACATTACAAATATTAGAGTCACATTTGTGTTCTAATAATAATTCTACAATATCAAAATGACCCTCATTAGAAGCAATAATTGAAGGTGATTCTTTTCTCAAATTACAAATATTAGGATCACATTTGTGTTCCAGCAATAGTGTAACAATATCAGCATGACCCTCTTTAGAAGCAAAAAATAAAGATGATTCTTTTATATCATTACAAATATTAGGATCACATTTGTGTTCTAACAATAGTGTAACAATATCAGCATGACCCTCTTTAGAAGCAAAAAATAAAGGTGATTCGTTACTATAATTACAAATATTAGAGTCACATTTGTGTTCTAATAATAATTCTACAATATCAAAATGACCCTCATTAGAAGTAATAAATGAAGGTGATTCTGTTCTCAAATTACAAATATTAGGATCACATTTGTGTTCTAACAATAGTGTAACAATATCAGCATGACCCTTCTTAGAAGCAATAAATGAAGGTGATTCTTTTCTCAAATTACAAATATTAGTGTCACATTTGTGTTCTAACAATAAATTCACTATTTCAATATGATTCTCCTTTGAAGCAATAAATAAAGGTGATTCTTTTTCATCATTACAAATATTAGGAACACATCTGTGTTCTAACAATAGTGTAACAATATCAGCATGACCCTTCTTAGAAGCAATAAATAAAGGTGATTCTTTTTCATTATTACAAATATTAGGATCACATTTGTGTTCTAACAATAGTGTAACAATATCAACATGACCCTCTTTAGAAGCAAAAAATAAAGGTGATTTTTTCCTATAATTATAAAACTTAGGGTCACTTTTGTGTTCTAACAATAATTTCACTAATTCGGTATGATTATCCTTTGAAGCCATTAATAAAGGTGATTCGTAGTCATAATTACAAATATTAGGATTACATTTGTGTTCTAATAGTAATTTCACAATATTAGCATGACCCTCTTTGGAAGCAATAAATAAAGGTGATTCTTTACTATAATTACAAATATTAGGATCACATTTGTGTTCTAACAATAGTGTAACAATATCAGCATGACCCTCCTTAGAAGCAATAAATAAAGGTGATTCTTTTTCATCATTACAAATATTAGGGTCAATTTTGTGTTCTAACAATAGTGTAACAATATCAGCATGACCCTTCTTAGAAGCAAAAAATAAAGGTGATTCGTTACTATAATTACAAATATTAGAGTCACATTTGTGTTCTAATAATAATTCTACAGTATCAAAATGACCCTCATTAGAAGTAATAAATGAAGGTGATTCTTTTCTCAAATTACAAATATTAGGATCACATTTGTGTTCTAACAATAATTTCACTATTTCAATATGATTCTTCTTTGAAGCAATAAATAAAGGTTATTCTTTTTAACAATTACAAATATTAGGATCACATTTGTGTTCTAACAATAGTGTAACAATATCAGCATGACCCTCTTTAGAAGCAATAAATAAAGGTGATTCGTTACTATAATTACAAATATTAGTGTCACATTTGTGTTCTAACAATAAATTCACTATTTCAATATGATTCTCCTTTGAAGCAATAAATAAAGGTGATTCTTTTTCATCATTACAAATATTAGGATCACATCTGTATTCTAACAATAGTGTAACAATATCAGCATGACCCTTCTTAGAAGCAATAGATAAAGGTGATTCCTTTTCATTATTACAAATATTAGGACCACATTTGTGTTCTAACAATAATTTTACAGTATCAGCATGACCCTCTTTAGAAGCAATGAATAAAGGTGATTCTTTACTATAATAACAAATATTAGGATCACATTTGTGTTCTAACATTAGTATAACAATATCAACATGACCCTCTTTAGAAGCAAAAAATAAAGGTGATTTTCTTCTATAATTATCAAAATTAGGGTCACATTTGTGTTCTAACAATAATTTCACTATTTCGGTATGATTCTCCTTTGAAGCTATTCATAAAGGTGATTCGTAGTCATAATTACAAATATTAGGATTACATTTGTGTTCTAATAATAATTTCACAATATTAGCATGACCCTCTTTAGAAGCAATAAATAAAGGTGATTCTTTACTATAATTACAAATATTAGGATCACATTTGTGTTCTAACAATAGTGTAACAATATCAGCATGACCCTCCTTAGAAGCAATAAATAAAGGTGATTCTTTTTCATTATTACAAATATTAGGATCACATTTGTGTTCTAACAATAGTGTAACAATATCAGCATGACCCTCTTTAGAAGCAATAAATAAAGGTGATTCTTTACTATAATTACAAATATTAGGATCACATTTGTGTTCTTACAATAGTGTAACAATATCAGCATGACCCTCTTTAGAAGCAATAAATAAAGATGATTCTTTACTAATATAACAAATATTAGTATTACATTTGTGTTCTAACAATAATTTCACAATATCAGCATGACCCTCTTTAGAAGCAATGAAGAAAGGTAATTCTATACTATCATTACAAATATTAGGATCACATAAGTGTTCTAACAATATATTCACAATATCAGCATGACCCTCTTTAGAAGCAATTAATAAAGGTGATATTGTTCTAATATTCCAAATATTAGGATCACATTTGTGTTCTAACAATAGTGTAACAATATCAGTATGACCCTTCTTAGAAGCAATAAATAAAGATGATTCTTTTTTCCGATTACACATATTAGGTTCACATTTGTGTTTTAACAATAATTTCACTATCTCAGTATGACCCTTCTTAGAAGCAATAAATAAAGGTGATTCTTTTATATCATTACAAATATTAGGATCACATTTGTGTTCTAACAATAGTGTAACAATATCAGTATGACCCTTCTTAGAAGCAATAAATAAAGATGATTCTTTTTTCCGATTACAGATATTAGGTTCACATTTGTGTTCTAACAATAATTTCACTATCTCAGCATGACCCTTCTTAGAAGCAATAAATAAAGGTGATTCTTTTTCATAATTACAAATATTAGGATTACATTTGTGTTCAAACAATAGTGTAACAATAATAGCATAACCCTTCTTTAAAGGTGATTCTTTTTCATAATTACAAATATTAGGATTACATTTGTGTTCAAACAATAGTGTAACAACAATAGCATAACCCTTCTTAGAAGCAATAAATAAAGGTGATTCTTTTATATCATTACAAATATTAGGATCACATTTGTGTTCTAATAATAATTTCACTATTTCAGTATGCCCCTTATTAGCAGCGATGAACAAAGCTGATTCATTTCTAGTGTTGCAAATATTAATATCACATTTGCGTTCTAAGAACAATTTAACATTATTAGTATGTTCCTTCGTAGAATTAAGACATACAGCTGATTCATTGTTGAGCTTTAACAAAAGTCTTACAATATCACTATGGTCATTTTCAGAAACAGGAAATAAAGGAGATATATTCTTAACATTGCAGATGTTAAGATCACTTTGACGTTCTAATAATAATTCAACAATATCAATACGTCCGTTTGCAGATGCAGCAAGTAAAGCTGATATTTTCAGAAAAGTACAGATCATGCAGATCTTAGGATCACAACTATGTTGTAGCAATAATCTAACAATATCAATATGGCCATTTTTAGACGCAGCAATTACAGGTGATATACTGTTATCACTACAGATCATGCAGATGTTCGGATCACATTTATGTTCTAATAATAATCTAACTATATCAGCGTGTTCATCAGAAGATGCAGTATGAACAGGTGATATATTCTTACATGCATTAGGACGACAGCTATATTTTAATAATAATCTAACAATATCAATATGCCCTTTCTCAGATGCAGCAAATAAAGGTGATATATTTTGATTATTACAGATGTAAGGATCACAATTATATTCTAATAATAATTTAACAATATCTGTATGGTTTTTCGCAACTGATTGAAATAATGGTGTTTCACCTTCCTCATTTTTTATGTTAATATCTGCTTTATAATCTAACAACATTTTTATCATATCAATATTACCCTTTGTACATGCTACTTGAAGAGGTGTATTTTTACAAACTTTTTGACCAATATTTGGATCAGCACCGTGATTTAATAGTAACATAATTAAATTAGGACTCTCCTGTCTGGCGGTTTCATATAACGGTGTTTTATTCCATTGATCAAAGACATTCGAATCGGCTCCATGGTCTAACAATAATTTTACAATGCATTCGTTCTTTTGTTGTACTGCAATATGTAAAGGGGTTTCTGTATAACCAGAACCAGAAGCAGAAACATTTCTAGTTATATTTGCATTAGCATTATGAGCTAATAGTAAAAGTACTACATCAATATTACCTGTGTATACAGCAACATGTAACGGTGTTTCACTCGCAACTTCTAACCAACCCTTCATATTAGGATCAGCTTGATGACGTAATAGTAAATTTGCAATGTCGACGTTTCCTTTTTTAGAAGCAAAATACAAAGGAGTACCTTTCCAGTCCCTAACATTTACATCTACATGTTCTGTTAACATAATTGGTACCATATCCCAATAACCTTGACGGGTCATCGATAGTAGCATGTTTGATAAATCTTCACTTGACACATCATGTAATATGCTCTTAATGTCGACTTTATGTCGAAGGTATTGGAACAATTTATTGCGGAAAGTAAAACATTTGAACTGCCTATTAAGAAAAATGTCCTTAATGAAACCGTTTTGATTTTGAATGTCTTTCAAAATTCGTGAAAAATAATTGTCCTCCTCTTTATTATTAACAGTTATAACAATGTTTTCCTTTGCTAGGTTTTGGTTTTCATTTTGTATAGATTCTAATACAAATCTATCACAAATTACATCTCTATGGGCTACCTCAAGAACCAGGTCAAAGAAATGTTCCCCACAAAACGCTAGAAAAATATCATATATCTTGTCATGAAGTATTCTATAGGTAGATACTGTTTTCTTCACATAAGACATCTCGAGCTTGTGTAATTCAGACTTGACGACCTTTATTGAAAAACGCGCTTTAAGATAAAAATGGTCTGATATTGATTCCAACAGTTCTGTCGTATCGTGTGATCTTGATAACACGTTTTCATCTAAACTATTATTAAAGGCAATGAACAGACTCATCGTGGCCAATGTTATTTGATCAGTGGCTTTTCTCCACAAGTCCAAATCACTTTTTATAACACTTATCGGATTAGCAAAGAAATTCTGAACACCGGTTAATTTCTGTTTTGAATAAAGGGAACATAATAGAGGAAAGAAGCTAAATTTTTCCACTAGCCGTGACTGTTTTAAAGCATTTATCTCACTCTCTGTTAAGTAAATACTTGCTATTTGATTTCTTTCAATTTCTGTTAGCCTGTAACTTGAAACAAGATCACAGGCTGTTTTCGACAAAAGTTCTACACCTGCAAATGAACGATCAAGATAAATGTGCTTTCTGCATGATAATAAGATTTTTATCTTGTGATCCTCAATCACTTGTTGTATATTGGTTGCCCATGTTTTCCAACGATTGACGAGTCCAATATCTATTGTTGATTTCCCACAAACATCACCAATAACAAACACTTGTTTATATTTCGGTTCACAGTATTGAATAATGTCTTCGGGATAGTGGACCGGAACAATATAATAACCTTCCTGTGAATTAAGCCGAAGGGCGACATGGTGAATTGCGGTTGATTTCCCACATCCTGATGAACCTACCGCTACAATTACATCTTTAGTTTTGAGAAGTTCTTCAATACGACTGATAGCTCTGGTTTTCACAACCTTATTATCATCCTGTCCCCATTCGTATATCAAATCTTCGTGGATTTCTGTAATCACAATAGATTCCAATTTATCCGAAACGTTTACAAAAACAAAATTAAAAAAAAAATGATTAAAACTGTAATGAAACATATAATGCAGAAACAACATATTTATATTACATTTTGAAATACAGATAGGAGATAGTTAAAAACCATCTTACGACAGCTACTTCGTTAATTTTTCTTTTAATCGTTTAGACAAATGCCAACATCTTGTATTATAAACAGTTAATTGTCTAGATGTCTTTTCGACTTTGATTACATATATTTCCTTTTCCTTTTCGTTCAAGTATACCGAGCACCTTCATTCACTTATACGGAACATCATTTAAGTACATCCAACTTCGAGTTCATGTATACTACATGTACCATGTGGTTGGTGAAAACATTACACGGCAATATCTATCAAACAGAAGTGTCTAAGAAAAATATTGTAGACACATAAAATATTTTCATGTTTACTTTATTTAACTTAAAGTATAAAAGTCATAATGACCATGGCATATCTAAAACATTGAGAAAGACAAATCCTAGAGTATCATTAGTTTGGTAAAATTTTTGTAATTTTTGAAATTTGTTATTTAGATATACCAAGTAGTAACACACTCAATTCGGATAGCTGTTTGTCAATACTTCGCTTACTTTGTAATGCTTTTGGAACTTGACTTGACTCTTTCTGTGAATTTCGTAGTTCTACCAGTATTTCTTTATCATTGTTATTCAGTATCCGATCTTTTAGGTCTTCACAACGTTGTTTAAATTGTGGTCCACCAAGATTTAGAATAGCCTGCAGGAAGAACACATGATACAACATTTTGAGCAAAACGTTTTTCTTTTTTTTCGTTTTATAAATGCATTTCAATGAGTTGAGACAGCCAATTCTATCATCAAATATAAGCTACAAAACCAGAAGGGCGTAAAAAATCGGGCGTTTCTCCTCATTTGTAGCACCCGAGTAAAAACATTTTGACAACCAAATAAAAAAAGTGAAGAGTGATCTTTTTTGCCTGGGATTATTGAACTCGCCCTATATCGAATTATTATACCATTTAAGGAACATTAAAATAATCAAAACGCATCTATCGCATGTCTTAGACTGCTGTGCACTTACATCAATAATTCCTATGATAATTTAAGAACTATTATTATGTATCAGTGTTCCTATAAATATTTCTTCGTAAGATGCTTGCCGTATATTATGTCAATATGTTATTAGCAAAACAGTTTAACAAAATGGCCAACCTTAAATAAAAATTGTTTTACGACCAAACAGAACACATATACACCAACATGATATAAGTTACATTGGACAAAGTTACGAGAACGATCGTCGATGATCGCGGGTCTTATTGAGCTAAATAGAAAACAAAAGAAAACTTTTCTTAAACGGTTTCTCCTCTAGATCATTGAATGTCTTTATAGTTTTGCTATGACTTACAAATTGTTCTTCTAGTGATATTATTTTGTTAAATAATGTTTATGAACGAAGTTACCTGGCAAATGTCGTTCCAGTATGTTTCGAAATCGTTATTTGTCAACGTCCAAGCATCATGATGTGCAAACATGTTTCTGTAGTATTTCAATCTGGACAGATCTGCCCCGTCACCTACATCATTCGGAAATGGTAAAATGTCTCCTATCTGTATTGGCGTGAGGTGTCGAATCAAACAGATCATCAATGTCAAGTCAAACTTTTTTGAAGTGACAGTGCCTGATAAAGATAAATACTTTAAATGATAAAACACATCAATATGTAGCGATTCTGATAAATATGTGTCTAGGAAGGTCTGGCAGACATTTTTATATTTTTATGATCAATATTTTGATTTAATTTGTTTTTTTTAAACTAGTGGATGTTTTTGTGTGTAACAGTATCATTAAGTTTATTTCAGTAAAAGAAAGTGAATATTTTCCGTGACCGATCTTATGTTAAAATCACGTGTGCTTTTCATCAACATAGTATTTGATTACGTATGAGATGAAAAAAAACGTTATAAAAGTAATTTTAATATACAGTTAAGAATATTTGAAAGCTGACGACTTAACAAAACAAGTTTATAAAAAATGGAAAGCAACACGTTTAATAATTCCATGAGCCGAAGTGCTTTTCTGAATTTACCTTCATCAGGAACGCTAAAAGCCAAACATTTGAATCCTATGTAAGTAGGACTTCTTTTATAATGATAGAAAAATGTTCTAAACTTGTCCATGTCCATAAAGTATTAAAGTTTTGCTTTTTATCAATAATTCGATCAAGATGTATACAGCTCTAATGAACGTAGTTTCTTCATATTTTATAAATTAGTGAAACAAACGGTACACGTTATAATTAGTAACAATAGGAATAATGAATTCCCAGTAAAACTTGATTTGCGACCACCAAATTGGAAATAGATTTCCGTAAATCTTCGAATACAACACTGTTATCTCCATATTGGTCATTTACACTTGAATTTAATTTCACCTGACGATGGAAACAATAAATCCCACTGGATCTGGTTAATGATTCTCTTTCTTTTTAATGGTTCTAAGACTTTAAATTTGTCTTGCTTTAAAGCTGTCTCAAGTCCATTTGTTGGATGAAACTCTTCGTCAAATTTTACTCTCACGGCAGAAGGAGCAACTTTATACAGCAGACTGATGATCCGCAAATAATTAATCTCTTCTGATTCCGACATGATGTTTGATCCAGTATAATCCAGATTATCGTATTTTTTCTCTGTTTCGAAGTAAGAATATAACATGTTAAAATAAGTTCCGGTACTACATTGTTATCACATGACAGCTTTCTCAATTTGCAAAGAAAATATCGATCAAAAGACGAAAATAAATAACTAATCGAGGCACTATGATATAAATGTACTACTTACGATAGGCTACACTATTCCTATTTTATTCCTATTGTTACAATCCTTTCACCGCAAGTTACTCAAAATTGTCACTTACTTCTCACATCGATAGAATCATTCAGCCTGGAAAGCACATCCTGGTTATTACAGAGATCGTATCCCTATTTCGGGGCTCGGTTAACCACATCTCTGTAATAATCAGGATGTGCTTTCCAGGCTGAATGATTCTATTGATGTGAGAAATAAGTGACAATTTTGAGTAATGTGTGGTGATAGAATTGTAACAATAGGAATATAATAGGAATAGTGTAGCCTATCGTAAGTGTCTGTGCCAAGATAGGTGCCTGTAGTTTATTTGTTTTCCTTTGTTGCTGTATGACATATTTGGTTTCGTTAATTATTTTTCATACATACGTCAGGCCGTTAGCTTTCTCGTTAGAACTCTTTACATTTGTTACTGGTATGTCGGTGCTTTTTATGACTGACTATGCGGTATGCGTTTTTTTATTGGTTGAATTTCATAGGCTGTAAAGTTACCTATTGTTGTTGATTTATGATTTATTTGGTGTCTTGTGGAGATATGTCTCATTGGCAATCATACCTCTTCTTCATATTTGTATCACCTATAACAAATTTAAGAGAGTTGACGTTACAAAGTTGTTGTCATTGTCTGAAACATCCAATTCACAAGGGTCTCTGCAAGTTAAAAAAACAACATATTTCAATGTCTATATACTGGGTTTTAAAACAAATTTTTATGATTAAAGGATCTTAGCTAACCATTGGCTAACTTTTACATTGTTGATACTATATTGAAACACAAAGCATGGAGATTTGAAACCAAACATAGTATATTTAAACATCATGGAGGTGTTTGATATACAAATTAAATTCGAGATTTTTATAAGTTTTTTCGCCCTCTTTATGTCTAATTATGGTCGTTTGAAGTCAGACTGCAGCCATTTAATAGAAGTTAAAAACTTGTTAACACCAACTTGGTTCGGTAAGTTTTCGACTAGAAATTGTTAGATCCATTGTGAAGCACACAAATTATTCATCATTCAGTTCTTTATTATTTCTATTTAAGGACATGACGTTTATATTTCCAATAATTTACATTCTGCAACACGACGAGCCAGCATAGCGAAGTCGATCCAGTTTTATAAACATCATGCAAAGTGCACGTGACTTGGATCTAACCATGCTAACAATAAACGATAATTTTCCATTTTTCAATCACAATTGAATTTTCAATGATTAATACTTTATCTTTATCTTATTATACTTGAGATTTATTTCGTATCAAATAAAATAATTTTTATTATATTTGAAATTTATTAAGAGTTAACAATAACTTAAAACTAGGTTGACAATTTAGATTTGATTTGCTTTATCAAACTTAGTGTACATTTGAGTTACATTTTACATTTTCAAACGTAATAGAAATATTGGAATACGCATTAAACATATGTATGTGCATGCATTTATAAGTTCCGATTTTTTTTCTCTCACTAAATTAGATTCTTCTATAGTTTAGATGCAATGAAGTAACCTCTACTGCTACACATGTGAATGTTTGTCACTGACTTACAAACATGTAACCTAAAAAACAAGATATGTACAAAGTTCACAAAACAAATTATTTGAATCTCTCTGTATGAATTTTTAAACCCAAAAGGGTCCATTATTAATAAATTAACAATTTCTATATCTAAATGCCAGGTTATCAAATATATTAAACATTTTGATATTTACTTTTTATTTTATTAATCATAAACTATAAAAAAAAAGCTTATTCCTACTTGAAAAAATAAATACGTGACACTGTATTCAAACGAGAAAACTAACGGTATAATTTTTTTACAAAAAGATGAACGAAAAACAAATATGTAACACATAAACAAAAGACTTTTGTTTCATGTACTTTCAAGAATCACAGTTTATGTTCTAACTCAATAAAGACGTTTTAACTGGCACCCGAGCATGAATCAGTTGTATGACATGACAACATAAAAAGACACATGTTACGGCCAGAAATCGCCTTTAAATTGTAGCCAACATAAGACACAAATTAATAATAAAATTTAACAATATTTATTATACAAAAGTTTACAAGAAGTATTACACAAATATTACTGTCAACTTAACTGTCAAAATATGAGTCCAATCTTTTATCTGTATCTGTATCCGGATATCTTCCGGAATCAAATCTGAATATTATGTTCACTACTACGGCCACAATCCAGTATGATGTTGTTTGTAGAATTAAATTTTCAATCTAAATTGCTGTGAATACTAAAGTTTATCGATGTCTAAGTCTAAGTCCAAGAGTGCAAGAGTGAGAGTTTAACTTTAGTGTCTGTATATATATAGTTGTCATGGAAGATTCTAGAACAGTCTATAATGGAACATCCTGGAAAGTAACAACGGAAGTTTCTAGTATGTAAAATGTAGAAGTTTATATAACGCATCTTTTATTAGGATCATTCTGGAAAGTTCCAATCATTCTGTAATTGTTCCAGTGATTTCTAAATTGCACAGTTCTAAGATTATTCTGTAAACAACTATCAGGCCACACAACACAAATCAGGCCAACATAAATAAATACAATAATTACAATATCATAACACCTCCCCCCTTAAAAGAAGTTTTAGTGTAACAAAAACTTATCATGAATAATATGCACAAAAATACATAGTATATACAAAGTGTTTTAATAAGCTCTAGATAAAGCATCTGCTATATCATTATCTTTACCCTTAATGTGTTTTACAATTATATCATATTCCTGTAACAATAAACTCCACCTAGTCAACCTCTGATTCTTGTTTCTCATTTTATGTATATAGTTGAGAGGATTATGATCAGTAGAAACAAGAATAGGATATACAGTGGGATTCAAATATACATCAAAGTGTTGAAGTGCTGACAACATTGCAAAACACTCTTTTTCAATAGTTGAATAATTTTTCTGATGTTTATCTAATTTCTTAGAAAAATATGATATAGGTTTCTCAACATTATCATCTGTCTCTTGATATAAAACAGCTCCAATTCCTACATCGCTTGCATCAACGGCAAGTTTAAATTGTTTTTCAAAGTCTGGAGTAATCAGAACTGGACTATTAATTAGAAGTGATTTGCTATTTTCAAAAGCGTTTTGACAATTTTCACTCCAGATAAATTTAAAATCTTTTCGTAAAAGATGAGTCAATGGTTGTACCACAGTAGCAAAATTTGAACAAAATTTTCTGTAAAATCCAATCATGCCTAAATATCTCATAAGTTGTTTTCTATTTGTAGGAGGAGGAAATTTGGAAATGGCTTCCACTTTAGCCATAATAGGTTTCACTTGACCTTGGCAAACTGTATGCCCTAAATAATCAACAGTGGCCTGACAAAATTCACTTTTACCAAGATTAACAGTCAAATTTGATTGTGACAATCTATCAAAAGTATCATACATTGTGTTAAATGCTGTTCCCAGCTATCACTACATACAATTAGATCATCAATATAAGCATAACAACAGTTTAAATCTTTTATAACATTATTGATCATTCTTTGAAATGTAGCTGGTGCACTTTTCATGCCAAACGGCGTTACAGTATATTGAAATAAGCCATCTGGTGTAACAAAAGCTGATATTTCACGAGCTCTCTGCTCACAAGTTTTGCTTGACCAATGTTGTCAATACAATCGTCTATCCTTGGAATCGGATAGGAATCAGATTTTGAGACTGAATTTACTTTTCTGAAATCAGTCACGAAACGAAAGGTTTTATCTGGTTTTGGCACAAGGAGACAAGGATAGCTCCATTCACTGTTACTCGGCTCAATAATATCATTGTCAAGCATATATTTAATTTCTTTTCTCATATCTTCAAGTTTGAGTGGAATAAGCCGGTAAGGATGTTGCTTAATTGGAGAAGAATCTCCTACATCAACATCATGACAAACAGCAGTGGTTTTGTTTGGCACATCTGGAAAAAGATTTTTAAAAGAAAATACCAAAGTTTTTATTTCTTCTCTACGATCAAAAGACAGATGTGCAAGTTTTGAGTCTAAATTTGACAAAATTTCTGAATTTTTCAATCTAACCGTCTTTTCCATAGTTTTAGAACTAAAAGGTGGTTCAATTACATCTGGTTTGTCATGATTGTTCTCAAATTTAACCATGTCTAAAGTGGCAACTGGTTTACTCTCACGCTCAAAATATGGTTTTAACATATTAATATGACACACTCTGTTTTGTTTACGCCGACCTGGAGTTTTTACAATATAATTTAAATCATTGATTTTACTGTCTATTGTATAAGGACCACACTATTTAGCTTGTAAAGGATGTCCAGGGACTGGCAAAAATACAAGTACCTTATCACCAGGCTCAAAAACTCTATCCCTGGCATCTTTATCATACCAAATTTTCATCTTGCTCTGTACATTTTTTAAAGTTTTTCTGAGCAATTTGACAAGCAGCATACAATTTTTCTTTAAATCTAGATACATAGTCTAAAAGATTCAAGTCAGTATGTTCAGTAAGCCACTTTTCCTAAATCAATTTTAACGGTCCCCTTACAGTATGGCCAAATAACGACTCAAAGGGACTAAATCCAAGGGATTCTTGAACAGCCTCTCGGACTGCAAAAAGTAGAAAGTGAACTCCATCATCCCAGTCTCTGTCAAATTGAAGACAAAAAGTTCTAATCATGTTCTTCAATGTTTGATGAAAACGTTCTAAGGCACCTTGAGATTCTGGATGGTACGCACTTGATCTATACTGAGCAATCCCTAACTGGTACACGACTTGCTGAAATAAACCTGACATGAAATTTGATCCCTGGTCGGACTGTATAGACATAGGAAGTCCTACTAATGTGAAAAATTTGATAAGAGCTTTGACAATAGTAGGTGTCTTGATATTTCTTAGCGGAATAGCCTCAGAAAAGCGTGTGGATGTACACACGATTGTCAATAAATACGCATTTCCAGTTTTGGTCTTTGGTAAAGGTCCTACGCAGTCAATTAGAACTCTGCTGAAAGGTTCGTCAAAGTCTGGAATAGGCAGAAGTGGTGCTGGTGGTATTTTCTGGTTAGGCTTACCAACAACCTGGCATATATGGCATGATTTGCAGTATTCTGCGACATCATTTCGAAGTCTGGGCCAGTAGAAATGCTGCAAGATCTTAAGGCAAGTCTTCCTTATACCTAAGTGTCCAGCCAAGGGGGTGTCATGGGAAAGACTAATAATTTCTTGCCTATAAACTTTAGGCACCACCACTTGGTATACCACTCTCCATTCCTCCTCTGGAGTAGCATCAGGAGGCCTCCACTTCCTCATTAAAATGCCGTCCTGATGGTAATAGCATTCGGCCACTTTGGCTGCTTCCTCCTGTGGTTGAGCCCGCTGGTTGAGCTGAAGAACCTCAGGGTCTTTATGTTGTTCTTCGAATAAATTCTTTCGGTCTAATGAATGGCTGTTTACGTCTGGCCATGGCATAATAACATTCTTGTTAACACTAGGTGGTCTTATTTTGGCCTTTTCTGAGCTACCAGGACCTTCAATGTCAGCTAGGAAAGTGTCAGAAAGGTCCATGTAATCAAACTGGTTTTCTTGCAAATCCTCATCTTGTTGTTTTCTAGCCATCGCCCTAGTGACAACACAAGCTGGATACAATTCAGCATCATCTTCAGGTAATTTAACATCCACCACCGGTTCACTGGTAACAATTGGTTCAGCAACCACTTTGTTCCTAGCTAGATCATTTCCTAGCAATAATGTAACACCCTCTACAGGGAGATTAGGACGAACACCTACAACAACTGGTCCAGTTATCAAATCTGACTTCAGATAAATACGATGGAGAGGAACATCTATACAACCCAACTCTACACCTTGTAACAAAACGGAGGCACCAACAGAAGTCTTCTCGGACAAACGCAACACACCTTCTAACAATAAGGACTGAGAAGCTCCAGTGTCCCGTAAAATCTTAATAGGCTGAAGAGTGGTATCATCAACAATAGAAACAAACCCATCAGACATAAAGGGTTTATATTCCTCCATGTAATCCCAAAAACTGGACTTAAAAACCTGACTCGCAGGACATTCCAACGTACTGGTAATATAAGGTGTCGTACAAGCCCTGGACTTCGGCTTATTATCTCGCTCATTCTTCTTCTGGAGTCTAAAACAATCAGCCATCAGATGACCATTTTTCTTACAATAAGCACAAATCAGTGACTTCTTCTCAAAAGTATCAAATTTTGGACTAGACATATTATAACTGGACTGACTCTTATTCTGTGCAACAGGCTTACTATCAGTACGCTCAGTGCTTTGATTTTTTGTAATTTCCACTTGAAGTATTAACATGTTGACCCTTGAAACTTCTTTTATGTGAAAGGGTATAATTATCTGAAATTACAGCTGCATCATGTATTGTCCCAACAGTTTTGTCGTCTAAATGTGTTTTTAAGTCTAAATGAACACATTGTTTGAACTCTTCTAATAACATAAATTGTCTTAGGTTATCAAAATTGTTATCTGTTTTCTTTGAAGTAAGCCATTTATCAAATAGATCTTCTTTTTCCCGAGCAAATTTCACATAGGTTTGCGAATCAAACTTTTTATAAGATCTAAATTTCTGTCTATATGCTTCTGGTACTAGCTCATAAGCTTTCAAAACTTCCTGTTTCACCGTGTCATAATCGGAACTTTTTTCTGATGGAAGTGCGGAGTATATTTCAGCGGCCTTACCCTCTAAAACACTTTGTAGCATCGTAGTCCAATACGGCATTGGCCATTTCAAATTATTAGCAATTTTCTCAAAGTGTGGAAAATATTTATCGACTGTTTTTTCACAAAATTTGGGAACTAAACGTATATTTTTTGCTGCATCAAAATATTCTGATTTCGACTGGACTTTAGTGTTGCTTTCTTCTTTGACCATTTCAGTTTTTATTTTCTCCATCTCTAGCCTTTCCCTCATTTCAAGTTCTGCCTGTTTTAATTTAAGTTCATCTTGTTTTTTCTCCATCTCCAACCTTTCCTTCATTTCCAGTTCTTTTAGTTTAAATTCATCTTCTTTTTCTTTTTTTTTCCATTTCTAATCTTTCCTTCATTTCCAGTTCTGCTTGTTTTAATTTAAATTCATGTTCTAATTCAAGCTGTTTTAATTTAAAGGCATCAACATTTTTCTAAAATTTCTGCGTCAACTAATTTGTCTATAACCAACTTTTTTTTATAATTTGTTTTCTCATAGATACTTTAAAAACTAATTTTAGATGTTTAGCAAGCAACACTAATTCGTCTTTCTTTAAATTATCAAAACTCTCCAGGTCAAGCGTTTTCAAAAATTTACCGGCATCAAATGCCATTTTGTAGAATTTTGTTGGCTACTTATAATAAAAATACTGAATAAATTTTAAATAAGATATTTTCGTTATCCCGGACGAGCCCCCAATTTCTGTTACGGCCAGAAATCGCCTTTAAATTGTAGCCAAGAAAAGACACAAATCAATAATAAAATTTAACAATATTTATTATACAAAAGTTTACAAGAAGTATTACACAAATATTACTGTCAACTTAACTGTCAAAATATGAGTCCAATCTTTTATCTGTATCTGTATCCGGATATCTTTCGGAATCCAATCTGAATATTATGTTCACTACTACGGCCACAATCCAGTATGATGTTGTTTGTAGAATTAAAGTTTCAATCTAAATTGCTGTGAATACTAAAGTCTATCGATGTCTAAGTCTAAGTCCAAGAGTGCAAAAGTGAGAGTTTAACTTTAGTGTCTGTATATATATAGTTGTCATGGAAGATTCTAGAACAGTCTATAATGGAACATCATGGAAAGTTACAACGGAAGTTTCTTGTAAAATGTAGGAGTTTATATAACGCATCTTTTATTAGGATCATTCGGGAAAGTTCCAATCATTCTGTAATTGTTCCAGTGATTTCTTAACTGCACAGTTCTAAGATTATTCTGTAAACAACTATCAGGCCACACAACACAAATCAGGCCAACATAAATAAATACAATAATTACAATATCATAACACACAAAAAAATGGCTGAACTCGATCAAAAAGATATTGTCAGAATATTTTTCACTTATGAGTTTGAATGTCCCTAGCTTTGCTATCTTTTTACTCTCTGTATCAACGTATAAGTACGATACTGTACAAAAGTAAAAAAAAAATACATGTCTAACAAATTTACAACAACACAAAAATATTTGCAGAAAGAATGAAAAAAAAAAATCAAATGAAAAAATCAAAAGATCAATGAATATTAAGGATAATATGCATGATATGTATGCTTATTCAAAATGAGTGGCTTGTTGTGAAACTGCATCATAATCGTCAATTTAAAGAAGAAAAGGTTTTGACCATCAATCAAATTAAACACGTATAGCGTTGGTAGAAAAGTTTATGTTTCATTTCAATAGATTTAAACTTCATGCAAATCAATTGATATATAGATATGAGTTTTCTCAAATTTAACCCATCAATGTTAAAACACTCAAATAAGCGTCAGAACATATTTGTTTTGTCCTCAGCGGGATTCGGACTCATCGCAACACCCTACTGCATCGTGTCTAGCTCCATATATAACTCAACCAGCTAGGCGACATTAACCTTTAGTCAATTTAGAGTTCTAAGATTGTTGGGCTAAATGTAAGATGAATTATATACCTTATGGTGTTATCCATGTATAACCATGTTTTTTTTCGATTGAGAATGTCTATAATAAAGTTGTCACATGTTTAGCCATGCATAATGAAATTCAGTATGGGAATGTGTCAAAACGACAACAACCCGACAATAGAGCAGACAACAGCTGAAGGCCACCAATTGGTCTTCAGTGCAGCGAGAAAGGATATTTTGATATTATACATAAGTTCGTGATGTATACCTACTGCATGTTTTCTGATATTCAATCCACACTGGAAATTCTCCAACTTCAGACTTTAATTAGCATTTGTAACTCATCACTGCAGAAGAAGACAAATCGCGCATCTGATTAACACAATTATAAAACTGGTATCTATGATGGTGTTTTTTTTTTATTTTATCAAAACAGGTCTCATTATTTATTATAGCGAACTTGAAATATTATATATCATGTGAAATTGAAGTCCAATTGAAAACGACACTGTTTTATTCCAGATCTATAAGCATGTATATCAAAAGATACAAACAGAAGCTTATTCAACGTTAAAACAATTTTCCACTATAAGCGAATGTTACTTTTACAAATATAAGGACTTTGTTAGCTAAATCTACAAATTTTATAAGATATTATGATTTTTTATTGCAATAGATTAATATGCTAATTGCTATAACCGGTTGGTGAATTATTTTATTAAGGATGAAAGCCTTGTACGTACATGACCTGAAATGAGACACGTAGCAGAATTTTTCACGCTTGAACAAAATTTATCGTTCATAAATAGAAACATTAATTTATTGTGACTAGTCGAACAGGATGTGTGTGCATATAAATATAGTTTATATTCATCATTCGATGGATCCTGTATCACAGCTTTAAAGTAAAACGATTAACATGATTAATTCGTGCTATTTGTCTAAGAAGATGTATTTGTGTGTATAACATATTTTATGTTAATCCTTTCCTTCAGGTGTAATATTATTAAATCAAAGTAGTTCATATCCGGTTGCATATGAATATAAATTCATTTTCACTTGTTTATGGTAAAACTCTTATAATATGAAACATGTTTAATTTCTTTTTAAATGTGAAGTTTCATATGACTTTAACATAAATTCTTTCTCATATGCTTTGAACTCCAATATTTCTTCCTAATATAATTTTTGTAATGGTATACTTTGAAATTATATACGCAGTTTTACACGCCTCAAATGGTATGAATGAAATGTTTCAAACGTAGTTTTAATAACTTGTCAGACAGGACTAGTAAAGTGATATCTTGAAAGCTGATCAAGGATGATGATAATCGGATAGTATATAGTGTAAATGTTTTGTGGGTATGTCATACATGATAACATATACAGATAAAAATAAAAAAAAAAAGTTAAATTAGCAAAAGGACAAGGAAGACAAATTTCTGTCTGTGCATTTGTTTTAGTAACGTTTTTATCATGATAAAATACTACTGTTAGTTTAATCATAAAAACATCAGAATTTGGACATTAATTTCTATTTTTATTTTTATTCTTCTTCACCGTTTCAGAGTACAATATTTATCAACTCGTGAGAATTATTCATGTAAGTAAAACATTCGTAAATTTAATAACTACAAGTATAATTTAGTCATACCATAGTTATCAAAAGTACCAGGATTATAATTTTATACGCCAGACTCGCGTTTCGTCTACATAAGACTCATCAGTGACGCTCAGATCAAAATAGTTAAAAAGCCAAACAAATACAAAGTTAAAGAGCATTGAGGACCCAAAATTCCAAAAAGTTGTGCCAAATACGACTAAGGTAATCTACTCCTGGGGTAAGAAAATCCTTAGTTTTTCGAAAAATTCAAAGTTTTGTAAACAGAAAATTTATAAAAATGAAAATATAATTGATATTCATGTCAACACCGAAGTGCTGACTACTGGGCTGGTGATACCCTCGGGGACGAAACGTCCACCAGCAGTGGCATCGACCCAGTGGTGTTAATAGTTATCAAAAGTACCAAGATTATAATTTTATACGCCAGACGCGCGTTTCGTCTACATAAGACTTGTCAGTGACGCTCAGAATTGTATTTGGGTCGTTTTCGTTAAGCCAAACTGCACTAACAACTTTACTGCACAATTCACTCGCAAATGCGTTGTTTTTATGAATTTAATGTAGACCATGACACTTATTTCAAATAATACCAAAGCACGGTTAATTTAGAACAATATCAAGTATTATACCAATGGATGACCTTTGTAAAACGTATTCTACCAGTGAGAGTTAGAAAATATAGTTATTAAATATGTCGAAAATAGCATTAGCTAAAGCTTTCTTACATTTTGACGAAAGATTCGAATTAATGAAAAGGTAGCATGTGGGCCATTTCAACTCTAACACTTTAACTCTATGTTTTATCCATTCTTTTCTAAATCATACGTACACGTGTCTACAAATTTTAGCATATCCTAAATAAAACCCACCAGCCCTATAATGTCCAAAAATAAAGAAAAAGAGTTTCAAGTACACTTATTGGCAATCATACCACATCTTCTTTTTTATATTACGTCTGATACGTTAATTTTGTTACAAACATTTGTGAGAAATCTGTTCAAAAATGCAATTACCTATTTTAATTAAATGAAAGTGTTTAAGTCTGAACCTTTAAATTTAACCACAATCATTTCATTTTTAATCAAATCAAATTGATAACGACAGTTATAGAGATATGCACGACAACGAAGTTGCAATGTTAAGAAAGAGTAGTGTTTTCTATCATTGTCAAGATTGAATGTGAAAAAGATAATGCGAATCTTGTGATCGCAAGAAACAGATGCGAAATGGAAGAGAAATTTTCATTTTTTTACTTGTAGAAAGAAAATAAGTTCGGTGATACCATTTTTTCCTTATACTTAATTTGAGCATATCATAAGACCTATCTTCTCATATTCTATTTCAAAATTATATCGCATAGATCTCTTTTTATGCACACAAAAATGTTTATACATTAATGATAAATGTTTATCACCGTAGTTAACCGTATACAAATGATTTATGTGGATCGAATCAGTCAATTAAATGATTTACCTTTGTTTCACTTTCAATGTTGACATTCTTTTCCTTTAAATGACCAGTACACGTTCAATGCATGCGTTGAGAATTTCTAGCTTGCGTGTTAAACTGAAGTTCACATGAATACGGATTTAATGAGGTCAAATTATTCACTTGCAAATGAATAATTAATTACTTGATTATCAATGTTTCTTAGCGTAATTTAACAAAATTGAACCTTTTTGGCTGCTAAAGGCGGATTATTATTTCACTTGCATTATTGAATGAACAAAAAAAAACCATGTATCTCGAAGCTAGTGCCCCTTTAACAATATATGCAAATTTGGCAATTTGCGCGTTTTAGAGTTTGAAAAATGACACGAGAAGCCATACTTGAAAAAGAAAAAAGCCAGCGTAGTAAAATCTTCATTCAGAAAAAAAGTATGAAAAAGATAACAACGATTTTCCTAAAGATTACATAGATATGTCAAAGTTAAGGATTCTTTAAACAAGTCTTATGTTTAAACGATCAAGCGTACATACTTTTCGTCAAGTTGTAAGAAAGCTATATTTTAGCTAATTACAACAAAGGTTCATGAAAAAAGTCGGAAAATGTGTAAACCTTAAGCTGACATAAGACAGATTACACCATGAAAGAAGACATACATTTCACGTTAAAAAAAAGGTCTCAAATTACATATAAAACTAAAGATTTAGCATCCTTTTAAATAACTATTTGGCTACAAATATAATTGTCAATTGTGAAAAAAAAAATGAAATTGCTTGTGCCTGTTACAAGTCTTTTCGTTAAGTTATTTCGTTAGTTTAAATTTATCATATTTGATTTTCGTAAGTAGTTTTGTGTTAAATGAGGCAAATGTTCACGTTCGCATTGTTTCACATGTTGTTATATTCAACAAATGCATATTCGCAGATTATACTGTTTGTTTTTTTTATTATTTTATTGGTTGCCTAAAAATTTCTTTGTAGCTTATGAAAGGACCTTGTTTTGGAACACAGGTGGAGCAGAAGTATCACTTTCATTTTTTTTTCGGATTTTGTTATCAAATAATTGATGTACTATCAAAAATTAATTTAGCATGTCGCGTTCTTAATTAGACACAGATAGAAATAACAATACTTTGGATTGTAATTAAAATACTCGACAACAGTATGGCGGAATCCAATGTAAAGATGAACTATTTGCGGATCATAAGCCTGTTGTATGAAATTGCTCCTTTAGCTGTGAGAGTTAAATTTGATAAAGAGTTTCACCCAACTAATGGACTTGAGGCAGCCTTAAGGCAAGACAGGTTTCAAGTCTTAGAACCGTTAAAAAGAAAGAGAATCATTAACCAGACTCAATGGAACTTATTGTTTCCATCAACTCCAGGTAAATTACAATTTTTGGTCTGGTCATTAATTACAGGTCACGGGTAACGTTATTCAGCGAACAGTAAGCTTAATAGGACCCCACAAGAACCAGTGTCAAACAATTCAAACAGGAAAACCAACGATATAATCTATATAAAAAACGAGACACGAGAATTATTTAAGAGTCACAACAACAAACTACAACATCTGCAGCTCATAGACCACCAGTTGTGGAATTAAACATTACAACATGTACACACAAATTAAACATTAGAAATATTAGAAGCATACATTATAAAAAATAGAGCGTATGGAAAAATCTGATAACTGATCTTTACTCTGGTTCCCTTCGGTTAAATCAGCCCTTCTACAGCGACGGTAAACGTAGAATCTATGAATAATGAATGAATATGCTAAATAGTAAATGATTTTTCTGAAGTTGATGATCACAAATATGTAAAAACATTATATGAAATAAATCATTTGTGTTTATTTTAATATCAATTTAAGTGTTTATCTTTCCAGGCACGGTCCTCTCAGCAAAATTTGACTTGACATTGATGATCTGTTTGATTCGACACCTTACACCAATACAGATAGGAGACATTTTGCCACTTAAGTCAGATGTCAGTGAAGGGGCAGATTTGTCCAGGTTGAAATACTACAGAAACATGTTCGCACATACTGATGCTTGGACGTTGACAAGTAAAGATTTCGAAACATATTTCAGCGACATATGTCAGGTGACTTATTATCTTATATAAAAAAAAAACAATGACTAAAGATATAAATTACAATTCTGGTGTCAGTAAAATTACATTATTTCAATTGACATACTATAATGTTTCTTTTAAACGTGACAGCGTATCTTTTCATTAACCGAGTGTTAAGTGTTAGTATTTTGGCGTTTCGTATTCAGGAAGGTACAATTTGAAAGCCTTAAATTTTACAGTACGTTGTTTGCTCTAGTTTTGAAATTTTTACTTGCAATTAATGAGGAAAGTGTATATAGATATACATATATTTATCCGTAATTTGTGCATTTCTCTTTTGATATGTACTCTCTGATAATGTTAGTATCAGTGGACTGGTTGTGATATAAAAGTTATTGGGTCAGTTCGCAATTGACATACGCGCGTAAGGATCTGCTTTCCCCTTTCCAAAACACGTGGGTAATTTGTTTCGTAGAAACGCACGAGTTTATTGATGAGTGAAAACACTTGTCATTGTTTGAACGTTTTAGTAGAGTTAGTTTAGCCTTTTTGACCGATTGTTGTAAATTTGAACAAAAAATTCATGAAAAATCCGGTAAACTTTTAAAGAATTGTGTTAAATGCACTTTTTTTTTAGTTTCCCTTGCTATTCACGACACAAGGACGTATAACAAACATATCATCTATACTATTCCGATCTGAAATTTTATTCATGCATATCCTGCTGCTGTTTTGAGTAGTTTTCTTTTTCTTGAGTCGTATTTGTTTTACCTGTCACTTTAAAGAGTTACAACTCATATTTAGACGCAACACATAAATAGTGACCACAAAGATACCGCTATCGCATGAAAGAAGCTAGAAAAGAAATGAAATGTACATATTTTCGACATTTTTGTTTGGCAATCATATATTTTTATAATAAAGAGTTGTGGCTTCATTGTAAATACACCGATAAAGACCGATATTCATAGAGCAAAGAACAAATATAAACAAACAAATTCACCGCAATTTTGCGCCTGTTCCAAGTCAGGATCCTCTGGTCTTTGTTAGTCTGGTATGATTTTTAATTTTAGTTTCTGGTGTATAATTCGGAGTTTAGTATGACGTCCATTATCACTGAACTAGATTGCATATTTGTTTAGGGGCCAGATGAAGAACGCCTCCGGGTACGGACGTTTTTTGCTACATTGAAGACCCATTGGTGGCCTTTGGCTGTTGTCTGATCTATGGTCGGGTTGATGTCGCTTTGACACATTCCCCCATTCCATTCTCAATTTTATCAAATGCGGATCTAGGATAAATTTTAAAAAAAAAAGGTGATCGGGGGCCCAAATCTAGACAACGTTTGGTGTTGAACAGGTAAGAGTCCGCATTAACCATACATGTAGCCTTTATAAGGAATGTTTGGGGATGCCTTTCCCTAAATCTGGAATAAAAGGTAACCGTCTTCAAAGTGTTTTAGTTCTGGTCCGGGATGAAAAATAAATAAACATGACAATGAAAAAAGCAAGAATTTTAAGCCGAAATGGAATAGACTACAGTTGAGTAACATTTTTTTATATGTTTGATGTAATTATGAAGTCGACAAGAACTGAGCTCGAGCTTGTTCAGATAATTTTGTCAGCCTTCAGACTCGTTGCCTCCTGAAAGCTCTGCTTTTACAGTGCTTTCATAAAATAATTTGAAATCAATGTGATCGTTTTCATGATGAACGCTGAGCGTAAATGTATAATGACAAGATAAATATAATGTTATCCAACCAACTAAGGAATACATATATATATCTCGTCGTTGAACTTCTGAATTAATGAAATATGCTGATTCATATCGTATCATTCTATGCTGATACTTTGTGAAAAAAAAGAAAAATAACTTACCGATTTGCTACCATTATATACGGCATTGTTAAAGTCATGTCCATCGCAGAATAAATGAAACGCATGCAATATTTCATTTTTAATACTTTGTGCATGTTAAATGCACTGTGACATAATTTTAAATGACGTATGGCAGCCGTTGAGCTCAAGTGTGATTCGCCGTGATTCGACGCAGAAAGTAGTTTGTTTGTTATTTGCCCTTGCATTGTTGTTATTTTTTTTTTAATTTATCATAATTACCGATAAACAGAATAAAGGATTTTTTTTTATACGTTAAAAATTAACTGTTTCGACTAATGGGACAGCGTTTCCTTAAGCATCTATAAAATACAAATGTTTTGCTTACAAATTTAAGAAATTCTACTTGATGTGTTCTTTCTATAGGCTATTCTTAGACTTGGTGGACCACAGTTTCAGACAATTTGTGACGATCTGAAAGACAGAAATCTTAACAAGACTCACCAAGAGATACTAATAGAAATGATAAATTTACAGAAAGAGTCAAGTCCGGTTCCAAAGGCATTACAAAGTGAGTAAATCAAACTAGTCAAAACATTTACTAAATTTTATCATCGGTATAAGGACATCATTCGTAAATATAGCTCAACATGCAGACTTCTTATACGTTCAGGTATTTCACATCCAATTTTTTTATGGAAATATTCTTTATAAAGCACAAAGGTGTCAGTATTCACCTCAAAAACTAACAAAACCTTTGAATAGACTTGTTAAGAAGGGATATAGTTACGATACTGTTGTCAGGTCATTAAAGATTGCATATTTTGGCGTTAATATTGATTCACTTATATGGTCTTTGCATCGGAACTAAACACATTTATTCAAAAACCAGTTGTTGGCATGACACGGGTTATGTTCTTCTCATATACGTTATGATTGTATGATACTAAACCCCTAACGGGAAGGATTGTGCCTGATGTTCATATGATGAAATCATAATCTTTCAGATGTTGAATTGAAGTCTGGAGCTGGCATGTCAGTTAACTGCTAGTAGTCTGTTGTTATTTATGTATTATTGTCATTTTGTTTATTTTCTTTGGTAACATCTTCTGACATCAGACTCGGACTTCTCTTGAACTGAATTTTAATGTGCGTATTGTTATGCGTTTACTTTTCTACATTGGCTAGAGGTATAGAGGGAGGGTTGAGATCTCACAAACATGTTTAACCCCGCCGCATTTTTGCGCCTGTCCCAACTCGGGAGCCTCTGGCCTTTGTTAGTCTTGTATTATTTTAATTTTAGTTTCTTGTGTACAATTTGGAAATTAGTATGGCGTTTATTATCACTGAACTAGTATATATTTGTTTAGGGGCCAGTTGAAGGACGCCTCCGGGTGCGGGAATTTCTCGCTACATTGAAGACCTGTTGGTGACCTTCTGCTGTTGTTTTTTTTTTCTATGGTAGGGTTGTTGTCTCTTTGGCACATTCCCCATTTCCATTCTCAATTTTAAATATATGACAAATAGTTATCGAAATTGCATGTATTACTTCACTTATGTACATCTAACATGTGTAAAAAACAAAATTAAAAAAATATAACGAATGATATTTTACAATTTTATTTTTCTGAGTGTTTGACGTTTTCGATGGGTTATATGACAATACATTCCTTCTTACAAATAAACATTCAATTAAAATAGAAAAAATAGAATCAACAATAGTACCACATGTACAAACGATACTGTACCGAGGAACTCCTGTTTGTCAACTGTTTACATTATGTTATAGATAATGCATATTTTCAGGTTTTTCTTGTCGTAGAACACACCGAGGGGTGTCAGGATTGATCAAATGAAAGTGTGTTCTACGACAGGAAAAACCTTAGTATAATGCATTATCTGATTTATATACCGTCAAAAAATATTCATTTTATAAAGTTTTGTAAAATTTAGTATCCTATTTTACCAACAACACTAAAGTGGGATATTCCTTTCTAATGCGTTCAGGTTTTAAATACGCCCTGCGGCTCATTTAGAATGTGAAATAAAACTCACTAAATAATTTAGATATAAACCTTTTAAAAATTATTATCCATACACAATAAAAATATTACTGTAACTGCATGAAGTAAGACACAAATGTATTGTTACCATCCGATAACGGTGTATGACAAATACAAGACATATTGTTAGTAATTTATTGTACCACATAGCTTATGGAAAAGGAGGAGGGGTATGTTTTTTTTCTATTTGTTATGTTATTTCTATCGCAGAAAAGTGGTTATTTTTTTTAACAATTTTATTTGAATCGAATGAAAAATTCAGAAAAATTGTCTTTTGAATAGCAATACATTTTATTAAAAGATAATCTGGATATAATAATATACCCTCCGCACCTGACCCTTTCGTGAGTTACGTTAATGTTATTCAATAGAATATAAGATTATCTTATTAGTTGATCATTTAGGTATACGTAAATTTTAAAAAATTAAGAACTGACACGAAGACGAATATAAATACATGTAGGTCACAGTATGATTTCTTATTCAGTGTGTATCGTTCTGAACATGCATGAAATATTTACCACTGGACGTTAAGCAAGCAACCAAAAATCAATCAACCTTTTCAGTTTGACTCAATAAGATTTTCTAAACCTTACACACGAATATGTTAAATCTGGATTTATTTTATGAAAGTCTACATTAAATTTCATCTGACATATCTGATAATGTTTCTTTATTGTAGCGATAAATTAACAAAACTTCACGTTATTTGTTTCTAAAATTAAAATACGGGACTACAATGACGGTTTCTTTTACACCTTTCATCGATTGAACTTAAAAAAAGAAATTTCCAAATCGGCAACAAAAAACTATTAGACGAATAATTATAAAGTTTTGAAGTAAATCATAGATTGCATGTTTATCAAGGAAAATAATGACCTCATACATTATTTTATGCCTTGGAGCATATATTATTGAAACATGGTATCGTCCGGGTTGATTCTAAAAAAGAATGACCTGTCGTTCTGAAAGAAAATAACTCCATATAGGTATATAAGGTACAAGAAATGAATTGCATATGGGAGTAAGATTTATATAAACAAGGTCTTTCATAAATACATCGAGATCTGCTGTTTATCCTTCATATGTGTATATAAAAACATAGCAATAAAAGCATTTGCAACATAATAGAAAATACTTGCATACAGCAGTTTACAAATTTCATTATCAAATATAATCTGCATTTATGTTCAAACGAGTTTTAAAAAAAATTCTAATACCGCAAATAAACGTATGGTGTTCAACATGTTCTATAAATATAACTATTATTTTAGTTTCTGTTGTAAGAATTTTATTGAACAATCATAAGTTCTGCAATGTTTGTTTTCACAATTGTAATACAGTATTGGTAATCATTTTGTATTTTTAACGGGTCTTTGACATTTTGTTCTATTGTGATTATAGAAATCCAAGAAGGATGACAATAAGGTGGTCAAAACCAGATCTATCAGTCATATTGAAAAACTTCTAAAAACAAAAGATGTCATTGTGGCAATAGGTTCATCGGGCTGTGGAAAGTCCACTGCAGTTCAGCATGTTGCAATGCGGTTGCATTATAATGAAGGTTATGAAATTGTTCCCGTTCACAGTCCAGAAGACATAATTCAATACTGTGAACCGAAAAATAAACAAGTATTTGTCATTGATGATGTTTGTGGAAAAGCAACCATAGATATTGGACTCGTTAATCGTTGGACAACATTGTCAACAGATATACAAAAAATAATTGAAGATCACAAAATTAAAATACTGTTATCATGCAGAAAGCACATTTTTCTCGATCGTTCATTCAAGGGTCTAGAATTATTATCAAAAACTGCGTGCGACCTTGTATCAGATTACAGTTTAACAGAAATGGAAAGAGATCAAATAGCACGTACATACCTAACAGAGAGTGAGGTAAATGTTATCAAACATTTAGGACTTGTTGACAAATTTAGCTTCTTTCCTCTGTTGTGTTGTATATATTCAAAACAGAAATTGAGTAGTATTCATGATTTTTTTTCTAATCCTATAAGTGTTATAAGAGGTGATTTAGAATTTTTGAGGAAAGCGTTTGACCAAACAATATTAGCTACATTGAGCCTATTCGTTGTTTATAACAATAGTTTAAATGAAAATGTGATTTCAAGATCAAGCAGTTTTACAAAACTTTTAGAAGACATATCTTTTCATTTTCATCTTCAGGCGAATTTTTCAGTAAGAGTTATCAGGTCTGAATTACAGAAACTTGAGTTATCTTATGTGAAAAAAACTGCAACCACCTACCATATTCTACATGACAAAATATTTGATATTGTTGTGTCGTTCTTTGGGGAAAATTTCTTTGGCCTTGTACTTGAATTAGCCCATATAGATGTTATACGCGATAAATGTGTATTAGAATCAATACAAATTGAACACCAAAACCTTAAGAATGACAAAAATGTTATAAGAGTTCCTGACATAGAAGAAAAACAGTATTTTGAACGAATTCTAAAAGACATTCAAGAGGATTTTATAAAGGATGTCTTTCTCAATAGGCAATTAAAATGTAGGACTTTTCGCAATAAGCTGTTTCAATACCTTGAAATGAAAATAGATATTAAGAAAGTTTTACATGGTATACAAAGTGAAGAAATATCTAATATGCTTCTGTCGATGACCCGGCAGGGTTACTGGGACATGGTACCATTTCTCTTAACAGAGCATACGGATGTTAATATAAGGGACTGGAAAGGTACTCCTTTGTATTATGCTTCTGAAAAAGGACATATTGACACAGCAAAATTATTATTAGATCGACAAGCTGATCCAAATATGGAGGGTTGGTTACAACACGTTGGTCAAACACCTTTGTATGCAGCTGTAGACAATTGTAACATTGATTTAGTAAATCTACTTTTAACCCATCATGCGGATGTAAATAATAAACGAAATTATATTGGAATGCATACCCCTTTTGGATTAGCTTTACATAAAAAGCACTACAATATTATAAAATTATTTTTAGACAACAAAGCCAATTGTAATGTCTATAACGATATGAATAGTACACCTTTACACGAAACTGTCAGTCAAGGAAATCATAATTTGACTATGCTTCTATTGAATCACGGCGCTGATCCTAACATTGGTGAAAAGGACAATAACAATACATCTCTTCATGTAGCTTTTAGTAAGGGTAATATTGAAATGATAAACATATTGTTAGATTACAAAGCAGATATAACTGCTAAAAATGCAAAAGGTGAAACACCCTTATTTCGAGTAGTTGAAAACAATGAAATTGAAATTGTAAAATGTCAATTAAAAAATATATCTGATCCAAATATATGTGATGATAAAAATGAATCTCTTTTGTTTAAGGCATCATCAATGGGTCATGCTAATATTGTTCGATTATTATTAGAAAATAGCTGTGATCCTAATATCTGTAATAATAAGAATATATCCCCTGTATTTGCTGCATCTAAAAATGGACACATTGATATTGTTAGATTGTAGAATATAACTGTGATACTACAAAATGTAATATTAAAGACGAATCCCCTTTACTATGTGCATCTGCGAATGGTAATACTGATATTGTAAGACTTTTATCAGAACACAAATGTGACCCTAACATTAGTAATGATGAAAATGAAACACCTTTATTTTTTGCATCTAAGAATGGACATATTGATATTGTTAAATTGTTGCTAGAACATGACTGCGATCCTAGAATCTACAACTTTACAAATATGTCACCTTTGTTGGTTGCATCTGAGAACAGACATACTGATATCGTAAAACTATTATTAGAACAGAAATGTGATCCTAATATATATAATTATAAAAAAAATCAAATCCCTTTATTTACTGCATCTAAGGAGAGAAATAATAAAATTGTTAAATATTTGCTAAAACACCCTTACCATCCGTGAATGTACAACTGTAGGAATATATCACCTTTATTTGCTGCATCTGATAATGGGTATACTGATATCGTAAGACTCTTGTTAGAACACGAATGTGATCCTAACATTTGTACTATAGAACAATTAATTCCTTTATTCGTTGCATCTAAGAATGGACATATCGATATTGTTAAATTATTGTTTGAACATAACTGCGATCCTAATATCGTCAATTGTTTTAATAATACACCTTTGCTCGCTGCATCTGAGAATGGACATACTAATATTGTTAATTTTTTGTTAGACCATAACAGTGACCCTAGTAAATGTGATAAAAATAATACATCCCCTTTGTTTGAAGCATCTAAAAATGGACATATTGATATCGTAAGACTTTTGTTAGATCACAGCTGTGATCCTAATATATGTGATAATAAAAATGTATCCCCTTTATTTGCTGCATCTCAGAATGGACATACTGATATTGTGAGATTGTTGTTAGCTTACGGTTGTGATCCTTTAAAATGTGATAAGAGCAAGGAATCAGTTGTATTTATTGCGTCTAAGTTGGGTTATACTTGTATAGTAAAATTATTATTAGACCATAACTTTAATCCTAATATCTGTAATCATAACAGTTTATCGCCCGTTTTAACTGCGTCTGTAAATGGTCATATTGATGTTATTAGACTTTTGTTAAAGCACATACTCAATCCTAACATCTGTAATAGTAACAACGAGTCCCCTTTATTTATTGCATGTTGTAACGGTCGTTCTGATATTGTTGAATTATTTTTGGAACATAACTCTGATCCTACCATCTGTAATAATAGAAACGAGTCCCCTTTATTTATTGCATGTTGTAACGGTCGTACTGATATTGTTAAATTATTGTTGGAAAATAAATGTGATCCCACCATCTGTAATAATAGAAATGAGTCTCCTTTATTTATTGCGTCTAGTAAAGGTCATAACGATATTGTAAAACTATTGCTGGAAAATAAATGCGACATTAAGATCTGTAACAATCACAGTCAATCAGCTTTGTTTATAGCTACAAGACACAATCATATTGATGTCGTAAAATTATTATCAGAATATAGTTCGTATTACAATGGTTGTAATGAGGACATTACGTCGGGTGTACACTCCGATGCTGAACTTGGTCACTTAGAGATCGTAGAATTATTAAACAAACATGGATATAATCATAATGTATTAAATCTATATAAGGGTGAGCTGACATCACTGTTGTTTTTAGTTATAGAGTTAAGATTGCCTGATATTGTAAAATTGTTGCTAATTCATGAATTTGAAATACAAATGAAGGATAATAAAAATAACTCACCCATTTTAATTGCATCTAGGTGGGGTTATGCCGATAACGTAAAATTGTTGTTAGAACACAACTTTGATCATAGTATTTGCAATAAAAGCAACGAATCGGCTTTATATATTTCCACAGAGGAGGGTCACATTGATATTGTAAAATTATTGTTAGAACACGACTGTGACCTTAACATTTGTAATGATAAAAAGGAAACACCTTTATTTATTGCGTCTGTTTCTGGAAAAGTTGATGCTGTAAAGTTTCTTTTAGAACACAAATCTGATCCTGATATGTGTAATAATGAAAATGAATCAGCTTTATTTATGGCTTCTAAACATGGTCATACCTATATTGTAAAATTATTGTTAGAACACAACTGTGATCCTAATATTTATAACAATAGACATGAATCAGCTTTATATATTGCGTCTGAATACCGCAAAACTGATGTTGTTAAACTATTGTTAGAACACAATTGTGATCCCAACAGTCTAAACATTAGAAACGAATCACCTTTATTTATTGCATCTTCAATTGGTGAAACTAATATTGTAAAATTATTGTTAGAACACAAGTGTGATCCAAACAGCTTTAATAATAGAAACGAAACACCTTTATTTGTTGCTTGCAATAAAGGTCATGCCGATATTGTAAAACTATTGTTAGAACACGACTGCGATTCTAACATTTGTAACGATAATAATGAAACACCTTTATATATTGCATCAAAGATACATAATGTTATTGCTGTAAAGTTGCTGTTAGAACACAACACTGATGTTAACATTTGCAATCATAGAAATGAATCACCTTTATTTGTTGCTGCTTCTAAAATGTGGAATACATATATTATAAAATTGTTGTTAAAAGAACGCAATTGTGATGCTAACATTTGTAATAATACCAATGAATCAGCTCTGTTTAACGCTTGTAAAATCGGCGGAACTGATAATGTAAAACTATTGTTAGAACACAACTGTGATACTAAAATTTGTAATAATGAAAAAGAATCACCTTTATTTATTGCTTCTAAAAACGGTCGAACTGATATTGTAAAATTATTGTTAGAAAAATCTAATTGTGATCCTAACATTTGTAATTATAAATTTGTGTCAGATTTATTTTTTTCATCTCAGAGGAGTCGTACTGATTTTGAAACATTATTGCTAGAACACAAATGTGTTATCTAATATTATTATGAAACACTTTTATTAATCCCTCAAATTGAGGTAATATTGAAATTATGATGATTAATGTATCAACTTCTCAAAAAATATACGATGAAATAAAGATGCACTGTCGTTGTTTATCATCTTTTACATGTACTATAATAGTATTCTTATATTTGTCTTTGCAATTTTTTTTCTTTTACTGTTTAGACTATTTTTGGTAATATCCATTTGAAATGGCTCGATACTTGTACATTGCGTTATTGCACTATTTTCTTTGTTGATATATTTGTTTTCCTAGGGATTACGATTATAACATAATATTGACTGATGTACGCCTATTTTTATCTGTTATAAAATTGAGAAAGGAAATGGTGAATGTGTCAAATCTGTAATGTCTGTTTGTTTAAGGCACGTTGTGAATACAATAAAATTTCGCGCGACTGTCATACAAGTGAGAGGTTCAGCTAGCTATAAAACAATGTTTTATCCACCCTTATCTACATAAAAAAAATGTCTGTACCAAATCTGAATTATGACGATTGTTATCCATTGGTTTGATGTGTTTGTGGTCTTCAGTTTGCCATTATATATACAAAAGAAGATATGGTATGATTGCCAATGAGACAACTATCCACAAAAGACAACAATGACAAAGACATTAACAACTATAGGTCACCGTACGGCTTTCAACAATGAGCAAAGCCCATACAGCATAGTCAGCTATAAAAGGCCCCGATAAGACAATGTAAAATAATTCAAATGAGAAAACTAACGGCCTTATTTATGTAAAAAAAAAAAATGAACGAAAACAAATATGTAACACATAAACAAATGTTTATGTGTTACTTATTTAGTTTGCTTAGGGACTTTCCATTTGAAATAATCCTCGGATTTGGGTATTTTTGCTCTTGCAATTTTTACTTAATTGATTGCAATGAATTTCCGTGATATCCAAATGAAATTCAACCCAATAATTTAACATGTTAAATACATTAGTTATTTTACTACTCTGACGTCATACAACAAAGGGCCAACTGATATTGTAAAAGTGATAAACACATGAATGTTACATTTATACTAATAGAAATGAAACACATGATTCATTACTGCAGTATCGGGTAATCCACATTATGTTAGAATAATGCTCAAATTAAATTGTGATCCTTTTGTATGTTATGATAGAAACAATTCTATTTTAACTTATCGAATGTTTTAAATAGAGAAAATTATTCAACTAGTGACAGACCAATACATTAATTATCAGTGTCGTTCGGTCACCAGTAGAATATTTTTCGAACTTTGAATTCTTTCATTGGTTATCTTTTATGTCAATGGGATTTTGAGTAGAAAATTTAAAGAAATATATACTTTTTCTAAGCATTCACAGTTGCTACGAAGCGACGTCATCGACACCAATTTGACGAGGCGTATTGTTGTGTGAGGTCAGAGGAGTGACATGAGTTTATTTTAAGGAAGCTCGCGAATACAACAAATTTCAGCAAAAAATTAAACATTTTCATTACAAATTTAATTTATAACACTATTAGTTATTATTTTATGATATGGTATTAAAATCACACAAACAAATCGGTTCAGTTTGGCCATAGATGACATTTTAAATGTTTATATCATTGAAAAAGCTCTAAATGATCTCCCTTTGATGCAAAAATGCCATTTTGGGGCATTGAAATTGAAAGATCTTTTTTTTTAACTCATCGGTGACCCACATTTTTATCATTGTTTTCAAACTAGCTGTACATAAACTAAATGATTGAAAAATTTAAGCGATTTCTATAATTTAGTTCTTTTTTTTATTTCGAGATTACCAATATTTCTCCTATTAATTCAACAAAAAAAAATTAAAAAAAATTAACATGATTAACAAAATAATATTCTTATTTCGGAGGCAGATTGTGAGCTTAAATGAATGGTGATCCAATTTTTTTATTTCATTTTTCTATTAAGCATATGATAAAGTTCATTTATAAAAATATAGCGAATTCCTATATTAGAAAAAAAAATTAATACCCGCGAGCCCAATTAAATGTGAAATAATCTGGTTTTTTTTTAACATGGAAAGCACGGTAATTCACTGCAATCAAGGTACATATATCCTTTATTTATTGCTCAAAATATAGGTCATACTAATGTCGTTATATAGTTTTCACATAGAAACAGTCATAAACTACAATTATTGACAAATATAAATCCTTGTTTATTTTTAAAACATTGTACAATAGTAGGTATACAACAAATTAATAAACTTGTACTTATCTATTAAAAAAATAAAAACCTTTAATGTATTTGTTATATTTTTGTAGTATTCATCTTGTTGTTTACGCATGTATTGAACTTATTTTTTGGTGTATGCAGTTGTGTACCGTGTAAACGATTTTTTGTAAGGCTTACTTATCATTGACTTGGTTTTTCTTTCAAACTAACAGGACTAATACTAGTGATTGGTTTCAAGACCAAACACACGGCCTACTTACTGAGTAATAAACATAGGCTATTAGTGAGATTTACATGTTCGGTTTCAGTTTCCTGTCGGTTGTTCAACGTTTTACGAATCGCAATACGCACACTAAAACTCATGTTAAAAGAAGTCCGAGTCAAATATACACGACGAAGAGGATTACTAGCAGTCACTGACATGTCAGCTCCAGTCCTCAATTAAACTGATTTAAAGATAATGTCTTGATCATATCTTAATCTAGCACAAATCCTTCAGTAAGGTGGTTACATCATACAATATACTAGAAAAAAACATAATTCGTATCATGCCAATATAAACGTATTAGATGTCTTCAATTTGATTTGTTTTTACAAAATGTACAAAACGGAAAATACTATTAAGGTAATGTTTTGACAGGTTCGTGATATGATATCGAAAACCATGTCAACACAGTTCATTATTTTGTTAAAATTGAATATTTTTTTACTTACAGAAGCATATCGTGCAACTAAGGATATATAAACCCATTATAATGGTGACAATAGAACATAACAATCGAAAAATGGATAATTAATAATAGGAAAATTAAAAATCATCTTTTTATCGTACATGTTGGTATTCAGTTACCCGTTTAAGATATAGATTTTAAGTTCAAAGAAAAGAAAATGTTCATTATTAGTAGAAGCTGTAGTAGAATTGAACTCTGAGGATGTTATATCTTTATTATTATAAAGCCAATGCATGACATCAGTACAGAGATAACAACAATAATCATTTATGTCAATGTACTCTTAAATTGAATAAAAATTTCAAGATCATTATGTAGAAAATTGTAGATTAAACATGGTTTTATAGCTAGTCAAACCTTTCACTTGTATGACAGTTGCATACAATTCCTTATATTGACAACGATGTATGAACAAAACAAACAGATATAATGGGTAAAAAGTGACAACAATAGGGGTGCAGCAGCCAAACAATTATACCAAGAAAGACAAAAAACAGGCATAGAGACAAAACACATTTGCAAGGACGAAACACACAAAATATAAATTCCCCATGACGCAACAACACAATTACGGGATGAACAAGTACCAAACCACATCAATTAAGCCATAAGAATTTATATGTTTCATCATGTCATAATCAGTTGTAGATCTGAAACTTTGCCTGCACAACTATATTGCTCTTTAGACGTATTTAAACCTCTTCAAAATCTTGGTTTTTGTAATTTATTCAGGGATTATTAATAACAAGTGATATTTCTGTTGCTCAGACTATTTAATGATTGTATGTAATTTCGAATTCGTTTTTTTTCTATTTTGTTGTACTCTGTATTATCTGTTTTTATTAGACATATGCCGTTCTATGGTCCTTGTTGGTATCTTCATGAGCTTTCTTTAAATATTATCTTAGCCGTATTTGGCACAACTTTTTTTGGAATTTTTGGTCCTCAATGCTCTTCAACTTTGTACTTGTTTGGCTTTATAAATATTTTGATATGAGCGTCACTGATGAGTCTAATCTAGACGAAACGCGCGTCTGGCGTACTAAATTATGATCCTGGTAACTATTGGACAATGAAACAAGGCTCAGCTGTATCACATATTTTCATGTAAATATAAAAGTAAAGATCTGTCATTTGATTTATACTGATAATGTCAGAATTTTTTTAAAATATAAAAAAATAATTAAAAAAGTACCATCTATATTTTTTCCAACTTTATAATGACGGACTTTAGAAATGCAACACTAAAAAGCGGTTTGATTTTTCAATTTAAAATACATATTACGCACACAATAATAGATTGAATATCAAGTTGATTCAATTCTTCCTCGTCTCAGGTAAGTTTGAAATATGAAAGTTGAATTGGTAACGTCAAGCTTAACGTTTAAATCTTGTGGTATGCTTAAAAGAAAAAAAGCTATTTTCTTTTCATTAATGGTCGTGGCATTATCCAAAAGCATAGCTTCCTGTTAAACATCTATTAATCATTGACCGAAAGGTTAACCAATACTGTTAGAAGTATTTTAGTCAAGTTGTACTTTTTTCCACCCATTTCAGTCTTTTTTTGCAGTAATGTGGTAAACACTGAAACCTTTATAAACATTATGTGGCATTTCAGCATAGGAGAAACTTTGCTGATGTAAATCTGCCTGCTATAACATTCAACTACTGGCAAAAAAAAACCAACCTAACATTGTAGCTGTTAAACTGTGTTGCAAATAACGGTGCCTACTTTGATTGAAATGACGTAACGTTATACTACAGGGTGATCGGGTCTATAGGTGGTCAGTTACGAGTTAAGACTACCTGCTTTGAAGTTTCATGTCTTACAATTTATTTTATAGTGCAAAATAGTCTTAAAAAGAACGTGCACTAAATTTCTAATAATTTAATTTCAATTTTCATTTCGCGGTTGTGATAAAAAGGAAAATCAACAACATTTTGCTGACTTAAACTTGGATTTCATATGACAGTTTTTGTCCATTCGTTTTTGATGCGTTTTGTTATTTGATTTTGCCACGTGATTATGGATTTTCCCAATTGATCTTCCTCTAACATTGTCTAAGTTCAGTATTTTTGTGATTTTACTTTTTAGGAGATATTTAACAAAGAAAAAAATTCTTAAACAAATTATTTATGCGCTTCTGATTTTGCATCAGGAAATTCGTGCGATATCAAAATACCCTGTTAGATTGTTTGAGAAAATTCAGGTATTGATTTTTCTATTAAAAAAAAGGAGTACGGGAAGCGTTATAAGCAATGGAATGAATAAATGTCATTATTTGATGAAAAACAAAATATGTGTGTTGCGTTTTTCATTTCCGTCAAAATACTTATAATAAGTAAACATTCAATGGTTCAACTTCACACATCAACGGAAAAGACACGAACAACTAATACACCCTGAAATATTATATTTTTAAGAATTATAAATCCATTGCATTATATCATTCACGTGTGTAGGAATAAATAATCAAATAATTTTGTTATCAGTTATAAGCAAAATAAATAGTATTGTTATATGCATATGCATATTCATGGATCTACAATCTGTTGAAACCTTTATCTTGGCATTGCTCAAGGTAAAGTTTTTCTCTGACTGTATATGACGTCTTTATCTTGGTATTGCTCAAGGTAATGTTTTTCTCTGACTGTATACGACGTCTTTACAGGGTTAAAAGTGTGGTAGATTACTTCGGATGAAATACTAAAATTTAATATTTTTAATTTGTTTATTTTATTTCGACAATAGTTATGTTAATATTGTGCATGACCATAACTATTCATTTTTTGTCTATATTATTACAAGATTGATCGTTTATATAAATATACAGTGTTAATTTCCATTGTTAAGTAACGCAAACGTACATTTTAGATTAAAACTACGGTTCCTTATTTGTGCATTGAGATTAAAATTCGTATGTTTTGTTTACAACTCTGTCTCAGTGTATTGTTCTGGTCGTACTATTTCAAATATTCAATTGCATGATTATATCATGTGTTTCCATCAGTTTACCATTGTACTATGATCACATATCGTGGGGTTAGAAATTAATGGTAAACCCTAGTTCGTAGTGTTTTTATGTCCAATCTTACCTGACACAACTGCACGACTCGATTATCAATTAACAGTATTAGATAATCGTTGCAAAGAATCCTGCTCAAACTTTTGTGAAAAACGGTTTTAACATTGCAGTGTTGCGAAAGTTTATGTTCGATGTTGAAGGCAATTGTAGTGACCTGCAATACCAGAACCGTTCAATTGAGTCTAGTTTAGTTATATGTCTAGTGTTTCTGTCTCTGACCTAGGTTTTCTATATTTGGCATGTGTAGTGCATCAGGACATAAGATATTGTTACGTGTACCATTATGAACTTTCGTGCAGGACTGCTGTGTGTATTTTTGACATGGAACTCGTGACGAGAATATGACTGTTTGACTCTTGACCTATGCACATTGGGTGTGTTATCATGTTACAGTGTGTTCGTTGGTATATTACCTTGACCTCAAAATATAATTTTTAATTGACCTTGATTCTGAATATGTGGCATGTAGATGTATTGTCATAAGATGGTGAGTCTAGTGGCAACATCATGTGAGCTTGATTTTGTTTGGACTAAAACGAGAATTGTCTGATTGGCATTCATACCACATCCTCTTATATCTACTAGTATATTAGATATGTAGATATATTTGTTAGTTTTGTGTACCACGATGATCCTTTCATCAAAATCTTTTTTTTTTTTTTTTACAAGGAACTATTCACCATACTATGACTTTTTGACTCTTGTCCTATGCATATTGGGTGTGTATCTTGGTATGATTACCTTGACGTCAAGTCAGGAGTCTCTGGTTTTTGTTAGTCTTGTATGTTTTTAATTGCAAGTTAATTTTAATGTTTTGGAGTTTGAACTGCTACACATTTTGTTTAGGGGCCATCTGAAGCCCGCCTCCGGGCGAGGTATTTTCTCGCTTTATTGAGGACCCATTGGTGCCCTTCGACTGTTTTCTGTTCTCTTGACATGTTACTGTCTCTTTTACACATTCCACATTTCCATTCTCAATTTTTAAGATTGTTTGGTTCAAATGAAAAAACTAAATTCTTTAATTTTCGTGAAAGTCAAGAGAGAACATTTTCTGCTTCAGTAGCACCATTTGCTGCCAGTTGTGATAGACAATGCAAAATTTTTCAATCATTTTACCTTAGATTTTATTTCATGGACATGTAGGTATGAATAGTCTGTTTTTACAAGAATGAATAGTCTTTTTTTACATCTTAAAAAATCACACAGAAGGTAGACGCATATCAATAAACTAAACTCAGTGCAAAGAACCTTTAATGTACACTTAGACAGAGAGCTCAATCTAGTGAAACACTTTGTCATGCTGGTCACATGTAACTTGAAATATCACTGTCTGTTACCAAACTGCACCGAGATCCTGAAAAAAATATGCAAGTTAATTCTATTAGAAGTAGAATTCAATGGAAGTAAATAAGCCGTTTACTGAAATAAATGTAGAATATGTCTATTTGCCACAGATGCTACGGCTTGTGAAAAGCACATATAGATGCATGATTACCGCAATTTTGACCATTTTGTGACCATAAGCATTGTGTATAAGTTTCATAACACTTGTTTGAGGCAAACTAAAGTTAAAGAACAAAAACAACATATTTAGCATGTTTCCTATCTGAAGGCTCCGTGTTGAAATGTGTACCATTGGTACTCGTACCAGTGACAGCTTATCACATCTAATAACTCACGAACAGTGACGCCATCCACTATCGAACTTGATAGATCTGTGTTATGGGGTAATACGCATTGCGTATAAGGTTTATTTGATGAGTCAAACCATTTTTAAGAGAACAGAAACGAAAAATTCAGCATTTTCTGTTTTAAAAGGAACATGATAACTCATGAACGGTAAAAATGACGCTACCAAATTTCAATTTTGATTTTGTGTTTTGTAGTAATAAGCATTGTCCCCGTTAGGGGGATGGTGTGGATCCTGATAACATGTTCAACCCCGCCTTATTCGGTATGTATGTGACTGTCGCAGGTCAGGAGCCTGTAGTTCAGTGGTTGTCGTTTGTTTATGTGTTACATATTTGTTTTTCGTGCATTTTTCGTACATTAATTAGACCGTTAGTTTTCTCGTTTGAATTGTTTTACATCGTCATTTCGGTGCCTTTTATAGCTGACTATGTGGTATGGACTTAACTCATTGTTGAATGCCGTTTGGGGACCAATAGTAATTAATTTCTGTGTCATTTTTGTCTCTTGTGGAGAGTTCTCATTGGCACTCATGACACATCTTCCTTTTTATATTGTGTATAAGTTTTGTAGTATTTTTGTTGAGGCAAATTTGAGGAGAACGGAACCCACATGCCCCTCCACATGGCGCCAACACAGAAGTTCTGACCATTGGGCTGATATACCCATCCCACTAGCACTGTCATTAACACAAACACAATTGTATTATATACATATTCAATCTTATTTTTTGTTATTTCTTTATTTTAGGCCGAATGATTATATGCATGCCCTTCATGAAGAGTATCAAATTTGAAAAATTAATTGTACATATACATTTTTGTAATATTTGATACATGGTAGCTTTTTTTCAACTAAATAAAGCTTACAAACTTAAGTTGAACATCACTGTCTTTTTTATGTCTTTTAAATTCCTGTTTTAAACAAAACGATTTGTTTCATATACTATACCCGTAGCCAGGGGGTAAATCTTAACCTATCAAGAGACAAAAGAGATAATAAGATTGTGATGTACCCAATAGTAATGCGATTATATATCGACATAATTGAAATACAATATGAGTTTTGCTATCTGGGGATTGTTTTTAAATGTATCTATGATATGAAATATTATACAACATGTCCCACTTTTGTATTAGATCTGAATGATTAATTAACTAACATAAGGAAGATCTTATGTTGTACTGTTACACCACTGTCCCAGAGGAGGTAATGGATCCTACTAACATGTTTACCTCCGCCACATTCTTTATGTAGGTGCTGTCTCAAGTCGGAAGCCTGTAATTCATTGATTGTCCTTTGTTTAGGTGTACATATTTGTTTTTCGTTCATTTATTGTAAAAAACATTAGGCCGATAGTTTTCTCATTTGAATTGTTTTACATTGTCATTTTGGGGTCTTTTATAGCGGATTATGCAGTATGGGCTTTGCTGAATGTTGAAGGTCGTGCGACGACTTACAGTTGTTAATTCATGTGTCATTTTAGTCTCTTGTGTAGAGTTGACTCATTGGCAATCATACCAAATCTTCTTATTTATTATAAAAATCACGTGTCAAACAATCTTTTAGAATTAAGTTACACATGGCAGATAGTGGCAAAGATGTTCTTGTTTAATTCAATATCAATCAGATTCAAAATTGAGACAAAATAGAGATGGTTCACCGTTCGACAAACCTTTATTTAAATTATTTGATAATCGCTGAAACATATAAGTACACAATGAAAACAGAACATCATTTGATGAACTTTATTGACCAGATAAATTCTTGTATTAGACAATTGCACACTAATTTTCATGTAATCCATTAGAATTAAAATGATGTTGATACAAAAAAAAATACAAATAGTCAGCTATAAAAGGCCAAAAAATTAAAAATTAAAAAGAACTTACGACCAATTACAAAACGAAGCTTTTCAAATAAGATAGACAAATAACATACACTGAATTCCAGGCTCCTCGCCTTTTTTATCTGCCATTTGTTTTATTCTTTATTGATTTAGTGCGTTCATAAAGGTCATAATTGTCATAATGTTTTTCTTCGTAACTTTGTGAATCTGGTTAACGAGAAACAAAATACACGTTATGTTTATTGTGTAAATGTATTTGTTACGATAAACAGTTAAGCTTTTGTTAACGTGGAGATTTAAAATGATAATTGCTTTAACAGGTCAGGACCACTACCTTATATAGAAATGCATAAATTAGCATACTTATGTTCTCGCACATGTAATTGTTTATTTACATGTGACGCAATTTATTTTTACCTAGGTTTTTGACCAATCCACTAAATGAGTCACAATGCATGATGGACTACTACGTGTTTACAATCAACCAAGAACACGTGTTATTTACTGAAATACAACACATTTTTTTCGTGCAATGCGGGATTCACAATTTCGCTTAGTTTTTCATTTTGTGGATCCTCACTTATAGTTCGTGATATAAAGTATTACTTCCATGCTCAGATTAACGAAGAGTTGTTTCTATGCGAAGAAAAAAGGGTTTGAATTACCCGATATATAGCCATTAACATGTTTGATGATGGCACAGAGATTCCATGTATTTGTCCACCAGAAGCAACGAAACAACAGCGAAAAAACACAATTACCCATGAGACAAACTTACTGGTGTAAAGTAAGCCGTCGATAAAATGCAGCCGGTGCTGATATTCAAGAGTACAGCAATGTTCGTATAGATAATTACCGGTACCGGTAAAGGCAAATGTGGGATCCTTGAATTTTGTGTTCGTAAAAAATTCGAATAAATATTTACATACATGGCAGTGTTAACAAAATCTATAAGTATTTTTGTTGGTCACATTTCAGTATATGGGACTTCTAAACTGTTCCCTTTTTTTTTTAAGGTAGTGAAATCAGCAACTGTAGTTTCAGTTTGTTCTTTTTTTAACGGGCTCGGACATTTGCCAAACTGAATAAAATCATTACAGCTGATTTCTTAAACCTGCAAAGTAAAACTTTGGTTGGCTTGCTTGCTTTGTTTGTATAGTTGTTTATACAAGCTTTGAAAATAAGATTGACATCTTTAAACAATATATATATATAGGCATAGTTTAACTTGTATATTTTATATTTTGTACAATATACAAACAAAGCAAGCAAGCTAACCAAAGTTTTGCTCCACATGCAGTAGGAAATAAGCTGTAATGATTTTATCCATATGTATGTGCGACAAGGTGGAAAATTTGACATGTTTTGTGAAAATTGCAGCGTTGGATCTATAATAAAAAAGAAGATGTGGTAAGATTGCCAATGAGACAGCTGTCCACAAGAGACCAAAATGACACAGAAATTAACATTTATAGATAACCGTACGGCCTTCAACAATGAGCAAAGCCCATACCGCATAGTCAGCTATAAAAGTCCCCGATATGACAATGTAAAACAATTCAAACGAGAAAACTAACGGCCTTAATTATATAAAAAAAAAATGAACGAAAAACAAATATGTAACACATAAACAAACGACAACCACTGAAATACAGGCTCCTATACAATATTTTTTTTATGGGATAGATTTCTTGTCCTTTTATATATTTAATTGGGCCTTTTTTTTTCTTTTTTTTTTGATTGTTTTACACAAGTAATTTTTGGGTCATTAATAGCTTACTTTTCAGCATTGGACCTATGACTGCTTACTTTACTAAATTATGTCTTTGTTGGAAAGATGTCTCATTTGGCACTCATACCTCATCTTCTTATTTCTATATACAAAGCACGTTTTAGAAATATATGGTAATATGGCACCCACTATGATCCAGAGACTTTTAATATTGGAGATATTTTACATATGTCAACAGGACAGCAGCCGAACGATAAAAAAACCTCTGAGGTATCTTTTGTGATAAAATTAGCAACAAATGGATATTATCGATGGATGAAACTATAAAAAATGTATTGAGCTATATACCGTACCCGCTCAGTGGCGGATCCAGGGGGGCGGGGGTTCCGGGGGATGGACTCCCTTTTTTTGGACGATCAGTGCTTTTGGATGGGGACATGTAGTTGGAACCCCTCCCCTTTTGTCCAGGGTTAGGACCCCCTTTTAAAATGGCTGGACCCGCCCCTGCCGCTTTCATAACACTTCTTTTTAGAATACTGAATATTATGATGTTCTTACTATTAGTTCAAGTCCTGATAAAAAATAAATACACATTCAGTACAGAAAGAAGTGTTTCAATGAAAGTTTCGTGTTTATCTAGACAGAAATGATTTTGCAATGACATTATACAGGTTTAAAAGAGCTTAAATGATTTTCTTACTGGACAGTGGTCACTTCATTGGATATTTCACTGTGTCATGTCGTGAAATTAATGCAGGTTCAATTCATAACAATGCACAAAACCGGTTCAACTACTTTTGCAAGGCGAAAAAGAAAGTCGAATCGTGAAGCCAATAAACAATATTTTTTTAATCTGAGCATGCAAATTGAAGATTACGTTATATATTTTACATTAAATATATTTGCAGAATAAAAACTTTGGTAATGAGAGTCCCAGACAATATATTAATTGACTGTTTTCCCACTAATTCCACGTGTTTTAAGTAGTAGTTTACTCGTAGTAGCCCACAATGCATTGTAGTTCATTGAGTCGATTGGTCAGTTTTTCAAGGCCATATTGGCCTTGTGTTTTGGAAATTACTATGCAAATATATTCTGACGTCAGAAAATCTAGAGTTCTCGACCTGTTTAAAATGATTACATCCCAATTAAGAAATATGAATTAACTCGCTTTGTCCAGATTTTCCAACATTTGTATTTCTATCGTGATGCCAATCATTATACACAATACTTCAAAGTTTCTATTGAAGTACTTGTAATATTAAACAGAAAAAGGAACGGCATGCAAATGTACTTAATTATCACATAAGAAAACAAAATATATCGATAGATCTGTCAGCTTATTGAAAATGACATATACTTTAGTATCAAATATATCAAAATTAATGGGAACTCACATTTATATAAGTGTCTTATCTTAGGGAGGCATACATCTCACTTAGTAAAGGATCACTCTTATTCAAACAAATAATTCTCTGAAACTGACATTATCAAGATGCTTGATTTCTTGATTGACAACATATTTGTTATTTTCGGTGGACGTGTTTTTCAACGGACTGTCGCCATCCCAATTGGAACCAATGGTGCCCCTCTTCTTGCCGAATTATTTTTTTATTATGTTGAGGCTGACTTCATACAGGAACTTCTTAGAAAGAAAGACAAGAAGTAAGCAATATCAATTAACTCTACTTTCCGCTATATAGATGATGTTCTTTCACTAAATAATTCAAGATTTGGTGACTATGGTGAACGCATCTATCCCATCGAACTAGAGATAAAAGATACAGTTTAGTCGGCCTCATATCTTGACTTACATCTATCAATTGACAAGGAGGGTCGGTTAAAAACAAAACTTTACGACAAAAGAGATGATTTCAGCTTTCAAACTTTCCATTTCTAAGTAGCAACATTCCAGCATCCCCTACATACGGTGTATATATCTCCCAATTGATACGATATTCCCGTGCTTGTATTTCCTAATAGAGGATTGCTGCTCATAAGGAAGCTGTTAAACTAAGAGTTCTAAATGTTTAAGTTGAAAGCGTCCCTTGGTTAGTTTTACGGACCATCAAGAGTTGTTTGGCCGTTATGGAATAACCGTTTCACAAATGAAATCGGATATGTTCCTTACGTCGTAACTACAATACCACTTCCCTTTCATGAATGTGACCTACCGAATTAGACTATTTACCGGATTTGTTATAACAGCAGGATCTGCTTACCCTTCCGGAGCAGCTGAGATCACCTTTAGTTTTTGGTGGGGTTCCTGTTGCTTATTCGTTAGTTTAACGGTTCAATTGGAGTACGTACTTGTAATGTTTTACAGAAAAGGGAACGGCATGCAAATGTGCTTAATTGTCACATATTATAAAAAAAAAAAAAATATCGATAGATCTGTCAGCTTATTGAAAATGAAATATATTTTAGTATCAAATACATCAAAATTAATCGCAACTCACATACTAAATTATAATCTTGGTACCTTTGATAACTATTCTATGGTGTGTCATGTGTACTATTGTTTGGCTGTGTGTAGTATGGTGCTTCGTCTCACAAATCCATTTTGCATAGAATGATAACCTGAAAAAAAAACCCAAAGATAATCGAAAACAATCGATATTATTGTATTTTGGTACCCTATACTTTAGTCTGGGAATTGAATAATGATCAGGAACTAACACAACTGGTTATATCTATCAATGACAATAACGTTTTTTCATTTAAGTTATTCAGTGTTTGGTATGTATGCCTACCTTTTCAAAAATACACATACTGGCTGACTGTACGCCTGATGTTTGAACAGTATAATGGTAACTGTATACCTTTTCAAACAAATAATTTCAATTATTACTTCGGTTTGAATGAACATGTGAAATAAACGTGGTTATCTCACTCATCTTATGTCACTCATGACCGAACAACACTGATTCACGCATTCGTGAATAAATGTGTTATTTTGTCACTCGTTAATTGTTGTTTTTTTCTACATTTGGAATCTTTGATTAATTATCCTATAATAAAAACAACGATAGCTCTAGATTTGACTACGTTCTTTTGAGCAGCAAAACTCTTCCGAGGAAATTATAATAGAAAACTATGAAATATAGAATCAACTGGGAGATGTATACTCAATTGAAAGGCGCTAATCAATGTTGCTACATAAAAATGAACATTCAAAATTTTTATTCTTCCTTATGGTTTTTGTATAAATGTCTGAATCATATGACACATGAAACACAGTTGCCGAATAATTGCTTAAAAACAAGTCTCCATACGTAACAAATACCGTAAAGCAGGCTTTTTCGTGGGGGTAAAATTGCGCTATTTTCATTGAATAAGGTATACGAAAAATGTTGGTTGTTATTCTTTTGGCGGATTCAAAACCTTTATAAGATATTTGTATGTGCCCTTTTACATTGACGGAATTTATTCTGGCGATTTTGTTCTATCCGCGAAAATAATCCGTTATACGTTATGTTGTCAATCTAGCAATCAAGCATCGACATAATGTTTATTCTAATGCAATTTGTATGTAAAAATTTTGTTCTTTGGCTAAAAGTTGCTGTCAAATCCACAGATGACCAGGCGTAACCAAGGAGGGACAACCATTTTAAATCATTAAATCAACAAATGTTCGATTGCTACTATATAATCGAAAATAAAACAACACCTACCTCGAATTTGCCGTTTTAATGTTATTTTATCCGAATTTGAAGTGTACAGGTAACGTAATAACCTCCAGTTTGTAAGTTTTCATTTGTATGACGTCACGTTACCCATGACGTCTATTCGCCAAAATCATTCATGAAGTTTCGCGGATATTTTTTTATTTGTCAAATTTAAACATTTTTCAAAGTTTTATCGTATTATTTCATTTTGAAAAGCATTAGAATCGGAATAACAGTACTGTAGTTGAAGAGTTACCACCGTCAATTTTTATTTGACGGTCGCAAATCTCCGCTACGCGTCGCCAGTAAAACTGCATTTGCGATCGTCAAATCTACAATTGACGGTGGCAACTGTCCTTAATTTCAGAAAAAATATTTTATTTGAATCTGAGTGTTTTGGTTTACAATTTATGAATTATCTCTTTCATTTCTGATATATTTCAAATTTTTCTTCGACAAAAAGTGATGTTCAATGATAAAGTAATCTTTTACATTTTTTTCACATTTTTTTTATATAAACATGATAAAGAAAATTAATACATAAACTATTATTTTGATATTGAACATACATACAATTTTTTCTTCAGAAAAATGTAAATTAAAAATAAGGCAATCTTTGACAAAACATCTGAAATTAAAAACATCTAAGCATCATTTAAAACAATTTCTCATTTATGATAACCCTAATATTCTTCAAGTCAGTTTACAAAAGAAACAAAACAGAATGTCATCGTTTAGCCTAGGGGCAATTACATATTGTCAACAGAATACAAAATGCCTGGAGCAGATCCAGATTTAGGAAATCGTGATTGCATCCGGATGTAAATAGAAGTTAAACGGGATTAATAAGAAGGCGATGGTAAAACCGTGATATTGGGACATTTATGTGTGCCGTTTGCTAAGCTAACACAGAGAGGACCTTTTGTCGAAGGTATGAAACTTAATATTTTGAAATAGTTCTTTCCTGTTATTTTTAAGACCAATTTTAATTCACAATTTGCTTTCATATACTATGTTTTAATACTTCGATTCTTAAAATTGTTGTTATAAATTTCATTGATTCAGAATGTTTTAATTCCTGAAATCTATGAGTTTAACTGTCCGTTTGTTATCTTTCGTCCCTCTTGCATTCCACTTAAAACGGTTTATGATACATTGGATAGAATTTGTTAAAATAATAAGTATGATAATTGAAAGGTTAATTTAAGACAATATATATTAGATTGTTCTGCAGGCAAGGAATAATAAGGATAAGAATTCTAATCAAATTTTTTGTAAAAATTATTTTCATTGGCTAAAATTTACCGTCAAATCCACAGTTGACCAGGCGTAGCTAAGGAATGCCCAGCCATTTTGAATTGATAGATCAACAAATGTTCGAATACAACAATATTACGACGGGTGCCACATGTGGAGTAATATCTGCATACCCTTCCGGAGCACCTGAAATCAACCCTAGTTTTTGTTGGGGTTCGTGTTGTTTATTCTTTGGTTTTCTATGTATGAAGTCACGTTTAGCCATGACGTCTGTGCGCATAAATCATTCATGGAGTTTCGCGGAATTTTATTTTATTCCAAATTAATACATTTTTTCAAGCTTTAACGTATCATTTCTATTTGTAATTTTTTATAATCGGAATAACAGTACTGTAGTTGAAGAGTTGCCACCGTCAATTTTGATTGGACAGTCTCAAATATCCGTTTTACTGTCTCCGCTACGCGCCGCCAGTAAAACTTAATTTGCGACCGACCAATCCCCAATTGACTGTGGCAACTCTTCAACTACAGTACTGGTATTCCTTAATTGTATTAGTTTATAATCTAAGCAATAGGATTGTTACTAAATAACTAAACAAAACAAAACTAAAAAAAAACAAAACAGAAATACAGGCATATTAATGCCACAACGAAATACATTTAACAATACAAACATGTAGCCTTGTACAAAAAAATAAAGTTATTAATATTAATTATAATACTATTTTCGACAGCATGTCTCCTCTATAAAATCAGCAATTCAAATATTTTGATTATATTTATCATTATAATTTAAGCCACAAATCACACACAGTTCATATAGTGATATTGTAATTGTTACTCTCACATAACATTTCACTTAATGATCAACAACTATAAAAAGTAAAATATCACATTCTCCACAAGAAAATATAAACTTAAATTTATTTTCTTTACTCATTGAATTAAAACTAGGGACAAAAAAATATTTATCAAACGTTTTGATCCTAGGCAATGTGATACACATTAAAATAAACAATTAATTTTCCCATAGGCGATAATAATAGACTTTTTTGAGATACCTACTTTAGAAAGTTGATTTTTTAAACGAAACCTTGCTAAAATTACAGAAAAGATATTCGGACAGTATAGTTTGGTCCAAAAAATATAGGTTCGCGTTGCTTTCCTTTACGTATTTTGTACTTATCCCCAATGCCTTTTCAATTTTGCACTTAAAAATACGTGACTCGTCCTAGCGTTGAAAAGACATCTCATTTACGTTAGAACTTAGGAATATAATTTGTTTGGCCTTTGAAAGAATGCAGAATGCACGAAGTCTCTAATAATAAAAAACAACTGACGCACATTTCAACCAATCAGGATTAGCTATACTCTTAATTTTGAATACCATGTTATGCTCATATAACGGCTGCACCCTACAATATAATGGTGTATTGGACATGTTGTAACAAGTAACATTACAATTTCGAAGATCGCATTGTTCAAAGCTAACGTATAGTTGTTAATGTCTGTGTCATTTTGGTCTCTTGTGGACAGTTGTCTTATTGGCAATCATACCACATCTTCTTTTTTATATGTATCCAGTTATTTGTTGTTTTTACATGTTTTTCTGACACATATATACAGAGGTTTAAAAATAAACCTGTTTACGAAAAAGGGCGTAATATCACGCAATAGACAAGACAACTATCCACACATATCCACACATGTTCCGCACAGAAAATTTCAGGGACTTCATTTGCGGTTCTCCCTTGGCACCATTTGCGAGTAAGGTCTTGAGGAAACGACGATAGTCCGTCGAGAGTGGACGATAAATGACTAACCCGTGTTAAGAGAGAACCATATATCTTGCACGTAAAAGAAACACTTGTAGATTTCGAAAAATGGCAGTACAAAGCAGTAGTCAGCATGAACGGTTGTTGTATCTACGTCAAATATGTCAATTTCGAATTGCAACATGTTACAGTCATGATAAACGCATTAACAACATTGGCATCATTTAAGAGGTTGAACGTGTTTTAAGTTTAATCAAATATATCAAATGCATGCAAATTTGATAAAATTCAGTATTCTGCAGTTGTCAATATATGCATGTGCAAACTAACTGTATTGGTTTTAGAGCATGGGTTTATCCACAAAGCGAATGAAGCACGTCATATTAGAATTAAAGTTTTAGAATAAGTGTAATTTAAAGGTTTTCTTTACGTACGCTGAGGTGTCAATTCTAACGTTTGCATTTGTAGTATATCATTTTGAATATACATGAGTTATCATTTTCTACGTTATGTTTCGCAACTATATATGAATAAAAAGTAAAATCACAAAAATACTGAACTCAGAGGAAAATCAATTCAGAAAGTCCATAATCACATGGCAAAATCAAATAACAAAACGCATCAAAAACGAATGGACAAGAACTGTCATATTCCTGACTTGGTACAGGCTTTTTCAAATGTAGAAAATGGTGGATTGAACCTGGTTTTATAGCTAGATAAACCTCTCACTTGTATGACAGTCGCATCAAATTCCATTATATTGTCACCGATGCGTGAACAAAACAAACAGACACAATAGGTAAAAATGTCAAAAATAGGGGTACAGCAGTCAACATTGTGTTATCATCTTAATCACTATAAAAACAACAAATGTAACGAAGAAGCACAAAAAGGCATACATCAAATTAACATCCTGATTTTGATTATATTATACGATTTTATTTATCTAGTATGTAAAATGCACCCATCAAGGAAGGAGGGTTTTGAGTACTGGTGTAAAATACTATATTTACATATCTTATAATCTAACTCAGTTTGTAGAAACTTTTTAAATTTGCGAATTTAATAACTGTTGCGTTTTTTCACACATCTGTTAACTTCAAAATATAATTCAAATTCGATTTAATCTTGCATATGTCGGCGGGTTTTATTCTTTGTTCCGACGTGTACAATGATTTGTAAATTGAGAAACCTTTAAATAAATTTGTTTTAACTATCCACACATAAAGGTTTTGATATTGCATTTTTTACAATTAAACACAGAGACCCTTTGAAAGTGCAATTGGTGGTGAATTAGTAACTGAAGATAACTCCTTGTATGATATCTAAATCAAGCGAATTTGTATTTTATGATAGTTTTAGAAAATACCACTATGCTTTGATAGAAAAAATGAAAAAAAGTAAAATGTGAATTTGAAAAATAAATATCTTCAGTATGGCGAACATGTTTTTCAATTCAAAGTCAAATAAAAACGCCGAAGAGCTTATCAATAATTGTTGTTAATTAGTGATAATTAAAAAAACCAAACAATCAAGTAAAGTATTATTAAGTGTATTTTTCTCTTTTTACTGATTTTTTTTTCATTTTTTCAGATGAAAATATTGCTATTTATAGTTTTAATATGTTTAATTATTCGGAACGCACATCAACAAGGTAAGTTTGATAATTGAGATGAGTTACATATTGCCAATAGGAGATGACTCTCATATGTTAATATAACAAAGAATGGAAACGGTGAATTTGTTGAAGAGAAAATTACCATACCAAAGAGCAGAAGTCCACAAGTGGGTTTTCAACGAAGCGCGAAAGTCCTGCACCCAACGGTCAGTTTCAACTGACCACTTAACAATAGTGTGTTTTAATTCAACAAATTGGACGCCACACCAAACTCCGAAGCATACCTATGAATAAAAACTAACAAAACTCACAAGACTACCAAAGTTTACAAATACCTGACTTGGCACAAACGCAAAAATGCAGCGGTGAAAAAAATTGTAAGATGTCGACCATCCCCCTATACACAAGTCCTATTATACTTACCATGGTCAACACTAAGGGAGATAAAAAAGGAACAATCTCCTTAAAAAAATACAAATTAAGGGTGTTCGCTCCTCTTTTTTTTTAATTTTGTTTGACAGATATTCGGAATCATCTGGTTTTATCCATGTTGTGCCATAAAATGTTTAAGACCGCTAACCCCTACTTTTCTTTTTATAATTTTATTACATACAGTTTTAAAAGTAATATTTGAAAATCTTATAAAATCCTTGTTATTTTTTCATTGTTTTTGAAAGAAAGAGGTATCAATGTTAAAGATATGAAAAATCTAAAGGAAATCATTTCCCACTATGTTTTCAATGGCTAATATCCGAAAACAAGCACACGCACCCTTCATTTTTTTCCTGCTTTTGTAGTTCCGTTATTTAGATACTATGAATTTATAACAGTCTTTTGAAAAGCTTATTATTTTGAATCAGAGTGTCGAATATCTTTAAGATGAACCCATATGTATGGTTCGTTGTGGTCTGTATTGGGTTGTTCATGTAGTGATTTGTAGATCGATCTTTCTATTTCTGTGTTTTTCGTTATTTGCCACGGTATTTTTTTTTTTGCTTTTCCTGATTTGTGACAAAATAAACAAAACACAATTTAGGAAACACGTATGCAAGACACACAGTATTTTTATTCAGCACATTGAAAGATGCTTAAAATTACATAGTGTATTAATAAAATTAGTATCCCCTTCCTTTAATACTATAGACTGTTTAAGTGGACTCTTATGTTGTTTGTTGTTGATGAGCAGTGAATAAATTATATTTTCTCTTTCTCCTCTAGTAATTATACATGTTATATTTAAGTATAGAAAAAGTTGAAAACAACACGTCAAACCATTCTGGATTAACTTCATCAGGAACGCTCAAAGTCAAACATTTGAAATCCGAGGATGTATAAGTACCAAACCGTCGAAGAGCTATATGACAAAAATACATAAAATAAATAGCCAGATTTATTTAAAGTTAACTTGGCCTGAAGGAGTTTAAACTTTAGTTTCTTAATAATTTCAAATTTATAAATTGAAATTTTTAGAAAGATATGTTAAATCATGTCAGCACCGAAATACTGACTACTGAGCTGATGATACCCTCGGGAGAACTTGATTGATTATTTTATGTTATGAAGCTGGACTAAAGGTCCAGGTAGTTCTACGGGACTTCAATTTTCTATCAATATTGGTGATGTAATGCAAATACAGTGAAACCTTCAAAAACGAATTATGTATAAACCGAAAACTTTTATATACCAAACATGTTCGTAAGCACCGTCATATTAAATTGTGTTCGTTTTGAACCTGATAAAACCGAACATCGGCCAAAAACGAAAAAATAAGTTTTGATGAGGTTCGGTTTAAACACTTAAAATCAATTTAATGCTCATTTGTCTTTATTTTGTAATGAAAATAACGTAAAACCTTTCATATCTAACATGTAAGTCATTATGTATCTAATAGATAGTTGTTTAATTGGAAATTATACAACATCTCCTAATTTTTCTATTTTACTTGAACATGTTGATCTTTTGTATTTATTATTACATGTATTAATGAGGACTATTTGCAACGTTTCTTCAGTTATTTTTCTCTACTACCATACTAACTACGGTTATACTACAACTACAAATGGATGCAGTCCCTACATGAACCGCTAGTTAACTTACTAGTCAGACATTATGACTGGTTAAATATAAAAAAAGAAGATTTTGTAGGATTGCCAATGAGATAACTATCTACAAGGGTCCGAAGTGACACAGAAATTACCAACTATAGGTCACCGTACGGCCTTCAACAATGAGCAAAGCTTATACCACATAGTACAACATAAGAACCAACTATATAAAGTTAACTTAGGACAGGCTTAATGACCGCTGCCGGTCTTAGGACAGTATTTGTGTTAATTTAAAAAGCCGACTTGGTCCTAGGACTATGATTGCCTGAAAAATGAAGATCAAGACAGGTCCATGTCAAATATTGAAGTTTACTTTGGACGAAGTTAACTTTCCCACAAGCAGTCCTGAATACAAGTTAACTTATTAGCAGGTCTGCTATTAAAATTCACACCAGACCTGTTCTTATTAAAGTTAACTCTGGTCAGGTCCATGATAAAGTAAAACTGATCAAAAGTTAACTTTGGTCTGATCTGTTCCTCTTAGATAAAGATAACTTGATCCAAAGTTAACTTGTCAACAGGACTGCTTTGGTTGAGGAAGGTCACATAAGTATCGACTTCCGATCAGAAAAAAAACATACGATCTTTGTCTTTGTCTTTTTATGTGAAAACTATTCCAACAGTTAAATAACAAACTTGCCCACATGTCTTGCCAGGTCAAGAGGACCTTTTCACAGGTCTTGTGTTATCTGATCAATCAGATCTGTCCACAGGTCTGGTCCGTTCAAGTAAAGCAGTCCACAGATCTAGTCTGGTAAAGCTGAGCTGTCTGCAGAACAAGTCTAATCAAACTGATCTGTCCGCAGATCTGGTCTGGTTTAGCTGACATGTCTTGGGAACATATCTGCTCTATCAAACTTGTCCTCAGGACTTGTCTAAAAACTTCTAGGGAAACAGTTAACTTACAGGTCTGCTAATTTTTTCCAAAAGTTTATCTATAGAGCAGTCGGAAGGACTGCTTTAAGTTAATTGGTGTACGGTTACAGGTTGCAACCATCTGTCGTTGTGTTTATTTCCCACTCATATACATTTTTTTTTGTAGTAGCAGAGCTATTTTTTGTACAATCTCAATTTCATCATGGAACACTTTTTCCACAATAAGGGGTTCATTTAGAGATGAAAATAAGTTTAAAATTTGTGTTCCAATTTATTAATTTAAGTTGCTGTATAAAACAGGATAAGGACAATGACATAAAAATATGATTTTTTTGTGTTTTCGGCACAAAACTTGAGTAGGGCTCGGTAGACAACAGACGGCAACGCGGAATAAAACGTTTAAATGGAACCAAACCTTCTCCTTTTTCTGAAACAATAAAATTATAACATCACAACATAACCTTTGTTTATTGTCTTGACTACTCAAAACCCTTTGGATTGTATTTTTGAAGATAATGAAACAAAAAACGTTAAACATAAGGCTTAGCATAAGATATAAAAATACCGAAATAATATTTAAAAATATGAATACCAAATTAAAACGTCGCCAAAGAAATTATGAATCGTTTTGACACATGCGTTTTTGGTCTCGTGTCAGTACAGGTTGAAAACCAATGATCTCTAATTATGGTTTTCATACAGTAAATCGATCATACATTGTAGCAACAATAATTACATGTATAACAACATTTGGATACACAAGCTTGTCAAAAAGAAAGAAATGGAAATGCAAGTAATTGGATCATCTTGAATGATATTCTACATCAGGAGTGAGTGTACATGGATAATCGGAATATTTATTTCAACATTGGAAAGATGGCAATTGTTATCCATTTGTTTGATATGTTTTAGCTTTTGGTTGTGTCATTTGATAAAGGAATTTCCATTTTGAACTTCCTTGCAGTTCAGTATTTGTGCTATGTTACTTTTTATCGGCAACTGTGTCTTGTTAGTTTCTTAGTCAGAACAAAAAATGGCCAGAAATGATAAAAAACTCCAACGTCATATATTCTTATCCGCCTTACATATTGTTGACTTTATGTGTATTACTCATACTAAGCAGAAATAACTGTATGAAACGGGAAAAGATAGAACAAGATCATAAGTTCACTCAGAATTTATCATTAAAAATAAACCAAACACAAAAAGTTACAGTAAACTGAAACCAATTGACCAAGACCAATACTTGATATTTTTTATTACGAACAAACCCACCGGAAATATGTGGTTTAACTGATAAAGTGAAACAAGATCACACGATGACTCAGCAGTTAATATCATTTTTAAAAATAAATACAACAGAAATAGTTATATTACACTGAAATAATTTAAACAAGATCCTGTTTTGACTAAGAATTTAGTATTAAGAACAACCCGACGGAAATTGTTAAAATTAACGTTACCTGAAATTATTTGAACAACATCCTGTTCATTCCGCTTTGTAGATGTATGTCGCCATTCACCTGACGGGTTTACCTATGGTATAAAGAACAAAGGTTGTAGAGCTTACTGGGTGTGTGTAAACGGACATAGTGTTGGATCGTGTTGTCCCGAAGGGATTTATTATGTAGAAGGCATGGGATGCATGAGAGGGCAGGCTTGTAAAGAACCTTGTCCACCAGATGGCGGTTTTATTCTTACTCGCAGGTATTTATATGATCTTTTTTATCCATTTCTCTTATTCGTTTCCAGATTACCCTTACACTATTTTTAGTAATATTGTTTACCTTTTGTTTAAAAGTATATCTATTCTTAAATAATCGAAGCTAATGTTTGTTTCTTCTTGAATGAACCACATATCAATGAAGACATGGAACGAATATAATGCCAAATATTTTCATTTTATCTTTTGATTTGCCATTTTATAATAGACTTTCCGTTTTGGATTTTCCTTGAATTTTTTTTTCGTTATTTTACTTTATGATCGAACAAACTTTGTAAGCTACCATATTCGAGAAGCTACCAAACAAGTGCACGAATATCAAGTAATGTGATTCACCGACTAATAGCAGGCCATGCAGTCCAACTCATTATTAACTCGATATCATTCAGTCAATCATTTTTTTATGTCAGCGTAATTATGTTAAGAATTGGTCAATAACAATACTATGTTGTACGAATTTACTTTATTTTATAATACACGCGAAACAATTGTTTGAAATACATATATCTATTTCGGGAAGACGCCAGTGAAGATTGTTTCCAAGTGCAGATAGCGTGTTCAGGAAAAGAGCTATCGAGAACAAAATTAATCATTAGTATGATAAATTCGGGTCATTTTTCTATACTTCATATTGTTTATTTATTTTTCTCTATTCTTTAATAGTTTTGCCTATTATTCTCTTTTCTTCATATCTTTTGTTAATTTTCCTCTATTCTTTATAGTTTTGTTCATTATTTTATATTATTTATCAATTTTGCCAATTATACACTATACTTTATATTTTTGCCCATTATTCTTTATTCTTTATAGTTTTTGGCCATTATATTCCCTATTCTTTTTATAGGTTTTTCAAATTATTCACTATTCTTTAGAGTATTTGCCTATTACTCTCTATCCACAACCTCATAAATGCGAAAGCAATACAACTTAACGCAATCGACAAAAGCATATAATACTTGTCACTTAAATGGAGAGTAATTAAGGGTAGGGATGCATAATGACTATCCGAGTCAGACTTTCTTCCAACACTAGTAAACCTTTTTTTTTTTATCTGAATACGTTTTTTTTTCTGAATATTTTTTTTTAAACCTTTAGTAATTTTTAACGTGATTTTCAGTCTTTCAGGTTTATCCACCGCGTTAAACTCATTACGGTTCAGACATTTTGCATATACAGTAAAACCTGTTTAAACCGAACCTCTTGGGGACTTACGACTTTGTTAGGTTTTATCAGGTTCATAACGACGGTGCTTACGAACATGTTTGGTTTATACAGGATTCGGTTTAGTCTGGTTTCATTGTATATGTTCATTTTATGTTCAAACTATTCTGAATCAGTAGCTGTTATTTACGTGTATAAATCTACAACATCCCTGATTGTCTCAACATTACTGATCAGTACTGAATTGATAATTAGTGTGGCCAGAAATGAATTAATTGCAGTGGAGAAGTCTGAAAATTGATATATATTTTATTGTTCAGACTTTTCAGATGATGTTAAGTCCAAAAGGAACGTTTCAGACTAAAACTTTTTACTGCTTTGACATCACATTTAGATATTCATTTCTTAAATCTAAACTTTTTGAAAAGGTTGAAATTTTCCTCGATTATCCGCAAAAAGGTTGTTGACAATACTTTTGTTCATGCCAGGTCGCTATCGTGCGATCCGTTTCGAAGAAAAAGAAACATCTATCGTTGAGAAACATATCGTGATCGTGATTATGAATCCCCATTTGCTATGCATATGCACTGTTTGTAGTGTTTAACGTGTTTAAATGTCCCTTTATGAACTTAGTTGTTAAGTTGATTAATGGCGACAGGAGCAATATGAATACCAATTAAAGGACGTCGTTAGTCACGTGTAGTCATTATTATCAAGTATATTTGTAATAAGAATGTTAAGGACAAAAATGTTTATTGAAGTAGACTTGTACACCTATTTTTATATATTGCACATGTAAGACTGCACTCAAGAATTCTTATATCATTACATGACATCCTTGACTTTATCCACTTCGTTATTAAGGCTTTTGATAAAGGGGACTAGGACCCTTTTCGGGACGTCGGAATCGGTTGTTTTTAAACTCAGAAAATCGGTATTGATCCTCTCGAGATTTTTTTTTGGCGAATTTCGGGATGTCGGGAATTATTTTTTTTTTCTAATTCGGGACCTCGGGATTTCATGTTTGTAAGCCCGGGATTTCGGAATCAGGATCTCTCCGACCCCCCCCCCCCCACCGGTAAACAATTGTACGATTTGTACAATTAAACAACAGAAAAAGTATCTTAAATAAAATATATAACCACACCACTTAGGGAGCAACCATTTAACTTTAAAAAGGGGAGGTGTTATTGTTTTTGTCTGAGTCAGAAAGACAATTTGTTTTTTTTTTCAAAACTTTACACTATAAGGTATTGGAAAATCTGGATTTAGGATTTTTTTGGATCATCTGATTGACCACTATCCCCCCACCCCAAATGTGGGACCAGAATATTTTTTTTTTTGGAAAAAACATAACCCGTTGAAGTTAATCGTTGATCCCTGAATAAAGCAAAGAAATGAAACATCGAACATTAAATAATCGAAATCGACAGTGTACAAAGACACATAAGATAGAGAACCGTGAATTTCACAAAACAGTGAAACCTTAAAAAACCGAATCCTGTGAAAACTGGAAGCTTGTATAAACCAAACAAATTCGTAAGCACCATCATATTAGATTATTTGTGTTGTGAACCTGATAAATCGAACATCGATGAAAAACGAACAAATTATAAGTCTGGAAGAGGTTCGGTTTAAGCAGGTCTCACTATACAACTTGGGCGATCAAAGATGCTTTTTTTATGGGGAAATATATTTGACAAACATTAATAATAAAGTCACACAAAAAGGGTATAGTAAAATCAAAAAATGTCAAACTCAGAGGAAAACTCAAAACGGAAAAGTCCCAAATCAAATGACAAAATTAAAATCTCAAACAAATCAAAGGAATGGATAACAACTGTTCTATTCCTGACTCGCATTTTCTTATGTAAAACAAGGGGATTAAACGTGGGTTTATAGATAACTGAGCATGTCACTGATATGACGGTCACATCAAGATTTTAGATAACTTAATTTGTTAAATTGTTTGGAAAAAAAGATATGATAAATGATCTGTATCAACTAAGACGAGGATCTGGAATGTTAAATAATAGACAAAACAATAGAACTCTCTAGTTAAAGGCCTAACTTTAACGTCAACACATCAAACATTATTTTTGAAACTGATGAGCATTTGAATCAATTATTGTAAGGGCATTTTATATGTAGACAGTACAACTAAACTTACACAGAAGCATTTAAGCACATTCAACTTATTTCAACTAACGCTGTAAACACGAACAACTATTTTTAGTAAATTCGTTAATACAGTAAAACCTGACTTAACTGAATCCTGCAAAACCAAAAACCTTTTATTTAGCACCGTCATATCAAATTATATGCGTTGTGAACCTGATAAGAGCAAACATCAGCCGAAACCGAACAAAATCCTAAATCCCGAAGAAGTTCAGTTTTAACAGGTTTCATTGTATAATCATCTTAAGTTACAGGTGATATTATCTGCATGTAACTACATAAATTCTAATATAAACAAAGAATATGTGGTATCTATATATGAGTGTTAGATATAGGAGGATGTAGTATGAGGGACAACGAGACAACTATCCTTCATTAGTTTATTAATTACAACGATAGTTAATAAAAGTTCCTTTAAATACATTACTTGTGTTCATTTTTCAGCTTTCTTTTCTTCATCAACATTGCTTTATATAGGTTCGCGATGCATGCACGCCTTTGTTAATACTATACATGAAAACATGATAGATTTCGAACAAATGAACGTCTAAAAGAATGCTAATCATTTAAAAAAGAACATCCATATTAAAACTGTTTTAAAATTATTATACAGGTGATTCAGCAATAGAAGGATTTGAGAAGATTGCTTGAGAAGACAATAGGGCGCCACCTCTTTGACAATACCGTTTTAAAAATTGATGCTTACTTTTTTAATAAATAAAGTATAAGCATTAAATGGAAATGAATACAGTGAAACCTGTCTTAACCGAATCCTGCATGAACGTAAAACCCGTCTAAACCAAACATGTTCTTAAGCACCGTCGTATCAAATTAAGTGCGTTGTGAACCTGATAAAACCGAACATCGGCCGAAACCAAACGAAATCGGAAATTTAAAAGAGGTTCGGTTTTAACAGGTTTCATTGTATACAAAAATATACCAAATTCTAAGACAAATTTCATGTAGGCGAAGTCAGTGCAAAGTAACAAAATCAAACGTTAGACTGTATTAACCAATGACACGTATGAAAAACAAGTGTCATATTCCTTACTTGGTACATCAACTTTTAGAAGAACACAACATTTACATTATTTTGTCTCTGGTGGATACATATATGTCTCATTGGCAATCATATCGCATCTTTTTATGCTACTATAATTACTAAACAATACACAGGAAACTTAACATTGAGCATGTTGAGCGACACAACGTCCTTCATAACTCGGGTGTGAACTAATGACACGGTAATATTGAAGTCAGAATTACGAAAAACATTAAACTGAGTGACCAGGATTTGACACAAGGTACACTTGTGTAGTATTCATGATATAAAATGATGAGCAGCCGGACAAAGGGAGAGAACTGTAACACATTCTGTAAACATTTAAAGATAAAGTAAACAAGTGATTTTTGGACCGTCTTCAACGTTAAACGATGCACCATAAGAATCATTGAGATGATGTCAATGTGTGCTTGAATAACATATTAATTTCGAGATCCTTATGAATTAACAAACTAATTATAAAGTCTTAAAAATCTTATGCACATTACATCATAATCATGAACTTATGTTAAAATGCAGATGTATATTTCTTCCTGAAACGTGTATAATCCTTTTAGTTTCAATCAACTTTCCTTTTCATTATCTGTTGGAAAGTTTTGGTCCGGTGAACATTGCCCTGTATATCGTTATGGGTACATACATTTAAAAATGTTTAGTCGGCTCGTTTTGGTACGTTCTATAGTTTCATTGCCGTTTTTAATCCTTTTCACATTTCTTTCTTTGTATTGCAATTCAGCAGTAGTGTACTCTTATATTTGACTTCTTTTTTGTCATTTGACAATCTCTGCTGATGTTTATTCAAACTTTAAAACATCGAACGACTTATTTTTTTTATTCAATAACTTGAGGGAGTTAGTCGGATTTTAACCATTTCTAGAGTAGGATTACAGCTATTTCGAAACATTTTATCACTGACTTACTATTGATTTTGATAATTTTGGGAATGTCTTTGGGCAATTCGGCAATATTAACACATGAAGACAATATCAATCAAAACCAAGGAGTAAACAAAGACTCATAAAACCAAGGGACATTTACATCAACAGTTATGAATTATAAATAAGAAACATCACGAACTCCACTAAAAACCGGGAGTGAAATCAGGTGCTCCGGAAGGGTAAGCATTTCCTGCACCGTATACGGAACCCGTCGTGTTATTTCTTAGTTCAGTTCGGAATTGATGGCAGGTTATTATGACTGAGGAAGAATATCAGATATGATTTCTGACACACTTTTGTCATAATGGCCAATCAGCTCATGATGGCGACCGTAAAATTTCTTGAGTGATGACCTTGATTTGATTGATTCATAGCCCTGTCTTAGCAATTTTTGAGAAATCAGTATTCCTCGTTCAACAAAATCAACGTACTTTGAACTTGTTCTAGAGTAACGTATCAATTAAGACACAAATTCTCCATATGCTGGTGCTGCTTGGATGTTGCTTCACAGAAGTGGAAAATTGACTATAGGAAAATTAAAATCATTGCGTTTGTCATAAATTTTGGCATTCAACCTACTATCAGTATTCATTTCGAGAAAAAAGTCTAAATATGAAGCAGATTTATCTTTGTCGGTAGTATCTTCAATTTTAAGTTCAGTTGGATATATTTAATGTGAGTGATCACGGAATCTATTATTTTTAAGAGACAGTGCATCATCAATATACCGAAAGGTGAAATTGAAAGACTGAGATAATTTCTTTTCTCCTTTTTGTACAAGCCCTTGGACAAATCCTGCTTCACAGGAATAAAAAAGAAATCTGCAAGCTGATAAGCGCAATTTGTACCCATTGGGATTTTGATAGTCTGTTGGAAGACCAAACCTCCACATTCAACAAATATGTGCCCTTTGTGTTAAAGAAACATAAGCTGACGAGTTCTTTCAGTCGAAGTTTAGGTTTAGTATGTGGAATACAATGGAATATGTAACAAGGTATAACTGGGGCAATTAATTGTTAAAAAGTTTCGGGTCGAATCCGATACGATACAGATAGAAAATGTCACACAGTTTCCGTTTTTTTTTGTGTTTTTTTCAAATTTAAATATTTTATTCCACTACTGGTTGTGAACAATGTCCCTTAGCGCTACAACAAAGACGCTAAGGTTCCTCCCTGTATTGTTAATTGCTAATGAAACCAAGGGATTTGATTAGCAAAATATATCTTATATGTATATCTTGTGTTAGTTGCATTTTACAAAGTATTCATACGAGCAATACACAATACATATATGTTATTCAGTGATCCATATAAACAATCATATAAGAAAGTAATAGAAAAAAGAACATCAAATAACCGGATTTTTGTCCGTCATTTGTTTTGATTATATAAAACTAGTTTAACCGAAAGTAGAATGGTCAAGAATGATCAAGCATGATTGACCTCATGGCTTGACAAATACTTTCATGAAATGGTGAGTAATTTATTACCGTCATCAAGTCACTTATCAAATGTGTCTATCTGTATCGTATCGGAGTTAATCGGCTATAGTGTTTTTCTAATGCTTGAATAAGGGACAATTAGACAAGTATGTACACTACAAGGTTTTTAACAATAAGTAAAACTCAAACTGTATAGTGGCTAAAAAAAGCACACGAGGACAAAATGTAAAAACATTAAACAAAGAAAATCAGCTTCATGATTTATTCTTAAAATAGGTGACTATAAATTTAGTAACCAACTTAAAGGGAAAGGTATATAACAAATGTGTAGAATTTCTATAAAATTCGAAATGAATAAAATAAAGTCTACTTAAGATAAAATACAAGACTAAAAAATGAGCAGCACAACTCTCATTAAAAAAAAATTATGGTCTCTGGTAGTCTTTGAGCTGCTTATACGAAACTGTTACAAAATCGTTCGTCCTATTTGCAAAGTCGTGTTGAATTTTTAAATTTACATATTTTTAAAACCCTCATTCCTCCAGACTCCGAGAAAGTAATTAAAAAGTACAACATTAAGAAAGAGGTAAAGACTCTCAATTCGAAATGTTGTAAACAGATCAAACTTTACATGTCTTTTTATTTGAGGCTTATGCATTTGTTTTTAAATTTTATTTATGTATGGATACTGTATATAGTTATGATATGTTATTTTAAAATTAAATAGACCGATAATAATTTAAACTAAGTAAAACGGTTTTAACTCATATAAATCGGTTTACCCTCCTATTGAAGACATTTTAATATTTTATGCAAATTTTAAATTATTTATATACGATTCAAATTAGGTATCGTTTATAAATAGATATATGTCACCAGGTTACTACACAAATAGGTTTTTGTGTATTATAATCATGATGAATAAGTTCTATTTATATTGGACAATAACATGTGTACCACTACTAGGCGGTGTATGACAAAGCCATTCGTAAGTAATATTTGTATATTATAGTGTTTCCTTTTACACACTGGTTCACTTACACATAATGTTCTGTAGAAAAACAAGTAATGGTTTTGTAATTTTTATGACAACTACAAAAACGTTTATCAAATAAGGTCTGTTTTCCGTCTTGTTGTTGAGTTTGATAGTTAAGCACTATATACATGTATACATATACACATGTTTTATATGTATATGTAAACTCAAGCTTTCAAATTTGGATCGTGTATGACTTTCAAAATATATCTTAGGTTATCTTAATAAATATTCCACTCTACCTAGGGGAAGTTATATTTCCTTCGGTCTTTTGAAAATAAATATTCATAACAAATGAAAGGATGTTCGTTATAAAACAAAAGAATAAGAAAAATGTATATGTATCCTCTAAAATTATGAAAAAACATGTTATTCTTCCTTGTTACTCTTATGCAAAGAAGGGATTGCATAAATAGGCTCGCGGCGGGGAGTTGGTACTTACTATGCATTGAGTTAAAGGGATAAGCCACTGGAATAGGTCACTATGTCATGCACCATGATATATGAAAAGGGGGACACATTTAGATTAATATATATCAATAGGTTGATATTATCACTTGCTAGATTATATCATAAGTATCTGAAACTAATCAGATGTCAGTCTTTTTTTTTTTTGATGCGGTTAAACCACAGTCGTAAATGCATCAGTTATTTGTCAAACAAATTAATCTCTATTTATTCCGATGTGGCATGTCCACTGATGCAAGTTACAGATGTTTTAAATCCGACCATTTTGACGTTTGCAACTAGTTATCATTCAAGAGTGTGTGTAAATGAAACATGATTACAATTATTAAAAGAAATTCCATAACGTCAGCATTCTTCATTGTTCTTCGTGCTCTTGAAAAGGGAACGTTTATGTATTTTTTTTTATCAGTTTAACATTGACAGTGTAACTATTTATGTGTTACTGCATTTATCCGACCATACATATTTTATTGTCTATTGAAATTAAAATTTCTTCATACTGAAAGATATAAAAGGAAAAAATAGAGGAACATGTTTAACATGTGACAAACTTATGCGAAAAGTTAAGTGTGATTGCTACGATTGTGTTGCTTTTAAATATAATCATGATGATGAGTGGGACCCAAACAATTGAAATACATTTCAAAACATATTCAAATATATCTATATGTCTGTTTTTTGTAAATTGATATATGACATGATATATATATATAAAGGGAAAAGGGTGGGGTACATGATGTCTCAGCTGCTCACCCCTATCAACAAAATATTGAAGTGCCCCCCCCAAGAAAAAAATATATAAAAAAAAAATAAATAGTATTAGGCCATACAGGAAATGCAATAATGATTATCTTATAAAAATGTTATGAATAAACGATTATATTTTCTCTTCATTGTGAACTGATAATAATACCTTAAGTTTTACACTCAGTGACGTTGGCCAAGTTTATAGTTGTCAATAGACAGGAGCGGATCAAGGATTTTTTAAACATGACAAAGGGGATAATTCCATACAACGAATTATGTACCACGATCATATCGAGGAACAAATGTCTCTTACCAACTAGTGCTACAAAATCTAAGATAAATCTTGAAGAAATATATATGATATGTGTTGATTATCAGAAGGAGGTTGAAAAAAGGGGCGATAAATTCAATAGGGACAGTCAAACGCATAGATCAAAAATAAACTGACACCGCCATGGCTAAAAAGAGAAAGACAAACAGACAAGTACATAAACACAACAAAGAAAACAGAAGACTAAGTAACACGAACCCCATTAAAACTGGAGATGATCTCAGGCAGGCATGGGGTAATCATAATCAGTAATCGTAATCAGCTGTAATCAATTTTATTTTGCAGTGTAATCCTATATAATCAGTAATCATGCCATTTCTGATTACAAGTAATCGTAATGTAATCGATTACATTGTAAAAAAACAGGTGTAATCATGATTACTTTTAGATTACTTTATGATTACATTCATATGATTACTTGCTGATTACAAATCTTGTATAAATATGAAAATAGTTTTTGATAGACAAGATGAAAATAAGAAATTGTAAAGCTTGAATGAAAATCATGAAACTAGTATTCACAATGATGGGACCTTGTTTAATGTGATAAATTGTATCATCTATATAACAAATTTGTATAACCAAATGTTTTATTTTGTTAACAGTTTACTGAAGAAAATTACCTCTCAAATATTTTGTTGTGAGATTGAGCTCTTATAATACAAGAATATGCATTGATTACTAGTTAATCAGAAGTTTTCAATCAAGGGGAAAAATTCCCCGTGATTGAAAACTTCTGATTAACTCCAATTTCATATAAGTTTACGCAATATTTTTACATAACTACTTAAACATTCAAATGCAGAAAACATTTAGTTCTAATTTGAGATTGATGGTCGACATAAATATATGAGCCCACTTAATTCAAAATGACAGTTAAAACCAGATTTCATTTATTGACAAATTTAATAAATTCGTGTATAATATGTGCTTTCTATTTTTTATTCTTTATTAACTTTGAGCCTTACGACTCATCAGTATAAACAAGTACTTATACAGCATAATATTTCAAACAATGTGCATAGTAAACAATAGGTGACGTCAGAAGTTTCATCAATACAAAATATCTTTTATTACATTATAAACTATTTCTTAATTTAAAGAGAAATGTATATACTTTCCGAAGTTACAAAGTTGTTTTGTGTTTTCACCTGGCAATAATTCTATCAATTATTAATTAGATCAAGTATTACAAATTTTCAAACAAATAATAACAATCAACCACTTTCAACTTTATTGATATTGTTATTAAGACAATAAAATTTTAATACCCAGGCTCACCTATTGTTTGCTTAAAAAGGTTTAGTCACGTTTCTCCAAAATTTGATAATTAAACTAAAACAACATAAGGGATTAGGGGGTCCTCATAAGGACTGGCATCGTGATAATTACCTGTAAGTCACCTATATCAGGTCTTAACTAAAATATTATAAAAAGGGATATTGTTAAAAAATATTTATATCAAAACATTTTCATCCGCCGTATTTGAGTTACAAAATTAAAAAGGTTATTCAACAAAAAAATCCTTAAATAAACAAGGGAAATTCTAATCAAACTGAAAATTTCATAAACGAAATAATGAAGAAATAATCTCGAAATTATTTTTTTTAAAAGATTTTTTTTTATTAAAAGTAACATGAAAAATCGAAATGTTCACTGACTGTACCTCATTTTAGTAATTTATTCTATTAATTGATATATTTTTGTATTTGTGTTACATGTAGATTGATTGATTGATTGATTGTTGGTTGCTTTACGCCGCATTAGCACAAAAAGGCTGTATCGCGGCGATGTTTCATGTAGATGTTAAAATCTAAACCGATGCAAAACAGCCAAGTTTTATTTATGCAAAAAGTCATCAAAAGCGATTGTCTTCTAGTGCGAAGAACCATATATCTACCTAGTCGTTCTGTCTGTATATCACTAGAGCTGAAGCCAGTTTTCGTGGTATGCTGTCTTAGCAGATGAAAAGTAAAAACACAAAAATACTGAACTCCAAGCATAAATAGTCAGTCGTATATCTGTCCACTTTTTCCACGAAAAAGGATCTGATACAAATTGGGTACATCATGTCGCGTCATGATCTATATAGTGTTTAACTGTGGGAACTGGCTTGGTGAATATTGTTCACTACTAGTATTTTCGATTTGTTACTTAAGTTTAGGACAATTAATGCAAGTTGACTAAGAATTTTGAATAAACAGGTTGGGAACAACCGCACTTTACCCTACAACGAGAGGTTGTCTCACAAAACATGTCCAACTTAACCCCTGAAACCAGGGACTGTCTGAATGATATGTAAAACGCACGAGAATTCAGTGAAATCGCTGATAAATAATGGTTTGGCGGGATTCTGTTTGACTTTCTATATAAAAGGATGCATAGATTTTGTATGTCAGATGACAATTTGATAGCACAAGTGGATGTATGCAAAGCCGGAGGTATGTACCTTTAATTATTTACCATCTATGTTTTCAAAAATGTGAGTAATACTATTTGTTTTGTTGAAAAATTTTACACAGCCGTCTTCTTGTCATAGTCATCCGCCATTTTGAAACAAATGTTGGTGCACATGATCACTTATTCAGCCAATAGAATTTGATCTTGCAATATGATCGTGATCCTAAGACAAACATATGGATCACCATAAGCGCTATAATTTACATAGTTATCTTTTTTTTCCAAATGTGATATAAATGCTTTTAACAGTTGAAACAGCGTGTTAAGTTCAATACGTTTACCTTTTTTGTTAAGAATGAGGAAAATGATATAATTTTCAGTATCGAAAAGATATATATTGCAATCACTTAATGATTTTAATTAATAAAGTAAAACATAATTCGTGTTCAATTCATAATTATTTGAAAATTTACAGATGTCATCAAAAAGGAAAAAAAAGTGTAGCTGTAAAAGTCATGAAGATTATATGAAGGATGGAGTGGTCGGAAATATCATCAGACTTGACGCTAAAAAAGTTAGAAAGGCAGTCAAAGATGAACTTAAGAAACGCGGAGACATTTTCGAACACTCTACATTTCTATGTACAGGTTGTATTCAGTACTGCACTGATAATTTTCTAGACCAGCCACCAATAAAAAAGACAAGAGAAGACATGGAGAAAAGTGTAGAGGAGATAGTGTCTGCAATTGACAGTGGACGCCTATCGGTAGAGGAGATGGCGCGTATAGCTTACGCACTTGGACAGTCAGTTTCCAGAGATGTGTTGATAGACTCAAGAACTATATCTCCAGAATATAAAGATGACCAAGTGTTGCAAACTTTTGATGTATCAGGTAAAAATAAATCATTTAGTGTTTAATAGTAGCTTAGATCGCTAAATAGCTTAACATATGAGGTACAGTTATATTTATTTTATAATGCAAATGTTCAGACATGATGGCAATAAATGCACAAAACTTTATACTCAATTAAAGTATAATATCAAATGAGGGAGGGCAGGAGGGGTCCTGATTCCGAAATCCAGGGCTTAAAAACACCAGACCCCGAAATCCCGGGCTTAAAAACACGAAATCCCGATGTCCCGAAATTCGAAAAAAATAATTCCCGGATCACGAAAGGGTCAATCGCGAAATCCCGAGCTTAAAACCACCCGATCCCGGATTTCCGATAAAGGTCCTATCCCCCCTCTCAAATGTAGTGTAGTGCCGAGCATTTATATTTTATCATATTTTTTCAGCCGGTTATATGAACATTGCATTATGGATGTCATTCCATTTAAAAAAAAAATTATGTGTTCCTTTGTATTGACAAAAAAATGTATTTCCAAAATTAATCTATAGAAACAATCACTATTCTTTCAGAATGGATTTCTAAGCGGAACCAACCCGTACTGAATTTTTTAATGGGTATCCAACAGGAAATGAAAGAAACTGAAAAGGACAACTTAAAGATTTTGAAATGTATTGAAAACATATACTACCTCAGAAACACCCAGTTTATATCACCGTTAGCTTTCGCACAAAATCTTCTCACCTACTACAAAACTGGGAGTAAAAATGCAACCCTCCTCAACTGTCCCGGGGTTCCATGTGGTAGCTATACAACGCTACAAAACTGGATTAAAGACCACAGTAGAGAGGCGGTAAAGTGTCCAGAATGAACAGATGTAGTTACATTTTTTGACAACAACCAGTACATTTTTTTAATTTATTTTCATTATTAGGTACATTTTGTCACAAACATGCATGATATATTTGTCACTGGACATAATTCAATAAACAATCAATCTCATTTTACATTATCACAAACCATTCAGTTTGTATTAGCATTGTTTTCTGGTATTTTGGTTGAGTTGCATTGCAGTTTTAATTTATTTTTTCTCATATATTGTAGTACTGTAAAATAAAAATCTAACATTTATAAAAAAAATATAAAATTAAAAAAACATACTGAACAAAGAAAAGGTTTGCCGTTTGATATAGACTTGTTGCTAGTTTTGCATTATTTTGAAACAAACTGTTATATTTCAGGTTCTACAACGTAAGTGGAGGGTTGTCACAAACTTTAAATCCCAAAACCAGTGTCATAACAACTCTAATCCATGTGGTACCTGACAGACAGTCGATTCTGCAGTGCCAAGAAAACCTGTCGCCAAAGACTTGGTACAGGACCGATACAGAGGCCAAAAATATGGCGAAAGCTGAAATTGTGAAAGAGTTTGACAAGCAAGATGTTAATTTCAGGACCTTTAGGTATGAATGCGGAAATGTAGATTTTAAATTAAATGAGTAATGTTAAAAAGGTTAGACAAAAACAATAGGATACAAAACTGTATATGAATCTATAAGATATGTTTTTATTTTGATCAACTTTAGTATTTTTTTTTCTGAAATATTGACATATCGAGTGTCTTAGGATATTATTCCATTGAATATTGAGTTTCTTATCTATATGAAACTTTGTTTCCAGAAATGACTTTGTTCAAAGCCAGTTAAGAGTTATAACCTTGCAAATGGAAAAAAATGGTGATGTAGTAATGGACGAGGTGGACAAGAAATCGACCAACAGTTTCCAAATTCCTAGTCACACCAAAAGTGAAGAGAGGTATTAATTTTATGAATTTATCTAAGTAATAAAAAGTAGTTTGTGATGGTTTCAAATCACATGTCTCAAGATTGTAAAAAACCAAACAAACAATATTATCAATTCATACGACTGCACTCTTAATAGTCGTAAAATAAAGATATCATCCAGTTATAATTTATTCTTTTTAAAATATGTGAAATGATAATTGTCGTTTCTCTATTTTTTAGATACAAATTTGTAACTGCACACCACCCAGAGGAAACAGTGTCAGTTACCATGGGTGAACCCTGTTTTGAAAATCAATGTTCATACGAAGCAGTGATAAAGGTATGTTTTAAAATCATACGTATACAAATAACAAACCTAACCCTTGTTACGTAATTTACAAAAGTAACACGACGAGTGTCAAAGGTGAGGGGGGATAGGACCTTTATCTGGACTCCAGGATTGGGTGTTTTTAGGCTGGGGATTTCGGGATTGGCCCTTTCGGAATCCGGGAATTCTTTTTTCGAATTTCGGGACCACGGGATTTCGTATTTTTAAGCCCCAGATTTAGGGATTTCGTCTATTTAATGTCGGGATTTCGTGATCAAGACCCCTCCTACCCCCCCTCAAAGGTAGAATAGGATTTGCATTCCCATTGGTATACTATTATTCCAACTCTTTCTTCATATATATGTGGTAAATACAACATAGGAGTTTTCAATTGTTATTTATACTTTTCATAACTTTTTTTATAATAATTTCTTCCAATTATTTTAGGTGTTTGATCATATAATAAATGTCGCCAATGTGAAGGATGGTAATGAAAGTAGGAAATGGACTATGGTTGGATGTGATGGCTTGCCTTACACCCTAGGCAGTCGCATCATCGACAACTATTCTGTTTGCCATGACTGCAAAATGGAGTTCGATGACGCTGCTGAATTTGAGGAACACAAAAATTACAGAAGTCACTGCACCAACATTCCGTATTCAGATTGCCAAAAATACATGAATTTGATGATGCTACCAGGTATTGTTAACATATTATTTTGCGAGTATGTTATGTTCTATATATTAAATGTTCTCATTGTTGAAGGCCAACAGTTGAATGTCATTTCTTGTAGCACTCCATTAGATATTTTCTGGAATCTTAAAATTACATTTAAACTCAAAAGTATATACGTACTAAACTACTATTTGCACCTTTATAGAAACAACTTTAAAATTTATTTTCAGTGCTAGGACATTATGAGATTAACATGTCAAAGGCGTTGATGAAACTATTATGGGATGTCATAATAATAGACTTGGCCAAGATGCTTGGTTTTAAAAGTATTAAGGCGTTGCAAGCTTGTCAGGTGCTTCAGGTAAGACAACTATTTGAAATGTTACCATGCAACACAGTATTCCAAATTAATATAAGAAGATATTGTATGATTGTGAGTTACAGACAAATCTCACCCGAGAGTTATTTATGAAGACTTTATCAACAGTTACAAATCCCAATATCGCATTGCAAGTTATTATAAAAAAAAACATGACATGTTTAATACACGCATATTATTATTAAAAATACAACAAATGTATAAAAGGCATAGTTTTCATTACGTTTGAAGATGTTATATTTTGTGTATTAGGAATGTGTATTACTATTTTCTTTTTCTTTTTCAGACCATCACAAAACATGGCAAATTTTACAAATTTTCATGTTTGCTATGGCACAGGAACTATTGCATCCTTACTGCAGACAACAAGTGTTGTCTTGTAGAACACCAACTGTGGAAGGATTTTATTTGTGGCTAGCAAAAGTTTCCAATCCCAATTTCAAATTCATGTCAGACGTGGTTTTTACCAGCTGTCTCGCACTCCATGTTTTAAGGGCTGGAACCAGGCGTAACAACTCTACAGCTATCCAAGCTGGAAAGTTTAAATTTTCGCCACTTTTCTTTGGTCTCAATATGCCCTTTTACATGGAGACATTTATTAGAGATTCATTTGTAAGAGTACAATGTCCGCATGATATACTTGCCTTCATTGAGAAAAATGAATCTTACAGTGTCAGTGGAAACGAATCAAAGGGAGAAGGTGGAGATTTCGTGCTCGAAAACTTTAATAGGAAAACAAAGATGTGGGTACCAGCCGGTCTTCCAGACAAACCAAAGTGGCTGCAAGTGTGCAGAAATATTGACATATTGGAAAAGGTATTTTTAAATAAAAAAATAATACGCATTTCATCCAAAAAATAAAATTTATTCTATCAAAGTTATGTGTTTCGGGCAGTGGTACCTTATTTTACTAAGGGGTGCCTTTGTTTTTACACCAATACCAATGCAATTGGCATGCACCCAATAGTTACAAGGCTCTTTGGAAGAACAGCATACCCACATGGCTCGGGAGTCAAGCTGTCCTTCCCCACATATTCTGCATTTATCAGGGTCGACTTCATACAGTTCTTTAATGTAGGAGCTTGTAGTTTGTGTCTCCTGTTCACAAGATGTTTTTGGAACCGGAGAAAATGATGCTGCTCCTTGGTAATTCTCACAATGTCTACTGTCAAAATCTGTAAAAAAAAATGTCAATAAAAGTGAATAAAGAAAGTGTGGAATAAAAAATATTTTTTCGAAGAATGTTATCATAGTAAAAGTTAATTATACCCAACGATACATACCTTGACCTTTAGTGGTTAACTTTTATAAATTGTTACTTCGATAGAGAATTGTCTCATGGGCACTCGTACCACATCTTTATATATCTATTTACATATAAGAAAACTTTAAACAACCAATAACAAATCTTTAAAACAGAATAATAAAAAACAGCATTTCATATACCCATATTTGTTTTGGTGCATTTACTTTGGATGAATGGCGATACAATTAAATGGTTATATACCTCTGCTGTTGCAATTGGTGCTACAGTTGCACTACCACTGTTCGCTATAGCACCAAATCCCTCAGTCTGGTGCTTATAGACATTGCCCCCAGGCGCTTGTATAGTTAGGCTATATTCGGCCCCTGTTGACTCTTCTATATCAAAAGCCTATAAAATAAACAGAAATAATACTACTTTTTGTTTCTTGGAAAATAATCATTTAATCTTGGATATAATATATTATCTTTCACGTATAATAAAAAAAATGTATTTTCAGGTACATGATCATCTTCATTCGATATTTAACACCAAACAAGCTGATGATGAGTACGAATTTTCATATGACATCAGCAAGGAAATATTTGACTTTCGTTGTATAGTCAGACAAAGCAAATATTTGGCAAAACCATTCCAGGTTGAAGAACATAAAACATTAAGTGGGAAAACCCTTGACTACGATCTTGTTAATTTCATGGAAATGCAAACAAAATAGAGGTCAACATTTGACAAAAGTGGTTGAAAACGATCTTGCAACAAAACAGAAACTGTGTCCAGTATTTATATTTCCATCTGATAGAACAGACTACTTTGATGTTGAAAAACAAACTAAAGCGAAAATTATTGATATTATTAACAAAGAACTCGAAAATATTGATGAACCGTCGTATTATGAGAAATGGAAGAAAATTCGAAATAAGAACAAAACCATTATTCTGTCGTTTTTGAAAGAGATCCAGGACTTGGAAACAGTATAATAAAACCATTTGCAATGCATTATGACTTTATCTAAACATACTTTATTAAAAACCGTGTCTTTTCTTCTAGAAAAAGTTCTATTCACAGCTCTTTTTGATGTCAGCCTTTTCAATGGTCTGCTAGTTATCCTCTGAATTGGTATACTACTTGTTTTCCCATTCTTTGTTATCTTTGTCTACGATAAATATCATAAAAGAGTTTGACATTTTTGTAGGGTTGAGTATTTGGTCTTACTAATACACGGCACTATATTGGATTGAAACAAATAGGAAATTTTCTACATGTAAAATATAATGAATGGGATGAACATCGCGAACATGTGGCCTAAATATTTCAAAATCAGACCTGATAAAAAAATCATTGATTGAGAATATATATATTTATAAGTTTCTACCATGATTAAAGTAGTTGTTTTGTTGGTTTTTTAATTCATCAATTATGAAACCAATCTTTATTGTTTTTTTATTACATTGAAATTTATTAAATAAGCGTATATTTTGATTTGTCAACGGTCTTGTTGTATTAAAAGCCAAAACTCATAACTTTTAAGTAAATGTGCGTTCCATATTTATAGAAGAATTTTTGGTGAAGTAGCTTAATTTTGATTGGTTAATTTAATCTCCTGACCTTGCAACTCAACAACATGGTGGATATGGAAGTGCATAGTCAGACCACGAAGTGATGTTTTGAAAAAATAAGACATTTTCATTATTTTAATGATAAGGTTTCATGAACACGAACTTCCGGTAAGAGTAAGCAATGTAAGCAGCCTCATGAAGTGTTAACCAGACAACTAATTAAGACATATTTATGATAAATGTAACAGGAAAGTTCTAAGGTACTCACTATTTGTCTCGACATGATGCGTTTCTTCTGATTTTCTCAATGAAATGACACGATTCACATCGGTCCCCAGATTCGCGGGTTTTTATGAACCTGTTTTACGGGTTTGTCCCTACATTTGGGGGTACCCCGGGAAAGTGGGGTTGTTCCCAACCTGATAAACTGTATCGGTGATAATAAGCTGCGTTTTGTACTTTTATATAAGATTAATGACTCAAGATATATAAATTCTTAATAGCTCTCAAAATATAAAATGTTAATTTTAATTCAAGATCGCAACATTGTAATCTATAATATATTGCTATGAAAAATAGAGAACAAAATTATAAAAAAAGCAAAAAATTGCTTCCGGCCGTACGGTTACGGATACTAGATGTGTAGTGATTAAGATTATGTGTTGCTTGTTTATGAATGTTTTTGTACAGTTCTTTTATTATATGTTGCACCAAAGTCTCAAAATTAGGGGGAGTGTTGGAGTCTGTAATTCGGTGATTGTCATTGCTGTGTAATATATTCGTTTTTCGTTCATTATATTGTACATAAATTAGGGAGTTAGTTTTCTCGTTTGAATTGTTAAACATTTGTTTTCTCGGGCCCTTTTAAAGCTGACTATGCGGTATGACTTTGCTCATTGTTGAAGGCCGTACGGTGACCTATATTTGTTAATGTCTGTGTCATTTGGTCTCTTATGAATAGTTGTCTCATTGGCAATCATACCACATCTTCTTTTTTATGTATAATTGTTAACTTCTGTTTCATTTGGTCTCTTATAGAGAGTTGACTCTTTGTCTATCATACCATGCACATCTTTTTTTATATAAAATAAAAAATTACATCGCTGTGTTAGACTATATGGACTTTTACAATTTTGGGAGACTATTAAAAAATATATATATCTTTAAAAAATATATACCTTTTTAACAATATTTTGATCAAGAACAGGTGAATTACAGGTAGATATCAAGATCCAGTCCTTAAGAAGACCCCATAATCCTTAATGTTGTTTTAGTCTAATTACCAAATGTTGGAGAAACGTGACCACACCCTTAAAAAAATGGAAGTAGTGATTAACACCTGTAAAAACATTAATGGATGTGTCAATTATGTCCCAACAGACAATAAAACTATACTTAATTAATTTTTCCTTATTTGTTCATTTTTTGTTTGTTAATTAGGCAGTTGGTTAAAATTTGTAGAAAAAAATAAAGTTATATCTTTTACATAGAGAAAGGACACTTGTCTATAGCTATTTTATCAAATTACACATGTTGTATATAAATTCTTTTGAATAAGATGAATAAATTAAGGCTTTTAAAAAAATCACCAAAATTAGCTTTTTGTGAGGATAAAAAGTTATAAAAAAACCTTTGATATTGCAATATACAATGTAATCAGAAGTAATCTAAAGTAATCATGATTACTTTGAAGAAAAGTAATCTAATGTAATAGATTACATATAAAATAGGGTGTAATTGTAATGTAATCGATTACATTTTATTAGCAAAGTAATTGTAATTTAATCGATTACATTTTAAAGTAATCGACCCCATCCCTGATCTCAGGTGGTCCGGAAGAGTAGCAGAACCTGCTCTACATGTGACATCCGCCATGTTGCTCGTGTTATTACAATTCCTGTAAATTCGGTAGATCACATAATTAGTGTGTGCATGTTCATCCGGCATTTTTCATCTGACCTTGATTACCTTTTACATGTGTCATTGAAAAATGTAAAACGTATTTGACACTAAGTAAAACCTTTATTTTATAGATGTTCACCATTAGTTACAACAGGCAAAACATGTTAGTGCGTTCACTCTTGTATAACTTATATGTAGTATATATTTATGTTGAAAGACGAAAGGGAAGTTTTTTTGTCATGTCCGAAAAGTTTATCCCTTATGTGCAACACCCACTTATGAATTGCTAAACATTTCTTTTTATCTCAAGAAGGATGCAATCTTGTTTGGTATTCTTGATTGTTTTTTTTTTTATCATCTGACACTATGGGTAAAGTGAGAATTCTCATCACGTGGTGTCCGTCGTCAAAGTTATACATACCCCTTCAATATTGGGACATGCATCACTATTATATGACTGTTTCTAAAACACTTTAAAATTTAATATCGAGTTTTTGAATTGTTTATATGAATTATAAAATTGTTAATATGAATTATAAGACTAACTGTTCAATTAATAGAGATAATTCTACTGAAAGTCAACAAAGCACTTCGGCCCAAATATATAAAAGTTGTATAAAACAATATAATAAAAATAATTTTTCGATAATCTAAGGTTTCTTAGGGATAGCGATAAGCAGCAAACTTCAAAACTTGACAATCGACCTTGACATTATCAAATCAAAATACCCTTGGTCTTTATTACCTTTCAACACTTATTTATTACTATGCTAAATATAGAAAGTTATATCTTAATTTAAAGTGGCGTGGAAAATATAATCATAACGAAACAAAGGTCCCATCGGGAATAAAATGAAAGGAATTATAATCAGAGCTAACTCTTGAGAATTAATAAAAAAAGATGGATCGAAATACCTGAATGCATATGCAGTGATATTTTACATGTAGATCATATTATAGAATGCATGAGTTTTATTTTGCAATCACGGAGGTCACATGCATTCGTATTAGGAAAATTTAATTCAATTAATGACCCCTTACATAAAACCACTTACGTGAAAAGGTCATACGTTCAACTTTAAAAACAAGCCTTCATACTACAGAGCTAAGTACTTATTGATGTTATGAAATAGTCGTTCAAAATTATCACATGACACAAATGGTTTTTGTACTTATCCAATAAAATAATGAACTAAAGATGTTAACTTTAGCTAAACATTTCCTTACTACAGATTCAGGATCAATCGTAACAAAACTATGGCGGAATCAAAGGAAGAGTTGAATTATTTACGGATCATCAGTCTGCTGTATAAAATTGCTCCTTCTGCAGTGAGAGTAAAATTTGACAAAGAATTTCATCCAACACGTGGACTTGAGACAGTCTTAAAGCAAGATAAGTTTAAAATCTTAGACTTTTTGAAAAGAAAGAGAATCATTAACCAAGTGCATTAGGATTTAATGTTTCCACCAAAGCCAGGTAAATTACATTTTTTTACGAAATGCCCATTTTGGAGATAACAGAACAGTCAACCCAGCTATTATGGTCACCTGTAAGGCGTACAGTTTATTCGTTGCAGGTCACGGTCTTATTTTCGCTGTGCAGTTACACCTTTCTGTTTCTGAGAACATATCTCTGAAAAGGTAATTAAGTAATCTTATCCAGAGGATGACCTACATATACAGGTCCACATGTGTTTTTGTTAGATCTATTTCTATGCGTATCCATCAGACAAATTAAGCCTTTTTTCAATTGATTTATTAGGTGCATTCTTAGTTGTAGTATTATACCACTGTCGTAGGTTAGGGGAAAGTTGGAATCCCGCTAACATGTTTAACTCCGCCATTTGAGGTATGTATGTGCCTGTCCGAAATCAGGAGCCTGTAATTCAGTGATTGTCGTTTGTTGCTATGTTTAATACAAATATTTGTTTTACATTCATTTTTGTATATTTAGGAGGTTAGTTTTCTCGTTTGAATTGTTTTAAATTCGTCATGTCGGGGCCTTTCATAACAAAGTATGTATATGGGCTTTATTCATTGTTGAAGGCAGCTCTGTGTCATTTAGTCACTTGCAAAGAGTTGTCTTATAGTCAATCATATCACACATTTTTTTTTTGTATTTACCATATACATATTTTTGAAGATTTCTTGGTTTCAATTGGCGATCTCAAATAAGTTTTACCGCGTTATTTAAATTTACTTAAACTGAACGAAAAACAATAACATCATACGTTTGAAATAAATCTCAATACGCATGCTGTTGTGGTGACAAGATGGAACGAATTAAGGGGTTCGTATTGCCCAGTCTTTAATTTGATAATAATAATGTATCCGGGGTGAAGGTCGTGAAATTTCTTACTTCGTTTCAAAAGAGGGTATGTTTATATATTTATATATTTAGTTTGCACGTTTTATTGAAACGTGATTCTCTACTGACCATACTTAAGAATTCAATTCAGTGCAACATGTGTACATTGTACAGACACATATACTTGAACATCTATATCAATTGTTGAATTTTTAGAATTCAATTGGGTATCTATACAATCAGAAAAGAGACTTGATGAATCATAAGTTAAGTTTTTTGTAGTTGATGACCAATCTCCGGCGCAGAGATCACATATCCGTTCCGTTCAATACTTTGTAACACTACACTCAATATGACCTCTGCCATACATTTTTTTGCGTACTTTTTTGTTCCCAATCTCTAATCAAAATCTACATTACTGTTTATTTAATTAAGATACTTTTTATGGGAAAAAACATAGAAATTCTCATGTTTACGAAGATAAGTTATCAAACGGAAAATTTTGCTATGTTTAATAACTTATACTTAAAGTTGCATTTCCGTTAGAGATTAAATGTCTTTCGTAAACACAGCCGGTTGTGAAGGGACTATTTTGTTACCGTTATTACCATCTTTTACTATTTCACATTAATTTTATATTAATTTCTACCTATAATTGCAATTACTATATGTTCTGTAATGCTTGTAATTGTACAGATTCCCGAAAACATCATTTTAAATTTTGACCCTGCCACGTTGTTTTTTTTTTGTCGCCGTAAAAACAACATGGTGCTTGTCATGGTGAAGTTTGATGTAACCCCATGTTTTCTGACATGAGCCCAACCTGAAGAAGATGGAGCAAAGACAACATGTATTATACAGAAAATGTAAATCAATATAAGCCATTTGATAAGCAGAATAATTATTGGCAGGGCTTATTTTTACCAACGGAGCATCAGTTATCAAATAATTGGGGGAAACTGTATACAGACAACACAGTATTTATAACAACAGTATTGTTCACCTGTATAAATACCACCCTGCTAGCCACTAACAGGTCTTAAAAAAAATACCCCACATCCATAAGTGCATGACTTCAGCTGACCTCTACATGTACATGTATGTAAATAATATCTGTATTCTAATATTCTAATTTCTGTTGATACATTTGTAAATCAAGATATATGAGGGTTGTCACTTACTTTAAAAGTTAACAATTTTTATTCTTTGATATAACTTTAATATCCACATTCATACCTACACAATTTAGTCCTTATAACTACGATGTCTTGCAAGTATATTTTTATTTTTTTTCTGCCAGGATGAAGATGTTTTTTAATAATTAATTTGACTACATTCAATACCCATAGATTTATTTTAACACCAGCTAGTGGGCCCACACTTATAAAAATTTCTGGATCTGTAAACATTTAATTTTCACCCCTTTTCTCTATTCTTCAAAAAATTAACACCTTTTTTCTCTAATCTTCATTTTTTTTGCCCGTTATTCTCTAATCTTTATTTTTTAAGGGCATTATTCTTTAATCATTTAACCCTATCCAAACCCTCAAGTACAACCGACAAAACAAAGTAAGTAAAGTAAAAGTACTCGCATATCATTCTGTTTTCTAGCAAGGACTAGAGAGTGAAGTGTTTAGAAAGCGACAAATTAAATATGATAGTAATACATTGTTAAATGATAGTAGATGCATAACTAAATCAACACTTATATCTTTCTTAGATTCACCATAGTTTGTTTTAAAGTAAATCTTTTTCTGGTACAAATGTGGTAGTTTAAATACTTTGTGCACTAATATGTGTTAGTTTTGCAAACAAATGCACACAAAGAAAGAATAGATAGGGACATAGGCTCATACAAACAGCTGGTGAAAGTTTTGCCAATTGATTTGAATCTGTTTTTTTATTATTCATTTATAAAGGTAGAAATCATAGTTATGTAGTTTATGTCCATGTGACATTATCAGACACTAAAGAATTATTCCCTGAATTTTTACAAAGGCCAAATGATACCATGATGGATTGCTTGACTGTAAGCTGTCAAAATTATCTCCCTTTGACCAAAACTTGAAATTAAATTTTTTTCATTATAGTAAACTTTTGAAATAAGCATATAAATTTAAAAGAAAGCAGTATAAACAAAACATATTAAATAAACTTAAATATCTGTCTCCTACAGAGAGTAAGGAATTTTGGAATATCTTAAAAGGAATTAATAAAAGAGAAACAAACTCAAATGATTCACCACTTTTTGATCTTAATCTGCTAGCTAAACACTTTAAAACACAAGGAGAACCAGATAAAATAGATGAACATTTCAAAAATTTAATATCTAAAGAGGTAGAAAACAGGGAACAAAAATTAAATGAAAAACAAACAGATAACCCTATTAAAATATCTGAAATAAAAAATGTTATAAAATCACTAAAGCATGGTGAAAGTACTGGCCCAGACTTAATTTGTTATGAAATAATAAAACTCAGTAGTCAAGTAATGATAACTTCATTATCAAAATGCTTTAATCTAATATTAGATAGTTCAATTTATCCAGATCAGTGGAATAAATCATATATAATACCTATTTTTAAACACGGAGACTTACTTGATCCAGCTAATTATAGGGGTATTTCCCTGATGAATTGTTTAAGTAAGATATTTAATTCTGTTATAAATAACAGGTCGATAATAATTTTTGAAGATAACATGAATCCAGCACAGTTTGGATTCCGAAAGAATAATAGAACTTCAGATAGTTTGTTTATTTTAAAAACAGTTATTAATAAATATATAAATAATAAAAACCAAAACTTATTTGGATGTTTTGTAGATTTGAAGAAGGCATTTGACTCAGTTTGGAGACTAGGCCTTCTATATAAATTGATCAAGACTGATAATATGAGACCTAAATTATATAAAGTGTTAAAAAATATGTATGAATGCACTGAAGCTTCAGTAAAATATAAAGAAAACATATCTGATTCAGTATTTATAGATAGAGGCTTGAAACAGGGTGACAGCCTCAGCCCAAATCTTTTTAATATTTATATAAATGACCTACCTGAAATTTTTGATAGTGACTGTAAACCAGTAAATCTCAATAATATGTCATTAAGTTGTCTTATGTTTGCCGATGATTTACTTTTATTGTCTGAAAGTGCAGAGGGTTTACAGAAGTCATTAGAGAAATTAAATTTACTATTGTAAAAAATGGCAGTTGTCAATCAACATAAATAAAACTAAAGTGATAGTATTTCAACAAAAAAAAACATACCATACACTAAAGCAGAGTTTACTTTGGATGGTTATAAATTAGAAAAAGTATTAAAATATAAATATTTAGGTAATATTATAGAGACTTCTGGTAAATTCCATACATCACATATGGAACTATCAAAAAAGGCACAAAAGTTCTATTCAGTTTGTTTAAATATTTGAATAATATAGAAAATATACCTATAAATATACATAAAAATCTGTTTGAATCTTTAATAAAACCTATTTTAATGTATAACTCAGAAATTTGGTATATGGACTACTATGAAAAAATATTAAGATCTCAGAGTAGAGCAATAAATAATCATAAAGATTTTGATTTACTAACATCAATTGATAATAGCTTTATTGAAAAGGTGAATTAAAAATTTTGCAAATTAATTCTAGGTTTAAGTAAAAAAGCAGTAAACATTGCATCAAGGGCAGAGTTAGGACAATATCCAATAGATGTATATGTAAAGGTTCAAGCACTAAAATATATGGCAAGAGTATCTAACACAGAAATTAATCCGTTGTTATATGATGCATATTGCACAGCTAAACTGTTGGATGAAACAGGAACCTATTCTTGGTATACCTTTGTAAAAAATATAACTCGTGAAAATAATTTAAATATATCTGATATAGAAAATATTGACTTTATAAAAGAAAAATATAAAATGAATAAACATATGAAAGAGATTGTGCAAGAAAACTATAAAAAGCTGTTCTTTAAAAAATTAAATTCTTTAACAGAAAATAATAAATTATTTATCTATAGTAAATTCAAAAAGAAATATGAAACTGAGCCTTAATTACTTAAAGAGAATAACTTTGAAATAAGGAAAAAATTCCCTAAATTAAGGGTGAGTAACCATATTTTGGAAATTGAAAGGGGTAGATACAAAAATATAAAAAGAGAAGAACGTTTATGTCAACATTGTTGTGTAAATAAAATAGATGATGAAGAGCATTTTTTATTTACATGTACAAAAAATAAAGATTTGAGATTTGAATTTTTGGAAAAAGTTAAAAATATCTATTCCGATATCGATAATAAGGATAATTTGGATAAATTGGTTTTATGTCTTTCTTGTCCGTCAATTATGCAGTATGCTGCTTCATTTGTTAAAAAGTCATGGTCACTGAGGAGGGTGGACTCAACAACTGCATGATAGATACATATATGTATATAATGTTTGGTTCTTTTGTTGGTTTTTTCTGTATGATGTATTGTAAAATTACTATGTTGATTTATGTATGCCTTCAACCCATATGGGTACAAATGTGCATTATATTCAATAAATATAATGAATACACTGAAATTAAGAACACTTTAAGTTCTAGACAATCAAACAAATTAATATTTGAATAAGTACAAATGTATACTTTATACTGAACATGAAAAATGATATATATTATATAAACTCTTATTAAATGTTTATGACTTAACAGAAATGTGGTTATAATTCTCATTAGAGCTATTTTCCTAATGCTTGTAAAATGAGACTTTGGTTGGCTTGCCTGCAATGTTAGCTCAAGCATTGTAATTAAGATTGACATCTGCAAACAATATAGAAAGGCATAGTTATTTAAACTTGTATATTATATTTCAATTTAATTGAATGTTATCCCAATAATAATTGTACAATATACAAACAAAACAAGCAAGCTAACTAAATTCTTACTCTACATACATTAGGAAATTATCTCTAACTACTGCTTCTATAATTTCCTTTCATTTTAGCAGTTATGACACCGTTATACAAAAAGATGATTTAAAGGGGCATCTGGAGTAAAAAGACAGACTACTGAGTATAACATGAAATTAAATATATCAATCAAATTATAAATTATTCGACAATTCTATTTTTTAACTAGAGTTTAACACAAATGTTTAAGACTGATTAACTTCTCTTAAGTAGTACATTACATACTGTCAAAGTTTTATTCACAAAATTCATAACGCTACATAGTACTGAAGTTTTATATAGTTTCTAAATGTTGTGCTATTCATATACATCTTCTGTGTCATTACTCTATTTACATGCAAACACAGGATCATACAAATCATACATAGTAAACATTGTAAAAAGATGTTAATACATGTACAGTGTATGTAGAAATTGAGTCAATATCTAGCTATAGGAGTAATTAAACACTTTTAAAAATACTGTCTTTATTTTTAAGTTACCATTAATCTAAATTGCAGTTCTTCAAATGACCATGACCATGAGTACAGTTGTAAATTGTTAATGGAAGAAGAGGAAGAAGTTGATGGACAGGAATACAGTAATCAGACAAAAACAATTATGCATATGTTGAATACAACAAATGGATTTGTTTTTTAACCATGCCAGTTTATTAAGAATAGACCTGATTTGTATATACATGATGAAGATAAATACACCATAAAAATATTTAATTTTGCTTTATTCTTTTGCAGGAAACCAAGTATGAAATTGAGATGGTTCCGTATTTCTAGCATATTATAGTATTCATTTATACTTGGGATTACTATACAACTATACAAACAGCTGATCAAGCACAAGCCCCCATTTGTTACTTTGCAACTCACTAATTGCTTTATCTTTTGTTTTTGCTTCAATTTACTCATTTGGCCCTATGTTGCTTCTCGCTTTTTTTTTTGCTTGAAGATAAAATTTATGCTCTATAATAACAAAGTTCATTATATATAAGTCTGTAAATAAGGGAAATACACTTGTTGTATGTTGGTTCGAATCCAACTGCAGACGAACAAATGTAATCTAGTTAAGCTTATGAAAGCATTTTTTTTTTATCATTTTACAAAATAGCAATGATTTTTAGGATAATAGCTTCTTTAATAATAATTGGAAAATAACTTGTATATTTTCATACAGACTTTTGTTTTTTATTTCAAAAAAAAGAAAGAAGCACAATTCATTTAATTGGCATGTATGCAAAAAAAAAAAAAAAATAGAAAATAAAATATAATACCTGTAAAATTGATCAGATTGATATTAAAGAATGCTTTCACATTTTGCTATTCACCTCTTATAGTGTTGAATTCACTATTATTTTCTACATATTGGTGTTGGTGTTTAAACTAACAGAAAAATATACCAAACTGGACATATTTTTATCCTGTAAAAGTTACTCTCCATCTGAATGAGATAGTAGCACAGACTTATTTGTAGATTTTTAAACAAAATGCATATGATAGAAAAACAAAATCATGTACCATATGTGTAGCATAAATATAAATGCACAGACACTGCAAAGTCATATAAACTTACAGTTTGGTTAACAAATTTTCTAAAAAGGCTGTAACTTATTTGTTTTCAATAAACAATTACTGTAGTGGTAGCCATAATTTGCCACCTGATGAGTACCCTTGGCAGGGACGAAACAGTAAACCTACATCTTACATTAAAGAAAAGATATTACTTGTTTATATATTGATGCATTGATATTTTCAGTAGGTGTTGATTTTTTTATATATCTTATTGTATTTTTGGCTAAAATGAATTATCTGATGCACTCTTACATAATGCATTTTAATCAAAATATCTAAAATCTGTCTTTTTTTTTTCTTCAAATATTACAACTTTAACTTTTTGATTCGGATCCCAATTGTTGTTTCAACACATTTTTTTACAATTATGAGTTATATTGCCATCTTATAGTCAACAGGGAAGACTTTTAACTGCAGAAACTGAAATTGAAATACAATATGGTGCATATTTATTGGTTCTTAACCTGATTTTAAAGACTGTTCCTAATTTTCTAAAATTTAAGTTTTTGTTACTCCTCAGGTCCGTACATGTAGTTCATATGCATACTATGGACAGCAAGCTTGAGATTGATTTTGGTCCCAATGGTTTAGGAATTAGGGCCAAAAAGGGGCTTAAATAAGCATTTTCATTTGTTTTTGCACAATAACTTCAGTATAAGTGAATAGAAATTTATGAAATTTAAACATAAGTTTCTTGACCTCAAAAGGAAGGTTGAGATTGATTTTTGGGGTTTTGGTCCCAAATGGTTTTGAAAAAAAAGGCCAAAAAGGGGCTCAACTACATTTTGTAAGTAGTTGATTTTGGTTTTCGCTCAATCACTTGAGTATAAGTAAATAGAAATCTATAAAATTTAAACACAAGGTTCATGACCACAAAAGGAAGGTTGGGATTGATTTTGGGGGTTTGGGTCTCAAAGATTAGGAATTAGGGGCCAAAAAGGGGCATAAATAAGCATTTTCTTGGTTTTCACACAATTACCTTAGTATAAGTAAATAGAAATCTATGAAATTTAAACACAAGGTTCATGACCCCAAAAGGAAGGTTGGGATTGATTTTTGGGGGTTTTGGTCCCAACAGTTTAGGAATAAGGGACAAAAAGGGTCCAAAATTAAACTTTCATTAAAAATTGAAATATAGGGGTTATTTGATATGCTGAATCTAAACATGTACTTAGATTTTTGATTATTGGCCCAGTTTTCAAGTTGGTCCAAATTGGGGTCCAAAATTAAACTTTGTTTGATTTCAACAAAAATTGAATTCTTGGGGTTCTTTGAAATGCCGAACTCAAACATGTACTTAGATTTTCGATTATGGGCCTAGTTTTCAAACTGGTATACATTAAGGTCCAAAGGGTCCAAAATTAAACTTAGTTTGATTTTAACAAAAAATGATTTCTTGGGGTTCTTTGATATGCCGAACTTAAACATGTACTTAGATTTTCGATTATGGGCCCAGTTTTCAAACTGGTCTAAATCGAGGTTCAAAATTAAACAAAAATTGAATATATGGATATATATTTGATATGCTGAATCTAACCATATGTATTTAGATTTTTGATATTTGGGACCAGTTATCAAAGGAGTAGGTCCAGTAAGACTCCTTTTTGGCCCCAAAATATAGCAGTTTTACAAAATTGTTAAAATGTAAACTTTTAGTTATTTAATGGACAGTAGAATGCTTCTGCTACATAAATATGGGCTGTTTTGACAAAACAATGCACATATATCGGGTACTAGCACCAATAAGTCATGATAAATTACTGAAATCTTCATAATTCTAGCATTTTAGTTAAATTTTAGACGGTTTCCATGTAAAACGAAAGTGGCCGCATTCGTGTTCATCCTAAATATTGAAATGTAAGTTGTATTTGATGATAATAGATAACATATATAAAGGTTGAGGATGAACACGGATGCAGCCACTTTCATTTTTGACAAAAAACATCTGAAAAGTGACATTTTTCGGCATATTTGGTAGATTTGTCATATTTAAGCTTGAATCGGAACGTTTTTAATGACTAAATTAGTTAAAATTTTTCACATAGATTAATTGAATCAAATGAAATAGACACTTAAGTGTTTAAAAAGTGGTCAAAATCTTTTGTCAGATGAATCTGAAATTTGAGGCCAAAATCGGTCCTTACCGGACCTACTCCTTTGTTGACATTGAGGTCTAAAAGTATTAAAATGGAACTTAATTAGATTTCTCAAAAATTGAATTCTTGGGGTTATTTGATATGCTAAATCTAAAAATGTATTTTGATTTTGGATATTGGACAATAACAGGTAAATTTCCAATTCAATTTTAGACCACATTCATTCTGTGTCAGAAACCTATTTTGTGTCAACTATTTATTCACAATCCAAATTCAGAGCTATATCAAGCTTGAATGTTGTGTCAATACTTGCCCAACTGTTCAGGATTCGACCTCTGGGGTCTTATAAAGCTGTGCCTTGCTGAGCATCTGGTTAAAGTTATACTTCTTTATTATTTTAGCTCCTTAGTCTAGTTTGGACAATTTTTTAAATGTTTAGGATTAAGATGCCTTTAAAATTTGAAGTTATATTAATGTGAGTCAAATAAGGGTCTTTTATGCCCCTACTCCTTTGAGATATTGAATAAAGTGTTGACATTTAAACGGCTGGATTGAAAAACAATGGCATACCATGTATATCCCTAACTTCATAAAAACCAGAAATTACAAAGATAAAAAAAAAATTATTATATTTTCAGATCACAATTATGTTAACCTGATCACAGGAGGTTTATCTAGAAACATGAGAAGCATTACAAGCCTGCATAGATTATACATACAAATGGAATAGACTCTCACTTTAAAAGAACTTACAAACAAGACTTAAGAACTCATAAAAAAAAATTATTTATGTTTCAATGAGTGAATTGGAGTGATTCTAATTGCACATGAAAATTTGTGTGCATTTAATACATGTATTAATTACAATGAATTTTATTAATTGTTGTTTTGAAATTTTGTATGTCTTCTTCAATCTATCATGAACATATTGTTGTTAACAATTAACATAGAAATACAGAATACATTTTATCAGTTTTAGCCAAGAAGTATGAAATATAAATGTCCTTCACATTGTTAACATTTTTAAAACTTCAAAAAAAGCCTTTTGCTTTATACTACTCATAACTTCAGTTATGTTCAGATAAAACTGATTTAACTTTTTCCCCTAGATTTAAGCATATGAATTCAAGGAAATATTGGGTATGAGTCCATTGGACAGCATTCAAAAACACAAAATTTTAAATTAAAGACTTCAGTTACAAATAAAGATCTGCCATCAACAAAAAGAAAACAGTAATAACAGTTGTCTTGCAAAAAAAGATGCAATGGGTTAAATGCATCTTAAACTGGATACATTTGTACATGTACATCATGTCTATGCTTGGTAAAATGGTTGTATTGATGCATGAGAAACTTCAGTATTATTACCTCTTACAATGACAATTATTTCATGACCCACACAATGAACTTGCAGAGAGGGGATAATGTTTTTGACCCATGCATTTGTCTGTCTGTCTGTCAGTCCTGGTCTTCAACAACTTGTCATCACAAATCCTCTGAAAACACACAACAGAACTTGATGAAATTTTATAGATGTGCATATCAACAGGAAATTGTGATTCAATTCTTTTTCTAGAAGTAATTCCCCTTTGAACTTATTGGCCTCAATTTACTTCTGCAACAGTTTTTCATTGCAAATTCTATGAAAATTCAATTTTTTTTCTAGTACTTAACATGCTTAAAGAGGAAAATTGTTATCAGTTGACTTATGTAAAGTTATGACTAAACTTAGGAATCTGTTGAGATTTTGTTTGTCCAGTGACAATGTGGGGACGTGGGGTATGTAAATGTGCTCACAATGGTTTTTCAATTTATTCTGAATTCAATATGGCATGTATTACAAGATTAAAAATTCAAGCTCAATATAGCTTCCAGGTTTTGTTGGCTTACTGAATAAAAAATATGAGATGTGTTTGTTGCCAGTGAGACAATATTTTTTTAGCAGTGATAATTGGGTCCAGAATTTTTTCAACTTGAAATAATAGCAATTGATTAACAGTACATACATTCATCACTGGTTTAATGCACACAACTCCAATATCAAGTATTGATAATGCCAAGAGTATCAGGACATAATTTGGGTGTAACAGCTACCAAGGTATCTGTTAGCTTAAAACCCAGTCCCCAATCATGTATATTAATAATAGATATTGGTTAATGTGCAGTAAAAGTCAAGAATATATGATACTAGAGAGAAGGGGTCAAAATGCAAGAATAAAAGTAGAGTAATAAAAACATTGTCATGTGTTATACTGCAAGATTCAGAATTTAAAAGAATTATTTCATACAGGTGTCTATGTACTGTAGAATGCTTGTACAAGAATAGGCTTCATAAAAGCAAAGCAATATACTTTTCTCATTTGGTAGCAAGAACTTTTATTAGGATAGGAACAACCCCACCAAGCTAGGAGAGGCTTTCCCTCTGACAAAGGGTTATGATGTTATACATGTATCACAGAGGTTTGTTAATATTTGCCATTTACCTTTTTTTAATGGAAGTTTAATGGATTCCTAATGGTATGGATACATTGGGCCATAAAAAAAGAATATAACAGGCTATTATTTGAACTTGGAATTATTTTTAAATATGGAATTTGCTTGATTTCTTGTTATTGAAATTTTTAATAAATTCCATGTTTATACTGTACTGAAATGTTCTGTGCTGCGCACAACACTTTCTATTACAAAGAATATACTATATTTTCAATAGAATGTACTGTGCCGCGCACAACACTATCTAACCAAAAAACATTGTATGGAAAGTGTTATTAACCGCTCAAAAGATTATGATACCAAATAAACATGGAAATTTATTAAAAATTTTAAACACAAGAAATTATGCAAATTCCATAATTGAAAATAATTCCAAGTTCAAATAATAGCCTGTTATATGTTTGCTTGCCCTAATCATACCTACCCATAAAATAGCTGCCTAATCAAAATCTTTTATTGTCCTGATTTGAGGAAGATTGTTTTTTTAATTAGATAGGCAGGAAGATTAATAAACATCTGATACTTCAATTTCTTTTTGTTGGAAAAAAAAGGAAATGACTACCTACCTACCCACTGTCTCAACCTTTGAATGTAGGGTTTGGGTAAACCAAAATATTTTTAAGTGTGGCCTTGTAGTAATATCTAGCACTTTATTCCAGATTTCCCAACCTTAGATCTTCTTAATTTCTTAATTTGTTCTTTATGCAAAAACTTTGGAACACAGGGAGGGGTTTTGTTACAATTTGCTGGGCTTGTTTGTTTACTTTAATCTATACAATTTAAAAACCGAAAAAAATTACAAGGGTGGAACCTCCTTTGCAACTTTGTTTCAAATCATTATTTCAATAAGACTTTCACTTACATGTACTTTGTTCCAACTGGATAATCAGTCTCCTCAGTGGTGGATCGAGAACTTTTCATAAAAGGGGGGGGGGGGCGGTATCTGACTGACCTAACGGGAGCCCACTCCAGTCATGCTTCAGCGATTCCCTATATAATCAACCTATTTTTTTCTCAAGAAAAGGGAGGGCAAGCCCCCTGGATCCGCCTATAGTATGCTTCTATGTCTATCAGTATCACTCTATGACATGTAAAATGAAGTGTGATTTTTGGGGGTTTCTTATGTAAATATGAACCCGGCAAATTGTAACAAACCCCTGTGGATTACAGAGCTGCTAAGTGGACAACTACCATCAAGGACCAGGATCAAAAGTGCTAACCGAGTGATAAAAAGCTTGAAAGACTCAAGATAATTTGCCGTACATGTAGCCTGTCGGCAAAATTCATAGAATTTCTTCTTTTTTCGCTTCAAATATACTCCTCATAGTTACCAGGATTGAAATTTTGTGTTTGCATCATATGCACGTTTCGTGAAAGTAATTTTAAATCTTCAATTTGGCGACAATCCTAGTTGAAGGAGATGAAGCGATAAGATGATTCTCATAATTTCCGCCATCGCCACTTTACCTGATTACTCCGAACCTTCCGCATAAAAAATTTCGACAGTCCTCGCTAGGTTGTGTATCACGCAAGGGACTTTGCAGAGAATACCGAATGCTTGTCGGCCATGAGGAAATTTCCTCATGGGGTCGGACAATGTATGGCAGAGGTCATATTAAGTGCAGTATTGCGGAGCATGTATGGAACGGATATGAACTCTGCGCCGGAGATTGGTTGATGACTACAAATACCTGCTTTACACAGTACTTCTTTTTAATAAATCGTTTGTTCATATTCATATTTTATTTTCAAATTTCCCAGGAACAGTCACTTCAACTAAATTTGACTTGACATTGATGATCTGCTTGATTCGACACCTTACACCAATACAGGTAGGAGACATTTTACCACTTAAGTCAGATGTCAGTGAAGGGGCAGATTTGTCCAGGTTGAAATACTACAGAAACATGTTCGCACATCGTGATGCTTGGAAGTTGACAAGTAAAGATTTCGAGACGTATTGGTTTGATATTTGCCAGGTAACTAAATAGTTTATTGTACGTAGACAAAACAATATTAAACTGGAGAAAAGTTGAAACTCAAAGCTAAGCTGGAACCACGTTGGACGAGTGGTTTAAGTAGTTACTTCTGTTATGGGTAGCCAGCAATAACTGAGGTTGCAAGTTCGAACCCCGCTCGTGCACCTGCACTCAATTCTAATGACTTGGCTTGTCAATTTGTCTATCGAAGATCTGTGGTTTTATCCGAGCACTGAGGCGTCCTTCACCAATATAAATTTGCCGGCATGATATAGCCAAAGAAAAAGGGTTCTTAAAAGTGGCGTTAAAACACCAAAGATCAGATCAATCAAAACGAAACTGTAAAAACATTAATTAATCAAGATATTACACTGCTTAGAAAGTTTCATGCGTCTCCTCAATGGCGACAACTATATTTTTTAGAGGTATCGGTCATCAATGATGGTCATTTGGCCTTTACCGCAATGTAATTCTCATGTATTCCCAAAGCAATAAATGATGGAAGCCGTCGATTTGATTTCATTTAACTACGAATAGAGCGTTTATATTTTACATTTAATTTCGCGCCTCAAGACGATGGATATTTAATTTGGCCGAAAATTCTTCGTACACTCTTCTGAAGAAGAATTCATGTCTTTTTTTCAACGTAATTTCCATTTTGAATGGCTTAAGTTGATTAGGTCAAATGTCTTATATTGTTCTTGCATTTAATCGTACTGTTTTCCGGTATGTAATGTTGTCATTTAGCGGTATATCAACATTGCAATAAAGCGAGGTTTTAAGCTAGGCACAAAACTAGGTTTAACCCACCATTTCGTCATGAATTATCATGTACCAAGTCAAGAATATGGCAGTTGTTGTCAAATAGTTCTTTTCTGTGTATGTTGTGTTGCTGTTTGCTTTTTGTTGCACTTCAAAGTTGTGTAAGTTTTGTTTTGTTTTGTTGTTTTCCTCTTATAGTTGATGTGTTTCTCTCGGTTTTAGTTTATAACCCGGATTTGATTTCTCTCAATCGATTTATGACTTTTGAACAGCGGTATACTACTGTTGCCTTTATTTATTTTTGGCAGTTATCAGTTGCCGTTATTTATATTTGGCAGTTATCAGAAAACTGTTGTCAACAATGTCCATTGTGTATTTGTACAGAAAAGTGATCGACATCTTCCTATATGAGGAAAGGATAAATGAAGGCAACAGTAGTATATCGCTGTTCCAAAGTCATCCATTGATATGAGACACTTTTTCGGCTGAGAACTAAAGGCGTTATTCCGGACACGCGATCTCTATGTAATGAACATTCATTGATTCTGATAAGCGTTAGATTCTATGACCTAACACAGGCATGTTTTGACCCACTTAATAACAAGTGATACGTTCAAAGACGAATATTATCAAACACCATAACTTTCATGAATGGACTCTTTACTTGTGGGCTGTTACTGTAGGATGTGTTAATGTTGAATAACTGTTGATAAATCTGATCTTAGTTTCAAGACAATTGTGATTCTAGATTATATAATCTCTGTTTTTTTATATATTTATTTGTTTTATAGGGAGAAATACGATAACACATTGTTGACTGGTGTGTCCCTATTCTAGACATATCTACCTATTATGTCTGCTTGATTTGTTCACACATCGTTGTCAATATATAATGGATTTTTATGTGACTGCCATACAAGTGTGAAGTTTAGCTAGCTTTAAAACCAGGTTTAATCCACCATTTTCTACATAGGAAAATACCTGTACCAATTCAGGAATATGACAGTTGTTGTCAATTCGTTTGCTGTTATTTATCTTTTGATTTTGCCATTTTCTTAGGGATTTCCTCAGACTTCTGTATGTTTTTATTTTTACTATTTCTCTAGTTTTGTAGCTTCTGTTTGTAAAGTTGGCTGTATCAACTTATTGAATTGCCTATTCCTATCCTAGACAGCAAAGGCAGAAAAAAAAATCTTCGAAATTTCTTCAAATACTATATATTCAGTGTTCTTGCTACAGGCTATTCAAAGACTTGGTGGACCACAATTTAAACATATATGTGATGACCTAAAAGATAGAATACTGAACACTATTGATAAGGAAGTACTGATAGAAATAAGAAATTCACGGAAAGAGTCAAGTCAGGTTCCAAAAGCATTACAAAGTAAGTATTTTTGACAACATCCATCTTAATTAAATATGTTACTGCAAGTAAGTATATAAAAATAGCAAAGGAGTAGGTCCGGTAAGGACCGATTTTGGCCTCAAATTTCAGGTTAATCTGACGAAAGATTTTGACAACTTTTTAAACACTTAAGTGTCTATTTTCTTTGAATTAATTAGTTTATGTGAAAGATTTTAACAGATTTAGTCATTAAAAACGATCCGATTCAAGCTCAAATATGAAAAATCTACCAAATATGCCGAAAAATGTCACTTTTCAGATGGTTTTTGGTAAAAATGAAAGTGGCCGCATCCGTGTTCATCCTCAACCTTTATATATGTTATGTTATATCATAAAATACAACTTACATTTCAATATTAAGGATGAACACGAATGCGGCCACTTTCATTTTACACGAAAACCGTCTAAAATTTAACTAAAATGCTAGAATTATGAGGATTTCAGTAATTTAGCATGACTTAATGGTGCTAGTGCCGGATATATATGCATTGTATTGTCAAAAACAGCCCATATTTATGTAGCAGAAGCATTCTACTGTTCAATAAATAACTAAAGGTTTACATTTTAACAATTTTGTAAAACTGCTATATGTTGGGGCCAAAAAGGGGTCTTACTGAACCTACTCCTTTGAAAATTTACAAATTGCACTTATTTACCTTACATGATAGCCAAATTCTGCTATTTCTCTTATGTCCAATTTAGTCATATAAGTCATAATATTGCTACGTTTTAATACAACCGAGGATTTCAAATGTTTAGGTTTGCGAGTTTCTGATTGAGGTTAAACAGGAAAGCACTTCAGAAGACGAAGTGTATAGAGTTGTTTGCATTTACGATTCTTTTAAATAATGTTATTTTATTTTGTGATTATAGAAATCCACGAAGATTTAATAGACGAATGGAGAGAGAACGAAAATAAGGTTGTGAAAACCAGAGCTATCAGTCGCATAGAAGAGCTTCTCAAAACGAAAGATGTCATTGTGGCTGTAGGTTCGTCAGGCTGTGGAAAGTCCACTGCTATTCACCATGTTGCTCTTCTGCTTCACAATAAAGAAGGCTATAACATTGTTCCTGTCCACAGTCCAGAAGAAATAATTCAATACTGTGAACCAAAATATAAACAAGTGTTTGTTTTGGATGATTTTTGTGGAAAAGCAACCATTAACCATGGACTCATCACTCGTTGGGAAACATTGTCAACTGACATACAAAAAGTAATTGCAGATCACAAGGTAAAAATTTTGTTATCATGTCGAAAACACATTTATTGTGATCGGTCATTTGAGGGTCTAAAACTCTTGTCAACAGCATGTGACTTTGTGTCAAATTACAGTCTAACAGAATTCGAAAGAAATCAAATAGCAAGAATCTACCTAACAGAGAGTGATATAATTGTTATAAAACAGTCAGGGATAGTTGAAAAATTTAGCTTCTTTCCTTTATTATGCTGCCTTTATTCAAAACAGAAATTAACTGGTGTTCTTAATTTCTTTGCTAATCCGATAAGAAGTATTTGAACTTGTTGAGAAAAGCAACTGATCAAACAACACTGGCCACGCTGAGTTTGTTTATTGCCTTTAACAATAGTTTAGATGAAAACATGTTATCAAGATCACATAGTATGACAAACCTGTTGGAAGCCATAGCCGATCATTTTCATCTTAATGCGCGTTTCTCAATAAAAATCGTCAAGTTTGAATTACAAAAGCTTGAGATGTCTTATGTTAAGAAAACAGTATCGACCTACAGAATACTTCATGACAAGATATATGATATTTTTCTATCGTTTTGTGGGGAGCATTTCTTAGACCTGGTTCTTGAGGTAGCCCATCGAGATGTAGTACGTGATAGATTTGTACTAGAATCAATAAAAAATCAAAATCAAAACCTAACAAAGGACGAAAATGATATAACAGTTCCTGATATGGAGGAAAACAATTATTTTAAACGAATTTTGAAAGACGTTCAAAAAGGTTTCATAAAGGACATCTTTCTTAATAGGCAGTTCAAATATTTGACTTTCCGCACTAACTTGTTTCAATACCTTCGGCTTGAAGTCGACCTATCTAAAGCTTTACTTGATATGTCAAGTGAGGATTTATCAAATATACTATTATCGATGACCCGTCAATGTTATTGGGATATGATACCAATACTTTTAACAGAACATGTAGATGTAAATGTTAGAGACTGGAAAGGTACGCCTTTATATTTTGCCCTTGAGAAGGGAAATGTTGGCATTTCAAAATTACTATTAGATCATCAAGCCGATCCTAATATAATTGGTTGGTTGGAAAAGGGAAGTCAAGCCCCTTTGCATGTAGCCGTAAAGAACGGTAATATTGATTTAGTAAAATTATTGTTAACTCGAAATGCTAATGTAAATGTTAAGAGCAATTTTATTAGAAAGGAAACGCCTTTGCAAGTAGCTTTACAGCAACAGAACGATAGTATTGTAAAGTTATTGTTAGAATACAAAGCCGATTGTAATCGCAATTGTAAATTTACTAAACCACCGTTGTATGAAGCAGTTTGTCAAGGAAATCCTTCTTTAACTCTGCTGTTATTAAATCATATGGCTGATCCTAATGATGGTGATAAAATTAGTCGTGAAACGCCACTTCATGTAGCTTCTAGTCAAGGTAATATTGATATTGTCAAAATATTGTTAGATAATAATGCAGATCCTACGATTAAAAATGAGCTGGGTGAAACACCTTTATTTCGAGCAATTGAGAACAATCATACTGATGTTGTAAAAATTCATTTAGAAACTAAATCTGATCTAAATATATGTAATAATGAAAATGAATCGCTTTTGTTTAAAGCTTCAAAGATGTCCCAAACTAATGTAGTGGAATTATTATTAAAAAATAACTGCGATTTCAATATTTGTAATAAGAAAAATGAATCTCCTTTATTCATATCTTGCATGGTCGGTCATACTGATACTGTAAAGTTGTTATTAGATCATAAATGTGATCCTAACAAATGTAACAATGAGAATATGTCGCCTTTGTTTGCTGCATCCAAGAATGGTCATATTGATATTGTTAGGCTTTTGTTAAAACACGGATGTAATTATAATATCTGCAATGATAACAATACATCTCCTTTATTTGCTGCATTTGAGAACGGACATACTGATATTGTCAAATTGTTGTTAGAACAAAACAGTAACCCACAAAAATAAAATTATGATAATATTTTACCTTTGTTTGCTTCATCTAAGAATGTTTTCTGTGCTTTGGTCGGGCTGTTTTTTCCTCGGCACATTCCCCTTTTTCATTCTCATTTTTATCATATTGATATAGTAAAGGTTTGTTAAGAACACTGATGTAATCCTTATATATGTTATAATAACAATGAAATAGACATGTTACGAAATGGTATATTGACGACGCTGAGGTTGACAACTTACACTTTAAATGTGGGGACTGTGTCAAAACTCGAAAGAGATTACCTATGTTTACATTGAATATTATTTAAAAACTGCATTGATCCTTTTGGAGACAATTCCGTATGGAACGAATATTCAATAACATTTGTACCATAAGAAATATAAGAAATAATAAATTCCATAATATTTTTATGAAACTCTAATGCAAACAAATGAGGGGGGGGGACGGTCATGTACATGCAGTAGATGATCGGGCAACGGAGACACGGGGTACATATGTGTGTGGATTCTTCGGCGATCCATTCATAGACCTTGCAAATAATCTTAGGTATTCTGTTTTATGTACCTAATCGTGAATATAAATGTAACTGGTCATTTTTATATAGTTATGAAAAGCAAACTAAGTAGTGTATGTATATTGATCCAGTTGTTTGCCACCTAAATTTTTATACGACCCCAAAAAAATTTTGGGTTCGTATAATGGTATGATGTCGTCGTCTGCGTCGTCAGCGTCGTCTGCGTCGTCGTCGTCCGAAGACACTTTGGTTTCCGGATAATAACTTTAGTTTAAGTGAATAGATCTTAATAAAATATTTTCAGAAGGTTCAATTCCACAAAAGGAAGGTTGGGATTTATTTTAGGGATGATGGTCCGAACCGTTTAGGAATTAGGGGCCCAAAAGGGGCCAAAATAAGCATTTTTCTAGTTTCAGGATAACAACTTGTTTACCAGTATTTCAATTGCTCTGAAAGTATACTGCAATGTTTAAAATCACAAGTAGAATGTTTGGATTCATTTAAGGGGTTATGGGGCCAAAGTTTAGGAATTAAGGGCCGAAAAGGGGTCAACACAAGCATTTTTCTAGTTTCCAGACAATACCTTGTGTGTAATTGCATGGATCTCTCTGAAATTGTACCACAATGTACCATATAACAAAGGGGAGGCTGGGATTAAGTTTTGGGTTAATTGCCCAAAATATGTAGGAATTAAGAGCCAAAAAAGGGCCAAAAAGAAGCATGTTTCTAGTTTCCAAACAATCATGACAATAACTTGTGTTTAAGTGTATGGATCTCTCTGAAATCGTACTACAAGGTTCAATATTACAAAGGAAAGCATGGGATTGAGTTTAAGGGTTATTGCTCCAAGGGGGGTTTCAATAAATTGGGGGGGATCTCAGTTTACCATTTTTTAAGGGATTTTTTTTTTCAACATTTTTCAAATTTCAAATTTTTAAAAGTTTCAATAAGAAATATTCAATTGCACAGTATTGTGCAATAGATGTGTTGGATCTTGAACCACATTAATTTTGTGGCAAAAACCTATATTATCTCAAAACTTTGATCACAATCAAAATTCAGACAGTATCAAGCTTGAATATTGTGACCAAATTTGCCCCAACTGTTCAGGGTTCGACCACTGGGGTCGTATAAAGCTGCGCCGTGCGGAGCACCTGGTTATCAAACGAGGTCTGTTTTAAAACACCTAAATCACGATTTTTATAGAATTTCAACTTGAAACATGATGCATTATAGTTTTAGAAAATTTACTCCCGGTAATATAGCTTCGAAGGCATGTATTTTCTTCCTTTATTTCCTTCTAACTTTGTCTTAACTTGAACGGTTTCTTTATAAGGGGTTTGTGATTGATTGATGGTTGATTAACGTCCAGTGGCAAATATTTCATGTATGTTCAGAACGATAAGATGTTTGTGTAAAATATGACTCACTACTGACCGGTTGAACATCCCTGAAGAGTTTCAAAAGCATTGCATGACTTTGCATTTACACCTTAACACCACCTTATGCATATATTTTGTATTTTATTAATTCCTTAAACGTTTTGTGGAAATTGGATTAAATTTGAAAAAGGCAGGACAGGAGTTTTGAGTTAAAAAAAAAAAAGGAAGAATGAGAAACTTGGCCAAAAAAAGGCAGGGTGACAGCTTATGTAAAAAAAAAAAAGCAGGATAAATTAATAAACGAAAAAAGGTCGTACAGAATAGAGCGATAAAAAATGCAGGAAATATATTTCACACATGTTTAAGCCTGCAGTACTTTAGCCTGTCCTAAGTCAAGGGCCTGTAGTTCAGTGGTTGTCGTTGGCTACTGCATGTCTGTCATATTAGTTCTTCGTAAATGATTTTATTATAAATCACTTCACTTTTTTCTGGATCTCTTATAGCCGACTACGTACTAGTATACGGTATAGGTTTTTCTCATTGTCAAAGTAAAGACCTTATGAATGCTAATAAATAGATGGATAGATGTTTCATTGTTACTAATACCACATCTCATTATTTTTGTAAACCTACGCGGGGGAAATATGAAATCGCGCTTTTATTTAACTGCTTTCACTATCAGAAGAGCCCAGAGTCACTCCAAGGACTTTCGGCATATTTCTTTTTAATAAACTTGTAATACAACAGTTGATTTTTCTCTAGCAAGATCAAGAGTTGTGCGTTTTGCGCGTTTCCTCTTTTTATAAATAAATGTTTTGGTTTCAATTCTTTGGGAAATATATTCCCCCAATATTTTTGACCAACCGTAGAAAATTGACGCCAACTACGCGGTGGGTGGCAAACATTACCCACAGCGTTAGCTGCAATCGACGGAACCTCTCAGACCACATACTGAGCCTCAAGAACAATTTTATACCGGACACAGACATTGAATTCATACACAAGTGATTGTGGACAATAAAATCATATAAGATTTAGTTTCCTAGGACATTAAAATGATGTTCATCAATATTTGGACCAGGTTTGGAGTTAGATTTCCCCCAAAATTTTGTCATCTTAGCAGATAAAATTTATCTATGTCGATCGCCCCTTGTTACCCCCTGCAGTCGCCATCATCTAAGAGCTAAACCACAAACAGAAAGAAGAAAATGTTAAACAAATTAATTTGCATATATCAGAGTGTCGGCTATATGTCGATCACACTATAAGGCGCCTAAAATCTTTCAGTCATTGGAAGCTTACGGAGACACCCGAGAGAAAAAAATGAACCAGACTGTAGAGATTTGTGTGGGATTAGTGGAGCGACAGATTTTTCAGGAACTATCATACAACACTAAAACTAAAATCTGGCTGGCTTACTAAGTATATATTATCAATATAAATTTTAGAATCGAATGAACTTGTATATCTCTCAGCCCACCCACTCTTGCACGCGTACACCTTTCATGTCTAATGATAGCAATGATATCACAATAGCAATTGTCATATAGGATGTTAAACTGTTAAATGATGATGTTCTAGATAAATGTGATGTGAATTAACCAAGACGCACAGGATTTAAATTTTACTTATTTAAATCTATAATCAATGTTTTGACACCGTCCCCAATTTTAAAGTGTAATTTGTCAACCTAAGCGTCGAGAATATACCTTTTCGTAACATGTCTAATAGTTTTTATAGTATCTAAGGAAAGTAATGTTGATATTGTACAATTATTGTTAGAACACAACTGTGTTAATAATATCTGCAATATTAATAGCGACAGCATCATTATTGTTATTTTTTTGCTTCTAAAAGTTTATATAAGTTGTCCATTGCTTTTATGTGTGGATGAACTTTTGATTTTGACATGTAATTTGGGAATTTTCGTTTCTGAATTGTTTTCCTAGTGCATAATTTTTGTGATTTTTTTTATTTTCATTATTATAAAAGAATAATGCTGATCTTTATATCGGTAATGTTAACAATATATCATATTTATCTAAAAAATGGTTATGTTGATGTTACAAGATTTTTAGAGCAGACCAGCAATCTTAACATATGTAAAGGTAACTTCGAATCACCTTTGTTTATTGCTTTCAATAAAGGCTAGAATGATAAGGTTAAAAAATTGAAAACAACACTTTTAATAATTTCATGCGTCCTAAGCGCTTTTCTAGATTTTCCCTCATCAGGAACGCCCAAAGCCAAACATTTGAAATCCGAGAATGTATAAGGAAACATACATAAAACAAATAGCCAAATCATCTAAGGTCTACTTTGCCTGAGGGAGTTAAAACCTTAGTTTCTTTATAATTAAAAAAAACCAGTTTTATTTGTTGCTTCTAAGGAGGGACAAACAGATATTGTAAAAATTTTAATAGAACACAGTCGGAATCTTAAAATATAACCGAAATAAATCTTCATTATTATGATCTTAAACGCGGTTTCAATTTTATGTTTCAACATAAAAGCTGAACAAAGTGAGGTCTGAAAAGAATATTTCATCATCCAACTATATTTAAAAGAGTTTTTCAATGTTTCAAATATATTCATTGTGTTCCTAACAATATGACTGTAGTACTAATGGCTGTCTTTCCTCATTTCGTGATCGTGATATAAAACAACTGTCCAAATTTACTTGTGACAGTAAGCTTTATACATTTATAATGTAACGCTCTTTCGTTTTAAAAGTATATTTCGTACTATTTTTTGTTAAAAACAGTTCTTCCATTTTTGAATCTATGAGTTCTAGAATACATTTTAAAATCCACAGTATCTAAAATGCTACGATTCTATCTATTGTAAAAATAGCGTAATCTTATGTATCTATTGAGGTCGTAGAATTAGATAAATGTTGTTTTCGAGATGACATATTACTTGATACATTACATTTACTATATACCATGCAGTGTTATAGTAAATTGTGTTACAGCCAAATTAGCAATGACATTGTATATCATTCTTATGTTTACTTTCGGTGAAATTTAAGCGATTGATGCTAAAACTATAAAGAGTATTGCCGTTTTTTTCAAATAGATTTTGTAGATTTTACTGCAATCCGAAGCTTTACAAACTTTAATTGCTAGTTTGACTACTTGAAATTGTGATTAATTATGATTGTGTTTGACTATGCTTGTGTGTATTCATACTTGTGTTTATCATTATTCACTACAGTGTAAAATTGTTTAGGGTATAATTGTGTGGTTGAGTTATATATTTTGCTGGTATAATAAAGTATTTCAAGCAGTTGGCATCTGTGTTTTGATGACACTTTAAAGCACCGCTTTTGGGCTATTTCGTAGCGATCAGTTTTTTTGGTGAAGTAAGCCGGAGTGCCCTGAGAAAATCACCGACTTTCAATAAGAATAATGACAATCCTAGTCAATTTAGATTGAATTCGAGTGCACCCGTGCAAGCGGGGTTCGAACTTACAACTTCTGTGTTGACTGGCAAGTGATTACAGTAGTTATTACTTAGATAATTTTGCCACCAAGGCCCCTGGAATATATAGTATATATAACACGTATATGACACTATCATACTGAATTTAACGAAAAACATGTTTCCTTAAATTTCTAAAACGACAAATAAGAATATAAGGAATATCAAAATGAAAACTAAAAATGGGGCTTCTGATGTTGAATAGATAGTGATTCAATATTTTAAATAAATGTGCATATGGGGCAAAGCTTGAGGTATGTGAACATTCAATTATACTAGATACAGGTTAGTACTAACTTGAAGGTGTCTCTTATTGAACCTTCAATGGTAAAAACAAGTATAATAAAAAAAAGGTTAAATTCGAGTAAGAAAATATCAATGAAACCTGACCAGTTTATTCTTTCAACTGGAAAACAAATGTCATATTCCTGACTTGGTACAGGTATTTCCCGATGCTATGTCTAATTCGCAGTAGAGGCAGTCAGTTTATTATGTTTGATCGTGGTAATCAATGATCTAGTCCTCATTAGGTATAAACGTCTAAGATGTTGTATCCAAGTTTTCAATTTTTTACACGGTAGGCAGCTGGAGCGTCAAACAGCAACAGCAACATTGTAAGAAAACTTCATAAGTTTATATAAACAATGGAAGTTTTGTGCGTGTTTGGACTTCTTCCTGGTACTATAAATAGAACGAGTTTGCAACAAACTTAAAGTACAAAATGTACGCCAGGTATCAACACTGATCAATGACTGTTTTGTCAGGATTAATCAACAAGACTTACCAGTAAACGGTTTTAAAGAAAGAATCCAGCATTTTGTTCTTGCTTGTTAACAATAAGAGTTAAAAAAAGAGTTGCTTATGATCTGTCAATATTCTTGTAGCTAAATGTTTATTTTCATATCTCTATATTTTGGATTTTCACTTAATAACTGATTTTGGAATTATAAATTCGCTGTGATGGTTGTATTATTGATTTAATGTCTTTTAATCTTTCCGCTGCCATACATAATTTTGATTTTTTCGAAAAATTAAAGATTTTTCAATTCAACAATATATAGCAGTTTTCCGTAGTTGTATTTGGATATATATATATATTTCAGAATTTTAGGTCCTTAATGTTTCTCTTACTATGTACTCTTTTTGGCCTTTTGAACATTCATTTTTCAAGCGTCACATATGAGTATTGTGTAATCGAAATGCGTGTATGTTGTACACAAATGTTTTAATATTGAAATCTATGTTAATATTTTTTTTCCCATTTTCCCAAGTCCCTTCTTTGCTTAAATCTCCTGAAACCTTATAGGTTCGTGACTAAAGTAAGGTTCCGTCGCTTAATGTAATTAAAGTTTATTATTCGTGTTGTCATGCAATTAAATCAGGCAAATCATAAGGTGATGAGTTTTCTCTGCTTGGATATTTTTTCTGTGTGTACCCGTGCTAAATTTCCTACTTGTTTTTAAATTGAGGATTGGCAAATCAGGTGAAGGTATATTTTTTTTGCATTGTACTGTTTTTGAGGAAGATAACTTTTCTAGTAGTAAGAGCTGGAAGGACTTAGAAACTGAGTAGTCAAATGATCACATTATTTCTGTACCGATACAGTGTGTTAAACATAACTCATATCGGATCATATTAAAGGAGAAAGATACATAACATACGTACTACAGCCAGACACTTGCACCCAAAACAAACTGTTGGTACCGGTATCGGATTTGACCCTAAACTTGTAAATTATTGCAAATTTTGATCATGTGGGAAACAAAAGAGCCTCGAGGCTAATCTTAACCATTGTCATATACTTGTTATATCTAAAGTAAAATTCTTTGATTCGTCGTATTTACTTCATGCCGGCTAATAATTGGACCTCGTTATTTTAGTAGTATATATATACTACTGTCACAGTAAATACGAAAGGAGATGCGAGATGGATAAAGATTCAAAATAAGGACACTACTTCCATGAACAAACTATTTTATCTGAAGATAAATATATTTAGCAAAACATCTTTGAGACCAACGTATACTGACCGACAAGAAGAAAATAACATATCGATCGAATATTGCTAATTCATTATTATTTGTTAAATACCGATTTTCGTTGAATTCGTTGGTATATGTGAACCACAAATTCAAGTCAATAAAAATATTATATTTTATTAATTGCAGGCTTTGGCAAAACATAGAATTCAGGTATCCACGAAAATGCAAATTTTACTCAATCAACGACAATTGGTACCCACGAAAAATAACGAATCCGGAGTATTTTGTTTTTACCTATGATACAAGTGTAAATATACACTCCATTCTGTTATGATCAGTCTTGTTCATTCTGCGAATTTACATTACAAAATAATTGATCTGATGATAAATGTTATGACTTGAAAATTTATTTTTTGTAGTTTTTTGCTTTCTCTCTTCCTCCTATAATAATCGATAAACGAAAATTAAAACAACTGTTAATAAGTTATGGTAACTCGATATCTAGAGAAAAGACCATATGTTACTTAATATCAGGTAAAGGTATATTTTAATTTGAGGTCAGTTCTCTTCTTTTTTCTTCGTCTGGCGTATTAAAAATTTATAAATTGCCTGTTACAAACTTTGATTTTTTTCGATTACCTTACCCTTATTTGGCACAACCTTTTGGAAATTTGGGTCCTCAACACTTTTAACTTTGTACTTGTTTGGCTTAATAGCTGTTTTGATATGAGCGTCACTGATCAGATGGATGAAAGATAGCAGAGGGACAGTGAAACTCATCAATCGGAAATAAACTGACAACGCCATGTCAATCAAGAAATCGAGCATCTTGATTATATCAGTTTCAGAGAATTTTTTCTTTGAATCAGAGTGATCCTTTACAAATTAGGATTTATCCCTCCCTTAGACTTGATACTTGTATCTACGTTGGCCATTCTTTTTTTATGAAGCAGAGCAACTTTTTTAATAACCTTTGCTTAGAAGCACTTTACCCCTATATGGGAAAATGTCTTAGAAAAAGGAGCCAAATTTGTTAGTATCCTTTTTTGTTTCAATTAAGAATTTATTTCAATTTGTCCATATGGTTTGAGATTGATGTATTAAATTGATTTACAACCGGAAATGACCAAACACCTGTCTATTACGGTTCTGATGTTCATATGAAATGACAAATAAGGACCAATCATTTACAAAAAAAATATTTATAGAATGCCTTAAGTTATTTGCATTAAATATTCATTCATGGTGTACCTGGTATTGAATATAAAATATTTAACCTAGTGTATAATAAATCTTTAGTAATTTTATCCAAAAACTATCTGATGAATTATTAAAGCCAGAAATGTGAAAGACCTGGGTTTGGTCATTTCCCGATGTAAATGAATACAGAATTCGTCATACGTAGGGTGGATCAAGAACGAACATACTATCATCAAACAAAAAAAAAACAAAAATAATAGAATGCTTATACTTTAGTGTACTATTTGTAATACTGTAAATAGATTTACATTTATATTGAATGTATCAAATTTTAAAGTCGAAGTCATTTAGAAAAGTGGGTTAAAACCTTTATAGTGCTTTCTTTTATCTTTAGTTTCAGTAGGTCAACGTTAACTTAATTGACAGAATCTTATAATTATTTATTTTTGCAATAATTATCATGCTGTAAGGCCGTGGTTTTCGCATTCTAAAACAAGAATGAATTACGCAATTGATATACAATAAGATAAAAAAATAAAACAAGGAAAAAGTAAACAATCGGATAATATAAATATGAAAGTTCATACAAACAAATTTAATAACCTTTATTGTAATATAGTACTAAACAAAATATTAAATTTCTGTATTTCAACCAAAGTGATCTGCTAACTTTCAAACGAGTGCTTGCTTCGGAAGTATATTAATATTCGGCTTTTTTTATGTTTTCTTCGGTATAACTTTAATTTACTCAAAGTTCTTTGAAATATGCATACATGCATTATTATTTGTATAATTTTTTAAGCCCTTTTTAGTTTGATTTTCGACGTGATCCACGGCTCCTTGTTGAAGACCGTAATTTGATCTATTATGGTTTAATTTACAAATTGTGACTTGGATGGAGAGTTGTCTCACTTGCATCAGCTCAGTAGTCAGCACTTTTTGTGCTGACATGAATTATCATTGATATGGTTATATTTATACATGAACGTTTACAAAATTTTGATTTTTTGAAATACTAAGGCTTTTCTACCTCAGGCATAGATTACCTTAGCTGGATTAGGCAAAACTTTAAGGAATTTTTGTCCTCAAAGCTCTTCAACTTCGTACTTTATTTGGCCTCTTTAATTTTTTGGATTCGAGCGTCACTGATGAGTCTTTTGTAGACGAAACGCGCGTCTGGCGTATATACAAAATTTATTCCTGGTATCTATGATGAGTTTATTTGCACTCATACCACATATTCGAATATCTATTATACTGTTCATTCTTAAATATTAAAGCATTTTGCAATGTAATGATCACAAAGGGGATACATTTTAATATATATATACAGCCTCCTCAATTATTAACTGTTGTTTCCTTTGAATCTAAAATAAGAAATGAATTAAAACAAATGTTTGCCTTATTTTGCAACGGTTTGCGTTATGTCGCTAAGGATTGCGTTTAACGCTAATATTTGCGTTATTTTGCAAATATTTGAGTTATTTCGCAAATGTTTACGTTATAACGAAAACAAAGGAAGAAATATTAAAAAAAAGTTGAGTGGCGCTAATATGCTTCCATAGATTTTACCACTGCCCTTGATGTGTTTTTATCTATTAACTGTTGTTCATTTAACGTCCAGTGAAATATATTTCATGCCTGTTCAGGCAAGGGGAAAAGATTGATTAACACAATAGGTGTTCCTGTAATGAAGAAGTTCCACATAAAGGCCGGGAAATGTTTCTCTGCCGCATGACACTAAGGCTTTTTTCAGAAAAGAACAAAACAAAGTTTATGGAGTTGTTATATAGGTACCAAATGGAAAGTGAACATGTTTATATCTTTATATGAGGAGTTAAATTGAACGACCCCATTCTGATTGGACGCGGTGTGTACTTTGACAGCATGAATCAAAACTGAGGCCACATTTTGGCAATATTTTTCACCCGGTTGAAAAGACCAATGTGACCATAATCCCAAGTCACCTATGGTCGCACGATCACTTTTCGGATCACGTGTATGGAAATTATTAGGTCTTTCCACTTTTCTGTGGAAAGACCTATTGTTTTTCTTCTGATTATTTTTTTTTTTTTTTTTTTCTTCCGCCTAATTTTGTTCTTGCGATAAACATTTGTTTCGCAATATGTCGCTTAGATATTTGGTATATGATATCGAACAGTTTATGCACTTTTGAAATTTACCCTGCGTAAACGAATACTTTTCTTTGTAGGAGTTATCTCCCCAAACACTGTTTTCCTTGTTAGCGCATCTCCTTCGCAACCGTAAAAGATTATGACAAATTTATTTTACAAAATTGCTCGTTATATCCTTTGCATGATTTGTCCTATTTGTACCGAAGCGATATGACCGCTCCATATGAGAGTTATTTCCCCTTATGCATCTGATATAAGTGATATGAATTTCTATCTTTTAAATCATAAGTGATAGAGACCTAGGATCTTTTGATTTGAGGTCCTTGGTCCCAAAAAATGAAAATTAGGTCAAGGTCAAAGGTCAAGGTCATATTCTAATATTTGAATTTGGCTTATTTTCACTTATATCCAAAGACTGTATAAGATATCAACAAATTATTTTTACTAAATTGTTAGTTGCGACATGTCGTAAGATGTAAATTTTGATTGCAAGCGTACGTTGAATGTAAAAGGGAGTTTTCTCCCCTCTTGTATTTAAAAATACGCGTTTGGTGATATAACTCATTAACTAAATATAATAAAGACCTTTGATTTGAGGTCCTTGGTTTATGACCTTGAAACTGATCTCAAGGTCATAGTTTAATTTGACGTTCTAGATTTTGACCTTTGCTTTTATTCTATATGTATACATGATAAAGATATACAACTTTTAGAAAAAGATATCAAACCATTTAACCTTGTAAAAAACAACCGGAAGTGACCTTTTGTAAACCGGAAATAGCTATTTTTTTGTACTTTTTTATATAAAAGTATATAGAACCAGATATTTTTGGAATCAGTGTCAAGTAAATATTCAAATATAATCGGAAGTAACATTTTTCAAACCGGAAGTAACAAATTATCTCCCTTATTTAAAAAAAATGTATGGAAACAATATATTTTTGGAATCAGCTTACTAGGAGCTATCATTTGACGATTGAAATGACATTTTAAACTTAGTTTCACAACTTTTCATATCAAAATACATTGTTTTGATGGAAAGACCTTCAATTGTTCTCTGAACAATTGGTTTTTAATTCTTTTTCATTTTGTTCTCTGTCATCTTTCTGTTTCAGTAAAACACTTGTTTTTGACATATTAAATTAACTTTATTATTTGTTAACATTGATCGAGATGGACGGACGGGTCAAAGATCTAAGAAATAATGTATCAATAGTTATCTAACCAATTTGATTATGTTACATGAACTGAACATGTATATTTTTTATCAAATCAAAAATAGCGAGCAGCTGGTCAAAGGGAGAGAACTATGACACATTCTGTAAAATACAATGTTTAATTCAACTTTAAAACGTAGAGAAACTAAACCAATAAAGTTCCTTGTGCCGTCTTCATTGATAAATAATGTACTAGTATCATCAGATGTATATTGTAATATAATCACGCATCTACTAAGTATGTCAATTAAACCAGCAGAAAATTGTCAGAAAATCGAAAACAGTCCTTATAGTTTCCTATTTCCTTTTAGGACATATGTTGTAAAGGTCCTGTGAATACACCACTGTATTCTATTTCGGGTATAATGATTTACAAATGTTCAGTCGATTCAGTTCGATAGTTTCATTGCCGTTCTTTTATTTTTTTATATTTATTTCTGGGTATTGGTAATCAGTAGACTAAACTTATATCCGACTGCTTTTTGTTATTTTAGTGTTGATTATTGATCTTTGAAATAAAAATTTTATTCACAGCTTTATAACCTTGAGCGTCTAAGACATGCATTGTTTTTTTTCAATAATTCGTAGAAGATCATTAGATTTATACTCTACTTCCAGGGTCGGCTTTCTCATGTAGCCCGTGTTTTTGCTGACATCTCATGACCTTGTTTTGATAGTTTGGTCTTAACTAGATGACGTTAGAACCGTCAAATCAAAGAAAAGTATTTTTTGGCTCAGTTTCTTACAAAAGAAGTTTTTTGAATTTCTTTTGACAGCGATAAAAATAAATTGTATCTGTAGGTTTTGAACGAACACAGAATTGCTCTGAATAACGACATATTACAATCATGGTTTAACAACTCTAAAAGTAGGTCTGATATTTTCGTATTTCTTCCTATTTGCGGCGCTTTTCATTTTATTGTATCGATTATTATAGCAGAAAGAGCGAGAACAAACTGCTACAGAAAATAACATGTTTACAGTAACAAAATACTTTGTTTGTCAGATTTTGTGTATGTTGAAGTTGATTTCGAGACTAAATAAGACTGAACAGACTAAAAGTTTGAATTGGCACTTGTATTCATGAAAAATGCTTATTCATATTTTGTCAGTGAACTTTGGTCTTAACGGCGCATACCCAAATATTCTCCTCTGAAACTAAAAGAGTTAATTTGTCGAAACATTGCTTAGTTTATATTTCAATCATTCTAGCCTCTCGTTTCCTTTTTATTATGACAGTAGTATCAAATAGAAACTAGACCGTTGGTTTTCCCGTTTAAATGGTTTTACAATAGTAATTTTAGGGCCCTTTATAGCTTGCTATTCGGTTTGAGCCAAGGCTCCGCCATGACAACGTACCTTGAACTAACATGGTTTACTTTTATAGCTTGTGACTTACATGGAGAGTTGTATCATTGGCACTCATACCACATCTTCTTATATCTACATATAATGTTCCATTTAAGGTAAGAACTTCTGAAAATGCACAAAAATTATAGAAAAAGTTATCATATATATTTATTAGTGTTTAACAAGTGTACGCCCGATACGCGTTTTAAAATACCAGTGACGCTTAAAGAACAATAATTCCGAAAGGAAAAATAAAGTTTGAAAGAACACCGAAGCCTTTAAATTCCAAAAGATTTGATCAAATACAGCTAAAAGGTAATCTGCTATCTTAATCAATATTGTTTTAATAACAAATCAAACGATTGCTTCTACTTGGGATAGTGCGTGTATATAGATATATGAAGATGTGGTGTGAGTGCCAATGAGACAACTCTCCATCCAAATAACAATTTAAAAAAGTAAACCATTATAGGTCAATGTACGGCTTTAACACGGTGCCTTGGCTCACACCGAACAACAAGCTATAACGGGCCCCAAAATCATTCAATCGCGTAGTGGAATTAACAATCTGTGGATTCTTATAAATTCTATATATATAACTTTTGGACTAGTTTAAATCTCGGTCTATTTCTGAAATTTATTCTTACATACTTCTGATTTTTTAACCCTGTATGCTAACATTGCCAATGTAAAATTTTAAAATCGTTTGTATAAAAAAGAAGATGTGGTATGATTGCCAATGAGACAACTATCCACAAAAGACCAAAATGACACAGACATTAACAACTATAGGTCACCGTACGGCCTTCAACAATGAGCAAAGCCCATACCGCATAGTCAGCTATAATAGGCCGCGATAAGACAATGTAAAACAATTCAAACGAGAAAGCTAACGGCCTTATTTATGTAAAAAAATAAACGAAAAACAAATATGAAACACATAAACAAACGACAACCACTGAATTACAGGCTCCTGACTTGGGACAGGCACATACATAAATTAATGTGGCGGGGTTAAACATGTTAGCGGGATCCCAACCCTCCCCCTAACCTGGGACAGTGGTATAACAGTACAACATAAGAATGAACTATAAAAATCAGTTGAAAAAGGCTTAACTCATCAGATGGACAAAAATACAAGTAGACGTGGCCGGGTACTTATACATTCCGACACAAAAAGACGCAATGAACAGATCTTAGAGTACTCGTAGTTATCTGACAGCTAGTTCAAAGCCACTAACAACTAATAGAAAATCATGCATCTAAGACTATAGGTTGCACTTTGTAAATACAGCTGTTTCTCAAAACACGCCTCTTTTGGGGAGTAATTGAATATTCATAGAAAATGAATTTTGTTTACATACTGGTTCCCAGTTATGCTTTCTGTGTTCCATATCGCAGAGACAGAACTTGGGAATGTTACCAGTAAATAAACACGTGCATATTGTTTACATTGAAATCTGTGGTAACCTTTCATTCGAGGTAGGGGCAGTTAAGAAAATTAGTGTAAATTTAAACTCTGAGAAGTTCAGGGCATATAAACGTTAAAAATATGCCGCACAGCCCTATATTTTGACCTTTGAAAAAAATTGTGGTGCATATGAACTTTCAATTCTAGGTTTTTTTCAAAACTTCATAGTAGAAGTGGTACAGTTTTAGCCGTAAAAGGAGTTCCTATGAAAAATTGCATTGTCAATATTTACAGAAATGAAACCTATACAATCAATCCGTACACATCCAACATCCAATGGATTTAGTGTAAAGACGTCATAAACAGCCAGAGAAAAACATGACATTGTGCAATGCCAAGTTACAGGTATCGACAGATTGTAGATCCATGAATATATATATATATATGTATATAACATACTAGTAATATTTAGTTAGATTTTAATTTACTGTATGCACATTGAACGACAAATTTATGTGACGTATAAAATTTTCTGACGTCAGACACTCAAATCAATGAATGTGTTCCTAGATAGTAGATGTTTTTGCGTTCTGTTAAATTGTTCCTTTTAAAATTGTTATACGATGATGACTGATGTACCCATATTTTGACTATTTTATTTATTGTGTCTGTTCATTTAACGCATCAATGTAAATATAACGAAATTTGATGAGACTGTCATTAAAGTGAGAGAGTTAGCGCTATAGAACCAGGTTTAATCCACCATTTTCTACATTTGAAAATGCCGGTACCAAGTCAGGAATATGACAGTTCTTGTCCATTCGTTTTTGATACGTTTTGTTTTTTTAATTTGGCATGTGATTATGGACTTTCCGAATTGATTTTCCTTTGGGTTCAGTATTTTTGTGATTTTACTTTTTACTACAACCAAGTCGATGTCAAGTTTCTTCCTAGATTTTACTAGTAATTTAACATCTAAAACATATTATACTGAATCTTTCGAGCCTCTGGACTGTTCCACGGACGATATCGTGTACGGAATCGAATGTACTTTGTGTGGACTTCTTTATGTTGGTGAAACTCGTCAAACTTTGCGTAAAAGAATGAATCAACACCGGTCTGATAATAAAGATCCTCAATTTAGGGTTCTTTATAGCCATTTTAACCAACCGGACCATGATCCTTCTTTATCTATAAAAGTACGAATCATTGAGAAAATTACTCACCACACAAATAGCTCTGTACTTAGTACTCCTTTCCGCAAAGATAGAGAAAATTTCTGGATAAGGGAGTTAGGGACTGCAATGCCATATGGTTGCAATGACAATATAAAGGAATAGGAAATTTGTCAAGTTCTGCCTGTAGTGATGTTAATGTAATGAGTTTATTTAATACTACCTTACGACAACAACGTGGTCATGGGCAAAAACATTACCATCGGCCTAATGTAAAAAAGTCTTCCAAATCTATATCACCCTCTGAGAGTTTGATGACCTTCTTTCACATCTTCATCATCCACTAGGGTTACATTACATAAGAACTATTCTCTTTTTACTGCCAGTTAATTTTCTAAAACGTTTGACGGATTATGCACTTGACAAAGGAGGCACCAATACATTTTCTGCAATATAGAGACTAGTCAGTATTATTTGTGATGTAGCTCTTTCCCGTCTTTTCAAACCAGTAAGATCGGAACCTTTACATGAGAAAAGAGGAGATTCCTTCCTGTTGATTTTGCCAATAGAGGAATTGATGCAATCAATATCTGCAACATTCTACATCACAAGGAGGTAACATCTAAAATTCCTATTTATTTTCAAAATCAATCTGTTCCTATTGTTCCTACAGTTACACCAAAACCATTGCGCCTAAAATATTTAACTATAAACAAGCATTGCAGGACCTTGACTTAGAACAATACCTAAAAAACCCTCCGACATGTGACTGTTCCCACTCGCCTTATAATTACAGCCCCTCTGGTCATGTTATAACTGGGGATCTAAACATAATTCAACATGAAAATCTCCGAAAGGTGATTTCTCATGGTCCTAAGTTTAGAGAACCACAACACATCAATTGGAACCATAACTTCAAAATAATTATGGATTCCATTGAGGACTACGCCAGAGCATGGGCTAAGCGAGAAGAATTTGAACTGAACACTTTGTCCGAATGGGTTAAAACTATCAGGTCTCTGATAAAACGTCGCATTTACAAGTTGAAAAACTGTGTGAACGATCGACCAAAGTCCGTTTTCAGAGACAAAGAGGCCATGAAATGTTTATCAACTCTTCATGATAAGTATGTTGTTGTTCCTGCGGACAAAGCTTCAAATAATATTGTCTTTGTATGTAAATCGTATTACATAAGACATATCATTTGACAAGGATGAAATTTTAGCAAATCATAAGTCCTTCATGGCTTCAAAAACATTACATTGAACACCAAATCGGAGGACTTACCTTGTTTGTATTGGATACCAAAGCTTCATAAAATTCCGTACAAAAAACGGTATATTTCTGGCTCATCTTCATGTTCCACTAAAGAATTGTCCATTAGATTGACTGAAAATCTGTCCGCAGTGAAAGAGGGTCTTCAGAAATACTGTGAAACTGTTTACTCGCGTAGTGGTATTAACCATATGTGGATTCTTAAAAATTTTGTATTTCTTTTGTTCTAAAGAACTTCTAGACAATTTTAAATCTCTGTCTTTTTCTGAAATTAGTTCCATCAAAACTTTTAATTTTTCAACCCTGTATACCACCATTCCCCATGTGAAATTGAAAAATCGCCTAAAAGAAATAATCCACAATGCCTTTCAACATAAAAATGGTAGCATACGCTATAAATTTATTACTTTGCGATTTCATAAGGCATATTTCGTTAAAAGTGACAAACAAAAAGGTAAAACATGCTACACAGAAGAACAAGTGATCAGAATGCTGGAGTTTCTTATCGACAACATATTTGTTGAGTTTTGAGGTAGACTTTTCAACAAATTGTCGGCATTCCTATGGGAACAAACTGTGCGCCTCTTCTTGCCAACCTCTTCTTATTTTCCTCCAGACACTTGTCAAAAACAAGAGGATCAAAGAAGCCAGATTATTTAATTTCACTTTCAGATATATTGATGATGTTCTTTCCATAAACAATCCGAACTTTTCTGATTGGGTTCAATTAATATATCCCCCAGAACTAGAGATTAAAGAAACAACAGACACAACTTCCTCCGCCTCATATTTAGACTTATATCTCAAATTTGACTTATACAACTTCACCTGCATATGGGATATATATTTCCCAACTTATTCGATATTCAAGAGCTTGCAGCTCCAACTCTGAATTTGTGAAACGTCATCAGTGTCTGAGTAGAAAGTTGATGAACCAGGGTTATGTCAAAGAACGTCTCGTCCTTTTTTCTAAAAAAGTTCATCGGAAGGTACCAAGACCTTGTTGATAAATATTCCGAATCAACTTCTCAAATAATACACGATGGTCTTGATGTATAGATTCTGCGTTCTGATGTTGTTTATCATCTTAACAACGTGTTTCGGGTGCGGGAATTTCTCGCTACATTGACGACCTGTTGGTGACCCTCTGCTGGTTTTTTTTATTTGGTCGGGTTGTTGTCTCTTTCACCCATTCCCCATTTCCATTCTCAATTTTATGTTTTATACATGTTATAGTTCTTTCATTTGTCTTTGTTCTATTATTAATATTAATTTTACTGTTGAATGGTTTTATGTGATATTCGTTTGACGTAGCTCGGTACTTATACATCTCGTCAATATGTTTGTATGGGCTTTCATTTTTTTGGTGTTTTTTTTGTATATGCGACTTTTTGTATTTCTTTTGTTCTTATAATGTGACTCTGTACTTTAAAAGATCCCGTCAGTATGATGTTGTTTTATTATATGTCATTATGGTATATTTCTATTATGAATTACTATATACGTTGAACCACAAACGTCAAAATTATTCAATCGCGTAGTGGAATTAACTATTTGTGGATTCTTATAAATTCTATATATAACTTTTGAACTAGTTTAAATCTCGGTCTATTTCTGAAATTTATTCTTACATACTGTAGAGTACGACGACTAGGGTACATGTATTTTATTGTAACGTGTGATAGACATGTAAGATACTTTGATGTATGATTTTAATTGGTATAAATAAAGCATATTGTTTAATATTCTGTATTTTTTATGAAAGTTATTATGTAGGAAACAGTAACTGTGTGAAATAACTTGTATTATTCTACTTGTAATGCTTGTAGTCTGGAACATATGATAATTGAAGCAAATTAGTTTTAAGTACAATGTAACATTTAATAAGTATATTAAGAACAATTACAATGTTATGAGTTAATTATAAATATTGAATTACTGTCATTTGTATATTTGATAAACAATTGGAAGTTCATGTTATAAAATTACCAGTTCATAATTATAATCCACTGAATAATCCAACTGTAGGTCTTGTATTTTTTTGATGATCTAATTGTAGCAACTGTAGTAGATCGTAGTAAATCGTAGTAAATTCCACGCACCTGTGTTTGAATTTTATGAATGAAATGTATTGACATGCGCAGTAGAACCCATGTGTCACTTGGGACGATTGTTCAATAAAAACACTATTTTTACGTGTTGGCAACTGTTTTCACATACTCCTTGTAATTCCTTTTAGTATTTGTAGTCAACGTCTTCAATGTTTTCCAGATGTTAATGCCAACTATCCTTGCTATTTGTCATTTTGGTCCGCCGGTGACACACATAACTTTTCGCTATGTTCTTTACGTATTGTGACTTCCGGTGAAGTTTCATTGGTGTATTTTTAGCTACTATAGAAATTTTTTTAGTACCATGCAAACTTTGTTTATTATAACGTGGTTACTAAAATTGTATATTATTGTGATTTTTGTAATTTATTATAGAATTCAAATATTTAGTTGGACGGCAAGCGCGCGATCCAACAATCCAACGATTTTCCAACTTTGCCAACAATCCAACATTGACGTAATTTGGAGCTTTATTTCTAGTTTATCTTTTAAAGTTAGTTAAAATTATTGGAATTGTTACATGTTCAATAGAAAAGATGATTCTATGTGAAGGACCCGACTGCAAAACAAAATTTTTCCACCCAAAATTGTTTTCATATATGAAATGGATTTGCTAAAATATGTTTACGGCAGTAAGGTGACCTATAGTTGAAAACTTCTGTTTCATTTGATCTCTGGTGGAGAGTAGTCTTATTGGCAATCATATCTTCTTATTTTTATATTGAATTATAATAAATGTCTTGTGTAAGGAAACAAATAGTTGTAATCTGCATGTATAATTGAGGTGTACTGCTAACAAATAACTTGTTGAATTGTTTACTGAAAGTCCGGTGTCAAATGTTTCATTCATTTCAACAAAAAGAAAATTTTATAAATTTCCCAAAACAAATCCGTCAGACGCCAGAGCAATCTCGGACCAGGTTGAATTTAAAAAAAAAGAAGGTGTACATGTAATCTGTGTTTTAACTTGATACATACTATATGGAGAGACAATCACGGGCGTATAATTATACACCTCTTAGTGCTTAAAACAATTTCTATAAATATGTTAAGTTACATTTTACGATCGAGAAAACTATTAATATTTGTGTTACACTCGATTAAAATTTACAATCTTTAACTTAAAATTTGAGTTATCAGACGCCATCAGGCACACTACACGGACATCAAATTATTTTTTGCAAACACTCTACTTCAGAGTCATGTAATCTGCATAATCCGATATTTCCCGATTTCCTAGTTCTAGTGATAAAAACATATTAGACAAAACTAAAAATAATCTTACTTTCTTTCCAAATACAATTATTTTTCTTTTGTCATTCTGTTAAATATGGACCGATTTTTAAGATTGTTTCAGCTGTAGTCTTTAATTATTGAATAGAAACAGGTGTCGTTATTCATGTAGCGATTCGCAATTAGCCACGGGAGTTTCCGTGTTTATTTACATTGGTAGGTAGATTAGACCCTCGATAACAGATCACGTGATAAGATCAGTTTCTGTAAACTACACACGCGAGGGCGGCATCGCAGATACCCCACAAAGGAGTTATCACATACTTGACATACTGAGTCGGAACCTTTTATTTTCCTAAAGAAATCAGTGGGGTGCGAATGTGCTAATTTTTCGTTGGAGTTCCTGTCAATATAATACTTCCATGGTAATACATAGAATAAATAGGAAAACATTAGGCAATTAAGGGATAATTTCCTAAAGGTCTGGAAATTATAATAAACAATACATGCAGTTTATGTATGGTATAAACTGTAGTTCATTGTTAGTTATTCAGGAAAGGTTCTGAATATAACAAATAATAATAAACATTTTTTATGTAACTGGTGAGGTATCAGTTACAACTATATACAAAAATGTCAGAAAGAGGTATTCTGATTAAATTCACTTTAAGTTAGGATTTTCTCTTAGGTAATTTATTTTCTTATTAAGATAGCAGAACTCAGTCTTTTTATGTAATTTCCTGACACACCAACATATTATCTCTTGAGTGTAGAGATAAAATAATAAATATCTCTTGAGTGTAGAGATAAATAAGAAAATATATCTTGAGTGTAGAGATAAATTACTACATGTATTATACTGAAAAGATTCTTGTCATATCTTGAATATAAATGAAAATATATGATTCTTGAAATGAATAAAATATGAAAACTTATTTACGTGACTTTTAGCAAATGCATATAGTGACCAGCTATTATCTTATCATACTGACTTTGTTATATACAAACTACTCATAATATTTGAGTAAAAACTTTTGGGTCGAAGCATTTCAAGCCCCTGCCCGCTACAATACTTTTGATTTTTTAACCCTGTATGCTAACATTGCCAATGTAAAATTTAAAAATCGTTTGTATGCACATTGAACGACAAATTTATGTGACGTATAAAAAGACCTGACGTCAGACACTCAAATCGATGAACTTGTTCGTAGATAGTAGATGTTTTTGTGTTCTGTTAAATTGTTCCTTTTAAAATTGTTATACAATGATGACTGATGTACCCATATTTTGACTATTTTATTTATTGTGTCTGTTCATTTAACGCATCAATGTAAATATAACGGAATTTGACGAGACTGTCATTAAAGTGAGAGGGTTAGCGCTATAGAACCAGGTTTAATCCACCATTTTCTACATTTGAAAATGCCTGTACCAAGTCAGGAATATGACAGTTCTTGTCTATTCGTTTTTGATACGTTTTGTTTTTTGTTTTTGCCATGTGATTATGGACTTTCCGAATTGAATTTTCTCTGGGTTCAGTATTTTTGTGATTATACTTTTTACTAGTGTAAAACCATTCAAACGGGAATTCAGTAGCCAGTATATGTCTCATAAGAAAGATCGTACAATTATTTATATTTCTAGATCCAGCTAAGTTTCAGACACACACATATTTCCTATGTACGCGTATAACTTATAAGCAATTAAGGTTTGTATTCAGTTTTGTTGAAGACCGTTCTTTGGGACATAATGGTTCTCTTTAACAGTTTGTAAATTGTGTGAAGAGTTGTCTCTTGACACTCAAACCACATCTTCTATATGTATGACCGCTTATGTTTTTTGTTTGTCATTTAAGCAAATTTATTCAGGGCTTTTTATTGACCTTTGCTATTTTTTGTAGATTTTTTTTATAGGCAAGACTTTTTGCAAATTCTCGTCATTTATAAATGCATATAGTTTTTATATACATATTCATCGTACGAGGTTTTTTCTTCATGTGTGTCGTTGGAATTTGTTTCTTTGACATGCTAACAAATCATCCGAGGGAGACAGATTTATATAACTTCTTCTAGTTTTCGAATCCCTATTTTTTCAATTGTATAATTGTATTTTGTGCACTTTTGAAATAAATATTGTTTAAACTAAAATAACCGATTCATATCCGATAATTTTTTTCAGAAACAGGATAGCTGTAAAGCTGGAATGTCATTTACTCGGGCACCTGCAATCCCTCTCGGATTTTGGTAAATCGCGGTTGTGTAAACTTTAATTTTCTGTGAAATGTTTTGCAATAATTGATGTATTTTTGTCTTTTTTATTTTTGTTCGCTGTATTCGTTTGTTTTTACAATCACACAATGTTCGATGACCCTTTCTGGTATCTTTTTGATCATCCTTTAGTTGTTATTGAACAATACAATAAGTTATAACATCTATTTTTATTTTCAGAAATGTGTTAATAGAATAATTGATAATTTAATTTAATGTAACAAGTTAAAATATAAACAATTTGAAAGCACAATAATCACAGTTTTATTCCATCTTTACAGTCAATACTCATACATATTCATGACAATGGTCTTAATAAAATCCAAGTACATACATCAATGGAACAAAAAGACAGAAAAAACATTATTGCATCCTTAGAAGCATTGTACAAATGTTATACCTTAGTTTAGTTTGAACACATTTAAAATATGCATGATATTTTTTTAAATTTGCAGTAATATTTGGGCAAAATAAGGGCCTTATTGACCTAACACATTTGATAGTCTAAAGAATATTCAACCCATTGTAGTATATCACTCAAGTACATAGGTATCAATATTCGAATTTTCTAACATTGTCTTAAACATTTCATTTTGGACATTAACATGTCACTAATTTCTTTAAAATCAGTAGGGACCAATATATTATGTTGACACCATTTATAAATCTGATCTTTTGTGGCTTTCATACAATATGCTATTTGTTATTATTGAAGGCCATGCGGGGACTTATATAATTAATCAGATATTTGTTCTGAATTCTATGGGTATATGTATCGCTAACAGGCTTTTGACGTCTCCTTATTTTTTATTCTAGTAATTAACAGAAGTGCTGACTACTGGGCTGGTGATACCGTAAGTCATCGTTATACACTGCTGTACCAAATTCTTTGATCAACAATAAGCAAGCATTACAACAAAATCTGGCAGCTAAGGTAAAATGTATTTCCAATTAAATAATCTAGAAATTGTTCCGTCAAAAGTTTTAAAAAAGACACATTAAAAAAAAACACCACACAAACTAGATATATAAGACAGTATACAACTTTGTTTAAACAATATCAATACTTTCAGCTATATGCAAACACATATAACATGCATATCATAATCATGATAATGCTGAAACTTTGAAGAATTTGAATTTTCACTCTTTTCACACTTCCGTCTGTACAATGACAATGCAACATAAAATTGAAACAGCGATTACATTACAGGAATACATTTTTTTCTATTTTTTCTGTTGTTAACAAATTTTACAACATTAGTATGCCACATCTTTGAAGCAGTAAAGAAAGGGAATTCATTTTCTTTAATCACAGATGCCATGTTCAGAATTGTATTGAAGCAATATTTCTAGAATATCTGTATGTCCCAATTTAGATGCAAGAGATAAAGGAGATTCATTTGTATCAGTGCAAATATTTGGATCAGAATTGTGTTTTAATAATATTTTTACAATGTCGATATGGCCCTTCTTTGTAGCAACAAATAACGGTGATTCATTTCTAGCATTACAAATGGTATGGTCACAGTGATGTTCTAATAATAATTTAACAATCTCATTGAATGTCGTATCACATGTTTGTTCTATAGAAAAGTCATAAATCATAGTGTAATCCCAGTTTGAAGCGACGAATAAAGGCGACTCTTTTGAATCATTACAAATGTTAGCATCACAATTATGTTCTAACAATAATTTAACAATAACAGTGAGACCTCCCGTACATGCAATAAACAGTGGTGATTCTTTTCTATCATTACAGATGTTAGGGTCACATTTGTGTTCTAATAATAATTTCACAATATTAGTGAGACCCATCGCACATGCAATAAACAGTGGTGATTCATTTCTATCATAACAGATGTTTGGATCACAGTTGTGTTCTAATAATAATTTCACAATATTAGTGAGACCCATCGCACATGCAATAAACAGTGGTGATACATTTCTATTATAACAGATGTTTGGATCACAGTTGTGTTCTAATAATAATTTCACAATATTAGTGAGACCCATCTCACATGCAATAAACAGTGGTGATTCATTTCTATCATTACAGATGTTTGGATCACAGTTGTGTTCTAATAATAACCTAACAATTTTAGTATAACTTTGTTTGTCATGTCTATATGGCGAGAGCACAGATGGTCCGTCATAAAAATCATACACAAATCCTGACTTACAACACGTAGAAGCAATGAATAAAGGTGATTGTTTTCTATTATTACAAATATTAGGATCACATTTGTGTTCTAACAATAATTTTACAATATCAGCATGACCCTTCTCAGAAGCAATAAATAATGGTGATTCTTTTCTATCATTACAAATAGTAGGGTCACATTTGTGATCTAACAATAATTTCACAATACCAGCATAACCCTTCTTTGAAGCAATGAATAAAGGTGATTGTTTTCTATCATTACAAATACTAGGATCACATTTAAAATGTTTATGTTCTAACAATAATTTTACAATATCAGCATGACCCTTCTTAGAAGTAATAAATAAAGGTGATTGGTTTCTATCATTACAAATATTAGGATCACATTTATGTTCTAACAATAATTTTACAATATCAGCATGACCCTTCTCAGAAGCAATAAATACAGATGATTCTTTTATATCATTACAAATAGTAGGGTCACATTTGTTTTCTAACAATAGTGTAACAATATCAGCACGACCCTCTTTAGAGGCAATAAAAACAGGTGATTCTTTTCTATCATTACAAATATTCGGATCACATTCATGTTCTAACAATAATTTTACAATATCAGCATAACCCTCCATAGAAGCAATGAATAAAGGTGAATTATTTATTTCATTACAAATATTAGGATCACATTTGTTTTCTAACAACAGTGTTACAATATTAGCATAGCCCTTTTTAGAAGCAATAAATAAAGGTGATTCTTTTTCATCATTACAAATAGTAGGGTCACATGTGTGTTCTAACAATAGTGAAACAATATCAGCATAACCCTCTTTAGAAGCAATAAATATAGGCGATTCTTTTTTAATTTTACAAATATTAGGATCAGATTTGTGTTCTAACAATAGTTTCACAATCTCAGTTTTACCATACACTGAAGCTATGGATAAAGGTGATTCTTTTCTAAAATTACAAATATTAGGATCACATTTGTGTTTTAACAATAATTTCACAATATCTGTATGCATATTATTAGAAGCGATAAACAAAGCTGATTCATTTCTAGTGTTGCAAATATTAAGATCACATTTGCGTTCTAAGAACAATTTAACACTATTAGAATGGTCCGTCGTAGAATCAAGAAATACAGCCGATTTATTGTTGAGTTTTAACAAAAATTGTACAATATCAGTATGGTCGTTCTTAGATACAGGAAATAAAGGCGATACATTTGTATTCCTATCATTGCAGATATTAGGATCACTTTGAGGTTCCAATAATAATTTAACAATATCAATACGTCCGTTTGCAGAAGCAGCAAGTAAAGCTGATATTTTTAGAGAATTACAGATCATGCAAATGTTAGGATCACAACTATGTTGTAGCAATAATCTAACAATATCAATATGTCCATTTTTAGATGCAGCAAATACAGGTGATATATTAGTATCACTACATATCATGCAGGTGTTTGAATAACATTTATGTTCAAACAATAATCTTACTATATCAGGTCTTTCATCAGAAAATGCAGTGAATAAAGGCGACTCTTTTAAATAATTACATATGTTTGGGTCACAATTATGTTGTAACAATAATTTCACAATATCAGTGAGACCCCCCGTACATGCAATAAACAGTGGTGATTCATTTCTATCATTACAGATGTTTGAATCACAGTTGTATTCTAACAATAACCGAACAATTTCAGTATAATTTTTTTTGGTGTCATTACTATATTGCGAGATCACAGATAACCTATCGTAATAATTATACCCCAGTGAAGCAATAGATAAAGGTGATTCTTTTCTATCATTGCAAATATTAGGGTCACATTTGTGTTCTAACAATAATTTCACAATATCAGTGAGATTCCTTCCACATGCAATAAACAGTGGGGATTTATTTCTATCATTACAGATGTTTGGATCACAATTGTGTTCTAATAACAATTTCACAATATTAGTGAGACCCTTCTCACATGCAAAAGACAGTGGTGATTTGTTTCTCTCATTACAGATGTATGGATCACAATTGTGTTCTAATAATAATTTAACAATATTAGTATGATTTTTCCCAACTGCTTGAAATAACGGTGTTTCACCTTTCTCATTTGTTATGTTAGATTCTGCTTTATAATCTAACAATATTTTTATCATATCAATATCACCCTTACTAAATGCTACTTGAAGAGGTGTCATAAAAAAGCCCGGTCGACCAATATTAGGGTCAGCCCCATGATTTAATAGTAAAAAAGTTAAATTATGACTCCCCTGTCTGACGGTTGCATATAACGGTGTTCTACCAAATGAATCAAAAACATTACAATCGGCTTTATGCTCTAACAATAATTTTGCAATACTTCCGTTTTTCTGTTTTAAAGCTGTATGCAAAAGGGGTTGCCTTACAAAATAATTGATTGTGACATTTGTATCAGCATGATGAGCTAAAAGTAGTTTTACTAAATCAACATTACCGTTGTCTACAGCAACCTTCAGAGGAGTTTGACTGCCCTTTTCTAACCAACCCTTTATATTAGGATCAGCTTGATTTTCCAATAAAACTTTTGCAATGTCAATATTTCCTTTTACAGATGCAAAATATAAAGGTGTACCTTGCCAGTCCCTAACATTAACATCTACATGTTCTGTTAAAAGTATTGGTATCATATCCCAGTAACATTGACGGGTCATCGATAATAGCATATTTGACAATTCTACTTTTGAAACATTAAGGAAAACTTTCTTTATGTCGAGTGCATGCCGAAGATATTGAAACAACTTACTGCGGAAAGTCAAAAACTTGAACTGCCTATTAAGAAAGATGTCCTTAATAAAACCTTTTTCGTTTTGAATTTCTTTCAAAATTCGTGCAAAATAATGATCTTCCTCATTCTCAGGAACTGTTATCACAGTGTTTTCCTTTGCTAGGTTTTGTTTTTCATTTTGTATAGAATCTAATACAAATCTATCACGTATAACATCGTTATGGGCTACCTCAAGAACCAAGTCAAAGAAATGTTCCCCACAAAACAATAGAAAAATATCATATATCTTGTCATGAAGTATTCTGTAGGTCGATACTGTTTTCTTCACGTAAGACATCTCAAGCTTTTGTAATTCAGACTTGACGTCCTTTATAGAAAAACGCGCTTGAAGATAAAAATGGTCGGATATGGCTTCCAACAGTTCTGTCATCAAGTGTGATCTTGATAAACTGTTTTCATCTAAACTATTGTCGAAGGCTATAAACAGACTCATTGTAGCCAACGTTGTTTGGTTAGTCGCTTTTCTAAACAAGTCAAGATCACTTCTTATAACACTTATAGGATTAGCAAAGTAATTAAGAACACCAGTTAATTTCTGTTTTGAATAAAGGCAGCATAACAGAGGAAAGAAGCTAAATTTTTCAACTAACCCTACCTTATCTATTGCAATAACCTCATTCTCTGTTAGGTATGTAAGTGCTATTTGATTTCTTTCCTTGTGTGTTAGACTGTGATTTGACACAAGGTCGCACGTTGTTTCTGACAAGAGTGCTACACCTTTATATGAACGATCAAGATAAATGTGTTTTCTACACGAAATTAAGATTTTGATCTTGTGATCATCGATTATTTTCTTTATATCTGTGGACACCGTTTCCCAACGATTGACGAGTCCAACATCTATGACAGATTTCCCACAAACATCATCAATAACAAACACTTGTTTATATTTCGGTTCACAGTACTGAATAATGTCTTCTGGGTAGTGAACAGGGACAATGATGTAACCTTCCTGATTATGAAGCCGAAGGGCAACATGGTGAATTGCGGTGGATTTTCCACAACCCGAGGAACCAACTGCCACAACGACATTGTTGTCTTTTAGCAGCTCTTCAATGCGACTGATAGCTCTAGTTTTTACAACCTTATTGTCTTCCTCTCCCCACTCGAATATTAAATCTTCGTGAATTTCTACAATAAAAATAGAGTCAAGATTAAAATAAAAGTAAATCATCAATTAATTAATGTAAAACGTACAACTTTAACGGACAGCAGATGAGATAAAGTCTTAGTTTTACGATATAAGCTTTGTTAACAAATGTTACGAATCTCTGTTAATTTTTTCATGAATAAATCATTTTGACAGCATCTGGTATCATTAAATAATAGCTGGTCTTGACTTAAATCGATTCTATATTTGATTCAGTAACTGTAAAATGAATGAACATATTCTTTGAATGTATTTTTGTGTTGTATTTAAACTCATATACACTGCATATCTTTATTATTCCAATGTAACCTTAACCAGTTTGTTGCACTAGAAGAGAAATATTCTTAAGAAGTTTAGACAGAAATATTGAATACACTTGACATATACAAATAACGAGATAATGTATGTTTTCGAATGACACAACCAACTATCCATCAAGTTAAAGTCGAGTGGATTGAAGCAATTATTTGCAACCGTACGGCTTTAAACAACGAGAAAAAAACCATCCGTATGTCGGTTATAAAAGGCCTTAACATGAAAAATGTGAAAAAATTGAATTAGAAAACGGCCTCATTTTTCTCACAACGACAGGCAATGAACTATATGCTCCTGACATGAACAGACACTTACAGAATGTATCAGGTGTATGTGCGCTAAATGTCCACTAACCTCTGACAGTGGTGTAAAAACCCAACATTAAAAAAGACTATCATATTCAGACGAATAAGGCTTAACTTATCAGGTCAATACAAAGTAGAAACAAAACATCAAACATTAAACACAGACCGGTAATGCAGGGTATTTATCCAACCGCATCCGTAACAACAACACGGACACTTAGTACAGATCTGAGAGTACTCGCAGTTGTTGATAGCTAGTAGTTGATAACAAATATAAAAAGAAAAAGAAATAAGACTAGAATATCAATTTATATAAATCCAACATCTAATGGAGTACGTGTAAAGACGTCATTCAGTCAGAGAAAAATATGCCCTTGTGAAATACCAGAATAAATGATCGATGTAGTGTAATGGATATGTGTATTACAACACATTTATTATACTTTACTGACTTAGCTATCCCTTTTTCCAAAGTCCTTTATTTTTGTTTTCTGTTATCTTTATACTATGAGAATACATATACTATACATACATTGTATTTGCTATTTACTATCAATTCCAAGTTCACTATCCAAGGCGATACAGTAATAATAGAGAGTCTGTTCATAATATATCAGTGACAGCTACGGATAGTGAACATGACATTGATAGTAAATAGCAAATCCACTTCATTTATTAAATATGTATAATCATAGTATACAGAAAAACGCGAAAATAATTGTCTTGTCCCCCAAGTACTTATGAACCGTATGTGTTATCAGAAACAGTTGTAAACATCAGTCTTGTTTATGACTTAAAATGTCCGTTCAATGACGGAATCAATATTCGGACGTCTAAATTTTCGTTTTCTCCCAAAATAACCCAAATTGAATAATCATATGCGAGAATGACAAATACGAGTATGCATTGTTCCTATAGGACACAGACGCATGCTGATTAATATATTGTAGAAGGAAGAGACGCGATCTTTTCTCATTTAATAGTATAGATATGTATAATCATAGCATACAGAATCACGCAAAAAAAGTAAAGATGTAGTGTGATTGCAGATGAGACTAATCTCCACAAGAGACCAGATGACACATACATTAACCAACATAGTTCACTGCACGGCCGTCAATGATGAGCAAAGCTCATACCTCATAGTCAGCTATAAAAGGCCCCGAAATGACAATGTAAAATAATTCAAAGGAGGAAACTAACAGCCTAACTTATGTAAAAAAATTAGCGAAAAACAAATATGTAACGACATACACTGAATTGCCACCTCCTGACTTAGGACAGGACAATACATTCAGAACGTGGCGGGGTAATACATGTTAGCGGATTCGCAACCTTTCCCAAACCTGGGACAGTGGTATTACAGTACAACATTAGAACGAACAATAAAATATCAGCTAAAAAAGTCTCAATTAACTCATCAGATGTATACAAATAGAAATACATCTAACAAAAACACGTGGATGGGTACTTGAACACCTCAACAACAAACAGACGCGTAGTACAGATCAGAGAGAACTTGCACCTCCTGACAGTTAGTTCAGAGCCGATAAATAAAGGCAACAGTAGTATACCGCTGTTCAAACTCATAAATCCATGGACAAAAAACAAAATCGGGGTAACAAACTAGAACTGAGGGAAATGCACCAAACATAAGAGGTGAACAACGACACAACACTACAATGTAACACACACAGAAACGGACCAAGCATCAGACAAAATCCCGATAACAACATATACAAAAAATCATGCATCTAAGCAAAAATTAAAATTCATTTCTATATACAATCCTGATGAGGTATGATTTCCAATGAGACAACCTCTCCACACGAGACAAAATGACACAAAAATTAACACATATAGGTCAACGTATAGCCTTCAACAAGAGCAAAGCCAATACCAAATAGCTATAAAAGGCCCTGAATGACAAATTCAAATAATTCAAACAATGTTAAGCAAGTTAATTCGTCAACAACTTTTAGCGTTACAACAGTCCTTACTTGGCTTCAGAGGTTATGTTCGTGAAGCTATCGTAGGATAATGATGCTTTGTAAGATCATCTTTGTATTAAGTCGTGTTCCGGAAACGCTCTTAATAACTTTAACGGTACCAATTTTCCTGGTACAAGACATAAATAAAAAAGATTGTGAGTTGAACCTGGTTTTGTGGCATGCAAAACCTCCCGCTTTGGCAATGTTAGATATATCATTAAAATTACAACATTACATGACAGGACTACAATACATGTACACTGGAAAAAATATAGGACAGAGAAACATACAAAAATACAGTGACGCTCAGATGAAAAAGTTTGAGAGCCAAAACTTGTTCAAAGTTGAAGAGCATTGGGGACCAAAAATTCCAAAAAGTTATGTCTAATACGGCTAAGGGTTTTCTACCTGGGATGAGACTATCCTTTCCCTATTATTTAGAATAATTCATTCTTTTGCAAACAGCTAATTTTATAAATTGACTATATTATAGATATATATGATAAGACCAAAGTGTTGAACAAACACGGATACATAACATAAAACATCCCTAACCAGCACATAAAACAGATAGCCGAGTTAGCCGAAGCCATCAAAGCACAAAGTGACGTCACATTTGAATTTCTACAAAGAAATCCCCAAAATAAGATAGAATAATGATAAAATTTAAGATTAGATTTGTAAAACTGATTTAACATTTATTAATAACAATGAAAATTACAACACTAATTAATATTAAATTGTGGTAGTAATGAGAAAATTCATTGTTTTATCTAACTATAACGATGTGTTGTTGTTTCTCAACATTTTGTGGCACAAGGTTTAGGTTATTTTATTTATCTTTTTGATCATGGTTTATCAATAATCAATTATATATTTATTGATGAATTTTTATTTTGCTTACCTATCATGTAATTTTTTATTTCATTTTCGTTTTTCAAGTATTTAATTACATGTATATTATAATATTTTGTTTCTCCAATAATACTTTATGTCATAAGGTCAAATATAACATTAAAAAGTTCAAATAGGTTAAGCCAAGTCAGTCAGGATTCTACTTTGTCAAAATTATCTCCCCATTACACCAGTTCATTTTCACAATCATAGAAATGGAAGCCTTTGGAGGGATGTAGCGCTGCCAATTTTGCTCTTGAAAACCGATACATTTATCCACATAGCACCATTATGATCCTTCTATGTAAGTTTTTAAAATACCAATAAATCCACTAGCTAATGAACATCAGTTAATGTTTTTTTCTGCATTGATTCCACTTAAAACTATTGACTGATCAGTTGTCAGGTGGAATTTTTGAAAATTCTTTAACATTTAAAAAAATCTAATTAAATATTTCTTGGAAGGGTAGTCTAAAAATTTACAGTGGTTGAACATTTTTATAGTTATCACACACATATATTTTTTCGAAGATATGCATTTTTCATTATCCAACTTAAAACTGTCGTCAAGTATTTTTAGTAAAAAAAAATACCTATTCAAACACACCTACTCTGTTTTTGTGATTCATTAGATATTATAGGTATTTCACTAGACCCATATATTTCATCTTTTCGAAATATGATATTCTTTTATGTTATAAAGTAAAACTGTAGCTTTGATATATAAAAATGATAGAATCTGAAGCGAGATTATACATCAAAAACTCTTCCTTTGTACGTTTTAAAGACAAAATATACATCCCCAAACACGCCCTAACATAAAAAGGTGCACTCGATTTTATCTTTTCGATACAAATGTTACCAATTTTCTTGATTTTTTGTTCTTGAGTCACATAATGGAAGGGCAGACACGAAAATTACTGAACTAATAGATTGATATATTCTCCATCCTTGGTAATTTAAAAAAAATGGAGGTTATGCATTTTCTACAACCAACTTAATAGATACCCATGTCGTCGACTTGTTATCTAATTGTTCTGCATAACCATGATTATTATGTAATAGATAAACTGAAAACTTATGCAAATTGTGTTTTCAAAATAAAATACTTCGTAATTGAGAAGAAAAATTGTCGTTTTATTTGTTTCTGTTAACTTTTAAAATTTGTGTTACTATATATATATAGTAAGCATTACAGTAAGTATTTATCGCCTTCTCTAACAAAGAGCTTCGATTCTTTTGTAATATTTCAACTGGGTTTCCGCCTTAAGACCAATAACGTGACTTCTTAACAGACAGTCAATGTCGCTTTAAACACCCTAAGACAGGTTTTATTTATTAACTAAAAGAGGTAAACATAAATAACCAACCAAGTTGTAATACACTTCATTCTGACAACTGCCTGCCCAAAATGTGCTTACTTTGTAATGCCTTTGGAACAAAGGATGATGCTTTCTCTAAATTTCGTATTTCTAACAGTATTTCCTTTTCGTTGTTGTTCAGTGCCATATCCCTCACATCTTCACATATTTGTTTGAACTGTTCTCCACCAAGTCTAAGAATGGACTGAAGGAATAACATTTTTTTATATAATGTAATGACATTTTGAGGAAAACATTTTTATCGAAACAGCTTTAAAAAGATTAAGAACTGAAAACGGCAAAATGATCACTAAAATCACAGTGAGTGTGAAACTGGAACAAGTTCTTACTTATTGCCATTAAATCAATAAAGGTATTTGTAAACATGAAAGGAAATAGTAGTAAAATGATATATTGAGGCTGAAGTAAAACGTGGTTAAACTGGCTCTTGAACCGAAGATAAAAGAATTTTGCGAAATGTAAGCACATAATGTTTGAGCTACTAGAAGCATTAAGTATTTAATCGTTGTATTCATATGTGACACACAATTACAGTTACAAGTCCATTAGACAGTTGTCGTTGACATATCATGTTAAAACAGTATGATTAAAGATATAATTGTTTTTTGGTGACGATATTATATATCAAAGTTAAAGCTGATATGCAAGCATCGTTTTAAAAGAGGACAGAACCTCAATCATCAGGGGTCCAGTTAAGCTAAATAAGACTCCAACATATGTTTTATTTCTTTACATGTAAATCATCTTGGTTATGAACAGAGTTTTGAATTTTGCTCCTAGTTTCAACACTTTTATTCAGGTTTGCCTGTATTTGAAGATCTGTATAACACATTTAGTTACCTGACATATTTCGCTCCAATATATCTCAAAGTCTCTTTCTGTTAACCTACAACCGTCATCATGTGCAAACTTGTTTCGGTAGTATTTTAACCTTGACAAGTCTGCACCAGAACTGACATCTGTTGACTGTGGTACAATGTCTCCTATCTGTATCGGGGTTAGGTGTCGAATCAAACATATCATCAATGTCAGATCAAAGGTCGTTGAAGACACTGGGCCTGTTATAAGCAAACACTTATTGTGATCTAGCATTTGCATACATTCAAAAGCGATAAGAAAACTATGAAATAACTTCATTTTGAGACCGGCATGGTTTATTTGATTCGGACGTCAAACGATTTTGATTTGAGAATAAATGATGATTCTTATGTAGACGAAAAGCAAACTGATGTACCAGTTATAAGCATGGTATCTTTGAAGTTTTAATTGACTACAATTCATTCGCTAAGTTATAATTTCGTATGCATTTAACATAAAATTTTAGATATATAAAAAGATCATGATATTTCTAGGAACGATATTTATTTTCATCTATTTTTGTAATTTATCTTTTTGAATATTTTTTTTATCTTAAAAACAATATATCATTTTAAATGCATATCTTTTACTTCTCTGTAAACTTTGTACATGCATGGTTTTATGAGAATATTATCTATCTAGCTTATTTTTAACACGTGCATTTTTCTGTCTGTTACAGAATTTTCGGTTTGTTTTAGTGTTTCCTGGGAAACAGATAACTTTTTCATCGTTACCTGTTGGTGTTATAATGTATCACTATAACCATCTAAGAAAACATCTGAATATTGAATATTTTTAGAAGATGTACACATATTGAAAGAAAAAAAAATAAAATCAATATTTGAATACTGAACAGATAACGAACAAACATGTCATATATCGATTTCGAGAAAACAAACTAGGGTTATAAACTCAAATCGAGGGAAACAAATCAATTATAACTAGAAAACAACGAATCAATAGAACACTTGAGTGCAACATAAAAACAAACGACAATGTAACATACATGGAAATGAACTACTAAATAGCAACTGACATATTCCTAACATGGTAAAGGATGTTTAAGGGAAAATGATGGATCGAACCTTGTTTCACAGCTAGCCAAACCTCCGTATTTGATGGCAACGCTAAATATACTGCTAAAATAACAACATATTTACACGGCGGGATTACAGTACAAATAAAAGCAAGAACTTCCAAGACAGAAATACATAAATAAATAATATAATAGTACATTTCGACATGTCAACAACAGAATAACAACGAATAACTAAAATTAATTCAGGACAGTACATAAAACCAAAATAATTCTATTTAGATATACTGATAATAGCAAAAATAATAATAATAAAAAACCACGAAATCCTTTAATCCATTTTTGATAGAATATATAGGATTATATATATATACAAAAAATACAACCCTATTTTCTTCCCAAGGTGAGTTCATCAGAAAACGTTCAAAATGTGTTCAATCTTCTTTGTCTATTTTGATCGGGATGGTACTAATTGTATTGTGACAGATACGTTCTTCGACATATGATAGAAGCTGAAATACTTGCAATTCTAAATAGGAATACCAACGCAGATTAAGTTTTCTAACGACGCCTTAGCAGAGTTAGTGAACGGGTATCGCCAAATAACCGATTGATGCCGTCGAGCTTGACATACAATTCACTGTAGGGTTAACTCCTAATTTACCTGAAATTGGAAACAATAAATCCCACTGAACCTGGTGAATGATCCTCTTTCTTTTTAATGGTTCTAAGACTCGCCACTTGTCTTGCTTTAAAGCTGCCTCTAGTCCATTTGTTGGATGAAACTCTTTGTCAAATGTAACTCTTACCGCAGAAGGAGCGACTTTGTACAACAGACTGATGATCCGCCAATAATCCATTTCTTCTTTTGATTCCGCCATTGCCGTTCTTGTGTAATGTCTAGTTTAAGAAAAAATACATATGGAACTTATAAATTCTCCATTTCATAATGAAATATGTGATATGATAATTTAAAATTATTATTTCATGACTTCAATGCAGATAAAAATTCGTGACATTCTTCAGATACTAACTGTAGATTTATGCATAACTCGTCATTGATACAAATTTAGAATGAATAGATATGGTATAGTTGAAAATAAACTATCTATTGAGGAACCATTCGTCACATTCCGGCCTCAAACAATAAGTAAAACTCATGCCGTATAATAAGAGTAAAAAGGCCTGACATGACGAAATGGTAAACAATTGTAACGAAAATTCAAACCGCTTGACTAAATGAATATTATTATACAAAATTCTAGACGAAAGAAGTTAACGTGAAATCCTAAACATATTTAAAATTACATTTACTCAACTTGCTATCAAATTTAAGAGTCTAGCACTTTTCTGTACATTATGTTTAAGCACGCTGCATAAATATCGAACGTTTCCTTCTTCTAAACATCGGGGTAAATCTGGAATATATTAATTGATAACCTCCCGCGTTGTTAAAGTGTGTGCGCAGAAAGAATTGATGTTCCACTGTATCAAGAACTGTGCTGTAGCACTACTGTCCCAGGTGAAGGGCATGGTTGAGCGCTCATAAACATGTTTAATCCTGCCACATGCTTTATGTGCCTGTTCAAAGTCAGAAGTCTACAATTCAGTGGTTGTTTTTGTATCATATTCTTTTTTCGTAAATAATTTTGTTATAAATTATGATGTTTATTTTCTTAATTGAACTGTTTTATATTTTGCTTGTCGGGACCTTTTATCCCCGAATTTACGATATGGGTTTTTTATGGGTAAAATACTGTACATCTTGCTTTTAATTGCTTATATCCACTAAATTTGAAATTGGCAGAAAATTGTCAATTTGGCAAACATACCTTATCTCCTTATTTTATACTTTTTTTCACCCTTGGCTGTTGTTTGTCAAATGAGCAAACTTTTTGCAATAATTTGACTACATTTTGAAATAATATCTAGTTGGAGTCAATGTTATGCGTTGTATATGACTTTGAATCTAAATGCAAAATTGCTATAACTTGTTGCTAAAATACAGCTATGCTACCTTATGGGGTCTTTTGAAAGAAATTAACAACAAAACTGTAAAAAAAACGAAACAAGCAAACAAAATAAAAAAATGATACCATCAGCCAACAGAAATTGGAACATTAACTTTATAACAACGTCAAGCATGCTAATTCTTCTTTCCATTTTAAACTGAAATCTATATCTTTCACTCGTCACGATCTGAAAGCAAGCTGTTACGAGTTAATCAAATTTCATTGTTTAAGCTGTGCCCAGTGCCTAAAATCAGATGATGCTGTTGCAAGTTGGCCTACAGTTTTATTATTGGCGTATTTAATTATAATTCTGGTACCTTTCATAACTATTATCAAATGGTATAGTCATGCTGTATAGTACCATTGCGGAGTTCTATCTATTTTGTTTATTTTTGTCCTCTATATATCATTAATGTGGCAGTGACATAATTTGAGGAATACATTTTGATATCTATCAGAATGTGATACTTTTTAGGGGACAACTTGACAATATATTGTCTGCATTATATTACCTAGCAATCAGCTTAGGACACTTTCTTTGTATATTTGTTTTGTCTGAAATAAATTCAAACAAGTATTAATATTTTGTTATAGTTTTAAAACGAATTTATTCGACCCATATAAAACATGGGACTGAAAGTCTTCATATATTTTTGTAGTTATTTTGTGTAGCTGAATACATGAGTCTATCTGTATTATCGAATGAAGGCTTACGTAATATGCTTAAAAAATGTCGGCTGATAGCAAAATCAATTGATGATTCGAGACACAATTAAATATAAATATTACTTACGACAGGCTACACTGTTTACTTTTATATAGTGATAATCCTAAAAAACATAGTCTTTATCACATTATAGCAAATATATACTGTCTTTTCATTATACAAACTAAAAACCTGAATGTAAGTGTTAACCAGGTAAACCAGTTGATATTTCATACGAGACGTTTCACGATTTAAATCTTTAAAAACATATTCAGAGTGTGTTTTAAACAAATATGTACGTTACTATTGATTTCAGCACAAGGTTAAATGTCTACGATTAGAAAAATAGTGAATATTTTAACAGTCTAAATAAAGATATATACGGTTGTTTATACAGTCATACAGTGATACACTTTACGAAATAACGAATTTAAGCCAGACATGTATTTCTTGTCGAGATTGATACTAAATGACACACTTAGATATGATGCGAATAATAAAGATATTATTAACATTTGTTGTTCGAACATGTGACCTATTTATTGAAATATGAATCTTGATTTTTATATTTTAACTACATGTTGCTTGAAAATATTTGTTAGTAATTCAGTTTACATCGACATGTAAGTACTTTTCTACCTCTAAAAAAGATTGTCTTTTAGCTGTATTTGAACCAAAGTATCAATTTTAGTGAGGACAAGCACGTACATGCAACATTTTATCAAATATAATCAATATTTAAGCGACAACAACTATCTAATGGACGAAATGAGTTCTTTCAGACTGCGTTTTGCATTTGTTATTATATGAAACCTGACAATAGTCAATATTCTATCTCACTTTCTGTTTTTAATACCTTCTTTGCTGTCATGATACACACCTCTAAAAAATGTACAGACTGCATGAACTGATGTAAGGAGATTTCGTTATCGCAAAAACAAGACCAGGATAGTTATATTTCAGAACATTTTCAGAGCAATGCATGGATTCATGATCTGCATTTTAATCAGATAGGGTTGATGTATTCTAATCGTTGAAAAACTAAAGTAACTATGTCACGCATACACATTTTTTAAGTATTGGAAACGTTAAACATGTATATGACAAACATTAGTGTCTCCTTGAATGCATCAAATATTACAAGAAGCCAAATAGTATTAAAACGTTTGCGTCAACGGAGTCAGTATTTATCTATTTGACATTCTATTATTACAAATATGTATTCATATCAAAAGTGACATCAGAAGCATGCCGAAATAATCATAAACATGGATATAAATAGAAAGCAAATTCGTGAAATTTTAGAATATATCAAAATCGATTATCTGTATGAGAATGAGTTTTTGTAGATCGAATCAGCAATCTTAATGTCATTGTTTAACTTCCTATGTTGATATTTTTTTAATTTGATAACTAAATACGCCTAGTTCAGCTAATGGGTTCAATAAATGTTAACAGGAATACAGGTTGAACAAGGTCGACATGTTCACTTTCAAGTTAACAATTAATTTGCGATACTCCGTTGCTTGTCTGACAAAACTGAACCATACTGACTGATAAATGAGAATGTTTTTTTTTCAACTTAATTATTTATTGGAAAAAGTGTTTTTTTCTATTTCCCATAACTAATGCCCATTTAAACCAAAATTTCGTATGTTGGATTGACTGGAAACGAGGAAGGGCATGCCCTAAATAACCATCAATTTTATAATATAAAATGATCTAGCATATTCTTAATCCATACGTGGTAACAAACAGTTTTGTATTTTTCAGATGAAAATCCTTGGGCCAAAGAGGGATAACTCTAAATCAGTACGATTTTTTCTACCAGCGTCAATCGTAGACCTTTCTGTCTGTCTCATATCTTTTTTATGAAAGAATGTTATGATGAATTAATTTATAAAATTGATTAACTTGGTACTTGAGGCTTTGTTGGAAAGAGCACATCAAAGGCGTTATAAACATGTTACATTTCATTACACTGACTTTGTCAAAACATCTAATTGGTGTGTATGTTAGCGGCAATAATTGAAATTAGGCATCACGCTTAAATCCTAGGCAATAAGTTAACGCCTAGGCATTAAGTTATTGTCTGAAATTTTCAGGCGTTAAGCTTATTTCCTGAAATTTGATGATGATTCTTCATCCTATTGCCGAACAACATTTTAGGCAACAAGTAAACTCTTGAATTTATGCTTAATTGGTGATTTATTCTTGATATAAATTCGTTTCCTAATTATATTTCTAATATTACATGTATGAATATACATTCATTTGACAGATCTTCAAATTCAGTATACTTAATTTATTTAAAAGTAATTTCAGCAGTTAAAACAGAAATAGCTCAAACCTTTTTCATGTGTTGTGGTATTACAAAATATTAAAAAGATTTAAAAAAAGTGATTGTATGCAATTAAAAAAGGGAAAAGATTCCATAGAGTAATTATAATATTAATTCGAGAATCCTTGGTTTGAACTGAGTCTGGTCAAAAGTAAACAAAATTAAGATAGTATTTTTTGCTCACACCATTTTCCAATTTTTGTATTGGATAAGTAAATTTTCTTTGTTAACAGTTCCACAACTTGTGATAACAAAATGATTTTAAGGATGTTCGCTACTCTGTTAAAAAATAACAAGCTTTTTAAAAGATTATAATGAATTGATAGTATATTAATAAAGAAACTCAAAAAGTAGAAAAAATGGAGGGTCCGTGTGTTCATTTTTGATATATAAGCCATTGAAAATTTGGCGGGAAATAATTCTCTCTAGATTTTTCATATATTTAACATTGGCACCATATTTGTTTCAAAAACTATGAAAAAATAACAAGAATTATATAAAATTTTGAAATATGGCTTTTTAAACTTTATGTAATAAAATTATGAAAAGAAAAGTAGGGGTTAGTGGGCAAAATTTTATAATGACAATACATGGATAAAACCAGAGGATTCTGAAAATCTAGCAAAAAATCAAAAAATGAGGAGCCAACATTCTTAACACAAATTTCCATCAATTTTTCATATTTTCATTGATTATTAGATTTTGTTTTGTGTTGATTTGATGGGTTAAGCACTTTTCAACAGATTTTGTTAGTGTATTCCTTTGCTGATGGTACCACAATCTCAATTACCGGATGGTTAATGTCTAACCCCGCCACAATCGGAATATACCTGTCCCTATTCAGGTCATATAGTTTAGTGGTTTTCGGTTGTTCGTGTCCATTATATGTATAATTTAAGGATTGTTTTGTTTGAAGTAATGCGTTTTTCTCAGTGTTGTTTTCATTTCGATGCATTTTGAAGCCGTCTTTATGCAGTATGTGTTTCGCCTTATTGAAGGTAATACGATTGTCTATAATTATCAAGGGTAACTGGCTTATAACTAGATACGTCAGACGGGATTTTCTTCTTCACAAGACTCATCAGTTCAGCTCAGATCAAACAAAGTAAGAAAGCCAAACAAGTAGAATGTTAAAGAGCATTGGGGACATACAATTGCAAAAAGTTGTACCAATAAAATGTATTCTAATATATATCTGAGATAAGAAAATCATTAGTATTTCGAATAATTTATACTTTTGCAAACAGAAAATTTAAAACAATTACCACATAACATGTATGATTGATGTTCGTGTAAACACCGAAATGCCGACTACTGAGTTGGTGATATCATCGTGGATGAAACGTCTTCCAGCAGTGGCATCAACCCAGCAGTGTTAATAATTGTCAAAGGTACCAGGTTTAAATTATGATTCGCAAGACGCGCGTTTCGTCTGCATAAAACTCATTAGTGACGCTCAGGATAACAAAAGAATTACAAAGCCAAACAAGTAAAAAATTGATAGCATTGAGGACCTGCAATTCCAAAAAGTTGTACCAAATACGGCTACGGTAATCTATGCCTGGGTTAAGAAAGTCTAAGTATTTCGAATAATTCATACTTTTGCAAACAATACATTGTAAATAATTACATTATAATTGCAGAAAACTGGGCTGGTGATATCCGCGAGGACGGACGATATATATATATATTTTTTTTTACATTATCTTCATTTGAACCTTAGGGGATAGTTGTCTTATAGACAATGCTACCGTATCTCCTTTTGTTATGGAAAAAACTGACAAGAAATAAATCAAATATCAAAACACTTAAAAGCAAAAAATATGTTAGAGTATTTTATATTGTAACATATGTAAGGAAGAGATCATTAATTACTAGATACTTGTTTATGAGGCAAATAATCTTCCGAGAGACACAGTATGTCATTTAAGTATCCTCTATCAAATACATATTAAATCAATATCATTTCATGTACATACCACTGACAACAAAGGAAAGCAATCGGTATTGACGATAATATAAAAGTAAATATTACTCTTACTTGCAACACATAAGTTGTCGTTTCTAAATGGATCATTTATGGATATCCATTTTAATATATTTTTCTGACACTTTTTGGGACTGAAAACAAGTAAGTGGCAATCTACCTAAGAATCAGTCAGTGGTAAAAACATGACGAAGAAAAACCCGCTCAAATTTACATTTTGTCAAGTGAAAAAGATGTTTATGTCGGCAGTTTTTCTCCTACCTTTCATATCTAAATACTTCTGATTCGTACAAGGAATGGCACACAATATTCAAAAGGTATGCCATTATGTAAAATGCAAGTTCCCGGTAATTTTATATTGAGGTAAATGAATTTCAAAGACCTTAGAGTGATATGTTATAATCTGTAAGTAACACTATTTTCAAACAATCAAGGAATGGTTACAAATATATCGCTCTAAAATGTTCTATAAATAAGAATATAAGCTTTTTATTCAAATATATCTCTGGCAAATGTAACCACCAAGCACGCCTCCATTTTCGCACCAGACGGCATGGAACGTGTATCTTCTAGTAGCATAGAAAAACATACAGTCTTGTGGTGCACTTAGTGTTCCATTTGGTTCCCCGTCGCCAAATGCAAAATAGGTCATCTTGATCGCGTCTCCGTTTTTCTTAATCCATCTCCAATCACCCCCAGGCGTATATCTGTTGATGTTACGCCCTCCAACATAATAGTGTATACCTTAAAAGTAATAGTACATTGTACATATGTAACCTATCTTAAACTTAGCTAGCCGGTTTGATTTTGATGAAATCTGAGCATGGTCACTTTTATACTGTTTATATGAATTTCAAATAGTTCCCGTTTGACGGATTAATGTGTGTTCAGACATTTTACAAGTAGTAAACAAATGTGTTTTGAGTTAAACTTGTGTTGTAAATCAAAGCTACTGGACATGTAAAGATTGGTTCAATGCATTAATATTTGTAACGAGTCCTTTCTGTATATTCATGTACTGCATTATTTACGGCTTTTTTAATCAGTAACCGGTCTAGCCGTCAATGACACATAAAAAACTCAGACGATGAAGTTTGTGTTTCTCATTTTAAGTTTTCTATGCCTTATGTTTTGTGATTTTGTCTATTGTTTGGTCGTCTTTAGAATTGTGTGCCATTGTTTTGTCAGTTTTTCTCGCGTAATTTGGCCGAATTATCAACATTATAATGATTACCTGAATTCATTGTTAAGAGTGCGAACTGCATCAACTTGGCCTCATTTATTGTTTCAAATGTCGCCAGGTAGAGACCACGTTGTTAACATTTTGCCTTCAAAAGATGAAATAAATAAGCATGTTTAAAGTAAAACCAGGTTCAATCCACCATTTTCTACATTTAAAAATGCCTGTACGAAGTCAGAAATATGACAATTGTTGTTCATTAGTTTAATATTTTTTTATATTTGATTAGGGACTTTACGATTGAATTTTGCTCGGCGTTCAGTATTTTTGTGATTTTCGGTTTGACCTATTCAAGGTTAGTTACTGACAAATAGATATAGAAAATCGATGTGCCATGTGAAACAACAAAATGGTTGTTAAAAAGAGACTGAATATACTAAAGAAACATTCAAACTCATAATTCGAAATAGTCTGACAACGCCCTTCTAAAATAAAACATAAAAAAGGTAGAAAAAAACACAACATAGAAAACTAAATACTGAGCAACAAAAACCCTACCAAAAACCGGTGGTGATTTTATGTGTTCCGGAAAGGTAAGCCGATTTTGCTTCACATGTGGCACCGGAAGTGTTCAGAAAAGAAGATTCTGGACGAGATTTGGAAAAGACTGTGAAATACAGGTAAGCTGTTATATTAAAAATATCGATTAAACTTAATGTACGACTTTCAGCAGATTCGCATTTTATTCCGTTTTAAATAAGCCGTTTTTGACCCAACTTTTTGGAATTTTGGGTCCTCAATTCTCTTCAACTTTATATTTGTTTGGCTTTTTGATTATTTTGATCTGAGCGTCACTGATGAGTCTTATGTAGACGAAACGCGGGTCTGAGGTATCAAATCTATAAGCCTGGTACCTTGATAACTATTGAGTCATTTTTTGTTTAAAAATCTATCTAAAGCACGCATATTTGTTAAATACCGTACTTTGACCATTGAAGGTCGATTATTTTTCTTGATAAAATAACTTACAATAGCAGTATCAGCGGAGACAGTATCGTTTACTATAAGATAACATCCTTCACCTATTCGACGATACGGGAAACCACATGGATCTAATAATATAATAGTGATACAATTAATTAATTGTAAATGCAAAAATCAATACATTCGGGGAAACAAATTGCGATAAAACTAGATACGTTCTATGAATGCAGTAAGGAGGGAGGCTAGACGTCGCTATCGGAAGAATATTCTGCTTTGTAACTAACATGTTTTCAATTTAAAATATATTTCAGATATTAGTGTTTTCGTCTAATGCATACTTGGTTATCGCATGTTGGGGTTTGGGCGTTCCTAGATAAGGTAAATCATTGACAGCGCATCGGACGCAAGACGAGTACAAGGTGTTATTTTCATCCAAACTCAATAAAGCACAGAATGTAGAAAATACGTTGGATTTCGACAGAGTGAAGATATATTACGTAATTGTAGACTACGATAAACTGTTATCAAAATGAATTAATAGTTGTATCGAAAATACCGGATTTCATACAATACTCCGACTGATTTGGAAAAACAAATTACACCTGTAAACTTAGAAATGCTATTATTATCATCATTTGTATATTTTGGTGTAAGAGAAATTACTAGAATCATTAGACAGACCTTTCCATTTAATTATCTTTCCCCCAACAAAATAGACAAATGAATAGATTGCGACGGAAACACCAATGCCCGTTTGTTTTTGTCGCCGGAAATTAGGAGATATCTCTTCTGTTTAAAGCACAACAAAATGTCAGTATTCACCTCAGAAGCTAACAAAACCTTTAAATAGACTTATTAAGAAGGGTTATAGTTACAATACTGTTGTCAGGTCATTAAAGATTGCATATTTTGGCGTTAATATTGATTCACTCATAGGGTCTTTGCATCGGAACTAAACACATTTATTTAAAAACCAGTTGTTGGCATGACACGGATTATGTTCTTCTCATACATGTTATGATTGTATGCTACTAAACACCTCACGGGAAGGATTGTGCCTGATATTCATATGATGAGGACATTATCTTTCAATCAGTTTAATTGAAGTCTGGAGCTAGCATGTCAGTTAACTGCAAGTTGTCTGATGTTATTTATGTATTATTGTCATTTTATTCATTTTCTTTGGTTACATCTTCTGACATCAGACTCGGACTTCTCTTGAACTGAATTTGAATGTGCGTATTGTTATGCGTTTACGTATGTGCATTGGCTAGAGGTATAGAGGGAGGGTTGAGATATCATAAACATGTTTAACCCCGACGCATTTTTGTGCCTGTCCCAAGTCAGGAGCCATCGACCTTTGTTAGTCTTGTATTATTTTTAATTTTAGTTTCTTGTGTACAATTTGGAGTTTAGTATGGCGTTCATTATCACTGAACAAGTATATGTATTTGTTAAGGGGCCAGCTGAAGGACGCCTCCGGGTGTGCGAATTTCTCGCTGTATAGAAGACATGTTGGTGACCTTCTGCTGTTGTCTGCTTTATGGTTGGGTTGTTGTTTCTTTGACACATTCCCCATTTCCATTCTCAATTTTATATCATAAGCTTAGTCTTCTTAAAACTTCGCTACGCGTCGCTAGGTAAAATCAATTCGAGACAATAAAATCTACGTTTTACGAAAACTAAGATTAAAATACAATACAGTTATCGCATAATTTCCGGCCATAAAAAATTCTTGGATAACAACTCAATCTTTTTAAGTACATTTATATAGTTCAAAACATGGTTTATTTAAACAGATTCAAACATAGCTCCCGGTGTCACCCCGAGACCGCTATATCATCCGTAGACGTAAGTTTGAATGTGTCAAATACATGTTGTAAACAGACATTAGAAATACCAGATGTAGCCTGCGCGGCATACACTGTAACTGGTTATTTGAACGATAGGCCCTGATATGGCTTATCAGCCTGATTGCATACTAATTGCTAGTTTACTTCCGCTCATTTCACATATACAAAACTATCATATTAATGCGTAGTATATGATTAATACTTTAAATAAATATAAGGCAATGACGTCACGTAACAATGCAGCAACATCTCACGGTTATGTCTATTTGCACTAATTTTTCAAAGGAATTCCAACCCAAAACCAATCGCAATGTTCTCATTACGTTAAATTTTTTTTACTTACTTTTTCATTTCAGTTTATCCTCTAAAAGAAAAGGCATATTCTGGAGAAAAAATTGCAGAAAACCAAAATAGCGGCATATTGTGTTAAAGATACTGACTTCATCAGCTAGAATATCAGCTTGACCTTGCGGGCTCGCTATTACTACATGAAAAAGTCAGTACAAAAAACAAAAAATGTAATTAGTATATGTGTGTTCTCTTTACCTGTAGGTGCACCTTTGACTGTTACAAGAAACGACGCGAAAAATACAATAAATATCATTGCAGTTCTGTTCCAGTTATTTCCCCTGAAAAATAAAAATTAAATGTGTAATTGCCTCGTTAATATGTCTTGGAATACAAATAAGACAGCATCATCTGGAAACAAACACATATAATAATTGAAAAAAATTAATTTGAAACAAAACACGCGTTAATATTAGGAAACAAATGCAACAGTATTATAATATCATCGAAAAAATAAATGTGTAAAAAACATGGAAAAAAAAAATTAAAAATATATAAACTTAGAGGTCAAGCTGCAATGCAAATGTAAAATTAAGAAACGTCAAAAAATTATCGTTCCTGAAGCTGCTGGTAAAAATGATTGTCGACCTAAATTGTAAGTACACAATATTTTAAAAAGGGTTATTCCCTCTCATGCGCAATTTATTTTACAAAGAAGGTCAGACAAACAGGATACCAAAGACATCCTATGACATAATGTACTTCGTGCTTTAAATTGTATAGTAGTTTTCATTTATTGCGTATAAATACAAAATCGGTCAAAACGTATAATTAACCGTTTCATGTAGATGTGTGAATGCGCTTGCATACGTGTTTGATGTTTAAGATTATTCTATTGTTACCTGTTTCGCAAAACAAAAGTATTTTTTGTATCTAAATTGATATATATCGATGTATCACTGTCGACGTGCCCGAGCTCATTATGTTTGAAGATCATGCAAATCTTTTTGAAGTTGATTTGTCTATAAAAAAATATTTGCGGGTTATGAAATCTGTTACCTACCATCTATTTTTATTAACACCAGTAACTGGTATCAATCGTATTGAACGAAGCCACAGATGCATGGAATAATGCTCTTTAATTTCTTCTTTATTTGACCCTTTAACATGCTTTGATTTGAGAGTCACTGATTAGTCTTTTGTAAACGAAACGTGCCTCTGGCGCAAATATAAAATGGTAATTCTGGTATATAAAAAAAGTAAAATCACAAAAATACTGAACTTAGAGGAAAATCAATTCGGAAAGTCCATAATCACATGGCAAAATCAAATAACAAAACACATCAAAAACGAATGAACAATAACTGTCATATTCCTGACTTGGTACAGGCATTTTAAAATGTAGAACATGGTGGATTAAACCTGGTTTTATAGCGCTAACCCTCTCACTTTGATGACAGTCTCATAAAATTCCGTTATATTCATAATGATGAGTTAACTAAACAGACAAAATAAATAAAATAGTCAAAATATTGGAACAGCAGTCATCATCGTGTAACAATATGAGTAATATGACTTTATTTTCACTACATAAGGAGAACAACACAGACATATAAAACTATCCTAACTCAGTTTTAATTAGATATAAACGAATCATAATTATATTGATTGAAAGTCGTACAAACATACTGTGTTGCATGTTCCAGATGAATATTACAGCATACATGAAATTTTGATCATTTTCAATTCCTTCTCTTAAAATCTATGATTTACCGATGAGTCATTTTCGATAAGATAAAACGTGTGTCTGGCGTACAATATTATAAGCTGTGTATCATTTCCTGTTTTTTTAATAGGATAGACGGTCATCAACAAGATGAAAATAACATTAACTTAATATTCATATCGTCGGTAAATCATAGATTTTAAGAGAAGGAATTGAGGACCCGAAATTCCAAAAAGTTCGTCAAATTACAAACCTAGTTTTTGGAGGGGTTCGGGTTGTTTGTTCTTTAGTTTTCTATGTTGTGTCATGTGTACTATTGTTTGTCTGTTTTTCCTTTTCATATTTAGCCATGGCGTTTTTCGTTTTATTTTATTTATGAGTTTGACTGTCCCTCTTGTGTCTTTTGTCCCTCTTTTATAAACCTTGAACAATATCAACTTCTTTTAGAAATTTACCTGTGACGTCCCTTTTGTAGCTTTGACCCAGTATTATGAAAAAAAAGTAAAATCACAAAAATACTGAATAGAGGAAAATCTAATCAAAAAGTCCATAATCAAAAGACAGTTCTTTGTTTTGTTGTGCTGTTTAGGCTGCTGTCTCCTGTTGTTTCACGTGTCATTTTTTATTTGTGGTTAGCATATCGAAATGTACTATTGTATTGTTTTTTGTGTATTGATCTGACATGAATGCTCTTCCATTTACTTGTACAGTTTTCTAGTCATATAATGGTGTCATTGTTGAGTTATATTTAACGTTGCTATACAAGTGCAAGGTTTAGGTTAGCCAAAAAACTAGGTTCAATCAACCAGTATTGTCTTAAAATGTCGCGTACCAAATCAGGAAAATGACAGTTTTTATCTTATAGTTCGTTTCTGTGTGTGTTGCATTGTAGTTTTTTTTTTTTTTTCACTTCTGGTTTGTTTTTTTTTTTTTGTTTCGTTGCTTTGGTCTGAAAGATGATGTGTTTCCCCCGAATATAGTGTTTAATCCAGATTTGTCTTTGTCTCAAACGATTTATGACTTTCGAACAGCAGTATACTACTGTTGCCTTTATTGGGCCATCAATGCTCTTCAACTACGTACTTTATTTTGGACTTTTTCAATTTGTTGATTTGTCACTGATAAATATTTGTAGACGAAACGCGACAATAAATGTATCGCCACTGCTGCTCGAGGCTACTGTTTTTGAAATCCAAAACCTATCACAAACGTTGAAGAGCTGATATAACCAACAATTACCCAAAATATGACTAAAACCCTGAAAGAAATCAGAGCTACATCTAGTCCTGAGGGAGATATATATTTTTTTATTTAAAACATACTCAATGGAAGGTTTCCAATGATTTATAAAAGTCAAAAGACAACATTTTTTGCAATTTATTTCCCGAGAATGGATATAAATATTTGAATTTAACTACTTGAAAGGCATTCATTTTTTCAACAAATACATGGTTTTTCGATTCGATCTTTTTTGTTATTTTTCACAAATGTATCCTGCATAAAGATTGGTATGGTCACAATGTATATCATTGAAGTTATACTCCGGAGCCCAGAAAGACAAACAGTCCTGCGGGTCTTGGAAACTTCCATTTGGTTGGCTTTTTGGAAAAAGGAAGTACGTAATATTGGATGTCTCGCCGTGTTTAAACCATTTCCAATCACCTCCAGCAATGTTTCTGTTCATTTTACGACCACCGATGTAGTAGATTAGACCTGTTGGGTTCAAATAAAACAATTACTAATTATACTTCTAATTATATGCTGTTTTTGGACAAGTTTAAACTTAATTTACATGAATAAGTCAACAAGGCGATAACACAAAGAGCCACAAGAAAAGCCAATATTAATAGTTTAGAAATAAGCACTAATAAGGAGTATGAATTACAAAATACACCTCTTACAGCACGAGTCCTCTTTATAATCGTTGAAGGACTAACTTGGCATTCGGTTTTATCAAATCATTTGTTGTATATTTGCATACAATTAATCTGTATCAATAAGTCTCATCTAAACTATTGGTGCATCCAGCATACACAATAATATGTTAGGCATCATTGATGAGTTTTTGTAGATTCATTAAATGTAATGCAATGCAAATTATTTATAATCTCAAAGATTTGTCCCAGTGTGAACAATTGTAGATACAACTGTGCATATAATCGACATTCAACACTTCTATCTGGAATTCTGATGGGTGTTACTTCCTCAATATGAGCATGCCGTATGATTCTTACGACTGTCTCGGATGTACTGTAAAGAACTTACTACATACATGTTTTTTAAAGTGTTTTGTAAACTGTATTGTAATGTCAAAGTTTCTTTTGATAATGGTATTGTCTATATGTTGTGTTCGGCAAATGGTTTTTAATTGTCCAAATTAAATATATTGCCATTTTGTTTAATTCCAGAAAAGGTTTACCTTAGACAAACATGTCTTTATTATTTATTTTTTAGGTTATGTCGATCCTAATGATGCAGCGTATTTGGGCATATATCTCGCTTTCAAATAATAAGGCGTTCATTATGAATGAATATTAAAAAAAGCTCTTCAGATGCATGACATGGACAAAGAGTTATTTTATTCTAATGTCACGTAAAATTATCGTTTAAATTAAAAGTTACGCAAGCTAAACTAGTGTGTCGAGCATAAAACAAATAAACAAATGAATATAAATTGAAATTAGTATTTAGAATTCTCTGATGCAGTAGAAAGTAAAATCCCAAAAATACTGAACTCCGAGGAAAATTCAATAGGAGAGTCCCTAATCACATGGCAAAATAAAATGACAAAACACATCAAGTAGTTTACTGTTTTTATATCTTTACCTGTTTTTCTTACCAACAGCTCGTATTTCATTCTCATAGCTTCTTCAAGCGTTTCAAAATTGGCAAGATATGCACCGCGGTCAGCACATAGTACCTTGAAAACGAAAAGAAAATATGTTAAACATGATTAGTTAGAAAATGCCCAAATTACTACTAATGATATTAATAATGATAGTGTTACAAAGAAAAACAATAAAAAATAATTATAATCTAATGAGTTTTCTTGATAAAAGATCTTTATTATCAAATTTAACAAAAACTCTACAAAGGTACAAGACTTATTATTATACCTTACATATATTTTAAACAATTCTATTGGGTGAAACGTTATCACGTGACATGGAATAATTCAGTTGTTTTTCATTCAATTGCAAGGAAGGATGAATAACCCTAAAAATTTCCACCAGCGGTGAATAACCCTATTATTCACCGGTGAATAACCTTTTGAGTTTGTTGTTTTTTACTTGAGTTATCTCCCATGAAAATGACGTCACAGACGTAAATAAACAAAATGGCAGCGTTCACGTTAGACTGGAAGCCCACCGAGAGAAGAGGAAATAACGCATTGGACATGAAAAGAGTGCCAGCAGCCGATGATGTATCTTATAAAAAGGTCCTTTTCAGGACCATCAATATTTTACAAAAAGATTCTACCTTAAGTTTGTTGTACATTTGAGAAATTCTAGAACACAAAGCCGTCAAAGGTATTTTTGTGTGTGTTATAAAAAGTCCAAAGAATATAGTAACTAAGTGTTCGAAAGGCCTTTCCACTGTTAGTTCGGTATAATAAAACAATTGTGGCCCCTTAGAATCGATGAATATCCAAAATTGTCAACCCTCAAAAGTTATTTCACTTCGGGCTGCGCCCTCAATGAAATAACCTTCTCGTGTTGACAATTTTGGATATTCACCTCTTCAACGGGCCATAATTGTATATTGTAGTGCACTATAGTTTTGATTTATACATCAGCGCCTATTAATTAATAAAAAGACAAAATGATCTTAATGTCATACATTTGAAAATTTATAAAACCTGAAGTTGATAATGATAACTACATGTAGAATGGTCCCAATAAACTAGTACGAATTATTGTACAGTGAAATATGGGTAAACCGAACCCTGATAAAACCGAATTTCAGTTTAAACCGAACAATTTTCAAAAACAGGATGACAGAGTATCCCCTAGGGTATTTGAGGTTAAATTAAATGGTGAATTGTTATTACAAACTAATAAGAATGTTTATGTCCATGTATAAAGTGATTTTTTTTTTATATAAAACTAGTTATTAACGTACATGTGCAGCAGCATCTCCAGTCACCTTTTCACTACTTATATAGTAACAGCCATTACCAATCCGCTGAAAAGGAGCCTTGCAATAATCACCTTCAATATAAGAATTAAATTGTGAATGAAAATAAGTTTAACGATTAAATACATTTGTAATATGAGGATATCAAAATTATCTTGAAAAGGAATACATTCAAATAAAGGCAACAGTAGTATACCGCTGTTCAAAACTCGTAAATCTATGGACAAAAAACAAAATCGGGGTAACAAACTAAAACTGAGGGAAACGCATTAAATATAAGAGAACAACGACACAACACTAACACATCAATTACATAACATAAGAAAAAATGACATAACAACCTTAATAATCAGGATATTTTGAAGCAATTTTTATGAACGCCATCATCAGGACCGATGACATTATCATAAGTGTTTATATCACCAATGAAATTTACCAATAGATGTTTATATGACCGATGGAACTACCTGTTCATGTTTATATGACCGCTGCCATCACATGTATGTATACATAGGCTTAATAAAATTACCTGTGGGTAAACAAATTACTGATGACACACATGTAGCAAGTAGCACGTAGAATCTCATTTTATTCTTTATTATGTGTTAGCCCTGAAAAAAGGACAAATTTACATTTAAATCGTTATGAATATCTTGAAATACTATCATTTGACACATTTTAGAATATCGGTTATCCCTTCGATGTGTATTTGTTTGTTTAGAAAAAAGTAAAATAACAAATGTACAAAACTCCGAGGAAAATTCAGAAAGGAATGTTTGGAATCAAATATCAAAAATAAATCCTCAAACACATCACACCAATATATAACAACTGTCACATTCCTGAATTAGGACTGCCATTTTCTAATGCAGAAAATTATGGATTAAACCTGGTTTTATAGTTTACCTGAAGGTGTATCTAAGACCGATGACATAACCATAAGGTGTTTATATCAACAATGGAAACACATGTTCATGTATATATGACCGATGACATTATCTGTATGTATACATATGCTTGATAAAAAATTACTTTCGGGTGTACAAATGACTGAAGACATACATGTAGTAAGTAGTACGTAGAATCTCATTTTATTATATTTAGGGAATGACTGTTATATTTTTTCTGTCTATGGAGAAATAACATAAAAAATTTGGTGCACACTGAATAACGTGCGTAGCGGGTTATTTAATAGTGTGCACCACATTTTTTTATGTTATTTCGAATAGACAGAAAAAAAATAGTACAGTCATTTCTTATAATTTAATTCTAAATTCCATATTAAACCGTAGAAAACCATGAAAAAACGTTGATGACGTCACGGTCACATGACTAAATTATGTCTATGGGGTGATAACAAAATAACGTCAGCCAATCAGAGGACGCGTAACATCCAAAATTAAATTATATATTATTATCAATGATATATGACATATGGAAAATTCAAACACGGACAGTCTACTAAAACTGACAATCTCTTTTGACGACGAGAACGTGTAAAAATAACTGTTTATGGGTGACTTGTTGCAGACATTTTTGACGAAACTGATAGTTTTATAGCTTACTAAACCTTCCACATGTATGGTAGATGTTTAAGTTCCGTTATATTGACTAAATTTTGTAATAAATACAAACTGATTAAAACGGTCAATACTGCAGCCAAATTAATGCAAACATGTGTAACAAATAACTATATAGAATTCAAACACACATGCAAATAATTCTGAATAAAGTCAACCGTAGTTTACCGCTGATCAAAACTCATAAATCGATAGAAAAAACAAAACCGGGTTACAAACTTAAACTGAGGGAAACTCATTAAATAAAAGAGGAGAACAACGACAAAACAGAAACACAACATTAAAATGAATCACACACAGAAACGAATTAAGCATTAGACAAAATCCGATGAGAATAACAAATATCACATAAAAACTAAATACATGAATTTGGGATAGAAAAGTACCGTGACACGTCTTATAGCAATGCGAATTCACACTCAAATATAAGAGGAAACAAACGACACAACAGAAACACAACGTTAAAATGTAACGCACACAGAAACGAGCTATAATCTCACAATTGCCATTTTCCTGACTTGGTACAGAAGATTTTCAAAAGACAAAAAAGGTGGGTTGAACCTGGTTTTCTGACAAAGACGTCAACAACAAAGTTTTTGTAATTGAAAGTATATTATCAATGATGCCGACACAAAAATTGTCGTAGCTAGTCAATATTAGGACGGCTTACCTCAGTATCTCAGTGTCAATCTGTGGCTGATTGTCAACTGAATGTGTCTATATTAACACAATCAACAATATTTTCAATCTCATACGCAGTTAATGTTACAAGGAAGGTCAGACAAACAGGAAACCATTGACATCCTTGTAAATATTGTAATTTATTTTTTAATTAACATTATACAAAATCAGATTTAAGATGACCTAAGTTTAACTATCTTTGATTTTGATTGAAACTAAGTTAAGTAACCTGTACCAAGTCAGGAATATGACAGTTGTTATCCATTCTTTGATGTGTTTAAGCTTTTGATTTTGTCATTTAATTATGAACTTCCCGTTTTGAATTTCTTTCGGAGTTCATTATGTTTGTGATTTTATTTTCTATTCATAAAACGCATACGATGTATATACACTGACGAGTACGATTAATTTAACCAACATGTATACATATTTTTAAATGATATTATTTCTATTGAAATACAAATCGGGTCACACAAGTTATTTCGTACATTTAGAAACTATTTTTAAAAACCAATAAATTAAATCACCCAAAAACTTGTTATTTTTGTAAGCGATTAAACTCAGGAAAAAAAAATTGCGTGTGCTAGTGTGTTTGTTGGATTACTCTCAAAATAGTTAATCTCAAATACTTTCAAATTTTCGTACTAAATAATATAAAGGAAAGAAACATTTGACATTTGTCATTGAGAGTTGTCCTTCCTTGCCCATTATCAGTTATATTTATCATGCAAACTCACTTTATGCTACACGAATTTATACAAAAGTTTACAAAGTCGCTCATATATATCTTTCTTAAGACCTATTCAATAATCAAAAACATGAAGATTGATAGAATAGTAAATGATGCAAGCTTTTTTTTCTTTATATTTTAATTATCAGACCGTCCTTCTTCACTTGTGACCCAGGTAAGAACTCGTGTTTGACATAGTATATGCTACAAGCTTCATTGCTTTATTTTTTTAATTATCAACCATTATTGTTCCTTTGTGACCCTCATTTGGCGTCTTGCGTATAAAGATATTTTTTTAACCTGTTAACTTTTGATGACTATTATTCGTTGTTTTTCTGTCCTATGTTTTCTCCCGTTTATCTGTTTATTTATTGTAACAGTGTCATTAAAGCGGGAGGTTTGGCATGCCACAAAACCAAGTTCAACCCACCATTTTTTATAAAATACCTGTACCAAGTCAGGAAAATGGCCATTGTTACATTATAGTTCGTTTTTGTGTGTGTTACATTTCGGTGTTGTGTCTCTGTTGTGTCGTAGTTCTCTTATATATGTTTCCCTCAGTTTTAGTTTGTAACCTGGATTTGTTTTTTCTCTATCGATTTATGCATTTTGAACAGCGGTATACTATTGTTGCCTTTATTTGAACTCGTTTAGCCTACTCCCCTTAATTGAGATTTGATTTAACATTCCACAGTTAAAATTTCCTAAAAAATGGAAATTGCTGCAGAACACAGAACAAAGAAATAGGAGTCTTATAGGTTCAGCAGAAGATAATCTGTGCAGAAAAGTTACATGTAATCCAACACGCTATCTCTTTGAAAACTTAAACATTTGAAATACAACTCAGAGATTCGAGCTGCTCACATGAAACTTTTTTACCAACTGGTCAGGGTGGTAAAGTCAACAATTCCGTACGTAAAACATCATCTGTTGATAAATCGTTATTTGAAAAAGCTGATTCTAAAAGTTCGACGTCACAACCTGGTCCTCATGTGCTCAAATATAACACCACTGCATGAGTCTTATTATTGAGTGTATCCTTTCAAGAGGAACCTGACAGTTGTCACATGTTGACCAGGTTCGTCTTTTACTTCCGGAAACCCAACGATCACCTTCGGTTTTATTTTAAAATATTTGGGGAATGGGGTTTAGTTCAGTCCTTAATTGTTAATATGTCATGCTTATTATTGCATCGTGTGCGTCTTGAAAAATTAAATACATAGATTGCATCAAATTTATATAATTGTGAACTATATATTAAAAAATATGTCAGGAAATCACGAAGGATATAAAATATAATACAAATGGTATAAGTAAAATAAAAACGAAGACCTGCATCAAAACAGTTTAACAAATGAACTGAACTTCAAGAAATTCAAAAGTTCAGAGAGAGGAAGAAAACAACGACATCAGTCAACGGTACACATGAAAACACATACCATAGTCATTACTTGATAATGCATTGGTTGGTTACATTTAGTGTATAGCTATCTACATCTATCCGCAAGCCATAACAGAATGCGAAGCAGCACATGTACATTTACGATACATCAGTATCAAGTGATATATCATGAAATACATTAGAAACTACACCTCTACCACCGTGACACTTTTTACTCTTTTTTCAGTACTATAACATTATATCTAAGATAATTTAGTATTACAGACATACACCGATGGACTTTTTGTCATGTTATCAAATGACATCAAGTAAAACAGTTGCTCTGAGGCAAAGTGAAACATCTAAAGTTTTTAAAAACAACATCTCATTTGATAAATGATTAGATTGTATAAAATAATAGCATTAAATTAGAAGAAAACTTATTCCACGAGATAATTTGTTTATTTTCAATTTGAACTAGTAAATATGTTGATCTAGAGATAACATTTTGTAATCTAAACTGACATTGATGTATAGTTCATCGCCTAAGTCATTTATTTTGTTCAATAAAATACATATTAAACCATTCTCTGTGAAATTGCCTACAAATTAAGTTTTCACCTAAGATTGATTATAGATGTTTTATTGCTTGACATCTTATCCAACCGTTAAATTAAGTAGAATAACCGAATAAACACAATAAAACGTATGGTATACTAAATTGGATGAATGTCATGGCCATGGAAGTGAGAATTAATCATTTCTCTTTTGTATTTATTATTCGGTATTGAGATAAATGGTTTACGAAATTAACATCAACTATCTAAATATTTTTACATGTCTTATCACAAAAAAATGGTAGATAAACTCATCATAGATGATATTTGCATCAGATTCATCAGTGTCAAGTACTGGAATCTAAATATGCAAAAAGGCAAAATAAAGTACGAAGTTGAAGAGCATTGAGGACCTACAATTCCTTAATGTTATGCCAAATACAGCTATGTTACACTATTCCTTAGGTAGATACACTTAAGTATTTCAAACATTCAAAGTTTTGTAAACAGCTAATTTATAAATATGATTATATTAATGATAATTATAATCGGAATTATACGGAAAAACTAAATGTAAGGCTTACTACACAATACTTAAGATATAGCATTTAAGATTAACTACATAATTATACAAGTATTCCTTTTTTGTCATATTTCTGTAGTAGAGAATTGATAAGAAGTAGTGGATTCGAAAACGATAATCAACTCGCGACTAAAGTCTTATTTATTATATTATAAAGATTATCTTTTTCGAATCCACTGCTTCTTATCATTTCTCTAGCTTAACCCATTTCTAGTAAAACGACATTCTGTTTCATGATCTGATAATGAATCAACTGAATTTCATGAACAAAATTTTGTATTTTGTCTTTTTTATTGTCTAATAGCTGGAACTGACTAGATCCACATGGTTCACATTTATATTTAACCTAATACAAGTTCAATTTAACTTAAATGTGTTGTTATCTTCCCTTTTTATTACCAGATTTTGCATTTGTAAATAATCAAAAAAATTACCAACATTAAGAAACCTTTAATATTTACACGTACAGTATTTAGCAACCACATGAGCAAATCAATGGCAGTTATGTCTCCCATTTGGTTGAATTTACAACACACATTCAAATTTATTAAAAACCTAAATGAGGTGTAAAATTCACAATAACATCGCTTCACTAGACACCAGTTGATGACAAAATAGATACAACGATTGGTCTTAATTGAAAAATTATATATAAATTTTGTTTAAACTGGTTCCCTTTCATTTTGTTTTGATTTTGTCAACGTTATTACATTTGGCATCCATCGCCAATCAGTTAATGAACTATTATTATTTTTGTTACGCATTCTGAAACCCAAGCAGAATTGCTTTCGTTTCAAATGTATAATATATTATTATGTCAATTTTAAAATGTATCATGTAAGCTGTTCATAGCCGTGATCGTCTAGTCGTTGGTGCAGAAGGAAAAAACCGTGATATTAACAGTGCCAAGTTCAAGCCTAGTACCAGGGATGATTTTTTTTTTGTAATGTTGTTCTCAACCAAAATATTGTTTTTAATCTTAGACGTATCTATATTTCATTTTTACTATCAAGTTGACGATTTTGTTTCTGGTTTCCCGTCAAAGAAGTAGTTAAACAGTAGATAATCACACCTTATTCACATAAGAATTCAGTTAGATGTTGATGTATATTTGGACCATTTATAATCAATCTAAGAAAAACTAAGTGATCATAGTATGGTAACATTGTTACCATAAAAACAAAAGTAAGCATTTGCTATGATGAAAAGGGAAAGGCCTTTTACCTTAAAAGTGATAAGTATAATGTGTACATGGATGTTTATTTTATCAAGGAATTGTACTAATAAGTAATATTTATAATTCTTTGATTTTATAGTGTTTATATATTTTATTAGATAACAAAAAGACAGAAATACAGTTTATTGACATGCATTGACAGATATGCGCTATAAGAGTGATATTTAGACAATAATTTGTATCAGCACTCGTGGTCTAGTGGTATCATGCATAGACTACAGACTTTACGGTCGAAAATACGCGCGAGTTCGAACCTTTCATTAGTCACTCGTTTTTGAGAGGATAAAAGATCGTAAGTTAAAAGTTATGATATAAGTTATCTTAAGTTAATATGGTGGTCAGTGGATTCTTGAAAAATAATCCACTGTTAGAACAATAGACTGACGAAAGAGAAATTGGTTAACAATCTGTGTATTCATATTTATAATTCCTTGGTTTCTAAAATTAAGATTTGAATGTTTGATGATGGTAGTTCCGGACATGTGGAGCAGGATCTGCTTACCCTTTCGTAGCACCTGAGAATACCCCCAGTTTTTGGTGGGGTTCGTATTGCTTATTTTTTAGTTTTCTATGTTGTGTCATGTGTACTTGTGTTTATAGATATAGGAAGATGTGGTGTCTATTTGTCTTTTTCATTTGTAGCCATGGCGTTGTAAGTTTATTTTCGTTTTATGAGTTTGACTTTCCCTTTGGTATCTTTCGTCCCTCTTTTAGAGGCTATAAAGAAATAATCGACACAGATGCTGCGTCACGAAATTGATTCGTCAGACGCGCGTTTCGTTTACTTCGAAGTCATTAGTGACTCTCAACTCAGTCCTGCTAAAAGATGTACTCATAGATTGATCTACAATAAAAAAAAACAATGTATCAACCTTTTTTAATCGTTCTTTGCATCATGTTTTCTTTGTTTGAATCAGATTCAAACGATGCGTCTTCTATTTAAGAAAAATATTTGGTACAAGCAGATTTCTATTAAGAAATGAAATTTAATGAAATTAAGTGATATCTTTGTGATATTCATACTTTAATGTTAATATTTTATATTTATTTATCGGCTTAATGTATCTGGCGTGATTTTTTATCAAATTAACAATTGGCAATTAAGTATATATAGGGGTATGATTACGTCATATTGTCATTATCAATTGTCAGGTTTGTTTAATATAATGTACTATGTAGAATGTGTCGAACGTAGATTGGTATTTTTGACAATTCTATCCTACTGCAAATATTTACCAGAAAAATATATCATATTTAAAGCAATCTTACTCCCCTAAGAATTTAGATATTGACTTGTATTACAATTTGCGACATCGTTACGAGAGAAACTATACCATAAACCATATTCAATTGTTATTATCTTATAAGACAAATCTACAATCTTTTATATAATAAATATGTTTGATAGGATTTAAAATGTGTCAAAAAAAGGGGGGTAAAATAAATATACACATGTATTATGATATATGAAGCACATAAAACAACTGCCATAATAATTACTTGATACTTGCATTGGTTGGTTATACCTAGTGTATAGTTAGTTATATCTAATCTTTAAAGAAGACGTTTTTGGTGATAATTATTTGCATATTTTGAATAACATTGAAGAACAAATTAAGACAATAATTGACTATTTTGAACAAATAGTTCTAGGTAACTTATGTACACGGTTGTTTTATAATTTTTTCTTCTAAAAGCAGTAAACCTTAGCCTTGCGTCAACTCTGCTCAACACAGTAATCCTAAGCCTTGCTTCATCTCTGCTAAAAATAGTAAACCTAAGCCGTGCTTCATCTCTGCTCAAAACAGTAAACATTAGTTTTGCTTCATCTCTGTCCAAAACAGTAAACCTTAGCCTTGTTTCAACTCTGCTCAAACCAATTAACCTTAGCCTTGACTCAACTCTGTTCAAAACAGTAAACCTAAGCCTTGCTTCAACTCTGCTCAAAACAGGTAAAAGAGGGACGAAAGATACCACTGACAACGCCATGGCTAAAAATGAAAAAAAGACAATCAACAACACACTTGAACAACATAGAAAACTAAAGAATAAACAACACGAACCCCACGGTAACCTTGGCCATGCTTCAACTCTGCCAAAAACAGTAAACCTTAGCATTGCTTCATCTCTGCTCAAAACAGTAAACCTTAGCCTGGCTTCATCTCTGCTCAAAACAGTATTAAAACCTTAGCCTTGCTTCTACTCTGCTCAAAACAGTAAACCTTAGCCTGGCTTTATGTCTGATCAAAGCAGTAAACCTTAGCCTTACTTCAACTCTGCTCAAAACAGTGAACCTTAGCCTTGCTTCATCAATGATCAAAACAGTAAAACTAAGCCTTGACTCAACTCTGCCCAAAACAGTAAACCTTAGCCTGGCTTCATCTCTGCTAAAAACCGTAAACCTTAGCCTTGCTTCATCTCTGCTCAAAACAGAAAACCTTGGCCTTGCCGCAATTCTGCTCAAAACAGTAAACCTTAGCCTTGCTTTAACTCTGCTCAAAACCGTTAACCTTAGCCTTGCTTCAACTCTGCTCAAAACAGTGAACCTTAGCCTTGCTTCATCTCTGATCAAAACTGTAAACCTTAGCCTTGCTTCATCTCTCATCAAAACAGTCAAACTAAGCCTTGACTCAACTTTGCCCAAAACAGTAAACCTTAGCCTGGCTTCAACTCTGCTCAAAACCGTAAACCTTAGCCTTGCTTAATCTCTGCTCAAAACATCAAACCTTAGTCTTGCTTCAACTCTGCTCAAACCAATAAACCTTAGCCTTGCTTCATCTCTGATTAAAACCGTAAACCTCAGCCTTGCTTCAACTCTGCTCAAAACAGTAAACCTTAGCCTTGCTTCAACCCGTACTTTATAGTACTTGACTCGCGGCCAATTACTGCAATCTATGCTATGACTTCTTTATTAGATATAATATAGAATAATAAGAATATCAGAAAAAATAATATAGAGTATCACCTATGAATGCAATTTACCAATGTTTTTTTTTTCTTTTTTTTAATTGACATTGTTCAATCGATATGCTAATGTAAATCATAAGTTAACGATACGTCCCTCTTTTTGTTTAAAATTCTAACTATTGTATGTTGTTTGTCTTTAAATCGTGCAAATGATTTGCTATTAGAGAGGTGTCATTATACAGCTTATTGCAAACATTAGGTTTACAATTGAGAATGGAAATGAGGAATGTGCCAAAGAGACAACAACCCAACCATAGAGCAGACAACAGCAGAAGGTCACCAACAGGTCTTCAACTTGTTTTGGTTGGCTTTTAAACACCATCCATTATGTCTTCTGGTAACCGTCATTATATATTTGTTGTATATGTTGAATTGCAATATAAGATTATGTTTTAAAACAAACAAAAAACATATGTTTCAGGGACTACTCCATCAACTAGTATCGTTATGAGAATTAAAGTGATGGAAACGTCTCGGTCTTGATGATTTGATTCATTTGCTTTGTGTTGGGTGTTCATAAAATTTGGTGATGAAAAACTTACATGAAAAAGCGTTTTGTAATTTAAGCAAGCACCGTTTGAGAGGTACACTAACTTTCATTTCAATATTTATTCAAAAGTCAACCGTCATTTCCTAATTTAGTCTTGGTAGGTTTTATCGCCATACATGTAGTTTTTTGAACGTTTATTTAAAATAAAACTATACTTTATTCAATTCTTAAGTTATTTCCTCTAACATGCTTTGAGATTGCATTGTCAATGTAATAAAATTAACGGTACCAATTTTCTTGCACCAGATGCGCATTTCGACAATACATGTCTCTTCAGTGATGCTCGTGGCCAAAATATTTGAAATCCAAATCTTATATAAAAGATGAAGAGCTATAATCCAAAAGGTCCAAAACGTGGGGCCAAATCCGTGAAAGGAATCAGAGCTTTGCATGAGGGAGATGCATTCCTTAATTTATAATAATTTCTATCATTTTGAAACAGCAAATTTTAATAACACAAAAAAATCCGTATTTTCATGCCAGTACCGAAGTACTGGCTACTGGGCTGGTGATACCCTCGGGGACTAATAGTCCACCAGCAGAGGCATCGACCCAGTGGTAGTAATAAAATTAACGGTACCAATTTTCTTGCACCAGATGCGCATTTCGACAATACATGTCTCTTCAGTGATGCTCGTGGCCAAAATATTTGAAATCCATAACTTATGTTATACTACGTCTATTTAATTAAACAATTATATCGAAGAATGTATCAATCGTCATCGATTCATAATTGATAATTAACCCATGAACACGCACACACGTTATACGTGTATTTTTCCGTGCAGTTTTGTGCTTTTTTCGGTTTTATTTTATTTTGTCAATACATGAAATAAATCAACATCAACTCTGCAAATTTGTTTTCGTTATGTTCCATTTCAAAAGCAATCTATATTTAGAAAGAACACTTTACAAACTTTTTTTTTTAATATTATATTCGATTTTTTGTTCTATATCAGAGTTTGATGAATAGTTTAACATGTCAGATTTAGTTATAAATTTAACACCTGGTGCATTAAGTACTATAAAGTAATAAATATAATTGTGTAGCGCGTATATGGATTTTTTTTAAAACATACAAAAACAAATTACATAAGATTAAAATGGTAATTTGTTATTTTAGTCGAAAATAAGTAATCAAATAAGAAATTTTATTGTTACGCAATGTAAATACCTCACGATAACAGTTTCAAAATGCGTAAGAAAGCATGTGAATATATGTAATGATTGTTGCTACTAAGTTTTCTATTCCATTGCAAACTTTATAAGCTTATTATCTTATTTGACAGGATATTGTTTCATTTCCTCGGGAAACTGGACCTTGTTTTCAAGTTTCTTGTTATTGAAGCAATATATGTTTTAAGAAGGCGCATTTTATTTTTATTTCCATTATGATCATTTCTATTTTGAGAATTTGATAAATAGTTGAACATGCTAATTCAATAATAACTCTCACATCTGGTGCAGTTAATTCTATATAGTGATAGATATTGTTGTGTGGTGCGTTCATTGATTATAAAATAAGGTCATTCGTACTGTTTTAAAACATATGACATGAGTTAAAAAAAAACGGTTATTTCATCAAAAACAAATTAGTAACCGCATTTGTATTTAATGTAAATAACCACATCATACAGTTTTATATGTTGTGCATAGCCCGCCATGAAAGTTCAATCTCAGTCAAAGTGTGTACAAGGTTGGTAAATTACAGATTTGACATTTCTAAATGTTGAAGCAAGCTCTGAAATTGTTCAGAGTCACATGGGATAACTCCCGATTTTTACAAGGTCGTTTTTCCAGGTCTTAAATTTTTTATCTGTTTTTGTACACAGTTGTTTTTTTTTATTTATTTATTTTTTGTTTGTTTTGTTGCCTTTTTTTTGTAGACGAAACGCGCGTCTTGCGTTAATATGAAATGTCAATCCTGGTATCAATGATGAGTTCATTTGTATTTCACATCATATTTAATTGTCCTTTTTCACTGTATAAATAAATAAATAACATATAGCAGTATTTAAACTTATTGAGTTGTGTTCTTCATAACATACAGATTTGTCAAACTAAAATGAATTATGTCATATCTAAAAAATTTCATTTGGTGAAAAGAGTATTAGACCGTTGGTTTTCCCGTTTTGTATATAGATTAGACCGTTGGAATGGTTTTACACTAGTAATGTTGGGCTCTTTATAGCTTGTTGTTCGGTGTGAGCCAAGGCTCCGTGTTGAAGGCCGTACATTGACATGTAATGGTTTACTTTTATAAATTGTTATTTGGATGGAGAGCTGTCTCATTGGCACTCATACCACATCTTCCTATATCTATTATATCAAATAATGTAAAATATATATATCACCAATTCTAATATATTTCTTTTTACTTGTCAGGTATTGTCAGCCTGCAATCGTAAAATTATTAAATACAATTTTAGGGAATGAAAACAATAATTTACTCTGACGTATAACATTGTATAAATACATCAAACGAATCAACATTCAATAACTGACAAGTCATTTTTATCTAGCAGTGAAACCAAAGGGGAACAAATATTTACTTAAAACATCAAATCCTACAACAATCCTACTGGCATTATCACACTTCGTTTGTGTATGATAAAGGCTACAGCAAGTATATTTTTGTCTATTGGTTATGAACCAATTAAGCAGGTTACAGACTAAACAGAGAAAAACACATCAACTGTAAGAGGAAACAAACGGAACAACAGAAACACTGAATTGAAACAAAAAAAAAAACATACGCGAACATACAAAACGTAAATAAGACGCAAAACTAGTTTATTCTAAAACAATTTGAATTAAACAAAACCAAGAAGCAGTCAATAACTCCTGATGTTCATTCTATTTTTTTTCTCTAGGGGTTTTTGGTGTAACTGGAATAACAATAAAATAACACACACTTCTTTATATTCTTTCAATTGTTTTAAATCTATGTACTTTAATCTAAAACCAATCGAGCAAGGTGCTTTATTAATAATTCATATATTTTCAGTAAAATTTTTTTTTTAACAATCTCTAAATTAGCTAGCATACTATAATTCCTCTTTTTTTAATATTGGCTGATGCTATGTGATGTGTTCAGCATCAAACGTACCATTTAGCAACTTGTGAAGTGATTAAACAGAAAATGCTGTTCTGAAAATTAAGTTTATAACCACAAAACTCTGTTGCATTTATAAGAAAATCATAATTTTCTACCTTGAAATCCTTGTTTATATACTTAGAAAAATATGTAAGTACCAATATTTGATAGTAATACAAATATTTGGTATACGTGGCAATGCAACGAGACAGCCCTCTTTCAAAGTCATAATGTGTAAACGTAAACCATTATGGTTCAAAGAATACGGAAGCTGTGATCACATCGTACAGTAAGCTCTGACGGACTTCCAAAATAAGGAGTGTTATGTGCAAAACTGTTCAAACAAGAAAACGAACGGTCTTGTCAACATGTAAAAAAAAATCCACGAGAAACAACAAAGTCTTATGAACAACATCAACAAATGATAACTTCTGAACATCACAGTCTGACTAAGTAGTTGCCCCATGTCGTGATTCCGTATTGCAATGTTATTCATATATTGCGTTGTTGATTAATTGATTGATTGTTATTTGCTATAAGTCCAGTGACAAATATATCTGGCATATTTTTAAAGTGGACAGTTATCAAAAAGTACAATATGTAGGTGTTTTAATTTAGATCTTTCAAGTTATAGGTCGGGGAATATTTTTTACTGCCATTTGAAAATTAGGGTATTTTTGGATAATTCAGACAGTTTTTAGACAGTTTATTGTTGATGGTCAATCTCTCATTGTTGATGTTTAATCTATTCACTATTGTAATATACTTTTGACGGTTAAGAACTTAATGCATTACCTATGCGCTTGTCTAGTATTGAAGATTGAATACTGATAGTGTCCCTGTAGAAGGATTTTTTTTATGTTTGTGTAGTGAATCTGTTTCTATTATGTGTACATACAACTTTTGTTTTGACACTTGGGCGTTAACTGTACTAATTGTTGACGTGTAAACTGCTCGTATCGAACACGTTTAAATTTGTATATACTTTTTTTTACCACAACATGTTTGATCAATAGGTTTTTAGAGTCATTAATCCGAAATACAAGTGCATTTATTAACAATATTTTATTCTCAAGTTGAGAGATAAAAAAAAAATCTTGTATGTATAAGATTTACGATCTCTAATTATATATAATTTAAGATTTAAAATATCTAAAAATAGTGTTATCAATCAAAAATTGTTATATTTGTACTATGAATGATATATTTATTGTCGTTATCTTATCATAAAAAAGATGAGACAATTATTCTCATAAATACTTGTTATCATTTAACAAAAAATAACGATTATAGCTTATGTAAGTTAATTTGAAAAAAAAACACTAAATAGAAGTGAGAAAAAAATGTTTTATTGTATGCATTTTTTAAAGTTTTTAAGTTTTGTTTTTGTTTTTGTTTCAACCTTGTATTCATATCGCTAGATAATAAATGCAAGGTCTTCAAATTCAAATATGGGTAATGACTATGCATCATTAAAGTTCTTGTTTATGTTTTTGCTTTTGTTTTAACCTTGTCATCATAGCTATGCATTTTATAAGTTTTTATGTTTTGTTTTTGTTTTTGTTTCAACTTTGTATTCATATCGCTAGATAATAAATACAAGGTCTTCAAATATAATTTGTATGGGTAAAGGCTATGCATCATTAAAGTTCTTGTTTTATGTTTTTGTTTTTGTTTTAACCTTACATCCTAGTTCCTTTGTTCTAACAGGGGTGATCACCCCTACCAGATCACCCCAGTTTGAGTTTCTTTGTTATGCATGCTGTCATTTGTTCTGTAACATTTTGGCGGGAATGTGAAATCCACTATAAAACTTATAATTAATTATACGGAAAAGACTATCTATCAAAATTCACGTAGAAAAAATCCAGAATATAAGCTGGGATTTGAACTCGAGGCCTTTAGCATATCAAGCCACGACACATATCACTACACCAGGACGACTCCATACTATCAGTAATTTAACATACTTAAAGGAAGCAAGATATTTTTATAAGTGGGGCGAGTTGGCAGACCTTTATTCAGTGGGGTCTAAACCCTTTTCGTTAATAAGTGAGTTGTCAGACTGATTGTTGAATTTGATTTTACACTTTTTCAAAAGTGGGGCGAGTCGGTAAACAAGAGTGGGGCATTTTTTATAAAGTGGCGATAAAGTGTGGGCCGATCGGCCAGTTGGGCGAGTTGACATTGTTTGAAATCTACCCATCGTGTTCGGGGGTCATAAAGGCTATACATTATATAGTAATATATAAAGTATATCATAATGGTTGTGTGTCGTTCTAAACTAGATTTTATGAATGGTAAATGGTTTTTCGTATAATCTAAAATAGCTGGGATGTAAAATAGTTATCTCATTCGGACTTCGTGTGTCAGTGTAAGATCACCCTCTGGGCTCCGGCCATCGGGGTCATCTGACACTGACACTGACACACCGGCTCCTCATGGGATATCTTTTACTTGTCAACATATTGCAAGGTAATAAATGAAAGGACTTCAAATACAACAAAAACCAAAACGGAAACCAAATACTTTGAGTTAAAACATTTGTCAACCAAGGACATCGGTCTAACTTCAGATACTCACTCACATGTGTATAGAGGTTTGACGTCTTTGGTAGTAAGACTAGACAAACATTTTAATCTACATGTAAATATATCACGTGACACCAATCGATTAAGATTTGTAAAAGTTATCTTGTGAAAGTAAAACACCCCAGGATAGTATCTTGGTACTGTCCCGTACAAGCAATGTATATTTTTTAAACGTTTTGTGTTATCATATGGACTGAAATTTGTTTTGATTAGCGATATAAGTCTTTTGGAGTTATCTTTCTTTGTATAGAGAATGTTCACTAGGAACACAAACGTCACTATATGATAACGTGTAGATAAACGAACACATGTTTTATCAATAAGATTTAACGAAACAAACTAAACAATTATTGCACAAAGAGTATACAATGGATATCAAAGTAAGTTTTATAATAATATAATCTGTATAGCAAATGAATTTGCTATTGATATCTTCTGTGTTTTCGGAATGTTTCTTTTTAATTTCCTATACACAATACCTATTTGAACTGTTCTGACAAAATTCGAGAAACTATGCAGCAGAATAAAACATGAAAACAAGATTATGGAGTGTTTGTCTGAGCGTAAACTTATCTGTCTCGGTAACTATTCTCTATTTTCATTCTCAAATTTGTGTTGTGTGATGTATTCAATAAAAATGTGATGGTCTATTTACTTAAAAATAACCAATATCGACTTATATTAAAAACAATATGCGCCATCTGAGTATTGTTATTCATAGATTAGTAATGGGAAATTAATACATACATGTTACACCAATATTTTATTACACAACATGTCCCACTTTTTGAATGATTAATGCAGTGTTATCAATACCTCATTACATGTATTTATTTCAAATTACAGAAACTTCATAATTTTGGCGCATGTGTCCTCGAACAATGTTGATGTTAAACAGGTGCATAATTACATACATGAAATAATATATTATGTCTATGGTGCACCTCGAAAAATGATTTATACATATGCTACAAATTTAAATGTGTATAGATTTCACTTATCTTAGAAAACGAAATGTCGTGTAAAATGAAAAAAAAAACATGTTATATAATTTCAACGTCTAAGAGACGTATTTGTCCATAGCTAACTATCGCATTTTTGGTCTTCTAGACGACAGTAAATACAATTCCTTTTCTTCCGGCTGAAGTCCACTTTCTGCTGAAGGCTGTTTTTTTACTGCTATGAATTATCATTGGTGGCCTCGGGTTTTTCACGTTCTTTGTGCGAATTTTTGTCTCTTTATCCATTTCTTTTTCATTTACCTTAAGGTGGTACCCAACACTTTAACTAAAATTAATATGGCTCGTTTAATTTTCTTAAAACTTTGACAAATTATTTACTTAACCCTTTTACAAAAATATAAAAATTTCAAAAAATTTGAATCAACCATTTTATCAGACAAAATACATTGGTTATATAGCAGTTTGACAGACACTTATTTTGATCATTGAAAAGCTTAATATTCCCTTAACAAGACAACGTAATTAAAACGTTTAGCTGATTTTACAGAGTTATCTCCCTGTAGTGTTAGGTACCACCTTAATGCAAGTATAGCTGAGTTATGTGTTTTTTGTATAAAGAATAGTTTGACTAACATAAACATGGTAACATAATAAGAATTTATGAGCTTTGTCGGATAGAAATGGACCTTGTGCAAGTGCAAATATATACATATACATCATATACGTATATAAGACTTTAGTACATTCAAATACGAGATGAAAGTTTTATTTTAGTCTGTTTCGTAAAGTTCTTATATTAACTTAATTTTTAAACAGTTACAGACTTTCCGTAGAGATTATTTCAAAACCAAAAAACCTAAAAAAATGATGCAGATGTATAGTCTTTCATTTGCAAACTCTCGATTCATATTTTTTTCAAATTTGATTAAACGAAACCCACTAAAAATGTATGAAACTGGATACTATAAAACCGGGTTTAATCCACCATTTTCTACATTTGAAAATACCTGTACAAAGTCAGGAATATGACAGTTCTTGTCCATTGGTTTTTGATGTGTTTTGTCATTTGATTTTGACATTTGATTATGGACTTTCCGATTAGATTTTCCTGTGAGTCTAGTATTTTTGTGATTTTACTTTTTATCCATAATAATAAAAAAGACAACAGTACATTTAAACAGTTGTGTATCAATTATTTCTCTAATTCTTCGTCAATTTATCCATTTCTGCACCAAGTGTATAAAAAAAATTAATCAACGTGTGGATCGTTTGATCTCAGTACTTCATTGGTTAAAATCAGATTATGACGTCAAATTTTCTTGTTTTTCCTCTGAATTTCCTTTTGTGACGGCATGAAAAAGGGCGATCATGCCTGATGACGTCACATAGAAAGAACACATCTTTTTTTCCAGATCAGTCGCAAAAAAGGAATATTGTTTGAAAATCATTAGAGAAACAGATTCTACCACCAAATCTCGTGTAATACGATATTTATCCACTCTCGACAGTTAAATTTTAAATATTTAAAACGCTAGGGCAAAATTAAACTGTCTCGAGTGGATAAATATCGTATTGCACTCGATGCAGTGGTAGAATCTCTATATATAATTTGCTAGAGGGTAGATGAAGTATTGTATCGATGTTCTTTATATTTATTTGTCCTTTAATAGCTCCTCTTTTAAGTGAGGGGTATAATGTATCTTAATCTGTTAGACACAACCAAAACCTTTCACAGGGATACTTTATTGAAGCTTGGACATTGAAGTAAAAGCAATCTGAAGTATAAAGAATATTTATTTGTTGTGAAAGAAAATATCTATTATACAATATGTCCCACTTTTTGTATAAGTTCTGAATGATTAATGAACTAACATAAGGAAGTTCTAATGTTGTTCTGTTACACCATCTAATATTGTTAATTCCTTTGTCATTTTGGTCTCTTGTAGAGAGTTGTCTCATTGGCAATCATACCACATCTTCTATTCTATCATCAATAGCACGTGGCAAGCAATGTTTTAGAATTAAGGTACAGATGGCAGATAATGGCAAAGATGTCCATGTTTAATTCAATATCAACCAGATTCACAATTGAGATAAAATGGAGACAATTTACATTACTACAAACTTTTATTTACATTATTTTGATAATCACAGAAACATCCAAAATGAAACAAAGAATCATTTGAACTTCTATTAGACATATGTTTTAAGGCAAAAATGGTTACATTTTTGGAGTACACATTCCTATTACATCGTATTAACTAATTAATGGTTAAATAATGGCAACAGTTGTATATACGTAATTTATTTTCAATGTTGTCCATAAAAAACACGAACAAGTCGATGTTTGCTCAACACTCGTATATTAATCACTGTATCGTGTTAAATACGCCAGGTTGTATATTTATTATTATAGTGCTATTTTGACCTATAAATATGCTATACTTTTACAGATTGTGACTTTGAAGCTGAGTTGTCTCTATGGCACTGATACCACATCTTCTCATATCTACAAACAAATGTATACCTGATATAAGAAATGTTAAAAAAAAAAAAACAAAACAAAACCAAATGGTTTGAATTTTGTTTTAGATATAATTCCAAGTATTTGGCATTAAAGAATAGTTGGGCTAAATACACGACATAACTGATATTAATTAATGCCTCTATGACACTATATCAATACATTGTTTAGTAATATACAGAAACTCTCAGTTGTTAACTGTTATAACAAATATCAACATATGACAATTGAATTGCGTGTAACGAAATATGGTCTACTATCTAATATTTATAAAACTAGGATTCATTACTGTTCGTTATCTTTACAAACAATTTCAAAGTCAATAAAATAAATATGTCTTTCAGTTAAATTAATCGTTTTGAGCTATAAACTTCCAACGAGGTTTACAATTACGAGCATGTTTAAATCATGATACAAACGACAGGTCGATATAGATTGAAAATTCAGATATTAATTACTTTGATTAAATATTCAAAACTTGTGTCACAGCTTTTTGTCATGTTAAACACATAGAAATATCGTAGCAAACACAGTTGAAGTGGTTTGATATGATTGTCAAGGATATTTATTTCTATTTTGATACCTTGGGAATGAAACTGGCTTCAGATTTAAAATAAAACATAGATACATAATGTGAATAGACCAAAACTATGTTGGCAATTATAAAAAATTTGTATTAGGACAATTGCACACTGTGTGACTAATAATCCACTAGAATTTATATGACGTTAAAAAAAATGAAGAAAAAAAACCTAACGCCTAAATTTATATCATTATAATTACAAAATAAAACAAATCAAATAAGATAGCAAACACAAAATTCCATGCTTCTCACCTTTTTTATTAAATCTCCTAAACAAAGTTTGGAAACTTATTGTTTTTGCTCAGTTCTTATCATTTTTATTCTTCTTCTTCTTCTTCTTTTTTTTTTCTTTTTCTTCCGCCACTTTTAAAAATGAACTTGTCCGCAGCGTTTCTCCAAAACTGCTGGTCAGATTTACTTAGGGTTTCATAGAATGTTAGACTAATATGTCTAGGTGAACTATCAATCTTTCGTTTGTGCATTTGGGTCTTTTATGGGGTATTTTTTTTGGGGGGGGCAGAAAGGTGGGAGGGGTTTACTGTAGAATCCTATGGGATTTGATTTTCTAAAATTTTCAAATGAATATAACTTGAAAACTGTAAGTGATAAACACACGCAATCTTCAGAAATGATCATAGGACAATAAAACAAATCACATGAAATAAGGGTGAGTCCCTGGGGGTCATCCCCACCCCCTTCAATTTGAGAATATGCTATTATCTAGTAAACGGTCCAGATACCCACCCCTAAACCATATATATTCTTGAATGGGACTATAAAACAAATCAAACGAAATTAAAGGGAAGTCACCCCCACCCCGTTCAATTTGAGAATATGATATTATCTTGTAAAGGATCCAGATCCCCACCCCTAAACCATATATATTCTTGTAGGCGACAATAAAACAAATCAAATGAAATAAAACGGGAGTCCCTAGGGGTTACCCCCACCCTGTTCAATTTGAGAATGTGCTATTAATTTGTAAAGCCTAATGCCATAAAATAAATAAAACAACGTGACAGGTGAGATATGAATGCACTATAGTCTACGGTTGCTGTCAAACAATTTTGTCTTAGATTTAAAACGGAAGTCCCTGGGGATCACCCCCACCCCATTCAATTTGAGAATGTGCTATTAATTTGTAAACGGTCCAGATTCCCACCCCTAAAGCATATATTGTCTTGTAGGGGACAATACAACAAATGGAATGAATTAAAAGGGAAGTCCCTAGGGGGGTCACCCCACACCCTCTTGTTTCAAAACTTGTAAACGGTCCAGATCCCCACCACTAAACCAAATATATTCTTGAATAGGACGATAAAACAAATCAAATGAAATTAAAGGGAAGTCCCTGGGGGTCACCCCACCCCGTTCCATTTGAGAATATGCTTTTATTTAGTAAACAGTCCAGATCCCCACCCCTAAACCATATATATTCTTGTAGGGGACAATACAACTAATGAAATGAAATTCATGGTAAGTCCCTGGGGTCACCCCTACCCTGTTCAATTTGAGAATGGGCTATTATCTTTTAAACGGTCCAGATCCCCACCCTAAACCATATATTGTTGTAGGGGACGATAAAAAATATGAAATAAAATAAAAGGGAAGTCTTTAGGAGTCACCCCACCCCCTTTTGTTTTAAAACTTGTTAACGGTCAAGATCCCCACCCCTAAACCATATATATTCTTGTACGGAAGAATAAAACACATCAAATGAAATATAGGGAGAGTCTATTGGAGTCACCCCACCCCTAAACCATATATATTCTTGTACGGATCAATTGAAACACATCAAATGAAATAAAGGAAGAGTCCATGTGAGTCAACCCACCCCACATGTATGAAAAACTTTTAAATGGTTGAGATCCTCACCCCTAAACCATATATATTCTTGTATGGGACAACAAAACAAATCATAGTCCCTGTTGGTCACCACAACCCCCTCCTGTTTGAATACTTGTAAATGAATGGGACAATAGGCATAGCGAGTTATGGGAGCTTTGTTTGGGAGACTTCGTAACAGCATCCAGTTACAATTACTTCTTGTCTTCTTTTGTCATTTTCCAAAAATAAAACTTGTTCTATTCTTTATTGACTTAGTTTATTCATAATGGTCATAATGTTCGTAACTTCTGGAATTTGGTCAATGAGAAACAAAATATACGTTCTGACATTCATCAGGTTAAACAGAAAAGTTCTTGTTAACGTACATAATTGTTTCCCATGTAAGCAATTTGAATTATCCCGCTTTGCCCAGCTTTTCCAATATTTGTATTTCTATCGTGATGCCAATCATTATACACAGTACTTAAACCGTTCTATAGGAGTACTTGTAGTTCTTAACAGAAAAAGTACTTAACTATAACATTAGAAAATAACCATATACCTGTCAGCTTATTGAAAAATGAAACATACTTTAGTATCAAATACATCAAAATTATTGAAAATTTATATCGTATTCAATAATGTCATTACATACAGACTGTCCTACTTTATCAATGACATAAAAGCCAATAATGACGACAGAAATGTAACATTTTGACTTTCAGCACCCATTTACCTTTACCATTGACTGAAATATCATTTCCTATTGACGTTCAGAAACTCAATACCCGGTATAGGAAATGTCGACGTCAGAACCCAGTATGCTTACTCAACAGTCATGGAAAAACCAGCTGGAAATACCCTTAGTATGATTACCTGGAAAAACCAAAAGATAATCGAAAAGAATCAATATAATTGTATTTTTGTATCCTATATTTTAGTCTTCGTAATGGGATAATGATCAGGAACTAACACAATTGATTATATCTATCAACGACAAAAGCGCTTTTTTCATTTAAGTTATCAATTTACAAAATTGGTCAAAGAAAAATGCTGAGTATGCACGATAGTTTTGATTATATGTATAAATAAGTGAATACTTGGTGCATGAATATCGGTTTTAGTTTTAACATGATCATTATTCAATGTCAAAAGAAAATCTTTGATTTTTACTACATATAAAGCAGAATTAATGGAAACATGATGTACTTGATATTCATATGATGAAGACATAATCTTTCGATCAGTTTAATTGATGTCTGGAGCTGGCATGTCAGTAACTACTTGTAGTTTCAGCCCAGTAGTCAGCACTTTTTGCATTGACATGAATTATCATTGATATGGTTATATTTATAAATTAACTATTTTTTGGTAATTTAGAACTTTTGAAAAACTAAGGCTTTTCTACCTCAGGCATATATTACCTTAGCTGTTTTTGGCAAAACCTTCAGGAATTTTGATCCTTAATGCTTCGTACCTTATTTGGCATTTTCAACTTTTTGGTGTCTTTTGTAGACGAAACGCGCGTCTGTCGTATATACAAAATTTAGTCCTGGTATCTATGATGACTTTATTGTTAATGTAAGTATCATTGTCATTTTGCTTAATTTCTTCTGGACCGGGCTTTGAATTCATTTAAATTGAGTTTCACTATTCGCATTTCTGTGGGCTGGTTTATTCTAACTTGACTAGAGCTATAGGGGGACGTTGGAGATCTTGGAGATCTTACAAAACTTGTTTAACCCTTCCACATTTTGACCCTGTCCAAAGTTTCTACATGTAGCTTCTTAATCTTTATATGAACAAAAGAATATGCGATATGAAAGCCAAAAAGACAATTCGCCACAATGGCACAGTTACCGCAAAAGTAAGAAACTATAGAGCTGTGTAAGGGATTCAGCAATTACCAAATCTTGTGACAGATATTAAGCTATATAAGCCCTTAAATGATATATGCGTAACATTTTAAATACAAATACAAATGGCCTGATTAACGTAGAACACAATAATTAAAAAAACGTGATATTCACCAACAAACATCAATCCCTAATTACATGCTCTGGCATATACAGAGTGTTGTGGAGTGAATATTTTAGCGGGCAACCAACCCTCCCTCTTGACCTTGAAGAGTGGTAAACATCACTAACAAAAACAAGGTATACCAATTCATTCCACTATTGATAGTTTTAAACTGTTCTTTGTCATAATGTTATGCTGTTTTGACCCTGTTGTTGTCTTTGCTTTTAAGGGGAGATAAGTTTGTCTTTTTTCATTTGCACACCACACCACATCTTCCTATATCTATAAAAGTTTTGATTGTCTCCTGAATAGATATTTTTCTCTTATTTGCCTTAATCGCTTATAATTATGAAATATGATGCACATATTCATAATGTTTCAATATACATGTACATTGCACAAAATATCCAAACGTGGGTTATAACTCAATTTTGCATCAGTCTAATAGCTGTTGTTTTAGACTTATTCCCAATAGAATTACAAAGGCTAACTTCTAAAATCATCATGCACAATTTAAAGATGTCGTAACGAGGTTACTATATTGGAATTTTATAAACTATGTCTTTAGATTCTCGTTTCATTTGAACGTCATCAGATCACATTATATTTCTTAAACAAACGCAGCGATATTAATATATCAGTCTGCATTGTATCTCATTACAGTTAACAGTTTCATAGAGACCATAAAAAAGGTAATAATTAAATTTATTTTCGTTAATTAAGTTTTTGCTAAATATTTGTCCTGACATGTCCCTCGTGATACATAGAACAGATCATAGGAAACAAATACTAAGTGAAGCATTATCTACATGATCGTTCTAAACCAAATGCAATGTTATATTTCTGTATACCGATTCATTCTATTCCCATTAGTGGCGCTTGCTTTTAACAATTCGATTATCTTTCTTAGCCTTCTGTTGCCAGTGAATTCTAAATGACTTTTTGGTTTTTAATACACAAGGGTTATGTTAATCTCATATTATTATCATCATGATTGTTATTTCATGTTTTTGTATTATAATGTTATATTTCGTTCAAACTGGCTAGTTCTAATCATCTTAAGGATGTTCGCTACTCTGTTAAAAAATAACAAGCTTTTTAAATGACTATTATGAATTGATAGTATATTAATAAAAAAACTCAAAAAGTAGAAAAAAAATGGAGGGTCCGTGTGCTCATTTTCGAGATAAGCCATTGAAAATTTGGCGGGAAATAATTCTCTCTAGATTTTTCATATATTTAACATTGGCACCTTATTTGTTTCAAAAACTATGAAAAAATAACAAGAATTTTATAAAATTTTGAAATATGGCTTTTTAAACTTCATGTAATAAAATTACAATGTATGAAAAGAAAAGTAGGGGTTAGTGGGCAAAATTTTATAATGACAATACATGGATAAAACCAGAGGATTCTGAAAATCTGGCAAAAAATCAAAAAATGGAGGAGCCAACATCCTTAAGATAGGTTCGCAGTTCGAATTGCGACTGAGACAAACCAAATACTTGAAGGTTGTATTTGATGCTTTCCCGCTAAGCATGACACATTAAAGAACATAAACTGCATGGATCTAAGTTATACTTACTGTTTTATATATGTTACGCTGTGGTCTTTAAGTAAGACTTTGTACCTTTATTTGTGACATGTTTTCCAATTGTGTCTGTTTGTTTTGTTTACACATCATTATCAAGATAATTAAATTTGATGCGACTGTCGTACAAGTGAGAGGTGTAGCGCTATAAAACCAGGTTCAATCCACCATTTTCTACATTTGAAAATGCCTGTACCAAGTCAGGAATATAACAGTTCTTGTCCATTCGTTTTTTTGATGTGTTTTGTTATTTGATTTTGGCATGTGATTATGGACTTTCCGATTTTATTTTCCTCTAAGTTCAGTTTTTTGTGATTTACTTTTTGAATTATATTTACTGTTTAATAAATGTTACGCTGTGGTCTATTACCTTTTGAAATCATGCGGTAACATTTCGAACAGTGAGTCAATCAATACAAAAAGGTTAATATCCACATTAAATTCACATACATGTATCATTGTCCTCACATGTTTTTATATATTCAACTCTGCTGTTCTTTCATAGCTAACTATGCAGTATTGGCTTGACTCATTGTTAAAGGTTGTACGGTGACATATATTGTTATTTCTGTGAAATTTGGTCTCTTCTGTAGAGAAAAGAGAGATGAAAGATACCAGAGGGACAGTCAAACTCATAAATCGACAATAAACTGACAACGCCATGGCTAAAAATGAAAAGGAGAAACAGACAAACAATAGTACACATAACACACCATAGTAAACTAAAGAATAAACAACAAGAACCCTATTAAAACTAGGGGTGATATCAGGTGCTCCGGAAGAGTAAGCAGATGCTGCTCGACATATGGCACCCGTCGTGTTAACAATCGAGATAACAAATCCGGTAAATAGTCTCATTCGGTAGGTCACATAGTTGTCTCCTTGGCAATCAAATCACATCCTTTTTTGATATTGTTAATTTTAGATAACTTAAAGTATTAAAAAATACAACTATAACACCTTTTAAAATTGAGGTTTTCAAAAATTGCAAAAATTGCAAAATTGATTAATGAAAAAATGCATTTTATTTTCTTAAAAATAGTGTTTAAGATAATTGTGCTCAAATGTTGTTTTTTTTTTTTATTGTACAACTGCAAATGTGCTAGTTACGTTACAATTAAACTTTGCCGGCCGAAATAAAATAATTAGCCGTATTATAGATTTGAGGTAATTTAAGAATGACAGAGAATAAACTTAACGTTATTGGTTATTTTTTATCCAAATAAAAACATTAAATAAAACCGTCATAAATACTCCTCTAGTATCAATATCTTGATATATGAGAGTAACACAGGCATATAAAGTTCTGTATTTTTTATTGATCCGATTGTATTGTATCAGTTTCATCGGATAATTGCCATATACTCTGTTCGTGTTTCTCTCAGTCTGAATGACGTCTTCACAATGTCTCGAATATAGTTCTTATATTTCAAATTTGATAATAAACGTGTTGTTCTAATTTGCTCTCAGCAAAACAAATCAATATATACCATTTTCATTCCGTCCCTTATTATAATAAACATAAACCAATTGCAAAACTTTAAATTAAGAAATATCAAACTCCGAGGATAATTCAAAATGGAAAGTCACTTATCAAATTGCAAAATCAAAAGCTCAAATACATCAAACGAATGGTTAATAACTGTCATAGAATATGGCCAGGAATATGGCCATTGTTATATTATAGTTCGTTTCTGTATGTGTTACATTTTAACGTTGCGTCGTTTGTTTTCTCTTATTTTTAAGTGTAAATTCACATTGCGATAAGACGTGTCACAGTACTTGTCTATCCCAAATTCATGTATTTGGTTTTGATGTTATATTTGTTATTCTCGTGGGATTTTGTCTGTTGCTTGGTCCGTTTCTGTGTGTGTTACATTGTAGTGTTGTGTCGTTGTTCTCCTCTTATATTTAATGCGTTCCCCTCAGTTTTAGTTTGTTACCCCGATTTTGTTTTTTGTCCATGGATTTATGAGTTTGAACATCGGTATACTACCGTTGCCTTTATATTGTGCTTAAAATATAAACCAAATGTCAAAAGTATAACAAATGTTCAGTGATTATGATTTGTCATTGCGTTTTTATTTTCTAACTTGAGACAGTTTTGACAAAATCATGGGATTTGTTAATTTAATGCGTTAACGTGTTTTGATGATATTAAAACTCGAGGACAATTTGTCCATCTATTCGCTATTCGCCAAATTGATTTTATGAAAATGAACAGTGTTAATAAAAAAATTCTGCCATTGAAGGTCTTTAATAGTATCTTGATATAAACAGTGTATTGGTGATTTGAAATACATCTAATATCTCATTTTTTCTGTTGTTTTTTTTAAATGGAACAAAACGTCTTAATAATGGTTCAGATCAGTATGCATAATTCGTTAACTTACATAATTAGAAAGCTCACTCTTAGTATATTTAAGGTCTGAAAAGTAACATCTCAAAAGATTTTATAAACGTATATAATCAAACTATATGTAATGTTTTTTAGCTATAACACAAGGTTCAACCCATAATTGTCTTAATGAAAAGCCTTTACCAAAATAAAAATATGTTCCGTTTGTTGACAAAATGAAAGTTTAGTTTTGACAGTTTGTATTGACATATCCCTTTTAAATCTTTTAAGCTTTTACTGTTTTAGTTTATCGAATGTCCGAAATGATAATTCCTTATATTATAAATATGTGTGTGTTGTATGCTGTTTACTTCTTGCTCTTAATTTTGTCCTTTTGCTATCGATTTAATAGAGTCTCAAAATTATTGGAGGTAGGTCTTTCCAGGGCATTGATGACCTAAAATTCAAACAAAAATTGTGCCAAATACGACTAAGGTATTCTATGCCTGGGATCCATTGTATTTCTCAAAATTCATACTTTTGTAAACAGGAAATTTATAAAAAATAATTATACATATGTCATAAGAATGAAAGTTCCATATCACTGATTACTAACTGTAAGTACCCTCGCATATTAAACTCTTCTAGAAGCGGTTTCGACTGGGGGCATATAATGCAAATGATATCCCACAAATAGGGGGGTTCATTTCAAGCACTTTTACCTCATCCGCTGAAGATTAATGGTAACTGTTGTCTTTTGAAGTTTTCCTGCTGGAGTGATGTCGATATTTCTTTGTATTTTGTACACAAACAATCAGGTCATCATAATCAAATGGCTTTTTTTGGAATGAATCATAACTTATTTGAATTAGTTGTGTCGGACGTTGTGTAAGGAAGAAAAAAATATAAGATTTTTCAACCTAAACAATAACATCTGATGACAAGCATTAATCTTCTTCTCCATCCCATATGCGTCATATTTTTAAATGATAAGACAAATAATTATTTACACTAATTGGAACAACAATAAACAAAACGTCAAATTTCTTGACCCTTATTGCCAAGTTAAGACATTTTAGTTATTCTTTCCCATCCGGTCTTTTGCTTTATATAATATTTAGTCATTTACTATATTCACTCTTATTTAGCAAAATATTTTATGAATAGAAAAATATTTCTGAATTTTCAAATCTCAATGCTCTTTAACTTCGTACTTTGTTTTGCCCTTTTAAGTTTTTTTTATATTCTAGCGTCCCTTGTAGATAAAAAGCGCGTCTGACGTACACATGTTAATCCTGTTGTCTATAATAAGAGGAGCCTTTGGTCTATAAAGTTACTACTGTAATCACTAGCCAGTCAACACTAGGGTTGTGAGTTCGAATCCCGCTCATGCTGGTGCACTCGACTCCGATCTTCATTGACTAGGATTGTCAGTTTTCCTATCGAAGGTCGATGGTTTTATTTGGCTTCCTCTACCAATAAAAACTGGCAGCCACGAAATAGCATAAACGCGGTGCTTTAAAGTGGCGTTAAAACGCAAAAAAATCAAATCAAATCTATAATTAATTATTACAGAAAAGTAGAGTTCCTTTTTTCTGACAACAAATTAATCAGCAAATTTTATCCCTGACTTAGAATATATTTTGTCAGAAGTATTTACACAATATATTGGTGAAAAACGTCAATACCATTTATCTCTGATCTTAAGCATTTATTGTAGTTGTCAAAATATCAAATTGTCCTGACAGCTAGAGTCGCGGATTTTATATTGGATACGTTGACAATTATATTTTCAGTAGAAGCTATTTCATGAAGCGCGAGGAAAATATAACTTAGACAAATCGGCTTTCAAATTTAGCATCAATAATAATACGTCAATAAGAAGCTTATTCATGAAAACCCGGCTTCCGAAGGACAAATGACGACAAGTGTGAAACAGCTTCGGAATTTCAATCGTAGAACAAGAGCATTGTGGTAAATGATGATACGGGGATGTACTATGAAACCTTTTTAGACCGAACCTCATCGGGATTAAAGATTTTGTTCGGTTCTGGCCGATGTTTTATCAGGTTCATAACGCACATAATTTGATATGACGATGCTTAAGGACATGTTTGGTTTATACAGGTTTTCGGTTTAGGTAGGATTCGATTTAGCCAGGTTTCACTGTATTAAACTATGCTGAAATTAATTGAAACATTGTATAGTTATATAGGTTGTTCTTCCAACAAATAAACCCATGCCATGTTCTATCATTTGTATATGATAAATTATATATCAGTCTTTCTCTAATTCTATGGAAATTTATCCCTTTCCGAACCCATTGTACAAAACAATTTAATCAACGTGTGGTTGCCGATGATCTCAAAAGATCATTGGATGATTTTAAGGGTCATGACCTTTTTAGCTAACTGGATGAAACAAAATATGCTATAACAGGTGTTAATGAAATTGACAACTTCGTGCAATGTGAAAGGCATTCGAAGGGGATTTCGGTTAACAAAAAAAGAAAATGTATTTTTTAATCATTAGAGAAACAGATTCTTACATAGTTACTCGTGGATTATCGGATTTATCCAATCGAGATAGTTAAATTGTAAATTTTACTTTCTCAATTGGGTATATCCAATAATCCATTCGTATCAATTGAAGAATCTATATTTATCATGATCACACTATTGTGGTAATTAGCAAATGTGCGTTACAGAAATGAATCAACGTTTTTTATTATGGTTTTGTGAGGCTTTTTTCTGGATTTACCGTCATCGGAAACGTTCATAGCTGCATATTTCAAAGTAGAGAATGTAAAATAACCGATTCGGTATCAGTTGAAAACTTTATAGTCATATCTAAGGCAACTTAGGGGAGGAAGTTGCCGCTTAGTTTCTTAATAAATCGTACACGTATTATCAAATGATACACAAGATATTGGTTAGGGAATAATCTTATTTAAATATTTTGTTATAGACAGCAATTTTACTAATTACAATAAAGACAATACAGTGATACACAGCATCGATAATTCTGTAAAAATGTATTGGTGACCAGATATGTATTTAGCTAAAAGCTGATTTATCTACGCTGTTATGGAATAAAGGACAAAAACCCAAACAAATTAACATACGTATAAACAATTTATCATCGTTTATTAAATTGCAAACTTGCTACAGATTTAAGAACTGATATTCTTCAATTACATGAGCTGCAATTCCAAAATTCCTTTTTATTCAAATAGTTTTTTGTTAAGTTTTGTGGTTTGATAATCCTAGTTAATTAAGATTTGGGAATTCGAACTCACAACCTCATTGTTGATCTGGTGATTATAGTAGTAAATCAATCCTAATGTTATCTTCATTCAAATGTGACGTCATTTTTCATTTTTTGATGATCTGTTTTACAATTTCAAATATGACGTCACTTTGCGTTGAGGTTTTGACTTATTCGGATGTGTCTAAATTTTGTTTTGCATTTTGTCGGATTATGTAATGTATTTCGATTGTTTCCTGTAATTAGTTAATTCTTCAGTTTTATCATGTTTATCTTTTGTATAGTCATTTTATAAAAATTACTGTTTGCAAAGTATAAATTATTCCAAACAGTAGGAATGTTCTGGTACCTCTTGTCGTTTTTGGCAAAACTTTTTTGAACTTTTGGTCCTCGATGCTGTTCAACTTTGTTCTTGTTTCGGCTTTCAAATTTTTGTATCTGGGCGTCACTAGTAAGTCTTGTGTGGACAAAATGCACTTTTGGTGTATTAAAATTTTAAACTTGTTGCCTTTTGTAAGCTAGTATTCGTTTGTTTCTTTGTCAATTGTGTTCTCCTATTTATTTATAGTGTAGTCCTGTATTGTTGTGTTGTCATTTTAATGTTATATTTCACATGGCCATAACAGAGGGGGGTTTTTCATGCCACAAAACCAGGTTCAACCCACCAGTTTTTCCTTTTAAAATGTCCTGTACCAAATCAGGAATATGGCCATTGTTATATTATAGTTCGTTTCTGTGCGTGTTACATTTTAACGTTGTGTTCCCGTTGTGTGTTTGTTTTCTCTTATTTTTTAATATGAATTCACATTACTATAAGACGTGTCATGGTACTTATTATCCCAAATTTATGAATTTGGTTTTGATGTTATATTTGTTATTCTTATAGGATTTTATCTTATGCTTAGTCCGTTTCTGTGTGTGTGATATTTTAATGTTGTGTCGTTGTTCTCCTCTTATATTTAATGCGTTTCCCTCAGTTTTAGTTTGATATCCCGATTTTGTTTTTTGTACATGGATTTATGAGTTTTGAACAGCGGTATACTACTGTTGCCTTTATGTAACTCCTGAGACCATTCGGCCACATAGTCTCCTACTAGATAAGGGTGATCGCATGGCTTGTATATAATGGCTACACAAGTGAGAAGAAGACGCGTGGCTGGTATATAATGGCTTAATCAGTGAGAAGAAAATGCATGGCTGGTATATAGTGGCGAAACAAGTGAGAAGAGTTAACTATTCTGTGTCGGTCCAATTTAATTGAAGTAAGCAACTATCATGGACAACCAATCAACACATTTGTTTTTCTGTTTTGAACTTTACTATAGTATGTACTACCGAGAAGTTGTTTTATAGAATACCATATTGTATGGAATCTGCTGAACTTTGAAGGCCTTGCAGATACATGTTGTGTAGTATAGCGAAATAAAATCATCATTGATACCAGGATTTAAATTTTCTACTTGCGCTAGATGCGCGTTTCGTCTACAAAAAAAGTGTTAAAAAGGTCAAATAAAGTACGTAGTTTAAGATCAATGAGGAACAAAAAATCCTAAAAGTTTTGCAACATTCAGCTATTGTAATCAATTCCCAAGGTAGAAAGTTAAACTTCTTTCTTCTTTTGATAATTATTTTGTATATTCAAACCAGAGCTCCTTACTTCTACAATAACAGGAAACGATTGTATGTATGTATCATAGCTCATGGTCATATTGAGTTAAGTGTTTCAGATAAATGGTAGATAATATAAAATGTATCTATAAAATTATGAACTATACCTAGACTAACCTTGACCCGACCTAATATATTTTTTTTCTATTTAAACAAATAAAGTCAATTAAAAATGTTGTTTTAGTGAAATACGATCGTATAATGGCCTCGAGATTAATATTAACTGATAATATAGAAGGTCTTTGTGTATTCGATTTGTTCCTAAATCGATCTTATATTAAAACAATGTTGATAATGTTTACGTGCTTATGAAGCTACCAGACCCGATTTGAAACGTTTAAGACAGATTTATCAATTATTCTTATCCTCTATTTCTTAAAAACTTTAGTGTATTTTTTTTTTTTTTTATGCTATTTGGCTTATTTTTATTTTCACTTTTCTTCGTAAGATAACAAAAATCCGGATTGCCTATAAGGATGTTCGCTTGTCATGTTTTGGGATTTTTATCAGATTCTCGGAATCCTCTGGTTTTATCCATTTGAAGGCCCTTAAAATATTTTGCCCATTGACCCCCATTTTTCTTTTCATAAATCTTTAATATGTATTGCCAATTTTAAAAGTCTTATAACATCTTTGTGTTTTTTTCATAGTTTTTTTAGAACTTTCACTTGTCAATTATAAACCTATGAAAAGTCAAGAGAGAACATTATCCCACAAAAATTGCAATTGCTTACATGTCGGAAACAAGCACATTGCCCTATATCTTTTTTTTTTTTTTTTTTTTTGGCTTCATTATTAAACCCATATCAATATATACTAGGGTTATGAAAAGCTTGGTATTGTAAAACTGAGTAGCGAAATTCCTAAATTGACAACATCTAGTGATAAACAAATGGCTGTCATCATTTAGGGAGGTTCGCAGCTCAGTTTCAAAATAAATAGCTTCCAATAACACTAGTATATATTGATAGGGGATTTATTGAGGAATCAAAACAGCAAAATAAATATAAGTGTCAATGTGATTGATTTCGAGGAATTAGCCATTGGAGTTATAGCTGGAAAATGTTCTCTCTTGATTTTTCATAGCTCTATCATTGACCAGTTAAAGTTCTCAAAAACTATTTAAAAAATAAATAAGATTTGATAAGACTTTTACAAATAGCTTATAATTGTACATGTAAAAAGAAAAACGGGGGTCCATGAGCAAACATTTTTAAAGCATTCAAATAGATAAAACAGAGGATTTCGAAAATCTGACAAAAATTTCAAAATATAACAAGCAAACATCTTTAATACATTTTGTTGTGTTAAGTCCTCAAAGCATTCATTTTTAGTAATTGTACATATGCAATGCAAGAATGCTGTATTCTGTCGTTCCAATCTCATTTTAGTCATTTTGAAATAATCAACATTTATACATAAAAATCAACATGTATCAACACATTTAGCATATTATATTTCGAACTGTATTATATTCATTAATGCCGAGTATATGTTTCTTTATAGGGTACCATATTGTATGGAATGTGCTGAATTTTGGAGGCCTCGCAGATAACGAAAGTAGATTTACTTTTTCTTTTGATAAATGTTTAGTCACATTGGTAATCAAACTGCAGCTTCTTATTTACCTAACATAAACTTTAAGGTGATAATACATTCATCTTATTCATTTCAAACGAAAGGAAAATATAATGTTATAATTATTAAGAAACTCAATTTCAGAGTTGTTTTATTTCTATCTTGTATCATATGTGATTATATTTTGTATGCATTCACTACTTGTTTCACATTTGAATGTGACTGATTGTTTTTGAAAAAAAGAATATTGCACTGTATTGTACAATTATAGCAGAATACGATTACGTTTATGTATCATAGTTACAATGTAACGGTCAAATTGGTTTTAGTGTTACAGTTCAACGATAGATAATGTAACATGTATCTATAAAATTACGAACTATAACTACCCTAACCTTGACATGATCGTGATCTAATATCACTTTTTCCTATTTAAAAAAAAAAATAGTCAATTTAATCTGTTTCTTTTATTGAAATACGATCGTATAATGGCCTCGAGAGTAATATTAATTGATAATATAGAAGAACATTTTGTCGTCTCTTTGTTACTAAATCGATCGCCTATATTAAAACAATGTTGATATTGTTTAGGTGAAGCTATCAGGCCCAATTAAAAACGTTTGAGACATATCTATCAATATCTCTTATCTTCTATTTTGATGGACTTTAATTGTGTTACTATAATTGCTTCTGTAGGTAGTATCTATTTTACACTTTTTTCGTAAGAAAACAAATATCCGGTATCATTCAACGCAAATGAATTTTACACTAATGTAAATTAAATTCTCAAAGGCATATGTTATATATGTTTTTGTATCTTTTATTAGTAGATACTTTCAATATTAAAAAAGGAGATGTGGTATATTTCCCAATTAGACATATATCCATCATAATTCAAACAAAGCTATGATTTACAGCTAGTCCAAAGCAAAACAAAATAAACAATAATAAAATGATCATGGTTATAAGACTAAAATAGCAGTTTGTCCACGTCCTTTTTTGTTCAATTTACGTTTGATCTAATGTACAAAAGCACAGCAAACAAACACAAACGTTTAGAAGCATAAACATACATAGTGAAATAACTAACATACATTACCTGAAAGGATTACAAATTAAGTTTGAGTACAGAGACATATTTTTAAAACTAGTGATCGATTTGGAAAAAAGATGTTGTGCATACCATTATTTAAAAGGTATACGCTTGTCCATGTTTTTCTTTGGAGACTATATATGGATAATTAGTATTGTTGTCGAATATGCGTACGTTTATTTGAAAAAAAAACATTATGGCCATTTTGAAAAATCTTCTTAGATAGCCTTTATCTACAAAATCATTATTTAGGAACTGCTTACAAGGGAATTGTAACTATTGATCTACCAAGTACATGCTAGAAAAACAATTTTAAAATGACATTTATCTATGTAAAAGTGGTAACTTTTGTTACAGTTAGATAGGACTTTGATATTGAGATCCTCGCTATAGTTATCGTTTTTGAGAATCCCGATGATGTATACTTAAATAGCATTAACGGTAACAATTGTTTTGCACCAGATGCACATTTTGATAAATTATTTTGGAAATTATTCCCAGACGCTTTTTTCAATAAAAACAGGAAATGACATAATATATAATATATAATCAACGTTTTTGGTGTTACATCTATGATGAGTTTATACACATAAGGTGTATCTACAAAAACTATGGGCTATATCTACTCTAACTTTGACAACAACTGTATTTGATATAGTAAACAAATATAGTCAATAAACTTGGTTTTTACTGAAATACGATCGCACAATGCCCTCAAGAGATATATTGACGGATATCAAATATTCTTTTTGTTCTTGGATTGACTACCGCTTTTATCAAAATAATTATGGTATGTGGAAGTGCAGATGAAGATATCAAACTCAACGCAAAGCGTTTAGAACAGAGCTATAAAACATCGGATTATCTTTTTAGTTGGCATATACCGTGCATTATTTTAATGATTTTTGAACCAATATATGTTTTATATTTTTTTTTTAAGAGATTAAATAGTTAATGATTAACATTTATGTTTAAGATATAAGACAAACATTACAAACTGCATTTTGATAAAATTGCAACAAAATTGGAGTAACTGTTATAGTTCTTTCATAAATAATAAGCCACACAAAGTCAAATGGTGATATATACAACAAAGTGGTAACAAACATGATGACAGCTTAAGTTAACAACAATGTTTAGGGGCATAACTGGATATAAAAGTGCAGGCAGAGTTGTAAACTCAATTTGAAATAACACTACATAAAACAGGAATGTGAGTTCATTCATTAGAACTCACACAAACAGTTAAACCTTAACCAGCTCCGGACTTCAATTAAACTGATTGAAAAATTATGTCTTCATCATATGAATATCAGGCACAATCCTCCCCGTGAGGGGTTTAGTATCATTCCATCATAACATATATGTGAAAAACATAACCCGTGTCATGCCAAGAACTGGTTTATTAATAATAAATGTATTTAGTTCCGATGCAAAGACCCTATAAGTGAATCAATATTAACGCCAAAAATATGCAATCTTTAATGACCTGACAACAGTATCGTAACCATATCCCTTCTTAATAAGTCTATTTAAAGGTTTTGTTAGCTTCTGCATATATCGATTGATGGGTTGGTGGATGTTTTAAAAAATTTCCTGTTGGATGTTGATCTAGAATAGCGCTTATGACGGATAATGAATGTTCTTTTTATCAATAAAAAGATCAACGATATTTCTTGGAGAAGCATCAGAGCAAAACAAAGACAATATAGCAGCCAAAATGTATGCAATGACATGTTTGCAAGCTTCAATTTCAATTCAATATTCAAAAGCTATTTACAAAGAGATATTAAAAAACGAGATGTCCACGAGTTCTCCATGTAACAAACTCTGCATTGATTTAAAAAATCTAAGCAAGATATGCGTTTTGTATATATAAAACTCAACAGTGAAGCTTGAAACTGAAAACTAAAATCGGCAAAATAAATGTTTTTGTTTTTGTCTTCGCATGTCCCAAGAGTCAACCGAATTACGTTGATGATGTGTCAATGCTTATAGGCAATTTAAAAACTAATTTGTACGAACCTTTTATCGCAAAACTCATGACAATAGCTTTCTGTGAATTGAAACTGTCAGTTAAACCATTTCATTCGTATAACGCTATTTAAAATTGACAGCTGTATATGCAATTATAATAACCTAACACAATTTAAGTGGATCATATTATAGATATCCTTCACTAAGTAGTAAATGTTGTTATAGTTCCCAAGGATGCTGATGATGTATTAGTGGAAGTGTGATGACAACCACATAAACCACAAACATTAGAATAGCATAATATAACCTTGAAGACTAAGTAGCAATTTCTATCTTTAAAGACAACATATCTATATTGTTGTTGTGGTTATTTTGTATATGTGTAAAAAGAGAATATTGTTCATTTCTAAATAATATGGCCGAGGGCAGAGATTGAAATAAATCCTTTTTTTCAAAATCAATCTTTTTTTTCCTCGGGTGGTTGTGTCAGGGTAATATAATTACTAGTAAATGTAACTTTAAGATCGAAATTTATACCTGCCATAAACGACTGTTTTTATCGGTTTGTTTATCATGATGATAGCGTTTGTTTTACGTTGATATTGTCGTCCTGTGCAATTGGTCTTCTCCACTTATCCATGTATTTACGACTTTATCTCAATATTTTTTAGTTTTCCTTGGAACCGGTACTGTTGTCTTTTCTTTTTTTGTGAAAAAAATTCTTTGTGCAAGTTTGCATCATTTGCATATTTTATTTTCGGAAAATTAATTAGATATGGTATGTGTAGTAAAATGTTCTATACAGTGACATATGAAATGTCATGCGATTTTTCGGCTTTGAAAGAGACGAATGCATTGTTCACATTTCAAATGATACTTGTATTTATTAAATGAGTAAATGCCGGGAAAATATAGTATGTTTTGTCTATATCAATAAAATAATATACATTGTTCTTAACCAGTTACCTAAAGACAACATACGGGAGCAGGATTATTTGGTCAGAGAATAGTTTTTTGGTGGTGTTCGTGATACTCAGTTTTTGAGTATTTTGAATTTTGAGTTTTTTGTGATGTTTTTTGTCTTTTTTGTTTTCTTTTAGCCTTAGCGTTTTAATTATTCGTTTTAGTTTTTGAGTTCGATGGTCCTATGGTATATTTCGCCTCTCCTATGTATCAAAAACTGTTTCATTCTTTAGCAAAATACAGTTTTTAAACACGTAAACCCAACTTGAACGGTCAAATTTAGTTAAATAATTGTATTGAAAGATATATATATAATTTTTTGTGTATAGTAGTTTTTTTAACAAAATTTTTTTCTAGTAAGTGAGAAAATACAGAGTCAATTATAAGGAGTATTTGTTTATATGAATATCACAAGGAGGCACTTATCTGCATGTCTTTGTTCTGATACATTTAGTTAAACGTAAACGGTATAAACGTTGTCGTCACGAATCAAAGACAAATACAATTAAACTTCGATACTAAGTCAAAACGGAAATGAAAAATCAAATCATGCTATGACATGTGCTTCTTGTATGAACATAACAAATCAGATTAAAGCAATAAATCAGATAACAAGAAACATTATGAGACACTTTGGTTTTTTAATCAGAAGCTTCCAAAAGACCTACTTAGCGAAGGACGAAATGATTAAATATATAGAAATTGTAAACATTCAAAGTAGAATTGTCTCGAAAGTATTCACCTGTGAATGAACTTTGAACTCAACAACAATTTGGTACGTTTGTGGAGTTTGCAAAAGTGGGTTTGTATCCAAGCAGCAAAATTCCTTAAGCGCCAGACTAATTGAATACAAGTTATTACAAGGAATATGGAGGTTTTTGTTTTGACGATAACAAGCATACATTTTTTTTTTGATATTTTTCTTTTTGAGTTTTGGTATACTAGTAGTTATTTTCACATTTATCTTTCAACTGATTTGATTCACACGCGACTGATACGTCATGAATACTCGTTCATAGTACGATTTTGCGATGAGGTATATAAAAGACCAATCAATTCAAAACTTTAAGTAGATATAGGAAGATGTGATATGAGTGCCAATCAGACAACTCTCCACCCAAATAACAATTTATAAAAGTAAACCATTATAGGTCAATGTACGGACCGCAAGACGGAGCCTTGGCTCACACAGAACAACAAGCTATAAAGGGCCCACTATTATTAGACGTGTTAAAACATTCAAACGGGAAGACCTGATTCATTTAGTATGATACCACCTCAAAATATGTGTATTTACATGGCAAACACACGGTACAACTTTTGACATAACAATGTGCACCATAGAGTTTTTCATTCTGACATATGAATTTATGAATTCAAATAAGCCAAATTTTCTCTCTATTTGACTTGTATTCTGACCTACCAATTCATACTATTTACCGGGTCTGTAATATAAGAAGCAACACGACGGGGGCCACATGTGAACCCGGATCTGCTTACCCCTCTGGAGCACCTGAGAGCATCCCACCTTTTTGGTAGGGTTTGTGTTGCTAAGTCTGAATGTTGTATTTTATTTGTCTGTGTGTCTCATTTTTTAGACATGGCTTTGTCAGTTTATTTTCAATATATGAGTTTGACTGTCCTGGTATCTTTCGCCCCATTGTCTTTGGATCGAGACCCCAAATTTCAGAAATAAGACTAGAATTATTCATGAATTTCCAGCGTAAAATAACCGTGATTACAATTCCCTCAGCACATTACCTTTCATAAATCCCAATAAGCGTTTCTGATTTGAAAGTTAAATTACAAGAAAACATATGTTTTTGTGGTCTCCAAGGACAGGACATACACTTTGATTTAATATACTCAGTCTGTTACAACGGTATTAACAACCTCAATAATGTATGAATTAAAGTTCCTGTTAAATGGGACAATAGATACGAACAAAGTTTAAATATGTTGTACTTGGTTTACTCTACCATGACATTATTCTTACTTACTACAAAAAGGTTATCCAATAATTAAAAATCAATATGCTGTTTACATTTTACCAAATGAACAATAAGAAAATTGTAATTACCATCATATTGAAAGCTAATGAAGTTAATCAAAACCGGCTTATTTTCATTAGCGAGTGATTGTTGTATTCAAGCAGCATGATAATTCAACTAATAACATGTTTATTTTAGTAGCAACATTGATATTGATGTGGAGCAGGATCTGCTTACCGTTCCGGAGAACCTGAGATCACCCCTTAGTTTTTTGATGGGGTTCGTGTTCTTTATTCTTTAGTTTTCTATGTTGTGTCATGTGTGCTGTTGTTTGTTTGTTTGTCTTTTTTTATTTTTTATCCATGGCGTTGTCAGTTTGTTTTAGATTTATGAGTTTGACTGTCCCTTTGGTATCTTTCGTCCCTCTGTGGCAATTCTGAGTCTGTGTGCATACTATATCGATAAAAGCGGAACTTTTGATTTTTGTTTAAACTTTAGTTTCTGATTCCTGTGACAACAGGTACAAATATAATTAAAATATGTTGTGCTCAGTTTACTTTACAATGACATTATTCTACTTTATATTAAAAGGTTATCCAATAATTTACTGTCAGTATGCTGTTTGCATTTTACTAAATGAACCATTCTCATACTATAACCTTGGACGGAACTTGAATTACCATCGTATTGAAAGCTAATAAAGTCAATCAAAAGCGGCTTATCTTCATTAGCGAGCTGGTTTTGGATTCAAGCAGCATTATAATTCATCAAATAAATTGTATATGTCTCACATTTATCATGTTTATTTTACTAGCAACCTTAATCTGTGACATTTCTAAGTATATTTGCATACTTTGTCTATAAAAAGCGTTTCATTGGAGATTCGAGGTCGGATAACATATAATGTAGCAGTGTTTTACTCATCAGAAAAAGGAATCGCACTAGTTTCCATGGCTCTTTACGTTGTATCAGTTGTCGAATTGATCTCAATTGTATTGCAACGTTTTAAAACAACTGGTTTATCATTAAGAGATATAGAATTATTTGGTTTTATTTTAAAACCTTGTTATTTGGCATACCGTTTTTTATATGTTTATTAGTCTATCTTTTCTTATGTTTATTTGTACTAACATCATTTCACAATCAGTTACGGGTAAAACAAATGTATTCCTTCAGAGTTGTGAACAATTAGTCAATTGAGTTGATATGCTGATCTTCATTCCGATGTGAAACTTGGATAGTACTATATGTGAACTCAATGTGCACTTCCTGTTGTTAATGTATTAAAAAATCACTTATAATCAGTAATCTTGTAGACACAATTGGCATACTGTTTTTTGTACTCCTACGAAATGTTATGTACTACGTTGTTTTTAATGTCTTGCATGTTTCTTAAATCTAGTTTGATAATTATTGAAAGATATAGGCGATATATTAACACATAAATAACATACATCTTTTAAAGTGAAATGGTTGCTTTAACCAAGACCGGATTATGAAGGTTGTTTTCACTTCGATCTGTTGGTTGATAAAGTCTTAGTTTTAAGCCTATCAATTGTTATTGACATCCCGTTTCGGATTTGTTTTGGCATTTAGTAGTTTTTAATCATTTTGTTTTCGTGTAAATGCAATAAGTATTGGAGAAAATAAAGAGGCAATAACACGCAATGTTTCTCATGTTTGTATATATCAATATCACAAGGAGGCACTTATCACCATTTCTTTGTTCTTATACATTTAGTTAAACATAAACGGTATAAAAGTTGTCGTCACGAATCAAAGACAAATACAATTAACATGATTAACCTTCGATGCTTAGTCAAAACGGAAAAGAAAAAATCAAATAATGTTAGAAAATGTTCTACTGGCATGAACATAACAAATATTAAAGCAATAACTCAGATAACAAGAAACATTATTAAGCACTTTGTTTTCTTTTAATCAAATCCTTCCAAAAACCTACTTAGCGAAGGAGGAAGTGATCAAATAAAGAAATTGTAAACACACAAAGTAGAATTGTCTGGAAAGTATTGACCTGTGAATGAACTTTAAACTCAAAATCCTTTTGGTACATTTTTGGATTTTTGAAACCTGATTTGTTTTTATCCAAGAAGCAAAATAACTCAAGCGCCCGAATAATTGAATACGTGTCAGTACAAGAAACTTTGAGGTTCTCTTGGAAGATCTGTGCTTTGACAATAACAACTTAGATGATTGATGATGTTTCTTTTTGGTTTTTTTATAGTAATTTTCACATTCGTCTTTCAACTGATTTGATTCAAACGCAACTAGTAAGTCATGAATGCTTGTGTGTCTGGATAACCTTTTTATTTTGCAGAGTATAAGGGATATTTCATAGTACCGATTCTGCGATGAGGTATATACATATACCAACAAGCTAAAACTTTTAGATTTTCAGCATGTTGCCCCTCTCGAAATATGTACATGTACATGGCAAACACAAGGTACACCGTTTGACATAATAATCCGCACTATATAGATAAAATTAAATTTTTCATTCGGACTGCAAAAGTTTGCACCTGCCCTAAGTCAGGAATCTGATGTACAGTAGTTGTCATTTGGTTTATGTAATTTATACGTATTTCTCGTTTCTCGTTTTTTTATATAGAATAGACCGTTGGCTTTCCCGTTTGAATGGTTTTACACTAGTAAGTGTGGGGACGTTTATAGCTTTTTGTTCGGTTTGAGCCTAGGCTCCGTGTTGAAGGTTGTACATTGACCTATAATGGTTTACTCTAATTTATGAATTGTTATTTGGATGGAGAGTTGTCTCATTGGCACTCACACCACATCTTCCTATATCTATTATGAAGTCATAGATTATAACTTGATGTACTATTCAATTCTGAAATAAGCTAACTTTTCTCTCCATTTGGCATGTATTCAGACCTACCGAATAAGACTATTTACTGTTTTTGTATTAACATGAACATCACGACAGGTGCCATGTGTGGAGCAGGATCTGTATACCCTTCCGGAGCAGCTGAAATCAAAACAACGTTTAGGTTGGGGTTCGTGTTTATTAGTCTTTAGTTTTCTATGTTGTGTCTTGTGTACTATTATGTGTCTGTTTGTCTTTTTTTTCTTTTTTAGCCATGCCGTTGTCAGTATATTTTTGATCATAAGTTTGTCTCTCCCTCTGGTATCTTTCGCCTCCTTTTTGTTTGATCGTGACCTCACTTTTCAGAAATAATAATAAGATAAATCATTAATTTCTAGTTTAGAATAAGCTGAATTACAATTCCTTAAACAAGTGTTATTCATATCTCTCAATACTAATAAATGTTTCTGAAATGAAAGTTATATAACAGAAACACGTAAACTAAGTTCTTGTGGTATCCCAGCAAAAGACATACACGTTGATTTAGTTTGCTTAGTCTGTCCAAACGGTATCAACAACCTCAATGATGAGTGGATTAAAATTCCTGTTTAAAGACTTTTTGCAAGGTTTTCTCGACCATTAAATTTCTTCTACTTTCCTATTAAAAGTTTATCAAAAAACTCAAAATCAGTATGTGTTTGCATTTTACTAAATGAACCATTAGCATACTCTAACCTTGGACGTAATTTGAATTACCATCGTATTGAAAGCTAATGAAGATAATCAAAACCGGCTTATTTTCATTAGCGAGTGGTTGTTGAAATCAAGTAGCAATATAATTCATGTAATACGTTCTATATGTCTCTCATCTAACATGTTTTATAGACTAGAAACCATGATCTTTCGTATTTTTGAGTCTGTTTGCATACTTTGTCTATAAAAAGCGTTTTAGAATATTATTGGAGATTCATGGTCGGATAATATAGCAGTGTTTCAATCATCACATACATGAATTGAACTAGTTTCCATTACTCCTTCATTCTTTGTCAGCAGTTGTATTGATCTCATTTGGTCTTCAACGTTTACAAAGTTTATTTATGATAATCATAGAGCTTTTAATCTTCTTTAAAACTTTAGTTTCTTTTCCTGTGACAATAAGTACGAATATAATTAGAAGATGTTGTACGTGGTTTACTTTACCATGGCATTATTCTACTTCATATTAAAAGGTTGTGCAATAATTTACAGTCAGTATGCTGTTTGCAATTTACTAAATGAAGCATTAGCAAACTGTAACCTTGGATCGAATTACTATCGTATTGAAAGCAAATGTAGTCAATCAAAACCGGCTTATCTTCATTAGCGAGACATTTTTTTAATTAAAGTAACAATATAATTAATCTAATACGTTTTATATGTCTCTCATTAAACATGTTTGATAGACTTGCAACCTTGATCTTTTACCATTCTGAGTCTGTTTGCATACCATGTCTATAAAAAGCATTTTTGAAATATAATTGAAGATTCATTATCGGATAACATAGCAGTGTTGTAATCATCCCAAAAATGTATTGCACCAGTTTCTATTGCCCTTTATTGTTTTTCAGTATTTTAATTGATCTAAGTTGTACTTCAACGTTTAAAACAACCAGTTAATTTAGAGAATTATGGAACTTTCATTTTTTTTTAAACTTTAGTTCCTGATTTCTTTGACACAAGGTACGAATATAAATAAAATGCGTTATGCTTTGTTTAATTTAACAGATATATATTCTACTTTCATATTAAAAGGTTATCCAATAATTTAAAATCAATATGCAGCTTTCATATAATCAAATTGAGCATTAGGAAAATGTAACCTTGGTCGTAACTTGAATTACCATCATCATGATCATATTGAATGCAAATTAAATCAATCAAAACCAGATTATTTTCATTAGCGAGTAGTTGTTGAATTCAGGCAGCAATATAATTCATGTAATAAGTTCTATATTTCTCTCATTTAACATGTGTTATAGACTAGAAACCTTGATCTTTGGCCATTCTAAGTCTGTCTGCATACTATGTCTATAAAAAGCGTTTTATTGGAGAATATTGGTCGGATAACATAGCAGTGTTTTATTCATCAGAAAAAGGAATTGCACTAGTTTCCATTGCCCTTTATTTTTTTTTATCAGCTTTATTGATCTCAATTGTATTCAACATTGTAAAACAACCAGTTTATTAAGTGAGAATGATTGAATTTTTCTTCTTCTAAACTTGCTTTTTTGGCAAAATCTTTCTGAATTTTTGGTCTTTAATGCTCCATCAACCTTATAAATATTTGCGATATTCCAAAGAGATATTCTACTGGACATCTGGGAGACCATCTAAGAGATGTACCACGATCTAACTACCAGAAGGACAATACAGCACAAGTTTCCCGAATAATGAAGGAGTCCGTCAGGGTGGTATTCTCTCCACCAACTTCTAAAAAATATATATCGAGGATCTGCTCATTCAACTGAAAGAATCAAATGTAGGGCTTCATATCGAAACAAATTTTTCTGCTTGCCCGACCTGTGCTGATGACATTCTCTTATTATCCAACTGAGATGAAGATATGCAAGTAATGCTCAATGCGGTCAACAAGTATTCAAATGAACACTAATACACAATTCATCTACCTAAAAGTGTATTATTAAAACAGAACACAAATTCATCAAATAAGAACAAGGAGTCTCTATCAGTATGGGATTTAGGGGAAAAGAATTTAACAACATCTGATAGAGCCACTCATTTAGGAATAACTAGATCTTCAAAAAACGAAAACAAGTTAAATATCAAAGACAGAATAACCCTTGTTAGAAGAACATCGTTCTCACTCATGAAAACTGGGGAACACGACACAAATGAGTTAAATTCCCGCATCTTCTATTATATATACAAAATATATATTTTGCCACGTCTTAAAAAAATTGAAAGAAATTTTTCTATGTCAGTACCGTCTCCAAATAAATTAAGGTTCATTTTTAGAAAGAACGGATTCTGTTTTACAGCAATATAATCTGCCATTAATAGAAGAACTATGGGATAATACACCTTCAAAATTTAGCTGAAAGCATACAGTAAGATTTGCAATCTCAGAATTTTGGAATGACACTTTTAGGACTGAAATAGTTCATAAATCAACATTAAATCGTCTAGATACAAACTCAATCAAAATTGGTGAAACTCACCCAGTCTTGAAATCAGCTCTAAATATCCTGGGCGAGACCAAACGAGCCATTGTCAAGGCAGAATTCTTACAAGAACCTATATGTTACAATCTAATAAAGCTAAATTTAGTATCGAAAATGTAAATGCAACTTGCCCTATTTGTTTACTGAAGATGTCCAGCTCTTGAAGAAATTCGTAGAAATTATTTTGGCTCAATAAAACAGCTTATTATCCTTAAAATTGGAAATGATCAGTGGAATGAAAAATTTAGAAATAGAGACATTATCTGTCAATTAATTACAGACTGCAGAACAATGCTGTTGAATATTTACAGCACGATTCAGAGTTAATGGATAATATAGAGACTATTTCTAGAAAGATGTGTTATGACCTTCAAGTGAAACGTCTGAATTCAATTACTATAAAGTAGTAATAGTGAATTTTTATTACACCTTTACGTAGCCTAACAATCTTTATTTTCACCTTGTGCTTGGACTGTTGCACGCTTGATTGTATAACATCAATGGCTAGATTAATCATGTGGTTTGTAGTGCTTGTTTATGACTGCCTCATTGACATTAAAATCTAAATAGCATAATTTCTAAAATGGTCTTGTTATGTTGTGTTGATTTAATACATCAACAATATTTTAACTGTAAAATTCAAATTGCCGGGAATTTTCTTACATCTAATCGTGTAAATAGATGTGTTGTGGAAAATGAAAACTTTTACCATGTGCATTATAAAGTGATATAATCTTAAATGGATCTCATCGCCAATTTTACCCCTGTGATATAAGCCATAAACTGTTTTAAATCCTTATTGGATATGCTCCTCATTAGTAGGAGGAAGTTACAGAAAAGAAGAAGAAGGTTCCTATAACGACGCATCAATCTATAAAACCATAAACAAATATTCAATAAATGAGGATTTGATTTTGATTTTATGTTTAATAAAGGAATAAAAGTAGAGTTGATGACTCATTATCATATATACTGAGCGACAAAAGACAGGATATACTTTTATTTTTTTAATATTTCAAAGTAAAGATATAAAAATGAAACTTGATACACGCATTAATTAGGTAAAACTACGTCCCATTCATATTGATTTTTTACCTGTACAACAGGTGAGTTCTTCACAGTTTTTAAATTTTAATTTTGGAAAATTTGCACGTGCAGAAAAATCTGTTAGTATATATTTGACATTATCGTCAATTCCAACCAATTACACTTGACATACATTAAGATAAAATAATGAATTTTCTTTAATCATTATAAATAATATAATGCTATTTTGTCGCTAGCAACAACAAAAAATGTTATGATTCTAATAAGATATATAATACAAGTTCTTGAGTCATAATGATTTTTTGTTTATGTTCTATTACAAATTCTTTCAAAATATGTTATGATAAAGACTTCATAAGCTTGTAATACGATAAGTTTGCTTCTTTTGTTGAATATAAAATTTAGATATGGTTGGATAACCAATGGGAAACCATTCCAACAGAAATCAAATGGCACAACTTTTTGAAATTTTGGGTTCTCAATGCTCTTCAACTTTTTACTTCTCTGGCTTTATAACTATTTTTTAGCGTCACTAATGAGTCTTATGTAGAAGAAGCGTCTGGCGTATTAAATTATAATCCTGGTACCTTTGATAACAAATTACATAACTATGACCGTTATCCAATCTATCACTGTACGGCCTTCAATATTGACCAAAGCCTATAACACATATGTTTAAAAGAACAAAACGTACAACAATTTAGTCGAGGAGATAAACGGCCTAATTAATGTAAAAAACAATGAACCAAAACAATTATGATATATAGCAATAAACGACACCAATGAATTACAGGCATGTAAGTAATGTGGTTGGCGGGAAAAACTTGTTTTCTGGCACCCTAATCTGTGACATAAGCATGACATAAGAACAAACTATAAAAAATGGTCAAACATCTAACAGAAACTTCAGACAGTACGTGTCATAATATGAAAACATCCCCACAACAAAAAAGACACCGATTACAGTCACTAACAGGAAGAAAATTATAAAAAGTGTTGAACATGGTAACGACAGGATAAAAGTACTAATAGAATAATGTCTTTACCCTTTATTTTTACAATGGGGTATGACTGATTGTTTAGCAACAATAATCGTCATAACTTTACTCCAAAGTTGGCATTTTCAGTAACGAAAATAAGTGAAAATAATATTTCGAATAATGTTTGTTTCCATCTTATTTCAGCTATCAATTACTAAACGTGGTATGAGAAGTAGTGTCTGACATAGTACTTTCGGGAAAATAGTTTTTAAAAAGTAATATTTCAAAATGATACATGTATTTGACAAGAATCTAAAGATATATTTATCATTATCATATCATTGTATATGTAAAAGTACCAGGATTATAATTTAGTACGCCAGATGCGCGTTTCGTCTACATAAGACTCATCAGTGACGCTCATATCAAAATAGTTATAAAGCCAAACAATATAAAAGTTGAAGAGCATAGAGGATCCAAAATTCCAAAAAGTTGTACCAAACACGGCTAAGGTAATCTATTCCTGGGACAAGAAAATCCTTAGTTTTTCGAAAAATTCAAAGTTTTGTATCAGGAAATTTATAAAAATGATCACAAAATTGATATTCATGTCCACACCGAAGTGCTGACTACTGGGCTGGTGATACCCTCGGGGACGAAACATCCACCAGCAGTGGCGTAAAAGATAAAAAATTGTCTGTACACTTTTTAAGTAAAAAATTGTATTTAAGGCAATCTGCAAACACTCTATGTGACCTGTCTATTTGACTTTAAAGTTCATTTTTGTTATACTACATATCAAGTCCATTTGTGCAAGCATTTCATATCTCTTTTTGTGTAAGTTGTGGAATGTTTGCAAAAATGTACTTTGGATTCAAGATGTTCATTTTGATACTTATAAAGGTAGTCATAAATCCTGATTTAATGAATTAATATCTAAAATAAGGCCAAATATGCTCTACATTTAACGAGCGTTCTTTCGTTCGATTGCAACCCTATTTTCAGAAATAACAATGGAATTATTAAGAAACTTCAAGCTCAATATAAGCGCTAATACAACTCCTTTAACAAATTATCTTTCATATTTGGCAATTAAATCTATGCTCTCGTTGTCTCCACGGACAGGGATATACAAGTTGGTTTAATTTGGTCAGTGTATAAGAAAAGATTAAACGATCACAATGATTTGATAATTGGAGTTTCTGATTCGTAGGACAATTTGAAAGAATGAAATTAAATTTTGTTGTGCTCGGTAGCATTCAAATAACATGTGTTTCTACGTTCTCTGTCATTGATGTATTCCGCGCATATCTGTATTCACCTTTTGATCTCAATAATTGAAATAGTGTGTTAAGGTGGTACCTACACTACAGGGAGACAACTTTGTAAAATTAGCTAACGTTTTAATTACGTTGTGTTGTTAAGGGAATATTAAGCTTCTCAATCATCAAAATTAGTGTTTGTCAAACTGCTATGTAACCAGTGTATTTTTTTTGATAAAATGGTTGGTTTAAATTTTTTGAAATTTTTATCTTTTTGTCAAAGGGTCAACGTATATACTTGGTCAAAATTTTATGAAAATTAAACGAGCCAAATTTAATGTGTTGGGTACTATCTTTGTTTCTAGAATTTAACTACTAAATTTGAAAAAAGGTTATTTAATATAGTTTTTCTCTTGCCATGTCCATTTGTTTTAGAAAAATGAATTTGACTATCCTTAGGAAGTTTGTGTCTCTCTTTCATAGATTTTGGTGTTCTATGCTTTAATTAAGATATAAAAAAGAAGATGTGGTATGATTGCCAATGAGACAACTATCCACAAAAGACCAAAATGACACAGACATTAACAACTATAGGTCACCGTACGGCCTTCAACAATGAGCAAAGCCCATACCGCATAGTCAGCTATAAAAGGCCCCGATAAGACAATGTAAAACAATTCAAACGAGAAAACTAAAGGCCTTATTTATGTAAAAAAAAATGAACAAAAAATAAATATGTAACACACAAACAAACGACAACCACTGAATTACAGGCTCCTGACTTGGGACAGGCACATACATAAATAATGTGGCTAAAATAAAATAAGTATGGAAAATGGGTACTGTTATCTACCGTCGGTTTCTATGTTCATATTTTGGCTTTTCCTTTTGTTGTATTTCAGTATTTCAGTATTTCTGTTATTCTGTTTTCCTCTTTCAGTTGATGCGTTCTCTCGATTTTTGTTGTTACACGGACTTATTCTTACGTAATCGAATTATGACTATGGAACAGCGGTTAAACTAATGTTGCCTTTATCTATCTCAATAGATGGAACAATAAAGTTAAATAATTTATCAATATATTATAAGAATTTAACTAAGTTTCGAAAAAAAAATCTTATGATTTACAATTTTTATGATGCTTACATTAAAAAAAAGAACCTTTAACAAAATGTAACCGTGGACGAAATACAAATTACCATCACATTGAAAGCAAACAAAGACAATTAAAACCGCCCTATCTTCATTAAGGAGTGATTTTAGTATTCAAAAGGCAATATAATTCTTTCAATTAACTGATATATCACTAATATATAGACTTAAAAAACCTTGATAATCCACAAATGGAAGTATAAAACAACATTATGATATTTGAGATAATGAGAAATTTCACAGATGCATTAGCAGTGCTTATATTGCTTAGATATTTGTATGTACTGAAGACATTGCCTTAATAATCTATATCGTTATCAGGCATGCAATATTGAAACTTGATAATATCATGCCGCATAAATCTATACATTTGATAGCAAATGTTTAATTATTGATGTATTGGTGTTTTGTTATCTAAACAAACAGAACAGAAGGACAGTTCAGATCTCATGACTAATACACTATTGACTTTATCATTACATCACATCATCGTCGGGTGCCACATGTGGAGCAGGATCTGCCTACCCTTCCGGAGCACTTGAGATCACCCCTAGTTTAAGTGGGGTTCGTGTTGCTTATTCTTTAGTTTTCTATGTTGTTTCATGTTTTCTATTGTTTGTCTCATTGTTTTCTTTCATTTTTAGCCAAGTGTTGTCAGTTTATTTTCGATTTATGAGTGTGACTGTCTCTTTGGTATCTTTCGTCCCTCTTTTATATTTTACCAAAAAATATTTAACAATAATCGATATTAATTCGCATAATAAAGATCCTATGCTCCTAGCAAACAAAACAATATTCTAGTTCGAAAGTACATGCAATACACGTGCTTGACGTCACGTGTATTGCTTGTAACGTCATTTAACATGGAGTTTAGTATGACGATTATTGTTAACGGACATTTTTGTTTACGGGTCAGCTGAAGTTTCGGGATTTTCTCGCTATGTTGAAGACCGAGTGGTTGCTGATGGATACGTTCTGCTCTTTGGTCAGAATGTTGTCTCTTTGACACATTCCCCATTTTCTTTCTCAATTTTATAGAATTTTTGTTTTCATTTGACCTATGTTTCTATCGTAGGATAGCGACCGCGATGTCAGCAATTACAACTTAATTAATAATAATTTTCCAGATTAATATAAGAGGGAATATATTTCCTTTATCAAATTGCCTTTCATGCAGTTTTTGATTTATGAATTAGACGACAGCAGTATTTCAGTTCTTGTGGTCTCTATGGACATGATGGACAATACAATACAAGCAGTTTTAATCTGTTTAGCGTATTAGAATGGAGTAAACGACCTCGATGATGTGATGATTAAAGCTCTTGATTCATGGAGGAATTGGTACTAATAAAATTAAATGATATTGTAAGGTTTGCTTCACCATAACATTTTATCTTCTTTAATATTGAAGTTATGTGATATTGATGCAATACCCACATATCCATGTGTTTACTTTTTTATCTCAATAATTGAAACAGTCTATATCCTTATCAGGCATACAGTAATGAAACATAATAACATCACGCCGCATAAATTCAAAAATGAAAAGCCAATGTTCAATGATTAATGATAGGGTTTTGTTTTTATCCATACCAAAAGAACAGAAGAAGAGTTCAGACCTCATGACAATTTAGACATTATCATAACATCACATTAATTACATTTGACAACAAATATAAAACAATATTAATTTTGATTTGCATAAAAAAGATCATGTGTTGCTATCAAACAAAACAATATTCTAGTTTGAAAATTCATGCAACACGTACTTAAGGCCACGTGTGAGTTTAAAACGTCATTTAACATGGAGTTTAGTATGACGGTTGTTTTTCTCGCAATTTTCTCGCAATGTTGAAGACCTAGTGTTGCCATTTAATTTTTTCTCTGCTATTAGATCAGGTTGTTGTCTCTTTCACACATTCCCCATTTTCTTTCTTGTTTTCAATGATTTTTTTTTGTTTTCATTTGACCTATGTTCTATCGTAGGATAGCGACCTCGATGTCAGCAATCACAACTTAATTATTGATAATATTTCAGTTTGATAATAGAGGGAATACATTTCCTTGAACAAGTTGCCTTTGATGCCTCCTAATAAATTTTCGGATTTTTAAATTAGACGACAGCAGTATTTCAGTTATTGTGGTCCCCATGGACAATGCAATGCAATTGCTTATAATCTGTTAAGCGTATTAGAACGGAGTAAACGACCTTAATGATGTGATGATTAAAGCTCCTGATTCATTTGAGAATTGGTATTAATACAATTAAAAGATGTTGTTATAGTTCTTAACCATAACATTTTCTCTTCTTTAATTTTGAAGTTCTATTTAATTGATTTAAGCCCTACATATCTATGTTTTTAGTTTTTTATCTCAATAATTGAAACACTCTGTAAATAACTAGGTATAAGAGTTTTTCCGTTTTACTACTACTTATTTGAAAAAAAAGGTTATCTAATAATTTACAATCAGTATGCTGTTTACATTCTATCAAATGAACCATTAGCAAACTATAACCTTGAAAATAACTCGAATTACCATCGTATTGAAAGTTAATGAAGGCAATCAAAACCGGCTTATTTTCATTAGATAGTGATTGTTGAATTATAGCAATAATATTCTTCTAATATATTTGATTTGTATCTCAATTTATAGACTGTAAACCTTGATCTTTGACTATTGAGTCTGTTTGTATGCCATGTCTTTGGAACGCTTTTTCAAATATCAATATTCATTTCTGGTCTGATAACAGATCAATGTGTGATCATCAAAATACACAAATTACCCTTTATTATTTTTCAGTGGTTTTATTCATCACAATTGTACTTTAATGTGTTTAAACATCTAGTTAACCACTGAGAAGTGTGAGACTTATTTTCTTTTAAAACAAATACTCATAATAAAATTTTATATTTTTAGCCTTCAATAATGAGAAAAAGCAATAACGTATATTAAACCGTGAAAGACCCCGATATCGAATTACAAAGCCGTTAAACGAGGACACTTATAGCATAGTTTATAACAACAAAATTAAACCAAACAATTATGACAAACATACATCTAGATACAAAATAATTGGTGTTCACTGAATTCCAAATAGTTATCAAATGTAGCAGGCTTATAATTTGCTACATCAGACCCGCGTTTCATCTTAAGAAGACTCATCAGTGACGCTCTTATCATAAAAGTTAGAAAGACTAACAAATATAAAGTTGAAGAGCGTTGAGGACCCAAAGCTACAAAACGTTGTGCCAAATACATCTAATGTAATATATGACTGGGATAGGATAATTAGTTCGAATAATTCATACTTTTGCAAACAGTTGATTTATAAAAATGAACATATAATTGATATAATAACATATACGGAGCCATAGTGCTTTGCCATAAGTGATATGATACCACTGAAATCCTTAATATGGTTTTTACCAAACAGTCAACTCACTATGAGAATTTCAATTTTTGTCTTGCACCATTCAGAATAACAGTTATTCAGGAAACCATTCCAACAGATCCTTAAATGTATGTTTTGATTTGCATGGGATTATAGAATGTGTCGATATTATGTGCACGTTTTACTTATATTTATGTATGCATGGCATTTTTAATGCACTGCATAAACCAGTCGTTAAAAAAAGTGATGCTTGTAATTCAAGCTTGTCCTCGAATGCAATGATACAACGCAGGCATATTCAAACCTGTAAGTCGATAAATAAAACATCCAAATACATGTAATGACAAATTGAATGTAATACTAAATATTTAGAAATAGTTTTCCCCTAAACAAAAATGTGTACTAGTTCAGTGAAGATGTTTTCCTCTTTCTTTCTTTTTTTAACTGAATTATATCTACTCTACTACAGAATTCTTGTTTGAACTTGTTATTGCGGACGAAAATATAAAGTTTGAAAATTAAAATTAAAAAAAAAAATAAATAAATAAAAGTGCCTTCTTTGTTTAATCATAAACTGTCATGGCCGATTTAATTTGGATTTATTAAATAATACGATCAATTAATCGCTATTGATGGCCAATGTTTGGAACACTAGAGACTATGAACTACTGCTATATAAAGATGAGAATGAGAAATAACGGACAGTACTAGGGCTGTATAGCCAGTCAAGGTCGTTAAAAACTTCCATTTGTAATAATGAAAAATATTTATTTGACCAATAGTACCCACTGACTACCTTAACAATTAGAATTGTTTACCTAAGATAGATATATAGTTTATGTTTATAAAGCAACGCAACATGTTCAGCTAGGTTAAGATTGTAAAATGCATCAAACTTGTCGTACTTATATTAGAGATACTAGGATTATACATGTTATACAGGTTATATGTCTTATCTTTTGAGATTTCTAATCCTAAAAAGTTTTAGCCCTTAAGTCATAATTAGTTTTGTAATATTTATCAGATCAACATAATCAACATATGAATAAAGAAACAATAATACCGAAGATGTAATTGATATTTTTGTTTGTGTCCCATGTTTCATAAAAGTACGTAATATACTTAATCGGATTGTATATCCACAACCGTTTTACCTTTACTATATTGTTATATATTTTAATTTTACTTCCTGGTATGGTAATTTTACATTATTGATAGAGTATAGTCACAAAAGATGTACTTTAGCAAGATGTTTAGTAACAACAAATTTAATGTACATGTACAATCAAGTCGATCGGTTATTGTTAATGTATATGATCTAAGAAATTTTACTGTTTGAGCTCCATACAAGTTGATATCTTGTTAAATCTATGATCTATATTTTCCTGACTCACGAAAATATGCATCACGCGTTTTCGGAGTTCAGTATTTTTGTGATTTAACTGTTTTCCGATTGCACATGTCTTACTCTTTGAAATATGAATAGCCTGATTTGGTAATCATTTTGGAATTTTGGTATTTCATTATAGTTCAACTTCGTAATTGATTTGTTATCCACACTGATATGATAAGAGTACGCACGAGTATAACTTGAATTCTATAACCGGAAAGCGCAATTTACGTATTTAAATTGTTTTCCTGGTATCTGTAATGAGTTTAAGATACAATGTAATTTTACGTATTATCTACGCTTCATTACTTTTGTGGTATAGTTATAAAAAATCTAAAACCATCAATATCCGTTTTAATATCAAAGCCTACCTTAAATATCTTTAATAGAATTTACGCTAAATAATTAGGGCGATTAACTGTCTCAAATATAAGGAGTTTAAAAAACAAATCATATGATTTTGTGTTTACAATATCATGAGTTCATTATCAAAATAACGTAAGAAGAGTACACACTTGGTACAAATAAAGGCAACAGTAGTATACCGCTGTTCAAACTCATAAATCCATGGACAAAAAAACAAAATCGGGGTAACAAACTAAAACTGAGGAAAACGTATTAACTATAAGAGGAGAACAACGACACAACACTACAATGTAACACACACAGAAACGGACCAAGCATCAGAAAAAATCCCCCGAGACTAACAAATATAACATCAAAACCAAATACGTGAATTTGGGATAGACAAGTACCGTGACACGTCTTATCGCAATGTGAATTTACACTCAAAAATAAGAGAAAACAAACGACGCAACGTTAAAATGTAACACACACAGAAACGAACTATAATATAACAATGGCCATATTCCTGACTTGGTACAGGACATTTTTAACAGGAAAAAATTATTACAAAAGAGACAATAGTAAAGTAACAACAATACTGAACTCCAAGTTATATTAAAAACGAAAAGTCATAAGCGAAAACATATCAAACCAATATGTTCCTGACATTTATTTTGACTAGCATCTGATATCTTGGTCGCAATTGATAGACAGTGGATTATTATTGCTTATTTCGTTTACGGTCTGTGATTCTCGTATTTGAGTAATTGACTAAATGATTAAAATCCACCATCGATTTTCCTTTATTTGTTTGTTCTATACTGTAAACAAGCTTATTTTTGAAGACACTAGAACGCCAACTCTACGCCAATTTCCTGCAATTTTCAAGTTTACTTTATAATGCTAATGATGTTGTATTCAAGTTAACATAAACGCGTTATTTCTACAAGCGACCGTTGGTATACAGTAGTTTTTTTTGCATTTAACAATTTTTAAGAAATTCCCAAATTCGGAGACCATGGTCGATCCGTGTCTGGTATGACTTCATGCAAGCTCGGTTGAAATACTGCCCCACTCTTTGTTTCAACACTTGTTGTAACGTGATTTTGCGGGCCTCTTCTAGAAAATATTAAATCATTTATACCAGAAAAAAGGTGACATACTACATGTACTATTTGAATTATAGTTTTGTTTATATTGTTTCAGATTTCTTTCCTAAATATATACCAATTTGACATGACGGTGTAAACAACCCTAACCAATTATATGCATGTGCCCAAGGGACAAAAATATGTTCATTTGTGTGCAGACATTGTGAATAAAAACTATAGACCAGACAAGATAACGAGTTGATTGAGTACGATGCTGTAAATTAATATCTTTTTTGAAGCATATTATTGAAGCTTCATTGATTGATGATATGGAAGGACACACCGTCTCAATATGAAACATACAGTATCGGATTTTATTTACATTTGAAAGTATAAATAAACTCCTCGTGGATACCAGGACTAATTTTAGTATATGCGCCAGACGCACGTTTCGTCTACAAAAGACTCATCAGTGTCGCTCGAATCCAAAAAAGTTAAAAAGTTAAAAAGACCAAATAAAGTACGAAGTTGAAACCATATTGTTCTAGGTACAAGAAGTCCGAAAATATAAACATATAGTAAAGCTATTATAACAGTAATTGAGATTCAGAATTCATTATGAAGCATTATTGATTGTCGATTTTATCATTTAAACAAAAATAATTGTAACATTAGGGGCCAGCTGGAGGACGCCATCTGGTGCGGAAGTTTCTTGCTGCATTGAAAACCTATTGTTGATATTCTGCTATTGTCTGTTTTATAGTCGAGTTGATGTCTCTTTGACACATTCCCCATTTCCATTCTCAATTTTATTTGTGTTTTTTAATCTAAGTAGATATATATTCTCTATCCACACTTCGTTTACAACGATCTGACAACACTTCGAGCTATTTGTTGTCATCAAAACTTTTAATTCGGCCAACTTTGTCTAACGTTAGATGTTCGACTAGGTGAGAGAATAGGGCGTTGTCAATAAATAAACTAATAAAAGATACCAGGATTAGTTTTGTATTTACACCAGACGCGCATTTCATCCAAAAAAGACTCACCAATAACGCTCGAATCCATAAAAAATTAAAAAGGCCAAATTAAGTACGAAGTTGAAGAGCATTGAGGACCAAAAATTCTAAAATATTTGCCACATACAGTTAAGGTAATATATTCCTGAGGTAGAAAAGCTTGAGTATTTCAAAAATTATAAGCGAAAAAGTGACACAGGTTCTGTATTTGTTTGCACAATACCTATTCAATCAGAATAGACAGAAACGAGTAAATAAAGGCAACAGTAGTATACCGCTGTTCAAAACTCATAAATCCATGGACAAAAAACAAAATCGGGGTAACAAACTAAAACTGAGGGAAACGCATTAAATATAAGAGAACAAAGACACATTAAAATGTAACAAACACACACACACACAAACACAGAACCGGACTAATCATTAGAAAAAAATCCTTTGAGAATTACAAATGTAACATCAAAACCAAATACATGAATTTGGGATAGATAAGTACCGTGACACGTCTTATAATAATGTGAATTCACATTCAAAAATAAGAGAAAACAAACGACACAACGGAAACACAACGTTAAAATGTAACACACACAGAAACGAACTAAAATATAACAATGGCCATATTCCTGACTTGGTACAGGACATTTTTAAAGACAACAATGGTGGGTTGAAAATATAAAACAAAAGAGACAAATCAAAATACATTGACAAAAACTAAGACTTAAGTATAACAAACAACTCGAACCTTTTTTTCGTCATCACTTTTATTTGGATCTTTATGATAATGTTACAAATAACAATATCATGGTTCATCAAGCTCGGTAAAGTCATTGAATTACAGAGAATATCTTTTGTTCCGCAATATGCTTATTCAATAAATAACACTTTCTTTAGTAAAAGTTTATGTTGCTCAAATTTTTAAAATTTCAGTGAATTGATTTATTGATATATTTGTCCTTTTTTTTTTTGCCATGGCATTGCCAATTTAATTTCGCCTAAATCTGTGACATGATCTACAAATTGTCATTATCATTTTATAGCACTGAGTATTGTCACGATAAAACACAAAAAGACAACGTTGTATTTTCTAGCAACGCTATGATAAATAAAATTGGTCAAGGTAGAAACATGAACGATGAAATTGAGAATGGAAATGGGGAATTTGTAAGTAATGCAACAACCTTATCAAAGAGCAGACAACAACCAAAGGCCATCATTTGGTCTCCAACACAGCAAGAAAATCCAACACCCGTAGGTGGTCTACAGCTAGCCCTAATAAAAATGTGTACTAGTTCACAAGACTAACTAAGGCCATGGTTTAGGCGCAAAAATGTAGAACTGTTTGTTGATTTTTCTTTTAATCTCTGGCCAATGAATAAACATGTATTTTCATAATAACAATAACGGTACCAATTGTCCTGCACCAGATGCGCATTTCGACAATACATGTCTCTTCAGTGATGCTTGAGGCCAACATTTTTGAAATTCAAAGCTTATATAAAAGATGAAGAGCTATAATCCAAAAGGTCTAAAAAGTATAGCCAAATCCGAAGCCATAATATATGTTCATCATTTCTTCTCTAATATTTGCCTCCAAAAATGAAACATAAATCTACATTGGTATACGTTTAATGCTGTTCAACTGTCTGTATCAGAATTATCATAAAAGGAGCTTTGTACCAGTATGCACTTTAAATGATACTTCATATGATAACTATCAATGGTCTTGAATACAACATAAAAGGCAATTACATTTTTTAGAGATTTAAATCGTCAAAAGTGTGATGACTTAAGTTAAAATCAGATACACATCATAACAATCAGCGAATTCCTTCATAAAAACATCTGTTTAGCTATAAATAATTATTATCATTGAAAATAAATGATATTCAGACTAAAACAGGCTTAAGTGCATGTGGCAGCATCAAACTAAAAAGTGAAATTATAACAAAAAAGAATATTCAATGAACATGATTAATGTCATTACAAACAACGTTGTATTGTTCGATATGTCATAATGTTCCACTAAACTTCTTCCCAAATATAAGAATTGTCATGCTATATACATTATATAAGAAATCAAAACCGAGTTACTTTGAAAATAAGGAATCCTACTCTTGCAGTATTTTTAAGCATATTCAAGTATACGTACTAAAACAATCCAAAAATATTTCATTTTTTCTATAGTCTTATTTGTACAAATATATCTAACTTGTTACTCCTTAACACTGGTATTTCTATTTTTAAATCGACAACGTTAAACAAACAACTATCAATCAATTTAAACTTACAAATTGAAAAATAGTCCACATCTATTTAACTAGACAATGATAGTTTAACAGAAACATTCATTATGTTTTGAAAGTTGTTAAATCATACTTTGTAAAAAAAGAAAATAACATGAGTAAAAGAAAACACAAAAAGTTGCATGCAGCTGAGATCATATTGATAGTTTTATCCTTTAATCCATATTGTATCTTGTGTTTTTTGGCTGGGTCACCTTGGTAGGTACAGAATATTACAACTGTTTTATGAAAAAAAGAAAATTATATAAAAATCAATGAGAGCAAGAAAAGGAAACATAATACTTTGATTATAGTTTTGTTATCGTTTGAATTATTTAAATATTCCTAGTATTATCTATATACCAACTTAGCATAGCGGTTAAAACAAACATAACCAGTTATATGAAAGTATCTCAAGGGGAAAAGTGCATACATGTATGTGTTAAAATTAAACAAAAGACCAGACATGATAACAAAGTTGAATTAGTTCGATATTGTAAAATGATATCTTTTTGTAACCACATTAATAGTGATTACTCATGTTTCATTACTTAAAGACGGTCAAAGCCGTTTCAGTGTAATATAAACAACATCGGACTTAATTTCTATAAGAAGTTTGGAGCAATACTTTACTAGAGCAATAAGGCCATTAACATAAACAGAAACAAAACAAAACAACGGTCATAAACGTGAAAATTCACACAATTTCATAAAATTTATTGATTACATAAATATCGATTCTATTATATATTATTTCTATTTTGTATATACTTAAAACTATTAGTCTTATAATTGTGGTGTTCTTAATTATTTCGATGTTAAACAATAACAAGACAAAATACATAATACTGCTGTAATGTATTTGAAATTAAAAATGACAAGCACATCAATTAATCCTTTACTACTATCGTCGTTTATGGCATACGAAATAAAACGATGAGAAAAGAACGAAATAGTCATCAAAATGAACAAGAACACATTGACTTTGATATGCTGTAATCTCCGATAGTAGCAGTCTTGCAAGAGTCTAGATGTTCGGGAAATATTTTGTACAAATTGTTAAATGATGACATGTATAATGATACAAAGCCACGTGTTTTTAAGAAAATGGTTTTATATCATTTTTTGTAAATGTCTTCTTTAGCTATTGAATATCATAATACAGATTCTTGCTATTTTAGCTATTGCAAATATGCACATGTGGAGCAGCATCTGCTTACCCTTCCGGAGCACCTGAAATCACCCCTAGTTTTTTGGTGGGGTTCGTGTTGTTTATTCTGTAGTTTTCTATGTTATGTCATGTGTGCTGTTGTTTGTTTGTCTTTTTCATTTGTAGCCATTGCGTTGTCAGTTTGTTTTAGATTTATGAGTTTGACTGTCCCTTTGGTATTTTTCGTCCCTCTTTTATATATATTTATGGACTTTTGGATCTTTCAACAGTACATGAAGAGATTCAATGCATACTTCTTTTAGTGTGAAGCTATGATTCATAGTAATCTTTCATGCTAAGTACACAACCATGTTGCCAATACTAATATGTTATATATTTTACTATTTCTAAGTGCATATATATAAGAAGTTATGATATGAGTGCCAATTAGACAACTATCCATCCTAGTCATTATTTGTAAAGGTAAACCGTTATAGGTAGCAGTTCGGATTTCTGTGCATATTTATGACAATGTTTGTATTTTGTACAATTCAATACCATTTTTCATAACCTCAATGTTGACCTTGATACTCGATCGTATAAAGACTCATTTATCTATCAATAGAAATATAATTTTGCATCAACTTAATTATTGATAATATATCAGCTTGATAATAGAGGGAATACATTTCCTTTAACAAATTGCCTTTCATACCTCCCAATACCAATAAATTTTCTGATTTTCAAATTAGACGACAGCATGTTTTAGTTCTTGTGGTCCCCATGGAAATGCAATACAAGTAGTTATAATCTGTTAAGCGTAATAGAACGGAGTAAACGATGAAGTAATGATGTGATGATTAAAGCTCCTGATCCATTCTAGAATTGGTATTAATACAATGAAAAGATGTTGTTATATTTCTTAACATTTTCTCTACTTTAATATTGAAGTGCAATTTCATTGATTCAATCCTTACATATCTATATATTTCCTTTTTTATCTCAATAATTGAAACAGTCTGTTAATAACTAGGTATAAGAATTCTTGCATTTAACTACTATTTATTTTAAAAAAGGTTACCCAATAATTTACAATCAGTATGCTGTTTACATTCTATCAAATGAACCATGTGCAAACTATAACCTTGAACGTAAATCGAATTACCATCGTATTGAAAGCTAATGAAGGAAATCAAAACCGGCTTATTTTCATTAAATAGTGATTGTTGAATTTATATAGCAATAAAATTATTCTAATATATTTGATTTTTATCTTATTTTATAAACTGAAAACCTTAATCCTTGACTTTTGAGTCCGTCTGCATGTCTTTTGAAAGCTTTTTCAAATATCAATATCCGTTCCTGGGCTGATAACAGACCAAAGTGTTATCATTATAAAACAAAAAATGCCCTTTATAACAGATCAATATGTGATCATCAAAATACACAAATTACCTTTCATTAATTTTCAGTGGTTTTATTCATCACAATTTCACTGTAATGTGTTTAAACAACTAGTTGACCAATGAGAAGTATTAGACTTATTTTCTTTTAAAACAAATAGTCATAATACTTTTATATTTTTGGCCTTCAATAATGAAAAAGAGTAATGACGTGTATTAAACCGTGAAAGACCCCGACATCGAGAAATACAAAGCTGTTAAACGAGGAGACTTATAGCATAGTTTATAACAACAAAATTAAACCAAACAATTATGACAAACATGAATTAACGGACAATGGTGTTCATTGAATTGCAAATAGTAATCAAAATTATTAGGCTTATAATTTGCTACGCCAGACTCGCGTTTCGTCTTAAGAAGACTCATAACTAAAGACAACCGTAGTATACCGCTGTTCGAAATTCATAAATTGATAAAGAAAAAACAAATCCGAGTTACAATCTAAAACTGAGGGAAACGCGTCAAATATAAGAGAACTGTGACACAACAGAAACACAACATTAAAATGTAACACACAGAAACGAACTATGATATAACAATGGCCATTTCCATGACTTGGTACAGGGCATTATAAGATAAAAATGGTGGGTTGAACCTGGTTTTGTGACATGTCAAATTTACCGCTTAAATAGCAATATTAATGGTTTCATCAGTGACGCTCTAATTATAAAAGTTAGAAAGACAAACAAATATTAAGTTGAAGATCGTTGAGGACCCAAAGCTACAAAACGTTGTGCCAAATACGTCTAAGGTAAAATATGCCTGGGATAGGAAACGTATTTCGAATAATAATCTAATAACTTTTGCAAACAGTTGATTTATAAAAATGACTACCGGTATATCATTGATATTTTGGATCCTCAATGTTTTTTGTACTTGTTTGGTTTTATAAATATTTTGATATGAGCGTCACTGATGAGTCTTATGTAGACGAAACGCGGGTCTGGCGTACTAAATTATAATCCTGGAATCATATAATTCACGGAGAGATAATATTTTACCATGAGTGATATGATATCACTAAATTCGTTAATTATAAATATGGTTTTTACCAAAAGGTCAACTCACTATGACATATATGACTTTGTCTTGCGTAATTTGGGATTACGGTTATTCAGGAAACCATTCCAATAGATCTTTAATTTTGGATTTAAAAATACAAATGTCATAGGTTTTGATTTGTCCAGGAGCAAAAAAATGGCGAAATTATGTGCATGTTTTACTTATTTTTTTTTTTTTTTAATGTACAGCATAAACCAGCCGTTAAACACAAAGTGAATTGTGTATTTTCAGCTGGTGTTCTATTGCAATGTAACGTTTTTCAAACTAAGGATCGATCAATATGTTATAAAATTTATTAATACATCTATCTTAAACCTCAATATATCAATTTAAATGTATTTTCTTGTTAGTTAGCAGGACAAATATAGATTTAATTAATATCACGGTCTCTTTTTTCTTCTCATTGATATAACAATACAGAGAATCTGGAATATAGATAAACAGTATTAAAACAAGAAAAAACATCTATATGCTTCTGATGTAATGATACCACGAGCATCACTGAAGAGAAATGTATTGTCGAAATGCGCATCTGGTGGAGGAAAATTGGTACCGTTAATGTTATTACGTTCCAATCAAGCAGACGCGTAGTTAGCACAAAATGTATTCTTCATTTTGCATTGTTCATGTGTCATGTTTCGACAATAAATTTTATATATTAAAATTTAAGGATTTCTTTGTTTGAAATCAAATGCGTTTGGCTTCTTTTTCTTAAACTTGTATATTAACGATCACATGTTATGTGATGCCACGTTTACAATAAGTACAATCATCAAACTCTTAAAAGCAATAGTGGTTACCTCGATTTTGTGTTTTGTCCATAGATTTAGTTTTGAACAGTGGTATACTACTGTTGCCTTTATTTATCCCTAGCAGAAAACTCTAGCAGTATTGAGAACAACTTTTTTGAACTTTTGGTCCTCGGTGCAGTTAAACTTTGTATTTGTTTTGGCTTTCGATTTTTTGTATCTGGTCGTCACTAGTTAGCCTTATGTTGGCAAAACGCACTTCTGGCGTATCAAATTTTAAACATGGTGCCTTTTGTAAGCTATTATTCGTGTTTTTCTTTGTCAAATATGTTCTCCTATTTATATATAATGAAGTCCTGTAATGTTACGTTGTCATTTAAATGTTAAATTTTACTTTGCCGTTAAAGCGAGAGGTTTGGCATGCCACAAAACCAGGTTCAACCCACCATATTTTTCTTTTAAAAAATGTCCTGTACCAAGTCAGGAATATGACCATTGTTATATTATAGTTCCTTTCTGTGTGTGTAACATTTACGTTGTGTTTCTGTTGTGTCATTTGTTTCCTCTTATATTTGAGTGTGAATTCATATTACTATAAGACGTGTCACGGTACTTTTATATCCCAAATTCTTGTATTTAGTTTTAATGTTATATTTGTTCTTCTCATCGGATTTTGTCTAATGCTGAGGTCGTTTCCTGTCATGGTAATTTTGCCCCAATTGAATATTCACAAAAAATGTACTTTAGCAAAAAATTTTGTTAAAATAAATACAATGTGCTATCATGTTGATTTAGTTTTGTTGATCTACATCGTCGATATTTCTCAACTTTGATTTTAATTTGCAGTTTTTAAATTCAACTCCTGCTGTTATAATATCAAAGCTTGCATATCTGTGTTATGGTACAAAGGAGGGGCGAAAGTTACCAGAAGGACAGTCAAACTCATAGATCGAAAATAAACTGACAACACCATGGCTAACAAAGAAAAAGACAAAAATAAAAATATTAGTACACAGGACACAACATAGGAAACTAAGGACTAAGCAACACGAACCCAACCAAACACTTTGGGGATCTCGGGTGCCTCGGAAAGGTAAGTAGATCCTGCTCTACATGTGGCATCCGTCGTGTTATACTCATGTTATTACAAACCCGGTAAATAGTCTAACTCGGTAGGTCACATTCGTGACAAGGGAAGGTGACTGTAGCTACGTCTAAAGGAACATAACCGATATCCTCTCTGCATAGGTTATAACATAACGATCAACCAAATCGTGATGGCGACCATTAACTGTCAAAGGCATGATCGCAATTTCACCATTTGGAATTCTTTGTTTAATACAATTTATACTCTCAAAATTTCACAAAATTAATCGCGCACGAAAATGAGTTGGTTTACCAGAGTTTAATGGTCGTAAGCTCAAATGCCATTTTGTTTATGAGAACTGTTTCAGCAACATTTATTAAACCAAGTTTGTAAATTATGATATATCCAAGGTGTATACGTGTCTATTTAATTTTGTTGATTACATGGGATGTTCCTCTCTACTAATGTTGATTGCATGCATGCCTAATCGTGTTTAGTTCTGAAACACGAAAAGAGTCTACTGAAAATATGTATTTCGTGTTTTACACGAGAACATTTTTATGTTAGCTATTTATGAATGGCATTAAAATTTTTGTATTTTTGGGGTTTTCAATGTAATTTTACTTTGTAATCGATTTAGCATTTAAACGGATATTATTTGTACACTACTGATGAGTATTATCTGGATTATATAGACGAATAAGCAGATAAAATTGGTATTGTTAATGTTATTACGTATTTAATTGTATTCCTGGTATCTTTAATGAGTTTTAGATACGATGTCATTTGACATATTCTCTTTGTTTTTTTCTTAAATCTATACCTATCAATATCAATTGAAATATCAAAGCGAACCTAAAATATCTTTGATCGAATTTATGCTAAATGATTAAGGAGATTAAGACTCTCAAATATCAGAAGTTTAACAAAACAAATCACAATATCATCAGTTAAATTATCAAAATAGCATCAGGGAGTACACACTTAGTACAAAAGTGTCAAATGTAAAATAAATGAAAAAAAGGATTTTGAGTAACATTCTAAAATCACATTCTGAAACACATTAAAGGAATGGGAAACAACTGTCATATTCATGAATAGGTACAGGCATTTGATATGACTAGAAAATGGTATCTTAGTTGCCTTTGATAAACAGTAGAATCCTTATGAATATAAGAACTGTTGCACGCATCATATAAATGTTGTTTTTTTTTTCTTTTACGATCTATGTATCATGTAATTGCGTAATTTACAAAAACAAGTTTAATATCCACAATCAATGTACCTTTATTCTTTTGTTCTATACTGTAGACAAGCTGTTTTTCGCGGGCACGTCTCGGCATTTTAATTTCAAAAAATTCAAATTAACTTGATGCTGTTAAAGAAGTGGCATTCAAGTTTACATACTAGTGTCATTGTTCTACAAGCGACTGTATGGATACTGCGTTTTTGGATATCAATAGCCTAATGTTCAAATTAATGGAATTGTCGGTTTTTAATGTTATCCAACTTTGTTATTCTCAAGCCTTCTAACTGTTACGATTCGAAAATATCCAAAGAGGAATAAATATTATATAGTTGATATTTCATTCTTTATGGAAAAAAAACATGATGCAAACAAAACAAAAAATAATATGTCCCCAAAATAAGTAAAATCACACAAATACTGAACTCCGAGGAAAATTGAAACGGAAAACCCTTATCAAATGGCAAAATCAACGGATTAAAAATATCAAACGAATTGACAACAACTGTTATACAGTTCCTGACTTAGTACAAGCATTTAAAAATGTAGAAAATGTCCACTGTAATCATGATGATCGTTATGTCCTTTCATCAATACATGTCCTCGTGCTTTCACATGATTGCCGCGGTTGATACATTATATCAAGTGTTATTTATTATCTTTTAATTGCAGTTGTATCTCTTGATATGTTTCTTTGTTCTATTAAAGGAAGAGACCAATATATTGAACTGCATCTTCTCTGAAACCGTAAACAGTTATATATAGAAATATTTGTGAAATGAGGTATAAACGTAGTCTTTTGTATTTCCTTGATTTGTACATGTTGTATTTGCAAAAATCTTGTTTTTTTAAAGAAAACGCCAACTGTTTGAGAAAGCAACCCAATTCGAAAACTGTGATCGATTTCGCACATGTTCAGTTGACATGCTGTCCGCGAAATTTAAAACTCTTTATTTCAACACATGCTCAATTGAACCGCGATTTCGCGGGCATTTATATTAAAAATAAAACAATGAGACCAGAAAAAAAGGACATAACATTTAAATAAAATTTTCTATGTATTTGTTTAGGTCTTTATCATGAATATATGTTATTTCCAATTTGGCACGACAGTCAAAACAAACCTAACGAATTATATGCATGTGCCCAAAGCAAAAGTGGTCTTCATCTGTCTGCAGACATTGTGAATCAAATACTATAGACCAGTCACGATAACAAGTTGATTAAGTACGATGCTGTCAACTAATATCTTTTTGGTAGCACATTATTGATAATTCATTGATATAAGATTTAGGAAATTCGAAGGACACAAACGGATATATATCGGATTTCATTTATATTGGAAAGTTTATAGTTTCTAGGAACAATAGTCCAAAATTATAAACAGAACGAAAAACAAATCAGCAGTCATGGAGATTAAGAATTCATCATAAAATATAATTTTTTGTCCATTTTATCAATCAACTTTTTATTTTTTTTAAAGTATGCTTTGTGGTTTCTATTCTGATTATACACTTATCATACACTGTTTTGCTTTGGACACAAATATTTGAATCATTGAAAATATTCTACAGATATATATGGAATTTTTCTTCTTTGTCAGTGCATAAAGGTTTTCCATTAATACGTATTTAATGGTTATATATCGTACAACTGAAACAAATTTACTACATTGTAATTATCTATAAAAATTTGTTCAATATTATTTGTATAATATATATCATAGACTCATTAATCGGTCAAAACAAATATAAATTGTGGTCATCAAAATTTATGTTCAATAAATGTATAGAATTACAGGAGTAAAATAAAGTATTAAAGAGTTTATTGTTATTAAGCTATTACATCACAACAAAACATAATTAATAATAGAACAAAGAGTACAAAAAGGGCAATTTCGAATGTGACTAATGAGTTGGTTTACTGAAGTTTTGTTGCCATTTCCTTGTTTTTTTTTAACAAAATACAAATATGTAACATAGATGACATTCGAAAACCACCGAATTACAGACTCCTGACTTGGGACTGGAATTTACATACAGAATCTGGCGGAATCAAACATGTAAGTGGGCGCCAAGCCCCTAACGCCTTATCCTGGGACAATGGTGCAACAGAACAATACAATAACTGTACAAAACAATAGATACATTACACAAAGCCATATGATTAACAGTAATTAAAAACCACTCAATAACTGACTTCTGACTTATCACAAGCCCAGTAGTCGGCACTTTTTGTGCTAACATGAATTATCATTGATATTGTTATATTTATAAATTAGCTGTTTACAAAATTTTGATTTTTTTGAAATACTAAGGCTTTCTACCTCAGACATAGATTACCTTAGATGTATTTGGCAACACGTTTAGGAATTTTGAATCTCAATGCTCTTCAACTTCGTACTTTATTTGGCTTTTTTAAAACTTTTTTAGATTCGAGCGTCACTGATGAGTCTTTTGTAGACGACACGCCCGTCAGGCGTATATATAAAATTTAGTCCTGGTATCTATGATGAGTTTATTTCTGACTTGGGACAGTTTTGTTGATCTTAGAAGTTCTTTACTTAGGTACATAAATGTTGACCATGTACATACATCATGATTGAAAATCCTGAAAGGAAGTTCGATGAACATATTACGAGTATCATGCGTTTCCAAACTGCACATATCTTACCCAGATAGATATAAATATCATCATGTGGTAAAAGAATTCGCTGTTTCCAATGTTGTTCCTTTTATGTTTATGATTAAACCTACCAACAGATACAGTTTTAGCTCTATTCGTCATCTAAATGATATGTAGCTTACATATTAAATAGTATTCATGGTTTCTTACGATTAAATGCCATTTGAATTATTATCTAAGCCTTATTACTTTTACAATGTAAGGTATAGTTTTCAAACAGATTCTGTATTCATCAATATTCATGTAATGTCAAACAAACAGTCTAAAATATCAAAAGTCAAATTATTTTATCTTATTCCAGATTATAAAATTATTATCAAAATAACTTTTAAAAGAAACAAGATACTGATACATAGGTATTATGTTTGCCATTTCCAGTAGTCAGCACTTCCGTGTTAACCAGAAATCGGTTATTTGATTAGGGACTTCCTTGTTTTAGAATTTCCTCGATTCCTGATCTTACCTTTTTCTATATAGTCATAACATACATTTACTGAATTATTAATTTTAATAAGTTTTAGATACGATGTCATTTGACATATTCTCTTTGTTTTTTTTTCTTAAATCTATACCTATCAATATCAATTGAAATATCAAAGCGAACCTAAAATATCTTTGATCGAATTTATGCTAAATGATTAAGGAGATTAACAGTCTCAAATATCAGAAGTTTAACAAAACAAATCACAATATCATAAGATATATAATCAAAATAGCATCAGGGAGTGCACACTTAGTACAAAAGTGTCAAATGTAAAATAAATGAAAAAAAAGGATTTTGAGTAACATTCTAAAATCACATTCTGAAACACATTAAAGGAATGGGAAACAACTGTCATATTCATGAATAGGTACAGGCATTTGATATGACTAGAAAATGGTATCTTAGTTGCCTTTGATAAACAGTAGAATCCTTATGAATATAAGAACTGTTACACGCATCATATAAATGTTTTTTTTTTCTTTTACGGTCTATGTATCATGTAATTGCGTAATTTACAAAAACAAGTTTCATATCCACAATCAATGTACCTTTATTCTTTTGTTCTATACTGTAGACAAGCTGTTTTTCGCGGGCACGTCTCGGCATTTTAATTTCAGAAAATTCAAATTAACTTGATGCTGTTAAAGAAGTGGCATTCAAGTTTACATACTAGTGTCATTGTTCTACAAGCGACTGTATGGATACTGCGTTTTTGGATATCAATAGCCTAATGTTCAAATTAATGGAATTTTCGGTTTTTAATGTTATCCAACTTTGTTATTCTTAAGCCTTCTAACTGTTACGATTCGAAAATATCCAAAGAGGAATAAATATTATATAGTTGATATTTCATTCTTTATGGAAAAAAAAACATGATGCATACAAAACAAAAAATAATATGTCCCCAAAATAAGTAAAATCACAAAAATACTGAACTCCGAGGAAAATTTAAAACAGAAAACCCCTTACCAAATGGCAAAATCAAAGGATTAAAAACATCAAACGAATTGACAACAGCTGTTATATTCCTGACTCAGTACAAGCATTTTAAAATGTAGAAAATGTTCACTGTAATCATGATGATCGTTTTGTCCTTTCATCAATACATGTCCTCGTGCTTTCACATGATTGCCGCGGTTGATACATTATATCAAGTGTTATTTATTATCTTTCGATTGCAGTTGTATCTCCTGATATGTTTCTTTATTTTATTACATTTATACTATTAAAGGAAGATACCAATATATTGACTTGCATCTTCTCTGAAACCGTAAACAGTTGGAAATATTTGTGAAATTAGGTATTAATGTAGTGTTTTGTATTTCCTTGATTTGTAGATGTTGTATTTGCAAAAACTTTTTTTTAAAGAAAACGCCAACTGTTTGAGAAAGCAACCCAATTAAAAAACTGTGATCGATCCGTGTTTTAAACACTTTCGCACATGTTCAGTTGACATACTGTCCGCGAAATTTAAAAATATTTATTTCAACACATGCTCAATTGAACCGCGATTTCACGGGCATTTATATTAAAAATAAAACAATGAGACCAGAAAAAAGGACATAACATTTAAATAACATTTTCTGTGTAGTTGTTTAGGTCTTTATCATAAATATATGTTATTTCCAATTTGGCATGACAGTCAAAACAGACCTAACCAATAATATGCATGTGCCCAAGGCAAAAGTGGTCTTCATCTGTGTGCAGACATTGTGAATCAAATACTATAGACCAGTCACGATAACAAGTTGATTAAGTACGATGCTGTCAACTAATATTTATATTGGAAAGTTTATAGTTTATAGAAACAATAGTCCAAAATTATAAACAGAAAGAAAAACAAATCAACAGTCATGGAGATAAAGAATTCATCATAAAATATAATTGTTTGTCCATTTTATCAATCTACTTTTCATTTTTCTAAAGTATGCTTTGTGGTTTCTATTCTGATTATACACTTATCATACATTGTTTTGCTTTGGACACAAATATTTAAGTCCTTGAAAATATTCTACAGATATATATGGAATTTTTCTTCTTTGTCAGTGCATAAAGATTTTCCATTAATACTTATTTAATGGTTATACATCGTACAACTGAAACAAATTTACTACATTGTAATTATCTATAAAAGTTTGTTCAATATCATTTTTATAATATATATCATAGACTCATTAATCGGTCAAAACAAATATAAATTGTGGTCATCAAAATTTATGTTCAATAGATGTATAGAATTACAGGAGTAAAATAAAGTATTAAAGGGTTTATTGTTATTAAGCTTTTACATCACAACATAACAGAATTAATAATAAAACAAAGAGTACAAAAATGGCAATTTCGAATGTGACTAATGAGTTGGTTTACTGTAGTTTTGTTGCCATTTCCTTGTTTGTTTTGAACGAAATACAAATATGTAATATAGAGGACATTCGAAAACCACCGAATTACCGACTCCTGACTTGGGACTGGAATTTACATACAGAATCTGGCGGAATCAAACAAGTAAGTGGGCGCCCAACCCCAACGCCTTATCCTGGGACAATGGTGCAACAGAACAATACAATAACTGTACAAAACAATAAATACATTACACAAAGCAATATGATTAATAGCAATAAACAACAACCACCCAATAACTGACTTCTATAGAACCAGGTTTAATACACCATTTTCTACATTTGAAAAGGCCTGTACCAAGTCAGGAATATGACAGTTCTTGTCCATTCGGTTTTGATGCGTTTTCTTATTTGATTTTGTCATGTGATTATGGACTCTCCGAATTGATTTTCCTCTAAGTTCAGTATTTTTGTGATTTTACTTTTTTTCTGACTTGGGACAAACATGTATAGAATGTGGCTATGTTAAACATGTCAGCAAGGTCCCCCTGTACCTGGGACAGTGGTCAAATATGGTCATTTTATATTAAATTATTTACAACATTTGCTCATTTGAATTGAAGCAATTTTGTGAATAATGATATATCCAGTGTGTGCATGTCAATTTAGTTTTGTTGATCTTAGAAGTTCTTTACTTAGGTACATAAATGTTGACCATGTACATACATCATGAAAGGAAGTTCGATGAACATATTACGAGTATCATGCGTTTCCAAACTGCATATATTTTACCCAGATAGATATAAATATCATCATGTGGTAAAACAATTCGCTGTTTCCAATGTTGTTCCTTTTTTGTTGATGATTAGACCTACCAACAGATACAGTTTTAGCTCTATTCATCATATAAATGATATGTAGCTTACATATTAAATAGTATTCATGGTTTCTTACGATTAAATGCCATTTTCATTATTATCTAAGCTTTATTACTTTTACAATATAAGGTATAGTTTTCAAACAGATTCTATATTCATCAATATCCATGTAATGTCAAACAAACAGAAAATATTTTTTGAAAGAAAGTATGCTAAATGATAAAAAAGATAAACAGTCTAAAATATCAAAAGTCAAATTATTTTATCTTATTCCAGATTATAAAATTATTATCAAAATAACTTTTAAAAGAAACAAGATACTGATACATAGTTATCATGTCTGCCATTTCCAATAGTCAGCACTTCCGTGTTAACCAGAAATCGGTTATTTGATTAGGGACTTCCTTGTTTTAGAATTTACTCGGAGTTTTATTCCTGATTTTACTTTTTTCTATATAGTAATAACATACATTTACTGTTTACAAAACTTTGAAATGTGCGAAGGTCTAAGTACATTGTATGGTCTGCGCTTGGTTGCACCTGTTCTAAGTAAAGACCTTGGTAAGTGTTTCTCTTATCTCGTTTTTTATACGCCCGTCAACATTTTGACGGGACGTATTATGGTATACAAATGTCCGGTGTCTGTCCGTCTGTCTGTCCGTCTGTCCGTCTGCCTGTCCGGCGTAAAACATGTCGCACCGTAACTTGAGAATGACTTATCCAAATTTCATGAAACTTAATATAGTTGTTTCTTATGATGGTCAAATGATCTGTCTCCTTTTTGGTGAAAATAAGATTAAAACTTTTTGAGTTACGGCAGTTTGTAACTAAAACAGGGTAGTGTTTTTTCACATGTCGCACCGTATCTAAAAAACGATTCTTGATTATGGCTTAAAACTTTAAACACTTCTTAGTTATATTAATCTTAATATCTGTATACTTTTTTGTGATGATTCAAAATTTAATTTTTAAGATATTGAGTATTTTGTAAAAAAGGGGAGGGGGGTTTTACATGTCGCGCCATATCTCAAAAACCATTTATGATTATTGCTTAAAACTTTACACAAGTCTTTGTTATATTAATCTAAAGATCTGTATACTTTTTGGTGATGATTCAAATTTTTTTTTTGAGTTATTGAGTTTTTTGTAAAACAGGGGAGGGTTTTTTACATGTCGCGCCGTATCTCAAAAATAATTTATGATTATTGCTTAAAACTTTACACACTTCTTTGTTATATTAATCTAAAGATCTGTATACTTTATGGTGATGATTCAAAATTTTATTTTTGAGTTCTTGAGTATTTTATATAACAGGGGAGGGTTTTTTTACATGTCACGCCGTATCTCAAAAATAATTTATGATTATTGCTTAAAACTTTACACACTTCTTTGTTATATTAATCTAAAGATCTGTATACTTTTTGGTTTTGATTCAAAATTTTATTTTAATGATATTTAGTTTAAAAAAAAATATATGTCTCAATATATGGTTATTGCTTTAAACTTTCTCAGAAACTATTTATGATTATTGCATAAAACTTCCACACAAGACGTCGGGCGTATCATGACCTCATGGCGCATCTGTTTATCATATATATTGGACCGTTCGTTTTCCTTTTTAAATGTGTTAACACTAGTCACTTGTCAATCGATAAGATCTGAATGCAATCTGGACTCATTCGGCAGAAAAACAGCAATGAAAAATTTCTCCAGATCATTCCCGTTCCCCAGGACACTGTCAAAAATATACAGAACATTGTTAGGATTTTGGTCCGATTCAGCAGATTCTAACACGACAAAGTCACACTTGTAATCCGACTAAATAAAGTTTACCGAATGTTACGGGACGCACCTAACTGTCGGGGTGGTTCGCAGAACTATACGGACCATTCCCGGATCTTGATCCGACTTTTGACAAATTTTAATCGGGAATGGTCCTGTCAAAGACAGCAGTAAAAATCGTGAATGTGTTACCCCAGCTTTAGATAGAAGATGAAAACAAAAACAAAAAATTGCATACAACTAAGATTACATTAATGGTTTTATCCTTTAATTTACAATATCCCTTGTGTTTGGCTTGGTCACCATGGTAAATCCAGACTATTACAACTGTTTTATGAAAAGAGAAAATATATAAAATCAATAAGAGCATGGTTCAAATTATTTTAATTTTTTTATATTTTTGTAAAAGGGTCAAAAGTAAATACTTTGTCAAAATTTTATGAAAATTAAACGAGCCAAATTAATTTTAGTGAAAGTGTTAGGTACCACCTTAATATCTTTTTGGAAGAGCATTACTAATGTTTTATTACTTAATGTGTTAAGTAAGGTCAAGGCCGTCTCAATGCAACACATACAGTATCTTAGTTTATTTCTATTGAAAAGTTTGAAGCAATATTTAACCAATTGGTCCGAATAGGTAAGCATTAACACTTCAAAGCATGGGTCATGAAAATGGAAATTCTGACAATATCATAATACTTATTGATTACATGTATTACAATTCTATTTATATATATTATATGTTATATATTTCTATTTTTGATATACTAAAAACTATTGGTCTTATAATCGTGATGTTCCCTATTATTTTGATGTTAAACAATACCAAGACACAATATTGCTGTAAGGTATTTAAAATCAAAAATGACAGGCAAATCAACCAATTCTCACTTATATCGTCGTTAATGGCATAATAAATGAAACGATGAGAAAAGAACGAAATAGCCAAACAAAATGAAAAAGAATAGACACATGGACTTCTATCTCCTGAAATCTCTAACGCGCGTCTGGCGTATTAAATTATAATCCTGGTACCTTTGATAACTATTTACACCACTTGGTCAATGCCACTGCTGGTGGACGTTTCGTCCCCGAGGGTATCACCAGCCCAGTAGTCAACACTTCGGTGTTGACATGAATATCAATAATGTGGTCATTTTTTTTAGAAATTTCGTGTTTACAAAACTTTTAAATTTTTGAAAAACTAAGGATTTTCTTATCCCAGGCATCGGTTACCTTAGCCGTATTTGGCACAACTTTTTGGAATTTTGGATCCTCAGTGCTCTTCAACTTTGTACTTGTTTGAATTATAGATATTTTGATATGAGCGTCACTGATGAGTCTTGTGTAGATTAAACGCGCGTCTGGCATACACAATTGTAATCCTGGTACTTTTGATAACTATTAACTGTTATTGGGAAGTTTGGTTTCTTATGTTATTTTGATATATAATTTATTTAGCCTTTCAACTGTTACGATTCGAGAAAGAGCTCTTGCAAAGGTCAAGATTGTTAGGGATACTATGTACAAATTGTGAAAATTTTACTAACCGTTTACTCTTTTTTTGTTCATTCAATATGGTTATATCATGATACATAGCCACTTGTTTTTAAGAAGATTTGCCATTGTAAGGTTTTTTGTAAATGACTTTCCTATCAGTGCATAAACGGTTTCAAGTCATACTTCTTTCAATGTTTGTATTTAGTAAATTTCATTAAAATTTATTATCTTTTATAATTATCCCTGGAAACTTATACATCATGATTTTAATACTGGATATCATAAAAAACTGATTTATTTTTCAGAAAACAATAGAAATTGAAGCCATTAAGTTGTATGTTCTATTAGCAAATGATATTAAAGTACAAAATATCAATAGTGAAATAAATTATTGAAGAAAAATGTTGTTCTGAAAAACTGTAATGACGATCAAATATCAGTGAGTTCAAAAAGGTGAAGGTAATGACAGAGAAAGAACATACAGAAAATAGTACTATAGTTCAAAGAGGACATAAATGTTGATAATACTTCTACATTTTAAACAATGAGAAACCTTGCAATTGTGTCTACAAAATAATTGACAAATATGGTACACACGGAATTTCAGTGTGAACATAAACATTCAAACCTTATAAAAAGGTTATTTTCTTGACAAGAGCAAATTGGCGTAATAAGGGAGGTGCCCTTTAAAAAAGAGTTCATAATGGTTTAGATGTTAAATATCTCAGAACACGAACATGCTGTCGACTCTTAAAGTCAGGGTTGACTATGTATAAATACAGCAATAATATTTTGTCTATAAAATCAATGTTTTTTTTTAAATTATCAGACACGCTTAAATAAAAAAAAAAAACACAAAATGTGTTGCTATAAAACTCCTTATTAATTTATATACGAAAATGTCAAGATACTGGTACATTATATATAATTGATGATGCTATAAATCAAGTACAAAGAAGATTTGGTTGATTATCTCAAATCAGAACATGTGCATATCAAATTTAAAAGCCAAAGTTAAATAATAATAATAACAAAAAAACTAAAGAGGCGATGGTTATCACATTTACAAAATGCACATTCAAAATTTTAAAAGGAGAAAAAATGACAATGTTCTGGCAACAAGTTAAAATGATCTAAAGACATACAAAAGTATACAAAACTTTACATAGAAAACTAAAGACTAAGCCACACGAACCAAAACGAAACCAGAGTTAATTTTGGATGCTCTGGAAAAATACGGATACTGCTCCACATAATACACTACGTAGGAGATTTAAAACGTCATAAGTGTTTCTATTTATATAGATTAGACCATTGGTTTTCATGTTTGAATGGTTTAACAGTAGTCAATTTCCGAACCCTTCATAGCTTCTTGTTTGTTGCGTGCCAAGGCGCCATGTTGAAACTGTCCTTGTAGGAGTTTACTATTACATATCGTGAATTGAATAGAGAGTTGTCTCATTCGACCACATACCACGTCACTCTTCTTATATCAATGAACTTTTATTACTATTGCTCAGTGCAAAACTGTTTTCTTTCCATATGTATTTCAATGTTTGTATTTTGTCGAATTTGTTGCAGTTTGCTACATTCTAATAACCTTAATCGTCACCTGATACTCGATCTTATAAAGACTCATTAATCTATCAATATAAATATAGATTGCTGTTCAATTATTAAAACCGTACTAAAGTACAAATAACCAGGGCAAAGTGAGGTATCAACTGATATGATTGTTACAAAACAGACATAATACCGTATAAAAAAAAAAGAAAACAAAGTTAACAATCTTTAGTTAATAATATTCTAACATATAACACAATAGAGATTTTTCTGTTTCTTTGACAAATGTTCAGAAACTAACTACCTCAATCAAATATCTGATCTACAAAAACAGAAAACAAACGAACTTTAGTTGAATCGCTTTATCGTTTCATCGTTTTTCAATAATACCACATCTCTTTTTTTTTATAACATTTTGTAAAAAAAAAAATATTTTCATTATATGAACCGATTATAAGTCTCAAATAGCGAACGGGGGATAAAATATCATAGGAAGCATAATTATAAAAAACACCATGAAATGTCAATAAATAAAACATTCGCAGAATCAAAACCGGTAAAGCTAATTGCAAGAATGAAACGTCGTGATTAATTGTAATCTACTTTTTGACGGCTACTTATTAAGTACAAAGAAGACACTATCGTGACCAATTGTAACCTAGTTGCTGACGGCTTCTAGTTAAGTACAAGAATATCCTTCCACATTATATATATATATATATATATATATATATATATATATATATATATATATATATATATATATATATATATATATATATATATAATAGTTTCAAACTAATGTAAGACTTTCTTAGATAACAGGAAACCAAGATTTCATAAATTTGTCTAAAGATCGCCCTGAGTCTAGACAAGTTGTGACCAACTTTATTGAGGCACTGTTTGTCACTGAAAGAGTCAAACTACAACGACGAATTCAAGAAATATTCATACATATTTACGGGTTGAGTTTAATCTTGGAATCTTTTCTCAAATGTGATGACCGATATTTGTGTGCTTTAAGTTGTTGTCTGTGTTCTTTGCACGCTTATCTTTCAAATGTTTATTAAGATATCTAATTCATTTTACTAGGTCCATGTTGGTTTTTTTTTTTGTAAAAAAAATATTAAAATGATTAAAAATTGTATTTATTTTTTTTACAATCTCATTATTATGTTTTACTCTTTATTTATTCTTTATATTTATTTTTTTTATCATGTTGTTTAGTATGTTGTTGAGTACTTGGGACAGGCAGATAAAAAATGAGGCGGGGTTGAACTATTTTTGTTTGCGCTAAATCCTCCGTCTAACCTGGGACGATGGTGTAACGGTAAAACACACAAGAGTAAACGTTGCAAAACATAAATATGAGCATTGAAACAAAAACAATCACTATTTATAGCTAAAAAAAAAACGCATTGTTCTGTCTGTTTAAAATTGATTCTGTATTAGTTGATATGGGCTTTGAACTAATTGTCAGTAACTCCGATTACTCTTCGATCTTATAAGTTAATCATGAAACCTATGTTAATCATTTTATACATTTTTCAATCGAGACGGTATAGTCTATTGTACTTTCGTTATTATAATACGCATGCCCTAGTAAATCATTGTTCTTTTTTTTATCCCTGTAATTTGTATACAACAACATATCAGACAAACTGGGGGTTTAAAAAGAACAAGATTATGATCGAGATGATGCAATGTTTAGTTGATAAATTTATTTAGTCAAATGAGTTGATATAGAATCCGGGAAAATGAATGTTTGTGTAAAATGCTTGATTTGAGTCTTTTTCTACAACTGTAAAACTTCGTCTCATGTCCCAATTGATTAGTATGTGGTCGATGCCTCTGCTGGTGGACTGTTAGTCCCCAAGGGTATTACCAGCCCAGTAGCCAGTTCTTCGGTACTGGCATGAACATACGGATTGTTTTGTGTTATTTAAATTTGCTGTTACAAAATGTTAGAAATTATTATAAATTAAGGAATGTATCTCCCCCATGCAAAGCTCTGATTCCTTTCACGGACTTGGCTTTACTTTTTGGACCTTTTGGATCATAGCTCTTCAATCTTTTATATAAGCTTTGGATTTCAAATATTTTGGCCACGAGCATCACTGAAGAGACATATATTGTCGAAATGCGCAACTGGTGCAGGAAAAATGGTACCGTTAATGTTATTATAAGTTAATGTTTTTAATGATTCGTCGTCTGTGATTGATAGTATGTATTCTTGTAGTTTCATGCTTTCTGTCATTTAGAAACCTTCTATTTCAAACTTATTTCTAAGTAATCTCCCTAGATTCATATAATACACACAATAAAATTATCAAAGGACAAATGGAAGACTTCTTCTGCAATTTTGAAAGAAACGGGTGTGGTGTCCATTTCAACGAATCAGTACACATCATTATTTGTCCCACTTTCGACTATGAGATATTTTAGTTTGCGTTGAAGTCCCATTGTTGGCTTTCTTCTTTTTTCTGCTCTTTTGTCGGGTAGTTATCTCGTCTATTCTCTATCCATTATTATATATATGTATTAAGAGGACGTGGTATGATTACCAATGAGATAGCTGTCCACAAAAGACCAAATAATTATCTTTGTATAGCTTTAAATGATGATCAAACCCATACTGTATGGTCAGCTAGCAAAAGTCTTACAGAAGAAAAAGTGTACTGATTCAAATGTTGCATGATTATAATATCTTATTTTATTCTATGTATGTCACGTAATATATGCAACGTGATGCATGTCAAGTATTTCGCCTGCAGTATGTTCCCCGTATTATTTGATTGATCACTTATTTGGCAGGTCAACAAGAGCAGACGAACTATATCCTAAAGATATGGAAAATTTAATCACGACTATAATTGGTTTCATCTCTCGAGTAAATTCGCACTTTTACCACATCGAAAGATTTGCATTTGAAATTGATATTAATTAAGTTCAATACGTTGAAGAGAATATAAATTTACTAAATGAATATATTCAATTATTTTAGTGGGTTCAAATGTCTGGCAGACACAAATTGGACATAATAGGGTGCTGAAATGATGGCGGCATTTGATTGAAAATATAATATGGCATGATACCATTAATACAGTAGAAATCAAGCTGAAAATATTATAAGGCATAACAAAAGAGACAACAGGAATATTAAAGAATATGTCAGGAGCCTGTAAGTCGGTAGTTGTCGTTAGTTGCTTTGTGACATATCATTGTTTCTATTGTTATTTTGTACATAAATTCGGGCGTTAGTTTTCTCATTTGAATTGGTTTACAATTGTCATTTCAGGACCTTTTATAGCCGACTATGCTCCTTGTAAACGACCTACAGTTGCTTATTTCTGTGTCATGTGGTCTCTTGTAGAGAGTTGTATCATTGACAATCATACTAAAATCTTCTTTTTTGTATATTAAGGACGAGGACATGTTTATGTGCTATCAATACGAATCCTGCCGTGTTCTAGAGAGACACTACATGGATACATTATTCTAACTTCTCACAGACCATTCTTTGCTCTTCCGCATAAATGCTGCGTGATTGGCGAAGAACCAGCAACTACAATTTGTTTTGGTCGGACTGGGTTTAAAAGCACCAAAGGTGAAATATAATAAATTTCCAAACATTACTTCAATAAATTCATGTTTTTTTGCTGTTAATATTTGTACTTTGAAGAGATAAACCATTTCCGAAGAAAACAACTCAATGAAATCCTCCTGAGGCTAATGATCCCATTTCTTTTTCGTTTTTTGCGGTTGTATTATTGCGTAATTTACGACACGGTATTATGCAATTATTATTTTATCTTCAAATCAAAATTTCATTTCGTTGAACGTTAATCTCAATACGTTCTCCATATGTCCATGAACTGAAATGCACTAAATCTGAGAACAAAATCATAACCTGTCAATTAAATATGTTTCTATTAGCTTGATGCGTGATTAATGTACAAAACTGATTTAATATTTATTGAATCATTAATATATCTGCACTGAGCATTTGTTGAAGTATTTTTGTCAAAAGAATAACATATTGTAAAATTTTATTTTTGTGAATTCCGCTACACGATCCCTTGTTTATAAATACAGTATTGGGAATACAACATGAATATTAAAACTTTTAACGTTAATCATGGAATGAATTATCATAAATGTTATTCGGTGCTTTAGTTATTGTAAAAAGCCTGTTGATTCAATATTTGATCATATTTGTAAATCTCTTCTAATTTCCTTTGATAAAAGAACAGGAAATTAAATGTAGAATCGTTAAATTATGTTGACTTTTCGAATTGCAGGGAAAGTGCATATGCATACTCCTTACTCCTTATCGCTTTTTGGAAATCTACGCCTGTTGACCAGACAATCTACCCAATTGCATTATTGACGTCATACAAAAATCACTTTTCCATTGTGGCGTCAGATAATTAGTTGTATGAAGTCAAAATTTTACACGAACCTTTGTGATGTGCAGTACCGGTGGACGAGAAGCGATAAAATGTATATTAATGCTAAGTGTTTGTTGAAATAAATAAAAGTACGTGTCTTCGTCAGTACACAAAGTTTTATTCAGATGCAAAAGGGTCTGATAATGGTTTTTAAAATAGATAAAATTGAGAATAGAAATGGGGATGTGTCAAAGAGACAACAACCCGACCATATAACAGACAACAGCAGAAGGTCACCAATACGTCTTCAATGCAGCGACAAACTAGTACTCCCGCACCCGGGGTCGCCCTTCAGGTGGCCCCTTAAAAAATATATATACTAGTTCAGTTATAATGGACGTCATACTAAACTCCATATTATACACAAGAAACTAAAATTAAAAATCATACAAGACTAACAGAGGCCAGAGGCTCCTGACTAAGAGAATGTATTGTGTTATAGTATTTGTCTGCCTTTTTTTAATATTTAGACATGGCATTGTCAGTTTATTTCTATCTATGAGTTTGACTGTCCTTCTGGTTTCTTTTCCCCTCTTTTATAAAATTATTACAGATGATTGGCGAATAGAAATCATGTACAAACTTTGCCTAATTTGTTTTAAAGATAACATAATTGAGAGGCGCCACATATAGATTGTCGTAGATAGCGAACTATAGGTTGCCAGTCAAAAAGAAAAGTTTTGAATTAAAACATCGTTATATTTTTTTCGGTGATAAAGTGACAAATAACTTCAGTGAACAAAACAGTTTTCTCAAATTTAAGTCTGGCATATGTATCTTGCATCCAATGAAACAAAAGTAAAAGATAAAATCACAATACCTAACTCACAGGAAAATTTAAAACGGAAAATTCCTAATCAAATGGCAAAATCAAAAGTTCAAACACATAAGACGAATGGATAACTACTGTCATATCCTGACTTTGTACACGCATTTTCTAATGTCGAACATGGTGGATTTTAACCTTGTTTTTAGCTAGCTAAACCATTAATTTGTATACCAATGTTCGGTTAAAATGTGAAACAATGACATAGTAAGCGTTCATGCTAAGTGAACAACAATTTTTGCAATACTAATATGTTATATACTTATTTTGATGTCGTTTAGTGCATAATTAAGGCAACTGTATATACCACTGTTCGAAAGTCATAATTGATTGAGGGAAAATCAATCCGGATTACAAACTTAAACCGAGGGAAACACATCAATTTAAAATTTTCACTGTCCCTCTGGTATTTTTCGCCTTCCTTTTTCAACTATCAAAGGAAAACAACGAAACAGAAACACTAAAGTGCAAGTAAAAACCAAACGACAATGTAAAACACACAGAAACGAACTATAAAATAGCATCTGCCATTTTCATGACTTAGTACAGCATATGTTAAGAAAAAAATATGGTTTGAACCTGGATTTGTGGCTAGCAACGCGTTTTAATTTGAAAATTTAACTGTCTCGAGTGGATAAATATAGTATCACACTCGATGCAGTGGTAGAATCTACATTTAACTCCTCCACATTTTGTATATGTCTGTCCAAAATCCTGTAGTTCAATTGTTTTCGTTGATTCATGTCTGTCATATTTGTTTCTGGTAAATTGTTTTGTTATACATTACGTGGATTGTTTCCTCATTGAATTGTTTTATATTTTTCATGTCATGTCCTCTTATACGACGGGTGCCACATGTGGATCAGAATCTGCTTACCCTTCCGGAGCACCTGAGATCACCCCTAGTTTTTGGTGGGGGTCGTGTTGTTTATTCTTTAGTTTTCTATGTTGTGTCATGTATACTATTGTTTGTCTATTTGTTTTGTTTTGTTTTGTTTTTTCATTTTTAGCCATGGCGTTGTAAGTTTATTTTAGATTTATGAGTTTGAATTCCCCTTTGGTATCTTTTGTTCCTCTTTTATAGATGACTATACTGTAGGTGTTTTTCTCTTATTGTTAAAGGCCATAGTATCGCCTCTTATTGCATAAACCAACTTCATTTGAACTTTGGTTGATAGTTTATTTCATTTTCAATGATACAACATCTCGTTTTTTGTAACATATTGTCAATAAAATGTTCATTATATGATTAACCGAATAGAAGTCTGAAATAGCGAGCGGGGGATAAAATATCACAGGAAGTATAGTTATGAAACACCATGAAATGTCAATAAATAAAATATTCGCAGAATCAAAACTGTTTTAGTTAATAACAAGAATGAAAAGTCGTGATTTATTGTAACCTACTTTTCGACGGCTACTTGTTAAGTACAAAGAAGACACTTTCGTGACCAATTGTAACCTAGCTGCTGCCGGCTTCTAGTTAAGTACAAGAATATCCTTCCATATTATATATAATTGTTTTAAATCAACAACTCGAAAATAGTTTCTATCAGTTATAGTTTGTAACCTGGATTTGTTTTCTCTCAATCGATTTATGAACTTTGGACACCTTATGACAGAAGAAGTTTTAGGGACAGACATTTTGTCATAAAACTGGCCACAAAGAGACCCTTCAACGGTTGATGGAAGATTTCATAACGTGCAAAAACCTTGACCTTCTCTCTACACGCGGCATCGTGCTCAACATAGTGACGGGACGGGGCTGTGTACTTTAATATCCCGCATAGCCGAGCAGATACCCAGATCATCCCCAGTTTTTGGTGGGGTTCGTCTTGCTTATTTTTAAATGTTATATGTTGTGTCAAGTGCACTATTGTTTGTCTTTTTTTTTTCATTTTTAGCCATGGCGTTCAAATACCCAACTCATCCCCAGTTTTTGGTGGGGTTCATCTTGCTTATTCCTAAATTTTATATGTTGTGTCAAGTGCACTATTGTTTGTCTTTTTTTTCTCATTTTAGCCATGGCGTTCAAATACCCAACTCATCCCCAGTTTTTGGTGGGGTTCATCTTGCTTATTCTTAAATTTTATATGTTGTGTCAAGTGCACTATTGTTTGTTTTTTTTTTTTTCATTTTTAGCCATGGCGTTGTCAGTTTATTTTCGATTTATGAGTTTGACCGTTCCTCTGGTAACTTTTGTCTCTCTTTTAAACAAGAGTTTATTGCTGCTCGATGGAAGACGAAAATAACAGTATTCTATTCAAACAGTACCCTCAGGCTTGTGGATTACGCGTTTGATGTTCATTAGCTATAGGTACCAATCATCGAGTGTCAGACATATTGGAACTGAAGTCGCATCTGTCAAGTTTTCTACACTTATCTATGATATTAAAATTAAGAATGGAAATGGGGAATGTGTCAAAGAGACAACAACCCGACCATAAAACAGACAACAGGTCTTCAATGCAGCGAGGAATATCCGCTCCCGGAGGCGTCCTTCAGCTGGCCCGTAAACAAATATTTATACAAGTTCAGAACTTTGCATGATAATGAACGCAAGACTTAACTCCAAATTGTACACAAGAAACTAAAATTAAGAATAATGCAAAACTAACAAAGGCCAGGGGCTCCTGACTTGGGACAAGCGCAAAAAAATGCGGTGGAGTTAACCATGTTTATGAGGTCAACCCTCCTCCTATACCTCTAGCCAATGTAGAAAACTAAACGCATAACAATACGCACATTAAAATTCAGTTTGTTACGTTATAAATATCAAACATTCTATCCTCAATTTGACATCAAGCAAAATATCTCGTGGTTATAATATAAAGCGTGTTCAAACATTTATTCTTCCTAGCAATTCTAGCAATTCTAGCAATTCTACGGTTCAGGAAAAAAACAATCAAGCAATCAACAATTGATAACCAAATATATGGTACTCAGTTTACATTATCGTAATATTGATTATACGACAAAGAACATGCATAAGCAGTTGTTTTTCTTTTAAATATTTTCATCAAAATACGCAAATAATCTTTTTTATGCCTATTGTAAAAACAAATAAAAAAGGTCATGGAAAATTCTTTGGAATTGGCAAGCTGCAAGTAATCAATTTCCATGCATGACTTAAGTAGAAACTTCCGAATGTTACACACTTGCAAGCATAATGAAATAATATATTATAGAAATACTGAACACCAAAGCAAATTTTAAGTTGGGAAATCCATCCAAACTGACAAAATTATAGCTTTCAATCAACAAAATAAGTGAGAAATGCTATTTTTTTACTTGGTACAGTCATTTTTCAAAGACAATGATGGTAGGTTAACTTGGTTTGATAGCTAGTTAATTGGCTGTATTTATTGTTGCACAGTGCATTAAGGTTTTCCATGTCTTCTCATTTCATTGATTGTATTTAGTAAAATTCAATATCATTTCCTACATTATAGTACTGTTTAGAAACTTCTACAAAATGGCTTTGATACTGGATCTTATAAAGACTCATTAATCCTTCAAAACAAAGATAAATTGCGGTCATCAAACGTAATGTTCAATTATTAAAACCGTACTAAGGTATTATCAATAGCGTAGAGTCAAGTATTTACTGTTAATAAGTACTGACATTAAAATAAATAGATTGATACTACTAAAACAATGAGTGCAAAATGGGGAAGGTGATAACAAACAGACAGAATATCGTACTTTACGAATACAAGGTAGCATTCAATCTTTAGTTAATAATATGTTATTATTATACCTCAGTATGTTTTTTTCTATATAAAAAATAAGGAAATAGTTGTGCTATTCCATTCCACAGACTATTTGCCAGTCAATAGTTTCAAAGACTATTACCCCGGTTAATAGTTTTATAATCATATTTCCCGTACTTTTTCATGCTTATTTTTCATTGGACAACAATGACGTCATTAATTACTCTGTTTTGATTTTGTGTGTGCTTGGCAACGTCAAACTCTAATATTGTAAATGGTATAGTATGTTTGTTTTTCCATCGTAATTTCACTTACAAGACACAATTATAAAAGAGAAAAAACTCTTTTCGACACATTTTTTAAAGATCCAAAATATACATGTAGTACTTAATTCATAATATAGGTCTGTCATCGTCTTCTAGACCTGTATTTGCGTTTGGTGTACTTTCGCTAGAATTCATTATATGCACGGAAAGCTTAACACAAGAATTCCTAGTCTCTATTGCAATTAATAAAATATTTACAAATACAACATGGACTATAAAAAACAAACGTACAGTTCATCTTGTGCATGTCCAGTTATATGACATTTTTCTTTTCTGTCAGATGATATATGTACACTTTTAGACAGTTAGTAAGTTTGGTATAATAAACACTTAATGATTGTGTTGTTCGATATAATAAAGCACCTAATGACTGGTTGTGTGGGTAATAGCAAGTTTGTTGTCCCTTCGCATACCAATTATTGCCCTCGGCTTCGCCTCGTACAATAGTTAGTATCTCAGGGACAACAAACTTGCTATTACCCTTACACCCAGTCAATAGGTGTATAGTATTCGATAAAATAAAGGAAACTTTTTAACTTTGAGCTCATAAATTAATGCAATACACAACCTTAATCAAATATAATTTAATTCTTTATTTATTTAAAGAGGATTGCCAACAGCCAGAGGCTACGCGTGGATCTCCTCAACATAGATATATACAGATTCACAATTATCAAAGTTTTGAATACAAACATGTTAAACACAAGACAAGACAATATGTACAGGACAAGACATACAAATACTACACACCCATCCAATCACTCGCTCATTCTTACTCACATGCACACGAATTAACAAACATGTATGATTCAGTAATATAAAATAGTGATTATGGAAAGACAATTTTGAGCACAATCAGGTCAAAAAAAGTTTTTAAGCTATCGAGAAAATCTGTTCGAAGATTTAATAAATCGAAACACACACTCAAACAACTCTAAATTAGTATCATCAGACAAATCATCACTACCTTCTATTAATATTTTGCTCAGATAGTTGGGACATAGATCCCGCTACATTGCTATATTTATATCTGGACAAAGCAGATTCTTAATTCCAAGTAGAAGAGTAATCCGATAGTTCGTGTAACGGGCGCAATGAATTAAATAGTGCTCAGTGTTTTCAATGCAGTTACCTGGGCAGAAATCGCAAAACCTATTTAATGTTAGATTATATTTATACAAGTGGTCATTAAGAGCACTTAGCCCTAAGCGTAATCTAGTATGAATCTTTTTCTCATAACCATGTCCTCGTGAATATATTCTTTTACTACACAAATTGAGATTCTTCTTTAACAACCTTTTGAAACTCGCCAAAGATGTTGCTGTATTTAGTTCAGCTGACAAACTATTCCAGTCTCTAATCGTAGCTAGAAGAAAAGAGTTATAGTATGCTACTGTTCTTGACCTGATGGGTATCAGGTTAGCATGTCGTCTTAAGTTATAGTTTTCAGTATTATGATGGAACAATGGATGAAAATTACAAAGATAATCTGGGACAAGATGATTTTTAATTTTGTACAAGTATGTAAGTCTATGAACTTGACGGCGTGTTTTGAGAAGCTCAAGACCAACCTCTTTCAATAAAGTGACATGTTTTGTGACCCTGATTGCCCCAGTAGATATAATGCAGGCACGTCTCTGTACATGTTCAATGTTTGCAGAATCGGCGCTAGTGCAGTTATCATAGATGACATCTGCATAATCTAGCAATGAACGAACAAATGTTTTATATAATTTTTCAATGCATAATCTAGGTAATATATGTCGCATCCTCAAGATAATGTTCAGTTTATTATGACATTTCTTACAAATATCAGCAATATGATCGGTCCAAGAAAGTTTATCAAATATGTAGTCTTTCAAAATATGTTTAGGAACTTCTGTATACTAGTTAAGCGATATTGGACTTCACACTAAACTCCGAAACATATAAATGAACCAAATTAAAGACACCACAATGAAATTGTATCAATAACATTGATATTTGGCATTAAATGTCAAAAATAACTAGAGCAAAATAACATATTATAAAATGTATTACTATAAACCTATAAAACAAATTGCAATGAATAAAACAATCGAATAGTGCAAATTGTTGAGGCTACGCATAAGAAAGACACCATCATGCTACAGTGTAGACTGGTTGCTTGAGGCTTCTACTTAAAGTACAAGTAAATCCTTTCGCATTTTATATATATATATGTTACAGGGAATTTGTAAAACCAGGGACTTTGTTAAATCACTGGACTATTCAGTGATTTTGTAAACTCACTAACAGTTTCAGTGGTTTTGTAAAATCCCTGATTACAATTAAGTATAACTTGCTTTTAGAAATGTGTTTTTCTTAAAATAAAAATAGACTAATGATCACTAATGATTTTGAAATATATTTGATTAATAAACACTGTGGGCTAGAACTAGTGTATAATGATAATGACTAAAAGACATTTGCGGAAACTAGGTTTCATACCTAGGATTACACTTTAGACTTACAGGTGACAAAAACAAGGGGTCATCTCAAAATTAAAAAAAACATACAGATACAAAATAGCAAATGGTGTCTTCTATAAAAAAAAAAAGAAGATCTAAGCAACACGTTAAAATTTATGTGTCCTAAGCGGTTTTCTGGATTTTCCACCAGGACCATGTACACAAAGCCATATTTTCGAAGACAAGGATTTATAAGGACCGAAGGTTTAGGTAGATGTATGATATATATATTTTCAGCAGGAGCAATATACTTTCCCCGCGAAACAGGTTACTTTTAATGCAATGGTTAGTATACGAAAACCAGCAAAGATATTGTTCAAGGATACTCTACAAACTGTTTCATTTGAGATAGTAATGTTTGTGTCGTTTTTGTTATGCACGATTACAGCTTTGTAGCCGTAACTGTTGCATTGCCGATTTAAATAGATTGTGATTTTTTAAAACAATTTCTTCTCGCCTAACAATCAATTGAATATATTTCTGTATAACCTTTGTGTTGAAATAAACAACGTCGCAGTGAGATATCACGGGTTGTTCCGGGGGGTGGAACACTTTTTTTTCTTGCCGATCAGGGAAATATGGGCGAACCCCTTCCTTTTTATCTTTGGTTGGAATTCCCTTTTGAAAATGGCTGGCTTGACACCTACATCGCCAGTGCACTCCCTATTACAATTCCATGAAAATAGTACAAGTTTCGGAACACGGGGTTAAGCTCATGCTTCGAGCATACCAGTCCCATCCATGTTCATGAGGATAAATATCGACACCGCGAAAAAAAACTGTCCATACTTAATGATTCCCATGATCTCTATTATAATAATTGCACAAAAGAAAAACAAATTGCAACTCGTTTGTCATTTTTTGTTTGTTGTTGTTGAAAACATAGATAGCAAAGTTTTTACTATTTGAGTACACCTTTTCTTATGTTTCAACTGAGTCTGGTGGACAGTCTTATATATTTCCGACACAGAAAAGATCGTTCATAACTGGGTTTTTCGGGGGTAGTTTTTCTCGAATAGTTGTGGTTTTTTTGTGGTTTTTTTTTTTTTCTATTGAAACGAAAAAACGAAGACAAAACTGTTTGTCCTATTCAGGAAAATAAAAGATTTTAAAATTATATCGAACGGCACGTGAAATTTCATGAACAAGAAATAGCCATAAAATACCCGTCCGCTGTATTTCCTCATTCTCTTTAAAACAAAATAAAAGAGAGAAAGTAAATCTTAGCATAAACATGCTAACATGCTCCATGGTTGATTGAAACTTTCCTTACACAAAGTACTGCTGACTTTTTACAGGCAATTGTCCCAATTTAACTTCTGCAATGACAATTGCGATTTTTGTGTGTCTCATGTTAATTTGTTTTTTTTTTAATAATGTTAGTTCATTCTATCATGCTTCGTACAATATTACAGCATTTTCAACCTGGATAACACCGTATACAATAATTAATGTTAACACATTGCTGCAAATATATTACAAAAAAATTGTTGTTCAATCACAGAAAAAAAAATCACTATCGTTACATTGTTTTGGATTGGCGGTTATTTTTACACTTTGAGAAATCCCAAGATTTAAATGCTACCTGTAAGTGTAATTGTAATCCTAATCAAAGGTGTATGACAGTTTCCGCAAATGTCTTATACTGTTATACATGTTATAGGCATATAAACAGATATTTAGACCACTGTGAATTTAATTATTTATGCATGGCAAGTTTGGATGACATCTACTGTTACATCATTGCCCTGCTTAGATAACAGAAAATCCAGATGTTCATTAATACAGAATCCTTAAGATCACGCCTCGAGTCTAGAAAGGTATTGACCAACTTTATAATGAGAATAGCTGTCTAGGAGATTTAAACTACAACGAAAATTCAAGGAAAATCATAAAATATTCAGAAATATGATTTTTTTTTAATTTTCTTGAAATCTTTTTTGTTATTGTTTCAAATGTGTTGTACCGTCATATATTCGGTACAGTTGTTGTTTATGTTTTCTGTCCGTTTACTTTTTATATATTTTTACGTATCTAATTATTTCTTATTTCACTAAGTGTATAAAAATTTACGAAAATCATTTATCTCACAATTCAAATCTTTTAAATGTTTAAAGAATGTTAGGGACGACATCAAAAGATCGATGAAGGATAAAAAACTTAATTCAAATAGTTTGGGGGTGGGGGGGTCAACATAGCTGAAAGTTTTGTTAATCTAAAATCGATTTTACATATATCCATATAGGTAAATCAATTTTTCCCAAATTAAGTTAAGAAGGGGGGTAGGGGGGTCAGCGAGAAAACTATGTGAATTAAGTTTTTTATCCTACATTGAACTTTTGATGTCGTCCCTTAGAAACAACTGTTTCATTTCCTTGTGAACATGACTTGTGCTAAAGTTGTTTCGAGACACAAGTGTAAATAGTGCAGTCGGTTTTACAACTCATACGTCCATCAAACTTTAAACGTGATTACTGAGGGCCCTCATGGGGTTTTTGATTATGTGATTACTTGGCCGTTTTTTTAATGATTATTTGATTATTAAGCCAAATATTTCATGATTATTTGATTACCTAGGACTGTATTTTTAGTTTATGATTATTTGATTACTAAAGATAAGCAAATATTTAATGATTATGTGATTATATTGGCAAAAAAATGGTGATTATGTGATTACTAGGACCCCCCCATGAGGGGCCTCATTACTCTGGTTGACATAATATATCATTTGAAGCTAATTTTAGAAGTGTGTTTAATCATAAGGTAATATTGTCCTTAGTATTGTGTTAAGTAGCGAGTTTATTAGTATATTGTGTACTGTGTTCATGTAGTGTTTAAGAAATAATTCAGGGAAGCCATAGATGCGTTCGAAAACTAAACATGGCCTTGGTCGTGATATTCAAATTTTATCCTGAGCGTTAGCCCTTCTTTTCTCTAATCTATTTTTTTTTTTCAACTAATTAACCACCATTAGAAGTAGTTTTAAGATGGACGAAAACATAAAATGATTTTTGTTAGTCTTTATTGGCTCTGGCTTAGAACTAGCTGTCTGTAAATTCGAGTACTCTTTGAACTTATAATGATAAGGTATCAAAAAAACGTGTTTTAATTATTTCAGACGATTTCATTCAATACACTATTGTCTATTGCACTTTACTTGATATAATACACATGCCCTTGTTAATCATTGTCGTTGTTTGTGTCTTTGTTATATGTATACAACAGATCAGACAAACTGGGGAGTTTAATGAGTAGAAGATCGAGATGATGTAATAATTAGTCTGTCAATTTATTAAGTCACATGAGTTGATATGAAATCCGGAAAAATGAATGTTGGGGTAAATGCCACTTATGCTTGATCGGAGTCTTTTCGTTATGTTTTTAAAACTTCATCGCATGTCATAATTGATTTGTATGCATATAAGTTCTTGCTTAATGTTTTTAATGATTTGTCACTTGTGACAGATAGTTTGTATTCTTGTAGTATCATGCTCTATGTCATCAAGAAACTGACTATTTCAAACTTATGTCTTAAATATCTCCCTTGACCCATTTAATACACCCATGAAATCATCAAAGGACAAAAAGTAGACTTTAATATTTTCATTTACCAGATCATTTCAAAAGAAAACAAGTGTGGCGTCCTTTTCCCTGAATAAGTATACATTATTATTTGGGCTGCTTTCAACTGCCAGATCTTCTAGCTTCATTAAAGACCAAATTGGTCTTTGTGCTGTTTTCTGCTTTTTGTCAGGTTATTGTGTCTTCTATGCTCTATTCCATTATTAATATAAACAAGTAATAAGAAGATGTGGCAATGATACAGCTATCAACAAGAGACCAAATAACTTGCTTTTTGGTCATCATATATATAGGTTCCAACGATGAGCAAAACCCTTACCGTACGGTCAAATATCAACGGCATTAACATATTAAGAAAAAGTGTTTGCTCATTTTCATTCTAGTACTAATTGAACTGTGATTATGCTTGATGCATGTCAAGTATTTTGCTTGCAGTATGTTCCCGTATCATTTGATTAATCTCTTATTTGGCGGGTCAACACAAGCAGACGAACTATATTCCATAGATATGGAAAGATTAATCACGACGTTACTTGGTTTCGTCCCTCGAGTAGTTCTGCACTATAAAATATCGTAAGATCTGCAACTGATTTTAATAAAGTTCAATACGTTGAGAAAAACATAAATTTACTAAATGAATAATGTATTAAATTAGTTTGGTTGGTTCAAGTGTATGACTGTTACAAATGAGACAACAGTATGGTGCTGACATGATAGTACTTTTATTGAAAATAACTAAGGTATAACATGGATACAGTAGAAATAAAGTTTCAGTTAAGTTAAAGTTTTGACGTTAAAGGTCTCATTCGAGGGATGAAAAAGCTGGAATGCAAATTCATTTATTGCTTATATTGTGTGTTCTTGTTTTGTAATGGTGCACCAATGTCCCAGGTTAGTTGAAGGGTTTGTGTAATTAGTTTTACCCTGCCACATTCGGTATGTAGCTGTGTACAATCAGGCGCCTGTTTCCGGAGCACCTCAGATCACCCCTAGATTTTTGTGGGGTTCGTGTTGTTTATTCAACACGTGGCCATAAAAGTGCGAGGTTTGGCATGCCACAAAACCAGGTTCAACCCACCATTTTTTCACATGGCCATAAAAGTGCGAGGTTTGGCATGCCACAAAACCAGGTTCAACCCACCATTTTTTCCTTTAAAAATGCCCTGTACCAAGTCAGGAATATGGTCATTGTTATATTATAGTTCTTTTCTGTGTGTATTACATTATAACGTTGTGTCGTTTGTTTTCTCTTATTTTCGAGTGTAAATTCACATTGCAATAAGACGTGTCACGGTACTTGTCTATCCCAAATTCATGGATTTGGTTTTGATGTTATATATATATGTTATATTTGTTATTCTCGTGGGATTTTGTCTATATGTGTTACATTTTAGTGTTATGTCGTTGTTCTCCTCTTATATTTAATGCGTTTCCCTCGGTTTTAGTTTGTTATCCCGATTTTGTTTTTTGTCCATGGATTTATGAGTTTTGAACAGCGGTATACTACTGTTGCCTTTATTTATTCTTTAGTTTTCTATGTTGTGTCATGTGTACTACTGTTTGTCTGTTTGTCTTTTCATTTTTAGCCATGGCGTTGTCAGTTTGTTTTAGATTTATGAGTTTGACTGTCCCTCTGATATCTTTCGTTCCCCTTTTATCAGTGGTTGCCGTTTTCTATCATGATTTCCTTGATAGAGGATTGCTACTCATAAGGAAGATATTAAACCAAGAGTTCCAAATGGTGAAGTTGACCCATGCAGCACTTGAGATCACCCCCAGGTTGTAATGGGTTTCGTGTTGCTCAGATTTTAGTTTTCTATGTTGTGTCTTCTGTACTTTTTTTTGTCTGTTTGTCTTTTTCAGTTTCAGCCATGGCGTTGTCGGTTTATTTTCAATCTAAGACTTTGACGCTCCCTCTGATATCTTTCGTCCCTCTTTTGTTGCTAATTTTCCATTATTAATTTGTACATGAATTTGGGCGTTAAATTTCTCGTTAAATTTGTTTTACATTTTATTTATCATTTTCGAATCTCTTATACCTGACCATGCTAATTTTTTCAACTGTTGACCGACCAGTCTTTGTTCTTACTCCAAAAGGCTGCGTGTTTTCTATTAAGGCTTGTACTTTGAAGAGATAAACAATTTTTGAAGAAAAAAACTTCTCGAAACACTCCTGAGGCCAATAACTCCTTGTTTTTCTCTCTCTGTTGTTACGTAAGATACGACACGGTATTATGCAATTATTGTTTTATCTTCAAATCAAGAATTCATTATGTTGAAGATTAATCTTAATACGTTGCATATGTCCTTGAATAGAAATGCACTAATTCTGAGAAGAAAATGATAACCATTCAAATGAATATTTTCCTATATTTTAATGATCGTTTTGTGAATAAAACTGATTTAATATTTATGGAATTATGAATACATACGTACGGAGCATTTGTTGTTGCATTTTAGTCAAAAGAATAACATATTGTAAAGGTTTATTTTCTTGAATTCCGCTATACGATCCCTTGTTTATACATTATTGCGAATACAACATGAATATTTTAGCTTTTAACGTTAATCATGTACTTTAAGAATTAAATATTATAAATGTTATTCGGTGCTTTAGTTATTGTAAAAAAGCCTGTTGATTCAATATTTGATCATATTTTTCAATCTCTTCTAATTTCATTTGATAAAAGAACAGGAAATTAAATGCAAAATTCGTTTTGTTAAAGTGTGTTGACTTTTCGAATTGCTGGAAAAGTGCATTTTCATATCAATACAAAGTACTACTTGAAATAGATAAAATACGTGTCTTCTTAAATAGATAAAAGTTTGTACACTTGCAAAGGGAACTGGTTGGAGTTTATAGAATAGAGAATCTTGGGCTAATATTACAGAATATTGGCGAAAAATGTAAAGGAGAATAATTGAGAAAAATAGGCCAAAAAATAAATCATTGAGAAATAAAAAGCCAAAATTACAGAAAATTGGCGAAAAAATAAGAAACCGTTAGTTTTTTTCTTTTGAATTTCTCAAATTTCGATGCCTTTTATAGCTGACTATAAGGTTCTTTGTTAAAGGCCGTACGGTGACCTATAGTTGTTAATTTATGTTTCATTTGGTCTCTTGTGGAGAGTTGTCTCATTGGTAATCATACAACATCTTTCTTTTATATATGATATATTATAAAGAATAGAACACAATGTAAAAACTTTATGAAGAATAGAGAAAATAGCTTAAAAAATTAAAGAAAACAAAATTGTATGGCGCAACATCCGGAACCTCGTACATAGCAAACTATAGACTACCGCACCTGCCCCCCCCCCCCCCCTCCCTGCCACTCAAAAGTTCACACAAAATCTATGTTAATGACGATGATGTTATTTTAAGCAAAGTGAATTAATTGATGTATATGTTACAGGCATTTTCTAAATTTAGGCATTTTGTAAAATGCCTGAAAACTTTAGGCATTTTCCAAAATGCCTGCAAGATTCAGTCATTATCCATAATGACTAAATTTTGTAGGCATTTTACAAAATGCCTAGAAAAATTGAAAGGCATTTTACAAAATGCCTGAAATTATTTTATAGAACAAAATCTTAAGAAAAACATTTGAAAGCTTTGAAAACCAGAGCTGTTTTTTTGTGATAATTACTGAATTAAAAAAGAAGAGCTTAAATAATCAAGAATACATTTTACTGATTATTTACAATTCACACAAGCATAGAACCTGACATTTTTTTTTTTAATTTCTAAAAATGTTTGCACGACAGAACTTAATAATAATTGTCCTGATTGTTTGCAAATACATTGTTTGGCGTAAAATCTGATTTAGCACTCAGACAACATTTGGAGAAATCTGGATCATCACACTTTTAGGTCTTTCATTACCTTTACTGTTCTTTACTGATAAAGTACTTAACGTTAGGCAACATAAGGTTTCGCAATAAGCACACACATCTCAGATGCATATCTTTTTATTTCATATGTTCTAAAAAAAAATCAAAGTAACTTAGCAGTAAACGCTTCTCTTGTCAAAGCACTGTTATTTTTCTTTTATTTGTCGATTTTTAGCTCTCCTAGCCAAGGGAGTCAAGTTAGCTTTTCTCATCTCGGCGGCTGTCTTTCGTCATTGTCTGTTAACTTTTAAAAACGTGTTATTCTATGGAACTACTATGTCAAATTTAACCAAACTTGGCCACAATTGATCATTAGAGTATCTTGTTTAATCCCTGATTGCCAAACAATATGGCCAACATGGCTATAAATGGAACATAGGGGTAAACAACGGTTTTTGGTTTGCTATATCTCTAAATCTAATGCATTTAGATCAAATCTGACATGGGGGTTCAGAAGTTCTTCAGGTTAAGATCTATCAGCCCTGACATTTTCAGACGATCGGACAACTCTTTTGAAAACTCTAATGTTGTTCTGAAGGGGTATTTTCTGTTCCTGTCCTAAAAACCTTCTTTTTAATTGAAAGCTGCACTGAGTCTAAATGTAAGTCCTTTCTCCAGGTCAATCCACTGTTAAATAATCCATACGTATTATAACCAAATATTCACATCTTAAAATATGCATGACATATTTGCAACTGAAAGCAAAAAAATAAACAACTAGCAAAACGAACATTTCTCTATTTCATATGTTTCACTTTACTGTTTTGAATCTATATTTTCTAAAAATGTGATTGTAAATTATGTTCTATTGACAGAACAATTTGTCTGTTTGCCATATTGACAAAATAATCATAAATTCACTATTGGTATCTGAAATACAGAGTGAGTACGTATTTAACGTAGTTTCCCTAAAAAGAACATATCATAAGGCATAAAAAATAATCCGATCTGCTTTTTGGAGAATAAATTAGTTCTGCCAAACTATTAGTTATTTTCTTTGTAAGATATTGTGTTTTTGTCAACTTTGTCATATGCATCTCAATGATATCTTCCTTCTACAAACTGCCTGAAACTCAACAGGCAATTTGTGGAATTTCGCATCAAAATTTCACTAGGTATTTTTAGTCATTTTGTATAATGCCTGTCGAGGTTAGGCATTTTCTAAATTGCCTGAAAATTCAGTCATTTTACAAAATGCCTAAATTAAGAAAATGCCTGTAACATATATAAACCTAGTACGGTAGTGCGACTAACAAAGACCAATTGCATGTTTGAAAGATATCTGATTTCACTCTGTAACCTGTGAATGATTGATTTGTTTTGCTGCACTTGATAACGTTATTTGTGTAATTAATTATCATCTAAGCTTTTGGTACTAATGTTCTTGATAATTCAAATGTCATCAAAGTTGTTACATGATGCTTATTTTCTGCCTTGTTGTCGTAAAATAGCCTTGTTGTCGTAAAATAGCGATAGATTCAATATATTAAACCATATCTTTTAATATAACCGATTTCCGGCACTATCAAGACCGGAAATTAATTTGAAATTCGTTTTCACGTATCACAATGGATTATAACTTGTAAGAGTACGCGAAACTGTTAAAATAGGTCATATCAGACCAATTAGTTCATGAAAATCATTTGACTTTAGTACTATCCTTTTGGTAAATGTATGTTTCTATAAATAAGAAAACATCGCATAGTTATGAAGTATGTTTTTTTTTAGTTTCTGTCAATTCACGGTCTATCTTTGGAATCTTATTGGAATTGTTTAGCTTTCAATTGTGGTTTCTTTAATTATTGTACTCTTTGTAACTTTTTTTCTATTTTAGTGAAAATTCCAATCAACTTTTAAAGTGCATACTACCTGCAGAAAAACGCGTATCGACTTGATTTAAATTAGAAACATGAACCAATTTCAGTAACAGTTAATCATTTTTTTTCTCTGAAAACCGCTATTTCATTTTCGTTTATCTATCATTTATGTTTGTTCAGAGAGTGAGGTTCTACTATTTAAGGAATGACGGTAATATTTTTTTCTGTCAATGAAGAAATAACATAAAAAATGTGGTGCACGATAAATAACCGGCGTAACGGGTTATTGAAGAGTGTACACCACATTTTTTACGTTATTTCGAATAGACAGAAATATATGATAAAGTCATTTCTTATAATTTAATTCTAAAATGGAGCATTTGCCTGCTCTTTTTCGGAATTTTCAATGGAGATCAATTCTAACCTCTCATTAGAATTTTCAGAATAATCTGTCATAGAACTGTTCTAAACTGTGCTAGAACAGTTCTAGATAGAACAGTTCTACCTTAGAACTGTTTTAAGTAGAACTGTCAGAATCAGTTCTAGATGGAACTGACAAAAATCAATTCTAGGTAGAACTGTCCAAATCAGTTCAAGTCGTAGAACTGTCAGCAGAACTATCTAAAACTGTTCTAGCCGTAGAACTGGCCAAACCTGTCAGGATTGTAAAGCAGTTCTAAATGACGTCACTGCAGTTAGGGTATCTTCCGTAACGAGAAATGTTAAAACAGTGCTGTGATTTTTTTATATATATATTATATTTTTGACTTATTTATATTTAAGACAAAGAGTTCTTAAAACTGTTCTATGAATAGAACTGACTAAATCAATTCTAGTCGTAGAACTGACCAAATCCTTTCTAGGTTAGAACTGTTCTAGCTAGAACAGTTATCCTGACAGACTTGGTGAGAGGTTAGAAGTGATCTCCACTGTACAAGAGTATCTTTTAAGTGCAAGAGATATTGCTCTCTCTCTGAACAAGGGTCAGCCATTAGTCCCCTTCCGACGTACTATTATCGTTCCTCAAGACCATACTTGAGAATTGACTGCTTCTTTTTGTAACTTCATAGGGTTGTAAAAGCGTTGACAGAAGTACATTTTGTATGAAGCGCGCAAGCGCTTCATTCTAAACATGTGCGCACGGTCAACGCTTTTACAACCCTATGAAGTTACAAAAAGAAGCATTCAATTCTTATAATTACATGTAAATTTTTTAGCTATACAATACAATACAATATTTTTTATTGTCAATCAAGGACGTGCGCCCTAAGAGAGCAGTATGATTACAAACAATTTATTACAATGATTATTATTAATTCTTAATGATATATATGACAAAATATAGAATAGAGAAAATAAACCCAAAAGCAAAATTAAAACTGCATATATTAGAATCATGAAAACACGGTTTTTATCAAGTTTTTATTTAATTTACCTGTGCACTTTATTGCGGAACCTAGTGTCATTATAAAATTGAATGATAAATGTTATTGTGTAATCAAGTTGATTAAGGAATAACGCCAGCTTGCGGTGTAGCTAATCAGAATAACGTATTATCATAAAACATACATCTAATGTTATTATTCGTAAATGGTGTCAAGATAGAGTCGAAAATTTGGTTCCTGAAATTTTCACCCCGGAACGGTGATCGAACTATGAACCTTTGCGTTTGCAGCACGCGGCTCTCTAAAATATCGTTGTATATGTCTCTGTTCAAATATCCGCAAGTATACTGTTACATGTACATGTAAGAATGATGCGATGATAGCAAAACTAAAGAACCACTCATAGTTGTTATAATTTCTTCTAAGCTCGTTTAAATTTTGGTAAGAAATGTCAAGAGAACTATTCTATAATAAGATGACCGTTATGAAATATATTTTTCCACAGCCGACCATCGACTTGACTGTTCTAAGAGTAGTCAAAATTACCATCCTCTTGTTTTCGTTCATGACATCACCGTGTAATAATTCAATGAATTTGAATGTAACCGTGAATGTAACCGTGTATGCAAAAAACAGGATACCAGTATACAACATGTTCTATTTACCTTTAGAACGAGATAGCCAAAAACTTTATATGATTATCATTAATCAAACACTTATCTTTCAATGATATTTCTAAACTAAATAAGTAAATTGCATGTTGACTCCGATACATCAGGTCGTTCGTTTTAGCACTGAGCACTTAAATTGTTTTACATAAGTCATTTTAATGCCTTTCATAGCTGGATTTTGCTCATTATTGAAGGCCCTAGTGTGACTAAGAGTTGATAACTTCTACGACATGATGTTTCTGGTGGAGTTGTCTCATTGACAATCATACAGACTACATTTTATTTTCATATTCCGTCTTCGTTAATTCTGGCAATTATGCCTCTCTTGTATATATAAGAGCTGTCAAATTCATGTAACCGATTTGACCCAAATTCTCATATTTGATTCATTACATACTAAAAATTATATCCAAATTATAAAAAGTATGAAATAAACAATTCACAAGTGATGGCTCGCTAGTATGTACATGTATCATGGTTTCGTGTGCAATGGTGCCATTTAATTAACTATCAAGCTAATCTCAGACGAATATGACTTGCATGATCGATATTTCTTAGCTGTTTGGACAAAATTGAACTATACTGGCTCCTCAAAACGAATTATTATTTCACTATTTAACTCCTTTAATGATCTTATTTCCTATATATATATATATATATATATCTCGTAGCTAGAATCCCTTAAATAAAACAATGCCAATAGCCATGTTAAATGTACATGTACTTGACCTGAAGTTTTCTTTCATTCAACAACACGAGAACAAGTTTGATAATTAAAATCTTGACATTTGTCTCTTTTCCATATTAGTCTACCATATAATTGCAAAATACATCTAGATTCTATATCTATCCGTTTCATCTTTTGATATAAATAATGTACTTCAATTACGTTCAAAGAAAGAACATTTGTACTGAAACTCTGTCATATCAAAAAAAAGTTCCTCTAAATATGCATTGAGACTGTTGTACGATCTCTCGTTCTGGGCATCGATGAAGTATTTGCCACTGCACAATCAATTTTATTTACTTCTAAGGTTAAATCGACAACTCAAATGAACTGTTATTTGATTATGCTGTTTTATCTTGTCTTTTTATATCTCTTTCAAGATAATCTTGCAATAGTATTACAGATTTGAAGTAGATCTATAAATAGCAGATCCCAGAATTGTCATATGCCTAGAAAAGATATTTGACATTTCACGATCTTCTATTAATATAACTTTGTCATATTTTACTTTGAAATATTTGAAAATATACAGTCAGATGACGGATGTCATTAGTTAGAGCATACTGCTAATCTATAAATGAATTATATACACAGGGGCGGATCCAGCCATTTTAAAAAGGGGGGGCTCCCAACGCAGAGTAAGGGGGGTTCCAGCTATATGTTCCCATTCAAATGCATTGATCGGCCAAAAAAAAGGGGGGTTCCAACCCCGAAACCCCCCCCCCCCCCCCCCTCTGGATCCGCGCCTGACACAAGTTCGCACAAATTCGTGTGGCTTAATCTTTAAATTAGTTCTCTTTTTTTGTAAACGTGACTGCTCAATATGGTAATGATATTTTCCTTGTTTCAATGTTTTTTATGTGCACCCACCTTTATTAACATCAAAATGTTTTTATATCCAGTCTTCAAAAAAAAAATTCTTATGTATTATGAATACAAGATTACACAAATATAGTATAAATAACAATCTATTTAGGAGAGTTCAAATATTCATGGCGAGACAACTATAATGCTAGCTTTTTGTCAGAGACGTATTTTGTTCAAATCTAACACAGGAATACACAGCTATCATAAAAGACGACAAGGCAATTAATGCAGAAAATTTCTATAGAAACCAGATTTAGATGGGCATCTTATCTAAGGTCACGAAGATAGGGTTCAGATTGATCCATGCGGTACTCGACACGTCCTTCAAGGTTTTGTATTTGGTACGAGGATGCCCTTACATTGAATTCAGGTCCGTCCTCTGTAAAGGAAAAAAAAATGAATACAAAAATTAAACTCATGAAATCAAAAGGGACATGTCTTTAATATCAGAATATGGGCTAGAATGATTTTTTTGTCCTGCAAAGTTGTAATCTGTGTCCTGCCGTTTTATTTTTTTACTCTATATGATCCAACCTTTATTTTTATTAGTTTATTATGCATAAAATGTCCTCCTGCCTTTTTTTCAGTTTGCCAAGTTGCTCATTCGACCGTCTTTTTTTACTCTAAACTCCTGTCCTGCCCTTTTATAACAAATATCATCCTAGCACCCCCCCCCCCTCCCCCCTCCTATAAAATCAAAAGGTACCTTTATTAAAGAAGGTTAAAAAGGTGAAGTAGGTACATTTGAATTGTTTACATCTGTTTCTTTTGGCTTGAAACTAAAAGGTTCAATAAATATGGCTCATTTGGGATTTTATACATCTTATATATATGTTTTTACATAAATTATTGCATTTCGCTTCGGGATCATTGTAAACTTTTAAATTATAGACAAATTTTCACAAAACAATTGGATTCTGGTAGGTGCAAATTCCCGTAGATCTTTTTTTTTTGTGCATAATAAAATTGAGAATGGAAATGAGGAATGTGTCAAAGAGACAACAACCCGACCATAGAAAAAACACCAGCAGAAGGTCACCAACAGGTCTTCACTGTAGCGAGAAATTCCCGCACCCGGAGGCGTCCCTCAGCTGGCCCCTAAACAAATATATACTAGTTCAGTGATAATGAACGCCATTCTAAACTCCAAATTGTACACAAGAAACTAAAATTAAAATAATACAAGACTAACAAAGGCCAGAGGCTCCTGACTTGGGACAGGTGCAAAAATGCGGCGGGGTTAAACATGTTTATGAGATCTCAACCCTCCCCCTATACCTCTAGCCGATGTAGAAAAGTAAACGCATAACAATACGCACATTTAAAATTTAGTTCAAGAGAAGTCCGAGTCTGATGTCAGAAGATAAGCATGAATTCCGCAGAACAAAATCCAATGAAAGACAATCATCAATTTGCATCTTAGACCCGTTGACTGTTTTTAGTGGGATAAATCCCCAAGTGGGCACTAATTCCAACGAAAAGACAGTCGAGTACACGGTCATCTTTATAGGTTCAGGCGTGTTGAGGTTTACTACTAAAAGAAATATATTTGATACTTCGTCTCACCTCAGATTCTATTATTTATATATATATATAAAGGCTATAGGTTGACAAAAAAACATTAAAAAAATTAGAGTACTAAAAAAATGAAATATATAAGTCAAGTGAAATACCTTTCTAATGAGTCACAACAGAGCAGGCGTGTTCGAATAACATATTTTTTTTTACTAAAAGTACTTGACGACAGACTTCTTAACTGGATCGTTAAAATGCATGACTTAAAAAAAACTTCAATTTGTGTCTGGATATCTAGGGTTATTTCGTACTACGGAAGCGTATTAGCGCCACACATTTTTTTCCTATCCTTGTGTTATAACTCAAACTTTTGCGTTTAACGCAAACCTTTTAATATAACGCAAACCTTTTGCGTTATAACGCATAGGTTTGCGTTATATTACACTGGTTCTCCGTTATTTTAAAGCGCCCAACGTCAGAGTAAAAAATGTTAAATTATAAATTGCAGCAAAATTGTTTATAAAGAACATGGAACATCCTCATAGTATACTCTATCCACTCTATAAATTTCAGCATGTAATATGCTACCGTTAATTTGTTATGATCGAGACAGTTTAGATGAAAAACAAATCAAAAAATACTTTTAACGTCATTTAACTTCCTTTGACGTCGTTATTTTCAATACCAAAATACTACAAACTTTTTTTTTTATCAATTTACGTAAACTTTTATTTCCGTTTTTCTGTTTAGTTCATATCGGTCTTGTACAAAGTAGGATAAAATTTATATCGTATTAACATGCTTTCGACCCGAATATGCAAATAATACGCCACTGAATTCATTCTCCTCCTTTTTATCATCATCATTTAGTTGCCAATCTGTGTTACCATGACTTATCATTGATGTGGTCATACTTATATAGAAAAAAATATTTAAATCAACTGTTTCAATTTCAAAATGCACAATAACACATGAATCCCTAGCTTTGAACTGTTTTGAAAAATTCTTTCGAAGCCGAAACACCGCCCTTGTATCATTGATTGGTTACTTCCTTTGATATGCATTAATACCTTTTTGTTCATTGCATCGAAATTTGAAAAAAAAGAGAGAAACGAGCCGTGTCTATACGTTTTTTGTTTAGAACAATGGGAGTATGTTTTTAAAATTTAAAAGATATGATTGCAAATGTGACATCTCCAATCTGAATTCAACAAATTCGTCACATATAGTGTTAGTGACCTAATACGATATATACCGGGTCAGTAAATTCCACATGATGTTCTATTTTTGCTCAAACCACATATGGAATTTACTGACCCCATCTATATCGTATAAGGACACTAACAAACTATGTTACTGATAATATCTAACAAAAGTTTAAACGAATCACTTATTTGATAATGTTTACAGTCATTATGATAATACAAGTTTAGAGGAGATATGATTTATTGATTGATGTATTCTGAACGTACAGTGGCAAATATTTCATGTAGTTTTTGCACTGGGAGAAGAATATTAAAAAAAAACGAATAAGATGTTGCACGCATTGATAAAGAATTTAAAAAGGTTCAATATAAATATATATAAAACAAGGATGTGTCCATAGTACACGGATGCCCCACTCGCACTTTCATTTTCCATGTTCAGTTGACCGTGAAATTGAGGTCAAAACTTTAATTTGGCATTTAAATTAGGAAGATCATAACATAAGGAACATGTGTACTTCGTTTCAAGTTGATTGGACTTCAACTTCATCAAAAACTACCTTGACAAAAAACTTTGACCTGAACTTAACACTATCATTTTCTATGGATGGACGGAAGAACGGACGCACAGACCAGAAAACATAATGTCCTTCCACTATCGTAGGTGGGGCATAACAACAATAATGAGAGAGACACGACAAAAAATAATCCAGCAAAATCATATAAAATCATTTTTCACAAATTTTTAATTCATGCTCTTTGTTGGTTGGTTGAAGCTTATTAATCTCGCTGACTATAAATTTAAGACAACCATACACGACGAATTGAACAGCTTCTTCTTGTAGATTCTCTTTTACTAGTAGTAATATGCATCGTATCCCGCTTGAATATCAGATGGTTATTTGAAATAATCCAAGATATATGAGGTGGTATATAGAAAAAAAATTGGACAACACCCCGCCCCTCTGAAGAAAAAAAGCATTAAAATTAGGAATAGAAAAAAATGGGGTGCCGAAATGTAAAAAAATAATTTTGAACATTAAGAATAAGGTTAAATAAAAATAACAGAAATAAATCATTAAAAGAATATTGAAACTTTGCGTTATCTGCATATTAAATTTAGTATTAACAATTGACATTAGATAATAGTTATCCCATAAGGACGCGGTGTGTCAGTGTAAGATCATCCCGATGGTCGTGACTACAAGTGCAGAAAAACTATTCGGCTGGTTGTTACCGGCCTGTTTCTTTGTTACCTTTGTATTTTATCTTTATGACTACAAGTGCAGAAAAACTATTCGGCTGGTTGTTACCGGCCTGTTTCTTTTGTTACTTTTGTTTTTTATCTGACTTGTACGACGTTTCAAGAAAGTAATGATACATTTTGCAAGACTAAACATTTGAGAAACTTAGATAGCCATAAAACAGTAGTAGAAATGTAAGTTATTGTATAAACACATTTTTTTCATTTCCCTTCAACCGAGATTTTTATTCAAGAAAAAAAATCATGAATCTAATAATTTGATAAAAAAAAAAGAACCATTTCAAGTAAAAGATGAATGTTGTACACATTTAAGACAAATGTTTTTGTTTAAATTAGCACTATTTACGGTATTCGGAAAATCAGGAATAAAGCAAAACATTAATTTGTCATCTGCTTGACCATAATTAATTCTTTCTCATAAAATTTAGGATCAAAATATATATTTTAGGAGAAAACCATACCCCGGCCTTTTTGAAGTTAAATATCTAATCCCTAGTGTACTGATATGAATAGTTTTTTACTGGAAATGTTTTGAAAAAGATATTGATGCTAACGTAAATATTTTGTTCAATAAACAGACAGGAAATAAGTCGGTGAACCAAAAAAAATCAAATCTAATTGAAAGTTAAAGTGCCCATGAACTCACTGATCATGCACGAGTGATTCTATTCATAAAAAGTGTCCGTGTAACAACTAAAAAGAGTCCGTGTATCATCTAAAAAGAGTCCGTGTATTATCTAAAAAGAGTCCGTGTAATTAATAGTTATCCCATAAGGACGCGGTGTGTCAGTGTAAGATCACCCCGATGGCCGGAGGCCAGAGGGTGATCTAACACTGACACACCAAGTCCGAATGGGATAACTATTTTACATCCCAGCTGTTTTAGATTAGACGGAAAACCATTTACAATTCATAAAATCTAGTTTAGAATGCCACACAACCATTATAATATACTTTATATCAAATCAAATCAAATCAAATATGTTTATTGGATAATCAATATATATGTACAGTGCACAATTGATGTCTTCCACACAATGAACAGATATTAAAACAATTAATACAAAATAAATGCATATACATTAGAAATGATATCTGGACAGAGCTAATATAAGTTGTAAAACATTAATATAGTTTATATATTACTATATGATGTATACCCTTAATGACCCTCAAACACGATGAGTAGATATCAAATAATGTCAACTCGCCCCACTTGCCAATCGGCCCACACTATATCGCCACTTTATAAAAAAAAAATCGCCCCACTCTTGTTTATAGACTCGTCCCACTTTTTAAAAAGTGTAAAATCAAATTGAACAATCTGTCTGAAAACTCACTTATTCATGTTATTAACGAAAAAGGTTTAAACCCCATTGCATAAAGGTTTGACAACTCGCCCCACTTATAAAATAATCTTGCTTCCTTTAAGTATGTCAAATTACTATTAATTCGTATCCAGTTGTCCTTGTGTAGTGGTATGTGTCGTGGCTTGATATGCTAAAGGTCTTGCAGGCGCGTAGCTGCATATACGCTAACACGCAGTTGCGTGCACATCGATTCGGCATCCAAAAAAAAATATGGCAAAATAAAAATATAAATTAAATGATTAAAGGAAACACATATGTTGTCACTTTTTTTTTATTAATGAAATGTCATTAAATAACGGCATTTGGTTTCAAAATAAAAGTTTTATTGGAGATCATGACAAAATCGGACAGTAACTTGTATCTTTTACAAGATTTGAATTTGTTATACTCAGTCTAAGACATGTAGTTTCGGAGCACATTTTACTGAGTACGGTTTATCTGTTTGGAATGAGATGTACCAATCGGCATTAGATTTATCAGATCCCGAGGCGATGTGTTCGACAGACAACAAGACCCAATCACCCTGCAAACACGCCAAAACAGTATTGGAAAGTCTCATTATATTTTGCGTTCATAGACCATATGATAATGAATTTGGAGAGTGGAGTCGCGTCTGGTATTATTAGAAAATCGCTTCTTTGCGCCGTATCTGCTTCCTTGTGTTGTTGGAAATATAACAAACGAAGAAATCTCTGAGACATACGAAACTGACATGGCATGTAATTTTGACGAATTCAATTGGGAGGTCGCTCGATGGCGAACACGTACGTTGATTTATAACACCTCGCGAGTGCTACCGTGGAGATATATCAAGGTACTACGTCTGTTGAAAACTTGCAAATGTACGATCAACAATGAGCAACAACAGGTTATCATCGCTAGCATAACTGCATATTCATCGGGAATTCAGTGTTAATATTGGCAAAGTAATAGAGAAGTTCGTTTCTGCCTAGACCCGAAGAGCAGATTTTGGACAATTTTGAGTAATTTCGGTATCACAAAAATGTGTTGTTTATGTATTCAATTTATCATGATTTACTCTATTCAGAAGATTAATTAATAGTTTTCATTCATAAATTGTTTATAAGTCCTTTCTACATGTAGCTCCTCTTTTAACCGTCCTATGACCGAAACCGAAAAAAAAAAAAATCTGCATAAAAGGGTCCCAAAAATTTTTCGCCTCGCTCCGCTCGGCGGTAGTTGCTTGCACATCGTTTCGTACTAGCTACGCCCCTGTCTTGAGTTCGAATCCCAGCATATACACTGGATTTTTTCTACGTGAATTTTGATAGAAAGTCTTTTCAGTATGATTAATTATAAGTTTTATAGTTGATTTGACATTCCCGCCAAAATGTTACAGAACAAAGGAAAGCATGCATAACAAAGTTACGAGTTGCGTATATTTCATTGATAAATTGACGCAGGCGTTGCTCCACTGTTGGGGCAACCATTCAATTCAAGTAAGGGGGATATAGTTGCAATGTGTTTGTATAAGGTAGAAGAAAAAAAATCCACATAAAAAAGCGCGAGCAATTGTTTTTAGATTGTGGATCCTATCAACCATTTTTTTTTTAATTTAACACTTTTAAAAAGGAAATCTGGATTCAGAATAAATTTTATGGCATCATACTGCTCGACCACAATTTTTTTCCCTCAAATTTGGGATCAGAACTTTTTCTTCAAGAAAAAAAAAACAAAACCGCTTCTCCTTTAAAGTGAAATGATTGTTCTCTTAAGCTGACGAAACCGTCTTTGCCTATTTATTTAATTTTAGTTTCAGATCATGTACATGGTAGGAAAAAAAATATATTACAAAGTAGGGGGAAAATAAAAAGGCTACAAAAGGGGAAGTATATAAATTTCGATAAGATTAAAGATGGTTGATATTCAGCGGGTTTTGTTTCTATTACTTATCGACTTGGCCTTTCATAGATGAACGGACAAGAAAAGCCAATGTGTCAAAGTGTCTTAAGTTTTCTAATTTGTAGTTAAGATTGGGGACGAATTAACAACCACAGTGTTGACAGGTTATAGTAACTTCTAGTCTTTGTTGAAATTGTGTGTTTATTATTTATTTTTTCAAAATTTTTATGCATTTGTATGTATCGATTTTTGTGTAGCGTCCATTTTGATTAAACCAGACTAGTACACCGAATTGTTTCGGAGCCAGCTGGTGTACGTCCTTGCCTTCGAATGTGGAATTTTCTGTGTGGCCGTGGGCTGTTTTGTGTTCTTTTGTCGGGTTGTTGTCTCTTTGGTACAATTCTCTCATTCGTCTCAACTCGGCCGGATTCTACCGAGGATTACCGAATGACAATTCTCTATTCAAGTGAGACAGTAGATGAACTTATTATACCACTCGGCCACGTGACTCGGCCATGCATATTGGTCTTTTGATGTTGTCCCTAGAAACTTAAGTCTTACACTGACTATAAATTTTGCTTGAGACCAAGATATTGTCAAAAACTTATTGAAACAGAACTTGCATTTTCAGATTAAGAAAGGGTAAGTTTGTGGAACACCCAGAAAGCATGATTTTGCATCATTTGTTCTATATCTTCTGGGGCCTTCATTGGCTCCAAAACCCTTCAAAAAAAATTTCCTCGCTACGCTCGACAAAACATGTTTGCCAATAATTTACAAAATGGATACAATTTAACTTTAATACTGTGTACGTATGCGTAGTACGTGTATATGCAGTTGTGAATATAGAAGATTCATTTCTGCAGAGGATGGTGATTAATTCTGATTAAATGGTACATAATGACTTGACTATACATGTATTATTTATAATAAACAAATAATTTAAAATTGTGTTTTCGAATATTATAAATATAGCTGTGAAAATAAATAATCAGTCCCTTGCTTTAATGAAAATGAAAAATCTTGCTTCAAAAGTGCAGAAAATAGATAACCTGTCCTCTTAGTTTACAAAAATAAATAACCGATCCAAAACAAATCCTCCTCCCCCCCTCCCAAGAATATCAAATGGTTGTCCCCTAACTGAATATGTAAATACATTTTTTTTATTCTTAATTGCAATTATAGTAATTTTCATTTTATAACTATTTAATTTTACAATTTTGTTACAAATTCAACAGATATAAAAGAAAACATTAATAACAGCCGTATGTACACTATAGAATCCTCTGAAACAAGCGGAAATGAGCAATTAATTATAAGTTGGTTTTTTTTTTAACATCGTTTAATGTTACTGAGCTGGGGTTCTTTTTGTTCAGCTATGACATTTTTTTATTTTCTAATAAATAATTAATAAAAAGTAAAAAGATTACAAAACAATTTTCATTTTTCTATTTCGTTTTTGTTTAACTGTCTCGGTTGCCTCAAGGGAAGTTAAAAATCAAAAGACGGGTTTTGATAATAAAAAATATATCGAACGATACTCCTATTTTTCGCGCCGCACGTGGACCTCAAGGTTAAAGTAACTGGTTAAAGCACTATAAAACACAAGGGATGGCGGTTGTAAGTCACACTATACGGAAGGATTTGTAACAGACATCAAGTAAGTAGATTTCATCAGTCCATTTTTGTTTGTAAATATAAATGATACGAAATAAGAATTACATACTGGTACATGTAATGCCAGCAAATCCAGCAAATTTCATTTGAATTTGAGCTTTTGTAACATTTGTAAATATTTTACTTAAAATTTTGCATTTGCTGTTAACATGCACTGGTAAAGCCAAAAACTTTCATTTGAAGAGAACATTACAAAAAGTGTGCATTTGAAATTAACACTGTTAAAGCTAGCAAATTTCATTTCAAGTAGAGCTATTGTAATATTTGTAAAATAAAAACCAAAAGTGTGCATTTGCCTATTAACACTGGTTATGGCGGCATTTAAGAAGAAAACTTTTATTATATTATATTTTACAAAAAAATGTTCATTTGCTATTACATAAAACACTAGTAATGCCAGCAAATTTATTTTGAAGTAGAGCTTTTGTATCATTTGTAAATATTTTGCTAAAAAAAAGTGTATTTGCTATTTTACACGGTAAAGCAGACAAATTGCATTGTCCCGTGCATTTGTTATTAAGACGGGTAATTGCTGTCTTTTTAATAACATTAGTAACGCCGATAGTTTTCATTTGAGGTACAAACTGGCTTTTGTAATATTTGTAAATATTTTACATAAAGTGTGCATTTGCTGTTAACACTGGAAGTGTCAGTTGTTTTAATGTAAGGTAGAACTTTTGTAATATTATGATTATTTTACAAAAAGTGGTCTATTGCCAGGGGCGGATGCAGGAATTTTCGAAAGGGGGGTGCTAACCCAGGGCACCCAGGGCAAAGGGGGGGTGCAAAACATATGTCCCGATACAAATGCATTGATCGGCAAAAATAAAGGGGGGGTGCGCACCCCCGGAACCCCCCCCCCCTGGATCCGCCACTGATTGCTGAATTTGAAAATTGGGCAGGACGGGATTTCTGATTTTAATTTTTCATCCTAGCCCCCCTCCCTAAAAATCAAATGATAGCTCCCTAAACCTTTTTGGAAGGGCAACAAAAACGCCCCTGGTTATATTTTTGTATTATGTGCTTTTTACCAGGACTAAACCGTATATATCTATATTTTACCAGGACACAACCGTATATATCTATATTTTACCAGGACACAACCGTATATCTATATTTTACCAGGACACAACCGTATATCTATATTTTACCAGGACACAACCGTATATCTATATTTTACCAGGACACAACCGTATATATATATTTTATCAGGACACAACCGTATGTATCTTTATCCTGCAAATCAGCATTATATTGTACAAATAACAGGTATCCAATAACTTTTTGCTTTATTTGTACATGTACAAATAAAGTCTCCTGTTACTCGCTTTGACGTTGATCAAGCAGTAAGGCGGGTATTTCTTTCTGGGTAACAGTTCATTTTGGGATCCTCATCGCGGTCCGCGTTTAAACTATGTCGATTTCTTTGAAAAATCAAAAGCAATAATTTCGATATGAACAGTTTACCTCAAGTACCGGGTGTAAATTGCAGGATAAAAACAGAATATGTACATTGTCGGAAAATATAAAATTTATTTGTACTCCTACGAAACAGGAGAAAAGCTCGGTAGAGTCTCGCTTTTCATCATGTTTCTCAAGCTCGTACAAATAAATTTTATATTTTCCAACAATACACATACATTGTATATATATTTTACCAGGACTAGTTAAACCGTATATATCTATATGACTTTTTTTTCTATTACAGACTCAACAATGTTCGTCTTACAGTTCTTGACTTGTCTTCTGCTAACAGTAAGTTTATTATAATAAGGCCAAATAAAATAAAAAAATATGCGTTTCATAGTTCCCTATATATATACCTACCCTAAATTTTAAGCTTAGAAATGGCATTTCTTAAATACAATTTTGGTAATTTTTCAATAAGCTCAAGTCAGGATTTCTCTCCCATAGTCTCGATGTAAAATTAAATTAAAATTTTAAAAATATAACCTACCTACAAATGTACCTTCCTTATTTTTTCAAAGATGTAATGGGAAACGCGCATATCATTCGTTTCAATCTAAATGAAAGGTATTACGTAGGAATCTAAAATTATGGTCTTTTAACACTGACTTTTGCTTGATACAGGCAGGTTTGACTATATATAGTCATGTTTACAAACTTGGTCAATTTTCATACTATGGCTGTATTTTTAGGTTGCTGTCAGATCTACTGTACCAAAAGGCTACATTTTGGATGGTGAGTAACTTATATTCACGTCAGAATTTAAAAATATAATTTAAGGGAATTCGCTTCTCAGTTTTAAAATAATAAGCTGGTCAAAACACTAGTTTATATTCATACATGTATTTTATTAATAAAATCAAGAGCAAAAAATATATATAGGTCAATGTGCTTGTTTTCGAGATACTAGCCATTGAAATTTTGGCGGGAAAATGTTCTCTTGACTTTTCATGGCTTTATCATTGACAGGTTTAAGTTCTCAAACACCTATTAAAAATTAAAATTTTATAAGACTAACGAAAGCTCATCATTATATTTCGCGAATAAACTTGCAACGCCAAAGAAAAATAAAAGACCGACACTTTTAATTTAATTGTTCCTGTATGTCATTGTTTTTCATTCATGATTTTTTATAAAAAAAAATCTTGAGCCGTTTTCTCATTTGATTTTCTCTATATATTTCTACCATAATAATGGCTTCGTTTTAACTTGGTTGTATACACCTAATCGCTATTTATTCCATTCCGGATAAGTTCTAAAATTACACAACTTTTTCATCCAGTTGAAGCTATCTGGGACCCTGTTTAAACAATTCACCATGCATGATACTTTTTAATGAGACCTGTTTAAACTACTGTAAATACTTCAAACAAAATATTTTTTTACTTCAATTTTAATTTCGAAAAAAGTGGATCATACTATATCAAAGTTTCTTGATGATCACTTTCTAAAGTTTATTCTCCCTCAGCTCACTACTGATGACCTACATTTTTCGGCCGGTAACCCCCAACAGGAAGTTGTATAAATGACTGTTTTTCCCGGAATGGACTAAATAGCGATAAGGTGTATTGTTTTTCATTTGTTATATTCTATATACATTGTTTATTCATTCTATTAATACCGTATCGTTTTATTTTGCTAGTTTCACAATTCTGTGGCCAGATCTCTAATAGTGCTGACTATTCTGGAACCGGAGCTAACGTGACCATCAAATCGGATCTATATGTCCAAGCACAGATCAAGTGTCGACAAGGTCTCGTCACGCTCAACCCAATTAATGAAACCAATACTGAAACCACCCTCACTCTGTGTTACACAAACGATACGAGCCCTGGATGTCCCTGTGAATTTAATGTAAGTAGATGGTCTTGATATAAAGTTGTATGTTCAAACATCGAAAACATGTATTTATGTTTAACCATACTCTTTATTTACACACCAAAGTTGTGGTATTTTTAATAACGTCATGGTCTCTGGTTATGTGTTTCATTGGAAATTATTCAACTTCAGTAATACCAAAGCTGTTATTAGAGGATCTGTATAATCTATTGCATGGATCTATAGAAAGACAAAAGCATAAAAAATAAAATTGGTATAATATAAAAGAATCCAATTGACTTTTTTTTCAGACCCCATCGAACAAATCTAATTTCTACTCTGCTGAATTGCAAGTCTTCTGGGGATTTAACAACGGCACATTAATGAATGAATATGAAACTTACACAATTTCCTGTATTGCCGAAGGAAATGGAACTGGAATAGTTGCGAGGAAGGATATAGATGAAGAGTAAGTGTAATGATTTATTTACGTACAAATATGCGGCCCCTCATGGGTGTGTCCAAGTAATGATTTATTTACGTACAAATATGAGGCCGTACAAATATCAGGCCCCTCGTGTGTGTGTTCAATTAATCTCGTAATCGGAAATGTTTTGCCAATATGATCACATAATCATACGAAGGACAAGTCTTGTAATTTATTTAGGCAGCTACCATTTGGTTAAAAATGAAAAAAAATATCATCCTAACCCCGTCCCCCCTCAAACGATGGCTTCCTTACGTACACATGTTTTTTTTAATAGTGCACAGACTTGTGTTTATTTAAAATACAGTAAAAGCTGTATTATACCGTTTCTTTGACTGTCCATGGCGCTAAAACAAATTCCTGGAATGTGTCTCGAATGATTTTATTCTCTGATGCATGATCCCTTTCTTTTTTTCTTTTTTTTTTTATCGTTTTGGCTTTTAAAAAGCTTTCACTATTTGAGTAATCTCAAATTGTATATACCTGTTAATTTGACCCTATGGTACAATTGAATGACTAGTCCTGTGAATCAATATTGCCTTATTGCCCCAATAAATAATTCATCTTCACATAATATTCAATACTGAATCTTTCTATGTCGTGATGTTACACTATTCGTTCAGATGAGGGGGAAGGTTTGGTACCATTCAAAAGTGTAAACCCGCTGCAATTGTTTACAGCTGATGTTCAGTAGTTGTTGTTTATTTGTTGGTGTGGTTCATCAGTGTTTCTCGTTTTTTTTTTTATAGATTCGACTATTGTTTTTTTTTATAGATTTGACCATTTTTATAGATTTGACCATTGGTGTTTTTTTTTTTTATAGATTTGACCATTGGTTTTCCTGTTGAATGGGTTTACACTTAGTAATTTTGTGAGGTCCTTCATAGCTTGCTGTTCGGTATGAGCAAAGACTCCGTGTTGAAGGCTGTACTTAGACCAATAATGGTTTACTTTTTCTAAATTGTGACTCTTTACTCTTGTATCTATAAGAATATATTTTTCCGTAATGATGTAAGATATATATATAGTTGCTACAGATATACCCTATGTTTATATTTTTGGAGGAATGAACAAGAAACTAAACCACTCTCAAGCATGAGCGTTGATTGTCGATTTGTTTTTATTTCAGCTACCTTCCTGTAAACCACGAGTTGGTTAAATCTCTCGGCCGTGATTATACTGCTGCCGAAGGAAATGCAACTCTTGAATTGATTGACATTCTTGGTAACGTGATATCAGATGCTAAAGTTGCTATGTCGAAGAAAGTTCAGTTGTTATTAACTGTCGAAACCGGTAAGACCTTTAACATACGAGAAGACATCAGCAGATGAATGAAGGATACAAAACTAATGTGAATTAAGGTGGTAGACCTTGGTTCAGGGAGATCTCTTTAAATCGGTTAAGCGTTTGTAAAAGTCAAGTTCATCAATGTATTTTAAGCATTTACCTGAAACAGATTGAAAATAATCTATGTAACCTAGAAGCTTAGAATTTATTTTTGAAAATGGTTGACACAAACGTACTGATGATTTAAAGAGTTATTTCCCTTAACCTAGGTCTACCTCCTCAAGTTTTGTATCCTACATCGAACTTTTGACGTCGTTCATATGAAAAGTGAAAGTAAACAAAATATTCTCAAGATAATGGACGCCATTGGGGAATCCGATTAATTTCTGAAATTTGGAACCGAATTACTTTATGAAAATAGCGAATGTTCTATTGTACTGAATTGGTCTTAAATCTTTATTTTTTCAATTTGTTATTTTGGTTCCTTGTGGAGAGTTGTCTTATTTGCAATCGTATCACATCTTTGTATACCACCGCTTAAAAAAGTGGGATACTGTTTTACCTGTGTACATCCGTCTGTCCCATGAATATTTTCGTTATCTTTTACGGGAACTTTATACATTACAATTATTTCTGAAATTTGGTATATGGGTTGAAGCTATACCGTGCTATGCATTTTCAGATTCATCACTCGACAACTTCCTTTTAACGAAATATTTGAGCAGAGTAGCTCGAAGATTTACTGGTTTTATATCTACATGTATTCAACTCTACTATTTATTTTTTTTATTTTTTAAAGAACTAGCAATGATCATTTGTCCTGCTTGAATATGTTAAACATTTACCTCGTAACATTTACTAAACTAAAACGGGAATTAACATTACAAGACTTTGTCGGGAGAACATTGAGTACTAAACTGTCTATTTGTCATTTTACAGATTACTACCAAGGCGTGATTCCATACGATTGCAGGGCTGTCAGTAAGGATGGGGCAACAAGCTACCGATTTCTGCTAGCTGGGTAGGTATTTAAAATTTATTTTAGAAATTTATGAAAAGCTGAGATTTTAGAACCATAAATATTATTAAAATATTTGAAATTTCTACATGGATACAATTTTTTTTTATTTAAAGCTGTTTCAGATTACTTGACAAATCTCTTTATTCTTTCAGGTGTGGAGATGGAACCATCATTCCAAAGAACAAAGGTTTCACAACCAAAACCGGTGCAGGTAACACAAAAACCGCCACCAGTCCATTCTTTAAAGTATTCAAGTTATTGGAAACTACAAAAAAGGGTGGAATCTCCTACGAATGTTCATTTACAGTTTGCAACGCCACCTGTGACGGGGTAAGATATGAAGAATTGTTCGCTTAAGGATGTTCACTTGTCATGTTGTTTTTTTGTTTGCAAGATTACCAGAATCCTCTGGTTTGACCCATTTGTAAAAGTCTTGATATAAAATCTTTGTAATTTTTAATAGTTTTTGAGAACTTGATCTTGTGCCAATGATAAAATATATGAGAAATCAAGAGAACATTTACCGCAAAATTTGTTATTGCTTATATCTGGAAAACAAAAACGCAGACATATTTTTTTGACTTTTTTTGCTTCCTTTATTTATCCCCTATGATCAATATATACTGTCTAGTGTTAACAAGAGTTAAATATTTTGAAACTGAGTAGCGAACTTCCTTAATTATTTTACACGTGACCGTTTCAGTTCCTACATTGTACGTGTGTGCTACACATTATCACATTTCATGCAGGCATTTTCAATTTTATTGATTTTTTATTTACATTCTTTCTTAGATAAAAATTAGTTTTCAGTGTATGGGCGCTTGTGTTGATGTCTTTTGGTTGAATTAAGGGCCCTGCGTAGCTTGCTCAGTGTTCGGTATAACGTAATGCTGTGTTGACTGTACTCTGACCTATAATAATGAATACTGGAGTTGTCTCATTGGCGCTCTTGCAACATCTTCTTATATCTATTTATAAGAACTTAATGTTCAGTGGTACATTTGTTAAAGATTCACACGTATACAGAAATAATTAGTCTTAAATTTAAAATTGTTTTACGGATTTTTTAATGATTTTACTTTAAAAAAAATCATTTAGAGAATACTTTACTTCAAACAACTTCAGTAAAGTTTTCCTCCTACAGACTTAAGACATGATTCTTGATGTATACTGTTGATTGATTTTTCTTTTCCTATTTATTTGAACACTTTTCTCAATTTTCTGTTCAGAATTTTGTATCCCTTGATTATCATGTCTTTTGATTCCAAACTAAAATGTTAGGATTTGTCCTTGATTTTTCCAATTTGTTTTAAGGCGGGAGAATACTTTTATTCTAAACTGTACTACGGAAGTTGAATTTTTCGTTTAAGAAATTAAATGTGCATGAAATATTGCCAACCATATGTATATTAATTTTTCCAATACACTATTATATTTACTTCATGAATACAAAAAATGCATTTTCACCTACATTTAAATTTCTTTTACAGTCATCATGTGCCATGAGAAACAAGCGATCAGCAGATTCTTTGGGTAAGTGTTATCTTGTCACATTTTGTTTGGAACCTTCTGAAGTTACAATAAAAGCAGATGTATAAAATAGTTCGATCACTTGCCATAATCACATCTGTCCTCTGTTTTGATATATATGTTCTGATTCGAATCGTGAGGAGACTGTAAAACAACGAGCAAGTAAAATCTGGATCCGGTTCCAATGAAGCATAATCCTGATGATGAACTGGATCCAGATGTTGCATATTGTACTAAACTTGTAATTGCTCCTAGATTCGGAACCCTCCGAAGATATCCGATTGGCAAACCTGCTGTTACAGTATCCAATGTCTAATTTACATACTAGATTAATGATCAAGTGATGATAATCGAACGCTATACTTAACAGAGCTGACTTTAAGTTAATTTTCAATGAGGTGAAAGTTGTTATTCAGTTTCAAAACATCGCCGGAATTTTTTACCTGTTTTTTTTTGTTATGCTTTATTTGCAATGTGATAATCATAATACGTCTACAAGAAAGGATATTTATATTTTTGCTAAATTTAAGTTGCACACGATCTTACCGGATAACTTTTAAAACTGTTTGTTTACCTTGAAAATGTAATTGAGTGAATCAATTTAGGGTTTCTTTATATTATAATTATATTGAACTCTTTCTTTTTTCCAGCTGAGATAGAAGAGCAAGAGAAAGTGAAGACACCATTGTACCATATTCAGCGATTAGAAGATCGTGTGGAAGATCGTCTAGACCAATCACGACAGGAACTTAGCGACCTGAAAATGGATACTCGTCTGAAGCTTGCTTCCCTTGAAATCGTCGGTATCGGAGCTGTTGCGTTGTTATCACTTGTAATCGCCACATATTCATGCATCCGAGTGGAACAGAAACGCCAACGTGAAAAAGTGAGCGCAATGGCGTCCTCGGCATAATGTGCTTGAACTTTTGCTTTTTGGTCAACATTGACTGTTACAATTATCCTTCTGAATAAAATATGGTGCATTTTATATCTCTCTATTTCTTTCATAACCATTTAAGGTGATACCTAACACTACAGGGAGATAACTCTTTAAAGTCAGCTAAACGTTTTAATTACTTTGTGTTGTAAAAGGAATATTAAGCTTCTTAATGATCAAAATTGGTGTTTGTCAAACTGCTATCTAACCAATGTAATTTTTCTGACAAAACGGTTGGTTCAAAATTTTTGAAATTTTTATATTTTTGTTAAAGGGTCAATAGGTAAATATGAAAATTAAACGAGCCAAATTAATTTTAGTTAAAGTGTTAGGTACCACCTTAAGACACAAATTTCTGAGGAAAAGATTTGTTTTTGTTTGTATAAGTAAAATTGGTACAAGACTTCTAAGATTTCTAAAGGTCGTAGAAGTCCCAACAATGGATTGATATCAATACTCATCAATACAATCTTAATATTAATCATCCATAACTTTGAAATTAGAGTTACAGATAATTTGCTTAAGCACGTAGACTAAGACTTTGGTTGACTTGCATGCAAGGATTTTATAAACGTTCGCTCAAGCATTGAAATTAAGGTTGTAAACGTTTAGTAACTAGTTTAGGCAAAGTTAAACCTGTATATATCTTATTTATATTTGATTGGACATTATCAAAATCAAATTCAAAGTTAATACAAACAATGTAGTCAAGCCAACCAATCTTTATTCTACACGGATTAGGAAATTGGCTCTAATTTAAAAGTGATTTTTATAATTACCAATAACACTTCCATCCACCATAATTCAAATGCCGTGTATCCAATGTATTCAGTTATTTATGTTTGTTTCTCTACTCGTAATTTGACATTCAAATTGGCAATGGTTTGTTATTGAGGATAATTCTTGCTTAAATTTTCAGTTTAAATCGGAGTGATCGGCAAGTCAGTTGAAATGTTGGACATATGCGCAAGCTTGATCGTAAACAAACTGCTCACGATCATCAACTGTTGGATCTATTTCTGTTTTTCAACTTTTTTTAATTGACAAATTTGTTATTTTACATGTATTACCCCTGCTGAAGTTTCAGTTTCGTACTTTCTTAACCCTGATTAGATAGGGTTTAGTTTCGTATTTATATGTACTAGTAAGGGTCTGCATTTTTTCACTCCATACAAGGCAAAAAGTTGCATATACATGTATTGTATGGAGAAAAGGGGAATATGTAAAGAGACCACAACCCGACCAAAGATCAGATATCAGCCAAAGACCACCACTTCCTTCTGTCTCGCAACACCAACTTTTTTGGGTGCATTAATATTGTCTTGTTTTTCGAACGATAAGTTTATTTTTCTCATTTAAATGCCAATGAAAAACGTGCTTCTTAGAGCGCTAGCTGTATGTATATCCATGAACTGTGAAGTAATGCGCAATTGGTATTTCTTTTGAGTATCAGAAATGGGTCTAACAATCCACATTTTCTTCAGATTTTAGTTAAAATACGCACTTAGAGTTTATGATTGAAAATCTACGGCGTAGTTCTCGAAATTGGACACGAGCTTTCAATTGTAAAACAAGTTTGTCCATGGAAGTCGCCAATGTTTAAAAGGGCAATTTAATCTAGGTAGAAAAATAACAAGTCGCTTGATGGAAACTTTGAACTCTAATGTTACTTTATAACGTTTTTGCTGCAAGTTGTCATAATCAAACCTTTCTATATGTAAATATAAACCAATACAACAATAAAAACGACATATGCATCCAAACGTTTTCTTTAGAATAGTGGGGCTCCTACTAAATCGATCAAAACTGTCACGGAGCAGCGATCAAAAATGTTAAATAAACATCGAAAAACCCATCGTTACTACCAGAATTTTCACATGTACCTTTTCTGATTTATAGTCTTACCTGTCTGAAAGTTTAAAAGTCATTGTCCCAGTAGAAACCAAAATATATTCATTCTCTCAATGTCGTATATTTTAATTGACTGTACAATCGCTTGCAAGCTTACTGTACAATCGCTCGGAGCTTTCCTGTACAATCACTTGGAGCTTTCCTTAGCCCAATTCATTAAATACATTACATATGCGTTTCATTGGTTGTTCCTTGTCTGTTCTATTGTATTTGAAATGAAAATAACACGGATTCAGTCATTTTGCCGATTAAAAAAGATAGTTAACAATCTATCCCGGACACATTTCTGAAGGTGTCTATATCAGAGAAAATCAACATTCGAATAATAAGCATACAAGACAAAATAAAAGGACAGTACAAATGTCAAGAAATCACTAAAAAAATAGTGCTCGTAAAAAATGAATAATCAAAAAGATGACTAGCTTCTCCGTAAGGGTAATAATATTTTGAAGTTTACTTAATTTATTTATACCAACAGTTTAAATTAAAAATATATATGTATTGACAACAAAGGATGTTTCAGCAAAGCTTTCCTGGTCAACTTAAATGCAAAATTTTGGTCAACAAAAACTGAAAGGAAGTAGAAATATCTTAATTGGCTTGATTTGTTTGACGTGAATTAAATTATTAAAAATATTCTATATAAAAACTTGCTGAGCACTGATTTTTTTCGGATGCAGTTTAAATTAATGACACAAATGTCATTTAAATTATTTTGTATCATCATATTTTCGTTATATATACAATGTAGCTTGTAGTTAAAACATATTGTATTTGAAATATATGTAACAGAAATTACGATTGCAGTAATACACAAAGGGATTCAGAATAATGTTGTTGTTATATCAATCTCATTTGTTAAAACAGAAAAAAGAAATGTCTGTTTTTACATGGTTAAACCATGTCATAATGATATGTGTTCCAATGATGTTACAAATCGGAGATAAAGAAAAAATTCAATGCATTATTAGCCAAAAAGCGAATTGATATTTTAATGGAACATAAAAATTTCTAGTTTGGTTTTAACACGAGTCCCAGTTTTCGGAGGACTGAGCGCTCACAAACATATTTAACCCCGCCACTATCTTTATGTGTCTATCCCAAGTCAGGAGCCTAGCTGTTGTTCAGTGGTTGCCGTTTGTGTTCATATCTGTCATATATGTTTTTCCGCAAGTATTTTGTTATGAATAAGGCCGTCAGTTTTTGAAATTTAATTGTTTATTATTTTTAATGTCGGTACCTTTTATACCCGACTATAACTGCTTACATCCACTTCATTTAAACTTTGTGGATAGTAGTCTCATCGGTAGTTATACCACATCACCTTATCTTCATATTGAAATAGAAATATTTTTATTTTTATCCATCTGATGAGATAAGACTTTTTCAACTGATTTTTATAGTTCGTTCTTATATTGTACTGATACACCACTGTCCCAGGTTAGGGGGGATCTCGCTAACATGTTTAAACCCGCCACATTATGTGTGTATGTGCTTGTCCAAAGTCAGAAGCCTATAATTCAGTGGTTGTCGTTTGTTTATATGTTACATATTTGTTTTTCTTTCATTTTTGTACATAAATTAGGTAGTTAGTTTTCTCGTTTGAATTGTTTTACATTGTCATTTCGGGGCCTTGTATAGCTGAATGTGCGGTATGGACTTTCCTCGTTGTTGAAGGCCGTATGGTGACCTTTAGTTGTTAATGTCTGTGTCATTTGGTCTCTTGTGGACAGTTGTATCATTGGCAACCATATCACATCTTCTTTTTTTTATATTTGATAAAATGTTGTTCGAACTCAAATTAACTGTGTGATACTGCTTTTCATTATGAAGAAATTCATAAAATATAAGGATTTTGTGTTTTCTTTGTCATTTAAACAAAAACTCACACCCTTATCATTGATACATCATATGGAGCAGGATCTGCTAACCCTTCCGGAGCACCTGAGATCACCCCTAGTTTTTGGTGGGGTTCGTGTTGTTTAATTATTCTTTAGTTTTCTATGTTGTGTCATGTGTACTATTGTGTGTCTGTTTGTCCTTTTCATTTTTAGCCATGGCGTTGTCAGTTTATTTTCGATTTATGAGTTTGACTGTCCCTCTGGTATTTTTCGTCCCTCTTTTATCATTAAGAGAGCTTTGTACCTCCAGTAGAAAAGCTAGGTTTAATTCACTTTTTTCTACATAGGAAATTTCCGTAGTCTGTTTCCCGGCCGTTATTGAAATTCTTGTTAATATTTGTATATTCCGAAGGCATACTGAATGTTTTACGGAGGGGACCAACCTATCATTTGCGAGACCAACTGCTAATAAAATTAAAGAATGCCAATGCGCACAGATTCGTGCCATAAATTTTTCCCATAAACCGAACTGCCAAAGCATCGACTGCAGAAAAACATTTAAAGCACTAACGTTTCAACCGTATAATTATTGCCAATCCCATTATAATGAGTGGAAAAAAAGACAAAATCAGAAGGCAAAGCAGAACCAAAAACGAATTTGTTGACCTTTCTTAAAATTATTTTGGGATTTTTTTGTTACAGGCAGTCATTGCTATTGAAGGTGAAACATTCATTGGTAAGGGAAAAACCAGGGTCTCGGTGTATGCCTCATGATTAGAACATTAAAAATGACTCAATCAATTCAACTTTCGAACTGTCAATGTTTTTTCAACAATGGAGTCATGAAAGAAATTTCTGCTTGTTTAACAAAAAATGCATGTTTAAAAATGGGAATTAAATAGAATAATCTAGTGTTGCGTTTTTAAAGTCGGTCTGTATATTTGTATATGTTTCATCAAAATATGATCTTTTTAATTGTCCTTCGGAATATGCACTTTATTTCTTAGTTTGGTCTATCAGATACAAAAGGCAATATGGGCCACTCACTACCTTCGGTATATCAATAAATAAACTCATTTATTCTATATTGAAATTATTTTAGTAGGTTTCTCTATATGAATTGGATTTTGAATAAAAAAGCATATTCACCTGAGAAAGTGTTATTCACCGCGCTAAACGTCACGCGCTTTTACATGCAACGTTATGGTAAAATGTTTCGTGTAAAATTTGTTTCGGTATATGTTTGTCATTAAATACATTTTCTTTTCTCGGAATATGGAATATAACAATTACTGTCTTTTGTTTCGGTAAATATGGGGTTTTATTGACTTTTGAAAAACTGATATTCACTTCGGCCGTCGGTCTCAGTGAATATCATTTTTTCAAAAGTCAATAAAACCGCATATTTACCTCATCAAAAGACAGTAATTGTATAATATTTCAAGATTACAATTTTGTACGCTACTAGACGCGCGTTTCGTCTACTCAAGTCTCATCAGTGACGCACAAATAAAAAAAGTTATGAAGGGCAAATTAAGTAGGACATTAAAGTGCATTGAGGACTCAGAATTTCGAAAGGTTATGTGAAATACAGCGAAAGAATTAATAAGCAAAATATAGAGGCATTTCATGAATTGAATAATTTTAAGGTGTACATGTCTGTTAGACGGATTTCATTTGACCATGACTTCATTTTCCCTTTTCTATTTGTCAATATTAAGTTTTTATGGTTTCTACTGTTCATTAGATACTAAATTGTGTACAACTTTGACCTCAGCAGAGCTATAGAAAACAGTACATTAGGGTATAATACTGTCCGATTCCCTCTGAGTGTGTTTTACAACAGAAACCCCTTCTGTCATGTATTACAACCCGTATCTAAATGTTAAGGCCACGTGCGGCGGGATAGTAAGAGCACCTGCATACCTGTTAATATGCGTCAGGATAGGGTTTATAGAATAAATAAGCAAGAGTCAAAATTACAGAAAAATGGGCCAAAATTTAAATAAAGAAAACAGTTGACAAACAACAATTCAAATAAGAATAATGGGTTGCTTATTTGAAAAATATAAAGAATACTCCAAACTTACTCGAAAAATTCCGTAATACTTAATGAATGGCTATTATTTATTTTGAAGTTATTGACCCATAAAATTAATTTTGACTCTTCACATTGAATAATCCGCGAAGCGGATTATGTAAAATGTGAAGAGTCAAAAATTAATTTTATGGGTCAATAAATTCAAAATAAATTATTGCCATTCATTATAAATAAATTTCTATCAAAAATAAGGCTCAAAGAACTTTTTATATTCTTTATATTAACAATAACAACGTACACACATGTTGGCGTATGAATACACAACGTTAGAGTGGGCGTGTTGCCATTAAAATTGACAACATTGATAATAAAACTAATACTTTTAACCAATCAGAAGACAGTGAATACACCAAATTTATTTATATGTACATAAGAGGTATGTTTGTATTCATATTGCGAAAACAAAATAATTTATAATTAATCTAAAATATGCATCAAATATTTGCCGATGGATTTTAAAAGTGAAACAAATATACCTGTGCATTTGTATCATGAATGAAACTCATTAAGGCAGCAACCATTTGATTTTCTGGGGGAAAGGGGGGGGGCTATGGATTTTTTCCTCGGACAAACTTTTTTTTTTCGCATTCGGCGAAAAACAATCAATTTTTTTGGCGACAAGTCGAAAACAATTTTTTTCTTTCAATTTTAGCATTACATATAGTGGCAGCTGAGGGTCAAACAAACAATTTTTTTCCTCAGGGTCAAAAACAAATTATTTTTTTCTCCAAAAACTGGAAACAAACTTTTTTTCCAAAAAAAATCCATAGCCCCCCCCCCCCCCCCCCCCCCCGCCCAGAAAATCAAATGGTTGCTGTCTAAATACTCCACTGGACATTAAAAATGAAACAAAAACATATAAATGTTTTACCACAGAAACCTCATGAAATATTTGCAGCTATATGAAATTAGTGTCCAGCATACAGTATGCAGTTATTGAAACTATAACTATAGGACGTACTATGCAATGGTAGTAGCACTCTTCCTCTTTTATTTTTGGAAAGAAACAAATTGCCTTACAGTGCTTGAATCCATTCGTCTCAACTCGGCCGATTCCGTACCCTCATCAGAGAGTAGCGGATTCTACCGAGGATTGCCGAATGTGTTTGAATCATCAACAAGGCTGTATAAATTGTATTTGGAATTCTACACCATCTTGTAACACTGCTTTCAATTTATAAGCAAAAACAAGTATAATAGCTTATACGTATATACTGACAAAAAATTTCAGATATATTATATTGAGGTAAAACTATACACCCGATGGTATGTTTGTTTTTTTATTCATAGCACTATTTAAATATAGTGAAATATTTTTCAGATGCTTGGATAACATTTTGAATGGACAGAACATAATTTTATTAATAATGGATAAATTTATTTTATTAAAGTGTCACGTTTTGATCTTACACAATAGTAAAATATTTACATAAGTACAATCACATAAAAAAAAGATCAACACCCAGCCTAAAAAGACTTGTGAGACACTGTTATATACATATAAAACAGCTCAATCACACAATGTAAAAATAGAAATAATATATAAAAAAACTTGCAAACCTGATAAATTAAACGGACTAATAAAAATTAGATTTTAAAGAAATGTAAGAATGTTAAATACACCTAGTTTAAAAATTGCGTCTAACGACTAAAACTGTGACAAAATTATGGGTAAAACTGCGATAAGAATAAAATATTTCTATATATTATAATTTAGAATTAATAAAAGTCATAGAAAAAAGAAAAGTAAATTGAATCATCAGTATATTTAAACCACTTTCAACAAATTAATAAAACATCTTCATTCAATACATTTATTTTTATTGCCAAAGGGTAGCTTGTTTGAATCTAACCAACTCAACACAAACAAAGTTGTGTGGCGCTAATACGCTTAGGAAGCTACCATTTGATTTTTATGGGGGGGGGGGGCAAGGATGAAATTTGAAAAAAATAGGCAGGACAGGAGTTTTGAGTTAAAAAAAAAAGGCAGGATGAGCAACTTGGTAAAAAAAACGGCAGGATGACAATTTGTGTAAAAAAAAGTCAGGATAAACTAGTAAAAAAAAAAGGCAGGACCGAATAGAGTAAAAAATTAAAAAGGCAGGACAGGGATTACAACTAAAAAAAAGCAGGACAAAATTTTTAATCCTAGCCTCCCCCATAAAAATCAAATGGTAGCTCCCTTACGTAGATGTAATTTATTTACTTAATAACTAACGAATTAATTTACTATGACGAGATAACTTTTTAGAAATGATGTCCAAAATGAAATTGGCCTGTTTAATTCACTGAACGGATCATCATTTTAAAATTGTGAAAGGTAAAATTAATGGAACAAATTTTTCTTTAGATACTTTTTTCATTTATCAAACGGATTCCAAGAATAAAAGCCCATGCTTTTTTTATATTGTACTAAACAAAAAAAATTTTAAATAAAAAAAAAGGTGTGACTTTAACGGTGTTTTTAGTGGACTTTAGTGGAACTTGGTATTGTGAACTTAAACGGCGTTTTACTGTGGACTTCAGCGGAGGTCGTTTTGTGGACTTTAGCGGAGGTCATTTTGTTGACTTTAGCGGAAAATTTTTAACGGTGCCACAAGCGTGCATTTCATTGATAAACTGACGAAGACGATGCTCCAATGTTAGGGGCAACCATTAAATTCAAGGTAGTGAGGCAAAGTTTTTTGTCTGGGTCAGAAAAAAACATCGTACTGAAAAAGCGTTAAAAAGTTCGATCATTTTTTATTGCGTAATACAATTTTGTAACGGTAATTGTGTCCGTTTTTTCGCAAAGGTTTGCGTTTTGTTACAAACTTTTAAGGTTTGCGTAATTCTGCAAACTTAAGGCTTGCTTTTTTTGCGCAAAGGTTTGCGTTATAACACAAAACATAAGAAATTGCATAACGAAAAATTGCATGGCGCTAATACATTTTGTAATACGCTTTCGTAGATTTTTTTTTTAATTAATCCATTTTTTGAAATACAAGGCAGCACAAAGTTTCAATTTAGAAATAAATAGGATATTCCTGTACCATATGTACCAAGTGAGGAATATTTCAGTTGTTTTCCATTCGTTTTCCGTGATTGGGCTTTTTATTTTTTCGATTTGTTAAGGGATTTTCTGTTTAGAATTTAATTTCATTGAAGTTCGATATATTTTCTTTTTTCATGGCAAAAATAAGCATTGTTTAGGAGGGGTTCACCCCGACAAGCCCCGCCTGCATCCGCGCCCCTGTTAACATGTTTCTTGATATTGCCGAGTTTTTCTTTTTTGTTTGTTTGCAATAAATAATAATAATTATTGTTAAAAAGTAAAAAAACATTACAAAGTGATTTTTTAAATTTTATATTTCGTTTTTGGTTTAACTGTCTCGGTTGCCTCAAGGGAAGTTATTTTGATAATAGAAATATATCGAACGATACAATTACTTTCCCGCCGCTCGTGGACCTCAAGGTTAAGGTAGCCGGTAGCACTATAAAAGACGAGGGTTGCCTGTTGTATCTCGCACTATTCAGAAGGAGCAGTATCAGAATTAACGTAAGTACAAATAAAGATAAAAAAAAAAAAGAATTAACGTAAGTACATTTCAACTGTCCATTTTTTTGTTTTGGAAAAGATTTAACTAATACGAATTACGTATGACGTCAATTTTGTTATTCGAACAATATTTTAATATAGTACTGTAATTTTTTGTAATGCAAAATAAACAAACACACGAGTTTCTTTTATACGGTCCACTCATTTAGTCAGTTACCATGTCTATTGTCCATTTAAATAATATACTACTCACAACATGTATTGTATCATGGGAGCTTCTCAAACATATTTGGCTACTTAAGTGTATTTTGGCACCTTCTGCAGGTATGAAAAAAATAGCAAAATTCAGAAGTTTATTGGGTTTCGGAAACATTACAGCGAGTTAAAACTTTGGTTGGATTACTTTCTTTGTTTGAACAAAATGTAACCTAAGCCTTGTAATAAAGATTGACATTGACATCTTTAAACAATATAATTTTATTTAAGTATTGAATGCTTCTTTTTGTAAATTTATTGGGGTGTAAAAGCGTTGACCGAAGTACATTTTGTATGAAGCGCGGAAGCGCTTCATTCTAAAAATGTACGCACGGTCAACGCTTTTACAACCCTATAAAGTTACAAAAAGAAGCATTCAATACTTATAACTACATTTTTTTAGCTATGATCACGAAAACACGAATTTTATATATTTTATTATTTAATTCACCTGTGCACTTTATTGTTGGAGCACGTGTTACCACGAATGAAAAGTTGTATTGAGCATTACAACTGCTTACGGAATAACACGTGATGTGCAGTTAGCCAATCAGAATAAAATATTATAATGAAACATACATCTAATGTAATTATATATGCATATTTAAACCTGTATACTATGTCATGATTTGATTGAACGTTATCCCAATTACAATTGTACAATATACAAACAAAGCAAGCAGGCTAACCAAAGCCTTGCTCTACAAGTTTTAAGAAATTAGCTGTAAATGCTTTTTAATTTAATTATCTTGTTCCTGCCATGCCTTAAACTGAGTAAAATGTGTGGTGTAACTGCGGCCATATTTATGTTCATAATATTAGCCAAGGGAAACCTGTTATGATATGACCATATGGTGACTTATAGTTGTTAATTTCTGTGTTATTTTGGTCTCTTGTGGAGAGTTGTCTCATTGGCAATCATACCACTGACATCTACTTTTTATACTTACCAATAAACACCACATGATCTAGACCCTCTGGTATTGTCGTCTGCGATAGAACTCCGATTCGTTTTTTTCAATTTTCATGTCGTAAGGGTTGGGGATTTAAAACATAACTATCTAATTTCTAATCTGTCCTGACCCCATAGAACTCGTGCACGTTTGCTTGCAAAAACACTCATATTTTCCATTGAAATTTTTAAATGCAAAGGCTATATATAAAGAATATAAACGTGTTTAAGGAGGAAAAAAAACGTCACTTTTCATACTTTGTCCTTTGTGCATTAAGTTACACTGAATATTATTACGCGTAGGAGAGTCAATTAGAACTCTCCATCCAAGTCACAATTTGTAGAAGAAAACAAACAACTATAGTTCAAAGTACGGTCTTCAACACGGAGCATTTACTCACACGGAATCAACAATCTATGAAGAGCCCCAGAATGACTAGTGTAAAACCATTCAAACGGGAAAACCAATTTGTTCGCCTATTTCTATTACAGACTCAACAATGTTCGTTTTACAGTTATTGGCTTGTCTACTGCTAACAGTAAGTTGATAATATCATATTGTAGATTCATTATTTTTCGTGGATTTCGTGGGAACAGTTGAAATTTTCTATAGGCTTGTATGCATACTTCAGCAATACCACGAAATTAAATATCCGCGAACATGCAAGTTTTCTTCAATCCCCGAAAGTTGGTATCCACGAAAATAAATAAATCCACAGTAGTTAGATTGTGGGTCTGTCTGTCTGTTTGTCTGTCACTTTTTTTTTTTTTTTTTTTTTTTACAGCAAAACGACTTGATTGTGTAGGTAAAGGTAATATCTTTGGTTAGCTTGCTTTTTAGCTGAACCGTGAAGTCACTATTAAGTTTGGTATACTACCCTCCTTTAGTCGAGTAGACTAGTCCGACAGATACATGCATGTAACCAATCGATCCGTCTGTAAGAAGTAACAAGCGAGCAAGTTATTAGCTAACCAAATATAGTGCCTTTCAAATTCCCTACACACTCCAAAGTCATGATTTGCTGTAAGGCCAACTAAAAAAAAATGTATTTCCTTAATTCCCTATACCCTCCCTATTTTTCAGCTAAAAAGTGTGTTTAGTCACTGTGAAAGTCAGAATGTCATTCTTATAGACTCTATGTTAAACAAAAAGAAAATTTAAAAAAAAACTACCTATCCTTTTTTTCAAAAGGTAATAGGAAACTTTTTTATTTTTTTTTACCTAAGCATTGATCTATACATATGTGCCTTAACTGTATTTATTTGACAATGATTTCAAAATTATATTCATAGAGACGCTTTACCATGCTGAACTAAAAATTCTAGCTTCTGAAGAACATCTATATATATAAAAAAAATTCAAGGCAACTATCTCTAGAGTCATTTTGTTTTAAAATTTCATAAACATGCATGCAAGTTTTAACTTTTACCCAAAGGAAGTATTTTTCCCATGCTTTGTCGGAACTCACAATGACATTTGTATTTTAGCTCTGTCGGGACGATAAAATCAATTGTAATTGCAAAACTAGGATGGATTTTATCAAAATAAAAACTTTTTTTTTTCAAAAACATAGAATAATTGGGATACGAGATAACTTTAAAGGAAACCTGAAATACCAGAATAACAAACTGGTCAGCAACGAGCCAATCATGTATTTAACTTCATTAATACATTGCTACATCTACTTTTATACAGTTTAAAAGATCGCATAAAAGGAAGAGCAAAAATGTGGCCTCTTAAGGAGGTAGACCTAGATTAAGGGAAATAACTCTTAAAATCATCAGTACGTTTGTATCAACCATTATCAAAAATATATTCTAAGCTTCTAGGTTACATAGATTTTTTTCAATCTGTTTCAGGTACATGCTTAAAATACATTGATGAACTTGACTTTTACAAACGCTTAACTGATTTAAAGAGTTATCTCCCTCAACCAAGGATAGTCTTTTACTACAGTTTCAATCTATATGAAATGTACTACAGAGGCAGAGGAATCTAAAAATATGGTCTTCTAACACTGACTTTTGCTTGATACAGGTGCTCATTTAAACAGGTTTGACTGTATATATTGTCGTGTTTACAAACTCTGTAAATTCATAAGTGTCTGTATTTTTAGGTTGCTGTCAGATCTTCTGTACCGACAGGCTACATTTTGGATGGTAAGTAATATATATTCACGTCAGAATTTTAAAAATGATTTAAATTTGATTATAAATACAAGTTGGAAACGGCACAATTTTGAACTAGAATACGCTTTCATATGCGGATTAATGCACGATTTTTGGAAGAACAATCGAGAGCTAAAAGATGCCAATAGACTTTTCAAAGTCGTTAATAAACTTGCAACGTCATGGCAAAGTTGAAGAGTTGTTTTGTTTTGTTGTTTTATCATATTATTTTTTCGTTCATTATGTTTTAGGGAGCTACCATTTGATTTTTATGGGGGGGGGGGGGGGGGGGGGGGGGGGGGGGGGGGCTAGGATGAAATTTGAAAAAAATAGGCAGGACAGGAGTTTTGAGTAAAAAAAAAAGGCAGGACGAGACACTTGCAAAAAAAAAAGTCAGGACGACAATCAAGTTTAAAAAAAAGTCAGGATAAACTAAAAAAAAAGAAGGCAGGACCGAGCAGAGTGAAAAATAAAAAGGCAGGACAGAGATTACAGCTAAAAAAAAATGCAGGACAAAATTTTTCATCCTAGCACCCGCCCCCCCCCCCAAAAACTATCGTACATGTAGGAATTTTTAAACTTGGGTTTATCTTTTTTCCATTTTCGTATTTTCTCATTCTATTCCAGCTATTTTCCTTATGCATGTAGTATAAAGGTTTGATTGGCTTGCTTGCATTGTTTTATATAACCGTTTGCTCGTGCATTTTAATTTATTTCTAAATTCTATAATCAACAGATACTTTTGGGTTTAGCTTGTATGATGTTATTGAATGATTGAACAAACATTCATACAAAAAAAGCAAGCAAGCCAAACAAAACTTTAAACTAGTACAGACATTAGGAAAACAAATGTAATACTGTGTCGTGTTTTTGTTTTATAGTTTCACAATTTTGTGGCGAGATCTCCAATCGTGATGACTTTTCTGGAAAAGGAGCTAACGTGACCATTAAATCTGATCTATACGTCCAAGCACAGATCAAGTGTCGGCAAGGTCTCGTCACGCTCAACCCAATTAATGAAACCAATACTGAAACCACCCTCAATCTCTGTTACACCAACGATACGGTCAACGGTTGTCCATGTGAATTCAATGTAAGTAGACTTCTTGGACAGTTGCTTTTTCATACATTTTTCTTTAACTATCATACTTTGACACTTTCCCCATTCCCTTTCTCAATTATATTGTTTAAACAAAATTTTGTAATGGGGCCGAATAAAATATGGTGTTTACTTTTAAATCTTAAAAAAATATACTAGGGATTTTTTTTTTTTATTTTACCTTTTATTTTTCATCGGCTATAGGAAGAAATTCACACTAAAACGGTGCTAATTGAAAAAATTATCAAAACGTCTTAATTTATACCAGGCTTCCTAAGCTTAAATTATAGGATCGATAGGGAATAAGACGAGCATTTTTTTTTTTTATATTTGGACTATCTTGCAATATATTTTATTGGATATATTTCTTTTGTTTGTGAAATGTATTTTGTGTATAAATACATCTTTTATTCATATAATTTGCCACTAACTTAATTGTTATTAGAATTTATATGACAATTTGTAAAATATACGACTGAATGAATGCATATTTGAGGAAAGCAATGTTGGTAGTAAAGTCTCGTGCTAAACCTCGCAACTTTGGTGCAAGAAGGATTATCCTATTTACCTAATATAAGCTTCACACTAGACTACAGATTCACCACTGCATTATCTCACTACATAGATATAGGGAGATGTAGTATGATACCATTTACTTTATTTTTCACCAGACACCAGCAAACGGGTCCAATTTCTACTCGGCCGAATTGCAAGTCTTCTGGGCATTTAACAACGGCACATTAATGAATGAATATGAAACCTACACAATTTCCTGCATTTCCGAAGGAAATAAAACTGAAACTGTGGCGTCGAAGACTATAGTCGAAGAGTAAGTCTAGATTTATTTACGTACACATATGAGGCCCCTCATGGGTGTGTTCAAGTAATCTCGTAATCAGAAATGTTTTGCCAATATGATTACGTACAAATATGAGGCCCCCTCATGGGCGTGTTCAAGTAATCTCGTAATCAGAAATGTTTTGCCAATATGATTACGTACAAATATGAGGCCCCCACATGGGCGTGGCGTGTTATGTAATCTCGTAATCAGAAATGTTTTGCCAATATGATTACGTACACATATGAGGCCCCTCATGGGCGTGTTCAAGTAATCTCGTAATCAGAAATGTTTTGCCAATATGATTACGTACAAATCTGAGGCCCCTCATGGGTGTGTCCAAGTAATTTCGTAATAAGAAATGTTTTGCCAATATGATCACATAATCATTTATTATTTTTTTCAACAAGAAATTCAAATTATATATAGTTCTCGAGATCATCTGTTCAAATTATCATGAAATATTTGGTTTGGTAATCAAATAATCATTAAAAATCGCCAAGTAATCGTATCATGCAAACCCCAATAAAGAGACTCTACTGTTTATCGTTGAAATAGCGCATTATTGAAAAGTGAAGTGCATGGACACGTTATAAATGAAGCTCAAATGAACGACACGCTTGGAATTTTTGTAAAATTAAATTGTGGTTACTTTTAAAAGTAAAACCTTTTAGTATAACTCTCATTTGTTATTCTCATTTGTTTTATACCAGCTTTATTCTTATTTGTTATTCCAGTTTCATTCTCATTTCATTATTCTCATTTGTCATTATTCTCATTTGTCATTATTATCATTTGTTATTCTTCTCATTTGTTATTCTTCTCATTTGTCATTCTCATGTCATTATTCTCATCTGTCATAATTCTCATTTATTATTCTCATTTGTCAGTGGTTCAATTTGTTATTTCAATTTGTCATTATTCTCATTTGTTATTGTTCTCATTTGTCATTATTTTCATTTGTTATTATTCTCATTTGTTATTATTCTCATTTGTTATTTTCCAGCTATATTCCCGTAGACAAACAGTTGGTTAAATCTCTCGGCCACGATTATGCAGGAAGTGCAACATTTGAATTGATTGACATTCTTGGTACAGCCATTGGTGATACAGTTGCAATGTCGAAAAAAGTTAGGTTGTTGTTAACTGTCACGACCGGTAAGACCTGTAACATAAGTAAACCTAAATATCATAAAGACCACGGACGTCATTCAGCGAGTTGGACAAGCTTCTTGAGACCAAATGCCCTATATAACAATACCAAGAATAAATGTTAAAATTGTTCCAAAATGGTTTCTATTTTCTAAAATGTATTTTAGGATAAGCAAAAATTCTGAATTGATTGTCAAATAAAAATATCAAGAGTTTTTGATAGTTTTTTTTAATTTATTTTGTTTTGTTATAGATTATAATATAATAAGTAATAACATTTTGGACATATAAATGTTTGTTGTTTCTCATAACTTTTTTTGAGTTCTTTTGTATTGGGCATCCATCATCGCGTTTTTCAAAAGCCCAAGGGATGCATAAATATGTAATAAAATTACCTGGGAACATTTCATAAAAGATAAATAATGATTAGAATTGTAATTTGTAGGACTGTTCTAACTTTCTATTTTACAGCTGACTACCAAGGCGTGATTCCATACGATTGCAGGGCTGTCAGTTATGATCGTGGCACTAGCTACCGATTTCTTCAAGCTGGGTAGGTGTTTAAAATTCATTTTAGAAATTTAAGAAATGTTGGGATTCCAGATCCAACCATAAATAATTTTAAATGTTGCTTTTGGAAATTTCTACATGTATACAAATCAATAAAAATCTTATTTCAAACTACTTGTAACTTCTAAGGGAAGCAATTCCGTCACATACTTAACAAATCTTTTTAATTTTTTTTAGATGTGGAGATGGAACAATCATTCCAAAAAATGTAGGTTTCACAACCAAAACTCTTGGAGGTAACATAAAAACCGCCACCAGTCCATTCTTTAAAGTATTCAAGTTATTGGAAACTACACAAAGTGGTGGAATCTCTTACGAATGTTCATTTACAGTTTGCAACGCCACCTGTGACGGGGTAAGATATGAAGAATTGTTCACTTAACTGCTTTTGCACGTGACCATTTCAGTTCTTAGTTGGTTATTGCATGTATATGCAACGCAATAATTTGCATTCAATGCAGGCATTTATTTACAGCCCATGGCAGTGAGTGAGTGTGTAGGTAAAGGTTATATCTCTGGTTGGTTGCTTGCTAGCTGAACCTTGGATAGATTAGGTCAACTACCTTCCTTTAAGAGTAGACTAGTCGGACAGAGAACCAATATATCTGTCTATTGGACTAGGCAACTTCGAAAAATAGGGAAAAGTATACCTGACCTAATAATGTCTTCACTGTTTAGCAAAGCAAGCAACCAAAGATATTACGTTTACCTTCACACTCAAATGCAATCTGCTGTAAGAATTTAAAAGTTTCTTTTTTGTAAATTCATTGGTGTAAAAGTGTTGACGGAAGTCCAATGTGTAATCTAAAAATAAACTCACTATTAACACTTACCATCCTATGTAATAAACTAAAAGAGCATTCAATGCTAACATAAAAAATGCATTTCTTACATTATTTCAAATCGATACTTTTTAAAATATTTAAAGACTGCTCTTTAAATTATTTCAGCAGATAAATTTTCCTCCTGCAGTCTAGAATACAATCTACTCGAAGAATACTTTTCGATTTTCTTAAAATGTACTTTTCAGCATCTTTGTTAAAGTTTCTTTTTTGTATTCTTGATTTACCGGGTCTTTTAAAGATTACAAACCAGGAAATGCATTGATTTTGGTGTACCGAAGTTTTAAGTAGGAGGGGGGGGGGGGGGGGAAGAGGAGGAGAACACTTCCTAAATTTTCAAAACGAACTAGTTCCAAGAAATATAATGGAGATGATGAATTTAATTTAATTGATTTTTATCGAACAAGATTTTTTTCTGATAGATTTGAATTTCTTTTACAGTCATCATGTGCCTTAAGGAATAAGAGATCAGTTGATTCCTTCGGTAAGTGTTATCTTATCACATTGCATTTGTGAATCAGTAAATAAATGACAATCGCACATTTTACTTAAAGAAGCAGATCTTGGAGAAATTAATATTCAATGGGGTTAAATATGAAGCAAAGTTATAGTAAACTTGCCTTTTTATTTTCGGGGATGCCCTACTAACAATATGTTAATCACAATACGTGTACTGTGAGTAATATCTTGTATATAGATTTTAAAAAGAATTGCTAAATCTAATGCTTTCTGGTCTTATTAGCTTTTATAAATTGTTTTTTTGCTGATAGATATGTTATTGAAATTTTTTTAGAATTGTCCCCTTTATATATTAATTATTCGAAACTATGTTTTTACAGCTGAGATAGAAGAGCAAGAGAAAGTGAAGACACCATTGTACCATATTCAACGCTTAGAAGATCGTGTGGAAGATCGTCTAGACCAATCACGACAGGAACTTAGCGACCTGAAAATGGATACTCGTCTGAAGATTGCTTCCCTTGAAATCGTTGGCATCGGAGCTGTTGCGTTGTTATCACTTGTAATCGCTACATATTCCTGTATCAGAGTGGAACAGAAACGCCAACGTGAAAAAATGGGCGCAAAGATGTCTTCCGCATAATGTGCTTGAACTTTTTGTTATATTCTTTGTTAACATTTAATTGTTACATTGTTTGTTTTCTTTGTTCAACATTAATTGTTACAATGATCGATCCTTCTGAATAAAATATGGTGCATTTTAGATTATTTTTTCATGACTTAAGACCAATCTTGGTCGTCAGTTTTTTGGTTTTCGGTTAAGCCAGGTTTCACTGTATTATTAATATGAAGTGGTCTGATTAGTTTTCTTCACTCCATTATACAAGGTCAAAAGCTTGTTTCCAGTCTTTCAACACTAACGTTTTAAAGTGCATTTGTAGAAAATTATCCGTTAAATGTTCATCACGCAATTGCCAATGAAAGAAGATGTGGTGAGAGACAATTTTTTAAGTCACAATTTGTAAAAGTACTAGTACACCATTATATGTCAAAGTACGGTCTTCAACACCAGACCTTTCGAAGTTGGCTCTGCCTTGTACGGAACAACACGCTATAAAGGGCCCCTGCTCAAAATGAAAACCACCTATCTTGTCTATATAAAAACAAACGCTTGTGAACCACAGCAAACGACAATTGCTGAACATCAGGATTCCTGACTTGGTACGGGTCAAACAAAAACAGCAGGTTTTAAGACGTGCTTCTAGCATTATACGATTCCTTACTTGGGACGGGTGCAAACAAAAACGGCAGGTTTAATCGTTTAAAGACGTGCTTCTAGCATTATCTTCTTTAAATGTTAGTAATGTTATATTGATATTTCCTTTGGAGTATTCTCCAGAAATGCAATTTATAAGTTTATTGAAAAGCAAACATTCTTGTCTTTTATCCGCAATGGACCAGAAATCAACATGTTGAATATGTTATGGACAAAAAACTAATCCTGATTCTACAAGACAAAAAAAGAAAATATGTCGTCAAACTGCAAGTACTCCTACAAGGATCTTATTAATCGAGCACGTGGTCTTGCAATTTTGGGCATGCTGAGAAATTTACAAAAACGACTGATGCAGGCACGTCAAGGTGTAACATCCCCTGTAAGTCATTGTTAAAATAGAATATAACTTGAACATGATGGATACATGTAACATGATATACATGTTGTACCTCTTATATATGATAAAAACTCTGTATGCTAGACGTACATTCCGTCTACTGCAGTCTCATCAATGACGCTCGAATAAAACAAAAGTTGGAAAAGGTCAAATGACGTAGGACGTACATGCCTGTAAGGTGTACACGTCTGTAAAAAAAAGTTGTAAAAAGGTCAAATATAGTAGGACGTACATGCATGTAAGGTGTACACGTCTTTAAGGCGGGTTTCCTTTCAGCATGACCTCAATTTTACTTTTTTTTGGTTTATTTATCAATGTTAAGTTTTCATAGTTTCGACTGTTCATTAGATACTACATTGAATACGCAACATATCGACTGTTTTGGTGTATAGAATGAATAGTTTTAAATGTACATATTTCTCAGTCATGTCCTGTTTTTGAATTTGTTTGTTAGCTTTTTGGTCATGAATGTTTGTCTCTAATATTTAATTAACTGTGCATTTGTATTCAGATATCGCAGATCAAATTTATTCGTTCATTGTTTAATCATACGTTTTTTGATTGAGTTAAGTCTGCCAATTGATATTTTATCGTATGTTTTTCTTTGTTGTGATGTTATGCTATTGTTTCGGAAAAAGGGAGAAGGTTTGGATCCATTAAAACGTTTAATCCCGCTGCAAATGTTTGCACCTGTCCTAAGTCAGGAATCTGATGTACAGTAGTTGTCGTTTGTTTATGTAATATATACGTGTTTCTCGTTTCTCGTTTTGTTTATATAGATTAGACCGTTGGTTTTCCCGTTTGAATGGTTTTACACTAGTAATTTTGGGGCCCTTTATAGCTTGTTGTTCGGTGTGAGCTAAGGCTCCGTGTTGAAGGACGTACTTTAACCTATAATGGTTTACTTTTTAAATTGTTATTTGTATGGAGAGTTGTCTCATTGGCACTCACACCACATCTTCCTATATCTATGTCTCTCTGGCAGGGTTCAGATGACCCTCGCCTCTTTTCATTATTCATGGATCAATTTTTAAACTTTTGCAAAAAAAATAAAAGTGTTTCTTAGATACTATACTATTAAGCGAACTATATAGTTGCATATAATTGTATTGTGTACCAGGTCAGTCTCACACAGTTCATCGGACATTGATCAAATTTACATAGATCAGCATTGATAAATTAAATTCTTATGGTATGTGAAAATTGAAGTAAAACCTTTATAAATTACACATTTGTATCGTATGTGATGTATGTACATGTAGTACCTCCACATTACAGTCTTTCGATTTAAATTCAATCATAATAGAAGCCTGACTTTACAGCGTGTCATGTGACCTTGACCTCATTTTCATGGTTCAGTGGTCAAAGTTAAGTTTTTTGTGTTTTGGTCTGTTTTTTTCATACTATATGCCATAGGTCAACTATATTTGGTGTATGGAAATATTTTATGATCTTTATGTCAGTAGCGCAAGTTTCTTTTGACCATGAACTCATTTACTTGTGTACGATTACTATCACCGTGTAAACCACCTGAAAGTGTTCTTCATCAAGCCTCCGGTTTGGTAAAAATATAGGGTTAATATTTAGGTTAAATTTCCTAGTCTTGTACATGGGACATTGAAACATGATTATATAAAAATGAAGAGATGCTACGTAGTCGGTCATAAAAGGCTCCGACAAGGCAAATATAGAACATCTTCCATTACATGATTGATAACAAAATCAGCGATCTATAGATATTCTACACTCTGTAAATCTAAGTGTTAATAAATAGAACACTGCTTGAACGCTTTTTTGCAACACTTTTTGAACGTGTAATGGTGTTCCAAATCTTTACACTAGTGTTCTCATCAATTGAATGTGTGGTGTTCAGTTTTTAATGCCTTTTTGTTTCATTTTTGAACACTTGATGTTAGAGACCTTAACATTAGTGTTCAACGATTTAACGTGTCCGAATGTTCAAAATCTTAATACGTCGACGCGTTCAACAGCCATGTAACACTTTTTGAACACACAGAACATGTTTAAAAATCAAAATGTTAAGAATCAGAACACCAGACAGTCGGAAATCCGGTTGAAATAGAACAAAAGAATCGAAGCTCTTTGTTAGAGAAGGCGATAAATGTGTACTGTAATGTTTACTATAGTGACAAAAAATTTAAAAGTTAATAGAAACAAACAAAATTACAATTTTCTTCTCAATAACGAAGTGTTATATTTTAAAACAACATTTCCATAAGTTTTCAATTCATCTAGTACATAGTTAAGCAGAACAATTAGATATCAGGTCGACGGCATGGGTATCTTTCAAGTTGGATGTAGAAAATGCATATGCTCCGATTTCTTTAAACAGTTATGCCCTTCTATTATGTGACTCAAGAAAAAATTCCAAAAAATGGGTAACAATAGTATCGAAAAGAGAAAGTCGAGAGCACCTTTTTATGTTAGGGCGTGTTTGAGTTGAATATTTTGTCTTGATATCGTACAAAGCAAGAATATTTCATACACCGTCTCGCTTCAGATTCTATCATTTTTATATATCAAAGCTACAGGTTGACTTTATAACTTATAAAAATCACAGTACTAAAAGATGAAATATATGGGTCAAGTGAAATACCTATCTAATGAATAACAAAAACAAAGTAGGTGTGTTCGAATGGCTATTATTTTATTAAAAGTACTTGACGACAGTCTTTCAAGTTGGATGATGAAAATGCATATCTTTGAAAAATTATGATTTTTTTGTGTGTGATAACTAGGGTTTATAGTCTTCAACCACTAAAAAAATCTAGTCTGCCCTTCCACGAAATATTTAATTAGAATTTTTTTAAATGTTTATGAATTTTCGAAAATTCCACCTGACAACCGATCAGACAATAGTTTTAAGTTGAATCAATGCAGACAAGATCTTTAACTGATGCTCATTAGCGAGTTGATACATTTCTCTTATAAAATGCAACTGACATATAAGGATCGTACTGGTGCAATGTGGATAAATTTATCGGTTTCCAAGAGCAACATTGGTAGCGCCTCATCCCTACAATGGCTTCCATTTCTACGATTTGTGAAACTGAACTGGCGTAATGGGGAGATAATTTTGACGAAGTATGATCCTGACTGCAGACGTTTACATTCAGAACAGTTGACATAAGTGTTCAAAGTGATGGTGTTCAAATGTGGAACATGTTCTATTTTCAAGCGTACATAATTTTCCATAAGTACTAAACTTAATTAAACTGTTATAAAAACAATATTGAATCGGGCAAAATATAACAATAAATATAAAAAAGAAGATGTGGTATGATTGCCAATGAGACAACTATCCACAAAAGACCAAAATGACACAGACATTAACAACTATAGGTCACCGTACGGCCTTCAACAATGAGCAAAGCCCATACCGCATAGTCAGCTAAACATATTTTAACAAGTAATTCTTTATATAATCAAATGAGCATATATGTAAGAAAAGTACACAAGAATACTTTATTATATCACAAGTAACAGTCAGTGAAATCACATACATATTGTTTTTAAACTGACTTAAAAATATCACAAATAATGATTTAACCCTAATGACAAGATAGTTGCTACATCATGTGTATCCTAACCAAAACATCATGTCAATGTGATAAGTAGATAGTTTATGATAAAGATAAAAAGTTTAAAAGTTTGCAAATTTCAACAGTTCTTATACAACCACATACAATGTACGCTCCACTTTTCAGTGCATCTTCACTTAAAGCTATCAACTGGGTGGCATTTTATGTGTTGTTATCAACTTCCAATGTCAAATCCTCCACAACAAGCAATGTCTATGAGCATATATATCCTGCAAAATAAAATTTAAAATTAATAAAAGAGAATTTTTCATTAAGGATCAAACTTAGTGTTCATCAATTGAATGTGTGGTATCCAGTTTTTAATGCCGTTGTGTTTCATATTTGAACACTTGATCTTAGAGTTCTTAACACTTAGTGTTCATCAATTGAATGTATGGTTTTCAGTTTTTAATGCCTTTGTGTTTCATTTTTGAACACTTGATGTTAGAAATCTTAAAACTTAGTGTTCAGCTAATATACGTGGATGTCAAAATTCATCATTAATTTCATTCTGTATAACAGACACACGATCACAGATTGGTTATTCATCAGTTTAGGAAATCACCAGAACAAAGCTGACAGTTATTTACGTTTAATCTAAATCCTGTTCTTTAAGTCTTTTATGTTGAATATTGAAAATTTGGATACAACAGTTATGAATATTTGACAAATATATATCTGACATAAGAAAATAACTAGGAAGCATCGAGCTACCTATGGAGGTTATCCTACTGACTTGTTACTCACTTCTTTCGTGTCCATGTAGGATAGAAGTCCCTTCTCCAGTTCTCTTCCTTGTGTGTATCCATTCTTCGTTTAACCGCCTAAATCACCAGCCGATATCTGTTTCCGGTATTTGGTACCCTGGTTTATTTTTTTTAACGCGAGGTGTTCAAAATTTCGAGCGATTTGAACACTGATTGAACATGTAATGTTAATAAACTGAACAGATCATGACATAAGATAAACATCGACATATTTTTATTACGATATTAGCATAACATGCCTCATAGATATGCATTATCTATAACATAATTATGTCACTTAAATAAGTAAAACTAGAAATAATAATAAAATAAGTTCATAAACTATACATATATGCCAGCTTTGAAGTTTAATATTTCACAATTACTAAAATATTAGTAAAAAATTCACAAGATCTTCATCCTGCGTATACATTCATATTTTCAAATTAATTTCTTTATTAATTTGCCAATAATTAGAAGGATAGAAAATCGGACAAACAACTATCTTCTTTTTTAGATCAGAATTTGAACACCGGTGTTCACTGTGTATGAACACACATGTTAATATTTTTAACACAAACGTTAAAACTTTGAACACGTCTCTAAGCATGAACATAATTATGACGTTAAAATATTGAACATTCGGTGTACAAATTTTGAACGCGTCCGGAAGCGTCAGGCGTCAGGTATATTTACAGTGAATGATGGGAATGTTGACAATCGGCTTTCCTCGGATGAATTCGCTACTCTCGTTGTGACGAATGGCATTATTTGGGGTGTGTTTGGATATACGCCTGAGGCGGCCTATGGTTACCCATAGGTACCTATGGCTTGATATTTTACACACAAAATATCAAACCATAGGTACCTATGGGTAACCATAGGACGCCTCAGGCGTATATCCAAACACACCCAGACTCTTTTAGATAAAGGGGCGTGTTTGATTGGTCTCTTCTCTACATCTAAAGAATATCTTCTGTTGAGTTCAAAAATCAGGACTTCTATAAATACTTTGTAGAAGAAGCAATTAAATAAAAATTAAATTTGCCGTCGAATGTGGAATTGAAGTAACCAAACTGGATTATTTTCAAGCAGAGATATCACAAGAGTTTTCTAAAATCTTTATTCCTTGGTGGTCCTTCAAGTTGCAGTAAGGCTTACCAACTTGCTCATTCGGGCGGTGAACAGGTGAAAAGAAATTTTTACGTTGACAAAATGTTTATCCGTTGGCAGACTGTTAATGTACTGATCATGAACAAAAATAAATGGACGCTTAACGAAAGCCTTACTGACTCACACAGATTATGCAACGTCCAAGAAACGGAAACGTACTTGACAGAATGAATTTCGAATGTACATCCAACAAACGAGAACCGCAGAAAACTGATACCGAATGGAAACGTGTACACCGGATAAAACATATTAACAACATAAGCGGAAAATTAAAGGTACAACCATGAAAATCATATACATACCTTGAAATAATTAAAAAGTTTCTGTTTTACTGGTTTAGTGTTATCTTCAATCAACCAAAGGGTAGGGTTGGTTAAAGAAAAGGAAATAAATGCCAATTATATTGACCATGATTCAAAAGTTCGACCGAATACAGAATCTGATGACACAGTCCCACGAGGAGGCATACCTCCACAAGAAATCAGCCATACCATAATTGGCATTTCTGATGAAAAATGTTCACTTGGCATTTACCCGTTTTACATTCGTTATGTATCCGTTTTACCGTTACCCTTCCATACATGTCCGTTTCCCACCCGTTCATTATCCATTTTTACAGTATCCGTTATATACGTCCGGTAGAAATACGTTGGTGAATTGATCTAGTAGACCTTCAACGGATGTACACAAATGTATAACGGACAAGATACGGATGCAAAACTGAAACTGAACGGACTAGTACTGTACGGACGCCTTCCGGGCATTCAACTGACACTTTGTGTCGTGTGTGCTGTTTGTTTGTCTTTTTCATTTTTAGCCATGGCGTTGTCAGTTTGTTTTAGATTTATGAGTGTGACTGTCCCTTTGGTATCTTTCGTCCCTCTTTTATCCGTTGGACGTGCGTTCAAAGTTTTGAACATGCTCAAAACTGTCCTCTGGAAAAAACGGACGTTGACGGATAAAACGGACATGAACGGATTTAAAAAAAAAACGTTATCCGGTTGGCGTCCGTTCGCAATATCCGGTAAGTTGTGACCGGGGCAAAAAAGAATTCTGCTAAATCTAACTATTATTTCTATTGCAAAATTTTGATGGTCAAATCTTCGGACTATCACCTGAATTGTAGGTGTTTGTATACAAAGTCTACAAGGTCATAGCGTTTCCCAGTCAGCTTACGACTAAATATGTTGGTTGTGTACTGGATGATACATCTGTACAAAATGTATACAGTGAAACCTGATTAAACCGAACCCTGAATAAACCGGAAACCTGTCGAATCCAAACTTGTTCTGAAGACCAATCATATCACATTTTATGCATTGTGAACCTGATGAAACCGAATACCTGCCAAAACCGAACAAAATCTCAAGTCCCGAAAGGGTTCGGTTTAGTCAGGTTTCACTGTACTTGTTTTTGAGAGAACACGATTGCTTTCAGTCTTAGTTTTACCAGCTTTGGACAACTTTTCAGTACAGTTCAAACTGACCGTTCTTCTTTGTTGGTTTGCATGGTTTCACATTGATCATGTCGGGACCTTTTATAGCTGACAATACTGTATCTTTTTTTTGTCATTATTGAAGGCCAAACGGTTGCCTATAATTGCTAACTTCCACTTCATTTGAAATCCGGTGGATAGTTGTATCATTTGACAATCATTTCACATCTCCTTATTGTTAATTTTTGTTTTCATGAACATGCATTAAATATTTGTCACTGGACGTTAAAAATAAACAACTGACAATTAATAAATTAAACATTATATTGTGGTTAGTAACGTTAGTGATACACATCAGTATACTCTGGTTTGTTGTTATTTATTATATTAATATTTGTATATAACAGTTACATGATATGTAAACACTGTGCGGGACATATTTGCCATTCCAGAATTGGCAAATCCGACTTCGTCGGTTTACAAAATATCAAAAATATTTTTTGCCCAATCGATAGATAATTAAAAAAAATGAAATTTCCCCATATGTCCCAATATGTCACCGTTGTCACTGTTGTCTCCACAGCTGATTAAAAGTACATTTCCCATGGGAAATTAAAAAATTCCCATGGGAATATTCAAAGTTCCCATGGGAAAAGTTAAAGTTCCCATGGGAAAAGTTAAAGTTCCCATCGGAAAAAGTCTTTTAAAGACTCTGATTATCCAGTTAAATATGAAGCAAGTAAGTTTTTAAATAAGTTGTACGTGTGTGTTGTGAATACAAAATATTCTTTTATATATTACTGAACTTATTGGAAAATAGATAATAAATGTTTAACAACTTTTTTCCTGTGCTTAGAAATACCACAAATTTTGATTTTGATTTTTTTTTTTACAAAATACAAGACCCATAAAACAAAAACACTATTACCATGATAACATGCCGAGATAATCCGTTTGCAATCTGTATACACGTGCGTAATTAACGGGTTCTGGTTGAATGAACATGAATTTCGATCGATTACACACAGATGACGACCAATAGAGTGTGACACGTGTCTTTTTAACATTTACACGGTAATTACTAAAGATGTGATTATATAATTTGGAATTATTTTTTTAATTTAAAATAACATATAGCCTTCTTTTATATTTCATGTCCTTTGTGGCAACTGTATCATCACATCAAGTCCCTACCCAGGTAGCACAAAAACATTTTATTGATATTTTATAAATATATTGCAAAATGTCACAAAAATATCATTCAAAAACATGTATTTGACGTGATTTGTCTGGCTATACTCATGTGAATAGCAAATTTTCTGGAAATATTTGTTCTGAATGTTTAAAGAGCGTATTATTGAGGTGGTCATTTGTGGTTTTTCTACGGACGTCTTTATTTCAAAATAGTCCTTTCGTTTTATATTTTGTATAGGCAGTTTATGTAGATGAATAACAAGAACAGAAAAAAAATGGAAATTAAAGTCATACTATTAGTCTCCGTTGTATCGTTGGTTGTATTGCTTTAAAAACTTAACATTGACATCGATTAGTTATTTCTGTGACATATACATGTACGTGAACCAAATATACAAGTTTGTTACTTTGAGTATTTTTTGTGAGACTTATCTTCGTGTTTGTTTTGTTTTTTGTTTAAACACATTTTATTTTTAGCTTATGGGATTGAACACAAAATACATAAGATAATAACGGGGGAAAAAATAGAAATACATGGAATACAAACTATAAACAAATACGAAAATGCAATATAATATTTTTGTAAATAAATATGAACTGGCGTGAAAAGTACGCATTCAGAATTTCTATTGTATGGGAAATTCTGAATTTTTGTGTAATTCTGATATAAGATTGCACAGATTCAAAAATTGCTTTACCTTGCTGAAATGTACAAAGGTCACCGTGAACAGCCAATATAAGCTTGAAATTGGTATAACATATACTTCTGAACCATGAATAATATTTAGTTTTCTAACACCACAACAAAAGAAGAAGGGTGGCTGTTTTTATATTTCAGGAAGTCCATATGTGGGAGTTTAAGATTCCATTCAATTGAAGTAGATGGGAAAGAATGATGTGTTGGTTATATCTAGTCTATGACGCGGGGTACTACATAGTTGTTACTAATTCGTAAATCATAATTTGAATTTGACCAATAATTGGGAGCATTAAATCGCAGAGATAATCAAGGCCAGTCTCTTTATGTAAAGAATATAACACATTGAGCTTTCTTGACTTTCTTCTGTCTACTAGCAATGTCCGGCCTATTTCGAAATATTTAGCTTAACGACTGACATATGTATGCATATTCCATAATTAGTATAATATAGGTTAAGTTTATACGCTCAAGTTTATTTCTTTATAATGCATATTTCAAGTTTTCAAGTAAATATAGGGGAATTAATTGAGAGCAATTTCTTTTATGGATTCCCTCATATATTATATAGTTAGAAACCCTAATTAACTAGCGGTGTTCGGTGTAAAATTGTTTCCAATGTTCTAAAATTCTTATTTGTTCATATTTTTTTTTTAACTGGGACTAATATATACATTTATGACCCAGTTCTTATATAATACCTTTATTAAATTCCTTAACTTGAACATCAGCATGGTTAAAGAAATTATTGCCAGAGGCGGCTGTAAGGTGACACTTCCAGCTATTCAAACGATTTCCTGTCGGGCTTTCAAACTCTTATTACACGTAATGCAGGTCAACACTCCGCTGAGCAGTGCACGCGCGGACGGTAATTTGCGGGAACTTTATTTTCAAAAAATTATCTGTTATAATATACATCATGTGTACACTGATATACTATATATTACTAAACTCATACGTGTAGTTAATTTTGTATACTACCAGTTGTTTATGAAATACATTTCTGAAATGTTATTGAAAAAAAGACAAAAACCGCCAGAATAGATCTGCTTTAAATCCAGAGTCCGTATATGCATAATGGTACTTAAGTTAAGATTTGATCCGAACAGGCGGATTTTCCTACAGTAAATTTATAGATTGGATAAATTGTTTTATGCATATATGCAAGGATTTGTATATCTCACTATACAAATCCTTGATATATGTCAATATCTGATCGAACTTGCTTTGCTTCGTCGAAAGTACGTATATAGAAAAATCACAGATTTATATTTCAACTAGAACGTTCTACAATAGTTAAAGAAATCATCACACTTGTTAGTTATTTTGTACATGTACAACTATAATACGAACCTTGTGAAATAGCACTTGAAATCGCAACTAAGCGTGAATTCTTTGGAAAAGCGACGGTTCTATTAATGCCTATTGTGAATTTCAAGTTCTGTTTCGACATGCATTGTAATATATGTCACTGGACGTTATAATTCCATCATTAATTTTGTCTTCGTCAAATATTGCTGTTACATTTGGTTTCTTTCTTTTTTTTATTACATACTAGTAAAACTGTATGAATACACCACAAGTTATTCCTATCTGAGACTACTATAACTAGTAGTCTCAGTTCCTATGTTATCTCATTTAGATATTTAATGCCAAGTAAATTTTAAAGATGAAAGTCGTATTAGTTCGATAATGCTTCAAACTAAATATAAACTGATAATATATGTATAACTGCCTTATTCCGAATCCCTGACATTCATTTGTGTAAATGAAGAAAAGATAACAAGGATCGGTATCTGAGTGAATCTACGTGTCAATCACACTTCATAAAAATATTACCAGAATATTCAAGATTTACAACTTTTCTTGAATATGATTGCCAATGAATGAAATAAACTATAGGAGATTTCAAATTAACCCAATTAATTTTTGTGTGTACTATAACATTTTGTTGTAGTGCACGTCGATCATAGACAAGACAAATAAGACCCCCGCTCCGTATTCATGACCATAGTTTTTACATAAATCATTTAAATTTTAGATCCTTTATATAAATATGATATTTAAATTTCGTAAATTTATTTTATAGGATTTAGTTTAACATTTAAACCTGTTCAAGGAATGTATTACTTGACAAGAACAATTTAAATGATGGACAAAATCGTCTTACAACACGAAATTTGTTCAAAGAATAATACCAAGCATGTGACAAAATGACGGATATGTGACAGAGGTATAGCAATTGCAGATGGATTGGTGGATAGTTACTGTGTGTTCAAAGTTCAGTGACAAGTATCTCATGTATATTGAAAGACCAAACTAAGATGGGCAGACGACAAAAGCAAAATTGTGACAAATTCGTTCTTCAAAATTTATTTCCAAGTGTTATTTAGGAAGTCAAACATGTATATGGAAAGTAAATTTTACTATTATTTATTGAACAAAATAAAAAGATCAAAACCGCTAAAAAAAATAAACCCGGTGAATGATACTCCTTGTTGTTAAATTTGTGTTGGCTGACCTTAATTGATATTACGTTTTAAAACAATTATTCAAATTAAATATACAATTATTTTACTTTTGGGGGGGGGGGGGGGGGGCACTTCTAGAATTCAAAATCAACGATTTGCCATTCATGCAATAATATCTTATAAGTCAATTCAAATTCTCGGACAATTAATTTTTTTCCAGAACATGTTAAAGTTAATATCAGGACCATATAATACATGTATTATATCTGGGACTATAATACTAGGTATAGTAGTCCCAGATTATATTCTCTGTTAATATGCATCCTTCTTTTAAAGTCTTGTTTTTCTTAATCACTTTATGACCGTATATCGGGGTCACTGGCGCAAAAAATCTTTCAAAAAGCAAATTTAAGTTTCAACCTTTAAAACTTGTATGTCAGATAATTTGAAGGACAAGAAATTGTACAATAAACATTGGTCACGCACGACAGATTCCGATGTAAGACACGTGCCGTTACAATAACCAGTTTAAACGCATCAGCGCACACAAGTTTGTCGGAATATGCCAGTTGATTGGAGGAAAGTTACCGGAAACCACACCTACCTTAAACTAATACCCAATCAAACGACTTTGACTGAAACATAAATAATACATGAATAAGATTACCGAGATTTGGTTGCGTATTATATATTTGAAAAAAGTTTACTCTTTATTCGAACTTAAAAGTAAAGAATATAACCGTAATGCAAGTTTCGCAATTTTACAATAAACTTTATACATAATTTCATCTACCTAGTGAGGAAAAAATACAAGTTAAAAAAAATTTGCAAATTAAAACCAGAGACATACAATACAATGTACAGAGACATATGTATTATATGTCTCTTTTAAAACTATTTCAAATTCGACTATGTGTTATAGTAGTCTCGGTTTATTCGTACAAAACATCACCAGCAATTAAAACTATCCCTGACTTTATCCAATCGGAAAAATAGTTGATTTTAGTCTTTGATCTAGATGCAAAAGGCGATAAAACAGTCTACTCCAAATTTTATAGCGTATGCAGAGCTTGACAGGATTTACAGAGAAAAGCATAATCTACCGCCTCTGTGACAAAAAACAACATGGGTGACGTGTACCATTACATTATGAATTGTAGAACATTTAAACTATAGACTTGAAGAAGGAAATTTTTTACGGAACTACTGTTAGTCAAACCCTAATATTTTCAAAGTTGATCAACAGTTTAACTCATCAAATATTGTAATATTAGATAAACTATGTAAAAGTTATAAATGTGAAAGTCAGTCCTCAAAGTTAATTTAATTGATACGTTTACACATGCATGTAATAATTTTACCTTATAGTTATGTTTATGTATGTTCTCGATAACTAGTAATTGAAGTTTTATGAGAAATAAAGTATTCGTATTCCTTTAAACCATAAATTACCCGAAGACAGCCTACGGGTAAGGTACAACTGAATATATCATAAAGTATACTGTGTTATATATCAGTATACATGTATGAAACTTTGAAACTTTGAAACTTGAAACTTTTATTTTCACTAAAGGCCTCACATGAGGCATAATAGTACAATGAATTTAACAAACAATAAATTTAACAAACAACAGTAATGCATGAACTAACATATATACATATGAAGTAGGTGTATGCAGATGAAAGAGTATATCCATATATTATCATTTAAATACAGACATAACAATTTTGCAAAATTTTGCCAATCCAACAAGTACATATTTATCTTGACTACTCATTAAATTTGACAAGCTTACAGTATTTTTGTTTTTATATATATGATCAGGTATAAACTTTAGTCTTTCTTGCGTAAAAAAGTTACAATTAAATATATAATGAAATTCATCACCCAGTTCTTGCTTATTACAAAGATCACAAATTCTTTCAGCTCTATTGATACTAAAAAATCTACCAGCTTCAATTGGCAATTTGTGGCTACCGCATCTAAACTTAGTAAGATTATACATTAAATCAGGTGGAAGTACAGTGAGATAATTCTCAAATTTAAAATCAGATTTATAAATACGGTAATTTATACACTTCGGTGAGTCATATACTTGTAATTTCCAACCTTCTACAAATTTTTCATGAAGAACTTGCTTTACATTTTTAGACAGGTTTATATTTCTTAATACAGATTGGTCATACCAATAATTTCCATAACCACATTCAATTAAAATATCCTTTATATATAATAACCATTTAGAATGGTACACATCACCTTCATTCAGTTTATGCAACATATCATACAATGTTCGAGATATTTTCTCTTTCTTGCCATTTAAAATTCGCTGCCAAAAACCAACCATTCTAGCTTTAATACATATAGACATGGGTGTTCTACCAAGTTTGCCATATACAATATAATTTGGCGTACATTTTTTAACCTTTAATATATACTTGCAAAATTCTAAATGCAAAGACTCAATAATGTCATTATTTTCATAACCCCATACTTCTGCACCATATAACAAAATAGGTGCCACCATTGCATCAAATAATTGTAACAAAATATCTATTGGCAAACTAAGCTTTCTCGCTTTACATAAAACATAGAACATAGCTTTTCTAGCTTGTTGTACAAGTCTAGCCTTATTATTGTGAAAAGTACCTTTTCTAGAAAAAACTGTACCCAAATATAGAAAATCATCTAACACAGCTATTGGTTCATTGTTATAGAAAAATTGAGTGTTTTCACCCTGTCTGTTTTTTGAAAATATCACAATATTGGTTTTGGCTACATTAACACTAAGCTTCCATGTTTCACAATACAAGTACATGGCATTTAATGCAGATTGTAATTCAGTAGCAGACTCAGCAAATATAACAGTATCATCAGCATATAATAACAAATACAATTTAAAGAAAACTTCAATATCATCATTATCAAATAATAAATGAGACATATTACATATATCAGAGAGACCATTATAAGCATGTGACAAAAAATCTGTCAAATCATTTAGAAAAATTGAGAACAATAAAGGTGAGAGATTCTCACCTTGTCTAACTCCTACATTGGAGGCAAAAAATTCTGAAAAGTTGCTACCAGATCTAACACAAGACTTAGCATTTTTATACAAGTTTTGTACAATAATAAGCATTTTACCGTCAATACCATTACGTAACAGTTTTTGCCATAATAATACCCTGTTTACAGAATCAAAAGCTTTTCGATAATCTACAAAAGCACAGTACAGTTTTTTCCTTCTAAATAAATACATATCAATAAGACATTTTAAGTTAAAAATATGGTCAACAGTACCATAGCCTTTCCGAAAACCAGCTTGCTCTTCACATAATAAACCCAAACATTCAAGGTAATTGAATAATCTGTTATTAAGAATACATGTAAATAGTTTTCCATAACAACTAAGTATAGTGATACCTCTATAATTGTCCGCACTTGCGGGGTCACCTTTGCTTTTGTATATTGGACATATAAAACCTTGAGACCAAGAATCTGGTACAATACCACTTTCAAAAATAATATTAAAAATCTTGACATAAACAGGCAATAATTTGACAGCTCCATGTTTCAAAAATTCATTTAATATCATATCATTACTACAAGCTTTATCGTTCTTTAATGTTTTTATAGCATCTAACACATCTTTTTCACTTATAGGCTCATTAATAACAGTATTATATTCTGTAACATTATCTGGTAAAACAATATCAATATCATTTACAACATTGTTTAAATTTTTAAAATGATCAAAAAATACATTCATAGCTACTTTTTGCTGAGTAGCTTTACCTTTTTCACAACCTTTATTTAGTAGTGACCAATATGATTTAGGATCTGAGGTACGCAGACCTCTGAGTTTACCTATAAACGCCTTTTGAAATTCACAAAATTGTTTTTTCAGTATATTCTTATATTCCTTGCTTTTACGTACCAAATCATTGTGATTAACAACAGAACGTACTCTATAATGGTATTTTTTTGCTTTACAATAAGCTTTGCGTTTTGTATAACATTCACTGTTAAAATATTTTTTACAATGATTATATTTTTTACAACCATGTTTCTTGACATTGCTAGTAGTTTTGATCAACATATCAGCACATTCAGCAGCATTCTTAATAATACTATTACAATGGTCGGATTGTGTTTCTGTGTGTAAGAGAGAGTTGTTCCCCGTTTGCCAGTATTTTGTATTTATGTTTGTGACGTCATCTTTGTCTGATTAAAATATAGAAATGGAAGCTGATGTGTTTTTATGTGTGCGTATGTAATCGCATCCATCCATGCAACCAGAGCTATACCCCTAGTTTGTAATATGGTGGGGACCCTAATGTACTATCGCCTCCATCCATGCAACCAGAGCTATTCCCCTAGTCTGTAATAACAGGGGCGGATCCAGCTATTTTAAAAAGGGGGTTCCTAACCCAGAACAAAAGGGGTGTGTGTGTTCCAACTACATGTCCCCATTCAAATGCATTGATCGTCCAAAAAAGGGGAATTTCCAACCCCCGGACCCCCCTGGGTCTGCGCCTGAAGTATATGTTTAATCATCATCCGTCCTTGTAAATGCAAAACTTTGTATTCTCTTTGATATTTACCTGAGAGATCATAAAAGACAAATCTAACATATGATTTTTATCCATTTTATCGCTATTTTACGAAATGTTCCTTTGATCTTGCTGAGCGATAATTTTCTTTCTCAGCGGACTCGAGTGATATGAAAAATATATCGCCCGAAACTAAAGGGGGGGGAGGGGGGGGGGCACGTGGCGTTGCTTATGAAATTGATATGAAATTAATAACGTCGTCATAGGTAAAATAGCAATAAACATATTATCATTGGTCATCTCAACTCGATTGCTTTTCTCACTTTCGCCGTACCGACTCAAACGAGAAAATCAATCGAGTTGAGATGATCAACGATAATCTATAAGTATATCATTCTATTCTACTATTCTAGAAATTGTGCACTACAAGTGCATGGTAGCCACTATGCTGTAATAGTTCGATTGTTCTAATATATATTGGATTTGAGTAGGCATTCATATTTTCCCTCAAAACGATCTTGTGATATTCTTCAGCATGTGTTAACACTACTTTTCTGAACGTGTGCATATATATTTAAGGAATAACAGTACTGTAGTTGAAGAGTTGCCACCGTCAATTGTAGATTTGACGGTCGCAAATGAAGTTTTACTGGCGACGCGTAGCGGAGACCATAAACGGAGATTTGCGACCGTCAAATCAAAATTGACGGTGGCAACTCTTCAACTACAGTACTGTTATTCCGACTCTAATGCATTACAAAAAGAAAAAATACGATAAAACTTGAACAAATGTCTAAATTTTACAAAAAGAAAAAAATCCATGAATGATTTTGGCACAAAGACGTCATGGCTAAACGTGACGTCATACAAATGAAAACTTTCAAACTGGAGGTTATTACGTTACCTGTACGCTTCAAATGAGGCCCCTCATGGGGGGGTCCTAGTAATCACATAATCACCATTTTTTTGCCAATATAATCACATAATCATTAAATATTTGCTTATCTTTAGTAATCAAATAATCATAAACTAAAAATACAGTCCTAGGTAATCAAATAATCATGAAATATTTGGCTTAATAATCAAATAATCATTAAAAAAACGGCCAAGTAATCACATAATCAAAAACCCCATGAGGGCCCTCTCAAATTGGGATAAAATTACATTAAAACGGCATATTCGAGGTTGGTGTTGTTTTATTTTCAATTATGTAGTAGTAATCGAACATTTGTTGATTCAATCAATTCAAAATGGCGGGTCCCTCCTTAGTTACGCCTGGTCAACTGTGGATTTGACGGCAACTTTTAGCCAATGAAAAAAATAGTTACATCCAAATTGCATTAGAATAATGGTTTTTCACTTATACATATATTTCTAACGACAAACAATGTTCATACTAATAATTTATATTCTAAAAAATATGTACATTTATGAGTATTCATTGAAGAATTAAATTAAAAATAAGCGTTAAGGAATTTTATTTTGCACTCGACAACGTCCGCGTATCAAACGATAGGTTACCAGTTGAGAACGAAAGTCAAATTTCTATGGTAACAATACATTGGAATGCCTTCACGGTATTTTCCATAATAATTTATATATAATAAAATTGATACACTGTACCAGAGACATATATATGTATATAAATCTCTGACTCTACCAAGTTTGTCTAACTTTTACAGTGTGTTATTCACTTATAACGGGGGGGGGAGGCGTCATGAACGAACGAATAAACGGACGCACATACCGAAAAACATAAAGCCCATAGGTGGGGCATAACATTAATACTATTTCATGTGTACAGTAAAACATTAAGAATCTTTTTTCGCGTTATGTGAAACTTTACAGAATCGACAGGTCAAGTTCTGATTGGTTTAAAAATTAATCTAAATAAGACCAAGTAAAAAAACAAAATCAGAGATCTCTACTTTAATTAGCTAATATATATATATATATATATATATACATTGTATATGTCTAGCAGGACGGCTACAGTGCAGGCGATTTGGTGTCACGATATTTCAGTAGCAAGGGTTCGAATCTCGGCGAGGGAAGAACAACAAATTTGGAGAAGGTCCGGTAAGGACTCATTTTGGCCTCAAATTTCAGTTTCATCTGACGAAAGATTTTGACCACTTTTTAAACACTTAAGTGTCTATTTCACTTGATTCAATTAGTTTATGTGAAAGATTTTAACTGATTTAGTCATTAAAAAAGATCCGATTCCAGCTCAAATATGAAAAATCTACCAAATATGCTGAAAAATGTCACTTTACAGATGGTTTTTGTCAAAAATGAAAGTGGCCGCATCCGTGTTCATCCACAACCTTTATATATGTTATGTAATATCATAAAATACAACTTACATTTCAATAGTAAGGATGAACACGAATGCGGTCACTTTCGTTTTACACGGAAACCGTCTAAAATTTAACTAAAATGCTAGAATTTTGAAGATTTCAGTAATTTAGCATGACTTAATGGCGCTACAATCCGATATATGTGCATTGCATAGTCAAAAACAGCCCATATTTATGTGGCAGACGCATTCAACTGTCCAATAAATAACTAAAAGTTTACATTTTAACAATTTTGTAAAACTGTTATATTTTGGGGCCAAAAAGGGGTCTTACCGGACCTACTCCTTTGCGAAAGCAAATTTACAGATCTTACATTGTTGGGTTGATGTTTAGACGAGTTGTATATACATAATGTACACAGCCATGTATCACCATCACTGCTGGAGATCCGATGGATAAATCTGTTGTAGAGTTGTCACTGGCTCAGACGTACTTATAAATATAATTATTTTCTGTGACTGTATCTTACATTAATTTGTAGATTCTTTTCTATAGATAATTTAGTTGATCTGTAAAAACAACATCTCCATGCCTTATATATATATATATATATATATATATATCATGTACTGTAGTACGACGCTAGATTAAAACTGACGTGGAAAGGTAACACCCGGCCACCGGAAGCTTCATTTTTATGAAGCCCAGGTGGTCGTGTGGTCTAGCGGGACGGCTACAGTGTATGCGATTTGGTGTCACGATATCTCAGAAGCATGGGTTCCATCCGGCGAGGGAAGAACACAAATTACAGATCTAACATTGTTGGCTTGATGTTTAGACGAGTTGTATATACATAATGTACACAGCCATGTATCAACATCACTGCTGGTGATCCGATGGATAAATCTGTTGTAGAGTTGTCACTGAATCAGACGTACTTACATGTATAAATATAATTATTTTCTGTGACTGTATCTTACATTAATTTGTAGGATCCTTTACTATAGATAATTTAGCTGATCTGTAAGAAAAACATCTTCATGCCTTATATATCATGTACTGTAGTACGACGCTAGATTAAAACTGACGTGGAAAGGTAACACCCGGCCACCGAAAGCTTCATTTTTATGAGGCCCAGGTGGTCGTGTGGTCTAGCGGGACGGCTACAGTGCAGGCGATTTGGTGTCACGATATCTCAGTAGCATGGGTTCGAATCCCGGCGAGGGAAGAAAAAATAAATTGCAAAAGCAAATTTACAGATCTAAGATTGTTGGGTTGATGTTTAGACGAGTTGTATATACATAATGTACACAGCCATGTATCACAATCACTGCTGGTGATCCGATGGATAAATCTGTTGTAGAGTTGTCACTGGCTCAGACGTTCTTCATTTTTTTTACATAAATAAGGCCGTTAGTTTTCTCGTTTGAATTGTTTTACATTGTCTTATCGGGGCCTTTTATAGCTGACTATGCGGTATGGGCTTTGCTCATTGTTGAAGGCCGTACGGTGACCTATAGTTGTTAAAATGTCTGTGTCATTTTGGTCTTTTGTGGATAGTTGTCTCATTGGCAATCATACCAAATCTTTTTTTATATTATATATATATATGTATTATATATAGATTATTAAAATGCCATTTGAAAAGGAATCGGCACATAAGAGGGTATGGATGGTGTTTAAAGATAGTACAAACTTTAAGTCCATCGAACAAAGGTAGAGTTTACACATTCAATGTACAGTAATAGGTAATATCCATTTAATGGGAGCTTTACAATTCTTAGAAACACGATTGATTGATTTGGTTGTACATAAAAGAACCTCACTAATTACAAAACCACTGTCCAAGGTTAGGATAGGGTTACGTTGGGACCCCGCTTACATGTTAAACCCCTTCACATTCTGTATGTATGTGCCTGTTTTAAGTCATGCATGAGCCTGTAATTCAGTGGTTGTAGTTTGTTGATGTGTTACATATTTGTATTTTGTTCATTTTTGTACATAAATTAGACCATTAGTCTTCTCGTTTGAATTGTTTTACGTTTGTTATTTCGGGGCCTTTTACAGCTGACTATGCGGTATGGGCTTTGTTAAGTGTTGAAGGCCGTACGGTGACCTATAGTGGTTAATTTCTGTGTCTTTTTTTGGTTTCTTGTGCAGAGTTGTCTCGTTGGCAATTATACCACATCTTCTTTTTTATATAGAAATCATTCAGATGGGAGCCTTATCTGTGGACCCAGCTTAAATAGCTTGTGGTAAAAAGTGTGCATGGATAGTTATTTATTTATTAAGTTATTACATAATCTCGTTATGTACTAAGAGTTATTTTATTCCGGATTTTAAGCGAAAGTGTTATATTTGTCAAATTTAAAAAAAATGTTGCACATCTTGAACAACTTACTGTCATAGTATAGGTCTCAATATATAGAGCGGTCACAATTTGTTAGGGATGGGCGGATCAACAGACAGATCTTTGACCTCGGAAGTTGTACATACATTATGACACATCCTCTGGTGTTGATTAATCTCATTGTCAAGTATAAACTTCAACATTGTAATTAGATCATTGAATATTGTTTTTATTGGTATCAATATTGATTTCTTTATCAGTAAATTAAAAGCAAACTAAATATTATTGTTATATACATGGTGCATATACACATTGAGGAATCTACAATGTGTAGCACGGTCGATACCTGTATATTGGCATTGCACAAGGTCATGTTTTTCTCTGACTGTTAATGACGTCTTTACACTAAATACATTGCATGTTGAATGTGTACGGATTGATTGATAATTTAGTCTTAGATGCATGATTTTTTTTATTAGTTGTTATTGACTTTGAACTAGCTGTCATTCCGGGGACTTTCATATAGCAGACTATTACGTTGAACTATAGTTGTTAATTTCTGCGTCAGTTGGTCCTTTGTGGAGAGTTGTCTCATTAGCAATCATACCACATCTTTTTTTTATATTTGAAATCATTATGGTTCTCCAAGATACCGTATAGAACGGACCCGATGTCATAGCACAGTTTTTTTTACCTGGACCTTTAAATGACATGAAGTACATATGGCAAAATCAAAGGTACTTTATTCAAATGATTGGCATCACGTGACTTTGTCCCTTTTGATCAAATTACCTCCCTTAGCTTAAGATTGAAAATATAATTTATTTAAGTTTTGTGGATAATCACGTCCTTTTCCGTCATGTATCTAAAACTAATGTATATTTAAAAACTTCCTTTGGCGGATAATTACAAAAATGATGATTAATTCTAAGGGAAAATTCTAAGGGAAAATTTGACATTTACGAAATGGGAAGGCTGAAATCATCATGTTTTTAAAAGAATTTGGCCGAAAACTTACGGAAGCAGGTAAGTCAAAATTTCCTAACTTTGAAATTCAACCTACAACTGAAGGTGTTTCCCTATATGCGAACAAATCATAAACAATATCTTCTTGCATATGTATTTCTGTTTTGAATCTTGCTATTTTACGATTTTCCGTCATTTTATATGATCTTATATAGCAATTATACTATGACAACGATTCCGATTTTTAAACTAAAAAGGCCGAAAGATTTCAGAGTAGACAATGTCCATTTTTGCACGGACAGAAGCATAAAAACACGTACTTAACAATTCACCTATATGCGAACAAATTGTTCGTTCGAAATAGTTATTGGCATATCGGAATTTTTATTTATGGGGCTTATATAATCCTATTGTAATGGCTGTCGTTACGATAGGGCAAAATGGCCGCTATGCAAATTAGCAAATTACCCCAAATTTTGCAATATGCTTACATACATTGGAACACACCCTCTGGTGTTGTGGATATATAAGTCAAGTATAAGGTATGAAACCATAACTGTTCTCTATATATAGAGCGGACAAGATCTTTAACATTAGACAAGTGGTTGTAAACTGAAACCAGGTTTCTACTTTTACCCTGATTTTTGACCTATGCAAATGTACATACATCACTGGGGTAAAGCTGATGACCGTAACTGCATTCACGGTCATCCCAAGATGTCGGATGAAAAATTAGGTCAGTTTCTGTATTGTCTGTTAAAGTGTTTCTATATCATTTTCTTTACAAATCATACATTGAAACGATGTAAATTTATAAAAGAATCACTCGGAAATCACTAATTACTTCCGAGAAATGTGCATGAAACGGGAAATTCGATTTGAAAAAATCGCCAAGATGACCGTTAATCACAATCGAGATGACCGTAACAGAATCAGAGATTCATAACAAGGCTGACCGTAACTGCTTTTAAGATGACCGTAATTTGTAAATGATGACCGTAACTTTTAAAGGATGATCCTCATATTCTAAGAAATATCCGTATTTATATAACTATCTTTTTATATCAAATGATTAATCGTGTTGGTATACACATATTAATATGAGAGTTTTATCCTATAGGTAGAAGAAAATAAGACGTGCTTCAAATGCAAAGATTACCATATGTATCTTTTTTACAGTAGAGGGTTTAATTTTTAAAATGAATTTGACAAAAGACATGCAAATGAACAGGAAGGGAAAAATGCTACAAAAGCGCGATTAAATGACACCTTACAAGCATAATGAAAAAAATGCGGTGCACAGCCTTCAACTGCTCGACAAAAGATTTTGTTTTGTTTCTGGGATTCCTTTAAAAGACATATAATAAATACACATTTTTAAAAATGCCAAAAATTTGCATGTACACCCATTGATATTATATCGTCTTTCATTTTGTCATGCAAATAAAATAACAGAAACATTTTGAAAATATCATTCGAATAAACTAGTGAAGGTGAGCTCCAGCAAAGTAGATCCTTAAAATAGTATTGTACGAAAAGCGTATCACAAGGCGGGACGTTGTCAATTTGTATATATACAGAAATGTTATTCATACAGTCAGGATTCTACTTCTTCAAAATTATCTCTCCATTACGCCAGTTCATGCTCACAATCGTAGAAATGGAAGCCATTGTAGGGATGACGCTCTGCCAATTTTGCTCTTGAAAACTCATAAATTTATCCACATAGCACCATTACGATCGATCGTTATATGTCAGTTATATTTTAAAAGACGAATGTATCTACTAGCTAATGAGCATTAGTTAATGATCTTGTCTGCATTGATTCAACTTTAAAATATTGTCTGTTCGGATGTCAAATGGAATTTTTGAAAATTCTTTTAAGCATTTAAAAACATTCTAATTAAATATTTCGTGGCTAAACATTTTCAGTAGTTGAAGCTTATAAACCCTAGTTATCACACACAAGAAAAGCATATTTTTCGAAGATATCCATTTTCATCATCCAAATTAAAAGACTGTCGTCAAGTACTTTAAGAAAAAATAGCTATTCGAACACACCTACTCTGTTTTTGTGATTCTTCAGATAGGTATCTTACTTGACCCATATATTTCATCTTTTCGTACTGTAATTTTTTTACGTTATAAAGTCAACCTGTAGCTTTGATATATAATAATGATAGAATCTGAAGCGAGATGCTATATAAAATACTCTTGCTTTGTACGTTTTAAAGACAAAATATACACCCCAAACATGCCCTAACATAAAAAGGTGCACTCGATTTTTCTCGTTTCGATATAATCGTTACCTGTTTTGGGGATTTTTTTCTTGATTCACATAATGGAAGGACAGACACGAAAATTTCTGAACTAAAAGATTGATATGTTCTCCGTCCGTGATAAAAAAAAATCGGAGGTTATGCATTTTCTACATCCAACTTATAGATACTATATATAAAAAAGAAGATGTGGTATTATTGCCAATGAGACAACTATCCAGAAAAGACCAAAATGACACAAACATTAACAACTATAGGTAACCGTAAGGCCTTCAACAATGAGCAAAGCCCATACTGCATAGTCAGCTATAAAAGGCCCCGATAAGAACCATGTCGTCGACTTGATATTTTATTGTTTTGCATTAGATACATTGAAAACTTAGGGAGCTACCATTTGATTTTTATAGGGGGGGGGGGGGGGGCTAGGATGAAAAATTTTGTCCTGCCTTTTTTTTTTAGCTGTAATCTCTGTCCTGCCTTTTTATTTTTCACTCTGTTCGGTCCTACCTTTTTTTTTTTAGTTTATCCTGACTTTGTTTTACCTAAATTGTCGTCCTGGCTTTTTTTTTTTGCAAGTGTCTCATCCTGCCTTTTTTTTAACTCGAAACTCCTGTCCTGCCTATTTTTTTCAAATTTCATCCTAGCCCCCCCCTAAAAATCAAATGGTAGCTCCCTTATGCAAATGGTGTTTTTTTTTTAAAATAAGAAAATTGTCGTTTTATTTGTTTCTATTAACTTTTTAAAATTTTGTTACTATATGAAACATTACAGTTAACATTTATCGCTTTCTCGATAAACACAGAGTTTCGATTCTTTTGTTCTATTTCAAAAGTGTTTCCGCCTGCATATATCAAGACAAATTAAGATTTTAATCTGCTTCCTCTGGAACCATACACATGGGCTCGATTATCGAATATTCGTATGCATTATTAATGTTTTTAATGCTCCATTTATTGGCATTATGTTTTTCTGGTCTGTGCGTACGTTCGTCCGTTCGTCTGTTTGTTTGTCCATTTGTCCAGCTTCAAGTTAAATAAAATTGAAGCTTAATTAGTACACATTTTCCCCTATGGTATGATCTTTTTAATTCTAATGCCAAATTACAGTTTTATGCCATTTTCATAGTCCACTAAAAATAGAAAATGATAGTGTAGATGAGGCATCCGTGTACTAGGGACACATTCATGTTTCTTCAAATTTTCGTCGTATCGCTGTCAATTTGTGTTAAAATTTTAACGTCGATATCAATAAATATTTCATTGTTTATGAGAAAAATGCAATTTACGGTCATCCTTTACAAGTTACGGTCATCTTTTTACCAATCACGGTCATACTTGTTTTATGTTACGGTCATCTTGAAAATATTTTGATTATGATTTACGGTCATCTTTACGATTTTTTCAAATCGAATTTCCTGTTTCATGCACATTTCTCGGAAGTAATTAGTGATTTTCGAGTGATTCTTTTATAAATTTACATCGTTTCAATGTATGATTTGTAAAGAAAATGATATAGAAACACTTTAACAGACAATACCGAAACTGACCTAATTTTTCATCCGACATCTTGGGATGACCGTGAATGCAGTTATGGTCATCAGCTTTACCTCAGTGATACATGATACAGAAAGAAACTTCTGTAAGTCACTATATGGTCTTTAACAATGAGGAAAGTGCATATAGAATAGAGCAATTATAAAAGGCCCAGAAATGACAAATGTAAAGCAATTTAAACGAGAAAACAAACGGCATAATTTATGTACAAAATAATATTCGAAAAATAAATAAAAAATCTTGAGACCATTATCAATGGAGCAATATTTCGACATTTGTTTTTTATTTGAATTAGGCAAATATGAATAGGATGGTTATAGTGGGTGACGATTTCGGCATCTATTGGAAAATTGGCTAAAGCAATAAGGTACTGGCTACGGTGGCAAGAATGTAGTACCAATATGATGAATGGAACAAAAACATGTAGCCTTTAGTTGGTGAATATGACGAATGGAACAAAACATGTAGCCTTTGGTTGGTGAATATGACGAATGGAACAAAACATGTAGCCTTTGGTGGGTGAACACGACGAATGAAACAAAACATGTAGTCTTTGGTTGGTGAATATGACGAATGGAACAAATCATGTAGCCTTTGGTGGGTGAACACGACGAATGAAACAAAACATGTAGCCTTTGGTTGGTGAATATGACGAATGGAACAAAACATGTAGCCTTTGGTTGGTGAATATGACGAATGGAACAAAACATGTAGCCTTTGGTTTGTGAATATGACGAATGGAACAAAACATGTTCCATGTAGACTTTGGTAGGCGAAAAGGATGTTATGTCTACTTAAAAATCTCATTATTAGTCTGCTTACATCATTAAATTATTGACCTTTTAGGAGAATCCTACATGGGTGTAGAGTCTCTTTTGACGACTTGTCGCATTAACATATATAACAAGGTGTGGCATGATGGTCTGCAGAAGACATACAGACCAGACTAATTTTTTTTTATCTATACCAACAGGAAGCAGTCGATAATGCAATACCAACAGCAAGCAGTTGATAACGAAAGCCATATCAGGAGAAAAATCAAAGGGACATTCGAATATAACCAGACCACGACATGGCTAAAAAAAAAGACCAACAGACCACGACATGGCTAAATAGAAAGACCAACAGACCAAACATGGCTAAATAGAAAGACCAACAGACCACGACATGGCTAAATAAAAAAGACCAACAGACCAAACATTGCTAAATAGAATGACCAACAGACCACGACACGGCTAAATAGAGAAATATCAACAGACCACGTTATGGCTAAACAGAAAGATAAAGACTGAGCAACACAAACCAAACAAAAAAAATCAGCCATTGGACCTCAACCGTAGGAAATTGCATTACTATTACAAAGCAAATTTTAGCAGAAAATGAACCAATAATTCAGTCCTAGTTGACGTGAACGGTCCTGTTCAGAATTGCAAAATATGGTATTGTAAATTCACAATGTCCGTATAAAATCAGATTCATTTCCGGAAATTCATTTCGGCAATTTTGTCCCGAAAAGTAACAAGTTTAATCTTAAAGAAGGTAAATTAGAGTCGGTTGTGAAAGAAATAGAGTGAAAATATATAATATACACCATATTTTATTCAGAAGGATAATTGTAACAATTAATGTTAAGTAAAAACAATGTAACAATTAAATGTTAACAAAGAATAACAACAGTGTCAAGCACGTGACATTATGCGGAAGACATCTTTGCGCTCACTTTTTCACGTTGGCGTTTCTGTTCCACTCTGATACAGGAATATGTGGCGATTACAAGTGATAACAACGCAACAGCTCCGATACCGACGATTTCAAGGGAAGCAAGCTTCAGACGAGTATCCATTTTCAGGTCGCTAAGTTCCTGTCGTGATTGGTCTAGACGATCTTCCACACGATCTTCTAATCGTTGAATATGGTACAATGGCGTCTTCACTTTCTCTTGCTCTTCTATCTCAGCTGAAAAAAAGAAAGAGTTCAATATAATTATAATATAAGAAACCCTAAATTGTTTACCTTGAAAATGTAATTGAGTGAATCAAACAGTTTTAAAAGTTATCAGACGTTATGATCGTGTGCAATTTAGATTTAGCAAAATAGGAATTAATATCCTTTTCTTGTACACGTATTATGATACATACTAAATAAACCATAACAAAAGCAAATGGGATACATTTCAATGTTTTAGAAACAATTACAACTTTGACCTTTGGAAATTTGAAAGGTCAGCCATGTTGAATATTGCGTTTGATTATCAATTTACAGCTTGATCATTAATCTATGTAAAGTAGAAAATGGATACAGCAGGTTTGCCAATCTGGTATATTCGGAGGGTTTCAAATTGAGAGCAATTACAAATTTAGTACATTGGAACCGAATCCGAATTTCACTTGATAGTCGTTTTGTAGTGTCGTAAATTTCTCGTGATTCGAATCAGAACATGTATTCTGAACCGCGAACAGGTGCGATCATGGCAAATGACTCAACTGGTGTGATTATTGCACGTGATCTTATAACAAGCATGAAAACGGCATGTGATCTTACAACCAGCGTGATTACGGCGCTAGATTGATTAGGGCATGTGATCGTATAACTGGTGAATTTTTGACTTCTGATCTTATAACCTGTGCGATTATGGCATGTGATCCTACTATTTTATACATCTGCTTTTATTGTAACTTTAGAAGGTTAAACAAAATGTGACAAGATAACACTTACCCAAAGACTCTGCTGATCGCTTGTTCCTCATGGCACATGATGACTGTAAAAGTAATTTAAATGTATGAGAAATGCATATTTCGTATTTATGAAGGGAATATACGTCTGAAGGGTAGTATTCTCAAATTTTTTTAAAAGTATAAATCATTAAAAAATCCGTAAAAATGAATGCTTTATTTAAGATTAATTATTTCTGTATATGTGCGAATCATTTACAAATAAACCACCGAACATTAAGTTCTAAATAAACAGATATAGAAAGATGTTGCAAGAGTGCCAATGAGACAACTCAAGTATTCATTATAGGTCAAGGTACAGTCAACACAGCCTTATGTTATACCGAACAGCAAGCTACGCAGGGCCCTTAATTCAACCAAAAGACATTAACACAAGCGCCCATACACTGAAAAAAGAAATTTTGATCTAAGAAAGAACGTAAATAAAAAATCAATAAGATTGAAAATGCCTACATGAAATGTGATAATGTGTAGCACACAGGTACAATGTAGGAAGTGAAACGGTCACGTGTATAATAATTTTAAGGAAGTTCGCTAACGCAGTTTCAAAATATTAAAAGCTTGTTAACACTAGACAGTATATATTGATCATAGGGGATAAATAAAGAAAGCAAAAAATCCAAAAAAGTAGGTCTACGTTCTTGTTTTCGAGATATTAGCAATTACAAATTTTGCGGTAAATATTCTCTGGATTTCTCATAGCTTTATCATTGACACAAGATCGAGTTCTCAAAAACTACCAAAGATTTTATATCAAGACTTATACAAATGGCTTATAATTCGACATAAAAAGAAATATGGGGGTCAATGGGCAACAATTTAAGGTATTCAAATGGATGAAACCAGAGGATTCTGATAATCTTGCAACAACAAAAAAACATGACAAGTGAACATCCTTAAGCGAACAATTCTTCATATCTTACCCCGTCACAGGTGGCGTTGCAAACTGTAAATGAACATTCGTAGGAGATTCCACCCTTTTTTGTAGTTTCCAATAACTTGAATACTTTAAAGAATGGACTGGTGGCGGTTTTTATGTCAGCTGCACCGGTTTTGGTTGTGAAACCTTTGTTTTTTGGAATGATGGTTCCATCTCCACATCTGAAAGAATAAAGAGATTTGTCAAGTAATCTGAAATAGCTTTAATAATTTCTTTGTATCCATGTAGAAATTTCGAATATCAATATTTAAAGATATTTATGGTTCTTAAATCTAACCTTTTATAAATTTCTAAAATGAATTTTAAATACCTACCCCGCTAGCAGAAATCGGTAGCTAGTGCCACGATCCTTACTGACAGCCCTGCAATCGTATGGAATCACGCCTTCATAGTCAGCTGTAAAATAAAAAAAGTTATAACTTAATGTTCTCCTGACCCAAGTCTTGTAATGTTAATTCCCTTTTTAGTTTAGTAAATGTTGCCAGGTATTTGTTTAACATAGGCCGTGTTCACACCAAACGCCATGTACAATAAACTTGTTTACAATTAGTTTAATGTACTGACATTGGTTTCACATTAAATTTGTTCACATCTATACACCTTGTTTAATTACCTGTACATAAGATTTGATCACACTTGTAAACTCTATGTTATTTAAATGTTCATTACGTTGAACCGAATGCAAAGTTTTCGGACAACTTTTCTAGCAGTAAGGGAACGACCATTTGACTTCAAATCGGGGACGGGGGTATCGATGGAAATATTTCGAACCCCAATTGGATAAAAAAAAAAGGTCCTACCGATGATACAAAAATATTCTAAATCAAGAGTTTCCCCATACATTATAGCGTTAAATGTTGAAAAACAATTGATTACCAGCATCGAAAAAAAACCCAATTTCTGGCTCATATTAATTAACAAAATACCACCCCCCCCCTCCCTTTTTTTAAGTTAAGTGGTTGCTTCTTTATGAAAGCCATTTTGATGATTTGCAGTAGTTTAAAAATAATAAAGATATGTCTCGATTAAGCATTAGAAAACGTAGGCGGCAGCAGCGTGCTTACAGGCGAAGAATATATATATTTTATTCTCATAAAGCCAATGCATTACATCGGTACAGAGATTGAAGGAGTAGAAGGAATGATATATTAGGGATCACCATAATCCTATCTTTTCTGTTTGTTTCAAATGTTATTTCTTCTCCAAGAAGTATTTGACAAAGGGAGGGGGTAATGTTGGTTTTTTTTAGTTTTAAGGGTAATTTAACGGATCCGAGATACATGTACTAGACAAACAATACATTTACCTCACACTTTTTAAGTAATGCATTTATGAGTGAATCGTTGTTTCAGTAAAGACCAGTGGCAAACATTTCTGTGCAAGTCAAGTCGATTCTGAAAGACCTTAATTTTCAAATGAATTATGTGTTCGGCAATGATGCTGTTTTGAGTCTTGATAAGGGCTTAATAAAGCTTTAAGTTTAAAAAAAAACCCAAATAAATATATCAAGTTTAGACAAATATTTCTGTAAAGAACTTTATTAATAATTGTTATAAATATCAATTTTATTCAAAAATTGTTTCTTCCTTAAATATTCACGGTGAAACTAATGTTTCAAATGCCTAGTTTTGTGTACACTTAATCTACACAAGGCCTACATCGAGTATCGACTGCATGTAGACAAAACATGTTTTACACTACATGTAAACATTGAATTTTATCAATGGGAACGTAATTTTGTTTAGTTTACGTGTGAGTTACACTTACACAACACCGAGTTTAGGTCAATGTGAACACGGCCATATTCATGATCAATGCAAGTTCTTTAAAAAAACTAAAAAAAATAGTAGAGTTGAATACATGTAGATTTAAAACCAGTAAAACTTGGAGCTAGCTTCTCTGCTCAAATATTTCGGTAAAAAGGAACGGTAAAAAGGAATTGTCGAGTGATGAATCTGAAAATGCATAGCAAGGTATAGCTTGAACCCATATAAACCCAGATACCAAATTTCAGAAATAATTGTATGATTTATAAAGTTCCCGTAAAAGATGAGACTAAAAATATTCATGGGACAGACGGATGGACACAGGTAAAACAGTATACCCACTTTTTTAAGCGGTGGTTTACAAAGATGCGATACGATTTCAAATAAGACAACTCTCCACAAGGAACCAAAATAACAAATTGAAAAAATAAAGATTTTAGGACCAATTCAGTACAATAGAACATTCCGTATTTTCATAATTTGGTCCCAAATTTCAGAAATTAATCAGATTCCCCAATGGCGTCCATTATCTTGAGAATATTTGTTTACTTTCACTTTTGATATGAACGACGTTAAAAGTTCGATGTAGGATACAAAAATTAATTCACATTAGTTTGGTATCCTTCATTCATCTGCTGATGTCTTCTCGTATGTTAAAGGTCTTACCGGTATCGACAGTTAATTTCAACTGAACTTTTTTCGACATAGCAACTGGACCATTTGGTATCACTTCACCAAGAATGTCAATCAATTGAAGAAGTGTTCCAGTTCCTGCATAATCATGGCCGAGAGATTTAACCAACTCGTGGTTTACTGGAAGGTAGCTAAAACAAAAAACAAATCGACAATCAGCGCTTATGTTAGAGAGTGGTCAAGTTTCTTGTTCATTCCTTCATAAAATATAAACATAGGGTATAACTGTAGCAACTATATATATACCTTAAAATCATTAATGAAACATATTCTCTTATAGATACAAGAGTAAGAGTCACAATTTAGAAAAAGTAAACCATTATTGGTCGAAGTACAGTCTTCAACACGGAGTCTTTGCTCATACCGAACAGCAAGCTATGAAGGACCTCACAAAATTACTTAATGTAAAACCATTCAACAGGAAAACCAATGGTAAAATCTATAAAAAACCAATGGTCAAATCTATAAAAAAAACCAATGGTCAAATCTATAAAAAACCAATGGTCAAATCTATAAAAAACCAATGGTCAAAATCTATAAAAAAAACAATGGTCAAAATCTATAAAAAAACAATGGTCAAATCTATAAAAAAACAATGGTCAAATCTATAAAAAAACGAGAAACACTGATGAACGACACCAACAAATAAACAACTACTGAACATCAGCTGTAAACAATTGCAGCGGGTTTAAACTTTTGAATGGTACCAAACCTTCCCCCTCATCTGAACGAATAATGTAACATCACGATATAGAAAGATTCAGTATTGAATATTATGTGAAGATGAATTATATATTGGGCAATAAGGCAAGACTAGTCATTCAATTGTACCATAGGGTCAAATTAACAGGTATACAATTTGAGATTACTCAAATAGTGAAAGCTTTTTAAAAGCCAAAACTATGAAAAAAAAATTAAAAAAAATCATGCACCAGAGAATAAAATCATTCAAGACACATTCCAGGAATTTGTTTTAGCGCCATGGACAGTCAAAGAAACGGTATGATACAGCTTTTACTGTATTTTTAAATAAACACAAGTCCGTGCACTATTAAAAAAACATGTTTACGTAAGGAAGCCATCATTTGAGGGGGGACGGGGTTAGGATGATTTTTTTTTTCATTTTTAACCAAATGGTAGCTGCCTAAATAAATTACAAGAATTATCCTTCGTATGATTATGTGATCATATTGGCAAAACATTCGATTACGAGATTACTTGAGAGACACTCATGAGGGGCCTCATAGTTGTACGTAAATAAATCATTACTTGGACACAACCATAAGGGCCTCATATTTGCACGTAAATAAATCATTACACTTACTCTTCATCTATATCCTTCACCGCAACATTTTCAGTTCCATTTCCTTCGGCAATACAGGAAATTGTGTAAGTTTCATATTCATTCATTAATGTGCCGTTGTTAAATCCCCAGAATACTTGCAATTCAGCAGAGTAGAAATTAGATTTGTTCGATGGGGTCTGAAAAAAAGTCAATTGGATTCTTTATATTATACGAAATTTTATTGTTTATACGTTTGTTTCTACAGATCAATGCAATACAGATTCTCTAATAGCAGCTTTGGTATTACTGAAGTTTAATAATTTCCAATGAAACACCTAACCAGAGACCAAATGACGTAACCTTGGTGGCGTGTAAATAAATAAGTGTGGTTAAAAATAAATACATCAAGTAAGTTTCCAATGTTTTCAACATATAAATATCATATCAAGACCATCTACTTACATTAAATTCACAGGGACATCCAGAGCTCGTATCGTTTGTGTAACACAGACTGAGGGTGGTTTCAGTATTGGTTTCATTAATTGGATTGAGCGTGACGAGACCTTGTCGACACTTGATCTGTGCTTGGACATATAGATCCGATTTGATGGTCACATTAGCATTTCGTCCAGAAAAGTCAGCTGAACCGCTCACCTCGCCACAGAATTGTGAAACTAGCAAAATAAAACGATGCAGTATTATTTGAATGAGAAAATACAAAAATTGAAGAAAAAAAGATTAACCCAAGTTTAAACATTACTACGATACCATTGAGTTATATTGCGAGATTCAAACAAAAACGGAAAAAATATGAACGAAAAATAATATGATAACCAACAAACAAAACAAGCTTCAACTTTGCGATGACGTTGCAAGTTTATTCGAAGTTCATTCGCGACATTCAGAGTTTGAAAAGTCTATTGGCATATTTTGGTTCTTGATTGTCCTTCGAAAATCGCAACCATCGCGTATTAACCGGCATATAAAAGCGTATTCCAGTTAAAAATTGTGCAGTTTCTAAATATATCTTATATTTCTAGGACAAAGTTCATTATCCATAATATTAAAAATAGCGCATTGGTCGAATATTTTCGAAGTGATAACTTTTTTAAAAACACATATATTCTAAACCCCATCCCTGAACTTGTCATATTGGAGTCTTCATTAAGAGTCTTTAGAACCGAGGGAGTCGGACCAATGTCAGACAATCTTATGATGGTGTTTTTAACATTAATTAAAATATGTTCTATTATTCTATATTATAGGGTTATTGCATGAATATTGGGGAATATTGTCCCGAGTAGAATTTTATATTGCACGAGCTTGCGAGTTCAATATATATTCTACGAGGGACAATATTCTCCAATATTCATGCAATAACCCTTTTATTGTATAGCAATATAATATTTAAAAGTAAAAATTGGTTTAAACTAAAATTTGGTCGTTGATGACGTCATGAATTTTGAAGATTATTGCACTAGTGCAATATTAGAATTTATTGCACGCTAACTTTTGGTTACTTTCTGTGGGAAATATTATATTGCTATACAATAAATTGTATTATAGTACAGTGTATTGCATTGTATTGTATAAAATTGTTTGATTGTATTCTTATGGGTGTAATTTTGCAATAAAGATTATAAAGATAAAATTTCAATATTTTTAAATTTGTGGATTAATAAGTTACTTACCATCCAAAATGTAGCCTTTCGGTACAGTAGATCTGACAGCAACCTAAAAATACAGTCATAGTATGAATATAAATATATAACCAGACCATTTGTATGCCCCATGGTGTTGAAAACTAAAATGTATTTAAATATGAGCCTTCTGCTAAACAAATTAATAGTTTCCAACGAGGCTAAAATGCATCTAAATAAGAATCTTTTGCTAGACTTATTAATGGTTTCCAACGAGGCTAAAATGCATTTAAATATGAACCTTGTGCTAAACTAATTAATGGTTTCCAATGAGCTAGTCAACCGCTTCATGTATTTCATCGATGTTGAATACTACACCAAGGATCTGGATGATGATAACAGAAAAGAGAATGGAGAAGAGAAAGAGTAGAAACAGAAAAGAGAATGGAGAAGAGAAAGTAGAAACAGAAAAGAGAATGGAGAAGAGAAAGAGTAGATAAGTGCTAAAATATTTAGATGGGAGAATTTCAAAAATTGATGGGACTGCATGATACTGTAAAAGTTTATTATATGATTTGATTGGAGATAACCGAGAAGGTCTTTTCCAAGGGTTGGTACCCCTTGTCAACTGTTTTGGGGAACTACATTAAATTCTACATTCTCAGTCCGAGTTTTTGCAAGCGTTTTAAAGTAAACATAATCGAGGGGAGGGGAGAGGATATGCGAGACATAGAATAAAAAAAATGTAGATTTATTAAATTATTAAATGTTGGCGGATTTAATCATCGAATTAAAAAATTAAAGCATTAAACAAAACTTAAAGATACACACAAGACTTACTGCTAGCAGTAGACAGGTCAAAATCTGTATAATCAACATTCTGGTACCTGCAAATAAAAAGCAATCAATTTACAGCTAATTTCATAAAGCGTGTAGGATAAAACTTTTGTCAACTTGCTTGCCTCGTTTGTATAAACGTTTATACGAACTTTGTACTCAAGATTGACATCTTCAAAAAATAAATAAAAACAAACTTGTACCTGTAAATATTAAATCCAATTGGACATTTATCTAAATTACTATTATACAATATACAAACTAAACAAGCTACATGTAGCTAACAGCGTCTTGCCGTCAATGCATTAGGAAATGAGCTGCAAGATTTACTACCCCTTCTGTAGGCTAGCAAATAAAAAATGCTGAATTTAAAAAAAAACTTAAAATACAGGGTAAAAGTGACGTGCAATTTTGTACATATACCATACATTGAAACAACAAATTAACACAACAAAGGGTTTACAAAAAAAGATTATCAATGGATTTTAAACGCCATGATTATAAAAAAAAAACAAGACAGGATTTCAGAGTTGATAATACATGCACTTCATTTTTGAATGCAAGCTATCCCCGAATCCTCGTTAATTCTTTAATTGTTAAACTATTACTTTCGCGAATTGTTTAATTGGAAAACAATTCGAACGTGAAAGAAAAAGAATTTCTCCCCTTCATAGACTTCATACATCATATGTTAATACTTTTGCATCGATCCAATTATTGGTGACCAAAATGGGTCTTAAAAGCGGTTCAAGAACAATTATACAAGAGTCGGCACGAATACTAAACAAGTTTAAATCGAATGAAGACATTGTTTTCGAATAGAATAGAATAGGTCCATTTCCCAAATTGCAAAGGGCATAAAATCATTTACAATTGGGTTGACAATATACAATAAAACCTATAAATTTGATTGGATTTGATTAGAATAGCGCGCGACTAAAATTTCGTACTGCCACTGGTCACTGTAAGTTCTATTCGTGACTATACAATACCTAGATATCAAACGAAAATGCTACACAATATATGTACACCATCGGAAAATATTTTTAGAGCTAATTTCCAAATGCATGTAGAGCAAGACGTTGGTTAGCTTGCTTGCTTTGTTTGTATACAGTAAAATAGAATTGGGATGAGGTCATATCGAACTAAAATATAATATATACAGGTTTAACTTTGCCTTTCTATATTGATTGCAGGTGTAAATCTTAGTTGCAATGCTTGAGCAAACATTTATACAAACAAAGCAAGCAAAGCAAGCCAACCAAAGTTTTGCTTTACAAGTATTAGGAAATTAGCTTTAAAAATATTAAAAAAACATGTTTGCAAGTTTTAGAAACCGGACGAAGAGAGGCCGGCTAATTTCTCCCGTTTCGTTTCAAGGACACATAAACTTTATATTTTCTGACAAGTTAATTACATTTACTTTTTATATTCTGAAATTTAAACCCACCACTTGTTTACTTTAAATGTTAAAAACTAAATCCTTCAAATTTTCCAAAACTATCGAGTTTTTAAACGCAGAAGGCGAAGAGGACCCCATTAATTACTGTTCCGCAAAACAGTTGCAAAAGCGTTGATATCGCGTTAAAAAAGCTTTTTATACAAACTGCCTTGATCAACGCTTTTGCACTAGAATAAAACTATTTAAAGAAACATTCGATTCTTAAATTTATTCTTTTTGAATCAAAGGCACAAGATTTCAGAATTTTCCTTCAATAAAAACGCTCAAATCCAAAGTTAAGAAAACCGGAGATGTATAAATTCTTAACAAGCTACTTTACGACCCAAAAAAGGAGACAAGGAAGACAAAACCATATCTAAAGTGAACAATTCGAATCGCAAGTTTGTAAAGTTATCGAACATGGATTGTTTTGTAAAAGAGACGAGAAATTAATAAAACCATATTTGAAGTTAACAATTCGAATCGTAAGTTTGTAAACGAAAATGAAATAATTGATTAATATTAAAAAGCCACGGACATAATAAAACAAATGACCATTTGACAAAATCTAAAAAAATACTTGTACTTACGGTGGATGTGCTTCTTTTGATAACCTTCTGAGTTGTGTGGTCTAACAAATTTCGGCCAGCTTTTATAGTACTCCAGTACAAAGAGTTCATCACGAATTCCACGATCGGCGGGAAAAGATATACATTGTATCTACAAACGATCTATATTTAAACCTGTATGTTTTAGTGGTGAAAGCAACGTACCGGTTTTTAAAACTGGTTTTAAACTTTTCTTTGTTTTATATTTATAATAAAATATTGTGCATCAAAGTTCATTGTGTATTTATTAAATATGTATACAGTATGTACGTATTTTGTTTGTTTTTACTTGACCCTTTAATTGTGTGTAATTTTGAATAAAGATAATATTTAAAAAAAAAAGGGTGAATTTTTCATTTTCAAATAGTATTTTTTGTTCCGAGATATATGGTAATATATTCATTCAACAAAATTCTGTTTGAAATAATAACACTGCATGCCTTATAATTTCAGAAAATTCTTGCTCTCTTTTCCCACCTTCAACGTTCATTTTAGTCAAAAATGTGTAGAAACCTACATTAATTGATTTGAATATGAACTTAAGTCCCCCCTTTTTAGCTCACCCGGCCCAAAGGACCAAGTGAGCTTTTCTCATCACTTTGCGTGCGTCGTCGTTAACTTTTACAAAAAACTTCTCCTCTGAAACTACTGGGCCAAATTTATCCAAACTTGGCCACAATGGTCCGTGTTACACTTATCAATTCAAAATATCAAAAAGTTTTCAAGTTTTAGATTTTGGGAATTTTGATCAAAGTTTAAAAATATAAAAATTCCAAACATTAGAAAAATTTTGAAATTTTGACCAAATATTTAAAATTTCTAAATTCTAAATTACGTCTTTATATTTGATAATTTAGATATTTGATCAAACTTTAAAAGTACTACACTTAACGTGCAATTTTGATTATTTCGCTTTTTGAAAGTTTGATTTTTTTTAAATTTTTGATTAAAATATCAAAAGTAGAAAAGGGGCGAATAGGGTTACCTGTAAACTACGAAACAGTATAAAAGCGAAACGATTTTATAGTGGCGGATCCAGCCATTTTAAAAAGGGGGGTTCCCAACCCAGAGTAAAGGGGGGTTCCAACTATATGCTCCCATTCAAATGCATTGATCGGCAAAAAAAAAAGGGGGGTTCCAACCCCCGGACCCCCCCCCCCCCCCTGGATCCGCCACTGCGAAACCAATACCAATATCTTTATTCTCATAACCATTGCAGATACATAGGTACAGAGAGAGTGTAAAATATGTACATGAATATGTAAACGAATACTTTAGAACTATTTGGTTTTCCAAGCGGCCATCATAAGGAGTAACAGTGAATACTGATGAACTCGCTAATAGCCAAATAGTATGGTAGGGTTGAGTATGTTTAAAATGAAATAAAATAAATTTTATTTCCAATATAGAGAACCAATTATAGGCATTGTCAGTACATTGGTTTTTTTTATATCACACAATTGCAATAGACAATACACAAGAAAATAATATGAGATATTTCTGCTAAACTTTAAGCAATAAAATGGCTCAATATACACGTGTTTTATTTTTTGTTTTGCTTAACGACTTCTTACTATCTGCAATAATGTCGGCAGATGAAATCATTGAATGTACATTTTGAACGATCATCTTTAAGCTTTAATCGACTATCTTTATAGATTTTTGGCTTCTTGCAATAATCGTTACTGATGAAGATAGTTACAGAAAAGCTCTTCGGACGCATACAATGTTAACGCTTTGTTTTCATTTTATATCGGTTGCATGACTATCATATAGTGTTCATATAAGAAGATGTGGTATGAGTTCCAATGAGACAACTCTCCATCCAAGTCATAATTTATTAAAGTAAACCATTATAGGTCAAAGTACGGTCTTCAACGCGGAGCCTTGGTTCACACTGAACAGCAAGCTATAAAGGGCCCCAGTTCAAAGTATTGGTATGTGAGGAATACTGAATCCTTGGTGTCGCAATGAACTTTGCGGTAGCCGCTACTGTTGGAGGTTGTGATATCTATTGTCCACTGCTATACCCTCTATACACGACGAATTTAAGAAAAAGATCAAACACAAGGAGCTAAGAAACTGTTATAAGGTATCTAAATAAACTTATCATAGATACCAGGATGTAAATTTTGTATTTGCGCAAGACGCCAGTCTACAAAAGACCCATCAGTGACGCTCGAATCCAGTTAAATATAAATGGTCAAATGAAGTGATATAGGATTAAAAACGCCAAATAAAGTAAACGTAAACATCAAACTCATCGTTCTGGTTTTGTAAAAGCTAAATAAATTCATATCATATATAACGTATACCATAAACATTATTTTCAACCTGCTAAATATGGTAATGTAATAGTTGCCGCTGTACATTAAGCACCCATCTATCCATTTGTAGGTGTCGGCATTCGGAAAATTGAAATTCTTGAAAATTTATATCAATGATAAATAGTAATCTATTTGGGAATCGAAACTATAACTATTATGAACAACGTGACACTTAATTTGACTTGGATACTTCCACAAGGGGCTTCAGTAATGATGCATTTTTCAGGTACGGATCAATGAATTTTAAAAGGTGGGGTCCTAGTCAGGGAACGACCATTTAACACAAGTCGTTTGGACTGATATTTGTAAAAAGTATATTCATTTCTTAATTTGGCGTATAAATATTCGCATACGCTTAAATCAGTAATTCGGTTTTCACCGTGACATATATATCCAGATTTCGCGCCTTTTCTCTTGTCCAGAAAAAATTACTGATCAGATCGACACGTATATTTTGCATTCATGATATTTAATTGCAGTTATCTCTTTTTCTGATTTAACATTTTTATATTTGTAGATTTCCTACCATTTTTCGGAGATCCAGAGACCATGATTTACATGACCCGAGTTGTCACAATTTATTTCTATTAAACTGATCAGTACAATTTCTCATCCCAAATTGCTTTTTGTTTTATTTATGTATTGTTAAGAAAATTTTTATGTTCGTATGAGTATAGTGAAGAAGAACATAAATGCATTTATCGTATATGTAGCTCTCTTGGGGATCCTAAATCCGCATTTGTTTACAAAATAAAAGAAAACGAGATTTTTTTCTGTATGTAGGGATTTTGTTATTATTATTTTTTAATTAATGCATTTTTGAATTATCGTACGACTATCAACCTTTTAAATAGTTTCGGTTCTTATATTTACTTGACTTTCAAATATTCGGTTTTCAGCGTTCCGCAAGTAAATGCTTAATTTAAAATACAGGGTTTTTCGACAGCAACATTAGTGTACATGTATGACCAAAACGGCAAAATCCATCACGCAGAGAGAGTCTCTTTTCAGCCCATTTGACTGGACGTACTTGTACTTTGCTTGAATACATGTATACAAAAGAAGATGTGGTATGATTGCCAATAAGACAACTCTCCACAAGAGACCAAAATCAAAGTTGATTGTCGTACGATATATTAAAAATGCACAAACAACAAATACGGTCGCTATCTAAAAACAGAAGCGGATTTAGGGGGCCACCAACCCCTAACGGAGCTACATAAATGATAAATGCATATCCTTTTAACAAGCATCGGTCCTAACGTTTTCTAACTAGGCCCCAGACCACATTTTGTTTTTTTCAAATTCATGAAACTGCACCTGAAAAATGTAACATCATTGAAGCCACTCGTGGAGGTATCAAAGTCAAATATAGTGTCACCTTAGTGATAATATTTATATTTCCGATTTCAAAACAGATGATCATTTCGATTGGTCACTTCAACTTGATCCTATGTTTATCGTTGAAATCAACTTTTTAAAATTGTTTTCAAATAACCATTTCAAAATGCCGACACCTACAAATGGATAGGTGAGCGCTTATTGTACAGCGGCAACTATTACGTAAATATACAGGCTTAATTTTTCTGGTTTACGTATATTAGTATATGGTATGAATGTAAAAAATGTATTCAACCTTCAAGCTTCATACATTTGATCTAAAAATCTTAAATTCAGCGTGTATAACGGATAGTCATATTGGCAAACAGATATCAACAACCTCCCACGTTCGTGGATAGCATGTAACGTTCATTGCGACACGATACATTCAGTATTTCTTTCCGTATCAATACCTTTAACTTTAATCAATTATAAAAGGCAAAACTAGTATATGATCTTCATGCAATGATGCATCGATAAAAAAATGATAACAAAACGTTAAAAATTGCATGTGTCCGAAGCGCCTTTCTGGATCTTTTTTTCAGTTCTGGCACGCTAAAAGCCGAATATAATCTAAGGCCATTAATTTAAAAAGAACCGCAATAGTGGATTAAATATTAATCAAAAAGACTAAAATCAAATTTGAGATAATACACGTGTATTGAGTCATTTTATTGCTTAAAGTTCAGTAGAAATATATACATACTCAACCCTACCATACTATTAGACTAAATGCGAGTTCATCAGAATTCACTGTTACTCCTAAATGATGGCCGCCGGGAAAATCAAATAATTCTAAAGTATTCGTTTCGTTTCGCTTTTATTCCGTTTCGTAGTTTACAGGTTCCCTCTATTCGCACCTTTTAAAAAATCAAACTTTCAAAAAGCGAAATAATCAAAATTGCACGTGAAGTTTAGTACTTTTTAAGTTTGATCAAATATCTAAACTATCAAATATAAAAAGCTAACTTAGAATTTTGAAATTTTAACTATTTGGTCAAACTTTCAAAATTTCAAAATTTTTCTAATGTTTAGATTTTGATATTTTAAAACTTTGAAAATTTCAAAAATCTAAAACTTAAAAACTTTTTAATATTTTGAATTGATAAGTGTTACACGGACCCACAATCATCATTGAGGAATCTATTTTAAAAAATGTGTGGCGTGACCCGGCCAACCATCCAAGATGGTCGCCATGGCTAAAAATAGAACATAGGGGTAAAATGTATATTTTGGCTTGTAACTCTGAAACCAAAGCATTTAGAGCAAATCTGACAGAGTGAAATTGTTTATCAGGTCAAGGTCTATCTGCCCTGAAATTTTCAAACGAATCGGACAACCGGTTGTTGGGTTGCTGCCCCGGAATTTGCAATTTTAAGGAAATTTTGCCGTTTTTTGGCTATTATCTTGAATATCATTATAGATAAAGAAAAACGGTAAACAGCAATAATGTTCAGCAAAGTAAGATCTACAAATAATTCACATGATCAAAATGGTCAGTTGACCCCTTAAGGAGTTAATGCCCTTTATATTAATTTTTTACATTTTTTCGTAAATTTTTGTAATCTTTTACAAAAATCTTTTCCTCTAAAACTACTGGGCCAAACTTAACCATACATGGCCACAATCATCATTGAGATATTTAGTTTAAAAATGTGTGCGGTGACCCAGCCAAACAACCAAGATGTCCTCCATGGCTAAAAATAGAACATAGGGGTAAATTGTAGATTTTTGCCTATAACTCTGAAACAAAGCATTAAGAGCAATTCAGACATGGGATTAAATTGTTTTGCAAGTCAAGATCTATCTGCCCTGAAGTTTTCAGATGAATCCGACAACCGGTTGTTGGATTGCTGCCCCTGAATTGGTATTTTTAAGGTAATTTTGCTGTTTTTGGTTATTATCTTGAATATTATATTATAGGTAGAGATAAACTGTAAACAGCAATAATGTTCAGCAAAGTAAGATCCACAAAAAAAGGAGTTATTGCCCTTTATAGTCAATTTTTAATAATTTTCATAAATTTTGTAAATTTTTGTAAATTTAACAAAAAATTTTCCTATGTAACTAATGAGCCAAGTTCATTATAAATAGAGATAATTGTAAGAAGCAAGAATGTTCAGTAAAGTAAGATCTACAAACATATCACCATCACCAAAACACAATTTTGTCATTAATCCATCTGTGTCCTTTGTTTAATATGCACATAGACCAAGGTGAGCGATACTGGCTCTTAAGAGACTCTGGTTCTTCCCCTAATTTGTTTTTATGATCGGTGCTTTAAACATATACGAAAAACTTTTAAAGAAATTGAAAACTGGATAATTAAAATTCAAGATGATTCAGATCTGTAATTTTAGGTTTTTATTACTTATTCAAAAATATATAGGACATTCCAGGGGCGGATCCAGCCATTTCAAAAGGGGGTTCCTAACCCAGCACAAAAGGGTGTGGTTCCAACTACGTTATACATGTCCCCATTCAAATGCAATGATCGTTCAAAAAGTGTGGGGTCTAACTCCGGAACCCCCCCCCCCCCTGGATCCGTCACTGAATTATTTTCTAATACCAAAGTTTATGGCAAGTCACACTATTATTCTGTCAAACAACCCGTCGAAGCCAAATTTTATAATAGAGTAACCATTTAACTTCAATGGAGGGTAAATTGAAGGTTGTTGTTTTTTCTGGGTCATTTTTTTTTCAAATTTAACACAATAGTCTAGTGTTTTGGGGAAATTTGGTTTCAGAATATGTTTTTTTATAACCACAATATTTTTTTTCTCATCAAAATAGGGATCAGAATATTTGTTTAGAAAAAAACCAATATCACCTTCTTGAGCAATGGGCCCGGTCTCCATCTAAGGTAGAAATATTTGGTTGATTATTCAGGGAAGTCAGTAGGGCCTCTCTTATGAACATTTTTTAAACCGCCACTTGGTCCTAATTCTTTAAATTAAAATATAGGGGATATTAAAAGTACAAAGCTTGATAAATAAACAAGTTTTGCCCTGTAACATACATTTTACCAAATGAGGAAGAGTTATGCTAATACCTGTGTGAAGCACGTTGTCTTCACAAATAGCTTCTGTTTTAGCACAATTACATAAAATTGGTAGATTGTTGGTTGCATAACGTCCAGTGGCAAATATATCATGTATTTTCAGGACGACTTATGACTGTAAAGGCAAAACTAAAGCTAATTGTAGCATCTAAGATTTTTTCAAACGGTAAAGAATAAGGGAGCTACCATTTGATTTTTAGGGGGGGGGGGCTAGGATGAAAAATTTTGTCCTGCATTTTTTTTTAGCTGTAATCTCTGTCCTGCCTTTTTATTTTTCACTCTGTTCGGTCATGCCTTTTTTTTTTTTTAGTTTATCCTGACTTTTTTTTACCTAAATTGTCGTCCTGACTTTTTTATTTGCAAGTGTCTCATCCTGCCTTTTTTTTAACTCAAAACTCCTGTCCTGTTTTTTTTTATTTCTTCAAATTTCATCCTAGCCCCCCCCCCCCCCCCCCCCATAAAGATCAAATTGTAGCTCCCTAATGGATAAAAGGCTGAAGAAAGGACAAAACAAATTGTAAAAATTAAAAACTAGAGAAAAATGGGCCTCTAAAATATAAAGAAATGAGAATAATATTATGCCCAAAAAATATAAAGAAAAGAAAAATATCCGGCTGAAAATATTAAGAAATATAGAAATGAAGGACCCCATCAATACCTTCTTTTTTATGATATACACGTATTATGCAACAGTGGCATGTCGTCATCGAAAGAATTTCATTCCTCTATTTCCATGCAAGGAATGGTTAACAGGCTGTAGTTGTCGTCTGGGTTTATGAAGTTCATACGTGTTTCTCGTTTCTCGTTTTTATATAGATTGGACCGTTGGTTTCCCGTTAGAAAGTATTTTTTTATACAATTTTAACTTTTACATTTGACTATATAAGTCTATATATATATTCTTTTATATGTTATCTCATCCGAAATTTTGAACTTTATGCATTTTTTAATGCATATTTAATTTTTATGTATATTATTTTTTAACTTCTCTGTAACCTTCGTACTTGCATGGTTTTATGAGAATAAACTATCTATCTATAATAGTTTTTGGGGCCCTTTATAGCTTGCTGTTCGGTGTGATCCAAGGTGTTGAAGGCCGTACCTTGACCAAAATGGTTTACTTTTATAAAAAGGGTTACTTGGATGGAGAGTTGTCTCATTGGCACACATACCCCCATCTTCTTATATATCTATGATATATTGCTTAATATATTTATTTCATTGAAGAAAAAATAATATAATATTTTTTTTGTTGTTGTTGCTATTTTTTGTTTTATTTCACAAGTATTATTTTTCTTATATGACAATAAAGAATTATAGCAATCGTAACTACTCGGCCATTCTCGCTATGCAATACAATCGTAACTACTCGGCCATTCTCGCAATGCAATACAATCGTAACTACTCGGCCATTCTCGCTATGCAATACAATAACGTTATTTCTTCGTGCAACAAGAAAGGCCGAGTAGTTCCGATTGTTATTTTTTCGTGCAACCAGAAAGGCCGAGTAGTTCCGATTGAGAATTATAACTAACAGGATGTGAAAAACAAATATGAATGCAAAGGCAGAACTGAAGCTATTTATAGCATCTAACTTTGTTTCATACGATACATAAATTAATTGCAAACAAAAGGGCTGTTTGAAGTCTCTTCTGTTTACCTCTACATGCAAAATGATCTGGATGGGGTTGGGATCCCGCTAACATGTTTAACCCCGCCAGATTATTTATGTATGTGCCTGTCCCAAGTCAGGAGCCTGTAATTCAGTGGTTGTCGTTTGTTTATGTGTTACATATTTGTTTTTCGTTCATTGTTTTACATAAATAAGGCCGTTAGTTTTCTCGTTTGAATTGTTTTACATTGTCTTATCGGGGCCTGTTATAGCTGACTATGTGGTATGGGCTTTGCTCATTGTTGAAGGCCGTACGGTGACCTATTATTGTTGCTAATGTCTGTGTCATTTTGGTCTTTTGTGGATAGTTGTCTCATTGGCAATCATAGTTGACTATTCTGTCTGGCAAACGTACACAGCGAACATATTCGATACATCACCACGCTTCAAATTGTATTATTTTTTTTTATATATATTTAGGCTACAGGTTGATTTGATATCATAACATCGTAAAACGTTAAAGTGCTGAAAAATCAAACATATGGGTCAAGTGAAATATAATATTTCTAATGAGTCATAGCAACAGAGTAGGTGTGTTTGAATAAAAAAGCTTTTTGCTACTACAAATGATAAAATTTTATTACGGTTTATTTCTGGCTGTTCTTTATTCAACTTTCCTTGTAGCTAAATTAAAACAAAAAGTCAGATCAACTTAAATCTTTAGTTTAATAGCCATTGATGATACTTGACGGTTACTTTTATGCCTAATTTAAAAAATATATCCGTAAATACTTTTGGTCGATTTTTTTATGTGTTACATGTATCACTGAATGTATTTAGTCTACAAAATCTTCAAAAGAATTTCGTTTAGTGTTATTTTTTCTTCTTCAATTTTTGAAAATTCTCCCATCCAACTATTTTAATAGTATAATTTAAGTTAAGAAAATGCCTTACATCAAAACATGAAATGGAGCTTTATAACTACAGTACATCGAAACTTTGATTACAAAGGACTCATTATTATGTTTCAGATACATTTGGTGTTTTTTTAAATGCAACTTCCGTGTAAGAATCGTAATTATGCCATGTGGAGTTTATCGGTGTTCACGTTACAAATTGTCAGCACTGCAATGGTTTCCAGTTTCAAGATTGACATTATTGGTGTAACGGAGAGAGTAATTTGACCTAAAAAAAGTCCCAAATATAAGCCATTAATTAGAACGAATTGAATAGAATTTACTTATATAAAATACTTTCAGTTGAGCGACCGGGTTATTTGAATAGCATGTACTTTTGTAGTAAGAATTTATTCTTTTTCTTCACTTGTTCAATTATAAACCATCAAGACTCTTATAATGGAATCACATTCTCCTCCTTGCATTACAGGATTATTCTGCGTGATTGAAATAGACATTGTTTGTTCTTTTTCGGCCTGGAAAATAATCCAATCACGAACTGAAGTTTTTATTTCTTTTGTGATGAAAGAATTCATGAAATCAATATTCTATTTCTTATATTTGTGTCTTTTAAGGATGAACTTAGGTGAAATTGAAAAAAATATAGAATTTAAAATCGATATTGATATTACAGGGAATAAATAAGCTTAAACTATTGATAGGTTATAAAGCTCCTTTTCAAGATAATTTTTTTTAAGTGGCGGGGGTAAAGCTGACTCGGACTTTTACCTTATATTTACATTGGTATTATTGGGTTACAAACCGAAAGGAAAGACATCTAAAATCTGCAAAAATTTTGGTAAATGACATTTTATGAGCTGTTGAATACTTGTATGAAAAGAAAAATGGGCGTTATGAGGCAAAACAGTTTTTGCTGTATTGATGGGGAAACGCCAATATCCGAAACACATTCTTAAACCTCACCTAAGTACATCCTTTATTTACAATTTTGACTAAGACCAATGATTGTCTGGGTGTCAATATTAACATGTTAAATTCTCAATTGTCTTAATATAATTATTTAATGTAAGATTGCCATCTGATACTAGGATTTTTTTTAGCAATGACAAGTATAAAAAAGAAGATGTGGTATGATTGCCAATGAGACAATTATCCACAAAAGACCAAAAATGACACAGACATTAACAACTATAGGTCACCGTACGGCCTTCAACAATGAGCAAAGCCCATACCCGTATAGTCAGCTACACAATGTTTGGGGCTAAAATGGGTTATACTTTGGCGCTGAAACGTCCGATTATTTTCACTAAAATTTCCTATCAATGCGCCAAAATGTCCTCCGCTGATAAAATCATTGGGATTATGTGTAGTGGTTTGCTTTGTCATGTGTATGTTTTCGCTTGTTGATTTTAATTCAATGAGGTCGTTGATTTTTTTTTCTTCAAATTTTCTAAATTCACTCAGTACTTCTGTGTTTACATGTTTTGTCATGATTAGAGAGTTGTCGTGTACATCATCAAGTAGTCACTCAGTACTTCTGTGTTTACATGTATTGTCATGATTGGAGAGTTGTCGTGTACATCATCAAGTAGTCACTCAGTACTTCTGTGTTTACATGTATTGTCATGATTAGAGAGTTGTCGTGTACATCATCAAGTAGTCACTCAGTACTTCTGTGTTTACATGTATTGTCATGATTAGAGAGTTGTCGTGTACATCATCAAGTAGTCACTCAGTACTTCTGTGTTTACCTGTATTGTTATGATTATAGAGTTGTTGTGTACATCATCAAGTAGTCACTCAGTACTTCTGTGTTTTCATGTATTGTCATGATTAGAGAGTTGTCGTGTACATCATCAAGTAGTCACTCAGTACTTCTGTGTTTACATGTATTGTCATGATTAGAGAGTTGTCGTGTACATCATCAAGTAGTCACTCAGTACTTCTGTGTTTACATGTATTGTCATGATTAGAGAGTTGTCGTGTACATCATCAAGTAGTCACTCAGTACTTCTGTGTTTACCTGTATTGTCATGATTATAGAGTTGTCGTGTACATCATCAAGTAGTCACTCAGTACTTCTGTGTTTACCTGTATTGTTATGATTATAGAGTTGTTGTGTACATCATCAAGTAGTCACTCAGTACTTCTGTGTTTTCATGTATTGTCATGATTAGAGAGTTGTCGTGTACATCATCAAGTAGTCACTCAGTACTTCTGTGTTTACATGTATTGTCATGATTAGAGAGTTGTCGTGTACATCATCAAGTAGTCACTCAGTACTTCTGTGTTTTCATGTATTGTCATGATTATAGAGTTGTCGTGTACATCATCAAGTAGTCACTCAGTACTTCTGTGTTTACATGTATTGTCATGATTAGAGAGTTGTCGTGTACATCATCAAATAGTCACTCAGTACTTCTGTGTTTACATGTATTGTCATGATTAGAGAGTTGTCGTGTACATCATCAAATAGTCACTCAGTACTTCTGTGTTTACATGTATTGTCATGATTAGAGAGTTGTCGTGTACATCATCAAGTAGTCACTCAGTACTTCTTTGTTTACATGTATTGTCATGATTAGAGAGTTGTCGTGTACATCATCAAGTAGTCACTCAGTACTTCTGTGTTTACATGTATTGTCATGATTAGAGAGTTGTCGTGTACATCATCAAGTAGTCACTCAGTACTTCTGTGTTTTCATGTATTGTCATGATTAGAGAGTTGTCGTGTACATCATCAAGTAGTCACTCAGTACTTCTGTGTTTACATGTATTGTCATGATTAGAGAGTTGTCGTGTACATCATCAAGTAGTCACTCAGTACTTCTGTGTTTACATGTATTGTCATGATTAGAGAGTTGTCGTGTACATCATCAAGTAGTCACTCAGTACTTCTGTGTTTACCTGTATTGTCATGATTATAGAGTTGTCGTGTACATCATCAAGTAGTCACTCAGTACTTCTGTGTTTACCTGTATTGTCATGATTAGAGAGTTGTCGTGTACATCATCAAGTAGTCACTCAGTACTTCTGTGTTTACATGTATTGTCATGATTATAAAGTTGTCGTGTGCATCATCAAGTAGTCACTCAGTACTTCTGTGTTTACATGTATTGTCATGATTAGAGAGTTGTCGTGTACATCATCAAGTAGTCACTCAGTACTTCTGTGTTTACATGAACTACCATTGAAATGGTCATATTCATAAATTTAATTTTTTACAAAATTCCGTTCGTTTAAAAAACTACGGATGTACTAGCTACAGGCAACATTACCTTGAAGATGTGGTAGGATTCAAGATGAGACAACTCTCCTTCCAAGTCACAATTTGAAAAAAAGTAAACCACTATAGGTCAAAGTACGACCTTCATCACGGAGCCGTCGATCAGATCGACATCAAGCTATATCGGGATGTTTTTGGTAAAACCTTTTGGACTTTATGTACTGAAGGTTCTTCCACTTCGTACTTGATTTGGCCTTTGGATTTAATCTTTTTGTAATACGTTTCACACGCTCATTTAACTCTTGATTGGCTTGTATGGTTGCCTTTTTATTGCCTGTCGACCTTTAAAGTTATGTATTTAAGAACCACTATTGTTTGCCAATAAATGTTATAGATTTCACACGTGCTGTCTGAGGATTGTGATTTAATCAGGAAACAAACAATTTTCTATTGTAAAAACTGTCATTATTACAATTCAGGATTAGTAAAGACACATCGAAGTATAGACAATTCCTATAATATAGGACCTTATTATAAATACATATTAATAAGATAAAGTCACATTTAAGGTTGTGCGTTGGTCATGGTTTAGGCTTTTTGTCAGATTTTCGGAATCTAATGGTTTTGTTCATATACATGTAATGCAATTCAAAAAACCAATCCATTTACCTCTACTTTTTATTTCATGATTGCATTACAGAGAAGTTAAATAAAACATTTGAAAATCCTACAATATTTTTTTTATATTTGTTGGAGGACAAAGTATCAATGTTAAAAAATCTGGAGAGAATCATCTTCCAGCGATTTTTTCAATGGCTTATATCTTTAGAAAAAAAAAAGCACACGGACCTTTTATTCTTATCCCCTTGTTTTAGTTTGAACCTTGATATGTAGGGCTTGTTTAAAAGTTTCATTGACAATAGCGATGTAGGAGCAGACTGGCAAGTTAAGGGGAGTGAAAAGCGCCAAAAAAAATCAATAGAATAAAAACATGTTTATTAATCTAATAGACTTAGGTCAATGTCCTACATCCAAGCTGCTTTGAAATAAAGAATATAAATCATATTACTGCCCTGCAAACAATGGTAAAATCGTGCTCATGGAAGTTTTATACAATGAACGCTATTTTTAAAGATAAAGAACAATGTTTTTATTTCAAATACACAGATTAAGGATCAATGTTTTATGTTTTTATTTCAAATACACAGATTAAGGATCAATGTTTTATGTTTTTATTTCAAATACACAGATTAAGGATCAATGTTTTCATTTCAAATACACAGATTAAGGATCAATGTTTTCATTTCAAATACACAGATTAAGGATCCATGTTTATTTCAAATACACAGATTAAGGATCAATGTTTTTATTTCAAATACACAGATTAAGGATCAATGTTTTCATTTCAAATACACAGATTAAGGATCAATGTTTTCATTTCAAATACACAGATTAAGGAACAATGTTTTTATTTCAAATACACAGATTAAGGATCAATGTTTATTTCAAATACACAGATTAAGGATCAATGTTTTCATTTCAAATACACAGATTATGGATCCATTTTTATTTCAAATACACAGATTAAGGATCCATATATTATTAAAATACACAGACTAAGGATCCATATATTATTAAAATATACAGATTAAGGATCCATATATTATTAAAATATACAGATTAAGGATCCATATATTATTAAAATATACAGATTAAGGATCCATATATTATTAAAATATACAGATTAAGGATCCATATATTATTAAAATATACAGATTAAGTATCCATATATTATTAAAATATACAGATTAAGGATCCATATATTATTAAAATATACAGATTAAGGATCCATATATTATTAAAATACACAGATTAAGGATCCATATATTATTAAAATACACAGATTAAGGATCCATATTAAAATATACAGCGATGCCACTTGATGACTCGTACCATCAATGATGCCTTTATTTCTGTTCAATAGCTAATTTTGTGTCAACAAAATTTAAATTTAGCCACAAAAATTTTACTCTGTTTAAGGACAGAAAAATCCCGTCCATTGTATGCCTTTAAACAGACCATATATTGCACTGAGCAACAATGCCTTATTTACTATTCAATAGCTAATTTTGTGTCAACAACATTTAGATTTAGCTTAAAACATTTGCTCTGTTTAAGGACAGAACAATCCAGTTTCTTCCATGCCTTTAAATCTGTCGTATATTGAACTGATCTAATATGTAATTGAAGGCCGTTTTGGTGATTCCATAAAATTAATTAGGATCTTGAAGAGACTATCAAATGTAATATATCTTTACTAACTATGTGAAATTCGTTTTATAAGAATTAATGGTCTTTTTTTATAACTCTAATTGACAGTAATGTAGTTTGTAAAGGATCTAAATGTATCTAAATTTATTGCAAGGATAGCAGTAATTGACGTATTTGACAATTAGAAGCGAATTGTTGATTTGAAAGTTATGAAACAGTCCGTTGACCTAGTGCACGCACAATGGGGGGATTGAGGCCAATCTTGCCTCTTCCCATGTAAAACATTTGATTTTTTTTTATCTCGTCCCGCTCGGCAAAATTGTAATGGTCATACTTAATTCACAAATGGCATTTAAATCTGATAGAACTAGAGATTGATTAATTGTCAACTGTTTCCATTTCAAAATTCAAATCCTGAGTTCATTTTTTGGTTACATAATTCAGATCACGTGTTGATGTTGCGGTTACAACATACATATCAGGTGTCAATGTTTCGGTTACAAAATACAGATCCTGTGACCATGTTTCGGTTACAAAATACAGATTACGTGTTCAAGTTTCGGTGACAAAATAACGATCTTGTGTTCATGTTTCGGTTACAAAAAAGCAGATCGCATGTTTAGGTTTCGGCTACAAAAAAGCAGATCACGTGTTTAGGTTTCGGTTACAAATGCAAATCACGTGACCATGTTTCGGTAACGAAATGCAGAATACTTGTCAAGTTTTGGTGACAAAATAACGATCTTGTGTTCATGTTTCGGTAAAAAAAAAAACCGGATCACGTGTTCAAGTTTCGGTTACGAAATACAGTGTACAGATCACGTGACCATGTATCGGTTACAAAATACAGATTCTCTGCCCATTAAGATCTAGTCTTTAAACCCCAATCTACATCCTAATCTGTTGGATTTATTTGTTCTACTTCTTTCTCCAAATTTTATTATGAACATAAAAGTATATATATGTGTATCACAAAATGTAGTGTCTTTTCATTTTTAGCCATGGCGTTGTCAGTTTATTTTCGATTTATGAGTTTGACTCTCTGGTATCTTTCGCCACTCTTTTATAGAAACATGCGACGGCATTTTTTTTTCAATTTCTAAAATCAAACATCTATTTTATCCGCCAAGAAAGATGAAAGTTCAGTTCCTAAATAGGAAATGTTAATCGAATCCTCCCGAAATTAGTGCAAACATTCTTTACTGTAAATCATCTTGAATGTTGTCGAAATAATCCAGAGGACACCGAACGACTTCCAGTACAATTAACCACGTGACGTTATTGCAACAAGTGCTATGTCAGGAATAATCCAGAGGACACCGACTGAATTGACGGAATTCGGTACAAAGACTTTCTAAACTTTTAAAATAGTTGACTGCTTTCATCTTCTTGCTTCCTATGCTGAAATCAGTGACCTGCCTGTCATTCTGGCATTATTTGGCTTTTCACTTTCGTCTCCTTTTTGATGAACGTTTTTAAACATACTGAATATAACCTCAGTATAGTTTAATCTAACAGATCATCAATTTGTACATATAAATAATTTGGTTCTGGTGATATTTTTCTTTAATGTTTAAAATTTTGTTTTCCTTTTTTTATGTTTACTTTCCACATTAATCTTTAAAGTTTATACAGTTTTTGCCCACTATTCTCTATTCTATAAACAAATCTATATAGATCATAATGATCGAATAAAATTCATAATTTTATTAAAAAATGGGTTATGTAATTTGAAACTGAAAGAGTTCGACAACATACTGAATAAATGTATGGAAACCTGTTACCTTATCCTAAAGCCAAGAAAGTAATATTTTATGATAATTCATAATATGTATGCATGCCTTCAGCATTCATTGTAATGTTTTTGGAACACTGGTTTACATTATGTAATATAAAAAAAAAACCGATTATGCCGCAAACCAATAACAATCTACACAGCTACTTTTGCATAGGTAATCTATTTCTGTACTAAAAATCTGTAGTACTGGGAATTTACATAGAATATTCAGTACTATTTTGTTTCTTTAAAATTATTGTAATATTTAGGTACCTGTATTTTACAGTACTTAATTTGTACTTGAAATTTAGGTACTACAGATTTTTGGTTACTACCGTTACATTTTCAGCATTTTGAAAGTTTTTCTATTTCAAATGTCCTAAAATTATGATTTTCAAACATGGAATACTGTATTATTTCTGTACCAAAATATTTAGTACTAAATCAAGTACTGTAAAATACCTAAATATTACAATAATTTTAAAGTAAAGAAATAGAACTAAATATTAAAAAGGAAATGTCCAGTACTACATATTTTAAGTACAGAAATAGTACCTATGCAAAAGTAGCTGTGTAACACATAATATATTTAAATTTATTTAAGGTCAATTTACAGTAAATGGACTTTGTCAAAGATTTCAGTAAAATTTTGTATACAACTCTTGCTCTATGGACTACAACTGAAAATCGAAAAAAATAATGCATTTATCTTATTTATCATTAGAAATATCGCCGATTGAATGCTTTCAAAATGGGCGAACAGATGTATAGAAAGCAAATTAAATCGTAGAAAAATCTTTTAAAATCATCTTTGATTTTTACTCCATATATTTTTTCTTAAATAAACTATAGTTGTTAATTTCTGTGTCATTTTGGTCTGTTGTGGACGGTTGTCTCATTGGCAATCATACCACATCCTTTTTTTTTTATATATGTACGTTGTTGGTAAATAATTTAATTTTGGATGTAAAACGTCTACTGATTGGCTTAAAGTGTTATTTCTATCAGCTCATAGACAGTATTTTGTCATGTGACCGTAACGTTTTTTATGATTTACTCCGGTTAAAATGAAGTTTAGAATTAAATTATAAGGAATGACTGTAATATTTTTTCTGTCTTTTCGAAATAACATAAAAAATGTGGTGCACGCTTTTAAAAAAATAACCCGCTACGCGAGTTATTCATTGTGCGCCATATTTTTGATGTTATTTCTTCATAGACAGAAAAAGTATGCCAGTCACTCTTTAAATAAACTTCCGTTTTAATCATGCAAAATAAAGACAGGATCGCCGATTTTGTTTTTTACGGTATACATCATTCAAAGTTGTGTTATTTGTGAACAAGTTTACTCTAATAAAAACTTAAGAACGACGAGTTCACTCTCCGCTAGAAAATAAAAGAATAAACTATTTACTATATTCTAACAGAAATTTTCCAATTAATCATTATGATCACACGCCAATAGCACGCAACGTTATTAATTTCTACAAAATAAATAGTTATGTAATTTTAATTAAAAAAAAATCATCCCCGTATGACAATACAAATAAATTGCACCCTTGTGACAATACAAATGTATTTCAAAGACATGGAAAGCTGTTACATTTCCAGGTACAACATCGACAGCTTTGTGATATTTATATATAACATATCGAATAAATTATGAATAATGTAGCAATCATAAATCTGACGTTGACGTTGGCTTTAAAAATGTATCCTTTCCGGCAAGGTTTTTTTTTTAAATATCCACGTGACCCAGATGTTTTTTCAATGTGTACAAATCGCGTTTTGTTCTCTAAAAACTCAAAGTCATAAAACAATCAGAACATTTTAATCTCGAGAGATGATTTACATGTGTGTGGTAACGACCGTTCATATTTTTTAGTGATTGATGGGGAGGGGAGTATATCTACTTGCCTGTAAACTTGTATGTCCATGCATACCTTGTGTTGTGTATATATCGTGACAAATAAAGGTATATTATTATTCTTTTCAAGTGTCTATTGGTGTAATACAAGACGGGACAGGAAGGGTAATATAAAAGAGATGCACGGGACAAACATTTTATTTCACTGTAACCGGAGAGCATGATTCTTCGTACACAATAATCTCTGTCTCCACCGAGACTCGAACCAGGGACATCTGTGTTACAAGGCACCGTGTTAACCGACATAACTTAAGAAGAACTTCCCTAGATCATCTGCTTAATAAAATTGAGAATGGAAATGGGGAATGTGTCAAAGAGACAACAACCCGACCAAATAAAAAACAACAGCAGAGGGTCACCAACAGGTCTTCAATGTAGCGAGACATTCCCGCACCCGGAGGCGCCCTTCAGCTGGCCCCTAAACAAATATATACTAGTCCAGGGATAATGAATTACGTACTATTTCGCTTACGACTGGTTAAGTAAATATACTACACATATCAAGGGAAGCAATCCCGTCACATTACTGATTAAAAACGAAATACATTTTTTGAAAAATGTTATAAAAACATGCGACATTTTAAAAACTTCTATATTGAATAAACGTTTTCTAAATTTTCAATGGTAACAAACTCTCTTCCCTCCTAAAACAAATTATTTTTTTTAAATTTCTAAAATCAAACATCTTTTTTATCAGCCAAGAAAGATGAAAGTTCGGTTCCCAAATAGGAAATATTAATCAAATCCTCCCGAAATTCGTGCAAAACATTTTTTTTAGTAAATCATCTTGAATCTTGTCGAAATAATCTAGATGACACAGAACGACTTTCAGTGCAATTAACCACGTGACGTGATTGCACCGAATGCTATGGCACTTTGTATTAACCGAATTCTATACAAAGACTTTCTAAATTTCTAAAATAGGTGACCGATTTCATCTTCCTGCTTCCTTTGCTGAATTCAGTGTCCAGATGTCCTACTGACGGCAATTTTTGGCTTTTCACTTTCGTCTCCTTTTTGATGAACGTTTTTAAACATACTGAATATAACCTCAGTATAATTCAATATAACAGATCATCAAATTGTATATATAAATAATTGGGTTCTGGTAGTTGGTGTCCTTGATTTTTTTCTTTGATAATTCAAATGTGTTTTCCCTTTCTTAATGTTTACTTGCCACAATAATCTTAAAGTTTATTCTTTATATCTCAGCACCTTATTATTCTCTATATTTGTAGCCCTTCGTTTTGCACCTTTTGCCCATTATTCCCTATTCTATAAAAAAAAATCTATATAGATCCTAATAATCGAATAAAATTCCCTTTGTTACGTAATTTAACACTAAAAGAGTTCGACAACCTTTTGAATAAAACTATGGAAACATGTTACCTTATCCTAAAGCCAAAGAAGTAATATATTACAATAATTCTTAACATGTATGCATGCCTGGAGCATACATTGTACTGTTTTATGTAAAATTATGTAATTTAAAGAAAAACAAAAACGGTGATGATTATGGTGCAAACCAATTACTCATAACACACAATATCGCTTACATAAGACAACGAAATACAATTATTCTTGCATATAAAAGGTGAAAATATAATTTTTACTATATATAAGAGCTAAATTACTTTTTTTTTCTTATCGCGCAAAACCCTCTTTGTTTTGATGACAAAATCTCTCATTCAGAAAAGTTTACCCTCTTCACGACCAATTTTTTTCTTCAAATTTGAATATCAGAATTTTTGTTTTTTTAAAGCCAACTTATGATCTAAGAAGGAATATTGGTATTCTTTTCAGAGACAACAATCTGTTGGGATAAATAGAGAAGGGACGAGGAGGGTAGGATTATGGAGATTCCTGGGTCAAACTTTTCTTTTTACTGTAATCGGAGAGCATGATTCTTCTAATAAAATCATCTATGTCTCTCTACAGGGACCCGAACCCAGGACCTACATGTATGTGTTGCACGACAGCGCGTAGACCGATTGAGCTAGAGTAGAACTTCCCTAGCTCAAACACTTACGGCTGGCTAAGTAACTTCTACATATATCAAGGGAAGCAACCCCGTCACATAAATAATAAAACATTTCTTTTTACAAAATATGCGACATGTTTATAATTTCAATATTGAATTTATGTTCTACCTTATTTTTCAATGATAACAATCTCTCTTTCCTCCTAAAAAATAATTTGTCACACTTTTAAAATGAAACAAAATTTTATTCGCCAAGAAAGATTAAATGTTAGTGCCTAAATAGATAATTTTAATCAAATCACCACGAAATTAATGCAAAAAATCGTTTCAAAAAATGATTTTAAAATTATTGAATCTAGTCAGAATAATCCAGAGGACACCGAACGTCTTCCGGTACAATCGAGAACGTGACGTGATTGCTATAAGTACAATGTCACTTTGTATAACCGGAAATCGATACAAAGACTTTCTAAACTATCTGTACTTTATATAAGTCCTTGGTAATCAATATGGATAACTGGACTTATGCCACATATCGTCTAAATATTCATCAATCTTGATTAAAAAGTCCGGGATCTATACAAATGGAAATGTATATATGTCATCATGTTATGCAATCTAAACGAGAAATGTACTCTGCAGACAAGAAGTTCGGTGCACTCTGGTGAAGGAACGATAAATTGACATATATATTGAGATAGGTTAAGGGTTTCTAGAGGTATTTATTTAAATTTTCAATTAATTCCGAACACGGTACCTTAATGAATTTATAAAATTTGATATTCAATTAAATTTTATTGCAAGTTTACTCATACACTCACAATACACTAGTAAGTAATCAAAATATCTAACAAAAATATATTTAAATTTATTAATTTTTAAGTAAGTTCCCTATCAAACATCTTATTCTTTAATTGGCTCAGTTATATAATGTCCTGGATTTCCTCTGGTTGTCTACGGTACGTTAGCACTGTTTCACTAAGGTACGTGGAAGTGAAAGTCAATTTACTCTTTCTTTGGTGTCTCGTAAAGCCAGTATAAAGTACTCCAATCTTATTCGTACTACTAAGAGAATTATAAGTACAAAACGGAAACAAATTCTTTTCAAGCTCAGTATATAGAGAAATATACCTCGAACTGCCATAATTTTCAAATCTGAGATTGTTATGTTTTGGACTTTTGCAAATTTTCTCAGGGATAACTCTAGGTTTTATTTAGGAAAATTTGTGCTGCGAACACGCCACTGCGAGACCATTGACGAAATTGTACATATACATTTATAAAAAACATCAATAATATTTTTAAATACTATTTTAAGCATGACGCTAGATTGCATAGAAAGTTTCATTCTTATCGTTTAAGATGCTTCCAAATTCGATATCTATTTATTGAGCCTCGTGCATTTTAAATAAAATTCATAACACCAGTCTAGCTGCAACTTGACCAGCAGCTGTATGGATTATCTAATATACAATTCAACATGGACATTATATAACGTCGACACTTAATTCCGTTTTTAAGTTTATTTATAAATACATAGGGACCACATCTGACATTTGAAAAATAGGGAACTTGACTTTTCATTTATCTCCATTGCATTACGCTTTGTGATTCCTTTCATATATATAAATATATTTGCAGACATTTAACATTTCTGCACTTGGAGAATAACTTTATTGTACTAAGAAGTTTGATGTTAGCGGGCTTCCATTATCAATATAAAATGTACAGTTTCGAATCTAATAACTTATTAGGCAAAAACAGTTTACGTTCACAAACAACGAATCTATATATTTTACAGAGAGTAACTAGGAAGTTTATACAATAAAAAATACAGTGAAGAAGGGTTTCAGCTTAATTTACATTAATTATACGTTATTCAAAATAATCCACGAAAAAGGGAGGGGTTTTGGGGGCTCAGGGTCCGCAAATACCAAGTAGATCGATATAATAATATAAAATTATAAAATATATATAAAATAAGGAAATTTAGTATGATTGCCAATTATCCACCCAATTTTTATTACATGTAAACGTAAACGTACACAATGGGAAAATTACGCACTGTATACTCAGCTATAAAAGACCCCGACATGAAGCATGTGAAAAAAAATTTCCCGACCGTGCAAGGGCTGTATAGCCAGTCAAGGTGGTTAAACTTTCCATTTGTTTGTATGTGAAACAATTCAAATTAATGATTTGTAGCAATTCAATTTACGACTAAAATATAACAGACATGAACAAGCAACATCTATACCTAATAATATGCTCCTGACTTAGAATAGACAAAAGACTACATGATGTTTAGAACAGCAGAAAAAGTATGCCACCGTCTCAATCTGAATTATTTAATAGAAATAACTGTTTTATGTCGGAAGATGACGCGGAATATTGCTACAATTGTAAATACAATTAATGTCTTATAAGAGGGGTTGTATGGAGGGGTTGTATGGAGGGGTCTCCTTTTTATTTTTTTCATATTTATTGACCATTTTCTCTATTCTTTATATCATTTTCACCCATTGTTCTCAATACCTTTTTTATCCTCTGTTTTCTTTATCCCATATTATCTCTCCTCTAAACCTCATTGAAACTTTCATTCAACGACCACGTGCACTTACACAGTACGTGTACTTTTAAAAGTCATAAATGATGTTTAGAACAGCAGAAAAAGTATACCACCGTCTCAATCTGTAATTATTCAATAGAGATAACTGATTTGGTCCGGAAGATGTCGCGGAAGATCGCTACAATTGTAAATAAAATTAATGTCTGATAAGAGCGTTTGTATGGAAGGTTCTTCTTTCTCTTTATTAATTTCTATATCTGATGCCTATTTTCTCTATTCTTTATACCCTTTTTTATTATTGTTCTCAATACCCTTTTTATCCTCTGTTTTCTATTCTTTGTTTTTAGACCAATCTTTATCCGTTATTCCCTCTTCTTTTAACTATATTGGAACTCCCATTCAACGAACACGTGCACTTACACAGTACGTGTACTCTTAAAAGTCAAGTGTTTATGATAAAAGCTTGTCTGATAATAAGAACAATAACACAGCTAATGCATTTGTGAGGCCCCTCATGGGGGGGGGGGGGGTCCTAGTAATCACATAATCACCATTTGTTTTGCCAATATAATCACATAATCATTAAATATTTGCTTATCTTTAGTAATCAAATAATCATAAACTAAAAATACAGTCCTAGGTAATCAAATAATCATTAAAAAAACGGCCAAGTAATCACATAATCAAAAACCCCATGAGGGCCCTCATTTGTATCTAACAATCATGCTCACATCAATAAATAAACAATTCCACTTTATTTACCATGGATACAGTTTATATATATTTGATATATTAGTATAGCAGATTTGACGTATAGTTTTTCGTTAGTTTGGTATGTTACTTTGTGAGAAAATTCACTTTCTAATGCACCGCCTTTTATGGGTGTAAAAATAAGGATATGGCTGACAATCAGATAATAATCTACATTTTGTACATGTGGCAAATAAACTCATCATAGATAGTTAGCAAAGGTACCAGGAGTATAATTTAGTACGCAAGACGCGCGTTTCGTCTACATAAGACTCATCAGTGACTCTCGAATAAACAAATTTTAAAAAGGCCAAATAAAGTACGAAGTTGAAGAACATTGAGGATCAAAAGTTCCTACATGTTTTGCCAAATACAGCCAAGGTAATCTATTCCTGAGGAAGAAAAACCATAGTATTTCAAAAATTCAAAATTTTGTTAATAGTCAATTTATAATTATGAACATATCAATGATAACTCATGTCAACACAGAAGTAATCCGTTCTTGAAACACCGCCTCTTTGTATAAAAATAAAGATTTGTTTGACAATGAGACCACTATCTACCAGAGGCCAAAGCAATTAAAGTTCATTTAACGGTCTTCAACAATGAGCAAAACCAACGTTGATATTATATAGTGAGCTATAAAAGGCTCTAACGTGTCATAATGCCAAAGTCATTTAAAAGAGAAAACCAACGGCCTAGTTCATGAGGAAAAATAAGCAGAAGCAAATAATACAGGCGACAGCCATCGAAAACCACGGAATTATAGGCTCTTAATATTTAATATCAAACTGAAATTCATTTTGTAATAACGGAATTTGTCTTTATTAGGAGGTGCCTAATAGCCTACCGAGAAAGATGTGAGTTAGCTTCACTAGAATACTTTTAAAAGGCAATCGTAGTTAACCGATGTTAGAAATCTATAAAAAAAAAAATGAAAAGAGACAAATGATGAAAACAAACAAACAGAAAATGAAGTGACTTATGACACATATCGTCGAAATATTCATAAATCTTGATTAGAAAAGTCCGGGGTCTATATCAATAAAAATATATAGGTCATACTGTTATGCAATCTAAAAGAGAAATGTACTCTAAAAACCAAATGATCAAACGAGAAATAGACATTTTAAGGGTCCCTAGAGGTATCTATTTCAATTTTAAATTAATTCTTCACACATTACCCTAGTGAGTTTATGAAGTTTTATATCAATAAATTTGTGTTAAATTTTACTACGAAGCTTTCAATACACTAGTAAGTTTTCAAAATATTTAGAAAAAAATATATAAATCATTAATTTCTAAGTAAGTTCTCTATCATAATAGTTATCAAATCTTATTCTTTAATTGGCTCAGTTATATAATGTTCTGGATTTCTTCAAGTTATTTACGGTACGTTAGCTCTGTTTCACTATGGTGGAAGTTAAAGGCAATATACTATTTCTATGGTTTTACGTATAATCAGTCTAAAGTACTCCAGTCTTATTCGTACTACTAAGAAAATTAAAAAAAAAGTACAAAACGGAGAAAATTTCTTTTCAAGCTCATTAAACAGAGAAATATACCATTTTCGTCTACCTCGAACTTCCATTATTTCCAAATCTCAGACAAAGAGTTGTTATCTTTTTTAACTCAAGCTAATTTTTCATGAGATAACTTTAGGTTTTATTAAGTAAAATGTTGTGCTGCAAACACGCCGCTGCGAGACCATCGACAAAATAACTTATATACATTTATAAAAAACATCAATAATATTCATAAATGCTATTTTTAAGCGTGATGCTAGATTACATAGAAAGTGTCATGCTTATCGTTTAAAAAGCTTCCAAATTATAAAAATACTTCCCCTTATTGAACCTCTTGAATTTCAAACAAAACTAATAACAACAGTCTAGATGCAACTTGACCAGCAGCTGTATGGATAATCTAATATACAAGTCAACATGAACATAATACAGTGAAACCTGCCTAAACCGAATCCTGTATAAACCGCAAACCTGTATAAACCAAACATGTCCGTAAGCACCGTCATATTAAATGATGTGCGTTGAATTGTGAACCTGATAAAACCGAACATCGGCCAAAATCGAAATAATCTTACGACCCGAAGAAGTTCGGTTTAAACAGGTTTTACTGTTTAACGTCGTCAATTGATATATATAAATACATTAGACCATTCTGACGTTTGAAAAATAAAGAACTTGACTTTCTATATATCTTCATTGAATTACTCTTGATGATTCCTTTCATATATATCAATATATTTGCAGACATTTAACATTTCTGCACTTGGAGAATAACAGTATTGGACTAAGATATTGATGATTTGAGGACTTCTATTATCAATATAAAAAGTACTGTTTGAATCGGATAACTTCAGGCAAAACAGTATCGGTTCACAAGCCGAGAATCTATATATTTAACAGAGAGTTTATAGGAAGTTTCAACAATAAAAAAATGAAGGGTTCCAACTTAATTTACATTTATTATACGTTATTCTAAAATATTCTAGAAAAGGGAGGGGTTTTGGGGCTTTGAGTCCGCAAATACTAAGTAGATCGATATAACATAAGGAAATTTAGTATGATTGTCAACAATCCACCCAATTTTAATACAAACGTGAACATACACAATTGGAAAATGTCACACTGGATACTCAGATATACATGACCACAACATGAAGCATGTGAAACATTTCAAATTAGTGATTTGTAGCAATTCAATTAATAATATGAAAATACATCGGCAATTGTTCACCGTGTGAATTTTGTTGTGTTGATGTGTTTATCATGTTTCTATATGTGTTGAAGACTTTACAGAAACAATAAATGCAATTTATAATATGGGGACGAAGTCCCCAATAACAGTAGAAACATTAATACACATGTTATAGGCTCATAACTTTTAATAATGTAAAACTGAAATTCATTTTAAAATAAGAACTTTGCTTTAATAGGAGGAGTCTCTTCGCCTACCAAGAAGGATTAGAGCTAGCTTCTTTAGTAAACTTTATAAAAGCAACCGAAGTTAATCGACGTTAACATTTTTGTGAAAATCAAATGCTAAGAGAAAATGATGGAATCAAATAAAAAATGAGAGAATTGTGCACCTAAAAAAGAGCAAGACTATTGACTTAGACAGAGCAAATGTTTCCTGATAATGCATGTTTCACCCGCAATGCAAATTCGCATTCAGTTAATATGTGATAAAGAATACAATAACCTACATGGTAATGCCTGTCTATTATCACAACTTCTCCAATGTTACTTTTTGAATTATTTCCCTTCCTTTCTTCTTTATTGCATTCAATTTATAGCTTTTGTACATTTAAAAGGTACACATATCAATTATATGGTCATTTTTCATAAATTTACTGTTTGCAAAGGTATGAATTATTCTAAATGCTAAGTATGTTCTTATCACAGGGATAGATAACCTTAACCGTTTATGGCACAATATTTTCGAATTTTGGGTCATCAATGCTCTGCAACTTTGCACTTGTTTGGCTATCTAACTTATTTGATGTGATCATCACTGATGATTCTTGTTTAGTACTATTGACATATCCATGGACATGATGACAGGTATAGGAAGATGTGGTATGAGTGCCTATGAGACAACTATCCACCCAAATAACAATTCACAAAAGTAAACCATAATAGGTCAAGGTACGGCCTTCAACAGATGATGATGCCTGTTTATCAGCACAATTTTTCAACTGTTAGTTTTATGATTATCTCCCTTCCTTTCTTATTGCATTCCTTTTATAACTTTTTGTACATTTAAATTTTGGGCTTTCACTAGCTAAGTTCTTCACTGGGAATTGCCTATCACCATGCAGGTCCTAAGCTACATTTTAAAATGATATGTTTGGTACGTGTACGTGCCCTTTCCTAAAGATTGCTCTGTTCAGTAATAATTTAAACAAAACGTAAAGAAAAGTCGGAAAGAAAACTTTATGTCTGATATAATCTACGATATAGTTGGTGCCTTTAAATTAGTTGCGTTTTTTGTTTGGTTTGCTCAGCATTTTATTATCTTTGTACTGATACTGGTATCATATTATATTATCATATTGAACATTCTAACACACCCTTTAAACTTGGCAAACCGAATCTAACACACCCTTTAAACTCGGCAAACCAAAACTAAATTGAATCGGTATCAAATAAAATATAAATAATTCAAAACCAGTTAAACTAAAGCAACTTGATGTAAAGCTCGTTAATATACTTTTACCTAATATAGTTGTGGTGTATATTTTAACCATATTTGCAGATAGTTGATATTATTTCGGACTGTCTTTTAACCTAATAACTCCATCTATTATGAAATATCTACGTGGTTATTCAAATATGTCAAAATATAAACGCAAAATTGTATTTCCCGATACTTCTAATGCCTTACTGATGTATTGTTATATCATTTGCCGTAAAGTATCTATTAGGATATCTTTATATGGATCAATCTATTATATATATGCCGAAAGAAATGAGTCATAAAGAAACTATAATTAGAATCAACATAGATGATATAAGTCAAAGTTGTAACAGTACTGTAAATGACTCATTCTTTTGTTTACGTATAAAACCCAGTCTTCATTGAGTCTTAAGTTTGTTGGTTACACATGTAGGTTTATTGAAGGAAAATATACAATCGAATAGTATAAACTAGTTTATCTACAACATTTTCATAGAATCAAACATATATACAAGCACACATCTTCCTATACCTATATAATCCTGGACACTGTTACAGCTGCTAAAACACTCAAAGATCCCTCTTACGCGGAATGAAAAGGGAACGAACACAAAAATGAAATGAAACGCGAATGAACGATTAAAATCAGTCGGAATCGTGTATCAACGACGTAGGGTTTTCCCGCTCAAATATGTATGTGACAGATACGATCAAATAATTTAGTGTAAACACACATGTTGCGATCTGAAACAATAGTATCTCACCTGATTTGTGATTTAGTTGTTATCTGAATTTTTCATATTTTCAAATAAACTTAGAAAACCTTTTAAAACTCAAATTATAAATCGGTATGTTTTTTTCTATTCTTTATCTATTTTGCTCACTGGTCTACCATTATATCCATACACTGGTCCGTTATAATCTGCACCGAAGGAACGGGTTAAACCCATTCTCATCTTTGCATTTATTTGACGTGTTTTACTATTTTTCATGTTCTCATTATGTCCTCTAGATTAAAATTGCGTGTGAATAGACAACAAAGGAATATTTGAAAATAATAAAAATCGAAGAGAATAAAATTGAGAATGAAAATGGTGAATATGTTAAAGAGACAACAACCCGATCAAAGAGAAAAAAAACCGAAGGCCACGACTGAATCTTCAACGCTTTGCTCATTGATGAAGGCCGTACGTTGACCTATAGATGTTATTTTCTGTGTCATTTAGTCTTTCATGAAGAGTTGTCTAATTGGCAATCATACCCCATCTTCTTGTTTTAACTCAAAATATATAAATAAGTTAAGATTAAAAAAAACATATATAGGCTAACAAAGACCAGCGGCTCTTGAGTTGGAACAGGCGCAAAAACTGGCAACCCCATAGTCGAAAAGAAAAGAGATGAAAAGAAAAAAAATCTACAAAAGAAAACTAAACAGAAAACCTAGCAATACGAACCTCACCAAAAACGAGGGGATGATTTCAGGCCTAGCGGTCATAAAACTTTCGAGCACGATTTTTGTACTCAGACTCAAGAATCAATCAATCAAAATGCTGGATTTCATGTTTCGAGCATGATTTTTGTGCTCCGAGCACTGAGCAAAGTTTTATGACTTCAACCCAAGGTAGTATTAGCAAATCCTGCTCGACATATGTACATGCCGTGTTTAAACTGTTGTTGTCCATTCGTTTGATTTGATTGTGCTTTTGATTTTTCCTTTCAATATATTTTGTGATTATACTTTTTGCAATCTTTTCTATTGTGATTCTAAATGTTCATGTGAACCAACAGTAAATCTCTTTCTATAGGAGGTCAATGTTATTCTAACATTATCAATATATTCGAAAACATAACATAAAATTTCCATTTGACGTAGGAAACTCATATCGATGGTGATTGGGAAGCATTTTCGTGTCTTTAAATTGATTAACTCCGTTACAAAATATAGGGTTACATTACCGTCTATATATCATATGCTGATTCTAGATATTTTGGTGTCATCTATTTTATAAATGACATAATAATTAAGTAAAATGCTGTTCAGATCAATGTGAGATCTTTATTTATAGGTTTGTTGGTGTGGTTCATAAGTGTTTTTCATTTCTTGTGTTTTATATAAATTAGACAGTTAGTTTTCCCGTTTGAAAGCTTTTATACTATTCATTTTTTAAGCCCTTTATAGCTTGCTGTTCGGTATGAGCCAAGACTCCGTTTTGAAGACCGTACCTTGACATACAATGTATAATGGTTTACTTTTATAAATTGTGACTTGGATGAAGGGTTGTTTCATGGGCACTCATACCACATTTTCCTATATATATCAGCTTGAAGTAAGAATTATAAAGAATATTCATACAATTATCAGTTACCTCTATTTATACATAAGTCATACAAATAAGTTTGAGACAATTTAGATGCATTTGTACTGTGCAATAGAAAGAGTAAAATTGAAATAGTCTGAGGACAAAATTCAACGTTAGTTTGAAATTATTATTATCGCCAACGGTTGTAAAGAGATCGTAGTAAACCGTTGTCCAAGTTTTGTTAAATAAATAGAGAGGACAAACCATGATTACAAACAAAAACTGATAGAATCACATAAACTCAAAACATTATCGAGTATGACGTATCACTGAATAGTTACCACACAATAGATGACATTGTAGATAAGGATTTGATCACCCTTTCTGATGACATTTGTTTCTGTCCAGTCTTTTATTGTAGTCCTGTAATGTTGTGTTGTCATTTTAATGTTATATTTCATATGCAAAGGTTTGACATGCCACAAAACCAGGTTCAGCCAACATTTTTTCTTTTAAAAATGTCCTGTACCAAGTCAGGAATATGGAAATTGTTATATTAAAGTTCGTTTATGTGTGTGTTACATTTTAACGTTGTGTTTCCGTTGTGTCGTTTGTTTTCTCTTATTTTTTTAGTGTGAATTCACATTACTATATGACGTGTCAGTGTACTTATCTATCCAAAATTCTTGTATTTGGTTTTGATGTTATATTTGTTATTATCATAGGATTTTGTCTAATGCTTTAATAGTCTGTTTCTGTGTGTGTTACATTTTAATGTTGTGTCGTTGTTCTCCTCTTATATTTAATGCGTTTTCCTCAGTTTTAGTTTGTTACCCCGATTTTGTTCATGGATTGATGAGTTTTGAACAGCGGTAACACTGTTGCCTTTATTTTTTTAATTAATTTTTTTGTTGATCGGATATGTTGTGTTCATCGAATTCTTGTACCAAATTAGGAAATTGACAGTTTTTATCAATTCGTTTGATGTGTTTGAGCTTTTGGTTTTGCAAATTGATTACTAGTACTAACTGTCCGTCTTGAATTTCCTTCGGAGTTTGTTAATTGTTTATTATTTTACTTTTGTAGATAGTTCGACATTTTTGCAATGCATCTCTTTGCTTTTAATTTGGTTATTTCGGTTCAACTCAAATGAACTGCTAACAGTAGCAGTAAAATTTTATCTGTCTTATCACCAACGGTGGCCAATTGTATCATTTCCCCGATGATGCCATTTTGGTGAGTCTTGATTCGCAGAACAGGAGACGGTTATACTGTCGACAAAACGGTATCTCTCATTTTTAATTCCATCATTTCCTAGGATTTTGTTTCTTCTTTGACAATATACGAGATTGGAACAACGGTTAACTAATATTGCCATAGTTTACCCATCCAGAGAAACATTATATCCTTTCCAGTGGTTTGTTTTTATATACTTATGTTTACAAACTAGGTTTTTTGTATGTTGGCAGTTTTTTTTTATGTTGCTCTGTTCGTTATCTGTCCTGACAGAAGATTTGCACATAACTTAATTTAGTGTGTCTGATGTCATGTGAAATGATCAGATACATGTAAAAGACTTCTCATTTTCGAATTAAAGACATGATTAGTACTAACTAGCAACCACTTGAACGGACTCGGATGCCTATTAAACTGTGTGTATTGCTGTGTGTGTGTATTTTTTTTTTATCTATATTAACTACAGGTTAATATAGGGGGTTTAACCCCGGCCCATTTTTTGTCCCCAGTCAAGAGCCTCTGACCTTTGTTAGTATTGTATGTGTTTTTAAATTTTAATTCATTTGAATATTACCTATTTTAGTGTGATGTACATTTTTGATTGATCGGCTGAAGACCACCTCCCTGTGCGGGCTTTTCTCCCATTGTATAAGACCCATACTTGGCCTTGCATGCATGATGTTTAATTCTAAAAAAAAGTATAAAGTATTGTTAAAAATGAAAGGAATAATTTCGGGAAACACATCTCTGCAGAATAGCCATGAAAATTACCCAAAAATTAATAAATGTACTCCTTAATGGCAGAATAAATGATGGCACACGGCCTTCAGAAGTGATATCTATTAGTGTTAAGGCAATATTCCCTCGACACACATTACCATTAAAGCGAAGCATCTTGAGTGCATAATACATCTCTAAAGTAACGTTAAGAACAAATATTATGCATTTGAAAGTTATTTTGTCGACCGAGGGAATGAATTGTGTTGCATAATAAATATATATTAGCACATTCAATTAAGCTATTAAACAGTTTTTTTGTCGACCAAGGGAATGAATTATGTCCATAAAAGTTAAAGAGTGATACAAGATTTCTCACAGATGTTAAGACATTAAGATATATCCTCAATTTATACATTTGTTAAAGCCATTCCTTTATCTTTTAAAAGCCAATCTGCCAGAAAACCATGCAAAACCGTTATAATGTCACCATTTCCAAATGAATTCATATTTGGAATATTGGTGCACCTTAGTAATAAAAATAGTCACACAAATTGGTTTTGGGAAAGTTTTGAACGGCTTTGGAGTTTTTATTTTAACAGATAAAAAACATATGGCAATGAAAATGAAAATGAAATAGTAATAATTGTTCCAAGTAAAACATTACTTTAAGTGTATGAATGCACATATTTAACATTGCTGTCTATACGAAGTAATAGAGACTAAGATAGCTATAAAACCTGGTTTATTTCAAAATTGTCTTGGAAAGGTAAAGCTGTACCAATAAAATTGAGAATGGAAATGGGAAATGTGTCAAAAGTCACCAACAGGTCTTCAATGCAGCGAGAAATTGTCAAGAATAAGATAATTGTTTTCCATTCCTTTGATGTGCTTGAGATTAATACTTTGTTATTTGATGAGGGACTTTCTGTTCTGAATTTTCCTTGAAAATCGGTATTTTTGTTACTTTGCTTTTGATATTTCGTGTATTTAAAGTAAAACTAAAAAAAAAAAAATTGTTCACATTCTGACTACAATTGAGAATTTATCGCTATATTGAAGACCCATTGGTGGCCTTCGTTTGTTTTCTACTATTAAGTCATGTTGTTGTCGTTTGGGAACATTCTACGTTTCCATTCCAATTTATGTACATTTGAGTGTTCAATAACTTGTGGCGGTCTATAATTTCTCAATGCTATGTATTTTGTATGTCATTTTGGGTACTGCTGTGTGTCTACTTGCATTAATAATGTTAGGTGTGATTTCTGGTTTCAATCTGAACCAGTAGATATAATCAACCATAGGTCACCATACATTCAATAATGAACAAAACTCACACCATATAGTAAGAAAATAAAGACCACGACATAACAATATATATACCAAATCAAACGTTAACTTATATTTTTTTTGGCATGGTGTTATCTCTCTGTTTTTGAATTATAAACTGTTTACCTGTGTGTGTTAAAAATTGTGTAGAACAGTTATCAAAGGTACCAGTATTATAATTTAATACGCCAGACGCGCGTTTCTTCTAAATAAGAATCATCATTGACGCTCAGAACAAAATAATTATTAAAATGATCATATAATCATATAATTAATATTCATGTCAGCACCGAAGTACTGACTTCTGGGCTAGTGATACCCTCGTGGACGAAACATCCACCAGCAGTGGCATCGACCCAGTGGTGAAAATAGTAATCAAAGGTACCAGGATTATAATCTAATACGCCAGACGCGCGTTTCGTCTAAATAAGACTAATCAGTGACGCGCAGATCAAAATAGTTATAAAACCAAACAAGTACAAAGTTGAAGAGCATTGAGGACCCAAAATTCAAAAAAGGTTGTGCCAAATACGGCTATGGTTATCTATTCCTGGGATAAGAAAATCCTTAGTTTTTCGAAAAATTAAAAAGTTTTGTCAACAGAAAATTTATCAAAATGACCATATACATGTAATCATTATTCACGTCAAAACCGAAGTGTTGACTACTGGGCTGGTGATACTCTCGGTGATGAAACGTCCCCCTACAGTGGCACCGACCCAGTGGTGTAAATAGTCATCAAAGGTACCAGGATTATAATTTAATACGCCAGTAGAAGTAATTTTTGTGTTAAAAAAACTAAAACACGGTGAACTTGTTTTTGCTGACATTTTTTTTATTGATTGGATATTTCAGATTTATATGAAATAGCGATGGAAGATAGCTTTTTTTTAAACTTCAAAATCGATATTGCTGTTCACATGCATAACAATAAGAATCATCCTAGACTGATAGTGTTAGTCAAGAGATTAAAAAATTGCTAGAACTAAAACAATCGCGCCCATGATAGCATTACTAAGAACAAATGTTCGCATCATGATCAAGAAAATTTATTCCTACCCATATAATTGAATGGACAATATTTCGAGTGTAAATGAGTCCTTTGTTTATGAGATTTTTTAACATTTGTTCATTTTGTGGAATTACGTTACGGTTATACCACAATGTACCAGGAGACTACAACTACACACACGATGTAATATATTTTGCCTCGCATATATATCATGCTCCCTGGAAGACACAATCGAGAACTATTATGTTTCTTCCAGGGATGAAAAGAAGCTAAACGAAACAAAAATATTCGCCGTGTAACTAAGAACCAATGTTCCCGTCACAATCAAGGATCTTTATTTCGACCGATTTAATTTTACAAAAAATAAAACTAGAAGAATGAATCCGTTGGGTAACAACTGGTACAGAAAGTTCTCATTTCATAGTAATTTAGTGATTGAAACATTTATAAATCAATATAAAACCTATAATGAATTGCATATTATGTAATTTATAATGTTACAGAAAGTGATAGAAATACATGAGTTGTATTATAGTTTTGAAGAAATGCTAGACACTACGGTATTGCTTTAGAACAACATAGGTTTAAAAGACAAGTATTTTTGTATGTTGGATGAGTTGTTTTTATAGCTTTGTCAACCATATTTTTTTTGGTATTTATCTTTTCGATTGGGTATTTATAACTTTAATACATATAAAAAAGAAGATGTGGTATCGAATCAATTTGGAGATACATACTCCGTATTCAATTACCGCTGGAATGTTGCTACATAGAAATTGAATTATTTAGTAAGAGAAAATAATCTATATAGCAGAAATTGATGTTAAAGGATACTGCGAAATTCCTGTATGAAGCAAGCCTCAACGTGTTTGCATGATTCAACCCTTCCCACGTCAGTGGTATTACAATTCAACGAAGGGGTAAACCAAATGAGTTTTACAAATAAACTCATCATAGATACCAGGACTAAATTTTGTATATACGCTAGACGCGCATTTCGTCTACAAAATACTTATCAGTGACGGTTGAATCCAAAAAAGTTAAAAAGGCAAAGCAGAACTACATGATGTTTTTCCTTTTAACAAAATGATTCAAATAAACTTTGGTGGAAAAATCCAAACATATGTTTTTTTAGTTTTGTTTATTATGAGTTATATTCTCCTTGCAGACAATACAAGAACATAAAAACTATGCATAAGTAGGTCAGATGTACAAAAAGACATATTCGAGTGAAGGCAAAAAGTAAAGAACAAATGGCAATAAAAATCCAGAATAAAGAAAAAAATATGACAACACATAGAGTTAAGATAGATAAAATGTGGTAAATAAAATTTGCAAAATAGAGAATATTGTACAAAATAGAGAGACTATTTAGAAAAATGGTATAAGAAAATCAAAAATAAAGCAGGAATGATCCTGTTTCAGACCCTCACATACTATAACGATTTTTTATAGTTAACTGACTAACAACAGAACACTGAGCTGAAATAAAAAAAACTGGACTGAGCTACCCTAACCGGTTCGAACAGCGGTATACTACTGTTGCCTTTATTAATCAGTAGGAAGTTAATGTCACCATCATATATTGGCATATCTGCACGAAAAACGTACACATCATTTACACAAAAGACGCCAAATGTTTTACCTTTAATTCCCCTTTTCACCTTAATTGAAACTAACACGTGACAATCACAATTTTTTATAAGCAATTGACAGTAAATGTTGGTTTGTAAATAGATTGAGAAAACAAATAAATTTTACAAAAAAAAAAAATTTAACAAAATAAATACATTTAACAAAACAAATTAATTTAACAAAACAAATAAATTAAACAAAACAAACAAATAAAAAAAAATCAGATGAACTACAAAAGGAATGAGACCGGCTGCATCAAAATGGTTAGCATCTTTTTTTTATGCATGCACCACAGTATCGAATAAATTATATATTTAACTGATAACGTTATATAGATTTTAAGTCTGTCTGTGAAATCCTTTTACTAGGAAATTACAACAAAGACAACCAATACGTTATGATGATTGTTAAAATTGTGTAATGACATTCTTCATGCCTTTGTTGAAACAGTAAGTGAATGTTCGGATTTAAGTTAGATTTGATAAAGTTTCCAACTGCAATTTAAGATATATTGAAACTACAGGCTACAGGAAACAACACGCATTTACTTATGATCTGCTTATACTGTTAAGTACTTACTATGTTTTTTGTAAAGTGTTTATTTAAAATTTCTTAGAATATAAATGCATTGTCAAATGCCAAGAGAAACTAAAAGCTTTTCTGTAATAGAATTGTAAAACCATTCACATAACAATCTACCAGAAGATTAAATTCAGCCTTATGTCAAAAGGAAACAATTAATAAATTTAAAAAAAAACTAATATAATGAATTTTAACAAAATTTCTTTAGAATAAATAATTTTAAATTCACGACTTTGAAAATTTAGTTCAATGACCTCCTTGTTAGTAGCAAAACAGTATCACGGAAATCATGATATGGAATACAAGCCATGGAATATTGAGGAAATGTACTTCGTATGAGGCACTGCCACAATGTTGTTTTTTTTTTTTTTTTGTAACAACCATTGAGTCGATGACACTGCTGTTGAACGTTTAGAACCAAAACACTTGTTTTGACATCAAATTTATCTGATGTGATCAGGTTATACTTTAGACAATATAATATGGTCATTTAGATTTCAAACAAAGTCATAAGCATTGACATATAAGTTAAGTAGAAATATATTCTCATACTCTCATGTTCTGTTTCAAAACATGTGGCATACTTATTTATTTATAAGTAGGTGAAGTCGGTTTTAACATATATCTCGGAAAAAAAGCTTATTACTAAGAAAAATCAAACTTAAGTCTGGTAATTTGCAGAAGAGACACAGCATAAAGAAAGGCTCATGCTTAACAGTTTATGACAATTAAAAGAAAATAATTGATAAGCGGAACATATTTAATTTAATTCCCTGTTTCTTTTGTCTTGTTTCTTCTGTAATACGGATATTATGTCTTGATAAATTTAGCAATTGCTTTACAGATTGATTATTATGCAACAATAACCTTAACTTTTGGTGAAGTAGAGTCTCCACAAGAATCATCACACCTACAAATCCGGATAAATCAATAAAAAGACAAAATTACCGATTAGCCATCATTTATTGTCATATCTGCAGGGAAAAAAGATGAAAATTTACTAAGAAAAAACGTTAAAAAAAAGTGTTTTACCTGTAATTTTATTTTGCACATAACCGTAAGGGAAGCTTATACGCGCAAAAAAACACAAGTTTTTTTACATTTGACAGACGTAAATCCTAGTCAAATGCTGGTTTGTAATAAATCAATTAAATAACAAATAAATTTTATAAAAACAAATAAATTACAAAACAAATAAATCGAAAGAATCCGATGAACTACAAAAAAAAAAAAAAACAGACCGGCTGCATCAACAATCTTTTGCTATGCATGAACCACTGCAATTAGAAATCAATAACGGTTAAATTGGAACGGGGACCCAATTATTTGCCCCATTGGAACGCATTGAAAATCATCGTGAATACATAGGGTCCTGTTCAATAAATAATTTTGATAGCCACCTTGGGACTTCTGGTTCATGTTAGGCATTCATTTTGAAGTATCTAAGCACAATCTCAGTGCCTCATGACCGGCATTCCGTTGCAAAAATTTGTTTTTATTGACAACAGGGTCAGTCTGTCTATTTCCGGGGAAGAATAAAGGCTAGAATTTATGCAATTTACTCTATGTACTGACACCAGATTACATTTAAATCAATCAAATTTTTTTCAGAAATTCAAACTAGAAGGTCCACCCTTTCAAATAAATCTACATTCAGTTACAGAATTAGTGAAATAATAACACTACAAATTTATAACAGAAGTTATATATTTTTTTAAGAACTACATTCGTGGGTACCGGACTGGTTGCCCTAACTGGGATCCTATTCCAATTACAGATTAAACTAATATATGTTGTATACGTATTTAAATCTGCTGAAACATTTAACTAGAAAATTAATACAAAAACAAACAATTCGTTAAACGTTTTCAGTGTCATATACAGTCGTTCTTCCTAACAGCTTTGTTGGAACAGTTAGTGAATGTTTTGCTTTAATATCAATTTTATATGGTTTCCAAATGAAATTTAAGTGAGATTGAAACTACAAGCCACGGGCAACAACACAAATCTTCACTTGCAATCTGCGTAGACTGTTGAGTACTTACTATATTTTTTGTAAAGTGTTGATTTAAAATTCATAGAATATAAATTCATTGTCAAACACAAGCAGAAACTAAAAGCTTTTCTGTAATAGAATTGTAAAACCATTCAGATAACAATCTACCAGATGATTAAATTCAGCCTTATGTCATAAGGAAACAATTAATAAATTAAACAAAAATGAACTAAGATAATGAATTTTAATAGAATTTGGATGGTTTCAAATTCATCACTTGAAAAGTTCAGTTAAATAACTTCCGTGTGGGTAGCAAAACTCTTTAAAAATTCAAAATAGGAAAATCAAGCCCTGAAATATTTGTTTCTGTGTGTGTTACATTTTAGTGTTGTGTTTCTGTTGTGTCGTAGTTTTCCTCTTGTAGTTGATGTGGTCCCTCAATTTTTTAGCAAACCGGATTGGTTTTTTCTCAAACGATTTATGAATTTAGAATAGCGGTATACTACTGTTGCCTTTATTTATCGACTTGTAGATATTTACTTCGTGTGAAGGCGCTTCTGGAATGTTGCTGTTTGTTTTGTTCTTTTACAACTATTGAGTCGATGACACTGTTTGTGGACGTGTGGAACAAAAACACTTTTGTTGGCATGAATTTCATTGATGAGACCTAATTACTGTTACATACTTTGGACAATAAAATTTGGCCATTTAGATTTTAAAGAAATAAATTCAGCATTATACTCGATACTATATTAGCAACAATAAAGACATCTGACATAACAATGTATTCATATTCGGTTTTAACATATATCTCAGAAAAAAAACTTGTCATTAAAAAAAGAATTGTAAGAAACATAATATAAAGAAAGGCTTAAAAGTTTATGGCAATTACAAAATATAATAACCGGGACATATTAAACAGGAATTAATTCACTGTTTCGTCTATTTAGTTTCGTTACTTGCATATAACTAGCAATTTATTTTTGTTTGAATATTGAGCAACTTTAAACCCTAACTCCGTGTCAACTTATTGCTCTGGAAGAATCAGGACACAAACATATATCATCCATCAACTAATTCTTAATGTAGTTTCGATTTCAGACATTCTTTGTCCTACCTTTTTGGCAGCATTTGTGTCTAAGGAGCATAGTTCTGCTAATATTGTATGAACATAAAATAGTATGCTCACGTTAAATGACCCATCATTTTTAAGCAATGTTTTGCTTTAAATTGAATCAGTAAGTTTTGAACATCGTGCTACGGGCAGCATTGACTTTAGACATATTTGCAATACTGGGATGTGTTTCTTTGTACTTACAATTCATAGCATACAAATCTGAAATACATCGTCATACACGAATTGTGATAAGGTTCTTGTATAAAAAAAGTAAAAGAGACCTTTTTCGGCAATAAAATCGTAAAAACAGTTACATACGAATCTACCAGCTGACTGAATTCAGACTTTAGTCATAAGGAAACAATAACTAAATGAAACAAATTTAAACTAAGATGATTAAGTTAACTCGAATTTTATGATATTAATCATGGAAAAAAACTCATCACCATCCAGCTAAATATTTTTAATACAAACATACATGCCATGTTTTGAATAACACATTAGTTTTGATTGTAAAGGCTAATTCAACTTTTGAAATGCATGTTAACCTGGTAAAGAGCTCCTTTCGTTGAGATGTTGAATTATTTTCAATCAGTAATGTATGTAGTTTTTCGAAACACTTTAATCTGTTAATCTTTTAATGTCTCAAATTGTGTGTTAATCTTTGAATATCTTGGGTGTTTCATGTTGAAAATATTATAGACATTCATATCGAGTGTAAGACAATTGTATTAGTCATAACAACCTCTATTTCATATGATATGATGTTTAAATTGTTCCAATGAGCTAAAAACAAGGAAGGGATTAAATATTTTATAAGCTCATTATCAGCTATAATCATTTCTTAATGTTAGGTTAACAGGTATTTAATTGTTACTTTTTGTTATTATCTAATGTTTATACCAATAACTCAAAGAAATATATTGACAGTATTGGGTCATTGAAGATACAGCGGTGTGATTTAGCACGCAAAACGCACGCTTAATTTCGTCTACCCAAAAATTAACTTAATTTGATATTCAGAAAAATCTTACAGTTTGTTAACATTGGGTTTAAAAGGAAGGAATTAAAGATGACAAAAGCCAAGCGGATATTAACCCATGATAATACATGTAGGTAGAAGTAAATTTATTTTCTGATGCCCTCGTAATTAGAAAAACAAAATTTAGATAATGAGACATAAACAAATCTATGCACAGAAAATTATGCTCTTCACATACAACTGAAGTTATCGCTATTTATACACCAATGGCCAACACTTCATTGGTGAAGAAATAGCGATAAATTTAGCGTTATGTGACGTGCAACATTTTCTGTGCATAGTTTAATAAGGTGTGTTCTCCATTCATTCTATTTCAGAATTCCGAAACCGATGCGTACTCATAAAATTGCGATTTTTCTATTTAAAAAAATGCGGTTTCACAATATGGGTTGTGCAATGTTTTTCACCCCAAGATTTGTGGATAATTCTTAAACTGTCCTGTACCAAGTAAAAAAAAATGGCCATTGTCATATTATAGTTCGTGAATGTGTGTGTTACATTTTAATGTTGTGTTGCTGTTGTGTCGTAGTTCTCCTCTTAATTTGATGTGTTTCCCTCAGTTTTAGTTTGCACCCCGGATTTTTTTTCTCAATCGATTTATGAATTTCGAACAACGGTATACTACTGTTGACTTTTTCTAATGTTAATGGTTGTATCTTTTTTCTATGCATAAAACCTTACGACGGGTAATGGTTCCTAAAAATATTACACTTTCAACGGAATCATTCATAAATCGAATGCAATTTAAAGTGTTTTAAAAGCCTATGATTTAGTTTTTGTAAAGTTAGTTTGGCTACAAAAATGAAAAAAAAAAAGACGATGTGGTATGATTGCCAATGAGACAACTCTCCACAAGAAGCCAAAATGACACAGAAATTAACAATTATAAGGTCAACGTACGGCCTTCAACAATGAGCAAAGTCCATACCACATTGTCAGCTATGGCCACGGAATAACGATGTAAAACAATTCAAACGAGAAAACTAACGACCTTATTTATGTACAAAAAAAGAACGGAAACAAATAGGAACATGTAACAAAATAAAACACGACTACCACTGAATGACAGGCTCCTTGTTGTGAATTAGTTTATCAGGAACTCTCAGTGATTCCTCATTACTTTCGAATTCTAAAAAATGACATCAACAAACATAAAACAAACGACAATTAACGGCGACTTTCAATTAAGAAACATCAATTAGTTTGTCAAAAAGTTTTAATATATCAATGTCGGATTAAATGCATCCTATTATTAAAATTCTCTAGACACACAACGTACTATATTTCCATGAACTATTATATCTTATTCATTCAAATGTGACGTCATTTTTCATTTTTTGATGATCTGTTTTACAAATTCAAATGTGACGTAATTTTATTGTCATTTTTTACAATTTAAAATATGACGTCACTTGGCGTTGAGGTTTAAACTTATTCGGATGTGCTGCATTCGGTTGTTTCCTGTAATTAGTTAATACTTCAGTTTTATCATGTATCTTTTGTATAGTCATTTTATAAAATTTACTGTTTGCAAAGTATAAATCATTCTAAATAATAGGGATGTTCTGCTACCTAACAGAAAACCCTAGCCTTTTTTGAACTTTTGGTCCTCGATGCTGTTCAATTTTGTACTTGTTTCGGCTTTCAAACTTTTGTATCTGGGCATTACTAGTAAGTCTTGTGTGGACAAAATGCACTTCTGGCGTATTAAAATTTTAAACTTTTTGCCTTTTGTTAGCTATTATTCGTGTGTTTCTTTGTCAATTATGTTCTCCTATTTATTTATATTGTAGTCCTGTAATGTTGTGTTGTCATCTTCACGTTATATTTCAGATGGCCATAAAAGAGGGAGGTTTTGCATGCCACAAAACCAGGTTCAACCCACCATTTTTTCCTTTAAAAATGACCTGTACCAAGTCAGGAATATGGCCATTGCTATATTATAGTTCGTTTTTGTGTGTGTTACATTTTAACGTTTTGTTTCCGTTGTGTCGTTTGTTTTCTCTTATTTTTTAGTGTGAATTCACATTACTATAAGACGTGTCACGGTACTTATCTATCCCAAATTCATGTATTTGGTTTTGATGTTATATTTGTTATTCTCATATGATTTTGTCTAATGTTTAGTCCGTTTCTGTGTGTGTTACATTTAAATGTTGTGTCGTTGTTCTCCTCTTATATTTAATGCGTTTCCCTCAGTTTTAGTTTGTTACCCCGATTTTGTTTTTTGTCCATAAGTTAATGAGTTTTGAACAGCGGTATACTACTGTTGCCTTAATCTGTCATGTTTTTCACTCTTTAAAATAACACGTAACAAGTCAAAATCGTTAGTAACGAATGATGTGTTAATGGTTTCATCTCTCGAGTGTCGCATGCTGAAAGTATTATAGACATTTATGTCTAGTATAAGACAATTTAATAGTCATAATATGTCTCTCTTTCATATGATTTGATGTTTAATTTGTCCAAATAAGCTTAGAACAAGGAAGAGATTCAATATTTTACAAACTTAATATCAGAGATATTAATTTTTAATGATATATCAACAGTGATTTTACTGACAATTTTGATAGTCATGATATGTCTAACAACCTTTAATTCATATTAAACGGTATTTAAATAGTTCCAATGCGATTAGAACAAGGAAGAGATTAAACATTTCATAGTCTTTTAATTAGCGATAATCATTTCTTATGATAGATTAACAGGGATTTAGTGTTGGTTGTGCATGATAATCTTATTGTTCATAACAAGAATTTAAGATTTTAGATAAACTTAATAAAGAAATAGGTTGATATCAGTGGGTCATTCAGATTACTGAAATATGATTTATCATGTCAAACACTTATTTCGTTTGTTTACCAAAAGAATCAACAGTTTCTTGAAATGGTTATTTACAGTACATTTACATAAAATGGGAAATTTTATGAGTATTCCACCGGTTGCTTTCAGAAATAAGTGAATAACACAAATTTCAAACTCCGAAGAAAATTAAAAATAAAAGATTCCTTTAATTATAAAATGGCAAAATCAAAAGCTTAAATAAACTCATCATAAGATACCAGGATTAAAATTTGTTTTAAAGCCAGACGCGCGTTTCGTCTCCAAAAGACCTATCAGTGACGCTCGAACCAAGAAAAGTTTTTTTTAGGGCCAACTAAAGTACAAAGTTGAAGAGCATTGAGGACCAAAAATTCCTACAAGTTTAGCCGAATACAGCTAATGGTATATTTGATGAGTTTTTCCACCGGTTGCTTTTAGAAATAAGTGAATAACAAAAATTCCAAACTCCGAAGAAAATTCAAAATGAAAGATACTTTTAATTATAAAATGGCAAAATCAAAAGCTTAAATACATTACACGAATGGATAACACCTGTTATATCATATCATATTCTTGGTACCATTGATAAAGGCATTTTCTAAATTATTAAACCTGATTTTATAGCTAACTTAACCCCTCACTTGTATGATAGTTTTCATTGGAACTATTAATTGATTTTCTAGGGACATGTTTTCTATTGTATCTAACGTCTTGTTTTGTAAATTTGATACTATTGGTCCTGTTTTCTTTCTATGACTGGTGATGGGACCTTTAACGAGCTATTGAAGTCTTATTTGAAAAGAAAAATCGGCGTTATTGGGCAAATTCGTTTAACCTGTATCGTAAAAAAAAAGGAGACCGAACATTTGACAACAACTATTAAACCTCACCTCAGTATATTGTCTATATAAATTAGGTTTAGTTAAAATGCTTTGTAACATTTGAGTCATTCCATTACTTGGTATTAACTACAAATAACAAATCGTAATATTATCCTTCAGTATTTTTTTCTCTTCTATTTTGTATTTTGTGTTCTGTGGTTGGTATGGTTGTCTTTTTTCACTTGACATGGAATTGTCAGTTTATTTTCGACTTCTGAGATTGAATATCCCTATTGTATATTTTAGATCTCTTGTATTAGTTAATATTCCGTTAATTTGTGTTCTGTTTTGTTCTGTCTTTCCCTGCCAAGGAGTGTTTAAGAATAATTTGTGAGAAATAACATTACGTTATAAACTATTACTTATATTGTTTTGCACTGAGCTTTCCGTTTTTAGTATATAAAAACAAGCAAACATAGAAAACGTTACATCACGTATGTTAGTATAATAATTTGTTTTATAAGGATAACAAGTGAAATAAAACTTGTTTTTTACAATAAATTTTTGTTTTTTTTCCAAGATCAACAGATCGTGTTCAAGAGATGGTTATTTGTTTACTTTAATGTTGTCAACAAATAAAACTTAGTTGTTAATTGTCGAGTGATAAAATACGGAATAAAGTACTGGAACGTAACCGGATACCATTTTTTTTGTTATCACGATGAGGATATTCCTAAACGATTTTGAATTTGTCACAAAGTAGCTTGCATTTGAATTATTAACATGATCAATGTCATATCAGTTAGTCTGATCTGTTTTGCTCTAGAAATTCTTTCATTGAAATAAACTATAAGCAAATTATTTCACTTCAAATCACGATTTCAACTTTTTGGAATTTTGAATCCTCAATGCTCTTCAAATTTGTACTTGTTTGACTTTATAAATACTTTGATATGAGCGTCACTGATGAGTTTTATGTAGACGAAACGCGCGTCTGGCGTATTAAATTGTAATCCTGGTACCTTTGATAACTATATTCACTTCAAGTCACGAATGTTACTGAAGCCTGATATTTCTTTCATTTGTCAGTGCCATTGTTATTGACAGTTAAGCTTCCGGTTTAATTCACAAACATATGTTAATTATGGGTAATTTGTTGTCTTAAATATATTAGAATCAATCAATGACCTGTTGATTTATTCCTATAGAGACCTGATTTAAGTACGGCTGTTTTTTTTTCTAAAGAAAACAAATTTTGAGAAGAAGAATAATATCTATTTATAGTTTGATTTAACATAATATAACTGATTGTTATCAATGATTTTTTACCTTATTTTGCTTAAATTAGTAACATGTAACGTCATGATAATACAAATGAAGATATCAATTTGTCTTGACAACAGCACTAATTTGACTTTCTTTTGTGGCTAACTTTTTTTGTACCGGATGAAAAAGGAACGAAAGATACCAGAGGGAGAGTCAAACTCATAGAAAGAAAATAAACTGACAACGCCATGGCTAAAATTAAATAGACAAACAGACAAATAATAGTACAGTAGACATAACATAGAATACCTAAGTTTATCTGTTCTTTAACTAACAACCATTCAAAGTTTTAAAAATCAAATTTCGTATCCGAGGAAACTTAAAATCAGAACTATAAATGTATTCATCTTCTATTGATATTATTTTGTTTTACACTAAAATTACTCTTTTGTTCAAATAAAAGACCTGGTTTCGTATGAATTGATATGGCTTAATCTTTTGTTGACTTCTGATTTTTTTTTTATATCTTTTTTGTTTCACGTGACTTATTGTGTGAAATTCCTATCTGTTTCTTGTTAACTTGGTTTATATGATTGTTAACTTAACATAGTTTTAAAACACAAATTTCGGCCTCTGAGGAAAATTTTCAACGGAAATATAAACGTTTTCATTTTCTATTGATCTGATTTAGTTTTACACTAAAAATACTCTTTTAAATAAAAGAACTGAGTTCACTTCAAGTCACGGATGTTACTTCAAGCTTGCAATTACATTTTTTTTGGTCAAAATCATTGTCATTGGCAGATAAGCTTATGTTTGTATTCACCAATATAAATTAAATGTGGCACATTTGTATTTTTGTTTGTTTTCAAGAATCATTGACCTTATCATTATTTCAAGGAAGACTTGATGTAAAAGAGGGACGAAAGACACCAGATGGACAGTCATACTCATAAATCGAAAATAAACAGACAACACCTTGGCTAAAAATGAAAAAGACAAACAGACAAACAATAGTATACATGCCACAACATAGACAACTAAAGAATAAGCAACACGAACCCCACCAAAAACTAGTGGTGATCTCAGGTGCTCCGGAAGGGTAAGCAGATCCTGCGCCATATGTGGCACCCGTCGTGTTGCTTATGTGATAAAAAATCCGGTAAATAGTCTAATTCGGTAGGTCACATTCATGTAAGGGAAGGGGATTGTAGTTATGACGTAAGGAACATATCATTTGGGAAACGGTTATTTCATAACGGTCAACCAACTCGTATGTAAGTACGGCTTTTTTCAATATTATCCAACAATGATATTTTTTTTAAAGGATTATGTAAGATTGCAATCAATAGTGTTTGAGAACAGTAAAACTAATGAATGTCATTCATAAAACATTTTAAAATATTTCATTTAAAAAAACCCAGATGTTGGTAGGATTCGCAATGCTCAGTCTGTAGTTCTATGTTGTGTCTTGTGTACTCTATTTGCACGTTGGCTAACGGCATCATATGTTTGTTTCTTGACTATTACATTTATTTTTATTTTATTGTTTAAAACCTTGATTACGTCTTTGTCTGAGCCTTTTACCGACTGTCATCTATTTCCTATTATGGATTTTCTAATTATAATAATCACGAAAATAGTCTTAATTACAAATTACGGAAGATCCTTCGCTATTGGTTGTACCTAGATAACGGATACATCAGCTCAGGAAAACATTGAACATGGTGTCTCTTACCAATTATAATAAATCAACACATTTACACACTCAGTCATTAGGGAAAAGGTGAAATTTGATTAGACGGTTACCATAGTAACTTAAGATATATGAGACAGCCAAAACATGTTACTAGCCAGTTGAAACACACGAATGAAGAATATTACGAACAAACTGGAAAAAATGAATAAGTTAAAAGGACGACACAGCATAGTCAGATCAACGAATTTAACGGCGAAAAATTATCAAAATCGGTCGTAATTAAATAAGCAAAATGTGTTTTCTCTTGTCTTTGTATACTATGAATCCTTGTATCAAGGATGAGTTTATTCATTACCATCATTCATCTTAACACTAAAATGAGCAAAACAATTAATAGTATTGGTTCAACCTTAGGGAAAACACATTCTTGATATAATTTGAACAGCGTTATCTTTAATTGTTTTCTGGTTGTTTTGTTTTTTCTTCCTTATTTGTCTTTTATCATGATGTTCAAGTCTTGTCAAGAAAAAGGAAGTTTACAATTTATCGAGATATTCACATTATGTAGCTGTTTATCAACAGTTATCTAATTGCTACAGATTAAATGTCATTTGCATAATCAATGTCTTTTTGTAAATCTGATTAAATTTGCACTAAAAATCTTTTTGTTAAAAAAAAACCGCAAATGATTTCACTTCACGTCACGTATCTCATTCAAAGCCTGAGATGTCTTCACTATTATCAGTGCCATTGCTATTGGCAGATAAGCTTCCGGTTTAAATCACCAACATAAGGTAATTGTGGGTAATTTGTATCCCTAAAAATATTAAAATCAATGAACTGATGATTATTCAGATACAGACTGTATTTAAGGATGTCATTTTACATTTTTACCAAGAAAAAAACGTTTTGAAAAACGAATTATCAATGGTGTATAAGAAGAGAAAATAATTTATCTAAATGGTTCTTTGACCTAATTTGGCCAATTATTAGCTTAAAATGTCATGACATGACAACACAAAGAAAGATATCACATTATCTTTACAATAGCACTAATTTTACTTTCTTAACCAACCAAATCTCTTTAAATAGGTTTCCAAGGAGGATAATGTGTTCCTTTTGCATGTGAAAAATAATACAATTTACAACAAATACAATTACTTGATTGCTAAAAAAACTTGGTATTTTGTTTAAAAACGGTGAAAAATGAGCATACAATAATTATTGGAATACTGCTATAAAGGAGACAAAGTATAAAGAAATATAATAGTCAAAAACAATTTTTGTCTTTAAACATGTCGAAGCTAGTCATTCATTTTATTTATAGTAAATTTATATTCTAATACAGAAATTAATTTTTAAAATCTCATTTGTTGTCCAAAACTGATTAAGCTTAACACCACGTTAAAAGCAACGACTGGTATGTCTTTTGTAGTTGATAAGTATCCTTCAATCATCCACATGAACGTCAATTAGAGAAAAGATGCCGTTAAAAATTTAATCCTGATATCTATAATTGTTTTATGTATAATACTCACGCGTAACATAACAGCATTGTCAAAATGGTATGGACTAAAATTTCGTGAGGACCTATATTTTTTAATATGATTACAATCATCTATTCGAACATAAAGAGTATCAAAAATGCATAACAATTTATGTGAAATTAAGGGCAAATAGGATTTGACAATAAAAGGGAGTTTACAATTAATTGACATAGTCACATCATGAGGATGTTAATACACGATTGTTAATTTGTCATAAATAAGCTTGCATTTGCATAAAAAGTCTTTTCAGTAAATGTATTATTGTTTTGCACGATAACTCCTTATTGTTTAAATAAAATAGAAGCAAATGATTTCATGTCAGGTCACGTATGTTACTGATGCCTGTTATTTTTGTCTTTTTTTCAGTGCTATTGATTTAGACAGTTAAGCTTCCGGTTCTGTTCCCCAACATAAGTTAAATGTTGGAAATTTGTATCTCTGTGTATACTGGAATCATTGACCTGCTGATATTTTCTAATAAAGACCTGATATGCCGATTTGCATTTTCTTTCAAGAGAAAAACATTTTGAAGAAAAAAGGGATATGGTTAGTTATTACAGGAGATAGCTGATTTTGTGATATTGTTATCTGTGTCTTGTCGACATATAGTATTTGGTCACTACCTTAGTTTATATGTTCTTTAACTTACAAATATACACAATTAAAAAACACAAATTTCGGTCTCCGAGGAAATAAAAATTATTTTCTTTATCTTTTATTGATCTGAATTTGTTATACACTAAAATTACTCTTTTCTTGAAATAAAAGATATGAGTTCAATTTAAGTCACGGATGTCACTGAAAGTCTGCGATTCCTTCTCTTTATCAGAATCATTGCCATTGACAGATAATCTCCTGTTTTTATTTATCAATATAAGCTAATCATTGACCTTTATATCATTTCAAAGGGAAACTTGGTGTAAGTATGGCTTTTTGAGTTCTATCCAACAATGATCATGTTTGAAAGGAATAATTTCGATATAGAAATAAGTGGTGTATGATAAAAGTTAAAATATCCCTTTGAGCGAATTTTGCTTGAATTATAACTTTATATTGTCACTAATTTGACTTTCGTAGCTACAGTACAAGAATTTCTTAAAGTAAAATTAGCTGATTAAATACATTTTCCATAAAATGTCTTGTTGTGAAAAAAAAGTATTTGTGTTCTTTTGATGATGAAATGTTAATTTGTTGTAGATTGAGCATTTATTGGTTATTGACATGTCCCTTATGCAATATACAAAAATTAAAAGCTTTGGAATAAACATTTACGTCTAACATATAACTAGGAAAATGTGGTATGAGTGCCAAAGAGACAGTTCTCCATCCAAATCACAATGTGTCATAATGTTTGTATCATGTTTGCAAGATGATTATGAGTTATAACTAATATAATCATAAATTGTGGTATTGTTTTGTTTATTTCAATTTTTGGTTTATTTTTTTATCTATATCAATTGTTTGATTACTAACATATCTATGAAAAAGAAGATGTGGTATGATTGCAAATGAGACAACTCTCCACAAGAGACCAAAATGACACCGAAATTAGCAACTATACGTCACCGTACGGCATTCAACAATAAGCAAAGCCCATAACGCATAGTCAGCTATAACATACCCCGAAATAACAATGTAAAACAATTCAAACAAGAAATATAACGGCATCATCATGTTTGTTTCGTGACTTTTACTTTTTTTTTTAAATTTATTCCCCGAATGTTATCTATTTCCTGTTGTGGATTTTCTAATTATAATTAATCGCGAACATGTTTTTAATTTAAAATTACGAACGATCTTTTGCTATTGGTTGTAGCTGGATAACAGACATATCAGCTAAGTAAAAATGGAACATTGAGTCCCTTACTGACTATTGATAAGTCAACGAACACATTTATTCGTGTTAATCAATTCCATTCACTTCTTTTCATTGCATGACCAAATATCATCAGTCAATAAATATGATAAATCAAGGTAACGAACATGAAAGTAGAGAATCAGGTGTGTGAACAGCGTAAGCCTTATCTCTTGCACGTTGAAGACACCCTTGTAGATTTATAAAAAGAGCAGAGTGATTCCGCTACAAGGCAGCACTCGCACCCGCAAAGTGGAACGGGATTAATATCAGTTGCAAAAATTGTTTCCCAATCTACTATAAATAAATATGTTTAAACTAACAGCATAAGCCTCTCTTAGAATGCAAGATGCATCCAAAATGCAAATCCACACTCAGTCAATAGGCAATAGGTGAACGTTGATTAGAGGTTTGTAATAGTAACTAAAGATATAAGACTGTCAACTGTCGCTATCGTTAAAACACACGAATGAAGTATATTGATTGTGACCGTAAAACTTTTATCTTATTGTCACTTGTCAGGAGAATGCAATTGAGTAGTTATTAGTTTTTCCTTAAACACATTGTTATCAATTCGGTCGTTTTTTTTCTCATTTCAATTGATTGATATGCTTAGATTGGAGCTTTTATATCTGCCTATACGGTGCAGCCCCTTGAGATTATGCCTCCAGTAATTCTGTAATTAGGTATTTATTTTAAATATTCAAAAAAATAATACATGTAATATTCGTTATGTAAAGTCTGCTTATTCTAAAGCCGATTGTCTTGTTTTGTGATTGTAACATGGTGTTTTTTCCAACAACATTCGCCCCAATATTGGATAAAGATAATTCCCAAACGCGCGAATAGTGATCTTTGTTATAATGTTTTTTCTGTGGCTAGTTCCAATTTCTTTCGTTATAATAATGTAATAACGAACATTTATTGTTCCTTTGTAAGGCGTAACTGTATTAATTTGATTTGTACGCGGTTTTGTGACGATTATGATTTTTTTTCTTATACAACGTCTCATTTAAATGAAAAAAAAATCGCCTTCCTCTTTTTATTCATTTAATTTGTATTCTGATTTAGAAATCTGTCCATACCGGGCCATGTTTAACAAAATACGTGTGTTGTACTGATCTTCTTGTTAATAATATCAAAACAAGTGAACGTAAAACACCTTACACCACAAACGTTAATTAAAGCTGGAGAATCGTCTTCAACTGTCAATTGCTGAGTGCTTGACATATAATTTTCCTTTTCCACGTATCCTATTCCTGAGCACAGTACATAGTTTTTGAAAACTAATCGCTTACCATATATATTTGGCAATTGGATTTTTGATTTTGACGATTACTCATTTAAAAAATTAAATGAACAAAAAATCAAAATCATTTTTTGAACCAATTTATTTCAATTTCTAACTAGCTTAATCTCCAGTTGTTTTCTGAATGTTTAGTATTTTGTTCCTCGTGTCTCTTTTATCATGATAATCAAGTCTTGTCAAGAGAAAGAAAGTTTACAAGTTATCGAGATATTTACATTATGTAGCTGTTCGTGAACAGTTATCTAATTGCTACAGATTAATTCGCATTTGCACAATCAATGTCTCTTAAGTTAATCTGATTTATTTTGCACTAACAATCTTTTTGTTCAAATAAAACCGCAAATGATTTCATTTCAAGTCACGTATCTTATTGAAAGCCTGTGATGTCTTCACTATTGTTAGTGCAATTGTAACTGACAGATAAGCTTTCGTTATTTTCAACAAATACAACCGAAAATGATTTCACTACACGTCACGTATCGTATTCAAAGCCTGAGATGTCTTAACTATTATCAGTGCCATTGCTATTGGCAGATAAACTTCCTGTTTAATTCACCAACATAAGTTAATTGTGTGTAATTTGTATCTCTAATCATATAAGAATAAATGACCTGATGATTTATTTAGATCAAGACTTGATTTAAATATTTCATTTTGCATTTTTACCAAGAAACGTTTTTTTTTTTAAATATTTCAATGGTGTTTAATAAGAGAAGATGATTTTAGTTCTTTTATCTTATTTGGCTTGTAATATCATGAAATGATAATACAAAGGAATCATGAGATTATTCTGACAAAAACACTAATTGGACTTTCTTCAGCAGCTCAATTTCTTTAAAAAAATCATAGGACAATGCTTTCCGCAAAAGCTTCTTAAGCTTGTGAAAAATAATACAATTTACAAGGATTATAATCAGTTGATTATTTAAAAGCTTGGTCGTCTTAAAAAAAGGTTATGAAAGAGCATACACTAAATATTTGATCACAGCTAAAAAGAAGACAATAAGGAAAGATTATAGTGAAAATTGATTGTAGACTTTGAAGCTAGTCATTCAGATTATTCTGTGTTAGTTTTATATTCTAATATATAGATGATAATTTTCATATCTCGCCTTTTGTACAAATCTGATTAATACAATTAACGGTACCAATTTTCTTGCACCAGATGCGCATTTCGACAATACATGTCTCTGCAGTGATGCTCGTGGCCAAAATATTTGAAATCCAAAGCTTATATAAAAGATGAAGAGCTATAATCCAAATGGTTTAAAAAGTAAAGCCAAATCCGTGAAAGGAATCAGAGCTCTGCACGAGGGAGATACATTCCTTAATTTATAATAATTTCTATCATTTTGTAACAGTAAAATTTAATAACACAAAAAATCCGTATTTTCATGCCAGTACCGAAGTACTTGCTACTGGGGTGGTGATACCCTCGGAGACAAATAATCCACCAGCAGAGGCATCGACCCAGTGGTAGTAATACAATTAACGGTACCAATTTTTAAAATATTGAAAACAACACGTTATTAATTTCTTGCGTCCGAAGCGCTTTTCTGGATATACCTTCATCAGGAACGCTCAAAGCCAAACATTTGAAATCCGAAAATGTATAAGTACCGAAACCGTTGAAGAGCTGTATGTCAAAAATACCTAAAATATATAGCCAAATTCATCTAAAGCCAACTTTGCCTGAGGGAGTTGAAACCTTAGTTTCTAAATAATTTATAAATTTATAAACGGACAAATTTTAGTAAAGTTTGTTATATCATGTCAGTACCGAAATACTGACTACTGAGCTGATGATACCCTCGGGGACTGATAGTCCACCAGCAGAGGTATCGACCCAGTGATGTAAAATATTGAAAACAACACGTTATTAATTTCTTGCGTCCGAAGCGCTTTTCTGGATATACCTTCATCAGGAACGCTCAAAGCCAAACATTTGAAATCCGAAAATGTATAAGTACCGAAACCGTTGAAGAGCTGTATGTCAAAAATACCTAAAATATATAGCCAAATTCATCTAAAGCCAACTTTGCCTGAGGGAGTTGAAACCTTAGTTTCTAAATAATTTATAAATTTATAAACGGACAAATTTTAGTAAAGTTTGTTATATCATGTCAGTACCGAAATACTGACTACTGAGCTGATGATACCCTCGGGGACTGATAGTCCACCAGCAGAGGTATCGACCCAGTGATGTAAAATATTGAAAACAACACGTTATTAATTTAAGCTTCACGGCAAGTTAAAAATAGTAAATACAAACTCCAGCTGATCTTTAATTGCAGAAAACGACATGTACTCGTCTTGTCAAGAAAAGCAAGTTATCGAGATAGTCACATTATGTGGTTGCTCAGTACCAGTTATCTAATTTCTACAGATTAATTCGCATTTGCACAATCAATGTCTCTTTAGTTAATCTGATTTATTTTGCAATAACAATCTTTTTGTTCAAACTCAACCGCAAATGATTTCACTTCAAGTCACGTATCTTATTGAAAGCCTGTGATGTCTTCACTATTATCAGTGCCATTGTTACTGACAGATAAGCTTCCGCATTTTTTCAACTACATATGTTAATTGTGGGAAATGTGTATCTCTAATCATTTTAGAATTAATGACCTGATGATTTATTTAGATCAAGACGACCTAACAAAACATTAATGGTGTATAAAAAGAAAAGATTATTTTGCTCAATCGTTCTTTGACCTAATTTGGCCAATTATTAGCTTAAAATATCATGACATGATAATACAAAGGAAAACATGAAATCATCTTGACAATAGCACTAACCTGACTTTCTCATAGAACTAAATCTCTTTAAAAAAACCGGATGAAGATAATGTTTCCACAATAAGTTCTTTTGCCTCTGGACAAAGAATGAACATTTGAATTTTCACGAAATATTACGAATATAACATGATTGTTTCAAAGTATGGTTATCATTAAAAATCACATCAAAGAGCATTCAACAGATATTGATTTACTTTGCAGGGAATAAATACGCTTCCATCATCCAGCTAAACATCAATTAGAGAAAACGATATGTCCTCGTGTCACTTGCCTAATTAACATCCATACCTAGTTCTTTTATATACCCTTTTTTTCTATGTGAGAAATTTGAATGAAATAGTTATTTCGTTCAGAATGACAAATCAGGAAAAGACGTCAACAAGATGAAAAATGACATTTATAAATTACCAGCTGCCAGAAAACCCCAACGAATAATTAGATCCTTTAAAGACATACTATGATGTTTATTTTAATGATGATAATTCACCAGGGTACAAGAACATAGCAATCGAGTAAATAAGTACATAAAATCGAGACATGTAAGTTTAGTTATATGTCCAAGAACTATGCTAATAGACTTTATTGCCGCTAACATATGTATTTTATTGAACGTCAAAGAGTAAATAATTTTCCAACATCATTCACACTTTTCAATAGCAAAGTGAGTTTTATTTCTGTTTATAAGTCAATTAAACATTTAACAGAGCAACAATGCATAACCATTTCAGTGAACCTTTGGTCTTGTTTGAATTGCCAAACCTTTAATTATCTTGTGTTTGTTTTTTTTTGTTCCTCGCGATTATTCGGGTGATTAAGTTCTCTGGCTCTTGTCGTCTTATGGTTTTGTTTGCCACCTAAATTTATGTGTTCTATAACTGACAAAGACATGACAGATACAGAGTGAAGTAAAAAAAATTTGAATTGTATTCAACAATGATCAAGTTTGAACAGAATTATTTCGAATTTTGAGTGAATTTTGTTTGCATCATAACTTTTTATTGTTATGGATTTCTTGAAATAAATTAAGTAGAGTAAGAAAACAAACACAAAAGTATCTTCTGTTTGTGAAAAAAAAGAATTCTGCCCTTTAAATGGTAAAATGTTAGGATTTTCATAATTTGAAATTGTATAGCTTAATTCTTAGTTGACTCATGAATGTTTTGTATTTTGTTCCGCATGTCTCTTTGTATCATGATGTTTAAATCTTGTCAAAAATAGTTAGATATCAAGATATTCACATTATGTGGCTGTTAAGTACCAGTTATCTAATTGCTACAGATTAATTCGCATTTGCACAATCAATGTCTCTTCAGTTAATATGATTTATTTTGCATTTAAATTCCTCTTTGTCCAAATAAAACCGCAAATGATTTTACTTCAAGTCACGTATCTTATATATCTTATTGAAAGAATGAGATGTCCTCACTATTTTCAGTGCCATTGTTATTGACAGATAAGCTTCCGCTTTTATTCACCAACATAAGTTAATTGTGGGAAATTTGTATCTCTAATCATATTAGAATAAATGACCTGATGATTTATTTAGATCAAATACAATTGAAATATGTCATTTTGCATTTTTACCAAGAACAAAACATAGTATACAAGAATCATTAACCTTTTGGTTTATTTAAAGAAAGTCTTGATTTATGTATCATACGTATGGCTTGAGGCTTGTTCTCCAACAATGATTATTTCATAAAAGAATAAAATCGTATAGACATCAATGGTGTATAGTTTTTTTTTTTGAATTTTAGTTCAACTGCCTTATGTTTACAATCTTAATCTCCTAAAGAAAATTTGCAGGTTAATTAATTTTCAACAATTTCTTCTGATGGTGAACAAAAAGATGTATATTTAACCATCTTACGATACCACATTGGTTTTTAAAATTGAGCATGTATTTTTATCTTCATTTAAGCCAGCTCTAAAATGTATGTCTAAAAAGTGTTAATCTTGTCAGCACGATAACTATTACAATACCATTATTATGTTGATAACCTGATGTTTTTTATTGTTAATTCAAACTATATGTTTATCTTTACATGTCAAATATATCATGCATTTTATTGCTTATTGTTTTTTTACTATACATTTTTGTCGAATCATAAGCATGATAAAAGATGATAAAGAGATATAGGTGTTATTCAAACTCTTAAGACGAAATAAACTTGCCCATGTCAATATTTTTTAATGTTCATGACACTTACTTTATTTTCTACATTTGGTAAACTGATCATTTTAGTCACGACAAGTGTTTAAATCACCTAGCATCTTTTATTGCAACTATATAACAAAGACAAAAACTAATGTGGGTCATTGACTCAATATATTAGCTTACTCTACATTTGGAGTAGGATCTGCGTACCCTTCCGGAGAAACAGAGATAACCTCTAGTTTTTTACGGGATTCGTGTCGCTAAGTTTTCTATGGTGTACTATTCTTTGTCTGTTTGTCCTTTTCCTTTTTAACCATGACGTTGTCAGTTTATTTTTGGTATATACTGCAGCTGTGCTATTTGAGCAGTCAAATTGCATTGACCGTATATTCATATGTGATATACAGTCACTGACCGTATATCACCTTGTTTATGACGTTGACAATATGTTTCCGTAGAATTTTATTTATGACGTCAATAAAACATACAGGTTCGCGGAAATTTTACGTCTTCCGTTGAAATTTTAGAATGATGTTTTTTTTACCTAAATGCTTCATTTAGAACAGTTATAAGAGTTGCAGTATATAAAGAATAACCATACATTGTCTCGAAATATCACACAGCCTCGCTTTCTAACTGTTTCTAAGCCCTGTACAAATAAAATTTGGTATCAAAACATCTAACTCTTCGAAAATATGTCTGGAAAGAGTTGATTTACAAAAGCTTTCGTATGTTTATGTTGACCGTTAAACTCATGTAAAACTAGTTTATGCAAAATCTCAGCATTCTCACATGTGGGCATGGATATTTTGTGGTCGACTACAAAATGAGCACAAGAAAGCATACAGTAGCAATAAACAAAAAAACTATGTTAATTGGACATGCTTTGATACTATATATGCCATTGAATTTTTACTAGATAACATTTTTATTCGCTTTGGGGATTCCTTATATCGTCAGATTATCGGAATTCCAATAGGGACTAACTGTGAACCACTTATTGCGGACCTGTTTTTGTATTGCTATGAGTTACAATTTATGACAAAAATAAGCAAAGACCCATCGAAACAATATCTGATAAACAAATTGAATAATACTTTTAGATATTTGGATGATATTTTGGCTCTCAATAATGACGACTTCAGTATGTATATTAAAGGCTTTTATCCTGTAGAACTTACTTTAAATAAAGCTAATACTAACAATGACCACTGCTCTTTCCTCGATCTTGATATCTATATCACTAACGGAAAGCTGAATACTAAAATTTATGATAAAAGAGCTAATTTTTCATTTCCTATCGTTAATTATCCATTTTTAGATGGTGACGTTCCCTGTCAACTTCTCACGGTGTTTATATATCTCAACTTGTATGATTCGCTCGTGTATGTAACAATGTTTTAGATTTTAACGAGATATATTTATCTATTACTGAAAAAACATTACACCAGGGTTTTCGATAAACTAGTCAAAACATTTACTAAATTTTATCATCGGTATAAGGACATCATTCGTAAATATAGCTCAACATGCAGACTTCTTATACGTTCAGGTTTTTCACATCCATTTTTTTATGGAAATATTCTTTATAAAGCACAAAGGTGTCAGTATTCACCTCAAAAACTAACAAAACCATAAAATAGACTTATTAAGAAGGAATATAGTTACGATACTGTTGTCAGGTCATTAAAGATTGCATATTTTGGCGTTAGTATTGATTCACGTATAGTGTCTTTGCATCGGAACTGAACACATTTTTTCAAAAACCAGTTGTTGGCATGACACGGGTTATGTTCTTCTCATATATGTTATGATGGTATAATACTAAACCCCTAACGGGAAGGATTGTGCCTTATGTTCATATGATGAAATCATAATCTTTCAGTTAATTTAATTGAAGTATGGAGCTGGCATGTCAGTTAACTGCTAGTAGTCTGTTGTTATTTATGTATTATTGTCATTTCTTTGGTTACATCTTCTGACATCAGACTCGGACTTCTCTTGAACTGAATTTTAATGTGCGTATTGTTATGCGTTTACTTTTCTACATTGGCTAGATGTATAGGGGGAGGGTTGAGATCTCACAAACATGTTTAACCCCGCCGCATTTTTGCGCCTGTCCCAAGTCAGGCCTCTGAATTTGTTAGTTTTGTATCATTTTGATTTTAGTTTCTTGTGTACAATTTGGAAATTAGTATGGTGTTCATTATCACTTAACTAGTATATATTTGTTTAGGGGCCAGCTGAAGGACGCATCCGGGTGTGGAAATTTCTCGCTACATTGAAGACCTGTTGGTGACCTTCTGCTGTTTTTTTTTTCTATGGTCGGGTTGTTGTCTCATTGGCACATTCCTCATTTCCATTCTCAATTTTAGCAAATAGAACTTTACTTTTCTATTAAAGACAAAGTAAACAGAAAGATAAAAGTGAAGCACGATATGGATAGACTCTTAATAAAAAGAGAAAATCGTGTATGAATGACAACGAGACAACTTTTCTCATACGCAGATACATTTCATAAATTTGGTACCAGATTTCAAGATTAACAATTTTATTATAAAACAACGCATGTATACATGTATACATAAACAAAAGTTAACTGTGCGTAATTTGTATCAATAAGTATAATTGAATCTTTAAACTTATTATCAAATTATAAAAAGACTTCATTTGAATGTGGCTTTTTGTATTTTATCCAACAGAAATCATTTAGAAAATGATACAATTGTATAGACATTAATATTATATTATAAAATTCGAATTAAATAGATGACTTGAATGGCTCCGAGAATCAATTTCTCCTAAATTGATAACATTTTAGTGTCATGACATGATAATTTGCAGGAACTTGCAAATTATAGCCACAATTGCACTAGTTTAGCTCTTTTCTCCATCATAATCTTAAAAAGTGAATATCAAATATGGTAATATTTTGTCAAAGCAATTCATTTTGTTTGTGAAAGAAAAGAAATAATCCAATCATTTTACGATAAAAGGTTAACGTTTTTAAAAATGTGCATTTATTGTTATATTCAAATAATCAAGCTTCTAAAGTATCTAGCATATATCAATCTTGTAATCACGATACTAATTATACTGATATTGGTTTAATTGTATTTTTGTTGTATTTTATAGTTTATCTTATTTATTTGTTTATTTTTCATCTATTTCATTTATGTAATCGCTTTTCATTAGGTCTTTCCACTTTTCTGTGGAAAGACCTATTGTTTTTCTTCTGATTATTTTTTTTTTTCTTCCGCCTAATTTTGTTCTTGCGATAAACATTTGTTTCGCAATATGTCGCTTAGATATTTGGTATATGATATCGAACAGTTTATGCGCTTTTGAAATTTACCCTGCGTATACGAATACTTTTCTTTGTAGGAGTTATCTCCCCAAACACTGTTTTTCTTGTTAGCGCATCTCCTTCGCAACCGTAAAAGATTATGACAAATTTATTTAACAAAATTGCTCGTTATATCCTTCGCATGATTTGTCCTATTTTGACCGAAGCGATATGACCGCTCCATATGAGAGTTATTTCCCCTTATGCATCTGATATAAGTGATATGAATTTCTATCTTATAAATCATAAGTGATAGAGACCTAGGATCTTTTGATTTGAGGTCCTTGGTCCCAAAAAATGAAAATTAGGTCAAGGTCAAAGGTCAAGGTCATATTCTAATATTTGAATTTGGCTTATTTTCACTTATATCCAAAGACTGTATAAGATATCAACAAATTATTTTTACTAAATTGTTAGTTGCGACATGTCGTAAGATGTAAATTTTGATTGCAAGCGTACGTTGAATGTAAAAGGGAGTTTTCTCCCCTCTTGTATTTAAAAATACGCGTTTGGTGATATAACTCATTAACTAAATATAATAAAGACCTATGGTCTTTTGATTTGAGGTCCTTGGTTTATGACCTTGAAATTGATCTCAAGGTCATAGCTTAATTTGACGTTCTAGATTTTGACCTTTGCTTTTATTCTATATGTATACATGATAAAGATACACAACTTTTAGAAAAAGGTATCAAACCATTTAACCTTGTAAAAAACAACCGGAAGTGACCTTTTGTAAACCGGAAATAGCTATTTTTTTGTACTTTATTAATATAAAAGTATATAGAACCAGATATTTTTGGAATCAGTGTCAAGTAAATATTCAAATATATTCGGAAGTAACATTTTTCAAACCGGAAGTAACAAATTATCTCCCTTATTTAAAAAAAATGTATGGAAACAATATATTTTTGGAATCAGCTTACTTGGAGCTATCATTTGACGATTGAAATGACATTTTAAACTTAGTTTCACAACTTTTCATATCAAAATACATTGTTTTGATGGAAAGACCTTCAATTGTTCTCTGAACAATTGGTTTTTAATTGTCTATTGTCTTTCTTATAAGTAAGATACCATTTTCCTTAATGTGACTTGCCGAGTTAGACTTAATACCGAGTTGATATTATACTGAGCAACATGATGTGTGCAACATGTAGAAAAAGATTTGATAATCATTCCTGAGCACATGGATCATCTCCAGTTTTTTGTGAGTCGCATGTTGCGCAGTCTTTAATTTTATATGTTATGTTTTGTGTACTACGTTTGTCTGTTTGTATTTCCTTTTAAGCCATGGATCTTTTTTTATCGAATTTTGACATATGAGATTGAATGCACCTCTGGTTTTTTAAATACAGTTTTGATAAATTAAAAACACAGACTTATGATTTCATCAGCATATTCAAACTCATAAGTCAAAACAAACTATTTGATTCATACAACATTGTACAAGTTTTGTGTGAATGTCTTAGATATTTCTTACTGTCACCGTATTTCCTACTGATGATATACTGATCACGAACAAAACAATTTTCTTTCAAAGTATGAAAGATTTGTAGGTTGTGGATGTAAGAAGCTAACATTTACAAATGAAACTGTAGAGCTTCGACTCCCTAACCGACTTCCTATAAGTCAAAGACGATATAAAATGATTAAATAATACGCATTCAGTTTTGTTCACATAAAAAAAATATCTCCCCCAGTCTCGATTTTTGCTGAAATTTGATAAGAAACTATTTGAAGATTCCTCTGAGTTGAGTATTTTTATGATTTCACTTTTTGTCGATATCATTCGTTATTGACTGAATCAAAAACATCACGGATAAACTGATTTCGTATTTGAACTTAACTTCCTTTTTGTTCACATAAAAAAGAAAACCACATGATTTCTCGTCAAGTCACGTATGTTGCTGAAAGCATGATATTTCGTCTCTTGTGTCGATATCATTGTTATTAACAGATAAGCTTCCACTTTTATTCATCAACATATGTTTATTTTGAGTAATTTGTATTAATAAGTATAAAAGTATTATTAACCTTGTTATCAATTTTGTTGTATATTTTCCAACCAACTACCATTTTGAAAAGAATCAAAGTATGTTGAAATCAGTGTTGTATAATAAAAGTTCTAATAGACCATCACCATAAACATGATAAATGGACTTTCATTATCACTGAACTAGTATATATTTGTTTAGGGGCCAGCTGAAGGACGTCTTTGGAGGCGGGAATTTCTCGCTACATTGAAGACCTTTTAGTGACCTTCTGCTGTTGTTTTTTCTATGGTCGGGTTGTTGTCTCTTTGACACATTCCCCATTTCCATTCTCAATTTTATTTCAGCTAATTTTGCTGGGTTAACTGATATTGTATTATCCATGTTATCATGACATGACTATATACAGGATCTCAACAAATTATCTTGACAGTTGCTCTAATTTGACTTTCTTACACTTAATAATCTCTTTTGGCCTTTTGAACTTTTTTGGATTCGAGCGTCACTGATGAGTCTTTTGTAGACGAAACGCGCGTCTGGCGTATATACAAAATTAAGTCCTGGTATCTATGATGAGTTTATTTTTAATAATTTTCAAACAAGAAAACATTTTTCTTAATAATAGTTCCATGTGTTTGTAAAAAAAAGTAATAACTATGTCTTACAATTAATGGCATTGTACTGCCATCAAATGATCAAAAACAAAAACTTAATAATCTTGACAATATCGCTAATTTTACTTTCTTATACTTCTTAATCTATTTTAGAAAGTTTCACAGCTGAACACATTTTCCTTGTGTTTGTGAACAAGAAATTAATACACGTTTCTTACCATTTTACGATTAAACGTTAATAATTCTAACATTGAGCTATCTTTTTTATCCCTCTAAAAAGTAATGGCTTTACTATGAAATTGACGTGTATCATATATGTATCTTGTAAACACGGTAATGCTATGTTGAATATGTTATAATTTTAAGTTGTAGTATTTTATATTTCATTGCATTGTTCTGCTTAATTTCTGTATATTTAACATAATTGACAAAAAGGAAAAAATATGAGGTATCTTTCAATGACTAAAAATCAGTAAATACAGAACAAAAAAACACCACTTAATTACGATACAAAGTTCAACGGAACATCTCTTATTTGCTCTTCATGATTCCTTTCTATTCCCAAAAGTTTATTTTCTGTACGTTTTTTGGCTTATGTATAAATATAGGAAGATGTGGTGTGAGTGCCAATGAGACAACTCTCCATCCATTATTTGTGATTGTTTTCTTGTATATACTGTAAGTTGATTGTTACAAGAATTAATTGTGTAAATATCGTGTCCTTTACTGACTGTCATTATATTTCCTGTTGTTGACTTACTTATTATTCTTCTTTACGAAAACGTTTATTACAAATTATGCATGATTTTTGTTTTTGGTTACTACAAGATAACGGAGACAGTATTTTAAATTAGAAATATATGGCATAGCATCCCTAACCGATTTCCAATAGGTCAATGATCACATACATTGTGGAAAAGAACAACAATCCATTACTTCTTCTCTGTACATGGATAATTCGGTAGTGAGGACAAACAAGGTCACAACCAAACACTAAGAGTATTGCAGGAACATCAGAAGTAGCGAAACCGGCTAAGTTGTCAGAGTAAGCCTCTCCTAAAATGCAACCATCACCGACCAGAAGAATCCATATTTTGATGGCACGATCGGGAAAATTCCTGAATCAAGTCTGGAATATGACTATTGATGTTACTTCGATTTTAATGGTTGTGCTTATGACTTTTTTCCAAGGTTCCATTCTTTGACTTAAAATGGTTTATTTTATCAAATAGTGACTTGGATGGAGAGTTCTTTTATTGGCACTCATAACATATCTTCTTATATCTATTTACTCCTATTACTGCTGACACTGATCCTTGATAAGCCGATTTATATTGAAATATTATTAAAGGTCAGTAACCCTTAATTCTTTTCAAAATGAGTAATTAGAAAGACACGTCAACTAAATAAACGAATGGTATAACACAAAAGTATCTTTTAAACCCATCTAACAACATCTTTTTTATTATCACGTGGAAGAAGAAGGATTTGTTACTTAAAAGGAAAGCATAAAAGCTAATTTGGTAAACCAAAGACAAGCATCCACGATCACAGCGTGAATGGAATAAAAGATTGAAAACTAATCTGCAATTGATTACCTTTTTACAACGCTGAAACGAAAGTATTCAATTACCTCATACGAGTTTGTGAGAACAAGATTTTACTACCTACATCAAGACAACACGTCCGGCTGCTTATTGTTTGTGTCCTTGATAATAAGACTTAGTATTCTTCTATTGTTCAAGAGTAATGGTACAGTTCAAAGACCTAGATAGAATTTTCTGATACATTCTTAAGTTGCATCAATCACTTTTTTGTCATCAGAAAGTAACATCTCGGTGAAGAATAATTAACGGATTTTAAACCTTACCTTCATTTTACCCTTAACATAAGAGGAACATAATATCTCACTAAGTCATGTATGTTTTGAAAGCCTGATATTAGGTCTCTATAGTCAGTGCTATTGTTATTGATAGATACACTTTCAGTTTTATTCATCAATATTAGTTGATTATAAATAAAAAGTAGAATTTTGAAAATACATAACTCAGAGAAAAATTCAAAGCGGAAAATCCCTTATCAAATGGTAAAATCAAAAGCAAAAACACACCAACGAATATATACAACTGTCATATTCCTGTCTTGTTTTAGGCATTTATTTTGTAGAAAATTGTGGATTAAACAGCTAAACCTCACACTCGCATAAAATTGCATTATATTGATCATTGTGTTGATATCGAAGTGTGAACAAACCAAACAGACATAATAGGTTAAAGTGTCAAAATAGGTGTGCAACAATCAACATTGTGTTATAATCTTAATCACTATAAAAACAAAAATATATGTAACAAAAACACAAAGCACATAAGCAAAAAAGAAAGACACAAATACAAAAGTGTATCTTCGCACATTAACACAATAACAGAATGTACAGGTACCGAGCCACGTCAAAATGAATATCACAAAAAATACTCTTAACAAAAAAAGAAATATTAAATAATATGAAAAAAAATACTGTACCACGATATTAAAAAATCAAAAATTTGAAATTGATACTATACGCCGGTAGAGCATTGGTAAAAGCTAAACAATATAAATACGTCAAGGATTTTACAGCACAAACAATATTGAAATATGCTTCTGCAATTTCCGGAGGGTTTAAAACACCAATTTCTAGTCAAATAATAAAACACAGCCCAATGTAAATATGTATACTTAACCGTTAATATATTTTCATGATTTTTTGGTATTTCTACCTAGGAGTTTAGGTAATGTTCAAATATCAGTAATAGGAGTTTTTTAGGTGGTTTTTTTGTCGTTTGTTTATATAAATATCTTGTTTTGTTTTGTATGCATTTCTTGTTTTTTGTGTTTTTTTTTCAATTTGTTTAGTAAGGTTATCACTGAGATGGTTGTTCGTTTCATCCATGTTCGCTATTCTCAATAATCAATAATGCTAAAAGTTGCAATAAACATCACTCAATAAATCAATCAATCATTTAAACAAGTGAAGGTAGTTTGCTTTATACTATTTACTCCACCAGGTCGATGCCACTGCTGGTGGACGTTTCGTCCCCGAGGGTATCACCAGCCTAGTAGTCAGCACTTCGGTGTTGACATGAATATCAATTATATGGTCATTTTATAAATTTCCTGTTACAAAACTTTACATTTTTCGAAAAACTAAGAATTTTCTTATCCCAGGAGTAGATTACCTTAGCTGTATTTGGCAACATTTTTTAAATGTTGGGTTCTACATGCTCTTCAACTTTGTACTTGTTTGGCTTTATAACTTTTTTGATCTGAGTGTCACTGATGAGTCTTATGAAGACGAAACGCGCGTCTGGCTTATTGAATTAATCCCGGTACCTTTGATAACTAATTATAAATATTTGTTACAATTGTACGTTTCAAAGAGCATTCTGTGCTCGAAATGTTATTAGAGTTCCCGAGAATATTCACGCATTGCATCTATATCACATAAATCACTCGTTGTATAACAAACGGAAGGTTTTCTATCCCATCGAATTGGAGATAAAGGATACTACAGATACAGTTAAGTTGGCTTCATATCTTGACTTACATCTAGAAATTGACAATGAGGGTCGGTTGAAAACACAACTTTACGACAAAAGACATTGAAAGAGATGATTTCAGCTTTCCAATTGTGAACTTTCCATTTCTGAGTAGCAACATTCCAGCAGCACCTGCATACGGGGTATATATCTCCCAATTGATACGATATTCCCGTGCTTGCATTTCCTATCATGATTTTCCTGATAGAGGGTTACTGCTCACAAGGAAGCTATTAAACCAAGAGTTCCAAATGGTGAAGTTGAAATCATCCCTTCGTAAATTTTACGGACGCCATCACGAGTTGGTTGACCGTTATGGAATAACATTTCACAAATGATATCGGATATGTTCCTTACGTCGTAACTACAATCCCCTTCCCTTTCATGAATGTGACCTACCGAACTAGACTATTTACCGGATTTGTAATCACATAAGCAACACGACGGGTGCCACATGTGGAGCAGGATCTGCTTACCCTTCCGGAGCACCTGAGATCACCCCTAGTTTTTGGTGGGGTTCGTGTTGTTTATTCTTTAGTTTTCTATGTTGTGTCATGTGTACTATTGTTTTTCTGTTTGTCTTTTTCATTTTTAGCCATGGCGTTGTCTGTTTGTTTTAGATTTATGAGTTTGACAGTCCCTTTGGTATCTTTAGTCCCTCTTTTATAAAAGTGAAATTTCTAATTGTAAAAACCCACATGAAAAGCTGGAATTAAAATGATATAAAGTAATATTTATGTGCGAGATTAGACATTAAAAATGATTAATATACCTGTCTGGTTCAATAGAATAAAATCTTCAAAGGTCTTAAAAGTTAGTAGCTCATTAGGTCAGCTTTAGTTAATAAATGTTTATATGATCAAAACATTCCAATAATTAGTTCATTAGTTTTAAGAAAATCCTCTTGTAATATTCTTTTGATCCTAGTAAATACGTGACAAATTATAATTAATTTTACTCTAAAGGCGTAGTTAAGCACTGAGTTGTGCTAATAAAATTTATTTCAAAGAGTAAAGATAAATATGAATTTTGACTTTTATGTTTAGATATTTTAATTTAGGAACTGATGAAGAAAGAAACTAATCATCAGTTTTTGATAGTTAACAGGAGTATAATGGCTCCCGAGGGTACCATCAGCTCTGTAGTCAGTACTTCGGTATTGAAATAAAATGTAAGCCATACATAGAGTTATCTCGTTGGCAATCATACATTACTCTATCTGATTATATCTCTAAGTACCCTGATAAATTGCGCGTTTAAACTATAAGTTAGTTGGAAATTTAAAAGGTTTCAGCTCCTTAATACAAGTTTTTATCTATTATTTTAGTGTACTTTTAGTCGTATTTCTCCTCTTCATTTTATTTTTACAATGGTATACCGACATTTTTTGCTATCAAATATTTGGCTTTGAGTGTTCGTGCTAGATGTAAATTTAGAAAAAGTTTTTTAATTTTTAATTTTTAAAGTTGTTTTCAATTTTTTTCACACTATTTTGTCAACATAAAGATATATAGGTTGTTTAAACGTCTTTATTGGTTAAGAAATAAGTGAACTGATAATGAATGTACTTAGACTTTTGAAATACTGATTTTAATTCATGAAATACAACAAGTTAAATGTGAATATTTTAGGAACTAATGACAGGATGATTGTGGTAAGGATGTCCGTACAACTAACTAACTGTATACAGTGTGTTGCTCATGTAAAGTATAAATGATAGTGATGTCACGGTACTTGTCTATCCCAAATTCATGTATTTGGTTTTGATGTTATATATATATATGTTATATTTGTTATTCTCGTGGGATTTTATCTATGTGTGTTACATTTTAGTGTTATGTCGTTGTTCTCCTCTTATATTTAATGCGTTTCCCTCGGTTTTAGTTTGTTACCCCGATTTTGTTTTTTGTCCATGGATTTATGAGTTTTGAAGAGCGGTATACTACTTTTGCCTTTATTTACATGCTTGATGAAAACAAAACAAAATCACGATACCAGACAGGATTGTGTTTATTATCCATGAATAATATTTGAGGCAGTTTGTAAAAGGCAATTATGTCATGATTACAAAAACCAACTTTACAATCAGCAACGCTGCACGAAGGGCTTCCTAATATTCAGGACAACTCCCATCAGCAACATTCATACAACAATGGCGACATAATTACAGGGGTACTATAATAAAAAAGATGATAAGTAATGTTTAAATTAACTATTAAAAAAAATATTATCAACTTTATCATTTCCATCGATTTTTTATGCTTTCTTCTCAGAACATTGGCTGCCTCATAAGTGATTATATTCAAAGAATATAGTTGGTGATAAAAAATGAAAACAACATGTAACATAAATGTAATGCTTCCAAAGCGCTTTTCCAGATTTACAGTCACCAGAAATGCTCAAAGCAAAATATTTGAAAGCCAAGGATCTATAAAAGCCGAACCAATGAAAAAGCTATATTACAAAAAAAAAAAAAAACATAATGAAATAGCCAAATTCATATCAGACTAACTTTTCCTGCAGGATGTTAACCTTGGTTTGCTTAATACATTGAGACATTTCTAAGTTAATTCAAATCAATTGCTATTTTCAACTCATTACAATCAACGTTACCGCGCTTTGAACTGTGAAAGGTTAGTTTAGTTATCATGCGTAATGATGTGTTACTGTCTCAGCATGTACAAACTTTTGCTATCATATTCTAATAATACTGAAAGTGCAGAGTTTCCTACCGGTTGGCATATATTCAAGACGTGCTGTGGTAGTGACATTTGTAAAAAGGAGCTCTATTCATCGTGATCGAAATTGACCTTGCGCCCATAATTCAAAAGTGATTTATAGAAACGCTTCAAACGTAAGTGAAACATGTCAATTCACCATTATACTGATCTCCGAATTTGTACTTCCATGTGCAACACGAAATATGCAGCATGTACAACTAGATTTGCGTATCCTTCCGCTTAACTTAAAATTTCTGTAATTTTTTTTTTCTCATTTTTTTGCCATGACATTATCAGTGTGTCTTCTTTAGTTTGAATATACGGTTGGACAGCTGTATTTCTAATATTAGTTAAATGATTTTACCTCAAAACAAATATGGGCAAAACAAATCTTAATCTTTATCATGAAAAATATATAAAGCTGGTATGCTGTAGATCCGAATGCATAATATGCATCACACGAAAACCATAAGAATTTACCAGGCATATCAGTTCGACCACAAGATGCGTCTCTTCGATCAAAGTCTTAAAATGTTACAGGAATTAGAAAAGCCTAAACTAAAAACAAAGTTCAAGAGCATTGAGGACCCAACATTTCTGAAAGGATTTGCAAACCACAGCTCTGAAGTATAAAAAGATGATAATGCAATCTAAAACATTAAAAGTGTATATTTTTTTCCTATTTGGTATGTTCTGCAAAACAGTGACAATATCATAAAACACTTTGGATACAATGCATCAATGCATAATATTTGAAAGCATTATATCTGTAGAGTTTAATTAGTTTGTTCCGTCAAGTTACAACATGAAAGTAGGTGCAATGTGGTCAATACAACCGGAAAACATTTATGGTATTTATGAACGGTAATTGGCCATAAATATTGATTAATGGTATGATGTTAGTGATATAAGATATAATATGCTCTAAAGAGATATATCTATGTTCCAGAAACAGAAGGCAATCAAGTCCATTATTACTTAAATATAGCAATTGTATACTATATAAATTGCCGTACAGCTTTATTTCAGACTATAAAGTAAGCTGAATGGTGATAGTTATATATTGGCATTATATCAATTTGACAGATAAACAAGATTCAATCATTATTGGTTAGCGTACTTCCTGTTTGGCATTGATTTCTTTTTGTTGTCCTGTTTGCTTGAGACATCGCAGAATACGAATATAACCAAATGTGTGCTTGATTTAGTACCCAGGTTCAAAGCCTGAACTGAATACTAGTACCCTTTTTTTTTAACCTTATTGTTGCTCATCTTTAGTGAGCTCTGTTAAGTGTTATGGACTTTTCAGTGCTTTTGTCGTTTTTTGTTAGAGCTTTTTTTAACTAATGATTGTTAACATCCCGGTGGTATCATACGCTTTAATTTTTGATTTTTTTTCTTACTTTTGCTTGTTTCTTCCACTTTTTGAAGAAGAAAATTTGCTTAATATTCTTTATGTTATGAATATGTTCGGTTGAATTAAATGCACAAAGAAATCAGTTTTTAATGTACACTTATTTGCAATTTTGATACAAATTCATAATAAGAAGGATAATAACATTGATATGATAAAACAAATTAGAAACAGAAATTGCGAACAATACCATGAATTTACACAAAAAAATGCTATCAAATGCCTATATTTATGTAGTCGAACAGATTTGCTACATCCCTCTCTTGGTTTGTATTAAAAAATGTCTAGGAGTTTTTAAAGAAACATCTTCATTTTACGTAAATAATGCTTAATTTGCTATCGCCACGGCCCTACGTTATAGCTAATACAGCCTCGCTTGATAATGTATGATATAGTTTAACAAGTAGGTTATATCAAATCAGTGGACATCAAATATCATAATGATATAAGTTTATTATTATATCACGCGATTTTCATTTAAGAAAATTACATTGTTAGAAACGGTAGTGGTGTCACAAAAAGATGTTTTAGGTAGCATGTGTGTTTTCAATGCAAAATCATTTCATACGGCAGATGTCAGCATGTTTAAACAACATGTCACTACCTTATTCCAATGATAAAGAAATTGCTGATTTTCCAGCGATTGACAAAGATAAACGACGTATTGTGTCGTTGACAGTCGAAAGTAAATGGATGTAAAATGAAATGACACATATAATGATTTAGTATAGTCCTTAATGTCGATGACATGTTTTAATTAGTTATAACATGTTTTGTTTTCTCAAATATGCAGAAGAATGTGTCACAAGTAAATCGAACTTAATAAAAATTTAAAATACTATGTACAGAAAATGCCAAGTGCTGGCAAAACCCGACAAGTAAGTATATATTTTTTTACTTCAACAGGTCAAAAAATGGCTAATTAGGAAAATTAATTGGAAAGATAACTCTTAAAGGGACTTCTAATCATAAACAGTGTTCTCCAGCCATAATAGCTAAATATTTAACAGTGATAGTCATTTATTGAAAAGGGAAACTATATCATGAAAATTGTAAATATTGAATTTAGTGAAGGCGATAGACTACAAAGGAACATCCAAAATCATTGGTCTAAAAAAAAACCGTGATGTCAAAAAGATAAAAAAAAAAAAAAAAAAAAAAAAAAAAAAACAGTACATAAAACACAATATAGAAAACTAAAGACTAAGCAACTTAAACCCTTCAAAAAACGGGAGGGGGGAAGGGGTGGTCTCAGGATCAGAATATCAACAGCGTTGAGGAAATATTACAGAATGTACGTTCCACGTGTCTGTCTGTTCTATTTTTGTTTTGTGTTGTAAGATCATCTTTTTCATTGAAATATCCTCATGTAGAAAGTGTGGAAATTGTCAGTTTTATAACTACGGCTTTTTTAAACTAATATAAGAAATCATGGTCAAAACAAGAATATTTATATAAAGTAAAGGGTTGAACCGGTAGATTATAAGAGCAACATTATAATCCTAATATTTTGGCCTCAGAGACTAGTTATTTTTAATACATAATGAAGGGTTTTGATAGACAAACAATGGATTTGCTGTTCGGCTGACATTTAGTAATACATGTGTTATGCACGCTATTGTTTTCCAAATTGATATATCTTATGTCCAGTATATAATCTCGTGAAAATCACTTTACGACAATGTTAGAGCTTACATACCATTATTGGAACCAGTGATTGATAGTTATGCTGTAAATCTGAAATATTAACACGCAAGAATAAATGAATATGCTATAAGCAGACAAGAGTACAAAACTATAATTTTCTCATACCATAGGACAGTAACCTGAAATTAGAAGGACAATGACCTGATTTATTTCTGATACAATTTATAGGTATTTGATCTTAATAATTTCAAATAGCAAAAAGATAGATAGAACTCTTCTTTTGAATAGAACAAATGAGTAACTTATTACAGTGTATCTTATTTATTATTATTATTGAGTAGTTAATAGGTACCTAGGTAACATTTTTTTTGTAATTATATTATAAAAAAGGATCATATATATCCATGATATCATAGAATTAAGAAAATTTTGCCCAAATGAGACAACTCTCGACCAAAGAAAAAAGGTGTAAAAAGTAAAAAAATTATAGGTCAGCATACGGCCTTCAAACGGAACCTTGACATACACAGAATAGCATAATTCAAGTGTATAAAGAACCACACAATTTTAACAGGTAAACCAACAGCCGCGTTCAGTTTTGTCTTTGATTTTTAGACATTTCAATAGTGGTAATAAGGTATAACTTTCGCTTTTATATGCGGAAAAAATGTTTTATGATATTTACCCTACAGAAATAGTTCACATCTAGATATATTCGAGTTACACATCAATGAAAACTCAGTGAAGAACACCGTGGACACAAGAGTGTTCCATCTTATATATAATCCGTAGCAAAATCCCGACTTGGAGAAATATAGATTCTACAACTGAATCGAGTGTAATACGATATTTATCCACTCGATACAGTTAAATTTTCAAATTTAAAACGCGAGGCTTGCCCGAGCGTTTTAAATATTTAAACTTTAACCGTCGAGAGTGGATAAATACCGTATTACACTCGATTCAGTTGTAGAATCTGTTTCTCTAATGATTTTCTAACATTATACAGGCAAACTTATTCCATCTTTTCGAATAATCTGCAAACAAAATGTGTTCTTTCTATGTGACGTCTTCAGGCATGGTCGCCTTTTTTCATGCCGTCACAATAGTAAAATCAGAGGAAAGCAAGAAAATTCTACGTCATAATCGGATTTTAACAAATGAAGTACTGAGATCAAACGAACCACACGTTGATTAAATTTTATTTATACAATGGGTGCAGAAAGGATTGAATTGACGAAGAACTAGAGAAATCTAGATATAAGCATACATGTACTGCTTCAACGCATTAAGTAGGTCCATCAATATGTCTCTATCTGTTTCATAATATAAATATAAAGGTCACAAAAAATCATCAATAACCAGTTATGTAACCAATAAGATCTTTAAAAGTGACTATTAGAGATATATATTAGACTGTGGCCTAAATATGCTATATAGTCTATGGTGAATGAATTTTTGAGTTTTTCATACATTTTATAGATGTTAACTACCACTTAGAACGTCAGGGGCCGTATGCATAAAACATCTTAACTTAAGTATTCCTTAAACTTAGATTTCACTAAGAATTTTCTTAGTTAAGTCAAATTCTTAAATGGTATGCATAAACTTACTTAAGTATTCACTTAACTAAGGAATACTTAAATCGGAACCTTTCTCTAGTAACCGTATGATAAATATTAGCTCATCACATGTACTCATCCGTGTAAAAGTTTGTTATGATTATTTTAATTTATTGATCAATGCATGCTTTTATTTTAAAGAGCTGGGGTTAAATTGATATAGGCATGTAAAACAATTCAATAGAACATAGCATAGTTTAATGATGAACAATTGGCGCATATAAGACAACGCTTTTCATGGTTGATGCTTTGACGGATGAGCATTGGTAATCCAAAACTTTCCTCTACGTAATCTTTAATTATCTTTCATGGGTGTAATATTTTCTGGAGATAACAATATGTTTCAAACTTTAACAAAACATGATCAAGGTTAAATCAGTGGCGTAGCACAAGACTGAGTACAGCATTGTAAGCATGCATGGGCTAACAAATAATTTTACAAAACACTTTTTTTCAATAAAATGTTCACTTATCGTTGAGCTTATTATGCGCTGCCATCTCCCTGTCCAGAACCCTTGCCTACATTTGCTTATAGTTTAAAAAAATCTATTTTGATGTGAAATTAACATTTTTATCACTTCCCTTTTACAACAAAAAAAGGGGGAGGGTAGAAAAAAAGTACCATGAATTACATGTGTGTAACACTCAGTACTTTTCGGTATACATAACATCGAGATTAGGAAATAGTATATACAACTACCCACTGTTATCTCTTGATTTGTTGATTATACGTGATTCGAAGAAAATAACGATGATCTTTAATATTTACTTATTATCTAGCAATAAATAAACGATTAATTAGTTTATTACTGATATATATAGTAATCAATCAAATTGTAGGTAACATAATAATGTCCTACCAAAAACGCAAACTTTCGACTAATTTTTAACTATTTTTGAAAATTTAAAGTAGCTCTATATGTATCTTAGACTTAAGTGTTATCTTAGGCGTTTCCTTAGTATAAGGAGTTTTATGCATACCACTTAAGTTTTGTGGGCGTGACTTAAAACAACTAAGATTTTACTTAGGAAATACTTAGTTTAAGATTTTTATGCATATCACTTAGATAAAAAGGGCGGAGTTTCCTTAACTTACGTGTTTTCTAAGGAAAATCTTAACTTAAGTAGCTTAATGCATACGGGCCCAGTTCATTTAGAGCCAATTTGAAATATGGAGATAATTTTAAAGCAATTGTATTGTTTTGCGCCATTTTCCAGTCAACGGTTAAATTACAAAATCTCAACATTTTCAAATATGTCAAGACCTAATATACCTTCCGCCTCAAAAAGCGTATACTTTTCAATGGTTTAAACGTGATTATACAACTATTTTCAACAAAACTGTTTTTATTGGAAGAAATATTTTGTTTTTACGTTTACACACATACAATCATTAAATATTTGCAGTACCTTTGATTTACCGTAATACCGAAAACAACAAACAAATCCTACATGGTATATCTAAAAGTTATAGTTTTGTTCTGAGAAAACACTACTAAGTTAAAGTCAATATAGCTCATCTCAGTAGCAAGCATATCAACAGTACTCTGACCTTGTAAAGAAGATGAATCATACTTTATTTTATCACACCCAATATTTGATGGCGACTTGATGGTGAGACGGTAGCATGTTGTCGGCATAATTTGGTTTTAAAAAATTAGTTCTTTCCATCCAATGCAAAGATCAATAAAAAAATATCATTATCTATTAGTCACAAAGTCAAAGAAGTTTTTAAAGTAGAGGATATCATTTACGAAATTTATGAACAGACTCTTGTTTATAATTTATATATCTAAGAAGCTGAATGACGCCTTCCACAGACTGATATTGATTTCAGCATAACACCATTTAAATGTAGATCAACTCATAATAGATAATAGACTAGAGTTAATTTACGCCAGATGCGAGTTTTGTCTTTAAAAGCCAAATCATTGATACTTGTATCAAATAAGTTAAAAAGCAAAATAAAAAGCAAACATGAACAACTTTAGAAAACTAAATTTTCAAAATTGTTTAGTCATAAACAAACTAAAGCTATCCTAGAGTAGAAAACTTTATCCTTTTAAAAAATTCACCTTTGTTTTAAACAGTCAATTTATAATTATGACTATATCAGTGATTATTCATTTCAATGCAGAAGTGCTGTTTACTCTACTGGGCTTGAAAAACCATCGAGTAGGAAATTCACTAGCAATGGCATCTCATCAGTGGTTGTGCATAAGACACCAGTAGTTTATTGAAGATTGAATCTTGAAATCCCATTTTAAATGTTCAGAAATCTGAACAATTGCATGAAATTTGAACAGGTACTTTGATAAAACATTTTCGCCAGTTTTTCATAAATTACAGATCATTACACGCAGACTCGGATAAAATGTCACGGTAGCGTAAAAAATAAAATTGAAATTAACAGACCAGATCACCGTTGTCTTATTTTAAAATTTAAAACCACCAGTGGATGTCTCTCTGAAATTCAAATACACACAAAACGTGCCTATCCACCGTCTCGCAATGGATAAGATAAGTCTTGACCTCAAGTTTATGTATTACTAGAAAAGAGGCTTAAGACACAGACGGGGCATTAAAACTGATCAGATGCAATCGAACTGACTACGCCATGTCTAAAATAGAACCAGAAAAACAAATCAAAATATTATTTATTGATATTGCAATAATTCATTGACATTTTTAAAGGCTTACTGTACATTAACTTGGAAGAATTGATTTGAATATCCCGCTCATATTGCAATTCATGGAGTTCCTGAAACCATCAATGTGTAATATTCCTTTATTTATCTCTATATATATAAGAAGCTGTGGTATGAGTACCAATGAGACAACTCTCCTTCCAAGTCACAATTTGTAAAAGTAAGCCATTTTAAGTCATAGCACAGTCTTCTACACGGCGCCTTGGCTCACACTAAACAGCAAGCTATGAAGATAATTTTTATTTTTATGTCCCATTTATGGGCATTATGTTTTCTAGTCTGTGCGTCCAGTTGTGCCACTTTATGTTAAATGTTTTGGTCGAGGTGGTGTTTGGTGACGCTGAAGCCCAATCTTCTTGAAACTTAGTACACATGTTCCCCATGATATAATCTTTCGAATTGTAATGCCAAATTAGAGATTTTCCACCATTTTCACGGTCAATTAAAAATAAAAAATGATAGTATGGATGGTGCATCCGCGTACTGTTAACACATTCTTGATTCACATTGTTTCAAATCAATAACTTTAGCTGTTTCCTAATGTTTTTAAACTCATCTATAAGAATATACTTCCACGTCTTTGTAAACAAAACCCAAAAAAATGTGTGCATTAAGATATTAACCTCTCTATCAAAATACGATTAATGGACAATGTAATAGTTCATCGGCAAAATTAAATGGCTGTCTATAAATCTACTGGTTAGAATTGATATGAAAATCCTTTTTAAATTCTAATAAAAGAAGTTCATCGAACTCTTTAGTGTAATTATTTCCAAATATTTCTATTGAATGAATGACGGATTTACAGTTTGTTTCGTATGATTATATGAGCATTTTAGCTGTTGTTATTGTCTTATAAGGTTGGATTTACTTTCATATCGATAGTTTGTGTTAAATTCGTTCATTAAAAGTCCATATATTTTTTTCTGTTTTGTTCGTTTTATGTAAACTTCAACATGAATAGAGAAGACTGTTACACGATTCTTCTGAGTGATTTTACTTTTTGAGTAGTATATATTTGGCAAATAGAACAAGGAGTTTGTTTCTAAGATTCTCAAGATTCTAAGAGACTCCAGGGAAATAACAATAAATTCATTCTATTCACGATAGTAAAGGCAACAGTAGTATATAGTGACATTTTATACATTTAGTGTTGATTTTTTTGGTTTGGCTTCCCGTTATGATATTTAAAACAGCTTTAGCCGCGATTCAGCATTTTGAGCTGATGTGGTTTAAAGCAAACACTAATCAAACATTATTTGTCACTGAAGATGTATGCATAGTAGAAAACGTTTACATGTGGGATTCGGTTATTTTAATAATGATTTCCGAATTCGTTACCAGGGTTTGTTCGATGGGTCTATCAGATTCAAACATTTATATACGTATATTGACTCTGATTTCTATTTGGTATATCCAAGTTAGTTAAGTTTTTTATGACTGACGTTTTAATAGTTGGAAGATTCCAGATTGAATGACAATTTGTTTCTCAATATATTGTTTGTTTTAATGTTGACCAACCAAACCAGGTTCAATCCACCATTTTCTATATTTGAAAATGCCTGTACCAAGTCAGGAATATGGCATTTGTTGTCCATTCGTTTGATGTGTTTTGTCATATGATTTTGCCGTTTGATTAGGGACTTTCCGATTGAATTTTCTTCGGAGTTCAGTGTTTTTGTGATTTTACTTTTTACACAATTATATTAGGCTTTGGAAAAGTTGTTCGTGTGCATGATAAAGGTCGGACTTCGTGACCGTTAATCGCAATAAAAAAAATGTTTTTTTTCTAATTAAATTATCATTGATCTAACAAAATGTCAACAGTTCAATCTAGTTAATTAAGTGTAAAATTCATATTGAAACAGTGTTTTTAATTGAGTTATTTATTGTTTGCAGTTGTATCACATTATATATCACAATAGGATAAATGGGCATCGAAATAATTCATCGGCAGAATTAAATGGCTGACTATACATTTACTGAGAAGAATTAATTGTGAACTCCTTTTCATATTGCTATCACTTGCATTTGTCGAACCGTCACAGTTATTTTTTTTAATATCTTCATCTAATAGGTAATGAAAATACGGTTAATGTTTGTCTGGCATCAAATGCCATTTGTGTCATATGATATTGAATTTCAAAATAACGCTTTTGGTAGAGACATTCATCAAATCATAAAACATTGCGACTCTTATTTACATTTAATCTAAAATAAAACGTATATAATTGAAAATTATAAAACTTCCAAAATCGTTACTTAAGGAGGTAGAACTAAGTTAAGGGAAATAACTCTTAAAATCATCAGTACGTTTGTGTCAACCATTTTCAAAAATATATTTTAATGCATCTAGGTTACATAGATTATTTTCAATCTGTTTCATGTAAATGCTTAAAATACATTGATGAACTTGACTTTTACAAACGCTTAACTGATTTAAAGAGTTATCTCCCTGAACCAAGGTCTACCCCCTTAAATGAACATCTGCACATGTACAAACTACCTTACGACAGTTCATGCGTTTACCAATGAAAATAAAAAATTAAATTATTAATTAGGAATTCTGATCCTGGCAAGAAATTTCTTTATGCTTATTATAAGTAACTTCAAATCATTCCATAAACACAATCTATACTACTCAAATAACCTGTGGGATAGAAAAAACATAACTTTCTTTAATTAAAAGTAATTTAACAGACGATAAACGTGTCACTGATATTTGATTTCAACAGAAACGGGTTAAACAGTGACGCATTTTATATGGGGTTCAATGTTACATATTGACTGCTTGGAAGGATTAACAGATTTCCTTTTTAATATACACCATAAATAAACACAACTAATGAATGTAAAAAAAGGGAAACATAGAGAATCTAAAAGTTAAAGATCAGGACAGGTTTAAACAACTGCAAAGACGTTGACAACTATTATTCTCTATCCATTATTGCATGTTAAGTGCTACTCTCTCATTTTCTGAATCACGTTTGTGTGTACAGTTTGCAATTTTCGTACTCTAACTGAAACGCGGATTTTAATATTTAACCATTGAAATGGTGTGTTTTGTTTTTATGATTGTGTTTTAAGGAATGTATTTAGGAATACATAAACTCATCATAGACACCAGGATAAAAAAAATATATATTTGCGTCAGACGCGCGTTTCGTCTATAAAAGACTCATCATTGACGTTCGAATACAAAATATTAAAAAGACCAAATAAATAGGAAGTTGAACAGCATAAGACCATCAAATCTTAAAAGTTTTGCCAAATGCATCTAACATATCTAAGGTATCTATTCCTGAGTAGAAATGCCTAAGTATTTAAAAAATACGAAATTTTGTAAACAGGTAATTCATATGTGTGACAATATCAATGATAATTCATGTCAACGCAGAAGTGCTCACTCAGACTTATAAAGATAGTTACTAGTACATGTAGTATAAAACATGAAAATTTCAACATTTGATGTAAAAGAAGTAAGACAGAAAATATGTATATAAAGTTTCAGGAAATGATTAAACTTCCTCGAAGTCTATGAATACTACTATTTCCTATTCTTGATTTCATCTTTAATTCTCTGAAAAGATCGATCAATATCACACTCACGTACATGACGTACATGTACTCGATGTCCTCTCTTGCACTGAAATTTTAACGTCTATCTGGCTCTCGGGTTTTAACCCTTAACCATTTAACTGACATCTATAAAACTTCATAAATGAATCTCTGTCAATCACACATGTTTCCACAAGAGATTTGTCATTATCCTACAGCTTTTTGACACTATAATGCATCAATTACCATAACTTCAATTCTCCAATAATGCCAATAGCACGGAATATAAATTCTACAACCGTCATTGGGGGATATTTTGTTGTGTTAGAAAACCCTGAGGAATGTGTAGTTTTCATATCTCATTATTGTCAGCGGTGAAATGTAAAGATTTTATGTTTTTTTTTTTAATAAAAGGTTATTGTCGTCAACGGAAATTTGACACCTTTTAACAAATTTGAATATGCTGAGGTCAATGTATCACTTTCACAAATCATGTTGTATTATATGCTATTGTCGGAATGATTTGTCATTTCTATGTATCTAATCGCAATGGATTCGTACTGAGCAATACATTAATATTTTTTTTAAAAGACAGACAAATATTGCATTCAGTAAATCACCAAGTTTTAATCTGAAATAATGTCCCTTAATTGTATGGTACGTTCATTTTCATTTATTACATGTGTTGCAAGGAATAGGGTTTATACTTGCTTTCTTTAATTTGGTCGTAAAAAACAAATATCGAAATATCATGAATATGGAGAATAAAATATAGTGCAATGAAAAACAATTTTTAAACTTTTTATATAGAGCAACATGAGTGGGTCTTGATTTTTAATTTCTAACGTTGTTTTCCAGTGTTCTTCGTATTTTGTGCATATTTTACATATTCATAAGAAGATGTGGTATGAGGGCCAATGAAACGACTCTCCACCCAAGTTATTATTTGTAAAAGTAAACCTCTCAAATGGGGAAAACAACGGTTTAAAAAATTTAAAATAGCGAGAAACACTTATGAACCACATCAACAAACGACAACTACTGAATTTAGGTGGTGCTAGCTGGGTCTATGCAGCCGAAGTACCTACCTCGCATTGATTCCAGACATATAACAGGTGTAAACAAATTCAGCAGGGTAAACGTTTTAATAAGTACCAACCTTCACCCTTATCTGAAACAAACGTCTAACATCACAACATAGAAAATAGATTATAATGACCTCTATGGATGGTCTCATTATTCTATTGACAGTCAACGAACTGTGAATTCGCGTGTAATCACCCATCGTCGATTTTGGTTTTATCTTGAAATGTTTCCTTCAACTCATAACTTTTTTAATTGTGTTTGATATTTATTCTTTTTGTTTAAATAAGTTCAATTACACGGTGCGCAGATTATGAAGTATAAGATACTACAGAAAACTTTTGATGGATATTATTTCAGGTACCAGTTGAAGCATGCCTCCGGGTTCGGAACATTCTCGTTGTATTGAAGAACCATCGGTGGTCTTCGGCTGTTTTCTGCTCTTCTTTTTCTTTTCGCCGAGTTTTTGTCTCTATTTTTAATTTTTTTGGCAATCAAATCACATCTTCTTATTTGTATATCTTTATTAAAGAAGAGGGACGAAAGATACCAGAGGGACAGTCAAAGTCATAAATATGCCGATCGCATTCAGGATTATATCAGACAGCTAAACGGAGTAAATTGAACAAGGATGAAACAAGGACGAAACAAGTACTTGTAAATTAACCTAGAAACCTTTCTCTGATTGTGATAAATTGATACCGCGGCTGAACTTGATGGTTACATCCGGAGAACGAATTTAATTTTCTTTGTTGAATGAATAACCAATAACAATTGACAGCAATTTTATCTTTGACTTGAATTCTGATTAGCTCTATGATTTATTACCCGTAAAAATAATAAAATTGTCACTATTATTAATAAATTCTATGAAAATAGATATCTTTTCTAAGAATTTATTCCGTACTCCGTAATAAAATAGTTCATGCGTTGACTTAATATGTGTTTATATATATTGATGTCGAGCATAACAAAAGAGTTGTACTTTTATATCGTACCCGGAAGTTAAATATAGATTAAAAAAAACAATCAGATAAGTCATTCCATACAGTACGTCGATTCTGGTTCTTGTCAACATAATGACAATATCTAGAAACACTTAAGAAATTATTTTACATATCCAGGATAACATTTTAAAAATAGTATCTTAACTGAGCGTAACGTAAAAAGCGGAGCAAAACTTTAAATTACAATTCCGTCCACATGATAATTTTGTTTACGAAATTATGTGTTATTACTATCAAATTTGTATCAATAATGATTATATTACTTATAAGGAAATCCTAATTAAACCTTAGCTTAAGTATTGAAAGAGTCTCAAAGAAACCATGCAATGACTTAGAGGTATCTTTATTTTATTGATTTTCTATGAACAGACATTAACTGAGGTTAAGTTCTCATTATCTCACAATAATAAATGGGAAATTTGTTTAATTCCTTTATGAATCAATTCATTCATTTAAAAATTGAATACGTATTGCATGTTGTCTTATGTTGTTCCTGCGACCTACCATACGTACGATGAATATGATTGTCTAACATATTTACTGAATGAGTCACTTCCGGTTTGCCTTAGCTAGCGATTTCATTTTACCAATATCTGAAACAAGTGTTTCTTTGGGTATTCTAGAGTTTGCTTGACAGATGCTGCTACACGTGTCACTTAGCATTCTTTTGAAGTCATGATAACCTTTGGTGTTATGACAGCGTTCCATTAAATATACATTCATTTATTTAAATGTTACAAAACACTTTTCTAAATGCAACACAATTTTTCAAGGTGTAAATTGTAGTTTACATAAAGTACTTTACAATAAAAAATATTGTTTTTATCAATTAACAAAAAAGTAAAAATTACTAATATTGCCACAAAATCGTAACCATGCCATTGCATCTTGATATAATCCTGCTAACAACGTTAACACTCATGGATTCAATGTTCAAGGCAGACTTCTGCAGGGACCACTAGCCTGTCACTTCTTTACTGGTGAGTTCGAACCCTACAAGGTTCTTTAAACTTGTCTTAATCAAGGTGTCCTGGCTGTTTTCTTGTCGATCACAAGCATTCATTTCCAATACAAAATTGCCTCTATGTTTTAATAGAAGCAATAAATATGAATAACGGAGCTTGAAGTATTGTACATTTATCATTCCCTTATTGCAAATTACAAAAAGAAACCGCTCGTCTCAAATTTCTAAAGTTGATCTTAGATGGACTTGGCTATTGTTTTGTGTCCTTTATCGTTATATATCTCTTCAACTGTTTTGGTTTTTATTTATGTTTGTTTGTTTTTAAATATTCGGTTTTTGTGCGTTCCTGATTAAGGAATATCAAGAAAATGGGACATATCACTGAAATAGATCACGACTTAAGTTGATCATTTATTTCAATGCTTCAAAGCAATGTAAGAATTGTTTTTTACATTAACCTACTTTCATAGATTTGAAATACGACTTTACAATTTAAGCTGATTGTGAACCAGGAAATTCTCTTATAACGTACGCATTAGTTAGTAAGTAGTTGTGATTCTCCTTTCATAACAAACGAGATGCAATTATTTCTTAAATCACATTCTTTATAATCTGATATTGGGTATACAATTTCTTTAATTGACGTTTTGCAAGAAAACATTATATTGGAAATGTCTATTCGTCGTATAATTCGGTTAATTATGTTGAAATCTATTTCTTTTGATATACAGAAGTCACATATACCAGCTGTACAAAAAATAAAATAACAAAAACACTCAACTACCGAGGGAAATTCAAAATGGAAAGTCACTAATCAAATGGCAAAATCAAAAGGTCAAACAAATCAAACGAGTAGACAACAATCATCATATTCCTGACTTGGTACAGGCATTAACTTGTGAAGAAAATGGTGGATTAAACCTGGTTGTATAGATAGCTTAACCTCTCACTTGTATGACAGTTGTGTAAAATTATAAAAGTCGTATATAATTTGGTACCCATACTCTCGTGTTCTGGAACATGATACGAATTAGTAGCGGTTGAACAGACAAATAATAGTATACACGACACAACATAGAAAACTAAAGACTAAGCAACACGAACAATATAATAATTATAAAGGTTTGAAGTTTTAAACAATTCTCATAATTATTTCGTTTAAGTAAGCCAAGTACAAACACGTCCTTATGTCCAAGTTTATAAGCTTCGTTCGAAAACATTAGTTTTTCACATAAACCGTTCAATATAGATCTCTTTGCAACATTCATATAAGCTCTTAATGAACCAGAATTATCAAACAATAAAAGAAATCAAAATGGCTTCGCTGTTCCGATATTTTGTTGCCTAAAACGGAAACGAAAACAAAATTCTAACATTAACCTAGTAATGAAGATTTCTTTTGCAAATTTACATGATATTTATGACCTGTCGAGAAATAATTTTACGACTTTAGCTGCTAAAGAACAAGGAAGTTCTTGTATTACGTTTATATTAGTTAAAAATCGTTGGTATTTACCTTATTTATTAGGTTTATTATGTTTAGCAAAAAAGCATCATATTAAAAATGATATTTGAATGTGTCCAAGAGAAAACAGCCAACCAAATGGCAGTAAACAGCCAAAGGCCACCAATGGGTCTTCAACATCGTAGGGACATCCGCATGATCTATTTATGTTTGTACGTAGATATAATCAACTAATATGTTTAGAATTGTTTCTAATAATGTACGTTGAAATGATAAGAAATGTTAAAAACATATACATTATACAGTGAAACCTGTTTAAACCGAACCTCTTCGGTACATAAGGTTTTGTTCGGTTTTGGCCGAAGTTCGGTTTTATCAGGTTCATATCGCACATAATTTGATATGACGGTGCTTAGGAACATGTTTGGTTTATATAGGTTTTCGGTTTATACAGGATTCAATTCAGTCAGGTTTCACTGTACATAAGAAAATGTATATACCCAGTCAGGAATATGACGGTTGTTATCGATTCATTTAATATGTTTGCCCTTTTGATTTTACCATTTGCTCGTTGACTTTCCGTTTAGAATTTTCCTCGATGTCCGGTCTTTTTGTTTTGTAACTTTGTGCAAGTATAGATAAACCCATCATAGATACCAGGACTAAATTTAGTAAATACGCCAGACGCGCGTTTCGTCTACAAAAGACTCATCAGTGACACTCGAATCCAAAACAAGTTAAAACGGCCAAATAAAGAACGAAGTTGACGAGCATTGAGGACCAAAATTCCTAAAAGTTTTGCCAAATACAGCTAAGGTAATCTATGCCTGTGGTAGAAAAGCCTTAGTATTTCAAAAAAATTCTAAAATTTGTAAACAGTAAATTTATAATTATAACCATATCAATGACAATTCATATCAGCACAAGAAGTGCTGACTACTGGAAATATTTAAACTGGTGAGCGACGGATCTTAATTGTTTTGTATTTTCAAATGTGTTGGGCTGTCTTATTTTGTCACCCATTAGTGATTCAAAATTATTAAGATATAAATATATCATACATTGATCGGTATTTTTTAATAAAGTATTCCTAAGTTTTAATCCATTTTGTTTATCATGTAAACCAAACGAAAACCCCATATAGATTTCAAGAAAACAGATTCTTCTAACAGGAGTTTTCAAGTAAAGAGATTTCATCAAGTTTTGTGTTTGTTATTGCCTCTTTTTGAATGTTGGCATGTTTGTTTTGAATAACATTATTTTCTCTCAGTTCTAAAATGACCATGATGTTTACAGAAAATGCCATATGACTGAATCTTGTCAAGAAAAACACATTTTATAGTCATTATCTCTTATATTTCAAAGTTTGTTAAAATAACCTGGTGTTTATTCCTTTGTCAAGATCTGATTCAAAGTTATTGCATAATTTTGCAAGACATTCCTTAATTGTCGGAATGTTTTTGATAAGACAAATTAAACAAACAGTGTAGTCTATGATCAAGGTAGTATACATGCAAATATTATATAAGTGAACATGAAGAAATCACTATTTTTCAAAAGACATTGTATTGGAATTATAATTTTATTTTTTCTGACCGGGACGTCTGCCATAAATGAAAAGAACAAATTGGTTAATGCTCCTCTACTCGATACCCAACAAGGGACTCTCGTGGCATCGATTGATATGTCCAATGCCAATGACCGTATCAAAGCATACATATCGGAGTCTATTGAAATGAAAATGTCAGAACTGGTAAAAATGAAATTACAAGACGTGTTTGGTGCTTTGAAAATAGACCAGGACCTTAAACTGTACATTGAAAATGTGAAAGCAAATCTCACTTTAGAAAAGGAGATTAAGAAATATGTTGACGGCTTGAAGCAGAAAGTGCCGGACATACTATCTGAAGGTAATTAACTTATAAAATAGAGCATGAATCAAAAAGGGCCTGGCATTTTGTAAGAAAGTAACATATTTTTTAATAGAATAGGAACTGAAATGTTTAAATGTCTTAAAGATGATTGGAGCACCTGAGATCAATCCCTTGTTTTGATTAGGTTCGTGTTGCTTAGTCTTAAGTTTTCTATGTTGTGTCATGTGTACTATTGTAGCCATGGCGTTACCTTTTTGTTTACAATCTAAGAGTTTGACTGTCCTTCTGTGATTTTACGTCATTCTTTTGTCGCATCGATTGATATGTTCCACGCTAATGACCGTATCAAAGCATGCATATCGGAGTCTATTGAAATGAAGATGTCAGAAATGGTAAAAGTGAAATTTCAAGAGGTATTTGATGCTTTGAAAAAGTTAAGAATTCAGAAAAATAAGGACAAATAAAATAAGATATGAGAAATAGACCTAAAAATGTAAAAAGTTGTTTAGGAAAGTTACAAACATGTATACAAGAAAAACAGACATGGAAAACCAATCCTGACCTTCTTATAGTGGCTCAATATCTAGGACTATAAAAAGTTGCAAAGCTAAAAACTTCGAGTTTGGTGTTTATGGCAATAAATGTCACTGAGTGATAAAAACGATTTATCATTTAAACCATTTTGCACAAGGACAAAAAGCCAGTAGCAAAGACGATTCAATATTCTCTTTAGAACACAGAAGTAATTTTATATATGACCAAGTTTTTGATTAACTATTGGATTTATTGCCAATATACAGCAATATTATTCTGTATTTCCCGTAATAATTTTTTTTCTTCCGACTTCATTATATCTATTGACCTAAACGTTGGTTTCTCATTTCACTCATGGCAAAACAGGACAGTTTGCATCGGCAGTTTGTTAAACGTACGTTCTCTTCATATGTTTTTTTTTCTATAATTACTATAAATATTAACACAACAATGTTAAATCTGCAAATTTGTGGAAGCATTTATTTGGATCTTTCTTTGCTAGTATTCGAACTGATGCTATGTGGTATATTAAGTTGTTAGCTAGATTTTGCGAGTTTTATTGTCCTTTATATGTATATCAATTTAAATTGCTAGATTTCACTTATAATGGGGTGGTTTGCATGAGCGTAATCTTATATTAAGGGAATTTTGGATAACCAATAATTTTCAGTGACATTTTGTTATAGAATCTGATGTTACTTTAGTACACATTACGAATGACACCAAAGGCAAACACAGACGAGTCAGTGTCATAATAATAGGTACTTTTTTTCTACTTTATTAATATATACTAAAGTAAACTTGTGTTTTGTTGTATATGTTTGTTTGTCTTGAGATTGTACCACAGTGATGACTGATGTAACCATATTTTGACTATTTTACTGATTATGTTTGTTTTGTAAAAATCAATACGACATTTGATGCGACTGTCATAAAAGTGAGAGGTTTAGCGCTTTAAAACCAGGTTTAATCCACCATTTTCTACATTTGAAAATGCCTGTGTCAAGTCAGGAATATAACAGTTGTTGTCCATACATTTGATGTGTTTTATCAATTGATTTTGCCATTTGATTAGGGACTTTCCGTTTTGAATTTTCCTCGGAGTTCAGTTTTTTGTGAGCTTACTTTTTAATAATGGTTACCTGATTTCTACTTTCTTAATATATACTGAAGAAAACTCATCAAAATAATTCCCTACAAAACAAATCAAATACTAGTTATCTAGTTGTAAAAATAACGCAAAGTGCATGTCTTCACTCAATATAAACAAATGAAATGAAAGTTCGAAAAACAAATTAGTAACTAATTAGTGATCTTATCATATTATAATTTATAAATTTTCTAAAAACATAAAAAACGAGGCCAAAACATTAGCCTTTTTATATACCGGAATATCACTGAAATAAATGTGTTTAATTGAAATCAAAAACATTAATATTCAGTTACGGTCGTCATTTTAATGGGACGGACGCCTGATCTATCTCAGTCGAAACGTAGAAATGTCGCTAGTGTTCCGGAATGCCTTGCTTAGATAAACTTAAAAAAGTCAATTTGTATAATTCTTTAGTGCATGACGATATAATTCCATCGGTGTCATAATACATTGCAAAATTACATAGTATACTTTGTTTCCCTTATATTGAAGAATTCAAAAGAACGTTAATTTGATATAACTCAGCAATGTTTAAATTCAATTTCTATCCTAGGGAATCTGCCTTATCTTTTGTAATATAAATGAGGCTTCTTATAGGGTTTTTGATTTTGATAAAACTTGGCTATTTTAAGTTGATTATTTGATAACCAGACTAAATCATGCATGCTTATTTTCTTATTTGATCATTTAGGACTGTGTTTTTGATTATTTGATTATCTTGTTTAAACATTATATTAAACAAACTTTTGTGATGATGTATTTACATGGACATCCCTAATGAATGACCTTATGTATATATTCAAATATATGGTTCGCTCCTGGTACTTATCAGATCCAATACTCATGTTTTCAAACAAAAAAATTCACCGTTGAGATTTAAAGCTTAGTAAAGAAACACATAAATGACACAGCAAATTACATTAACAGAACGGAAATGATGCTTTTTATCCTGACTATTGAATTATGGGTATTATCTTGGGAATAAGAGTATACTCCTGTTCAGTAGAGATAACACATATCAAATCAAATTTTATCTTTGTATCGCATTGTTTCCTATTACTGTCGATGCGTTTCTACTGATCTAAAGATGTAAGTGAATTATTCCGGAATTTATGATTTTCCGTATTTTATTTTAGATTATAATTATATTAGAATGAGGCATGTTTTTTCTATGAAATGAAACGAATTTGATATTTACATAGACATGTTATGTTAAATTAGCATTATGAAAGAATAATTGAATGCAAAGCAATTACTAGATATGAATGCAAATCAAATTCGAACTAGATCAATTATGTGGTTGTTGTATAAACATGATAAACGTATAACAAGTTGTGAGCTTCAAATAATAGTTACGGAAATATCATTCTCAAAGTTGTGTAACATGTAATTGTTGATTCCTGTAAGGTTACCTTTAATTACTTAAATGGACTTTATTTGAAATTTTTCAAATAATAGTGCATTGAAAACCATAGAAAATCTCATCTTTATACCATACACTTTAACATAAAAATTTGATGTTGTAATTTCCGATCGAATGTACAGCACGTGCATAAAGTATGCATGTTCATAAAAACGTCAACACGTGGATCAATACTAAAATAGGAATCCATCAATATCAGAGTATCATTAACAATTGTTTTAATATCTCAGAAGTGTGTGTGTGTGTGTTTTAAAGAAATGCATATTCTCGCAGATTGTATTATGCATTTTGTGTAAAATTGTCACAAGCGTACCAACATACATGTACGTTTGCATAGAAAAAAAACAAACGTCATCAACTAATGAAATTGCGTTATTTCTATATGAAGGTACGAGCTATGAAATTATACACTGTCCTTTAGTATCTGAACTGGTGAACTATAATGTTTTCCAGATTCTTGTCAAGTTTAAGAGAAGTAATTGAACTCTCATTTTTTTATTTGTGTGTCAATCTTTGTCGTTGACTTATCAATAGGTTACAACTTAACAAATACAAATGTAGGTAAATATATATCGGTTAATTATATATGTTAACGTAAATACACATGACCAAACTTAAACGGCTCTTTGGTGCAATACGCTTTTAGATAATCTTATTGTAATTTTAGGATCGAATTGCAGACATCAATTACGAAAGATTCTAACAAATCAAAGATATACAGCTTTGATGTTTCATTCATCTAACTACATTAGCTTATCTCAAGCTTATTTCACGGGGGTATCATCAGCCCAGTAGTCAGCACTTCTGTGTTGACATGATTTATCACTGATATGGTCAAAATTAAAAATTACCTGTTTACAAAACTTTGAAGTTTTGAAATTCTAAGTTGCATAGATAACCTTAGCTGTATTTGCAAAATTTGTTATCCTACGGTCTTCAACTTCGTACTTTATTTGGCCTTTTTTTTTAATATTCGAGCGTCACTGATGAGTCTTTTGTTCACGACACGCAAGTCTAGCGCAAAAAAAAAAAATTAATCCTAGTAGCTATGATGAGTCTATTTAATCTACCATATATTTTCCTGGTTAGAGAGAAAAAATTAACTTCAGGTATATAAGATATTGTGAAGCATTAGCGTAGATCTTCCCTTGAGGTCAAGTAACAAGTAAATAAGCTATGCATTTTAATTTTGGTTTATTTATATGTTTCGGAGTTTAGGATGACGTCCATACACACTTAACTAGTCAACATTTTTGTTTAGATGCCAGCTGAAGCACGCCTACTGGTTTGGATTTATCTAGCTGTATTGCAGACCATTTACTGGCCTTCAGATGTCGGGGTTTGTTTTTATTTGCTCTTTGGTCGGGTTGTTATCTCTTTGACACATTCCCCATTTCCATTCTTAATTCTATATGACACACATTTTGTTTTATAATTTTGCAAAAAAGAATCAAAGTGTGTTATCAACTCGCATTGATTTTGAATCAGTTAAGAAATTTGATTGGTATTGTTTATCTTGATGTGTAAGTTTGTTTTTTGGTTCAATTGTTATTTCAATTTGTTCATTTTATCAAAATAAAAAAAAAGAGATTAATTCCCTTTTTTTATTTTATTTCTTCTTTTTGAATCTATAAAAAATTACAACAATTGATTTGATATTTTTCAAAGTAAAGTTCATAAAATATAATAATATATATTGCTGTTTATGAACGTTTGAACCCAATTATCGTTTGTTTTTATGCGTTTTGATCTTAGATAAAAAAAAAAAAAAAAAACGAGTTTCATACAATAGTCTTTGAAAGAAAAGATTTTATTGAATTGGTGTCAACGAGAACTAATGCCTCGGAGATAAAACATAACTTAAATGTTTCTAATATTTAATTGCGAAAAAAACAGCAAAAGTCATTTATGCCGTAGAGTTTAATATGATATCAATATAGCAGTTGTTATCCGATCGTTTGAATTTTTAACCGATCTATTTTATATTGTTATTACATTTTTGTTAAACGAAATTAAAAAAGCAATATTCTGAAAATAAAAATGAAAATGAAACAAAACTTTTGAACGGTGAAAAGTTATTTATGTGTTACAGGAGAGCATGACTCATTTACAATCGCATTGTCTCATTTTGGACTTTAAAATCCTACTTCACATACGGACATACAAACAGACCAAATCTATATCAGAAACAAAAACTACGGACAAACAAACAGACAACACCTTTATCAGAAACATAAACTACGAACATACACACAGACAACATGTATATCAGAAACATAAACTATGGACAAACAAACAGACAACACCTATATCAGAAACATCAACTACGGACATAAAAACAGACAACACCTATATCAGAAACATAAACTACGGACATACCAATATACAACACTATTTCAGAAACATAAACTACGAACATACAAACAATCAACACATTGATCAGAAACATAAACTACGGACATACAAACAGACAACACCTATATCTGAAACATAAACTACGGACATACAAGCAATCAACACATTGATCAGAAACATAAACTACGGACAAACAAACAGACAACACCTATATCAGAAACATCAACTACGGACAAACAAACAGACAACACCTATATCAGAAACATAAACTATGGACATACAAACAGACAACACCTGTATCAGAAACATAAACTACGGACATACAAACAGACAACACCTATATCAGAAACATCAACTACGGATACACAAACAGACAAAATCTATATCAGAAACATAAACTATGGACAAACAAACAGACAACACCTATATCAGAAACATAAATTATGGACATACAAAAAGACAACACCTATATCAGAAACATAAACTACGGAAATACAAACAGACAACACCTATATCAGAAACATAAACTACGGACATACAAACAATCAACACATTGATCAGAAACATAAACTACAGACATACAAATAGACATCTATATCAGAATTATAAACCACGGACAAACAAACAGACAACACATATATCAGAAACATCAACTACGGACATACAAATTGACAACACCTATATCAGAAACATCAACTACGGGCATACAAACACACAACACCTATATCAGAAACATAAACTATGGACATACAAATTGACAACACCTATATCATAAACATAAAATACGGACATACAAACACACAACACCTATATCAGAAACATAAACTACAGACAAACAAATACACAACACCTATATCAGAAACATAAACTATGGACATACAAACAGACAACACCTATATCAGAAACATAAACTACGGACATACAAACACACAACACCTATATCTGAAACATAACCTACGGACATACAAACACACAACACCTATATCCGAAACATAAACTATGGACATACAAACACACAACACCTATATCAAAAACATAAACTACGGACATACAAACAGACAACACCTATATCAGAATCATAAACTACGGACATACAAACAGACAACACCTATATCAGAAACATAAACTACAGACATACAAACAGACAACACCTATATCAGAAACATAAACTATGGACTACAGACATACAAACAGACAACACCTATATCAGAAACATAAACTATGGACATACAAAAAGACAACACCTGTATCAGAAACATAAACTACGGACATACAAACAGACAACACCTATATCAGAAACATAAACTATGGACATACAAACAGACAACACCTATATCAGAAACATAAACTACGGACATACAAACAGACAACACCTATATCAGAAACATAAACTATGGACATACAAAAAGACAACACCTATATCAGAAACATAAACTATGGACATACAAAAAGACAACACCTATATCAGAAACATAAACTACGGACATACACACAATCAACACATTGATCAGAAACATAAACTACAGACATACAAATAGACATATATATCAGAATTATAAACCACGGACACACAAACAGACAACACCTATATCAGAAACATCAACTACGGACATACAAATTGACAACACCTATATCAGAAACATCAACTACGGGCATACAAACACACAACACTTATATCAGAAACATAAAATATGGACATACAAACAGACAACACCTCTATCAGAAACATAAACTACGGACATACAAACACACAACACCTATATCAGAAACATAAACTACGGACATACAATTACACAATACCTATATCAGAAACATAAACTACGGACATACAAACAGACAACACCTAAATCAGAAACATAAACTATGGACATACAAACAGACAACACCTATATCAGAAACATAAACTACGGACATACAAACACACAACACCTATATCAGAAACATAAACTATGGACATACAAACACACAACACCTATATCAAAAACATAAACTACGGACATACAAACAGACAACACCTATATCAGAAACATAAACTATGGACATGCAAACACACAACACCTATATCAAAAACATAAACTACGGACATACAAACAGACAACACCTATATCAGAAACATAAACTACGGACATACAAACACACAATACCTATATCAAAAACATAAACTACGGACATACGAACAGACAACACCTATATCAGAAACATAAACTATGGACATACAAACAGACAACACCTATATCAGAAACATAAACTACGGACATAAAAACACACAACACCTATATCAGAAACATAAACTATTGACATACAAACACACAACACCTATATCAAAAACATTAACTACGGACATACAAACAGACAACACCTATATCAGAAACATAAACTATGGACATACAAACACACAACACCTATATCAAAAACATAAACTACGGACATACAAACAGACAGCACCTATATCAGAAACATAAACTACGGACATACAAACACACAATACCTATATCAGAAACATAAACTACGGACATACAAACAGACAACACCTATATCAGAAACATAAACTACGGACATACAAACAGACAACACCTATATCAGAAACATAAACTACGGACATACAAACACACAACACCTATATCAGAAACATAAACTACGGACATACAAACAGACAACACCTATATCAGAAACATAAACTACGGACATACAAACAGAAAACTTGATCAAAAACATAAACGACAGATAGACAAACAGACAACACCTTGCACAAAAACATTAACGACGGACATAAAAACAGACACCAGTTGAACAAAAACATAAAAGATAAACATACAAACAAACAAAAGTCTACAAAGTACTATACCGAAAATTAACGACTGATCAACAACATTCACAAATGGGATATCACATGTGATCATGGCAGGTCCTGCTAAAACAGTAGCACTCATTGTGATTTATTGTTAGAACAGCTAAAATTTATTCGATTTCGGATGTCATAATCATGATGATGAAAGCGAGATTTACTTAGAGCAATGCAAATTGTTCTTTTGTGTGAACCATTTTGTGTTTACAGGAATATTTGATATATACTCATGTTTGACATATGAATAAACTGTATTTGAATTCAAGGCGCGGAGGTTATTGCTCATATATCATTTGGGTTGATAAACGACATTATTGGTTTAGTTGAAGAGTTGAGGACTAGATATTTGAGCAATTTCAAAATGGATAAGGAATGGACATCAAAATATACAAAAATTTCAATGTTTTATAATTAAATTTATTTTTCGCAAATATAGCCTCCATATGAACCAGCGTTTGCGCAACGAACATTGTGGAACCTGTATCCCCTAATAGCATAGAAAAACATGCAGTCCTCTGATGAACTGAGTGATCCATTAGGTTCGCCTGTATCAAAAGCAAAGTAAGTCATCTTGACCATGTCTCCGTTCTTTTTGATCCATCTCCAATCACCACCGGGCTTATATCTATTGATGTTACGTCCGCCGACATAATAATGTATACCTGTGAAATAAACAAAAGTCAAAAGTGAATATTTGAAAACGATAACTAAATTAACATTGCCTATGCGAAATTTTAAAATTGTCTGTATATACATTGAACGACAAATATATGTGACGCATAACATTTTCTGACGTCAGACACGCGAATCAATGAATGTGTTCGTAGATAGATGGTTTTGTGTTCTTTTAAACTGTTCCTTTTAAAATTGTTACACGATGATGACTGCTGTATCCATATTTTGACTATTTTATTTATCATGTCTGTTTAGTTCACGCATCATTGTAAATATAAAGGAATTTTATGAGACTATCATCAAAGTGATGAGAGAGTTAGCGCTATAAAACCAGGTTTAATCCACCATTTTCTAAATTAGAAAATGCCTGTACCAAGTCAGGAATATGACAGTTCTTATCCATTCGTTTTTTATGTGTTTTGTTATTTGATTTTTCCCTGTGATTATGGACTTTCCGATTGGATTTTCCTCTAAGTTCAGTATTTTCAGAGAGAGAGAGAGAGAGAGAAAGAGAGAGAGAGAGAGAGAGAGAGAGAGAGAGAGAGAGAGAGAGAGAGAGAGAGAGAGAGAGAGAGAGAGAGAGAGAGACCTCATGATCCGTTCTGTTCATTTATTTACTTAGTGTAACTAACATTTGATTTGTCTCTTTTTTTACTTTTATTTATATAATACTGTAATGACAATATATAGCACCTTAATAATTATTTACATTACCTGTGTTCATTTTCAATAGTTCATACTTCATTAACATGGCTTCATTTAGGGTTTCAAAGGTCGCCAGGTGTGTGCCTCGTCGTAAGCATTTAGCCTAAAAGTATTCCATTATAATAATATTCCATTTGTATTCAGTCAGGATCCTACTTCGTCAAAATTATCTCAACATTACGCCAGTTCATTTTCACAATCGTAGAAACGGAAGCCATTGTAGGGATGACGCGCTACCATTTTTGCTCTTGAAACCGATAAATTTATTCATATTGCACCATTACGATCCTTATATGTCAGTTGTATTTTTAAAGACAAATGTATCAACTAGCTAATGAGCATCAGTTAATAATCTTGTCTGCATTGATTCAACTTAAAACTATTGTTTGATCGGTTGTCAGGTGGAATTTTCGAAAATTTATAAACATTTAAAAAAATTCTAAATAAATATTTCGTGGAAGGGCAGACTAGATTGTTTTAGTGTATGAAGACTATAAACTCTAGTTATCACACACAAAAAATTGGAATTTTTCGAAGATATGCATTTTCATCATCCAACTTGAAAGACTGTCGTCAAGTACTTTCAGTAAAAAAATAGCTATTCGAACACACCTTCTCTGTTTTTGTGACTCATTAGACATTTGTTAGATAGGTATTTCACTTGACCTATATAATTCATCTTTTAGTACTGTGATTTTTTGTGTTATAACGTCAACCTGTAGCTTTCATGTATAAAAATGATAGAATTTGAAGCGAGACGATGTATGAAATATTCTTGCTTTGTACGATATCAAGACAAAATACTCAACTCAAACAGATCTTAACAAAAGTGAAATTGTATAAAAGTCAAGGGGTATCAGCAGCTACTACTAACTAATTATAAAAATGAGAAGATGTGGTATAATAGCCAATGAGACACCTCTACACCAGAGACAAAATGGCATTGAACAACAAATACTTACAAGTTAACGCAATATAATTAGATTATAAAAAGAGAGCACATGTGTTTGTGATTTTTGAAAAATTGCAACATTATAAGACGGACGAAAGATACCAAAGGGACAGTCAAACTCATAAATCTAAAACAAACTGACAACGCCATGGCTAAAAATGAAAAAGACAAACAGAAAAACAATAGTACACATGACACAACATAGAAAACTAAAGAATAAACAACACGAACCCCACCAAAAACTAGGGGTGATCTCAGGTGCTCCGGAAGGGTAAGCAGATCCTGCTCCACAGGTGGCACCCGTCGTGTTGCTTATGTGATTACAAATCCGGTAAATATTCTAATTCGGTAGGTCACATTCATGAAAGGGAAGGGGATTGTAGTTACGACGTAAGGGACATATCCGATATCATTTGTGAAACAGTTATTCCATAACGGTCAACCAACTCGTGATGGCGTCCGTAAAATTTACGAAGGGATGATTTCAACTTCACCATTTGGAACTCTTGGTTTAATAGCTTCCTTGTGAGCAGTAACCCTCTATCAAGAAAATCATGATAGGAAATGCAAGCACGGGAATATCGTATCAATTGGGAGATATATACCCCGTATGCAGGTGCTGCTGGAATGTTGCTACTTAGAAATGGAAAGTTCACAATTGGAAAGCTGAAATCATCTCTTTTGTCGTAAAGTTTTGTTTTCAACCGACCCTCATTGTCAATTTCTAGATGTAAGTCAAGATATGAAGCCGACTTAACTGTATCTGTCGTATCCTTTATCTCCAATTCGATGGGATAGACGCGTTCCACATAGTCACCAAATTTTGAATTGTTTAGTGAAAGAACGTCATCTATATAGCGGAAAGTAGAGTTAAAGGATATTGCTAGCTTCTTATCTTTCTTCCTAAGAAGTTCCTGCATGAAGTCAGCCTCATAATAATAAAGAAAGAAGTCGGCAAGTAGAGGGGCACAGTTTGTTCCCATTGGGATGCCGACAGTCTGTTGAAAAACACGTCCTCCGAACGTTACAAAGTAGATTTATATACAGAATTTAATCATATTTTCCCGCGTCAACAGTTTTTCCTGTATAATTAACTGGGTACTAAATGGCTCTCATCGAACAGCAAACAATAAAGGGCCCCAAAATGACTAGTGCTATACCATTCAAACTGAATAACCAATGGTCTAATGTATATACAAAATTAAAAAAAGAAACACTTATGAACCACATCAACAAACGCCAACTACCGAACTTCAGATTCCTGACATAGGACAGGGGCAAACAAATGCAGCGAGTTTGACAGTTTTAACCAACCTTCACCCTTCCTTGAAACAATAGAACAACATCAAAACATAGAACGACACAAAATAGAATATAAATTGACGTTATGTGGATGACTAAAAAACTTACAAAAGCATCATCGGCCGAAATATTATCCTTTTGAATAAGATAGCATCCTTTTCCAACTCGACGGTATGGATAACTGCAATCATCTACAAATATAGAATACGTTATTGTTTGAATCATAAAACCTGCTCAATAAAGATGGAAATACAAGAGAAAAACGTTAAAAAAAAATACGGAAATGGTATGTCCGTTATCAAATTGGTCCAGGCATTTTCTTTTTTAAAAATAGGTGGATACAATCTGATATCTTAGGTATATAAACCTCTCTATTGTTTGACATTTCCATGAACGTTGTCCTTTTGGTAAATACATTTGTTATAAGTCGATTCTTTTTAATTAAAAAAAATCATACAGATGCATGCCTACCTATATAAAAAAAATATTTAGTCACGTTGCAATTGTATACACATTATTTCGTCATTAAAGTAGAGGAATGCAAAGATATGTTATCTTCTGATTTCTTTATACTTCATAATCATTATTAAATTAAGAACAAATGATTTTCCCTATTGCAATTCTTATTACATTGTATGGTGTTAAGAATAAAGGTTTCATTTATATAGATGTGTTTGTGTGTGTATATTTTGTTGTTGTTGAGTAATGAGTAATTTTATATTTTAACCTACCAGCGTGACATCGAACCAACAGAATAACAAACAAGATGAAATAAAAGATTATCATAACGAATACCACATAAATTTCCAATATGAAACTCGATTATAAAATTTTGCTTTTATATAGCTGATATTTAATTTCATTTTAATTATTGAAACAGGTTTACATTTGTTAAATTGTTATCGATTTATACTACGTACTTCATTGCAATAAATGTTCTCCATTTCGCCTGCCACATGTGTAGTCTTCACTGTTGTTCACGCAAATTTAACTACTTACTGCACGTACAATTCATAAAATGACATTAGTACACTAACATTATTACTGTTCAACCAATTAAATGTAAAATTTGTACAATTTAAGATATTGTTGTCTTTAAACATGTCAAAGATAATGAACATTTAGGAGTCATTTAATGTATGCGAAATAATTGCTGATGCAATTTTCATCAGATTGTTATCTATGTCAATAGTTATCAAAGGTACCAGGATTATAATTTAGTACGCCAGACGCGCGTTTTGTCTACATAAGACTCGTCAGTGACGCTCATATCAAAATATTTATAAAGCCAAACAAGTACATAGTTGAAGAGCATTGAGGATCCAAAATTTCAAAAGGCCAGATACGAATTTCTGCTTAATGACGGTTGCAACTAGTTTTATATTGTTTTATATGTTGTACAGGATGCTTCTTTGTTTAAATGATTTCTTCCTCTTTGTCGTTACCTATCCGGTTTATCCTTGGTCATGGAAAACAAAGTTTATCATTCCAATTGTCACATTCGGCCTAATTTGAGAGTGAGATAATTTACTTGTACCGACCAGTTTGTAGCTGGTGATACATCTGTCTAAGTACTATTCACAACAACCAAAGTAAAAAGAGATTGATTCTTATTTATACCAGTCTCTTTTTTTAGTTTCCAATTAAGACTGTATAAAACATGAAATATCTAAAAGAAATCTAATTAAAATACAGTCCATATTATATTATTAAAGTATCTGAATGTTCGAACATTCGAACTCTATCCCTTTATGTTTAGTATTTATTCAATTCTCTGATACCATGTATGATTGAATTGCATTGGGGATAATCGTTCAACAGATACAGAATAACAGGACAAACACCAAGCCATTTATTCCGTAGAAAACTATGTGATATATGTTTTACCCGATGTATAGTATTTCATCCTTTAGTGCATTCCCGTGTAATAATATGATATTATTACGTAAGTATTTCTGTATTGGCCTTGTTATTGGTCCGAGGCTTGCTGTATTGGCCTGAGGCGAAGCCGAAGGCCAATACAGCTGGCCGAGGACCAATAACAAGGCCAATACAGAAATACACGTAATAATATCTTTATTAATTAACTACAGTGTTACAATATTTTCTTAATATCATTTCAAGAGATAAATATTTTTACCTTGAAGTGGAACTATCCAAATCTCAGTTTGTTTCTTTGTATTAGATGCAATACATAATGATCTGGTGCTGTTTCCAGGTGTCTTCAGCATTTTCTCATCTGATGAATTTTTCTACCCTTTTCAGTCACTATAAAGTGTTACAACTTAAATTTAGACGCAACACATAAATAGTAATTGGAAAGGTACTGCCATTGCACGTGTTATTTAAAATCGATGTGTACAATCGTGAAATTATGAGGTCGTCAAGAAATGAACTTTGTGATAATCTACTCGTTCCCCAAACCTGAAATAGTTCTATCGTCTGCTTTCAAAATACCTTTTAAATGAATGTGACCGTCTTTCGCCTGAAATGTATGCCATACTGACATTTTCAGCATGTTTAAGATCACTATTAAAAAAATGACAACTGGCAACTGCGTCTTCAAAACAACTGTTTACTTTCAGTTTTTGTTTATCGTGACTTTCGATGTAAAATCTAGAGACGTTCCGAATTCCTGCACTTGTGTCAACTCGGCCAATATAGAATAACTCGGCCAATACAGAAAAAAATCTGTATTGGCCGAGTTATTCTGTATTGGCCTAGTTTACACATTATATTGCATAGGCAGTTTTCATCATATTAAGTCCAATAACAGTGTAGTTAATTAATAAAAAGCATTTAATGAAATCGGACTAACACCTTTGAGTGTATTATTAAGTGTGTAACAAGAGAGCCTGATTATCATTGCAAAATCACATTGTCTCCTTCGGCACTGGAACTCGGGACCTCTGTGTTTAATAACAAGTTTTTGCTCAAACTGCGTGAGCTATACAATAACATTTTTTCTCACATATTTGGTACGAAAACATTGGGTTTTGTATATGTAATAACCTCAAAATTGTCCTACTCATATTGCTGCCCGGGATATATTAAAGGGGTGTATTGGTTTTTTGTGCTACGATTACAAATAACGTGAAGTCATTGTGTCCTTCACGACAATGACGTTGATGATATTGAAAACAATGAGAATTATGCTACAACAGCAATAAACAACAATGTCCAACCATCTTTTGTCAATTGAACCCTAGTTTTGTCAATTTTTCGCTTTAGTGCACATGTACTACCATATCAAAAAATAATGGGAAATTTTACAACACATTTGTACGCAGTAAATGAAAAAAAAATGATAGAAAACGTGATATTATTATATGATTTTCCCTGTTCAATACAGTACCGGTTAATCAAAAAGTTACAGTTATAATTGAATGTTTTTCTCATTTCTGCAGAAATTAAATATGTGATCAATAGATTACGACAGGTCTTTTCCATATTGGCCCTATAATCATCCCTCGACCCATATCGACTCTTTAGTTAAAGCCATGGGCAGATTATGGGAGTCACGGAATAATGCCAGAGCCAATATGAAAAATAATCTATAATATGTTTAAAAATAATTTTGCATTTGCATTGGGCTAGTCATACCATGAGGTTCAACCAAACATTTATTCCTTTAAATGTCCTTATTAAGTCATGAATATGGAAGTTGTTATCAAATAGTTCGTTTCTATCTATGATTGTGTTTGTTTATGTTACACTTTAGTGTTCTCGTTGTTCCTTTGTTTTCCTATAGTTGGTTTGTTTCCTCGGTTTTAGTTTATAACCCTAATTTGTTTTCTCTCAATTTTTTTATGATTTTTGAACACCGGCCTTTACTATTGTTGACTTTGTATATATTTAGAGAGATTGATTTTCCAAGTGGTATTCAATGTACATAATGCACATAAGGATAGATGATCACAACGGGGAAAGTTAAAAGAAAACTCTAAAGTCGAAGTGAAACACACACAACTATAGACAAAAAGAAACATGACAAATAGCTGACTATGCAGTATTAGACTTGTTCTTTGTTGAAGACAGTGTGGTGACGTATAACCATCAATTGCAATGGCATTTGGTCTCTTGTGGATTTTTGTCTCCTTAGTATTGTACCACATCATCTTTTTTTATATAAAAAGTCAAACAGAAATCTACAAATCCCTTTACCGAAACCTAATACCCTAGTCCCACTAGGCCACGATCGCACTACGATCTGTGAAAAAAATGCAAATTTTGATGATCGTAGTGCGATCGTGTAGATCGCAGTAAGGTCGTATCACGGTCGTGGTGAGGTCTTCAAGATCGTGAAGAGCGTGGCCAACTTTGAACATGTTCAAAACAATCGTGGTGCGGTCGTGGCGAAATCAGGTCGTAGCAGAAGCGTAGTGAGAGCGCACTAAGATCGTAGTAAGATCGCCAAGGTCGCTGTACAATCGTAGCGAGAGCGTAGCGAGAGCGTAGCGAAAGCGTGATTCTATTCGGAGAGACTGCGCTACGATCGCACAGCGACGTTATCACGACCTCACTACGACCATCACGTTCTCACTGCGACCCAACTACGACTATACCACGCTGTTCACGACCATAGTACGAGTCTAGCACGCCCTTGCCGTCCTCATCACGCTCTTCTTACGACCTGACTACGTTCACACTACGACCATCATTCTCATTGTCATTTTCACATAAAATATATAAAAAAAAAGCTCCCTAGATTTTGTTTGTTTGAATGTAATTATCCATTTGCTCTAACGGCTCAACCATGCTTCTCGTTTTTATATAGATAAGACCGTTGGTTTTCCCGTTTAAATGGTTTAACACTAGTAATATTTTGGGTCCTTTATAACGTGCTGATTGATGTGAGCCAAGGCTCCGTGTTGAAGGCCGTACCTTGGCTTATAACGGTTTACTTTTATAAATTGTTACTTGGATGGAGAGTTGTCTCATTGGCACTCATACCACATCTTCCTATATATATATATTGATACATCTATGTCATCTCTGCTATCGTTCACTAAAATATCGTCATTGAGCTTCATGGACCAGCAATATGTTGTAATTTAGGTTGGATTGGTCGGTCCGACATCTCTGTTTGGTCAGGATTCGTTACTTTGCTCCCTCTGCCTCTACATCTACTCCTACCACCATGCCCACGTGTTCTGGTAGATTTTGGTGGCATGACTGTATTGTTTCCGAGAAATCTACGATTTAATCAGAAATAGAAGGAATTGAACTGTATTGATATGGAACACGATGTTGACGTTATTGCTGAGAACGTAGTAAGATCGCGCTATGAACGTAGTATAATCGTGGTAAGAACGTGTAATAATCGCAGTAAGATCGTGTTGCAATCGGATAACTCGTGGTATGGTCGTAGTGAGAACGTGAAGAGCGTAGAAAGATCTTGATAAGCGTAGTGAGGTCGCAGAATAAGCGCGGTGAGAACGTGGTATAATCGTAGCGGGATCTTTGTAGAAGCGTAGAGAGGACGTAGTAGCATCGTGAAAGCAACGAAAATTTACATTTTCATGCCGCTCATACCGCGACCTCACCACGATCGAAATTTATTTTAGATCGCGGTGAGCGTGGTGCGATCGTGGTCTAGTGGGACTGGGGCTTAAGGCTGACAAACAGCAATGGTTGCGTTGATTTTGTAGGAATTTTGAAGTTATAATTAGATCCGGCTTTCTTATTGGTACCTGTTGTGTGTTTTCATAGGAAATAAAACACCTTGAAAAATCATACTAGTTGATGGCAAAATTGAGAGAAAAAACAATTGTGACTACAGCAAATAAAAATTTCGTTTAATGTGATTATGACATTTTGAAGAGTTTGATGCCATACTGCACATTTACAGCCTATCTATTTTATATCATGGTCCAGATTGGGTAAATTTAACGAAATATTTCCAATCGCAGACATGCCGATTTGACAGATTACAATCAAGAAAACGAACAAAATAAAAAGAATCTAAATATTTTTTTTGAAATTCAATTTATTTTTCGCAAATATAACCTCCATATGAACCACCGCAATCTGCACTATGGATCCGGTATCTCAATGAACCATGGAATATCATGCAATCTTGCGACGCACTGAGTGATCCATTTGGTTCCCCTGAATCAAAAGCAAAGTACGTCATCTTGACCATTTCTCCGTTCTTCTTGATCCATCTCCAATCGCCACCGGGCTTATATCTATTAATATTGCGTCCGCCAATGTAATAATGCACACCTTTTGAAAAAATAAAAGTCACAAGTATGAAAAAGCTGGTTTAACTAAACGAAAATATCTGAACACAAAACAGTCTCATTTGATTTTAGTGAAACTGACATGCATTTCTTTTCCCTCCAAGCTGTAACAAGTCGGATATACTTTAATGTCTTCATCGATTTGGATTTATTCTACATGTACATAACGTATGTGTCATGTAAGAGAGAGAGAGAGAGAGAGAGAGAGAGAGAGAGAGAGAGAGAGAGAGAGAGAGAGAGAGAGAGAGAGAGAGAGAGAGAGAGAGAGAGACGGGGAAATATACAGAGTAAAATAGATGAACTGTTACATGTATAACTAGATTCAAGGCGCCCAATAAGTATCAGTTTTGAATATTCATGTTATTGCTAGTCATATTACAAATCATAACAGTGACTAGTTTTACATTATCTACATTACCTGTGTTCATTTTTAGCAGTTCATACTTCATGAGCAATGCTTCATTCAGGGTTTCAAAGTTCGCCAGGTATACTCCTCGTCGTAAGCATTTAGCCTGAAAACATAACACTCAACAACTGTAAATAATTGGCCGTTTCAGAATCTAAAAAATCATGGGTAATTTCATTGCTCGTACCCCAAAATGAAAATGATGTCACGTCAATGGTTGAATTTTCATTGTTAATGACATTTTTAACCAATCACCACGTTTTGGTGTACACTTTTGAAAATATTACCCAGGATGCAGTAGATTCTTAAACGGCGAATTGTTTATGTGTTGTAGCAAAAACTCATGCCAGTCGCTTAAAATTAAATTATGTAATAATATCAAAGCTTTAACAAACATTTTTATACATTTTCATATAAATACGTCAAATGCTAAAAAAAGACTTTATGGAATGTTTCCCAAACTTATAAGATTCTAAAAAATAGAATGTTCGTGATCATTGCAAAGTGCAGTATAAATGTAGATTTCTATAGAGTTTTACAATGTTATACCTCGCCTAGATTGCCTTTATGGAGGTGACTAAAGTACTTACAAAAGCTTCATCACCAGAAGTGTTATCTTTTTGTATCAGATAACATCCTTTACCAACTCGGCGGAATGGGTAGCTGCATTCATCTATAAATATAAAACTGCTTAAAGCGTGAATCATGTACCCTTAAGAAGTAAAGAGGGAAATAAGAGAGACAATAATATCCTTGTTTTAAATCGAGTAAGAACTCAAGTCATGCGTGTCCACAGAGTCTGGATATAATCCTACAAGATATCTATATGGCCGTTTCTCTTATTTCTTACCAAAAAAAATCTACGACTGCCTACATTTTTTGTTCATATTGCAGTTACACATTATATTTTTCTTTATAAAAGTAGATTTGATAAAGCAAAGATATTTTATCTACAGATTTTTGAAATTTGATAAAGTATAGAATGAGGAATACTTGTTATATCCTTTGGTACTTAGAAGAAAGGATTTTGCGTTAATAGGGTTGGTACGAATTCATTAAAACATGTACATGTAAAAGGCAACTATTTAATAAAATGTATGTGATTTTAGAATATTTATAATTATATATATGTATGTGTGTTTGTTTATGTGTATATAATCATTTTTTGTTCAGAAATAAACTTAGAAATATTTTGACATACCTGCATGACATATAACCAGAAGAAGTACAAACACACAGCAAGTGATAATTATCATAACGAATAACGCAGATATTCCAAAATAAAACTCGATACTATCATCCGGGTTTTTTTTTATATACAAAACAACATATATCTAATTTCATTTTAATTATGGAAACATATTTTGTTAAATTGAAATCTATCTTCTACGTACTTTTATAATTTCATTACAGTAAATGTTATCATTTTGATCTGCTGCCATATATGCGCTTTTCCGTCCTGTTTACTCAAACTAAAACTCAAATTCCATGTTAAATTCATTACGTGATATTAACAAACTATTGTTATTTTACGTGAAATAATTTGAGGTTGATTATTAACATCATAAATTTTGTACTACCTCCTTTTATCATTAGTCATGGATAACTTGCACATTTAGCAATTTTCTTGAGTTTGAGATCTTACAAGTACCGATGGTTGTGTATCTATTGACGTTTTCGTGTTATTCCAATCTTTACAAACAAAAGGAAGAAATAATTTTTAAAAATGACAAAATGATAGCTTTGAATTCTCATTATAAAAAAACAATGGATACAGTATTGATAAATCTCTGTAACCTGCAGGAGCTTTGTTTACAATAGAAAAAAGTCTAATCACAACAATATTGAACTCCGAAGAGACTCAAAACGGAAAGACCTTAATCAAATGGCAAAATCAAAAGCCCAAACACATCAAATGAATGGATAACAACTGTCATGTTCCTGATTGGGTACAGTCATTTTCTTAAGTTGAGAACTGTGGTTTAAAACTGTTTTTTATAGCTAGCTAAACCTCTCACTTGTATGACAGCAAATAAGTTCCATGCACGTTCGGCTGTTATCTACACTTTGGTCGGGTTGTTGTCTCATTTACAATTTTCCCGTTTCCATTTTCAATTCGATGATCGAATCAAACGATCGATTATATAAACCAACGAAACGAAACGAAAACAACTGCTAGATGTACAATACAATTAATTGTTTATTTTATAATGAACTATCAATTATATTTATAATCCAATTTTACAACAAGTTTTTGAAATTAAATTGTTTTATGGATATGTTTTTCTTTAATCATTTGGTACCAACTTAAAGTTATATGAAACGAGTGACTGGTGAAAAATATTGTTCATCCAATTCTTTAACCAATGCATGTATATATCATTAACTTAGTCTTCTGTGCACGATTTTAACATTTTGTACGCAAATATATCGGATAATCGTCATTTTTCTCTCTGTGTCTGTTATGAATTGAAAATATGGCCTCTAATTAGTTGTCGTGTGTAGAAGCCGTAGTTTACCGATTTCCACCTTATAGTAAATGAGCAAAAAAGAAGCATGGATATTGAGCACGTGTATAACATGTACAATCAGATAATAGTTTATTAAAATGACAGATCCATGCGTTTTACGATCACCTGATTTTTACGAGAAGGGTCACGCTAAGGTCACTTTGAATACGGAAAATATGTTGGCGAATTGCTTCCTGGAAGCAAGCAATTAAAAAAAGTAAACTTCTTCTAAACATGCTAAATATGGACAAATTAAAGAATTTTCTTCCGAAAAAAGTATATGTACCTAAGTTTAATAACGACAACTGTCAATTTTGTTATAAGAAACATATGCATAATTATTTTTCTAATTTGAGGTTTCATATGACTTCAAAAAGAAATTCATTATTTGTAATTCCTTCGATTTGAAGTCAATTTTTAATTACAAAATCAAAAAGATTGGTGAACACAATATTTTCTGAAGTACAGTTATTAAAATAAGTCAATATTTTTCTTCATTTTAATGTTTGAAGTTTTGAACTCGTTTCCTTTCTATTTGTAATTTGTTTCATTCGTTGATAAAAGTTTCGATTGTCATGCGGTATATTTTCTTAAACATAATTGTATTTAGTTTATTTGAAGGAAAATCAATGCCTTGGGGATAAATTCATTCGTAAATACAGAATAACGGGATTCATACAATGCTATTTTTTCCGTTGAGGACCATATGATATTATTTCTGTGGTTGGTAACCCATCATTCGATCCTTTATCCGATTTATTTCATCTTTATAGTACACTAATGTCTAATAAAAAGCATTTAATGAAAATTCAATTTAAAAATCGGAATAAACTTTTGTGTTCATAATTGTGTGCAATCTGAAGTTAGAATCATTGGTTCATTCTGCACTGTTACCTATGCTTAACATAATGCGTTTTATCGACCGAGTTAAAGTTATACATCTTATTTAATTTGATATAGTTTTGCAAGTTTTTTTTATTAAATATTTTGTCACTACTTTTTATTCCTACAGTGAAATCATCAATACAGTAACTTATTTGTTTTCAATATTTTTTGTCTACATTACCTTAATCACTTCTCTGTTTAGAGGGTACAGGTCTCAGTATACCGGCACAAAAAAAGTCATTTTTTAGACCAGTTCTATTAACACAGGAGACACAGACAGATTTCCACTATTTCCTCGCTTTATAGAATTTTGAGTTACTAAATATGACAGGTGAAAAAAGAACAAAAAGAATAAAAAATGTAAGCTTTGCAAAGAGATTATGTGTTTCTTGTGTTCAAATTGTTTGTGAACGCGATGCTATATAATACTGATTTCTATCATATGAAGTATTCTTATTTTTACATACTAGTATCTAAAAGTCTAAAACAAATACCTGAAACAAGACGTCTTTGCTTTTCTAAACATCTTTCAAATTTTATAGAATTTAAAGGTAACATCCAGAAAATAGCATAAAGCTAACAATATGTGCAATTTTCATATATAAACGCTTTCAGTATTTGTAAATGACAATAAGTGTATTTATATTATTTCATCATTTCAGGCAAAGTGTTTACTACTTGGGGCATCTTTAGCAAACTTTGATACCCTAAATGAAGCAATGTTGATGAAGCACGAACTTGTACGATTGAATACAGGTAAACTTATTCTGGTCATAATATCACTAGAATAATCATCTACTCAGAATTTATCGAAATAACAAGAGGGTCTGATAACATAATTGAACAACCACGGTTATCAAACATAACGTATCGTCCTTTATATAATAATAAGTTAATCGGAAGATAACAATACCTGGTTGATAATTATTCTGTGTCACATATATGATGGTTTTAAAGTATTTTATCTAGGTACTGATGTTGTTTATGCGTGGCTCGATATTTATACAAATTGTCAATATAATGGAATTGTATGCGACTGTCATACAACTGCGGGGCTTCTTTAGCTTTAAAACCAGATCCTACCCGCAATTTTCTGCATGATGATATGCCATCACCAAGTTAGGTATATGAAAGTTGTTTTCCATTCGTTTAATATGTCTGAGTTCTTTACTTTATCATAGAACATTCTGTTTTCAATTTCACAAGACGTTTAATAGTTGTGTTAATTTCATTGTAACCAGTCTAGAGGTCAGTATATGTTGTGATTTTGCTGTTTCAAAATCAAATGCATTCTGGGTAATATTTTCAAAAGCGTATACCATAACGTTGTGATAGGTTTAAAACGTTCTGAACAATAGAAATGCAACCAATGACTTAAAGTTATTTTTATTTTGGTGTACGAACAATGAGACTACCCATATTCCTTTAGATTCTGAAAAGGCCAATTGACATCATTTATATATAAAAATAGAATGTGTGATATGATTTTAAAAAAAATTCTCATTGAATGAAGAATTACAAAAATACCGAAATTTCCATGGGAAGTCCTTTATAAAATGCCAAAATCAGAAGTAAAAAACACACATTTGACGTATGGAATACCAATGTCATTTCCCTGACTGAGTACAGACATTTCTTAATGTAGAAAGTAGACTAGTGGATTTAACCTGGTTGTATGGCTATCTAAACTTCTTACTTGAAAGAAATGTTCATTTACTTTTTTTTTTAATTCAAAAGGTGTGCACTATTTCATCGGAGGACGAAACATCGATAGATACAAATCCGGTGGGGATTGGAGATGGATTCGGAAGAACGGAGATATGGTGAAGATGACCTACTTTGCATTTGATAGCGCAGAACCAGATGGAACAGTTAGCCGTTCAGAGGATTGTATGTTCTTCTATGCTCCCAGAAAATACAAGTTTCACGCGGTCTGGTGCGAAAACGGAAGTTTACTAGGTGGATATATTTGCCAGAAATAAATGGTCTGTCTGTAAGAAATAAAGCATAAACAAACGTTGAATGTTTCATTGCAAATCCCTAAGGGTTGGTGGTCTGTTGTTTGTTTTGAACAAAAAGAGCCATATTGTGTATTTGTATGCATCGATTTCATATTTTCAGACTTATCGATGATTTAAATGAATGATTACTGTCTTGGATTCAGTTTCCTTAATGGCACAACTACTGAAAATAAACTCATCATAGATACCAGGATTGAAATTTTATATTAACGCCAGACGCACGTTTCGTCTACAAAAGACTCACCAGTGATGCTCGAATCAAAAAATGTTAAAAGGCCAAATAAGTATGAAGTTGAAGAGCATTGAGGACCAACAATTCCTAAAAGTTTTGCCAAAAACAGCTAAGGTAATCTATTCCTGAGGTAGAAAAGCCTTTGTATTTCAAAAATTCAAAATTTTGTTAAGAGTTAATTTATGATTATGAACATACTAATGATAACTCAAGTCAACACCGAAGTGCTGACTACTGGGCTGGTGATACCCTCGGGGAAATAAATCTCCACCAGCAGTGGCATCGATCCAGTGGTTGTAAATAAACTCAGCATAGAAAATGTGTTTTTCCAACACTGGTAAACCAATGTTGATCTTAAGCGGCCATTTTGACCTGAACAGCTGTTTAAAGACTGAACAATAATTTTTTACGTCACTTTAATTTTTCAAGATAATTTTCGGACTCATTCACTGCTGTAAAATCAGATATTTCAATTGCAACTAACATTTTGTTCAGTTTGTTTTTAACCTTTGCAGTAGCTGCTAGTTCCCTCAACATCATACTGAATAGTACTGAATTGATAGCAAACAAAATGTTTGCACAATACTGAAATTAATGCAATGGACAAGTCTGAAAATTGAATGAAAGCTGAAGTTAAATTATAAACTGAATAATTTATAGTTCAGACTTTACAGAGCCTATTGAGATCAAAATGACAGTTCAGACCAAAATTCATTCAAAAGTGACAAAAGCTTTACTGTCGGTTTTGTCAACGTATATGTAGATTATAACAAACTGCTTCAGATATGGTTGACACCGAACGCATGGGAAGACAAAAATGCTTTAGCTCCATGGGATAATTTAAATCACCCTTTCGGAGCACCTCATATCCCCCGTTTTTTGTGGGGTTCGTGTTGCTTAGTCTTCAGTTTTCTATATTGTTTCTTGTTTACTATTATTCGTCTGGTTAAACACAAAGCGTGTAACAGTAACAAGAGAGGGACGAAAGATACCAGAGGGACAGTCAAACTCATAAATCGAAAATAAACTGACAACGCCAGGGCTAAAAATGAAAAGGACAAACAGACAAACAATAGTACACATGACACAACATAGAAAACTAAAGAATAAACAACACGAACCCCACCAAAAACTAGGGGTGATCTCAGATGCTCCGGAAGGGTAAGCAGATCCTGCTCCACATGTGGCACCCGTCGTGTTGCTTATTTTTTATAAATTTTGAAAACAAACTACGTCAGATATGGTCGACACCGAACGTATAAGAAGACATATATCCTTTAGCTCCGTCTGGTGGAGTTTTAATTCCCCGACGGTATCACCAGCCCAGTAGTCAGCACTTGTGTTCTTCTGTGCAGACATGAATTCTCATTGATATGGTCATATTTAAAAATTCCAAAAGTTTAGATTTTTTGAAAAACTAAGGCTTTTCTACCTCAGGCATTGATTACCTTAGCTGTTTTAGGAGTTTTACTTCGTACTTTATTTGGCCTTTCTAACTCTTTTGGATTCATCATGAGGATCCCAAATTAATTTAACTGTCCCAAATTTAAATTTATAAAGTATCCAAATTAATAAACTCATCAAAGATACCAGGATTAAATTTTGTATTTACGCCATACGCGCATTTCGTCTAGAAAAAGACTTATTCTGAAGTCTTCGAACGTTCCTTATAAAGGTTAATCCAGGGGTCTCGCACGCATGAGATTTTTTACTTGTTGTTTTTATTTGTTAATAGCTGGGTCGGACCCCTGGCACAAAAACTGCGCCAGCACAGTTATGAGAAAAGCAACTGAAATCGACGTTACATAGTTATATAGTTAACTTTTAAAGTAAATCCGTGTCTCCACTCAATGTTTTTTTAATTTTTGAATATCACAAAAATTGTGCGATCTGTCAGTCTATAAATTGTGTCCTATTCCTGCTTATGATATTTACGATGGGTGACACAAGTGAAGCAGGGTCTGCTTACCCTTCTGGAGCACCTGCGATCACCCCCAGTTTTTGGTGGGGTTTGTGTTGCTTAGTCTTGAGTTTTCTATGTTGTGTCTTCTGTACAATTATTTGTTTGTTTGTCTTTTTATTTTTAGCCATGGCGTTGTCAGTTTATTTTCAATCTATGAGTTTTACTGTACCTCTGGTATGTTTCTTCCTTCTTTTAGACTACAGACAACCTGACTAAACCGAATCCTTTATAAACCGAAAACCTATATGAACCAAACATTTCGTAAGCGCCGTCGTATCAAATTAGGTGCGTTGTGAACCTGATAAAACCAAACATCGGCTAAAACCGAATAAGATCTTAAGTCCCGAAGAGGTTCGGTTTGAACAGGTTTCACTGTAATTGTTTCACATGGCAGGTGGTGCATGAATAGCAGGATAAGCCTTTACTGTCGACGCTTTACTTTGGGCTCATTCGATTGATGCAGGGCTTTTCCCCTAAGGGGGTTGGTTTTGTCTATTGTACAGTTCATTCGTTATTGGAATGTTTTTCATCCTTTAGTCAGCACGTCTGTGTTGACATGAATTATCATTGAAATGGACATGTTTGTAAATAATATTTTCAAAAAAAAATTTTACCCAAAGAATAGATTAACTTTGTCCTTTAAAAAGAATCGAGTGTCACTGATGAGTCTTTTGTAGACAAAGAAATGTGCGTCGGACGAAAAAATTTAAATTCTGGTATTTATGATGAGTTTTATTTATGCTGATTTTTTTTTAAATTATACATTTTCAAATCTTTTGGCGTCAAGCATCCCTGAAATGACATTAATTGTTGAAATGTTTATCACGTGCAGTATAATTGATATCCTTTTTCACACTATAAACTTTATTAGGTAACTGTAACGAAATTATATGTAACCTATACACATTTTAGAAAATTAAAGCTAGTTCTGTGTGCTTGCATCAATATTAAAACCATTTAAACATTTAAAACCATGTAAACAATTATAATTTTATGAGGGCGACACTTTTTATTCCCTGAATATTTTCAATAAGAACTGATATATTGAATGGCTTAAATAAGATATGTTATAAAAATAATACAAAGTCTTTTTTTTTTTTTTTGGTAAATATAATACTGAACTATGGTCATGATGGGGGAAAAATAGCATTTGCGGGTTATACTATTTTTAATGATCATCATCATCATCATCATCATCATCATCATCATCATCATCATCATCATCATCATCATCATCATCATCATCATCATCATCATCATCATCATCATCATCATCATCATCATCATCATCATCATCATCATCATCATCATCATCATCATCATCATCATCATTATCACCATCATCATCCCAATTATCCCAATCGACCCAATCGTCGTCATCAACATCCTCATCATCATTAACATCAAGAAAATTAACAAAAGCATCATCATCCTTATCATTATCATCCCAATTATCCCATGTTTCCCAATCATCAAAGTCGTACCAAACATTATCAATATTATTATCATCAGCAGCAGCAACAGCAACATCTGATCGTACGCCTATGAGTATGTAATAGATTAAATGGCAGTTCGATATCTTAATATGTTTAACCTAATCTTTTGTTATGTATTTGGTTGACCATTATGGAATATTTCTTGGTGTGGTTCGGTATTGACATGTATACACCCCGCCAATGTGTTAGTGTGCTATGGTCGTTTTTGTATTCTTGTCTTTCTTTTTTGCTTATGTGCTTTGTCAATGGAATTCTATATACCGTTTTGTTTTTCTTTGTTGACAAAGATGTCTTATAGTGATTGATATTTAAACACAATATTGTGTTCAAATATTTGACATTTTTACTTATTTTGTCTGTTTGTTTTGCTCACACATATAATGGAATTTTGTGCTACTGTCAAACAATTGAGAGGTTAAGCTAACAACACAACCAGATTTAATCCACAATTTTTTCTTAAGGACATACCAGTACTAATTCAGGAGTATGACAGTTGTTTTTCATTCGTTTTATGTGTTAGCATTTGCTTTTGCTCTTTGTTAAGGGATTTCCCGTTTTCAATATTCCTTGGAGTTTTTATTATTTTACTTTTTACATATTTCCATGAGTATGTACAATAGTTATCAAAGGTACCAGGATTATAATTTAGTACGCGTCTTCTGCTCCTAGATTGTATCATAACTTTAGTTATTTTTTTCAAAGAGTATTATTACGGTGCTATTAGTTTTCATCCGAGTTTTGAAGGGTATTGTTTGTTCAATGTTTAGTTTTCTGTGTATTGTTTAGTTATCATAGTAACATAAGGATGATTGCCAATGAAACAACTACAAAAATGTACATAAATGTATCTAACAGAGACCAAATAATGTAGATGTTGTTTTCTTCGAAAAACTGCTGTACCAAGTAAATGAAGTAAGCAATATGACACTTGTTTTCCATACGTTTCATTGGTTAATAAAGTCTAACGTTTGATTTTGTCACTTTGTATTGACTTCGCCTACATGGAAATTGTCTTAGAGTTTGGTATTTTTGTTTACTACGGGGACGCTATACAATAAAATCGACTCCGTCACTGTATACAGTAAAACCTGTTTAAACCAAACCTCTTCGGCACTTTAGATTTTGTTCGGTGTTGGCCGATGTTCGGTTTTATTAAATTCAAAACATATTTGGTGTATACAGGATTTCGGTTTATACAGGATTCGGTTTAGTCAGGTTTCACTGTAATAATTTTCATTTAATGCTTATTCTTTATTTATTAAAGAATGTAAGCATTTTTTTTTTAGACTGAATTGTCCAAGAGATGGCCCGGCCCCTTTGTCTTCTAAAGTAGATAAATATTTACCTCTTTTTTGTAATCTTCTCAAACCCCGTGCTGAATTACCTGTATTATATATTTTTTTAAATGTATGGACATGTTTTCAAATGATTAGCATTCTTTTCTGTTCAAAATCTTTCATGTGTTCATGAATAGTAATAACATTGTCGTGCTTAAATATAGCAATGTTGATGAAGAACGAAATCTGAAAAATGAACACAGGTAGTGTATGCAAAGCAAATAGTGTTAACTATCATTGTAATAAATAAACTAACACTCAAGTAACGTTTCTTTAGTAAATCATTCTATGCTTGTTATTTTGATTTATATATTGAACTTGAGATGTTTTTGTATGTGCATGTTCTGATTTTGGGTCATGTATGGAAACCACAAATTCTTTGTTGTTCTTTTAGTTATACATGTACACATGGTACAGTGAAACCTGTTTATACCGATCCTTTTCGGAACTTGAGACTGTTCTGTTTTGGCAAATGGTCGGTTTTGTCAGGTTCACAACACACTTAATTTGATATGACGGTGCTTAAAAAAATGTTTTATTTATACAGGTTTTCGATTTATGCAGGATTTGGTGTAGCCAGGTTTTACTGTATAAGAAATGAACATCATCGTGTGATGTCAAAGTGGTAAAAAGGTTTTAGTCCAAAACGCTCATTTTGATTTTAACATCATCTCAAAAGTTTGATCAATGAACTTTAAAGTCATGTTTAGATAAACTCATCATATATACCAGGATTACATTTTATATTGACGCCAGACGCGCGTTTCGTCTACAAAAGACTTATACGTGACTTTCAAATCCAAAACAAATTAAAAGGCCAAATGAGGTACGAAGTTGAAGAGCATTGAAGACCAAAATTCCTAAAAGTTTACCAAATACAGCTAAGGTTATCTATTCCTGAGGTAGAAAAGCCTTAGTATTTCAAAAATTCAAAAGTTTTGTTAACAGGAAATTTATAAAAATGACCATATAATTGATATTCATGTCAACCCCAAAGTGCTGACTACTGGGCAGGTGATACCCTCGTTCATTTTGATCTTCATTTTCGTTCATTTTTATCTTAACATCATCTCGAAAGTCTGAAAAATGAGTAATAAAGTCAGGTTCAGACTTTCAGTCAATTTTCAGACTTTTCCACAGCAATAAATTCAGTTTTGGCCAGACTAACTGTTAATGCGGTACTGCTCATTACCTTTTGAGACAATCACGGATATTGTCGATGTGTACACATAAATAACAGCTACTGAAAAGTCTAACATACAATGAACAGATCTTAATTTACTGCAGGCAATATGGCTGAACAGTTATGGAATTAACTCAGCCTTAAAGATTGAAATTAAGTAAAAATGTATTGTTCAATCTTTTAAGACCTATTCAGATTAAAAAAAAACGGATTCAGATCGAAAAAGGTTTTCTAGTGTAAGAAGGAACATTCACTTTGATAGACACCTTGCATCTCTATCCTTAATAACAATTTAAGTTACAAGTATTATTTGTTTTGGTTGATTGTATTAAGTGGTACATTTATATTCCTGTGCATTTATGAGGTTGTGGGAGTTACAGGATAGTGATCTAGAGTAATAGGCAAATAATATAAAGAATACAGAATAATGGGCAAACACTATATAAACAATATGGAATAATGGGCAAAAACTATAAAGAGTACGGAATAATCGGCAAAAACTATAAAGAATACGGAATAATCGGCAAAAAATATAAAAAATACGGAATAATTGGCAAAAATATAAAGAATACGGAATAATCGGCAAAAAATATAAAAAATAGAGAATAATGGGAAAATACTATAAAGAATATGGAATAATGGACAAAAACTATAAAGAATAGGGAATAATGGGCAAAACATATAAAGAATAGGGAATAAAGAGCAAAAAATAGAGAATAATGGGCAAAAACTTATTAAAAACTTTTGTAAAGACAGTAATCTTTAACGGTTTTCCCTTGTGTACTTAATTTCAATAAGCAGGTATTGCATGCATATTCTTTTTTACCAATATTCAATCAATCGTGTAGCTTTTTTATGTAGGTCAACACGGAGACATTGAGGGAAATTTCAATTGCATAAGAAAAAACTCGAAATATGAAGGGCATAAATTTATGCTGGACATAAACTCATCATATATACCAAAAAAGAACGAAGTTGAAAAGCATTGAGGAACCAAAATTCAATGATAATTCATGTCAACACGGAGTTGCTTACTAACGGGCTGGTGATACCTTCGCGGAATAAAAACTCCACCAGCAGTGACATCGACTCAATTATATCTTTTTTGCTATCAGATGTTCGTTATTGTTCTGCAGTCTGAATGTTTTATCGACTATTATATCTTTTGTAAAAGTCCTTGTGTGTGTCTGTGTTGTATTTCTATCACGAAGTGTTGGCATTTAGCGATATTTTTAAACATTGTAATATACCTGTTAGTGAGAGGTTTGGCTAGCCATAAAACCAGGTTTAACCCGCACTTTTTTCTTAAAATGTTATATTGTTTCCTATCTGGGGGGATCTAAGGTTCTCCGAAAGGGTGAGCAGATTGTGCTCCACATGTGGCACCCGTTAACTGATATTATAGAATGTTCTTATGCTGTGCTGGTACACCACTGTCTAAAGTTCTTCGGATTCTGCGCACGCAGACATGTTTGACCCCGCCATATTCTGTGTGGGCCTATCAAAAGTTAAAAATCTGCTATTCGGGTGTTTTCGTTGGGTCATGTAGGATATACTTGTTTTTCGTAAATTGTTTTGTTATAAACCGGCTATTGAAATGTTTTCGCATTTTGTCGACTACACGTTATGGGTTTTTGTCATTATTGAAGATAATACTGTTAATTTTAATTGGTTACTTCCACTGCATTTGAATTTTGGTGGATAGTTGTCTCATTGGCAATCATCTCTTTTTTATTATATTGACAATATCAAGAAAAAATGAAGAAAACAGACCAAATGACAAATACCAGTAAGCAAAACGCAACTTCGAAAACTATAGAATACGCAAGAAAAACCAAAAAAAAAAACTTCGTAGTGATAACAACAGCTCTAGAAGCGAAAACAGTTCCTGCTCCACATGTTCATTTTTTATTTATATAACACACATGAGTACATTATCGTTGTAAGAATGATAAAAAAGAATTTTTGAAAAAAAAGACGATTTACCAAATTTTACAGCAGTGTAAATTTTCTGACAAGTTCAAATCAACAAAGAGTAGCGAACATTCTTAATTTACATTAATTTTGTATTTTTATTAAAATACTTTGTTACTGGAACTTCCCAAACTATGCACCCAGTCGCATAGCTTCCAATTTTAGCAACTATATTCATTTGACTTTGAGAACTAAAATTGTCATTTCCTTTTTTTTTTTTTTTTTTTGTTTTGTTTGTTGGTTTAAATGTCGTCTGTTGTTCCGGAATGCGATTTTTATCTCCTGTTTAACACGTTAAATTTATCATATATTGTTCAATCAATTGTGCTTTACCTTGAAAACCTTAATGTCTATAAGCACTGTTGTAGTAAATAAGATGGTTTAATGGTATTTTAATCATGTTAATAGCACTTAACAATTGTCAATACAAGCCTTTTCCATTAAAAACAAACATACGTTTCGGTTATTACATCTCGTCTGACGGCTAATGGGGTTTCAGGAGAACGTTCTGAAGGGGATCCGGAAACTACTTTCATATTTCAGATATTTAATATTCAGATGGATGTTTCTCAGGAAACATTATCAGAAAATTTCATTAATTAATTACATTAACTTATACTAAATGTAATTATGTTTTGACAGGGTGAAAGCAAAAGTATTTTCTAATCAGATAAATCTATTTCTTCCTCCTGGGCACCTCTTAAATGCTTTTACAGGCTTTTGTTAAATGACCGGTAATCGCAAAAAAACTCATATAAAACTAATTGGCCGTGAAATGAAATTACTTCAATAATTGTTCAAATAAACTTCAGATTTACCGACAAATATGATTTAAGATTAATTAATGAGAAATAAACGATGGGGGTTATGGGTTATTAACATTTTAACTGTGTTTAATGAGATAAAAATAATCAGTTTTAAGAGAACTTGATTATGGTAAAATTTACGCTATCAATCATTTTAAATTGTCAAATTAAACTGATACAGTAATACATTTGTAGTTTAGAAATGGTAACATCAATTGGCTTCTAATCAAGAAAATAATATCTACATTGATTCATATTCATTTGTCATGTTACAAACTCCATACAGCGTTATCGTTCGGGTCATACTTCCCTTTCTCTACACAGTGTAAAGAAGCGTAGTCAGATGTCACCACTGTTTCGGAGTTTGGTCATGTTATCAGGGAAGGTGTAAAAGGCAATACAGAGATACGAGATACAGCGATACAAGATACGAGATACGAGATACGAGATACAAAATAACTGAAAATTATATAATAATTAATTAAAGCTAAAAAAATGTATATTATGGAAATACATGAAACTTGTTAATGCATTAATCATTGATATTAATGTTTTTACAAATTTCAGTTATTCTAATACAATGGCATAAAGAGGACAGTCTTATGCAAAAAAAAATAATTTTAAATTCTCTATGGTTCATTTGAAAAAAATTATATAAAATTGCTTATTTGGTGACAGATCTTGCAAGATAAAAACTTGCATTGATGAATATCTATCAATTATTTCAGTTATTTTGAATTGAAGAATCATATTTATCTTAATGACATAATATGTATACATTTAATTGTTGTTATCAGAATTAAAAAAAAAATGTTTTATGTTTTTCAATATTTAAGACACAACCTTGTAACACTCATGAAATGTAGCATATCAAATTAACAAACCATAGGTCCCTTTCAAAAATAAAAAAAATATACTGACAATTTGTTGAAAGTGTATGTGGAAAAGGTAATAAAATTGCATTTTTATCAGTAAACTTTTTATCACAATGTCAGCAATTAAACAATTTTGAAACAGTACAGAGGTTAATAGTGTCACTTTACATCTTAAAAATATAATAAACTGAGGTTATGGGAATGGTTCCAATGTTGGACAATAAATAAGCCACTGCTAGATACTGGTTCAGCAAAGCAACATGTCGAAGAATTTTTTTTTAAAGAAAACTTATGCAGAAGCCCTTAGGGGTTTACCAGAACGAGAAATGAAAGGTAAGTTTTTTTCTTATTATTAGACTTTTACACTGTGAGCTATTGTCATCACTTGAAGTCTGTCGTCTGTGTCATTCCTTAAGTTTTCATGATTTGATATTTGTTTTGAGAACCACTAAATATAATTTCACCAAACTTTGCAGATATGTTCCTGTCAATGTCCTTTTTAAGTGTTGTTAATTTGTTCCTGAAAGGTGAATAAACATGTGAGCCCTGGGGGGTCATCTTGACCCCTCCTGTTTGATAATTTGAAAACAGTTGAGATCCCCACCCCTTAACTATATATTTTCTTGTATGGGACAATTAAACAAATCAAAAGTAATATAGGTGGAGCCCTGGGGGGTCATCTTGACCCCCTCCTGTTTGATAATTTGAAAACAGTTGAGATCCCCACCCCTTAACTATATATATTCTTGTATGGGACAATTAAACAAATCAAAAGCAATATAGGGGGAGTTCCCGGGGTCACCCCCACCCCCATTGTATTTGATAACTTGTAAACGGTCCAGATCCCCACCCCTAAACCATATATATTCTTGTATGAGACAATAAAACAAATCAAAAGAAATATAGGGGAGTCCCCAGGGATTACCCCACCCCCTCCAGTTTGATAACTTGTAAATGGTCGAGATCCCCACCCCAAAATCATAAATATTCTCGTATGGGTCAATAAAACAAATCAAATGAAATATAGGGGAAGTCCCCGGGGGTAACCCTTACCCCCTCCTGTTTGAGAACTTGTAAATGGTAGAGATCCCCACCCCTAAACCATATATATTCTTGTATGAGACAATAAAACAAATGAAAAGAAATATAGGGTAGTCCCCAGGGATTACCCCACCCCCTCCAGTTTGATAACTTGTAAATGGTCGAGATCCCCACCCCAAAATCATAAATATTCTCGTATGGGTCAATAAAACAAATCAAATGAAATATAGGGGAAGTCCCCGGGGGTAACCCTTACCCCCTCCTGTTTGAGAACTTGTAAATGGTAGAGATCCCCACCCCTAAACCATATATATATATTCTTGTATAGGACAATAAAACAAATCAAATGAAATATAAGGAGACTCTGAGGTCACCCCCCCTTTTTTAAAGTCAAGATCCCCACAAAACTTTCATTAGAAAACATAATCATTTCAAATTTTCATTGTCATCAAATCCTTTATAAGCAAGTGTGATCGGACAGTTTTAATGGGAAAAAATATAGGGGTAGTACCACAGGGTTTATAATTACAGGGGCTTTGTTTGGGAGACTTTGTAACAGCATCCTGTTACAATTGTGTATTTTTATTTTTTTAATTTTAAACTTTTTTCCATTTTTTGGCTAATTCTTGGTATATTATATAGTCTGAAAACAGATTTACTAAGTATTGTGCAACAGAAAAAATCTTCAATTAAAAATAAATTCAAATATTTTAACCAATTTCAAGTTTGTTGACTACTTTTACTCTATGTCAGAAACCTAAAATGTGTCAAATATTTAATTAGGGACGGACCATTTAACTTGCAGGGGGGGCATGGTCTTTTTTTCTGGTCAGAATTTTTTTTTGCGCGCTTCGCACACAAATTATTTATTTTTGGGAAGTAGCGCAACAAATCATTTTTTTGCAAATTTGACATTATTTTTTATGCTAAATATCCTCTGTCAGAATATTTTTTTGTCCCCTTGCTGGCCAAATTATTTATTTTCTCAAAATTCAGAATCAAAATATTTATTTACGAAAAAACCATGCCCCCCCCCCCCCCGCAAGTTAAATGGTCAGTCCCTTACAATTCAAATTCAGACCTGTATCAAGCTTGAATATTGTGTCCATTCTTGCCCAAACTGTTCAGGGTTCAACCCCTGCGGGCGTATTAAGCTGTGCACGGCAAAGCACATTTTCAGATCATGTTAATTAGCAACAATTTTAACACAAATCTGAAGAAATATTTTATGATTGTATCATATTAATTCCATTCCTCTCTCTTTCAGATGAACCTTCATCACCACCTGACAATACACCTGAGAATACACCTGACACAGAAATTGATGAAATAATAACTATATGGTCATCTCCTGAAAAGTCTCCATTTAAGGATGCCATAACCATAGAGAGCGATTCCAGTGACTCTATTTACAGACCACCATATAGAAAACGTGTAAAAAGACAACTACCAATGTTGTCAAGCAGTGACGAGTCATTACCCAGTCTTGAAGAGATATTAACAGAAGACAATGTTTGTAAATTAGTTGAAACCACCAAAACCAAAAAGGTTCAAGATTTCACAAGCTATCCAGGTGAATTGTTTAATGATCTGTTTGAGTCTTTTACAACTGTAAATAGAGGTTTGAACGTTGAGGAAATATTTGAGGTTATTATTAATGCTGAAAAATATCCACACAGTGTATCTGTTCCCCAGTATGTACAAAAACCAGCTGCTTTCATCATCAACAGAGAGAACTTAAAAGACCCACGCGACATTCGAGCGGATGGAAATGGTGTCTGGCGTATAAGAAACAAGGCAAAACGCAGATACAGAGTAGACCATACAGGCAAATTACAACTAATGAAAACAACCGAGGTAACAAACAGATCTTCTTATGAGCTTTGGAGAACATATTCCTTTCATAAAGAAACACCAAATTTCCGCCGGCTTATAATAGAGATTCATGGATATCCACATGCCATTCTGCAGTTCTATTTTTCTGGAGATATAGAACCAGTTGTACTCAAACCTCATGGGAATGCTAAGTCAAAGCATGCAGCACCTTACCGTAGAGTGGCTCCAAGCACACTGAATAGAATGATTGAACTTAGTAAGTCAAAAACATCAGCCAAATCAATCATGAAAGGCGTCATTAATGAAAACGGTGGTATAGAATCTTGTGGACCTAGTTCCTATCCTAGGAATGAACAACAGGTCAAAAACATAAGAAGGACAAATAAAGAGGAGATGGATGAGGCTACAGAAGTTCTTCACATGTATGACAATCAAGAACAGCCTTTCATACGAAAATTTGATGTCAGGCCAGACTTCATAGTTGTGTTAGCTTCTAACCAGCAATTACATGATTTAAAAAGATTTTGCACAACACATCCATGTAGTATAGTAGGTATTGACCCTACATTTCATTTCGGCAATTTTGATGTAACAATAACAACATACAAACATCCACTTTTGCAAGACATTACCCCAGGTAAACATATGATTAACAGAAGTCCAGTATTTGTAGGACCAATATGTGTTCATAAGAAGAAGGAAACTACTACATACTTTAATTTCTTCTCCACCCTGATTTCTGCAGAGAAAGAACTGAAATGCATCAAAGCGATTGGTAGTGATGGAGAAATAGCACTGACAAATGCCGCATTAATGGCGTTTGAAGGACATACACAGTTAAGGTGTTTCAACCACATGAGGAAAAATATTCAGAACAAATTAATCAACATGGGTGTATCTCTGCACAACAGGTCACTGATACTGGCAGACATATTTGGGAAAAGTGAAAGTGCATCAATTAAAATTCTGGGGTTGGTAGATAGTCTGACACATGCTGAGTTTGATATCAAAGTTAATTCTTTGAAGGACAAATGGGAAAATATGAGTCCAGGTTTCTTGAAATGGTTTAAGACATACCAGGAAGAAACCTTTAAACAAACAATGATACAAACTATTAGATCTGAGGCTGACCTTTCATCCTTGGAGTGGTATACAACCAATGACAATGAAAGCATCAACAATGCTATGCAAAAAGTCTGTGGGAAGAACCTTACACTGCCTAAATTTATCACAGAGGCTAAAGATTATGTTGAATCACAGGAAAATCAACTAAAAATGGCAATTGTACAGGAAGGAAATTACCGATTCAAAGGGGAATATCAGCATCTGGAAGTTCCAATGCAGACATGGGCAACCTGGACATCTGAGCAGAGGAAAAGACATATTGCAAAGGTTAACAGATGTAAAGTACAGCAGAAAGAAATTGTAAATGTTGTAGCAGAAAAAAATCAGAACATTTGTATTAGTCAGCCAGCTGAGTCCTGTACATTTTCTGATGTTCCAGCATCAGTTTTAACAGATATGTGGTCAAAGGCAGGTGACATACTATTAATTGAGCATGCAGTTTGTAAGGTTCCTGGACAGCAAGACTCACGACGTGTGACCAGTATGTCTAATAGTAAAACAAGCCACTATGTTGAATACACAAGAAAATCAGGTCGAGTTTCATGCGATTGTTACATGTACAAACTGTACAAAATATGCCAACATGCAGTTGCTGGGGCTGAAGACATTGGAGTGTTAAACTTGTTTATAACCTGGCGCAGCAGGAACAAAAATAACTTCACATTGACAGCAGCAGTCAACAGCACACTACCGTCTACTGCTGGGAAAAAGCCCACTGACAAGTCTACATGGAAAAGACACAAAACATCTAATGCAACAGCAACAGTGACAACAGTAGATGGTATTGTATTAGATCAAAGTGCAGAAAGCAATTACATTTTTCGCTTTCTTAGGAACACACGCATAATGGTGTGTTATGGTTGCGGTAAGAAATTCAGACAAAACATAATGGAGGTACCGGAAGAACCGCAAGATATGGTTATTGCTAGGAAGGAATTCAGACAGTATGTAAATGAAGCAGGGTTGTTAAAAATGTCATTCAAGAAAGAATTTGTTCATTACCATACTAAGAAAAGGTGTGTACTACACAAAGATCCATCTTTTGAGCCTCAAAGTATTGTTATTTCAACTGATATCAGGAGCTTACTACAAGAAAGCCACAAAACTCTAATCAAACATGAGCTAGGAATTTCATTATAAACATGTTTATTAACTAAATTGTTAATTACACAGTGCATAGAAAAAGAAGGCAATATTACATCACTTCCTAAACAACAAAAGCAGTACTGAGATTATGACCAATGTATATGATAATGATGCAAACATGTTATTTTATTGACCAGATAATGGTACTGATGTGACTGAACATGTCAAGTACATTCTGTTTTTACAAATTTCAAATATCCTTCACTTTGTATCAGATTTATACATTAAACAAAATGTTTTTTCCAAACTTTTATTAGTCATATAGTCAAAGGTTACAGGGGCATCAAATTTTTCTCTTGTCCTTCGTATTCTTCTTCCCGAATTCCTATGACGATAACTTGTCATTGATGGAATCTCAATGTACATTATAATGGTAAGAAGATGTGGTAGTGCAAATGAGACCAATTTCCTTGGCAGACGGAATGTAGTTAAAGTATCGTTCGTTTTTATAATTTATTGTCTTATGGAAGAGTTATTGGACTTTGGTTATCTTGTTCTTATGATTTACTTTTATTCAAGCTCTTATAGTTTTCGTGATATGCAAAACTGAGAAATGAACTAAAATGTTATATTTCAGGGTCAATAGTTCAAAAAGACCTGGTTTGTCAGATTTTTCTAAAATTGTCAGATCCCGCAACCAGCAATGTTCAATCATTAAAGGGCTAAACACTCCTACAAGTTTTCATCACACAGGTTGGGACCAATGAAATTATTAGTAGAAATTAAAAAATGATGATTTAACATAATTTATAATATTTTATGAGAAATTATCCCCAAAAAATTGGAGCTTTCTGTAATAGAATAAAAGAATGGAAGCAGGGAATGTGTCAAAGAGACAACAACCTGACCACAATATTCAACACAGCGGGAACTCATGTACTCATAGGCGAGTTTGACCAAGCTCCAAATGTACACAAAAACATTACAGATGAACTAAACTAAAAAAAAACATGCAAGACTTGCAAAGGCTAGAGGTTCCGGACTTAGGACAGGTTAAAAAAAGGCTGGGTTTAACATGTTTATACCCATGTTAGCCAAGTTTTATCATTGTGCATCTAGATAGCTGTAATATATGGATGGGGTTAAATGAATAAAGAATAATGCTCTTCAAAAAATGAAGATTAGAGAATAACGGCAAACAAAATGAAGATTAGAGAAATGTGTGGTATAAAAATATAATGAATATTGAATAATTAATAATTAATAAAAGAAAACGCTAAACGTTAAATGTTTACAGAATTTCCCCTTCTTAAAATTTAAAGAAAGTTATCAAAATTATCATTGTAAATTATATGTTTAATAGCATGTGTTATTTATCGTCATGTAGTCAAATTCACTGGAAAGAACTGGTGAAAACTTGGACATGTTACTTCAAGAAACTTTAACATTTAAATCATGCAGAATACACATCAACACAAAATCAAAAGAAAACCTTGCTGTTCTCATTCATTTTAAAGAATGTTTTTACTATTTTTTAAAGATTAAAAAAAACATGGGAAAAAATAAGAGAATAATGCGTAAAAAATCACTTTCAAAAAATAGATTATTTTTTTTCGCCGAGCGCAGCTAGATACGACTGCAGAAGTCCAATCCTCTGTTTTTAGACTATAGACAAAGAAATAGCAAAATAAATTGTGAATAATCCTTAAATTTAAAAAAAAAAAAAAATTGCCCCCCCCCCCCACCCCTAAAAATATTTTACCCCCAATTTTTTTTCCAAAAAAACTGGTAATTTCGTAAATCTGGAAGAAAAAAAAGTTTGGCCCTCCATTTTTTTTTACCCCCCCCCCCCCCCCAAATTTGTTAAGAAATTTTATATTTGTAAAATGTGGTACAATTTAAGAGATATCCATACACTTTAACACATGTTATAGTCTGAAAACTAGAAAAATGCTTGTTTTGGGCCCCTTTTTGGCCCCTCATTCCTGAACGGTTTTGGCAATTACCCCCAAAATCGATCTCAACCTTCTACTTGTGGTATTGAACCTTGTGGTATTGAACCTTGTGGTACAATTTCATAGCAATCAAAAATTTTATTCACAAGTCATTGTCCAGAAATTAGAAAAATGCTTGTTTTGGCCCCTTTTTGGCCCCTAATTCCTGAACGGTTGAGACCATTACCCCCAAAACAATCCAAACCTTCCTTTTGTGGTATTGAACCTTTTGTTTAAGTTTCATAGAGATCCATTAACTTAAACTAAAGTTATTGTCCGGAAACCAATCTGTCTACGGACGACGACGACGTGATATATAGCAATATACGAACGCAAATTTTTTGCGGTCGTATAAAAAGGGGTGAAAATTAAATGTTTACAGAATAACAGACCCCCACCCCCACACTCCAGACCCTTATAAATAAGTTTTAACCCAATTGTTACATGGTAATTTTTATGATTGTGAAAAAAAAAATAGTTAACAGATAACTCATTAAAGCATAATTTCACAAAGATGAATGAGATAAAATTCCACAGAAGTATTTGTGTGTGTCATTTTAACTCCAGTAGAAAACAGAAAGTCTTTTACAAATTATAAGGTACACAAAAACATAACTGTTATAGTGAATATTAATATGACTTTATTATTTTTAAATAAGATGACAATAAACAAATGATTAAGAAATCAATTTAAAAATCTATGTTGAAATAGTCTACATTTATATAATTAACAAGATGTTTATCTGTTTTAAATAAATAAATCACTAAAGAATTTTTATATTTGACCATGGTAGTATCAAATTATGGCACAGGCCAATAACCTCAAATAAAATTAAAGTGTATAATCTTCAGAAGCTTTTATTTATTGTAATGCTTGTGTTTTAAATTGATGTTGACAAATTTATCTATTAGTTCCCAGAGTTTACAATTTTAACAGTTTGTCTAAATGAAATTAGTGTAGTTCAACACACTTGACTTATTTTTTTCATATTACTTATAATTGTTTCTCATATCTCGTATCTCGTTTCTCGTATCGCTGTATCTCGTATCTCGTATCTTGTATCTCTGTATTGCCTTTTACACCTTCCCGCGTTATCATGTGTCCGAGATGGTAAAAGAAAGGCGATAGATACCAGAGGGACATTTAAACTCATATTTTAATTTTCAACATCAAATTAGATGTAGCATGTATATGGTTTACTTTTATAACTTGTTATTTGGATGGAGAGTTGTCTCATTGGCACTCACACCACATCTTCTTATATCTATATGCTGTGCTAATCAAGCTGTTAGCAATACAATAGTACCATCAGTGGTATAAATGTTAAAAAAAAGATGTGGTATATACAATGTAAATGTGACAGATATTGAAGATGTTGAGCTTTAATAACAGAGGAGTAAATAATTCCAGAGGGACAGTCAAACTCATCAATCGAAAATAAACTGACAGCGCCATGGCTTAAAACGAAAAAGACAAACAGACAAACACTAGTATACATTGTTGAAGGCCCTACGGTAACCTATAGTTGTTAATGTCTGTGTCATTTTGGTCTTTTGTGGATAGTTGTCTCATTGGCAATCATACCACATCTTCTTTTTTTATAAAAACACTAGTATACATGACACAACATAGAAAATTAAAGAATGAGCAACACGAGTTTCACCAAAAACGAGGGGTATATGTGACAGATGTCGAAGTTGTTCAGCTTAAATAGTATTTGTGTGCTTACGAAACTTCCTATATGTTTCTTCTCCACGTCAGATTTCATTTTACACAGACTATGTACGTGGTAACGCAAACAAGTTGTAGTCCAGTCAAACTAAGATTTAATCTCAAACTAATTGCAACAGAAAATTTGTAAATTCTGATCTATAGCATTATGCCCTTTAAATACAATAATATGGAAATTAACATTGGAAGGGGAGATAACACTTGCAAAAATGAGTCTTTTTTTTGTCAGTTTTTGGTTGTTTTTCTTGAAATTTAGGTAAAGTATGATACTTTGATGGGGTTATAAGTTTGTATTTGACTAAATTATATAATCTTCTGCTCATGAAATTTACAAAACCGAAGTGTTATGAGTAGTGCATTTTTAATTTAAGAAATTACAAATTTGAAGCTTTGTGACCATTTAGAAAAAATAATGTGAAAATTTGGTATTGTTTATGTCATTGTATTATATTTTTTCAGCAACTTACTTATCTAACGAAACTTTAAACCACAAAAAATAGAACACATTCTTAAATATTTTGATGGAATTTGAGATTCTATAGCTTGACATGTTGAAAAATTCAATAAATGGTCAACTAATGAATTACGAAATCTTGATTATAGCTTGATAAAAGATATGAAAACACCTTTAGAGTTGTTTGTTATACTCTAAAGACCGCTAAAATATCAAGAATCAATACGTTCTGATAAATAGAAGCGGTAAAGTAATAATTTTGTATCAATCTTTATTGATATTTCTGCCTTTTTTCAAGAGTTATCTCCCTTTTCAATGCACATCTCCATAGGAATTTTAAATGGTGATTTTTTTAATCTTTCTCAAGTTAGATTTTATGGGACTTTTTCTATGTATATTTGGGATATAATGCTAAAGATTAAAACTTAAAAATCTTCTGTTGCAATTACTTTCGGGTTAGGGTCAAATTTATGCTAGAATGACTGGCGTTTTACCAACGTATAGGTAAAGTCACAGACGAGGTGGTCAACATAGAAACGAACACTATCTCTGATACCTGTTTTGTATAGAAATGTTCACTTTAATATTTCCACCGGAATCTTCTCTTTTAAACATATTGAAATGTTCTACAAATGGCTAAATTTTAGTTATAAGTTATGTTTCCTGGTATCGTTTTAAAGCTCGGCTATCATTAACATTAATTAATGGCATCCTCCAGCTTGTTGTTTATCATAAAATTTACTTTTACTTAATTTTTACTTTTTTTATTTGAGATTAGAATAGCTAAACCTAATCAGTATGCGCACGTAACACACACAAAACTACTTTGTCTTAATACACCGTTACTTTCTCTCCATGAAATTGTTTACTATTAAACGCATTGTATTTGTTTTAAAGGCTTAAAGCCTGTGGTTTATGTTGTCAATCATCGACAATTTATTTATTTTTTTCTCCGTGTTGAAAATAAAATGATACCTCTGGGGATTTTCATATACTCTTATCAGTTTTAATGATAGAAACGTATTCTCTCTGGGGGATTTGTACGCGGAAAAAAGGAAACAAAAAAACAAAAGATAATTTTTTATTTGATACAAATGTAGATTTAACACGGTATCACATTAACCACTGGATGAAATAAGAACACATGCACTAAAGCCGTAAGCAGGAGCATTTAACAATCGTGTCAGTCTATGTAATAGAGCCTGTATGGAAATTATTCTTTTTTTTTATTAATTTGTTGTCCTTTATAAGAATATTTTCTTCATATCTAAACACCCTCTCATTTTCAATCTGTGTTTTTCTTTTTTCCCTGTATTTCTTTCGACCAATATCATCTGTTATATGGACCCGCTTATATATTAATGATTTATATTTAAGTCAAATTAAGGATATTAAGAAGTACGATAAATAGGTGAACACATAGTATGATGAAAACTTGTGTAAGCAAGATGGTCGACAGATACAGGGATGAAATCGGATAGAAGCACCAAGACTCTCAAGTAATTTTCGAACTTGATTTTATTTTTATTTTCAAAAGATTTAAAAAGACAATAAGGAGGTTGTTATGTAAAAGAGGGACAAAAGATACCAAAGGGACAATCAAACTCATAAATCTAAAACAAACTGACAACGACATAGCTAAAAACGAAAAAGACAAACAAACAACAGCACACATGACACAATATAGAAAACTACAGAATAAACAACACGAACCCCACCAAAAAACTAGGGGTGATATCAGGTGCTCCGGAAGGGTAAGCAGATCCTGCTCCACAAGTTTTTAATATTTTTTTTATAATTATGTGAACTAACGTCCTACATTTTTGTCATTTCTACTTTGAGCAATCGTCTCTCTCTCTCTCTCTCTCTCTCTCTCTCTCTCTCTCTCTCTCTCTCTCTCTCTCTCTCTCTCTCTCTCTCTCTGTAAAGACGTATAAAACAAATAAATTTGAAGTAGGTTTATCGAACTGAACGACGACAAACAGTTTAGGTTTGCAACATCTGCAGTGTAATGCAATACAAACAATATCGATTGAAACTTGAACTTTACGTGACCTTCAAATATGTCAAAATATAACAAATAAAATACGGTATAATTTTCAAAACTGACTATTTCTACGAAAATCAAAATATCACATTAATTCTGTAGTGTTAAAGTAAATCGATATTTGGTTGTTAAAGATAAAATGATACTGTAAACAGCTATTAAAAGTAAATCATTCATAATTGCAATTCATCAAATTACATTTCAGCAGGATATTTAATTAAACTGGTTTTGTGTACAAAATGTCGATTTTGTATCTTATTATTACTGAATATGCTGTTAAACTTGTAGTGTTTTTTTTATTAATAAATGAAGCTAGTATTTGCTTTCTATAAGATTTATGAAAATTCAAACATCGAAAGAGGGACGAAAGATACCAGAGGGACAGTCAAACTTATAAATCTAATAATGTTTTTTTTTTTTTTTTAATCTAATGTTAGGCAGTAATAATGACAACACTTTGTTTATTGTATTAAAGCTGACAAAATAATGTATGCTATAATGATACTTAGATAAAACATAAGATATACAAATCTTCAAATTACGAAAGCCTGTTAGGGACACGTATCAGATAGAGTTTAGCCATGAAATTAAAAAAATATATATTATTGTGCCTTACTTTTCTTTTTCGTTTCTTTTTTGTAATGTACATATTAATACGATGATATTGGCATTTTAACCTTAGAAAAAAGAAAAGTCCTTCAAATGAAATATAACTCGTTATATTGATAAACAAACTGTAAACTTTTATTATTATAAAGATTGGTATGACTGCATTAGAAACAGGATCATTTTGGAATTTTAGCACTACATTAAGCATTTAAGTTTAACAAATGGAAGACACTGAAATTTTTAAAATGTTGAATGTATGTGCTCAAATAAATTATAGTATGAGTAAGGTCACAACGACATGTCAAAATATAACGTTGTATCCACCTTTTAGCTTATGTATGAACAATGTGTGTTTTAGTCAGTACTTTTTTTGCGGACATAAATTGTCATTGATATGGTTATACATTTTTTTTTGTATTTATAAATTTACTGTTTACAGTTTTTAAATTTTTTGAAAAACTAAGGCTTTTCTACCTCAGGCATAGACTATCCTAGCTGTATTTGGCACAACTTTTAGGAATTTTTGTTCTAAATGCTCTTCAACTTTGTTATTTATTTGGACTTTTTAACTTTTTTGGATTCGAGCGTCACTGATGAGTCTTTTGTAGACGAAACGCGCGTCTTGCGTATATACTAAATTTAGTCCTGGTATCTATGATGAGTTTATTTACTTAAATTATATTATATGCATTAATTACGAAAACAAAATGTCTATTTGTATTAAACCTTGCAAAACTAATCGAGTGCAATATATCATGACACATATATAGATGAAACATAAGATATATAATCTATATATTGTAAGTTAGCATTTGTACTACAAATCTAAACAAATAAATTTAACTGTGGCAATTATTTTCTCCTTTTTATGATATAATAGGAAATTGTATTGTTTGTGGCCATAAAATATATAAATCATAAACAAACTGTAAACTTATATTGTTATAAAGATTGGTATGACACCAATAAAAAAGGATTATATTGGAATTCTAGCCCTACATTTTGTATCAAAGGTCGAACGATATAAAAACAACTAGGTGACTGATGTCAAAAAGAATTAATCTAGAAAATCCTTTTACAACGATATTGGATTCAAATAAATGATAAACGATATAATCGTTAAAATGTCATGTTAATCCGAAATAAATATAAACAATCTCAAACTGAAAAAAATACATCCATTGTCTACTAAGATAAAGAATTTAGGTCATATAGTACATACTAGCTACATTTGGACTATTAACTAGCGTTTTTTACAGCTTAATTTTGAGTTGTACAATGGTGTTGCCCAGTTTAGGCCGGCTTTCGGCGCCACTACCTTTTTGTGACTATTCCCAATCGAAAGCCTGTAATTTAATGATGGCCATTCATTAATTATGTCGTATTATTATTATTTTTTTGTATAACGCTTATTCTCTTGTTTGCATTGTTTTGAATTTCAATTGCCATTGTCTTTGAAAGATTTGCAGCCGGTATGAAATGTGCTCGTTATTGAAGACAGTATGGCAATCTTACTACATTTCTTTTTTTTTTTTATATCAGTAGACGACATGCAAAATGTTAATGTGTTTTCTTCACTAAAAAATTGTCGACCTCTTAGCACTCTTTTTTTTTTAACTATCTTTCATTGGATTGAGTAGGATTTGATTAATTGCTGGTAACATACTTTCATGCATGTTCAAGACAGATTTGCATCCGAAAGATTGCATACATTATCAAATTATTGGTTTATTTACAAGATCTGCATACTTAATCCGCGTGACCTCGTAAATACACTAATAATCTACGTTATTGCATAGTACTTCATTTTGATAGATTGATCTGTCGATCCCAATCGTTTTCTAGTAATTCAGTTAACGAGATTTAGTAATTTTGTATATGAAATATCACTGTTGTTCTAAATGCATCTTTTACATCAATTATAAAAAATAATTCTGTTACCGGATTTATTACAAAGATACCATTATAATTTTGAAAACGATAGTTTTAGGTTTTACTTACATGTAGGTCAGTTTAAAGAAAAAAAATTAGTTGTTCGGACTCCCTGGTTTTTTAATTCCTACGACACAGAGTAATTTGTTTTACCCCATAACACAGAATTCAGACTTCAATAGCTCATGAAGTTCATTTACCAAAATTATAGCAGACTATAGATTGTTTCTTTCGATTTGAGACCCCAAAAAGCCAAATGCAAGTATAAGATTTAAAAAAGTACGATTTAGAATTTTCTTGCCATTAATAAATAAATAAAAATTTTCAAAAGGAGATTCATAATATATCAGTATTTTAAGCTTATTTTGTCTAATAACGGTTAATTCTAGATTTTTTTTATTTCACTTAAGTACATCTTAAACAAACACCAAGCGTGTATGACAGTAAACGTTTTATTTACTACATAATTATGCTTCTTTCAAAAGCACATATTTTACATTGAATCTACGAGATTTTCGGCAAAAATATGTGACCATTCAAAACCTTATACCAAGAATAACCGTACATGACCAATAAGACAAATCAGAAAAAGGGACTATTTCTTTGGAGTGTAGTGATGTATTCCATAATTACTTTTACGATTTTTCAGCAAAGGCCCGAAAACACAGTTATTTCGTAGTGATTTTCGTTAAGAAAATACAAGAAAAGAAAAGACCACCCAACTGCGTTTTTTCAATTATATTCGTACAGTGTTGTGTACTTCTTTTTGAACAAATTATATTAAATTTAAGGCAAAACTACTGGACAGTTTTATGTTACGGCGAATTTGATTACTTTTGACAGTTTCAGACGTACTCCACTCTAACCTTTTTCAGCTGACTTAAATGGCTTCTTTATTTTAAAGTTCACAAACCGAATGTTTTACAATGCAATTTCATCCCCCCTACTTGCTAAATTCGAAAGGGGTATGAAAACATACTAAGGAAAATGACCAAAGTAGGGACCATATTTGCAGACAATGGAAATCAAATGACGATAACTGTATTGCTGCACCAAATGTCAAACACAAGATCCGTACATGGTATTTCCATGCTAGAATTGATCTTTCCTTTATTGTTGATTTAGTCGGTGCAGTAACAGTCTATGAACAAACGTGATCGTTATACCATTCTACTTAACCAGTTTTACTACACTAGATGCGCATGTCGACAATGTATGTGTGTTCAGTGTTTCAAAAATTGGGATGCAACCGTTGGAAGCAACATTCTTGCAAAATCCCCATACAGTTGATTCATTCACTAAACTGATATTTAGTAAAAGAGGGACGAAAGATACCAGAGGGACAGTCAAACTCATAGATTGTTATTGGTTTTGGTAGGCGGCTTACTTAAGTAGTACTCATAGATTGAAAAAAAACTGACAACGCCATGGTAAAATAACTGAAATACCGAACCAAATGGAAAGTCCTTTAATAAATGACATATTCAAAACCTCAAATACATCAGATGAATGGAAAACAACTGTCATTATCCTGACTTCTTATAGGCATTTTCGTTTGTAGAAAATGGTTCATAAAACCTGGTTTTATAGCTAGCTTAACCGCATACTTGTATGACAGTCTCATAGGTTTGCAGTGACACATAAACATAAAAAATATCTTATGTTGTCGAAGTGTTTACAATTTGATTGATAAAAAGTAAAATTACAAAATTACTGAACTTAAAGGAAAATCAATTCGGAGAGTCCATAATCACATGGCAAAATCAAATAACAAAACGCATCAAAAACGAATGGACAAGAAACTGTCATATTCCTGACTTGGTGCAGGCATTTTCAAATGTACAAAATGGTGAATTGAACCTGGTTTTATAGCGCTAAACATCTCATAAATGTGTTTTTTATATAATAAGCTATAATTACAAAGTGTATCAAACACATTACACTAGTTAAAGTTTATTCGTCGTATTGCAAAGGCTAAGAAGAACAATTCTGAACGAATAAGAATAACATTTGTACAATTGATATATTAAATATGTATAATAATTGACTGTGCAATAAATTTTGCAATTAGCCATTTCAATCGCAAACTACAGAATTCTTACATCAGCAGAATCATACCCAATTAAATGCAGTACAAGAGATTGCTTTAGTATTGTTCATTCATATTATAAAACCTGTATCAGTAAACAAAGCAATGCTATATTTATAGTATTGGATAAAGACTGTTAAACACATGTGTATAATCTCTTTAGGAAGTTCGCTTGTCATGTTTTTGGATTTTTGTAAAATTTTCGGAATCCTCTGGTTTTTTATCCATTTGATTGCCTTAAAAAAATTTGCCCATTGACCCCCATTTTTCTTTATATAAATCTTTAACATGTTTAATGATAAGCCATCTGTAAAAGTCTTATAAATTTTTAATTATTTTTTAATAGTTTTTGAGAACTCAAACTTGTCAATGATAAAGCTATAAAAAGTCAAGACAGAATATTATCCCGACAAAATTTCGTTAGCTAATATCTCGAAAAGAAGCACAATGACCTACGTATTATTTTGCTCTTTTGATTCCTTTATAAATCCCCTATCAATATAAACCAGTGTTTTGAAAAGTTAATTATTTTGAAACTGAGAAGCGAACTCCCTTAAATGTATTCCTCTAAAGCATTATCTGACCAATCAACTAATAGGAATTACAGTTGGCTATTTGCACTTATAACGCTATGGTTTAATGATGTGGTGCATGTCTCGGTTCAGTGATTTAGTGCACAAGAGATGATTACCCGCATTCCAATGTTATATGACCTAGACGAAAACGCAATAAAAACAATTTCGTTAATAATATTTCATGCTTTCAGAGACTGATCATTCAATCTATTCCGTCGGATAATTGGACATAGAAGTAATGCAATTACCCCGATAGTTAATTGAGCAGCTAGGTGTTAACAGTTAAAATCTAACAATTCACATTCATAACAAATCTAGTTATTTTTTTTCTAAAATTGCACCAAGAATTTAAACACAAATAACACAATGAATAAAAACGATATTTGAATATCAAAAAGACCATAAGGAATATGTGTTATGATCACGAAAATAAATTTGAAAATGGAAATGTGGAATATGTCAAAGAGACAACAACCCGACCAAAGAGCAGATAACAGTTGAAGGTCACGGACGTCGAAAAGATCCAATTACACCCGTTGGTGGTTGTTAGTTGGGCACTGAATTAAAATGTTACTAGTTCAGTAAAAATGGACGACATACTAAACTCCAAAACATATAAATGAAGCAAAATTAAATATTATACAAGACTAACAAAGACCATTTTCATTTTCTAATCCATGATCAAATACACTATACAGCAGCTCTATCTGCTTGCCCAGACAGTAGTGATAATGAGCTACCACAGTCTGAGATTAGTTACATATATTCCAATTAAAATGAAGATGGATAGAATATCTATGTTTGACGTTAATATAATCCCAATATAACTTACTTTTGTAACACAAGCACGTGTCGAATCTTTCACTGCAGCGTCTTATATAATATATAATTAAATTATGTTTTACAAGTATTGTAATAATGTCGTTTAGACGTATATTTTATGATTTTGTTTAACTCTCTACGCAGGCAAAAAGAGGGCATAATATGTTTTATCCTATCTATTTGTCATATTTTGCATATAAAACGTTTGAATATCAATGTTATTTGAATCCAATTTTATAATTCATCATTTCTCTTCAGGTTCATCTTCCGATTACAAATTAAAACTATCAGATTTCTAGATGGCGAATTAGAAAAGTCAGAAGGCGGAGGAGCTATACAATGCAATAAACAATACAACATGACTTTTACAAATATGATTTCTATTGAGTGCTAAACGGTTTCCAACAAACAGTCTGATTGATATTTTTTTCCTAACAACGTTATGCTGTTTTGTATTCCGAAAAAGTTGTCCAATTACCACAAACCAATTGAATATTTCGAATGATGATACCTCCTGGTTCAATATTTTTGTGATTTTAAACATATTGAAAGTCCTTGTTTCATTTGAAAAAAATATTGTAATACATAATGGGCCTCGGTGGCAAGTACTCGAAGTACTGTATCACTAGACAGTCACGCTGAGGTTGTGAGTTCGAATCCCGTACAAGGCAGGTGAATTAGACTCAAATCTTATTTAACTAGGATTGTCAGTTTTCTTAACGAGGTTTGGTGGTTCTGTACCGCAAAAAGTGTTAAAATTGGAGTTCAACACCGATCGACCAACCAAACAAACTAGCTTTTACTTTTATTCATGCATTTTCATTGTATTGAAATAAGTTGTGTTTATTAGTTCATCCACTTAAAGCATCTTCAGTCTTAAAACAAAAACGAAAATTAAAAGAGGCGACAGATTTCGAAAGGAATATTGAAACTCATAAATCGAAAATAAACTTACTATGCCATGGCATAAGAAAACGACAAACGACAAAAAAAAACCGGCAGTACCAATCTCAACATATAAAATTGAAGACAGAGCAACACCCACCAAACCAAAGCCGGAATTATATCCGGAATGATGAGCAGAGCTTTTTATACACGACAAACTCAGTGAATTTGTTCAACAAAAGATATACTTATTGTATAGCACCATATGTGCATTTCTTTACAGTGATGCTCATGTCATAAGATTCGAATGTCCAAAACATAAGACAAAAGTAAAAGATCATTTTAAAGCAAAAAGAAAAAAAGTACAAATCAATACTAAAAGATCCCTGTATTAATAGACAACATGACATTTTCAATGTTTAATTAAGCCTATGCTACAAAAATAAGATAACTTGATGGTCAAAGACAACACGAATCTCAAACAGCACATGTGTATGTTAAGACATCATTAGTTCGGTGGTATAAAAGTTAATTTTAAATATGCAAGTGCAAACAATAATTTGGCACGCTATACATTGCTCTTGGTACACATGCACTTTCATCTGATCGTGTTTTCTAATTAATTCTCTAAGATCAGCAGTGCAAGTGTTTGTCACGGTATTTCATGCGTTTTATATAATGAAATTCTTTATACAGCGCATTAAATTTGATACACAAATCGAACACTGCAAATAGTTTGTATCGAGAAAATATAATGCAAAAGAAAATTAAAATGCTTTTCAAAGATTGGAAAATCAATCAGACTAATATAAAATAATAATTAAATGAAACACTCATATTTGTTGTTAAGGATGTTTGCTCCTCTTGTTTTTGATTTTTTGCCAGATATTCGGAATCCTCTGGTTTTATCTATATATTCCCATTAAAATTTTTTGCTCGCTAACCCCTACTTTTCTTTTCATAATTTTATTAGATATAATTTCAAAAGCCATATTTAAAAATCGTATAAAATCCTTGTTATTTTTTCAATGTTTTTGAAAGGAAAAAGGTGCCAATGTTAAATATATGAAAAATCTAGAGAGAAGTTTTTCCCGCCAAATTTTCGATGGCTAATATGTTGAAAACGAGCACACGGACCCTCCATTTTTTTCTACTTTTTTAGTTTCTTTATTTATATACTATCAATTCATAACAGTCTTTTTAAAAGCTTGTTATTTTTTAACAGAGTAGCGAACAACCTCAATTAAATGAAACACTCATATTTGTTGTTAACAAGCACGTTTCACTTGATTAATCACCAGGAAAAACCACTTGCTCGAAATAGTTGGGCACCCAACACAAAGAACGACTATAGAAGTCATTATTCAATTGTTCTTGTTAGTGTGTAATGTATGTCCTTGCTGAGTATTGTAATTTGCCGTTTCAGAATCTAGTACATTTTAAGTAATATTTTCAAAACATTGCGATTGGTTTAAAACGTTATAAACAATGGAAATTCGGCTAATGATTTACCGTTAATTTCATTTTGATGTACGAATAATGAGATAACCCATAATTCTTTAGATTCTGAAAAGCCGAATCTAGAAATCTGATAGTAGTAATTTGTTATCTGAATTCTCATTATTTCTTTTGACCAAAGAAAAAAATGACTTAGAACTTTCAGATTGGTATTCTATTAGATTGTTATTTTAATGAAACAACCAAGACTCTCAAACTGTTATAAGTTTAAAATTCGCAGTGATATTTTCTCAATAACATATATGAACACGAATATGACTATAGTGCCTAACAAGATTTTTTGAGGTAGACGAAATTGACCTTATAACGATCGTATTGACTTTTTTGTACCAAAAATAGGTAGATCGGATATATTTTGACTTTATTTAATGACTTCCTTAGTTTGGGATTAATTGTCATTAGCATGTTCCAATGAGACTGAAAATGTTGTTTTTTTGTAAGATGAATAATAATTTTACCTGGCGTAGCCGTGTGTAAAGTGTATTTCGGCATTTCTCTCCGAAAAAATGACTTGTTGATTGGAATAAAACGTTTTATTTGTAAACTTTTTCTGTTTTTCTCCGCAATTGACTATTAAAAAATAATCTATTTACTGTGTATTTTGAAAATTTTGTGAAAATAGGAGAATTTGCATTTCTTACCTTTCATACCTATACTTTCATTGATAAAACATAACATGGACTCATCCAGTGTCCAGTTTGAAGGTCATTTTAGTTACTGTCACATTCATGCACGTTCTGATTTAATCAATAGTCATGTATGAAAAGTGTAAACAGTTTGAAGGTAAACTAATAATAACTTAACCCAATCAAATTGCGTAATATTTAATAACAATGACCGGTCCACATTATAATAAGTAATAGGGGTAAACTGGGTAGGAAGAAAATGTGAGATATTCAAAATTTATTTTTTTTGCGATAACGAATATAAATTTGTCAACCAAATTTTTTGTTATAATTTCATTAACATGTCGTTCTGTATTGGTACAGTTTTTTTATCTCTTATTTATGTACTTAAGGCCATACAAAGTTTGGGCTTCAAAAGTCCACATAATTATTGACTTTATACCGAAAATTTATCCTTTTAAAACATAAAATGTTTCCAAAACAATATGTTTCTACAAAGTAAAATTATTTTTCAAAACACTGCAAAAAATTTCATTTCGATTGGTACAGACGTATTGTCATAAAGTGCGTTGAAATAAACAGTGGTATAGCAAACATCGAATTCCCTCACAAAATATTGTTAGGCACTATAAATAAAGCAACAGTAGTTCAAACTGTTCAATAGTAATAAATCGATTAAACAAAAATGAATCCAAGTCACAAACCAAAAAAGAAAACATATGAACTATAAGAGGAATAAAATGGTAACACTGAACTGCAACAAAAAACAGCGTCCGTTAGTCCATCCTGTAATATGCTATAGTTTATTTTTAGGATGTTGCCGTAGTAATGTTGGCCAACATTCCCCCGCTAATGGAAAATGGACCGATGTTTTCCAAGAGTTATATACCATTTGTTAAACTCTAAAACTCGCTGGCTCTCGACAAGTTGTGAATAAGTCTACAGTCTGTAGTGTTCTATGTTGGAGAGGGGGTTCCAATGCGTTGTCAGTTTGTCTTCAATTTTAGAGTTAGAACACCACACTTGTATCTAAGTCACATATGTACCACCAATAAGATACTTGATCTGCATTTAACAAAACCTTAATGAAGTCTGTGTCATCAATAATTTTCAGCTTTGTACTTTATGTGGCCTTTTTCCATCTTTTACATGAAAAACTTAATTATAATTATATCTAGATAAAGTATCTCCTACTTTCAAACAAGTAACCAATGTGTCTTATTTGTGTAACCAAATGTTAAGTGCTCGAGTAAATTGGGATATGATAAAAGCTTAAGATATATGTTAAAGATACGGCATGACCTAGATTGATGGTGAATAATTGTGATAATGAGAGCTGTCAAGCAACTTTTGGATCTTAATTAGCTTTCAGTTAAAGAAAATTATAAGTTCCTCAATAACACACAACTTGATGGAATTCCTTAAATAACAAGACGAGGAACTGCATTTGTGTGTTCTGCTATTTTGTTTGTTTTTTTTCAGTATTTTCTGACAGATGATTCTACTTTAGAAACAAGAAGTAAAAACGAAAGTTTAAATTTACTGGTTTTACGACACATAGAGGTAATACACACATTATGAGTGAAGTCAAATCAACTTGAAACTTAGTATTCATGTTCCCTATGATATTATCATTCTAATTTTAACGCCAAATTAGAGTTTTTACCCCAATTTCAGGGTCTAATAAACACAGAAAATGAAAGTGCGAGTGGGGCATCTGTGTACTATAGACACATTCTTGTTGATTTATAACCACCAAATGAAGTAATACGTCTGATAAATATGAAGGCGTTCAAAATTATCATGTTGAAGGTGAGCAATTTCTGTTTACACACAGTGTGTATTTTTAAATACACATTCGGAATTAGGCAGTCAAGCTCCTTTTAATGGGTTAATGTTCACATCACGCACTAACATACTCCTACATGTCAAATTAGCCTATTTGCACTTTTACCAAGATTGTTTAATTATGTAATGCACATTAGAGGATTGCTGTTGTTTATATAATTGCATTCCGATATAATATGACCTAGACTGCGCAATAAATAATAATTTAGGTATAAATAATTTTTCATTTAATTTACTTTAACTGGAAAATAGAGTTATGAATATTAAAAGCCAACTGAAGTCTGAAGATGAGAGAAAAGTGAAAAAATTGTTTAAAGTTACAATTAAGCGTGACTCTAACATGTGTCAAGCACTTTTTATTTTAAGTCAGCATTCTCGATCAAAAATATTTGTATACCTCGTAATGATAGTTCAACTGCAGGGCATGATAAATAAAGTGTAAAAGTAATTTTTCAATTGTCTTTTTGTACTTGATGTACCCATGTCTTCATGATAGACAATACAATAGACCTTTTGTTAAAAATGCATTTTCTGTTCTTCTTTAAAATTATTATCATTTATATTATACGTTTATAGAAGGATTCAAAATATCAACTTTATGTACTTGTCTCGATTGTGCTGATGTACTATGGTCTTACTATTATTATTATATATTTTTTGCAAAAATAAACACATTACCTCACAAACATGTGTAACCTCGCCGCATTTTTGCGCCTGTCCCAAGTCAGGAGTCTCTGGCCTTTGTTAGTCTTGTTTTATTTTAACTTTTAGTTTATTGTGTACAATTTGGAGTTTAGTATGACGTTCATTATCACTGAACTAGTATATATTTGTTTAGGGGCCAGCTGAAGGACGCCTCCGGGTGCGGGAATTTCTCGTTGCATTGAAGACCTGTTGGTGACCTTCTGCTGTTGTCTGCTTTATGGTCGGGTTGTTGTCTTTTTGGCACATTCCCCATTTCCATTCTCAATTTTACATTACAAAAAAATGCCTATACAAATACAAAAAAAGGTTGTTCTTTAACTTGCAAGTAGATGAGTGAATACTAAAACATTTATTTCTTTATTTTTACTCAAATTTAAAACGATTGCATCAACTTTTAACTATTAAAATTGGTTTCAAGTTGGTCTGGTGTTAACTCTTTCTTTTGTGTTTTTTTAATTAACTCCCATTTCGTCATGTTGTACTATACAGTATTGTGTTTGTTCATTATTAAAGACTGTGTTATGACCTTTACCAGTTTACTTTTTTATCATTGGTCTCTGGTGGATAATTGTCTCATAGTTAATCATACGTCATCAGTTAAATGGGGAATCAAAAGAAAATTTGATATTATCTTTACATCTTAATTATCTTTTATCCTTCTTATGGTTCGGCTCATAATTTTGCATGGGTGTTAATTAACTTAAGTGTTTGGGGTTTTTCATATTTCAGACAAACAAAACATTTGTTTTCAATTGAAAGCATTTCAACCTCAGTACGTTTTTGAGGGCCATTCAATCTTTTTTATCTTAAGAGCAAAGACATTAACTAATTGCTTTTGAGTTTGATTTCCTTGTCTAAAAACGATGAATGAAGTTCATCAAAGTTGTATTCATTAACAAAATTGAAAAACATGCATTTAACTTGCTTAGCTAAAAGAATTGGTTAGATGTAAAACAGATCAAAGGGAAGTGAATGTGTACTAAAAAAAGGCAACAGTATTAAACCGTTGTTCGAAATTCATAAATCGATTGAGAAAAAAAGAAATCCGGGTTACAAACTAAAACTGAGGGAAATGCATCAAATATAAGAGGAGAACTACGACACAACAGAAACACAACATTAAAATGTAACACACACAGAAACGAACTATAATATAGCAATGGTGATGTTGCTATTCACTATCTGTTCTGAATGACTTCGTTACTATACCCGGTGTAGTAAATATAATGTTTAACCTAGTATTATACCTAGCTATACATCCAACTTGTATGAGAGTTCAGATGTTTATTTTTTTATTCTAAATCAATGATCGACATATGATTATTCCACCATTAAACTGCATTTTGTTTTTCCCACTTTTAAAATCTGTCCTTTTTTACTGAGGTGGCAGTCGCACATATTGTAATTACAAGCCATTTATTCAAAGGCAACATGTATGAATTTGTCAACTGATCTTTACTACATTTTTCTCAAAGTTATTTTATAATGTGAGTGATTCAAATAGGCATGTTGTTTCCGTCTATAACTAAAAGCAAGAAATCACTTCTGACAATTCTTATACATCAATCGAAATATCAACCTGGTTTGTGATTATTGGCATATCTTACGGACAACTACAAAGCAGCATGGAACTATGTTAGAAAATCAAATTCTACATCAATCACCACTATGCTTTAAACATTTGAACTTTCAACAAAGAGACAATTTGTAAAAGTCATTATCCATTTGGTCTTGTTTTTGTGAAAAATTATAAGCCTGCTGATATTAGTAATTTACAATCAAGAAATCTGATAGTAGTGATTTGTAATCTAAATGCTGATGTTTTCTTTAGACTAGAAAATTAATAATGAATAAGCATATTCTGATCAGTATATAATGATTCATTTAGATTTCATTTGATGTTTTTTTTTTTAAATAAAAACCTGAAACTCTTTAGAAAGATCAAATCAAACTCGCAGTGAAATTTTCTAAATGGCATTCGAGATTGGAGTGTTCTCATCGAAAATACGAAACAAAAGCTCAGTATTATTTCTTAAACTTCACATTTTGCGAAATAACAATTATCGGAAATACCTGGCATACATTTCGACTTGCGAGAAGAAAAACATTATTATATTTACCAATACGTTGTTTGGTGGGTTTGGTTTTTTTTTTCGTCTTTTGTTTTCTTTTTTTCTGACATGTCGTTGTCAGTATATTTTCGACTCATGATTTTGAATGTATTTATTTTATGAATTTCCTATAACAATAAGAAGACATAATATTTTCGGTTTTGCATCTTTCCGTATTTCCAGTCTCGAATAAATAAAGGCAACAGAAGTATACCTTATTGTATTATAAAAGCAAGACTACATCAATCGGACACAAAAACATACGCTTATGCTGATGTATAAAAAGACAAAAAAACTTTGAATAAGATTTCGATGTTTAACAGATCATACACACAATGTCTTTGCACGTGCTAGTCTTAGTATCTTATTTCTTGTTATTGCATTGTATTTCATTTTTGTTTTATTTTAGATCTTTTCAATTCTTGGTATGACTCCTATTTTCAGGGAAGACACCAAGGCATCTTTGACACTCATTAGTCGAAGATGAAGTAGCACCGATTGAACAAAATTGAAATCAACACATAAAACACTAGAGACATACTATCACCAACGAAACAAAAGTCCAGGGTAACCTTAATGCTCCGTATAGCTACGACGATATGAAAGATTTATATCTTTATTATCAACATTAATTAGATTTTTTAGTCAAGTATACAAAGATACAATTAAAGACGAACATCGTCGATGTTTCTCATTAGTTACATTCGTACAAATGTCGTTGAGTTATGGACAAGGGGAATCAGAAGACTGTTATTCTTTTCTATTGTTGTCAGACAGTGTTTTATATTGTAATAAGTATCCCATTAATCCGTATTCAAGGCCTAAGATGTAACTAATGGGAAATATAAGACAAAGAATTATACATTAAGCACTTGCTTACAGACAATAGTATACCGATGATGTTTCAAATAGATTTATTATCATTAAATAATCATATGAAAAGTAGTGGTTTGTTGTGTTATTAACTAACATACCACATCTCCTTATTTGCGTAAATTACAGAAAACGCTAGCTAAAATTCATTCAGCGTTTTTTTACATTTTAAACAATTAGAATACGAAAAACAAATATACACTTTTGTCTTTAAATAACTTCCATTGTTCTTCTTACCTTTCTCAAATAATAAAACAGATCGACACGAATTGGCTTATAGTCCTAAAAGTGGTATAAAACACGAATGAATTAATCGATCGGATTCTCTTCACCTTCGTTTTTTATTTGGTCGTTTATGTCAGGTTCAGTATTTTTGTGATTTTACGCTTTAAATGGCTTTTATTCGAGCGTTACTTTTGAGTGTGTTTTTAGAAAGGGCACGTTTGCCTTACAAAATTGAAAAGCTGATATTTATAAGTTTACTGCACTGATCGTGTTCACGGAATAGATAAGTGTTTTGTTTTGAAAAATGTGTTCCCACATTCACTTTTCGTTTTGAAAGCAAACGTGATTTTTATGTCCTATTATCGATACACGTGAATATTGTATATATTCAGATTCCTTTTGCAAGTCACCCGTCTGCGTCTTTGATAGAAAATTAGGCCAGTATGTCAGTTAATGAGGTTACGATGCGTTATTGATATACTGCGTTTTATTTAATTTCTTAGATTGTACATGACCCAGACAAGCGGTGATAAATTGCGATGATGAGCATGATCACTCAACATCTCGGTCCGTATCAATGTGCAGTAATTAGAAGAAGATACAAGATTTTCGAGAACATCAAATAGGTTGAATGACCTTTATTAGCTAGACAAGAAACTGTTACATGTTTGAAGTATATCATTCCACGACAATTCGGAACTTAAAGGGAAATATGTTGATGTGTTTATTTTTCATTCAACACTGCTCTTTATAACAAGACATGGTTTTTTTTTCAGTAGAAAGATGTGTCACTTAAGAAAAAAACAAGACACAACACAAAAAAATAAAACCTTTGAAACACGAACCCCCTAAAACCCTGGGTTTTCTTAAGTACTTCAGAAGGCTGACCAAATCCTACTCTACATGCTGCACCTGCCTAAGAACAAGTGAAAAACAACTGCCATATTTCTGGTTTGGCACATGCATTTTACCTAACTAAAAATCCTGTCTGTATGACAATTATTTAAAGTTCCGTTATATTTTTAAAAGTGGATCAGCAGACAAGAGTTAATGTGATAACAATGAGACCAAGCAGCCAATATTATATTACACTACATCCCAGACATAAAACACAACCGACTACAATAGTAAAAAAAAACATACAAATTAATCAAATGTATCAGGATTATAAGTTAGTACGCAAGACGCGCGTTTGTCAACCTACGACTCCTCAGTGACGCTCAGATCAAACATAGACGCAAAAAACAGATTAGGAAGATAGTGAAACACTCATCATATATGCTAGATAAAACATTTGTTTGCCAGACGAGTAAACTGAATATAAAAACAGAATATAGAGACATCATTATGTATGTATCATTTAAATTATTATGTCACCCGATAGACAATGTCGGGTGACATATTGCTTTTCCTCTGTTTCTTTTTCCGTATTATTATGGCACCCTCAACGGAGTTGGGGTGACATATTGTTATTGTTCGTTTCTTTTTTTCTTATTATTATTATTATGGCACCCTCAACGGAGTTGGGGTGACATATTGTTATTGTTCGTTTCTTTTTTATGGCACCCTCAACGGAGTTGGGGTGACATATTGTTATTGTTCGTTTCTTTTTTTCTTATTATTATTATTATTATTATGTCACCCTGACGGAGGTCGGGTGACATATTGTTATTGTACGATTCTTTTTTTCTTATTATTCTTATTCCGCACTTTTTGTCCATCTTAGTTCTTGGAACTGAATGGACCAATGTTGATGGAACTATAACATAATGTTAATCACCATGTGTAGTTTTGCATCTGACTTTGGAATTAAAAAAATGGCTGCCATTGCCATGGAAACAGCAAAAATGTGAAAAATAGAAACGTGTTCCAATTTATATGAAACTTCTATGATATTAAGAGACTCATGCACACTTCAACATGGTACATTTTTTTTTCAACTGGGGGGTCTCTAGACATAATTTGAGGGGGGTGAATTATTTATGGAACATTCCAGAACATAAGTGTTAAATTTATTCTTGAGACATTAAATGGTATATGATGGTATATAATTATGGAGAGAACAATTTGCAGCAGAAGTTAGACTTTGGAATTTTCAAAATGGCCGCCGTTACCATGGAAACAGCAAAAATATGAAAAACTCCAAAATGCTTCAAATTTAATGAAACTTAAAACAAATGTTGCCTAGCTAATGTAGACTTGACTTTTGAGTTTGAAATTTCCAAAATGGCCGCCGTTGCAATGGAAACGGCACAATTGTTGAAAACAGAAAAACGTACATAAAGCTATGAAAACTGACAAAAAGATCTTTTGTTATGGATATATCTGCATTTACTGATGGAACATTTGGAAATGGCTGCCGTTTAGTGGCAATTGGGGAACCAGGGTGACATCCGCTATTGCTTGCAATGGCAATTCTAGTTATTATTTTTATTCTTCCACACTTTTTTGTCCATTCTATTTCTCGGAATTGGCTTGAACAATATTGATGGAACTATACCATAATGTAGACCACCACATTCTATAGTGCAGTGGGGTATGGCACCATCAAGATGGCTGCCGTTGCCATGGAAACGAAACAAATGTGAAAAAATCCTGTTTTTTGTTTTGGTGAACTGTTTTGATATGCTTAAACTCAGAACCATTATATTTTGATACAATGTAGGTGCCGGCCATATACAGGTGTTGGATGATTTTGGCACTCATTGGAACTACTATGTTGCCATGGAAACTATACCAAAAATTTCAAAAATATCAAAATGCTCCAAACTTCATGAAACTTCACAGTAACGATGAACAACATTGGAAGATGTGGAATTTGGCGTTGGAATTTCCAAAATATCTGTTGTTACCATGGAAACAATGCAAAAAGGTCAAAAATTTCAAAAAAAATAAAAATGCTGTAAACTGGATGAAACTTTACAGGAATGGTCACTGGCATAAGCAAAGTTGACATTTGAAGTTGGAATTATCAAAATGGCCGCCGTAACCATGGAAACAGCAAAAATGTCAAAAACTTCAAAATGCTCCAAACTTAATGAAACTTAACAAATATGATAATTTGAATGTGTAGATGCACACTTTGACTTTGGAATTTTCTAGATTGCTGCCGCTCGCCTGGCAATGTGGGAAGGGTGCCATCCGCTATTGCTTGCAATGGCAAATCTAGTTTCTTATTATGGCACCCTCAACGGAGTTGGGGTGACGTATTGTTATTCTACGTTTCTTTTTTTCTTATTATTATTATTATTTTTCTTGCAACAAATTTTGTCCAGGTGATTTCTCGAAATCCAATGGACCAATGTTGATGGAACTCTACTATAGTAAGGACCCCCAGGTGCAGAGTTGCAGGAAGCATGGAATGGTTCAAGATGGCTACTGTTTCCATGGAAACAGAACAAATGTGAAAAAATCCAGTTTTTTTATTTTGGTGAACTGTTTGGATATGCTTTATCTCAGAATCATTATATTTTAATACAATGTAGGTGCCCACTATATACAGGTGTTGGATGATTTTGGTGATCATTGGAACTCATATGTTGCCATGGAAACTACACCAAAAATTTCGAAATTCTCAAAATGCTCCAAACTTCAGGAAACTTCATAGTAACGATGAGCAACATTGGAAGATGTGGAATTTGGCGTTGGAATTTCCAAAATATCTGTTGTTACCTTGGAAACAATGCAAAAAGGTCAAAACTTTGAATTTTCACAGAACATTCCAGAACATCAATGTTAAATTTATTCTAGAGACATTAAATGGTATATTATTATGGAGGGCAAAAAATACAGCACGGGTTTGACTTTGGAATATTCAAAAAGGCCGCCGTTACCATGGAAACAGCAAAAATATGAAAAACTTCAAAATGCTTCAAATTTAAGGAAACTTATAACAAATGTTGCCTAGCTTATGTAGACTTGACTTTTGAGTTTGGAATTTTCTAAATGGCCGCCGCTCACCTGGCAATAGGGAAAGGGTGCCATCCGTTATTGCTAGCAATTACAAATCTAGTTATTATTATTATATTTATTCTTCCACACTTTTTTGTCCATTCTATTTCTCGGAATTGGCTTGAACAATATTGATGGAACTATACCATAATGTAGACCACCACATTCTATAGTGCAGTGGGGTATGGCACCATCAAGATGGCTGCCGTTGCCATGGAAACTTAACAAATGTGAAAAATTTCTGTTTTTTGTTTTAGTGAACTGTTTGAATATGCTTAAACTCAGAATCATCATATTTTAATACAATGAAGGTGCCCACTATATACAGGTGTTGGATGATTTTGGCACTCATTGGACCTACTATGTTGCCATGGAAACTAAACCAAAAATTTCAAAAATATCAAAATGCTCCAAACTTCATGAAACTTCACAGTTATGATGAGCAACATTGGAAGATGTGGAATTTGGCGTTGGAATTTCCAAAATATCTGTAGATACCATGGAAACAATGCAAAAAGGTCAAAACTTTGAATTTTCACAGAACATTCCAGAACATCAATGTTAAATGTATTGTAAAGACATTAAATGGTATATGATGGTATATATGATAATGGAGGGAAAAAATTGCAGCGGGGGTTTAACTTTGGAATATTCAAAATGGCCGCCGTTACCATGGGAACAGCAAAAATTTCAAAAATTTCAAAGTTCTCCAAACTTAATGAAACTTTACAAAATTGACAATTGGCATGAGTAGATGCACTCTATGATTTTGGAATTTTCAAAATGGCTGCCGCTCGCCTGGCAATGGGGGAAGGGTGCCATCCGCTATTGCTTGCAATGGCAAATCTAGTTATGGCACCCTCAACGGAGTTGGGGTGACATATTGTTATTGTTCGTTTCTTTTTTTCTTATTATATTTATTCTTCCACACTTTTTTGTCCATGCTATTTCTTGGAATTGGCTTGAACAATATTGATGAATCTATGCCATAATGTAGTCCACTATATGAAATTGTGCAAACGGGGTATGGCATCATCAAGATGGCTGACGTTGCCATGGAAACGAAACAAATGTGAAAAAATCCAGGTTTTTGTTTAGGTGAACTATTGGGATATGATTGAACTCAGAACCATTATATTTTAATACAATGTAGGTGCCCACTATATACAGGTGTTGGGTGATTTTGGCACTCATTGGAACTACTATGTTGCCATGGAAACTACTCCAAAAAATTCAAAAATCTCAAAATGTTCCAAACTTAATGAAACTTCACAGTAACGATGAGCAACATTGGAAGATGTGGAATTTGGCGTTGGAATTTCCAAAATCGCTGTTGTTACCATGGAAACAATGCAAAAAGGTCAAAACTTTGAATTTTCACAGAACATTCTAGAACATCAATGTTTAATTTATTCTAGAGACATTAAATGTTATATGATTGTGGAGGGAAAAAATTGCAGCGGGGGTTTGACTTTGGAATATTCAAAATGGCCGCCGTTACCATGGAAACAGCAAAAATACAAAAAACTTCAAAATGCTTCAAATTTATTGAAACTTATAACAAATTTTGCTCAGCTAATGTAGACTTGACTTTTGAGTTTGGAATTTCCAAAATGGCCGCCGTAACCATGGCTACCGCTCACCTGGCAATAGGGGAAGGGTGCCATCCGCTATTGCTTGCAATCGCAAATCTAGTTATTATTTTTATTCTTCCACACTTTTTTGTCCATTCTATTTCTAAGAATTGGCTTGAACAATATTGATGGAACTATACCATAATGTAGACCACCACATTCTATAGTGCAGTGGGGTATGGCACCATCAAGATGGCTGCCGTTGCCATGGAAACGAAACAAATGTGAAAAAATCTAGTGTTTTGATTTGGTGAACTGTTCGGATATGCTTGAACTCAGAATCATTATATTTTGATACAATGTAGGTGCCCACTATATACAGGTGTTGGATGATTTTTGCACTCATTGGAACTACTATGTTGCCATGGAAACTACTCCAAAAATTTCAAAAATCTCAAAATGTTCCAAACTTCAGGAAACTTCACAGTAACGATGAGCAACAATGGAAGATGTGGAATTTGGCGTTGGAATTTCCAAAATATCTGTTGTTACCATGAAAACAATGCAAAAAGGTCAAAACTTTGAATTTTCAGAGAACATTCCAGAACATCAATGTTAAATTCATTTTAGAGACATTAAATGGTATATGATGGTATATATGATTATGGAAGGAAAAAATTGCAGCGGGGGTTTGACTTTGGAATATTCAAAATGGCCGCCGTTACCATGGGAACAGCAAAATTATGAAAAACTTTAAAATGCTTTAAATTCAATGAAACTTATAACAAATTTTGCCTAGCTTATGTAGACTTAACTTTTGAGTTTCGAATTTTCAAAATGGCCGCCGTTGCCATGGAAACAGCAAAAATTTTCTAAATGGCTGCCGCTGGCCTGGCAATAGGGAAAGGGTGCCATCCGCTATTGCTTGCAATGGCAAATCTAGTTATTATTATTATTATTATTTTTCTTCCACCTAATTTTGTCCGCCAGCTTTCTAAGAGCCACAGGAACCAATCTGAATAATGGTGCACTATAACAAGGAACCCTGACTTTCCTGTTGCTTTCCAATATTGGAACTAAAAAAATGGCTGCCATCACCATGGAAACGGGAAAATGGTGAAAAAATATAATTTTGGAGTTAGGTGAATTGTTTGAGAATGCTTAACTTTAAAATCTTTAGATTTTAATACAATGTAGGTGCCCACTATATACTGCTTTGGGGAGATTTTGGCAATCATTGGAACTGCTATGTTGCCATGGATACTACACCAAAAATTTCCAAAATATGGAAATGCTCAAATTTTATGAAACTTCTCAGTAACGATGAGCAACATTGGTAGAGAAAGAATTTGGCGTTGGAATTTCGAAAATGTCTGCCGTTACCATGGAAACAATGCAAAACAGGTCAAAATGCTCCAAAAACTTCAGGGTTTGGTGAATAATTTTGGTATGCCTTAATCTAGAATCATGTAATTTTCATACAATATAGTTTTCAACTATATACAGGTTTTGAATGATTTTGACATTCATTGGAACTACAATGTTACCATGGATAGAGCAGCAAAAATTTCAAAAAATTCAAAATGCTTTAAACCTAATGAAACTTCCCAATAATGTTGACTGTCATGTGTTGAAGCAGAATATGAAGTTGGAATTTCCAAAATGGCTGCCGTTGCCATAGAAACATAAAAAATTTCAAAATTTTCAAAATGCTTCAAATGTTCTGAAAATTTGTAGAAAGATGAATTACCATGCATATACGTAAAATCACTGTTTAAAATTGTTGAAATGGCTGCCACTTAGTGGCAATTGGGGGGGGGAGGGTGACATCCGCTATTGCTTGCAATGGCAAATCTAGTTATTATTTCTATTGCTGTCTGATTGACGTTTAACTTTTTTTTAATCAATTACCGGTTTCAATTGGTGGTGTGTTTTTGTTAACTTTTCATTGAATGAAATTGTGTAATTCACGTACATATACACATAAATACAGTAAAATTCTCATTCTCATGACTGTGAGTCTCCTTTTTCGAGAGGTGACATTTGTATCAGGTTTAACTGTATATATCCAATTTGATTTTTCGTCCTGTAACTTATTCATACTGTAAATAAAAACAAACCAACGTGTCAAGTAGAAATATATTTAACAGTGGGACAAAGGGGTTAAACTGTTAAGACAGGTTTTCGCTAAAAGGGTAAGACCGTTATAACAGTTTTGCCTGTATGTATCCAATCTGGTATTTCATCAAGTAACCTATCTGCACTGTAAGTATAAACAAATCAGTGTGTCAAAAAGACCAGAGTTGTTTTTGTATAGACAAATCAGTGTGTCAGAAAGTCCCACGCTGTGTTTGTACAAACATACAAGTTTGTCAGAAAGTCTCGAGAAGTGTTTGTATAGACATATAAGTTTGTCAGGAAGGGAAGAGATGATGTGTTTTTGATACGGTGTTTCTATTTTTACATGACCCAGACTATTGGTAATACAATGCAATGATGAGAGCTATCAATATATTTCGATGACGCAGATGGTTAGGGTTTCCTCCATGATGGTATCACTAGCCTATTAGTCAGAATATCTGTGTTGACATTAACGATCCGTTTCATGATAAAAACTCTGAATTAACGTTAAACAATCTTCAATTTTCTACTTGTTTGACTTTGTTGTGAGTCATAAGGCCTTCAAGGCTATAAAACCTAGCACTCTCTTTTGATCTTTTTTTATTTTTTTTTTATTACAGCGTGTCACTGATGAGTCTTTTATAAAAAATAATTTCCAACTGTTCGTTTACACATTTTGAAATCTTAAAGAAATTGAAGTTTCAACTCCCTCAGACAAAGACCGTAGATGAATTTGGCTAAGTTTTAGGGACTTTTGGTCTTCAACTATTGCGATTTTTATGCATCCTTGGCATACAAATGTTCGACTCTGAGCGTTCATGATGACGGTAATTACAGAGAATCGCGTCTGACGCATTACATTAGGTATGCGTTGTTTTCATTTTTTGCATACGAAACGCACGTTTGTTGTATATTTCTTGTATATTCAGTGAAACCTGTTTGCACCGAAACTCTTTGGAACTTAAGATTTGATTCGGTTCGGGCCGACGTTCGGTTTAATCAGGTTCACAACGCACATAATTTGATCTGACGGTGCTTATGAACATGTTTGGTTTAGACAGGTTTTCGTTTTATGCAGGATTCAGTTAAGTCAGGTTTCACTTTATCATGAGTGTATTTGCAATGATTAGGCATACTAGTATCCCTTATCCCTTTCATTTTACTGCAAACTAAATTGGAAAGTAACCTTTATTTATATAGCATTACTATAATAGCGGCAAGGAAACAATTGAAATACGTTCAACTTGGTAATGAGACGTGTGGTAAAAATTATACAACACAAAATATTTACATTTCGAAATCCTGATTTTCCGTCATTTTGTCATTGATATGAGTCCTTTTGCTTGCACAAATTCATTTAATACTTGTCAGTATCAGATATAAATACATATAAATGAGACTTTGAGCGTTCCTGATGAAGGAAAGTCCAGAAAATCGTGTCTGACACGTTACATTAATTATGTGTTGTTTTCATTTTTTGTATACGGAACTCACGTCTGTTATCTAATCCATTTTTATATGATGAAATGATTTGCAACAATTAGGCATACTAATATAACTTATCCGTTAAATTTGTTAATTCAAGCTGAATTCGAAACAGGATAGTAATCTTTATTTACACAGCATTACTCTGAAACTAGAGGTGTGCCTTTGAAAGGCATGATATTTACACAAGACAATAGTGACTAGGAAACAATGGAAATATGTTCAACTTGGCAATGAGACGTGTGGTAAGATTTAGACAACACAAAATATTAACATTTAGAAATCCTGATTTTCCGTCATTTCGTCAGTGATATGAGTCCTTTTGTTTGCACAAATTCATTTAATAAATGTCATTATCGCTATTTTGTGCATTTTTTCTTTGATCTTGTTTTGTTATAATTTTTTATATCATGCTACTCGCTTGAGATGGAAAATGATCACTAGAATAAAAGGAGACACGTGGAGTTGCTAATAAAATTGACATGAAATTCACAACGTCGTCATAGGTAAAATAGAGATTAGCAAATTATCAACTGGTCATCTCAACTCAATTGCCTTTCTCGCTTTCGCCGTACTGGCTGAAGCGAGAAAATCAATTTCGTTGAGATGATCAACGATAATCTATAAATATCAGATATAAAGACATATAAGTGAGAAGTAATTCAACCTATAATACCAGGTTTCGTTCACCATTTTCTACACACAAACAAATGCCTGTACTAAGTCTAGAATATGACAGTGTTTATCCATTCTTTTGATGTGTTCGGGCTTTTGACTTTTGACTTTTTCATTTGATTATTTTTTACTTCGGTATTTTTTTTTTTTTTTTTTTTTTTTACTTTTTTGTGAATACTGATATTAGTCACATACTTTTAAAATAATTTGATATTGTTCCTAGTTCTGATGTCCTTCAATGTGATATGCTTTTCTCATCAATATTAAAATCGTATCTGAACAAAATAAACAATGATGTTTATCCCATAAAATTCATCAATAAATAATGCAAACATTTGCACTGCTGAGCCACTAATCATGCTAATATGAATAACAAAAACAGATCAAATTTAAGTGCATCTGTATAAAATACAATGTTGAAAATGTTTTACATGCGAATGATTCTATGGAACTTTTGTGGAGAAGGATCTGCTAATCTTCAGTAGCACCTGAGATCACCCCAGTTATTCGTGTTGCTTAGTCTTTAGTTTTCTATGTTGTGTCTAGTGTACTTTAATTTTACCTTTTCTTTTTTAGCCATTACGTTGCCAGTTTATTTTCGATCTATGAGTTTGACTTCTCTTTGATATCTTTCGCCCCTCCCTTGTCCTTGCCAATAGACAGCAATTCTGTTTCAGCATTAACTATCATTAGTATGGTCATAGTTATTAATTAGTTAATAAAAGCTGTATTTGACTAAATGTTTATGAATGTTTGGTCCTTCGTGCTCGTCTACTTTGTACTTATATGCACAATGATCGTCTCCCAATTTGCTTAGCTTAAAGTTGTGGTTGATATAGATATAGATATAGGAAAATGTGGCATGAGTGCCAATGAGACAACTCTCCATCAAAATAACATTTGATAAAAGTAAACCATTATAGGTCAAGGTACGGCCTTCAACATGGAGCCTTGGCTCACATCGAACAACAAGCTGTTAAGGGTCCCCATAATTAGTAATATAAAACCATTCAAACGGGAAAAACAACGTATGTATGGTCCAACACAAAATACAGGGTACAATGTACACTATTATCATCATTTAAAAATGTCTTTCGTTTCTGTGAGTGTTGCATTGTCGTTTGTTTTTGTTTTTTTTTCTCGGTTTTTTGTTTGTAATCCGGATTTGTTTTTATATCAATCGATTTACGACTTTCGAACAGCGGTATACTTATGTTGCCTTTATCTTCGACCAGAACGAGTATTTCAAATTAATTATAAGTCATTCAACTACTTGTTCTCCCAAATTCCTATTTAAAGTTAATGAAAAATTCCTTATATCTTAACCATATAATTTAAAGCGCATCTTTTATCTTTAAATTGCTGTGATTTTTTTTGATTTCGTGGGTACCTATTTTCGGTGCTTGAGAACAACTTGCATTTTCGTGGATATTAGATTTCGTGGCTTTGTAAATGTTTGTGTTCAAGGCAATAAAACATTCGTAGTTCGTTGAACATTTCAGTTTGTTATAATAAATACATAGTATTCACAAAACTGTTTTTTATTTTTCCCTCGTGAATAATTGGTTTGACAAAAGTACATTAAGTGGGGGGTCTAGCAAACTATTAAACTATGTTTAATCCACCATTTACTCCATAAAAAAATCCTGTACCAAGTCAGGAATATGACAGTTGTTATTCATTCGTGCGGTGTGTTTTAGCTTTTTACTTTACCTTGATTAAGGACATTCCGTTTTGAATTTTTCATCGGAGCTCGGTATTTTTGTGTTATTTCTTTACTTTTTCAAATACTGATGCGAGTCATTTGAGTTACCCAAATTCACATAATGGTAATCGTCGTTAACAGAATAAGATATCGTTCCTAGTACTGATGTACTTCATTGTGGTATGTTTTTCTCATCAATATTAATATCTTATCCGAAAAAAATATAAACTAAGTACACCATGATATTTATCCTATAAAATTCTTCAATATATAATGCAAACACTTGCACTGATGAGCTACTAATATCATTAACAACATGAGATAACATTTAGGTGCCTCCGTACTAAGAATAATGTATATAATATTTAACATGCAACGACTCTAGAGTACTTTTGTCTTTGCCTATAGACAGTACTTCTGTAGTAGCATCATTTATCATTAACATGGTTACATTTATTAATAACTAGTTTTGAACAAAACTTAGAATTTTCGAAATACTAAGAATATTCTAACCAAATATAATAAAAGAAGATGTGGTATGATTGCCAATGAGACAACTGTCCACAAGAGACTAAAATTACACAGACACTAACAACTATAGGTCACCGTATGGCCTTCAACAATGAGCAAAGCCCATACCGCATAGTCAGCTATTAAAGGCCCCGATATGACAATGTAAAATATATTTTACTATTTTTCTCTCGTTAGCTGTAAATGACATGTATTAATGAATGTTTGACTCTTCAAACTCTTCATCTTCGTTCTTATATACACAGTTATTCATTCAAAAATGTTCTAAGATAAAAGTTGAGGTTGGTTTAGAATATTCATGTTGCAACCCTTAATACTGCTACATATATGTTCTATATTATCATTCTAGAGGTATGTTTTACAGCAAAAACAAACTAAATGTTTAAAACAAATTATTAGTCATTCAACTGCTTTTTTTCCGGCCAACTTTAAGATTAGTGAACATCTCTCGAAATCTTAACCATATAATCCTTAAGCGCATTTTGTACTGTTGTATTACTGTGAATTAATTAATTTTTTGGTTACCAATTTTCGTAGATAACTTGCATTTTCGTGAATATGTGTTTTCGTGGTTGGCTAATGTCTGCGTACAAGGCAATAAAACATTTTAGTCCGTTGAACATTTGAATTTGTAATGATGAAACCGTAGTATTTAAATCATTTTTGGCAGTTTGCCTCTTGAATCCTGTTTTTTTTTTATTCGAGCATCACTGATGAGTCTTTTGTAGACAAACCGTGAGTCTGGCGTAAATATTAAATTTCAATTCTATTATTTGTGATGAGTTTATTCATAAATGGGGTGTTACAACTGATATGTATATAAAGCATATTATATTTTTTTTCGTTGAAAAGTGGAATTAAAATGAAAATCGTGTTACAATTAAGAACAATCACTTATACATTTACAACATTTTAGACCTAGTATCTAATATGATGATTTCTTGTACACCCTTCTAGCTAGTAACACTGTGGAATTATGCATCAATCACATAAAAGTAGAACTCTAAATAATATTTCTTGGTGTGTAAATTGACAGCCTGCTGACTGTAGTAATTTTCAATCTATACATCTGATAGTTGTTATTTGTCATATGAATGGTTGTAATTTGTTTTTCTGGACAATAGAAAAAGTCATATAAATAGGATTTCTTTATAAACAAAACATCGTGGTTTGATCTTTGATCTTAAATTAGAAATCAGAACCATTTTCCAGGACATTGCCTTTAAAGATCAAGAGATAGGAATTTCTAAAGAAGAAAATGATATATTTACAAATTAAAATTTCCAATATTGGTGTTTGGCACACTATCAGCCTTCTGTGCGGATTTATGTTGTCGTGGCACTCTCGAGGTATCATTTAACTTTCTTATTCTGGCCGGAAATGAATGTGTATTTCCACAGCCATAAAACAAAGCTATTAGAATTTGCTTAACAGAAGTTTAATTTGAATGCGCAGTGAAATTTCTTTAAACCGAACCTCATCGGGACCTAGGATTTTGTACGGTGTTGTTTGGTTTTATCAGGTTCACAACGCACATAATTTGATATGACGGTGCTTACGAATATGTTTGGTTTATACAGGTTTTCGGTTTATACAGGATTCTGTTTAGTCCTGTTTCAACGTCATTCTCATTTTAATGATGTCTCGACAAGGTTGTTGTTCTATTATATTTGATGCGTTTCCCTCAGTTTTAGTTTGTAACCCGGATTTGTTTTTTTTTTTTTCTCTATCTATTTATAAATTTAGAACAGCGGTATACTACTGTTGCCTTTATTTATCAGAAATATTTAATCTTTTTTTCCCTTGATGATTTCTGACAGTTTTCTATGTAGTTATATAAATCGCTGTAAGCACAATTCAACGCTTATTCCATATCTCACGAGGAACTGTTAGACAATGAGGACATCATTTTATATTTACTGCAAGCCACATTATTCATTTATTATATAATACTTTACCGATGTATGAACCTCGCAAATCGATTGCTAGAAAAGCAAATCACAATTTCAAACAAAAACTGAGTGAATAGCATTAACTCTAAGGCGACCTTGACCTGAGAATCGACCGGATAACAGTCTCCTGCTAATTCATGCACCATGGGAATTCATTTTTTTTTTTTTTTTTTTTTTATTTTCTTATTTCCAACAAATAAAACATATACATGATATACACGCCTACATGTAAGATTTAAATAAAGGCGACAGTAGTATACCGCTGTTCAAAACTCATAAATCTATGGACAAAAAACAAAATCGGGGTAACAAACTGAAACTGAGGGAAACGCATTAACTATGAGAGGAGAACAACGACACAACATTAAAATGTAACACACACAGCAACGGACTAAGCATTCGACAAAATCCGATGAGAATAACCAATATAACATCAAAACCAAATACATGAATTTGGGATAGAAAAGTACCGTGACACGTCTTATAGTAATGTGAATTCACACTCAAAAATAGAAGAAAACAAACGACACAATGGAAACACAACGTAAAAATGTTACACACACAGAAACAAACGTATGATATAACAATGGCCATTTTCCTGACTTGGTACAGGACATTTTTAAAGAAAAAAATGGTGGGTTGAACCTGGTTTTGTGGCATGCCAAACCTCGCACTTTGATGGCATTGTTAAATATAACATTAAAATGACAACATAATAATACAGGACAACAATACAAATAAATAGCAGAACGTATTTGGCAAAGAAACACATGAATAATAGATAACAAAAGGCATCAGGTTTAAAATTCATTACGTCAAAAACGCGCCTGATCCAAACAAGACTTACCAGTGACGCCCAGATATAAACGTTCGAAAGTTCAAACACTGTCTTTATTATAAATACAGTTGGAAATATTAACTTTTTCTATGGAATAGATCAAAGAAAAAAGTTCAGAAAAATTGTAAAGTAATTTTTTAACAATTGTGAATAGAATCAAATCAGTAAAATTATAGACTAGGCGACTTTAATACACAATTTAAGACGGTCATAGTCGGTTGAACAGATACAAGAGCGTAGTAAACATATATAAGTCTATAATTACATTGTACTTACATTTAAATTGATAGGTATTTGTCTCATTGGCAATCATAATGTTATATGTTATGAAAAAGCAGTAAATAACAGGAATCATTGTTGAAGTGTTGTTGTCAAACGTGGCTTGAAAGTACTACTACGCATGCGCAGCTATTCAGTTTCTAGTGTACTTCAGATTGACATGATGTTATTAAGAAAACGCTTAATAACAATTATACTAAAAAAGTGCACTTTAAGCATATTTAGATCCAATTTGAGTAAATTGGAAGAAATTATTTCCTTAACTCGAAAAATATTTAAAGAAGTAAAAGAATATTAAGAATAATTGGCAGTAATTTAGCTTAATATATCTATTGGTTTTTTTTTAAGAATTACCTTTATCCTACTTTCTTGACAGAACGGACTTTTGTGAAGAACAAACGTGATTAAACTGCTGGAAATTACAAATGAGTAATTCCTGAAATAGCGTCACTATAAGTTCAGCACTAGCACATTTATTGGCATTGGAGTGACTACTTTAAAAATAATTATTCATCAAGTAAATTAATAGATTTTCCTTATTTGATTGATGATTTCAACTTGTTTGCTAAACGCACAGCAGCAACCATTTTTAGCGTTATCAAATTAACAATAAATCGGATGGACCTTGGTCATCAACAAAGTAAAATCGATTGGGATAACATCGTTTCAAGGTGTGTTCGATACGTGCAAACTAAAGAATGTTGTACACGCGAGGAATCTACTGTAACATTTTAGTTCCTTCCAGAAATGCATTGAATGTATGCATCCTGCAAAGCGAAAACGCACGTCCGGGAACCCTATTTAATCTAAAAAAAATGAACGCAATGACTCGAATTTATTTTTAAAAAGGCTGGTCTAAAACTCTTTGGTTTGAATTTGCTTTAGACGTTATAGACGATGTACTATTTATTATATAGGTACATGTACTTGTACTTTCTAATATGTCTTAGTACACAATTGTTATATATAGTATGGAGGTCACTTGATGATATATAATTATGTGATTGACTGTTACATGTGTTGTTTGATAACTATCTAGTAAGAAATATTGTCATGCATACACATGCCATATTCAGGACAATAATTAGAGAACAATAAATCCAAATGTGAAGAGCAATTTATAAAATTGTAGACATAAAATCTTCCAACACAATTGTGTTGCTGCGTATTTATATAACATGCATATCCAAACTTTTTACAATGTTTATATATATATATTACATTTGTTTTGGAATATTGTGTACCAATCATTGTGTAATATCGAAATGTATTGCGTATAACATCCCATCTCCTTTGTTCTACAAGGAGTGATCTGAGCCGGACCATCCCTACCAGATCACCACAGCATGAGTTTCTTTGTTTTGCATGCTTTCCATTCTTTTGAAACATTTTTGCGGGAATGCATAATCTTCAATAAAACTTTGAAGTATTTATTAAGAAAAGAGACACTTTCAAACTTTATGTAGACAAAATCCATATTCTATGCTAGGAAACGAACCCAAGACCTATAGCATATCAACCAACGGCACATAGTTCTACACCAGGACGACTGATACCAATTATCTGTAATTAAACATATTTAAACGAAGCAAGATATTTTCTAAAATGGGCGAGTTGGCAGACCCCTATTCAGTGGGATTTAAACCTTTTCATAAATAAGTGAATTGTCAAACTGATAGTTCAATGTGATTTTACCCTTTTTTCAAAAGTTGGGCTAAGTTGTAAACAAGAGTGGGTGATTTTTTAAAAAGTGGCGATTTTGTATGGGCCGATTGGACAGTGGGTGAGATAACACGGTTTCATATTCAAACATCGTGTTCGGGGGTCAAAAAGGGTATATATTATGTAGTAATATATAACGTATATTGTAATTGTTGTGTGGCATTCTAAGCTATATTTTATAAAATTATAAATAGTTTTCGTCTAATCTACAACAGTTTGGAAGTAAAATAGTTATCTCATTCTGACTTTGTATTTCAGTGTAAGATAACCATCTGGCCTCCAGCCATCGCAGTGATCTACATGTAACACGTCCTCATGGGATAACTATTACTTAGATATCAATAAAGTATGAAATTGATTTGATACTTTTAAGATTCGATTCATCTTTTCTCAAACAAAATCCAAATTGTGTTGACCTTTTATCATATCATTTTATATTAAAGAAATATGACGAGTTTAAAGAAATTATATATGGTTACTGATTATTTTTGGATTTCTCTTCAAACGAAAAATCAGTAAACCACACTTGGTGTGGTATAATGAATCTACATTTGTAATGTGATTAGAGCTTCAGCTTCTGGATTGATTTAGAATTCAAGTCTGGTTTTTTACAATTTTCTCAACCCAATTTAACACGTTCTGATAATAAATTATCCCATTGGCAAATGTTATTTCTACAGCGTACATATTTCAAACAAAATCTAATCATTACTTATATACTGTTGTTTTTCAATTACCAGGAACCAATTTATTTGGAAACAAAACAAAATTTTGAATTTGCAGTACGTCTGCTTGCAGTATATTAGTTTTTGTCACGTTGTGTTTGTCTAGGTCGTGTCAGGATAGAACTGAATTATTATATTGTGTACTTTTAGCACATGTTTTGTTACGTTACATGCATATAAATTAGCACTTCCCTATCAGCAGACAAGAATCCAATCTGAAACTGATGCAACAGTTAAACCTGCGCAATTTTTAAAACTATATATCAAGTGACACTTACGTTAGTTTTTAACATATTTATTTATAGGGGATTGTGAAACAAGTTATTAAAACTTATATGAATCCCTTTTAACTTTGCGGATACGAGTGCTACCTTGTAGTGGCATTAGCCTCCTCTTTTACGAAATCTACAAGGCTGTATTTAACGTGCACGAGATATTGTTCTCTCTTAACACGGCTCAGCCATTTATCGTTGCCATCCGACGGACCATCGTCGTTTCTCGGGACCATACTCGCAAATGGTGTCAAAGGAAAGTCGACAATTCAGTCCTTGAAGTTTTATTCCCGTAACGGTGATCGAACAAGGAACCTTCAGGTATGTAGTCCGATGCCCTAACAACAACACCACGGCTTTCTTAACACGTCACAAATACAGAATTATCGTACATTTCGTTTTCTGTTTTCCGTAACTTGTTTTATTTGTATTTTTTTTCTCATGTCCGTTGTTCATTAGTGTACATTTCTGCAGTCTATCTTATCATCATGATGCTATTGTTGTAAGATTTTCTGAAATACTTCTAGGAGTTTTTTGTTATTACAGAGTTATTTACTGAAAAATTACTTATCTCCAGATTGTGGGTCATATAGTTATAAAACAATTTTGGAATATAGAGTTGTCTTTCAAATTCTGGTTATAGAGGTATCTCCCATATGGTCGTAGAGTTTTTCCAGATACTGGCTTAGAGTTATATTGTTTTTTTTTACGATTTTCTACAGAGGAAAATGCCTGTACCACTCAGGAATATGTCAGTTGATATCCATATGTTTAGTGTGTTTGAGCATTTAATATTGCAATTTGATTAGGGACTTTCCGTTTTGAATTTTCAACAAAAATCATTTTGTTTTGTGATGCAACTTTTTGTACCTTAAAAAGTTTTTATGATTCCCTAGCCTTAACAATCAGAAGATAAATTTTTAACTACGCGCGACAGCTTTACGTTTGTATTTGAGACATCTTTCATTTTTTAGGAAATAGTTTATTTAGCTTTAATAAGAAGCACTTCATCTATGCTTTTAAACGCAAATAAGTTATAAAAAGGCGCATTTAATTCTTAATTGTTTTAAATGATATTCTAACACTTGGGATCTTTCTTAATATTTTGATTAGACTTTTTTTTTGTTCTTCCTTCTGTAATGCATTTAACCATGTTGTTTCTTTTTTAAATTCAGGTTGATTACAGTAATATGTTATCTTGTTGTTCCTCCTAAAAATGTCAGACGACTAAAAGTCGGGAATACTATGACCAAAAGAGAAAACAAAATGTCAATTTCCGTGTTATGTGGTCTCTTGTGGAGAGTTGTTTCATAAGCAATTATACCACATCTTCTTTTGATAAGTATCCAAACACTACGAAGAACACTACATGCCGATCAACTTAAACAACACCAAAAGCGGTGTGACGTCATATTGTATAAAAAAGAAGATGTGGTATTATTACCAATGAGACAACTATCCACAAAAGACCAAAATGACACAGACATTAACAACTATAGGTCACCGTACGGCCTTCAACAATGAGCAAAGCCCACACCGCCAACTCAGCTATAAAAGGCCCCGATAAGACAATGTAAAACAATTCAAACGAGAAAACTAACGGCCTTATTTATGTAAAAAAAAGAAGAATTGTCTATTTAATTTAACCATAGTTGTACCTGTTTTCTGATGATGATGATGCAAAGGGGTACCTTATTACATTCGACATTCAGTTTTCTATAATGGATGTATTAAGGTTTCCTTATTGCACTGACAATCCAGTTTTCTGTCTGTAATGCATTAAGGCACCTTACCGCACTGAATATCGTGCTTTGCCTTTACTTACAAAGATTAAATCTGGGAACAAGTAACATGACGCACACAAGACGTAATTGATTACATTTCCACACTTGGCACTATACCTTAAAGTTTGAACGATGTACTTTTCACCGAAATAGTACTCTCCTAATTGGTAAGACGATTCAATTATCTCAGTTATTAACCCAAAACAAGAAGTACAAATATTTTCATTCATCTATATAATAAGTTTTATGATCTGAATCGTTTTGACGGATGGGAACTTTGCCACTAAATATTAACAGGTTTGAAAGAGCAAAACATATTTTTCAATATCTACGCGTATAAAAATACCGTATTGTACTCATTACAAATGCAAGTTGGATATAATATCGATTCTATTTGTCAATTTTTTATCCCGTTTTTTATTATTCTATTGTATCAAACAATCGACCTATTGTATAGAATGTATTATAAAATTGAGAATGGAAATGGGGAATACGTCACAGAGACAACCTGACCAAAGAGCAGAAAACAATCGAAGGTCCCTATTAGGTCTTCAATGCAGCGAGAAACTTCCGCACCCGGAGGTGAGCTTCAGCTGGACCCTTAACAAATATACTAGCATACTTTTGCTTTTTTGTACTTTGAAAAAAAAGTCCTGTGCCTGTTTGTGCGAACTTCATATATTTTTGTCCATTCATTCTTACACTAGGAAACATGATTGAAATCGATACTACATACTACACAAAATGGTTGACCGATGTGATGTGTCTGTGTATAAAATATTTCTGACATGTTTTCCTGGTCAGAAATTTTCAGATGCAGTATGATTATAGCCGTCCTGTCAATATTTGTACTGATTTTATCCTATTCCCAATAGTTAAGAAAAATAAGTATGAATCATCATCGAGCATAAAAAGTAAAACTACAAAAATACTGAACTCCGAGGAAAATTCAAACTGAAAGTCCCTAATCAAATGACAAAAATCAAAAGCTCAAACATATCAAACGAATTGAAAACAACTATCATATTCCTGACTTTTTATAGGCATTTTATGTAGAAAATGGTGGATTGAAACAACTGGTTACTTGCATGCATTAGCAGGATACTGTTTTCCTGTCAAGTCCCAGGACAAGGTCATTTTGGAGTTACTGCGATTCACTCAGTTGTTGTTTTAAATTGTGATTTGCGTTTCTAGCAATCAATTTGCGAGGTTTAGAAATCGGTAAAGTATTATATAATAAATGAATAATGTGGCTTGCAGTAAATATAAATTTATGTCCTCATTGTCTAACAGTTCCTCATGATATATGGAATAAGTGTTGAATTGTGCTTACAGTGATTTATATAACTACATAAAAAAACTGTCAGAAATCATTAAGGAAAAAAGATCAAACATTTTTGATAACCTTGCCGAGACATCATCAAAATTAGAAGATACAGTGAAACCTGACTAAACCGAATCCTGTTTAACCGAAAAACTGTATAAACCAAACATTTTTCGTAAGCACCGTTATTTCAAATTATATGCGTTGTGAAACTGATAAAACCGATCATCGGTCAAAACCGAACAAAAAATTCAGTCCCGAAGATGTTCGGTTTAAAAATATTTCATTGTACATTCAAACTAATTTTTCCTTAAGCAAACCATTATAGTTTTGTTTTATGGTTGTGTAAATACGCATTCCCTTCCGGTCGTAATTAGAACGTTGAATGATACCTCTTGAGTGCCACGAAAACAGAAATCCGTACAGAAGGCTTGCATTGTACTAAACACTGAATTTTCATTTTTAAATCTATCATTTTTTTCTATAGAAACTCCAATCTCTTGATTTTTAAAATCAAAGGTCCTGGAACATGGGTCTCATTTTTAATCAAACCACAATTATGTTAATAAAGAAATCATGTTGATGTAATTTCTTCTATGGTGCAGATAAACTAATTACAACCATTCATATTACAAATTACAACTATAAGATGTTTAGATAGTAAATTACTACAGTCAGCAGGATGCCAGTTTACACACCAAGATAATATAATTTAGCGTTCTAATTTCATATGATTGATGTATAATTTCTCAGTCTTACTAGCTAAAGATTTGTACATAAACTCATCAAAGATACCAAGTCTAAACGATTTTTATTTTAATCCATTTGTATACGAACAAAATATAATATGCTTAATGTACATGCAAGTGGTTCCCTGCCTCTTATATATAAACTCATCATAGATACCAAGATTGAAATTTTATATTTGCGCCAGACGCACGTTTCGTCTACAAAAGACTCAACAGTGACGATCAAATCAAAAATAGTTTTAAAAATACATGATTCAAGAGTCAAACAGCAGTATTTAGCGTTGCAAGATGAAATATTATACGTTAACCATAACTTTAAGCTTCGAACATTATGGAATAAATGACTGTTTGAAGTCCCAAACATTCATATATATTTACAGCTAACAAAAGTAAAATATTCTTTGGGTAAAATATCCTTAGTATTTCAAAATTCAGATAGAACATCCTTGGTATTTCCAAAAATTCCACGTTTTGTTCACATTTAATTATTAATAATTGTAACCATATTAATCATGTTAATGATAGTGCAGGCTACTTCAGAAGTGCTGCCTAAAGGTTAAGACAAAAGTACTCTAGAGTCGGTGCATGCAAAACACTTTAAACATTGTTCTTAGTTCAGAGGCACCTAAATTTCATGTTGTTATTCATATTAGTAGCTCATCTGTGCAGGTGTTTGCATTATATATTGATCAATGTTATGGGGTAAATATCATGGTGTACTTAGTTTATATTTGTTCTGATAAGCTTTTAATATTAATGTGAAACCCATACTACATTAAAGAACACCAGTACTGGGAACGATGTATAATTATGTTGCCGATGATTACCATTTGTGAATTTTGGTAACCCAAAGGACTTACATCAGTATTCAGAAAAAGTAAAATAACATGAATATCGTATTAAACAAAGTAAATTGTAAAAACAAAAACTCATACATCAAAAGAGTCGATAACCACTGTCATATTCTATACTTGATACGGGCATTTTCTTATGTATAAAATGATGATGATTGATTGTTGTTTGCTTTACGCCGTATTAGTACATAAAGGCCTTATCGCGGCGAGAGCTAGTTCGAAAATTCTTACAATTTTTCTTATAATTTCTTATAAAATGATGAATGAAAACTGGTGTTATAGTTAGACAAACATCTTACTTGTATGTATTTTTATATGATACTTACAATGGGTATTACATGACTTAATGCAAGTTAAATGACTCATATAGTTATCAAAGGTACCAGGATTATAATTTAGTACGCCAGACGCGCGTGTCGTCTACATAAGACTCATCAGTGACGTTCATATCAAAATATTTATAAAGCCAAACAAGTACAAAGTTGAAGAGCATTAGGATCTAAATTCAAAAAAGTTGTGCCAAATAATGCTAAGGTAATCTATGCCTGGGATAAGAAAATCCTTAGTTTTTCAAAAAGTTCGAAGTTTCATATCACAGACAAAATGACGGAAAATGAGGATTTCGAAATGTTAATATTTTATGTGGTCTAATTTTTACCACACGTCCCATTAACAAGTCGAATGTATTTCCATTGTTTCCTAGTCGCTATTACAGTGACGCTCTATAAATACAGAATACTATCCTTTTTTCAATTCAGCTTGCAAAAAATTGAACTGATAGGGATACTAGTATGCGTTGTTCTGAAATAACCGTCATTCTGAACGATCAGAGTCGAACATTTGAAGCCAAGGATGTATAACAATCAAAATAGATTTTAGTAGAGTTCGTGTTGTTTCTTATTTATTATTTGTAACTGTTTATGTAAATGTCTTTTGATTTTATAACTCTTTTCTTTAGTCTTGGTTTTGATTGTTATTGTCTTGAAGAACAAAAGTCCGTAAAAATTTACCAACTTCATCCATGGTCTTTGTCTGAGTGAGTTGAAACTTCAAAAATAGTAGGTCCGGTAAGGGCCGATTTTGGCCTCAAATTCCAGGTTCATCGAACAGACGATTTTGGACACTTTTACACACTTAAGTGTCTATTTGAATTGATTCAATTAGTTTATGTAAAAGATTTAACTGATTTAGTCATAAAAACGCTCCGATTCAAGCTTAAATATGAAAAATCTATCAAAAATGCCAAAAAATGTCACTTTTCAGTTGGTTTTTATCAAAAATGAAAGTGGCCCATCCGTGTTCATCCTCAACCTTTATATAAGTTATGTTTTATCATTAAATACAATTTACAGTTCAATATTATGAATAAACACGAATGCAACCACTTTCATTTTAGACGGAAACCGTCATGAGAATAAAATTTACATACTGGTTTTACTGTACGTCCGTGTGTATGTACGTGTATTTGAAAAAAAAACAATTTCATTCAATGAGAAGTTAAATAATTAATGAATGAGTTTTTAACTATTTTCCTAACCTTTTTGTTGGCGTCTTTGTTAGATATACAAGTACACACCCGTGATATCGCGGGTCCGTGACTGAATCAAATCATAACTATGCATAAGCCTTATTTTAGTAATTGGTATTGTCATCTGATAAAGTCATGTCGATTATAAGATACACAGTTTTCTCTGCTTTCAAATCTTTCTGTTTGAACCCGTCGACCTGGAACTTATCAATTATTGATCATACTAATTATTTGTAAAACAAAAGGTCCTGGCTTTCCAGGAATGGAGTATTTTTTAATCAACAGCGTGGTCCTATATTAGTTATCTTAGAAAGACTTGCAGATTGCTGAATAAAACTACAATAGGGAACAATTTGACAATGATTGAATTTAGTAGTGTCAGTCTTTTGATTATGACCCGTGTATATAGCAAAATCCTAAATACACCGTTTGGTGGTGCGCCTGTCAAATGCGGAACGTACAGATAAGGTAATAGGTAACAGGTGAATATACTATTGGTATCGGTATCGGATTCGACCCGGAACTTGTTAATTATTGGCAATATTAATTATGTGGAAAACAAAAGGGTCTGGAGTGGTGTAATTTTTAATCTACATCATTGTCCTATATTAGCTATATATAGAGTTGAATTCTTTGATTTGTCGTTTTTACCCGATAACGGCTGACAAATTTGACCTCGTTATTGTAGTATTATAGATTTGCATTATTGGTTTCTTTAAACTTTTTCGTCGGTTGTGCTTTATGTCTGGGATGGATGTAGTATAGCATATTAGTATTGTCTGCTTGGTTCCAATTATTGGCACATTTATCTTTGTCTACTATCCACTTATAACGGAACTAGAAACAACTGTCAAACAAGTACGATGTTAAGCTAGGTGTAAATTAAATTTTAACCAACCATTTTGTTTTTCTAAAAAAATAATTGTACCAAGTCAGATAAATGTCAGTTGATTTGGTCCTTTAATTTGTAGCGTTTGATTTGTTTTGAAAAGATGAAGAAAAAATTGGTGGAAACGTTTGTTCTTGATTTCATTTGATTTGCCGTTATCAATGACCTGTTTCAGAACGATTACTAAGACAGGTGTAATATGTGATGCAGGATCTGGTTACCCTCCTGGAGTACCTAATATTAACCCGGTATTTAGGGGGATTTGTGTTGCTAAGGCTTTAGTTAGTTATGTTGTGTTCTGTATACTTTTGCGTCTTTTTGTCTTTTTCTTAAGTGAGACATCTTCCTACTGGAAAACAAACATTTCTTGTTATGGTGAGCAGTGATGGATGAAAAATTATCACCTCAACGTCTTTCCTCTGAAGTTCCAAATTGTTAAGGAATGAAATGCTTCAAACATATAACAGTTTCTTGTCTAGCTAGTAAAGTTCAATCAACCTGTATCTCCTTCTAATTACTGGAAATTACGGATGGAGATGTTGAGTGATAATGCAATCTATCACCGCTAGTCTGGGTCATGTACAATATAAGAAAACAAATACAACTCAGTATATTTATAACGCATCGTAACCACATTTACTGACACACTTGCTTAATGATCTGAGTGTACAAACACGTAGACGGATGACTTGCTAAAGATAAACTTTGTTATCCAAATTCATAAGTATTAATAATTGCAAATTATATAATTTTTATTTGAGCAGTTTGATATGTTAAGATTAACTAAAATTGGGAATAAAATGTGGAATATATCAAAGAGACAAAAACTCGACCAAAAAGCAGACAACAGCCTAAGGTTATCAATGGATCTTCAACGCAGCGAGGTACTCCCGCACCCTGAGGCGTGCTTCAGCTAGTCCCTAAAAAATGTACACTAGTTGATTGATAATAGACGTCATACTAAATTCCAAAATATACACAAGAAATCAAAATTAAAAACCATACCAGACTAACAAAAGGCTAGAGTCTCCGGACACGGGACAGGTGCAAAAATGAGGCGGGGTTAAACATGTTTTTTTAGATCGCAACCCTCCCCCTATACCTCTAGCCAATGTAGAAAAAACAAACGCACAACAATACACACAGTAAAACTCAGTTTAAAATAAGTCCGAGTTCGATGTAAGAATAAAATAAAATATGCTGCATGCATTTGAGCTAGTGTTTTCTAATTTGAAAAAAAAATATTGAAAGAATTGTAGGAAATAGTATGGTCAATTATTTTGTTTCAATAACAAATTCATGTGCTACATATTTGTTACTCGTTCATATTTTGTACATAAATTAGGCCGTTAGTTTTCTCTTTTAAATGTTTTTACATTTTTCATTTCGGAGCCTTTTATATATGTAGCTGATTATTCGGTCTGAGCTTTGCTCATTGTTGAAGTCCGTACGGTGACATATAGTTGTTAATTTCTGTGACATTTTGTTTCTTAGAGAGAGTTGTCTCATTTGCAATCATACCACATGTTATTTTTTTATTATACCTATACAAAACATACCACCAATACAAACATCTTTTATTTCGTATTTGAATGTTTCAAAATCGACCAAAGTCTTGGGCTTTGCTCATTGTTGAAGACCGTACGGTGACCTATAGTTGTTAATTTCTGTGTCATTTTGGTCTTTTGTGGATAGTTGTCTCATTAGCAATCATACCACATCTTCTTTTTTATATTTACTAATGTACATATACATGTATTAGGTCGATGTCCTGCTGACACAGCTAATACGCTGTATTATGAACCAGCTAGCGTTTTTCTTTCTTTACGAAAATAAGGATATGTTAATAAAACAAATAATTACGAAAGTTCGGCTGATTATTTAATGATAATAAATCTTTTTGAAACATCATTGGTAAAATATTGTCTGTAAGCAAGTTCTTAATGTATTATAATTCTTTATCTTACATTTCCCATGAGGAACACCAAGGCCTTGACTATGGATTAATGGGATACTTATTACAATATAAAACACTGTCTGAAAATAATAGAAAAGAATAACAGTTTTCTGATTCCCTTGACCATAACTCAATGACATTTATACGAATGTAACTAATCAGAAACATCGACGAAGTTTGTCTTTAATGGTATCTTTGTATATTTGACTCAAAAATCTGATTAATGTTGACTTAAAAATGTTATTATTCAAAGTTTTGTTGGGTTTTTTATTTCAACATGAGCGTATATTCCATGTTCAGATTGTTCTGATCTTAACAACAAGGTTTTATTTGATACTGGACATACGGAAAGATGCGAAGCCGAAAATATTATGTCTACTTACTGTCATATAAAATGCATAAAAAGAATACATCAAAAATCATAAGTCGAAAATAAACTGACAACGTCATGTTAGAAAATAAAAGAATAAAACAAAACAAAACAAAACACCAAATTTGCAAATATATTAATGTGTTTCTTCACGGCGTTCGAAATGTATTCCATGTATCTTCGATAATGAAAATATCAAACATTCAGATTACAAATCACTACTATCAGATTTCTTGATTGTAAATTACCAGTATCAGTAGGATAACAATTTTCACAAAAACAAGAACAATAGGATACCGATACTTGTAAATGGTATTTTTGTTGAAAGTTCAAATGTCTTAAAGCAAATATGTGATTGATGTAGAATTTGAATTTTCTATCATTGCTTCATGCTGTTTTGTAGTTGTCCTGAAGATATGCCAATAATCACAAACCGAGTTGATATTTCAATTGATGTTTAACAATTGTCAGAAAAGTGATTTGTTGCTTTTAGTTCTAGACAGAAAAACACACAATTCTTGTTCAAATCGCAAATAGTTGCTTGCTTTTCCACAAATAAACAACATGAAAAAGGTGACAAATGTAATAGAAAGATAGATTAAAAATAAACATACAAAACCTTTTTAGCTATTTGAAAATATGTTTTTAAATGACTAATGTCATTTATAATCCCGTAAAAGGTACATAATGTCATTAAGTGACCAATGTCATTTATAATCCCGTAACAGGTACATAATGTCATTAAGTGACCAATGTCATTTATAATCCCGTAACAGGTACATAATGTCATTAAGTGACCAATGTCATTTATAATCCCGTAACAGGTACATAATGTCATTAAGTGACAATGTCATTTCTAATCCCGTAACCACTTATTGCGGACCTGTTTTTGTATTGCTATGAGTTACAATTTATGACAAAAATAAGCAAAGACCCATCGAAACAACATCTGATAAACAAATTTAATAATACTTTTAGATATTTGGATGATATTTTGGCTCAATAATGACGACTTCAGTATGTATATTAAAGAAATTTATCCTGTTGAACTTACTTTAAATAAAGCTAATACTAACAATGACCACTGCCCTTTCCTCGATCTTGATATATATATAACTAACGGAAACCTGAATACTAAAATTTATGATAAAAGAGATGATTTTTCTTTCCTATCGTTAATTATCCATTTTTAGATGGTGACGTTCCCTTGTCACCATCTTACGGTGTTTATATATCTCAACTTGTACGATTCGCTCGTGTATGTAACAATGGTTTAGATTTTAACGAGAGAAATTTATGTATTACTGAAAAATTATTACACCAGAGTTTTCGATATCACAAACTAGTCAAAACACTTACTAAATTTTATCATCGGTATAAGGACATCATTCGTAAATATAGCTCAACATGCAGACTTCTTATACGTTCAGGTATTTCACATCCAATTTTTTATGGAAATATTCTTTATAAAGCACAAAGGTGTCAGTATTCACTTCAAAAACTAACAAAACCTTTGAATAGACTTATTAAGAAGGGATATAGTTACGATACTGTTGTCAGGTCATTAAAGATTGCATATTTTGGCGTTAATATTGATTCACTTATAGGGTCTTTGCATTGGAACTAAACACATTTATTCAAAAACCAGTTGTTCGCATGACACGGGTTATGTTCTTCTCATATATGTTAGGATGGTATGATACTAAACCCCTAACGGGAAGGATTGTGCCTGATGTTCATATGATGAAATCATAATCTTTCAGTCAGTTTAATTGAAGTCTGAAGCTGGCATGTCAGTTAACTGCTAGTAGTCTGTTGTTATTTATGTATTATTGTCATTTTGTTTATTTTCTTTGGTTACATCTTCTGACATCAGACTCGGAATTCTCTTGAACTGAATTTTAATGTGCGTATTGTTATGCGTTTACTTTTCTACATTGGCTAGAGGTATAGGGGGAGGGTTGAGATCTCACAAACATGTTTAACCCCGACGCATTTTTGCGCCTGTCCCAAGTCAGGAGCCTCTGGCCTTTGTTAGTCTTGTATTATTTTAATTTTAGTTTCTTGTGTACAATTTGGAAATTAGTATGGCGTTCATTATCACTGAACTAGTATATATTTGTTTAGGGGCCAGTTGAAGGACGCCTCCGGGTGCGGGAATTTCTCGTTACATTGAAGACCTGTTGGTGACCTTCTGCTGTTGTTTTTTTTCTATGGTCGGGTTGTTGTCTCTTTGGCACATTCCCCATTTCCATTCTCAATTTTACATAATGTCATTAAGTGACCAATGTCATTTATAATCCCGTAACAGGTACATAATGTCATTAAGTGACCAATGTCATTTATAATCCCGTAACAGGTACATAATGTCATTAAGTGACCAATGTCATTTATAATCCCGTAACAGGTACATAATGACATTCTGAATAAGACCTACATGTATCACCAGATAAGATATGTTTAATACCTTTCCAGAGAAATAGATTCACTGTAAGTGTCATGTGACTTCAAAATTAGTTTTTTTTTTTTATTTATTGAAATAATGAGATGTGATATGATTGCCAATGAGACAACTATCCAATAGAGTTTAAATGAAGTGCCTGGCTTTCAACAATGAGAAACATTTATGCAGTATAGGTGGCTATAAAAGGCCTCGAATTCAAAATATGAAACAATTATTTGTTGTCGATTACGGTCAGTTGTATGTCTTTTCTCTTTTCTTCTTAATTTCTCCAGACCATCAACTGCCTTCCCTAGATTTGATTGCTGTCTTTGTATCGTACTCACCTTAAATGCGTAACACTAGTACTTAAATTCAATTAAACTTTTTTTTATCTAGAAATAGATAATATATCATTAATGCTTGGTATTTATCGAACATCGTATTATTAAATTTACGTGCATATATTGGGCACCTGTAAGGCAGCGCTATATGAACATGTAATAACACAGTCTTTTCTGGTCTGATTTAGAACGTAAATACGATGCATCTTGTGTTTAGGGTGTCTGCTTAGAGTGAAAAGTTATATGTACTTGTTTGATCCCTCTGAAAATGCTGTTATCCCATTAGTTATATCCTTTGCTTAGCATGTCCATCGGATTTATTGTAAATTTGTTCTTGTCTTGAATATGCATGAAAAATTTGCAACTGCATGGACGTTTAGCGAACATGTTTTGTAACCTGAATCAATTTATTAACAATGCCGTCTGCTAGAGAAATCACAAAAATGACACAACAATAACAGTAGGTAAAGTTGGTTTAACAATGACAAATGCCTGTCCCAAGTCAGGAGCCTCTGACCTTTGTTGGTCTTGTATGATTTTTAATTTTAGTTTCTTGTGTATAATTCGGAGTTCAGTATGACGTCCTTTATCACTGAACTAGTATAGATATTTGTTTAGGGGCCAGCTGAAGGACGCCTCCGGGTGCAGGAGTTTCTCGCTGCATTTCCGTTCTCCATTTTATTTAACAATGACGCAATTATATGAATTGTTCATTTGCGCATGTGTAATTTCCAGCTGTATAATCTCGTTTGTACTATTAAAAAGTCCGTTCTGTCACGAAAGTAGGACAATGGTAAATCTTTTGGACAAAATATAGATATATTGGTTTAATTACTGTCAATTAGTCTTAATATTCTTCCACTTCATTTAATATTTTTTGCGTTTAGGAAATAATTCAGTCCAATTTACTCAAATTGGATCTAAATACGATAAAAGTGCAACATCTTAGTATAATTGTTAAATTATTAAGCGTTTTCTTAATAGCATCATGTCAATCTGAAGAACACTACAAACAATATTTGCGCATGCGTAGTAATATATTTAAGCCACGTTTAACAACAACACTTCAAACAATGATACATGTAATTTACTGCATTTTCTGTAACATTTAACATAAGTGATGTGGTAGGATTGCCAATGAGACAAATATCCACCATAAATGAAATGAAGTGGATGTAAGTACAATGTAATCAGTGACTTATATATGTTTACTACGCTCTTGTACATGTTCAACCGCCTATGACCGTCAGTATATTGTATTATGTAATTTTGTGGAACTGTTTCAAACCTAAGGTAACTAAAAATGGCATTAATATACTTGAAACTATTTTGTCTTCGTATGATCGGTTTGTAAATTTACAACTAAAATAGAAATAAGTCTGAATATGTAATATGGTTTGACCGGGGTTCTTCGTTTTCTCTAATTTTTGGTAACTTCTATCGTTTCTTTATAGCTGTGTCCATTATTCTTTTTCTTTATATTTGGTCCATTTTCTATTTCCTTAATACTTTGGTATCCCATTCTCTGTTCTTTATGTTTTGGACCTACTTTTCTTTAATTTTCGTTATTTTTTTTTCCTATTTTACGCACTATCCTGCATGCTATAAACTAATTCTCTTTTTTTGGTGGGTCCGATGTATTGTCATTTTTTTCTGGTAATGTTTAGTATTAGTATTAGTATACTCATGCACTGATTATGTGCATGCCCTTTCCGTTGTCGCCATTTCGAATCAAAATTAATGAAAATTGTCATAAATTTACTGTTTACAATTTTTTGATTTTTTTGAAATACTAAGGCTTTTCTACCTCAGGCATAGATTACTTTAGCTGTATTTGGCAAAACTTGTAGGAATTTTGGTCCTCAATGCTCTTCATTTTCGTACTTTATTTGGCCTTTTTAACTTTTTTGGATTCGAGCGTCACTGATGAGTCTTTTGCAGACGACATGGTCGTCTACCGTATATACTAAATTTAGTCCTGGTATCTATGATGAGTTTATCTACATATATAACGGTATAATTTGTTCTCATCCTTTGTTTCTTTCATCATTTGTTCTTGTTCGTGAATCGTTTTCTTTCACTGTACTTAATTTGCGTATGCTTAGATAAAATGCCCGTATGTAAACTATGATTAAACTAATTCATTCAGATAATAAATCATCACATACAAATAAGTAAAAAAAATATAAATATCAAACTCCAAGGAACTTTTAAAAAAGGGGAAGTCATTTAGCAGATGCAATATCAAAAGCTCAAACACATCAAACGAATCATAAACAACTTATATTCCTGTTGAGTAAAATATCATTTCCTTGTGTAAATAAAATTGAATTAAACCATATTTTATAGCTACCTTAACCTCTCATTTGTATGGCAGTAGCATTATCTATTATAATAAGAAATTTAACAGACATAATAATTACAATTCACAAAAATGAATATATAGAATTTTTGGAAACAAGCTTTGGCACTCATACCATATTCTCTTATTCTTATTGTATACACATAGATATATTCGTGCATAAAGGGGCACCAAAATAAACATACAAAAACACAGTGATGTCCGGTCTGAATTGGAATGCACTTGTTCAAACTTTTCTGCGAACGCTGTTAGCCCAATCGTTATATCATTTGCTTAGCATGTCCTTCGGATTTCTAGTAAATTTGTTTATGTCTTGAATATGTATGCAAAATTTGCAACTGGACGTTCACCGAACAATTTTCGTAAACTGAATTAGTTTATCAACAATACCGTCTGCTAGAGAAATCACAAATTTGACAATAACAGAAGTAAGGTTGGTTTAACAATGACGCCATTATATAACTTTGTTTATTTGCGCATGCTTTTGTTACCTCTTCTGACATCGGACTCGGATTTCTCTTGAACTGAATTTTACTGTGTGTATTGTTATGCGTTTACTTTTTTACATTGACTAGAAGTATACAGAGAGGGTTGAGATCTAAAAAAAACATTTTTAACCCCGCGGCATGTTTGCGCCTGTCCCAAGTCGGGAGCCTCTGACCTTTGTAAGTCTTGTATGATTTTTAATTTTAGTTTATTGTGTATAATTCGGAGTTCAGTATGACGTCCTTTATCACTGAACTAGTATAGATATTTGTTTAGGGGCCAGCTGAAGGACGCCTCCGGGTGCGGGAGTTTCTCGCTGCATTGAAGACCTATTGGTGACCTTCTGCTGTTGTCTGTTATATTGTCGGGTTGTTGTCTCTTTGACACATTCCTCATTTCCGTTTTCCATTTTATTTAACAATGACGCAATTATATGAATTGTTCTTTTGCGCATGTGTTATTTTCAGCTGTATAATTTGTTTGTACTATTGAAAATTCCGTTTTTTCACGAAAGTAGGATAAAGGTAAATCTGCTGTACAAAATAAAGATATATTGGCTTTCTTACTGTCAATTATTCTTAATATTCCTCCACTTCATTTAATAATTTTCGCGTTTAAGAAATAATTCCGTTCAATTTACTCAAATTGGATCTAAATATGATAAAAGTGCACAATCTTAGTATAATTATTAAGTTATTGAGCGTTTTCAAATACCATCATGTAAATCTGAAGTACACTAGAAACGATCTTTGCGCATGCCTAGTGATACTTTTAAGCCACGTTTGACAATAACACTTAAAACAATGAAACATACATGCCTATGACCGTCTGTTTCTTGTGCAGTGTAATATTATGAAACTGTTTAAAAGTTAAATAAACTTAAAATGTAAATAAACGAAAACGAATTTGTCTTCCATTGATTGGATCGGTTTGCAAAATTGTAACTTATAAAATTGAATGTCTAAATATGTAATATGGTCTGGCTAGGGGTCCTTCGTTTGAATGTTTTCTTTTGGTATTAAGTTAATTGTTCTCTTTGCTTTGTAGTTTTATAAAAAAAAAAAAGAAGATGTGGTCTGATTGCCAATGAGACAACTCTTCACAAGATTTTTTCTCTATTATTAATATCTTAGTATATCTCATTATTGTTTTAAGTCAGTTTGTGCCTGGTTTTCTTAATTTCTTTGTTTGTTTTTGCTTTCTCTGTAGAATTTGCTCATTGATCTCTGTGTTGCCGTATTTAAATCATCTTCAGTTATTTTAATGTCTGATGTATTGTCATTTTCTTTTGTAATAGATACAAGAAGATGTTGTAGGAGTGCAAATTAGACAACTCTCCATCAAAGTCACAATTAAACCATTATAGGTAAATGTACGGTCTTCAACACGGTGCCTTTGGTCACACCAAATAGTAAGCTATAAAGGGCCCCAAAAACTACTAAGCCGTATATTGGCCTATAATGGTTTACTTTTATAAATTTTTATTTGGATGGAGAGTTGTCTCATTGGCACCCATACCACATCTTCCTTTATCTATAGACTGTAAAACAATTCAAACGGGAAAATCAACGGTGTAATCTTTTATAAAAACGAGAAACGAAAAACGGAAAACACTTATGAATCACATCAACAAACGACAACTACTGAACATCATATTCCTGACTAATGTTATAATAAGTATTTATAATCATCTACCAATTATTGAGATGTCCTTTCCATTTTCGTGATTTCGGAATCAAAATAGAGAGATGTAACGGTATAATAGGTTCACATCTTCTATTATTTTTTTTTTAAATATTTGAAGGATCTGCTTACCCTTCCAGAGCACCTCAAATTAACCCAGTTTTGGTGGGGTTCGTGTTGCTTAGTCTTTATAGTTTTCATTTCTATGTTGTGTCTTTTGTACTATTATTTGTCTGTTTGTCTTTTTTATTTTTAACCATGGCGTTGTCAGTTTGTTTTTCGATGTATGAGTTTGATTGTCCCTCTAGTATCGTTCGCCCTTTTTTTCAACACAGACCTTTGCGAAAAAACGCAAACCCTATCAATTATTAGTTGTTGGTTTTTATCAGTAGTATTTATAGAAAACTATGTTCGCTTTAATTGGGTTAATATACTTTTACAATAATCTGTGCATATGCACCCAAATGATATTTATAACATACAACATATATACTATTCTTGTCAACAAAACTATGTTAAATTAGAGCACTATTTTTTGTATATGCAATAACATAAAACTTTCATTATAATTCTCCTTTGAAATCCATGATGTTAGCCGCGATATAGATCGTAAAATGATTATAAAAATGTAAAATCGAATTAATATACTTAAAACGTTTGGGGAAAATATTGTACTTTAACAAATAAATATGAAACGATCCGTTATCCAATTTTCCACATCATTTACAGAGCTGAATAGTCAAGAAAATCAAATTAATTCAAAACACGATCGTTGAAATCTATTAAAGTAAGATTATGTGCTAAATTAAATCAGTTGGTACCGCAAACATGTACAATCCATTATGAGTCTTACATAATCAGGACAAAACAACACCAACGGAAATAGCAATTTGAATTTCTGTTCAATTTCATTGTAATCCGACATTATTTTACATGGCGAATCTCGTACAATAAATTGCTTTTCACAAGCAGAAGTGATTTGAAGAGTGAAATCCGAATGTTACAACCTCGCTCATTCCGAAGTTGTTTTTTTTTTCAAATTATGTCATCGCTCATTTGTATACATTTTGGAATACCAAATAAATGTTATAATTGGTTTGGATTTTTATGACCTGTGAGAACATGCATAATCTGCTTTCTTTCAAGGACTCTTGTACGAGAACAATGCATAAAAGTTACATGTTTTGTGTTATATTTGTAATTTAAACGGTCCGTGAAATGGGGAATTTATAGCCCTGATCACAAATTGCAGTCAAATACATGAAGGTCTAGATGGGGTTTATAGAATAGAGAGTATCAGAGCAGAATAAAATGACAGAAATAAAAATAAATTTTATTGAGTAGATCGACAAAAAAAATAAAGAATAGCGACTACATTTTTTAAAAATAAAGAAAAGAGAATGATGAGAAAAACATATAAAGAATTGAGAATAAAGGTGCGCTTCATTTTGTAAAATATAAAGAATAGAGAATAATCATCAAAATACAAGAACAGAGTAAAATGGGCTTAACAATAGTCGGTTTTCATATAAACGACGGTCAAGCGATAGCAATGTGAATAAGTAAATTCAAAATTACAGGGAAAATTAACTGTTTAAATGCTCTCTATACATGACTAAATCATCGGAAAACACTAAATTTTCCCCCAAATTGCACCAATCATATATTTGATTTTTTTTTTTTTTTTTTTTTTTTTGGTTGCATGTTATTGACTGAGTACCAGAATATCCTACCTCAGAGTAGGTAACCATTCGTCTCAACTCGGTCGATTCCGTATAGAAGGAGAGGAGCGGATCATCTACCGATGATTGCCGAATGAGTAGGTACAAAATGTAACCTGTCAAATAATTGTATAACCAAGAGTTAAAAATTGGTATAACCCAGAGTTAAAAGTCGGTAATATGAAAATGGTCTATTATGGTGTCAGATAACCAATTACTCTCTCCAATTTAGAACGTATAAAAGTAGCCCTACTCTGACACAAAATAATGTCTTTGATGTCATTGTTTACTTAAATTAACAAACAAATTTGCAGGAATGAAACTTTTGGTGAACGAGAAATATATTTAAACCATTTTGAGCCAAAATTCACTTCAAATCAATAACGCTTTCCAGAAAACCAGGGGTAATTTTTGGAGTTGTTATTTTCCAAAAGGCATTTTTTCTTACAATAACAACAACAACAACAACAATTTTTATTTGTCAATCAAGACGCCCCAAGGAGCAGTACAAGATTTTAAACATTGTTCTTATGAAGTTAAACGTAAAATATTTAGAAAGCTGTGAAAATTGCAAAATTTGGTTGAACAGATAGGGATTTTTAATTGGTGGTCTGACACCTTATAGAATACGGAGATAAAGGACCATCTATCATGATCCTCTTATATGTATGGTACAATGGAAATGACTAAGAAAACTTAAAGTGCTTTCCGTACATTAAACATTAAAGTTGCAGCATTTGAATAAATGATTAATGGCACAGAAATTTAATTGCTCGAAGGCACGATGCATTACATTGTAATAAAATCTTTCTTTTTTATTGATTGAAATTAATCTTACCAACCTTAACATAAGAAAGGAGATGAGGATTTCACGCCATGGAGACAGCAACCCAACGACAAAAAAGAAAACCAAAGATTTTAGTACATTTTTCTGCAAGTGACAGGTGTTTATATTACATTTCTACATGGACAATGGGTTAATAAACAAAAAAAAAGTTTTCTTGGCAACAAATTATCTCAAACCAGAAGCCAAAAATTCTGCCCTTGAGTAACTGAAAGATTTTTCGACAAGCAAATTTAAAGACTGTCCATAAATAAACGACCCAACAGAAACACAACATTAAAATGTAACACACACAGAAACGAACTACATGTATAATATAACAATGACAATTTCCCTGACTTGCTACAAGACATTTTAAGATAAAAATGGTAGGTTGAACCTGGTTTTGTGGCATGCTAAACCTTCCCCTTTTAAGGCGATGTTAAAAATAACATTAAAATGACAAAATTAATTTACATGACAGGACCCCAATACAAATAAATGGTAGAACATATAGGACAGAGACCAACACGAATAGAAGCTAACAAAAAGGTACCAGATTTAAAATTTAGTATGCCAGACGCGCGTTTTGTCCACACAAGACTAACCAGTAATGTTCAGATGAAAAAAATCGAAAGCCAAAACAAGTACAAAGTTCAAGAGCATAATAGGCAATTGAAATATGTACTCTGAGATGTTTTCCTATAAACTGCGTTTTAAAATTCCTTTGAAAGTTCATATTCCATGTACCATGACAATACTGTGTACATGTCTTGCGTCTGAATGCTTTTCTTGATTTGTTTTTGTCAGGATAGCTCAAATCAAAATATTTGAAAGCCAAACAAAACACCAGTTGAAATGTCTAAACAGGGATTTAAAAATAACAGCCAAATCTATATACTAAGGTTAAATTTACATAAGGGAGTTGAATTTTTAATGAGTGTTCATTAATGATTACAGATGATGATCAATGTCAAGGCGACTCTAGCTATTTTTAAAAGGGGGTTTCCAACTATATGTTCCTATTCAAATGCATTGATCATCCACCGTCCCCCCTTTCCCTCCACCCCAACCCCAACCCCTGGATATGGCACTAAATGTGACGTGTCTCAAGTACTTGATATAATGTTGACGGGGAAAACGTACCTTTTTATGTATACTTTGAAAACAAATGAAGAAGACACAACTGTACGTTCAGAGGTTGGTAAATAAATAAGCAGTGGCATTTTTAAACGCGTTGTTTAAGTCACATCTGTCCTTGAAAATCATATATGGCGTAGCTTTCAGTAATCAAAACATTCATTCGTGTCATGTTTTATATTGTAAATTTTGAAATATTTTTGAAATATAAAATGATATCACAACATAAAACATTGAATTAGTGTGCATGTATCATCAGTGTAGAAATTGTTATTTATGCACTCATAATATACTGTCATTTCAATTGTAAATTACTAATCAGTGAGTCTGACCTTGAATATCCACCAATCAGTGACCTTGAAATATTAACCAATCATTGACATAGAAATATTAACCAATCATTAACCTTGAAACATTAACAGCAAAAAAAAACTTTTGAAGTTATAAGTAAATTAAGATGAGCATTTGTGTCTTTCACATACATAATATGTACGTTAACTTATCATTAAATAAAATACTACCTTCAGAAAAATAATTCATTTTAAATGTGCATGTGTTTCCTACTGACCCATTTATAACATTTTTATCTACAACAAATAAAATCAAGATCTACAATACAAAAAAAATGAAGGTGAAGGTTAATTCCATGAAAATGATATGTGTCGATACACTGCGTTTTGAAATTCCGTCGAAGTTTAAAAACACCATAATCATTTTGAAAGCATGACTACCCGTTCTTGAGGAGTTTTTCATGTTCGTAATTGATTTAAAAATATAATGATCCTGATTTATAGAAGTATGCTAAATATCCATTGGCATATACAGTGAAACCTGTTTGAACAGAACCTATCGGAAATAAATATGTTGTTCGGTTTTGGCCGATGTTCGGTGTTATTAGGTTCACAACGCATACAATTTGATATGACAGTGCTTACGAACATTTTTGGTTAATACAGGTTTTCGGTTTATAGAGGATTCGGTTTAGTCAGGTTTCACTGTATATCACGCAGATTCTGAGATACACTGCGTAAATATATCTGTAGACATTTATATTACTGAATGTTTCCGGTAGGTTAACATTTTAATGTTTATAATAAGTAAACCTGGCAATATAGTCTTTTACATGTAAAAGAGCACACTACTATGAATTCAACATTTTACGTGGGTTACCAAGTTTTGCACATTGCGTGGTGTTTACATGTGCTTCATTATGCATTTTACGGACGCACCAAATTTTTAAAGGGTTTATTACATCTTATAGCGCGTTGTCAATAACAACAGCACACACATACTACTGTGGATACAACATTAGTCATGGGTTACCAATATTTGCGCAATGCATGATTTTTACAATTTTTCAGTTGCACCAAATGTAATATGCGTCATTTTCGTCTTCATACGCGTTGTCGATAAAGAGGATTATCCGATTGACTGCGAGTCCTCGGAAGTGCATTCACGGATGTACCATTAGTCTCTGTTACCCAGACGCTTGAATTTTACATAATGCGTCTCGGTGATTGAGACTAATGTACCATACGTTTTATATAGTCAATGAATCGGTATGCATGTACTTATTACATAACTTACTTTATTTGTCTAGGGTTTGAACGTACTTGCAGAAAAGTGCTTCGGATGCATAAAATGTAAAAACTGTTATTTGCATTTTGTAATCGTATTATTCACATTATATAAGTATGAATGACGTACGTCGTTTTCTTTTACGTATGGCATTTACATTTTCATTTAATTTACATTATATATGTTTAAAAAAAAAAATGATATAAGCTTTTAAATTAGAAAGCACTTATGGATGCAGAAATAAAGATAATTCAAATTTTGTGATGACGTCTGTTAAATTTAAAGGATGTAACAACTAAACTCAATATTGTATAAAAGCCAAATTGAATTTCAGTCTGCAATGATCTCAGCCCTCGTCTGCAGAACTCTTATAAAAATTGATAGCTTACTTTTTGCGATGAAGTATTCAAAATGAAATTTATATGATAATGATATTACGATTATAAATGAATTCACGTACAAAATAGTTGAATAACATTTTTCAATATGTTGTTGTTTAAATGTATGCTAGAAGCATGTCTCGACTTCAACCTTGAAAAATTATCTTTTTAAGAGGGTCGTAACGGGGGTTATCTGAACAGAAGAACGCGAAATAAAATAGCCATTTCACGAGGAACGAACAACTAAAAAATTTCTTGCACGTTGATCTTTTTACCGATTTCACGGAACACGGTGAATAATGAACCTTTTTTACGACTGCACGTGAAATAAAAATGTAAAAACACGTTGCACGGAAATATGGGTAACCCTTTATCACCCTCTTTTAAGTCTCATTCAAATGTAATCGGCAACGAACGTATCAAACCAATGACGTCATTGTGCCTATTATTTCATTCTATCTGCCTGTGTCAATATTTTGTAAGATTAACTTACAGACTTAATTATTTTCGAATCACTTCCATACTGTGAGAAATACTAAGAGAAATGTTGAAAAATCATTTCACTGTTAAAAAGAACAGGCAAGAGAACACAAATTAAAAACACTGGACCACTACAACATGTATTTGCCAAACAATTAAGTAACTGAATAATGTAATTAGGATAGAAAAAATTTGAAATCTTTCAAATAGAAAACTTGAAAAATGAAGACAGCATTATGAAGTTATTGTCTTTTAACGAATTAAATGTGTTTTGTTGTTTCCTTTAGGGAGACCTACATGGTTTGTGTTCTAAAGTTGACAGCATGAGGCCAATAAGCGAGGCGAATGTCAGTTGTTGTTTTCCCCTTCAAAATACAACTTTTGTATCGAATCAAAATATTGCACTCTTTTTCAGGGGAGGGTATTTATTTTATTGGTTAGTTACTGTGGTTACTATCTTGCAATATTTGCTGTGAATATGCCTCCAATGTAATTGATGATATAGATATAAAATTCCATAACACAAAAATACAGATTTCTTACACACTTGCTTTATGTGCAATGAGTCTACAAAAGACTCAGCAGTGACGCTCGAATCAAAACAGTTAAAAGCAAAACAACTTATTGAGGACCAATATCAGGGTAGGCTTAAAAGAATAGTTTACTCATGGAAATAAAACAGTTTTTCGAAATCGTTCGGTTCGTTTGTTTCCCATTACAATTTGACAATTCTTCATGTGGTTCGGGATTAAATGTAACACGTGGATATGTTCTTGTTACTTCTAAAAGACAAGTGGATAAATTGTTTTTACATCTAAAAGACATTGCACTATAAGAATTAGTATGCATATATGAATCCATGATTTCTGTGTCATTGAATTACGATTTTGCAATTTTTTTTCTGATTTGAATCATGTGCTTAAAAACAATTATGGATAACAAATACTGATGGGTTTGGCATGAATGAATAGGAGTTAGACGTTAGTTTAATCAACTGAAAAATGTTAGGGAAACAATAGCTTTGATCCCCTTACATGTATTTTATATTTGTTTGATACATTGTTATGTAGTTTTCTTTTCATCAATACGAAATTTACTTACGAGAAATTGAATATAAACTGGTTTTTTTTTACTTCAAACAAGCGTATGTTGTGAAATTGCCTGTAAACATAAATAGCATCTATTATAGTGGTTATGCGTTCATATTTGATTTGTAAACAACCAAGCTTTTGTGATGAACTTTGTGCCAGTTGTGAGACAGAAACATCGTCAGTATAGTTTTCTTATGTGATATTTTATTTTGTTTGTTCCTTTTAATAGATATAGGAAGATGTGGTATGAGTGCCAATGAGACAACTCTCCATCCAAATAACAATTTATAAAAGTAAACCATTATAGGTCAAGGTACGGCCTTCAACTGGCTCACACCGAACAGCAAGCTTTAAAGGGTCCTAAAAATTAGTAATGTAAAACCATTCAAACGGGAAAACCAACGGTCTAATCTATATAAAAAAAAATGTGTTCATATAGTTCAGGGTACCGATTCTACATATTAAGAAGTCATCCTTTGCCTTCAATCAATCCGGATGGTACAAATCTGTGGTTGTTTCTGTTAAATTTAGTCATACTTTATTAATTCTGGACGATATAGAGCTTGGGACATCAGTCTTTTGTTGAAGACTACATATATTGCCCTCTATCTTTATAGATGTTTATGTTTGTCGTTGACTTGCTTCCACAAATCTCTGTTTATTTTAAGATAAAAGTGTTTGTTTCCGACAATTTTGGTACAAGTACCTACAAATTTGCAATAACGATACTTGATGAGGATTATGCTAGACACGTGTGTAATTGTTCTTCGGAAATCATAATATCTTTGATTTTTTTTTCGTGGTTTTACTCTAAAATACTTATGATTTGTTTCGCAAAGAAAATCATAGTAACATAAATATAGTTACTAAATGTAGATGCATTTGTATTAACGTTATTAACAAAAAAAATTAAGCGGTGCTCAAACTTCTTGTATACATATCTTATTTGTTTACTGGCTCGAGCTTCCTCATACAGTGTGTTCATTTCTCGGGTGCTTCAATATCTGAGTATATATAGATATTTCTCAATGAGCATAAAAATGTATTATATACATTTTATAAATTTTCTGTTTACAAAACTAAGGATTTTCTTATCCCAGGCATAGATTACCTTAGATGTATTTGGCACAACTTTTTGGAATTTTGGATCCTCAATGCTCTTCAACTTTTTACTTGTTTGGCTTTATAAATATTTTGATATGAGCGTCACTGATGAGTCTTTTGTAGACGAAATGCGCGTCTGGCGTACTAAATTATAATCCTGGTACCTTTGATAACTATATACAGATAACTTATACACGTGTAACAAGTAGCAGAGATACATGTATAGATATTATAAATCGCTAAAAGTTTTACTTCATTTAATCACAAATATAGAGAAATTAAAGTTAACATTAAATATGCATGAATTTGAAGAAAAAAAATGGCATTGCTCATAAAGCTTTTTAAGATCATATTGTTCACCAAGCTACATTGTAACAAATTTAGGAAAATGCTTTTTAAATCTTTATCTTAGCCCGAAAAGAGCTATTATTTATACAAGTAAGTAAAGGCTAAAATAAAGGACCTTCCGTTTTTAATTTCCCATGGAGTTGGGTATTTTTGTAATTTTACTTTATATCGCCCAGTTTGGTTTTATTTAGGAAAAGTCAGAATAACAATTTTCCTTAACTTCGCATTTAAAATCCTAACATTGGCGATGTACCCAGTGTGAATGCACGCATTTAATATGTTATATTGCCAATATCTAGTTTTTCAATACAAAAAGTCAAAGTAAACATTGATAATGACTTCCTTTACATCGTTTTGATTTATCAATAATGTGTTATGATAATTCTTTGGTTGTTTTCGATGTCCACGATAATAAATTTTCCACTCTAATACCTATAGTGCTTTCAAATTGTATAAAACTCATGGATTGCAAAAATAAATAGATACTTTTGATGACGTCAATGACGTTTTGATCTTTACTGGTATAAAGGAAACTCACAAATATGGTTATAACTTTCACTCCTCCTTTTTATGCCATTATTATGAATTTAGCACGTGACAATAACAAAAAAATGGCGTCAGGACGCGTGTTTCAGTCCAAGCATAAAATTCATGGATTGTAAAATAAATGGATATTTTCAATGACTTCAATGGCGTTTTGATCTTTCCTAGTATAAAGGAAACTCATATATGGTCATTACTTTCAATTCTACTTTTTACTCCGTCATTATGAAGTTGATTTTAATGGGATTTATTCTCTTCAATCATGTTCCATTGACAATTCTCTGCAGCGAAAAGATGTTTGAAAAATGGAGAGTTGGAGATTTACCTTTTTCAAGTACTTGTTCTGTAGAAATAACTGTTTATTGTTCCAACATGAAAATTCATTATATCATTAGTCCCTAAGTTCGTCATGTTGAAAAATTAAATCAACATGCAAATTTTACCACATTCCAATCCAAGCACAACTTCAAAAAATCTAACACGTGACAATAAAAAAAAATGGCGTCAGGACCAAGTGTTAAACTCAAGGATTGCAAAATAAATGGATACTTGCAATGACGTCAATGGCGTTTTGATCTTTCCTAGTATAAAGGAAGCTTACGCACATGGTCATAACTTTCACTCCTCCTTTTTATTCCATTATTATGAAGTTGATATAAATGGGATTTTATTCTCTCTTGAATCATATTCCATTGACAATTCTCTTACAGGGAATGGATGTTGGAGAATTACTGAAATCTAACTTTCGAGGACGCGTGTTTCAGTCTAAGTATCAAACTCATGGATTGCAAAATAAATTGATATTTTCAATGACGTCAATGGCGTTTTGATCTTTCCTAGTATAAAGGAAGCTTACACACATGGTCATAACTTTCATTCCTCCTTTTTATTTCATTATTATGAAGTTGATTTCAATGGGATTTCTTCTCTTCAATCATGTGTCATTGACAATTCTCTGCAGCGAATGGATGTTTGAACAATACAAAGTGAGGGGGATTTAACTGACATCTAACTTTCAATGACTTTTTCGGTAGAAATTACTATTTCTCGTTTCGTATACAACTATTGCATAATATCATTAGTCGCTAAGTCTGTCATGTTGAAAAATCAAATCATCAAAATTCTACCACACTTCAAATCCAAGCATGGCTTCAAAAAAGCTAACACGTGACACAAAAATAAGCGTTTGAACGTGTTTTTTAGTCCAAATAATATATAAAAATACAATATCTTTTACGAAAGCAAACGCGAAGAGAATTGGAGACGGTAAATCTTTTTGCTCATGTCCTCTATTTCTCTTTAATGTTAACCTTAATCCTAGATGAAGTCATTTTTGTTATCGTGTCAACCTTGGCCAAATTAATCAGTACATTTACCAATAGTTCTCTGTTTACTGACTGTGTTCCTTTACCATTGAAAACGAAGAGATTTCTTTGTTGGTTGAATGTTCTCTTACAATTTAAAATTAAATGTTTTCTCCCTTGGCTAAATTGGTCCCCTTTACGTACCAATATTTCGCTAACCCTCTACCTCCTACCATTTTTAATTACATAATGACTTCCTTTCCATCGCTTTGATTTATTAATAATGTCTTTTGATAATTCTTCTGTTGTTTTCGATATTTACGATAATAAATTAATTCATTTATTGAAAAATCGACTCATTTTACCCTGGTAGCATTAAAAAGGATATTTGGCTTTAATACTAATATGGTCCTCTTACCATTCAAAATTAAATGAGTTTAATATTAAATGTATTCCTTGAACCATTAAAAACATATGAAAAAAATAGTTGTTTCAATGTGTTCCTCTTAAATGTTTAAACACAATGATTTCTCCCCTAAGGGTTTGTAATCACGTGCTGTATCATAAACTGGAAAACCCCAAAGATCAGAAATGACACTAATGATAAAAGAATGATATTTATTAACACATTCCAGCTGAGATCGGAATATAACGACTGGATTATTCGGGTTAATATGTACCATTAAAACAATGATGTTCTCATCAAGTTGGTTAAAAATGTTCCTCTAAGACTACAGTTTTGAATACAATGATTTCTCCCCTAAGGTTATATTATTTCCGTGCTGTAACATACCCTTTTAAATTTTGATATAAAATGATTTCTTTCCTAAGGGTGTGTAATTCCGTGATGTAACATACACTGGGAAAACCCCAAAGATCAGAAATGACGCTAATGACGCTATGATGACAACAGAATAATATTTATTGACACATTCCAGAGATACTCTATCTGATAAAAGATGTCAATAATTACAGCTACAGAATTGTATGTTGTCATGCAACTGAGGAAATATCATTAAATGAAAAAGAGATGTGTGTCTAATATGACACTTCAATTGAGTTTCCCAGCAGACGATTGACAGAAATGATGAAGCAGTATCTCTCAAGAGTACGCTCTTAAAAAATCACTAGCACGTTTATGTTATTGTTTTCCTAAATATATTTAAGCTTCTTAAGTCACATAGATCCTGCCAAATAAATTTTTTAAAAGCATTGATGAAACCGCATTAACGATTTAAAGAGTCGTCTCCCTTGGTAAAATGTAGATCTTTGATTTTGATGAAAGATGCCAAAAATTTGCGTTACAGCAATCCAACTGAAGGATGCGCTAGTTTTATTTACCAAAGAACCAATTTCGTCTGCCTTTATACGTAAATGGTCTTCTTGTGTATCAGCTATGGGGAATTGTCACGAGTGTCACGGCAGGTGGTGTCAAAATTACAGAAGAAACTGTTTACCCTTCCAAAGCACCTGAAGTCGACATCCTTAATTTTTTTTATGGTGCTCGTTTTGTTCAAAACTTGTTTTCTATAAGCTGTAGATCTCTAGTAAATTTAATTGCCTACTGTGTCTGATGGCCCATTTAAGTAAGCTGATTTCTGATTCTAAGAATATCTTTGTAAACAGCAAGATTTTTCATACATGTAATTTATATTGGAATCACTTCGTTTCAAACTGTAGGCGAAAACAGCTTCTTGTAAGTTGTAATCCACACTGCAATAGTTCAGCGAGTTCTTTGAGGTTCGTACTTTATTAGATATTCTTAACTTTTTTTTATTCGAGCGTCACCGATGAGTTTTTTGTAGACGACAGGCGCGTCTGGTGAAAATACAAAATTTCAGTCCTGGTATCTGTGATGAGATTATTTAAATATTAATCTAATTTCACTCCTTTAAAATTTTGAAAGAAGTTGGCATATTCTTAATCTAAAAAAAAAAGAAATGTAATCGCAAGTAAATCTTGGTATATTTTTCACATTTGTAGGCCATTTTTCTCTTTTCTGTGTATTTTTGCGCCCCATTATTATTTTGATATAATCTTTTTTCTTCCCTATTATTTTCCGTTATGTAACCCCATCCGTATCTTGTAGTATAATAATTAAGATTGAAGGCATTTGTTTTAAATCTCGTCAATCGGCATGTGACAGCATCGTTTGTATAGAGAGTTTTAATAGAATTTTAATTCAATTTTAATATGAAGATAAATTACCAAGGTTTTTATCTGATTGTTTAAAGAAAAGATAAACATTTACATGACTCTGACTTTATTCGTTCTAGATTCACTACAAGTAAGTGATCGATTTCAATAGGGGAACAACAGGGGTAGTTATCTTTTAAAAGATACCAAAGGGATATTCAAGCTCACGAATCGAAGAACAAGCTGACAAACATGGCAACACTAAAACCAGAAAAAAAGACGAAAAGACAAACAACTGTTTACAAAAAAAAAATTATACGCAACACATATTTAAACCATAATCTGGGTAATCACAAGTTCTTTAGAAGGGTTAGCAGATCCTGCTACACGTATGACACCCGTCGAGTTGCTCATGACAAAAACATTTCTCTGTTAAAATAACACTATATAAATTATGGGCGTGCAAATAGAGTTTCTGGAATTACATAAATTATGAACCAAAACTTTCGGACGCTAGCGATGAATAAATAGGCTGAAGCATTAGATGCTATATACATATAACGGCTTACAGTATTCGTCTCAACTCTGCAGATTCCGTACCCTCATCTAGGGAGAGAAGCGGATGATCTTAGAGATGATTTTTTCCTGTTTGGATATCAAAATGCCCTATATTGTCAGTCTGATAAAATAAGGAGATGGTATAATCGCAAACGAGAGAACTTTTCAATAGAGACCGAAGGATGACAGAAGACTTTCCAAATAATAAAATAAGATTTGAAGCCGGTAGATGAAGATTACAGCGTGGTTTAACATACTCATGGTCGCTTAACCCCTAACCTGTGACGATGGTTAAGCAGCACGCTATACAATCACATGTCAAAATCAATTTAAAATCAGCTTTGCTTCGATCTAGACTGATTACAAATTAAAACAATTATCAAAATGACAAAATTTCAAAGTATCTATATAAAAGTCATCTTCGCTAGCCAAGGGTTACGATCCACTTCCGTTCTCTCCACACTTGGAGGATTGAGATAAAATTTCGGAGACACAAGGTAAGGATTGTTATTGGTTGCAGTAGAAACTCGCTGCATCCAATCAAAAAGTGCCTATAACATGATCACGTGTTAATGTAGAAAGTGTTTGTAAACAATTATCACGTGTTTATTGTGCAACAAGTCTTTACATCCCTAAACATACGAATATATTTAGTGACAACTTGAATGTTTTTAATCAACCAATAGAAGTTCCTGTGTATGTTTCATGCACAAATGCATGAATGTTGACGTATATTTTTATTTCCAGTAGAATCTAGACGCTACCGTGTTTTACCTCCAAATTGAATAGTTCATGTGCTACCATTGGTCAAGAATAATGTATTCGGAATGGGCGTGACTTTAATCTTCCGATAGATAGCGCAACATTGTTATGACAAATGTTGGCTCTATCCGCCAAGGGTGGCAAAAACGGGAGTGGATCGTAACCCTTTGCTAGCGAAGATGTATAAAAGTAAATGACCGCAGTTCATAGTCTAATTTTAAATGATAAAATTTTAGACCATGTTAATGGATCTGCCCTGATATGTATAAGTATAGTTTGTTGATATGTTATATGTTTGGAGCTTTGCATTTGGCTTTGACACAATGGACAATTCTCTGTATTTGGAAGCCCATATGTATTTGACTCTCGAGATATCTATCGTGTAATTGAGTAGTTAGATTAGGAGGAAAGTTGGCTTCATTGCGATAGCTAAATGTAAAGGATCACAGAAAGTCATTATTTTGAGGGGTGTCACTTGCTCATTTCCGCAGTCCGCTTTTTTGTATTTTTTTACGTATTTTCACCAGATTTCACTTTTTAACCCCTACATTCCACGTTACAACAGCATGTCATCCCCTCATTTTTAGTTTAATTGATTTCCCATGTCAATAAATTCTTTATTTAGTATAATATTCTTTCGAAACCGATAAAAATAACCCTTAAAGCAGTTTTTTTTTCAAAATGTGAAGCATTGAACTCGACACGCGGAGGTGTTTTATGCATGTACATAACACGATTTGTAATAATTTACTGAAGGCCAGAACATTCCCAAATGTAAACTAAATTGCAGAATGATAGATTTAATTTGTGATTTGTTACATCCAAATGATTGCAATCCAACCTTGAACACTGTGTTGATGAAAAATAAAATATTTATTTCCCCTAAGAGTATTGGTGCATTAACGTGACAATGGGGGAGTTAATAACGACAGGAAAATTGCCGAGGCATTACGAAATGTTTAAATTAGTCTGCGACTTGTTGATATTACACCACGTGACATGTAGTTAATGCCCGGATGTAGTATTTTCGACATTGAAAACACCAGTAGGTCCCGAGCACTTGGCTAGATATACTTTCCATGTTCTCCATTGATTTGAACATCCATCTAAGTTACTTATGAGTTACTGTACTAAATACATAAATGGATGTCTGGTGTACTAAGTTAAAAGTGATCTTTCATAGTATGTTCAACTTTTAGTAATTAAAGTATGAGTGGTTGCTTCGTACTCCACTGCTCAGTACTGTATCATTAGCTTGCATAAACAAATTTAAAATGACTGCCACAAAATAGTCAAAACGGGTGGAAATTGTGTTGTAGAGCATTTAATCAATTGGGAGTTGTTCCGTGCTAGAAATATGTCAAGTGTTTAATGTGTGTTGACGCTTTTTATCTCTTTGTCCTGGGGTTGCTGCTTTATTGACGTATATGCACAAACATACTTTGTTCGTGATTCTACTGTTGGCTTTTGTTTTCATTTACCTGCCTGTCAATATTATACAGTCAAACCTCAGTTCGTCTCATCGCCTCTTTAAAACAGACATGTTTGCTGTCATACTCTTCTTGTCCTGCTGTAAAAGAGGAACGAAAGATACCAGAGAGACAGTTAAAGTCATAAATCGAAAATAAACTGACAACGCCATAGCTAAATTTGAAAAAGACAAACAGACAAACAATAGTACACATGACACAACAGAGAAAACTAAAGAACACAAACCCCACCAAAAACTAGGGGTGATCTCAGGTGCTCCGGAAGGGTCTCCACGTGTGGCACCCGTCGTGTTGGTCATGTTATAACTAGTCCGGTAAATAGTCTAATTCGGTAGGTCTCAGTCGCAATACTGGCAATGCATTTTGAAGCTCTATTCAAAGGTCATTATTGTAACCTTTACATACTTGTTTGAAATTTGATATTACAGATACAGATTCGTAGAACATTTGTCATAACCAGTTTTTATTTGGTAATAAACATTACGTAACTGGTTACATGTTTCTTTAAGACTATTGCATAATAATAATTGCTTCTTTGAAAAGGATGCAATTTCTGTCATGTGGCATCTTCATCACAAATGCATTAACTTTTAATGTTATTTCCGATTGAAAAGTACGAAAACTCTGCCTTATGATTTAACAGAATTAATGACAGCGAACGTGTGTCACTGATCGCAGCAGCTGTACAACTGTATTAGAAATTACGGAAGTAAAAAGATGTGGGATTTTTAAACGAAATTTTCTTCTTTTATGAATAATTGGCCAACTAAAGTTTAGTACCTTCGAGCCGGCCAATCTTTGCTTTGACTCAAAAATGTTATGTAATAACGCTGATAAGAGTAGAAGCAACAAATACTATTTTTTAAGTCATCGGTTTTATTCGGTCGGGGTTGGACTTGCCACACTCTGCACTCGGACCACACATGCCCTTAAATACCATGACGGATCATGCTACATTGAACAAGGAGTCTGGTCTGTGATTTTACCCTTTTACATGTACATATACATTATTTATTTACTAATTATTCTCTGGTCCTGGTGTAATCTTGGTGAATTGCTATCTGCTTCATTTAGTCTTCAATAACTTACAGTTACGCAATCCCATTTAAAAATATCTTGAATAACAATGTTGATCTACAACAATTGATATATTACAGTGAAACCTTACAAAACCGAATCCTGCATAAACCGAAAACCTGTCTAAACCAAACATGTTCGTAATCACCGTCATATCAAATTTTGTGCGTTGTGAACCTGATAAAACCGAACATCAGCCAAAACCTAATAAAATCTTACGTCACGAAGAGGTTCGGTTTAAACAGGTTTCAATATACTTGAATGTTCTTCTTATATGGCTTTCCCGACATGATAGGTAGGAAATTATATTATATCAAGCAGTAGAAGATACCTGATAATCTTTACCAAGATTTTTGGATTTCTGGTGTGAAGGTGGTACCTAACACTACAGGGAGATAACTCTGTAAAGTCAGCTAAACGTTTTAATTACATTGTGTAGTAAAGGGAATATTAAGCTTCTCAGTGATCAAGATTGGTGTTTGTCAAACTGCTATATAACCAGTGTAATTTATCTGATAAATTATTCGTTTGATGTACTCGTACTAATCACAGCTTAACACTTCTCACTTTTTGGACAATCATCATGGATATCCCTGATGAACTGAATGCTTTGTTAGCAGCCATGAAGTTGACTGGTAAAGAACCTGCCTGGAAGTTCTCGGCAAGTACTGACCAGGTGACAGTACAGTTAACGTGGACCAAGGCTAAGGAACAAGAGACACCCTCATGTAAACCCAAGCCGGCCCTGAAGAGTAAGCCACAATCCACCAGGAGAAGAGACGCCAAGCGTTACCACCAGTGGTTGGCAAACAAAACAGCCGTTGTACCTGCTGCCCCTATCCAGCAAACCACCATCACTCAAACCGAGGCAAGAGACAGCGTAGTTGGACATGTACTCACACCAACTAAGTACAAAGGGGAACCAGTTGGGGTTGTAGTCAATAGGGATATTGTCACCAGTCCCTACAACCCCAAAAAGGCCTGCCATCGCCTGGTATATTACACCTCCACAAATGACAGAGGCAAGCGCAGTAGGATCGACTTTGAAGAAGGGTTTGACATCGACGACCCAGACCTACTGTGCACACCACCACACACATCGCCCGTCGTCAACGAAGACACCAAAGAGGCAATACAAGCAGCCATACAAGCAGCACGACCTGATACTCCGTACCAGCAACACCAACGCAGTCGGAGTAAAATGAAAGCTAAAAGACAAACAGACTCCAGTCTTTAAAAATAGGTTTTTCCAGTCCGCAATATCCAGACAGGATAGCCGGACGTGAAACATACACATATCATAATGATAAAATGGTTGGTTCAAAATTTTTGAATTTTTTATATTTTGTTAAAGAGTCAAAACAAATACTTTGTCAAAATTTTATGAAAATTAAACGAGCCAAATTAATTTTAGTGAAAATGTTGGGTACCACCTTAAATGTCACTCTCAAATTATTGTAGCAATATATCTTAATTACAAATATGCATCTTAATTTAATCAAATGTTTATGGCTTTTATATCTGTAAGATTATAGCGTAGAATCAAACTATCATAAAAAGTTGTCTAGATACAATGTATATGAAGATGTGGTATGAGTGCCAATGGGGCAACTCTCTATCCAAGTAACAGTTTATAAATGTAAACCATTATAGGTCAAGGTACGGCCTTCAACACGGAATTACCATGCATTTTTAATTTCTATCATTAATTTGATGACTTAATTTGAAACGCAAATTGCATTGTCATTAAGATTATTAAAAGATTGCGTATCTTTTATTGTTATTTCATACTTAAAAACGTATTAAAAACTGACGTATAAAACTCATTCTGTGATATTACAATAATGTTATCAAAACATAATGAAAATGCGTGGTATGATTGCCAATGGGGCCTTATGAAACGAATTTATAAAAACAGATGATGTGGTATGATTGCCAATGGGGCCTTATGAAACGAATTTATAAAAACAGATGATGTGGTATGACTGCCAATGAGACAACTTTCAACACATTTTTATAAACACACGACAACCACTGAGTTACAGGCTCCTGACTTGGGACAGGCACATACATATAGAATGTGATGGGGTCCCAACCCTCCCCTAACCTGGGACAGTGGTGTAACAGTTCAACATAAGAACGAACTATAAAAATCAGTTGACAAACTTTAGTTACCGTACAGCCTACACAAATGAGCAAAATTCATGCCGAATATTTAGTAAGCTATAAAAGATCAATTTGACAAAATGCAAAACAATCCAAATAAGAAATTTAAAACTATTTAAAAAAATTGATTTACCTGCACACAATAAACGAAAACTATAGACATATATTCAGCGGCAAATGACGGCTACTGACTAGGGACAGGTACATACAGAATGTGGCGAAATGAAACATGTTCTTGTCCGAGTTGAGAGATTAAACATGTTCTTGTCCGAGTTGAGAGATTAAACATGTTCTAATCCGAGTTGAGAGATTAAACATGTTCTAATCCGAGTTGAGAGATAAAACATGTTCTAATCCGAGTTGAGAGATTAAACATGTTCTAATCCGAGTTGAGAGAATAATAAACATGTTCTTGTCCGAGTTGAGAGATTAAACATGTTCTTGTCCGAGTTGAGTGATTAAACATGCTCTAATCCGAGTTGAGAGATAAAACATGTTCTAATCCGAGTTGAGAGATCAAACATGTTCTAATCCGAGTTGAGAGATAAAACATATTCCTGGCAGGTTTTAGAGCTTACAATACAATTCAGCAGTCAGTGCTTTGGTACTTAAAATCTCGATATTTAGAAAATAAATTAGAATCCAATTCCCCAAGGTAAAGATAACCAGAGACAAATTTGTATTTCATTATTCTTAGATACCTTGTGTTCATAAAGCTATCGCGTATACCTTGTGTTCATAAAGCTATCGCGTATTCAGATACTAATATACATTTTGCATCCTTGGATTCCAAATTTAGGGGGTTTAACCTTTCCTACTGAAGTTAAATCAAGAAAATCGTTTCTGACGAACCAAATTTATTAAGTGTTATGTTCATTTTACAGTTAAGCGAAGACCAAGTATTCTGTCTTTCCAGATGCCAGTACAATTACTAGTTAATCCATTAAGAAAATTGATTTAATGGCGTTATTTCTTGAACATAATATCTGTAAAGGGTTAAAATGTCATTTAAAAGTTCCATTGTCGGATTCTTAGGAGGTAATTAGTGAATATTTAATGAACAGATGTGAGTTAATCATTCTTTCTAAGCTAGAGTACGAAACTTGTGAATTTAATTTTAACGCTGGATTGGGGAAACCCCCAACAAAAATTTCCATGTCATTGGGGTTTCGATTATTCAGAAAGCAGCTGAATGTTTTCTCGTTTGCTTAAGAAGGTTGTAGTTTTGCTAAAACTGTTTTGCCCCCGTACAAAAAGACAGCATGAGGACAAAAACAAAACATAAAAAAACTACGCAGAAACAAATATATATCCTATAAATACAAATACGAAGTATCAACTTGCCATCCAGCATGGGCTAGTATCACGTTAGGAACCTTGCATGTGGTTATCTTTAGTTATATCAATAAGTTCTGAATGTGTTCGGTGTCGATGCCAACGTTAGGTAATGTATATTATTAAGACAAGGGGCGATGTAGAGACTGGCAAATGCAAATACTATAATTGTTGATTGTTAAAAACGGTACAAATAGAACAAACTGATTGAAACTGGATTTTCAGTAGATTTGAATTTGTATGAACAACATGAGGGATGCGGTACCGGAACTCTTACACTTCCCGGTGACCTGAGTTCACACCGTAAGTTCTTGGTGCGTGTTGCTCAGTCCTTAGTTTTTTATAAAGTTTTTTTGTGGACTCATTCGTGTTTTTTTTTTTTTTTTTTTGTCGTTTTTGTCCATGTTAATGTCAGTTTTTTTTCTCCACGTATGAGTTTTAAATCTCCTCGTGGTATCTTCCGACTCTTTTCGGCAAGATGTCTATTGGTTGTAACTCTAAATTGCTGTTCAACTAACTTGAGGAAACGATGATAGTCCGTCGGAAACGGACGATAAATGGCTGACCCGTGTTAAGAGAGAGCCATATCTCTTGCACGTTAAAGACACCCTTGCAGATTTTGAAAAAGAGCAGACTAATGCCGCTACAAGGCAGTAATTGCACCCGCAAAGTGGAAAGGGATTAATATAAGTTGCAATAACTTGTTTCCCAATCCACTATAAATAATTATGTTTAAACTAACTAGCGTTTCATCCGCATCTTCTTTAATCACTTGTTATAATATATGTTCATTATTACATGTAGTTATGATTAAGTAAGATTACGTAATACATTTTATATCGTTTCTATGCGAATGGTCAGTTGGATACCAGCCAGTGGCGTAGCCAGGTGTTTGTTAAGTGTACGCCCGAACCTCGGCGAGGGGTCTGAGGGTCTAAGTCATAGCACCTGTTAGTAGTTGGTTCAACGTGGCGAAGCCCCCGTAAGCTAACAGGATATCAAACATGAGTTACCGTTCCCGTTATTAAAAATTCTCATCAATAGCAACATACTTAAAGAATTTAAATGGTTTATTTTTAATGTTTAGTTTATTCATCGTGTTGATTTGGAATCTAATGGTCATTGGATATAGAGAAAAGTCTAAAACAGTTTCTTTAAAATATGTTCAAAAGGAGCCATGGGGTAATTGTCGTAAATGAACATGAAATAATTAATGTTCGGAATGTTTCTGTTGAATCCTGGTTCTCGGCTGGAATTGCTCCCCGCATAAAGTGAATGCATTTATCTATCTTTTACACGATTTAAAAAAAAAATATTTTACTTTTCTTGGATATCGACTCAACCCAATTTTTAACGAAAATCTATTAAGGTTTATAAAATCATGTGAAAAGTCCCAGTTCGTTAAATTGAATAAAGATAAGCCCTTCTGTCAGATTAAATACTGAAACAATGGAAGAAAAAAAATGCTTTCAAAATTTTGATTCAGACATTAATCAGAAAAAAGCTTCTTCCATCATAAAATCCAAAAAAGGTTTGACAAAGTAATTGATCTATAACAAACTTTTATCCCAGACTGTATCTACTGGTGCAACAAGGTTTTTTTATTCTAAATATGGCAAAATTAAACAGATAATTTCATCATTATGCTCTGGATACTCTTTTTGTCATGCACAGTTTCTTTTCAACTTCCATACAAAGGTTTACTTAGGGTATTGATATCTAAGATAAACACCTTTTAACCACACACTTATCCTAAAGAGGGGGGTCAAGAGTGACACAACCGACGAAATTTAGAATCGCATATGTCTTGTTTTTGCGACATATAGAAATGTCACAGGCTCGACAAAAATGCAAACCACATATCGAATCACAGAATATAATAAATTCATTTAAATAGAAGGAAAGTTGGTAAAATTTTCTGAAGATTCACAACTAGTAGATTCAGACTTTGAGAAACAAATCTATATAATATGATACCTTTTGTTCAAAAAGTAAAATTCGTCAATTTTATTCGCAATTGAAAAAAGATTTACAGGGCTGATGTACTATTTATAAGTAATTTGTATTTTATAATATTTATATTAAAATATTTTTTTTCTTCAAAATTCAAGTGTACGCCCGGGCGTTTTGACGTAAACGTAGCTACGCGCATGCCAGCGGTCAAGCTGTATGGACGCCGTGCATTTACAGTGACATTCACTGTGTTTAGTATAGAACATTTATTGGAATTGCCATTTGTTGTGTCTTTCCGGAATATTTACCGTTGAACTTTTATTGTAATTAATGTTTTGCACTATTGAAGAAGTTATATATAAACCATCGTAAAGCCTAACTTAGTTTTGTTGACTTTATCCAGTGACTTTCCCCCGAATTCTAAATATAACAGGAACGACGAAAACCCCTGTCATAAAAGTTAGCTTAATATTCGTTTTTTCGCACCTCTTATTCTAATGTAGACTACACATATCTTTGCACTAAATGGTTTTTTTTTAATTTTAATGTTTATGCTTTGTCTGACATAAAACGAACATTATATTTTCTTTTAATTATGAAACTGCATTATCTCAAAATGCAATCAAACATTATATATATTCTGCAAATAGAAACCAACATTTACTATTAGTTCAACAGTTCAAGGTCATACGTATCAAATTATGTTATTTGTCCTTGAACAGATATAAGCAACCCTTTGAAATGTATTTAATTTCCATTCATCTCGAAACATTTGTATCAATCTAAATAACTAAACAGGTGGTATGAATAAAAAGGATGTTTGGTTTTATAATATTTACAAGAAGGAAACACCAACTCAAGGACACATTATTTTAATAGATTAATAAATAAAAAGCAACATCAAAAGTGATTTTTATATGACACGAAATAAGATACACAATGCAAAACGTGGAATATGTATAATTACAAATGAGACAAATCTCAACCAATTCCGAAGGGTATTGAAATTAACAGTGATGGTACGACCTTCAACGGTTAGCAATACCCATATCGCATATTAGAAATTTCCAGTAAAACGACATTACTCGATATGAAATTGAAAATGGAAATGGGGAATGTATCAAAGAGACAATAACCCAACCAGATAGCGAAAAACAGCAGAAGGCCACCAATAGATCTTCAATACATCGTGAAAATCCCGCACCTGGACGCGTTCTTCAGCTGGCCCATACAATAAAAATAACCACTTTGTGAAATCAAATGCTTGCTTCCTTGGTAATTTAACGTTATTAGGGACTGTTATTTTTCTTTCGTCGTTCTGTGTTGGTCATTGTGTTTTCTGTTTTACTTCTCAAAGGATTTTGACAGTGATATCATTGAAGTTAGAAATGGGGAATGTGTCTTAGAAGCAACAACCCGACCAAAGAGCGACGAAAAGCCGAAGGCCACCATGCAATGGTCTTCAACACAGCGAGAACATACCGCACCCGAAAACGGATACTCCTGTTATCTGCAAATTCTTTAAACACAATCTTCAAAACAAGTTGCACTTAAAACCGAATCTATTACAAGAATACAATCCAGTGTATTCCTTTTCATCAGCTTTTTCAAACTGTATTAATGCATCTCTTGTGCACAAACATAAAAGGATTTTTTTTATTGATTCTCATTTTATATATAAAGATTATTTGTCTTGCCTTTATACCACCAGCGACTGTTCTTTGTTCAAAAACTTCCAAGAAAATAAATATCTAATTTTTTCAATAATTAATTATCCCCAAAGGTTCTTTCTGGTTTTAAACTGGAACATATTTCCTAACAGGTACAAAGGTAATGTAGCATAAATTAACTTAAATTGACATAAATTAACATAGACTGTAAAAAATCTAAAAAATGCGAATAACAAAATAATTTTAAAAACGTAAAGAAAACTAAAAACGCTATCATTGCCTTTTGCAAGAATCAAAGTCGACGTTGAACAAATAGTTCTAGTTGAAGTGTGAGTTCAAGTTTAAAGGGGCACTAGCTACGAGATATATAAAAAATCTTATATATTATTTTATTTGCTCATTTATAAATGAAATGCAAATAGTGACATAATAATTCTCTTTTAGCAGCCAGTATGGTTCAATTTTGTCAAAATAAGTTTTAAAAAAACATTGATTATGAATTATTCACTTGCAAGTGAATAATTCGACCTCATTGAATCCGTATTCATGCGAACTTCAATTTAACCCCTTAGTTTGAGATGGATAACACGTGAATTGTATTTGTAAAGTTATTTAAAGGAAAAAATGTCAACATTGCAAGTGAAACAAAGGTAAATCGTTTGATTGACTGATTTGATCCACAAAAATCTTTCTAATACAGGTGAAAACGATGATAAACGTTTATTTTTCATCTCTCATATCAAATTGAATATACCTAGAAAAATACAACAGCACGAGTTTGCTTTATTTATTTATATCTATGTTTGTGTTTACATCGCTGATGTGGTCATCGGATGACTTTAGAGGTCAACTCGATAGTTAATTTGCTGGCGTCTAGACTAAAATACACACGAAACGAAGCTACATATTTGCATGCCCGTGTCCTGTTAATTGTTTATTTTAGACTTTCATTACTTTGGATAGATGTTTTAATTTGTTATAAATCAAATATGAGAATTTGATTAAATCGGTGTACATGAATTTGACAGCTAGTGCCCCTTTAAATAGCAGTTTGAGGTACAGTTCGAGTTCTACTTGAAGTTTGAGTTTGAGTTTTTATTGCAGTTTGAGTTACTGTTCGACTTCTAGTTGAAGTCCAAGTTACTCATTTTTATCAGAGACATGTATACTAATTCCATTCTCAATTTTATATTTATATGTCTGTGATATTAAACTCTCTAAGACAAAGTAAGATTTATAGCCAATTTAAGAAAGAGATCAAGTAAGAAATATTTTCGAGGTCAAACGAAAAGGATTGACGTGAAAACATATCTCTCGAAAGCTGAGACACAAACACATTGTTTCGGTTGACCAATTTGTTGAAATTATTGTAACATTTGTGTAGCGTTGCCTACATGATAAGTGAGCAGTCATTTAATTTCAGAAAAGGAATGTGTTTTTTGTCTGAGTCGGAACATTTATGGGCATTTTTTTTTAATTTTTCGACGCTGTTAGCCAAAACACAAGAGTGTATGTAGAAAACCTTGATTCCGAATATTTTTTTTTGTCATCTGCTTGAATTGATCATAATACTTTTCCATCAAATTGCAATTGGGGAACAGATTATTAAATATTTAAGGGAAAAAAAAAATAAACACCTTGAAGTTAAATTGTCGTTCCCTTACAGTACTGAAAAAAACTAATAAGAGCAACATTAATATATCAGTTTATTGTCTCAGAATATCATGCGAGTTTTATTGAATTAACTCCATTTCATATCTCTTCAATGTAATAACAAATTTAACATTATTATCTGATACGAGACATAATACAATTAAAACGGCATGTGTAATAATGAAGACGTCTGCTGTCCTGCTGATATGGATGTAGCTAACCTCGAATCGGCCTCGAATCAATACCAAGGCTACAACAAAACATCAACTAAACAAAACTTAAATATAATTCTTCATAAGATTATATAAATTTCTTTTTAATTATGTTATATGGCAGTGATATCAATGCAGCTAATCTCGAGTCTATACCAAGGCCAATACGAATCATAAAGTTGATAAAACATAAGTATAATTCTTCATATGATTTTATAAATTACATAACACTATGTTTTATGGCACTGGTATTGATGAAGATTACCTCGAATCGGCATGGAATCAATACTAAGGCTAAAAGAAAACATCAAACTGATAAAACTACAGGGAGATAACTCTGTAAAGTCAGCTAAACGTTTTAATTACGTTGTGTTGTAAAAGGAATATTAAGCTTCTCAATGATCAAAATTGGTGTTTGCCAAACTGCTATATAACCAGTGTTATTTTTCTGACAAAACGGTTGGTTCAAAATTTTTTTAAATTTTTATATTTTTGTTAAAGGGTCAAAGTAAATAATTTGACAAAATTTAATGAAAATTAACCGAGCCAAATTAATTTTAGTGAAAGTGTTAGGTACCACCTTAAGCATAGTTCAATGTCTTCATATGTTTATATAAATTTCATTTTAATTATGTTATATATGGTACTGGTATAAATGCAGCAAATCTCGAATCTATACATGTACCTAGTCTTAAACAACACATTATGTTGATAAAAAAAGTTAAGAATAATATGGAACGCCATGACTGAAGATGTATGTTGAAGATCAAAATAATATGCAGTGGTCACAACATTATATCCTGTAGTCACATGCAACATTATATGCAGTGGTTTGAACATTATAGTTTACACGCAGTGTTTACAACATTTTTTTACATGTAACTGATATGATAGATATAGGCAGATGTGGTATGAGCGCTAATGAGACAACTCTCCATTCAAGTCACAATTTATAAAAGTAAACCATTAAAGGTCAAGTAACGGTCTTCAACACGGAGCCTTGGTTCACACCGAACAGCAACCTGTAATGGACCCATAAAATCCCTAGTGTAAAACCATTTAAACGGGAGACTGCATATAATGCTGTAACAAACCCATATGATTTTGTCACGACTGCATAATTTAAGTGCACAGACATGGCGTTCCATAGTATATATGATTGTATAAATTTCATTTTAAGTATGGTATATTGAACTGATATAAATGCAGCTAATCTCAATATATACTAAGCCTTCAGAATTGGATAAAGCAAATGGTGAACAAAAAATGTTAATTTCACAAACATTATACGTTATATTGTACTGATATAATTAATGCAGTTAACCTCGAATCGGCCTCGAATCAATACCAAGGCTAGAACAAAACATCAAATTGATAAAACTTAAGTATAATTATTCAATATCTTCATATGATTATATTAATTTCATTTTAATTAGTATGGTGCTTATATAAATGTAGTTAATCTTGAACGGCCTCGATCTATACTAAGGTTTAAAACAAAACATTAATTTGATAAAACTTAAATATAATTCTTCATACATTTGTACGATTATATAATTTCATTTTAATTATGTTATTGGTATAAATGGAGCTAATCTCGAACCTATTGCAAGGCCAATACAAAACATCAAATAGATAAAACTTAAATATAATTCTTCATATGATTATATAAATTTCATTTGATTATGTTATATGGTACCGATCACAGCTGGAGAAATATTTGTGTAATAGACCACATTAAGAGGTTATTAAAGGCTAAGTATTTTCTATTTTCAGATGTCAACTCAATTACTATGTAACCAAATCAACGCTAACTACATTGTGGCGTAAGCCTGCAAGGGGGTAAAAATGCTTTTAGAAATGTAGAGTGTTCATAAATTAGATTTATAACTCGGTTGTTCAAATTTAAGTGTAAATTAGAACGAGATGGGCGTGTGTGTTAATTTGTGTATTGTACCTAAATGTATGGTTGTTTGAATTATCAAACAGTTGTGTTTGCATGACTGTGATTTATGTTACACAATTTTTGCTGTTGGATCGCAATTTTTGTCACTTTCTCCTATTATGTATATTTGGGGTTTTCACGAACAAAATTACACTATAACGGAATTATAAGCAACTGCCATATACATGGACAGTTTGGCAAGATATACATCTAGGTTTACCTATCATTTTCTTTAGAAAATGCATTAGTCGTTTATTTGTTTTTAACTTTAGTTTCTTGTGTATAATTGGAAATTAGTATGGCGTTCATTATCACTGAACTAGTATCTATTTTTGTTTAGGCGCCAACTGAAGGACTCCTACGGGTGCAGGAGTTTCTCGCTACATTGAAGACCTGTTGGTGACCTTCTGCTGTTGTTTTTTCTGTGGTCGAGTTATTGTCTCTTTGACACATTCCCCATTTCCATTCTCAATTAAATGTACAAAGTTAGTTATATAGTTATCAAAGGTACCAGGATTATAATTTTATACGCCGGACGCGCGTTTCGTCTACATAAGACTCATCAGTGACGCTCATATCCAAATATTTATAAAGCCAAACAAGTACAAAGTTGAAGAGCATTGAGGATCCAACATTCCAAAAAGTGGTGCCAAATACGGCTAAGGTAATCTATGCCTGGGATAAGAAAATCCTTATATGGCAGTTGTTTTCAATGAGTTACATTGGTTGATATTCTAAGGTTTTATGGACTTTTCAATTTTTTAAGTATCTTTTTAATATACCGAGTTTTGTATTTTTTTACGACTTTTATACAAAGTCATGTATACAATTTTGTACGACAGAATAGGCAAAATTACGTTATCTCAATATACTGAATATGATATCCTAAAGTTCATGTTGTGCAACTCCTCTATTGATATATGTTGTGTTCATTTGAAACTTGATCCTTCTTAAGCTCAAACATTAAAGACGATTTGGATTCTGGATTCATTTACCTTTATTCTCTTTTCTAAAAAGAACCCATTTAGGCCCTTAGTTCTGAGCACTGTTTTAGAATGTTACATTAAATGACAATGTTGGATGTTGTTGTTTACAGATATAAAATTCACTGAAGTATTTTTCTAATTAGCATACATGTTGTGTAAAAGAAACCATTCTACCATTCCATACTTATAAGAAGCTCCTGTCATGAAATTATTTCTCTATGATCAAAGCAAAGCAAGCTTAGAACATGTTGGTGGATACATGTTCTAGAATAGATATATTTCCTCTTAGAAGTGTTCTTGCGTGACTATATTAAACTGGTACTTAAATTTAATCACATGCATGCATGACCATACATATTGGAATTTATATGACTCCTAATTATATTTTTAATTACTTAGTATCATACAGCGTTTGTACTTTAGTAAGTTATTCCACTACATTTTACAAAAAGGTCATGAACAATCTTTTTATATCTAATATATTTTTAACATTTGCATATTTTTAAACTACATGTATAAAGTATGCTATAAGTTATATTTATATTTAAGAATTGAATGCTTCTTTTTGTAAATTTATTTGGGTGTAAAAGCGTTGACCGAAGTACATTTTGTATGAAGCGCGAAAGCGCTTCATTCTAAAACTGTGCGCACGGTCAACGCTTTTATAACCCTATAAAATTACATAAAGAAGCATTCAATACTTATAATTACGTTTTTTTAGCTATGATCATGAAAACATGATTTTTATCAAGTTTTTATTTAATTCACCTGTGCACTTTATTGTGGAACCTCGTGTCATCATGAATGATAAATTTATTGTGTAATGCAATTGCTTAAGGAATAACACGTGATGTGCAGTTAGCCCTCTCAGAATAACGTATTATAATGAAACATACATCTAATGTAATTATTAATCTATAAATATAACAGGTTTTGCAAGTACATGTATTTGATCGATGCGATGAAGTGAGTAACATTTGGTCTGCCACTGGCTAGACCATTTTGTAGACTGGCAATCGACAATACCCGACGATTAATAAACAACAACGAAAAACGCATTGTTCAGATACATGTATGTATAGTATAACACGAATACTTACAGCGCTCCCTTACGGTCATTGTCCTCCAGAGGTTAAAAAAGTGATCGATAAGGGCTAAATATAACGACTGGATTATTCTGGTTACATGTATCAATATATACCACCACTCTAAATCATAGAATGTCACATCCAGTTGCCTATGAAATCGGGTCGAAAAAAAAATCCCTTGAATTTGACAGTTGTAGTAAATTAATCTGACATTCATTTGCAGTAAAAACAATCTGGGTCGTAAACGTATATCTTAGGTGTTTCACAGCGCTTTTTTATTTGATTTTTCTGTAAAATATATAGGAAACTTGAGGCTACATGGTTACTAAAGCTTGTACAAAGAGGAAAAAGGGGCTACAATTTGAAATTTTGTCTTTAGTACAGGGCAGGATAAAAATTTACTAGACAAGACAAGACAATTTATTACAACTTAGGCACACACACGCTTCTACAAGAGATAAAGAGGTACATGCAAAGTATGTCTTCATATGACACAAAAACACATTTTACATAATTTGTTTTAAATTGCAAATTTAACAAAGACTAATAGGGGGAAATCAATGGTGGTATTGTACCTGTATATATTTCTGACATGTAGCCCAACTGGTGAGAAGGGTTAAGTTCAGATAACCATGTTGATATTACCAAATCCTGGTATTCTGCTTTTGGTATTTTATTAGAAATGTTATTCTTGTTTATAATATTTCCGTCTTATTATCATTTTAGATTAAAAAGAAAACAATTAGCAACTGTATCTGACGTAATCAATACCAGTGCAGCTGTTCTGTTCAAATTAGGATGGATTTTGTACATGTAGCAATAAAATAGAATAAAATCAATTGATCTGAATGTTGTTGTTATCTGTTATAACTTACTTTTCGTGTGACTTTTCATTATTTATTTTTTTATTTTTTTTTTTTTTACAATTTAATTGAACTCAACATTGAAATATAGGGGAAATCAATATGATATGTATGCTTAAATGGTGCATATAATTGCATTTGAAAAAGTTTATTTAATACCAGTTATACTTAGAGACATTATTGACAATTTAACGATCATGAAACTTTTGATGTTTATGTTTACTTTATCATTTTCACAAATAGACAATGTACTTAGTATCTAGCATTAATGTTGTTCATTTGACTTTAACTTTGTCAAATGAAAAGCAAGGCACGCTTGGTCTGAATATTTAACAAAACAAAACAATTATAAACTTTTATACATGCTTAAGAGATAAAATACCGAATCAGTGGTCTTGTAGTAGTGTCCTCAGTTAGTGTTCGCTTTAACTCGTCTGCAGAGCACAAAAATCACAGACTTAAATTTTTCGAGTTGTAACTTGTACACATTTGTAACGTGCTAGCATTCCTACAAATTTGGTATGAGTGCTGATAAGACAACTCTCCATCTGAGTAACAATTGGGATTTTTTTAACATTTACTTGGAGCAAGAAAACGACACCACTTTTACTTTTTATTTTCTTAAAACATTTTATAAAACCTATCTTCTCAGAATTTATTTCAAAATTCTATCACATAGATTTCTTTTTATGCAAAAAAAATGTGTTTTTTCTTGATCATTCTAAGCAAATAAAAGCAATTTTCAACGACTAATAGCTTTAAAAATTATATTTTTGAAAAGAGGATAGTTTAATTTTAATTTTGGCAAAGTATAAGAAAATTCTATCGCGGGGAAACATATACTTTAACCGATGATCTTACTTAATTAACTGAATAGTTTGCAGTAATTTTGAAATTTTGAAATTAACGTTTATTGTTGCAACTGTTTTAAATAGCCTTGAACATATGTCAAATTACCAATCATACCACAGCTTCTTATGTTTATATTTATATCTCTTGAATTAAAGAAAATATATAAACTCTAACTACGTCAATTGCTTTGCAACTTTTTGCCAACAAAAATGCATTTTTTTTTTGTATCTTAATGCAAGTCAATACATTTTGATTGTTTGTGTTTTGGGTGTGTAGGTGAATGTTGTGATTTCTGTTTGATTATTTTGATTCGGGTATCTCGATTTGAGGACAAGGATGCTATAAAAAAAATGATTGGCATATCCCTTGTTGATTCTTGCGCTATAATGAGATATATGTACAAGTCATACAATTCAAAATCGATTTTACGAGTTTGGGAATATGAGTGTCTTCAATCGTGGAGTTGATACCCGACATATGTTATGTTACCCAATTGAAATGGACACTATAAAAATTTGGTGGGTGGAAAAAAACTAATTTAAAAATGTGTCTAAATGTACAATATGGCTACTATTAATTTATTGTTAGTTGCTTAACGTCAAGTGTCAAATATTTCATCGCTAAGAGGGGGGAAATCAGGTACAATATCATATCAGAGCGTTATAAATGGTGGAGTATAACCAATAGCTTTACTATTTTAGGCAATAGGTATGCAATTAGTAAATTGTATGGTCTGTAGATTCGGACTAGGAGGGTATCACCAGCCCAGTAGTCAGCACTTCTTTTGCCTGTTAAACATTTGTTTATTCTAGCGTCACTGATGAGTCTTTTGTAGACGAAACGCGCGTCTGGCGTAAGTTTAAAACTTTAGTCCTGGTATCTATGATGAGTTTATTTACAAACACTGGGTCGATGCTACTGCTGGTGGAGATTTATTTCCCCGAGTGTATCACCAGCCCAGTAGTCAGCACTTCTGTGTTGACTTGAGTTATCGTTGATATGTGCTTGTTAATAAATTACCTGTTAACAAAACTTTGAATTTTTGAAATACTAAGGTTATTCTTCCTCAGGAATAGATTACCTTAGCTGTATTTGGCAAACATTTTAGGAATTTTGGTCCTCAATGCTCTTTAACTTCGTACTTTAAAAAATATGTTCAAAAATCTTTATTATCTAAAATCGTTATCATTGAAAATCTTTTATTAAACGTATTTTCTTTTGTATCAGCAGGTGGGTCTCAAGTTTAGACTAAATATTTCAATTATTTAAGATTAATTAACTGCAATGCCTACAGTAATTTTGAAAATTAAAACTTAAGGTTTTATGTTGCACACGGCTTTAAAAATCTTGAGCATATGTCTCATTACTAACCATACCACAGCTTCTTATGTTTATATTTATATCTCTTAAATTAAAGAAAATATATAAACTCCAACTACGTCAAACGCCCTGCAACGTTTTGCCAACAAAAATGCATTTTTTGTATCTTATGTTCTGGGTGTGAAGGTGAATTTTGTGATTTCTGTTTGATATTTTTAATTCGGGTAAAATTTGGTGGATGGAAAAAAAAATTATTAAAAAAATGAGTCTAAATGTACAATATGGCTACTATTAATTTATTGTTAGTTGCTCAACGTCCAGTGTCAAATATTTCATCGCTTCTTTTGCCTGTTAAACATTTTTTTTATTCTAGCGTCACTGATGAGTCTTTTGTAGACGAAACGCGCGTAAGTGTAAAACTTTAGTCCTGGTATCTATGATGAGTTTATTTACAAACACAGGGTCGATGCCACTGCTGGTGGAGATTTATTTCCACGAGTGTATCACCAGCCCAGTAGTCAGCACTTGTGTGTTGACTTGAGTTATCGTTGATATGTGCTTGTTAATAAATTACCTGTTAACAAAACTTTGAATTTTTGAAATACTAAGGTTATTCTTCCTCAGGAATAGATTACCTTAGCTGTATTTGGCAAACATTTTAGGAATTTTGGTCCTCAATGCTCTTTAACTTCGTACTTTAAAAAATATGTTCAAAAATCTTTATTATCTAAAATCGTTATCATTGAAAATCTTTTATTAAACGTATTTTCTTTTGTATCAGCAGGTGGGTCTCAAGTTTAGACTAAATATTTCAATTATTTAAGATTAATTAACTGCAATGCCTACAGTAATTTTGAAAATTAAAACTTAAGGTTTTATGTTGCACACGGCTTTAAAAATCTTGAGCATATGTCTCATTACTAATCATACCACAGCTTCTTATGTTTATATTTATATCTCTTAAATTAAAGAAAATATATAAACTCCAACTACGTCAAACGCCCTGCAACGTTTTGCCAACAAAAATGCATTTTTTGTATCTTATGTTCTGGGTGTGAAGGTGAATTTTGTGATTTCAGTTTGATATTTTTAATTCGGGTAAAATTTGGTGGATGGAAAAAAAATTATTAAAAAAATGAGTCTAAATGTACAATATGGCTACTATTAATTTATTGTTAGTTGCTCAACGTCCAGTGTCAAATATTTCATCGCTTCTTTTACCTGTTAAACATTTTTTTATTCTAGCGTCACTGATGAGTCTTTTGTAGACGAAACGCGCGTAAGTGTAAAACTTTAGTCCTGGTATCTATGATGAGTTTATTTACAAACACAGGGTCGATGCCACTGCTGGTGGAGATTTATTTCCCCGAGTGTATCACCAGCCCAGTAGTCAGCACTTGTGTGTTGACTTGAGTAATCGTTGATATGTTCTTGCTAATAAATTAACTGTTAACAAAACTTTGAGTTTTTGAAATACTAAGGCTTTTCTACCTAAGGAATAGATTACCTTAGCTGTATTTGGCAAAAGTTTTAGGAATTTTTGGTCCTAAATGCTCTTCAACTTCGTACTTTATTTGGCCTTTTAAACCATTTTTGATTCGAGCGTCACTGATGAGTCTTTTGTAGACGAAACGCGCATCTGGCGTTAGTGTAAAATTTTAGTCCTGGAAACCAAGATTGAGTTTATTTTCTGTCGAAGGATCCGAGCCTGCGAAAAACATTTCTCTGGTGAGTTGAGACAAAGGCACATCTTATTGGTCAACTGGTTCGTTAAGGTGAATACAAACATCGTATAAAATAAGTAAGTAAACTATTCTTTAGGAGTATCAAAGACTGCGAAAAGCATGTCTCTGGTGAGTCGAAACAAAGGCACATCCTATTGGTCAACTTATTCGTGATAATGACTACAAACATTGTGTGATGTAGTTTAGTAAGTAACTGATCAAAAGAAGATAATTGACCTTCAAGTATAATTATTCAGTTATATTATTTGCTCCTATAACTTGTTCCACAGCTGACACAATCCGTCCAAATTGAGATGTGTAGCGTAACTGATGAAATTTAAATGTTGGAATATACTTATATTGATTTCTCATACACAAGTAAAGATGGTGATACTTAAATACTAGAATAAAGGAATTGATACTTAAGAGAATATTCGTGGATTCTTAAATATTAGCGAATCAGGAATATTTGTTCAAATATAAAAAAAGAAGATGTGGTATGATTGCCAACTGTCCCCAAGAGACCAAAATGACACAGAAATTAATAACTATAGGTCAACGTGCGGCTTTGAACAATGAGCAAAGCCCATACCGCATAGTAAGCTATAAAAGGCCCCGAAATGGCAATGTAAAACAATTCAAACGAAAAAACTAACGGCCTTACTTATGTTTTAAAGCAGTGTTTGTTAAAACCACGGAACCCAGTACAAATGTACCCACAAGAATACATTTTTCCCCGATACATCACAATTCACACAAACAATAATTAAAAGATTCCATTTGGTATTGAAAATATGCAAATTGTCAGGTAATTTTCTAAGAACGATTTTTATTTGTTTTAAATAAGATGAAGAAGAGATATGAGCGCGTTCGTCCATGGATACTGGCGATGTTATTGTGTCAGGCTGTCATTGAATTTTGATACAGTGCAACCTGATTAAACCGAATACTGTATAAACCGAAATCCTGTCTAAACCAAACATGTGCGTAAGCACCGTCATATCAAATAATATGCGATGTGAATCTGATAAAACGGAACATCGGCCCTAACCGATCAATATCCTAGGTCCCGAATAGGTTCGGTTTAAACAGGTTTCACTGTAGATCAAAGCGATGCTATTTGCTGCAATAGGTAGATATTAGAAAATGATAATACAGGTCCACGAACTGATACTGATAAAATCATGTTTATTATACATCTAATATACGTTTATGTATATATTTGAAATTGATTTTACCTACTTTAGATTATAAGGTTCAAGTTTGTACAAAAGTACTATGTAGTCCAATATTCCAGAAATGCGTATTGTGCCAATGACAGTCATACATTTATCATAGAATTGATCATGAAAACGGGGAATGTGTCAATGTTGGAGTTTTATTTTCCCGAGGGTATAACTAGCCCTGTAGTCATCACTTTGTTGTGCTGACATGAATAATCATTGATATGGTTATATTTATAAACTACCTGTTTACAAAATTTTGAATTTTTTAAATACTAAGGCATTTCTACCATGTGCATAAATTACCTTAGCTGTATTTAGCAAAACTTTTAGGAATTTTGGTCCATAATGCTATTCAACTTCGTACTTTATTTGGCCATTTTAACTTATTTGGATTCGAGCGTCACTGATGAGTCTTTTGTAGACAAAACACGCGTCTGGCGTATATACGAAATTTAGTCATGAGTTTATTATCAAAGAGACAACCGCCCTCGCACTGTCGGTATATTCTGTTTGTTTCCGATCTTTTGTTATCTTGGCTGGGATTATTTTACTAACATTTGTGGCTTTATCATAATTGTACTTATTACCAGGTTGGTACTTACAGAGGCAGCATGACTTGTGCAGCATGACTTGTGTAGCATGACTTGTGCAGCATGACTTGTGCAGTATGACTTGTGCAGCATGACTTGTGCAAGCATGTAGAGCAGGATCTGAATTCAAAAGCATCCGAAATCTTCCCCAGTTTAAAGTAAGGTTCTTGAATGTGACCTACCGAATTAGACTATTAACCGGATTTGTTATCACATAAGCAACACGACGGGTGCCGCATGTGGAGCAGAATCTGCTTACCCTTCCGGAGCACCTGAGATCACCCCTAGTTTTTGGTGGGGTTCGTGTTGTTTATTCTTTATTTTCTATGTTGTGTCGTGTGTGCTGTTGTTTGTTTGTCTTTTTCATTTTTAGCCATGGCGTTGTCAGTTTGTTTTAGATTTATGAGTTTGACTGTCCCTTTGGTATCTTGCGTCCCTCTTTTGTTGTTGTTACTATGTCTTTAGTTTCGTATGCTGTGTTTTATGTCCGGTTGTTTGTTTGTCTCTTTTACTTTTTTCTTTTTATCCCTGGTGTTTTCAGTTTATTTTCATTTGATGAATTTGAATGTCACTTTAATATCTTTCTTCTATAATTACTAAGGACATTTGGTATTACTTCCAATGAGAGACCTACATTATACCGATCAGGGAATACTGGTGTAACGTGCCACTGGTCACCATGTGTCTTCAGCAGTATGCAAAACTCATACTGTATACAGTGAAACCTGTTTAAAACGAACCTCGTCGTGACTTAAGATTTTGTCCGTTTTTGGCTGGTGTTCGGTTTTATCGGGTTCACAACGCACATAATTTGATATGATTTGCTTACGAACATGTTTAGTTTAAACAGGTTTTCGGTTTATGCATGATTCGGTTTATTCAGGTTTCACTGTATTAAAATTAAAAAAGAATCGAAGGTGTTGGTAACTAGGACATAATTGCATATTGCAAATACATTTTAACTATTTTTGTCGTTATTGAGTACCTATCAGTTCAGCTTCATAAAGTATTAATGCTGTAACAATAAAACATGCTATACATATTTTAGGTATCTCATATTTGTATAACCAAGCATGACTTCAGTTCCTGAAATATGTCTTGCCGGTACCGTGAATAGCTTTCTCTACGTTACGGATTTTGGTAACGACCGGACGATGACTTCTCCTCAATATTTGGTCTCTAGTGAATAGTTATCTCATTAGGAATCATATGATGTCCTTACTTTGAATATGATATACTTGAACAGAAAGTTTGAAATGTGTCGTTAACTATGATTAGGTTTTTGTATAAATCCTTGTTTGGTATTATCAGCTTAGTAATCGTAACTTTTGTAAAGAGATGTATTATAATTGATTCTGCAGATGTACAGTTTATAACATGTTGTACTATTTGAATTACTGTAAGATTTTTTTCGACCACCTTTAAAATTCACAGGCATAGATTGCCTTAGCAGGACAAGACACAAATGTTCGGAGTTTTTGGAATTAAATTAAATGCTTTTCAACTTCAAATTTAAAATAGTAAAGTTACAAAAATACCAATCTCCAAGGAATATTAAAAATAGAAAGTCTCATACCAAATGGCAAAATCATACAAGTATAAAGTCTCATACCAAATGGAAAAATCATACAAGTAGAAAGTCTCGTACCAAATGGCAAAATCATACAAGTAGAAAGTCTCGTACCAAATGGCAAAATCATACAAGTAGAAAGTCTCATACCAAATGGCAAAATCATACAAGTATAAATTCTCATACCAAATGGCAAAATCATACAAGTATAAAACCCAAACACATCAAACAAATAGAAAAAACTGCCATATTCCTGACTACGTGCAGGCATTTACTTATGTATAAAATGGTTGATTAAACTTTGTCTCATAACTAACTAAATCTCTCACTTATATAACAGTCACCTAGATTACCATCAATTTAACAATAATGAGTGAGCAGAACAAAGAGGCATAGTAGATAAAAATGTAAAAAGAAATCAAGTACAGCATGTACAATCAGTATAATCGAGAATGGAAATGGGGAATGTACGTATCAAAGAGGCACCAACCTAACCAAAGAGCGAAAAACAGCCGAAGACCACCAAAAGGTCTTTAACACAGCGAGGACATCCGGCACCTAAACAAGTTTAAGAATACTCCTGGTAAAAAATGTTACTGCACATACTTTGAAAATTAATCTTGAAAACAAATCGCAGTTAAACTGAATTTGTTATAAGAATACAATCCATTTTATTCCCTTTCATCAGCTTTTTCAAACTGTATTAATGCATCTCTTCTGCACAAACATAAAAGGCATTTTTTATTGATTCTCATTTATATATAAAGATCATTTGTATTAGCTTTATACCACCACCGGCTGTTCCTGGTTCAAAAACTTCCAAGAAAATAAATATCTATTTTCCAATAATTAATTATCCCTAAACGTTTTTCCTGGTTCAAAGCTGGAACAGGTACAAAGGTAATGTCTCATAAATCAACGTAGACTGTAAAAAATCTAAAAAAGCGAATAAAAAAATATTTTAAAAACCTAAAGAAAACTAAAAACGCTATCATTGCCTTTGGTAAGAATCAGAATCGACGTTGGACAAATAGTTCTAGTTGAAGTTTGAGATAAAGTTGGAGTTCTAGTTGAAGTTTGAGTTCGAGTTTTAATTGCAGTTTGAGTTAGAGTTCGACTTCTAGTTGAAGTTCAAGTTACTCATTTTTATCAGAAACATGTATACTAATTCCATTCTCAATTTTATAATGTATTTTTATGTCTCTGATATGATACTCTAACATAAAGTAAGAGTCATAGCCAATTTAAGTGTATTTATATGTCTCTGATAATATACTCTAACATGAAGTAAGAGTTATAGCCAATTTAAGCGTATTTATATGTCTCTGATATTATACTGTAACTTAAAGTAAGAGGTAAAGCTAATTTGAGAAAGAGATCGAGTAAGAAACATTTTCGAGGCCCAAACGAGAAGGAACATTCTTTTTACAGCTAGTTTCCTAATGCTTGAAAGGTCAAACTTTGGTAGGCTTGCTTGCTTTGTTTGTATAATTGTTTATTCAAGCTTTGTAATAAAGATTTACATCTCCAAACTATATATATGACATAGTTAAACCTGTATATATACTAATTAAATTCATTGGACATTTTCCCAATATAATTGTACAATATACAAACAAACCAAGCAAGTTAACCAAAGTGTTCATCTACATGCATTAGGAAAATAACTGTAATTCTGAAATAATATCAAACAATATTAAGAATCCAATGTAAATTTACATGTCAGATGACTTGTCTGGTATTCAAAGATCATCATAGCTTCTCGTAAGCTTAGACACAGACACATCATTTCGGTCGACAAATTTGTGTAAATTATTGTAGCATTTGTATAGCGTTACTTACATGATAAGGGAGCAGCCATTTAATTTCAGATAGGGAATGGGTTTTTGGTCTAGTCGTAATATTTTTGGGCTTTTTTTAAATTTTCAACACTGTCAGCTAATTTAAAAAAAAAATAAACACAATAGTGTATGAAGAAAACCTTGATTCCGAATATATTTTTAGTCATCTGCTTGAATTGATCACAATACTTTTTTTCCCATCAAATTGCAATTGGGGAACAGATTATTAAATATTAAAGGGAAAAAAGCTTAAACACCTTGAAGTTAAATTGTCGTTCCCTTACGGTACTGAAAAAAACTAATAAAAGCAACATTAATATATAAGTTTATTTTCTCAGAATATCATGTGAGTTTTGTTGAATTAACTCCATTTTATATCTCTTCAATGTAATAACAAATTTAACATTATTATCTGATACGAGACATAATGCAATTAAAACGGCATGTGTAATTCTGATGCTGATATTGATGCAGCTAACCTCGAATCGGCCTCGAATCAATATCAGGCTAGAACAAAACATCAACTAAATAAAGCTTAAATATAATTCTTCATATCATTATATAAATTTCTTTTTAATTATGTCATATGGCAGTGATATAAATGCAGCTAATCTCGAGTCTATACCAAGGCCAATACGAATCATAAAGTTGATAAAACATAAGTATAATTCTTCATATGATTTTATAAATTACATAACACTATGTTTTTCGGCACTGGTATTGATGCAGATTACCTCGAATCAGCCTGGAATCAATACTAAGGCTAAAAGAAAACATCAAATTGATAAAGCTTTAGCATAGTGCAATGTCTTCATATGTTTATAATCTTAGATTTCATTTTAATTATGTTATATGGTGCTGGTATAGAGGCAGCTAAGCACGAATCTATACCAAGTCTAAAACAACACATTAGGTTGATAAAAAAGTTAAGTATAATATGGAACGCCATGACTGACTTACAAAATGTATGTTGAAGATCAAAATAAAATATGGAGTGGTCACAACATTATATCCAGTAGTCACCTGCAACATTATTTGCAGTGGTTTGACCATTATAGTTCATACGCAACGTTTACAACATTATTTTACATGTAACTGATATGATAGATATAGGAAGATGTGGTATGAGTGCTAATGAGACAACTCTCCATCCAAGTCACAATTTATAAAAGTAAACCATTAAAGGTCAAGCTACGGTCTTCAATACGGAGCTTTGGTTCACACCGAACAGCAACTTGTAATGGGACCCAGAAAATCACTAGTGTAAAACCATTTGAACGGGAGACTGCATATAATGCTGTAACAAGCCCATATAATTTTGTCACGACTGCATATAACTGCACAGACATGGCGTTCCATATTATATATGATTATATAAATTTCATTTTAATTATGGTATATTGAACTGATATAAATGCAGCTATTCTCGATATATACTAATGCCAATACAAATCATAAAGTTGATCAAACATTAGTATAAATCTTCATATGATTATATAGATTTCATTGTGATTATTTCATATGGTACTGAAATGATTAATGCAGCTAACCTCGAATCGGCCTCGAATCAATACCAAGGCTAAAACAAAACATCAAATTGATATAAAACTTAAGTATAATTCTTCATACGAGTTTCTAAATTTCATTGATTATGTTATATGGTACTGATCTAAATAATGCAGCTAACATCGAACCGACCTCGAATCAATACATAGACTAAAACAAAACATCAAATTGATTAAACTTAAGTATAATTCCTCACACGAGTTTCTAAATTTCATTTGATTATGTTATATGGCACTGAAATAATTAATGCAACTAACCTCGAATCGGCCTCAAATCAATACCAAGGCTAACACAAAACATCAAATTGATAAAACTTTAGTATAATTATTCAATTTCTCCATATGATTATATTAATTTCATTTTAATTAGTTTGGTGCTTATATAAATGCAGGTAATCTTGAAACGGCCTTGATCTAAATAGTAAGGTTTAAAACAAAACATTAATTTGATAAAACTTAAATGTAATTCTTCATCCATTTGTACGATTATATAAATTTCATTTTAATTATGTTATAGGGTACTGATTTAAAAGCAGCTCATCTCGAATTTATAGCAAGGCCAATACAAGACATAAAGTTGATAAAACTGAGGTATAAATCTTCATATGATTATATAAATTTCATTTAATAATTTTATATGGTACTGATATAAATGCAGCGACTCTATACCATGTCCAATAATATATTTTAAAAGTTGCGAGCTCAGTATATAAGTTTTTCTTTGCATGTCCCTAGCAGGGCTCCATGCATTTGATATAACTTAAGTATAATTCTTCATATGATTATATAAATGTCATTTGATTATGTTATCATGGTTACATGATACTGTTAAAAATGCAGTTGACCTCGACTCTATACCAAGGCCAAAAAATATATTTAAGTTGAGCGCACAATATATATGTTTTTCTTTGCATGTCCATAGTTAATAAAACTTAATTATAATTCTTCCTATGATTATATAAATTTTATTTGATTATGTTTTATGGCACCGATCACAGCTGGAGAAATGTTTGTAAAATAGACCACATTAAGAGGTTATTGAATGCTAAGCATTTTCTATTTTCAGATGTCAACTCAATTACTATGTAATCAACATCAACGCTAACTACATTGTGGCGTAAGCCTGCAGGGGGTAAAAATGCTTTTAGATTGTAGAGTGTTCATAAATTAGATTAACTTTGTTGTTAAAATTTAAGTGTAAATTAGAACGAGATGGGCGTGTGCAATAACATCTGTATTGAAGCCACCTAAATGTATGCTTGTTTGAATTAAAAATCAGTTGTTAGATATAAGAAAATGTGGTGTGAGAGCCAATGAGACAACTCTCCGTCCAAATAACAATTTTTAAAAGTAAACCATTATAGGTCAATATACAGCCTTCAACACGGAGCATTGCCTCACACCGAACAAAAAGCTATAAAGGGCCCCAAAATTACTAGTGTAAAACCTTTCAAACGGGAAAACCAACGGTCTAATCTATATAAAAAACGAGAAACACATAAAAATTACATAAACAAACGACAACTACTGTGCCTCAGATTCTTGACTAAGGACATGTGCAAACATTTGCAGCGGGATTTAACGTTTTAATGGTACCAAACCTTCTCCCTTTTTCTGAAACAATAACATAACTTCACATCATAGAAAACCACACGATAAAATATCAATCGGAAAGCTAAAAGAAGTAAATGTAAATAAACACACTATGAACGAATAAATTTGAATTGCGATACCTGAATGCAAATGCACATTTAATAAAATATTAGGGACAAACATTCCAGACCTAAAAGCAAACAAACAAGTCCAAACAAAGCCATGGAAAGACACCACTGCGAAATTATAACGTATATTTGGGTTGTTTAACTTATTGTGTCTATGTAACGGAACTATATGCGAAAGAGAGGCGAAAGCTATCGAAGGGACATTTAAAATCACAAATCAAAAATAAATTGATGAATACCATACAAGGTGTAGCTATAGCTAGCTATAAAATCAAGTTTTATCCATTTTTTTTTCTTCAGAAAATATCTGTACCATATCAGGAATATGACAATTTTATTCAATTCGTTTCGTTTGGTTAAAACAGCCAATCGTTTGATTTGATTAAACTTTTTATAACCTTCCCATATTATAATTTTCCTTTGGGTTCTGTATTTATTTTTTAGAATACTTTTTTTGTTTAAGAATGTTTAATGACAATGATTTTTTTTTTCTAATTTGCATACATGTTGTGTAGCAGAGACCATTCAACATTTTTTTTTTTATAAGTATCTGTTGTTATGAAATTGTTTCTCTATAGGATCAAAACAAAAAAAACTTAAAACGTGTTGGTGGATACATGTACTAGAATAAATATATTATTTCCTCAGAGAGATATTCTTGCGTGATTATATAAAACTGGTACTTTAATTTGATCACATGCATGACCATACATATTGGAATTTATGTGACTTTTCTCTTAATTATACTTTTAATTACTAACCATACAGAGTTTGTACTTTAGTAAAAGAGGGACGAAAGATACCAAAGGGACAGTCAAACTCATAAATCTAAAACAAACTGACAACGCCATGGCTAAAAATGAAAAAGACAAACAGAAAAACAATAGTACACATGACACAACATAGAAAACTAAAGAAATAAACAACACGAACCCCACCAAAAACTAGGGGTGATCTCAGGTGCTCCGGAAGGGTAAGCAGATCCTGCTCCACATGCGGCACCGTAAATGATTCCACTACATTTTACAAAAAGGTCATGAACAATATTTTTATATGTATATTTTTAACATTTGTATAGTTTTAACCAGTAAATTATGCTATAAGTTTAATATATTGATCTATATATATAACAGGTATTGCAAGTATTTGATCGATGCGATGAAGTGAGTAACATTTGGTCTGCCACTGGCTAGACGGCCATTTTGTAGACTGGCAATCGGCAATACTCAGGTTAATCCGCTACCCTCCTTCTATTTGTTAGATGAAGGTACGGAATCTGCCGAGTTGTGAAAAAATGGTAGACTGGGACAGATATGGTGATGTTGAACATGCCAAATACGGACACAAACACCCGACGATTAAAAAACAACAACAACAACAAAACGCATCGGCGATATACATGTAGGTGTACTATAACTTTAATAATTACAACGCCCCCTTACGGTCATTGTCCTCGAGAGGTTAATGTAGTGATCGATAAGAGAGTAATATAACGACTGGATTATTCGGGTCATAAACATATATCTTGGGTTATTCACAGCACTTTTTTTCTATTCGTTTTTTCTATAAAAGATTTCGAAAACTTGAGGCTGCATGGTTAAAATAGCTTGTACACAAAGGAAAAAAGGGGCTACAAATTGAAATTTTGTCTTTAGTACTGGGCAGGATAAAATCATACTCCTGAACAGTATTTCTTTATATGAAACATCTATCAGTTTTGCACAATTTTTTTAAAAAGTGCAAATTTATCAAGGACTAAAAGGGGGAAATCCATGGTGGTATATGAACAGAAGCCGAACTTTTTGATGGGACGGGGCAAATCCCGATCACCATGTTGATACATCACTGAGATGTCAACTCGTCAGGAGAAACTATATTAATGGTTTTTCGCTTATTGTTGAAGGCCGTATGATGACCCATAACTGCATAAATTCACGTCATTTGAACTCTTTAAAATTGCTGTGTAATAACCACTCGTTCCACATTTCGGTATTTTTAATGACATGAGTGTAATTTCACATTTCGATAAGACGTGTCACGGTACTTGTCTATCCCAAATTCATGTATTTGGTTTTGATGTTATATTTGTTATTCTCGTGGGATTTTGTCTGATGCTTGGTCCGTTTCTGTGTGTGTTACATTTTAGTGTTGTGTCGTTGTTCTCCTCTTATATTTAATGCGTTTCCCTCGGTTTTAGTTTGTTACCCCGATTTTGTTTTTTGTCCATGGATTTATGAGTTTTGAACAGCGGTATACTACTGTTGCCTTTATGATATTCTGATTCTGGTATTTTAATAGAAACTTTACTTTTGTTTATAATATTTTTTTCTGAGTATCATTTTGGATTAAACCTTAATTTCATCAATATAACTGTCGTAATAATATATCAATACCAGTGAATCTGTTCAGTTCAAATTAGCATGTACATGTAGTAATACAAAATAAATTGATCTAAAAAAAAACTCATTTTTATTTTTATTTTTTTTATTTGTAATAACTTACTTTTCGTGTAACTTTCCATTATTTATTTTAATTTATTTTTTACAATTCAAATGAACTCAACATTGAAATATAGGGGAAATCAATATAATACAATGTATGTATGCTTAAATGGTGCATATAATTGCATTTGAAAATGTATATTTATCGCGCCAGTAATACTTAGAGACATTATTGACAATTTAATGACCATGAAACTTTTTGATGTTAACAATGTGCTGTTTTTTTTATAAAGTTAATGTTGTTCATTTGTCAAATTAAATAAAGCAATGAAACCTTGGTATGAATAATCAAATTTAACAAAACAAACAAACTAAATATAAACTTTTATACATTTGAAACAGCAAAATAATTAGTGGCCTTGTGGTACCATCCTCACCTAATGTTCGACAGGTCGTTGGTTTCAACCCGTCTGCAGAGTTTAACAAACACAACATACTTGGTTTTTTTTTCGAGTTGCAACTTGTACGAATTGTTACATGCCAGCATTCCTATAGTTATAAGAAGATGTGGTATGATAATGCAACTCTCCATCTAAGTCACAATTTGTAATTGTAAACCATTATAGGTCAAAGTATAACCTTCAACACGGACCTTTCAATTTAGCTCACACCGAACAGTTCAAAGAGAACATTTGCCAAAAATTAACAAAATTTGAAGTCCAGAAAAGTTTCGGTTTACACAGGCTTCGATGCCTCTGCTGGTGGACTGTTAGTCCCCGAGGGTATCACCAGCCCAGTAGCCAGTACTTCGGTACTTGCATGAAAATACGGATTTTTTTGTGTTATTAAATTTGCTGTTAAAAAAGTTAAAAATTATTATAAATTAAGGAATGTATCTCCCTCATGCAAAGCTCTGATTCCTTGCACGGATTTGGCTATACTAATTGGAACTTTTGGATTATAGCTCTACATCTTTTATATAAGCTTTGGATCTTACATATTTTGGCCACGAGCATCACCGAAGAGACATTATTTGTCGAAATGCGCATCTGGTGCTGACAAATTGGTACCGTTAATGTTATTTCACTGTATTATCATTATAAAAATCTTTTTTTTTTTATTTATTGTATTATTGAGTAGGATGCCTGTTTGTATGATACATTCCAATTGTTGAAGATTCATTAACGCCAGTTATTTTGAATTTTGATTTTGAAAGTTTAATGTTGCAATCGTTTAAAAAAAAACGTAAAACATACTTCTCATTACCATCATACCACAGCCTCTCATGTTTATATATATATATATATCTTAAATTAAAGAAAACTACGTTAATTGCTCTGCAATATTTTCCAACTGAAATATATTTTTTTCATGTCTTAATGCAAGTCAATACATTTTGGTTGTTTGTATTTTGGATGTGTTTGTGCGTGTGGTGATTTCTGCGATGTTGGCTTATATATCACGTGACAAGGTCAATACTAACAAAATATAAAGTGTAAGACGATTCTCCGTTGTTTCTTGCGCAATAAAAGGGAGACGAAATATACCAAACGAACACTCATCAATCGAAAACTGACAACGGTATGGTTAAAAAAAGGATCAATCGGGAACACAAAACACATCATAGTAGACTAAACAATAAGCGACACGAACTCTACCAAAAGTTAGGGGTGATCTCGGGAGCAATGGAGATCCTAGTTTTACTTTTAAAAACTTGGAGGCATTCTTTGATGATTTGATGACAGTTCTGGTAAAGCGTTATCTCAGTTTAAATGAAGCTGAAACTGAAATGAAACCTTAAAGTGCATTCAATTCAAAATCGATTACACCGATTAAAAATGTTTACATAAATCTAAATCTGAAATACGCATCAATATTTAACATCGCTACGCGGAAAAAAATAAGGTATTATAATAATCATAATTGGTAGATTTACAGATCACACCTGATCACAGGTTGCAAGAATTGTGTCTCTAGTGTGAGTGGAGACAAAGGCACATCGTATTGGTCAACCAATCCGTGAGGACTGCTACAAACATTGTGTAATGTAGATTAGTTAGTAAAAAGTGAAAACACAAACATACTGCACTCTGAGGAAAAATGAATGGATACCTACTGCTGTATGCCTTACTCAGGACAGGTATTTTCTTATGTAAAAAATGGTGGATTAAACCTGGTTTTATAGTTAGCTAAACCTCTCATGCACTTGTGTGACAGTCGCATCAAATTCCATTATACTGAGCAAAACAAACAGACACACCAGGTGAAAATGTCAAAGTCAGCGGTGGAGCAGTCAACATTTTGTTATAATCTCAATCACTATAAAACAAACACAAATGTAACAAAGAAACACAAAAAAGAATATAGACAAAGCACACTAGCAAAATATAAAAGTCAAGAATACTAAAATTTACAATAGCACACTTACATAATGACAGGATGTATAAATGAAGATATTTGACCTTAAAGTATCATTCAATCATATTATTAGCTTCCCTATATTGTTCCACAGCTGACACAGTCCGTGTAAATTGGGATGTGTAGAGTAAATGATCAAATTTAAATGTTGGAACATGCTATTATTGATAACCAATACATTTAGCTAGAAAGTTTAACAACTATTATATATTCAAGTATCTACAATACACACACTTGATTAAGGTTTTTGTTCATACTGATGCTGAGTTCACACGTAATTCGAATTCGATTCGCATTAACTAATTCGAATTAGTTTAATTCGCATTCGAAACGTTTAACGTCCTAACGTCAATTCTAATTCGAATTGGAATGCGCGTCAAATTCGCTTTACTGTCCTAAAGACGTTAACTTTCAATTCGGATTAACAAAAACGTATTTCTAATGCGAATTGGTTAATTAGAATTAGCCAATTCGAATCAATGTGTGAACGCGATTAGCGAATTCGATTCGAATTAAAGGTACGCATGAACGAGGCATTAAAGAGCAACAAATCATCTTATATATCTATAATATTTTAATAATCTTTCTACCATTAAGATTCGCCTAGTCTCGGTTGTCGCGCAAAAACCAGAGAACAAATAGATTGAACTTTGAAACAGAAATTCGAAGAGAACTATTAAATATTGATAACATGCGGTAGGGAAAAATGTCAGCTCATTTTCTTAGAACGGGTTTTAGTCATTATAATGAAGATGAAAAAGATATGTGAGCGCGTTTGTCCATGAATACTGGCTAGGGTATTGTGTCAGATTGTCATTGCATTTTAATAGATCAAAGGGATGCTATTTTCTGAAATACGTAGATACAATTATTTAAAATGATAATACGGTCCACGAACTGATACTGATGAAATCATTTTAATTAGACATTTAAATCTACTTTTATGTATATATTTGGAATTGATTTTACCTACTTTAGATTATAAGGTTCAAGTTTTATTTGTACAAAAGTACTATGTAGTCTCATATTTGTACTTTCATTAACAACACGACAGGCGCCACATGTGGAGCATGACACGAGGATGTTAATTTTGATGCATGCTTTTTTGTGCTTCTTCGTTACATTTGTTGTTTTTATAGTGATTAAGATGATAACACAATGTTGACTGCTGTACCCCTATTTTTAACATTTTTACCTATTGTGTCTGTTTGTTTTGTTCACGCATCGGTGACAATATAATGGAATTTGATACGACTGTCATACAAGTGAGAGGTTTAGCTAGCTAGAAAACCAGCTTCAATCCACCATTTTCTACATAAGTAAATGCCTGTACCAAGTCATGAATATGACAGTTGTTATCAATTCGTTTGATGTGTTTGGACTTTTGATTTTGCCATTTGATTGGGGACTTTCCTTTTTGAATTTTCCTTGGAGTTCAGTATTTTTGTTATTTTTATTTTTACCCTTCCGGAATATATGAGATCACCACCAGTTGTTGCCGGGTTGGGTTCACGTTGCTCGTTCTTGTTTTGTTTCCTGTTGTATGTCTATATTACTTTTTTCTTTTTAGCCATGATGTTGCCAGTTTATTTCAACGTATGAATTTGATTGTCCCTTTATTATCTTTCGTCTCTGTTTTCATTATATACTTACTAAGGACATTTGTCATTACTTCCAATGAGATAACTACAGTATACCGATCATGGATCAGAGGAAAGTAGTGTGACGTGACACAGGACATCGTGAATCTTCAACAATGCAAAAAACTCATACCATATAGTATTAACAAAACAATGAATAATAATCATAAAATAGGCAAAAATTCAAAAGAATATTTAAAGGTTTAGGTGATTAGGACACAACTGCAGATCGCCCAAAAATTTTAACTATTTTTGTCGTTATTGGGTACCTATCAGTTCAGCTTTATAATGTATTAACGTTGTAATAATAAAATTTGTTATATATATATATTTATTGTATAGCAATATAATATTCCCCACAGAAAGTAACCAAAAGTTAGCGTGCAATAAATTCTAATATTGCACTAGTGCAATAAATCTTCAAAATTCATGACGTCATCAACGACAAAATCTTAGTTTAAACAAATTTTTACTTTCAAATATTATATTGATATACAATAAAAGGGTTATTGCATAAATATTGGGGAATATTGTCCCTCGTAGAACATATATTGAACTCGCAAGCTCGTATAATATAAAATTCTACTCGGGACAATATTCCCCAACATTCATGCAATAACCCTATAATATTAAATATCTAATATTCCTATAATCATGCATGACTTCAGTTCCTGAAGTTGGTTATGCCGGTGCCGTGAATAGCTTTCTTTCACAGTATAGGTTTTGTAAAAGACAGACGATGACTTCTCCTCCCTTTTTGGTCTCATGTGAATAGTAATCTTATTAAGAATCGTATCATGTCCTTATTTTGTATATGATATACTTGAACAGAAAGTTTAAAATTTTTCATAAACTATAGTCAGGTTTACATATAATTCCTTATTTAGTATTACCAGTGTAGCAATCTGCATTTTTGTAAAGAGATGTATTATAATTGATTATGTAAATGTACAGTTTATAAAATGTATTATTCGAATTACTGTGAGATTTTTTTCAACCACCTTTAAAATTCCCAGGCATAGATTGCCTTACATGTAGCAGTGCAAGACACAAATGTTCGGAGTTTTTGGAATTAAATTAAATGCTTTTCAACTTAAAATTTGAAAATAGTAAAGATACAAAAACACCGAACTCCAAGAAAAATTCAAAACAGAAAGTCTCGTACAAAATGGCAAAATCAAACAAGTATAAAGCTCAAACATATCAAACAAATGGAAAACAACTGCCATATTCCTGACTATGTGCAGGTATTTACATATGTTTAAAATGGTTGATTAAACTGTGTCTCATAGCTAACCAAATCTCTCACTTATATAACAGCCCCATAGATTACCATGTATGGTGGCGTTTTTTGTTTAGTTTTATTTTATTTTTTTTTATTTTTTTTTTTTTTTTTTTGCAGTTCAGTATTTCTGCTGTTCTGCTGTTTTCCTCGGTTTTGGTTTGTGACCCAGACTTGTTTTTGCTAAAACAATATGACTTTTAACCAGCGGTATACTACTGTTGTCTTTATTTATAAATACCAATGTTAAGTCTATGCTGATACCAGTCAGGGAATCGCACAAACGACTGATATAATACTTTAGACGTACCACAAAACCCTCGAGTAATGTGAAGGCTAACATGCGTTTTCTATATCAATTGAATTTAAAATAATGATACAACCTTGAGAATAATTATACCTTTAAAAATAAGCAGATTACATGATTGTTGTAAGCTACATCGTTTATCGCGCTTTCTTGAATTGAACAGAGAGTTTAATTGAAAGTCGACGTTTTACCGTTACGCGTGTGATTATTCAAATTGGTTTGTAACATCTTAAAAGTTATTTTAGGAAAACTTAAGATGCAGTAAACAACGGCTGTGACATGCAATTAAATAGTAACATAAAAACGTGCAGTTTTAAAAAGATTGCATTATATAACTGTTGCACGTGTACGGACCGTATGGTGCAAATACATGTAAGACGACTTAACAAATACATGTAGATTAAAAACACAAATAGGATTGCCTTGCTACGTACTAATAGTTATAACTTGCCATATGTGCAACAAGGGTGTCTTGACTCTGTAGGGCAAAAAGTGGAGAGTAATTGTGTGCCCATACCCGGATTATATCGCCCTTGATATGTATGAAAACAAGAGGAACATGCTCATGACAGCTCTCCCCAAGACCAATTGACTTTGAAATTTTCAAGTAAAATAACCGTGACATGTCGGCAAATCTGAATTTTACATAAGTTGTCTAAATTTCAATAAAAGTCTTAATATTCGGGTGGTGTAGCAAAACTGTTCATGATAAACATATAGTGCAAGTAAAATGATCCAGGGCCGTTGTTTGCTTCTCTTTTAAATTGGTTTAAAAGTTATTAGTTCTTAGAGGAGGGACAAAAGATACCAGAGGGACAGTCATTAACTGTTAAAATCAAATTGGCACAAACGAAAAATTAATTACTGACGCAAATGCACACTTTGTTTTTGGCGCAAATGAAGAAACAAAATGTGAACCTGGTACTTATATTGCAATATAGCACTGATCATTTATCTTATAGGGAGGGGATATTTAATTTTTGTTTTATTCTAATTTCTTGAGAAAAAACAAGTGTTTCAGAATGGAACTGAATAAAATTGTTTGTTCTAAATGAAACATAAAAAACATACTCCGATGTTCCTACCAAAAATCACAAGACAAGTAGCATACAAAAAGGTGAATAACCTTTTCCTTATTATGATAACAGCTGATTTGTAACGTGAAAAGTTTAACTAGTAAAAATTACAATACTAGTACAATAGACGACTATACCATTGTAATCCGGGATCTAAACCATAATAAATTCACGTAATCTGACATACATAATCTATATAAAGCATTCTTGTTTCAATCATTTATACAAACTTATTCTAAGCACGCATGAAAAGACGAGAGAAAAAAAGAAAGAAAAATATCATACAACGAAGTCGTTAACCGATTGGTCATTCAAGAAACTACAAAAGTACAAGCAATCTGTGTAAATGATTGTCAAGCTTTAAAAGAGTATTTCTATTTTCCGCTGCGTTTAAAAACCATAAATCACATGTTTTTCATCGGCTTTTTTACAATATGCAATGCACGTATATGCAGCTATTACTACATATGTCTTCTAATTTTAAGAACATTGACGTCGATTTTTATTATGTAAATATGGTATAATACCCGGCCATGCGCATGCAAATATTACTAAATAAATGCATATTATTATTTAATATCTTAGTAAATTTACAATAATTGTTTTTGTAAAAGCTTTCTTTAGTGTCACACAGTTCGATTTTTTTTTTTCACTCGGTGTCTAAAATAAGTCAACAAACTTTGTGTTGTTGTTGTTGTTGTTGTTGTTTGCGTCTGGCGTATTAAATTATAAGCCTGGTGCTTTTGATAACGTAACACCACTTGGTCGATGGCATTGCTGGTGGACGTTTCGCTCCCAAGGGTATCACCCGCCCAGTAGTCAGCACTTTGTTGTCGACATGAATATCAATTAATATATGGACATTTTTATAACTTTCCTGTTTTAAAAAGTATAATAATTTGTCGAAAAACTAAGGATTTTCTTATCCCAGGAATAGATTACCTCATTCGTATTTTGCACAACTTTTGGAACCTTTGATTATTATACTCAAACAAAGATCACAGTGAAAAGTTCAACTAGAAAGTAGAAATCATTAGTTTACCAGTACAATAGATGTATCCTGAATCGAAGCTATAAATTTGCGTAATCTGACACAATTACTCTTTATAAATCATTCTTTCAATTTATATTAAAAGAAATCTGAGCACGAACGAAAAGAGGGAAAGAAAGAATATACAACGTTAACCGATGGGTCATTTAAAAGTTACGAAAGTAACTGTAGGAACTGCATTGATGATTGTCAAGCATTTTCATCTGCTTTATTCAATGTGCAATACACGTTATATATTATGACTATAAGTGGCTTCTCATTTTTGAAACATTGTCGAATTGTGTTATGTGAATAAGATACTTGTAATCGGATTTGTTCATGCAAATAATACTAAATAATTTATTATTAAATGTTTAGGCAGCAACCATTTGATTTTCTGGGGGGGGCTATGGTTTTTTTTTCTGTACAAACTTTTTTTTTGCCTGCGGCGAAAAACAATCTATTTTTTTTCGCGACAAGTCGAAAACAATTTTTTTCTTTCAATTTTAGCATTACATATAGTGGCAGCTGGGGGTGAAACAAACAATTTTTTTTTCTCAGAATCAAAAACAAATTATTTTTTTCTCCAAAAACTGGAAACAAACTTTTTTTTGTACCTGTGAAATGGCCTATTTCTAACCATGATCACGGAGAAAAGTTCAACTAGAAAACAGAAATCATTTGTTTACTGGTACAATAGATTTAATCCTTAATCTAAGCCATAAATTTACGTAATCCAACACAATTGATCTGTATAAAGTATTCTTCTTTCATTAATTTATTCACACAAATACAAAATTTCAATCCTGATGTCTATGATGAGTTTGTTATATTAAAAAGGTATGCTAATATAAAAAAGATTAAGCACGAATGAAAAGAGAAAACAATAGAAAGAAAAAAGAACATACACCGACGTCGTTAACCGATGGGTCGTTTAAGAAACTGCGAAAGTAAAAGTCATCTGCATGAAATATTGTCAAGCTTTTGAAAGAGTATTTTTATTCACCGCTGCGTTTAATTGATGTTATGTTTGTTGTTCTCGTGGGATTTTGTCTGATGCTTGGTCCGTTTCTGTGTGTGTTAGTTACATTGTAGTGTTGTGTCGTTGTTCTCCTCTTATATTTATGCGTTTCCGTCAGTTTTAGTTTGTTACCCCGATTTTGTTTTTTGTCCATGGATTTATGAGTTTGAACAGCGGTATACTACTGTTGCCTTTATTAATCAAAAGTGACATCTTTTTTTTTTCTTTTTGCATCGGCTTTATTCAATATGCAGTATATGTAAGACAGATGTCGTCTCATTTTTTGAACATTGCCGTCGATTTTTGTTATGTGAATAAGGTACATGCAAACAATATCAAGTAAATGTTGTTGTTTTTTTTATAATAAATTTACATTATTGATTTTTTACTATTCGATTATTATTTTTCAAAGTCAACAACCTTTGAATTTTTTGTGTTGTTTTCTTTCAATATATTTTCGCATAAGTCAATGAACTTTGTTTGGAGAGATTTGATTTCAAATTGAAATGGTCTATTTCTAACCACGATCAAAGTGAAAAGTTCAACAAGAAAGTAGAAATCATTAGTTTACTACTACAATAGATGTAATACTGAATGAGGCCCCTCATGGGGGGGGGTCCTAGTAATCACATAATCACCATTTTTTTGCCAATATAATCACATAATCATTAAATATTTGCTTATCTTTAGTAATCAAATAATCATAAACTAAAAATACAGTCCTAGGTAATCAAATAATCATGAAATATTTGGCTTAATAATCAAATAATCATTAAAAAAAACGGCCAAGTAATCACATAATCAAAAACCCCATGAGGGCCCTCCTGAATCGAAGCTATAAATTTCCTTAATCTGACACAATTAATATATATAAAGCATTCTTCCAATAGTTTATACAAAATTTGTTTAAGCACAAATGAAAAGAATGAATAGATTGGGAAAAGGAGCATCCATCGAAGCCGTTAAACGATGGGTCATTTAAGAACTGCGAAAGTAATAAGAATCTGCATGAATGATTGTCAAGCTTTTCTATTCACCGCTGTGTTAAAACATGGTATCTTACGTCACGTGTCGATGCTTTTATCACGTCATCGGTTTTCTTTGATGTGCAATGCAGATGTCTTCTCATTGTTAGAACATTGTCGTCGATTTTTGTTATGTGAATGATGCACAATAGGTTTTGTACATTCAAATAATACCAAATAAATGTTTGGACTTTTTCATTAAAAATTTGCATAATTGCTCTTGTATTGACGCATAATAGTTCGATTATTATTTTTCAAAGTCGACTAACTTTGCATTTTTTTTTTTTTTTTTTTTTGTGTTTTCTTTCATTATATTTTAGCCTAATGAACTGTATTTGAGTAGATTTTTTTTTACTATAATTTCTGGTTTTGGACAGCATATGTTGTTGGTCTGTAACTTTCTGTCATAAATTTGCGTAATCTGACACAATTAATCTATATTAAACATTTTTTTTTTCAATAATTAATACAAAACATTCTAATTACGGATGGAAAAAGAGAAAAAAATGGAAAAGAAAGAACATACAGCGAAGTCGTTAACCGATTGGTCATTTAAAATACTCTGGAAGTAGCAAGAATCTGCGTGAATGATTGTCAAGTATTTCTATTCACCGCTGTGCTTAAAACATGGTATAACATGTCACGTGCTTTTTTTGCCGCGTCATCGGCTTTCTTCGGTGTCCAATGCATATTACTACAGATGTCTTCTCATTTAAAAACATTATGGTCGATTTTTGTTATGTGAATTAGACACAATAGGTTATGTACATGCAAATAATACCAATGTTGTTTGGGTTTTTTTCTTATAAATTTGCATAATTGTTTTTGCATTGACGTACAGTTCGATTATTATTTTTCAAAGTCAACAAACTTTGCTTTTTGTTGTTGTTTTTCTCTCAAAATCTTTTAACATAAGTCAATGAACTGTGTTTGAGGAGATTTTTTGGAACTTCGATTTCTGAATTTTGACCGCACAGGTTGTGTGAACTTTTGTTAAGTGGAAAGGGAATAGGAGTGATCGACATAATTAGAAACTTACCCTTCATCTTTTGCCGGCGAGGGGAAAGAGGATTTATTTTTTTCCCCTAAATTGCTTAAGTTTTCAAGGTTTCAGAAAAAAGTGAAAAAAGCGTCTTTTAAACTTTGTTGGTGGTACTAGGTATTAAAGGGTATTCCAACAATAATTGTGAGATTTTTTTCCTCATTCTGTATGAAGTGAATAAAATATAAATGTTGAATACGTCAATCAGATACAAAAATGCTTGCAGGGTACAGGTCAAAGGTCAGATTAGTGTCTTCTAAGATTTCCAAATGTCTATACAATATATTTGAATAAAAAATTGATCTACTGCAAAAACAGTCATTGATAAGAAGTAATACGCATTACCGTGCTAAGCACACACTAATTAGTAATTTAAAGTATCGAAAAACAGGAAGTAGGTGTCTGGCAGATCCGAATGTAGCTAACACGTGAGATATAAGTGGTATTCTTAACATTCAACAAAGTATTGTCAAAGGACATGACATGTTTAGCAGGACAGTGACCTATAGTTGTTAACTTCTGTGTCATTTGCTGTAGAATTGACTTATTAGCAATCATACCACATCTTCTTATTTTCATATTATCTTAAAATAGTTAAACAAAAATTATATCTTGTGTTACCTTTTTTTTTTTAGCTGATGTATTTGGGTCTGAATGGGATTAAAAGAACAAAAAAACAATTAGCAAAACAATGAACATATTATAGGTTAACGGCAGAACAATTTCCAAAAGATTATAAGAATACGTGAATACAGATATATACATGTAGATACCTCTCCCCTAGTAAGGCCCTCTCCATAAGACGTTTTCCAATAGGACATTCTGTATAATTAACTTTTAATTGGAAACATTCTCTCTTTTGACATTCATGGCCGTTTCTGGTGGGATCAATCAGTGCTTTTTAAGTGCTATGAAGTTATTAATAAAGATATCGTGCCTGAATATGATTAATTAGGGAAAATGTGTGTTGGTTTTGTAATTAATCGTACAAGAATGTCAATACTTCTCAAAATAATGATGGGTTTCTTGACGTCAGAAGCTGGACATTGACTTAATGGAAGAGTCCGAGGCTTCTGGGAATTCCAAATTGCATATTTGGTTTTTCCATTAATAATATATCTCTACGCATAATCATTCATGCAGATAATTACAACGTTTAATTAGAGCCTAGGATCTGATATCGATAATAACGTTCTTTGATGTGAATCGATTTGAACTTTACCAGGCATAAGTACTTAGACAATATTTAAAGAAAATTTTCCAAACTTTTGTCCCAACAGTTTTTAATTGTTGTTTGGTTTTTGGAATTTCGTTTGTAACATATTTCTGAGAATAAAATATAAGAGAGAGAGAGTCAGAGATTAACAAATATCAGGGTTACAGCAGTACTTATGAATATATTTAAAGAAAATTATCGAAACTTTTGTCCCAACAGTTTTTTAATATTTGTTGTTTGGTTTTTTGGAATTTCTTTAATTTGTTACATTTTTCTTAGAATGAAGTATTTAAGAGAAAGAGATTAAGAAATACGATTAGGGCTACGGTAAAATGATGCTTTAAAAAGAAATTGTCACTTAGCGTTTACTCGGCGTGTTTTTGACCGGTGTGTCTTTTGTTATATATTTCATTTTTTTTTTTTATCTATTAGTGTATTTTGAATTTCATGCGACTGTCATACAGACAGATTTATCTAGCTATCAATAAGGTTTAATACATGATAGTTTTCTACAAAGGAAAATGTCCGTACCGAGTCAGGTATATACCAGTTTTGTTTGAGTTTTTTTTTTTTTGCCATTTGATATGAAATAACTTTTTTTTGAGAATTATCCTTAGGGTTCGGTATGTTCCTTATTTAATTTTTTAGTATAATCAATTCTTAAAAAAAATATTGCTACAATATCATAAAAAGTTAGTATTGAATCAGAACATTAAGAAAAAATATGAATTCCGATTTAAAACAAATATGGCAGCATCTCAAATTAATTCTTTAAGACAGAGGCCATAGTGTCATTTAAAATATTTTGTATTCTACATGTGCAATTGGATATACAGGTATCATTTGTTTGTGCAAGTTGGTGAATTTAGTAATAGACCACACTAGTAGCTGTTAATGTGTACCGATATGTTCAATCGAGTCTTTTTCTGCATAAAACTTTATCTTATGTATTTGTATGTCTAACTATTTTCTTCCAACTGCTTGAGTCATAGCGAGAGAGTTGAGTTTGAAGAAAAAAAAAACATCAATTACATGTTTATGTGACTACCCCTTCCCGGGTATCCAAGTTAGAAGCCTCAACAGTTGACGTTGTCGGGAAATGACACATGTGAACATCTTGCTGAAAATAATTAAACGCAAAAGCCATCAATTATGATTTTATTTTTGCATTTTTTTTTTAATGATATTTCATCAACAACTTTATAGTACGAAATGTTAAAAATAGATGAAAAACATCTAACATCTTTGTTTTTCCATCTTAACTTTGTGTTATTCGAGCGTCACTTGTGAGTCTTTCGTAGACTAAACGCGCCCTAGGGGTAGAACTATTTTGAAATCGTACTATATGTATCTATGATGAGTATATCTATCTTTATTTTCCGTATAGTTCTGTTATAATAAAAGTGCAAGTTTTATAGTTCCCTCATCTTCCTACAAAAATTTATATATTATTTTAAAATTATTTTGACAACTCTATATTAATTAGTTCTTTTATTTATTAATTGTCTTTGAATTTTTTTTAAATAAATAGACCTCACAAGATGATCACTTAAATTTATATTTTAAACCTTAAAACTATATTTTTTTAAAAGATCATAGTCTCAGATCATAGTACGACGAAAATAGTTAAATAAACGACAAGGATTTAATTCGCTTTGATCATGTTACCTTCCCTATATAAAAAATACACGGTTGTTGCACTTAAGATTTTTTCCTCATGGGAAAATTCTGCAACCTTCTAAAGTGCACGTACAACGGCTTTAATGCAATAACTATCATCACTGTATTGGAACCAACAATAAATACAGCATGTACAATGCATATTTATAAATGTAAGAATTTCAAATAGTAAACACATGACAGAGTTTGCTTTATAACAACATGCATCAGATGGCTTTGTAATTGAATGTATATAACTCACTGGCAGAATTACTAAGAATCATGCTTTTATAATTATTATGCAACAAGCAGACATTGACTTTGGTGTACTCTTGAACAGACTTTTGTTATGGCATGTACTTGTATCCTTGCTTAGTTTCCATTAATTTGACAACGCCCTATTGTACTTCCGATTTCGCAGACCGCAAACCTTCACAGAGTTACTTTTAACAAGCGCACGCAATGTATTTTGAGTGTAATTGATTATAGACCACATTCATATCTTCTAAACTGGTAAATCCATTTGGACCAAACAAAAGAAAAACCCGAGGGTAATGCTATAACATCAAACAATAAATACAACATGTTCAATGCATTTTTATAATTGAAAGAATTTCAAATTGTAAAAACATGAGTTTTCTGTATTAGGGAGCTACCATTTGATTTTTATGGGGGGGCTAGGATGAAATTTGAAAAAAAATAGGCAGGACAGGAGTTTTGAGTAAAAAAAAAAGGCAGGATGAGACACTTGCAAAAAAAAAAGTCAGGACGACAATTTAGGTAAAAAAAAGTCAGGATAAACTAAAAAAAAAAGGCAGGACCGAACAGAGTGAAAAATAAAAAGGCAGGACAGAGATTACAGCTAAAAAAAAATGCAGGACAAAATTTTTCATCCTAGCCCCCCCCCCCCCCCCCCCCCCCCCCCATAAAAATCAAATGGTAGCTCCCTTACTGTATGCATGAGACGGCTTTGTATATTGAATATATAATTCGCTGGCAGAATTACTAACAATCGTGCTTCTATAATCATTATGTAACAAGCTAACATTGACTTTTTTGTACTCAAGAAATAACTTGTTTGCAGTATGTAGGTCAAATGGATAATTGGAACACAGGCCTTGGTCCATGCTTCGCTTACCTTAATCTAACAACGCCCGATTGTACTTTCAGTTTCGGAGACCTTTTAAGGGTCGTAGCGACACTATTAGTTACATAGTGTGCTAGTGACCTAATACGGTATATATGGGGTCAGTAAATCCCCATATGGAATTTACTGACCCCATATATACCGTATTAGGTTACTAGCACATTATGAAACGAATTTATCTTACCTATAATCCTAAAGTGTGAAATTTAGACCAATCAAAATGAGCAAGTCTCCAATACTGTTAGCCTTAAGAAATTGCTTCCATTGATCTTCCAAAAACAGATACCAACAAACAATAACAACTTGTTAGGTTCAAATGGGTTTTATGAATTTATTTCAATCTAAATCATCAATTTCTTCGTCTGTTAAAACCTTTATGTTTTTCTCTCTGTACCTTTTCGTTTTTATAAAGGGACGTCACACCACTACTTACCGTGTAAATAAGCCCCGCATCCCTACTACCTTATATGGAATATAAAGGGACGTAACACCATAACTAACCGTGTATGAGATAAGCCCCGCTTCCCTACTAACCTAATATCAAATATACACGGTCTCCACGAGGGCGCTTTTAACCAATCACATTCCTAGAAATGTATAGGAGGTAAGATAAAAACATTTACAGCGTTACGTACTTTTAACAAGTGTACAAAGTGGATATTGACAACATTCATATCTTCTGAACTGGAAATCCATTTGGAATCTACCAAACAAAACGATGGAAATGCTATAGTACAAACAATAAATACAACCTGTTCAATGCATTTTTATAATTGTAAGAATTTCAAATAGTAAATTATTCATCACGGAGTTTTCTGTATGCATCAGATGCCGGCTTAAGTTTGTAATTGGACATATAACTCTCTGTCAGATATTATAAAGAAGTGTGCCTATATCAATGTTATTTAACGAGCCAACATTGACTTTTTTGTACTCAAGAAAGAACTTCTATGCAGTATGCTAGTGCACACAGTGGACTTTGGTATCACTTAGAGACGAAGGTCGTACCTTCAAAACTGGTAAATATATTAAAAATCTTCAAAACAAAAGAAAATCCAGAGAGGAAAGCTATAACTTCAAACAGAGCGGCAGAGCGGCAAAGATGGAGGCATCGATAGGTTAATATAACAAGCGTCTGTAAAATACATGCTCATTCATGGCCCAATGATTAAAATGTGTGATTTGTTTTTCTATTTTCAAACTTTCTTATATCAATTTGAGACATACTTACAATACTTTACGGATATCCGATGCTTTTTAGATCGAAATGAACAATTATTATTCTTTAAACGTGTTTGTACTTTTTTACATTTATCTTGTTATGCATTTCCTTTAATTGTGTACATAAGTACCTCTCCTCGAAATAGCATTAAAACATAGAAATAAGCACGTGTTAAAATATCATGAATATTTCCCCCGTTTTTGGTTTTTTGGGGGGTTGTTTTACTCAAGGGTCGTGCTGCTGAACCTTTACTTTTCTACATACGTTTTTGTAAGTTGTTATTTGGCTTTTTGTCTTTCTTTTTGTCATGGTCTTTTCTTGTGTTTTCGCCGTTGTTCTGTTTGTCATGGTCTTAATTGTCTTTTCGTTAATACTGAAAATCAAATGGTCGTCCTTAACATTTTCAATTGGAAGTTAAAAACCAGTCTATTCGCACCCCAAAACTACAGTATTCTTTATTTGTTTGTCCTATTTTCTCTATTCTACCATTTGTATCATTAATTCTGCACTTAATGGCAATTATTCTCTATCATGAAAAACCCCATCAACAACCTCATTCATTGACAAAAGAAATGGTATCATCAAAATGAAATTAATTTAATAAACGTTTATATCACTATTCCATTGAGCATTTCAAGCTTGAATTAATAAAGCAGCTCACAGAAATTATTATTGAACGCTTGTAGTTATTTATATAAACTTGGCAGCCACATTCAACCTTGACCTACTTAAAGGTCGACTTTATTTAGTACAATGTTGAAGAAACAAGGGGCCGCCTCAAGAAAAATCACCAATTGACTTTCTGTTTTTGATATTGTTAGTAATACAGATTCATCACGGTGGATTCAATATGCGTTATAACCATACCTAATTTTTGGTATTTCTTAAACATACTGTAGTTTTGGGGTGCGAATAGACTGGTTTTTAACTTCCAATTGAAAATGTTAAGGACGACCATTTGATTTTCAGGGGGCGGGATGAGGTAGGGTTGAATATCAGAAGGATTTTGAAAATAATGATCCTTGACTTTAAAATACATAAACTTGCACACGACAGTATCAAATTGAATTGCAGGAAGGATACAATTAGTCCTTGCAAACTGAGAACGATTTTCTGATTTGATTCGATTATATTTTTTAAGACTTAAAATCCAGGATCAGTTGTATATGTAAAGATTATTTGTTTGTATGACTGTCTGTCTATCTAATAACCAATTTTGCTCTCGTCAATACATTCGCACACTTGAACAACGCGTTTGAAAATACCAGTGAAAGTTCATGACCTGTTTACAGACTATTACTCGCAGTTTAATTCGGAGGCCTTTTCTTTACAGTACTTTTAAATGAGTTTCTTGTGTTCATATCTAATTGTTGACAGCTTTCTCTAATGAAATAACACAGCAATAATTCTTAAAAAACATGTTACATTTTCAAAAGTAGAATTTGCTACGAAATGAACAGATTTTTTATTTCTAACAAAAATACTGCATTATTCAGATTCATTTCTTTTCTAATTTCAAATTGTGTTATCAATCTCATTAAAATTACCAATTTGGATAAAATAGACATCTCTTGTGAATTGCTATAGTACATATTAAACATTCATATAACTTTACTGAACTAAGGAAACAATCATTTAAAAGGCCAAAGAAAAGATTGCTCCCGGTCGAGCCATAAAAAGAAATAATGTTTTTATATCAAAGTTATTGAAGTCAATTAGTTGAAAATAATGTCATCTTTTACTTCGGGCGCCTCTATTAGCTAGATAGAGGAAAAAAGCAACTATGTTCTTTGGACTTTGTGGTAGTTGGCGTACACCTATTCTTTGGAGTGAATTCGTGACCTTAATTGTGGATTAAAATGAGTATGTCTTTCTGATGGTAGAGCCATCCGTTATGTTGTGATCGTCGTGTTAAAATATTGCATCGAATAAATATAAGGAAAATATGTGGTATAACTGCTAATAAAACAACTATCCACAGAGATCAAACTTCAACTTATCATATCATTTGACGTGGAAGATGCTAAATTTGGACCTTGGAAAAACGGAGCTTAAACACCTTTATATCTTATCTAACATACCTTATACTAGTATGTTATAAAATTGAGAAAGGAAATGGGGAATGTGTCAAAGCGACAACAACCCGACCATAGAGCAGACAACAGCCTAAGACCAACAATGGGTCTTCAATGTAGCGAGAAACTCCCGTACTCGTAGGCGTCCTTCAGCTGTTATGTTTGCTTTATTTCTTTTCTTCCGGATTTTAAACTGTGGTTAAAAAAAATACCATCGTAACACATCGGCGTGTTTCGTTATACTTTTCGCCACTTTAAGTTTTGTCGTTGTTAAAACGATGGTCTAATCGATTAACAAATGACCTAAAATTGATTGAAGGGTGCAATCAACGATGAAAGATTGACAAAACAATGACTAAAAGCAATTTAGACAAACAACTGTTCACAAAACACCATGACCAAAAAAATATAAACAATAGTTCAAAAACCAAAAAGCAAGACAAGCAACAGTTCACAAAACACCATGACCAAAAAAATATAAACAATAGTTCAAAAACCAAAAAGCAAGACAAGCAACAGTTCAAAAAACACCATGACCAAAAAAATATAAACAATAGTTCAAAAACCAAAAAGCAAGACAAGCAACAGTTCACAAAACACCGTGACCAAAAAAATATAAACAATAGTTCAAAAACCAAAAAGCAAGACAAGCAACAGTTCACAAAACAACATGACCAAAAAAATATAAACAATAGTTCAAAAACCAAAAAGCAAGACAAGCAACAGTTCACGAAACACCATGACAAAAAAGATATAAACAATAGTTCAAAAACCAAAAAGCAAGACAAGCAACAGTTCACGAAACACAAAATACAGTTTACAAAACACATAGAAAAAAGCAACAAAACAAACAACGGTTCTCAAAACACCATGACCAAAAAAATATTAACAACAAAAACAAAAAGCAAGACAAGCAACAGTTTACAAAACACAACACGAATTAGCAACACGCTTTCCACCAAACACCTTTGGTAACATTGTATATCTGCTTCAATAAAGTTGAAAATAGAAGATCGTATAAGTGTCCAATGCGAACGATAAGTTATTATAGTAATCTTGGTATGATCATGTTTTAATTCATTACGAACTTCCAATGCTATATTTAAACTCGGTGTAATCTTCCGAATTATACTTGTATCACTACATGTATATAATTTGAGACTTTGCCATCATTAAACAGTTCATTCATTCTCAAATAGATATTGTAGCAACTTGTGTGTCTTATTCATACGCTATCAAAACATCTTTGAAACGGTCCCCTTATTTCAAAACAGATGCTTGACTTGTATTAAATGAGATTGCCGTTATTGCATTAAAGCAAGTGTTAATGTTTTATTCATCTTTTTTTAGTTTTTATTTGATTTCTCTCGTACTTTATGATGTGTTAAATCTAAGGTTCCTTTCAGGTATATGGTTTTTATAATTATAAAATCAATTTGTGAGAAAGCAAGCATCAATTCATTTCCTTTGCTTTAAAAGGTGGTTAAATAACAGCTTACGTCAGCAACAAAAAGAGAACACTGTTTTGAATTGATTTGAAAGACGTGTTTCGATAAAAGCAGATGGCGCTGAGTCTGTATATGAACTTAATTCAGCATGTCTCGTTTAGTTCTGATGTCCTCAACTGGATAATAGTTCTGATGTCATTAAAGTACAGTTTTAAATTGACACAAGTAAAATGCTGAATTGGCGTTTAACCAGCATATATCAGCTGTCGAGAGGAGTAAACTTCGCTCGCGAGAAAGCGAAAAGACGCCTATCTCTGGAATCTCAACTCGCCGTAACAGAATCAAATGCATTCTATTTAATACTTTGACAACTCTTTGAGGTGTCCATAAATGCCCTATTCCAAGGTTAAGTTTCTGTCCTTATCCAATATAGTATTACCCTTATTTTTCAGTGGCGGTCAAATTTTCTATGACCTTCATCCAAGACGGCATCTAAAATAGGAACGACCTATTGTTTTTATTATTTGTTTTTTTGTCCTTTTTTCCAAGAAATATTTGCCACTGGACGTTTAGGAACCAACACTTAATCAATTAAAAAGATATGTTCTTGTTGTTTTTATTGTTACTTTTTTTTAAATTTTTTTTCCAGAAATATTTGCCACTGAACGCATAGCAACCAACACTCAATCAATTAAAAATATATGTTGTTGTTGTTTGTCTTTGCAAACAGGGGCGGATCCAGCAATTTTAAAAAGGGGGGTTCCAGCTATACGTCCCCATTCAAATGCATTGATCGGCCAAAAAGGGGGATTCCAACCCCCGAAACCCCCCCCTGGATCCGCCAATGGCAAAAATACCCCCCCCCCCCCAAACATATACACATACACATACACTGTTGCACCCACAGTCATCATCACTTGGTTGTCCAATGAACTAACATATTCTAAATTTTAAAAACGTTTTTTGTTGATAAAGATAATTATTATTATATATAAGAAGATATGGTATGACAGCCAATGAGACAACTCTCTCATCCAAGTCACAATTTATAAAAGTAAACCATAATAGGTCAAAGTCGGGTCTTTAACATGGCGCCTAGGCTCACACCGAACATAAATTTATAAAGAGCCCCAAACATGACTAGGGTAAGACTATTCAAACGGGAAAACCAACGATGTAATCTATATAAAAAAACAAGAAACGAGAAACACTTATTAATCACATAAACAAACGACAACCAATGAACATCAGATTCATGACATAGGACAAAGTGCAAACAAATGCAGCGGGTTCAAACGCTTAAATAGATACCAACCTTCGCCCTTATCTGAAACAATAGTGTTACATCAAACCATAAAATAAACTCACTATAAAAATATATATCTGTAAATGATCTTTAAATAGTCCTAATTTATAGCTAGATAATAAAAAGAGCTGACTAAGCACTTAATATGTTTCAAGGTCTCCCGACACAATTCTATAAAAGGAAAATTCAATTGCAGGTGTCTAAGCTATTATACAAATTTAAGATCAATATTTACAATGTTATAATAATGTAAATCAAATGTAATGTCATTTCAGCGCAATTTGCATTTTTGAATTGTCATTTAAATATTTCAAAAAGTTTTATCTCTATACAGACATAAGGAGCTTATCTTATATTTTCGATACAGGTTGTCACGAAAACATTTTTGTTATACAGTGAAGTTACAGAACGTCCTGCAAAGTAGTTTTACCTAAGAACAGTATAGCTAACAATTTATATACAACTCGTCTAAACATCAACCCAACAATTTTCATTTTTTTTTTTTAGAAACTTCAGTGCCGAAAAAAACACTAATATTTGTTTAAACTTTAAACAAAGGAAGGAATCAGATTTTTAAACAACCAATATCGTTTTTTTTTTTTTATTATTATTCTTTGTAATATTTTCAATAGATACAAAATTTATTACATTCCCCTATTGCAACAGAGTAGTTTTTCTTCAAGGAAGTAAAAAGATGTATTTGAATGCTAGTTTTTTTTAACTTGGTGAATCTATAAAATTAAGTGTTATACGATGATGATGCCCAGATGAATTTAAGGCACCCAGCTCCTCTCCCTATTCAAAACACAAAATGTATCATCATATTTCCCTTTCGTCCATCCATCCATCTATCAATCGGTCATTGGCGCTATTCTTCATCCTATTTAATACAACCTCTTAAATAAAAATGATGCAACACTTTACATTGTCATGATGCAACACCATACGTTGTATGTATTCCCATGATGCAATACAATCCATTCAATATAAATCACATGATCAACATTTTGTAGCTAATTCAGTTTTGGGTCAATGTCATGACAACATCTGTGACACGTTAACCTGGAACAATATCATTGTAGCGTTCGATTAGATGACACAAATAACTTTCTGACAGTAAACCGATTGCGTTCGATAAGATGACAGTGAGCGACATTTGGTTTTTCCTTATATAACACACGTTTTATGACAGAATTTATGACTAAGCATTCAATTATGACAATCTAAAATAAAAACACAAACATAAAATAATATAAGGTGCATACGTCATTGAGAAATTATCACCCCTCTTCCCAAAAATAACTTGAATAGTAATAAGCATAAAGCATCAAGATGAAGTTCATCTTAATCTAGTAACCCTTGTAAAATTATTATTTACATTTAAGGGTGACAGTAGTGGGAAACTGGCACCTGCGTTGTCCCTCTTTTTCCTTTTTGATGGCGTTTGTGCTGTTCAAGCGTTGGTGTTCTGTGTTTTGTTGTTCGGACATTGCTGTTGTGTTCTCGTATTTTTTTCTTGTCGTGTACATGTCTTGTTTTTTTTTCTATAAATGGTATTCGAATACTCCTATGACATGTTCTCCCTCTTTTAATTAAATTTTATTATTACGTAGTTCTCCTTCCATAACTACCAGTCAATAAACATCGAATACATTCCCATAAAGAGAGTACATGTAGTTCCTTGAAACAAATCCCTGTTACGCAAATAAGTACACCTTTGTCCTGCTTAAGTATTTTGTATAGTAAACTTAAATTTGATTTAATAAATGAATACATGTATTTGAAGAAAAAGTGAGAAATCAAAAGGGTGATGTCCCTTTGATCAAGTAAGCTGGTTTACCACCAGCATTTCTTATCTGACAGATATGCATGCATGGTGACCATACAAACAATGAAATCAACAAAAATATCATTTTAAATTCCATGTGTCCAAAGCTCTCTTCCGGATTTTCCTTCACCAAAAACGTTTATGGTAAAAGCTGTATGACCAAAATGACCTACAAATAATAGCATAATCCATATAAGGTCAAGGAGGTTGAAATCTTAGTCCTCTTTCTAATTTGTCTGTCGAGTCTCTCTAATAACATTAATTGTTACAGAAAGATGTTACAGTATGATACGTTTAACTTAATTAAGTCTTAGTATTTTAATAGTAACACATTAGTAGCACGTGTCAGTATAAGTTATTATAATTATCATTTTAAGTACAGAAGTCCTTGTGTCAATTTTTTGCAGGATAAATCTCTTATCTACTTTTCAATCTATCTTAAGTTAACAATTCCAATCTCTCATTGGTTTTTTTGGGTTTTTTTTTTTTTCATTTGAAATAAATAAGGGAGCTACCATTTGATTTTTATGGGGGGGGGGGGGGGGGCTAGGATGAAATTTGAAAAAAATAGGCAGGACAGGAGTTTTGAGTAAAAAAAAAGGCAGGATGAGACACTTGCAAAAAAAAAAAGTCAGGATGACAATTTAGGTAAAAAAAGTCAGGATAAACTAAAAAAAAAAAGGCAGGACCGAATAGAGTGAAAAATAAAAAGGCAGGACAGAGATTACAACTAAAAAAAAATGCAGGACAAAAATTTTCATCCTAGCCCCCCCATAAAAATCAAATGGTAGCTCCCTAAGGCATAAAATTGTAAATTGCACATTACCAGTTCATGCTGTAACCATGCAAACGTTTTGTAATATCTGCATCAAGGTGAGTCGTAAACCAGAACAGGTGTTCATAGCACTTTGTATCGTTTTGCATATAAATCTTATCTCTTAACTAATCTGTCTCGAATCCGTTCTTAAATCGGTTTGCCAATTCCTATATTAATAAAAATTGACCTCATCAACCACAAAAATGTTAACATTACCTTAGAGAAAAGAATTCACATAAAAGTGAAGGACTAAATTGCCGTAAAGCTCAAAAGAAACAAGTTACGTAATCGGTTTCTGCGTAAGCACATATTTTTTCCGCCATAAATCATTGATGTTTACAACTTTTGTTATTAAAGAGCTCGTATTGCAATGTGAGTGTTAGGGCGAAAGGTTCGTTTTCAAGGACTCCCGATAACGATGTCATTGACATCCTGACGAACCACCCACGTGACAAGGCCAGTGACATCATAATCAATAGGTCGTGATTAGGGCCTGATCTACGCGATGCGAAGTACTAAGATTATAATATATGTATATGATTATTCCTGATTTGTAGGCTGGGAATTTGAAATCACTACTCGTGCACTACATATCTTCTCATATGGCGGTGGACATCTATAGGAATGGAGCTTTGGAAAAAGTAAATTGTTGTGGCGGATCCAGGGGGTCGTCGAGGTTTTTAACCCCACCCCACCCCCACTCCACCTACCCCCCTCCCACCCCCCGTGGTTAGATCGCCATCATACAATCTCCTGTTTCACCCTACCCCCAAACCACACACACGCCTAAACTTATTTATTTTCACTTCCCGCCTTAAAACAAATTTTTGGTTCTAGAAATTTGGAATTAACCACAAATTATTTGGCCTTAAAATTCTTCCACAAAAGACAAACGATCGTTTTTTAAATGTAAACATACTTTTACATTTAATATTTGTCCTAAAAAGGAAATGATTAAAAGACCGATATGTTTGAAGGTGGATTAAGTTGGCCCAAGGTACAAAAATAATCTTCATCCCATCACCCTCCCCAACCACTTTATGGAGCTACACGTACATGTACAAATGATCGCATATGGTTTATGAATATAACTTGTTCCACTCTAAACATGGCCTAGTACGGAGCACCCTTTTTTCAAAAATCTATATCTGCATCTGTTGTATAACAATTAATTGACATATTAGGTTACATAATAAGATCAGAGCTTTTAATAATACCTTTGATTTATGTTATTAACACTTCGTAGAATTTTCTTTTACATGGGGCTCTGTGTGGGGTTTCCAGAATACAAAATGATGGACCAAGACTACAAATATAAAGAATAAAAACAAATGGGCACATAAAGTAAAAAATGGAGATTAAAGGGAGGCTTTAAAATATAAGAAAACATAGATTACTGGAAACCAATATAGGAAAATAGAAAAATGACAATTGTGATTTTTAAGTCCCTCCTAAATGATAAACGCCTGATACAACTCTCGTCAATATCAAAGGTAACAACTTTATTGACTTATGTGAACTGAATTTTATTGAACGTCTATTTAAAATTATCGCAAGAGCAGACATACTTCTCGTCGCTGGTGTCAATCTAAGAAAAGAAATTTAAATGGTTCCAGCTGGCCAGCAAAGTTGTCATTTTCTGCGTCATTTGGTTTCTGGTTGAGAGTTTTCTCATTTGCACTCATACCCGTTCTTACGTTTTGTAGATATCGACGTGTTGGTATATCTTACCAGCAAAGACATACCTTCAAGCTTCGGGCTATGAAAAGACACAATCTCTAATAACAGAATCACTGCATGTATTTCCAACAAACATTTTAACCTTGTCCTCAAAATGTACACCCGAACAAAAGAAACCTTGAATCTAAATTTAAAACTGTTAGTGACTCACAAACTACTAAGTGTTAAGTTAAAAACTTTGTTTTGTCAATATATGTCGAATTTAAATACCTTACAGGTAAAATGATAAGCGAGATACAAAAAGAATTTTATAAATTCGACCTTGGCCTTGTCAAAAAGTTAATAACGGGGTCATTTACTATTATAGCAATGTAAAGACGTGGTCATTCGGAACATTGTACAAATGTATGCAAATCTGTCTTTCGGAATTCTGGGTGTTTTAGATATTTGAATAAAGGACGATAATTATGAGGTTTAGGTCAGTGAGACGCTTGTTAGCTTATCTGCACCGGGTACATGTTAACATTACCAATGCAAATTGACGATATTTTTAGATCTTTTAGCGTTCAACACACAAAGTTTGAATATTTAACATGTAAATTTATGATAAATACTCAAAGGAATTAAGCTTTTATGGTTATTTGGGGAAATTGATTAACTAAATTTAGAAAATATTTTTTAAATTTGGCAGCTTTGGAGAACAGAGTTATAAGAGCAAATCTGTAATTTAAAATGTTTAAATAAGGAGATGTGGTATTATTGCCAATAAGACAGCTATTCACCTGAGACCAACACATGTAGATCTATCTATATATATATATATATATATATATATATATATGATATATATATATGTAAGTCGCCGTACGGACTATATACATGTACATGAATAACAATTAGCAAAACCAATACCGTACTGTCAGCTGTAAAAGGTCAGGGCATGACATAGTTTATTTATTTCTGTATTTTAAGTTTGGGTTTTACAAGATTGATACGAAAAAGTGACCGTTTTTTAATTCCATATGAGTTTTCAAAAATAAATTTAAAATAAATAGATTTATCAAATATTTCAATTCTTTTGCTTCTTTTGCAGTGTATTTTAGTTAATCTATCTGGTAAATCAAGGATTTATGAAGGGATTTTTACAATACATATACATGTATATATCCATAGGGTTGAGAACTATGACAATTAATTTTAGAATATTTACGTTACACACCCTATTACCTGCCATGAGTGTTTTACAGAATATAGCATGTCGTCGGTATATTATTTCTTATTATTTGTTATTGTCTTTGAGCAAAATTATTTTTCATAGTTTGTTCATATCTTATGCTGTATCATCACTGTCCCAGGTTACGGGGGTGAGGAGTAGTGGGTATTGAGACTGCTATCCTCAGGGGCGGATGCAGGAATTTTCGAAAGGGGGGTGCTAACCCAGGGCACCCAGGGCAAAGGGGGGGGTGCAAAACATATGTCCCGATACAAATGCATTGATCGGCAAAAATAAAGGGGGGGTGCGCACCCCCGGAACCCCCCCCCCCCCCTGGATCCGCCACTGTATCCTCACTACTGTGAGGCCGGGTGGCATTGGGAGCGCTCAAATACTAGTACACGTTTAGTTCAGTGGTTAGTAAATTATTTTTTTACGAATTCGGCTTGTTATAGGTTTCTTAATTGAATTGTTTCACAACTTTATGAAGGGGTCTTTTATAGCCAAGTTGAACTCTACGGTATGGTGTTTTCTCACTGTTGAACAGTTGCCTTCAATTTTCCCACTTCACATTTGAGGTGGTACCTAACACTACAGGGAGATAACTCTGTAAAATCAGCAGAATGTTTTGATGACGTTGTGTTCATGAGTGAATATTAAGCTGCCAATGATCAAAATAAGTGTTTGTCAAACTGCTATATAACCAGTGTAATTTTTTCTGATTAAACGGTTGGTTCAAATTTTTTGAAAATTTTATATTTTTGTCAAAAGGTCAAAGTAAATACTTTGTCAAAATTTTAAAAAAATTAAACGAGCCAACTTAATTTTAGTTAAAGTGTTAGGTACCACCTTAAACTTTGTGGAATATTGTCTTATTGTAAATCATACAACATCTTCTTATCCTTATTTTATTTGTTCTCATTCTTCCTAACTGTGCATGAAATATGTTTCAGTAACTTCAACGACATAGAAGGCAAAAGTACAATTTAATTCTTTAAAATTAAACATTTTAAATGGTATATGTCTGGTCAAATCCTCCAATACTAACCCACGCACTCAACACCAAACCGAATCACATCAATAGTAAAAATACGCTAGTAAAAAAAACTATTACAAAATCATTGTGAACAAAATGAATATGCATAATCATTCTACTATCTGAACATAAATCCACTTCATTCTTCTTATACACTGAAGTGTATATGCTGTAAAGTATCTTATCTAAGTATAAACTATTTTAAACTCTCATACTATTAGATATCTTTACTCTGACAAGAATCTTTTTTAAAATACGACCCGAATGTGACATGGCAGTTGATAAAATGCTTATGTTTGAAATATGATAACCATTCCAGGTAACTAAAGCTGTACTTGGTAAACAAACCATCAATTTACATGTACATGTATGTCCCTGGGTCTAACCGGTTGTTCACCTATAGATATACGATTATAAATACATGTGCACGGGTTGCCTAAGGGGTCAGCAAGGAACAGTAAGGCCTTTATCAAATGATAATTCATATTGTTTTCAAATATCTTAAATAGATATAAGAAGATATGGTATGAGTGCCAATGAGACAACTCTCTATCCAAGACACAATTTGTAAAAGAAAACCCATCATAGGTCAAAATACGGTCTTCAACACGGAGCGCTGACTCACACCTAACAGCAAGCTATGAGGGATCCCAAAATGACTAGTGTTTCTGCGTAAAAAGATGGAGAAAATATAACGAGCGAATGTTAACTTTCTTTACATTTAAACAAATTGTTGGGAAAATTGTTTTAATGTTTGTAGTCGGTTTCTCTTGTCAAGTGTAATATGTTGATGTTGTTTAGTCATGGCGCTGTAACCTGTTGTTTCTATAAAAAAAATATTAATATTTTAATCCTCCCAAATGTTTCAGCTTACTTGATTGTGGTTACTCTTTTGGTTCTACTTGAGTCTTAAATTGATAGTGTTCTTGCGAAAACGGGAAAAAAATAAATTTAAAAATATAGTTTAGAGGGTAGGTAATAATATTTGAAACTAGTTTTCCCTCTGATGGAATCTAATTTTATGTGCTTTATAAACAACATAAAATAACATATAAAGTATTGCAGACAGATAAAGGAAACAACATTGTGACTGCCAATCCAATTAAGAATTTGTTAAATTTTTGGTTGTATTGGACATCTGTAATAATAGACAGGGAAATTTAAAACTTAACTTTGCATAGAAAACGTTGTTTGAGATGTACATATTCATGTATGTTTTCTACCAAACAAATTCAATAAGTTATATTTGTTGTTGGGAACTTTCATCTCCTGTCCTTCATATCAAAGCTCTGTGCCTGTTTGAAAGATATTACGAGTTTTTAGTACCTATACTCAAAATGCAAAACAAATATATTCTTAATCAAAGCACAGGTAGGGTCTTTCAGATATAAATAAATTCATCGTGTTTAAAGATGTACTTCGATTCAAATTTTACAATATTTATTTTATGTAAAATTTCCATTATTTATTCAAACTGTCTTCATCATTGCTGATGACAATAATTGAAGTCCTTTAAAAAACCTTTTTATAAACCTTCCTTCAGAATCTAATATTTAAACCCCCGGTTTGTTGTGGCGTTTGTGTTGCTCAGTCTTTATAGTTATTTCTATTGTGTATCGATGTTTGTCTTTCTTTTTGTCTAACCCTGACCTTGACAGTTTATTTTAATCTAATGAGTTTGAATGTCCCTTTTGTTACCTTAAATTTTGCCTCTCTTTTCAAATAATTTAATTTTGGATGTAACACGTCTTCTGATTGGCTGACGTTATTTTGTTATGAGCCCATAGACATAATTTAGTCATGTGACCGTGACGTCATCAACGTTTTTTCATGGTTTTCTACAGTTTAAAATGGAATTTATAATTAAATTATAAGAAATGACTGTAATATTTTTTCTGTCTATTCGAAATAACATAAAAAATGTGGTGCACAATGTTAAATAACCCGCTACGCACGTTATTCAGTGTGCACCAAATTTTTTATGTTATTTCTTCATAGACAGAAAAAATATTACAGTCATTCCTTAATTGAAATGGGTTTTAAACAACTGTCTGATTTTGACCTTGAGAGAGAAACAAATACTAAATAAAGGCCATATATCTTTGGTAGAGTGAACTTTATGTACTTTAAATCTCATATTGCTCCCGACACACGGCACCAAAATGGAAATAAATAAAACACAACAAAATAAATAGACGAGAAAAATAATTAGAACATTAAGCCGAAAAAATATCACTTTGACTGTTATTGACGTAAAAAAAAATACAATGTATACCCGAAGCAAGCAAATAACGACGTAATTAAAACTCTTGCAAGATCAGAAAGGAAATTACATTTTAGAGGAAGTGATCAGCTTTTCATTTAATTGTTTGGATTGATTTCTAGTTTTCTGACCTATGACCAAATTCTTATCTATTGCAAATCATTGATCCTGTATCTTGCATAACTGCCAATATTTTATACAAGTCATTAAATTTTATTCTAAAAGAAGCAATTATTTCTATCAGTAATAGAGAGACGCACCTGTTTATTCAGCCAAGTTTCCTAGCATTGTGAATACTCGCGAGAGATAATTGACACTTGAAATCGATTTTTCAAATTGACATTTCTATCAGTTTACAGTACTTGACCGTTCCGTTGCCTAGTACATGAAACACTTTGCATTGAACATTTATTATAACGTTTGTTAAAGTAACTTTCGTTGTATAAGACAAACAATGGAAACGTTTGCAAAGTAGCTTTTGTTGTATTATAAATCTAGTAGTCATTTACGAAACTAAATATTTAAATGTTCGTTGTTTTCATATACGAAACTAATGTTCTTACAAATGTTGACAGATTCGAAATTGGCAAAATGTTTAATCAGACAAGGCTGAATAACAATTGGCAGAATATTTGATCAGACAAAGCTAGGATTTTACATCAGTTCAGAACACCTTTTTAAGTACCAATACTTTTGGGATCTGTTGGGTTGAAGTCTCATATGCATTATTACAATATTTCCTTTTTTTATGTAAGCGGAAAATTGTGTTCATTTTCACGTTTGTGTTTTGAAGTGAGTTTATTCCATGTGTTTCAATAGATATTGTAATGTCTTACAGTCTTTCACAATTGACAACCATATAACAGCTAGTAAAAAGTACCTCGGAGATTTCACCTACAAGTTTTATGAATATAACTGCATGCTTAAATTACAATCAAAATTGTATATATGTATATATATATATACAGAGAAAATTATGTGTTTTACAATAAAAGAAAATTAAAGCAATGTAACTTTTTTCATATTTTCACTCAAATCCGAAAATATTTCAAAAATCAATTTGAAAGTCTGTTTTAGCAGTGTTAGTTGTAATTGATATATTATTTATCATTAAAACCCAAAGTGCTAATAAGGTACTGATTACACCAATGATACAGGGGACATGGTTAATTAATGACCCAAGACACACATTTCCATAGACACTAAAACGAGAAAGCACATATTTAAACGGAAGTTCAGTGTCGTTTTCCCCGTATATGGTGACATTAGATTGTTATCGCGAGAGAGTAATTGATGGGGTTTCCTTGTTATTCTTGAACTGAGCATCGCAAATGTCTTTAAAGAGAGGTTTACACGACCTTTCTATGCCATGCATGACTGTCGTATACAGTTAAACCTGTTTAAACCAAACCTCTTCGGGACTTAGATTTTGTTCGGTTTTGTCAGGTTCACAAAACATACAATTTGATATGATGGTTCTTAAAACATGTTTGGTTTATACAGGAAATGCACATGAAAATAACTGCCTTTCTTTCGACGAAAAATAATACCCGTCTGACCAGTTCTATTCGACACTTTACATACATGAATATCGTCATTATTTATGTAAAATCTCAAACAATTCATTCAGACTTTTCATGAGTTGAAAACATAGATTTCAAAATTTAAATTCGATATAAGAATAAGAAGATGTGGTATGATTGAACACGCCACAAGAGACCAAATGACTTTAACAACTAAGGAACACTGAATACGGCATTCAACAATGAGCAAAACACATACAGTATAATAAACCGAGATGGCAAGCCTTAAACAATCATAGAAAACTAACGCAAGCTTTTTGATTTTTAAAGTACTCTTTTAAGTAGCATCTTAAATTGTGTGTTTTTTTTTTTTAATATTTTCATTACATCTAGCTTTTTCATAGTAAGTTTAATGCTAATAATTCGGTTGTCCATGGTATACCTTTTTGCTACGATGACTACATACCTCGTTGTAATTAGAAAGTCGATAACCGAGAGGAACTGGATTATTCGTGTTATGTTTAAGGTGTTGTATTTAAGAATTGAATGCTTCTTTTTGTAAATTTATTGGGGTGTAAAAGCGTTGACCGAAGTACATTTTGTATGAAGCGCGGAAGCGCTTCATTCTAAAAATGTGCGCACGGTCAACGCTCTTACAACCCTATAAAGTTACAAAAAGAAGCATTCAATACTTATAATTACATTTTTTAGCTATGATCATGAAAACACGAATTTTATATATTTTTTTATTTAATTCACCTGTGCACTTTATTGTTGGACCACGTGTTATCATGAATGAAAAGTTGTATTGAGCAATGCAACTGCTTACGGAATAACACGTGATGTGCAGTTAGCCAATCAGAATAAAGTATTATAATGAAACTTACATCTAATGTAATTATTAAGCTTTAAATTATTTTTCAACTTGATAAAAAAATTGAAAACAACACGTTAAATAATGTCTTGCGTCCGAAGCGCTGTTCTGGATTTACCTTTATCAGGAACGCTCAAAGCCAAACATTTGAAATCCGAAGATGTATAAGAATCGAAACCGTCATAGAGCTTTATGTCCAAAATACCAAAAATAAATAGCCAAATTCATCTTAATCCAACTTTGCCTGAGGGAGTTGAAACCTTAGTTTTATAAAATGCAAAGAATTGAATTGACACGATGAGTAGAATAATATTGTATCTGCATAACAGTAAGTCGTACTTCTCATTACTTAATGAGACTTAAGCTGTTTACATTGCTTTGTTTGTTTTCTATGTCAAAATTAATCGTGCCATGTAAATCCCCCTTAAGACATTGCAAAAATCTTGTATATTTCATGACTCAAAGTCGTCTAAATGTAGTCACTTTAATGCATATACATTTTTGGTTTAATATTTTACCGTTTGATAATTATTAAAATGTTTACAAATAATAAAAAAAAATGATCTGGTGATGTCGATTAATTCCCAAATTTCATCTAAATCTTAATCTGTTTTTCAACATAACCTTTGCTTCATATGTCACGTGATAGTTGTCAATTACATTGTATCGTATGACATACAGCGCGCGCTCTCCGTCTTAATGGATAATCAATGAAAAGATCCGAACTAAATGACATTGAATGACTAGAAGATTAACTTCTAGACGAAATGTTTGGATTGCCGCTGTCATTTTGACAGAGTTGATTAAACCTTATACCAAAAAATCCTACAGCGTGATGATGCACCTATCGGTTTTTAATTTAAAGCTTGAACATTATTGAAAATCCATTCGGAGTAGCTCGTGCCAAACAAATACAGTTGGAAAGGGCATTCGGAATAGCTCGTGTCGAACAGTTATAGATTTGCATTGATTAATGTTCTTTCAAGATGTATGCTTATTTGACCGTACATATATCATTAAAAACTAATTCACTTTTTTCAGATCAGTGGTTAATATATCTTAGTTTTTTAAGTAAAATTTAACAAGTTGAAGATGGTTCCATCATGGTGAATCAAATCGTAAGCATGATGAGTTGCATCTATACTGGAAGTTCAGCAAGCATCATTTAATCATTCTTGGACTTTTAATATTGTTTTCTTCATTAAACCGAGTTCCGTTGACCAATTAATGTAGCTACATGTAACTAACTTAAGACATCACGTGACTTTGGTGACGTTGCAAGACGCGATTTAGTGTCATTTTTTCTTAAAAAAAAGTCTATAACACCCCATTTTCTAATCTGTTTTGTGATATATTATACTTTCATTTTCTTTCTGTTGTTTTCTGCATCAAATTAGTTTCGTATTTTTCATCTATTTTGCCTTACAGCTGGCCATCGTCATTTTGTAAAATAAATGTCCTTGAACTGGCCAGATGGTTTCAAATACAAAATGAATTTTCCCAGCAGGCTATATTAACAGATGGGTGGCAATTTTGGTTTATTGGTTCATTTGTGAAATATATAATACATAAACAAAATAATGATCCCATAATTTGTTTATGAGCATACTAAAAAAAAATATCATAAATAAAAAAAATCATCGGTAAAATAGTTTCGATTTATTTATTAACAACAAGTAGTTTAATTTAAGAGTGGCGATCAGTCGATTTTCCCCCTTATGTTGCACTGGTAAATATCCTTCTATTTTACGGTATTGATGAAAGGGAACTGCTAACTCAACCGTAACAACTGAGGTCTTTTCTCCATTTGTGACGTTTCGCTTTTTTTTAGTCTTACTTGTTTAGTTAAAACAGATTTATTTATAGTGGATTGGAAAACAAGTTTTGCAACTTATATTAATCCCTTTCTACTTTGCGGGTGCGAGTGCTGCCTTGCGACGGCAATAGACTGCTCTTTATCGAATTCTACAAGGGTGTCTTTTACGTGCAAGATATATGGCTTTCTCTTAACACGGGTCAGCCATTTATCGTCCCCTTCCGACGGACTATCATCGTTGATATCATCTTACTTGTTTGGTCATTGCGCTGCTAATTATGGGGTTCTTGATGTTGCGCAGGGTAGGGCGAGGCGAAGGAGTTGCTCATAATATATACCTTTCAATGTCAATTGTCTCTTTTCTCTTTGAACTCTTCTTCTTTTTCTTCCATTTTTTACAAATACTTAAGCTTCATTTGTAGTCCATATGATTCCCTTCCCGCAGGTTGTTATCTAGATGTGTTTATTATTTAATTAAAGATTGAATTAATCGTTTAAAAAAATCAGTAAACACTCAACCACTGTTGCCGCTTGTGTCCTTGGACAGATTGTATATAAAATCAAATTTCATTGATAAATCAGTGAACATATTGCAGTGTTTGTAAATAGCAATTTTTTATATGTTCATTAACAAATAAATAATGTTTGTATATCGAAAATTTACAAAGAAATCAATAGCAATCATTTTAACACAAATAGTTATTAATTTGAATCATTTATAGGGGAAAAATGGATTTCAACCTAGAAGGATAAATGGGGTAACGTCAATGATGCAGCAATTCTACAACCACTGGCGATCTAGAAATTTTCATAAGTGGGGACCCACTGACTGCCTAAGGGGGCCCGCTCCAGTCACGCCTCAGTGATTCCCTATAAGCAACCAATTTTTTTCCCAAAAAGGGGAGCACCTCCCCCCCTTCCTAAATCCGCTTCTGACAACAAAATGAAATAGAGGCTAGTAGTACAGAGCAATATCTTTGGTATCGATTAATCAACAAATCGATCACAATTGTCATGCTCCTTTTTGTGATAAACTTGCAAATTAATACTGAGAGAAAAAGAGCGACTTTTAATCCTGGTACCTTTGATAACTATGTACTAGATTTCTAGTATCTTAATCCAGAACAAATATCAGGGGTCGATATAAATCACACTTTCTTCGAATCGTGTTTTTAAACTTTCAGCAGAAACGATAAAATTGAGAATGGAAATGGGGAATGTGCCAAAGAGACAACAACCCGACCACAGATCAGACAACAGCAGAAGGTGACCAACAGGTCTTCAATGCAACGAGAAATTCTCGCACCCGGAGGTGTCCTTCAGCTGGCCCCTAAACAAATATATAACGGACTACTAATTCAGCTAGCAATTCTGAATATTAAAATAGTAGCACTATTCCGGATAGTCAGTTTTCACTGTTAATCAGTAAAACAATAGGATAAGGAAACAAAAATTACAAAAATTGTATATATTATATATAAAAGAACTTAAAACAACCTAATATAGGCATGCGCCGGAAAGTAATCATTAAAAACTTGATGGTAATCCGTAACTAAAGAGGAAGAAGAGGTGTCGAAATGCATTATGGGACCGGGGGAATCGTACGGTATCCTGTACTGTTGCCGACATCCACGTCATTTGACCTCTGCTGGATAGTTGTTTCATTGACAATTATACCACATGTTCTTATTCTTATATTGGACCATTGTCCTAGACGTTTCATATATCGTCCTTTGACAGATAGTATTTCAAAACAAACGTTGTGTTTTAATCTAGCACGCGATGTCAAAACACAGATTGCAACAAAGGTTTATATTTTTTTTTCAATAACTTGATCATTAACATGTTTTTCTCATTTGATATGTATTTAAGTGAATAACAGGCCTTGAATCTGAATCTTGAAATATGAAACGCTTATAAGGTAAAAGTCAATCAAAGTTTAATAGGGCTTGCCCATTGATCTCCTTGTTTACCTTTTTGGATGAGGATTTCCCGTTATTCTTCCGAAGGTCGATAATTCGAATTCTTTCTGAATACTCCGTCTTACGTCATGAACCTAAAATAAACCGACAGTCATATGTAGCTAAGAGTGCTGAAATCGATGTTTATTGACGAGGATTTCCAGTTTTCCTGAAGAGGATCTATGGTGCACGTTGTGTTCTCCGTCCATTTATTTCGTCCTCTTGTTCACTAGCGTTAATTTGGGTATTGCAAAGCCAGAATTACTTCATTGGAAAAGCCAAAAACAGTCGGTTAAAGATTATGAACTTGCAAATATCCAGTTAAATGTACGGATGTTACCTAACGAATTAAACTTATCAGCAGATTGTTACTTATATCAACAACACAACGGGTGCCACATGTGGAACAGGATCTGTTTGTCCTCCTTCCGGATCACTAGAGATCACTCCTGGTTTTTGGGTGCATGGGACCCGTGTTATTCAGTCTTTAGTTCTTTTATGTTGTATTTTGTAGACATTGTGTATTTTGGTTTATTCATTCTCTTGCCATAACTTTGTCGGTTAGTTTTTGATGTTCAAGTTTGAAATTTTCTTTGGGATCTTTTGCGCCTTTTTTTTAAGCCTGTCTGTATACATTTCCGGAGCACTCCTACAAGTAAGAACTTTTTATAACTCAGATTCACCTTTATAGCTAGGCAGGAAAGACATACCATTCCGGAGCACCTGCGCTTGTTTAATGGGAAATGCTTACCATTCTGGAGCACCTGCGCTTGTTTAATAAGAAATGCTTGTACCATTCCGAAGCGACAAAGCTTACGTCATTTATTGTGGGGTTTGTGTTGCTCAGTCTGGTGTTCTGTGTTTTGACAAGTGTTATTTTTCTTTTTGCGTATTTGACATTAAGTGTTAAACTTTCCTCCACTTTATAGGAATTATCGAGCAAGATGATGAATTTTAAAGTGTACAGAATGGAGATTTACATGAACACTTTAATTTGCAATTTTTTGGCGACAAATTATACTTTAAATTGCGACACAAGAGTCGTACCTTCGTATAAGTCCAAAGTACGATTCTTTATTTCTAAGGAAATACTGCGCATACAATTTGATATGACGGTGTTCAAGAACATGTTTGGTTCATTTAGGTTTTCGGTTTTGCAGGATTCGGTTTAGCCAGGTTTCACTGTAAAAAAAACTAGATAAAGAATAAAATGTGCTGAAATCTTGATTGATAAATTGACATTGGACGACCTTACAATGCGTCAACCAATTTACCCCGAAGATATTTACATAAAGAATATTATTAATCAACATTTTCTTTGCCCTTGGAACTCATACATTTTCATTATTGTATTTTATATGAGGGCTTTCCATTTGTCTTTTCTATAAATTAATTTATTTTCCTTGTTCAACAATAATGTCGTCTGCTCTATTAGATTCAGAGAAGTTGGAACCTTCGACGGCCATTAACTATATAACCAAGGCTATCAGCTGCGCGTTTTATTAGCATAAGGAATTCGCAAAATATCTTAAGCTTCTAGTTGATTGTATTTGTAGGAATTCGCTAGGGTTCAAGTAGCGGACATTACCGCGATTAACAGCAGTAGGCTACACATTGTTTATGGATTACTGATTTAGTGTCCATTCAATTTCTCGCTGTAGCATGCACTTGCATTATTTATGATCTATCAATTAACGGGATTGTGATCATAAAAGCGTGCATAAAAAATATGATGCTTTTCTTCTATTAATTGGTATCGTTCTTATCAATAAATAACAGACCATATCTTATACTTTGTGTAGATAAATATATTATTCAGTCCAACAAAGAAGAATTATTATCGGAAAAGCATTATGTCTGGTTCACCAATTTTAATTATTCCTCCGATTTTAATAGTCACATTTAAGTAAATTGATTACAAATGCCATGGAATAGTCCCTTCGTTTTCGACATACGAGTTTGATTATTCCGGCTATGGTATTTTTCGCCTCAGTATCTCTTCTTTATAAAGATAGGTTAAAAAAAGAGGCCATACAATAAAGAGAATCAATTTACTCATGTGTCGAAAATGGACTGATAAAATCTATGCAAATAAACGAAAACTCGACAAAAAGACAACAACGAAAATCATAAAAAAAACTACATAAAAAAAATAGACTGTGCTATACAAACTCTGCTCAAACCTGCATTTATATCAGGTGTTACAGAATCAAGATGGGCAGAACTTTCTCCAAAAACATTTTTTTTTTATTTCAACTTCAAAATTTAGATAGGAATACACGCAATTCTATGTATGAGTTTGATTGCTTGCGTCGATGTTCTATGAAGAACGACAAGACAATTTCTCAATTTGAAAATTATCATAGGTCATCGTACGGCCATCATTAATGATAAAATACCATACCGAATAGCCCGAAATAGAAACTGGGTCTTTAAACCAGGTTATCGGATCCTTTACACAAGGTGAGCTAAAAAGGTAATCAATCAAATGAATGATTTTTTTTAAATTTATACATTTTTAGATGACATGCGATCTTTTAAAATACTCCTTAATGAAAATTTTATTGTAAACTGTATCCCTTAATTATTTCAGCTGAATGAATTTACGTTTATATGAACAGGTAAAGGAAACAACATTATGTAACCGGGGTAATTCTACACCGACGGTATAGTATCATTTCCGGATCACGTTACGTAACCAGGGTAACTCAACACCCTCAGCCTCGTTATTATTTCCGAATAACATCCGAAAAGTATATGTTTTGCTTCGTCATGATAGCAGAGCAGTTTTATTATTTTATTTTTAAGTTTAAGATTACTTAAATTAACATAAAATTGCTTGCTGATGCATTACAATTTAAAGTTACCTCTTATATGGTTGTAAATACGTGTAAAAAATCAAAATAAGACTTTAAACATCAATTAAAAGGTATGGTTGTCGCTCAACTTTAAAAAGCTAACATTTAATTTTTATTTGGAAGGGTGAGGTGGGCTGGGAAAAAAATATTGTCATGCCTCTTTTTGTCTAAAATTTAATACCTGCCCTGCCTTTTGTATTATTCTATCCTGACTTTTTTAACATACATTGTCATCTTGCCTTTCTTGTCAAGTTGCCAATCCTGCCTAAAAAGCAAATGGAAGCTCCCTAATTGCTATACGGTTATAAATATATTTGTAGTTGTTAATATTTACCTCATTCTGTCGTAAGTTGTCTCATTGTTTGCAATCCTACCACATCTACTTATTATATACTGACGAACTTCACGATTTGGTCCAGGTACGTAAATATGGGATGGGACTAAACTATATATATGGTATGGAGTTTTCCATTGTTGAAGGCGGTCGCTTCTAATTTCTAACTTTACCTTTACTTTACTATGGGAGATCTAGTTTTCTCGTTCGCAATCATACCACATCTCATCATTTTATACTATAATAATGCATTGACATACTATCATAGACATGAAATTATTTATAAAGAAGGAAGTCAAGACTGAGTGTGAACTGATAACATCTTTGTAGTTCAGCTTAATTTGCTAAATATTGGTCATCCAGGTTCTCCCGTGACTTTCTTTGCTTATTATAGTTGACATAAGGTCGCGCGTGAAGAAGTGTGAACTGATAGCATCTTTTTAGTTCAGCTAATTTACTAAATATAGGTCATCCAGGTTCTCGTGTGACTTTCTTTGCTTATTATAGTTCACATAAGGTAGCATCGTTATAGTTGGGCTTTATTTGCTAAATATAGGTCATCCATGTTATTGCGTGAAGGAAATTTGTAACGATAGTATCTTTGTAGTCAGCTTTATTTTTTTCAATATAGTTCCTATAAGGTCGCGCGAGAAGGAAATGTGAACTGATAGCATCTTTTTATAGTGTAGCTTTATTTGCTTAATATAGGTCCTCCAGGTTCCCACGTGAAGGAAATTAGTAACGATAGTATATTTGTAGTTAGGCTGTATTTGCTAAAATATAGTTATACAGTGTTGGGTGTGCAGGAAATAGGATACTTTTTATAAAAATAAATGATAAAATGGGTTCTTTAAAGGATTTCCTGTACAAATTAAAATCATGCGTAGTTTAGGTCATATTTCGATTTGAAACATAATTTTAATGATTATTTTAGTAAATCAAATAATTAAAATTAAATAATTCCTTTTGAAACTTAACCTTCATCATTCTCGCTATTTTATATTATTATCAATAATGCATGGACATTTATGAAAATGAGTGGAATGGCGGCTGTGACGGTGATCTTTTTTCAATGCGCATGATAATCCTAATGTACATGAAAATCGGAGTATCAAAAACTCTTTTTTTTTTTTTTTTTTTTTTTTATCTATAATGATTTTGCAAATGCATGAATTAAATTTCATTTCACATTTCCTTAGAGCATTTCATATATGCAATTCCTATTTCTTCGTTTTCCTAGCAAAATGGAACAAGATCCCAGTTACTGCAACCAGTCCGGTACCCACGAATGTAGTTCTTAAAAAATATATATAACTTTTGTTATAATTGTGAACAATTTTGATTTTCTGTAAAAATTTTGATTGATTTAAATGTAATCTGGCGTCAGTACATAGAGTAAATTGCCTAAATTCTAGCCTTTATTCTTCCTCGGAAGTAGACAGACTGACCTTGTTGTCAATAATAACAAAATTTTGCAACGGAATGCCGGTCATGAGGCACTGAGATTGTACTAAGACACTTAAAATGAATGCCTTACATGAACCAGAAGTCCCAAAATGGCTATCAAAATTATTTATTGAACAGGGCCCTATGTATTAACTATGATTTTCAATGCGTTCCAATGGGGCAAATAATTGGGTCCCCGTTCCAAATGCTAGAATAATAAAATATCAAATTTAAGTTTCAACTAAACAATACGGAAGCTACATGTACTAACAAGAAAATTGGCATTGAACTCGTTGTAAAAAATTATGTCAATTCATATTTTTAAATTTCGACTTTAATTCGAAATTTGAACTTTTCAAATCTCGAAATTTTGAATTTAACTAGAACATTATACAGTGCAAACCAGGTTACGTTCATCATTTATTAAAGGGTCATTAAAATAGAAACTATTTACCACAACAATCATAGTGTTTGTTTCCGATTTAATCGGTGCGATCAAATTAACAAAAACTGTCATTATTGTTCTATGAAATAAGAAACTAACGGGACTAAATTCACTAGGGAAAGATAGAGATGTCACCTCACGAGGCTAACTACACTAGGAACTATCGAACTCCATTACCTTTTTCATTGTTCCGAACTACGCGTTACCGTAGTTTCCGAGGTGTCTCGAAGGGGTAACTCTATATCATGAGAAATTTATTGCTTTTGTCGGCATTTTTTTTATTTATCTTTGAGACATATCATTTTCCTGTCTGGAAACTAACCCAATGTATTATTAATATCTTAATAATTCAAAAGTATATTAGCTTTCATGTTAAACAGTGCATGTTTTGAATAAATCATGAAGTATTTTATTGTCACAAGGAATTGATGCCTTACTGTAAAATAGTAAATGTGTGAATTTTTCTAAAGTTATCGAATGTTATTGTTTTTAAGGCGGCTTTTCTCGTTTGAATTTTGAAGTTTTACATGTGTCTTTGGGGGGGGGGGGGGGGGCTTTACAGCTGACTATGCGGTATGGGATTGTTCATTGTTGTAGGCCGTACGGTGACCTATGGTTGTTAATTTCTGTGTCATTTGGTCTCTTGTGAAGAGTTGTCGCATTGGCAATCATACCACCTCTTCTTTTTTTTTTATATTTCTTATACCCTTATGCATGTTATAGTTTTTTTTCTAGAAATCTATATTACTAAATGAAGTTCTCCGTTCCTGTTTTTTTTTTTTTCAGTTTAGTACAATTTTTCAATTAAACAAAAATTATTATTTTTTATTTTTTTTATTTTGGCACTTAATACTTACTATTTTGTGTGCTGATTATATAAAGCCAATTCAGACTCTTGTAAATATTGATGGTTGCTTGGTTGCTTGGTTTCTTTGCCGGTTGATGGATTAAATACCACTTTAATCACGTGGATGTTTATATCGTGGTAGCCATTTTTTCTTGCCAGTAGTCAATAAAGCAAAATGTCGAATTGCACCTGCCACGTTGACAGTCAAGTGATACAGTAGAAGAACTACTCAGTCACGCTCTACATAGATACAGGAAGATGTGGTATGAGTACCAATGAGACAACTCTCCATCCAAATAATAAATATTTTACCATTATAGGTCAAGGTATGGCCTTCAACATGACCATATAATTGATATTCTTCGGTGTTGACATGAATATCAATAATATTGTCATTTTTTTAAATTTCCAATTGACAAAACTTTGAATTTTCAAAAAACTAAGGATTTTCTTATCCCATGCAGGAATAAATTTCCTTAGCCGTATTTGGCACAACTTTTTGGAATTTTTGGTCCTCAATGCCCTTCAACTTTGTATTTGTTTGCCTTCATAACTATTTTGATCTGAGCGTCACTGGTGAGTTTTATCTAGACGAAACGCGCGTCTGGCGTGTTAAATTATAATCCTGGTACCTTTGATAACTATGGTAGGCCTCTAAATGTTGAGGAAACTGAATCGAAACGTTTATGTTTAGTCCATTTACATGTTAATGAGAGTGATACATGTATAATTATTCGCCTGCTCATTAAAGTTCATGAAACATTATTAACGTTTTTCTTTTTCTTTTTATTATTATTTGACAATATGAAATTACTGTACTAGAAAACGGACTAGACAATTATCAAAGACATAAACACAATTATAGTTCTCAGTTTCACATCTGAGGTGTCTACGTGATTCATGCACATAATATCTCCGTATTTGAGTAAACTTTTATTGTTTTCAAATATATCTGTTTCATATATATATTATAAAATGCAAATATAAAATATAGGATTTATGTCTCTCTGGGAATAGTACACTTTTAATACATTATGTATTTGACAGCGTCTCTATACAAATATACCTAACACAAGTATATAATATTATTTGTCTACGTGCACAAAATATTGTAGATTCATTTGCTTACGTTTGCTGAATCTTTTGTTTGTTGTGGTTTTTTTGGTTTACATGTACATCATAGACATTTGGTCTTCATGGTAATCACACCATATCTCTCTATATGTTATTAAGAATATGGCCAACAGGCTCATATCATACAAAAAGTAAAATTTAAAGTGTTCATGTGCCTTTAATGTAAAATATATCTAATTGATATCTGCACAGAAATGAAAAGATATGGTATGATTGTCAGGCAGACGACTATCCAACATGCAGACAGCAAAGCACCCGGATGCAATCAACTGAATGTTACCAACACTTTAATGAACACCGTACCATGTCTCTCTGTATGATATAAATAATATTGCCAACAGGCCGTCATAGGAAAAAAATAAATAAATTAAAGTGATCATATGCCTTTAATGTAAAGTGTATATAAATTTATATCTGCATGGAAATACAGAGATGTGGTATGATTGTCAGTGAGACGGCTATTCAGCAGACACCAAAGGACCCGGATGTGAGCAACTTTAGGGTATATACTTGTAGACATCCAATGTGTCATTCCCATCGGATATTAAGCTGCGCTTTAATAGCTTTTTAAAATGTCAGTTTATAATTTTTTTTGAACGCAAATGAATTTGACATTTCCTGTTTGTGTCTCCTCTTAAATTCGCCGTTTCAGAATCTAATGCACACTGGGTAATATTCTCAAAAGCGTACACCATAACGTTGTGTTTGGTTTAAAACGTTCTAAACAATGGAAATTCAACCAATGACGTAACGTTATTTTCATTTTGGGGTACGGACAATGAAATTACCCATGATTCTTTAGATTCGGAAACGCCTAATTGTCAAGAACCTAAGCGGTATGAAGATAAATTCATCTTTATGAAGATAAGGAGATGTGATATGATCCCCAATAGGACAACCATTCTCCTGAGACGAAAGGCCGAGGATGTCACAAGTCACTATGCGGCCTTCAACAAGGAGCAAAACTGATATCGTATAGCATTATAGATACATCAGAAACTGGCGTGACAAACAATTCAAATCAATTATGCTAAAATAATAAACGAATAAACGAAAAACGAATTTAGAGAGCAAGCAACAACCAATGATTTACAGGCTTCTGATTTGAGGAGAGGGATATACAGAATGTGACGGTGCTAAACATCTTTGTTTTCACCCATACCTCCCCATTAACTAGGACAGCGTTGTAAAACAAACTGTAAAATAAGTTGTAAAAGGAGGTCATTTGATAATTTGACACAGTCATACTATAATTTGATATAGCTCTATTTTTGAGGAACAATAGAATAAAACAATTGAAACCGTGATCAGATATATAAAGTAATCTATTTAGATCATTTTGATCCTTATCAACTGAAACCAAAACAAGTAAATTGCGTTTATATTTCAAGAGCACACTTTAAATACTTGAAAGGTTAAAAGCCTACACCCGGACTATTGTCATAGTCACATATTGTGTAAGTATTCTATAAATAGATGTTCTAAATTCAGGACGTTCACTTTTTTATGAACTCCCAATACAAAGAAACGTATAAAATTATATTTGCATAGATAACTGTTCAAATACAATTTGTTGTGCATTCCATTTATGTCCTTGAAAACGTGACGTAATATCGAATTACATTTTCGAGAGTACACCTTATCACTACGGCGTTATAAAATAGTACTCGACATGAAAAGCTATATACATAAAAGTATTTGAACTGTTACTGGGTGTTGGTGAATATTTCCGTGAATTAAATTCTATAGTTGTAGATCAAGAGTCAACTAAACATGATTAAAGACAACAATGATTAATCAAATGCCAACATTGTATCTTTCTATGTTGTGATGTTACACTATTGTTCCAGGTAAGGGTGAAGGTTGGCACCTATTAAAACGTTTAAACCCGCTGCATTTGTTTGCACCTGTTCAAAGTCAGGAACCTGATGTTCAGTAGTTGTCTTTTGTTGATGTGGTTCATAAATGTTTCTCGTTTCTTGTTTTTTTGTTTTTTTTTTATAGATTAGACCGTTGGTTTTCCCGTTTGAATTGTTTAATACTAGTCATTTTAGGGGCCGTTAATAACTTGCTGTCCGGAATCCGTGTTAAAGACCAAACCTATGATGGTTGACTTTTACAAATTGTAACTCGGATGGATAGTTGTCTCATTGGTACTCATACCACATCTTCTTATATCAAGCAACATAATATAAAAGAATACAATTGGTCTAATGACATTAGTATAGAAAAAACATGCATTTGACCTCATTAAAAAGGCCATTCTTTAATTTTCAAAAAATGGATGGAAAAATGTGTCCTGCAGTTTTTTTCTAAGTTGAAGTATCGGTACAGACATTTTATTTTTTATCTCTCTTCCGTCTTGCCTTTTTTTCAGTTAATCCTGACAATTTTAACGTTAAGTGTCATCCTGACTTTTAGGGGGACAAACCCCCCCTCCCTAAAAAAAATCAAATGGTAACTCCCTAACAGTCAATTGAACAAACTATACTTCACCTTATAAAAAAATCCTTTTTCATGACATTTTGTTACTGATCCAATGAAATAATAATCGAAATAAAAAATCTGTATCTTAATAAAACTGGCATGTGTACTTAGAAATTAAAATCAATAAAAATACATTAGTTTTTAAGTTCACGAGAACTATCTGAAGAAAATTATCCTTTTCATCTGTTTTCGTAACATATTTATGATCAATTACCATGATAAAGGATTTTTATTTTATTTGATTGAATGTTATCTATGAATTCATGTGAGTTTCCCTTACGGTAGATTTGACTGAAATGGTGTTATTTTCATTTAAATAAATATAATATTTCGTTATACTTTTATGATTTCCTACGTTTTTGTACAATAGTAATCGTGCATATCATTGCTAACCTCTCTGAGGATGTGGACGGGGTCCTTCATTTTATTCTTTATTTTTAGGCTATTTTTCTCTTTTCTTCATAACTTATGCCTGTTGTTCTTTATTCTCCATAAGTTATTCCTGTTATTCTCAATTCTTTATATTTTAACACCCCCTTATCCACTATTTTATTTTGGTCATTGACAGTCCCGATTTCTTTATACCGAACTTTATCCGATATAAAGGAAAAAAATACCATAACAGTGAGTCGTACAAAACTACTCCGGCGAACTTTGAACGGACGTGGCAGTGAACTTATAAATCCCGCTCATCTAAATAGATGCTCCACTTTGCCGTCGGAAAAGGACAAAGGAATGGACCTAATAAAATATTTAGTTAAATGGTTCTATGCTATTGTGATGTTATTTACTAGTAAGTACAGTTACACTGAAGCTGCCTTCAACTTCTAATTTATTCATACATGTTCATTTGACTTGAAGGATTCATATTGAAATTAGCTCTCGCTAAAACGAGTACTATTTATGAATCAACCTTTTATCAGGGGATCGGTTCCGGCGGTTGGAACACGCCATTTTTCGGACGATCAATGCATTTGAATGGGGACATGTAATTGGACCCTCCCTTTTTATCCTAGGTTGAGAACATACCCTCTCTTTTTTAAATGGCGATGACGACAAAGTTGACCAAGTTTGCATCAAAGGAAGAGAAAGAGCTCATGTTAAATGTCAAACACACATCGGAAAACCGTTTCCGGAACCTGAAACTACCTGGCGCACATGTTGTTCTTGTATAATTTGTTGACAAAAGCCTAGAGTACTTATATATTTTTCAGTTAAAGGATGTTGACCTATAATAGATTATTGTCATCTGAAACATCTTAACACTTATTGTGTTTCTCGGGTCGTATGACATTCGAGCAATATATATATCTTTTGTTTTCAACAAAGACTAAAAAATGTAGATCTATAAAAGAAACTGATACGTATATTTGTATATTGATACTTTATTAACACTGTATACATGAAGATCTTGGTGAGATTTACAGATTAGAGAATCCAAGTAGAAAAAAATCAAAATAGAGCAGTATAAAAAGAAAAATATGGCACGGAATCAGGGTCATAAATATCGATTTTAGTATATCCTAAAATGATTTCAGTATATACTAAATTACATTTTAGGGTATCCTTAAGTCAATTCAGTATATACTAAAATGATTTTAGATTATCCATAATTCAATTTGCTAATAGTTTTGTTCACCAATGAAAAGATCGCTTTCTGGACGAGTTGGAAAGACAGTCATTGCGACCTTGCTATTAAGATGTGGCAAATGTCCTCTCACTTGATTTCAAACCTTTAAATAGACTTATTTGGAAAGAACATAGTTACGATACTGTTGACAGGTCATTAAGGATTGCATACTTTGGTATTAATATTGATTCACTCCTATTGTCTTTGCATCGGAAATAAACACATTTATTCTATAAACAGTTGTTGGCATGATACGGGTTATATATATATGTTCTTCTCATATATTTTATTATGGTATGATACTAAACCCCTAACGGGAGGGAATTTACTTGATTTTCATATGATGAAGACATAATCTTTCAATCAGTTTAATTGAGGTCTGCAGCTTGCATGTCAGTCCTTTGTTAATTTATGTATCACATGTTGTCATTTTGCTTGGTTTCTGTTGTTGCCTATTCTGATATCTGACTCGGACTTCTTTTGAACTGAGTTTCACTGTGCGTATTGCTATGTGTTTCTTTATTCTACCGTTGATTTGCTAGAGGTATAGGGGAGGGTTGAGATCTCACAAAACATGTTTAACCCCGCCGCATTTTCAGTTGCGCCTGTCTCAAGTCAGGAGCATCTGGCCTTTGTTAGTCTTGTATGTTTTTTTTTTTAATTTTAGTTCATTTATATGTTTTTGGAGTTTAGTGTGACATCCATTTTTACTGAACTAGAACACAATTTTATTTAGGGGCTAGCTGAGGACTACCGCCGGGAGTGGGATTCTCTCGCTGCGTTTAAGACCCATTGGTTGCCTTCGGCTGTTGTCGGCTCTTTGGTCGGGTTGTTGTCTCTTTGACATATTCCCCATTTCCATTCTCAATCTTATCTAATATCTCGTGGGGCGGATGCAGGATTTTCAAAGGCATATGGGTTTATTAGTAAGTTTGAAATCAATCAGACTTCGTTTAGATGGGACATGTCTTCAGAATGAATAAAGATGAACAATATGGGGAGGGGAGAGTTAAAGATTGAAAAGTTAAACGTTTTTTGTTTGTTTTGTTTACTAAATGCACAATAAATTTATCTACATCTCTTCTTGGTTAATCTTCCTCTTGGCTAATTCATTTAACGATTTAAAAGTACATCAAACAGAACTAAAACTGTAGACGATGTGTGTTATACGTCAATAAGACAGCAATCAAACGACAAAAACTACCTAATAGATGTAGGAAGATGTGGTATGAGTGCCCATGAGACAACTCTCCATCCAAGTCATAATTATAAAAGTAAATCATTATAGGTCAAGGTACGGTCTTCAACACGGAGCCTTGGCTCACACCGAACAGAAAGCTATAAAGGGCCCCAAAACAAGTTAATAGTGTAAAACCATTCAAACGGGAAAGCCAACGGTCTAATCTATATGACACCTGGCAAGCAAAAACGACCCTTATGGCAAAACTTATGAATTATTAGATTTTTTTCTTTATTAAACAGAAAATACTAATGCCAACTTAAAAATTTGAAAACGATCGGTAAAAAACTAATTGAGAAATTTCAATTTTGGTTACACATGAAAATGTGTTCTAACGTAAAATTCAACACAACGTAGGAATCATACACTTTGATGTCGATTTAAGTTTTCTGCAATTTACTAGTTTACTCTTCTCCTAGTGCTTGACAGCATGGAGCCTGATATTCCTTTCTAGCGCCGAATTTTTGAAAATAGATGTTCCTACCTAACACGTGCAGGAATAACAACAGGACGAGCCAACAGATCAAACTATTATAGAGGAATATGAAGAGTATATATCTATTTCTTTTTTAACTTGTACATTTTTTTTTTGGCATAATCAATTCCTGATTTATCATGAGGAACGATGAAATAATGGTACTTTCTGATACCATATAAAAAAGAAGATGTGGTATGATTGCCAATGAGACAACTATCCACAAAAGACCAAAATGACACAGACATTAACAACTATAGGTCACCGTACGTACCGTAGGTCACCATAGAATAGGTTTAAACAAAACATAAAATTGGCTAATCTCTCCATTGCTAAGTAGTTTCATCGCTCTCTTGCTTACAATGTTAAACGACTTATCTTATTGATGATGAGTTTCGAAAGAATTCTGCAACATGAAATACAGTATTACTGTTTGATCGTCAGTATTTTTTTTAGCTTGACAAAATCTACAAAACGCTTAGTGTGACCAAAAAAGTAGGCTTATTTTTCGAATATCGTCTAGTTAACACACACACAGCAAGATAGTCAGTCATATGTCGATTTTTTTCTCCTACAATAACAGAACAATAAATACTTTTATTTGTTGGATTTCAAATATAAGAATTTCTTTTTATTTTGGTATCGATTTCATTTAATTTTCAGTGTTATCTTAAATATTATGATAATTAACAAAAAAAAAAAAAGCACTGAAGTGTGAACTCCTCATTCTTCCAGGGCACCATATATTTTCCATGGGGTTCGTGGTGCTCAATTTAAATATACCCTCAAATGAAAATGTATTATTCGGTATATTAATTTGTTTATATTTTCTTGGTATTTTTATTACTGTTGATGTGTTTAATCAAATATTTTAAACAGGACTCTCCAATACTACAGATAACAGAAATACATCTCGACAAACTTATTTGTCGTCAAAAGTATATGTAAAATTTTGTTCGCTTTCGCTCTCGCGATTTATCTACGCCTTTTTAATCTAATTTACCCAATAAATACATATCTTTGCATTCTTTGGATAGTTCACGCTTAGAGAGTATGTGCCTTATTGTTTCATCCTGTTCAAATTGGTTGATACGTAAAAAAACCACGACAATCTCTAGTTATTTTGGCAACCTTCAAACGTTAAAGTTATTTATATATCATTATCTTCAATGTAAAGTATGACATTTTAATATAATGACCAGACCAAAACGCACTTCCAAAACGTCCCTCTGGTATCTTTCGCCTCTCTTTTACAAGCATTCGAGACGATCAAATCACATCAAATAAGTTTTATGTTAATTTTGCAGTATAGTAACACTACAACATAAGCTCTTGGTGAGCTTTTGAACCAACAGAACGATTTAGTTTAGACACCAGTCTATTGTTAACTTGAACACTATATGTTGCACTCTACATATGCTAATGTGGTTCATAAGTGTTTCTCGTTTCTCGTTTTTTATATAGATTAAACCGTTGGTTTTCCCGTTTGAATGGTTTTACACTAGTAACTTTTTGGGGGCCCTTTATAGCTTGCTGTTCGGTGTGAGCCAAAGCTCCGTGTTGAAGACCGTACCTTAACTTATAATGATTTACTTTTATAATTATGACTTGGATGGAGAGTTGTCTCATGGGCACTCATACCACATCTTCCTACATCTATTAGGTAGTTTTTGTCGTTTGATTGCTGTCTTATTGACGTATAACACACATCGTCTACAGTTTTAGTTCTGTTTGATGTACTTTTAAATCGTTAAATGAATTAGCCAAGAGGAAGATAAACCAAGAAGAGATGTAGATAAATTTATTGTGCATTTAGTAAACAAAACAAACAAAAAACGTTTAACTTTTCAATCTTTAACTCTCCCCTCCCCATATTGTTCATCTTTATTCATTCTGAAGACATGTCTCATCTAAACGAAGTCTGATTGATTTCTAACTTACTAATAAACCTATATGCCTTTGAAACTCCTGCATCCGCCCCACGAGATAAAAGATAAGATTGAGAATGGAAATGGGAATATGTCAAAGAGACAACAACCCGACCAAAGAGCAGACAACAGCCGAAGGCAACCAATGGGTCTCCAACGCAGCGAGAAAAATCCCTAAATAAAATTGTGTTCTATAGTTCAGTGAAAATGGATGTCACACTAAACTCCAAAACATATAAATGAACTAAAATTAAAAAAAAAACATACAAGACTAACAGAGGCCAGATGCTACTGTCTTGAGACAGGCGCAACTGAAAATGCGGCGGGGTTAAACATGTTTTGTGAGATCTCAACCCTCCCCTATACCTCTAGCAAATGTAAAATAAAGAAACACATAGCAATACGCACAGTAAAACTCAGTTTAAAAGAAGTCAGAGTCAGATATCAGAATAGGCAACAACAAAAACCAAGCAAAATGACAACATTTGATACATAAATTAACATGGGACTGGCATGCCAGCTGCAGACCTCAATTAAACTGATTGAAAGATTATGTCGTCATCATATGAAAATCAAGTAAACTCCTTCCCGTTAGGGGTTTAGTTACATAACAACATAAAATAAATGAGAAGAACGTAACCCGTATCATGCTAACAACTGTTTATAGAATAAATGTATTTATTTCCGATGCAAAGACAATATGAGTGAATCAATATTAATACCAAAGTATGTAATCCTTAATGACCTGTCAACAGTATCGTAACTATTTCCTTCCGAATAAGTCTATTTAAAGGTTTGAAATCAAGTGAGAGGACATTTGCCACATCTCAGCAAGGTCCGCAGTGACTGTCTTTCCAACTCGTCCAGAAAGCGATCTTTTCATTGGTGAACAAAACTATTAGCAAATTGAATTAAGGATATACTAAAATCAATTAAGTGTATACTAAAATCGTTATTTATGACCTTGATTGTACGCCAATATTTCTGTATAAATTATGCTAAATTGATTTTAAGGTATCATAAAATGATTTTTGTATATACTTAACTCATTTTAGGATACCCTAGAATCAATTTAGGGTATGCTAAATTAGAGAAAAATAGGTCCAACAATTAAATATACAGAACATTGGCTATGCGGTGCAAAGCATACATAATATATATAATATTGGGCAAAATAAACAAAGAATATAGAGAGAAAAATAAGGAATAAAAAGATGACGGATCCCTATCCAGGCCTTTGCTATTTTTCTGTTCAGTAATATATATATGTAATGGTTTGATTTCATATGTGTACTTATTTCTTAGTCCTTCATGTGCGTCTGAGATGGCAAATAGACTACAAAAAAAAATATCTTACATGTAAAATTCTTCAATGTTGCGTTCCACCTGTTATTGTACTTATTTGTTAGTCTTTCTTGTGTATTTGAGAGATATTATTGACACAATTCTCCACAAATACCATGGAGATTTGGGTAAACTGGTCCTCCATTCCATCTCCGCACCATGGGTAGCGATAAGTTAACACAACAGGGTTTAGTTTATCTGGAACGAGGACCCATTTATATCCTCCTTAGCTTCAATGCAACTTTATCATAATTGAGGGCAGACTTTTGTATTCTCTATATTTCAACTATTATAAAAGGTTATCATTTTTATCATATTTTATTGGAAATTCTTTTCGCATTTATCCTTATTTCTTTACAACTTATATATGATTGTATAAATAGATGAAATCAAATACCCAGCTATTTTGCAAATCTAGTTCAAAGCCAAACTGTTCAACCTCGTTATGATTTCAACCTTACTTTGTACTTAATTGATATTTTTTTGGTACCCATTTGACTAGATAATATTTGTACATCAAATGTTACCGTTTAAATAAACCCATAATATATTCACATCATATTTTTTACTGTTTGCTTTGATGTTATATGACAAATATAATTATGCCAAGTGCAAGATCAAAAGCTGAAGGTCTCAAATTATGTTGGCTGATTTCAGATGAAAAATAAAAAAGGTAAAATTAAATGTGATGAGTGAATGTATAAACAAGGGTCTATATGGAGTTTACAAATTACAGAAAATGGGGTACACAAATAATGATTGATTGGTTTTTGGTCCAGTCTCAAATGTTTCATTAATGTTCAGGATAAGAACAAAATAACAGGTAGGTCCGGTTAACTGGGTTGCAAGTCGGGAAAATCTAAACTGCCACGGGAAATGAGGGTAAATTGAATAGGGACAGAAGTTTAGCCTGGTAACATGCCACCTCTGAGGGCCACTGAAAGAGTTGTAAGGGATCTTCACGTGCAGAGAGCGTGACACTCGCTCTACACGAAGCATCAGATCTAATATCCTCATTCTGACCGGACATGGCTGCGTACTTGATAAATCATGCACTTCCAAACGGACCGTCACTTTGGCAAGGGTTTTCCTAACGGTCGGAAGAAGATCTGTAATGACCATATTTCTATTCCCAAGTCTTCCTGGATTGATAAATATGAAAAATGAAATATAAAGATTTCAAGGTTGATAAACGTGTAATATAAAAATTGAACATAATCGTTATAATGAATAAACAAAATTTAAGAACAGGGAACGAAAACTGGCTAGAAAATGAGAAAAAAAAACAGAACACCTTCCCAAACAGACCCTCTTGTTATTTCAATTGGTGCATCAATTGATGTGCTCAAGACAGATACACAAGTTAATTGTGACAATAATATCAGTGTGTCATTAGGTCAGGTCAGGTCAGGCTAGTTGCGTAATTTATTTATAGGTTTTAGGACTGGAAATAGTGCACTGCCCTGCTTCGTTATTCTTTAGTATATTTTATTACAAATTTGCATATTTGTTTGTTGAATCTGTCCTCTTTTCTTTTACTAGTTAGATCTTTATCAATTTAAAAAGTCTACATTTACGAGTTGTATATACATAATGTACACAGCCATGTATCACCATCATTGCTGGTGATCCGATGGATAAATCTGTTGTAGAGTTGTCACTGACTCCGACGTACTTATTAATATAATTATTTTCTGTGACTGTATCTTGCATTAATTTGTAGGATCCTTTACTGTAGATAATTGAGCTGATCTGTAACAATAACATCTCCATGCCCTATATATCATGTACTGTAGTACGCCGCTAGATTAAAACTGACGAGGAAAGGTAACACACGGCCACCGAAAGCTTCATTTATGTGAAGCCCAGGTGGTCGTGTGGTCTAGCGGGACGGCTACAGTGCAGGCGATTTGGTGTCACGATTTCTCAGTAGCATGGGTTAGAATCCCGGCGAGGGAAGAACAAACATTGTTGGGTTGATGTTTAGACGAGTTGTATATATATATATATATATATCACTATAGAAAAATTGTATAATTTGATCAACATTCAGATCTTTCGGAACTCGTGTAGTATCCGAAGGTCTGGATATCAAACGACGATTGCGTGATTTTGATTGGTCGATAAATTCTTACAGTTTTCTCAAATCAGGCGATCCAGGATATGAAATTGATTTAGAGATCCCAATCCGTCCCTTCTAGTAGATATGGCCATGCTTATTAAAGTGTAGCCTAGGATAAAGTTCTCAAGTTTTCTCAATTCGAAAAGCTTGAGAAACTTTTAGACCGGATCTTATTATAGAAGGTGGTTACTGAACACCGACGGAAATTACATTTATTGGGACAAAGTCATACAAAAATTATTCTTTGTATACATGCATAAACCACCACTGCATTTGTTTGCACCTGTCTTTAGTCATGAACCTGATGTTCAGTGGTTGTCGTTGTTGATGTGGTTCAGAAATATTTCTCGTTTCTACGAGTCTCCCTTTTGACGACCGTACTTTGACCTTTAATGGTTTACTTTTATAAATTGTGACTTGGATGGAGAGTTGACTCATTGGCAATCATACCACAACTTATGTTTATATATGTAGGCACCATTCTTCTCATACTAAAGGACATCTGGTGTAAATGTACTACATTTACTGCTAACATACATTTCATATACAAGTTATTGATCCAAGTTATTTTTGTACATCAAACAACAATTACTAATATAGTATGATAAATTTTTACATTGTATTGTGTGACTTACTGCTTTATCAAAATTATGAAAAATATATATACATTGAAACCTGGCTAAAACAAATCCTGCATAAACCAAAAACCTAAATAAACCAAACATGTTATAAAAGCATTGTTTTATCAAATTGTATGCGTTGTGAACCTGACAGACCCGCACATTTGCCAACACCGAATAAAATCTTAAGTCCCGAAGAGGTTCGGTTTATAAAGTTTTCACGGTATGATAATGAACGGTCGTAAAACAGCTTACTCCAGCTGTATGTAAAATATTTTATTTAAATTTGATTGTATTTATTCAGCTATTTAGTGCATAGTTTATTTTAATGGTTACTTGAATACCATATTGAACATGTGGTAGTATACATAATATATACAAGTAATTTTGTTAAATTGTGAGTTATTATGTAAGTTCATGCAAGTCTATATAATATGCACTTTATATTAACTGTATTCTTGGGTTTGCCGGCGTTTATACTTTCATAATAGAAATAATGCCGTATGTTACGATTTTCAGAAATACTTTTCTAATGAATAAAAAGTTTTTTTTACTTTTTGAAAAAATGGACAACTTGCACATGCGGATCCAGGATTTTGGTAGGGGGATGCAAGCCAACGTTGGGAGTAATATATACTTGTAATAGTCTATTCATTTGTCATATATATATCAAATATGAAGCTTCATAAGTAGGCCCCGGCCCCCTGTCCGCCTTAATCCGACTCCTGACTTTTTAGGGGTTGACCGTTTGATTTTTCTTTTAGAATAAGAAAGTAAAAAAATAGAGTGAGAGAGGGAAATTAACAGAAAACATGACTGCCAAATTCTTCTTTGAAAAATCAAGTTGTGTTTGTTTAGCTGCCATCAAAAAACTTATTTTCCATTCGATGAACTCGTGTAATCCTCGATGTTTCTCTTTTAGTAACTACGTAACCTTAATGAAAAGGTGTGCACGTTTTACAGCGTAATTATCAAAAGAAAATCGAACACTTTGATCAAACGCGCTTCAGAATTACTCCTCTGAATATTTGTCAAAAATCAGTGCACTATTTTTTCCGCGTACTCGTTTATCCCTTCATCTTAACTACGTCAGCAAAAAATCATTATAAGTTCGGGTCGTACATTTTAAAATGTATCTATTTTAAATAACATGTTAATGAATTGAAATATACATGTCGTTTGCCTTCATACGACCCGGAACGCCCACCAAAACAGCCTATGGTTACTAAATTTGAATAAAATATGTCATAATTAGATTTAGTTGTTATTCGAAGTGAAATTAATCATATTAAAAGCTTATATCACTTTATTTGATGTATTGGAGGTGGCTAGGTACAGTATAGTACATGTAATTGAAATGGGATACACGTTTAAACTACAAGGTTATTTAAACAGGGAATAGGTGTAAACTGGTCCTGGTTTCGGAAATTAATGCATATAAATAATAAAACGTTGTTTTGAATTTAAAACTTATTAAAAAAGTGAATAAATTGTCACGTGTTCACATTTAGACTGGAACAGCCAACACACGTATAAGACTTTAAATTTATGCGAAAATGCTCCTTGCATTTGAGCATGTTAACCTGGGTATAGGAATATCACTGCTATTAAAGAGATAATCGTAACTGGGATTACGACTATCCCAATATGGCAACGGCACATATAGGTAAAATCTTTAAAGTCATTTTTCTCAAATGTAGCATGTTTTTGTCAATAGTTGCTCAGCTACAAGGTTTTTCTATATCATTTCATCATATTTGAATCGTAACGGTGCACTGGAATTGTTTAAGCGCTTTGAAAATTGCCGTTGAAAAATTCGGGATGATAATCTTAACTCTATGGCATTTTTCTTCTTTGATAATCGTAATTTCTTTATCGGATAATAGTAACTAAAACATAATAAATGTGTCTTTCAGTATTTCAATGGTATTTTGTGTGTTAAAAATGCAAATGTCCAGTATAAAGATGACATTAACGCATATAAAAATAAATGAAGAAACTTACAGGTTAATATCTAGGACAAATTTACTTATATATCTCTATTTATAACTGACAACAATATGCACAACCTTTTAATATATGCATGAACCTGTTAAAGATATGGAAAATGAAGCAGTTGTCGAGTCAGTTATTGTGGTAAGTATACTGTAGATATTTTTATTTTTTTCAAAGTTTTAATGTCGTGTGCGCGTTTAAGTTTTTTTTTTTTTTTTTTTGGCGGGGGGGGGGGGGTATGATTAGCTAATATCCTATATCCCAAAAGTGCCATCTTTTCAATTCATTGCTCAAAATAAAAGTCACGTATACCACATTTTCATATGTCATATGTTTTGCCTCCAATATTACGTTTATACTAAAATTCTGGGCGAAATGAACAAAAGTTTCCATCAATGACTTGATAACTGCATTATCGGATTTAACAGTTGATAATTTTATCGAAAGATATGAGTGTTCATATTTCCCTTTACTTTACAATTCAATAAATATAGCCGTCCATATTTTATCCCTTGGATTTTCTTTTTTTCTATTTTATGCTGATATGATATATGATTTTAAAAATTAAATTCAAATGTTTTGATCAATTTAATACCCATGTATTTTAGGACGTTTCTTTAAACAGTGTGGATGGTAAAGGATCTAGAATAGTTTCCAGTTTATTGTTACTATTGTTTATTGTTACTATTGTTTATTGTTACTTTGTTTATTGTTACTTTGTTTATTGTTACTTTGTTTTTTTGTTTTTATTACCCTAACCTATGGTCTTACTAAGCATAAATTTTGACGCACTGAAAAAAAAACCAGAAATATATATGATATATACGTATATTGATGAATTACATCAGAAGGCATAACTTGTAGATCATCACAGTCGGAACTGGTTCAATTAGAAAGATTTTTATAAATTTTAAAACAAATATTTTGTGCTTCAGAAAAATGCATAACAATTAGGTAAGGCTTATTTTTGTTATCATTTAATAGAAAAGTACTAATTATATGGCAAGTATGCAAGTACAAAAATGTTCCTTGTTTAGTACCTTCAATATTTTCCCCTACAATATCTTCCATGCATATGTATGCATCATACTTTTCATATACCAAGTATTTTTGAATTAGTTAGTTTCTAATATGGCGGAATATGCGTTATTTTTTTTTCTCAACATTGCAGTCATTCTTTGAATAAGTATTTCTTGTAAGAAAATTTTAAGCTACATCAAATTTATTTCTTGATTCGCAGGCTTTTGGTCAAACTATAAAATAATACAAATCCGTGTTTGTCAATGAACTCCACGTTAGAATGTGCTTAACTTCATAACACACAAAGCATCCCAACCTTTCTCTAGTCTTATATAGCATTGAATGTTTTAAGGATGTCATATTATTATAATGCAAAATTAAATTGGTGTTGTTTATAGTTATTTTCTGAGATATCGAAATTTCAGTGACGGTCATGAAGTAGCTAATATAAATAAAAAATAAGATGTGGTATGATTGTCAATGAGACAACTCTCCACAAGAGTCCAAAATTACTCAGAAATTAACAAATATTAATATAACAATTGGCCGTAACAATTGCATCTTCGCTCATTCCCATATTTTTTGACATTCCTAGTTCTTGGAAATTTCTGTATATCAACATAGTTCGTGTTTCAACCATTTCCAAATTTCTTGAAGCTTGTTCATCCTTCCAATTTTATGATATACTAGTATGTAGCTGTTTCCATTAGAAATATTAATAATATATGCATAAAAAGAAATGTCATAAGATGTTGGAACGGTTCGTAATTAATTCATCGCCATGATTTCATCATATGCTATCAGATATACGTTTTTAGTGTCAATATCAATAAAACACTTTCCAGTTACGATTATCTTTTCATTTTTTAATACCATAATTACGCTTATCTTTTTTCCGAGTAACGATTATCATCCCGAATTTTTCAACGGCAATTTTCAAAGCGCTTAGACAATTTCAGTGCACCGCTACGATTCAAATATGATGTAATGGAGTATAGAAAACCTCGCAACTGAGTAACTATTGACAAAAACATGCTACATTTGAGAAAAATAATTGTAAAGATTTTACCTATATCTGCCGTCGCCATATTGGGATAGTCGTAATTCCAGTTACGATTATCACTTTAATACCAGTGAATATGGCATCCATTGGTCTTCCTCCGTGCGGTGGTAAACTAATTTTAGAGGGACGCAGGTTTGACTGTACGGGATGTATAAATACGCATGTGCGGGATGTATAAATACGCATCAACACCATGTTGGGATGGAAACGCTTAATTCTCCCGCGTAAGATTTCATGTTTTGAATTGAGTGCATTATTTTCACGTGTGTGTCCTTTCCAACTTTTTCAGTTAGATGGAAAGGGAAAATATTTATCTGTTCGAATTCTCTCATTGTATAGCGTAAACAATATTTTATTGTGAAAATATTAATATATTAATAATAATTTTATGAGCAAAATACGCTCATCTTGTTCAAGCAAACATTAATACAAACATAAATTATACAGATAGTGAAGAATTTCAAATAAAAACAAATAAACAAAAATAAAACAAAAAATATTTTATTGTGAAAATATTGATATATAATAATAATAATTTTATTTGCAAAATAAGCAGACACAAAAATACAAACATATCTACTACAGATAGTAAAGAATTTTAAATATAAGCATAAAAAGCATAGTTATAAATGTAAACATTACAATATGACAATTTTATTAGTATTAATTCTTTCATATCAAAGTGCATCTACTATGTTTTTATTTTATTTTATGGTTAACTTACTAGCATGTCTGAAAAATAAAATAGATTTTTATTATTGAAGGCCTTTGCCCATTGTTAACACTTTTATAGTTCATGTATCAAATGATTCTAATCTTTTTCGTCAAATTCGATAAAATATTAAAGTTTATGCGTACATTTATGATATGACCTTGACCTTGCATTAAATAATTCATAATAATTGCTTTTTGTCAAGAGAAAACTTTTCTGATGCGCTAGTTGGAATTCTTTGTACTATGTCAACAGGAGAATTATGAATAATAAAAAGTTTGATGATAAATTGGATAATTTTATATTTTCAAAGAGAATCCGGAATTTAAATCAAGCATGCAAAAAGTATATTGCGATTCACTGCATTTTCATCATTGAAATTTATTGAATAATTTGTCATAGTTGGTATAATTGCTATTAATAATATATGAATTTTATTTCTGGCGAAGAAACAATACACGACCTTCACCAGCATAATTTATATAACATAATTTATTAATATAGTTTATTCTGGATTGAGGACAATATCATTCTTAGAATGTTAAATGTACTTTCCATTTTTAAAGCCGATCGTCTTATTTTAGTCCATATGGTGCATTTATCTTAAAATTGAGAAAGAAATGGGGAATATGTCAAAGAGACAACAACCCGACCATAGAAAAAAAACAACAGTAGAAGGTCACCTCACAGGTCTTCAATGCAGCGAGAAAATCCCGTACCCGGAGGCGTCCTTCAGCTGGCACCTTAATATAAGTTATATGGTTCGCTACTGACCCCATACGGATCCATAGAGGGTTAGTAAAATCCATAGAGGGTTAGTAAAATCCATAGGGGTTAGGCCGGAGGCCGAGTCCCCTATGAATGTTATTCACCCTCTATGGATCCGTAGGGGGTCAGTAGTTAACCGTATAACGAATTTATCGGAAGCTGGACTTTTTCTGCGGCGTTTTGTTGAAAAATAAACAATGAAACTCAACAACATTAAAAGATGACGTCGCCATTAACGCGCCATGAACCCCATATGAAACTTACTAACCCCATACGGTCTCATAGGGGGTCACCACGTGACGACGTTTAACCAATCACAACGTGATAATTCATCTGTGGTCCGATAAAAAGTAGATATACTAGTTCAGTGATAATGAACGCCATATATACCGTAAACTCCAAATTGTACACAAGAAACTAAAATTAAAAATAATACAAGACTAAAAAATGCCAGAGGCTCCTGACTTGGGACTGATTTGTTTCACATCTGTATCATTACTTTAACAGGTTGCAGTCTTGTAATTGACTGCTCCATAGGCTTACATGCAAAACAGCTGATCTTTGAAAAAAGAAATAAAAAATGCTACATAGAAAAAAATCATGTTCATATCATGTATGTACTTATGTGAAATTGTGATTTAATCGAGAAAAACAAGTGGTTATGCCACGAAGAAAACAAAGTTCATAATCCTGAAGTCAAAACATTTTTTTCTACTTTCTGTTTGCTGTTTTTACTAGTAATCATGATATCCTTACATATATGTAATATTTGCCACTGTACATTAACTTAACAAACAATATCCAACAAACAAAAACAGCAAAAAATAAATCAAACTTAACCATTAACCAGATGCTCCGCAGGGCGCATCTTTATACGACCGCAGAGGTTGAACCCTGAACGGTTGGGGCAAGTATGGACACAACATTCAAGCTGGATTTAGTTCTAAATTTGGATTGTGATTAAATAGTTGACACAGCATAGGTTTCTGACACAGAATGAAAGTGGTCTAATGAGACTTAAAATATTTTTTTTTGCCTTTGAGCAATTCACTATGCTGTTGAATATTAATCCTCTCAAAAAAATGTTTGAAGAAATTTTCTTTTTATTTATGAAATCTGAAATGAGAAAAATTTAATCCCCCCCATTTTTTTCACATCCCCCTTTCCCTATTTCCAAAACTGATCTCAATTCAAATTTCTAATGGAGTTTGCAACAATAACTACTCATTTAAATACATCAGAAAATATTAAAATGTAAAATAAAGTGCTTGTTATCACTGAATGGTAAAGATTGTTTTAATTTATCAGTTGGTAGTAAAAGTGAATATACATTGTATATTGTATAAAACAATGATCTAAGTTGATTCAACTACTATTCTGGACAAAGAAAGATAACTCCAATTGAAAATTTCTTGCTATTGCACAATATTGTGCAATTAGATATTCGTTGCTATTGCGTAATACTGTGCAATTGAAAATATTTGCTATTGCACAATACTGTGCAATTGAAGATTTCTTCTATTGCGCAATACTGTGCAATTAAAATTTCTTGCTATTGCACAATACTGTGCAATTGAAGATTTCTTGCTATTGCTGAACACTGTGCAATTGAAAATGTCTTGCTATTGCACAATACTTAATATAATAATTTTGGATCCTGATTGAACCAACTTGAAAACTGGGCCCATAATCAAAAATCTAAGTACATGTTTAGATTCAGCATATCAAAAAAGCCCAAGAATTTAATTTTTGTTAAAATCAAACTTAGGTTAATTTTGGACCCTTTGCACTTTAATGTAAACCAATTTGAAAACGGGACCAAAAATTAAGAATCTACATACACAGTTAGATTTGGCATATCAAAGAACCCCAATTATTCAATTTTTGGTGAAATCAAACAAAGTTTAATTTTGGACCCTGATTTGGACCAACTTGAAAACTGGGCCAATAATAAAAAATCTAAGTACATTTTTAGATTCAGCATATCAAAGAACCCCAAGGATTCAGTTTTTGTTAAAATCAAACTAAGTTTAATTTTGGACCCTTTGGACCTTAATATAGACCAATTTGAAAATGGGACCAAAAACTAAGAATCTACATACACAATTAGATTTGGCATATCAAAGAACCCCAATTATTCAATTTTTGATAAAATCAAACAAAGTTTAATTTTGGACCCTGATTTGGACCAACTTGAAAACTGGGCCAATAATAAAAAATCTAAGTACATTTTTAGATTCAGCATATCAAAGAACCTCAAGGATTCAATTTTTGTTAAAATCAAACTAAGTTTAATTTTGGACCCTTTGGACCTTAATGTCGACCAATTTGAAAACGGGACCAAAAATTAAGAATCTACATACATAGTTAGATTTGGCATAACAAAGAACCCCAATTATTCAATTTTTGATGAAATCAAACAAAGTTCATTTTTGGACCCTTTGGGCCCCTTATTCCTAAACTGTTGGGACCTCAACTCCCAAAATCAATCCCAACCTTCCTTTGTGGTCATAAACCTTGTGTTTAAATTTCATTCATTTCTATTTACTTATACTAAAGTTATTGTGCGAAAACCAAGAATAATGCTTATTTGGGCCTTTTTTTGGCCCCTAATTCTTAAACTGTTGGAACCAAAACTCCCAAAATCAATCCCAACCTTCCTTTTGTGGTCATAAACCTTGTGTCAAAATTTCATAGATTTCTATTTACTTAAACTAAAGTTATAGTGCGAAAACCAAGAATAATGCTTATTTGGCCCCTTTTTGGCCCCTTATTCCTAAACTGTTGTGACCTCAACTCCCAAAATCAATCCCAACCTTCCTTTGTGGTCATAAACCTTGTGTTTAAATTTCATTCATTTCTATTTACTTATACTAAAGTTATAGTGCGAAAACCAAGAAAATGCTTATTTGGCCCCTTTTTGGCCCCTAATTCCTAAACTGTTGGGACCTCAACTCCCAAAATCAATCCCAACCTTCCTTTGTGGTCATAAACCTTGTGTTTAAATTTCATTCATATCTATTTACTTATACTAAAGTTATTGTGCGAAAACCAAGAATAATGCTTATTTGGGCCCTTTTCTGGCCCCTAATTCCTAAACTGTTGGAACCAAAACTCCCAAAATCAATCCCAACCTTCCTTTTGTGGTCATAAATCTTGTGTCAAAATTTCATAGATTTCTATTTACTTAAACTAAAGTTATAGTGCGAAAACCAAGAAAATGCTTATTTGACCCCTTTTGGCCCCTAATTCCTAAAATGTTAGGACCAAAACTCCCAAAATCAATCCCAACCTTCCTTTTGTGGTCATAAACCTTGTGTTAAAATTTCAAAGATTTCTATTCACTTTTACTAAAGCTAGAGTGCGAAAACTAAAAGTATTCGGACGACGACGACAACGACGACGACGCAGACGACGACGCCAACGTGATACCAATATACGACCAAAAAATTTTCAATTTTTGCGGTCGTATAAAAATTGAAGATGAATTAGATACCATAATATATTTATTCTTGCTCATTATATTTTTCATTTTTACGCTCGATTATAAGTGTTTGTTATTTCTCCAGCATTAATTGCATGCTTTTACTTCGTGTTAACAATGGTCCCATAATGCATTATTCATGCTGTACATGTCGTGCTCTGTGCAAAACCACGTGATATCTATGCGGAGACAAGTCTTTTCAGTTTTTCTCAGGTGTAAGAACTTTCAAAATGCAATAAATCATATTTCCCAATCAAATGTGTGTAAACCATTGTTAGAAATTCATGATTAGATTTCAAATGACGACATCACCTATTCTATTACGTTAAATTGGAGCTGTTTTAAAGAGGTTCAGAAGGGGATTTACAGAATAGAAAATAATAGACACAAAAACCAGAATGAAGAGTAAAAAAAAATGCTAAAAAAAGAAAGAGCAGAGAATTATGTGCCGAAAAAGATATAGAATAGATAATAAATTATGAACAAACAAAAAGAACAGAGAGACTTGTCCTTGAAAATTTAATGCAGAAATGAAGGACCCCAATCTAGCAGAATCTTAACAGAAAAAGTATAATACTGAGAGTAATATATGGCGTCGTCATTTACACCTGTTGGGAATAATTTAAGGCATGAACGTAGCTAATAGCTTGAATATTGTATACACTGGCTGGTTGATGAGCTTCCTCTACGTCTTCTCATGTTTTATGCAGAAAACTAATAAAGAGAAGGCAGACAAAACACTGACCTCTTGTTCATGTGCAAATGTGAATTGGTAGTTTAACAACCTATAGCACAAGCGTTAAATTACAAAATTTAACACCATGACTTTCATAACTATAAGAATTAAGTTCCTTTGTAGCTCCCTGGAGTTCGTATTGCTAAATATATACCAAAATCACAACGAAGCAAACGACGAAAATACAAACAAATGTCTACAAAAAAACATCAAACAAATTGAAAACACGTGGGGTGATACCAAAGAGGAATCATATCCTGTTCAACGCGAGACACGAGTCATGCTGCTAAGGCAGCAACCATTTGATTTTCTGGGGGGGGGGCTATGGTTTTTTTTTCTGGACAAATTTTTTTTTTCGCCTGCGGCGAACAACAATCTATTTTTTTCGCGACAAGTCGAAAACAATTTTTTTCTTTCAATTTTAGCATTACATATAGTGGCAGCTGAGGGTGAAACAAACAATTTTTTTTTTTCAGAATCAAAAACAAATTATTTTTTTCTCCAAAAAATGGAAACAAACTTTTTTTTCCAAAAAAAAACCATAGCCCCCCCCCCAGAAAATCAAATGGTTGCTGCCTAATTGTAAGTACGCATTAGCTTTAGGTAGCAATCCACAGTTAGAAAATAAAATTAAAAATGAGCCACACAATGTTTTATCTCCTATTCCAGGATTTCTAATACATTACCCTAACTGTTTGTGTTGTACATGTGCATGTATATGTAATCAGTACCTTCCATAGATTTGATTTTCAAAAGTTAAAAGGGTGAAAAATAATTCCCTTTATAAGCATCCATGGGAACATTCTGCATTTATTTATCATAAAATATTGCAAAAAAGGGGGTAAACATGTCACATATCCCCCCCAAAATTTGGATCAAACTAGAATTTCAATGCCTTTGAGTGATACCTTTTTAGAAACTGTTTTTATATATCTTCCCTATGATCAAATAAAAAATGTCTTTCGCCTCATTTTTTCGTAAAATCAAATCTCAAAGTTCGTGCGACAAAAAGTTGGAAAAAACATTACAATAATTGCCGGACCAATGTATGGTATGGACATACAAATACGGACTGTCATACAGAAAACAGTCTATTTTACATCGTTATATGATCTATATATTCATATAAACCCAATACGAAGGCTATTTTAATACTCAGCTATCCAGAAATGAATTGTATTGCACACTAGCTCTTACATTTGAAAAATCCACAGGGGTCAAAATGCGAAACTACACACCTAACTGTGGAGTGCTACCTTAGTCCTCGCAATTAAAGAAAAACGAGACCGGAAGTGAATCTATGATAATTAGAATCTGTTTGAGGTCATCTTTATGATACAGGTTTTTAATAAAAGTTAATGACTTCAGATCAATCGTAGTTGGTTCTAAATTTCCACATGGAACTAATTTAAACGCTAAGCATGGATATTATCATACGGGATCAATTTTTCAATGAAAGTTAGTGCAAGAGAGAAATGAGAGATACAAAAGGACATTCAAACTTATAATTATAAGTCGAAGATGAGCTGTCAACGATATGGCAAATCAAAAAAAGAAAAACTTAAATAACAAACAACAGTATACAAAAAAAAATTAACATAGAACATTGAAGACCCAGCAACATGAACCCTATCAAAACAAGGGGAAGATATCATGTGCTTACATATGCCTTTGGAAAATTGAAGTTGCTTTAAAATTTTGCGTACGATACTACAGGGAGAATAATAACTCATACGCCAAAGAACTTGTCCCCTTGGTATCTTCCGTCTCATTTTCACAATCGGCAAACCTCGGGTTACATCGCTTCTCTTCGGAATAGGCCGAGTTGTGACGAATGTCATTTTCAAACTGAATGAAAGTGAAGCTGTTGTTGGATATACTGAATGCCCCAATATTTTAAAGTACAAGTACTTGTAATCCTGTAGTGACACGTTTTTGTTTTAAATTATTTTAACCAGGTTAAATATGTACATGTACCAAAGTCTAACCGATTTTCCAAACTTGCTTCATGTATGACATTGATATAAGTTAAACTATAATATGACTATATTCACAAGTAATTGTAATAGTAAAAGAAAAAAATAATTCAATGTCAGGAAAAACATTTTTTCAATCTTTCAAAGACCTGCTTTATTTATTAATCTTACCTTCTATACATTTCTAGGAATGTGATTGGTTAACAGCGCCCTCGTGGAGACTGTGTATATTTGATATTAGGTTAGTAGGGAGGCGGGCTTATCTTATACACGGTTAGTAGAGGTGTTACGTCCCTTTATATTCCTTATAAGGTAGTAGGTAGGCGGGGCTTATTTCATACACGGTAAGTAGCACGCGGCTTCATATCTGTACACCTATCGCAATCAAAACTAATGCCCGCCCTTCCCCTTTACACAAGTCGACCCGATTAGCATATCTCTCTATTCTTTGGATTGAAATTCATGTTTACCATATCGATGACAATAAATTTGAGAACGGAAATGGGGAATATATCAAAGACACAACCTGACCAAAGAGCAGACGACAGCAGAAGGCCACCAATGGGTCTTCAACGCATCGAGAAAATCCCGCACCCGGATGTGGTCCTCAGCCGGCCCCTAAATAAAATTGTGTACCAGTTTATTGAAAATGGACGTCACACTAAACTCCAAAACAAATAAATGAACGAAAATTAAAAAAAACATACAAGACTAACAAAGGCCAGGTGCTTTTGACTTTGGACAGGCTCTAAAATGCGGTTAAAGTTTATTTACATTTTTACAGTGGATTGTCTACTTTTTTTGTACACTTCCTGCTTTGTTTTCCAATATCAATTAAACTTGTATGACATATAACAGTAACAACATCACATACATATGTTGTTTTCAAAATGAAATCAATAGATTTCTGAATATGTTATAACAAAATGAAATCTGTGTCACCAAGGCATTTCCACTTCGTGTACAATTACTTTCATGTTTTTTTCAGTTATTCATTTTTAACATTGTATAATTATATACATTTTTTCTGCATCTACGATAGATAATTTAGGGAGCTACCATTTGATTTTTATGGGGGGGGGGGCTAGGATGAAATTTGAAAAAAATAGGCAGGACAGGAGTTTTGAGTGAAAAAAAAGGCAGGATGAGACAATTGCCAAAAAAAAGTCAGGACGACAATTTAGGTAAAAAAACAGTCAGGATAAACTAAAAAAAAAAAAAAAAGCAGGACCAAACAGAGTGAAAAATAAAAAGGCAGGACAGAGATTACAGCTAAAAAAAAATGCAGGACAAAATTTTTCATCCTAGCCCCCCCCCCCCCCCCCCATAAAAATCAAATGGTAGCTCCCTTAGCTACTCTGTAACCAATTCCATTATATAGTTACCATGTGCTATGTTACAACTTTAGATTCTACTAACAAGGAAAGGTAACAAAAGGCCACTAAAAGCTAAAATTTTAGTTATTTTTATTTTTTTTTATTTTGTCAAATTATTATTGTGTTTATTCTATTAACTAAATTACATTTGAATAGTTAAGAAAGAGTCACATATTCAAATATATTCCAAAGGTAAACTAAAACAGCAGATAGAAAAGAAAGAGCAAATATCAATGGACTGTTGTCAGAGTACAGAGACAGAGGATTGCAGACATGAAATTGTCCTGTTGAGTTTAGCTGCAGAGAGCTCGAAAGCCACCACCAATGGGCAGTGACTGATCACTACTGTGGACCCTTCTCATGAGAGTGTACCCAACTAGGGGTCGAAACACAACTTTCTTTTTCTATTAATTTTCTCTCTTTCCTCTTTTTTCCTATGAAAGTATAATATTCTATAAACTGCTTGCTTCATATGCATGTCCATTATACATGTATAATACTATTATTGTAATTTTATATTGTATTATGGAGAAGACTTCATAAGTATGATTTACTTGTGTCTAATCCATTTTGCTTTAATTCAGCAAATAAAATATGTTTAAAATAAAACACATGATGACGGATGGCCTCGGCTGAGGACATTGATGTTGTTTGCAGTAAAATTCTACCAGTTCTGTATGTAAGTAAATATTGCACTTTATGTTTTTTCCAGAATATCTGACCTATCAATTGAAGTAGAGCACAGCTGCTGACTTATTTGCAATACTGATACAGCCGAACCTCGTTATCTCGAACTTGGTTGTGTCGAAAACTCGAATGAGTCGAAGTAATTTCTCGGTCCCATTAAAATAACCGTTTGATCAATGTATAAGTACCTCTGATAACTCGAACTCGGTTCATTCGAATACTCGGTTAAGTCAAGTAATTTGTTTAGTCCCGTCGATAAAAAATATGCTAATTTACCCCAAATTCTAGATGTTCGAAAGTAAAAGTTGTCCCCATCAGTTCAATACACTTCTTTTATGTCGATATACACATGTACATGTATCCTCGTGACGACCTCATTCAAAGCCTATAATTGTATAATACATATGTACATGTAACTCTATACTAATATAGTATTTGGAACAAATACGTTAACGGTGTGAATCAGTACAAACATGAAAACATTATGTACGTCTCTACCTCTAGTAACGGACTTTACAAGGTCTAATAATGGACCACAGTGGAGGATCCGGGGAGGGGGTGTAGGGCAGTGGCGGTTCTATGGGGAGGGGGTCCGAGGGTTGAAACCCCACCCTTTGTTTTGGACGATCAATGCATTTGAATGGGGACATGTGGTTAGAACCCCCTTTTAATATGACTGGATCAACCCCTGGGGTAGGGGATGAAACCCCCTTTTGACGATCAATGCCTTTGGACTAGGGACATATGATAGGAACTCCCCTTATCTTTAGTAGGAAAGGCCTTTTAAAAATGACTGGATCCGCCGCTGGTAGAGACTACTGACGCGTTTTAATTCTATTTTTATTTTTTTTATAATTTTCTTTACTTGGTATCATCAAGGAGCTTTCACATATTCAAGAATAACAGAAAAAAATAGAGAAAAATACGCCAAAAAAAACAAAGAAAAAAGAAGGATGCTTTCAACAATGATCAAAACCAAAATTTATACTTACACAGGCATCGGATGACAATTTGAAACAATTTTAACGAACGAACATCAAGATATATCAATTATGTTACATGTATATATGAAAATGAAACATGTCAGGGAAATATGTCGAGGTGACACAATTACATGTTATTATAAATAAGGCCGGTAGTTTTCTCGTTTGATTTGTTTTACATTGTCATTTCGGAGCCTGTTATAGCTGACTATGCGGTATGGGCTTTGCTCATTGTTGAAGGCCGTACGGTAACCTATAGTTGTTAATTTCTGTGTCATTTTGGTCTCTTGTGGAGAGTTGTCTCATTGGCAATCATGCTACATCTTCTTTTTTATATGATGGGTTCCAAATTTTACCCGGAGCAATGACGTATATTCATAAACACATTAAACGTCAAGCGAGACCCGACCAGCAAAAACTGTCACACAAGCAAATTATCATGGCAAGAGAAAGTAACTCGCCATACGCCTCGCACTGCATTTCCGTAGGCTATGTGATGTTCGCTTGTTTATCTGCACCCGGGGCGGATCCAGCCATATTAAAAAGGGGGTCCCAACCCTGGATAAGGGGGGTTCCAACCTCCGGATCCCCCTTCCTTTATTCCGCCACTATGCACGGTGTTGGTACAAGTAAGTGCATGTAACTGTCTGTTAAAATCTGCGAGATCAGGACACAAACACGTTAATGAGTATTTTTTATAACAGACATCATTGATGAATGATTTCCTATCACGCATCTCACAAGATTCTGACACCAGAATATGGACTAACTATAATTATGGTAGAAATACGCCAAAAGAGAGACATAAAAAAGAGAAGAATGCCTTCAACAATGAACAAAACCATAAAGCATAACAACCTTCATAGGCATGGAATGTCACTTCGAAACAATTTTTAAAAGAGAATTTCAACAACAAAATTAAATATGTATCAATTATGTTATATATATATATATGAATATAAAACATGTCAAAGAGATGTAGCTGACACAATTACATGCTATTATACAATGTACCATACTGGGAAATGTGTTGTTTCTGTTTGAAAGCAACATATTAAGTAAATGGTTAAAATGATGCATTCAGTTATCAAACATTGTATTACACGTGTAATTTAATTTAACCCTAAACTTACAGAAGGATGACAAAATATGCAATCCAGTGTACAAATGTCAATAATTTTCTACAATTCAGGTTAGTTTTGTTAATCTACGTGTTAAAGTAGAAGCGGGCATAAACTGCATCTGAAGAAAAAAATATAGCAGACAATTTGAATTTTATTATTCTCTCGTTTGAATTGTTTTACATTGTTATTTCGGGGCCTTTTATAGCTGACTATGCGGTGTGGGCTTTGCTCATTGTTGAAGGCCGTACGGTGACCTATAGTTGTTAATTTGTGTGTCATTTTGGTCTCTTGTGGAGAGTTGTCTCATTTGAAATCATACCTTATCTTCTTTTTTATATTTGGAGTTTAATGAGGGCCCTCATGGGGTTTTTGATTATGTGATTACTTGGCCGTTTTTTTAATGATTATTTGATTATTAAGCCAAATATTTCATGATTATTTGATTACCTAGGACTGTATTTTTAGTTTATGATTATTTGATTACTAAAGATAAGCAAATATTTAATGATTATGTGATTATATTGGCAAAAAAATGGTGATTATGTGATTACTAGGACCCCCCCATGAGGGGCCTCTTTAATTAGACGTCCATTTTCACTGAACTAGTACACATATTGTTTAAGAGCCTGCTAAAAACCACCTCCGGGTGCGGGATTTTTTTGCTGTGTTTAAGACTCATTTGTGGCCTTTGGCTTTTCTTTTTCCGACGTAGTCGTTATAGTTTCGGTTTGTGCCCTTTGAACTTAAGGACGCTTAACTATGGCAACAGAATACGCATGCTCCAAAATCCTTTCTGTGATTGGACAAAATGCTGTCATTGTGGGTGATTTGGTTGTGTTTGAAAAAAACGCCTCGTTAATTATATCGTGACGGAAAGCAAGTGAAAAACTATAAATATTTGAACTAGGTCTTACAAAGATTTGTATTTTTATTAAAATAATTGTTTCTCCAATAGCTCTTTGCATCCATGACAGCTGTTCATTCGGGACAATTATATAATTTTTAATGTTTACTTTGTTGTACGAACGTACATGACTTTTAGAACGCACCTACGCATGTGAGATTTCCGCGAGGTTTTGTTGAATGTAAACAGAAAGATACAAGGACCGAGAATACTGAACAAAAACAGAGAACACGTTATTTAAATGGTAAATCACTTATTTAAATATAATCGGAATATTCACAAAACGATTTGTAACGTTCTTTTGTTGGTACTTCATTGATTTTTAGATAGTTAGAGCATTGTTGTTCACAAGATGAAGGTAGTGAACGGGCGTTGCCACCAAGGACAAATTGTGTCAAACTATGCAGATTTTCAGTGCACTGCAATCGCCTTCTTGTAGTTACATTCAGATGGAGATTTAATTAAAGAGGTCCTGCATCATTAAGTCATTGTGCTTCTGAAGGTTATCGAAATGATAGTTTTAAACATATACTCAAATTTAAATACGTCGGATATCTTTTTTAAAGATAGTCCTTGTTTTTCCTTTTGGTTGGGTTGTCTCCTTGACACATTCTCCATTTCCATTCTCAATTTTAAGCATATTGCATGCAGATGAAGAGAGTAAACATAAAACAGACAAGCACATTACCAAACTAGAGGCCCTTTGGGCCAGGTGAGCTAAAAAGAGATAGATAAAAGACAAAAGAACTACAGTGAAATCCGACTAAACCGAATCCTATAAACCGAAAACCTGTATAAACCAAACACTTTCGTAAGCAATATCAAATTATGTGCGTTGTGAACCTGATAAACCGAACATCGGCCAAAATCTAACAAAAAATTAAGTCCAAAGAGGTTCGGTTTAAACAGTTTCACTGTAGTTGCATGCATACACAAATGAACATATTTTATGTATAAATTATTTCTTGAAACCGTTTAGCTCTTACATGTAAATTGTCATTAAACAAATGAAGTATTTTTTAGTAACTCGCCACACGACTCGCTCCGCATTTCTATAGCCAACGTGATGGTCTCTTGTTTAACACAATGGTGTCGATTGGTACCTGTCTCATAATGCGGGTATAGGTCATGGCAAAATAACAATGCTGATTATTCGTTTTTATAACAGACATCATTGATGAATTATTTCCTATCACGCATCTCACAACGTTCAGACACCGGAATATGGACTAATTATAATTATGGTACGCAGACGATAATTATTTGATATGTTGTTTCCGAACGGATTTACGTAATAGGGAATTATACCCGATAACGAGGCTCGTAATCATTTGACAAAAATATACTAAGGAAACATGATTGATGGTTCCTTAACGCTCTGTTTGAAAGTTTTTCTACATATTTGATAGGGAGGATGACATATAGAATATATACACGATAAGTTTGAATAAGCTAGACTCATTAGTCGAAAATAAACTGACAACACCATGACAAAAAAAGAACAAGTCAAACAGACAAACAATAGTACACAAAAAACACATATAAAGACGGAGCAACACGAACCTTACCAAATACTGAGGGTGATCTCATGTGTTCCGGAAGGGTAAACCGGTCTTGATCCACACATAGCACCATTGTGTTGATCATTATATGCCAATGTGATTGAAGTATTTTATTAAAAAAAAATTGAGAATGGAAATGGGGAATGTGTCAAAGAGACATAGAGCAGACAACAGCCGAAGGCCACCAATGGGTCTTCAATGCAGCGAGAACTCCCGCACCCGGATGCGTCCTTCAGCTGGTCCATAAACAAATATGAATACTAGTTCAGTGATAATGGACGTCATACTAAACTCCAAATTATACACAAGAAACTAAAATTAAAAATATTAAAAGTAAGATGTCAAAGTAGAATGTACACGGGACACGGGCTGATTCATGATTGATTGATTGATCATTGATGTTTATTTAATGATTGATCCATGAATGATTGATTGATCATTGATGTTTCTTTAATGATTGATCCATGAATGAATGATTGATCATTGATGTTTATTTAATGATTGATCATTGATGTTTCTTTAATGATTGATCATCGATGTTTTTTAATGATTGATCCATGAATGATTGATTGATTGATCATTGATGTTTATTTAATGATTGATCATTGATTAATTGATTGATCATTGATGTTTCTTTAATGATTGATTGATTGAAGGATCATTGATGTTTATTTAATGATTGATTGATCATTGATGTTTCTTAAATGATTGATCTTCTGAATGATTGATTGATTGATCATTGATTGATTGATTGATTGGTCATTGCATGCATGATTGATTGATCATTGATGTTTATTTAATGATTGATCCATGAATGATTGATTGATCATTGATGTTTATTTAATGATTGATCCATGAATGATTGATTGATCATTGATGTTTATTTAATGATTGATCATTGATGTTTATTTAATGATTGATCATTGATTGATTGATTGATTGATCATTGATGTTTTTTAATGCCCAGGGTGAAGTATTTCATGCATATTTAGTACAAGAACAATTAAATTGACTATCAAAACAACATTTATATATATACATGTAGGCAGGGTCTGAAAGGCAGGTCGAATGAGATCAATGGCGGGAAATTTGAACTGCCATTTAGAAATGAGGGTATTTTTGATAAGGATTATTTAATTTGAAACAATCATATTCGAACTTTTACAGACTAGTTGCAATGGTTTTTGACGGCAAAGATAGCCTGGCATTTTTCATTTTACACGGACTATTGGATTAGACGCCCACTTTCTGAACATCCTGTACATATATTAACGTCCCCACTTGATCAAATGTTTAGCTTTTGCATTGAGAACATCTGACCTCAAGTCAGTGTACAAAATAACATTTAGGGAACAACAATCTAACATCATGGGGAAGAGTTATGTTTTTTTTCCTAAATGAAGATGAAGAAGAAAAACTACTGTGGTCAAGCAGATGACAAAAAAATATATTCTGAATCCATTTTTCCCCAATACCTTACAGTGTTAAATTTTGAAGAAAAAAAATTTGACTGAAAGCGTTAAAAAAACTAAAAAAAAAAACATTCTGACTCAGACCAAAAAAAAAAAAATCCCCCCTTTTTTTTGCAGTTGAATGGTTGTTCAATTAGCATTGCCCTGTCCTTTATACATTTTTTAGATACAAATCAAGCCATCATTAACTGAGGTTGTCGTTTTCGTTTGACCTGAAATTTGAACTGATGACATTTACTTATAGTGAAATCAATTTCCATCTACATAAGTGCATAACGTTACATAAGTGACGACCTTGACCTCCAGTAAAGCCTAATCCTTAAATGTAAAGAATGTCACGTTTGTAGTTTTATGCATGTAACGTATACAAAATGTATTTATGAAGATATTGATTTAGTATTTATATAAGATATGATTCATATTTGTACTTCTACAAAATGCAAGTTTGTTTTACAATCATTCAACCTTGTGGGCCAACAAACTGTTTCCTTTGTGGTGGTGTCAATTTAATTTGTACTTTTATAATTTTGGTCTTGCGCGTTACGTACAAGGAAAGCGTAGTATAATGTGTTTAAAACTACAAAAAAAAAAAAATAGTGCGGTTGTATCATTGTAAAAAAGGAAAAGAGGTACATGAATATTGTAAAAACCCATGATAAAAATATTTATTCATATATTATTATATTATTTCAGGACCATAATTTCCTTTCCTACTTCAATCTTGCAGAATACATTCCGGACATTCGAACTCCTTCAGAGGATTGCCAAACCCTGCAGCGACTTGTGGAAGCTTGAATATCGGACGTTCGAACTCCTTCAGAGATTTGCTATGCCCTTCGGGGAATTGTGGTTATTGATTACCGGACATTCGAACTTCTTAAGAGGGTTTTTAACCCTTTCAGCAACTAGTAGAAGCTTGGAGACCGGACATTTGAGAACTCCTTTAGAGCCCAGCTATAGGTTTGCATTTCCCTTCGGTGATTTATGGAAGCTTGGCTACCGGACATTTGAGATCTCCTTTAGAGCCCAGCTATAGGTGTGCAGTGCACTTTGGCGACTTATGGAAGCTTGACTACCGGACATTTGAGAACTCCTCCATAATCCAGCTTTAGGTTTACAGTGGACTTATGGAAGCTTCACTATTGGACGTTCGAACTCTTTCAGAGTTTAACTATGACCACATTTAATTTACATCATGTTGCTTTGATATAAACACATGTACAATCTTGTACTTTGTGAACTTTTCCTCTAAATGTAGTGTAACACATAGCTATATGTAACATAATCAATACAGACCTTGTCATAAAAGATATTAAATATGTATTTATAATGTTAAAATGTACCGATTAATACATGTACGTGCGTTTTCAAATGAAATATAAAATAAGGTGTGGTATGATTGCCATTGCGACAACTATATACATGCATAGATCCAACAGAGTCCAAAAGCCTTTAACAATGAGCAAAAGCCATATTGTATAGTAATCTATAAAGGTTTTAATTGTCAAGAATAATGAAAAACAATTTAAACGAGACAACTAACAACATGATTATGTACACAAAACGTCAAACGAAAAACTAGTTAATATACAGCAACAAGCGACAACTACAGAAATACAGGCTCCTGACTTTGGCATTTATCCTGCAATCAACCGTTCAATTTGTACAGATAACACGAGGTTAGGGACGACATCAAAAGATCGATGTAGGATAAAAAAACTTAAATCAAATAGTTTGGGGGTGGGGGTCAACATTGCTGCAAGTTTTGTTAATCTAAAATCGATTTTACATATAACCCTATTGGTCAATCAATTTTTCCCAAATTAAGTTAAGAGGGGGGTGTGGGGGTCAGTGAAAAAACTATGTGAATTAAGTTTTTTATCCTTCATTGAACTTTTGACGTCGTCCCTTAGACGTTTATAGTATATCTCCAGGTATCCTGTTCCTGTTATGAGCATACGGTAAAACGGTTATTTTCTGATCTTGCATGAAATATTTGTCACTGAACGTTAAAGAACCAGCAATCAATCAACCACATTATTGTTTACATCACTTCATTTTGGGGTTCTCGTTGCAGTTTGTGTTTAAACTTTTAAGTCATGTCGATTTCACCCCTAAACAAATTAAACGATCGGGATTGAAAATGACTAATCGCTTAAGCTAATTTAAAATGTTAAATTGCAGAATAAAGACACTATTTGTTAAGTGCAGGAACATATTAAATTTATTTGCTCTCGCTACGAAACAGGAAAGATTTTTTCTTGTAAATGTATCATGATGGTCTTCTGCCAAACGTACCGGAACCACCTATTCAGTTGTACGTCAGAGCACATTGATGTAGGTACAAAATAAAAACACATACCATTTGTAAATATTTTGTTATTGTAAATTGTGAAATTCTTAAAACCCTTGACAAACAGCCATCAAAAGAAAATAAAATGTTATTAAAAAATTATCAATAAAAGCAACAGATTTAATTGATCGCGGAGCCGTATAATTAGGAATAAATTGTAGATTTCACATTTGAAGACGAGCCATCTTTTTAACTTTTAAATTATAAATATGCAAGACGCACACAGTCGACTGATTGTGTTTTAAGTAAGCACTCATGGAATTTAGATACTACTTTTTTCGGGTGATGTAAAAAAAAGTTGAATGTTTTGCAAAATACCGATGTGTTTATTTTGGGGTAAACATGTGTCTCCTTTTTTTTTTTTTCATTTTTGAAACTTGTCTGATATTAATGACTTAAAAATCAGCTGCAAAAATATAGCAACACCGTTCGGCGCTGTCCATAACTCAGTTATAGATTTTCAATGGTATTTTTAAACCAGATGTCATAGTTATATGCAAACTACCGATGTGTTAATTTTGTTCACGAAACTAAAATGGGATTTTGTGGTTAACATTTCATTTTAGAAACTTATCTAATCTTAAGTGGCAAATAAAGCAACACGGACGTATCCGTAATTCAGTTATAAATTATCAATGTTATTTTTAAACCAAATGTAATAGCTCTATAATTATCGTCGTAGGATGATTAGCGGCTGGGAGTTAAATGTCACTAAAGCTATCGTTTCTTGTAAACAAAACTTTTTTACAAAATGTTCAGTTCTAGACTGCGACACGAGACGTGTAGGTTAATACAGTGAAACCTGTTTAAACCGAACATCTTCGGGACTTAGGATTTTGCTCGGTTTTGGCCGATGTTCGGTTTTATCAGGTTAACAGCGCACATAATTTGATATGACGGTGTTTACGAACATGTTTGGTTACGACAGGTATTCGGTTTATTATATATAATACAGGATTCGTTTTAGCCAGGTTTCACTGTACATTGTAGATTATTTGTATGCACATTATGTTATCATTTCACAAATTACATAAGGTGGGTGTAAACCGGTTTTTGATAGAAAACAATTATACAGTTTATATACATACGGGAATCATAGAACGAAATTGATCACAAATGCTGACGCAAAAGAAATAATCCGAAAACCACCGTCAGCAGGTTTTATACGAAACTAAACGATGATAACGGAATCTGATAATAAATCCGTAGCACCTGATATCACGCAAATTAAATACGCAGCTACATTATAATATGGGGTAAAAGTGTGGCGGGGGTATATTCCGAGGCTTCGTGTAGATACATGTACTAATGGATAGTCAGAACAAGATCGCGGGAAAAGAATATCCTGGCCTATAAGGAGCTGGTTTTTTTTTAAATCTTCCCAATATGGTCTGCTCTAGAATATAATTGTTCACAAAAGTGTTCTCAAGCTGAATAATGTTACTGCAATTTAGCATTTAATTGAATTCTAAGGAAACCCATGATTTTCAAATGTCTTTTACTTAATATGTTTGAGCCATGAACCTTTGAAAAGACTCTAACGGTAGGCTTTCTAAACCTTAACTGTGGTGGACACGTCAACAAGACAGCAACCCATCGACTCCCAAATGCAAAGAACATCTTCACTCTTGTTTGTTTGATATATGTCTTTACAATATGTTGGACTATAAAGCAAAATCGTCATTTTTACTTCATTTTAATTCAATGTTGTGGGCATCAATGGCAAAATGCTATTTAATGCAGAGCCTCAGGGAATATAAGTAGCAACAAGGGTGCAATTCTACATCCCTCTTTAACCTCGGAAGTAGGGAAAAAAACCAAATATGATGCATCAACTGACAAGGTATCCGTGAACAGTTGACCAAAACCTCGCATTCGTCACAACTCGGCCGATTCCGTACCTAGTCGGATAGAAGGAGAGTAACGAAGTCAACCGAGAATTGCCGATTGCCAAACCTCGTATAGTCTCGGCAGTAATCCTACGACAGCGTATTTCCTGAAGAAGAGACCTGTTGCCAGCGTTGGTAGGAATTTATCAGGAAACGCATCATTTTAACATGTACTTATACATCTGCGTCATATGACTTAAAACTACATGACTGCACTTCCTATACGACAGTACAAATAAAATGCATCTAGCCAATTAGGAAATCCGTTTTATTCTTTTATTTACATGTACCACGACAATATGTCAATATCTACCCACTTAGAGCAGATATAAATTGTCAAATTGTATGCAGAAGCTAACATTCATAGGTGTAATTTATTTACGTCTGCTTTTACATATACCGTCTGGAATGTTTAAAGGAAATTCTTTAGTCTGCATCGGAAAGGATAACTATTTTTATCTCGTCCGCCGGTGTTATACTCGGTCTGCAATGGCCTTCACCTTCGTAATTGATTTTGGTCTCGGGTGTTTCGATTTAAGTGGCTGCTCGTGAGTTTTGAATAGACAAAATCCATATTTTGCGTATTAAATATAACTTTAGCAAATGTATAAGATTTTGATTGATTTGAATAATTCAAATATAAAATAAAACCGAATTTTGGTCAGTATTATAATATGTAAAATCAATGTCGAAACAATAACAAACTTTGCATAGATTTTTCAAACCGAAGGGGTGCAACATGTGGATCAGGATCTGCTTACTCTTCCGGTGTACCTGAGATCACCCCTAGTTTTTGTTGGGGTTCGTGTGGCTTAGTCTTGAATTTTTCTATATCGTGTCTTGTGTAATATTGTTCGTCATTTTCATTTGTAGACTAGGCGTTGTCAGTTAATTTTAATTAATGAGTTTGAATGTCCCTCTGTTGTCTTTCGCGCTACTTTTCATAGATGTTTTAATATTAATTTGCATGAGGTCCATGTCTATTTGAAGCATATAAATAATAGCCTGGTATGTTTGATGTCTTTAAAACCACTTGCTAGATAACTCTGTTTAACCAAAAAGGTTATATCTCATATAACCCCCTTGGTTTGACAAGTTTACTATTCGTTACAACGGATTAAATATTCGTAATAACAGATTGTTCAATTCGTTACTATTGATCAATGTTTAATAACGGATTCAAAATCTATAACAGACCGACAAAATAGACAATTCGTTCGTTTCCAATCTGACCTCTTTTAAAGTTATCATATAACGGGTATGTGCATTTTAATTGTAGATTATACAGCTAATTTTTATAATGCATGTAGACCAAGACTTTGGTAAGTTTGCTTGCTTTGTTGTATATTGTACAATTGTAATTGTTATAACGTCTAATCAAATTAAAATATGATATATACAGGTTAAAATATGTCTATAATATATATATTGTTTGAATATGTCAATCATAACTACAAAGCTTGAGTAAACATTTATACGAACAAAGCAAGCCAGCCGACCAAAGTTTTACTCTGCAAGCATTAGGAAATTAGCTGTAAGTGTACTGACATGCCCGTAATGTTTCTTCATCAATTGGCAATGTTGCTTCAAATTTAATTTGAGCTTCATCATGAAAAACTTTTGTCAACGGTGTTATTTTCGAAGAAGTTTGAAGACCTGAACCCACAAATCAGGTAAACAAGAAAATGCTCGATTAATTAAAGACATAAATCTAAACAACATGGATCACGTGTTTGGTTCCAGCTTTGTATCGGAGGTTGTTAGCCTAACAGTTATAATTGTGTCGTTATTTTTAATAAGTAAATCGATCGGTCAGATTTCAGTACGCACATGTAAAATTGTTTATATCCGCCTAAAGACGCACAACAGTTTATAGTACATATAGGCTAAATTCGGTCAGGTATCTCGGTCACTGTGATTCAAATTTAATTTTGACATTGAAGCGACGCCATTTGTTTTTTTTTTTTTTTCATTTGCTAATGATTCATATGGAGATATCTTTAGTTCCAGGAAAACATTGTTTGTTATGATTGTGTGTGAATTTATGATGCATCATTTATTCAATTTAAATATTTTATTGGGAAGAGCACAATAGAGGCGTGATCCAAATACAGACAATAATAATGTTAAAACAGCGTATAAATAAAATATAGATACATGTAACAACTAGTTATAAGTAAATTTTATGGATACCGTAGCATTCTAAGTATATTCTATGATTGCCATTACATTCTAAACTCATATTTGTACCATACACAATCTACCTCAGGCATAGATTACCTTAGCTGTATTTGGCATAACTTTTAGGAATTTTGGTCCTTAATGCTCTTCAACTTCGTACTTTATTTGGCCTTTTTAACTTTTTTGGATTCGAGCGTCACTGATGAGTCTTTTGTAGACGAAACGCGCGTCTGGCGTATATACAAAATTTAGTTCTGGTATCTATGATGAGTTTAATTATACACATACATGTATACAGAACAATTATTCTTAATTTTCATAATTTTACTTAAAACACACAATCACCTATATAAGATATGTGTATTTGCACACAAACTACTATAAAGGAGCATTTAAAGTAAACAAAGTGCATGTCACATCTGATGATTAAAGAAAATCGTTCACATTGGTCTGTCAATGTATTCTAAAATCAGTCAACGATGTCAACAAAAACCCCACGTGCATTGTTCTGTATGTGTTTTACTAAAATCGGTCAACAATGTCAAATCCCTCCGTGTATTGTATGTGTTTTCTTAAAATCGGTCAACAATGGCATATCTGCCGTGCATTGGTCTGCAATACATGTAGTTATCTAAAATCGATCAAAGATGTCAAATTCAACGTGCATTGTATGTGCTTTCTAAAATCGGTCAATAATGTCAATTCCTCCGCGTGCATTGGTCTGTATGTGTTTTCCTAAAATCAGTGGCGGATCCAGGGGGGGGGGGGTTCCGGGGGTGCGCACCCCCCTTTATTTTGGCCGATCAATGCATTTGAATCGGGACATATGTTTTGCACCTTTGCACCACCCCTTTGCCCTGGGCTAGCACCCCCCCCCCCCCTTTCGAAAATTCCTGCATCCGCCACTGAAAATCGACTACAGTGTCAAATCATCCGTGCTTTTGGTTTGACCTCCATTTCCAAGATTTTCTCACGTTTAACAAATTTGTTTACGAGTTCTGCTTATTTATTTTTTTCCAATTTTATTTCAGGATGTCTGATTACTTCAAAGAATATTTTTTTCTAAGATTACAGTTCTGATTTTAAATTTTAATGATTTTCCTTTTCCTTATAATTTCTTGCTATAAATACATTAATTTATATAGATTTCTTTATCAAAATGCAATACTAGTATTATATGACGCATACCAAAATTGAAAAGATTTAAAGAAAAGCGGAATTAGAGTTTGCAAAAAATACATATTTATCTTGCATGTCAGGCGTGGATTAGATTATTTGAATACACGCACCATATCTCGTTTGTATGTTATAATATATACATGTATGATATAATATAATTATGTCTGCTTATATCGAATTTCTAAATGTTTGAAAAAAGCAAATACAGTTTCAGTGATAAGTAACGTGGACATTACCGTGACATTTAGGGAGCTACAATTTGATTTTTAAGGGCCGGGGAGCTACGACATGCAGGACAACATTTTTTAATCCTAGCCCCCTTAAAAATAAAATGGTTGCTCCCTTAAACCAAACTAATAAATCTGTATAGCCATTCTCTCGAGTCATTATTTCGAAAAGCTAAATTCAATCCACCTTTATATGCACAGAAAATTTGTTTACCCCCAAAAGTTGTATACTTTGAGTCGTTTAAGGTAGATCATAAGTAAATGTTTTTTGAGACAGAATTTTCTTGTAATTTGCCAAAATGAAGATTTTACTATGCTTTTTTCAAAAATATAATAATTAGTATGGGTCACCGTGCTATTTTTCTAGCTATGAGTCGTTGAAAATTGCCTAAATTTGATAGTTTGTTCAAGAAAAAAACACATATGAGTGCATAAAAAAATTTCTATGACATAGAATTTTGAAATAAATTGTGAGAAGATAGGTTTTATAATATGTTTTAAGAAAATAAAAAGAAAACATGGTGTCACCGAACTTGTTTTCTTGTCACAAGTAAAAATAAAAAAAATCCCTATCAGCCCAGTATACATTTTGTAATAAAAGAGTTATCTCCCCTTTAATGGCTGATTTGAAAAAAAAATGATTTTAAAAACCACAAAAGGTTGATATTTGTTAAAATATGATGAATAATACAATAAATTAACAAGTTTTCTTTGTATAAATAAACAGTCTAACCATAAAATTGCAAATCTGTTTCCAAATTTGCTGATTAGGGCAAATAACTAGACCGATTTTGTACTATGATTGTACAATCCAAGATGGCGGTATACCATGAATCTACCACCTCAAAACAGTAAGCAAATTGTTATCGGCGTGTAATGATTTAATCATGATATATTGTACCAAGAACACAATCGGCAATCCTCGGGTGACTCCGCTTCTCTCTGTTAGATGAGGTTCGGAATTGGCCGAGTTGTGACGAATGACCAAGAACACAATCGGCAATCCTCGGGTGACTCCGCTTCTCTCTGTTAGATGAGTTACGGAATTGGCCGAGTTGTGACGAATGACCAAGAACACAATCGGCAATCCTCGGGTGACTCCGCTTCTCTCTGTTAGATGAGGTTCGGAATTGGCCGAGTTGTGACGAATGACCAAGAACAACGAAAATACAAGAGTATAAGAGTATATAATACTATATTATTGAGTAAATCCGGATTGAGCTTGATATAAAACCAGACTGAAGCGTTACAGCTAATTTCCTAATGCTTGCAAGGTAAGACTTTGGTTAGCTTCCTTGCCTTGTTTGGTATATTGACAACTGTAATTGGCATAACTTTCAATCAAATTTAAATATAATATATAATTGTTTAATTATGCCTGTCTATATTGTTTGCAGATGTCAATCTTAACTACACTGCTTGATCTTACCCGTGTACAAACAAAACAAGCGAACCATCTAAAGTTTTACTCTATGAAAAATAATGAGACTATTTAATCGAAACGAATTACGCCATCGAACTTTGATGAAATATCATGATTAATCTATTTTAAACTCTATAATTACACGTACGAGGAAGTCTTGCATTTATCATTTACATAACTTCACAATGTTAATTTAGGTTTCAATAATATTTTGTAATATAATCTTAGTAAAGTATTATTAATATCATGATACTATTAATTATCTATTTTTATTTTAGGTATGAATCATAAAAGATCAATGGAATTACATCATAAATATAATAGTTATTAGAGAAAAAAGATCCAACGTCCACGTTTTGCTTATATGGATTTCATGTAACAACAAGCCGTTCTACTTTCTATTCTAGTAAGTAATTCGACAAAGTTGAAACCCAGAGGATCCCGAAGTCGTTTAAACAAAAAGTACAAAAGAGCGTACATTGTGTGTATAAAGCGAAGATATATTTATGAGCATCTATTGTTGTTCATGTCTCAAACAAATACTGTTTGAATTGCTACAAGATAGGCTTAGGGAGCTACCATTTGATTTTTATGGGGGGGGGGGGGGCTAGGCTGAAATTTGAAAAAAATAGGCATGACAGGAGTTTTGAGTAAAAAAAAAGGCAGGATGAGACACTTTGCAAAAAAAAAGCAGGATGACAATTTAGGTAAAAAAAGTCAGGATAAACTAATAAAAAAAAGGCAGGACCAAATAGAGTGAAAAATAAAAAGGCAGGACAGACATTACAACTAAAAAAAAATGCAGGACAAAATTTTTCATCCTAGCCCCCCCCCCCCCCCCCCCCCCCCCCCCCCCCATAAAAATCAAATGGTAGCTCCCTTAAACCAAAAGTGAATGAATACACATAAAACCATTGATTGATTTTTGTGTTTGTTGTATTTTCAGCGCTCGTATCTATGGCGTGGAAGCCTTTTTGTGATAATACAGTCGTGCTGCGGTCCCGGAGTGAACCTTAGACCATAGAGAGAAAGTCAAACATGGCTATCATAGACAATTAAGCTAGCAGTCCAACACACTTGGAAAGATCGTGATTCAAACTCACAACCTCGGTGTTGACAGGCTAGTCAATACTGTAGATGAACTACTAAAAATACTCGGCCACCGAAGGCGCTAACATACATGTATCGGTACCATGACTAAAAGAAAACAAGCTAGAACTGACAAAAAAGTCTACAAACCAATGAAGTAACACGAAGCCAGCAATGATCTGCATTGCTTCTGGAGAGTAGGCAGACCAAAAACCACTTGTGACTCCTCTGTTTAAATTAAGATTAAGTTGAACAAAAGAAATAACACTTATACAAAATAAGTCAATAAAATATTACAAATAAAACTTAACCCTTAGTATTAGGAACACAACCGAAACTAATATATGAACTCAAGCGTTCTGAAGGATAAACAATCCTCGCTCCACTCTTAGCACTCATCTGATAGTAAGAAGTACCATAAAACTTATGCAATACAAACGGAGATCCTAAGTGGGACATTTATTATTTCCATCAATATTACTTAAGGAATTTATCTTGCACATTTACTCGTATCCGCTTAGTCAAACGAACCCTTGTGCAACATGCATTTACAGTAATGTGAGATTTTGACCCTTTGACCATAATAAGCGAAAACAACTCCCAGGTAATGGTTTAGCGCAGCGCAACATGTTAAACCCAGGCTCATTATGTATGTTAATTTCTTCCTCAAGTCATGAACCTTTGATACAGTGATTTCCGGTTGTTGCTGTTTAATCATTTTGTTTTTCGGTTATTGATTTGTACATAGTTCAGGTCCTTAGTTTTCTCGTATGAATTGTTTTACATTTGTCATTTAGAAACCATTTATAGCTTACGATGCGATATAAGTTTTGCTAATTGCTAAAGGTATTGCGGTTATCTATTGTCATAACTTCTTTGTCGTTTAGTCTATGGTGGAGATTTGTCTCATTAGTAATCATACCATTGATATCTCCTTACATATATAAATACACAGCAGAATAGACCTGTATAAATGGCTAGACGGTCCCTTAATAATCGCCATCATTAATCTGCACGGACGTTAAACAATGGTATACTAGGAAATCGAATGACATTTGTATACTTGACATTCTGGGGCGTAGCTGGGTCCTTTTGAAGTGCACGCCAACCAGTGGGGGGGGATTGCCCCCCCCCAAGGTTTTTTTGGCTAGACGCAAAATGGTGCGTTCTAAAGGCCTAAAATTGGTTTGAATAGCAAATTATTAAGACTGTATTTAATAATTTTTTATTGAGAAACATCAAAAATCTGCCCTTTGTTTTTTAGCTGCAACAAAAACGTTCATGGCCTTGTCTAAGTTTACCTGAAAATCACGGTAGATGTGCATTAAACCCAAAGCTGTCAATCTGTCATTTCTCATTGTGGAACGGATGTACGTTTTCAAACCTTTCAGTACGCTAGACGACCTTTCAGCTGTAGCACTAGCAACGGACATTGTAAGAACACACAGTATTAATTGTATCAATAGACGGATACAATGCGGGATTAACGATATCAAGCGTTTGACACAGTGTTGTCGGCACTTTATCACTAGGTAGGATTCGACAGCGAGCTCGCCAGCGTTCAACCTCTCTCTTGAAGTCTTGAATGCGTTGACGCCTTATTTCGACAGGAAGGTTTCAAAACAGAACAATATGAAGTAGCCTTTCAAAATATCACAATAATTTAAAGAGGGAATTCAGATTACCATGATTACCGTTATCGTAATTTACGTATAAAAGAGGGGCGAAAGATACCAAAGGGACAGTCAAACTTGTATAAAGGTTACTGTAATTCATTAAATTGTTCAGGGTCGGATCCAATGTTGCGAGATAAAAATGGAACAAAAGTCAATTGGTTATGTTTTGCCAAAATTATGTACGAAATTTACAACCCTTATATCCAAACAAAGACGTGGGTTTACAACCCCTGCAGCCCTGTTAGTTCCACGAAGCGCATTATATATTTTTTTTATTGAAATAGAGTTAATATACCTTGTCGGAAATTTGAAGGTGTGGACATCTTTCCATTTGTCGGTCAAAAGTTGTAATTTTACATCTTTTCCTAAGGATGTCGAATCTTTCAACAAAGAAATATCTGGATAAGATGGTCCCAGATTTTTTTGTACTGTCTTTGACATTGACACTGATGTGGCGCTAAAGCTAAGTTCTGACATCGTCAATTTGTGACGTTTCAGAGTCTATATTGTCCTGATTTGTTGCTGGTTGTGTTTCTGCATGACTATCACTATTGGTACTGTTAGTAGGATTTTTAGTGAAAAAATCGTCTAAAATTTGCCATTTAGGCTTGTCACGCTTTGAACTGCTCATGTTTATGTTGCTTTTTATGCTTTTTACGTTGAGTACCGGAAAATTCACGCAAATAAATTAAAAACGATTTCGGTCAGAGTTGATTTTACATATTGAAATATAATTGTGACGTTATTAAAATAGTTATACTGTATAGTTTTCTAATTTGCTTGGTTAAGTTAAATTTTATATTTCGTTAATTACTCGTTTGTATTTTTATTTTATTTTCCGGCGTAAATAATTTTTTTAGACCCCACGATGTGCACGCCATGGCGTGACAGCGTATATGGAGCTACGCCCCAGACATTCATCATGTTTTTAAATGTCAGGGGGGGGGGTCTGGGGGTTAGAACCCCCCTTTTTGTTGGACGATCAATGCATTTGAATTGGAGCATATGGTTAGAACACCCCCTTTTTGCGCAGGGTTGGGAAACCCCTTTTTAAATGGCTGGATCGTCCCCTGTATCTGCATATAGATTTAATCCTGTCTTGTTTTAATCACTCATTCCTGTATTAGGTAGCATTCACAGTTAGAAAATAAAATTAAAATTGAATCACACAATGTTTTATCATCTTCTAATCCTGGCTTTCTAATACATAAACCTAACTATTTGTGTTGTATATTGCATATGTATGAAATCAGCATCTTCTATAGATTTGATTTTCAAAAGTTTAAAGGGTGAAATACGATTCCTTTGTTGTGTATCCATGGCAACTTTCTGCATTTACAAATGTATGTACCATAAAATATTGCAAAAAGGGGGTGGAAATGTCACATATCCCTCCAACATTTGGATCAAACTAGAATTTCAATGCCTTTGAGTGATACCTTTTCAGAAACTGTTGACATTAATATACCTAAAGATCAAATAAAAATTGAGTGTCTTTCGACACATGTTTTCATAAAATTTAATCGCAAAGTTCGTGCGACAAAAAGTTGGGAAAAAAAAACATTTCAATATTTGTCAGATCAATGTTTGGTATATGCAAATACAGACTGTCATACAGAAACAGCCTTTATCATATGTTTAGTAGTAAATACAGTAGTTATGAGAATATTTGATAAATAGCCTGCTGTGTAATCCATATCGCGCAACTTTGATGCGCACCCTTTTTCGCATACCCTTTATCACACTCTTTATCATACCCCTTCTTTTTTTTTTTTTTTTTTTTTTTTACATAAAGTCAGTTTTTATTTATGTTTGCTTAAGAAATATTTTTCCTCAAAATAGGTCAAATAGAACGGTCATTCGACGTGACGCAATTTATTGAATGACGTCACGAACGTCAAATTTTTCATATTTTTTTGACACACTAAATGCAACTATAAAAAAAAAAAAAAACACACAAATACAATAATAAACAAAATATTTTTAAAACAACAGCACGCAAATTGTAATGTAACCCAGGTGCTTCGAATAAGTAATTGAGCAGTTCTTTTAAGGCTTTTTAAAACAAGACAAAATTAGAACTGAAGGTAACCCAGTGCTATGGATCAGAAAACAGTTCATATTATATAATACTCTCCTGTTGAAATATATGATAAAGCGTATAAAACTTGGTAAAATCCGTATCACATGCCGTATCACCCTCGACCAATATTATCCCTCGGGCCTACAGGACCTTGGGCTGATATTGGTGTCTCGGGATGATATGACATATGATACGGATTTTGCCATGTATTTTTCTCTATATATTACATTCATTACATACTCTTGGTGTTCATATAAACCCACTACGAAGGCTATTTTTAAAAAATGAGGCCCCTCATGGGGGGTCCTAGTAATCACATAATCACCATTTTTTTGCCAATATAATCACATAATCATTAAATATTTGCTTATCTTTAGTAATCAAATAATCATAAACTAAAAATACAGTCCTAGGTAATCAAATAATCATGAAATATTTGGCTTAATAATCAAATAATCATTAAAAAAACGGCCAAGTAATCACATAATCAAAAACCCCATGAGGGCCCTCAAAAATGAATTTTATTGCAAACTAGCTCATATTTGAAAAATCCACAGGGGCCAAAATGCGAACCTACACATCTAACTGTGGAATGCTACCTTAATGTCTAAAAGCTGAGAAAGAAAAGAAAAAGGAGTCGTACTGCGATGTAATTGTGTGTGTTTGAGTTCAGTAATACATTGAGTATAGAGATGATTTCAAGTTGTGCCAAGAACAGCAAGAGAATAAAGAATGTATTTGTCCTTACTTCTTTCCTTTCCAGACCTGAAAATTGTCAGTTTTTCCTGATATCATGGTTATTCATTGCCTAGTTTTTTGAACAAATAAATATATACAATCATACGACCCTTTCACCCTTTTAAGGGGGTACCTAACACTTTAACTAAAATTAATTTGGCTCGTTTAATTTTCTTAAAATTTTGATAAAGTATTTATTTTGACCCTTTTACAAAAATATAAAAATTTCAAAAAATTTGAACCAACCTTTTTATCAGAAAAATTACACTGGTTATATAGTAGTTTGACAAACACTTATTTTGATCATTGAAAAGCTTAAATATTCCCTTAACAACACAACGTAATTTAAACGTTTAGATGATTTTACAGAGTTATCTCCCTGTAGTGTTAGGTATCACCTTAATATTATATTTTTATTTTTTAAAAGTCTTTAAATTTTTTACTTTATGTTAATATCTGTAATTTAGGGCACTTTAAATTTTTAATTTAAAAAAAGTATCCCAATACTTTGACGCCATCAAAGATTGCATGCAATAACTTTTCAAATTATGCAAGTCATAACCATGCAGTACAAGTATTTTGGTATTTCTTACGATATAAATCAGGCACTCGCCCACTTTAATATGTACTCTTTTCCAATCTTTTCTCACGTTGAAAAACTTTTTTCAATTTTTCTAATTTCGTTTTCTTAATATACTCCCGGATGTCTCCATATGTTTCTTTAAGTCTGATATGTCAAATTAAATCTTTTTTAACTCTTAAATTTCTTTCACTTTCATTTTTGTGCGTTGAATTAGACCCTTAAGTATTGAGATTAAAATGCAATATATAGTTTACAAAGCATATCAAAAGAATAAAGAAAACCGTAATTAAATATGGAAAATTAGTTTTTTCTTTTTTAAACTTTTTTTTTTTTTACTTAATATTTTTGTGTGTTGCATTGATGTTGTAACTTATAAATGCAATATATTATAATAATATATCAAAGCATAACAGAAGAGTAACGAAAACCCGTAATTGAATATGGAAAATTAATTTCAAAATCAAAGATTTTGAAGTTTTTTCTGTTTAAATTTCTTAAAACTTCTATTTTGTGTATGCATCAATATTGTAATTTAAATGCAATATATTATATATCAACGCACATCAAAAGACCAAGGAAAGCCCGTAATTGAATGTCGTAAATGTGATACGTCATGCATATGGACAAACTCCGAAACAGTGGTGACATCTGGCTACGTTTCTTTACAGAGATAGTATGATCCGAACGATAGCGCTGTATGGAGTTTGGCACATGGATTATAACAAAAAGTCTGCGTGTTTACGACATCAAATCTTTTGACAAACGTCGTTGACAAAACGACCTTTTATACTGCATTAAATTACACAAACTGATATGGTTTCTACTTCCGTTCGACACCTGTACCGCAAGTAAACTAATTTAAATGACAGTTAAACATCTTGCTTTGATGTATGGTTTCGTTTTCTATCTTTGTCCGTACACATGTTCTTGCGTACGATCTAGTTAAATAGTAATTACAGTGGAAAATATTTTCTAAAAATTTACAAAAATTTACAAAAAAATATGAAAATTGTTGAAAAATGACTATAAAGGGCAATAACTCCTTAAGGGGTAAACTGACAATTTTGGTCATGTTGACTTATTTGTAGATCTTAATTTGCTGAACATTACTGCTGTTTACAGTTCATCTCTTTCTATAACAATATTCAAGATACAATATAACCAAAACTGCATAATTTCCTTAAAATTACTAATTTGGGGGCAGCAACCCAAAAGCGGGTTGCCTGTTTTGATTGAAAATGTCAGGGCAGTTAGATCTTGACCTGATAAACAATTAACCCCTTTCGGGTTTGCTCTAAATGCTTTGGTTTCAGAGATATAAGCCAAAATCTACATTTCGCCCTTATGTACTATTTTGAGCCATGGCGGCCATCTTGGTTGGTTGACAGGGTCAAACTACATATTTTTTAAACAAGATACCCCAATGATGATTGTGACCAAGCTTGGCTAGATTTGGCCCAGTAGTTTCAGAGGAGAAGATTTTTGTAAAAGTTTACGGACGACGGACGCCAAGTGATGAGAAAAGCTCACCTGACCTGAGCTAAAAATAAAATAAAGTGCAAAATTAAATTAAAATGCCCCGACATGGCAAATGACAAAAGAAAAAAAAGAAAACAAGTAAATATCTATATAACAAAACACATATCAAAACAATAAACGGAAAAAATGATATATAAGGGAGCTACCATTTGATTTTTATGGGGGTGGGCTAGGATGAAAAATTTTGTCCTGCATTTTTTTTTTAGCTGTAATCTCTGTCCTGCCTTTTTTTTTTTTTTTTAGTTTATCCTGACTTTTTTTTACCTAAATTGTCGTCCTGACTTTTTTTTTTTTGCAAGTGTCACATCCTGCCTTTTTTTTTTACTCAAAACTCCTGTCCTGCCTATTTTTTTCAAATTTCATCCTAGCCCCCCCATAAAAATCAAATGGTAGCTCCCTAACAACAAACGACAACCACTAAATTACACGGTCCTGACTTGAGACATGTGCATGTACATACATAATACGGCTTGGTTAAAGTTGATGAAGTGAGTTAAAACATAGACTGACATTTTTAGATTTTTTTTTAATTCTAGAAAATCGTGGCCACGAATAAGTAGTTCGTTGCCACGGACAAATAAGTCATGGTAACGACTTACATTTTTTTTCTCTCTAGGCATGGAATAACCCAAATAATCTTTCATAATTTTGTCATGACTGGATCGAAATTAAAAAAAAACACACATGGAAATTAGGCCTCATCTTGACAATAATAAAAAATAAAACATTTACCCCACTACGTTTACTTACATGTATTTGAAGTCTTCCACCCGTAACAGCGAAAAGCGTCACGTGTAAAAGACTTTGATAGCCTTGACCTTCCGGAGCAAAACAAAAACGCATTATCGGTATGGTAAGTATAAGATATACATTGAGGGCGTTAGTCCGAATGTGTGTATCTAATTTACAACAAGATATAATTCTCAATGCAGAATGATAGTTTACAATAATTTAGGAATAACAATAATTTGAAAGAATCCGTCTGTTTCGGAGATGATTCATCTGTTTTGGAGAAGATACAAGCAGACGACCAATATACAATGTATATTTATACAAACTCTTCTTCTATTTTGAAGTGTGATATACGATATTATTGAAATGTTTTGCTTCGTGAGTTAGTTTGTTGAGTATGTATATTTAGAATGAAATTGGAGATAAACGATGAGTAGTTTCGGAGGTGGTAAACGATGATTAGTTTCGGAGGTGGTTTTTCTTTATTTTATCATGAAGTCTTTTCTTTTTGTTATATGATTACGGTGAAAAGGTGGTTATCTTTTTAGTTAATCTATTTATGTTACTTTCGCCTCGTCATGAAAATTGTGATAAAGCAGGATTAAATGAGATTCATGCCTCCGTATGTTTTAAGATTTTGAGAGAGAACAGCCTAGCAAATAAATATTTCAAGATGCGTATTTATCACAAAATGTTTTAAAATGTAATTTAATTCAACTTGTTTGGTAGGGACTGATAAATATTTTGAAAACTTCCTAACAAATTTGTATGTTTATGAAAACAAGAGTTTTTTGTTTTCGATTTTTTTTAGTTTGTTAGCATTAATCTTTTATCTACAATACAGCACAACCATGCTCGCTAGACATACATGCATGTAAGTACATGTAGGAGGATTAAATAAATTTAAGAAAGAATTCGGAAAAGACACAAATGCAACAGGAAACCTTTCTGTCTGGACGCCTCATCAATTTGCTCTACGATTTCTTGGACGTACAGAGAGTGACGATGCTTCGGATTACGCGTCCTCATTCAGACCGGACGTGTCTGCGTATTTATGCACACCGCCGGTTAAAATCTAGAGATACCGGAACTTTTTGTGGTATAACACTTGTATCTTTTTGATGAGCAAAAAAGAAGAAAAAAAAACGGTCAACGGACACATGTACTTTTTGTGTCTATCACCTTTTAGTATCAGTGGCGGATCCAGAAATTTTCATAAGTGGGGCCCACTGACTGGCCTAAAAAGGGGCCTTCTCCAGTCACGCTTCAATGATTTCCTATATAAGCAACCATTTTTTCCCCAAAAAGGCCCCCCCCCCCCTAAATCCGCCTCTGAGTATACACATTATTTATCAATGAAAAATTACAACAAACAATGAAGATTACATACGGGATTCGGAAACGCGTTTGGAAACATTTTATAAATCCGTCTCATCTTTCAACATAAACCCTTAATCCAAGCCAATAACTTAATCTGTTACAATATAGTTATTCCGATACAAAATGTAATTCATATATCAGTTCAACGAGTTCGGTAGGAACTGATAAATATTTTAAAAACTCCCTATCTAATTTGTTTGTACAGTGAAACCTGGCTAAACCGAATCCTGCACAAACCTGCATAAACCATGATACATGTTCTTAAGCACCGTCATATCAAATTATTTGCGTTGTGAACCTGATAAAACCGAACATCGGCCAAAATCAAACAATATTTTAAGTCCCGAAAAAGGTTCGGTTTAAACGGGTTTCACTGTATTTATCTCCAATATTATATAACCACGTAGACATACACGTTGACCTATAGCTGCATGTGTCATTTGGTGTCTTCTGCAGGGTTCAACTTGTATTATTGGCAAGCATACCACATCTTCTTATTTTAAAATGTATGTGGATTCACTCCTCATCAAGTTGTTGCAAGGGTTCTTTAACGTGGAGCGAGCGCGGCACGCCCTCAACACGAGGCATCGGATTAACACGGGCGTTGCTGCGTATTTATACATTCCGATTCGCCAAACTTTTAATTAGCATTTAAAGGGTTGAAATATCGAAAGTTGAAACGAGTGTGTGTTATGACACTTGTATCTTTTCTGCTGATTATAAAAGAAAGCACGATCAACGGACACAAGTACTATTTTTATTTATCACCATATATGCATTTAATTGAGACAGTATTTACTAATGAAAAATTATAACAAAGAACTAGTACAATCCTATCTGAAATTCAAATACAGATTCAGAAACAAGTTTGAATTTTTTATATATATATCCGTCTAACCTTTTAACCTCAATTCTGAATCCGAGCCATTAAGTTTATATGTTACAATATCATAATTATTTTGATACACAATATTTTAAAATATTATTTAATTCAGCATGTTCAATACCTAAAAACTTTCTAACAAATTTGTATGTTTCTGAAAACATGGGTGCTCGTTTTCGTTTTCGTGTTTGTGTTAACATTAAAAGCTTATCTGCAATATAAGATAACCACACAATATATGAACATGCACGGTGACCTCCTATGGTTATTAATTTGTCTGTGTTATTCGGTCTCGTGTAGTGAGTTGTCTCGTTGGCAATCATACCACATCTTCTTATTTTTTATTTATTGGCGGAAGGACTTCTAACCAAGTTGTTACCAGGATTCTTTAATGTGTGCGCTGCACGCTCTCAACACGAGGCATCCGAGATTAACACTGACGCTGCTGCGTATTGATACATGTCGATTCGCCAATTTTTAATTAGCACTTAAAGGGTCAAATACCGAAAGTTGAATCGAGTGCTACCGGAACTGACTGTGTTATGACACTTGTATCTTTTCTGCTGATTAAAAAAGAAGGCACGATCAGCGGACATATGTACTATTCTCAGGTACTATTTATCACCTTTTAACATCAATCTGAATCCGAGCCAAAAAGTTAATCTGTTGTAGTATCATAGTTATTTTGACACTTTTCAAAGTTCGTTTTATAGTAAGTATTATTGAGCGAGATAAAACGGCCTAAAGTTTTTGTACTTAATAAAAGCATTTGTGTAACAATCCTTGGTTCTTAAACCAATTTATTCTCATATTATTCACTGCGTTATAGCTTAATTATTATGCACCAGAAAATCCGAAAATTACACGAAGTCACAAAGCTAGCATCATCAGTCGTAATTACCTCTTTAAGCGTTACATAATCCTCTCTGAAATAACATCAAACTTTTGAAGTGAATCAATTCAAAAATTCCAGAACATCGTCGACGCTAATAAAAGTAATTAAGTAACCCGTAAGGAGTACTTGGACCAAATCCTAATTGGTGATCTTATAAAATGGGTGTATTAACATTATGTCTTGCTTGGTACTTATGTGACCTACAAATAAGGGTGTACTAAGTGCAAGTTACTCAATATAACTGGAATGTACTTTGCTATACAAGATTGATGTTTTCTTTTGAGCCTTTGAAAGTAAGTAGAGTGAAGGTTTGGTAAAACCTATACATTCGTTACCTTTGAAAGTAAGTAGAGTGAAGGTTTGATAAAACCTATACATTCGTTACCTTTGACAGTAAGTAGAGTGAAGGTTTGGTAAAACCTATACACTCGTTACCTTTGACAGTAAGTAGAGTGAAGGTTTGGTAAAACCTACATGTATACACTCGTTATGCGCAGAGCCGATGAAGCGTGCCATTCACAATGTTGACATTTTTCAAGAAAAAAATTGTTGTTCTTTTAATACATTATTATAGACAACGAAACGAGAAAGGACGTATATTTTATTTTGTATTAGGGAGCTACCATTTGATTTTTATGGGGGGGGGGGGGGGGCTAGGATGAAAAATTTTGTCCTGCCTTTTTTTTTAGTTGTAATCTCTGTCCTGCCTTTTTATTTTTCACTCTATTCGGTCCTGTCTTTTTTTTATTAGTTTATCCCGACTTTTTTTTACCTAAATTGTCATCCTGCCTTTTTTTTTTGCAAAGTGTCTCATCCTGCCTCTTTTTTTTACTCAAAACTCCTGTCCTGCCTATTTTTTTTACTCAAAACTCCTGTCCTGCCTATTTTTTTCAAATTTCATCCTAGCCCCCCCCCCCCTCCCTTAAAAATCAAATGGTAGCTCCCTTATACATTTTTGTACTCATTTGTACCACTGAGTTTTTTTTATCCCATATATAGTATATATTTATATGTATACGATTCTCCCTTATCTGGACAGTAGTATAGCTGTACATCAAAAGAACAAACTGTAAAACTCAGATGGAAAGGCTAATAATTTAATATTATTTTTTTACCAATTTTATTGATATGTCGATAATGACAATAGATTTTTTTAAATGTTGAAATAAAAAGAAATAAATAAATCGAATCTAAAAGCTGTACGTATATATACACATGGAAAAAAGTATTGCAACACCTTGATTTTTTAAAATTTGAAAAATCAGCCTCTTTTTTTTGATGGAATATAATAAAATATGTGTATAATATCATTGAAACATAGTTCACGATAACATTGGCATTGCAACGAAAAAAAAATGTTTAAAAAAAAATGATTAATATAACCACAATTTCAATAACAAAATGAAGTGTTTTTTGTACAAAAAAACGCATTTGACAAGTTTCACTGTAGTCGAACTTTACAATGTCAGACATTTCAAAATTAATCTTCAGATGACTGTTCACATCATGGTTGATCGTTATACGCCAAAGAATTAGTACTTTGTGCGCAGCCTCCATTCAAACGGATAACCGCATCTTAACGTCTTCTGATTCCTGCCATAAATCGACTAATTTGTTGCTAAGGTAGCAGCAACCATTTCTGATGAAGGGAATTGTTTATTTCATGTTGTGTTTGAACTGGGGTGTCCTTTCGCTCACTTTCCGCCCAATAGTGTCATTGGAACATTGGATCTTCCTCCACGATGCTAATTTCCAACTTTAGCGAGCTCTGCACTACATTGGATACGGAAAACTGTAAGTCTGCTCGTGAGCAAAGGTCTCCGAAATGGTATTATCGCACGGTAACCAGTAGCGATGAGTTGATCTCGAACAGTTCTTGTTAAAAGGCTCTTGTATGGCCACCACTCTTATTTTAGGATTGTCTTGTATGCAATGGGTTTCCTTCTGACCAACCTTCATTATGCTTGATTTTCTCTAGCAAATGGTATAGGGGGTCTTCATTATCTCGGAAGGTCTTTCACAGCGTTTATTGCCTGATTTTTATTCTCAAAACGACTTCAGTGGAATGGTGATGACCAACAATGCGTGGAGTTGTTACAGCGACATCCCTGCTTCTCTTATGCTGATAATCTGCCATCTTGCTGCAGTTAAGAGTTGTCAAGGACCCATTACAAGGTGTCAATCACATAATTTTAAAAACTTGGTTATTTAAAGTGCTGAAAACAATGAGGATCAAAACATCTTTTTTGCTGTTTACGGGTACAGTAGCTGCATGTGCAGATAAAAACTTATCGAGTCGATATTTATTGATTAAACTCAGGTGATACTTAAATAATGTTTAACTAGTTCTATTTTACCAAATTATATCACAAAAAAATAATGAGTGTTTTTTTTAATTCAATTTCAATTTGGTGTTGCAATACTTTTTCCCAGGTGTATATAATACTGTATATTTTGATGATATAACATGGCCTTGTACAGTGTTAGCTCGAGTGTTAGTCATATCAAAATAAACACTACCAGGAAATTTCTACTCATGATAAAATGTTTTATAAGTACCACGCACTTAGTTTCATTATAATAAGGTCAAACTTAATATTGACCTTTATAGGGCGTTGGTTACGATTCGTTTTTGTCTATATGTTTCATATTTCTTGTTTCTGTTTGACATTTGCAGATATTATTGAAGGACCACTTGAACTGCCATGGCACAAAGAGAGAATTAAATCAATACAAAAGCTAAGACAAAAACAAAGTGATATACAGAAAGAAAGCGACAGAGAGAGAGAGAGAAAGCGTACTATACTTTTAATTGTACTATTGGTTTCTGATGATTTACAGTGGCGAATTGTTATAAGTGGGGGCCCACCGAATGCCTAAGAGGGGGACGCTTCTGTCATGCTTCAGTGATTCCCTATATAACCAAGGATTTGTATAGTAAGACTTTCAATACCTCTGGGTATAAATGTGTTTTTCTGAATATAGAAATTGATATGAAACTGGTCACTGCAGCCGATGATATATATAATGAGTGCGCTGAATGGGGTTTACAGAATAGAGAAAAATAGTCAAACAATTAAGGTGGTACCTAACACTACAGGGAGATAACTCTGTAAAATCAGCTAAACGTTTTAATTACGTTGTGTTGTTAAGGGAATATTAAGCTTCTCAATGATCAAAATAAGTGTTTGACAAACTGCTATATAACCAGTGTAATTTTTCTGATAAAACGGTTGGTTCAAATGTTTTGAATTTTTTATATTTTTGTAAAAGGGTCAAAGTAAATACTTTGTCAAAATTTTAAGAAAATTAAACAAGCCAAATTAATTTTAGTTAAAGTGTTGGGTACCACCTTAAGTCAGAGTTGAGAATTATCGGGTGTTTATATATAAAGAAACTAGAATGTGTCCCCAGTACACGGATGTCCCACTCGCACTATCATTTTCCATGTTAAATCCGAATGGACCGCGAAATTGATTAAAAATCAAATTTGGCATTAAAATTAGAAAGATCATACCATAGGGAACATGTGTACTAAGTTTCAAGTTCATTAGACTTCAACTTCATCAAAATTGATCAAAAACTTTAACCTGAAACTCGCACTTTCATTTTCTATGTTTAGTGGACCGTGAAATTTGGCTTAAAAATTAGAAAGATCATATCATAAGGAACATGTGTACTAACTTTCAAGCCTCATCAAAAACTACCTTGACCAAAAACTTTAACCCCAAGACTTTAACCTGAAGCGGGACAGACGAACTAACAGACATCGTAGGTGGGGCAAAAAAAGAATAACAAATTTAAAAAGAAAAGAGAAAATTAGGCCAAAAAGATGAGAATAGAGAATAACGGAATGGTAAAACACAAAGAATACAGGATAACAAACAAATTTAAAAAGAACAGAGAAACATGACTAAAGGAATTAAAAAACTAGTATCTCAATTGTTTGTAAAACAATTGAAAGGTCTTTCCTGTAAAAGTGATGGTTTCGTAATGTAGCTTGTACGACCTTTCGTTTGATATACGACAAGCATACCTTCTGAAACTTTCCACTTTTAACACTTAATGACCTCATCCGCCTACATTTTTGAGATCGGAATTATGATATATATAACACTGAGTAGATGAGATTTCATTTGATATGCGACAACGCCATGTTCTAGAAAGTTTGATTTTTGCACTTAATGACCCAATCCAAGTAATGTTTGGAGGTCGGGAATTTGATATTTCAAATATACACATCATGACCTTTCATTTGATATACAACAACCCTATCTTAAAAGAAAATTTATGTTTTGCACTCAATGACCCCATCCAACCCATTTTTGGGAGACGTCAATTTGAAATTTGAAATGTACACTTTATGTTCTTTCATTTGATATGCGACAACCTTACCATCTGAGAAATTTGATTGTTTGCACTAAATGACCCCACCCGTCCCCCTGGGATGAAAAGGTGGTTTAAAATTTTCATTTTTAAGTAGAGTTTAATAAGACCTTCAATTTGATATATCAGATGACCCCATTTGACAAAGTGCAAAAAATGATGCAATAAAAAATATATAAATAGAAGTTATGAAACTTACGAAGTCAATGCAAAACTTGAAAATTTCAAATTGATTTTTTGGTGTTTTTTACCATGGAATGTTTTTAGTATTTGGTCAATCATATAACTATGTTAACTTGTTCAATTTATAAAACATTTTAAGTGGTAAGCTCTTGTTGATTCAGAAATACATGCCTCCGCTCGCAAAACTTCAAACTGCATTATCTCTTTAACAATAATAGATATCTCAAATCTGTTAAATGATAAATGATCTACAGTGAAAGATCAACATTATAAAAAAAGAGATGGAACAAATTCAAAGTTCACCAAGGTCACAATTAATCATCAAATATATGATGCAATATCAAACTTGAGAACCGGAAGTCGTAGAGACATGGGACTAGCACCATTCAACTCAGGACCACTTGACCTTTCAACTGTCACAAGGTCAAGGTCATAGTAATATTTGAAGGTCAAGGTGAAATTTCATCATGACCTGATATTGACCTCAAATTGAAGGTCTTGAATTACTGATCATCTTTGCAGTTTATAGTAGGTTGATATCTGTTACCTTTAAAAAGATATACACACAATACTATACTTTTAAGAATCATCCCGTTGTAACTTTTCAACAGACGGTCGGACATGTTTGGGCTTATTGCATAAAATGTAGAGCTCGTCGAGAGGAACAATTTACACGCTGTATGTATGCAGCAAAGTCTTGTCGTTTTCCTAATATGTGAGCTTGAAATTGCAGCGTAATTTTTTGTTGCACTCGGTGACCTTTGACCTTGGGTGCATATTAAAGGTCACATGAATTAAAGATTATTGGTGAAGGTTCCAGGTCTCTATGACTTCCGGTTCTCGAGATACAATTTTTCAAAAATTAAGTACAATTTTTCAAAAGAAATAACTCCTTATAAGGGGTAATAACAAATGATTGTACATGTTCATTAACATTGCCATCTGTTCCTGTACATGTTGCCGTTTTCAAATCGATTCTATCTCTTATCCTTTTTGAGAAAAATGCAAAGGAAAGAAATTATTTCAAGGGGATATAACTCTCATAGGGGACGATGAAATCCTATTCAGCCTCACATGGTAATACATCATGATGAGATCTACATTATGTTCAATTAAGGTCATGATATCTTTAAAACCAACGAGGGGGGGCCATGTTGAAAAAAATCAATAAAAGGGAGATAACTCCTAAAGGGGATGATGAAATCCTTAACAGGGTCATTTGATAATACATCTTGGTGAGGTCTAGCGATGGTCCATATTTGGTCTTAATAACTTCAACAGAAACAAGAGGCGGGCATGTTAAAAAAATGTTGGAAGAAAAAAAAGAAAAAAAAGAAAAAGAAACTAGTATCTCAATTGTTTGTAAAACAATTGAAAGGTCTTTCCTGTAAAAGTGATGTTTTCGTAATGTACTTTGTACGACCTTTCGTTTGATATACGACAAGCATACCTTCTGAAACTTTTCGCTTTTTACACTTAATGACCTAATCCGCCTACATTTTTGAGATCGGAAGTATGATATATGTAACACAGGGTAGATGAGCTTTCATTTGATATGCGACAACGCCATGTTCTAAAAAGTTTGATTGTTGCACTTAATAACCCTATCCAACTAATTTCTGGAGGTCGGGAATTTGATATTTTAAATGTACACATCATCGCCTTTCATTTGATATACAACAACCCTATCTTAAAAGAAAATTTATTTTTGCACTCAATAACCCCATTCAACCCATTTTTGGGAGACGTCAATATTAAATTTGAAATGTACACTTTATGTTCTTTCATTTGATATACGACAACCTTACCATCTGAGAAATTTTAATGTTTGCACTAAATGACCCCACCCGTCCTCCTGGGATGAAAAGGGGGTTTAAAATTTTCATATTTAAGTAGAGTTTATTTAGACCTTCAATTTGATATATCAGATGACCCCATTTGATGAAGTGCAAAAAATGATGCAATATCAACGATATAAATAGAAGTTATGAAACTTACAAAGTCAATGCAAAACTTGAAAATTTCAAATTGAATTTTTGGCGTTTTTTTCCATGGAATGTTTTTGGTATTTGGTCAAACATAGAACTATGTTAACCTCTTCAAGTTCTAAAACAGTTTAGGAGGTACGCTCTTGTTGATTCAAAAATACATGCCTCCGCTCGCAAAACTTCAAACTGCATTATCTCTACAACGACAATAGATATCTCAAATCTGTTAAATGATAAATGATCTACAGTTGAAGGACAACATTATAGAAAAGAATTGGGACAATTTCAAAGTTCACCAAGGTCACAATTAATCATCAAATATATGATGCAATACCAAACTTAAGAACCGGATGTCGTAGAGACATGGGACTAGCACCATTCAACTCAGGACCACTTGACCTTTCAAATATCACAAGGTCAAGGTCATAGTATACTGTGAAGGTCAAGGTAAAATTTCATCATGACCTGACATTGACATCAAATTGAAGGTCTTGAATTACTGATCATCTTTGCAGTTTATAGTAGGTTGATATCTGTTACCTTTAAAAAGATATACACAAAATACTATACTTTTAAGAATCATCTCGTTGTAACTTTTGAACAGACTGTCGGACCTTTATGGGCTTATTATATAAAATGTAGAGCTCGTCGAGAGGAACATTTTATACGCTGTATGCATGCAGCAAAGTCTTATCGTTTTCCTAATATGTAAGCTTGAAATTGCAGCGTAATTTTATTTTGCACTCGGTGACCTTTGACCTTGGGTGCATATTGAAGGTCACATGCATTTAAGATTATTGGTGAAGGTCCCAAGTCTGTACCACTTCCGGTTCTCGAAATAATTTTTTTCTAAAATTGTGTACAATTTTTCAAGGGGAATAACTCGTTATAAGGGTTAATAACAAAATGATTGTATATGTTCATTAACATTGCCATCTGTTCCTGTACATGTAGCCGTTTTCAAATCGATTCTATCTCTAATACTTTTTGAGAAAAATGCAAAGGAAAGAAATTGTTTCAAGGGGATATAACTCTCATAGGGGACGATGGAATCATATTCAGCCTCATATGGTAATACATCATGATGTGATCTACATTTTGTCCAATTTAGGTCATGATATCTATAAAACCAACGAGGGGGGGTCATGTTGAAAAAAATCAATAAAAGGGAGATAACTCCTAAAGGGGATGATGAAATCCTTAACAAAGTCATTTGTTAATACATCTTAGTGAGGTCTAGTGATGGTCCATATTTGGTCTTAATAACTTCAACAGAAACAAGAGGCGGGCATGTCAAAAAAATGTTGGAAGAAAAAAAAGAAAAAAAAAAAGAAAAAGAAAAAAAAACATTAGAAAAACAATAAGGTCTTTCCCATGTAGGGGAAAGACCTTAAATACACATTTACAGGACCCCTTTCGCGACCTTCATGTAATTGTTTTGAACTCTATTTTAAGTATATCATACCATATTCAAGGTTAAATTAAAGTAAATGTAGGCTGACTAATTATTTCATCAATTTCCGATGATGCACAAAACATGCCTCGTTTTCTTTTCATAGCTCATGACTAATAGTAGTGGTGCGGGAAAAGAACCATCTAAATATTTCTCCGGTCGGATACTAATTTAAGTGTCGTACTTGAACATACAAGGACACTATTTCATTTTAATATGCTGTTTTAGTATGAAGGACATAACGTGACTTCAACGCCATTTGTATCAAGTAGAGTCCTTCAGTTTCGGATGAACTGTAAATCCAATAATAAAGCTATTCAAATTATTAATTTCCTTACTTTCATGTGAACACACGAGGGTCTGAATGGGGTTACAATATAGAGATTTCTGCGCCAGGAATACAGAAAAATAATCAAAAATGAGGAATAGTGAAAGTGAAGGAAACTACAGCGGGTTCCAATATAACGAATGGAAGATTAGTGCCATGGCAAAGTAAGTAAAATAGAGAGAAAAAAATGACAAAAAAATATTACAGAAACAACATACCAGACTCCTCAACGAAGTCGATGCAAGACGAAGGCAAAACGCACAACAAACCAATCCGATCTGTCCGTTACGATAGGTACATGTAGATGAAAGTCCGCGATATCATCTCGGATAGTCGGATTTACTATCATTATAAAACCAAAAATTAGAATGAAATATTAAATTATTCAGAAATAAGAACCTCCCTTTTAGACCCTCATATTTACATGGAATCATATAACACTAACATTCACGTATTGACAGAAGTTTACAATTCAATAGGTGGTATAAGGAGTTTTAAATAATAGATTTATTCTCTCAACATTCTAAGTAAATAAATTTCAATTACTGTGCTTGTAATTCTGTTCTCAAATAAACTAGATTTGGGCTTAAAGTGAAGTTAAATATTTGATAAGGAATTTTGAAATCATCATTGAGATAGGCTAACTGATTGTAGTTTTAAATTTGAGAAGATAATCGAAATATTAATATGTGTAAATATTGAGGATTTTTTTTAATAGCGAAGGTCGAGAAAATCGAATCATAAAATCTAACAACAGTATATAATTTAATTTTGGATGTAACGTGTCTTCTGATTGGCTGACGTTATTTTGTTATGACCCCATAGACATATTTTAGTCATGTGACCGTGACGTCATCAACGTTTTTTTCATGGTTTTCTACGGTTCAAAATGGAATTTAAAATTAAATTATAAGAAATGACTGTAATATTTTTTTCTGTCTATTCGAAATAACATAAAAAATGTGGTGAACACTGTTAAATAACCCGCTACGCGCGTTATTCAGTGTGGACCAAATTTTTTATGTTACTTCTTCATAGACAGAAAAAATATATATAATGTTAAAAGGTATAAAACATTCATTAGGGGCCAGATGAAGGACTCTACCAGATACGGGAGTTTCCCGCTGCGTTGAAGACCCATTGGTGGCCTTCGACGACTGTTGTCTGCTCTGTGCAAGGGTTGTTGTCTCTTTAACACGTTCGTCATTTCCATTCTCAATTTAATGTAATTCGCCGCCAACCTTCGCAAGACAGAAATCAATTTGTTTTACTCTTGCTCTGCAAACTCTACAAAATATGATATATTTAGTGAAAAAAGACAGGCGAAGGATACCAGAGGGACAGTCAAACTCATAAATCGAAACTAAACTGACAGCACCATAGCTGAAAAGAAAAATACCAAGAGACAAACAATTGTATATCACATAGAAAAATAGAGACTAAGCAACACGAATCCCACGAAAACATTTGGGTGATATCGGGTGCTCTGGAAAGGTAGGTAGATCCTGCTCAACATGTGGAATCCGTTGTATTGCTCATGTTAGTTAAAAAAAAGCAGTAATTAGTGTAATTCGGTAGGTCATATTCACATTCCGAACAGCAAGACATATAGAGCACACAAAAAAGACTTGTGTAAAGCCATTAAAACGAGAAAACGAAAGGTCAAATAAAAAAAAAAAAAAAAAAAACGAGAAACAAAAACCTGTAATGAACAACATCAACAAATGACAACCACTGAACATCAGTTCCTATAAAGACATAAAATTTAAGGGAGCTACCATTTGATTTTTAGGATAGGGAGGGGGGGCTAGGATGAAAAATGTTGTTCTGCATTTTTGTCTTTTAAATCTCTGTCCTGCTTTTTTATTTTTCATTTTATTCGGTCCTGCTTTTTTTACATAAATTGTCAACCTGCCTTTTTTTTTTTTAACTCAAAACTCCTTTTTCAAATTTCATCCTAGCCCCTCCCCCCTAAAAATGAAATGGTAGCTCCCTAACTGTTGAAAATCAATCAAGAATCAAAGTGGAAAGCCTTGTTATCGAATCGGAGAGTGGAGAATAAAATAACAGACAATTTCAGGCGAGCCGTGCAGCCGAGTCTGAATTTAAACAAACAGCTTTTGCTGTAAATCTATTTATCACGTAGGAACAACATTTAAGTAATATATTTATAAACGTGTTAGTACATTTGTAAGTAGATCGTTAGATCTGAAATGCTTTTTTTTTTGTTGTTGTGAAAATGGAATTAAATCAGAAAACAGTATACATGTACACTGTAGCAATATTTATTGATATATATGTTGAATTGTTTTACATAATTATGTTATGACCGTCTTTTAGAGCTTGCTGTGTGGCTATGGTTTTGCTCATTGTGGAAGTATAGTAAACTACGTTATTTGGTCTGTGGTTGAGAGTTGTCTCCTTCAAGATTGCAATCTCATTACGTCATCTTGTACTTATATATTTGAGTTTTACATTTTATTCAATTAATTCGGTTATTGTGATAAAATTGGCTGGTTAAGTAAAAAATAATGCTGTATCAATTTTCAGAGAGCAATAAAACTTGTTTCTCACAATTTCTGCTGAGTAATCGTTATAAAAATGAATCAAATAGTTAATACGGCATTTTAAATGTAAACGAAATATAGAATTCGATCTAAGCCCTACTTTTTGCAAAATCCTTTGTGAGAGGTAAAATAAGCTATGTGTCAACTCTCTGAAATCAAAGTTTTAAAATTCAATTTTCTGTCGCATGTCAAGGATTTTTTACCTATTCGAATGCCTCGTGGTTTTACCAATAAATCTCATGACATGGTGGATTTCTCCCGCTGTGATAACGAGGTTTTTAACAATAAGAGATTGCAAATCAATCTTCATTTATAAATAAATTTAATTCCAGTACGCGCTTCTAATCTGCAATGTTCGCGTTTTCATTTCCTCTTAATGAAAATTTATTGAAAATACATTTACGTAAATATTTTTATCCTTTTATCCAGAAGATGTAATAAGTTTGTGTCAAGATAATAAGCCATCCTAAGTCAAATCTAAAGCACTCGTGCGAACGAACAATACGTCATTATAGTGGTTAAATAGATATATATTGAAATGGTAAAAGAAAGTTACAAAGAAGCGAGATGTTGTCGAATTCATGCGGCGAACGAAAGCATACTGTATTAGATAGTTCTCTTCAATTCGATTAAAACACAGCAGTGTCTTCTACGGAATCAATTACCGCTACCGTCGAAACAGAGAAGGTCGAAACGATGTCTATTCAAATCGTCTAAGTGAAACTTGCTAAAATAGATATTCTGTTTTGGTTGTTTTTTAGAGATCCCATATTCCATAAATTTTATTTAATTTTTCAAAATCTTGAAAAACCTTGAAAACCCCCAAATTTCGTTACCAAGAGGACTTGATCTAAGCTTATTTTATCATTGGAAGGCAGTATATAGTAAATATTTGCACCGAGCATTAGCAATGAGAAAATATGGGCAAATATAATCATGCTAAAATGAGTACGGAATAAATGACATGACATATAATTATTTCGATTCTTATAGTAACCAATTTGAATGGTTTATATTAACTCGAATAATTCAAGCCCTTGCCGTGTCCGATTTTCTCCCACACGAGGTTAATGTAGCCTTCGTAGATCAGCGGAATATAACGACTGAATTATTCGGGTTCAAACTCTGAAACAGTGGTGACGTTGCTTCGCTAAACTATCAAGTCAACGTAGCGTAGTAAAGAGGACGTAACCGCTGTTTCGGAGTTTGATTCGGGTTAGGTTTATATCTTTACCTTTAACATAGTAAAACTCGTTTACTGATTTTTTACGTCATTTAGACGTTTTACGATCAAACTGGATCCCTGCATGTCTTTTTTGTATCTTCAATCTCTTTTATGACAGTAATTAGCCCGTAGCCACAAACATTAAATTGTTATTTGAATGGCGATTATCATCGTAATGGTATTTTTTAATGGTAATAAAAACGTCTATTTTAATATCACGATTTCTTTTTTTTTTTAAGACAACGCAAATATTATATGTAATGGACTAGCTTCTTCTGGGATAAAACAATCGATAACTAAATCAAACACAAGTAAACCTGCGTAGGCAATTATTGAAATCTAATCTCATCTCATTTTTTTTTTTATTATTATTAATAGTCAGGATTACACATACACATTCACTACCACCTGCCAAGGGTATCAAGGGGTGAATACAGAAAAATAATACAATGTACAACATGTTTCTCTGACTAACTGATTTTTAACAATAAGAATATTTTAGGTTACATCATAGATACATGTATGGTTACATATAAATTGTATTTGATTAATCTCTCCTCTCATCTCATACTTTCGTCAAAATCATAATTCTTACATCAGTCATCAGCGATATTAAATCTAACGCCGTGTCAGTCCACGTTCAGCAAGGCAAGTCTACCATAAAAATAAATGAAAAATTACTTTTGAACATGAAAAACATCTTTATCAAAATATCTTTGGCGTCTAGTTAATATCCATAACAAATCCTAAGTATTTTTTCCCGCAACGATACATAAACACAGCCCCGCAGTAAAGATTTAAAAACAATTTCCACTTGGTCTTACAAAACCTTGACATGAATTTTGATAAATGATTAAAAACGAAGACAACCAAGTGTCAGCTTATCAGAAATATGACGTATAGATGTTTTCTCTAATAGCAATAACGCTGCCAGATAAATCTTAAACAAACATGGCGTCCTACATTGAGGAAATTATGGAACTACTCAATAATCACTCAATAAACTGATTAGGGACGGGTTATTACAACTATAAGCATGCACTGATTACTCTCTGGATTTACCACCTGTTATTGTGGCTTGCGGTTATAATTGTTGAGATCTACGGTACGGGTTAGGTGAAGGTTTCACATACGTTAGCGAAAAGCAGCCGAAACGAGAGAGAAAGAGAGAGATGGCTATTACAACTATAAGCATGCACTGATTACTCTCTGGATATACCACCTGTAATTGTGGCTTGCGGTTATAATTGTTGAGATCTACGGTACGGGTTAGGTGAAGGTTTCAGATATTGTGGCGAAAAGCAGGCGAGTTGTAAACAGACTTTGACTGAGAGGGTAGATGCTAGAGTAGGGGAATAATTTATTAGCTCAGTTACGACAATATTGTTACGATGTCTCATACAGGTTGTGTGGAGGTTCTACATAAGTTCAGGTGTATAGCTATTCCAACCGATGACATGCTAAAGAAGCTATGATACCCCTATTAGCGAGTCAGTGGTATAGTCGGGTGATGTAGAATAAGTTTACAATTTTCTGCTCAAATACTAACGCCCCTCCCATTGAGGGTCGCGATTAATCAGCTTTCCTATAAGCGCGCGTTTTAGTGCTATATTGACGTATTTTCTTAGCTTGCGGTTTTTTCCCTCGATGGATTTGTACTTTTGATAAGGGAGCTACCATTTGATTTTTATGGGGGGGGGGCTAGGATGAAAAATTTTGTCCTGCTTTTTTTTTTAGTTGTAATCTCTGTCCTGCCTTTTTATTTTTTACTCTATTCGGTCCTGCCTTTTTTTTACTAGTTTATCCTGACTTTTTTTACACAAATTGTCATCCTGCCTTTTTTTTAACAAGTTTCTCATCCTGCCTTTTTTTTTACTCAAAACTCCTGTCCTGCCTATTTTTTTCAAATTTCATCCTAGCCCCCCCCCCCCCCCCCCCCCATAAAAATCAAATGGTAGCTCCCTAATCATATGAGCAATTATATCAATGTTTGTGGTTTGAAGGTTTCATCATTGTTGTATATATTTCATTAGATAGGTGTGAAACGTATTTGATAACATGTATTATACTCTGATGTTCTGTGTGGCTAATAAGTGTTTCTCTTTTTTTTATGTAGATTATACCGATGGTTTTCCCGTTTGAATGATTTTACACGTCTAGTTATTGTTATGCCCTTTATAGCTTGCTGTTCGGTTTAGGCCATTAGTATTCGTGAAGAAAAAAAAATTGTTTCATCAATAACAAGACAATGAACTTAATTGGCAGCAATCCCTATCAGATCTCTGATAGTTACTGTTAGAATTCACAACCTATAAAGACTCGTAAAAAAATATTATATTTGGACATGCACATAAATGTAGACCTTTGTTGACCTCTGAGTGTCCGTTTTGTCTTGTATTGTCTCTTCGACGTAAACATGCATGTACATTGTACACCTCAAATCTTTTTATAGTGAAAACATCTGATTAAATCAGGCCGTTGTTTTTTTTCCTAAGCAGTCTGGGAATTCATGGCAAGCCATAACTCTACAATGTTATGGTAACCCATAACCTTTCAATGTTTTGAGATACCAATACCTAATCCTCTTTCATTTTATTACGGTGACGTCTTCATTGTCGCTTTCGATATATTCCGGATCTCAAACCGTTACCTCACCGAAGTCGGTATTTTGTTTACATTGACATCCGGGTCACTGTGTAAAAATGGACGAACAACAACCTTCGACATCGCATTCAAGGGGTACGTAAATACGCCGACTGCGGCAATATTATATGTTACACATGAATGAACTTGCATGTAGTGTTATACAAATGATTAGTTTACATTTTGCAATACTCAAATACGCAATTACGCTTTTATTTAAAGAAATTACGCTTTTCCAAACTCGTTCAAAAAACAAAATATATACGAAAGTTATGGTTAACCCTAACTTTTTTCACCTGAATGGTTACGGTTTACCAAAACAAAAGAAAGGTTACGGATATCCGTAACTTTAATAGGGAGCAGTTGTTTATTTCATTGAACAAGCTGAACGGATAATTGACAAAATGATTGATACCCATAACAGATAAAGGCAGTTCTTGCAATGAAAAAAAGGGGGGTTGCCAACATGTAAATAAAAATGAAATACAGCTCATGTTATATATCCATGGTATCTTGAAGAAGAGTAAAATTTCAAAGATATACTGGAGAACAGAAAAAGTTCAGACTAATAGTATTTTATTAGTTTTTAATTTTATTACTGTTAATTTTAGAATAAAATAGCCCTAGATAGACATCTTCATATATATAGCCTGGCATGTTGCTCTCTTAACACGGTCAGCCATTTATCGTCCCCTTCTGACAGACTATCATCGTTATAATTTGTTTCAAAACTTTAAAGAGGAGGGGATGTACATGCTTTAGGCAACGTGAATTGTTCTCTATTAAAGGAATGTGCAAGAAGTTTATATATGAATATAAGATTATTTTTCTTTCTTTCAGAAGTATGGCACAGCAAGAAAAAGATATAAAGACACTACAAGACATTCCAAGTGATTTTGAATAAGACAATTGATTGACTTTTTCAATGTATTCTTAAATAAATCAAATAATTGATGTAAAATGGTGTTTTGTTCTCATTTAAGCCAATTATCAATGATTATTGACTTAAAATTTACCCCTTTTAGAAGTGTAACGTTTTAGTTTAGAAAGAGAAGTTGTATTGAAAAATCTGAATTTGGGACACAAGTTTTAGTCAATGTAATTTCAACTTATAATGTGTATAATGTTTGCATAATGTCCAATGGCAAATATGGCATGCATGTTCAGGTTGACATATGCATGTGTATAAGATAGGTAATAAAAGTTGAGAGTTAAAAACTAAACATTATACCATTGTGGTAGGAATGTGGGCTTTCTTGCGCTGTCTGTTGTCTGTCCACCTATATTTGTCGATTTTGTCCAACAAATATTTTCATTACTGTTTTTCCCAAAACTGCTGATCAAGATGAGTTTATATTTGATAAGCTGCTTGATAGTGATAAACTGTGATGTGTGAACATTTTTGTATCTGGCACCTGTTTCCTGTTTGCTTATACATTGCATTTCAAAATGTTGAATATTCTCAAATTTTTCATTACTTTTATTAGTAATGCTGCTGAACATAATGACTTAATATTTGGTAAGTGGCTTGACCATGATGAGTTGTGTCTGCTATTTTGGATTAGTAAAAATTGATATTTCTTGTTTTTAGATTCTTTGAATTGTGAATTTTCATATGCTTAGCAAAACAACTGATTTATTCTTGAGGGCCCTCATGGGGTTTTTGATTATGTGATTACTTGGCCGTTTTTTTAATGATTATTTGATTATTAAGCCAAATATTTCATGATTATTTGATTACCTAGGACTGTATTTTTAGTTTATGATTATTTGATTACTAAAGATAAGCAAATATTTAATGATTATGTGATTATATTGGCAAAAAAATGGTGATTATGTGATTACTAGGACCCCCCCCCCCATGAGGGGCCTCATTCTTGTTTGTATATAGAATGAATCACTGTGTATAAATTAAACTAATGATTTGTTACTAAAAAAAGCAGGAAACTCAATCAAAAGTACAGAAATTTTTATATTGATATGATCTAGATATCAATCAAAAACATCTAAAAACATTTTGAAAACATTTTTATGGCACAGTCTCACTTGAAAGAAAACAAGTCGATTTTTTTGTGATATTTTCATGACATTAGACACAACATTTTAATAACATTTTAAAGATGTTTTGTGTTTGCTGGGTTTATACTCCAATCAAATTTTATAGGTCTAAAATTGAGAAGGGAAATGGGGAATGTGTCAAAGAGACAACAACCTGACCAAATAAAAAACAACAGCAGAGGGTCACCAACAGGTCTTCAATGTAGCGAGAAATTCCGGCACCCTGAGGCGTCCTTCAGCTGCTCCCTAAACAAATATATACTAGTCCAGTGATAATGAACGCCATACTAACTTCCAAATTGTACACAAGAAACTAAAATTAAAATAATACAAGACTAACAAAGGCTAGAGGCTCCTGACTTGGGACAGGCGCAAAAATGCGGCGGGGTTAAACATGTTTGTGATATCTCAACCCTCCCCCTATACCTCTAACCAATGTAGAAAATTAAACGCATAACAATACGCACATTAAAATGCAGTTCAAGAGAAGTCTGAGTCTGATGTCAGAAGATGTAACCAAAGAAAATAAGGCCAACTAAAATTAATTAGTAGATTTTCCTCCAAATTTTTTAAAAAAATGAGGCGGGTGGGAGGATTTTATTTTTTAAATTTTATTTCATATGAAACCCTCGTCACGAGTTCTTCATACCGCGGTGTATATGCTAGTGGAAAACAAGTTGTATAATGTATATATATGCTGTATAAGGAATCCTACACTATTTTTTAAACTCTTAAATAAAAATCCCCGATTGGCAACCACTGTTATACATGTAATTGCCGCTTTAGAAACCTATTTATAGTATACATCAAAAAGAAGAAAAATGCTCTCTTCAGTTGGACTATACCTACACCAAATTTATTTTGCTTTCTAAGCAATGGTTTGTAGTCCCCATAAAATCAATAAAATGTATTGGTACAATTGCATGCAACACAAGTATTATGAGTACAGAATAAAATTTAAACTCAAGTGTTGAAAGCAATTATGATGTAAAACATGAACTTAACCAAAAAGTAGTTGTTGTTTAATGACTAAATTGAGGGTATTGGGACAGTTACAGAGGGTGTTTGCTGTTTGTCAACAAAAACAACAGCCATGGGTAAATAAAAGGGCTTGTTATAATTAAAATGCGTGTTTATCGACTTTTTTTTTCTCAATATACGGTCATAAATCAAACAAGTTCGTGTTTGTGGCAATTTCTTTAATCCAGTCACGTTTTTTGTACCAATTTGTTCTACATTCTTGCGCTTTGGATATCATTAAGTCCAAATTTCCTGACATAAAGTCATTGTATAAATAAAGTAAAAAAAACACGGTTTTCGATTTACTTGTGACTACCGCAATTTGCGTTCAAGGACAAGGCGCTTTACTCGTAACTCGAATATTTCATGTCCATCTCGTTATCAACTCTATTCTCGGTAGATGATGTTGTCATCATAGAGCAGCAGAATATGTCGACTTAATCATTTTCGTTAGATTACTCGAAGAAATACAAAAACGAAATTTGAAACAGGAAGTTTTGAATGAAACGAAATTATCGATGGTTCCCGGTAACGGACATGAACAAAATCCGGAAATCGTATTTTTGTTAAATAAAAAAAATCGGGGCGGTACGATTTCAGAGGGGCGGGCGGGGATGAAAATCTAGCAATTAATTTTAATTGGCCAAAACAAAATGACAATAATACACAAATAACAACAGACTACTAGCAGTTAACTGACATGCCAGCTCCAGACTTCAATTAAACTGACTGAAAGATTATGATTTCATCATATGAACATCAGGCACAATCCTTCCCGTTAGGGGTTTAGTATCATACCATCATAACATATATGAGAAGAACATAACCCGTGTCATGCCAACAACTGTTTTAGAATAAATGTGTTTAGTTCCGATGCAAAGACCTTATCAGTGACTCAATATTAACGCCAAAATATGCAATCTTTAATGACTTGACAACAGTATCGTAATTATATCCCTTCTTAATAAGTCTATTCAAAGGTTTTGTAAGTTTCTGAGGTGAATACTGACACCTTTGTGCTTTATAAAGAATATTTCCATAAAAAATTGGGTGTGAAATACCTGAACGTATTAGAAGTCTGCATGTTGAGCTATATTTACGAATGATGCGCATAGGCGGATCCAGGGGGGGGGCTGGGGGCCCGGGCCCCCCTTTCGTGGGAAAAATTTGGTTGATTATATAGGGAATCATTGAAGCATGACTGGAGCGGGCCCCCTCTTAGGTCAGTCAGCGGGCCCCCCTTAGGAAAAGTTCTGGATCCGCCACTGTTTGATGTCTTTATACCGAGGATAAAATTCTAACATTTATATTTTCTCTAATAATTGTATTGTATTCTGATCACTGATATGGATGACATGATCAGCATGGATCAGGAAGACACGAAATACAGCCTTTTGTTTATGGTATGGACTACCAAAACCTTTTTATGACCGAAGGTTATGGTAAACCCTAACTAGAAAGGTAATGGATGCCCATAACCTTATCAAGATAAATGAAAAATAATTTCTCCCACCCTCAAAATGCACAGTTATGGATATCCATAACTATGAAGGTTATGGGTTACCATAACATTGTAGAGTTATGGCTTGCCATGAATTCCCAGACTGCTAAGGGAGAGATCTCACGCAGATTTAAGATTTAAATTCGTATTATTAGCCGATATTTTTCTTTCAAATATTCTACAAGAATGGATTTAACCAGGGGTTAATGACCAACTTGAACATAAACCACGCGTTCCTGTGAGGTTTGGTCACACTCACAAATATAAAACCGTTAAATACAGACATGCATTAGATCAACATGCATTAGATCAAATAGGAATAATGAGGTCAACAAGAGGACATCAGATATACACTGCTACATTGTGTACATAGATAAGGCCGTTGGTTTTTTTCTATCTTAATCTTTTCACATTTTTTCATGCCGGGACCTTTGAAAGCTTATTAAACGATATGACCCTGTTTTTCACACTGTTTTAGGAATCGATATAGGATAAAAAAAACTTAAATCAAATAGTTTGGGGGTAGGGGTCAACATTGCTGCAAGTTTTGTTAATCTAAAATCGATTTTACATATATCCCTATTGGTCAATCAATTTTTCCCAAATTAAGTTAAGAGGGGGGTGTGGGGGTCAGTGAAAAAACTATGTCAATTAAGTTTTTTATCCTTCATTGAACTTTTGATGTCGTCCCTTATGAAGTATAGTGCCATATTATTCTTATAGGCTTCAATTTTAATAGGCGGACTATACCAAAAGGGACATTAAAACACATAAGTCCGACAACGCCAATAAGTTTCCAATAATATATAATAAAATACCCACTTGAACAATTCTCCAAACATGAAATCCCCCTTAAAAAGGTGATACAATTGTACCGCGATTGTTTATCATCTCAACGCTGTCGATTTAGTTATAAATATATAGTAGTATTTGACCTTGGACTGTCAATTGTTTCCATATCTTTATTGGTTATTTAATTGATACTTTTTTTAAACGATCTTCGGCCTAGCAATACTGAAAATTGGTTTGATATATATCATAAATATACATTTACGTGTAATGAAACTTGTACATTTGCATGTCATTTGACTCTTATATGTAAAACGTAAGCCCTTGCCGGAAATGTACTGAAAAATCGATTACACTCAGACATTTAAGGGGTTAATGACCAAGGCCGAAAACATTGACCAAAAAGGTCAAAACAAACAAAAATGTATATGATGACAAAATTGAATACATAATTTCATAACCTTGAAATTATAGAAAAATATTAGCATAGCGGATAAGAGGTCAGTTAATGTATTATTATACGCGTCAATAGTTTAACTTCGGACAATGGCTGGACACTGAATATACTATGAAAACTATAACTAAAGGATATTGTATGGACTGACCCCAGCTAGTGAATAGATTCTGACAATTATAACTAAGGGACAAACTCTATGATTTGTGTGGGCTGAGGAAAAAAATAAAAAATACACGATTGGGTAATTTGTCTCAAAAGTCAGTTTATAATAATACTACAATATATGCAAGAAAAATATCAGCACATGATGTTTTCTGATAAAAAAATAACAATTAAGGAAGCAACTATGCAAAAAGAACATTTTTAAATTATTATTTCAATGTTTAACAATCAAGATCTGAAACATTTGATGTGTCCATTCCCTGGTAAATTTTAACGAGAGTTCGTTGAATGAGGCTCCCGCAGGGTCAAAAACGACCTGCGACCTCTGGGCTTTTCAGAGGCGACTTCCGACCTGAGGGCCTTCTAAAAACGACCTGCGACCTGTAAAATTTGGAAAAAACGACCTCAGACCGACTTCCGTCCTCTGTGTTGGGAAAAAAACCGACCGTGCGACCTGAGGGGGATACCCTGTGGGAGCCTCCTGAATAATTATCGTAAAGTGATCTTTGCTGGATTTTCCTATTTGACTCTATTTTGCAGGAACTTCTTAGGAAGAAAGATAAGAAGTTAGCGATATCCTTTAACTCTACTTTCCGCTATAAAGATGATGTTCTTTCACTAAATAATTCAAAATTTGGTGACTATGTGGAGCGCATCTATCCAATCGAACTAGAGATAAAGGATACTACAGATACAGTTAAGTCGGCCTCATATCTTGACTTACATCTAGATATTGACAATGAGGGTCGGTTGAAAACAAAACTTTACGACAAAGAGATGATTTTAGCTTTCCAATTGTGAACTTTCCATTTCTAAGTAGCAACATTCCAGCAGCACCTGCATACGGGGTATACATCTCCCAATTGATACGATATTCCCATGCTTGCATTTCCTATCATGATTGTCTTGATAGATGGTTGCTGCTCACAAGGAAGCTATTAAACCATGAGTTCCAAATGGGGAAGTTAAAAATCATCCCTTCGTAAATTTTACTGACGCCATCACGAGTTGGTTGACCGTTATGGAATAACCGTTTCACAAATGATATCGGAATATGTTCCTTACGTCGTAACTACAATCTCCTTCCCTTTCAAGAATGTGACCTACCGAATTAGACTATTTACCGGATTTGTTATCACATAAGCAACACGACGGGTGCCAAATGTGGAGCAGGATCTGCTTACCCTTCCGGAGCACCTGAGATCACCCCTAGTTTTTGGTGGGGTTCGTGTTGTTTATTCTTTAGTTTTCTATGTTGTGTCATGTGTACTATTTGTCGTTTTAATTTTTAGCCATGGTGTTGTCAGTTTATTTTCGATTTATGAGTTTGACTGTCCCTTTGATGTCTTTCGTCCCTCTTTTTTAATATAGGATATGAAATAACAGTTATCACGTGCATTCGACGCTCTCAAAATACCAACATCACGATTGTAAAATTGGGCTAAAAAGTCGTACAATAATAACACAAATGGCGAAAAATCAGGAGATATATTACAGATCTTATATTAAAAACAACTAGAACACACCCGCGAAATTGCGGGCATTCAGAGCGTAGTTTAAAGTATGTAAAGTGTTGTTGGAAGAATTTTGTAAAATACTGAATGACTGGAGAATTTCAGCAAAAGTATCATAAGTCATAGGTTATTGGGGACAGGAAAATGTTTTTTTTTTTTTTTATATCTCTCCACCTTTATTTCCTAAGTTCCCAATTTTTGGTTTTCTCTCAATTTCAATATTAACATACATTTAGTATGTTATCTATACTATTAAACGAGAAGACCTCATTTTGTGTGTCGCTTCTCTTCCTTCCACAATAAATTAATCATCATGCCTCTGTGTTCTTTAGGTAACATGCATAGTCGAATTTATCATCCATTCTTATGATTATTCAGATTGAGTTATTTTGGGAGAAAAACGACAAAATAGGTGTCCGGATATTATTTCCTTCATCAGACTGACTTTTAGTCATGGATAAGACCTCCGGTTTTAAACATCCACACAAGAACAACCAATCGTATGATTAGATTACAAAAATGAAAAATAAATAAGCCAATCAGAGCTTTCTCCATATCATGGTTTTTAGATCGCAAGAACCACAATTATTATACCTCCTTAGAGGCAATTATTTTTCGGGTTTATCCACATGTAAACTACGATTATAGTACTATAATATAGGGTTATTGCATGAATATTGGGGAATATTGTCCCGAGTAGAATTTTATATTGCACGAGCTTGCGAGTGCAATATATGTTCTACGAGGGACAATATTCCCCAATATTCATGCAATAACCCTTTTATTGTATAGCAATTTAATATTTAAAAGTAAAAATTGGTTTAAACTAAGATTTTGTCGTTGATGACGTCATGAATTTTGAAGATTTATTGCACTAGTGCAATATTAGAATTTATTGCACGCTAACTTTTGGTTACGTTCTGTGGGAAATATTATATTGCTATACAATAATATATTAAGACGCTGTGTATTATATCTACTTTTTTTCTGAAATATCTTCTATCTAAGGGGTCATACCAGTTGCATATATATTAAAATAAGTAAAACATGTGGAAACAAGAATGTGTCCATAGTATACGGATGCCACATCGGCACTATCGGCATTCACTATGTTTAGTGGACCGTGAAATGGGGTAAAATCTCTAATTTGGCATTTAAATTAGAAAGATCATATCATAGGGAACATATTTACTAAGTTTGGAGTTGGTCATCAAAAACTACCTCGACAAAAACTTTAACATGAAGCGGGACAGACGGACGTACAAACGAATGAACTGACGAACAGACTAGAAAACATAATTCCCATAAATGGGGCATACAAATTTATTGTTGAAAGTGAAAGTATTGATTTGGCCAAAATGAAAGTAGGGTAGAGATTAGAGGGAGGCAGGATGTATTCAGGACGTCGGGGTCGGGTGTTTTTAAGCTCGGGATTTCGGGATTTATTCTTAAGGGATGCGGTAATATTTTTTTTTTATTTCGGGGATGTCGGGATATAAATTTCGTTAAGATACGCATCTCGGGATTTCATGTTTTTAAGCCCGGGATTTCGGGACCAGGGCCCCTCAGACCACCCCTCAAATGAGCCTTAGTCATTTATACGAGATTCAAATCCTACCATTGGCATGTTAATAGGGCTCTCAAAAGAAAAAGCACTGATGGATTGTCCTAGAAGCATATTTTATTAGAATATTAATGGTCTATAAGCAGTTTCATTTATTTCATATTTGAAGCGGTGCAAATTTTTTAAATTAATTTGACTTTTACCAAAAAATGCATTAATTTGTGGTAAAGGGAAAGAATAATTGTGGTATAAGGCCAGAAACACGAAAATAATTGAATTTAACAGAAAGGAAACAACTAACGGACTTTGGATAAAAGGGAGAGGGCCTTTGATACCTCATATGAAATTCTCCAGTCATAATAATTATCTTTTACAAAAAATCGTCCTACAACAGTTTACAAGCTGTATATATATGGCCGCGATTTTCGCGGGTGTTTTCTAGTGAACATTTAAGTAAGGAGCCTGTAATTCAGTGGTTGTCGTTTGTTTATGTGTTACATATTTGTTTTTCATTCATTTTTTGTACATAAATAAGGCCGCTAATTTTCTCGTTTGAATTGTTTTACATTGTCAGTTCGGGGCCTTTTAAAAGCTGAGTATGCGGTATGGGTTTTGCTCGTTTTTGAAGGCCGTACGGTGACCTATAGTTGTTAATCTCTGTGTCACGTCATTTTGGTCTCTTGTGGAAAGTTGTCTCAACATGCGGCAATCATACCACATTTTTTTTGTAATCAATGAATTTTGTAAAAGCTTTAATGACTGGAGAATTTCAGAAAAGGTATCAAAAGTTCACATGAATAATTTTAGTGCTTATCTGTATATTATGAACATTCATTACTATATAAATAAATTGTATTTACTTTCAATTCTAAGTTTACTAATCGATCCATGGTGGTCATTGATATAGTATACAGACCCTCTCTATTTAACTCTGTGACTGCCGTGGATAGTAAACTTGAAAATAATAGCAGATAAAATTCTGTAAATAAACTTTATTCGTAGTATGTGTATGTTCAAAGTATACAGAAAAACGCAAACCGGAAGTCTAATCTGACTTAAAATTTCGTCCAATGACGGGACAATATCCGGATGCCTTTTTTTCTCATTTTTCTCCCAAAATAACCCAATCTTAATAATCATATGAATGGATGACAAATGCGACTATGCACTGTACCTATAGGACACAGAGGCATGATGAATAATTTATCTGATTAATTTATTGTGGAAAGAAGAGAAGCGACACAAAAAATGATGTCTTCTCGTTCAATAGTATAGATATTGAAGGAAGCACCCAACTGTAAGAAAAAGTGTCAAATATTCCAATAAACTAATCTAAAATTCTAAGATCTCCAAAATCTGGTGTTTCCGGTCAACCCCATTTCTCTGTGAAATTCAATTAGTGTTCCCAGTACAATTATAGTCCTTATATATTGCATGTTATTCTAATTTGATTATATTCTAATATGTAATATTATTTAACTACTAATTCACATGCACTCACCTCTTTCCATACTAACTTTAACGTTCACGTGCACTCGGCTACCTATAGACTTATCATAACGCCCACATGCTCTCGACTCTCTTCAGACTTATCATAACGTTCACGCGGACACTCGACTCCCTCCAGGCTTATCAAAACGTTCACATGCACTCGACTCCCTCTGAACTTATTACATAACGTTCACAAACACTCGACTCCCTCTGGACTTACTATGTAACGTTCACATGCTCTCCAACTCTCTGCAGACTTATCATAACGTTCACATACACTCGATTCCTTCTGGACTTACAATATAACGTTCACATGCACTCGACTTCCTCCAGACTCCCCATACTGGCTGCAGAACATTGATCTTTAATCAAACATTGCTTTCGTGATAGGTTTTGCAATTAATTTGAAGCACCGTATCGACTTTAAATTAAATATTAATAATTAATGACAATTTTGTTATTTGTATTCGAAAAAAAATCATGACAACGTATTAATTGATGTCTATAAACTAGATCGCATAACACTGAATTTATAATCTATGTTGTAGCATTTTTTGATTCGTTTCAACACATATATAAATAAAGATAACTTTCAGGATTTTAAACTGGATATAACGTTCAGGATTTTAAAGAAGATTTTTAGGATTGTAAAGAAAAAATTCAGGATTTTAAAGATAACTTTTATGATTTTATCTTATAACTTTTCAAGATTTTCAAGATAACTTTTAGGATTTTACAAGGTTACTTTCAGGATTTTAATGATAAATTTCAGGATTTTTATAAACAGATATATCATGTTAGGGAGGGTTTTTTGCGAAAAATACCAGTCGAGAGAATGTTAAATTTCCCGAGACGTAAGGCAAGGGAAATTCATTCTCACGAAGTTTACCATTCTCTTGACTGGTATTTTTCGCAAATTCCCCTCCCCTCCCTATAACATGTGGTATTTGTTTAATTACGCCGAATGTTAACGTTCAAAAACCCATTGATGATCGTGACGTTACAAGCGTCCAGTCGGAAAGAGTATTTTTATTTGGCAAATTCCACGGCAGAGAGGGTAAAAAAGGCATATCCTTTTTGCTAATACCCCGGCGGCATTAAAAAATGAACGATATTCATTTGATAACATTAAATTGGTGAAAAATGCACTGGCTATCAACCAATCAAAACCCGGGAATCTTACTGAAGGTGTAATTATAAATATAACATTCAGAATTTTAAAGATAACTTAAACGATTTTAAAGATGACTTTTAGGATTTTTAATATAACTTTCAGGGTTTTAAGGATAACTTTTAGGATTTTAAAAGTAACTTTCAGGATTTCAAAGATAACTTTTAGGATTGTAAAGATAAATTTCAGGATTGTAAAGATAAATTTCAGGATTTTAAAGAGTTGTTTCAAAATTTGATCTTGTATGACCTGACAGTAAACTATACCATTTTCTTCTTGCTCTATACTGGACAATGGTTAATAAAGGAAGCACTGACCTTTACTATAACGCAAAGAAGATGCCTTAAAACAACTGACCACACACATGTATAGATCATTGCCATCTTATTTCAAAAATATATGATCTGTTCGGGTGCATGTTTTAGTAATGAATACCTGCGATGCATACGACTTAAATCTATGTTTTTGCCAATGCAGTATATTGAGACTGGCTTAATTGTTATGTATGAATAATACTAGTAACTGTGTAAGGGACGACATCAAAAGTTCAATGAAGGATAAAAAAAACTTAATTCACATTGTTTTTTTACTGACCCTCACACCCCACCTCTTAACTTAATTTGAGAAAAATTGATTGACCAATATGGATATATGTAAAATCGATTTTAGATTAACAAAACTTGCAGCAATGTTGACCCCACCCCCAAACTATTTGATTTAAGTTTTTTATCCTACATCGATCTTTTGATGTCATCCCTAACTGATAGTAAACCACGAACGTAAATGTCAATGAAGAGGCTTTTAAATATCACAAGTTAAACACAGTCGCATTTTTAAACGAAATGTATCTATATCAAAATTTTGATGGAACGAATTTCTTAAATCCGAAGAAGACTGATTTCATCGATAGGATACCTTGATTCCTTGTTGAAGGCAAAGAGAAAATTATATCTCTAAATTAATATGAATGAAAAAATTTTCAATTTTAGAATTATGTTCAAATTTGGTATATTGTTTTTATACCTATAGGAGCATTGCAATCATTTATACTGCACTCGTTCTATTTGAGCAGTCAAAATGCGTTGACTGTATTTCTATGTCATATACAGTCACTGACCCGATATCACTTTTCCTCATGAATATTTAAAAAGAAGTTGCCGAAATAATATTTAATTATTCATACGACCTCTTCAACCTGTTCTTGTTTCCAATGGATACAACCATGCATGGAACGACTCACCCTTGTTTCTTTTGTAATTATTGGGAAAACATATTTCATTTGTTAATATTTTTTGTTTGCAACTTATAAATCATTATGTTTTATGTTTATGGTTGATATTTTAGTCAATACTCAAACGATTTCGTTCACCATCGAGTGTGGGTTTCAACAGGTAAATGTACATTTCATTGTGTTGTATATTTCTCCTCGATCATGATATGAGGCCTTTCTAAAAGGGATTTCCCCCAATATTTAAATCAAATAAACAACCCTTAAGCATTAAAAAACAATTGAAAATGTTTTTCTAGATTGCAGTATAAAGACAATAATAGTGCATTGACTTGAAATATCAACGATATAAGGATTCTGCCCGAAACGGGGAAATAGCTCGGCACAGCCTCGCATTTCCCCGTTTCTAAGCCTCATTCTTATATCGTTGATATGTCAAGTCAATGACCTATTATTGTCTATATATCATGTTGAGAGCAACAATTAACAGATGGCATCGATATACATAATAAATTCTATCCTTTTCCAATGTTCCCTGTCTTGCTGCATGTGATTGGTCTTACTACAAGAGAGTTAACATTCACCAAAAAAAAAAAAGCATTTAATCCGAATGCTCGCATCAAAATATGTCAGTTACAAGGTTCTCACCAGCTGATCGTTCAGCCTATCACTTACTGTGTTCCTGTACAAGTACGTGTAAGACGTCAGTTTTCCAAGATTCTTGTTGGCTGAAAGCTGAACCTTTTGACAACGTTGTTCCTTTGTATACAAGTACATGTACATGTAAGACTGTGTCAGGTTTCCTAGATTTCTCTCTAGCTGAAAGTCCAATTTATTTCAACTATGTTCGTGTACATGTAAGACTGTCTGTTTTTGCAAGATTCTCGCCAGATGATAGTTCAACCTATCGCTATTTGATTTTTTCTAAACAAGTTTTAGTTTTAGTTTAAACATATTATTTATAGTGGATTGGGAAACAAGTTTTGCAACTTATATTAATCCCTTTCCACTTTGCGGGTGCGAGTGCTGCCTTAATTGTAGTGACATTAGCCTGCTCTTTTTCGAAATCTACTAGGGTGTCTTTAACGTGCAAGAGATATGGCTCTCTCTTAACTCGGGTCAGCAATTTATCGGCCCCTTCCGACGGGCTATCATCGTTTCCTCAAGACCATACTCGCAAATGGTGTCAAGGGAGAGCCGAAAATTTAGTTCTTGAAATTTTCATCCCGAACGGGAATCGAACCAGGAACCTCTGTGTTAGTAGTCCGATGCACTAACCACTACACCACGGCTCTCTAAACAGGTGTATGTAAGACCGTCAGAATTCCCAGGTTCTTGCCAGCTAATAATTCAACCTATTAACAACTCTGTTTCTCTACAGGTACAAATGTACATGTAAGACAGTAAGTTTTCCAAGGTCTCGCCGGCTGATCTTAAAATCTATTGCCAACTCTGTTTCTCTACAGGTACAAATGTACATGCAAGACGGTCAAGTTTCCCAAGATTTCAGCGGCTGATAGTTCAACCTACTAAAAACATTGTTTTCGTACAGTTACATTTGTACATGTAACACATTCTACTTGTCCAAGTTTTTACCAGATCATCGTTCAAGCTATTGAAAATGTTGTTCCTGTACAGGTACATATGAACATGTAAGACATTAAAGTTTTCCAAGGTCTCACCGGCTGATAGTTCAACATAGTTTGTTCTAATACAGGTACATGTAACACTGACAATTTCCCAGTTTCCATTTATAACTGAATGTAAGCGATAAGGTTGAATGTAAATACTGTTCATAAGTTCGAAATCGGACACTGACATTTTCTGGCAGATCAGGTACTAAATAACTAAATGAACTTTACACAAATGGTGGCCTACGTCACTGACCTTGCAGTATGTTTGGATAATGTATAAGATCCGACCTCAGTTTGAACTTTACATAGTGACAATTTATACATCAAATCTCTTGTCAGAATATTTTCAAAAAAATAATAAAGCACGTCAAGATATGTAATCAACAAATTTGAAATAAAACAGAAATTCCGATTTTCAACATGTGTTTTATGAACGTTTAGATAATTACAGAGTGATAGTCTATTTGTATAATGGAATAGTATTTGATCAAGCTGTAGAAACGTTTACATAACAGAAAGAGCATGTAATTATCTTATAATTTGAATTCGAGTATCATAAAGGGGATAAAACAGATGAGAATATAAGGACTATGCGCCTAAGCAATTGAGATGGGCGTTATGTTTTTTTATCGTCCGGTAAAAATATTTCGTGCATATTAAGGAGAAGACCAATTTCGTTTGAAAAACTCATATTAATGTTAGTATCCTATGTTTCCAAATCTATCTGATACTCAAAAACTAGTAGTCCTACTAAATCCTTCTAATATAAACCAAGTGAAAAAAACAGGTTCCTTTATAAAACAGTCTTAAGAGCTGAGGATAGGGTACTCTTAGTTAGTTTTACTTGTATATATATGTTACAGTAAATAGGTGAAATTAGGAATTACATGTAATTACTAAACATTTCAGTAAATACATGTAATTACTAGCCAATTTAGTAATTACATGTATTTACTAGTTGTTTCAGTGATTACTGGTAATCACTGATTTTTAATGTCATTTTTACAGCTATTTACTAACTTGATGTTTTTGTTTTAAAATTAAAAACATAATTCAAGATACCAAATAAAAAAGTAAAGGGTAGGGTATTTTAAGGGAGCTTACTTAGGGATGTTGGAATATAAGACACATCAAAAGTGCATACTCTTTAGTGTTTTATGAATTGAAACTGGAAAATGGTTGTTTTATAGGTTTTGAAACTCCGTAAATATATGCATGCAAGACAATGATATCAATTCAAAATTGATTTTCCTAATTTTGTTAACCTAAAATTACCTTCGTGCACTATGGTTTAAAACTTTAAAATCATTTTCTCCAAATATCCTGGATTTCTACCAAACTTGAACAGAAGCTTAATGCTTATGATCATAAGATAATATCCAAAAGTAAAGTTTGAAAAAAAAAATCCTTTTTTTCGTATATTACTTATAAAAGGACTAGTTTTCCCCCAGTTAACATTACATACACTCTGCAGTTAAAGTTTTTAAAACATTAGAATTTATAAACCATCCTGTATTTTTACCCAATTTTGACAGAAGCTTCTTACAGTACTAGTCAAAAGATAGTATCTAGAGGAAAATTTTAATATTTTTTCCTCATTTTTGTTGAGCCTGCGAATAACAGCAAAAGAAGGCGAAAACCCTTACAATTTTAATAGCTTAATACATCAATAACCCATCTCCAGCTAGGGGTTGAATTGAAGGTATTCAATGAGGTCCAAATATTCACTCGCAAGTGTACAACTCATAAACCTTGTTTCTCAGCTAATTTAACAAAATAGAACCAGATTCGCTGCTGCTAACAGTGAATTCTAATTTCACTACATCATTTTTATTAATGATTTAACAACAAAAAAAATATTTTTTTTTTATATATCTAGAAGCTAATGACATAACTTTATCTTATATTTATATTAAGGTAATAAGTCTAAATATTCTTCAAATTCAAAGTTTTCTTTAAAAAGTTAATACATAATGCTTTGGGAGAATTTTCCATTTCTGATTTCCATGTCTGCTGAAATTGGTCAAAAATTATCTGTACAATGGTCAACTTTAACCATTTTGGATTAAAACTAAAGTTACTCTGATTTAACCAAATATTTGAAAGTCCATATTTATTCAATAGATTTTTTCATACAAATCAACCATTCAAAATTTTAAGAGTACTAACTGATCTACTAGTTAGTATTACCATAACTTTTGATCATCTAACCATAATACAACATTGTTTTAGCAGTCAGTAAATAAGTGTAAAAATTCATTTTAAAATTAGTAATTACTGGTAATCACTGGGCCGTTTAAGGAATTACTTGTATTAACTAAGTGCATCGGGAATTACCTGTAATTCCTAAATTTTAGTAATTACATGTAATTCCTAATTTCACCTATTTACTGTAACATATATATAGATATGTGTGTGTTCAACTCAGTTATTTTATTGTTGTTGTTACTTTTGTTTATATCACAAGTATAATGTTGCTTATATGACAAATAAAAATTATTATAATCTTATAACTTGAATTGGAATATCATAAAGGGGATAACACAGATGAGAATCTAAGGACTATATGCGCCTAAGCAATTGAAATGGGCGTTATGTACTTTTTTTTATCGTCCGGTAGAAAATAGTTCATGCATATTCAGGATCAGACTAGACTTGCTACATGTCCCTTCCTAATAGTTTTTTTTTTAATTTTGCCCCTTTAACAATTTTACTGCTATAATTTGGAGATTACCATTATACTCCAAGGGCAATCATTATACTGGCAGTTAGTTATCAGTAACGTATAAATTAGTAAGAAAGAAATACAAGAAAAGGAATTGCATGTAGCAAGTCTAGGATATTAACAGACCAATTTTGTTTGAAAAACCTCATATTTTCATTGATTGAGAAAAAGTAAGCTCTGTATAGTGATTAAATTTGACTAGTATGCAGACGCGGGAAATGACATAAGGACACCTGCACTTGCAGCAATTAACGTACCCATCAAAGTTAGACGACGGGTGCCACATGTGGAGCAGAATCTGCTTACCCTTCCGGAGCACCTCTGAGCTCAACCCCAGTTTTTGGTGGTGTTCTTGTTGCCTAGTCTTCAGTTTTCTATGTAGTGTCTTATGTACTATTATTTGTATGTTTGTCTTTTTCTTTTTCAGTCATGTCCTTGTCGGTTTATTTTCGATCTATGAGTTTGAATGTTCCTCTGGTATATGTCGCCCCTCTGGTATATTTCGCCCCTCTTTTAGAGTTGTCGCAAAAGTCTTGATTAAACTTGACACTTAAACTAATAAACTCATCATAGATACCAGAATAAACATTTTGTACGCCAGACGCACGATTTGATTACAAAAAATATCAGTGACGCCAGATTAAAAAAAAGGTAAAAATTTGATATAACTTTACAACTGCTATGCTATACTAGATTTTTGACATGTCTTCATCGCTCGACTTTTCATTTGCATTACTTGACTTTATTTCCACATCGCTGGATTTCACATCTTCTGCGCCGCCCCCTCCCCAATCAACGCGACTTTACATCTACAGTGTGATAGGTTTAACGTCATCAGCGCTCGGTTTTACACCATCCTAGCTGAACTTTGCATCTTTATTACAAGCGTTAGTCTTTATATTTACAGCACTTGCGCTCGCGCTGTTAAGACCACAACTCTTAAGCTGTTTGATACTAAAGGGGCTTTATACGATATTATTTATTATTGTATAGCAATATAATATTTCCCACAGAAAGTAACCAAAAGTTGGCGTGCAATAAATTCTAATATTGCAATAGTGCAATAAATCTTCAAAATTCATGACGTCATCAACGACAAAATCTTAGTTTAAACCAATTTTTACTCTCAAATATTATATTGCTATACAATAAAAGGGTTATTGCATGAATATTTGGGAATATTGTCCCTCGTAGAACATATATTGTACTCGCAAGCTCGTGCAATATAAAATTCTACTCGGGACAATATTCCCCAATATTCATGCAATAACCATATATTCTTTTGAACATGATGATATTACAGATTTTTTAATTCAATAATTGGCTCTTTATCATGGATAACATTTAAAGTAATCTGAATAATTTTTTCAACAAAATTGAAAAGATTTTCATTTTTTGTTTTCATTTTGTTTGTCTACTGCTTACCAATGCACTAAAATTTAAATCATTCCTCTTAAATAATGATAACTATAATCTTTATAGTCATATAAATAAATTTGGTGTATTTACTGTCTTCTGATTGGTTAAAATTATTAGTTTTATTTTCAATGTTGTCAATTTTAATGGCGACACGCCCACTCTGACGTTGTGTATTCATACGCCAACATGTGTGTACGTTGTTATTGTTAATATATATAATATAAAAAGTTCTCTGAGCCTTATTTTTGATAGAAATTTATTTATAATAAATGGCAATAATTTATTTTGATTTTATTGAACCATAAAACTAATTTTTGACTCTTCACATTTTACATAATCCGCTTCGCGGATTATTCAATGTGAAGAGTCAAAAATTAGTTTTATGGTTCAATAAATTCAAAATAGATAATAGCCATTCATTAAGTAAAACAAATTAAATATTTCAACAATAAACATTCTATTATCAAATATGAGTAAATTGAATCGCAGTTTAGTGTTTATAACCTTGAAATGTGCACACATCTCAATACTTATATGAAGGTCTGGATGTGGGATCTGCATTTTGTTTTTCTAAGCCATTTTGTAAATTATTTAATTAATTTGCCCGTATTTTTCTATTCTTATAGTTGAAAACCATATCCTCTATTTTCATTATTAGCTTATTTTTCTCTATACTTTTATTTTCTTGACCCATTTATTTGTATTTGTGGCCTAATACTCCCCTTTTTCTGTAAACCCATCCATAGACCCCCGTCATTTAGAATGCACATCAACAAGTGATAGCATATCATCATTTCTCTTTTATAATGCAAATTTAATGTAAGCAATCAGCAGTTGGTATGATATATATTACTTATATTTAAGATTGTATTGATAGATATGATATTTTAAAGATGATTTATGCTGTAACAAGTAGGTAAAGGATATACATGTAGATAAGATATGTATTCAGAAAGAAAACGGCCTACAGCTGTTATACCCTGTCAGATTTATCTCTTAATGATAAATTTAACACTGAAAATGTATAATATTGGTTGTTTTCGATTAAATGTACGTACTATTTTAGTAAATATGTAGAGTAGTTTGACCGTAGGCGCTGTTTAAAACATTTCTATGCACTCAGAAAGAAGACATGCATTTGGAGAGTAAACGGTTTACAGCTGTTATACCTGGTCAGACATATCTCTAACTGATCTATTTTACACTGAAAATGTATTGCTTGTTTTTGATTAAATGTACGTTCTATTTTAGTAAATATGTAGAGTAGTTTGACCGTAGGTGCTGTTACCATTTTTATGCACTGAGAAAGAAGACATGCATTTGGAGAGTAAACGGTTTACAGCTGTTATACCTAGTCAAATATATCTCTAACTGATCTATTTTACACTGAAAATGTATTGCTTGTTTTCGATTAAATGAACGTACTATTTTAGTAAATATGTAATATAGTTTGACCGTAGGCGCTGATACTATGCATTCGGAAAGAAGACATGCATTTTTTGGATAGTACAGTGAAACCAGTTTAAACCGAACCTTTTCGGGACTTGCCGATTTTCGGTTTTATCAGGTTCACAACGCACATAATTTGATATGACGGTGCTTAAGAACACGTTTGGTTTAGACAGGTTTTCGGTTTATGCAGGATTCGGTTAAATCAGGTTTCACTGTAAATGGTTTACAGCTGTTATACCTGGTCAGATTTATCTTCAACTGATGCTGTTTCAGTTGAAAAAGCATCCCCGGCTATCATATGTTTGGGTTTGAGCGTTTCTCTTGAAGGTTAAACAAAAAAGGCATATTGGACACACTTGAATTATCATTGTTTACTCATGTATAAGATAAGATAAGATAAGATATGTATATGTAGCTACGAACGTAATAAACCAGTTATACCGTATAGGGTCGATTGTATACGACATGGAGACAGACAGGAAACATGCATTCGGAAAGAAAACGGTTATTAGCTGTTAGGGACAGTGTGTTAGGGGGAATATGTTTGGTTTTTATCATAATCCTGACTCAGAAATAAAACAAAATTCCCCACCCTACTGCACCCCCTTTTGCAGTTAAATTTCCTTTAAGCTTATCAAATATCCTTTTTACATTGAAATAGTTTTTGGTTGTTTTTAAACTATAAAGAAACGTTAAAAAACAATTATTCAGTCTTCTTAAATTTTGGGCCATTTTCTCTTTTTCTTTATTTTTTTTTATGTATGTATGTATGTATTAATTGATTATTGTAATTTATAATTTCAGTCACGGCTCATAAATCACCATTTTGACTACAGGCCCATCATTCAAATTTGAAAAGGAACATTTGTATACTAAATCACTGGCACGTCTCTGGGACGTGCTAAGTACGATGTTTCGGAAACAAATGGGGCAGAATAATGGATATCGTTAAAAGACTTATTATAATATTATATATATATATATATATAATTGAGATGATAAATGTATATGATTGTAGCTGTAATGTATTTAAGTATGTATAAGTTTGGATGTACGAATGTACAACAGAACATTTAAATGTCATTTGTACTCAAAAAAGTAATTTTAATGACAGTTTTATATTTTAAATGATCACTTTTTATATATTTTAAATCAGTCTCACTGCTCAAGTGTGTATTTGTTCGCAATAAAAAAAAGTTAAAGGTGTATTTCATTTATGTCCCATAACTAGTTACATAGATATAAAAAAATGTGGTTCGAGTGCCAATGAGTCAACTCGCCATCCCAATTTGTAAAAGTAAACCATTATAAATCAAATTACGGTCTTTAACACGGAGCTTGGCAATGCTAGTCGAACAAGATTGGTGTCGAACATACGGTCTTCAACACGGAGCTTGGCAATGCTATTCGATTAAAATTGGAGTCGAACACACCTGTCACGTGTGGGGTTCGAACTAACAACTTCAATGTTAACAGGTATGTTATACAGTACATGAACTACTCAGAGTATGACACATCGGCATCCGAGACCCTTCTCTTTTAATTCTTAAATATAATTATTTTTTATCTTTTTTTTTAAACTTTCAGATTGGGCGAGTTTTAGAGTATTGGGGATTTTTTCCCCACTGATGCATTATTCTTAGCCATGGCGTTGTCAGTTTATTTTCTATCTATGAGTTTTACTCTTCCTCTGGTATCTTTCGTCCCTCCTCTAGCATTAAGCATGTTGGAGCTGTTCTTGCAATGATCATGGACGATTCCTACAATGTATATACCCCTAAAACTTTGAAGCAATGCAAAGTATGGCAACTTACTGCTTTATATTCTGAGTCCGCTATAGGTAAATTCAATTAAAAATAGTTCGAACTATTACTTGAAAATAATATACTTTATATGCTTACAGGTCTGACAGAACACGAACATATTTAAAGCTATTACCATGTTAATTGTCAAACATCAAAGTAATTTTAATGGAAGTCAATAACTAAATCCGTATCGCGGATTAGGTATAAACACCCAAAACAACCATGGCTGCCAAAAGATTATTAAAATCATATCATAATTTGATTTTCGATTTACAATCGAGATGAAATATAAATTTCGCCACGGTATCCGAGCCAGGTAGTTACTAACCAGCTGCTGCATGCGAAACACGTTAATAACTATATGCCTGGAGGAGTATTAATAGACATTGTATATGCATGTTTTATCTGCACGTGGAGTTGTTAAAGAAGGGCATACTGTAAAATGTGACATGGTTAAGTGGACGGTTTATTTGACGTAATATATTTTAATCTTCTATGGTCAAATTGTTGTGTCTTTGACACATTCCCCGTTTCCATTTTCAATTTTATTTAAATGAAAAACGTAAAAGGCAGATATATATTCTGACACTCTGCATGTTATACTTGAAGGATCGTCAGTAACTGAAAGAAGAAGAATAATTCAATTATTTCAAAGGTCACATATCTCATGTTTTAACCTTTTAATATGATCTAGCACTAAATAATCCATATGCGTACGCAAAACATGATTTTTTTTTAATTGCTAGTAGAACATTGTTGAAATAGATGTAATCTTAAAGCTAGGTAAGGGGCCTAAACTTGTTCCATGGTGGTCCCTCACTAATTTTCTGTTCTTTTCAATTTGCCACCTTTACCAGGTTTTGTTTTGAAATATTCTGCCAGAAGGTCAATACCATATTTTAGTGTATGCCACTATAAAAGTTGTAGTAAAGTGGAGATGAAGTGTGTCCTTGGCATAGGGTAATAAAATACATTAAGAATAGTGTTTAGAATTAATTAGTTTTACACGCTTTATGATTCAGTTTTTCTGAAAAGATTTGGGGATATAAAGTTCAAACAACAAAAGGCAAATACTAATTATCGCTTTTCACATTATACTAAAATAATATACATTAAAGCTCAGTTCATATCGTTGACTCAGCGTTGAAAGTGTTAAATATGTTAAATGTAAATTTAAAGTTTTTTCCGTTTTATGTTTCAATGATATACTTAAATGTATGCTGCATTTTAAAAGTCTTATAAGTAGATACTTATGTTTGAATTTGTATAACCCAACTTTTGAAATGTACATATCAACATCATATATTTTTTTTTTCGAAATGATGTTATTGTCTTCGAGTTGAATGAACTATTTGCACTTGACTGGACATTAAGCAACCAGCAATCAATCTCGTGATCCGAGTTGAAAGTTACAAAAGTCGAGTTGTGAGTTACAATAACATTAACGGTACCAATTTTCCTGCACCAGATGCGCATTTCGACAATAAATGTCTCTTCAGTGATGCTCGTGGTCAAAATTTTGAAATCCAAAGCTTATATAAAAGATGAAGAGCTATCATCTAAAAGGTCCAAAAAGTATAGCCAAATCCGTGAAAGGAATCAGAGCTTTGCATGAGGGAGAAAAGTCGAAAAGGGAGTAACTTAAATTGAGCTATGAGTTAGGAAAGTATATTATCGCTATTTTGGACATTTTTCCTTTGATCTTTTTGACTTTCGTAACTCGCAACTCGACTTTCGTAACTCGCAACTCGACTTTCTTAACTTGCAACTCGATTTTCTTAACTCGCAACTCGATACTCGACAACAAGTGAATCTCTAATTTTTCATATCATGCTACTCGCTTGAGATGGAAAATTATCGCCAGAAACCAAGGAGGTTAGCGTTGCTAATGAAATTGACAACTTTGTCATAGGTAAAATAGCGATTTGTCATTTCAACTCGGTTGCTTTTCTCGTTGAGATGATCAACGATAATCTATAAGTAACGCGTCATATGCATGTAATATTTGCTGCTGGTTGAGTTGCGAGCAATCAATAATTCAATCAATCATACATTCTACAGTAAGGCGAATTACTGTAAATGCTAATAATCCGTACTTTTCAATTTATTGATTCACTGAAGAAGAAAAGATAAATCCTTCTTGTTTTTTACCGAAATTTTAAGACCATTCACTAATATTTTCAGTTATCATGTAAACGTCAATTTTTGTTAACATTGACACATTATCACTACAGACACTTTAAACCATTTTTAGATTAAAACATTTCGTTCTATTCCCAGTTGTCACTTTTTGAATAAAAAACACCTTGACCTTGTAAACTTGATCCCCGCAAATGTAATTACTTTTATTACGTGTATCCCATATTCCGCCCTGAAAGTTGCCTTGAAACAGTAACAAACAGCCTATTCACATAATAACACATAAAATGTTGCATAATATTAATTGGCATAAATAACAATTCATTTGTAGATAATAAGCACTTGATACTTTTCTACGGCTAGCTTTACATATTAACGATAATAGAGGGCGTGTCAAATAACACTTCATAACAAAAAAGACAGGATAAAAGCTCTTACATGATAATTATGCTGCACATTAAACTGACGAGAGAATATATTGCTAGTAAATATTATTGAAAATTGATGCAAATCTGCATCACGAAGATATTTCCGTTATGTTACATGTAGGTCAGTGGGTTAACCCATGATATGGTTTACTTACAACAAATGAGAAGTAAAACTACTAATCGGTGCACTCGTACTTTATATGATAAATTCAACACGAATAGTGTCTGTTCTGTAAACCCCATCAAACCCTTTTCGTGCCTTTTAGAGAAAAAAAAACAAATGTTTGTCATATTGTGCAAGGATTAAACTGTTCCAAAATTTTCGATATGATTCCGTTTTATTTTCAAAACCAAACACAAATTATGTACTCTATTCTGTAACCCAAAATCAAACCAATTTTAAACTAAATGGTTGTCTTAACTGTGTAAGGACCCGAAACGGTTACAGATTTTCCGATAAATTCCAATCTTATTTTTAAAACCTTCCAAAGATCTAACATTTTCACAAGCACAATACATCTGTAAAGAATAAAATAAGGAATAGCCTATTCATTTAAACGTCAACCAGCATTAAAGACATAAGGGTTAGTGAAAGCCCCTTAGGACAAGACAAAACATATCGAGGTCAAGACCTCTTTCTGAATCATGGCATGTCTGTTTACCAAGCTGGTGGTATATATGACGACCTATCATATTTTCATTCCGTCTTAAGTTTAATACTTTGCGTGACTATGTTGTTAAAGTAGGTTTAAACTTTCATATATATATGTGTCAAACAACCTTTAATCATCTCTCCTGGCCTAGCTTCACTAGTATCAATTGTAAATTGCTTTGTTGTAAAATGCTGCCCGATACTTTATGAATACTTTATCATTTTCCTATACCTATGTTTTATATTTGTATAAACATGTTAGAAAATTTACGAGGAAACAAAGAAAGGTTAATATGTAGGTCGATGTTATATATTCTTAGCTTTAGGTACATATGTATTTATAAAGTCGACGCAACCTTGTGTATTTGATTACTGAAATTCAAAATATATTGCTTATTAAAAAACCAATGATCAGCTTTTCTAATTTACTTATGAACAGACACAAAATAAATTATTAATTAAAAATATCTAGTCAATCAATAAAAAAGAAGGAGATGCACCATAAACAATCGTAGTAAACTGATGTGCGTACGCACATTATGCGACTTAAGGCATGCCGGAGAAACAAAGGTTTTCTAAACGTTTTGAAAAGTTTCTCAGTCTGGATTTGCACGCACGATAAACGTGTGATTCTGATCTGCGTGCGCACAATATGTTTTCAACAATACCAACCAGAACCAAAGGACGAGGAATCAAACAGCTATTTTAAGGGTTCCATACGACATTCAACAATAAGGTAAACTGAGCTAGTACACAATTTTGTTTAAGGACCAGCTGAGGCACATCTCCGGGTGCGGGATTTTCTCGCTGCATTGAAGACCCATTGGTGGCTTTCGGTTGTTGTCTGCTCTTTTGTCGGGTTGTTGTCTCTTTGACACATTCCCCATTTTCATTATATTGAATATACATGTAGTAAGTATAAAAGGCCACATATCATATCCGTTTATATGCTTTGACCATGTATATCTCAAACTTATGGGTCTTTGCTTTACATTGCGTGTTTCAATAAGCTTTGCTTATGTAAGATGAATTCATTAGTTACATGTACATCGTCCAGGTCCATTTCTGATATTTATGAAACTGAGAAAAAGATGATAATGTTATATAATAATAGTACATAGTTAGAAAAATAACATACATGTTATTGACCCTAGAAAATATGTCATAAAATGTTACATAAAAGGCCCTTCCAAATGTCATACATGTAAAAAATGTATGAACAATTTAATTGTTAGTCTTTATAGTTTACCAGGTCTGTGTTACATTGGTTGTCTAATTGCAGTGACAGATGTACACTCAGTTTAATTACACCATTGGAAATTTATCGTTTGATTAGAGATCGAACTAGAATATAGCAACGTGCTTTTCGCTATAGAATGCCTACAATGAACCTCTTTTTGTGTTTTTTTTTTCTATCAGATCTACGATCATCTATATTAAATTTATTAATTTACTTGTATATGCTCTTGGATATTTAGTACTTGACATACAATGTAGTTCAAACATGTTGACCATTGGTTGTCATTTGCTCTTTGGTCGGGTTATTGTCTCTTTGACATGTTCCCCATTTCCATTATCAAATATCACGCGGTGTACGTGACTTTGGGGTGCTGTCACAGCAGACTAATACATCCTTTTATTTTTTTCTTTTGCAGTTGTATTTTTAAACGGGTGGTAAACATAGTTAATTTACATATTTGAGTGCCTTTCACATTTAAAATTCTGAAAATAAAATCTTGTTGATATACATGTAGTACCGGGTGTACATAAAGGTTAAAGGGGGGTCAATTCTGAAAGACCATTTCTGTAGATGGTTTTCATTTTAGTAATCGCCAATTTTTAATAAACTCGAATAACTCTGCGCCCTCTAGTGGCCTATAGCCTATGTTGGTGTAGCAATCGGAGATTAGACGGAGATCGGCGGAATGTAACGACTGACATTGTTCGGGTTAATTTTTAATGGAAAACACAGGTGAATTCCCGTCTGGGTATTTATTATAATCGGATAATTATGAGATTAAAAGTATTCATTATCGTACATTATTTATAATTCATATTCATAAATATTACATAATTTTGACCTTAAACCTCTTGTCCCAGATTTAGCAATTATACATAATGATTATTTAAATGTCTGTATCGTATATCATAACTATTGCCATTTTCTGCCTCGTCGATATTTAAAGAACGAGTATGTCCCATTTCTGGCACATGGGAACATGTTATGGGAACATGGGAACATGTTCTACGTATCATTGATAGATTAAATTAGTTTCAATGCCGCGTCTGCGCGCATAGTCTTTGTTACAAGGACAGCACATTTGGCCCAAAAAATGTATGCAAACGACGGTTATCATATAGACGATTATCGAAATTCATTTTAAAGAGTACTTAAGTGTGCGCACGAGCAACGGTTTTACTACCAGTTAGTAGGACCCAAAATGTAAAAAGAAACGTCAGATTCTCAATAATTACATTTTATGCTACAACCATGGAATAAATAATAATAATAATACTCAATTAAGGATGTTAGATTTTCATTTTCTGGAATTTTTGTCCGATCTTCGGAATCCTCTGGTTTTATCCATTTGAATACCTAAACGAACATTAACCACAGCACTGGCCCCCATTTTTCTTTTTATAAATTTTGTACATGTATGATTATAAGCCACCTGTAAAAGTCTTATACATTGTAACATCTTTGTTATTTTTTAATACTTTTTGAGAACTTTTAAATTAAACTTGTCAATAATAAATCTATGAAAAATCAAGAGAGAACACTTTCCCACCAACATTCCAATGGCTAATATCTAGAAAGCAAGCACATTGACCTATATATTTTTTTTGGTCTTGTTGGTTCCCTTATTAATCCCCTATCAATATACATGTATATACTAGTGATATGAAAAGCTTGTAATTACATTAGATGTATTTTTTTATTATAATACTTCATTCTGATTGGCGAACCTCATTAAGAGTTACAACAGCCTTTTTGCATTATATTAACATTGTCACGGATAACACGTGCTGTCAAAGATGTTGTATTTTAAACGTAAATAATTTAAGGTGGTATCTAACACTACAGGGAGATAACTCTGTAAATGTTCAAATTAAGTGTTTGTCAAAGTGCTATATAACCAGTGTAATTTTTCTGATCAAACGGTTGGTTCAATTTTTTTGAAATTTTGATATTTTTGTCAAAAGGTCAAAGTAAATACTTTGTCAAAATTTTATGAAAATTAAACGAGCCAAATTAATTTTAGTGAAGTTGTTGGGTACCACCTTGATTCTGGGTGTAACACATCTTCATGAATTGTTGAAAAAGTGTTTCTGTCTGCTCATTTACTTAGTGTTCGTCACGTGACCGTGTCTCATCATCAACTTTTTTTCGTGATTTACTCCTCAAACATGGAATTAACAATTAATTTTTAAGGAATGACATATTTTTTTCTAACTATTCGAAATAACCTCAAATATGTGATGCACACATTTAAATAAAACTCTACACGAGTTGTTCAGTGCATGTGCACGACATTTTTGAGGTTATTTCTTCATAGACAGACTTTTTTTTTGTGTGTCTCGCAATTGTTGTCAACCAATCAAAATAACAAATTATTCACATATAAAACAAAATAGTAGAAGATAGAACATACAAGAGTAATATGACAAAGTACATGTTGTATGTAAATAATGTACACATGTTATTTCAGTATGAGACACATGAGACACACGTGAACACATGTAAAAGGGGCGTTTTGGCATGTTTAAAGCTTGTGTAAACGCGTGTTGTAAGCATTGAATATACTGTTAGCTGATGGGTACCCTAAACGCGTATAATTTTCTTTCGTGCGTCTATAGGCATCGTACTTTATGCAAAATGATTGTGTAATCACGCAATCAGTCTTTAATGAGCTTGCTTTTGTATCTGCTTTTTGTAATATGTATATAAGTACATTTACCGCCAATGTGATACGACGGTGCTTAAAAACGTGTGTGTCTGCTGTCTGCTCTCAGGCGCGGATCCAGCCATTTTAAAAAGGGGGGTTCCCTACCCAGGATAATGGGGGGTTCCAGCTATATGTCCCCATTCAAATGCATTGATTAGCCAAAAAAATGCCTCTATATTCGGGTTGTTGCTTTGACACATTCCCCATTTCCTTTCTCAATTTTATTTTGGTTTCTGCAGTATTCGGTTCAACCAGGTTTCACCACAGAATTATCACCATCATTATAATTATTATAGTGACATCATTATCATTATTTATCATTATTGTTAAATAATACATCAACTTGAAATACACAATAGCAATACCAATAGTAAGCTGTTTATAGGTTTAAAAGTTCACTTGGACAAACAATATAGACTTATTCTCGTTAAATGGTTGAGCTGGTCTGCTTAGGTACACACAATCACCTTTGTTCTTCTGACACGCTGTTAATGATATGTATATTGACATTTAACATACAGTTCAGGCGCGGTGTAAGTCTATCAAATACTGCACTATAAAAAAAAGTGCATAGAAAATAACCATTTTGGGGCCCTTTATAGCTTGCTGTTCAGTGTGAGCCAAGGCTCCATGTTGAAGGCCGTATTTTGACCTATAAAAGTTTACTTTTGCAAATTGTGACTTGGATGAAGAGTTGTCTCATTAACACTCATACCTTTACTTGTATTACATGTTAATTGTTCAGAATAATATTTGATATCTTAACATATTTCTTAGTAAGCACATAAAATGTACACATGTCTTGATTACAAACACTTAAAAATGTGTTTCAGAAATTAGAGACCAATACTGTATTACTATTGACATAGTACACGACTGATCGTCTGCGGGTGAGGCCGATACAACAGGAGGATAATAAAATGTGTCACCATCTTGCTAGCAAAGCGAGTCTCTTCGACAGCCTATCATCATAAACTTTCCGCCTACCTAGTGATAGGCTTCACGAGACCTATACTGTATAACTATTGACATGGTACAGGACTGGTCGTCTGCGGGGAGACCGATACAACAGGAGGATAAAAAGCCACCGCCTTGCTAACAAGCGAGACTCTTCGACAGCCTATAATCATAAACTTTCCGCTTGCTGAGTGAAAGGCTTCACGGGACCTATACTGTAAAACTATTGACATGGTACACGACTGATCGTCTGCGGGGAGACCGATACAACAGGAGGATAATTAAATGTGTCACCGTCTTGCTAGCAAAGCGAGTCTCTTCGACAGCCTATCGTCATAAACTTTCCGCCTACCTAGTGATAGGCTTCACGAGACCTATACTGTATTTCTATTGACATGGTACACGACTGATCGTATCTGGCTGATTTATGAACTTACATACTAATAAATTATAATTTTTCTCTAGCCTTTGTACAAGCCAATTTGCTTATTCAGCAATTAAACTTTTTTTCATTGTATGTTGTTAAACAATAGATCAGTTTAAGGTTGAATTCATCTACAAAAATAAAATTAGGCACGAAACAAAAATAGTTTAAAAGTTGAATACATATGAGAGAACACGATACTAGTAATCATGGCTGATATATAAACCTTTTTTATCGTTTAAATGACATAGCAAGACCAATGGCAACAAAACTTACATGGCGATGCTTATAAAAACACCAGCTGTGCCATCACTAGATTTGAATACATGAAAACACTGTTAAAATCAGATTTGGAATTTTCCCTGCTCTTCGTACTTTTAAGAACAATTGGTTTAGTGTTTTTTGCTAATCAAATTCGAAATGAAAAGGCAATGCAGGCATATATATATAGCAATTGAGCAAACAGAAATTCAAAAATCAAAATCAAATGCTGAAGTCCAGTGTTTTTTAAACATACAAATAACGTAATTCAACGTGTGCAAAATGATGTAACGAAACGTCGTCTGCATGTAACATTTTGTTTGTTTGTGTATTTCACGGGTACAAGTTTTAGAATAGCTGGCTCGTAATGGTTGCGGAGTAATGTTAGGGAACGACCAGTTAACTTCAAAAAAACCAGTTGTTGGCATGCAGACTTCTAATACGTTCAGGTATTTCACATCCAATTTTTTATGGAAATATTCTTTATAAAGCACAAAGGTGTCAGTATTCACCTCAGAAACTTACAAAACCTTTGAATAGACTTATTAAGAAGGGATATAATTACGATACTGTTGTCAAGTCATTAAAGATTGCATATTTTGGCGTTAATATTGAGTCACTGATAAGGTCTTTGCATCGGAACTAAACACATTTATTCTAAAAACAGTTGTTGGCATGACACGGGTTATGTTCTTCTCATATATGTTATGATGGTATGATACTAAACCCCTAACGGGAAGGATTGTGCCTGATGTTCATATGATGAAATCATAATCTTTCAGTCAGTTTAATTGAAGTCTGGAGCAGGCATGTCAGTTAACTGCTAGTAGTCTGTTGTTATTTATGTATTATTGTCATTTTGTTTATTTTCTTTAGTTACATCTTCTGATATCAGACTCGGACTTCTCTTGAACTGAATTTTAATGTGCGTATTGTTATGCGTTTACTTTTCTACATTGGCTAGAGGTATAGGGGGAGGGTTGAGATCTCACAAACATGTTTAACCCCGCCGCATTTTTGCGCCTGTCCCAAGTCAGGAGCCTCTGGCATTTGTTAGTCTTGTATTATTTTAATTTTAGTTTCTTGTGTACAATTTGGAAATTAGTATGGCGTTCATTATCACTGAACTAGTATATATTTGTTTAGGGGCCAGTTGAAGGACGCCTCCGGGTGCGGGAATTTCTCGCTACATTGAAGACCTGTTGGTGATTATGCTGTTGTTTTTTTCTATGGTCGGGTTGTTGTCTCTTTGGCACATTCCCCATTTCCATTCTCAATTTTATATACTTTTCCTAAAACAAAGTTAAACGGTTGCTCCATTAGTTGAGTTCATCTATGTTCATTTTTGGTCATACTATTGTATTTGTTTCTTATGCATCGTCCTTGGATCCTTTTTCTTTTCACAGAAACCTTGTGTATAAGGAGTAACACCACTAATTCAGCCCGACCAGAAAGCACATACGAGAAAGTAGTACATATTTAACACAAAATAGTTCCTACGCATGTGTGTAACTTTCAAAATTTGTAGAATATTTATGTATTTTTGGGATCAAATGAAAGCTGAATGACTGGTGATCATTTAAGAACATGTTTTGACTCATAATTTTGAATATTCAAAAAAATGCACCAAATTTTAAAAAGAGGGTACATTTTGCCTGTTTGTCAGATCTTAAGTACCTGTTTTTGGTACATCCGAAGTTCCGGGAACCAGTTTTTTCTTATATGGAATTAAAGATATGTTGATTTTGTCAGTACAAATAATGAGTTGCTTTGACATCGCAATGATTGACACTTTATTTGAACTTAAAACAAAAGAGCTGTGTCTGCTTGAAATTGGTGAATTTAACTAAGAAAGCAATGGGACCATGAATTAGTGTTGTACTTAGGGAGCTACTATTTGATTTTTATGGGGGGGGGGGGGGGGGGGTCTAGGATGAAAAATTTTGTCCTGCATTTTTTTTAGCTGTTATCTCTGTCCTGCCTTTTTATTTTTCACTCTAATCAGTCCTGCCTTTTTTTTAATAGTTTATCCTGACTTTTTTTTTACCTAAATTGTCGTCCTGACTTTTTTTTTTTGCAAGTGCTACATCCTGCCTTTTTTTTTTAACTCAAAACTCCTGTCCTGCCTATTTTTTCAAAATTTCATCCTAGCCCCCCCCCCCCCCCCCCTAAAAATCAAATGGTAGCTCCCTTACTTTATGATTCTATTGATTTGTAGAGAAGTAGAGCAAAATGTACAGTCACGTGACATTGCATGATATACGTTATAGATTTTTCAGGGTTTTCAAATTACAGATGAAGTAAGACAAGTCTCAGGTGAAAATACGAGACGTGGGAACGAAAACAAAGTAAATTGTGACAAAAAATTATAAAGTAACATTGACCTAAGAATAAAGAGGTGATATGTCTGCCTTGTTCTGGTTTATAATTATGCAAAGTCATAATCAGAGCTTATAATTACTGAACGCACGATAATATATATAATGTTACAAAAATGTTCAGCACTTAAATTATCGTTTCAGTTAAATTGTAAGTAAAATTATTTTCGGTCATGTTTGATCGTATTATGTCCTTTTAGAATGTTTTGCTGCAGTGCTTTCTATTCACTTCTGAAATATTTTATAGCACAAAAACTGTAGTTGGAGAATACAAAACTTTATAAAATTAGAAATATTCCTCGCCGATAACACAGTTTTTCTCAACATCATTTTGACTTCTTCCTTGCTAAGGACTGGATTCTTTATAGAATGTTTGACTGCCTGATTTGATTTTAAACACTGACACGTGTTCTCTCTTTGAATGAATGAATACTTTATTTGCAAGAAGCATATACATGCTATGGCAAACGAAAATATATACAATATATGTCATGACTTTGACCATGATCATTGTAGACTATTTACTTCCAGTGATTTTACATTTTACGTCTTTAGAATGTATATTTACTTGAACATTTAACCTTGATGAATAATATTGCTGACTAAGCTATTTTTTTAATAGATAATAAGATTTTTATATATTGTCGTCATCAAGATCAATAATCCTAAATAATTTAATAGTCAAAAGTTCAGCTTTTCACGATCAACAAAATATACTGCTTATTTTTATACACTTGATGTTGGGCAATTTTTGTGTTCATACGTAATTTAGTTTTATTGTTTTATTGTATATTAACCTTGGAATAAGACGTACGTCTATATCTTGCAAAACATAAAAAGAAGACAGTGGTCGTATTTGCATTCATGCCGCGTCTTCGTATTTTTAGTTTTACATTAAATAACTATTAGGAACTGATACCCAATGCGTTATTCTCTCGACCAACAAATGTCACAGGGATCCAGTAAAATATATTGTAGACCCGCAATGGCGGATTCACTGCTTGAGTTTAGATCTTTGGTAGCTTTAATGCCAAAAGGTAGTCCGAGATTACTCTGACGTCCAACGGCTGTTTTGCCAGACGAGCTGGGGCCCAGATTACTCTGACGTCCAACGGTTGTTTTGCCAGACAAGCTGGGGCCGTGGGACCCCAGCTCGTCTGGCAAAACAGCCGTTGGACGTCAGAGTAATCTCGGACTAGCGTGGGGCCCCAGCTTGTCTGGCAAAACAGCCGTTGGACGTCAGAGTAATCTCGGACTAGCCAGCCATGGGACCCTAGCTTGTCTGGCAAAATAGTCGTTGGACGTCAGAGTAATCTCGGACTAGCCAAAAGGGGGATGGATGAAGATATCAAATGGACACATACAATTCTGGCGTCAAAGAAATAACGACAAAATTAGGAAAAAAATGAAGAACTGATGGACAAACACATCTAAAAAGCACTGCAAAGAAAATCAAGAACTTAACATAGAAAATCCCATCAGCATACTAGACTCGCCCCTGCTTTGATTCCCCTAACCACAACAATAAATCAATCATAAGTTAGCAGAGAAACAGTTAAAATTTACTGAATATCACAACAATAAACTACTGCGGTCATGTCACGTGAGTTCATATGTTGTGGTGAACAATTAATGGGTGTCAGCTACTTGTTGTACATCCGGTGTAACTTCCTATCGTGACGTCATCTTCAAAAAATATATGTCTCATGAAAAAGTCCTGTTGATTTTATTTATATGTATGACTTTTTGTTTTTATGTAGCGCTTTTGTGTCATGAGAACAATAAGATAACTCTAACCTTTCTTTTCTATTCAATTCTTTATTTTTGGTTATCTGCAATAAAAATGAAAACAATGGAAACGCGTTACAAATGGCCGTTCGTTTTCTCAATGGAAAGGCATATATTGATTTATGAATGAAATGACCATTCAGCTCTTATGCAATCCAATTCCATCAATGGGAATCTGATTATCGATCGTAAGATAATTGCATGATTTAATTTTCTCTGACGTATTCCTAATTTGCTTGGTTAGCAGTTCTTGAAACGAGGCTGATGACATCTTTGCTGATTCATGTTTTGAGAAGTAGGTCAAACTTAGATGAAAGTTGTTCACATGTTGACAATCCTTCCGTGTTTATTAATTTTCCTTACAATAATGAAATTTTTCCTTAAACTTGTTACTTTCATCGATTGGTAGAGGACATTTGTAGCTTACTATTTATAATCTCTAAACCTATGTAGAATTCGTTTGCATGGCGATGCTCAAGTATAGTGACAATAATGAAATATTTCCTTAAACTTGTTACAAAATGTACTGGAAACGCGTTCATCGATTGGTAGAGGACATTTGTGGATTACCATTTAAAATCTCTAAACCTTGTATGTAGAATTCGTTTGCAACGCAATACTCCAGTTAAGTGACATTGATTAAAAATACATATTGATTTAGGTTTCATAAAATATACTACATAAAAAAAAACTATGTGATGATTGTCAATGAAACAACTCTTCACTAGAGAACAAAATCACACAGATATTAACAACTATAGGTCACCGTACGGCCTTTAACAATGAGCAAAGCAAATACCGCATAGAATAAACGTATTTACACTTTTGGTATTTAGATGTATTCTGCCTCCGAATGACCTTATATCACCTCCGAATAACCCTTTGACGTCAAGCAACAATCACTTTTTAGTTATGACGTCAAATGTTTTGAATTATGATGTCAAAGTTTTCGGGAACCTGTGTGATTATATGTAATGGCGGACTTTGCATACAAATTGTGCTTCATTGCTTGCTTGTATGCGCATATCCAAAGTAGGGCCAATTTCTTCTGAATTTCTTTTACTTGCACGGTCAAAATTCTAAAGTTGATTATAACCTATTGGCATTTGAGTTACTAAAGGAGGGACAAAAGATACCAGAGGGAGATTCAAACTCATAGATAGAAAATAAATTGACAGCGCCATGGCTAAAATTAACAAGACTAACAGACAAAGAATAATACAAAAGACAAAACATAGAAAACTAAAGACTAAGCAACACGAACCCCAACAAAAACTTGGGGTGATCTCACGTCTCCGGAAGGGTAAGCAGATCCTGCTCAACTTGTGTTTCAATAATAACAATTGATACTTTACACATCTTTTGGTCAAAAACTATTAATTAAAAATGTCATTTTTACATTTCAAGTTGACCCGTCTTATAACGTTACAGTACATGCCATTTTGGTCCGTCATGAAAACCATCTTGATCCATTATCGTAACCTCACAGACCGAGCGTGTTATTCATAATGATCCGTGATTATATAAAAATACGAATTATGTGTCGTTTTAACCCATCGTTATAACCTTACAGACAGAACATGTCATTTTGACCCGTCATTATAACCTTACTGACAAAACGTGTCATTTTGACCCGTCATTATAACCTTACAGACAGAATGTGTCATTTTGATCCATCGTTATAACCTTACTGACAGAACGCATCATTTTGACCCGTCATTATAACCTTACAGACAGAACGTGTCATTTTGATTCGTCATTATAACCTCACAGACCGAGCGTGTTATTCATAATGATCCGTCATTATATAAAAATACGAATTATGTGTCGTTTTAACCAATCGTTATAACCTTACAGACAGAACGTGTCATTTTAATCCATCGTTATAACCTTACAGACAGAATGTGTCATTTTGATCCTTCATTATAACCTTACTGACAAAACGTGTCATTTTGACCCGTCATTATAACCTTAATGACAAAACGTGTCATTTTGATCAGTCTTTATAACCTTACTGACAGAACGTGTCATTTTGATCCATCGTTATAACCTTACAGACAGAATGTGTCATTTTGATCCTTCATTATAACCTTAATGACAAAACGTGTCATTTTGACCCGTCATTATAACCTTACAGACAGAACGTGTCATTTTGATTCGTCATCATAACCTTACAGACAGAATGTGTCATTTTGATCCATCGTTATAACCTTACTGACAGAACGTGTCATTTTGGCCCGTCATTATAACCTTACTGACAGAACGTGTCATTTTGATTCGTCATCATAACCTTACAGACAGAACGTGTCATTTTGATCCATCGTTATAACCTTACTGACAGAACGTGTCATTTTGGCCCGTCATTATAACCTTACTGACAGAACGTGTCATTTTGATTCGTCAGGGGTTTCACTTCATTTTGTTTGAAGGGGCCAATTAGAGATTTAAGCAGGCCCAAACCTAAAATTAGACGCAAAATCCTGCATTCTGGCGCATTCTGGGCATTAAATTATAGTTCTGAAAATGTCACTTTTACCACTAGCCCCCTTGTTTTTTAAACAAAAAGGCTTAAAAACCTGCATTCCTGGCATAAAACTATAGTTCTTAAAATGTCATTTCTACCCCTCAAAGATTTAAAAAAAAAAATTAGACACAAAATCCTGAATTCTGGCCATGGCATAAAATTATTATTGTTCTTAAAATGTCACTTTTACAGTACTACTGTTAATGTAGGCAACCTAAAGTTTTTCTAAGTCAATGAATGAATTATTATCTAACATCACCAAGTCAGAAAGTATAATATTGAAATATTTTCATTTTTATCACTTTAATAAGAGATTAATTATTATAATGATTGATGGATACAATTCAATGACACTTATGTATAACAACTTGTTATCCATGCCAAAATAGAGTTCACCAGCAACAATCGTCCTCAAAATCTGATTCATCCTCAGAATAAAAGAATACTACATTGAGCATCATAATTTATTTCTGGCTTTATATTGTTGATAAAAGGTTACATGTACATGTAGTAGCAAAAACTCTGAACCTGACAAGAGGTTAATTTTATTTAGATAGGGACTTGGGACAATAAGAAAATTATGGTGCTATTTACATTTAAAACCAGATTCTTGTCCTACCTTTGAGGACCCCTAAAAAATTTGGACAGCACTTCCCCTGCACGCAGCAGTTTTAAATATCCCCCTTCCCATTATCCCGGTGGTATGAAAAGATGTGTAAAGAAAGAAAAAGAAGAAGTGCTGGCCAGGCTCATTTATAAGAAAACATGAGCTTCCGCTTCTTCTTAATTTCATTTGATAGCTTTTAAAAGGGTTACATACCTCACAACTGAAAGTATTATGACCAGAAATATATCTATGATTTGGAACGGGACCTGTCAATGCAACTTTTCATCGATGTACCCTGCCCCCTTTTCGGATGCTCTGTAGTTGCCGGCAGATCGACGGGGCCAGTTGTAGACATCAATTAAACAGTAAAACTATAACGTCATTCAAACTGTTTCAAATCTTGTCAAACTACATAGTATGATAGTAATCCAAACCTTTTCTACTCTTTGACGTGGTAGTTGTTAAAGTGAAAAAAGTCATGTAGTGTTCTGGGTGCTCCGTAAACGGAGGGATCTACGTACATACATACATAATGAAGACTCGAGAGCTGCGAGGGTACATACTATTCATTCAATCATAACAACGATAAACACGTGTGTCAAACAGGAAGTCTGAAATAACAGCCAATGAAAATCGTCGTTGCAACCGCATGTCGGTTTAAAATATAAACACAAATCTTCGAACTCCCTCGAACTCCGTTGTCATGATTTTAATATAAAAAGATCTCATAAAAAAAAAATAGGACTTTTTTTTTATTCAGGACAACTGAACCGGCCAGAAATTGAATTGAACAGGTCAAAATGGCCGGCGGCCGGTTCTTAATGAAAACACTGATTCGTCATCATAACCTTACAGACAGAATGTGTCATTTTGATCCATCGTTATAACCTTACTGACAGAACGTGTCATTTTGGCCCGTCATTATAACCTTACTGACAGAACGTGTCATTTTGGCCAGTCATTATAACCTTACAGACAGAACGTGTCATTTTGATTCGTCATCATAACCTTACAGACAGAATGTGTCATTTTGATCCATCGTTATAACCTTACTTACAGAACGTGTCATTTTGGCCCGTCATTATAACCTTACAGACAGAACGTGTCATTTTGATTCGTCATTATAACCTTACAGACAGAACGTGTCATTTTGCGTCATTATAACCTTAAAAACAGAACGTGTAATTTTGATCCGCCATATAACCTTACAGACGGCCAGACTAAAAATTCTTATCGAGATTCAAACCTTGTCTTTTAAACACATTAATCAAAGTAGAAATGGCATCATTTTTATTTTGAAAGAAATATGTGTAACAATCACTAAAATATTAATCCTCCACTATCTCTTTTATTATGCTGACTTTGCATTCTAACGATTTGATTATACTATGACTGACTGGACTTTTAAGTTAACATACGGTCATTAATCAATTTATCCAAGGTCAAAGTCCACTACAGCAATTGTTTGCAATCAATTAATTAAAGGTCAAAGTCCAGTACAGCAATTGTTTGCCTTACTTTGTGGTAACACGCCAAGCTAAGAGGATCAGTAAGAGTTGACATGCAACATAGATGATACGATCTTCCTTGATATACAGTGAAACCTGTTTAAACTGAACCTCTTCGGGACTTTAGCTTTTGTTCGGTTTTGGCCAATGTTCGGTTTTATCAGGTCCACAACGCATATAATTTCATATGACGGTGCTTACGAACATGTTTGGTTTATATGGTTTTTCGATTTATGCAGGATTCGGTTTGGCCAGGTTTCACTGTATATAATAACTTCAACTATTATTGATCTAGGGGTTAGTATGTTAGGTTGTGTTTGACTGGTCATTGGTCTTTTAATCGTCATACAAAAATTGGCATCGCTATGCTCGGTGCTATATTTGCCATGTCGGTCAATAACGTCACCCAGGCGCGGATCCAGAGGGGGGGGGAGTTCCGGGGGTTGGAACCCCCCTTTTTTTGGACGATCAATGCATTTGAATGGGGACATGCAATTGGAACCCTCGCCCCTTTGTCCTGGGACAGGGTTAGGAACCCCCTTTTTAAAAGGGCTGGATCCGCCCCTGTCACCACTCTGCTATTCTCTGACTGTTGATATCAATTTTAGGGGAAGTTATGTTTTGGGGATTTTGGTCACTAAATTGCATAAATAACCGAACATATCGATTGTAAAATATATATCTTTTTCCTTAAACAATCGTGTTAAATGATAGGAAACCACTCAGTGATTCCTAACAAATATGTGGAAGGTTGCATGATATACTTGACACTGGACTTAAAATAAGCGACAATAAAATCAATAAGGTAATAATAATGAAATGTATAGGCTTGTATCAATATACAAACATGTAGCAAACAGCTTCGGTTAGCCTCGCTTCAAATAATTATTATTCATTTGTCAAATATATAATACTGCTGATACAGCAATTTTACGAACTTAATAAGAAACTGTATCTGACTACCGGCTATATAATTAACAATCATTCAATTTTCTGATCTACAAACGCAACAACGACCAAAACATTCTAAATATAAAACAAACCGTGAATTGTATCCGGGCTGTTAGTTAAAAAACCTTGAATAGCAATTACGTCTGTTTACCGTGTTGATTGCTTGTAAAAATCGATTTCAATCAGTCTTTTGAGATTCTCTACTCAGCCAATTTAACTATTTATCAGCCAAATTTTCTAATCTTACGACATAATTGCAGTTTTTCATTACACATTTTATTTCTCTATTGACAGGAATCAGTTTTTTGTGTATTGATTTTATGAGTTTTTTCTTCATTATATAGGTTTTGAATGATGTTATCTAATGGAAATCTTTTGGCTTGTTCTGGTCTTTGTTTATATGTTACAACGTCTGACAGGGTAGATAAAAAAAACGGACAAATCTGATTATGTTAAATCCTATATATTTTATCGACTCGAAGGACCCTGTTTGTGTAAAAACCTTATATATTTTATTGACTCGAAGGTCACTGATTGTTACAACTCTTCCTACCATAAAAAAACACATTTGCAATAACTTCTAATTTTAGTTGAATGTATTATAATTGATCGCATTGGAATAATGTATTTGTGCGAGGAAAGCAGTTTCTGCACTATTGGTGGCTTTTGTCGTGCTACTCATTGAGGAAAAGACTTTCTGTGCTATTGAAGTCATGCGTCATCCTTTTCATCGAGGAAAGGAGTTTCTGGACTTTTAGTGGCATCAGTCGTGCTAATCATTATACAACCCGTTATTGTTAATTATACATCAGCAAATTCAAAATTGATCCCGTTGGCCAAATTGTCGAAGAGGTTTGTGAGTTTATAACTGCGCTCATTGCAAGGAATTCAGCTCCGATATTAAATGACTATGTTTCTGCCGAAGATCAGTGGTTCTCTCTTGAGTTCTAAATTAATAGCCATCAACTGGCCGTTGGTGCTGAAGTTGGCATAAACACCGCGTCAACCAATACTAAGTAAATCAATCTGTCAGCAAACTGTTACATTATATGTTATATAATCTGAAACAGTTTGCAACTCTAAATACAGTTGAGAATAATAACGGGGAATGTGTTGAAGACAACTACCCGTTCAAAGAGCAGAAGACAGCCCAAGGCCATCAATTGTGCACCCATATTTGTATAAGTTATAGATATTTCATATCTTTTAGATAATTTTGCGGTGCTTCGTAAATTATACCATAGATTTTATTGAAACCCTCGGCAATAACCTATCGAGACCACAGATTTATACTCGGATTGCATTCTCATATGTTTCATTTTACAGCTACGATGTATAGGTTAATTTATGAGTAATAATTATCATCGACCTTGGGCTTATTGGTTTATAAACTGCTGGCTTCTTAGCGCTCAATGGTAAATATCATTACATGCCGAAATCATATTAATGATGTATAAATATACCTTCCATCGTGCAGGACCTATTGCTGAATCGGATCGTTTAACGTGCTTCATCCGTTGGTTTTCCCGTTTGAATGGTTTCAGGGGCGGATCCAGCCATTTTAAAAAGGGGGGTTCCCAACCCAGAGTAAAAGGGGGGGGGTTCTAGCTATATGCTCCCATTCAAATGCATTGATCGGCCAAAAAAAGGGGGTTCCAACCCCCGGAACCCACCCCCCCCCCCCTGATCCGCCAATGGGTTTTACACTAGTAATTTTGGGTCCCTTTATAGCTTGTTATTCGGTGTGAGCCAAGGCTCCGTGTTGAAGGCCGTACATTGACCTATAATGGTGTAACTTTTTTAAAATTGTTATTTGGATGGAGAGTTGTCTCATTGGCACTCACATCACATCTTCCTATATCTATTCATCACATGGTAAGTTACAGTCCAAAGAAAGATACACTGTATATCGCAATATCAAAACTTACTCAAACGGTTAAAGCGAAACAGAATTGCTCATGCTCGTGTAACTGATAAGTGTTTAGTGAATAAACAAGCACACTTTTTTATTTCTTTAGTTTGTCATCACATTTCACTAGTGGCGAATCCATGATTTGTTAGAGGGGGCGTAGTTCCATAACAATGTAGTTATACCACGGGGCACATTTTTGGACGATTGTTAGTTAAGGAATAATACATTTTCCAATAAGAGGTTGTGTACTCTCTCTACTAACCGCTTCCCCTACTTTCTAAATCTGCCACTGAAAAGTCCAACATCCAGAACACAACTGAGCTCGCAATCAATAGACCACAAAGGCAGCGACATGTGCCTCTTGACAAAAATCACGTGCATACCAGGTGGTGTGACGTAAACGAGAAAGGGACAATAATTTTTAAAAACAATCAATTCAGAAAGGACATGTAGAGGACATCATTGTGGTATGTAACAATTAACAAATATCTATACTTCATGTCAATCTCGATGTCGTCCTAACTTTCACGTGATAAAAGTTTAAAAAAAAAAATCTTTAAAATAGCACGAACCATAAATTATTTGTTTGAATATACATTTGTACATGATTAATTAGAGATTTAAATATAAAACATAGACCATTCAGTGCAAAGTCAGAAACAAGCACATTGTCTTATTCGTTTCGTAAAAAAAAATCTTATTCCAATAAAACATGGGGCACACGTGATTGAAATCACAATAATTAAACTTGCAACGTCACTTTTATTTTTATTGACGATAGCGATTCTCATTGGATGTTGTTCCAAGAAAATTTGCTAGAAAGTTCAATAAGGTTTTAGAAACAATGAATCTACACTGTTTAACTATAACACGTTTTTTTTCCAGAACGTTTCCGCTTTATGAAAAAAAATAGCTGCCTTTCGAAAACTTTTTTTATGTCCGATTCGAACAAAGAAAGTTCACAAATCATAAATAATCATTTCACGTTATTCTAGAGATATATTCACACAAACGATTGATGTTAAGATATTGATAAATTTAGTGCATATCCTTGTTATATGTTGGGCAGAATATACTCAGCCTTTCGTATCACAAGAGATTACCCCGGTGGTGGAGTTCGTGTTGCTGAGTCTTCAGTTTGTTGTGTTGTGTGCTACTGTTTGTTGTTGTTGTGAGCTACTGTTTGATGTGTTGTGTGCTACTGTTTGTTGTGTTGTGTGCTACTGTTTGTTGTGTTGTGTGTTACTGTTTGATGTGTTGTGTGCTACTGTTTGTTGTGTTGTGTGCTACTGTTTGATGTGTTGTGTGCTACTGTTTGTTGTGTTGTGTGCTACTGTTTGTTGTGTTGTGCTACTGTTTGATGTGTTGTGTGCTACTGTTTGTTGTGTTGTGTGCTACTGTTTGTTGTGTTGTGTGCTACTGTTTGTTGTGTTGTGTGTTACTGTTTGATGTGTTGTGTGCTACTGTTTGTTGTGTTGTGTGCTACTGTTTGTTGTGTTGTGTGCTACTGTTTGTTGTGTTGTGTGCTACTGTTTGTTGTGTTGTGTGCTCCTGTTTGTTGTGTTGTGTGCTCCTGTTTGTTGTGTTGTGTGTTACTGTTTGACGTGTTGTGTGCTACTGTTTGTTGTGTTGTGAGCTACTGTTTGTTGTTATTGTGTCTACTGTTTGTTGTGTTGTGTGCTACTGTTTGTTGTTGTTGTGAGCTACTGTTTGTTGTGTTGTGTGCTACTGTTGTTGTTATTTATTGTGTTGTGTGCTACTGTTTGTTGTGTTGTGTGCTACTGTTTGTTGTGTTGTGTCTACTGTTTGTTGTGTTGTGTGCTACTGTTGTTGTTATTTATTGTGTTGTGTGCTACTGTTTGTTGTGTTGTGTGCTACTGTTTGTTGTATTTTGTGCTACTGTTTGTTGTGTTGCTGAGTCTTCAGTTTGTTGTGTTGTGTGTTACTGTTTGTTGTGTTGCTGAGTCTTCAGTTTGTTGTGTTGTGTTCTTCTGTTTGTTGTGTTGCTGAGTCTTCAGTTTGTTGTGTTGTGTGCTACTGTTTGTTGTGTTGCTGAGTCTTCAGTTTGTTGTGTTGTGTGCTACTGTTTGTTGTGTTGCTGATTCTTCAGTTTGTTTTGTTGTGTGCTACTGTTTGTTGTGTTGTGTGCTACTGTTTGTTGTGTTGCTGAGTCTTCAGTTTGTTGTGTTGTGTGCTACTGTTTGTTGTGTTGCTGAGTCTTCAGTTTGTTGTGTTGAGTGCTACTGTTTGTTGTGTTGTGTGCTACTGTTTGTCGTGTTGTGTGCTACAGCTTGTTGTTATTGTTGTGCTACTGTTTGTTGTGTTGTGGGCTACTGTTTGTCGTGTTGTGTGCTACTGCTTGTTGTTATTTGTTGTTGTTGTTGTGCTACTGTTTGTTGTGTTGTGGGCTACTGTTTGTTGTGTTGTGGGCTACTGTTTGTCGTGTTGTGTGCTACTGTTTGTTGTTATTTGTTCGTTTTTCGTTTTTTGCCGTGACATTGTTAGTTTATTTCCGACTTATGAGTTTGAATATCTCTTGACATTTAACGCCTACCATGGTAAAATGACATAAGTTCCATGCTGTTTTGGAATAAGAACATGACTATTTTTTCATTCACAGCAACAACAAAAAAGCGCCAAATTTGAACACTCACTTCTCAAAAAGGAACTGAAACAAACAATTAGTAGATACCTAATTTTCAAAATAAACGTGACCATATCCTTGTTTCTTGTTTTGCACTTAATAGTCCATGTTTGTTTTTATTATTTTAAAGTATATAATTCATCATGCATAATCAACAAATATATTAATGATTCAAACTGTTTTAAAAGTTATGTTTTTAATTTTGTTGTTTTTTCCGACGAACATATTAACACGTGCTATTTTGGGACGATATAGATCTTGACATGTGGTATAGATACATGTATTTGTAAATAGTAAACATGGCAGATTTATGTCGTGGTTAGTTTTCACGTTTGAATTTTAATACCTTGCTATGCGGTATGGGTTTTTGCATATTGTTGAAGGTCGAACGTTGCCCTACAGTTACGAGTTGATAATCTTAAACGACTTGGTAAAGGGGCGAGTTGGTAAATTGACGATTTGGTTAAGTTACGAGTTGATACACTTATACGACTCGGTAAAGACGCGAATTGATAAAATGACGATTTGGTTAAGTTACGAGTTGATAAAAAGCAGATGAAAGTTGGCATCGAAAGATATAAAATGACACCGAATCATTGGGCATATATATATAAAGGACAGAAGTGCACAATTTTGGATCAACTTTTTTTCTATTGAACTGATTTTATCGGTTATTATCAAAATAAATTCAGAATGCAATTAAAAAAATTAGTTTTCTTCGTTACTTTGTTGTCTCCTTCGATTGAAGTTACCCTACATATGTATCCATTCATAAATAACAAAACAGCTGCTATAAACAGTTATCTGTTTTATTACGTCATTTCTTGTTCCTGTAATTTCTACTTTAAAATCAATACCAGATAATAATCAAGGTGTCTATCAACTAGTGCAGATAGTGTATTATGAATTCGTCATTAAACGGAGTCAGTTCTATTCATTTTACGTATCTGGAATACTTCCATAGTTGACTCGGTGTGTGAGCCCTTTAGGTTACATATATATATTGTTGCATATTAAATGACATATTAATTTTAAGCGTATATACAAAACATTCTGAATGTGCCAGTGGTTGTCGTTGGTTCTTATCCGTCATCAGAGGCGAAATTAGGGGAATCACCCGTCCCCTTATGGAGCTTTACTTATAAATTTTGTTTCAATTTTTTCACAAACATGTTTATAGGACAATCAAGATGCTATTATAAACTATTAATGCATTAGTGCCAGTGGCGGATCCAGAGGGGTGGGGTGGTTTCCGGGGGTTGGTACTGCCCCTTTTTTTGGACGATCAATGCATTTGAATGGGGACATGTAGTTGGAACCCCCCTGTTTTTCCTGGGTTAGGATCCGCCCCTGAATGCATAGACTTTTTACAAGTATCAGTCCAAAAAAGAGGGACGAAAGATACCAAAGGGACAGTCAAACTTATAAATCTAAAACAAACTGACAACGCCATGGCTAAAAATGAAAAAGACAAACAAACAACAGCACACACGACACAACATAGAAAACTAAAGAATAAACAACACGAACCCCAATGTTGGTTGTCTTGTCATGGTCCCTTATTTCAAAGTTGGTCATACTTATTTATTTTTTTTCCGCATTGGGAAATTGTTTTTTTTTTTAATCATTCTGTTTAATAGCTTTCTAGTTTACTCATCCTTCAGTTTGATGCCTTTTATTTACACGGTTTGCGTTATTCTTATTTTTGCAGGCCGTATGGTGACCTGTAATTGATTTATTCGTCTTCATTTGAACTTCGGTTGATACGGTTGAGGGGCCTGATGGGTTATTTTCGTTCTTCGTGATCAGCGCATTTTCCCTATCGTGATCCGTTTTTCTACAGGTTTTTTATATTTTAAAATTTTCGTGATCCGTGATCATGGAAATTTATTTTCTGTGAATCGTGATTGACAAAAAAATTAACTCGTGAATCGTGATGAGAAACCCCCATCAGGCCCCTCACGGTTGTCTCCACATCTCCTTAATTTTATAAAAAGTTTGTCTCAAAACAATCTGCATGATCTCTACTTGACTGTCTACTACAACAAACGCAAGAATCTATTTTAATTAGATTAGTTTTGATTTTGTTATCGATTTAACTGACTCCCCCCCCCCCCCCCCCTTCTCTCTAAACTTAATTTGGGAAAAATTGATTGACCCATATGGATATTTGTAAAAATCAGTGTCAGATAACCAAATCTTTCATTAGTTCACCCTCCCCCCCCCCCAAACTATTTGAATTAAGTTTTTTTAATCTTACATTGATCTTTTGATGTCGTCCCTTAGTTACACGTTTTCACTGTATGGACAATTATGTTTTTGCGCATCAAAAACGTTATTATTATGTCCTTACATGTATAAGGGTTAAGATGAAACGGTTTATTGACTTTTATCTGTTTATTATATATAAAAACATACGAAATTAAAACTATTTCTAACAGATAGTAAATTAAAAATAGCCAGATTTGTTCCGGTGGTCGGATAATGTTTCTTAATTTAGTAAGTCGGAAATAACAACTTGTTCATATTAAAAGGTCAATAACTACATATATGTTAATTTTTCTCATTCTATACCTTGATCGCAACAAATGATGCCTTATATGTCAGTAAATGACGTCAAAATTCTTAAAATGGAACCAGAAATGCCAAACTTGAGCTGCACGTCTGCATTTAACTCTTAGGAGTGTGAATTAAAGTCGCTATACTGTACATGAACAGTATAAAATCTTTAGTACTCCAACCGGTCTTTTTGATCTGATTGGTTTGAATGTATTTCTATATAATTTTGTAGTTTTATTTCATGGTTTTTGCAACACATTCAATAATGTACATAATACACGTATATATATAGACGATACCAACAGTGATATATTTATCTCACCAGTATTAAAAATGTCATTGTTGTACGGGTGTCTTCCTCGAATGCCAACATTTTATATGTTACCTATTCCTTGAATGCCAACAAAAATATTTCAATAGATGTTTATATAAGAACAATAGGTGTTTTAATAACTATTTAAATGATTTTATAAGTATTTAAATGTAAAACTTAATTAGAGAACTTGAAAAAATTGCAACATTTTATCACTTTTTGATAAGAAAATTTAGTAGATTTTGGGGTTAAAATTATCATGAATTCTAAAGAATGAAAGAAAATAAAAATATTTTTATTACTTTTTATTAAAAAAAAATATTTTGGGAATGGAAATGTTTCTTAACATAAGACATATATAAAAAAATCAAAGAAATTCTAGATAAATAGAGTTATTTCAAACTAAAAAAAGGATATTAGAGATTTATTTAAATCCATATCATATTGAATATTTTATTAGTAAATATAAACTATATTAACTTTTTTGATTGAACTATTAATTAAAGTTTACACTTGTAATAGACTGTTCAATGAAAATTGCTTGTATAAAATATTCAATAATATTCACATATGATATTTATAGTGCTTTTTTCAATTTGCTTATATGTTTACTTATGTTATATGTATTGTTTTCTGTGTTCTCTGTCTGCGAACAAATAACATATTATTCAAAATATTCTTCTTTTTATGCTATGAAAAAAGTATGAGAATATACAGAGTTTGGAGAAATTCCATCAAATAAAATAGGAGAAAATCACAGCACACAAAACTATAGAAATATTGAAAAAAACATCAAAGTCCAGACTAAGTGATGCAACAATTTCAAAGTTTTCTTTTAGAGAAGAGCATATTCAAGCAGTTACAGCAAAAAATGAATTTTCAACAATTTTACAAACATGAAATTCAATGTGATTTGACTACCTGAAATTTACTTTTCTGTTTAATTAGAATGATTGTTTTGAAAAGCATCCACTTTTGTTGTGATAACTTCTTGCACCTATTCCTCGAATGTCAACATAATTTTACAGGTAAATTGTCGGTAGATCAAAGGATGTTGGCATTCAAGGAATAAACCGTTGTACGTACGCTTTAGTGGCGTAGCAACATTTACACACACAAAACACACACGCGTGTTGACACATCGTCTAATAACGACAAACAAATTAATGCCGAAGACACTCGATTTATTGTTGGTTGCTTAATTTCTAGTGGCAACGTACTGCATGCATGTTCAGGACGATTCGGAGAAGCTGGAGACATGGTAGTCAAACTGCGCTTTTCATGTGTTGTAACATTCAATTTAGTATTTAACATATGTACTATCTTTGAAGAATTTTTACGTGTCAGACTTTAAAATGACAAGGGAACTACCATTTTATTTTTATGGTGGTGGTGGTGGTGGTGGTGGTGGTGGTGGGGGGGGGAGCTAGGATGAAATTTGAAAAAAATAGGCAGGACAGGAGTTTTGAGTAAAAAAAAAAGGCAGGATGAGGCACTTGCAAAAAATAAAAGTCAGGACGACAATTTAGGTAAAAAAAGTCACGATAAACTAAAAAAAAAAAAAAAAAAGGCAGGACCGAACAGAGTGAAAAATAAAAAGGCAGGACAGAGATTACAGCTAAAAAAAAGTACAGGACAAAATTTTTCATCCTAGCCCCCCCCCCCCCCCCCCCCCCCCCCCCAATAAAAATCAAATGGTAGCTCCCTAAGTACTACACTATGTGTACACTGGTAAGGAGTTACATGTTCATTTGTATTCGATTTATATTCATATTCATAAGCTAAGATGATACTCTTAAAAATAGATTTTCATGGCATTTGTTTAAATTCTGAGATACGATCATCATGCAGAGTTTTGATTCCTTTATATCAGAGCTTCTGAGTGTCTTGAGTTGCAGTCACAAAACTTTTCAAATGTTGAGGGAATTCTTAATGTTTTGCAAGCTCGTAACGTTACGCCACTCATCTTCATTATATAATTTTTTTCGTAAAATCCATGTGTCGTTAAGAAAGTGTCTATTGATATCTGTACTGTATCCTTGCTAAATAGATATAGGAAGATTTGGTGTGAGTGTGAAGCCCTTAAAGGGCTAACTAGTGGCCTGTTGCAAGACTTTATATAAAAAAGAAGATGTGGTATGATTGCAAATGATAACTATAGGTCATCGTACGGCCTTCAACAATGAGCAAAGGTCATACCGCATAGTCAGCTATAAAAGGCCCCGATAAGACAATGTAAAACAATTCAAACGAGAAAACTAACGGTCTTATTTATATATAACTAGAGGCTCTCAAGAGCCTGTATCGCTCACCTGATTCTACTTGGGTTTTTGAAATCATATAAAAAAATATAAAATTTGACTAAAAGTAACAACACTTGGCCAGCACCTCAGAAAGAAGGAACATTCATGCTATGTTTGATATCATTCAATTCAGTGGTTCTTTAGAAGAAGACTTTTGTATGCATTTCCCATAGGGTCCTATGTTAAACAACAATGTTACATCTTGGATGTTGCAATGACAACAAAGTAACAAAAACCTTGGTCAGCATCTCATTAGGAACATTCATCCTATGTTTGGTTTCATTCCATTCAGTGGTTCACTAAAAGAAGACATTTGTATGTATTTCCCCGATAGGGTCCTATGTTAAACTAAGTCCCCCTGCTGGCGGCCATCTTGGATGTTGGATCGGCTACAAAGTAACAACACTTGGTCAGCACCTCATAAGGAACATTCATGCCATGTTTGGTTTCATTCCATTCAGTGGTTCTCTAGAAGAAAACATTTGTATATATTTCCCTTAGGGTCCTATGTTAAACTAAGTCCCCCGCTGACGGCCATCTTGGATGATGGATCGACTACAAAGTAACAACACTTGGTCAACACCTCACAAGGAACATTCATGCCATGTTTGGTTTCATTCCATTCAGTGGTTCTCTAGAAGAAGTTCAAAATGTAAAAAGTTAACGACGACGACGGACGACGGACGACGGGCGCCAAGTGATGAGAAAAGCTCACTTGGCCCTTTGGGCCAGGTGAGCTAAAAATGAACGAAAAACAAATATGTAACACATAAACATACGACAACCACTGAATTACAGGCTCCTGACTTGGGACAGGCACATACATAAATAATGTGGCAGGGTTATAAACATGTTAGCGGGACCCCCCCCCCCTTACCTGAGACAGTGGTATAACAGTACAACATAAGAACGAACTATAAAAATCAGTTGAAAAAGGCTTAACTCATCAGATGGACAAAAATAATGTCTGTCCCTAACAAAAAATATATCCTTAATCGTTAGTGGCAAATCGCGCCTAACATCCCGGTCGACACCTAATGTAGAACCTAAATATTGTATACACCTTATCACTATTCCCGGCTGACCCGAGAATTTGTCCCGCTTGAAATATTGACGTCATACAACAATCACTTTTTCATTGTGGCGTCAGATATTTTGTATTATGACGTCAAATTTAAACCGGAACCTGCTAGCTGTGTGTGTCCAGTAATGGCGGACAAATAGGGACAAATAGCAATTAGATATTTATAATTGTAAATTTGTTCTTGTTTTCTGAACATGCATGAAATATTATTCACTGGATAAGCAAATAACAATCTATCAATCTGCATGTATACATTTGCAGTTGTATTGTATATTTTATATTGACTGTATTTATTATATCTGTTCTAAACGAGTGGGCGTAGAGGGTGCACATCGAGACCCCGTTTTAATCGCCAAAATTTCAAAATAAAGTGTCATGTTTCTCACGATTTATTGACTTTTTAGTACATCATTCGAAAAACATTTTAACTCGCCCGCTCGGCAGTATATATTCAGTTTAATACATTTACACCCCTATCTCAAATCCTGGAACCGCCCCACAATGCTGATTTTGACCCAGTAAACAGACATGGAATGGCGTCCCCTTTGCACAAGTGACACAACTGTTCATTCGTCAAATGCATGTAAAAGTCGTTACGTCATCACGAAAAAAAGATAGAATGAATGATTTGCTTAGGATGTATTTTTCCTGATATAACACAACTGTTTTATCTGGCGTTTAGGAGAATATATAAATGTATATGTGTTACATTAAAATAATGATAATAAAAAGTAATAGTTTTTAGGCGTTTTGGTTTGACAAATGTTTCATGTTTTAAGTACAGTCAGTACAAAATAGATTTTGAACTGCAACAGCCTTACGGCTATGTGCTCTTGACTTACATAACAAATTCTAGAAGTCTGAGGTGGTCAGAGAAAAGTCGTAACACGAATAAATGAATGTTGGTATTGGTCAATGTGACAAAAATACAAAATATTATCATTTTAGACATCTAGAAGACTAGCTATATGCATTCACCAAAAAACAAAATGTCTTGTTGTCGTTTTGGGAATATTCGTTGATATCAATTGTTTACATCTGTATAGTCGATATTTACTGATATCAATTGTTTACAACCGTACAATCGAATTTACCGTTGTCAGTTGTTTACAACCGTATAATCGAATTTACCGTTGTCAGTTGTTTACAACAGTATAATCGAATTTACCGTTGTCAGTTGTTTACAACCGTATAATCGAATTTACCGTTGTCAGTTGTTTACAACCGTATAATCGAATTTACTGTTGTCAGTTGTTTACAACCGTATAATCGAATTTACTGATATCCGTTGTTAACATCCAAATTGTCGATGTTTATTGATATCGAGTGTTAACATCATTGTACAGTCGGTATCTTCTGATTTAAGACGTTGTTTTTGTATTAAACATTACTGCTAAGCCAGTTTCTTCTGGTATCGATGGTTTATATCCTTGTCTTTTGGTTTATGGTTGATAAAAATATCTTTCTATATATATGTTTCCTCTGCAGGATGAAACAAGATGAAAATCTAAATAGGATGATAATTTTAAAAAATCTTATAAAAAAATGCCTTTAATTGTGTTTCAAAAGACTCATCAGTGACGCTCTAATACAACAAAGTTAAAAGGCCAAACCAAAAACGAAGTTAAGAGCACTATGGACCTAAAATTTTGAAAAGTTTTGTCGAATACGGCTAAGTAAATCTATTCTTTAGTATATCGGAAACTCAAAGTATAATTGTTAGCAGTGGATTAATTATGCACCGACAGTCGGAAGATATACGAAGATGTTATATGAGTGCCAATGTGACATCTCTCCATCCAAGTCACAATTTATAAAAGTAAACCATTAAAGGTCAAAGTACGGTCTTCAACACAGCCTTGGCTCACACCGAACAGCAAGCTATAAAGGGCCCAAAACTGACAGGTGTAAAACCATTCAAACAGGAAAATCAACGGTCTAATCTATATAAAAATGAGAAACGAGATGAACCACATCAACATACGACAACTACTGAACATCAGATTACTGAATTAGGACATCTGCAAACAAATGCAACGGGTTCCAACCTTAACAATGGCCTGAAACAAGAATGTGACAGGACACATTGAAATGGCTCAACACAACCAAAAGACATATTAACACAAACAAGTGAACATACACTGAACGAATAAATTTGATCTACGACCCCATGTTAATACAAAATCAATGTCTATTCTGCAATTGCAACCCTTTGACAATGCAATGATTTTCTTCCCCTTGTCTTTGGTTTTACTGCTGGACTTCATTCTTTTTATAACTTGCACTTAACAATCACGCTATATTCCCATTCTTCTCAACTCGGCCGATTCCGTACCCTCAACGAGAGTAGCGGATTCTACCGAGGATTGCCGAATGGCTGTGTTCCTCTACACTATTCCGTTAGCTTGCTTTGCTGGACCGTGCGAAAGTTGGAAAAATTGAAGATTTTAAAGCACGTAGTGTTTGTTGCAGTACTACAACCACTTTTCAGTGCAATGTTAACTCTTTTTCTTAGCCTGGATCGCAGATGTAATTCAACGTTTTCTTAGCCAGGATTTATATATATTGCAGATTTAATTCAACGTTAAAAATAACAATTATGAAATTTTATTTTTCCTTCATTTTCAAAGCCTTGTAATATTTCGTAACGTATGCGAACTAGCATTGCCACCCTGTACAACCTAGATTTTAGTTAAATAAAATATTGTATTGATTTATATTATATTATATTGTTCATATTTTTTCCATATAATCTCGCTCAAGACCATTTATTGTTAAATAACGAGTTATAAACAGTCAACATCGATTGAAACTAACAGTAAAGTTATTAAAGGGCCGGAGTTACAAATTCTATAATAGTCGAATTGCACAACATTTTTTTAATTTTATATCTGTATGTCCTGTACGTTCATAACTTTTCACTATATCAATACCAGTTGTCAAATATGTCTTCTAATGTCAATCTGCTGAACAAAAATTTATTAATTTTATATTTTGTACATTATCTATATTTCCAAAAGTAATTATTTCGTCCACATATTCAATAATCACGATGAAGTGGTTAAATTCAATCTTTTATTGATCTACAGTCAGCAAATAATGGTTTTTACATTGATTTTTTTCTTTCACTCAACGATTCCTGTATCCAAAACCACTTTGATCGTTTTTACAAACACACTGATGTGTATTTAGAGATACGCCTATAATTATTTAATGTAATATTTACCGTACATTGATCAGTCAAGGTCGTTTTTGTTTACACCTGTTTTGTGTATTGACACGTGCTGTTAAAAATTCTATCCAATGAAAGTAGTTGTATCAAACGTCTTCGGTTGAGTCTTTGTTCTCAACCGAACAGTACACAAAAGTGGTATTTTCATTGGAGAATGTAAATTTCTATATGTTATATTTAAACTAAACACATGCATCTAAGCCGGCTTGTCTCCCAATCGTTACTACATAAATTTTGGAGGATAAATATTACGACAATTTTACAATGTTTGTTTGATCTATATGTATAAAATTTTTAACGTTATTTGTGGAAGAATATTTTAATGATATATCTATATTAAATATGGATCGATCGGAAGGATACAGTCGGGATAAATTATTAATGTGTGAAAAAGATCTCAATTTAGGATTAACGCATACCCCATATACAGTTAATAATGGGAATATTTCGGATACTTTCGCGTCCGTACGTAGTCTACGGACACGGAATCAAAGGTAAGAAGCCTTTACATTTGATGTATGAACCCTTGAAGGACATAACTGATTATTATTTGTATGTACAAGTGAGAAATAAATCTAACGGTATTTTTGTAGTCGATGGAATGACGGTATGGTGGGAAATCCTTCAACATACAATGTTGCATAATATCTATTAAAACGTGCTTTAAATCTGTAAATATTTATTTGTGATTCCTACATATAACTACAAACAATCCCGCCAATAAAAAGAAAAAAATTGACAAACAAATAGAAGTGATTTTTTTAATAGCAAGCTTGACATTTAAGTGACAAAAATGTGAAACAAAACTGATAGTTAGCATCGTCTTGACTTCTTTACAGTGTTTTTGCAATCAGTTCCGTTTTGCTCTTTATTGTTCTTGTCGGCGTGCTTCATGTACATCATTTGTGTACATGTAAAATTGTCCATGTAAAATAGTTTGTCTTAAAAGGGTATCCCTTAATTTCCTGGTCATTGTGCATGTTGTGTAAGATTTTTTTTTTTTACATCAAACGCTATAAGTATATCACGTTAAAGCCTTTTCTTCAATCGATCACTAGGACATACAAAAATAAAAAATTGATATGCGCTTGAAATTAAGTGAAACAGCAAACGTTACGTAACTTGAAATTGTCCATTTGATTAATTTGTGTTTGCCTTACGTACAGTGACAGATATTTCACGTTTCATGTTTATACATGTAGGACCAAGAAAACAATTTGAACAATTCTTCAGTCATTGTCAGTAAGCAAGCTATTCAAAGTAGGTAGACTGGTATGGAAGGCGGTACATGTGGACCGGTCGACAATAGTGGGATAGGGCCAACATTTTATTTTTAATTTTGCCTTGCAATGTTCATGCAGTCAAAATTCGTTAATCGCAAAGAAATACCAAAAGAGTTGTTTATCCTGAAAGAAGATGGCACTCTTCCGATCTTAACACATTAAATTGTATGTAAAATATGTAAAATTCTCTCCTCCGGCTTAACCCACACGGATACAAACATTTACATATTTCATGCTGGATATGCTGACATAAACATTAAATACATAACATGTAAATAAATTCTCAAGTTTATTTTAAAACTTAATGTAAAAAAAGTAAATCTCCACATATTGTATGTATTTAATTATAAAATTTTGGCAAACATACAGATTAACGAAGCTGTATAAGATTAAAAGTGTATTTAGGACTCGGTGTCCCAAATCTAGGTCACATTCCGTTTAGGGTCGAACTTGTCCCGATAACGCATCAGTTTGGATGGAATGAAAAAGATTAAAACGAGAGATTACTGGCAAGTCGATAGTTCCTGATACCTCAGTAAGATCTGGTCTCCTGGGAATTATTTTGGGAATATATCAAAGGACCAACATGTAACATTTGGAACAAACAAAAAAAGAATGATTGATGTTTTGTTTCACCCATACCATGCATATATGGGTGTATATCGTACATATGAGTGTAATTTTTAAACTAAAAAATGGTTGGGTGATATATCAACGTCGTGTCAGCACACGCGGTGACGTTCAAATTTTGTATAAAACGAATCTGTTGTCTGCTCTTTTGGTCGGGTTGTTGTCTACACATTCTCCATTTCCATTCTCAATTTTATGATAATGTCGTAGTACAATGTAAAGACGGGTCACCCATCACATTGAGAACGTTTATACAACCATAAAATGGCTTTCAAAAACTGAAGTAAATATAAACAAATAATATGCATGTAACATGTCTTCTCTGTTTCAAGAATGATAAAAACTTGAACCAGTTTCTGGATAATTGTTGCCAGGTCGATGTTTGGTGCATGTATTTATTTATTTAATTACTTTCACTGATTTTGATATTTTGATTGAAATATACACAGGCACTTGTCTCAAAAAAAAATTCCTATATACCTTAATATAACACAATAAGGTATATAGGAATTTTTTTTTGAGCCTGTGGAAATATATATAGAAACAAGGAACTATATCAATAATTCAAATATATAATTAATGGCAATAATTCTGTTAATGTTCCACGATACACGGATTATTGACAAATCTGTCTCTTCAAAGATTCTCGGATTATTGTCAATTAGATTCATTGAAGCTTACATGATGTTATTAAAGCAGAGATTAGTATTCCGTGACGTAACGAACAAGTGACATAGATGTATGATGTGGTTTTCCACTGTGTTGTTTTCACGTTGTCGATAAACATGATTAAAGAAAAGAAAACACAACTTGATCCTAGTATTTCTTCACGTAAAACACTAACATGATAACAGCACATGTTTAAACCCGCCATATTTGATTGTCCCAAGTCAGGAGCCTATAATTTAGTCGTGTTAGTGGTTGTCATTTGGCATTGTTTGGTGCCGTACATCTTTTGTTATTCGTTAATTGTTGGGTTTTATTTTACATATTTCAGGCCGTTATTGTTCTCTTTGTATTTAATTACGTCTGTCATTTTGTCCTTTCAAACCCTATTTTACGGTATGGGTTTTGTTCATTGTTGAAGGCTCTATGGTGACCTGTAGTAGTTAACTTCTACGTCATTTGATCTCTTGTGGAGAGCTAGATAACTCATTGGCAATCATACCACATCTTCTTGTGTTGATAAAAGAAAGTATGTGGTTTATAACTCTTGCATTTTTCTAGTGTCGATAAAAACATGAAAAACAGGGAAAACAAAAACATTTGTTATTGTCGATTAACCAGTTTACCGATGTTTTATGTTATTTTAATCTTTCCGTATGGTGCAAAAGTAAACAATTTATATGACAAGTTTGCACTATCTTTAAAGGACAATGACCTATTTGAATAGGTGCGCGTTAAACTACATGTATGTTTACTGCGATGTAGGAAAATGTCTTCAAGTTGTCAGTATAAAGTCCTGAAATAGTTGGTCTTTGTTTTTCGTCAATTCCACCATCAAGAAATCAAATATAATCAAATGAATCAAAACATGACAAATCATTCTTAAAATTAGAAAATATGAAGATCTCTGTATTAAAGTTTAATGCAACGCGCGCTATTAATGGAGCATAATCTGCAAGTCACCCAAGTTTGTCCAGGTTTTTGATTATCACTGAACTAATATATATTTGTTTAGGGGCCAGCTGAAGGACGCCTCTGGGTGCGGGAATTTCTCGTTGCATTGAAGACCTGTTGGTGACCTTCTGCTGTTGTCTACTCTATGGTCGGGTTGTTGTCTCTTTTGCACATTCCCCATTTCCATTCTCAATTTTATTTTGAAAATGGTATCTTGGCTTAACGTTTGGTGGACTGTTATTTTTCTCTTAAATGAAGCCATGTGTTTTGTGTTTTGTATTTAGACTTGTGTTTTGTATTTAGACTTGTGTTTTTCATTGCCGCTTGCAGCTTGTAGAGTCTTCTTATCATAACATTTATTAATCCGAACCATTCGGTGTCCAAATATTGGAGAACAAATAATTAAAAAGGAATGAATTTACCTAGAATTTTATGAAATCAGATAGGGTGTTTAAAGAATAGTTATAAGTCATGGGTCACTTTGCCTTGGGGATGGAAACCGGTTTTTATCAGTTTTCGGTAGAAATTGCAAAGAACTTATCAAATTGTTTTGTAATAAATAAGGACCCCTGCACTGCTTATTGAAAATATTGTTACTATTTGTAAATAGGGATTGTTTGAAAATGAATTATTCTTTTTTAACAGTTACGTGTATTTTAAATTCGATGACAATAATGATTTCAATTACAAAGTTTTTATAAAAGAGGTCTTGACCTCAAATGCAAACTTTGTATATTTTTTAATACAGTAGCGAATTTTAAGAGAACAGAAGACATGGTATAGACGGGAACAGGACATTTTTTTAGTCAGTTAATACCCTAATTGTCTCATTAAAAATACGAAGTGTACTTAACAACAAATTTAAGAAACAGGTTACTGTCATTTGTTTTATTAAGTAATAACTCTTTTGGTCAGAATTGATACAACGAGGATTTTCAAAAGTGGAAAATGCAAAAGTCAGTGCAATACGTAGGCATGTTCTTATCGCTGTCGGTTTAATATCTATATAAATTTAAAAGTGTTTTATGAAAATACATCGACAGAAATAAATAAAAAGAATCCACATTTCATTTGTATTTCCCCGGACACACATATCTGTATTTTCACAATCGGAGAAAAATCAAAAACAATATTTTTTATCTATTTTGGTAATTTAAAGTTGATATTTTTTTTGTTCTAGTATTGGCTCATTGTTAAACAAGATGATGTTTAGTCTCATCTTGGTACCATGGTTACTGTTAAACATACCGCGTGAAAAATATTCTTCAGTTCCTATGAAATTGTATGAAATTTACAAAGTAGCAATATCCTTGACTGTGACTTGACAATAATACATTGACCTATATGTAATCTATAAAGTGCAGTGTCCGCCAACTTGATTTATGACCTTGTTTGTGTCAAGGACTGTATGAAATGATAACATGAGGAACAGTTGTAGTATAGGACGTACTTAAGTATGATAATATTTTAAGTACAATCACCCACATTCTCGCCAAGCCTCGACATGAAAGTCAAATGGTCTGTTTGAAAATAAACCTTTAAAATTCTTCATACAATTAACGCAAAATATCATTTTTTTGACAGCACAGCGAAGTGTGAATGTACATGGCATTTGGCATCTGTATGCCGTTCGAATGCAGTAATCAACTATCCAGTATATTGGGTGAAGGATTGACTTTGAAATCCAATGACAAGATATATATAAACACATATGCATTATTTTCTTAATTAGTTACAGTGAAACCTGGCTAAACCAAATCCTGCATAAAACGAAAATCTGTATAAACTAAACAGTTTCTTAACCACCGTCATATCAAATTGTATGCGTTGTTCAGTGGCGGATCCAGAGGGGGGGTTCCGGGGGTCCGCACCCCCCCTTTATTTTGGCCGATCAATGCATTTGAATCGGGACATATGTTTGCACCCCCCTGCACCCCCCCTTTGCCCTGGGCTAGCACCCCCCCTTTCGAAAATTCCTGCATCCGCCACTGTTGTTAACCTGATCAAACCGAACATAGGCCGAAACCAAACAAAATATGAAGTCTCCCAGAGGTTCGGGTTAAATAGAATTCACTGTATTTTGCAGATTGTCAACATATTTGAGGGTTCTTGATAGGATAGCATTCAGATTGTATTCCTAAATGATTTAAGCCAATATTCTTTATATTTTAGCACCTCGTTTTTCTCGCTTTTTAATTTTGGGCTCATTGTCTTTAGTATTTGCAAGTGCTTCTCTACTCAGTTAAACCCATCCAGACCCTCGTGGTAAATACCTATGCTTTGTGGTAAATAGGTTATTTTGAATCCTTTTCTGTCGAAAATTTAGTCAAATTTTAAAAAACTTCTTCATGTTCTTTAGAACAACTGATAGATAATATAAATTTCCTTGTCGCTAAAATGAAAACATTTACAATATAAACAAACAAACAATCAAGGATACTGTATGTAACATTTTGACCTGGAATGATCAGTGATTATCTTTCAATAGAATAAACAGATATTGATTTCTTTATTTTCCTCCCGTACATATACTTAAGTGTGTGTATGACTCACCATGTCTTTCTTACAAGACAATGCAAAATACCAATAGTCACCACTCGGAAGTAAATAATGCCCATACTGTTTGCAATAATAAGAAGATTAATGACAATCGACCCATCTCAAGTTCAAGAAGGACAGAGGAAAAAGTCAATTACTATCCTCAAAATGAATATTGTGCTGCACAATCTACTGACGTCTTTTGTGGGTGCAAAAATAGAAAGAAAAAAATACCCAGAACGGAATTGATAAAATTAATAAAAACACTGAATCTTCGCAACACTACAACAAGTTAACCTCCCCGCATCCGGGGATAAACTATTAAATGCTTATATTTGTGTTAAATTTCCAATTTGTAAATTGCATAATATATCTACAAGGTGTTACAAACATATTTTGAAATTTGTAATTTACTTTATCAATAAGAAATATAACGCTTGTACTTTTCAGATGTGTCATTTCCGTCTTTGTACTCGTGTTTTTGCCGACTTTGTACTCTTTATTATTGTTTTTGCTGACATAAGATGAAATTGATTATTACTTATTAAACCTTTAAGTAGACCTATAAGTACATTTTATTGAATATAACTCTTCTCTCGATACATAATAATTTTCATTAAAGCTCTTATATTGTTATGTCATTTTGACCTACAAGGAATTATATATTGTGAAAAACACTTAATAATCTTTCTTTATCGTCGTCATAGAAGCACGATAATGGTAGCTTGTGACAAATAAACATCTTGTGTATCATTATATTAAGTCTTAATGTGATGTATAGGTGACAGAAGACCGATTCCATTTATTGTAATTATACTGTAGTTTCCATATTCTGATCACGTGCAGGTATGATATAGGTGATATCCGCTGTGTCAGATGGTACAATATACATCTGTATACTGCAGTTCGAACACTTCCTTTTGTCTACCAAACAAAGACATACAATGAAACCTGTTTAAACAAAAGCTTTTCGGGTCTTAAGATTTTGCTCAGTTTCGGCCAATGTTCAGTTTTATCAGGTTCACAACGCACATAATTTTTGATATGACAGTGCTTACGAACATGTTTGGTTTAGACAGGTTTTCGGTTACTGCAGGATTCGGTTTAGTCAGGTTTCACTGTATTACTTTATCGAACGTACCAACAGGAAGGCGATGATTTTTGTGCTATTTAACCTTGGCTATTTCTTACGTTTCAAACATGGTGGTTGCGTTCTTGATTTTGTCCATAGGTACTTGTTCTGTGAAAAGTAAATTGTACCTTATAGCGCTATTAAACAGGTTATAATGTATGGTTTAGTTTGTTAACAGAAAAAGTATGTTGTCTGTTGACCTACTTAAACAACAAGATTTATTAGATGTGTCCCGGCATACAGCATTCTTGTTAAACTGTCATATACATGTGTTGCACATTGACATGACAAATATACCAAAGATAAATAAAAAAATATATAGTACATTGACAATAAAATGCACTTAAAACATGCAGTAGCAATTGTATATGGGTTATTTCTTCAAAAGTACAAAACTGACAATTTCAACCTGCTCAGCGCGTGTTTCCAGGATATCACGCTTGAGACTAAAATTATGAATCATAGGTCCAAAATATTACAGTTTGGGCGTTAAGAGATTGATTAAAACAGAACAGCACAAACTATCAGTAGTCAACTTGTAGCGTGGAAAATATGTCCGCCATTCTTCATTTAAACGGATGCGTTCATTTCCGATGTCGGAACCGGAAGTTAGAAAGTGATACGTTTCTGACTAACCATATTTTATTTAATGGTAGATTTTATATAAAAAGCACTTCAAACATTTGTCAGAGTAAAAAAAAATAGCATAAAATTGTAAATTTCATTGAAGATTCTTTGGAAAATTAATGGCCATGTAATCTTGATAGTGCTTTTTGAAGCATCTATCCAAATGCATGGTTTCTATGGGAACAATGAAGTGACGACAGACTGTCACAGTCAAAGACATATCAATCGGTTTATAGAACTGTGTATAGACTAATTATATTAAGCAAACAAGTTGACATTAAAAGATTCTCTAGGCTATCCGACTAAAACAGATTATAGAACTTTCTGGAATCACAAAACATTGCGCAAGCATATAAGATATATCTATAGATATTTCATAAGCATTTGAAAGTATCTATTATAGCTAAAAACCAGGTCTTAGTTTAAACCGTGTCTATTGAACAACGAAATTGCATCAGGGTTTTAAAATAAACACGAAATATAACTTTAAAAGTTGTTTTTGTAACCAATAAATAAGTTCATTAAATATAGGTATACGGCAATGCTTGATATATTTAACATGAGTCATTAGTACAAATAAAAGAGTGGGTTGCCATTTTATTGGTAACTTTTAGAAAAATAAATAAATTTAATTGAATAACTCTTTGTTGTTTATAAATGATTACCCACCCAGGCATGAATGTCATGTCATGCACCATGCAAAAATATAGCGTGACACTCGACATGTCTAACACTAATAAATGTTAAAAACTTATTATTGAGACATGTATGCTTCAAAAGTTGCAAACGTTGAGTCATCTACAAGAATTGATATCCTGATCGAATGACTATTGGAAGAGCTATCTGCCCACAATATTTCATAGTATTTGTTTTAAAAATTCGGTTAACACGCGATGGTTATTAAAACTAGCAAGCAGTTGCATCAGAATTGCCTGACTAACATTTCTAGGGTGTAACCGTCTTTGATCATGACTATTTGATAAAAATAAAACACACTTTTGTCATTTTTGTAATTCCATTATGGCTTGTGTACTTGTGTTATATTGTCATGTGTAAGTTGTGTACATTATATTGTCATGTGTACATCGTCATGTTTGCATTTAGCTTAAGCTTTTGCATTTGAATATATCGTGTAATACTTGCCACTGGGTAAAAAAGACACATTTATTCTAAATATGCTAAGTACCTCGTAACAAAAAGAGTGAAACGCTGGAATATAACAATAAAACAAGCAAGCAGTTGCATCAGAATTGCCTGACTTACATTACCAGGGTGTTGTCGCCTTTTACAATCATGACTATGACCATTCGTTAAAAATAAAACACACATTTATCATTTTTTGAAATTACAATGTGGCTTGTGTACATTATATTGCCATATGTACATTATATTGCCATGTGTACATGTACATCTGTGTGTACATTATATTTAACACTTGATCATACTGAATTTCTAATGACTATTCATTAAAAATAAAAACACAATTATACATTTTTTGTAATTCTAATGTGGCATTTGTATATTGATTATATTGCCATGTGTACATGTATCGCGATGCTTACATTTAGCCTTTGCTTTTGCTTATGAATACATCGTTTTGACTACATTTTCTAAATACGCTAGTCACCTCCAAACAAAAGAGGGAAACCCTTGAATATATTTAAAAGAATAATTTACTTATTTTCAAATTGTGACTTGTATGGAGAGTTGCCTCGTTGTCACCCATACCACATCTTTTATGCATGTATTTATGTATATATGCCATTTGCATTGACTATAGATACTATAGTATACTACAATGTATCGAATATAAATTTCTGTATTCATAACGACCTCTGTGTTGGCGTTTTTGTCCTCCCTATAAATAAAAATCCCCCTAGAATTAAAATGATCAATCTTGTTTGATACACATATATGACTCAGATGTTAAAACCCTGTCAAATTATTAATAATTCATACTTATTAACCCATAAATATTTCCTCTAGTTGATTTTTTTTTAACACTTAATCATGTTGGCATTATTGTGCTTGTATAGGTCTATTGAATTTCTAATCAAAGATCATTAATATATATTAATATATTGTCAGAAACGTGTTATCTTTATACGTGCGGTTAAAACCAAATGAACGGTTTTGGTGCTTAATTGAAACTGTTTTTTTTTTTGGTATAACGTGGCTAATCATACTTTTGAATTACCGCATAACACACGGGGGGGGTAACTTCGATATTTTCTTGGTAGGGGTGTGCCATTTTTGCCTCAAAAACGTACCCATTTTAATATAACATTCACTGAAATTCAGTACCTATAGTTATATAAATATTTAAGAAAGAATGACCTATACTTATATACAATATTTAAAATATGAGCCATGCTTATATAAGTACTAACTCACCGGGGTTCATTTGGGAACTTATTTGAAAGCACTTTGTTTGAAAGGTGAACTTTCAAATGAATTGATTTAATTTAATATAATAATTGACCATTAATAATGTATGATTCTCAATAGCATATTTATATATGATATGTAGATCATACCCCGAATCAATATATAGTTATCAAACGTAAATGCATTTTAATATAGGATGTCATTAAAAAGGAGGGTCATTTTTATATAAAATCTCGCAAAATGATGACCCATATTTTTGGTACATCCCCGTATACCCAATAATAGGAAGTTGACCCCCCGTGGCATAACATCAGCATTATTAAAAGGTTAGCATCGAAATGAAACCGCAAATACCACAAAATACACAGCGAATACGTTTGCAATTAAGAATTGAATGCTTCTTTTTGTAAATTTATTGGGGTGTAAAAGCGTTGACCGAAGTACATTTTGTATGAAGCGCTTCATTCTAAAAATGTGCGCACGGTCAACGCTTTTACAGCCCTATAAAATTACAAAAAGAAGCATTCAATACTTATAATTACATTTTTTAGCTATGATCATGAACACACGAATTATATATATTTTTTTATTTAATTCACCTGTGCACTTTATTGTTGGACCACGTGTTATCATGAAGGGAAAGTTGTATTGAGCAATGCAACTGCGTACGGAATAACATGTGATGTGCAGTTAGCCAATCAGAATAATGTATTATAATGAAACATACATCTAATGTAATTATTTGGGAATGTAAGTTTTAAATGTCTAGTTCAATTCAATTTAAATTTGTGTCATTGTACCATACATTTATAGCATGTGACGCAACATTACAAAATAAAACCAAACAATTAAACAAAATAAAAAATGGTTTGGGTTTCTCACTTTACCAAAATCGTTAACTTTTTTGTTATTTTAACGGCCGTTGTATTGAGCTCCCCTTAACCATCCTGGCAGCTGCGAACTTATAAATTTAATGGAAGTATTTGCTATAAAGGGGACTTACATGTATCATAAATGTCATCATTAAAGTGGTGTGTAGACATGTAATTGTTCTGCCTTTGACAATCTTATGGATGCAATTTGTGCTTAATTCAGTTATTAATCTTTTTGGGGAAAGGCCTTTTAATATAAGGACCCTTGGTTGGAATTAAAAATATTCTTAAACTTATATAAGGGCCCTTGATTGGAATAACAACTATTCTTATTCTTATATAAGTTTGGAAAAAAATCAGGAGTATACATGATGATCTCAACTAAAACAAGAATTAATTGACTATTTAAAGCTTATAAGTACATTTGTACATCTTGATTACACGAAATCGTTGATGATTTTGTAGAATAAACAAGTGTTTATTTCTTATTTAACAATGATCAAAAGAAAATATATTAAATAATTTTGTAAATTTCTAAACCTAAATCAAATATAAGGAAATAAAAATTAAATTACGTATGCCTTTCATAGCTTCGATCGTCTGCTTTCCAACATCCGGATGATGGAATTGATTGACTCAGATCAATACCAGTGACGTCATTCGTTCGCCTGCTAACTCAGCAATCTTTTACAACACGGACAAGGTGAAGGTCGGATTTTAAATCCTTTCATTACAAAACATAAATTTTTAATGTAGTTTTGTCAAGAGATTAAGGTAGAATTTGAGAGAAATAAATAGAATTTCCTTGGCCTCGTTGTCGGACAATCGATCAAGTTGACCAATTCACGCCTGGGTTACACAGGTGTACGTTAAATATTTAATTCAATAATCATTATTGACTGTACGCAGATGGACCATTTATCATCCCCAAGGTATAAGATGTCTATGTTCAGCCTCAAAACGTACGTGTTGCATTGTCAGCGTTTATAAATGGAAAGTACGTTTTAAAAGTGGATAAATCGAATGTTAAATAAAGAGGAAAAGAGGAAAAAAATCGAAATTATGCAACGCTAATAGTACATGTATATGCACATCTGTCGAGTTGTCATTCATCATATTTAAATGCATGACTGCTCTAGAAATCAAAATCTTCCATTTAATAAAAACGAGCTCGCCTACTTTTTGTAAGTCTTTGTCCTTTCATGCAGTGTTAGCAATTTTGTTATGAGAGATTACGTGGTGTACTTTATTTCTTCCGCCTCTTGTATGTTCTACCTTTATAAAATTTACTGTTAAAGGAATTTAAAACCCTGCATTTGTTCTTTTCGCAGCATTCGGTTTTAAGATTTGCAAATCGAGGCGAATGTTTGTTTACTGTATCCCTATTACAAAAAGGTGTATGTTACCACTCCGTTGCTTCTAATATTCCCCCCAATTTTTGGTAAGGTTACGTGATGCACAGTCTTTGTCTTCCGAAAAGTTGTAAGGAACTTTTTTCAATGCACTTCGTATTCTACCCTTTTCTGCCTGCATAAGTTCTAAGTGTATATTTCAATTTCATGAATAGGAAACATTGACAATCATTCTGAAATTAGCGAATGTGTTTTCTTCAATTTCAAAACACACACATACACAAACTCACAAACTGATTTAAGGACAGAGTGAAGCATGTTTGAACAGATGTTTATTCCTCGACCTGAAAACATTAATTTAAATAATAATATAGTGAAACCCTGAAATCTTTAGTTCGATTAATAATATTATAGTGAAACCTAGCTAACCGAATCCTGCATAAACCGAAAACCTGTATAAACCAAACATGTTCGTAATCACTGTCATACCAAATTGAAATTGTATATGTTATGAGCCTGATAAAACCGAACATCAGCCGAATAAATCTTAAGAAGTTCGGTTTAAACAGGTTTCACTGTATTAACAAGTTTCGATTATTTGACTGATTGCCTATTTTTAAAATCATTCAAACAAATTGCAGTATAAGTAAAGTTAATTTATTATAACATTATACATAACATGGCTATATTTATTTGCATTAACAAACTTATCACGCACACTTTAAATATTATTCCATGGATATATAATTGCCGTATTGACCTTCAACTTGTCTTTTCTGATATGAAAATTTTAATTCCAGTACTATAAGGTATTATATCAAAAACTAAACTGTACGACAATTTTGTTCTTTTTGAGCAAATACGTTACTACAATACATGTGATTTCATTGATGTTTATTTTAGGGAGCTACCATTTGATTTTTATGGGGGGGGGGGGGGGGCTAGGATGAAAAGTTTTGTCCTGCATTTTTTTTTTAGCTGTAATATCTGTCCTGCCTTTTTATTTTTCACTCTGTTCGGTCCTGCCTTTTTTTTTTTAGTTTATCCTGACTTTCTTTTACCTAAATTGTCGTCCTGACTTTTTTTTTGCAAGTGTCTCATCCTGCCTTTTTTTTTTACTCAAAACTCCTGTCCTGCCTATTTTTTTCAAATTTCATCCTAGCCCCCATAAAAATCAAATGGTAGCTCCCTTATGACACTACTGTTGCAAGATTTTGTCTAATTTGACCCTGTATTTGGTCTCTACTATTGCACGGTCAAATCCCCAGCAACTGCCACCAAGGTGTGCTGACGTCTGAGCGTCCTTTTTTTTCGGCGTACTGGCGAGACATCGACTAATGACAAATATGTTCATAGTTCTTGTCATGTAAATTCACTTAAAATATATTTTGCTCTGCTATAGCACGGTCAAATCCCCGACACCTGCCACCAAGATCAGCTGACGTCTGGTGTCCTTTTTCGGCGTACTGGCGAGACCTTGACGAATGACTACTTGTATGTGACTAAGATCATTTGATCTGTCATGTAAATCCACTTAAAATGTTAGGACGATTTGTCACTAAATGATTTTGAACTAAAGTAGAAAGGTTCGTTCATACACAAAACATTTCAATACAGATTTTAAAACTAAAATATCTACAAAGAGATTTAAAACAAATTCTTGACATGCACAAGTTTAACTATTTCAATAGGAAACGATGGCAGATATAATACAGTATAATACAGGGCGGTTAAAACAAAGAAAATAACATGCCTCATAAACTACCAAAACCTATTGCTCAGCAATTAAATCATGCCAACTATGAAATACATGTTAAATCTAGTCTCGGTATTGGGTGCAGATCTTTACATAGATCTATCATGTATCATATTAATGTCGAGCAAATTTGATTTTTATCGCTTAATCAGCCATTTCGTCCTTGACAAGTCACAAAGTAAAACGTTTTCTGAACTCGTTAAAAAATCGTAACCCGTAAAGTCAGGGGGCAAGCTTGTTAAATGTGATAGCACTTAGTCTATTGTATATCAAGAAAGCTTTCACTCGAGTGATGTTGAGGAATTTTTGCTGGCTAAGGTTGAAAAGAAATGTTTTAATTGCTCATTAAAGAGGTAGTATAAAAAAAAATCATTTGCCAAAAACTGGTGCTAGAAAATTAAAGAAGCTGAAAAATGACTTTGTCACCCAATGACTATACAATTAGAAAGATAAAAATTTGTTATTAACCAATTTAGGGCCCAGAGGGGGAAAAAGGGGGGCAGGGTATATAACAATAATAAACATATTCAGAACAATAACATAGACAATCTATAATAAACTACAATAAAATTGAATATTTACTTTCTGTTGGTTTACACTTTTTTCTGAAAAAAGGTATAGAAATTGATTTTATCATTTCTCACTTCGAGAAATTGTGGAAACTATTTCTTGTATAACAAGTACTTGACAAGAGATTGAGAGAGTGAGAGAGAAACATGAACGATTCGTGTAGAATAAAAGAGAGAGAGAAAGAAAATGAACGAACGAACGAGATGTCTAAGAGTATATATAGCATCTCATGCCAAACTCATACAGTGAAACCTGTTTAAACCGAACCTCTTCGGGACGTAAGATTTTTTTTCGGTTTTGGCCAATGTTCGGTTTTATTAGGTTCATAATGCACATACTTTGATATGACGGTGCTTACGAACATGTTTAGTGAGACAGGTCTTCGGTTTATGCAGGATTCAGTTTAGTCCGGTTTCACTGTACCTCGAAACATATCACTCAGTAACTTTTCTACTGACTAATTCGATTGTTTTCTTTCGTTTCACAGTAAAGAAAGCGAAAAGTTAATTATAGGGTCATTATACAGGGTCTTTTATTTCATTAGCACACTAATTGGCAATAATATGTGTTCTAAAGACAGTATGAACGAAATTTGACCCCGCTTGTAACAGATGGCAGACGATTAAACAACAGATACTGTTTTGAAATGACATGTCATACATTGATAATTTGTTAGGCCACACTTAAAAATATCGGGTTTGCCCAAACCCTACCCAAACATCGAGATAGTGGGTATGTAGGTAGGCGTTTTCCCTTCGTTGAAATTGAAAATTAAAAAAAAGGGGGAGGTCATAAACAAATTTTGAAAGTGCTGTAATGTACATTTTGTAATTACTTAATATTGAAATATGAAAGAATATCCGCTGACGTTTTATTAATACATAATATTGCAATAGACATCTATCATCAAGGTGTCTGAACGAGTTCATCGAAAGTTCAAGTCATATTTAGGCTGAATAAATCTTTTCTGCTTGTGTTAGCAAAATTAACATAACATGTTTAGAAAAGACTTGTTTGTATAAAAATTATTGTATTTTGCATTTATTTGTATAAACAAATTTTATAATTATATAAATCCCATGTTTATACTTATATATACATTGATCGAGAAAAAACGTGTTTTCCACTCGCGCAGTATTTTCGGACACATAAAACATCATTTGGACAAAGAGAACGGATAAGGGATAGAGAAAATGCATTTAAGACTTTTTAGAGTGTGGCTAGTCGTCAAGTTAGAGTTTGAGCTATAGTAATTAGTTTAAAGTTCGAGTTAAAGTTTAGTTTACTTTGAAGTCCGAGTAATAGTTTGAATCTACGTTGAAGTTTAAATATTAGACTTCGAGTTTGAGTTCAGAATTCTAGCTCGAACTTTCACTCGATCTCTTATTCGAGTCAGAGTTCGAATAAAGGTTGAGTTTACATTGAAGTTCGAGTTAGGCTTCAAGTAAGCGTTAGAATTATAGTTTTTAGTTCACGTTGTACTGTAGTTCGAATTCTCGGTTAGACTTAATTTCGAACAATCACTCGAACTCTTATCGACGATAATCCACACTCCAGTTTGTAATTGGTAGCTTTTACCATGCAGGGACAGAAAATTAATTGTAAATGAAAAAAAAAATGAAATAAAATATAAGATTATACAGCAGAAAAAAAATAGATAAATAAATAAGAAATTTATTTCGAACTTTTACTCGAACTCTTACTCGACGATAATCCACACTCCAATTTGTAATTGTTTACTTTCAACCGTAAATGATATGTTTATCAAATAATTAAATGCTTTTTTTTTCTATTTTTCAGAAAAGTGTACCCAATCAAAGTGAGACAAAAACGACAAACTATGCAAACTATGACGCGACCACTTAAACAATGGCTGTGTTCGAACAGACATAATCCTTATCCCAGTAAAAGGGACAAAGAAATCCTCTGTAACTTATCTAGTATGTCTCTTACGCAAGTTTCCAATTGGTTCGCCAACGCTCGACGGAGATTAAAGAGTACTGTCAAAGGGGAAGAATTCAGTTGGTCGTCACGAGTCAAACTGTATAACAGTCACGTGGAGGGCAACGCTGAGTTGCTAAGCATAAGTTCAGAGGACAGTATATTCGATTCGGATGATAACACAGGTGAGAATTAGAATAAGAACGACGAAGAATACAGTGAAACCTGACAAAACCGAATCCTGCGTAAACCGAAAACCTGTCTAAACCAAACATTTTCCTAAGCATTGTCATATCAAATTTTATCTGTTGTGAACATAAGAAAACCGAGCATTCGGCGAAACCGAACAAAATTTGAAGTCCCAAAGAGGTTCGGTTTAAACAGGTTTCACTGTATTGAAATAGGACTACAGTACAAATGTATCGAAGATATACAATAATACATGTTGAAAGACACCCAATATGTGAAAAATATGTCATATGTTTACCCCTCTACATTTTTGCGCCTGTCCCAAGTCATATGAAACATTTTTTGGTTTCTACAAGTTCTCGGTTAATGCAGAATTCGGTTTAGCTAGGTTTCATTGTATATCTTTTTTTGTGAAAGTACATGTAGTCGCTTGCTATGATTGACTAATAGAGAGGTTTTATTCGTAAAAACTTTTTCGTAAAAATTGTTATTAACATATGTTATATAAAAAAAAATCCGCATTCGTTTTCAATGAAAGAAATTCATAAAAATTCTTGGAAATACGATATAAATCGATAACCATGACAACTTAATTTTAAAGTGCAACGTTCCACTGCAAGATATAACACGACGTCCTGAAATCTATTTCCTGGACTTTTAGATAACACCCGTATGACTTTTAACTACTGATTATAAAATGTCATGTTTTATTGTTTACTTCTACACCCACTAAAAATTAAAAATGCAGGCGCCTTTGAAGGCGATATGTTTACTTATTTTATTTTAATCGAATCAAACATAGATGGTTACTTAACTTCCAGTGGCAAATATTTCATGAATTTTAAAATTACACAGAATAGATAACAATGGACAAAATTATGGAATAGAGGGCAAATATAATAAATGACAGAGAAAATAGGCAAAACACATGAATTATACAGAAACAAAAGGGTCAATATTAATGCAGAATAGATAAAATGATATACAAACTTAAAGAATTAAATAAATAAAGAGCCCCAATTCTGAACCTCATACAAACACTGAATTATTCGGGTTCATTTAGAGGTAATTTCCTAATGCTTGTAGAGAAAAACTTTGGTTGGCTAGCTGATTTTGTTTGTTTACTTCTACACCCACTAAAAATTAAAAATGCAGGCGCCTTTGAAGGCGATATGTTTACTTATTTTATTTTAATCGAATCAAACATAGATGGTTACTTAACTTCCAGTGGCAAATATTTCATGAATTTTAAGATTACACAGAATAAATAACAATGGACATTTTGTCACAAAATTTTGGAATAGAGGGCAAATATAATAAATGATAGAGAAAATAGGCAAAACACATGAATTATACAGAAAAAAAAGGGTCAATATTAATGCAGAATAGATAAAATGATATACAAACTTAAAGAATTAAATAAATAAAGAGCCCCAATTCTGAACCTCATACAAACACTGAATTATTCGGGTTCATTTAGAGGTAATTTCCTAATGCTTGTAGAGAAAAACTTTGGTTGGCTAGCTGATTTTGTTTGTAAAAATTTTTACCCAAGCTTTGTAATTAAGATTGACATCTTCAAATGATATGTATATAAACCTGTATATATTATATTTAAATTTGTTTGGACGTTATCCCACTTACAATAGTACAATATATACAACCAAAGCATGCTAGCTAACCAAAGTCTTGCTCTACATGCATTAGGTAATTAGCTGTAAATGTAGTTTTGTTTGTATGAACGAATATTTGCTCCGACGTATGTACAAGTCAACAATAATAATTAAGAACGAAAGATTATTATGAATCGTATATCCTTCAAAAGTTTAATCAATGGCTGCCATGAATAGACAGTGACGTGATGAATGGTTGACAAGTTATACAAACAATCAACAATTATATACATTTGTACCTAGATATATACCTACATTTAATTTCACAAACTCAGCATATAAATGAGGGTCTGAATGGGGTTTACAGAATTGATTTTAATAGGAAAGAACGTGCTGAATAATTAGCCATAGAATAAATTGTAGAGAAATGAAGGCACCCATTCAGATCCTCGTATATATACCGCGTTTTGTATTAAAGTGGGAAATTCTCACAAGGGATTGAATTTCGCAAATTTTGCGATAAATAGAGTATATGAGGGGGGGGGGTGATAGCTAATGAGACAATTCTCAACCTCGCTTAATATACATCCTACGTGTTTACATGGCTGGTCAAAGCTTATTACTGTTTTTTTTTTATTACACACAATGTACATTTGTTTTCACGGTTTATAGCCGATAATGTGTAATCGATAAAGGAGCCCTGGACAGTATGTATAGATGCTGAATCAGCTTTACAGTAAATTGACGTTTTTATTTCCTCTCAGACAGCGGTCAGTAAATTAGTACTGCGATAACTGATTGTGTTATCATTTATCTTTCTCTGCATGAGTGTTTGTAGTTATCTTTTAGTTGTATGTCTTCAATGATATGTCTTCGATAAAAGGATTTTACTAGCAATTTTTACAGTGATGAATGTCTTTATGGACATTTTGTAAGTGCGAAATGGATAAAATCAATTGCCTACATTCTTGGTTAAGTTAAGTGATGAAAAACTTGTAATAAAACCCCGCCCCCCTTTTTTTTTATTTATCATAACAAACCTGAAGCGATCATTATCAGCTGCTTATGTACTAACTTGTTTCCACATGTTGATGTCTTAATTTCTTTGTTTGACTTTTTAACCACGGGTTTTAATTCCAAAGCAATACGAAGCACAAAAGAAACAAAAAGTTGAAAACCTATAGAACGGAGAACAAAGGCTCTTTGTCGAACGCAGAACAAGCATAACTGCTTTGGATTTTAAACGCGATATTTTTTCAAAGGCAATTTCTTTGTTACTAATATTTCATTATGTTTATTAAGTTACCGACGTTTTGATTTATTTGCGATGGTATCCTTTGTTTGATTGCCTTTGTTTTAAACCATTTTGTGAATTATTTTAACCCTGACCTTTGAAATCTCGTTAAACTATCGCACATCTAAACGTTGACACACGCCAAGATAAAAGACTGTTGTGTTGTATAACCCCATGTCCCCATCATTCACACCTGTCCATTGTTTGCATGGGGTCCACATCTTGATAAAGATGACATTTGATAAGTTTTAAAATGATTTGCATTTCTGAAATGAGATCTTTATCAGTTAATTTCTTTATGTGACATTGTTAATGAGGTGCGTTTTATTTGAAGTGTGGGGAAATGAGACGGTTTTATTTTGAAGTACAGGGTAAACTACTAAACAGTGCCGAATATGGGACAAGTCGCTCTTGAAAAATCATTTGTACGAGTACTAGTAAGTTCAAGTTTTGTTCATTGTTGAAGGCTACATTATTGCAAAATATGACGTCATTTTGGTCTCTGAAGTTGTGGTTTTATTTAGTATTTTGCTACATAGTTCCAACCTTTACGTCATTTGGTTTCAATGAAAGTTTTGTTCTCTCTTCGACGTGGAATACAATAGCAGAAGACAGGTGTCACTTTATGATGCAATCTCATTGATGTTATCCCAACTTCGGCTGTCACGTGTTACATAATGTAGTAGTAAAATGGCGCGAAGATGTTTTTCATGCGTCTGAGGTCAATTCAAGACTTGTTTACATCATCATATAACAGGGCGTTCACCAAGCAGAGCTGAATGTCAGGGATGCGATAAGAACTTGACCTTGGTGGAATACATCTGGAATGTATAATATTAGCTAATAAATGACAACACAAAATGGCGGCTGTTTTATAAATATACGCGCGGGTTCATACATCAAATGCAATGTTTATGTTTATCTTATGTATAGTCATATTTACGTAACAATTCTTAATTTTGGATTCGAAATCTCTATCTTTATCTTTATGCAATGCATTTAGTAATACAACTTTAATTATATAACATTTATTTTCCCTGTCGTGATCAACGAATATAAGAAGTTTGTTATAAGGTGCTGTAGGCTGACGTTATTTTGTTATAAGCCCATAGACATAATTTAGTCATGTGACCGTGACGTCATCAACGTTTTTTCATGGTTTTCTACGGTTTAAAATGGAATTCAGAATTAAATTATAAGAAATGACTGTAATATTTTTTCTGTCCATTCGAAATAACATAAAAAATGTGGTGCACACTTTTAAATAACCCGCTACGAGCGTTATTCAGTGTGCACCAAATTTTTTGTGTTATTTCTTCATAGACAGAAAAAATATTAGAGTCATTCCTTAAATATTACATGTATTATGTCAAGGTTTCAAGGGTGCACATGTTTATCTTTTCTGCATTAGAAAAATCATTTAGGTTCGAATATCCATGATGAATATAAACATGTGGTTATTTATATACATTGTATATGAGCCTACATGAAAGGACCCCAACCAGATGTTACAAGTATACTACACGTAAACTGTTATTAAAACTAGTATATCATTCATAAATGACAAATTTTATACACGGTTGTGAACTTTTAATGACTGACAAACGACTGGCATAAATTAATCGGCATGTACTAAAAGGTGGAGTGGAGTGGAGTGGAATGGTGGAATGTTGGAGTTTTTAAGTGGAGTCACGGATTGAATACATAGAGTTTATAAGATATTTTTGTAAACATGTGTAGCTATAAAAACCACTCCACCACTCCACTCGGGGACTCCAATACTCCACTCCACCTTTTAGTACATGCCTAATTAATCAGATCTTATATCAAGTTTACCGCCATATTGCACGCACTGAGAACGGACTACCTTTATCAATGTTAGCTGAAAATTGATATGATATGACTTTTAATATCTTGAAGGATTTAAGAAATAAATAAAAGTAAAGGTCAAGTTCAGGATTGAGTGCGCCTAAAAAATTGATTTGTATGAAATTCAACACTTTTTTCTGCACTGTGCGCGACCATAATGGGTAGTCAAGGTAGTTAAACGCCTTCTTCAATACTTTTAGTAGTAGTTGTTTATATGATCATTGGATTTCATGTTTTAACCCGTAAATACCGTGATGCATTTTATTATTTTTCAAGGTTATCACTAGAATTAAGGTTTTCATATGTATATCACATGACATGATTTTTATTTAAATTTCAGATGATGGTCGACAGATTCCTAAGGAAAATCAGCAAGGACAAATTGAACAAAATGAACCGATGGAAGACGTCGTTCCCTCTAGATCTCAAACTCCCACAAGGGGCCCCTTGTTAGAGCACGACTTTATAGGGCCCCTTAAAACGCAGCACGAAACAGGATCTCAAAATAAATTCAAACAGACTATTTTACAAAGATACTTGAGTGATACCAATCGCCATCATTCTGGGCACGCGCATAGTAACCTTGAGATGGACGTACCTGCATTTACAAAAACCCGATCCAGGCGACCTTCCGGTTCAATTGGATCACGTGATTATGAAGAAATGTCTACGTCATCAGGGGTTTCGTTGAATGACAGTTATAGTTATTCTTATTTCGATGGTAAGTAAATAATTAAAATTGAAAGACACAATTAGATAAAGTGGATTATAATTTTTAACTTATGCTGAATCAAGAATATATGCATACACAAGAAATTATTTTGAACAAAAGATATGGTAGGTTCCAAACAAAGAATTGTGACATTCAGAATAAAGGGATGACCAATGCAAACATCGCTTTATTTGTTTTAGGCATTGTTATACAATTTATCAGACACCAATTTCCTTACAATAACTTGCTATTAAATACATGTTTCTTTTTATTCGAAACTAAGGTTTATAAGATTTTTTTTATTCTGTCGAGAAAAAAAAACGATGTTCCCTCATAAGAGATTATATTTTGTGCCATAATCAATCATATGGAAAATAGGTTAGTTGTTTATTGGTGCAAGACGTCAAGGAATAAGGCATGCGATCACACCATATGTAGATTTATATGGCTTTAAGTGAAATTTAAATTTAAAATGTAATCTATATTACTTGATTATGAATTTAAGTGGACTTTTGTTGCCTAAGGGATCTGATTTTAGTCAGCAAAATTGTCGATTGTGAGTCATACATGTGTTTAAAGGGGACATTTTCATTTATCGCCTCCAATCTGTATAAAATATAGTTTTTACGAGATATTTTAAGATGTTTCCTCTTTTGTTAAACAACTGTAACGTGTTTTTATTTGAAATATAACAATAAATGTATTGATGGTATGAAATGCCCTAGTTATATTGATAAACGTTAACTAGTAAGATCAAAAGGAGTTGGACTATTAAGCATGTTAAGAAAGAAAACTCTTTGGAAAAAGATCAAACGGAAGTCGTTCTAGGGGATATAACTCTTCCGAAAACGATCATAAGAGGATACACCAGATATAACGGTGTTTTGCATATCTGAGACTTTAAAGGCAGATGCTAAAAATAATGAATTAAATTATTCCATTAATTTGTATCAAATGAATTACATCTGGAGAGCAAAATGTTTGACACATTTGCAAAGGCATAAACTCAAATTGTGTACAAAGTCACGTTTCGATGCCATCGGCGTGAAATTAACAGCCCTCAACGACAATTTCGTATCAATATAAAAGTAATAAAGATTTATTTGAGCTTTAATGAACAGAAAAATGCTTTCATCAGCATTTTTCTCTATGTCGAGCATCATTCACTATAAAAAGGACATTGATGATTAAATGCTGAATTATATAGAATTTATGACCGAAAGGGATGGTATGTATGAAGTTGATACTTGAAATGATCCTTCTAGCCATGGATTATTGCTTAAGATTGTCACGTCTGCTGCAAATTACAAAATAACGCTGATGGCTCTTTTTTATCCATTTTATGTTTACTGCGGTAGCGTTGTTGCGTAAATTTTACAAATTATTTAATCCGAAAATAAATATATATTTCTTTTGTTTGGTCGTTTTACGCTGCCAATCAATGCATGGAACAATGGGAATTGTCTTGTCACATGAGATAAAGTGCCAACCAACTACGCCCAAAGGTGAAGGTTATTCATCTAAAGTAATGTCATTAGCAGACATGCGTTTAGGTAACCAAATACTTGTGGTTACTATATACGCTGCAGTTTTGACATTCGACGGGTCAATGACCTTCACTTCCATTTCGGCGCCAAATGTATTGACAACAACAGCAGATTATTGGCGCCTAATATTTCAGTCCAGTTCCTGTATATCACGATCGGTACTTGTCTGCAATCAAAACAGCTATCTGTGTTTTTAGCACAATTCGCTATACTCATCTGTGTCCTGACATTTGATAATAATAAACATGAACTTCTAAATATACACCATCGTAGATTGGTGCTAGGTTAATTTTAGGCAACACAAGTGTCTTTCTTTGTTTTCCGCCCAAATGATAGGATTTAGACAGTCTTGGGTAAAAAAAAATAAACACAAATATACATTGTATGTCATAAAATCGTTTAAAAATAAAATAAAAAGTATTGTTAATAACGTGTTTCAATTTTTCTTTTGTCTTTTTTTCTTGTTTGCTGTTATAGGTTTTGGAAATTATACATGTATAAAAAACGCAGTAAACGCAAAACAAATAGACATGGCCTAACGTGTCAAGTTTGTTGTATTACGTCACGTGTAATTGCATTAAACGTTTCTGTCATCAATTGCTGTGTACCTTTTACATCAATTAATGTTTTGGACTGGTTTATTAAGACGTGGCTATCTTAAATCAGCTAATGTTGTAGCTGTCCTAACGCGATCTGACATTAAATGTGGGAAGATGTAAAAGTGCAAGTGTACTTGCATACTTGTAAGACGTTTGGGTGGGGGGTGGGGGCTAGGATGAAATTTGAAAAAAATAGGCAGGACAGGAGTTTTGAGTAAAAAAAAAGGCAGGATGAGACACTTGCAAAAAAAATAGTCAGGACGACAATTTAGGTAAAAAAAAGTCAGGATAAACTATAAAAAAAAAGGCAGGACCGAACAGAGTGAAAAATAAAAAGGCAGGACAGAGATTAGGCAGCAACCATTTGATTTTCTGGGGGGGGGGGGCTATGGTTTTTTTTTCTGTACAAACTTTTTTTTTCGCCTGCGGCGAAAAACAATCTATTTTTTTTGCGACAAGTCGAAAACAATTTTTTTCTTTCAATTTTAGCATTACATATAGTGGCAGCTGAGGGTGAAACAAACAATTTTTTTTTCTCAGAATCAAAAACAAATTATTTTTTTCTCCAAAAACTGGAAACAAACTTTTTTTTCCAAAAAAAACCATAGCCCCCCCCCCCCCCCAGAAAATCAAATGGTTGCTGCCTTACAGCTAAAAAAAATGCAGGACAAAATTTTTCATCCTAAACCCCCCATAAAAATCAAATGGTAGCTCCCTAAATTCGTAAGACCATTGTTTTCTAGTTTACTACACACACAGAATGATGAATTATTAACAGTAGTTTCCCTAATATCTTATTCACTTCAATTTAATTTGGTTTTTGTGTAATGATAAAGCCGTTTTGTGCAATATTTAATAGTAAACTAATAATTTATTTTGAGGATAATAGGATTATATTCTTTAATGAATGTTATGGATTTAGGCCAATGAATCCGAAATTGGAGCTCTTTGACCTGAAATATTATCCTTCCAAGCATTTCAATATTGTATTATGCCATCAACCCCGTTTGGGTATTACTATACATTATTTCAATAAACTATAATTATTTATGATTGGTCTTGGGAAGAGATTAGGGCATTCTATACTTTTTTTAATAGATTCATACAAAACTTATTCCAAATGCACTTACATTCGGAAACATCACGCTGCTTGACCGAGTTTGATATAAAAACAAAAGAGTACACAGACCATATGTCGAACTCTTGATGTTTTTCTTTTGTCTTGGGTTCCGGTCCAATTGACGCACATCCATACGCCTTTTTTTTTTAGCTTCCTTTTAAAGTGCAAGTATTCCCATATAAAAACGTGATCTAAATACGAATTAAAGTATTAACACAACATCTTTCGAATACGTAACAAGAGAAAATCGAATTATTTCTTAAATCGATAGTTTTATTTTTGTAATGAAAAGGATGCCCGCTGTGATAAGTTGGAAACTTTATAACTCTTTAAGAAAAGATTGTGTTTACAATCAATAGAAAGACTTAATACAGTACTATAGAAATCAAAGTGTCGCATTAAAAAGTTGTTTTTACTACCATGATGTATTGTGTTCAAGATTATATAACCGATTAATGACGGAAGAGTTACGTATTAAGAGCGAATAGTTCATATTGCCCAATACTCGCGTTAAAATATCTATAAGTACAGTGAGTGCTTCCGCTTTAAAGATCTAACATTACTGGGCTGATATTTAGACGAATGACAGAGGCGGATTTAGGGGGGGGGGGCAGGGGGCCCGGGGCCCCCCCTTTTTGGGAAAAAAAATGGTTGCTTTTATAGGGAATCACTGAAGCGTGACTGGAGCGGGCCCCCTCTTAGGTCAGTCAGTGGGCCCCCACTTATGAAAATTTCTGGATCCGCCACTGAATGATACCACGGGAGTTCTAATATATACATACATATTTATCTTATAAAATGAACAGTGAATTCACTCTTGAAATTCATACAATATTTTTGTATTGAAAAAGGGAAATTAAATGGATATCTAATATATGTATATATATAATGAACTGTGAATTTACTCTTGAACATTATGCAATAATTGTTTAATGAAAAGAAACAAGTTAAACATTGATAAATGGACACAAAAGAGTACACAGACTATCTTTTAGACTTTAAGCATGTACAAAAATACACAGCAATTTCTTTAATGCTTTGTGATGCATGCAATCCAAAACATAAAACCCTTTGAAAATGCCATGCTTTCGAGATGTAAATTAGGGAGAGATAAATCTAAAAGGAGTATTGATGGATTCGATCGTTTCAAGCTATGAAAGACTGTTAATTAATAAATTCTATTTTCTGTCCAAAGTTTCTATAACGGTATAAAAACTAAACCACGCTATGAACATTCACAATGTAATTAATATTAGGTTCCAGATGTAAATTAGAACATGCTAGAAAGCAACTTATAATTGATAATGTCTCGCGGGACTCGCCAGGATGAATAGTTAAATGCTTTGTGTAAAAGTCGTGGTAAAATTTAATTAATAGTGCACCGATGTCAATTGTCAACACACTACAGTCTGGCACTTAACTTAATTAAAGATGTTCACAAAAGGTGATAAAATTGGATGTTAAAAAAGTTGAATCATATACCGAGGGGAAATGATACCAGGGGGGAAGGTTGGGAAACAATATGAGAATATGATATCAGGTGGAAAGATATGGGAATACGATACCAGGAGAAATGGTATGAGATGTTAAAATGAGAGAATGCCTTACCTAGGGGGAAATTATTTTGAATAAAATAGCAAAGGGGAAATGATATGGGAATACGATACCAAGGTGAAGCTGGTAACACGATATGGGAATACGAAGCCATGCAGGGGGACGGATATGGGATGTTGAAATAGGGTTTACCTAAGGAAAAATAAAAACATTCTAAACTGCCGTGAAGTTTGCTGCATAAAATCATTGAACAACATTTGATGGAGGGACATTCCGTTAGATTATATTCTATTTTCAATTGATAAATGATGTTGGATTTTGTTTGTCTTCCTCCTGACTAGATTCAAGACTGAAAGTTAGAAGTTATAGTTTTGACTTGACTAAAACACATTTTGGGGCCTGTATATTTCAGTATGAGTGTTGCTCATTGTTGAAGGCCTTACGGTGATTTATAGCTGCTATCTTTCGGTCTCTGGTTGAGAGTTGTCTCATTGGCAATCATACCACATCTTCTTTATATACATGTATATAATAAAAACCTTACTACTGAAACAGAAAATTAATGTATGCATCATTTGAATTCCCTTATCTTTCTAGTTTCAGACAATTCAGATGAGTTGGAATCTGCAGCGAGGCGTCGGCGCATCTCAGGGGACGTACATGGCAGGTAATATATATAATTATTTATGACGTCATTAATTTCTACAAAAGAAGTCAATGTCTATAAAAGAGAGAAATAAGATAAATATAACAAAAGGTCAGCTGAAACACCTACACAGCTGTATTATTAAATCATGACTATAATGTGTAGGTACATGTACTAATATCACCTTATTTGATTGGAAGGCATTGTGGGTAATTATAGTTCATTATTCGACCGGAAATCTACATCAACTAATTCCTTTCTTTTGTCAACTGATCATAGTCTAGGTGGGGTTCGTAGAATAAATAATACTGGACAATAGGTGCAGAATAAAAAAAAAAGGGGGGGGGGGGTAAAATAATAGTGAAAATTAGAAAACAAATAAGGAATAGAGAATTTGTTATGGGGTGTTTGAATATAAAGAATAGAGAAAATTGTCTTTTAAGATAGAGAATACAGAAATGAAGGTATCCCATCCAAACCCTCATTGATTTGTTACCAAAAGTCAAATCAGTTATTAAACTTGAGACAATATTATCCTTAAAAATAATAAACAACAAGACAATTTAAATGTCACGTATAAAAAGAAGCGGAGGATATTAACCAAAGACACAGTAGAAAACAATGAATCAAATAACAGAATACAAATTTTGGTTAAAACTAAGAACGAATGAAAGACAAAACAACATAGAAAACATGAAAATTAATAACACAAAGCTGTCTTAAAACGGAGCTGAACTCAGGTACTCCTAAATAGTACCAGTGTTTCTATGACCCCTAGTATACTCAGTACAAAAAGTAAAGGTATTTTATGCAAATAGTGGCCTTATTTTAACCTAGTTTTTCTTCTTTTTCAGGAATCAAGACGATATTCACTTGAAAGAAATCAGCGCTGTAATGGCATTGACCTCTCTCGCGAGATCTCGTAGTAGATACCCGATTATGTAGTCACGTGATTATCCTCCATATTTAATGCATTCCATATGCATCTGTGCCTATGTTACAAACTAGGAGGACTATATATTGTTCTTAATTGTTTATACGTTACTATGGTTACAGGAACTGCAGGGAAAGTGTTTAAAATGTTTAGATTTTATTTTTAATGTTATTTGTCAAACGCATTTTAAGCATGCGCAATGAATGTTGTTTTGAAGATATGCGTGAATGGTTGAAGATAGTGTGTGTCTGGGAATGGAATAAATTTTTATTGTTATAGCAACTAAATTTAAACATGGTGTTTAGTTTATTTTTTTTTTCCTGCCAAAATTATCAACTATCCAACAAATGATTATCATCATTCTCAAAATATTTCTGCTAGGCCATAAAAAAAGAATAGGTTTGTTTGCCAAAACGCTACCTACCCAGAAAAAAGCTGCCTACTCAAATTCTTTTATTGTCCTGATTTGAAGAAGGTTTTTTTTAACAGATAGGCATGAAGACTAATAAACACCCGATACTTCAATTTCTCTTTTTGAAAAAAAAAGAAAATGCCTACCTACCTACCCACTGTCTCAACCTTTGGGTAGGGTTTGGGCAAACCAAAATTTTTGTAATTGTGGCCTTTTACTAAACATTAGATGAGTTTATAAATACAAGAGAGGGAAGATTCATTCATACAAGTGAGAGTTTAGCTAGCTATAAAAACAGGTTTAATCCACCATTTTCTTTTAAGAAAATGCCTGTACTAAGTCAGGAACAGCTGTTATCCATTCTTTTAAGGTATGGAAGCTTTTGGTTTTGTCATTTGATTAGGGTCTTTCCGTTTTGAATTTTCATCGAAGTTCAGTATTTTTGTGATTTTGCTTTATTGTACCAAAGAGACAATCAAAAGTCAATAGAAACTTTGAAAAACATGAAAAGCGACCAAAATGATTAGATCACTAAAAAACTGCAGAGTCAACAGAAGATACTAGACAAAGGGACCCCATCAAAAACAACTGCAACGACACGAAACGCTTAAAGTCTTTTAGAGGTTTTCAGCCGGAATAGACCAGCGTCTATACGAAATAAATCCAATCACTACATTGTGATATCAAGCATCTGACAGCAACTAAAGATTTACGATAGATGAGCTTTCTGACTTTAGGCAGGCAAATACACAGGTCGTGGTGCTAATAGTTTCACACCATCTGAACCATAATGATTCCTCGTTTTGTAAAATGACAACAGGTATGCTTCCGGGTGCGGGAATTTCTCGCTGTGCACATTGAAGACCTGTAGGTGACCTTCTGCTGTTGTCGGGTTGTTGTCTCTTTGATACATTCCCCCATTTCTCAATTTTAAACACATCTGGTTTTAATCCTTGTAATCAGAATAATGTTGCCACCAAAAGTGAGCATGCGAAGCTTCAGCTGATAAGATCTGGTCGTTTTTAGACATAATATACATTTGTACAACTGGAATATTTTCATTTTAAAAAAGATGCGGCGCTATTCTCAAAGAGACAATTTGGAACTAACCACCAAAACAAAAAAGGAAATAATGTAACTAACTTATAGTAATTATAAAAAAAAAGATGCGGTATGATTGCCAATGAGACAACTCTCCACAAGAGACCAAAATGACACAAATTAACAATTATAGGTCAACGTACGGCCTACAACAATGAGCCGAAATGACAATGTAAAACTATTCAAACGAGAAAACTAACGGCCTTACCTGTGTACAAAAAAAAGGAACGAAAAACAAATATGTATCACATAAACAAACGACAACCACTGAATTACAGGCACCTGACTTGGGACAGGCACAGACATACATAATGTGGCGGGGTTAAACATGTTCGCGGGATTTCAAACCTCCACTAACCTGGGACAGTGGTATAACAGTACAACATCAGAACGAACTATAAAAATCAGTTGGAAAATCCTTTAACTCATCAGATGGATAAAAATATAAGTAGACGTGGCCGGGTACATGTAAAACCAATTCAGTATTAAGCTGTAAAAGACCATGGATAACAAAATGTGACACAGTACAAAAAAAAAATGTACTCTCAGAGTGGGCTTAGTCAGTGTCTTAGTTGTCGTCTGTTTATGTAGTTCATACGTGTTTCTCGTTTCTCGTTTTTATATAGATTAGACCGTTGGTTTTCCCGTCTGAATGGTTTTACACTAGTAAATTTTGGGGCCCTTTCTAGCTTGCTGTTTGGTGTGAGCCTAGGCTCGGTTTTGACGGCCGTACCTTGACCTACTAGTATAATGGTTTATGCCCCAGTCCCACTAGACCACGATCGCACCACGCTCACCGCGATCTAAAATAAATTTAGATCGTGGTGAGGTCGCGGTATGAGCGGCATGAAAATGTAAATTTTCGTTGCTTTCACGATGCTACTACGTCCTCTCTACACTTCTACAAAGATCCCGCTACGATTATACCACGTTCTCACCGCGCTTATTCTGCGACCTCACTACGCTTATCAAGATCTTTCTACGCTCTTCACGTTCTCACTACGACCATACCACGAGTTATCCGATTGCAAAACGATCTTACTGCGATTATTACACGTTCTTACCACGATTATACTACGTTCATACTCATAGCGCGATCTTACTACGTTCTCAGCAATAACGTCAACATCGTGTTCCATATCAATACAGTTCAATTCCTTCTATTTCTGATTAAATCGTAGATTTCTCGGAAACAATACAGTCATGCCACCAAAATCTACCAGAACACGTGGGCATAGTGGTAGGAGTTGATGTAGAGGCAGAGGGAGCAAAGTAACGAATCCTGATCAAGCAGAGATGTCGGACCGACCAATCCAACCTAAATTACAACCTATTGCTGGTCCATGAAGCTCAATGACGATATTTTAGTGAACGATAACAGAGATGACATAGATGTATCAATATATATAGGAAGATGTGGTATGAGTGCCAATGAGACAACTCTCCATCCAAGTAACAATTTATAAAAGTCGTAGAGGAAGCGTAGTTGGGTCGCAGTGAGAACGTGATGGTCGTAGTGAGGTCGTGATAACGTCGCTGTGCGATCGTAGCGTAGTCTCTCCGAATAGAATCACGCTTTCGCTACGCTCTCGCTACGATTGTACAGCGACCTTTGCGATCTTACTACGACCTTAGTGCGCTCTCACTACGCTTCTACTACGACCTGATTTCGCCACGACCGCACCACGATTGTTTTGAACATGTTCAAAGTTGGCCACGCTCTTCACGATCTTGAAGACCTCACCACGACCGTGATACGACCTTACTGCGATCTACACGATCGCATTACGACCATCAAAATTTGCATTTTTTTCACAAATCGTAGTGCGATCGTGGCCTAGTGGGACTAGGGTATTACTTTAATGAATTGTTATTTGGATGGAGAGTTGTCTCATTGGCACTCATATCACATCTTCCTATGTCTAATCAGTGCGGGAAAAAATTCTTCTAAAGTCTCCTGTACATTAACTATAATATTAGACAGGTCATTTCTTTCATCATAAGATTTGAAATGTAAAATAAGATGAGCCTTTTGACTTGATTCTGTATTCTTGCTGATGTAATTAAAACACCACGTACACAAAGATATGAAATTTACACACGTTCTGTTATTCTCAATGCCCGACAAAGGGATAGGATAATACATGTATCAATTTTCAAAAGGGGTTTAAATACATACGCGTGATAAAAAAAAGGGCGGGTTTCAAATAATATGTCCCCATACAAAGGAGTTAGCTGTTATAACCTCCACTATCGAATCCGCTAATGCCTTCTTTTCCAGTCGATTATATCTCGATAGAAAAAATCCGGAATAATTGTCACGGAAATGTAGAGAAAACAAACAATTACAACAGATCGACTGCAGAAAGAAATATTAATAATTTTGTTTATCCACAATTGTACATAACAAATTGAAATGATGAAGCTCTTTTCAACTATGAACAATTACTTTAGTTTTCACTTGGGAAATTATTTTGATTCTGCTACAGGAGTTTTCAAAAGAGTGAAATCAAACCATAGCAATTGTTTATTTTGAAAATCTATGTTGGTCATGTAAATATTTGTATTTATAGAATCAATATATGAATGCCCCTTAATCGGTCTTCCGTTTGACTGTACTCTGGCGAGCTCTGTATAGATTACATCTAACAGCTTTTTGACATCAAATTAGTTGGCCCGACCTTTTTAATTTTGACCTTGACATACCATAGACTTCATAATGTTTGAATCGACGTTGAAGCAATACGCTTGGCCCGAACTTAGCAAATTATATTCCAGTATGAAAGCGAAAAAAAGAAATCGCAACGATTCTATCATAAAAACGTAAGGGAGCTACCATTTGATTTTTAGGGGGGGGGGGGGGGGCAGGTTGAGACACTTGCAAAAAATAAGTCAGGACGACAATTTAGGTAATAGAAAGTCAGGATAAACTAAAAAAAAAACAGGACCGAACAGAGTGAAAAATAAAAAGGCAGGACACAGATTACAGCTAAAAAAATGCAGTACAAAACTTTTCATCCTAGCACCCCCCATTAAAATCGAATGGTCGCTCCCTAAACCAAGGATTTGTATATTTTGTAAGCCTTTTATAGCGGACTATGTGCTATGGTCTTAGCTCATTGCTGAAGGCCGTACAATGACATATGGTTGTTAATCTTTGAGTCCGTTGGTCTCTTGTTGACATTTGTCTCCTTGTCAATCATACCACATCAGATTCTTCTTTTTTATATTTAATAGTGCGAATTATATTTTTGTTACAGTATCAATATGCGATAATTGGTAGATTATTTATGTAAAATTTGGCACGATAAGGTTTAGATTGATTGATATTTGCTTAACGTCCAATGACAAATATTTCATGTATTTTCGGGACAATGAAAACATATTTGCCCCCTTGAAGATATATATCGTGGTTTGTCTCCTACATATAATACACACTCCGCTGATGTCAATGTTAAATAATATTCTAAAAATTGATGGAAAGTATGTAATGTCCTTTAAACAATTGTCTGCTTGGGAAAGAAGTCACAATACATATTTATTTCTTAGCAATCTCATTAACGCATGGTTGGACGGAACTCAGTTCACACAAAACGTACAATAGTCTTTTTCGTGATGGTACAATGACTTCATTGCTTGTTTAATTTTGTCACGATTTAATTTCATTGTTTCTTCCTGATTCCGGAAGCACTGAGACTGGTTCCGTTAAGAACTAGTTTCCCGTACTTAAGCATAATCATACGACGATATTATTTGAAGGAAGCCAGATTAGCATCTAGATTACTATTGATTACTGTGTTTCCGACATTAAGGTAAAAAATACAGTTCAGTCAAAGTTCACGATCTAGCTTTTTAGCGTGATTTCAAAACATTATACATTAAATCAAAATAGAGACAAAGACGGTCGACGAATACAGTGCAACCTGACTGAACTGAATCCTGCATAAACTGAAAACTTGCATGAACCAAACATGTTCTTAAGCATCGTCATATCAAATTATGTGCGTTGTGAACCTGATAAAACCAAACATCGGCCAAAACCGAACAAAATCTTAAATCCAGCATATGTTCGATTTAAACAGGTTTTACTGTAGATATATTCTTTCTATTTTGTCTGTCTATCAGACCTCTCACAGTTAAAAGAAAGAAAGAAATTAATATAAATGACTAATTAATGTAAATACATTTAGTCATATAAAAAAAATATTCAAATTCGCTAGTAAGTTTCAAACGTGTTTAATAAAATTGAGAATGGAAATGGGGAATGTGTCAAAGAGACAACAACCCGACCAAATAAAAAACAACAGCAGAAGGTCACCAAGTTTCATTTGGCTTCAAATACATACAACAATAGTAATAAAACCACAATTGATGACTGAAATGTTTAAACAAGCATCAATGCATTACAGCTTTTGCAAATTGATGTAAATGTTCAGATGGTAAGATTAATCACAAGCTTTTAAAATATTTTGCCATTTACAGTGAAACCTGTTTAAATCGAATCTCTACGGGACTTAGGATTTTGGTCATTTTTTGCCGATGTTCGGTTTTATTTGACTGAAATGTTTAAAAAAAGCATCAATGCATTACAGTTTTTGCGAATTGATGTAAATGTTCAGATGGTAAGATTAATCACAAGCTTTTAAAATATTTTGCCATTTACAGTGAAACCTGTTTAAATCGAATCTCTTCGGGACTTAGGATTTTGTTCAGTTTTTGCCGATGTTCGGTTTTATCAGGTTCATAAAGCACATAGTTTGATATGACGGTGCTTGCGAACATGTTTGGTTTAGACAGGTTTTCGGTTTACGCAGGATGCGGTTTAGTCAGGTTTCACTGTATTTTTAAAATATAGAATACAAACGATTAATCTTTTTTTTTTGTAAAAAGAAACATCTTTTCTTAATTTTCTAAATCAGATTAGTAAAATTTTCAACTGTGTATTTAAACGCATTGAAAAAATGTTTTCCTGTACACGTTATTGTTAAATGTCAAACAGATACAGTTTACTTCGGACTTTGGACTCTGTCAGAAAGAAATTATTAGGTTAAGGAATATTAATGATATTGATCATCAAGAATGTCAATTACCTTCTGGTCAAGCATGGTCAAGATCAATATTCATATATTGAGAATAATAAATGAGGATGTGGATGGGGTTTTACAAAATAGAGAATAATGGACAAAAATATGAAGTATAGAAAAAACGGACACTGAAAATAAAAAGCATAGAACATAATGGTCAAAAAGTAAAAATATTAGAGAAAATGGCATACAAATATTAAGGATACAGAAATGTTAAAAGTACTAAATATTATAGTATTCAATCAGTACATATTTTGACTATTTTATTTATTGCGTCTGTTTAGTTAACGCATAAATGTAAACATAACGGAATTTGATGAGACTGTCAATAAAGTGAGAGGGTTAGTGCTATAAAACTAGGTATTCCACCATTTTCTACATTTGAAAATGCCTGTACCAAGTCAGGAATATGACAGTTCTTGTCCATTCGTTTTTGATAGTGCAAGACGTGGAGTGCAAGAGAAAAACTGCCCAATAAACACATGCTGACATACTGTGGATTCATTAATATTCGTTGGATACCAATTTTCGCGGATTTCGTGGGGACAAGGGAACCACGAATTTAAATGATCAACGAAATATAGATTTTCTAAAGGAATGTATGCATAATTTGCCAAAACAACGAATTTACATATCAACGAATATGCAAGTTTTCATCAATCCACGAAAATTGGTACCCACGAAAATAAATGAATCCACAGTATAGCTTTACCAATAACAGTGGCGGATCCAGAGGGGGTTTGCCGGGGGTTGGAACCCCCTTTTTTTTTTGGCCGATCAATGCATTTGAATGGGAGCATATAGTTGGAACCTTTTACTCTGGGTTGGGAACCCCCCTTTTTAAAATGACTGGATCCGCGCCTGAATAATGCATTTCTTAAATGATAAATTAAGTATGTACAAAATGAATATTGACAATTAATATATTTATTTTGTTATTATGGACTTTCCGAATTGATTTTCCTCTAAGTTCAGTATTTTTGTGATTTTACTTTTTACTAGTGCAACTATCGAGGAATACGATACAAGTTGTACATTTCAAACATGACGAAAGATGAAAAGCTTGAGAGTGTCACTGGCGAGAATACGTCATTGTAATTATGTTTCCAATATCACGCCTTCTAGACGTGCAGCAGGTGTAACACGCAACGCTAATTACATGTACTCATTACTAAACCCTTGCATTGCAATGCCGATCGCAAACACAAGACACACATCTGCTGTACACGATAAAAAACAGAGTTGAGTGTCCTCTGAGAGTGTCCCCTGAGAGTGACCTTCTAATTCTGAACAGAGAAAAACAATATTTAGCTTTCCTTATGGCTAAAATTCACAAGGCAAGAGAAAATTACATTAATTTTAAATCTGATTAAAGCACAATTAGGATATCTGCCGAATAGACTTACAATTATTGACTCTTCTCTTGAATTGTACGTCTGATTCGATAGATATAATTATTTCCGTTCTTAAATCAAATAAAAAAATATGGTATAAATACATGTGTTACATCTAAAAAAAACGTTGTTGTATGATTACAAATGAGACAACTATCCAACAAAGACCATATGACGAAGAAGTTACCAACTATAGGTCACAGTACTCAGGGGCGGACCTAGCTATTTAAAAAAAAGGGGGGGGTCCTTACCCAGGACAAAAAAGGGTGTCCAACTACATGTCCCCATTCAAATGCATTGATCGTCCAAAAAAGGGGGTTCCAACCCTCCCGGAACCCACCCCCTTGATCCGCTACTGGTACGGCTTTATGGTATGATTGCCAATGAGACAACTACATGTATCCACTCGAGTTCAAATGACGTAGATGAAGTTATTCATTAGATTTTTATAGGTTTAAATAATTTTGATTTCTTTACTAGCGTCATTTTTACATTTTATCAAGGTTCTCACGTTCTTGTGGGTTCCAGGTTGAGAAATTCAATATGAATAAAAAGAGATGTTGGGTAATATCGAAATATTAGGTTTATCACTTTTGTACATTTTATTTGAGAAGCAGTGAAGTCTTTTATAATTTAAGGTTTTACAGATATTAAGCATCAAGATTATATGATGGACATTTTCAAGATAATACTTATATATACTTCAAGTCGTTAGCAAAGTTATTCCATGTTAATTTCCGACAAGTGCCAGATGCAAACTTCAACAAATATGAAGCAAAATATTTTACATAATCTCAGGGGACGTAACTCTTACGAAATAGCTTTTTGACAGTTTCAATACAAATAGTTTTCCAATTGACAAATCGTGTTAGTCTGCTAACAGTTGTTCCAACTGGGTTTATATATCTCTGGTTTCTGTCTTTGGAAGCTTGAACGTTTAGTCTGAATGCACGCGGGGCCGGATTGTGTTTTTCAGAAAAATAATGGGTCATTCTACACAATGTAGCTATAAATAAAATACAGATTGTAGGTTTAAAACTGACTGGTAGTTGATACAGTGTTAAATGTGAAAAAAATTAATATTGATGACAGTGAACAAATTGAAAACAATTATTTACAGATGTTCATTTCTGGCAAAGATCATCTGTCTGGAGGTCAAGTTCTGCAGGGAAAAAAACCAGACGATTTGTTTATTCAATATTTTTGTTCTGTTTGTTTTCGACAGAAAAAAATAAAGATTGGGGTTACTACTGGAGATAGAACAATAATCAAAGTTTATCCTTTAAGTTAGAAAAACAGAAATCGGTTGACTCTTAGAGAGAAATAAAAAGTAAACTATGCAAATAACTGGGAAAGAAGTACTGTTGATGTAGTCTTCATTTTAATCGTATGATACTGAAACTTTTTAGCTTAAATCAGCGAATCAACAGCAATTTGATGACTATTCCTTGTTTAACTATAAAATGTACTGTATTGAAAATCAAACATATCGGCCAAAGGGGAACAACTCTAAATAGAAACAACGATCTTTTCATGTTTCCGAACTCCCATATTTTTATGTAAAATTAGTTTTGTTATCATTATTCCACCCAATGATAACAATATTTTACTTGAGATGCATTTTAACTTCGGATGCTATTACTTGAAAACATAAATAAATGTGCAAGTACTTAGATGCCACTATTGGGACAGGAACCCCGTGCCTTCTCCTCTATATCCCAATGTTTGCCGGGGGTAACACTCTACTCTATAACACTCTCAGTTATTTGTTTATATCATAATGCTTTGGCGTTAGTATATTCGCAGATAAACTCCACACGCTTGTAATAATGAACCAATCCGACCTAATTGAAGGACAAATATTACGTCACTAGAACCGCACAGATATGAAAAACAAATCCATTGATGTTTTTTTCACAGAAGGCGTAAAAACAAATGCATGTTAATAATATATGTAAAAACGAATATTTTATTTACACTTAGATCCTATCCTCGTCCACGAATAAAAAACTATAACCTAATTGAAGGACAATTATTACTTCGCTAGAACCGCACAGATATGCAAAACCTTAATGCATGTTTGAAATATATGTAAAAACGAAAAATTTGTTTACACTTAGATCCTATCTGCGTCCACAAATCAAAAACTATAACCAAACAGAAGGACGAATATTACGTCATATTTACGAGCACAAAAACCATTGATGTGTTTCGCAGAAGGCGTGAAAAGACAAAATCAAAGGGAACTGGCTTGTGGGAATATTATCAAACACAAGTGTGACGCTGATTCACAAAGTGGAAAATCATATCTAAAAATGCTTGTTTAATAGGGAAATAACTATGATTTGAAGTGTATATTATTTTCTACTTCAAACACATACCAAAACTAAACGTTACATATTTTTTAGAAGGGGTTACGCTAGCTGCAGTATAATCTTTCCTGCGATCGACAATAAACGCAAATACTTTTTTGGCAAATCACGGTGCCTAGAACGAGCAAAATAATTATAATGTTCAAAAATGATTTAAAAAATAATACAAGATTATAATCATCATAGTAAAAATTGAATAATTTTGATTCAGTTACCCAAAATTTGCTATAAAAGTCAATGAAAAAGATAATTTGTAATAATAAAAAAACATATAAATTTAATAAATGTGTCCTTTAAATATACCATATATGTATGTTGTCGGGAAATATGAAAATTTTTGTACGATCTTTAGAAATTATGTGTACGAGCTTTAGAAACAGGACGTAAAGTGAGGCTCCGCTTCTCCTGTTTCGTAGCGAGTACAACTAGATGTACATGTATCGTGTTTATCCTGGAATAACTACCAACACTTAAAACTTTAGTTATCAAATAATCTTAATCATTGTCTCTATTTTCTTAAAGAAATCAACATGTAGTTGAAACGAGTACCGCGAAGAGGACGCCAAAATGAACTGGTAAGGAATCAGAAATATTCATATCACCGCTTGCTCAACGTTGAAGTGGGGTAACAGAAGACTTTGTTTGTACAAGTACAAATAGAGCAAAAAATTATTTATATACCTGTTATTTGTACAATAGTTGGCTAATTGCAGGATAAAACCGAATACTGCGTATTAAAAAGAAGATGTGGTATGATTGCCAATGAGACAACTCTCCACAAGAGACCAAAATGACACAGAAATTAACAACTATAGGTTACCGTACGGCCTTCACCAATGAGCAAAGCCCAAACCGCATAATCAGCTATAAAAGGCCCCGAAATGACAATGTAAAACAATTCAAACGATAAAACTAACGGCCTCATTTGTATAAAAAAAATGAAGTTTTCCAGGAATAAAACGTCAAGCGGCAAATCAAACACATATTCAGGGCGATTGTATTACCATATGATTAATTAGACCGACACACACGGGGTAGAATCATAGGCGGATCCAAGGGGGCCCTGGGGCCAGCCCCTCCCCCCCCCCATTTTCGTGGGAAAAATTTGGTTGATTATAAAGGGAATCATTGAAGCATGACTGGAGCGGCCCCCCCTTAGGTCAGTCAGCGCCCCCCCCCACCCCCTTAGGAAGAGTTCTGGATCCGCCACTGAGAATTTTAATGTGCTAGTTCACAAGACAATAATTTACAGGAAGACATGTCATCTTTCCCAGGCACATTTTGACTCTGACCATACTAGTCTTTGCCCTTAATTTTAGAACTAGCTCAAAGTACGTTGATTTTGTTGAACGAGGAATACTGCTTTCTCAAAACTTGCTAAGACAGGGCTATGAATCAATCAAATTAAGGTCATCACTAAAGAAATTTTATGGTCGCCATCATGAGCTGATTATCCATTATGACAAAAGTGTGTCAGAAATCATATCTGATGTTCTTCCTCAGTCATAATAAACTTCCATCATTACCGAACTGAACAAAGAAATAACACGACAGGTGCCGTATACGGTGCAGAAAATGCTTACCCTTCCGGACCACATGATTCCACTCCTGGTTTTTAGTGGAGTTCGTGTTGTTTCTTATTTATTATTTATAACTGTTGATGTATATGTCCTTTGGTTTTATGAGTCTTTGTTTACTCCTTGGTTTTGATTGTTATTGTCTTTTAATGCCGCGTGCTTAGCAGATAAGCACAAATTACCACTTTCAGAGAATTCGGTTTGATCTAGTCGAGGTTCTCAGTTCTGTTCGAGACAACCTTGGCTTGAAAATGTTTTGGATTTGAGCAGCGTCTTAGATGAAGGCAAATCCAGAATATCGCTTCAAACGCACGAAATCAATAGAATGTTGCTTTCATTTGTAATAAGTTGTAATGGAGAAATTTTGCAGCACTAAGACAAATCTGATCTCTTTAATTCTTTCGCCCTAACTGCAAAAAACCATCAATTTGTTTTATAACACTTTTATCATCAAATGATACATAACTTTGTTTTAAGTCACTTGTCTTTTGAAACAGGACGTATAATTTGCAAGGTCACAGCTTAATTTGGGATTTTACCATGTAAGGGCCGTACTTATGTTATTAGTATCTCGTATTCATCATTATGCCTAATATGTAATTCATCATTTGAAATGGCGTTTCATCCGCCATTGAAGTATAAATATTTCTTAATGTTCTCCTCTTGTGGTAACATACTGTTACATTGAAGATTAATATATTTCTTTTTATAAACAAAAACTTCTTTGGTTGGTATTTAATGCAGAAGTTACAATTTTTTTCGCAATGTTAAAGTAAAATAATATTTTCCAAGTGATCTTTCACTAAAACTTTAAGAACACATTTTCGAATTAAAAGAAAATTTCCCCTCACAACAAGAATGAATAATATTATATCCAAAACACACTAGTCTACCATTTTAAGGGAGATAACTTCTTAAGAAATCCAATTCAAATTCTACAACTTATTGCCATATAAACTCTAAATATTAAGTTTGTGAAAAATACAAAATAGAATCATATTCAAAACAGTGTAGCTGTGGCCATTGATTGACAACCTTAAATTATCCTATTGACTGGGGCAGATTATGTGAACATTTGTCTGTAACAACCGCTGCTCACTATGTACTTGTTAAAGGCAGTTAAACTGTGGGGTCACAAAAGGTTTTCAACACCTAAATAAAGAAATTAGAAAAACCAATCAGGAATAACACGATGTTTTGATTTATATCAATAAGATAAATCAAAACATAAAGTTATTCCTGATTAATTTTTGGAACTATTTTAATATTAAAGGCGTTAAGAACCTTTGGTGACCCCACAGTTTAAATTCTATAATAAGTAAGTAGTGAGTAGTTGTCGTTACAGACACACGTTCACCTAATCTGTCCCAGTCAATGGGATAATTTAAGGTTGTCAATCAATGGCCACAGCTACACTGTTTTGAATATGATTCTAAGTAGACAATGTACCATATAAATAGTACATTACACATTGTTATGTACTAGATGATGAGTTCCATTCTTTTATTAAATGTAAAATAAAAAAACAATAAGGAAAATATTTTTTAATATAGTATTAATGTATGGACTTTTTCATATTGGCCCTGTAACATGCCCGAGGTATTAATAATGGCCAAGGATGGTTGTAATGGCCCTGAGGCAACGCCGAGGGCCATTACAACTGTCCGAGGCCATTATTTATATCAAGGGCATGTTACAGGGCCAATATGAAAAAGTCCATATATTGATACTTTTATTAACCAACAAGGCAACTTCATTCAACTGTTCAAGAACAGTCTTCGAGTTTCGGATACACCTATCCACAAACTTAACAGCAGGATCAATACAGAAAAAGCCCGTTTTATAACATTTTTATTAAATTGTTTTAATTCCTCGATTAAACAAAGAGTAAGAAACTCACAGTGAAGAAGATACAGGAATTTCATAGCTGAATTTTCATAACAGACCAGTGTCCCTTACATCAGTTGTCAGCAAAGTTCTTGAACATGTCGTTCATTCAACCATCATGAGACATCTAGATAATTTCAAGATTCTGACAGATTGCCAACATGGATTCCGCTCCAAAAGATCATGTGAATCATAGTTGATTTCAACCATCCAAGGAATAGCAGAAAAACTGAAAACAGGGAGAGATCAGGTGGACATAATACTACTGGATTTTGCCAAGGCTTTCGACAAAGTGCCACACCAACGCCTTTTGTACAAACTAGGTTTTTATGGGATTAGAGGTAACACCCTAAAATGGATTTCATCATTTTTGTCATCTCGAACTCAAAGAGTGATAGTAGAAGGCTCTACCTCAGAGAAGCTAGATGTTCTGTCTGGAGTTCCTCAAGGCACTGTCCTAGGTCCCCTCTTGTTCCTGGTATACATTAACGACCTGCCTGACACAGTATCATCTTCTGCAGTTCGCCTTTTTGCCGATGACAGCTTGTTATATAAGTACATCAGGAATCAAGCAGATGCAATTAATCTTCAACAAGACCTGACTGCCCTAGAGCAATGGGAACATGTATGGCAGATGAGCTTTCACCCTGCTAAATGCACAGTCATAAGAATAGGCACCAACCGAAAAAACATCTTGGAGACACAGTACCACCTACATGGACACCAACTCGAAGTTGTGGACAGCAGCAAATATCTTGGTGTTACTCTTAGCGAATACTTAACTTGGAAAAAGCACGCAGAGATAACAGCAGCCAAAGCATCAAGAACTCTAGGATTCTTGCGCCGCAACTTCAGGGACTGTAACAAAACAGTCCCGAGAAACAACCTACAGATCCATGGTCCGACCATCATTGGAGTATGCGTCCGCTGTGTGGGACCCATACAAAGTGGAAGACATAAACCGACTAGACAAAGTGCAAAGAAGGGGAGCCCGCTATGTCTGTAATAACTACAGAGACAAAACTCCTGGATGTGTCACCAACATGATTCAGCTTCTGAAATGGGAATCATTACAAGATCGACGTAAGGACCATCGACTATTGATCATGTACAAGGCCATCAATGGTATGATTTTCATACCAGAAGCCAACAGCATCATCAACAAAAGTGACACCAGAACCAGAGGGGCAAACAGATTGAGGCAGATCTACACCAAAACAGAAGTGTACCGACAATCCTTCTTTCCTCGCACTATCCAGAATTGGAACCAGCTACCAACAACGGTGACCAACTCATCCACTCTGGACGACTTCAAGCCATGCAGCGGCGGCCCTGAGGACAACCACATAAACCACCATTTGATGTAGATAGTTTTAACTGTAAATACAAGCTTTTTATTTGTACATATAAAACCTGTGTGGAGAGTGGCTCCCTCAGACCTACGCCTGGTCAATATTTACAGTCGTCTACGACTCCTGACCATTATTGGAAGATGATGAACTGCAACTTGTCTTTTCGCATTCAATTTCGCATGGAATTTTGGTCAACATTGTGACTGTAAGATGTAATTTCTGATTTCTCATCCAAGTACTTAATTTTATGCTATTAAAATTCATTTCATCTAGCAAATTAATATAAAGTAGCTGGGTAGAATAAATCAGACAGTTCAACTATTTCTGAAGTCTGCATTCTGGAGATTGAACAACGGAAATGAAACAGTGATAATAATCGAACGTCGTACTCGAAAAAGGATGTGAAATATTTCCGTTTCAAGTCATTACAAAACAGTGAACATCATTCAAAATTGTTTTTATGATATTAAGTTTAAAAAAAAAACAAAAAAATGTCACACTTATTTAAAGAAATAAACGACATTTTGATTTAATCGATGTCCCGTTTCATCTGTTCATAATGCATGACTCTGATTTCGTAATGCACGGGTGTGATTTCGTAATGCATGACTGAGATTTCGTAATGACTGGCTGTAGCAATTTCTCCGTTCATAATGACCAGATGTCGAAATTTTCCTTTTATAAAGCATGGACATTTCTATACATATTGTAGTAAGTTGGTTAATAATTAAACATACAAATAGCTTAAACGATATAGATAAATTAAAACATAATTACCCTCTATCCTGAAAGAGATCAGAACACTAAAACAATAGGCTTCTTTTTTAAAACTGAGAACAGGGAGACTGTGCTTGATATTACTAGATTCTCTTATATATATGAAAGGATTATAGAAGACTTTTTTTTTCATTGTTTTATTTCTACTTTATTTTAAAAAAATCATGCATTATCAAAATAAAAACTGTAATCATTTTCATTGATCCAAAAATTTCCAGATGCCACATGTATTTACCATTGGGAATCAGAAAATCAGATTGAAAAACCCGCAAGCAAAATACAACAAGATTGATCAATTGAAAAGCTTTTTAAAAACTGACAAAGAAACTATTTAGTAAGAGTAACGTCCCTTGAAATTATGACAAACAAGTAACTATAAACTTGGCTGAAGCTTCACCATGGCTTTTAAACATTACTAACATGAATCAATTATGCTTATAACGTAAAGTAAAAGTATTAACTAGAACATCTACGTCATAAAATCCTGATGTTAGATATTTGTAAAACCAATAATTATAACAGTCTTCACTGTTTCTCACTAAAACTGTACAAAAGAGATAAACTTTCAGTGTTTGATGGTTTCTACTCTCTATCCTAAGTCACAATTTGTAATCAATTTGTGAACGTTGATCCCACAAGAAAGTGGGAACTTTAATGTTGATAGTAAATTATCGCTTTTTTGTGCATTTTTCCTTTAATCTTTTTTTTGTGATAATTTTCATAGCATGCTTCTCGCTTGAGATGGAAAAATTATCGCTAGAAACTAAGGAGGCCACGTGGCGTTGCTAACGAAACTGACATGAAATTGACAACGTCGTCATAGGTAAAATAGCGATAAACAGATTATCATTGGTCATTTCAACTCGATTGCTTTTCTCACTTTCGCTGTACCAGCTCAAGCGAGAAAATCAATCTCGTTGAGATGATCAACGATAATCTATAAGTAACGCGTGATACAGATATCATCTTTACTAAATCTAACTTAATATACAAAGTATAATGAAGAGAACGGGAGTGGATCGTAACCTTTGGTGCTTAGGGGCCGATAACATATGTAAATAAATCTTAAGTCGGAGAAAATAAGGCAAGTAGAGCTGACTTATCGCTCAGTCAAATACATTTAAATTTGTAATGGGGTATAAAGGAATAGCTATATTATAAGGGGCAGTCGAAATGACCATGGAAATACTAAGGATATTCCTAAAATCTTACTGACAAGTTTGACCACAATGTGAAAATTTTCCCGGACAGATACATCATTGTATATGTCTTTGGGAGGATGGGGTGGAGTAGTAATAATACGATGCAGTCAAAATGACCATGTTGATAATACAGATTATCATATAGACCACTGTTTAGTCAAGATGAAGATCATACACATACGCACTAGTGTGACTAGTCCAAATAATTATGACGTCTGGCAAGGCTATTTTTTTTCTGGGACGCCCTCCTGGAGGCTATTTTTTTCTTTCTGGGACACATTCCTGTCGTAGGAAGGCGTCCCAGAAAAAAACATAGCCTTGCCAGACGTCATAATTATTTGGACTATAGTATGACATAAGTTGACTCCTTCAATAAAGTGTGCAAAGACAACTTGCACTGTATTTAACTATGCATATTTGATAACAAAACATCACATAGGCATATCAAAGCATGAACACCCTTTGGTCTTCAACATGAAAGCACTTCAGGTGTTGTCTGTTGGTCGGGTTGTTGTCTCTTTGTCATATTCCCCATTACCTTTCTCAATTTTATTTACTAGCTGGAAAGCCTCGGTTTGGCATTTTTCACAGGGTGTGAATATACCACAGTACCGATCTCAGTACCTTGTATTATTAAGTACACACGTACTTTTAAATATACTACTATGCAATTGATACATAGATATACAAAAATCATACTGGGACACTTGTTCAAATTGGAGTAATCGAGGGCAGGATATTTTAATTTGATCAAAATTTTAAATCGGTTATTTATTCAGCTTTTTTTAACTTTCTTAACTCTTTTCCAATTTCTTTTTTTCTTTTTTTTATGGGGGAACAGAGATAAACAACAAATTTCCGAAATAACAGAAAAGATACCAAATCCTTAAACAGTGGAAGATCAGGGAGGGGAAAGGGGGTTGAGAACTAATTATTTGTAATGGGGGATATATTTTTAACCTCCCCTTTTTATATGAATTGCATGTGTTAACTTTGCAATGCCCTCCTTCTTTTAAAAAATATTGGACCCTGCTGCCAAATGAAATGAACTCTATCAAATAACCAGTCAAATGTTTAAAAGAAAACAGTCAACTTACATTGAAAACGTCGACTACCTTGGCGCAAAGGTATAGAAATATATGAAAATGTAGTAAACTAAATCTATCAGCCGGGTCACAACGGTAATATTATAATATTCCTAAATTCAATGTAACGTGTCTAATCCGACACACAGGGACCAGAAAAAAATGTCGGATTAAGCAGGGTGTCGTAATACTCAGATTATTTCTGCAAAGATTATGTGTTGGTTTAAGCAGAATATTGGAATACTCAGTTGTCAGCTTAGGTTACACTGAATTCCCAATCAGACACACCTCCATTTAGGGTAATAAAAACGTGAAATAACAAAAATACTGAATTCCAATAAAAATTTAAAACGGAAAGTCCTTTATAAAATGGCAAAATCAAAAGCTCAAATGCATCAAATGATTGGAAAAGTTTAAACAATTTTCTTATTTCACTTGGAAATACTGTAAAAAAATTGTCGACTCTGCATATATGTATATGTATACTAGACCGTTGGTTTTCCCGTTTAAACAATTTTCATGATGGTTTCTACTCAGTCTCCCTGTTCTCAGTTTTAATGATGAATAACACTAGTAATTTTAAAGCCCTTTATAGCTTGTTGTTCGGTGTGAGCCAAGGCTCCTTGTTGAAGGCCGTACATTGACATGTAATGGTTTACTTTTATGAATTGTTATTTGGATGGAGAGTTGTCTCATTGGCACTCACATCACATCTTCCTATATCTTTGTACTAACTTTACTATTTAAATTTGCTGTATTTTGAGAAATATATAAATGCATGGTTGATAAAAAGGAAGACATGTTCACACTAAGATTCTATTGACAACAATAACAACATTGAAGGACAAATATTACGTCACCGATATGCAACATAAAGACCATTGATGTATTTCACAGAAGGCGTCACAACAAACATACAAAAGACAAATCAAAGCAAACTTGCTTGTGGGAATATTATCTAACATAAGTGTGACGCTGATTCATAAAGTATAAAATAGTAGTTCTATGCACTTTTGAAGAAGTACATGAAGAACATGACGAGGCTCTTGATAGTGATTCTTTTTTTTTCTATCTCATTTTATTTAACGCAAATTTTCTACATTTTTGAAATTTTTTATTATTCTTTATTATCATATTTTAGCACCCCATATTTCCCTTTTCTTTACTTTTCGCTATTTTTATTATTCGCATTTTCAATATTTTGTAAAAACCCATCCAGAGCCTCATAAATATTCAGTAAGACATAAGTTAAATCCTTCAATGAAGTGTGCATCGAGGTTAGATCAAATCTACACTGACGAATATATACACAAATAGATAATAACAAATTAAAAGAAAACAAACATTTTGAAGAAAAAATAATTATGAAACGAATCTGAAGTGAGGAAAAGTTTTATTGATAAAACGCGTCTGAATTACCATGAAAGTTGAAATATCTATTTGACTTGCAGCCGATTTCATTGAATTTGTAGTAAAAGCTTATTTCTTTGGTTAAATTGCTTGCTAGCTGAACCGTGAAGTCATTATTAGATTAGGTAAACTACCCTCCTTTAAGAGTAGACTATTCTAACAGATAACCAATCTATCTGGCCACAGACCACAATTAATTCCTCTATCAGTTCTTTATAACCTTTTGCATCATTAAAAAAATTGCACCATGCACTTTTGTCCAATTTTTTGTGTGTGTAATGCATTGTCCTAGTTCAAATATATATCCAAAATTCAGAAAGATTGAAGCAATCACTTTTACAAATTTAGCCAATACACATCCATACCCTATTGACAAGTCAAGAGATGTTCCGAAAACTGTAAATATCACCTTTTTGCACTTGACCTAATCACTCATTCCATATCAAAATCAGTTAAAATACAACCTCCAAAAATTTATTTGACCTCTCTTCTTTCATTTCCACCCAAAAAGATTTAAGGAATGAGTGAGGAAAGGAAAGAAAAAAAATTAAGGAAAAATACACTCTAATTAAAAGGAACTATATTCGTGGACAACGAAAAGCGGGGTCATTAATTGTGGTCTTGGGCCATCTGTCTGTAGGACTATGCTACTTCAAAAGGAGGGTATTTACTAGTATACGTAACGTAATAATGACTTCACGGTTTAGCTAGCAAGCAGGCTAACCAAAGATAATACCTTTTTCTACACACTCAATGAAATCGGCTGTAATATCAGCATGAGAAACTTGCACTTCGTTCTCTCAATGGGATTAAACTGGTTTCTTTTGGTAGTTTTTTCATTGAAAAATCATCTTTTAATGATGTGTTATATAAAAAAAGATGTGGTATGATTGCCAATGAGACAACTCTCCACAAGAGAACAAAATGACACAGAAATTAACAACTATAGGTCACCGTACGGCCTTCAACAATGCACAAAGCCCATACCGCATAGTCAGCTATAAAAGGCCCAGAAATGACAAGTAAAACATTTCAATTTGTTCTCGATCGATGAAAATGGAAAGACGAAGAGACAAAATATTTTATTATAGTGTCACATACAAATACAGAATAATATCTTACATCATAATATAAGAATAAAAATCCAAATAAAAATTGAAATCGAAGTAAAAATATCGCTATCCAGGCACAACTTTCGCTAAAAGACTTATTCTAACATTCATTAACACGTACATGTATACACAATATTTTCTGCGATTAAACATAAATTAAGAGACTTTTCTAAAAAAATTATTGTACACAATCATGTGTTATCAGAATTTTTTTGTAATCATGATTAAAATTGTTAAAATGTGGGTTTATTGCACTTGCTTTCAAAAATAGACCATGTCGCATGCAGATCTGAATAATATTCACAATGCATTTAAGTTTAATGTGCTATTTCGTAACTTTTCTTGTCACACGATCGAGAAATATTCATACCCCACACACGGACCTTGTGTGTAATCCTTAGTTCAACGTATAGTGCACTCTCAACGTTCCTAAAAGTTCGGCTGATTTTGTTGTTTTAAAACCCATATTACCTAACACAGCAATTTTCGAAGAATTTGATGAACTTCCCATTAAGAGTCTACATGCCTTATTCTGAATTGTTTGAACTTTTCTAGTTGTTGTGTCCTCATAATGCAGCTCCATGTATAAGCACGGGTTCAATAAGAGTTTTATAAAGTTTTGATAAACATCAAATGTTACATGTAAGGTCGTACATGTAGCTAGATTTGAGACTTGACCAGGTTGAGTGCTTCTGATCAATTATCAATTACGTTGACCTATAGTTGTTAATTTCTGTATCATTGTGGTCTCTTGTTGAGAGTTGTCTCATTGCCAGTGCTACCACATCTTCTGTTTTTGTATCAAGACAAATTTACATGAATGCGTATTTATCATCATGCATGCCGAGAGTATGTTTCATCAATAAAAATGGCGAATTATTGCCATCCAAAATTTGAAAGATATACTTATTTATTATCATGCACGCCGAGAGTATGTTTCATCAATAAAAATGGCGAATTATTGCCATCCAAAATTTGAAAGATATACTTAACTTTATGAACTGTGGTTAAATTAAAATTGTAGAATTTTATATCTCATTTTATAAACAAAATTATTATTTCTTTGGTGTATATCAATTGCAGCCGTTACAAAAATTTCCGTAAGTAACAAAGGAAAATGATATTTCCTAAGTTTTCTTTCAAGAGAATTTAAATAAAACATTTACGAATTTTAAGAAAATTTCCCTTCACAATTAAAATACACCATAGTCTATTCAGTAAACAAAACTCTACCAATGTTAAGGGAGGCAACTCCTTATTAAAATATTTTTCGATAGCAGATTCAGACAGATTTCAAAAATCTCTTGTTCAGATAAAAAAACTGTAATGTTTATTGGTGGTTACAGTGTAGTAGAATCTTATGGTAGAAATGCATGGTTACGTTCGAGAAAGAGTTACACAGATCTATACATGTATACATGTTTCTGGTATAGTGACAGACTGTCCTACTCTGAGGACAAGTTGAACCAGCCCGCTCTGTCTGGATGTGACAGACTGTCCTACTCAGAGGACAATTGTACCAGCCCGCACTGTCTGGAAGAGACAGACTGTCCCACTCGGAGGACAATTGTACCAGCCCGCACTGTCTGGAAGTGACAGACTATCCCACTCAGAGGACAAATTGAACAAGCCCGCACTGTCTGGAAGTGAAATACTGTCCCACTCGGAGGAATGTCCCACTCAGAGGACTGTCCCACTCAGAGGACAAGTTGTACCAGCACACACTGTCTGATAAAGACAGGCTGTATCAGCCATACTGTCTATTATTGAAAGACTGTCTCATCTTGAGGACAGGCTGTTTTTTTTTGTTTTATATTTGTATTTATATTATTGTCGGTTGTTACTTTATATCGGCAAAGAGCATGTGTGCATATTTTAGTTCATTGTGCATAATATAGATAGTTGTAGTTTTTAGTATTGCTGTATTGTTTGTGGACAACTTGGATCCAAGTATTTACTGGAACGTTCGTTTGAGATATAAACGCCTGGTTAAACGTTACAGAACAACAACCTTATGAAAGCATATCTTTTAAAGTGTTTTGATACCCTATTTGTTCTTAAAGTCGATTTTATCGTGTACAAAATATTACAACAACCAGTCATACAAGCGGGGCAGGATTTGGGTTCTTTATTTCTTACTTTTTATCAATTGTTTATTTAGTCCATTATTCTCTGTTCTTAATATTTTAACAATATTATTTAATCTTTATAATAATTATTGCCTTATGTTCTCGATCTTTGTATGTTTGGGTCTTTTATTATGCATTTTTTACCATGATTTTCAAATCTGTTAATACCATTATAAACCCTCGTACATGGTTTTATCAAAATCAAGGTATAGTTATTATAGTTTAAACAAATGAATTCAGGCAGGAACCAACTGGCCAAATCAACTGTAATCGGTGACTATCGGGACAAAACAACTATAATCCGGGACCATCAGGACAAAAACAACTATGATTAAGGACTATCGGGACAAAAAACAGCTATTCTCAGGGACTATTGGGGCAAAAACAACTATACTCAGGGACTATCAGAGCAAAAACTTCAATTATCAGGGACTATTAGGGCAAAAAAAAAACTGAAATCAGGGACGATCGGGACAAAAAACGGCTATTCTCAGGGACTATCGGCGCAAAAACTACAATTATCAGGGACTATTGGGTAATCAGAGACCATCGGGACAAAACAACTGTATAATCAGGGACTATCGGTACAAAAACGACAGTACATTCAGGGACTATCGGGGCGAAAACTACAAAAATCAGGAACTATCGGGACAAAACAACTATAATCATGGACTATCGGGACACAAGACAACTTAAATCAGGGACTATTGGGGGAAAAACTGCTATAATCAGGGACTATCGGGGCAAAAACATATATAATCAGGGACAATCGGGACAAAAACCAGCTAAAATCAGGGCCTTTTTGGACAAAAACAGCTATTATCGGGGAAATCGGGACAAAAACAACTATAATCACCGATCATCGGGACTAAAACAACTTCAATCACCGACCCTCGGCGCAAAAAAAGAAAATAAGTCAGAAACAATCGGGACAAAAAATATGTGATCAGGTACCATCGGGACAAAATCAACTTAATTCAGAGACCATCATTAAAAAACAACTGTAATCAGAGAACACCGACACAAAACAACTGTAATCTGGGACTATCGGGATAAAAGAACTGTAATCAAAGACCATAGGGACAAAACAACTGTAATCTAGGGCCATCGGGACATAACAACTGTGATAGGAGAGGATCGGGACAAAACAACTGTAATCAGAGACCATGGAGACAAAACAACTGTAATCAGAGACCATCGGGACAAAACAACTGTAATCTGGGATCATTGGGACATAACAACTGTAATCAGAGACCATCGGGACAAAACAACTGTAATCAGAGACCATCGGGACAAATCAACTGTAATATGGGACTATCGGGGAGAAACCAACTGTAATATGGGAATATCGGGACAAACCAACTGTAATATGGGACTATCGGGACAAACCAACTGTAATATGGGACTATCGGGACAAAACATGCCGAAACTGTACTAGAACTATCATGTACCACTGTCCAGCATTACAAAAATTAAAACTGTAATCATGAAAATTGATATCAAAATGTTCAAAATGCAAAATATCTTAACCATTTGGACTTTAAAAAAAAATAAAAATTAGTACACCTGCAAGTAAAATACAACCAGATTAATAAACTGAAAAGATTCTTAAACTGTTAACTAAACTTTAATAGGAAGAGTTACGTCCCTTGCGATTATGTTAAATGTGTTACTCTAAACTTGGTTGAAATTTGTACATAGTTGCTGGCATAACCTAATTTAAATTTTGTTCGCCTATGACGTGAACTAAAATTATTAACTGGATCATCTACCTCATAATAATTTGATGTGAGATTTTTGTAAAACCAATAATGGTTATAATCTTCATAGTTTCTCACTAAAACTGTACAAAAGAGATAACCTTTCTCCGTTGTTATGTTTCCATTCTCTATCGTAAGTAAGTAATTGTGAACGTATTGTATCTTCAGAGTATCTTCAGAAGAAGGAATTTACTTAAAAATTTAAACAGTAATGTTGATCTTATTAGACTATTTAAATACACTGTAAAACTTACCTGTATGAATATTTGTGTGATGCAAGATGTATGAGAAATGTTTTTGAGAAACACTTTTTAAAGAATAATATTCTGGTACAAGAAACCGAAGGTGTCATAACATTTAATTTCTAATTATTGTGCTGATTATATATGTGATTATACTTAAAAACATTGCCTTGTGATATTTTTGTGTAATATGTAATATATCTGTTGTATATATATGTTGAATAATTGAATAAAGATAAAAAAAAAAAGTAATTGTGAACGTTGAGCCCACAAGAAGGTGGGAACTTAATTTGCGGTAGTTATAGTAAAGTGACACAGGGTAAAGACATCAACATGGACATATCCGGGCCCCTCCCAAAAAAAAAATAAAAAAAAAAATAAAAAAAGACGTGTCACCAACTTCAAATGTACTTAAGTGTACATGTAAAGTTAGAACTGTATCTTATATATTTGAAGCTCAAGGTTTATATACAAAAAATAGAATCAAAGATAATAATTTACTTATAGAAAGGGGCAGATAGCTTAATATATACTAGTCAACAAAAGAAACGATAAACGACTTTGGAATAAAATTCACCAAAAAATATCAAATATAAAAACAAAATAAGATACAATATTTTAAAAAGCTTTCATTTGCAATGTATGCACTTCTGATAATAAAAATAAAAACCTGTCGGAAAATTACTAAATTCCGTGTAAACGATCATAGGGTACAAATTATTTTTGCGGAAAGTTGGATAAAAAAGTGACACATAATTTTCTAAGTACTAAATGAATTTTCAAATTTGTTGGTAAATCAATTTTTCCCAAATTAAGTTAAGAGGGGGACTGGGGGTGGGGGGGGGATCAGTGAAAAAACTGTGAGTTAAGTTTTTTTTTATACTACATTGAACTTTTAATGTCGTCTCTAAACTGAAAACAACTAAAAACTTCATCTTTAACTTGAAAAAAAAAAAACTCGTATATCGTTTCTTTTGTTGACTAGTATATGTATACATTGAAACCAAAGAACAAGCCATAGAAGACGAAACCCACTATCTACTCTTATGTCAAAATATATATTAAAACTCAGGTTTTATTACATTTTTGTAGAATAAACTGCCATGAAATAAACCCTCTTGTTAAAGAAGCTTTTTTTTTTGGCTATACTTTTTGGACCTTTTGGATTATAGCTCTTCATCATTTATATAAGCTTTGGATTTCAAATATTTTGGCCACGAGCATCACTGAAGAGACATGTATTGTCGAAATGCGCATCTGGTGCATGAAAATTGGTACCGTTAATGTTATTGCAGTAAATAAGTCTTTGTCGGAAGATGGAATACATACTTGTTATATGTTTGCCAAACATATTTTTAAAGAATTTAATATTGACTTTCAAATATTGATAACAGTTCAAAACTTTACCTTTATAGTAAACTTAAAAATGAAACTAAATTGGAGGACTACTTGCACAATCTAATCAATTTCAATAGTCGTCAACTTTTATTAAAAATACGTGTAAGTGATCATAATTTGGAAATTTAATTAGGACGTTATAAAAAAATTCAAAGAGAACACAGACTGTGCAAAGTTTGTAAAATTTAGATGATGAGGAACACGTTTTCCTTCATAGCCAAATTAACAGTAATGTAGGGGTAAATTCAGTAAATAAATATACGTCATCAGGGACCGCCCATTTGGGGGAGAGCTTTCTGTCTAAAAGTGAAGTCATGTGCTCTTCTGATTGGTAGATAATGTTTTTAATAAATATTTTATGGTAGATGGATCAAAACTAGAGTTGAAAAAAAAAAAAAAATAAATGCTGAATGTACTATTTTTTTCCCCTACAGGGTTGAAAAGTAATGGGGTCAGTATAGGAATTCAGTGCGAATCTACATTGTTTGTAAACAAGGCCATGTGAATGCCCAAAAATGCCGCATGACCCTATATTTTTATTGTTGCAAAAGATAGGACTACATTTGTACTTTCATGAATGATATATGAAAGTTTTTAATTTCTAAAAGTAAATCAGGTATAAATTTATTTCCACACATAGATTAGCATTAAAGTCAATGGGAGATTTTTTTACTGAATTTACCCCTATAGGAAAATATGCACTTTTTCACTGTACTTGTCCAAGGCCACACGATAATCACAAAACTCATTTCCTGTAAATGTTAATGTAATGGAAGGATTTTGGAACCTTTTGAAGTTGCTTTTTACACAAATTTCTATCTTTAACTGTGGCTATCCAGGATGCACTCAGTGTACTATGAGAGAAGCATGGAGTATATGGTAAAAATCAGTTTTTGTGTCCAGATTGAAAGAAACAATAGAAATTACACTTGAAAGTTATGATATCAATGAAAGTCATAAATATTCACCCCATTTACATCATATTTTGCACATATTTCTCCTCATAATGTATAAAATCATATGAAAAAAATGGATTACCTCCCTTTGACATAGTGTTTTTTTTTTAGCTGTATTCCCCATGTTAAGTTGTAGAACAAGTGTTTAATAAGCACTTTTCTAGTATTTAAACACTCGAATAATCTAACCGCATGAAGGTATTCATTTATTTTTACATAACGCATTGCGTTTCTTTATTTAAAGAATATACTAGACAACTTTTCATGTTTACATGTCCTTCATCTATGAATTTTATGTTAAATAATGGCTTTTAAATATTCTAAATTGTTACTTGAATCTCCCAAATGTAAAGTTTGGTCATACCTAATCTTATTTTTTCATATTTGGCACTTTTTTCTACTTCAGTTCTGGCTGTCTAGTTTTGGCAAAGAACCCATCCTGATGTTGGGGTAACAGGAATTTCTGCAGAGTGATTGTCAATGACATTTTGTGAAATTTACAAGTAATTAAAACACAGATTTAGTATAATGAAACATAATTGTTGTTTTATTTGGTATGAAACTGCTTAAAAAAGCCTTTGAAAAGTCTTTTTGTGGTCTTTTCATGGTATTTAATCAAAAACCTCCATATAAGGAAAAATCTAACTAAGAGTACACCAAGACTTTAGTTTCTAGATGTACTTGCAATACTGGTCAAAGCAAACACAGAAAACAATTCATATTTATTAAACATAGTATTTTACACTATTCTTTTAAAAACAGTCAATGCGCAACTTTATATACCAAATATACATTGGCCGCAGTATGGGCTGTAGTATAAATTTTGCTCTATCTTTACAAATTCAGCATTTATGAACGTTGTATTGAAACTGGAACTTGGAAATTGGATACATTACATGTTTATTACAAAAAAAGTTGGAAAAGAAGTAAAAAAATCCCTTATAGGAAAATATGCACTTTTTCACTGTACTTGTCCAAGGCCACACGATAATCACAAAACTCATTTCCTGTAAATGTTAATGTAATGGAAGGATTTTGGAACCTTTTGAAGTTGCTTTTTACACAAATTTCTATCTTTAACTGTGGCTATCCAGGATGCACTCAGTGTACTATGAGAGAAGCATGGAGTATATGGTAAAAATCAGTTTTTGTGTCCAGATTGAAAGAAACAATAGAAATTACACTTGAAAGTTATGATATCAATGAAAGTCATAAATATTCACCCCATTTACATCATATTTTGCACATATTTCTCCTCATAATGTATAAAATCATATGAAAAAAATGGATTACCTCCCTTTGACATAGTGTTTTTTTTTTAGCTGTATTCCCCATGTTAAGTTGTAGAACAAGTGTTTAATAAGCACTTTTCTAGTATTTAAACACTCGAATAATCTAACCGCATGAAGGTATTCATTTATTTTTACATAACGCATTGCGTTTCTTTATTTAAAGAATATACTAGACAACTTTTCATGTTTACATGTCCTTCATCTATGAATTTTATGTTAAATAATGGCTTTTAAATATTCTAAATTGTTACTTGAATCTCCCAAATGTAAAGTTTGGTCATACCTAATCTTATTTTTTCATATTTGGCACTTTTTTCTACTTCAGTTCTGGCTGTCTAGTTTTGGCAAAGAACCCATCCTGATGTTGGGGTAACAGGAATTTCTGCAGAGTGATTGTCAATGACATTTTGTGAAATTTACAAGTAATTAAAACACAGATTTAGTATAATGAAACATAATTGTTGTTTTATTTGGTATGAAACTGCTTAAAAAAGCCTTTGAAAAGTCTTTTTGTGGTCTTTTCATGGTATTTAATCAAAAACCTCCATATAAGGAAAAATCTAACTAAGAGTACACCAAGACTTTAGTTTCTAGATGTACTTGCAATACTGGTCAAAGCAAACACAGAAAACAATTCATATTTATTAAACATAGTATTTTACACTATTCTTTTAAAAACAGTCAATGCGCAACTTTATATACCAAATATACATTGGCCGCAGTATGGGCTGTAGTATAAATTTTGCTCTATCTTTACAAATTCAGCATTTATGAACGTTGTATTGAAACTGGAACTTGGAAATTGGATACATTACATGTTTATTACAAAAAAAGTTGGAAAAGAAGTAAAAAAATCCCTTATAGGAAAATATGCACTTTTTCACTGTACTTGTCCAAGGCCACACGATAATCACAAAACTCATTTCCTGTAAATGTTAATGTAATGGAAGGATTTTGGAACCTTTTGAAGTTGCTTTTTACACAAATTTCTATCTTTAACTGTGGCTATCCAGGATGCACTCAGTGTACTATGAGAGAAGCATGGAGTATATGGTAAAAATCAGTTTTTGTGTCCAGATTGAAAGAAACAATAGAAATTACACTTGAAAGTTATGATATCAATGAAAGTCATAAATATTCACCCCATTTACATCATATTTTGCACATATTTCTCCTCATAATGTATAAAATCATATGAAAAAAATGGATTACCTCCCTTTGACATAGTGTTTTTTTTTAGCTGTATTCCCCATGTTAAGTTGTAGAACAAGTGTTTAATAAGCACTTTTCTAGTATTTAAACACTCGAATAATCTAACCGCATGAAGGTATTCATTTATTTTTACATAACGCATTGCGTTTCTTTATTTAAAGAATATACTAGACAACTTTTCATGTTTACATGTCCTTCATCTATGAATTTTATGTTAAATAATGGCTTTTAAATATTCTAAATTGTTACTTGAATCTCCCAAATGTAAAGTTTGGTCATACCTAATCTTATTTTTTCATATTTGGCACTTTTTTCTACTTCAGTTCTGGCTGTCTAGTTTTGGCAAAGAACCCATCCTGATGTTGGGGTAACAGGAATTTCTGCAGAGTGATTGTCAATGACATTTTGTGAAATTTACAAGTAATTAAAACACAGATTTAGTATAATGAAACATAATTGTTGTTTTATTTGGTATGAAACTGCTTAAAAAAAGCCTTTGAAAAGTCTTTTTGTGGTCTTTTCATGGTATTTAATCAAAAACCTCCATATAAGGAAAAATCTAACTAAGAGTACACCAAGACTTTAGTTTCTAGATGTACTTGCAATACTGGTCAAAGCAAACACAGAAAACAATTCATATTTATTAAACATAGTATTTTACACTATTCTTTTAAAAACAGTCAATGCGCAACTTTATATACCAAATATACATTGGCCGCAGTATGGGCTGTAGTATAAATTTTGCTCTATCTTTACAAATTCAGCATTTATGAACGTTGTATTGAAACTGGAACTTGGAAATTGGATACATTACATGTTTATTACAAAAAAAGTTGGAAAAGAAGTAAAAAAATCCCTTATAGGAAAATATGCACTTTTTCACTGTACTTGTCCAAGGCCACACGATAATCACAAAACTCATTTCCTGTAAATGTTAATGTAATGGAAGGATTTTGGAACCTTTTGAAGTTGCTTTTTACACAAATTTCTATCTTTAACTGTGGCTATCCAGGATGCACTCAGTGTACTATGAGAGAAGCATGGAGTATATGGTAAAAATCAGTTTTTGTGTCCAGATTGAAAGAAACAATAGAAATTACACTTGAAAGTTATGATATCAATGAAAGTCATAAATATTCACCCCATTTACATCATATTTTGCACATATTTCTCCTCATAATGTATAAAATCATATGAAAAAAATGGATTACCTCCCTTTGACATAGTGTTTTTTTTTAGCTGTATTCCCCATGTTAAGTTGTAGAACAAGTGTTTAATAAGCACTTTTCTAGTATTTAAACACTCGAATAATCTAACCGCATGAAGGTATTCATTTATTTTTACATAACGCATTGCGTTTCTTTATTTAAAGAATATACTAGACAACTTTTCATGTTTACATGTCCTTCATCTATGAATTTTATGTTAAATAATGGCTTTTAAATATTCTAAATTGTTACTTGAATCTCCCAAATGTAAAGTTTGGTCATACCTAATCTTATTTTTTCATATTTGGCACTTTTTTCTACTTCAGTTCTGGCTGTCTAGTTTTGGCAAAGAACCCATCCTGATGTTGGGGTAACAGGAATTTCTGCAGAGTGATTGTCAATGACATTTTGTGAAATTTACAAGTAATTAAAACACAGATTTAGTATAATGAAACATAATTGTTGTTTTATTTGGTATGAAACTGCTTAAAAAAGCCTTTGAAAAGTCTTTTTGTGGTCTTTTCATGGTATTTAATCAAAAACCTCCATATAAGGAAAAATCTAACTAAGAGTACACCAAGACTTTAGTTTCTAGATGTACTTGCAATACTGGTCAAAGCAAACACAGAAAACAATTCATATTTATTAAACATAGTATTTTACACCATTCTTTTAAAAACAGTCAATGCGCAACTTTATATACCAAATATACATTGGCCGCAGTATGGGCTGTAGTATAAATTTTGCTCTATCTTTACAAATTCAGCATTTATGAAGGTTGTATTGAAACTGGAACTTGGAAATTGGATACATTACATGTTTATTACAAAAAAAGTTGGAAAAGAAGTAAAAAAATCCCTTATAGGAAAATATGCACTTTTTCACTGTACTTGTCCAAGGCCACACGATAATCACAAAACTCATTTCCTGTAAATGTTAATGTAATGGAAGGATTTTGGAACCTTTTGAAGTTGCTTTTTACACAAATTTCTATCTTTAACTGTGGCTATCCAGGATGCACTCAGTGTACTATGAGAGAAGCATGGAGTATATGGTAAAAATCAGTTTTTGTGTCCAGATTGAAAGAAACAATAGAAATTACACTTGAAAGTTATGATATCAATGAAAGTCATAAATATTCACCCCATTTACATCATATTTTGCACATATTTCTCCTCATAATGTATAAAATCATATGAAAAAAATGGATTACCTCCCTTTGACATAGTGTTTTTTTTTTAGCTGTATTCCCCATGTTAAGTTGTAGAACAAGTGTTTAATAAGCACTTTTCTAGTATTTAAACACTCGAATAATCTAACCGCATGAAGGTATTCATTTATTTTTACATAACGCATTGCGTTTCTTTATTTAAAGAATATACTAGACAACTTTTCATGTTTACATGTCCTTCATCTATGAATTTTATGTTAAATAATGGCTTTTAAATATTCTAAATTGTTACTTGAATCTCCCAAATGTAAAGTTTGGTCATACCTAATCTTATTTTTTCATATTTGGCACTTTTTTCTACTTCAGTTCTGGCTGTCTAGTTTTGGCAAAGAACCCATCCTGATGTTGGGGTAACAGGAATTTCTGCAGAGTGATTGTCAATGACATTTTGTGAAATTTACAAGTAATTAAAACACAGATTTAGTATAATGAAACATAATTGTTGTTTTATTTGGTATGAAACTGCTTAAAAAAGCCTTTGAAAAGTCTTTTTGTGGTCTTTTCATGGTATTTAATCAAAAACCTCCATATAAGGAAAAATCTAACTAAGAGTACACCAAGACTTTAGTTTCTAGATGTACTTGCAATACTGGTCAAAGCAAACACAGAAAACAATTCATATTTATTAAACATAGTATTTTACACTATTCTTTTAAAAACAGTCAATGCGCAACTTTATATACCAAATATACATTGGCCGCAGTATGGGCTGTAGTATAAATTTTGCTCTATCTTTACAAATTCAGCATTTATGAACGTTGTATTGAAACTGGAACTTGGAAATTGGATACATTACATGTTTATTACAAAAAAAGTTGGAAAAGAAGTAAAAAAATCCCTTATAGGAAAATATGCACTTTTTCACTGTACTTGTCCAAGGCCACACGATAATCACAAAACTCATTTCCTGTAAATGTTAATGTAATGGAAGGATTTTGGAACCTTTTGAAGTTGCTTTTTACACAAATTTCTATCTTTAACTGTGGCTATCCAGGATGCACTCAGTGTACTATGAGAGAAGCATGGAGTATATGGTAAAAATCAGTTTTTGTGTCCAGATTGAAAGAAACAATAGAAATTACACTTGAAAGTTATGATATCAATGAAAGTCATAAATATTCACCCCATTTACATCATATTTTGCACATATTTCTCCTCATAATGTATAAAATCATATGAAAAAAATGGATTACCTCCCTTTGACATAGTGTTTTTTTTTAGCTGTATTCCCCATGTTAAGTTGTAGAACAAGTGTTTAATAAGCACTTTTCTAGTATTTATTTTAACACTCGAATAATCTAACCGCATGAAGGTATTCATTTATTTTTACATAACGCATTGCGTTTCTTTATTTAAAGAATATACTAGACAACTTTTCATGTTTACATGTCCTTCATCTATGAATTTTATGTTAAATAATGGCTTTTAAATATTCTAAATTGTTACTTGAATCTCCCAAATGTAAAGTTTGGTCATACCTAATCTTATTTTTTCATATTTGGCACTTTTTTCTACTTCAGTTCTGGCTGTCTAGTTTTGGCAAAGAACCCATCCTGATGTTGGGGTAACAGGAATTTCTGCAGAGTGATTGTCAATGACATTTTGTGAAATTTACAAGTAATTAAAACACAGATTTAGTATAATGAAACATAATTGTTGTTTTATTTGGTATGAAACTGCTTAAAAAAGCCTTTGAAAAGTCTTTTTGTGGTCTTTTCATGGTATTTAATCAAAAACCTCCATATAAGGAAAAATCTAACTAAGAGTACACCAAGACTTTAGTTTCTAGATGTACTTGCAATACTGGTCAAAGCAAACACAGAAAACAATTCATATTTATTAAACATAGTATTTTACACTATTCTTTTAAAAACAGTCAATGCGCAACTTTATATACCAAATATACATTGGCCGCAGTATGGGCTGTAGTATAAATTTTGCTCTATCTTTACAAATTCAGCATTTATGAACGTTGTATTGAAACTGGAACTTGGAAATTGGATACATTACATGTTTATTACAAAAAAAGTTGGAAAAGAAGTAAAAAAATCCCTTATAGGAAAATATGCACTTTTTCACTGTACTTGTCCAAGGCCACACGATAATCACAAAACTCATTTCCTGTAAATGTTAATGTAATGGAAGGATTTTGGAACCTTTTGAAGTTGCTTTTTACACAAATTTCTATCTTTAACTGTGGCTATCCAGGATGCACACAGTGTACTATGAGAGAAGCATGGAGTATATGGTAAAAATCAGTTTTTGTGTCCAGATTGAAAGAAACAATAGAAATTACACTTGAAAGTTATGATATCAATGAAAGTCATAAATATTCACCCCATTTACATCATATTTTGCACATATTTCTCCTCATAATGTATAAAATCATATGAAAAAAATGGATTACCTCCCTTTGACATAGTAGTTTTTTTTAGCTGTATTCCCCATGTTAAGTTGTAGAACAAGTGTTTAATAAGCACTTTTCTAGTATTTAAACACTCGAATAATCTAACCGCATGAAGGTATTCATTTATTTTTACATAACGCATTGCGTTTCTTTATTTAAAGAATATACTAGACAACTTTTCATGTTTACATGTCCTTCATCTATGAATTTTATGTTAAATAATGGCTTTTAAATATTCTAAATTGTTACTTGAATCTCCCAAATGTAAAGTTTGGTCATACCTAATCTTATTTTTTCATATTTGGCACTTTTTTCTACTTCAGTTCTGGCTGTCTAGTTTTGGCAAAGAACCCATCCTGATGTTGGGGTAACAGGAATTTCTGCAGAGTGATTGTCAATGACATTTTGTGAAATTTACAAGTAATTAAAACACAGATTTAGTATAATGAAACATAATTGTTGTTTTATTTGGTATGAAACTGCTTAAAAAAGCCTTTGAAAAGTCTTTTTGTGGTCTTTTCATGGTATTTAATCAAAAACCTCCATATAAGGAAAAATCTAACTAAGAGTACACCAAGACTTTAGTTTCTAGATGTACTTGCAATACTGGTCAAAGCAAACCCAGAAAACAATTCATATTTATTAAACATAGTATTTTACACCATTCTTTTAAAAACAGTCAATGCGCAACTTTATATACCAAATATACATTGGCCGCAGTATGGGCTGTAGTATAAATTTTGCTCTATCTTTACAAATTCAGCATTTATGAACGTTGTATTGAAACTGGAACTTGGAAATTGGATACATTACATGTTTATTACAAAAAAAGTTGGAAAAGAAGTAAAAAAATCCCTTATAGGAAAATATGCACTTTTTCACTGTACTTGTCCAAGGCCACACGATAATCACAAAACTCATTTCCTGTAAATGTTAATGTAATGGAAGGATTTTGGAACCTTTTGAAGTTGCTTTTTACACAAATTTCTATCTTTAACTGTGGCTATCCAGGATGCACTCAGTGTACTATGAGAGAAGCATGGAGTATATGGTAAAAATCAGTTTTTGTGTCCAGATTGAAAGAAACAATAGAAATTACACTTGAAAGTTATGATATCAATGAAAGTCATAAATATTCACCCCATTTACATCATATTTTGCACATATTTCTCCTCATAATGTATAAAATCATATGAAAAAAATGGATTACCTCCCTTTGACATAGTGTTTTTTTTTAGCTGTATTCCCCATGTTAAGTTGTAGAACAAGTGTTTAATAAGCACTTTTCTAGTATTTAAACACTCGAATAATCTAACCGCATGAAGGTATTCATTTATTTTTACATAACGCATTGCGTTTCTTTATTTAAAGAATATACTAGACAACTTTTCATGTTTACATGTCCTTCATCTATGAATTTTATGTTAAATAATGGCTTTTAAATATTCTAAATTGTTACTTGAATCTCCCAAATGTAAAGTTTGGTCATACCTAATCTTATTTTTTCATATTTGGCACTTTTTTCTACTTCAGTTCTGGCTGTCTAGTTTTGGCAAAGAACCCATCCTGATGTTGGGGTAACAGGAATTTCTGCAGAGTGATTGTCAATGACATTTTGTGAAATTTACAAGTAATTAAAACACAGATTTAGTATAATGAAACATAATTGTTGTTTTATTTGGTATGAAACTGCTTAAAAAAGCCTTTGAAAAGTCTTTTTGTGGTCTTTTCATGGTATTTAATCAAAAACCTCCATATAAGGAAAAATCTAACTAAGAGTACACCAAGACTTTAGTTTCTAGATGTACTTGCAATACTGGTCAAAGCAAACACAGAAAACAATTCATATTTATTAAACATAGTATTTTACACCATTCTTTTAAAAACAGTCAATGCGCAACTTTATATACCAAATATACATTGGCCGCAGTATGGGCTGTAGTATAAATTTTGCTCTATCTTTACAAATTCAGCATTTATGAAGGTTGTATTGAAACTGGAACTTGGAAATTGGATACATTACATGTTTATTACAAAAAAAGTTGGAAAAGAAGTAAAAAAATCCCTTATAGGAAAATATGCACTTTTTCACTGTACTTGTCCAAGGCCACACGATAATCACAAAACTCATTTCCTGTAAATGTTAATGTAATGGAAGGATTTTGGAACCTTTTGAAGTTGCTTTTTACACAAATTTCTATCTTTAACTGTGGCTATCCAGGATGCACTCAGTGTACTATGAGAGAAGCATGGAGTATATGGTAAAAATCAGTTTTTGTGTCCAGATTGAAAGAAACAATAGAAATCACACTTGAAAGTTATGATATCAATGAAAGTCATAAATATTCACCCCATTTACATCATATTTTGCACATATTTCTCCTCATAATGTATAAAATCATATGAAAAAAATGGATTACCTCCCTTTGACATAGTGTTTTTTTTTTTTAGCTGTATTCCCCATGTTAAGTTGTAGAACAAGTGTTTAATAAGCACTTTTCTAGTATTTAAACACTCGAATAATCTAACCGCATGAAGGTATTCATTTATTTTTACATAACGCATTGCGTTTCTTTATTTAAAGAATATACTAGACAACTTTTCATGTTTACATGTCCTTCATCTATGAATTTTATGTTAAATAATGGCTTTTAAATATTCTAAATTGTTACTTGAATCTCCCAAATGTAAAGTTTGGTCATACCTAATCTTATTTTTTCATATTTGGCACTTTTTTCTACTTCAGTTCTGGCTGTCTAGTTTTGGCAAAGAACCCATCCTGATGTTGGGGTAACAGGAATTTCTGCAGAGTGATTGTCAATGACATTTTGTGAAATTTACAAGTAATTAAAACACAGATTTAGTATAATGAAACATAATTGTTGTTTTATTTGGTATTAAACTGCTTAAAAAAGCCTTTGAAAAGTCTTTTTGTGGTCTTTTCATGGTATTTAATCAAAAACCTCCATATAAGGAAAAATCTAACTAAGAGTACACCAAGACTTTAGTTTCTAGATGTACTTGCAATACTGGTCAAAGCAAACCCAGAAAACAATTCATATTTATTAAACATAGTATTTTACACCATTCTTTTAAAAACAGTCAATGCGCAACTTTATATACCAAATATACATTGGCCGCAGTATGGGCTGTAGTATAAATTTTGCTCTATCTTTACAAATTCAGCATTTATGAAGGTTGTATTGAAACTGGAACTTGGAAATTGGATACATTACATGTTTATTACAAAAAAAGTTGGAAAAGAAGTAAAAAAGTCCCTTATAGGAAAATATGCACTTTTTCACTGTACTTGTCCAAGGCCACACGATAATCACAAAACTCATTTCCTGTAAATGTTAATGTAATGGAAGGATTTTGGAACCTTTTGAAGTTGCTTTTTACACAAATTTCTATCTTTAACTGTAGCTATCCAGGATGCACTCAGTGTACTATGAGAGAAGCATGGAGTATATGGTAAAAATCAGTTTTTGTGTCCAGATTGAAAGAAACAATAGAAATTACACTTGAAAGTTATGATATCAATGAAAGTCATAAATATTCACCCCATTTACATCATATTTTGCACATATTTCTCCTCATAATGTATAAAATCATATGAAAAAAATGGATTACCTCCCTTTGACATAGTGTTTTTTTTTAGCTGTATTCCCCATGTTAAGTTGTAGAACAAGTGTTTAATAAGCACTTTTCTAGTATTTAAACACTCGAATAATCTAACCGCATGAAGGTATTCATTTATTTTTACATAACGCATTGCGTTTCTTTATTTAAAGAATATACTAGACAACTTTTCATGTTTACATGTCCTTCATCTATGAATTTTATGTTAAATAATGGCTTTTAAATATTCTAAATTGTTACTTGAATCTCCCAAATGTAAAGTTTGGTTATACCTAATCTTATTTTTTCATATTTGGCACTTTTTTCTACTTCAGTTCTGGCTGTCTAGTTTTGGCAAAGAACCCATCCTGATGTTGGGGTAACAGGAATTTCTGCAGAGTGATTGTCAATGATATTTTGTGAAATTTACAAATAATTAAAACACAGATTTAGTATAATGAAACATAATTGTTGTTTTATTTGGTATGAAACTGCTTAAAAAAGCCTTTGAAAAGTCTTTTTGTGGTCTTTTCATGGTATTTAATAAAAAACCTCCATATAAGGAAAAATCTAACTAAGAGTACACCAATAATTTAGTTTCTAGATGTACTTGCAATACTGGTCAAAGCAAACACAGAAAACAATTCATATTTATTAAACATAGTATTTTACACCATTCTTTTAAAAACAGTCAATGCGCAACTTTATATACCAAATATACATTGGCCGCAGTATGGGCTGTAGTATAAATTTTGCTCTATCTTTACAAATTCAGCATTTATGAAGGTTGTATTGAAACTGTAACTTGGAAATTGGATACATTACATGTTTATTACAAAAAAAGTTGGAAAAGAAGTAAAAAAGTCCCTTACAAAGACATTCCCTTATAAATGCAATTAAAACCCATTATCCTAATTTAAACCAGCTTGACTCTAACTCTAAACTTAAAACTATTCTAGATCCAAATAAAGATATTTTGTCTAGTGTTGTAGACTATATAAAGTAATCTATGGAATTGCGAAAATAAGGTCCACATTGGTCAATTATTATATAAATATATACAATGTTTATATGTATTATTAATATCAACTTCATTTGTTGAAAACATTGATCATGTATTATTTTTCTTGTCACTTGTGTATATAATGTGCTATGGTTTCATGTTTTGCAATAAAAAAAGTAAATAAAACTTTTGCATGATATCACAATGGGCCAGTCTGCATTTCTTGCCCTTCATCTGTGTCAAACCAAGGCGTTTCATGTCGAGCTAATAGATTTATTTGTAATTTGTTAACTTCATTTTTATGAAATACTTGCTACTGCACGTGACGAAAAGAATCAAAAAGCAAAAGCTCAAACACATCAAACAAATGGATAACAACTGTTATATTCCAGACTTGGTACAGGCATTTTCTTGTGTAGAAAATGGTGGATTGGTGTATCAAGACATATCAACAGAATCGACACGGTTCAACGCCTCTCCTAGAAACACATACAAACAGGTACTCCAGGGATTTTTAATAAATCTTAAGTCGAAGAATACAAGACTCTGTCAACAACCCGATATTGTGTAAAAACCAAAAACGATAAAAAGACATTTCAATGAAAACCTAGTAAAGTTGACTAGTCGCCGCTCGGTCAAATACATCTTTATTTTTAATGAAGTATTACAAAAGTAGTGGCTATTAGGGGCAGTCAAAATGACCATGCAAATAATTTTTTTTTATCTTAATTATCATGATAATATGTTTGACCACAATTTGTCCAGTTGTTCGGTCAATTGCATTTTTGTACTTGTATATTTTAATTATTTTTTTTTTATTTTTTTTGGGGGAAAAGGGGGGGGGTGGTTGAAAGGCTGCGGGGCCTAGTAATACATAAAAAGTGTAGTGGAAATGATAATGTTGATTAACTCCTTGACCACTGTTTCGTCCAAGATAAAGATCGCGCACTTTTGAAGACAAAAAACAAGTATGACATGTTAAGTTAATCCCTTCTATAAAGTGTGCATCGAGTATTTACACTGTGTTTAACTATGCATATTTTAACACAAAACGTCACTTGGGCATATCAAAGTATAAAAATCCTTTGGTCTTCAACATGTACGCACTAGAGAGCCTCAGTTGTGCATCTTTCTCAGAGTATATTACAGTACAGATCTCAGTACTTTGTACTATCATAAACTTAGTAAGTACATAAGTACTTATGTGTAATAAATAAATGTATGAAAATCAAAGACACTTGTCCAAAATGGAGTAGTCGCAGACAGAATATTTCAATTTGATAATATAGTGAAACCTGACTAAACAGAATCCTGTATAAACCGAAAGCCTGTCTAAACTAAATGTGTTCATAAGCACCGTCATATCAAACTATGTGCTTTATGAACCTGATAAAACCAAAAATCGGCCAAAACCGAACAAAATCTTAAGCCCTGTAGATGTTCGGTTTAAACAGGTTTCACTGTATCTGAAATCAGAAATGGAGTCAACTGTTGTCGACTTTCTGGACGTTTTTCTTATTCCCTTTCACTCTGTAAGGGGGAATAGAGGTTAACACCAAATTTCAGGAATAACATTACTCTGTTTGAACAGTTGTAAACTCCCATCCTGGGAGATTCCGGGGTTAGAACTCCCTTTTTTGTTTGACACCTAATACTTTTGTATATGGACATAATTATGATTGGAAACTCCCCTTTTTATATGGACATATGATTGGAACCTCCCCTTTTTATATGGACATATGATTGGAACCTCCCCTTTTTATATAGACATATGATTGGAACCTCCCCTTTTTATATGGACATATGATTGGAACCTCCCCTTTGTATATAGACATATGATTGGAACCTCCCCTTTTTATATGACTTGCATGTGTTGGAATCTAAGTGTTTACTGTCAAGTAAACTATTTAGTAAGAGTTACGTGCCTTGATATTATGACAAAAATATGGTATCTTAAACTTGGATAAAGTTTTCATACCGCTTTTGGAATAAACTAACATGAGTTTAGATCGCTTATAACGTGAAGTAAAAGTATTAACTAGAACATCTTCGTCATAATATCTTGATGTTAGATTTTGTAAAATCAATAATTGTAATAGCCTTCACTGTATTACAAAATTCTGCAAAAGAGATAAAGTTTCAAAATTAAATGTTTCTATTCTCTATTCTATTTATGGATTTGTTAACGTTGAGCCCACAAGAAGGTGGGAACCTAAATGTAGTGTTAATAGTAAAGTGATATATGCCAAAGAAATCAACATAGTCAAAAACAACTTATTATGAAAAGATAAGTGTCAATAACTTTTTACATGTAACAGTTTCTTTGGAAATCATACAATATCTCTTTATTTTGTAATGAGAAAGGATTTAATTATATACATCAAATTCAACAGTTTAAAAGAAGATAACAATTTTCTTCTCTATAGACATTGTAAGCATTAAAGTCAAACAAAGACGTAGAATTGAAATATTTGCTACTGGACGAAGACAATAATTAATCAAGGCATTTCCATATTACATTTGTATTTCCACTAAACCAAAGGGATAATTTATAAATCATAAGTTGAAGAAAACAGGACAATATCATTAAAAAACAATTTACTAAAAATCCAAATTGATTATTTTATACTTAAATATGAAACTGAATACAAACATGAAACTTTGATTTTGATTTTTGATTTGGCTCTTGAGAGCGTTTTACTGAATATAGAAAAAAATATATATATAACATCAAAATATAGAAAATGCAGATAATATATATTAGCAAATTTGTCAGTTTCGCCTGCATTTTATTAATTACATTTTTGTAATGGAGTAGTCAAAATAAGGGATGGCTAACCATTAAAAAAAAGGGGGAGTCCCAACCAAGGAGAAAGGAGGATTCCAATCATATAACAGGGTAAGTCCGAACCCAGGAGGAAGGAGGATTCCAATTATATAACAGGGGGAGTCCCAACCCAGGAGAAAGGAGGATTCCAATCATATAACAGGGGGAGTCCCAACCCAGGAGAAAGGAGGATTCTAATCATATAACAGGGGAAGTCCCAACCAAGGAGAAAAGAGGATTCCAATCATATAACAGGGGAAGTCCCAACCCAGGAGAAAGGAGGATTCTAACCATATAACAGGGAAAGTCCCAACCCAGGAGAAAGGAGGATTCCAATCATATAACAGGGAAAGTCCCAACCCAGGAGAAAGGAGGATTCTAATCATATAACAGGGAAAGTCCCAACCCAGGAGAAAGGAGGATTCTAATCATATACAGGGGAAGTCCCAACCCAGGAGAAAGGAGGATTCTAATCATATAACAGGGGAAGTCCCAACCCAGGAGAAAGGAGAATTCTAATCATATACAGGGGACGTCCCAACCCAGGAGAAAGGAGGATGGATTCTAATCATATAACAGGGGAAGTCCCAACCCAGAAGAAAGGAGGATTCTAATCATATAACAGAGAAAGTCCCAACCCAGGAGAAAGGAGGATTCTAATCATATACAGGGGAAGTCCCACCCCAGAAGAAAGGAGGATTCTAATCATATAACAGGGGAAGTCCCAACCCAGGAGAAAGGAGGATTCTAATCATATAACAGGGGAAGTCCCAACCCAGGAGAAAGGAGAATTCTAATCATATACAGGGGACGTCCCAACCCAGGAGAAAGGAGGATGGATTCTAATCATATAACAGGGGAAGTCCCAACCCAGAAGAAAGGAGGATTCTAATCATATAACAGGGGAAGTCCCAACCCAGGAGAAAGGAGGATTCTGATCATCATATATTCCAATTCAAATGCATCGATCGTCCAAAAAAATATTCCATCCAATGGAAACCTCTCTCCCTAGATCTGCAACTGATGACATATTGACCACTGTTTATTCGAAACAAAGAGCATAGATATAGGAAGATGTGGTATGAGTGCCAATGAGACAACTCTCCATCCAAATAACAATTTATAAAAGTTAACCATTATAGGTCAAGGTACGGCCTTCAACACGGAGCATTGGCTCACACCAAACAGCATGCTATAAAGGGCCCCAAACATTACTATAGTGTAAAACCATTCAAACGGGAAAACCAACGGTCTAATCTATATAAAAAACATGCACTTTTGAAGTGCATAAAACAAATATGACACAAGTTAACTCCTTCAATAAATTTCGCATCGGATACACAAACCATCACATGGGCATATCAAAGCATGACAACTCTTTGGTCTTCCACATGAAAGCATTAGAAAGTCATAGATTGGCTTTTCTCTCACAGAGAGTGAAAATACTACAGTACAGATCTTTGTACCTTGTACTTATATATATAATGTGTGCACTTGATAAGTACATAAGTACTTATATGTTATCAATAAATGTCTGAGCATCAAAGACACTTGTCCTAAATGGAGTAATCGAAGGCAGGATATTTAATTTGATCAATATTTGAAATCAGACATTGATTCAACTGTTGTCAACTTTTCTGACCTTTTCCTCATTTTTTTTAGAGGGAGGAGTTACAGGAATTTGAGTACTGCGTATGTATATTTTCGACCGTCTAATCCCCGATTGAGACCGTCTAATCCCCGATTGAGACCGTCTAATCCCCGATTGAAACCGTCTCATCCCCGATTGAAACTGTCTAATCCCCGATTGAGTCCGTCTTATCCCCGATTGATACCGTCTAATCCCCAATTGAGACCGTCTAATCCCAGATTGAGACCGTGTAATCCCCGATTGAGACCGTCTAATCCCCGATTCAAACACTGATTTATCAAATACAAGTCAAATCTTCAAAATAAAATGTTCAGTCTAATTACATTGAAAACGTCGACTCCGTTCGCGCAAAGAAATAAACATACATAAAAATGAGGGAAAGGCAATCTCTCAGCCGGTCACAATGTAGATTATCGCTATAGAATTAGAATATTCCTTATCAGACACACCTTCGTATAAGGAAAATAAAATTTGATAATTCTGAATATGTAACTTTACTGCTTAAATTTACTGTATTTTAAAACTCTTAAGTTTGAGAACGGAAGAGCATAATTGATAAAACGGAAGAAAATTTTACACTTTGATTCTTTTCTATTCGCGTCTACGAATTCACAGCTATATAATACACAAGTTGAAGGACACATATTACGTAGCATATATGCAAAACACAAAGACCATTGATGTGTTTCATAGAAGGTGTCAAAAGACAAAATCAAAGCAAACTTGCTTGTGGGAAAATTATCTAACACAAGTGTGACGCTGATTCATAACGTAAAAAATCCTTCCCATGCACTTTTGAAGAAGTACGTAAGCAATAATAAGGGTCTTGATTGTGATCCTTTGTTTCAGTCTTTTTTCATTTTCCCGCAATTTTTTTCTATATTTCTTTTATTTTAATTTACATGCACTAGTATTCTGGTTTTTCATATTTTTAGCATCCTATTATTCCCTTATTTATTTTTCGCTATTTTCGTTTTCGCCTTTTCTCTATTTTAACATTTGAGAACCCTGTTATTCCTTTTAATTTATTTTTTTGCCTTTTTCTCTATTTTATTAAATCCCTTCTAAAGCCTTAAGCTAGTTAGATCCTTCATTGAAGTGTGCATCGAAGTTAAATCAAAGCTATAATAATACAGCTGCTATTGAAAGAAAACTGAAGATTACACACACAAATAGATATTAAACAAATTAAAAGAATATAAAAAAATAGATTTGAAGAAAAAATTATATGAAACGAATCTAAAGCGAAGAAAAAAATATTTTAACACGTTTGAAAGACCATGAAAGTTCAATTATTTATTGACACTCATTATCAGCATGAAAAGATTGCACTTCATTTTTCCGTTCTCTGCGTGTGACTAAAACTTGTTTGAAAGATTTTCTTTTAAGTAGCAAATACATGTAGATTAATAGAATCATATTCAAAACAGTGTAGCTGTGGCCATTGATTGACAACCTTAAATTATCCCATTGACTAGGGCAGATTATGTGAACGTTTGCCTGTAACAACCGCTGCTCACTATGCACTTGTTAAAGGCACTTAAACTGTGGGGTCACAAAAGGTTCTCAACACCTAAATAAAGAAATTAGAAAAACTAATCAGGAATAACACGATGTTTTGATTTATATCAATAATATAAATCAAAACATAAAGTTATTCCTGATTAATTTTTCGAACTATTTTAATATTAAAGGCGTTAAGAACCTTTGGTGACCCCACAGTTTAAATTCTATAATAAGTAAGTAGTGAGCAGTTGTCATTACAAACACACGTTCACCTAATCTGCCCCAGTCAATGGGATAATTTAAGGTTGTCAATCAATGGCCACAGCTACACTGTTTTGAATATGATTCTATATAGATGACTATTCGGTATGGGCTTTACTCATTGTTGAAGGCCGTACGATGACCTATTATAGTTGTTTTTTTAATGTCATTTGTTCTATTTTTGAGAGTTGTGCCATTGGCAATCATCACATTTATATGAGGAAAAGTATAACAAACGTGTAGAGATGTGATCAGAAGATGAATAAATTTCGACGGTATTTTTTACCGCGGTGTTATATAAAAAAATGACCCTGTTACTTTTTTCTTACAAGAACTATATTCAGAATAAGAATTTGGTTGAAAAAAAGAGGATTAGGATTGCTTGATTGATTGTTGTTGTTTTTTACGTCCACTGACAAATATTTCATGCATATTAAGACCTAGACCATGTTGACAATGATAACAGAAGATACAAATAGTTGTGTCTAATAAGTTGATGAGCAAAAATTTGGGCAATTTCGGAACATTGGAACATTTAATATATCGTTTCACTTCGCAAGACATCGAATTTAACATACACAATTTCCGAAAGGATGTGTTTGCGTAATTTTAAATTCTGCAGTCAGACGGACGGCTCTCTTAGAAATTGTTTTACTGTCTGAAGGGGAAAGCCTAATATTTATGACATTTCTGTATCTACATGTATATCAACTGTATGGTAGAAATGTAGATATTAAAGTATATCAGATAATACAACTGAATTAAATTAGAATTTTTTTTTTTTATTATTCTTTCTTTTTATTAATCAATAAATCTGTAGAACGCATGCAGACCCTTACACTAGAGGTCCCTTGAAGATCAGTGCTTGTTCATATTAGATTCCATTATCTTGTTATATTGTGTGAAACTTATAATACAAACTTGAGAGAAGTTTTACTCGTGAAATTTATCCATTAGTTGTGGCCATTCTTTGTCAATATAACGTCTACTTTTTCTTCAGTTTCTGACTTTGTTTGGCTCTTTAAACTATTTGATTCGAGAGTCACCGATTAGTCTTTTTGGGGCACCTGAGATCACCTCTAGTATTTAGTTGAATTCGTGTTGCTCAGTATTTAGTTTTCTACGTTGTGTTTTGTGCTTTATTTATTTTTTTATTTTTTTTGTCTGTTGGCCTTTTTCTTTGCCATGGTTAATCAGTTTATTTTCGACTTATGAGTTTAATTTTCCCTTTGGTATCTTTCGCCCGACTTTTTCAGACGAGACGCGCAAATGGCATACACAACGTGAATCCTGGTATCTATGATAAGTCTTTTCTTATTGTTAGATTTATTTGAATAAAAAAATTAACTTGTAAAAGTACTATACGCTATCATATTCAAGCATCGCTATAAATAATATTTAACATTCATTTTTGTAGTATTGATTCACTTTGTTGCACTACTTTCAAAGAACATGTCATGTGGGCATATCACGTGTGCACATCAAAGCATGAACATCCTTTGGTCTGTCACATGCCATGATCAAAGTACTTGAAAGCTTCCTTTGGGATTATTTTAACTTCAGCAGAATGAATGACTGTATAGTGAATGTACTAAGTACATTGTACTATTATATTTTATATAACTTGCAGTTGTTCAGTACATGAGTACTAAGTTAATAAATAAAACAAACATCAAAAAAAAATTTTCTGTTATATGTAGTGATGTAAACGAGACATAAAGTGCATAATTGATTGATAATATTTATGTTTTTACAACAATGTAGCAATTATACATTATTCAAACATGCTATGATTTTAATTTAAGACAACAAGTGCAGTAACTTTACAGCTGCCATTGACTGTAATTGATGACTATTTATCAAGGTACATACAAAATAAGATAGGTACAGACAATTTTAAGATAGTTCAATACATACACAATCAATCTTAAGGGCGGATCTAGTAATTTTGATTAGGGAGGAGGGCGATAATTGCACAAATTGAATAGTTATTGCATAGAGAAAAAAACGGCGATCAAATGGTTACTGCCTTTACACCCCCTTAATTCGCCCCTGAATTTGGAACACATTGGGAGATATTCATTCAAGACGATTTAAAGTGATCTTAACCAGGACCATGAATAAATGAACGCCATCTCCAATAATAGTTTACTTCAACGTAATTGAAAATTTAAGAAAGCTTTTTCATTGCTTTTTTGTGTGTGCTTAGGGGAAAAGAAGCGTTACCTGTAGTTAAGTGTGTCTAGAAGATGTGGTACAAGTGCCAAAGAGGCAACTCTCCATCCATTTCTAAGTTATGAATCTGACGTTCAGTAGTTGTCGTTTTTTGGTGTATTTCATAAGTTTTTCTCGTTTCTCCTTTTTTATATATACTAGACCGTTGGTTTTTCCGTATGAAAGGTTTTACACTAGTCATTTTTTGAGCTCTTTATAGCTTGCTGTTAGGTGTGAGCCACGGCTCCGGTCGGAAGACCGTACTCTAACTTACAATGATTTACTTTTACAAATTGTGACTTGCATGGATAGTGAGTTACATCTTTTGCATTCCTACATGTACCACATCTTTTAACATCTATATAATAAAGTGCGTTTAAAAGTCATGCGAATAATCCATAGTGTTAATTAAATTTTAAACTGCATTTAAATTTAATTTTATAACATAAACTTTTGCAGTGGGATATACCCCTTTGCTTCATGTGTTTACTCCAGTATTTTTCTCTCTCCCTTTTACATCATGTTGAAGGCCGTACCTTGATTTATAATGGTTTATTTTTATGAATTGTTACTAGGATGGAGAGTTGTCTCATTGGCACTCATACCACATCTTCCTATAACTATGTTAGTGTTTGTTGTCGATTTGACACATTTTGAATCTCTTTTGAATGTTTTCCATGGAGGAGTTTTGCTTTGCTGCTAAATACTTTACAGTAAAATAACTATCATGTCATGGAATCATAATTAAGACACACTTAACTACGGATAACGCTTCTTTCCCTTAAGCACACATAAAAGAGGAACGAAAAATCTTTCTTATACATTGTATTTTCACGTACGTTGAAGTAAGCTATTGGAGATACAAGAAGCGGTTATCTTTCTTTAAGCAGTTGTCGACGAATTGTATTTATTTATGTCCAATGAATGAACATAAACATAATTAAAAACCAGTTGTTCACAGAACAATTGAAGGTCTTTCCACATATTTTTTTCTAAGTTTTTGAAAAGAAGCAACTTTGTGTTAACTTTGTGTTTTGTCCTGTTGATTTAATAACTATATGGTTTATATATGCCTTGCCTGAAATAAGAGAGATAATTGCCAACTTCCGATTAAGAAGAGGTCCCGAATGTATGTGAAGTTAGCAGCCGGTTCGTTATTCGTTATTCGATATTCAATATCCAACCGGCTGCTAGCAGTCGGTTGGATATTCCAAATTTTGTTGAAAATCATAAAAAAAAATACTTGATAACATTAAAAACATGATTTTCATAGTTAAGATGACTGATAAGATACGTAGGAACTTATCAAAATGACCTCTTCAAGCTGTTGTAAGTTCTCGAATATAAACCCTTTTCTAAGTTGCAAATTTGTCTTTTAATTATATAATATAAATTGGTGTCAATAAAAAAACTGCAAAGATTTATTTCCTACATGATAATTCTTAAAACAATAAGAAAACCCGCTTACTCTAGAAAACATTAAGAAATATGAATAGAAATATTTATGGAACGCCCAAAAAAGAAATATATAGTGAAAACCGACCCGAGACCGCTTAAATGAGGTTGAGACCCCCCTGGTCTTTCAATGACTATAAAAGTCAACCAAATCATTGACTCTGTATATATGAAGGTTGTATTAGATGGATTTTTGAGAATAACGTCATCTTCAATATCTACGGAGGGCTAAGATTGTCACTTTTTAGTAAAAAAATGTCAAATTTTTAGGACAAAGGGCACAATGTAATGGTGAGAGCCCCCTGATCTCTCAATCTTTCTAATATTTTACAGACATTTAGTCAATAGGTAGATACAAACGTGGCTAAAAGGAATTTGGGTACACTTCCTGTCTTCTATGTTTACGGTACGCCCAAAGTGCCAGTTGGATATTCAAAATATACAGTGAAAACGTACCTGAGACCGCTCAAATGAGTGTGAGACCCCCTGGTCGTTCAATGTCCATAAAATTTAATTAAATTATAGACGCTGTGTATATAAAGGTTGTACTAGAAAGAATTCATATTCGATATTCATGGAGGCCTTTTATTGTCACTTTTCAGCTACATATTGTCAAACTTTTACATGTAGGACAAAGGACACTTTGCAATGGTAAGAATCCCCCAAGCTCTCAATCTTTCTTTTATTATGCAGACATTTAGTTAATAGGAAGACAAAAAATAAAACCTTATTCTGGAAGGGGGCAACTATCACCTCTTGGGGTTTTGAGAGATTAAACAAGCCGCTGACCACCAATTAGGAAAAGAGAGGGAACGATTGAGATCTTCAAATTATGAGCTATTGAATGAAAAAAAAAAAAAACAGGCGTACCGGGTATGATTACCATGAATTGTATATTTTTTGACGATAGGACCGTAAGATCAAAAACAGGGTCTAAAAACATTGAATTGGGGATAGTGGTTTTGGGTGACCTAAATTGATTTTATCTTGGATTGTTAAAAAAAGATGATCTTTTCAATTCAATTTTATTAAAAAACAAGCAGAAATGCATGTGATTTTTTTTTACCTTTTGATAGATGTATGCCTATGGTTTCAGAAAACCAACGCTTAGGAGCGTTCAAACAAACGCTTAGATGTGTTCGAACCATCGCTCAGGGGGGTCATGACAACGCTATAAATAAATGACGTTATAAAAATTGCAGACACTAAACAGTGTGAGGCGCTCGCCAGGGAGTTGCAAGAGATCAAGCGGAAGATTCAAGCCAGTAACATGCAGCATCCGCTCGAGAAGATTGTACTCAACCGGGCCCTTTCAAAGGTGTTAAGCCTGTGGTTGAGGCTCAGCGAGAGGCAGCTTCAGCAATACCAAAACGATTGTATACCTTCCTGCAGCAGTGACGGTCCTCCCTCCTCCACCACCAAAGTTTGCCTACCCACTACCCATTGCACCACCTTCAGACACCGTCCTCGGACCTCGAGCACAGCAGTATTTGCAGCTCAGTAACAATCCTTCCGCCGACCACACCTTTAGATCGCGATCTGAAAACGATGGTATCTTCATCGGAAGCTAACCAGTTACTTCTGACAGTGATGATATTTCGGGAATGCTCTGAGGTACAAAGGAACCATTGACCTCTTGGAACTCATGGTGAAAAAGAAACCAGAATCGTTTGAGCCCGAAGCTTTAAAACCTTGTCGACTATGCAGAGATCCTGAACAGTTTCGGTGCCATAAATCGACAAGGCAATTGACCCTCTCTAGAACTCGAAGGCGATGAAAAAGTTACAAGTGGACGAATATTGTGTCGCACATCTAAAGCAAGATAAGCATTGTAGCGGACTGCAAACCGTATTTCGACACTCTGACTTTAACTAGCTCCTCCATATATCGCCTGGATCTGTGTAACGCTGCCGACCGTGCTTGAAATAATGGTGTGCGCAACGAGCTTGTGGCGATCTTCGATGCCATGAAGAAAGGTGAACACATCAGCACCAAGGAAAATAAGCAATTCCATCGTAGTATCCTCTAACTAAATGTTTAAGGTTTTGTTCGAAAGTATGCATACGGCGGTAGTTTGTTTGACACTATCGCCGGTATCGCTGGTCGCATGTTCACCTCCTCTGCTGCCAAGGCCTTGGAAAGTAAGACTATGAGCGCTTACACCAATGCAACCATGATAGGAGTTGAAAGGGGGTAGCCAAAGTCGTCGACCATGTCGTTGAAAAAGTGACCCGCCTTCGAAAACCCAGTGTCCAGCGCAGCAAGCCCAATTAACAGCTCAGTATTAAACGCAGTAAGCCCCAAAACCAAACACAGTTAAACAATCCCATCTCCCGTGGCATCGCTACCGTCCATGATTTTGTCCAAAGCTTTCACTAAATCCATAATGCCGACATCCTTACAATCATAGTAGGATTAACCTACGATGGAAATCTTAAAAAATATTAATACCAGGTTCACGAATTCGTACCTTAAGCCGGCGCCCTACTTACCAACTCTGAAGCGGAGATCCAAATCAACATCGAAACACAAGACCTGTTCCTTCAACAATCGAGAGTTATTTCTTAGTAGAAGGAAGACTTCAAAATTACGACGGCACTGCATATGCAGACGTTGATCTCATTCACAATGGTATCATGTATCTCTTCAAAACTATATGATATCGACTCTCCGGTCAGCAGATTGAACACATTAACGACCCCGGCATCGCCACCACTATGCTTGGAATGTAAACCTTCCTCGGCGACTTCTTCAAAACGTAGGGTTTCAACCGACTGTGGTATAAGGATTCTTCTACCAATGCCGAGACTGAGAATACTGGCTTTACAGCGTGGCATGAATACATTATCACTAAGCCCACCAACAAAGGATCGTACTCGTTTGTCATTCCCCTGAAACATATTATGGGATTATTACTATAAAATAGTGTACGGGTTCAGGCACGAACTTCCACTCGTTCGCTATTCAGATGCCAATGCCATTACGAGGGCTGCCGCCGTCAATAACGTGGCAAACATAATCCTGTATAAGATCTCTTGGATCCTCTTTCGCAAAGTGTCTATGTCACCCTCAAAGCTGAACGCGACTCAGCCGTCGAATTTAATGCCTGGTTTTTACAAAACAAGGTTGTTAGAGTGTTCAAGGAGGCTGTAGACTTCAGAAAGAAATTCTACGACATTGAAAACCTTCTCAGTAACGGTGGTGTCAACCCCTCTGATTTTATTTACCTATAGCCGCTGTTTGTGATCGAAGTAAGTCATTCGCCCGAGTGGACTTCCAGATTCGAGCGGAATTCGAGCGTAATGTTCCCGCCAACACCGAAGCATTTGTACTTGCAATCTCCGAAGGAGTCCTCCAGTTCGAATCGGATGGTCAGAAGATGAACGTCGTTATTTAATGAATACATGTACTAGTAAATGGACACCACACTGTTGCAGAAAATCGTCGACCACACAGACTAAAAGCAAGGGTTTTCCATCCTTGTCCCTGGAAACGATAGCCGCATTTTACCCGGTTCACCCCTACAATTAAAGGAATCGAACACCGTATTGGGATTTTAGCGACAGCTCTACACATTTGATCAGGCAACAAACGGTTACGAAGAGATTGATTACATTGTTAGCATCAGCAGTATCAACAACATCTTGGTGAACAGTGGCATCATCAATGTAAGCTACGTAAACTCCACCCAACAGTCCAATATCTACAGCTTTTCAATCGCATGCAGACATACTTAACCGACCAAGACAGTGATCCTATCAATCTCCGCAGTAAATATATCACCATCCGTTTTCATCTTCGAGAGGTATGAGAAAATAGTCTATCAAAATACGGGTTGAATTTGATAAAAGGTCAAGCTAATAAATTACACGGAGCAGCAAAAAAAGGTTGCCTGTTCACCATTCGTTTATCCCACACAAACCTGCAAGGTAAATACAAGATGTACTTACCTAGCAACAGATTAAAAAAATATCACCAAGCTCCTAAGAAACGTTTCTAGTGGTACGACTATGGAAATAAGCACTACACAATTGAAGAAAAACATTCAAAAAGAAAGTGGATTCCTACCCATTTAAGCGGGAAGGGCAATGCAAGTCTATGTTGGCGAACACAATTCTGCCAGCATGAGGTGTTGGAGCCCTAAGTTGCCTGGTTGAAATAGCCGTCAGCAATGCATTTGGACCTGGAATTTACATCAAAAGGGGTGCTTGTGTGAGCTGTGCGAAGGTGCGTTGTAAAGGTCTGTAAATCATCCCCGTTTGTACTTGAAACAAGGTCCTCGGTTCTACTAGGGTTCTGGTTTGGTCCTAGAAGCGAACAGTCCGTTCATCAGCATTCCCCTATTCATACAATATTTATATATATAGAATCTATGATTTGGTTGAATTTAATGGACATTGAAAAACTAGGTGGGTCTCAACCTGATTTAAGCGGATTCGGGTAGGCTTTCGCTAAATAATTTGAATTTCCAACAGGCACTTTGGGCGCACCGTAAACATAAAAGAAAGAAAGTGTACCAAAATTGCTTTAAGTAACATTTGTATCTACCTATTGACTAAATGTCTGTAAAATATTAGAAAGATTAAGAGATCAGGGGGCTCTCGTCATTACCTTGTGCCCTTTGTCCTAAAGTTTTGACATTTTTTGACTGAAAAGTGACAATCTATGCACTCCGTAGATATTGAAGATGACGTTATTCTCAAAAATGCATCTAATACAATCTTTATATATACAGAGTCAATAATTTGGTTGAATGTTATGGACATTGTAAGACCAGGGGGGTCTCAACCTCATTTAAGTGGTCTCGGGTCGATTTTTGATATAAAATTTCAATATCCAACTGGCACTTTGGGCGTACCGTAAACATAGAAGACATAAAGTTTATCCCAATTCCTTTTAGTCACGTTCGTATCTACCTATTGACTAAATGTCTGTAAAATATTAGAAAGATTGAGAGATAAGGGGGCTCTCACCATTACCTTGTGTCCTTTGTCCTAAAGTTCTAGCATTTTTTGACTGAAAAGTGACAATCTAAGCACTCCGTAGATATTGAAGATGACGTTACTCTCAAAAATCCATCTAATACAACCTTTATATATACAGAGTCAATGATTTCGTTGAATTTTATGGACATTGAAAGACCAGGGGGGTCTCAACCTCATTTAAGCGGTCTCGGCTCGATTTTTGATATAAAATTTGAATATCCAACTGGCACTTTGGGCGTACCGTAAACATAGAAGACATAAAGTTTACCCAAATTCCTTTTAGTCACGTTTGTATCTACCTATTGACTAAATGTCTGTAAAATATTAGAAAGATTGAGAGATCAGGGGGCTCTCACCATTACCTTGTGCCCTTTGTCCTAAAGTTTTGACATTTTTTGACTGAAAAGTGACAATCTAAGCACTCCGTAGATACTTAAGATGACGTTATTCTCAAAAATTCATCTAATACAACCTTTATATATACAGAGTCAATGATTTGGTTGAATTTTATGGACATTGACAGACCAGGGGGGTCTCAACCTCATTTAAGCGGTCTCGGGTCGATTTTTGATATAAAATTTGAATATCCAACTGGCACTTTGGGCGTACCGTAAACATAGAAGACATAAAGTTTACCCAAATTCCCTTAGTCACGTTTGTATCTACCTATTGACTAAATGTCTGTAAAATATTAGAAAGATTGAGAGATCAGGGGGCTCTCACCATTACCTTGTGCCCTTTGTCCTAAAGTTTTGACATTTTTTGACTGAAAAATGACAATCTAAGCACTCCGTAGATACTTAAGATGACGTTATTCTCAAAAATCCATCTAATACAACCTTTATATATACAGAGTCAATGATTGGTTGAATTTTATGGACATTGAAAGACCAGGGGGTCTCAATCTCATTTAAGCGGTCTCGGGTCGATTTTTTGTAAAAAAATTTGAATATCCAACTGACACTTTGGGCGTACCGTAAACATAGAAGACATGAAGTATACCCAAATTCATTTTAGTCACGTTTGTATCTACCTATTGGCTAAATGTCTGTAAAATATTAGAAAGATTGAGAGATCAGGGGGCTCTCACCATTACCTTGTGCCCTTTGTCCTAAAGTTTTAGCATTTTTTGACTGAAAAGTGACAATCTAAGCACTCCGTAGATATTGAAGATGACGTTATTCTCAAAAATCCATCTAATACAACCTTTATATATACAGAGTCAATGATTTGGTTGAATATTATGGACATTGAAAGACCATGGGGGTCTCAACCTCATTTAAACGGTCTCGGCTCGATTTTTGGTATAAAATTTGAATATCCAACTGGCACTTTGGGCGTACCGTAAACATAGAAGACATGAAGTGTACCCAAATTCCTTTTAGTCACGTTTGTATCTACCTATTGACTAAATGTCTGTAAAATATTAGAAAGATTGAGAGATCAGGGGGCTCTCACCATTACCTTGTGCCCTTTGTCCTAAAGTTTTGACATTTTTTTACTGAAAAGTGACAATCTAAGCACTCCGTAGATACTTAAGATGACGTTATTCTCAAAAATCCATCTAATACAACCTTTATATATACCGAGTCAATGATTTGGTTGAATTTTATGGATATTGAATGACCAGGGGGGTCTCAACCTCATTTAAACGGTCTCGGCTCGATTTTTGGTATAAAATTTGAATATCCAACATGCACTTTGGGCGTACCGTAAACATAGAAGACATAAAGTGTACCCAAATTCCTTTTAGTCACGTTTGTATCTACCTATTGACTAAATGTCTGTAAAATATTAGAAAGATTGAGAGATCAGGGGGCTCTCGCCATTACCTTGTGCCCTTTGGCCTAAAGTTTTGACATTTTTTGACTGAAAAGTGACAATCTAAGCACTCCGTATATATTGAAGATGACGTTATTCTCAAAAATCCATCTAATACAACCTATCTATATACATATTTAATGATTTGGTTGAATTTTATGGACATTGAAAGACCAGGGGGGTCTCAACCTCATTTAAGCGGTCTCGGGTGGATTTTTGATATAAAATTTGAATATCCAACTGGCACTTTGGGCGTACCGTAAACATAGAAGACATAAAGTGTACCCAAATTCCTTTTAGTCACGTTTGTATCTACCTATTGACTAAATGTCTGTAAAATATTAGAAAGATTGAGAGATCAGGGGGCTCTCACCATTACCTTGTACCCTTTGTCCTAAAGTTTTGAGATTTTTTGACTGAAAAGTGACTATCTAAGCACTCCGTAGATATTGAAGATAACGTTATTCTCAAAAATTCATCTAATACAACCTTTATATATACAGAGTCAATGATTTGGTTGAATTTTAGGGATATTGAATGACCAGGGGGGTCTCAATCTCATTTAAACGGTCTCGGCTCGATTTTTGGTATAAAATTTGAATATCCAACTGGCACTTTGGGCGTACCGTAAACATAGAAGACATAAAGTGTACCCAAATTCCTTTTAGTCACGTTTGTATCTACCTATTGACTAAATGTCTGTAAAATATTAGACAGATTGAGAGATCAGGGGGCTCTCGCCATTACCTTGTGCCCTTTGGCCTAAAGTTTTGACATTTTTTGACTGAAAAGTGACAATCTAAGCACTCCGTATATATTGAAGATGACGTTATTCTCAAAAATCCATCTAATACAACCTATCTATATACATATTTAATGATTTGGTTGAATTTTATGGACATTGAAAGACCAGGGGGGTCTCAACCTCATTTAAGCGGTCTCGGCTCGATTTTTGGTATAAAATTTGAATATCCAACTGTCACTTTGGGCGTACCGTAAACATAGAAGACATAAAGTGTACCCAAATTCCTTTTAGTCACGTTTGTATCTACCTATTGACTAAATGTCTGTAAAATATTAGAAAGATTGAGAGATCAGGGGGCTCTCGCCATTACCTTGTGCCCTTTGGCCTAAAGTTTTGACATTTTTTGACTGAAAAGTGACAATCTAAGCACTCCGTATATATTGAAGATGACGTTATTCTCAAAAATCCATCTAATACAACCTATCTATATACATATTTAATGATTTGGTTGAATTTTATGGACATTGAAAGACCAGGGGGGTCTCAACCTCATTTAAGCGGTCTCGGGTGGATTTTTGATATAAAATTTGAATATCCAACTGGCACTTTGGGCGTACCGTAAACATAGAAGACATAAAGTGTACCCAAATTCCTTTTAGTCACGTTTGTATCTACCTATTGACTAAATGTCTGTAAAATATTAGAAAGATTGAGAGATCAGGGGGCTCTCACCATTACCTTGTACCCTTTGTCCTAAAGTTTTGAGATTTTTTGACTGAAAAGTGACTATCTAAGCACTCCGTAGATATTGAAGATGAAGTTATTCTCAAAAATTCATCTAATACAACCTTTATATATACAGAGTCAATGATTTGGTTGAATTTTATGGACATTGAAAGACCAGGAGGGTCTCAACCTTATTTAAGCGGTCTCGGGTCGATTTTTGATATAAAATTTGAATATCCAACTGGCACTGTGGGCGTACCGTAAACATAGAAGACATAAAGTTTACCCAAATTCCTTTTAGTCACGTTTGTATCTACCTATTGACTAAATGTCTGTAAAATATTAGAAAGATTAAGAGATCAGGGGCTCTCACCATTACCTTGTGCCCTTTGTCCTAAAGTTTTGACATTTTTTGACTGAAAAGTGACAATCTAAGCACTCCGTATATATTGAAGATGACGCTATTCTCAAAAATCCATCTAATACAACCTATTTATATACATATTTAATGATTTAGTTGAATTTTATGAACATTGAAAGACCAGGGGGGTCTCAACCTCATTTAAGCGGTCTCGGGTCGATTTTTGATATAAAATTTGAATATCCAACTGGCACTTTTGGCGTACCGTAAACATAGAAGACATGAAGTGTACACAAATTCCTTTTAGTCACGTTTGTATCTACCTATTGACTAAATGTCTGTAAATTGAGAGATCAGGGAGGCTCTCACCATTACCTTGTGCCCTTTGTCCTAAAGTTTTGACATTTTTTGACTGAAAAGTGACAATCTAAGCACTCCGTAGATATTGAAGATGACGTTATTCGCAAAAATCCATCTAATACAACCTTTATATATACAGAGTCAATGATTTGGTTGAATTTTATGAACATTGAAAGACCAGGGGGGTCTCAACCTCATTTAAGCGGTCTCGGGTCGATTTTTGATATAAAATTTGAATATCCAACTGGCACTTTTGGCGTACCGTAAACATAGAAGACATGAAGTGTACACAAATTCCTTTTAGTCACGTTTGTATCTACCTATTGACTAAATGTCTGTAAAATATTAGAAAAATTGAGAGATCAGGGGGCTCTCACCATAACCCTGTGCCCTTTGTCCTAAAATTTTGACAGCTTTTGACTGAATTTTTTTTTTTTTTGGCTTTCCATATATATTTCTATTTATAGTTATCAATATTTCTAGAGTTATGGGTAGTTCTTTTTGTCTTTAGAGACATTATACACAAAAGTACATCTTTGAAGTCGTTTTATTGACAAAACTCTATATCACATAAAGTCAAAATATTTAACATGGAAAAGGGTTTACAAGCGAGGACAACGAGAAATTACGACAGCTCAAATAAGTCATTTAACGATTTTTCTACATATCTTATCAGTCCTTTTAACTATGAAAATCATGCTTTATATGTCATCAAGTATTTAATTTTCGTATAATTTTTCACCAGATTTTGAATATCAAACCGGCTGCTAGCAGCTGGTTGGATATTAAATATCGAATAACGAATAACGAACCGGCTGCTAACTTCACATACATAGGTCCCGACTGGTCTCAAATAATAGCTGTACACTTATTCTATGAATGTATGTTTTTCATATACATTTGCCTGTAAAACAAAGGAGATTATTGGTGAGTTCTGGTTAAGAAAATGTAAAAAGTCAAATTTGGTAGGCCACATTCGTGAAATGGGAACTGGATTTTAGTTACGGCATAAGGATACCCAACATCACCAGTGAAACTCCGTATGTAGGCACTGCTGGAATGTTGCTACAGTGTACAAAGAAATGGAAAGTTGACAATTGGACAGCTGACATCTTTTGTTTTTGGTCGTAAAGTTTTGTTTTCAACCGACCCTTATCTATGGCAAGCCGTTCTCGTCAAAACTATGTTTAAACCATTTTTCGAAAACTTTACACACTGAGAATTACAACAAAGCACACTGAGATTTAAAAACTTCAAAACACACATTGAGAATTAAAAATTACACACTGAGAATTGAAAATTACACACTGAGAATTAAAATTTACACACTGAGATTTCATAAAGACGCACTGAGATTACAAAAATGAAAAAAAACACACTGAGAATTGAAAATTACACACTGAGATTTCAAAAAGACACACTTAGAATAAAAAAACTGAAAACACACACTGAGAATTTGAAATTACACACTGAGAATTCAAAATTACGCACTGAGATTTGTGCGCACTTTTTATGCGCACATATCTAATTAGCATACTTAATCTGAATCTATTACAAGCTTAAAACAACTAGGGGACAGACCTCGTTAGTCCTTGGATTTGGTTCCAAATTATTTATAAAAAACTTTAGAAATACAAGAACAAAAAAAATACCCACTTACTCTTATTACAAAATATAACCAAATGGTGAAAAACTTTATTAAAATTATAAGAAAACATTGGAACAATCTGCAAAAAAACAAAGAATGCAGTGAAATTTTTGCTCAAGTGTCTATTATAGCATAAAAACGTAACAAAAATATAAAAGATTACCTTGCGAAATCAGGGTAACAGTTGGAAGACTTCTGAAAAGGGACCCATGCTTAAGGGGGTAGAGCTTGGTTCAGGGAGATAACTCTTTAAATCATCAGTACGTTTGTAAAAGTCAAGTTCATCAATGTATTGTAAGCATTTACCCGAAACAGATTGAAAATAATCTATGTAACCTAGGTGCTTAGAATATATTTTTAAAAATGGTTGACACAAACGTACTGATGATTTAAAGAGTTATTTCCCTTAACCTAGGTCTACCTCCTTAAACGGTTTTAAGTTAAAAAAAAAATCCCGATACACTGGGAGTATTGATCTGAATTATAGGCAACAAACTTATGAATATGAGCGATGTTAAGTCTTCAAATTTATTACGAATGTTGGTTGAAGGAATCGCATTTTATTATAATGACAAGAGTTCTTGAGATCAAGATATTAACCTGTTGAATTATTCATCTCATGAATATTCATTAGTAATTTGCATATTAATCTCACGGTGTGTATTTTTGAAATCTCAGCGTGTAGTTAACAATTCTCAGTGTGTGTTTTTCAATTTATTTCATCTCAGTGTGTCTTTTTAAAATCTCAGTGCGTAATTTTGAATTCTCAGTGTGTGTTTTTTATTTTTGTAAATCTCAATGTGTAATTTAGATTTCTCAGTGTGTTGTTTTAGGTTTTTAAATCTCAGTGTGTAAAAAAAAAAAGGGTTTAAATATAGTTTTGACGAGAACGGCTTGCCATACGAGAACGGCTTGCCATACTTATCGTCAATTTCTAGATGTAAGTCAAGTAATGTGGCAGACTTAACTGTATCTGTTGAATCCAGGAATTTGTCAAGGGGTGGTCACCTTTTGAAATCTTAATTTTTTTTATTGATATCATGAAACTGGTTACATCTTTAGAATACACAAGGTACACATGATTTATAAAACTGATTCCAATTTCATTTTTCTTGGATGCCTGCGTGCAAACATGTGATACATCTAAATTGTGATGCACGTGCATCAGTGCAAGTCTATTTAGTCGATCCTAGCCCAATGCATTGTTACACGTAAAAATGTTTTTAGTGACCCGAGCTTAATATTCGATGCTCACATTCACAACTTGTTACGCTCATTGTACAAACAGTTTTGAGAATAGCATATATGTTCGGATAATCAAGTTTGTTGCATTTCATAGTGATTTTAGCAGCTGACGTTGGCAATGAAGATTGCCGGAATTGACATTTCTGTCCGAAATATATTTTGCATCATCCCAATGGCTCCTTAACGGAAGATTCTGCTTGCCACAAAGCAAAACACACTAACATATAGATTGCAAAACAGTTCTGTTTGCTTTTATATGTTCATTCATTGCTTTATCGATAAATGTTTGAATATCAGTAGTCGTTTGCTCAATGTTGTCAAGAAAAAGTTGAGCTTTTGCTCTAGCTTCAGTATGACTTTTTTACATGATTTTTCATCACGGCCGCAATGGTCGTTAAGTCTTGTATTTGCATGTGCCATATCTGTAAGTGGCTTGCATGATAATGTTCCCAAATTTTCAACCCCAAACAGAGCACAGTATATGCAGTAAGCTCCGTAAGAACACTAGCTCGATCATCATTGTGATTTAACCATTTCAGCTGAAACAGTCTGTTCTTTCATGTATATTTTTTATGGGAAAGTTATAGTTTATTCCAGGTTGGAAATGCTTTCTTATCAAATTAGATTTCTCTTCGTATGTTAATATAATTTACGCGTTGATTGTTTTACAAAAAAAGTAAAATCACAAAAATACTGAACTCCAAAGAAAATAAAATCGGAAAATCCCTAATCACATGGCAAAATCAAATAACAAAACACATAAAAAACGAATGGACAAAAAACAATGTCGTTTGTACTAATATGTAAGTCGGGAGTTGTTTCTTTAAAAACGAATGGACAAAAAACAATGTCGTTTGTACTTATATGTAAGTCGGGAGTTGTTTCTTTAATCTGATCTCTTTTATTCGCATCAATGTCCATTAAAAGTCGTTGGTACTTCTAGGAGGTTGATTTGTGGCGTTTCCTGAAGGAAAGAAGGTATAAGTTACTAAAAAATTGGAATGAACGGAACTTTTAGACAGACAGATGATAGAACGGGGGAATTCAATATAGAATATTTATGTGACTTAAAAACTTTTAAATTATATTTTTACTCACAGTAAAAAACATTGTTGGTCAAGAAAAGCTATTTATACAAACATCTTAAATTGAGGACTGTCTCTTCAGTTTTACACATTAACATCAAAGAAATCGACCAATTAATTAGCGGTTGTTGATTTCATGTTCATTGTGTAAACATACATGTCAAGGTAAGTTTTATTTTCAAAATGTATCAATTGCGCCAATATTCGGAACTCATTTGCGCCAATTTACCTGTACATATATCTATCATAAATATTAATGATTACTATATATGTATTCTTATTTTTGCCCCAAAAGGTATCACATGTTACGAGATATTTCACCATAAAGACGAGTTTCTGAAGAGAATGACTTAAGCAGCATTAGACAGTCAATGTACAGAGAGAGAATAAAACTTATTGCATTGCTTAACAAAGATATGCCAATATAGAAAATAGAAGTTTTTGCTCTTTATGTTTTATGGGCTTTATTATTAATATGAACTATTATTAACTATTTTATGGATTTCATCCTTCAATGTTTGTGTTTTTTTACAATAAAAAGAAGTTAAAAGCTACTACATACATTAAATTGGGAAGTACCCATGCAGCAGCAGTAATAAAAACATATGTTTCAGAAAAGGAAACATGTGCCGTGTAACACTGCCGGTTCCAAGTCCGAATAAAGGAGTAAGGAAGTAATTTTCTTTTAACTGGCGCAATCGTATGTTTTAGTTTTGGCGCAAATGAAACCATATAATTTTAAAACATGTGGCGCAAACGTAGCATTTGAGAAAAAAAGTTGTGGCGCAAAAGGAAGCATTTTTGGCGCAAACGGATCTCTCCCAGGTAAGTAATGACACCTTTATGACTGGTGATTACGATAGACAAATTGATTTAATGAAATAATTATTTTTTCAAAATGTTCAAGGTGCACCATTTTTTGGTACATGGTGCAGCATTTTTGAAAACCCAGGGATGGTCACCGGCACCGGGTGACCACCCCCTGGATCCGCCTCTGTCCTTTATCATATCCATTTGCTTTTGACGTGGTAACCTTTACTCTGCAATCAGTTTGTGTAAGATTTTGGTTTGTAAAAAAAAGACATATCCAAACAGACGGCCAGCATTTGAGATCATTAATTGACAGTTCATATAATAAACCCGACCAAAAAGTAAAAAAAAACCAAACAACCGAAGGTCAACAATGGATTTTAAAGATAGCGAGAAAATTTGCAAATTTAACTGTTGCGAGTGGAAGAATAACGAGGCCCCTCATTGGGGTGTCTAAGTAATCACATACTCACAATATTTTTTGGCAATATAATCACATAATCATTAATTATATTTTTAAATAAGGAAACAAATAATCTAAGAGAATCAAATAATCATGATATATTTGGTCTGGTCATCAAATAGTCAGTATACAAACGGTCAAATAATCCCATGAGGAGATTCAACAACGTATCACACTCGACACAGTGCTATATACAATGTATAACCTGCCGTCTGCAAGTAAAAATATAGATAACATTGTCTGGTAATGTGTTTATAGTACTTAAATTTTTACTCGTGGTAGTACCAGAAGTACCTTTGATATGTTCTTCTTTCGTATGTTTTCGTCGGGAATTAGTTGTGTTCTAACGTTAAAATTGAGAAAGGAAATGGCGAATGTGTCAAAGCGACAACAACCCGACCATAGAGCAGACAACAAAGTTATTCTTTGACACATGGTTAATTGAGCAACTAAGTAACATGAGTAATGTGATGCAGGTGAAACGATGTACGATAATATAACATTTCAGTCATTTATCATTAACAGTTATATTTCAAAAAGCATTTGTTCCCTTCCACCTGAACACAATATAATCACTTTTAACAGAAGACAGCTCTGTATGAACAGGAGAAGACAACTGTATATGAACAGGAGAAGATAAATCTGTATGAACTGAAATGCAATGGAAATAAAAATGAAGATAAAAAGATGTTTTTAAAAATATAATTCAAATAAACCAGTATTATCAGATCAATGAAACTATAAGGATTTTGTCCAGATTACACAGGTAAAACTTTGTACATATTAGATAGTTAAACTTTGTCCAGATTAACCAGGTAGAACTTTGTCCAGAATAGACAGGTAGCATTACAGTACTCTGATTGATGTTGAGGGTTTCATTTTGTTTTTTCCATTTCAGCGAAGAGATTGAATATATCGGTATATAAACGTTGACGAGGTAAACACATTACTTTGTTTGGATCTTCTGGAGGAGTGTATAATAAAATTTCAACCACACCAGATTCATCAGCAAATGACGTTGCATTTCCAATGCTTAACTCTTCTAATAATTTTAAAATGGTTATATATTGCTTTTCAAAAACAGCAAGGCATTGCCTACGATTTAACGAATCACACTGACATTGACCAGCTTTATTCTGCACCAACATGTTTGCTATATCGACGTGCCCTCTTCCAAGAGCTGTTATTATTAATGGGAACTCCCCATAAACACAATGAGAGAAATCAATGTTGTTTTCTAATAAAAGATTTACTGTTCGTAAATGTCCATTTTCACAAGCAGCGCACATGGCGGATTTTCCGTACCTATTATGGAAAGAAATATTTGAATTGTTTGATAATAAGATATTCACTATTTTAGCATGTCCCTCTTTACATGCAATATACAATGGTGATCGCCCAAATCGGTCACTCTGATAGATGTTTATGTTTGTTTTCATTAGAATTTGGACTATATCTGCATGTCCTTTTTCACAAGCCACGAAAAAGGGCGACTTTTTGTTTTTCCCACATTGAGAAATTTCGGCATTGTGCTTTAGTAACAGTTTAACAATATCAGTATGACCGTTCTCACAGGCTACAAATAGAGGGGACTTTCCAAATGTGTCACATCGTGAAACATCAGCATTTTCTACCAATAAAAGATTAACTATATTTGTGTGTCCTTTCACACACGCAGCGTATAAAGATGATACTCCATAACTGTTACATTGGTTCACGTCAAAGTTGTATTCAAGTAAGACTCGCACTGTTCTAAAATGTCCAATGTAACATGCCATTTGTAATAATAGTTTCGCATACTTGCTGTAATAGCCACTTTCAACTTTGAAAGATAACTTGTTTTCTTCTTCTATATAACCGGCAATACATAAATTTGAATATCCATATAATTTGGCATGCACGTTATATTCAGATACCATTTTCTCTATATCATCGTATACCATTTCTCTGGGAATAAGCTTTGAACGTGCTGCGCGTTCATCTAAAGGACATTGAGAACTATAACCACTGAACCTTAATAGCAATCGAACTATGCCTGAATGTCCTTTCTGACAAGCAATGAGTAACGGTAGTCTTCGATTTAATTCATATTGAAGTTCATCAGTGTAATTTTCTAATAAAACTTTCACTATTTCAGTATGCCCTCTTATGCAAGCCTCTACCAAAAGTATATTTCCATCAATATCAATAGTTTGTTTATAATTCTTTATCAAAAGTTTCAGTATCTTTGCATATCCGTTCTTGCAAACCTTCGCAAACAATAACCTGTCACATAGAATTGAAGTGTCAGCATCATTATCAAGTAATATTTCCACTATGTCAAAATGTCCTTTATAACATGCCATATATATTGGAGATTTTCCATGCACGCAAAACTTAGGGAAATCAATGCCTTGAGACATGTAGAATAAATTATCTAGGTCTGTATATCCAACTTCATTAGAATGGTGAACACGGGACTCCTCGTCTCTTTGAATACACTGAACAAGATCTGCTATACCATCGAGTAAAAGTTTTACTACAGTCGTGTGACCTTCTATACAAGACACGAGCAGTAGTGGTAGGCCAACTGTCCAATCCAGTGCGATAATACTTGTACATGCACACCGTATAGCAGTATTTTCATTTAATAAAAGTTTAACAATGTTGACATTCCCTGCGCGACATGCTGTATATAAAGTGTAGATACTTGTGTCTATATATTCCTCATCAAATTCTATATCTATTAGGAATTTCAATATGTCTGGGAAACCCTCTTCTGATGCTTCTATCATCGGATTTGTAAAATTCCGAAAATATTTATATTTTATTAGACTTGTTTTTGCTACCTCAAAACCGTTTCTATTCATATCTTTTAACAAACCCATTGCTTCTTCGTTTTGCCTCAAATATTCTAATAACTTATTCCTGAATGATTTATATTTCAAAAGTTTATTATGAAATGTACTGTCCAAATTTCTATTCTTCAAATCATCATACAGCCTGCTAAAATATTCTCCCTCCATTTCTTCATCGAGTAAAATGAAACTGTCTGTATTCTTTGATTTGCAACATGTAAACAGGAAATTATCACGTACAAATGAGCTAGGAGCATATTTCAAGAAACAAGTTGTCAAATGCTCACCACAAATTACGGATATTAAAGTGTATACTTTATCATGAATAATTCTATAGCTTGTACCTCTTTTTTTCAAATATGTACCCTCCAAGATTGTAAACCCCTCGATTAAAAACTTCCTTGACGATTCAATAGTTAGGTCTATACTCAATTCATTTATTATTTCATAGATTTTAGATTTATTTTCTTCAGGCATAGATTTGGAATGTACCCATTTTTCGTTGAATCCTTCCCTGAACAATACACATAGAACCAATGCGCAGAACTGGAATCTATTTTGCAAATGTATATTATTTACATCACTTTTGATAATTGCGATCGGAGAAGAAAATAGATTAACAAGTTCCTCAGACGTCTTGTTTTTAGAAAGACAACATAGAAGAGGAAAAAAATCAAAATTTTCCAATATACTTTCGACGTAATGGATCATTTCTTCCGAGAGATACTTCTGTATCATTTGCAATCTTTCACACGGCAAGAGACACATATTAGACGAGATCAAGTTACATTCATTTCTTGTGAACAGGTCGATGTTTCGAAATTGTTTATTCTTTGCGATAATAAGTCTGCATGAAATTAATAATTTTGTTCCTTGAAATACATCTTTGCCTAGGGAGTTTCTATGACTTCGCAAAAATATTTTTTCTAAGTTTGAGTTGTAAGATTTCCACAGCTCAATTATCTGTATGTTGATAGACTCTTTACCACATATATCGTCAACAACAAATACCTGTTTCTTTTTGGGATCATAATAGTGTATTATGTCTGATGGTCCGGTAACAAACGGTATTATATCATATCCTTCCTTATCAAGCAGATGTAATGCAATATGGTGAACAATAAAAGATTTTCCTGTCCCTGAGCTACCAGTTACAACAAGACAATTATTTGAATGTAGAGATGATAGCGTATATCTAGCTGCCCTGGTATCTACAAATAATGCATCGTCTTTCTTCCACTCCTCGAGGTATTGGTCATGTTGAGCTACACAAATTGTGAAAAATAATCAATGTATTAGCCCTATATGTTGAGTAGTCGTAAACAAACATATGATACTCACACATCAGGTGATATACATGTAGGTAAACATTTATAAAACTGTTATCTTTAACATTTAAATGTCCGTACCATGCATTGCAATTGGCTAGTTACACTACACAAAAACTCAATTAACAATCTACTTCCGACTCAATAATATACTAACATCAATAATTGTTTTCTCCTGGATCTAGATAATATAACTAAAATACAGCAAGGGGATGGTTACGAAAAATGTTGGTTTTCCCTTGGTCTGATTGATGATGTTGGTGTATGTCAAGTTTTTGAAATTATTCACGTCTGTATTGAAGTTATAGTTTTAATGAACATGATGAACGTCATCTATAAAATATGTAGATGATTATTAAGTCAGATTTTTAAAATGAATAACATATAAAGCTTTACCTTATTCTTTCATAGCAACAAATATAGGTTGATGCCCGTAAACTTATGTTTAAAAACACCCAAAAAAAACCGTTGCGAATTTCGAAAAGAAAAGGGTATTTTTTTTTCTTCAAAAAAGTGACAAAAACAAACGATAACAATCAACGGACAAGTGAAAAATAGTAAACATTTTACTGACTTTTCTGTATAAAACGAGATAACATATCTTAATTTTTACGAGGATTCTGTTTGTAAAGCACGTAAAATAAGACACGATTCATGTAAATATATTGATACTTTCAAAACTCTTTCGATAAGGTACTTAATTATGATGTTAATGACTAATTGAATTGAATTTTGTTTTAGCAGTTCTTCTAATGTTGAAGTTATCAATAAATTGAACCAAGGTGAACTAAAGGTGAATATCTGGTAGGGGTAAACAAATATTGACCTCCTTAGAGGATTTACCGATGAAATAAAATAGAATTAGTGGAAACAATATTTTATATATATAATTATAGAAAGTTTAAATGTCCGCTAGGAAAAATATTAAAATTTTAACTTTCTTTTCAATCCAAACTATTGTATTATAAAATATTTGGTTATGAATTGATTTATTGATTGATCTTTTACGCCAATTTCAGCACTTCTGTGCTTTTTCGTGAAGGAAAGTTGATATTTGTGGCAGAAGTCGCAATGACCAGAGATATGAATACTGATGATGTCCTAATCAATTTAGATTGATGCCAATCGCACCTGTCACATGCGGGATTTGAACTTACAACTTATTCAGTGATCCATGAAATGAGGCAAGGTCAATGAAGACTGTCTAACAGACATATGGACCATGCAAGACACATTTGTTTAACTTTTTTTCTTAAGCAGTCACTGAATCTGGAAAACGAGGTCAAGGACACTGGACATATAACATACGGCAAATTCATGCAATAGAGCACCTATGTATATACTTTTTTTTAAATCAGAAAAAAATACTGATTCAAAACTGAAAGTCCCTAATCAATTGGCAAAACAAATAGCCCAAAGACATCGAACAAATTATTTATCATCAAAAGTTTCTACCTTTTAAACTACAATTTAAAACACACAAACAAATTTACCAATCGCAATAAACCATGAAAATCAGTTCGAGGTTAAATGAGACTTCTAAAAGTATCCGATAACTGACCTTATCATGTAACTTTAACCTTCATCATTTGTGACTGAAATTATGTTATTACGAAGAGTTTACACCACCGCCGTTTTTGTCTTCGCCAGAGTGTAATTACTATGTCTTTCTTTTGACACTTTTGTCTAAGGCAAGACAATAACAACTAATATACCTCTTATATTCTCAGGAATACATTCTTTTTGTTCTGTTAGAAAAGAAACCTTTCTATCACCAATCTCCAAGAATTGAGCCTGCATTACTAATGAGAATGTCTGAACATCACGAGGAAATTTTAGGCATTGTTCCATTTTTTTTTCTGTAAAAAAAATTCAAGTGGTGCTAAAACGTTTATGTTAGGACATCGTCAACACTATTATGATTTATAATATAATTAAAAATTGCAGCGAGGAATTTAATAGATATAGGAAGATGTGATATGAGTGCCAATGAGATAACTCCCTATTCAAGTAACAATTTATTAAAGTAAACCATTATAGGTCAAGGTAGGACCCTCTATACGGAGCTAATACTGGTTAATATACAATGATTTCGGACTATCATTTCAGCTATAACTTTTAAATTTCCTCTACAAAAAACTTCTTGTAAATATTGTTACAAACATTATCGCTGAACTTTTTATCAAAAGTTTGACTGTCCCCCTTTTGATTTTTTCTTCTTCTCTGAGGCCCTTTATATTACATGGATGTGTTCAATATGCAAAAACTGCTCAAACATTAGAAGACGGAAGCTTGAAATCGACGCTACATCAGTTTTACAGTCACCATGGTGAATGATTTATATATATAGAAGTATAGCCATTTGTTTTATAATTTTACCGATTTTATCATATACCCGATGGTGATATTTTGACTGGGTGTAAATTAACACGAGGAATATCAAATGTCGACGCATCCGGTTTCGCTCCTTTTGCATGTTTTGATGTTCATGCGATTCCTTTCGCTTTTGTTTCCTTGAATCGCTTCTTTCTAAACGATTGATTGGATCTGAACATTGCTAAACAAAACGATGAGTGCCACATGTGGAGCAGGTTCTGCTTACCCTTCTGGAGCACATGGGATCACCCCCAGATTTTGGTCGGGTTCGTGTTACTCAGTCTTTTGTTTTATATGTTGTGTTTTGTGTACTGTTATTTGTCTGTTTGTCTTTTTCTTTATCACTGGCGTCAACGTGATGATCGTAACTGCAATTAGGATCATCCCAATATGGCGGACACAAATAAAGGGATATTTTAGAATGCTGATTTCTCCACTTTAACAGCTTATTTTCAGATTTGCTTTATATATAAAAAATCTTTATAAGCATAGCAATTGAATGTGTTTTTCATGAATCATAGAAAAACAACCAGAAGAACGAAAATCGAGATACAAAAAATCACGATGATGATCGTAACTTCGCATATAGATGATCGTAACTTTTACTTGCTTTTATAAAAAGATGATCGTAACTCAAAATTTACGAATGTTTTTTTTCCATTAAATGAACATCCTATTTGTCAGTCACGATTAAAAAATATTATGATTTTGAAACTAAACAAAGAATAAATGAAAACCGCTATTCTAAAAAGAAATGACATGAGGGGAATTAGCAGACTTATATGCAAATGTCCTAAATATTATTTTCTTATGAGTAATTTAGTCAACATTCAAAATGGATTTACGTAGATATGAAGTTGATATAAATATCATTCTCATGATACATTTTAAGAATACAGGTAAAAAATTTCACTGAATAAAGTAAAGGAAGGCATAGAGTTACATTATCTTAATGACTTTCTATCGGATTTAAATTGTTACCTGGTCTTCTATTTTTCTTAATCAAATATGACTATTAAACATTTCATGGTAGACTACAAAGGCGGACGTAGAGGGAGGGCCAAGGTGCTCGCATCACCTTTTGTGGGGGAAATTTGGTTGATTGTATAGGGAATCAATGAAGCATGACTGTAACGGGCCTACTCTTAGGGAACCAGACCCCAATCCCTTTATGAAAAACTGTGAATACGCCACTGGACTACTGTTTCCTATCCTTACAAGGGTTGGCTATTTATGTAAAGAAGGAAAAGTTGAAATAGATGGTAAACACGTTCATATAAGATTTTTCAAGCTACAAATTATTACATTTATACGGTATATGACATGTATTATCAAAGTTAGTCGAAGACGTTGTTTTAAGCCAAACATATCAATAAGAGATCTACCATTTGATTTTTATAAGGGGGATGAAATTTGGAAAAAGGCAGGACAGGAGATTTGAGTAAAAAAAAGGCCGGAAGAACATCCTGGCCAAACAAGAAGACAGGATGACAATTTATGTAAAAAAAATCAGAGATTTCAACATAAAAAATGGGAGGACAAAATTATTCATCCTAGCCCCTCCCCCAAATAAAAATCAAGTAGTAGCTCCCTTTATTGACGGTTTCATTGTTGGTTTTTTTTCATTCAACAGATATAATTAAACTTCTTAATGCTTAATTTTTTCAACCTCTCCTGTAAAAAAATCGTAAATCTGTTATTAAAAGAAACTATAATGTCTACTGAATTCCCCAAAAATACCAGATCCTCGAAAGGTACTATTGTCCCTATAAAGTGTAGGGAAAAAAATTAAAAAATCTCCAATTTTAACAAACTGGTCATTAATATGAACTGTCCAATACCTTATTTATGAAAAACTAGAGGCTCCAAAGAGCCTGTGTCGCTCACCTTGGTCTATGTGAATATTAAACAAAGGACGCAGATGGATTCATGACAAAATTGTGTTTTGGTGATGGTGATGTGCCAAACTTCAAAATTCAGCCAAACTTCAACTGAATGATCACTAGGGTATATAAAATAAAGTTTGTGTTTTATATTCTATTTCGTCAAAAAACATGGCCGTCATGGCTAAAAATAGAACACAGGGTAAAATGCAGTTTTTGGCTTATATCTCAAAACCTCCAGCATTTAGAGCAAATAAGACAAGAAGTTAAAGTATTTATTAGGTCAAGGTCTACCTGTCCTGAAATTGTCAGCCGAATCAGGTAACTGGTTTTGCAGGTATAATGCCCCTGAATTGATGATTTTAAAGAAATTTTTCAGTTTTTGGTTATTATCTTGAATATTATTATAGATACAGATAAACTGTTAATAGCAAAAATGTTAAGCAAAGTAAGATCTACAAATAAGTCAATTTGACCAAAATTGTCAATTGACCCCTTAAGGAGTAATTGCTCTTTAAAGACTTTTTTCACAATTTGTTCATCATGTTGACTTTATACTTTAAAAAAATCTTCTCCTTTGAAACTGCTGTATCAATTTCAGCCAAACTTAGGCTAAATGAGTTTCAGAGTATCGAGTATCTAGTATAAATTTTATATTTTATTTTTTTTGTATGTCAAGAAACATAGCTCCTATGGCTAAAATAGAACATAGGAGAAAATGATTTTTTTTTTTGCTTTTGAAGAAAATAGGACGATTCAAAGAACATTTAAATAAATTGAAAAGCCAAAATAATCATTGATGAGAGATTTAACCAAAAAAATTAAGGTGAGCGATTCAGGCTCTTGAGAGCCTCTTGTTCATAATAACAAGCTAAGACGCACTTTTTAAGTCCTCGCACACTTATTTCAAATCTCAAATCAGTAATTGTGGATGTGAGTTTAACATAACTAGAAAATATTTATCACAATAGAAGTGTTGCAATGTTAATATATTAAAATAGTTGTTTGCATAATACGTCTGTTTTCTGCTCTATGGTCAGGTTGACACACTTCCCATGTCCATGGTTATTTTTTATTTCTACAAATAATAGTATAAAATAAGGGATTAGCTAAATCTCGCATCTGAGTTTGATGAAGACATATCTAGGGCCAGTAGGAGTTTTATTCTATGTGGACGGACTGAGATCTCTTTGACACATTCCCCGTTTCTATTCTATATCCCAGAAAAATTCATATCTCGCTAGTTTTTTCTATACTATAAGTTCCTAATTATAAAGATTTTTTTCTTTTGTATGTACTGTTACTGAACATTATTTTCATGTTACTCACTCATTTCGTCCATTTTTGTATTTTGTTGATCAATTTGCTAAAAAAAGAAATATTGTTTCATATGATATCGTTTCACTAAACACTAAAGGAACAGAAAAGAAATACATAAACACTTTCACAAAACACAAAAAGCGTATCCCGAAAGTACAACTATTCACATAAATGATTCACTTAAAACAAGTGATTTGACCTGTATAATACTATCGGGGATTATTCAAATTTCATAATTATACGGCCTGAGAGAACCTTCTTTGATTATAAATATTTGAATTGATTATGGTAAAAAGAAGATTACTGTTTAGGTGAAGTGTTCCATTGCCTAATAGTAAAACATAACCTTCTGTTTTGGATATGAATATCAATAATGTGGTCATTTTTTTTTTTATAAATTTCCTGTTAACAAAAGTTAGAAAATTTCGAAAAACTAAGGATTTTCTTATTCCAGGCATATATATCCTTAGCCGTATTTGGCACAACTTTTTGGAATTTTGGATCCTCAATGCTCTTCAACTTTGTAATTGTTTGGCTTTATAAATATTTTGATATGAGCGTCACTGATGAGATTTATGTAGACGAAACGCGCGTCTGGCGTACTAAATTATAATCCTGGTAACTTTGATAACTATTTACACCAATGGGTCGATGCCACTGCTGGTGGATGTTTCGTCCCCGAGGGTATCACCAGCCCAGTAGTCAACACTTCGGTGTTGACATGAATATCAATAATGTGGTTATTTTTTTTATAAATTTCCTGTTAACAAAAGTTAAACAATTTCGAAAAACTAAGGATTTTCTTATTCCAGGCATAGATTTCCTAAGCCGTATTTGGCACAACTTTTTGGAATTTTGGATCCTCAATGCTCTTCAACTTTGTTATTGTTTGGCTTTATAAATATTTTGATATGAGCGTCACTGATGAGTCTTATGTAGACGAAACGCGCGTCTGGCGTACTAAATTATAATCCTGGTAACTTTGATAACTATTGAATAGAAATATCATAGTTTTTGGTGAGCGCTACATCTTTAAAATATTTATATCTACGCATTGATTATCCCAAAGTTCATAAAATAGTCAAAAACACAAAACAGAAAACGGAATACAAATTAAAGCAACACGACTTCCAACAAATTCTTGCATGTAATCTCAAGTCAAAATATCATAAGGGACTTCAGAGGTCACGCTGTGTTTGCTTTGCATAGCGTGGACAAATACTACAGGTTCATTTAATTCAGTTTGCAAGTCCAATTATGGAAGGAGTGCGGCTCTTCAAAAGAAATAACTTTGACAAATGATTGAGTCAGGGATGTTATTTCCTAAAATTACAATTAATCTTTCCGATTTCTTTTTACTAATCTGAAACATCTGATTCGGAAGTCGGATGATAGGTTTTTCCGTATAAATCATCCTTTTTTTTTACATATAAATTGTTTATGCTCTATTTTCATGATTAATCTAAGTTTATTCTTTTGTTTAAAATTGGCTTCGAATATAGACTTTCGTAAAAAGCCGATTAGTTCTTTGTGACGTTTATGTTTGAGTTCTATGTTTTCGCCCTTAGTACGGATCGGATGAACCAAGTGCTTTCCAACTGATTTTTACAGTGTTTTTTTGTTGTGTCGTTACTTCACTTTTCGAGGTAATATTGGTATACAGTTTGAAGTTTGGTTATTGTTGAAGGCCTTGGGGTTAATTGTTATTGTTCACATCTTTGTCCATAAGTCGTTAGGAATAGTTGTATTATTGACAACACCACGACTTAATTATTTTCAACTCTTTGTGGATATCAAAGCTAGTTACGTCTTACTACTTATGAAAACACTTTACCGGTACAACTTACAGATTTGTTTTCGGAAACACGTGTATCCAATGTGCTGAATTTGTCTTCAAATTTTGTCTTCATGTCGGTTAACTCTTTGAATATGTTGTCCCATTCATTTAGAGTATTGTTTACATCCAAAATTTGCAACGACAATACGTGTGCATGTTTAGCTAGAACACATGTTTCTCTTTGGATGTCTTTGACATGTTCCAAACCGAGAGTTGTTCCTGACAAAAAACTTATTCCTGAAACAAAAGATAAATGAAAGTGTTGATATATATATATGAATATTACTATGATATAAATTCATATTTTTGGAAAATGCAAACATCTAATGTAAAAAAGGGAATTCATGAATATGTTAAGAAAACTCCTGTCGTATAGAACGCCGAGTGTATCATGATTGAAAAAAAAAACGAGTGACCGACTTAGGTTTGTTAAGACAATAAAGCCTTACACTATACATTATCTGACTTGTATACCTTCAATTTTTTTTGCCGTATTTCCATCTCATTTAACCACTTTAAAGTGGAAAATTGTTTACTAATGCGTTGAGGTAAAATATGCATTTATGATTTGAAATAATACTCACTAATTGATAAAGATATGAACTTTAGAAATAATTATCCATTCACAATAACAATGCTATTGTAACTGTAAAAATTCAAGACATAAATTAATGTTACGGTGTATGAAAGGTGCTCTTTTTTTTAACTCAGTGTCAGTCTAAAAATTATTTTCCCGCTCCATTTTTAATTACGAGGATGTAATATCCAAAGGAAATAAAACTATTTTGTCATTTAATCATATAATAGTTTAAAAGGTATATATAGATGTTAAAAAATAATAAATGGCATGAGAATAGCAAGAAATGTACATCGGAGTTTAGTATAACGTCCATTATCACTGAACTAGTATACATATTTGTCAAGGGACCAGCTGAAGGACGACTCTGAGTGCGGAAGTTTCTCGCTTTATTGAAGACCCATTGGTGGACTTCGGTTGTTGTCTGCTCTATGGTCGGGTTGTTGTCGCTTTGACACATTCCCCGTTTCCATTCTCAATTTTATGTTAAAAGAAAACGAATACTCAAAGTATAATTTCCAATACAGTCTAAATAATATGATTTGTAAAATCCTACACATGAATCTGGTAAATCTGGCTTTTTTAAAAGTGCTATGAAGATTTTTATGCTCAATGCTCTTTAACGTTGTACTTGTTTGGCTTTACAAATATTTTGATCTGAGCGTCTCTGGTGCGTCTTCTGTAGACGAATGCGCATCTGGCGTATTAAATTATAATTCTGATATCTTCGATAACTATTCTGTATTTGGGTTCATCTCATATAATGTCCCTTTTTGAAGCGATAAATTAACAAAATATTACATAACTATTTCGAACGTAACTATGTCAGTCAACGGCGTTTTTTTTAGTATTTCATTCGCATAAACGGAGGAAATAGATATGGGAAGATGTGGTATGAGTGCCAATGAGACAACTCTTCTTCCAAATAACAATTTATAAAAGTAAACCATTAAAGGTTAAGGTACGGCCTTCAACACGGAGTCTTGGCTCACACCGAACCGCAAGCTATAATAGACAAGCTATAAAGGGCCCCAACAATAAGTAATGTAAACCATTCAAACGGTAAAACCAACGGTCCTATCTATATAAAAATGAGAAACGAGAAACACGTTTGAACTACATAAACAAACTACAACTACGTGTACATCAGATTCCTTGATTCAGAAATGTTTGTTTCTGCCTTAAATAAACTACAAATTGCAAAATAAAAGTCAAAGCCAGCATGGTTTTAACGCATTAGTTAAGGATTGAAATATTAAACACGTTAAAAAAAATCAAAGTAAATATTGTTTTAAGGGCATACGATACAGTTTTGATCCTGTATTTACAAGTTCATAAAAATTTGCATGTAGGATATTTTTTTCCTGATTAAATCAAATATGTAATAAAAAATATACCTTCATGTGCTACTTTTTGAGCAAAATGAGGTCGAAATTTTGAATATTTGCTCAAAATTCAGATTTGTGGCCGTAATACCTTTTTCGAAAGAAAGACATAACTTTTTTCTTATAAAAGATAAACACAAATTGTTTTTTGTTAAATAATCGGTAATTTCTGTATTTTATGAGTATTCTAAAAAAATATGCATTTTTTTATTCAGAAATAACTCATATTTATCAAATGTTCATGAATTGAGGAAAATACGTCATTTTTTGCTGCATGTTTATCAAAATTAAAAAAAATCCTCTATTTACAGTTTTATAAAATTTGGGTCACATAATCTCCCTGCAAAATGAAACAAATTGGCGTTTTGAAAAATAGGGGTCCATGAACTCGTTTTCAAATTAAATCAGTTTGAATGATAAAAATCAGTCGAAAAATGCATCATTTCCCGATATGTCACAGTTTGACGTCGCGAAAATAACATTTTACGTTAGCAACGTCATTACCTCCCCTATAACTGTATCGTATGCCCTTAAATCAAGAAAATCTAAACATAACAAAGGTCATTATTTAAAGCCTAAACGCAAAGGAGTTAAGCTAGTAACCTCATTCATTGGCCCTGTTACTGTGTTATTTTTAAACTTCGATCGTTTTTTAAATCTACCGTGTATGTATTGTTAAGTACAAGTCCAATCTTTGACCCCTCCCCCCCCAAAAAAAAAAAAACGTTGTATACAGGCTTAACAAATTATAAATATGTTCGCACAAAATTGTCTGGATTCACCTCAAAAGGTTACCAGACTTTAAAAACAGACTTATTAGGAAGAATATAGTTACGAAACTATTGTCAGGTAATTAAGAATGACATTTTTTGGTATTAATATTGATTCACTCATAGGGTCTTTGCATCGAAATTAAACACAAGTTATGTCCTTCTCACATATTTTCTGATGGTATGATACTAAACCCTAACAGGGAGGCATTGTGCTTAATTTTCATATGATGAAGACAAAATCGTTCAGTCAGTTTACTTAGGGTCAGGTTAGAAACTGCTAGTAGTCCTTTGTTTATTTATGTATCATTGTCATTTTATTTACAAGAACTTGTTGGGAAGAAAGATAAGAAGTTAGCAATTTCCTTTATCTTCACTTTCCGCTATATAGATGATGTTTTCTCACTTAATAATTCAAATTTGGTGACTTTGTTGAACGCATCTATCCCATCGAAATAGGGATAAAGGAAACAACAGATAAAATTCAGTCGGCCTCATGTCTCGACTTACATCTAGAAATTGACAATGAGGGTCGGTTGAAAACAAAACAAAAGAGATGATTTCAGCTTTCCAATTGCGAACTTATCATTTCTATGTAGTAACTTTCCCGCAGCGCCTGCATACAGAGTATATATCTTCGAATCGAAACGATATTCATGGGCTTGTATTTTCTATCATGATTTCGTTGATAGAAGGTTACTGCTCATAAGGAAGCTATTAAACCAAGAGTTCAAAAGGTAAAGTTGAAATCACCCCTACGTAAATTTTATTGACACCATCACGAGTTGGTTGACCGTTATCGAAAAACCGTTTCACAGATACCATCGGATATGATACTAATGTTGTATCTATAGTCCACTCCCCATTTTACCATGAATATGATTTACAGGATTCGACTATTTATCGGATTTGTAACAAAATGAGCAACACAACGGGTGTCACATATGGAGCAGGATCTGCCTACCTTTCCGGAGCACCTTATATCACCTCCAGTTGTGGGTGGGATATGTGTTGCTAAGTTTTTATTTGTTTAAGCTGTGTCTTTTGTGCTATTATTTGTCTGTTTGTCTTTTAATTTTTCAGTCAGTTTTTTTTTCCGATAAGTTAGTTTGACTGTCCCTCTCGTATCTTTCGTCCCTCTTCTTTAGTTGCTTTTGTTACCAATTCTGACATCGGACTAGGACTTCTTTTGAATTGAGTTTTTTTATTGTGCGTGTTACTGGTTATTTAATTCTACATTGACTAGAGGTATAGTGGTAAGATCTTACAAAACATGTTTAACCCCGCCGCATTTTGCGCCTGTCCAAATTCAGGATCCTCTGGCCTAAGTTGGTCTTGTAAGTTTTTTTTAAAATTTCAGTTCATTTATTTATTTCGGACTTCAATATGACGTCCATTTTCACTGAACTTGTACACTTTTTTATTTAATTGTCTAGTTGAGTTTTTTTCGCTGCATTAAATATCTACAGGGCCTTCGGTTGTTATATATTCTCTTTTGCCGGGTTGTTGTCTCTTTTACATAGTCCCCATTTCCGTTCTCAATTTTATACATTTTATATTAATCCATTTTTCAGGAAATTCGTCTTCTTTTTCAACAAATGACAAAAGATATCTTAAACTGCCTTAAAATTACCATTTGTTTTCCATAACAAGAGTTGTTTCAATGTCTGCTTTTCGTCGGAAGTGCTGAGGCTCAATTTATTTATAAGGTTTTCCATCAATTTGAATGATTGCGAATACTTCGTAGTATTCCATTGTGTAAAATCACAATGTGCCCAGGGATTTCTTATGTTCGATCTTATCTGTAATTACAAAATTGTTACTATGTTTAGATAGTCCTTAAGATATGATGTCATTCGATTAAAACAGGTACAAACTGGAGATATTTCCGTTGCTTTTATGCTTCCAATTTGGTTAATCTCTCACTAAACGACGAGCGAAAGATACAGCCCGTAACAGAGTAGTGATCGAATTCTTTACCGTCAAAAAAAGTTACGTTATCGACAAACTTATTTCAGAAGTGACATAATTTAATTTTCTTCACCGACAAAATATTTCATGTCCAACGTGTAAGATTTCATTGTTTAAGGCGAAGATTTTTAACACAGTAAAACATTTTTTATAATCATTTTCTGTCATTGGCATCATCATTTTACCGGTAAAGATAATGTTTCTCAATGTAGATATTATATTCTGCTTGCACTCTGAATATTTATGGGATTCAACACTGTAATAGTTTTTCTTTCGTCTAATACAGAATACCCCATATCTTTTCTTTTTCATACCTAACTGTTTATTATGTCCCCGGGATTATCCCAATCATACATTGTTGCAATACCGACATGCTTGTACTTTGTCGCAGAAAAAAAACTGAAATAAATTTCCTTCAAATCGAAGTAGAAATATATAAATGTACCCTTTAACATTTGAAATGTTGAAGACAAAATTGCTCTAAAGTTATTGACGAATATTTGAAATTTAAACCTCTATAAGATGTGATATACGGCATTTCATTTTATCATTGGTAATGATCCATATCTGACAGAGAAGAAATATCATAATTCTCAGAAAGTTTTCGTAAATATCGTTAGATACCACTAATCGTTCCAACAATCAAGACAACAGAGACAAACAGGGGAAAAAATATGAAAATGAAAAGATATGACTTAAGTGTTAGCATGTTCAGGGAGACTGCACTCAATTTCCAAAAAAAAAATTGATGTTTTAAGGAACTGTAGAGGTCTCCACAGGTTTTCAACAAGGGTTGAAAACCTTGAATATGAAAGCCTCGAAATCCATGATACTTTTTCTGTGCGGTAGTTATATCTACAAAATCCAATCATGAACACAACATATAATACCTGTATATTCATACATGTATATTTATATATTGGGAATTTATTTTTGCTTCCGAACAGAATTATAAGGTTATGTATAAGTGCCTCCGTTCACTGCACAATTGTAAATTGTCTTCCTAAAGACCAGCAAAAATAAATGGCACAAGTTCACGTAGTCATAAAAAAAGTCGTATAATTTACATTATCGAACAAAAAAGTCAGATATACGGAATATTATATGTGAATTCCGTTTCCCCTACATGCTTCAAAAGTCAAAGAAAAATGTTTTCCCCGATACAAACGTTTGAAGAACCAGCTTTGTGTAACCTTTAGACAAATTCGACTGTATATAAGGAAGTTAATATGTTTAATCTGATTTGAAATTATCTTTTAGAACTTTTTTAGTAATTGCGAACCTATATTGTTTATGGGTAATAGGTGAAATGTTGCATGATCCCTCAAAATAACAGCAAGCGGAGTTTTCCGGACGATTCACCACTGCTGGTGCACGTTTCGTCCCCGAGGGTATCACCAGCCCAGTAGTCAGCACTTCGGTGTTGACATGAATATCAATAATGTGGTCATTTTTATAAATTTCCTGTTTACAAAACTTTGAATTTTTCGAAAAAAACTAAGGATTTTCTTATCCCAGGCATAGATTACCTTAGCCGTATTTGGCACAACTTTTTGGGATTTTGGATCCTCAATGCTCTTCAACTTTGTTTTTGTTTGGTTTATAACTATTTCGATATGAGCGTCACTGATGAGTCTTATGTAGACGAAACGCGCGTCTGGCGTACTAAATTATAATCCTGGTACCTATGATAACTATTTACACCACTGGGTCGATGCCACTGCTGGTGGACGTTTCGTCCCCGAGGGTATCACCAGCCCAGTAGTCAGCACTTCGGTGTTGACATGAATATCAATAATGTGGTCATTTTTATAAAGTTCCTGTTTACAAAACTTTGAATTTTTCGAAAAAAACTAAGGATTTTCTTATCCCAGGCATAGATTACCTTAGCCGTATTTGGCACAACTTTTTGGAATTTTGGATCCTCAATGCTCTTCAACTTTGTATTTGTTTGGTTTATAACTATTTCGATATGAGCGTCATTGATGAGTCTTATGTAGACGAAACGCGCGTCTGGCGTACTAAATTATAATCCTGGTACCTTTGATAACTATTTACACCACTGGGTCGATGCCACTGCTGGTGGACGTTTCGTCCCCGAGGGTATCACCAGCCCAGTAGTCAGCACTTCGGTGTTGACATGAATATCAATAATGTGGTCATTTTTATAAAAACCCTGTTTACAAAACTTTGAATTTTTCGAAAAAAACTAAGGATTTTCTTATCCCAGGCATAGATTACCTTAGCCGTATTTGGCACAACTTTTTGGAATTTTGGATCCTCAATGCTCTTCAACTTTGTATTTGTTTGGTTTATAACTATTTCGATATGAGCGTCACTGATGAGTCTTATGTAGACGAAACGCGCGTCTGGCGTACTAAATTATAATCCTGGTACCTTTGATAACTATTCATTTGTACACTGCTAAAAACTGTCAGGTCCTGGCCATGGTATATTTTGGAGAATTTTTTTTTACTGATTTTTACTAAACAAATTATTCTCTGTGTGTGCCATTGCAAGAAATAGTTTTGCTCGTTATTTTGTCAAATAAAAAAAAACTCTCAACAAAATTTTCCTGTTTAAACTGTACTAGAAAAAAGTTTGGCATGTGAAACGGACGAAGACATATTCTAACAGAAGTACAAATACCAGTCCCTTTTGTGTATACATTTGAGAAAACATTTCAAAGTTATTGATTACATTCAAATCTATCACACATACGGTACACATTGTAGTCCGAAAAAATAAAGGACTTCATTCCTATCAAACACCTTTTTAATTGTTCATCACTATATTTCTTTTAGTTTTGGGTAAAATTGTAAAGGAAATAATACTATCAAGACGTCCTTCCATAAATCTTTTTTTCTGTTCTGACTAAAGAAATGACTACTTTTCGCCCAATCGAAATGGTGCATGGACATATTTTGTTTCATATTATTAGAATTATTTTCAATATTATCGGTATTAAACTTGATTATCGTTACATGAAAGTTAGTTAGCATTGTCAATCTTTTTAACGTTAAAGTACCAATAGTTCGGTCACTACTCAATTAAGTTTGTCGATAACGTAGCTAATTTTGACGGTAAAGAAACATCAATTCGATCACTTCTCTGTTACGGGCTGTACCAGAAGAACAGTCAAACTCATAAATTGACAATAAACTGACAACGTCATGGCTAAAAATAAAAAAGACAAACAGACAAATAATAGTACACAAGAAACAACAAAGACAACTAAAGACTTAGCAACACGAACCCCACCAAAAACTGGGGGTGATCACACATAGCATTTTACATTCGATCACTAGCGAACGAAATTAGGTCTGAAATGGCTACTGGGATCTTTTCACATTGTCTGAAAGAACTAAAGAATAAATTTTCAATTCATAATCAGTCTTTCAGTCCATTTCATTTTTATTTACCGCTGTTATAACAGTACCGTTCAAAAATTTGCCTTCAGTCAATTTGGTTTTGTCAGTAATCTTTTGAGAGTATGTTGTTGGTATGTGAACGGTAAAAAAAAATTGACAGCAGTGAGAATATAAACCAGATCTTAATTGAATATACACAAATAGCTATAACACTACTAAAATTACAACAGTTGATAATTGAGAAAAACTGTTTAGATCAAAATGACAATTTCAGACTTAAATACATTTACAATAAAATAATATTTATTTAATCGAAAATTTGTTGATTTCAGCAAATTTATATTGTAACACCTTTACAAACATTTTAACTACGGATTTAACGGTAATTGATATTAAGGAAGTTCGCTTGTCATGTTTTGGGATTTTTATCAGATTTTTGGAATCCTCTGGTTTTATCCATTTGAATAAAATTGAGAATGGAAATGGGGAATGTGTCAAAGAGACAACAACCCGACCCAATAAAAAACAACAGCAGAAGGTCACCAACAGGTCTTCAATGTAGCGAGAAATTCCCGCACCCCGAGGCGTCCTTCAGCTGGCCCCTAAACAAATATATACTAGTCCAGTGATAATGAACGCCATACTAATATCCAAATTGTACACAAGAAACTAAAATTAAAATAATACAAGACTAACAAAGGCCAGAGGCTCCTGACTTGAGACAGGCGCAAAAATGCGGCGGGGTTAAACATGTTTGTGAGATCTCAACCCTCCCCCTATACCTCTAACCAATGTATAAAAGTAAACGCATAACAATTCGCACATTAAAATTCAGTTCAAGAGAAGTCCGAGTCTGATGTCAGAAGATGTAACCAAAGAAAATAAACAAAATGACAATAATACATAAATAACAACAGACTACTAGCAGTTAACTGACATGCCAGCTCCAGACTTCAATTAAACTGACTGAAAGATTATGATTTCATCATATGAACATCAGGCACAATCCTTCCCGTTAGGGGTTTAGTATCATACCATCATAACATATATGAGAAGAACATAACCCGGGTCATGCCAACAACTGTTTTTAGAATAAATGTGTTTTGTTCCGATGCAAAGACCTTATCAGTGACTCAATATTAACGCCAAAATATGCCTTAAATAAATTTCCCTATGATCCCCATTTTTTTTTTATAAATCTTTCACATGTATAATGATAAGCCATCTGTAAAATTCTCTGAAACTGATATTATCAAGATGCTTGATTTCTTGATTGACAACATATTTGTTATGTTCGGAGGACGTGTTTTTCAACAGACTGTCGGCATTCCAATGGGAACAAACTGTGCCTCTCTACTTGCCGACTTGTTTCTTTATTATTATGAGGCTGACTTCATGCAGGAACTTCTTAGGAAGAAAGATAAGAAGTTAGCAATATCCTTTAACTCTACTTTCCGCTATATAGATGATGTTCTTTCACTAAACAATTCAAAATTTAGTGACTATGTGGAACGAATCTATCCCATCGAACTAGAGATAAAGGATACTACAGATACAGTTAAGTCGGCTTCATATCTGGACTTACATCTAGAAATTGACAATGAGGGTCGGTTGAAAACAAAACTTTACGACAAAAGAGATGATTTCCAATTGTGAACTTTCCATTTCTAAGTAGCAACATTCCAGCAGCACCTGCATACGGGGTATATATCTCCCAATTGATACGATATTCCCGTGCTTGCATTTCCTATCATGATTTTCTTGATAGAGGGTTGCTGCTTACAAGGAAGCTATTAAACCAAGAGTTCCAAATGGTGAAGTTGAAATCATCCCTTCGTAAATTTTACGGACGCCATCACGAGTTGGTTGACCGTTATGGAATAACCATTTCACAAATGATATCGGATATGTTCCTTACGTCGTAACTACAATCCCCTTCCCTTTCATGAATGTGACCTACCGAATTAGACTATTTACCGGATATGTAATCACATAAGCAACACGACGGGTGCCACATGTGGAGCAGGATCTGCTTACCCTTCCGGAGCACCTGAGATCACCCCTAGTTTTGAAGGGGTTCGTGTAGTTTATCTTTAATTTTCTATGTTGTGTCATGTGTACTATTGTTTTTCTGTTTGTCTTTTTCATTTTTAGCCATGGCGTTGTCAGTTTGTTTAAGATTTATGAGTTTGACTATCCCTTTGGTATCTTCCGTCCCTCTTTTATACAATTTAAATTATTTTTTAATAGACCCGTGTTAAGAGAGAGCCATATATCTTGCACTTTTATGACACCCTTGTAAATTTCGAAAAAGAGCAGGCTAATGCCGCTACAAGGCAGCAGCCGCACCAGCAAATTGGAAAGGGACTAATATAAGTTGCAAAACTTGTTTCCAAATCCACTATAAATACTTATGTTTAAACCAAAACTTATCACTGATAAAGCTTTGAAAATTACAATGGCTTTTATCTCGAAATTACGCGCATTAACCTAAATATGTGTTTGGCTCTTTTGATTCGTTTATTATTCTCCTATCAATATAAACAAGTGTTTTGAAAACTGAGAAGCGAACTCCCTTAATAGCCTTTTTTTATTTTCAAACGTCATATTTTGTCCTTACCAAAAAAAAAATGAATTTGTTGCAATCATACTTACACTTTCTGCAATAGCCTTGACCCCTGGATTAAAACTATCAACATTTTTTACAAGTCCAAGTAACACTGAGGCATCGCATGTATCGTCAAAACCACCATAGTGTTTCATGTTGGAGAGCAAAAATAATTTCGACAAATCTATAGCATTCTTAACTTTGTAGTCATACAAATGATTTTGTCGACCAAGCGCTTTATTGTTATTAATGCAGTCGTAGTTAAGGTAATAGGCATGCACTCCTTGAGACGGATGACGCTTTAGTTGTCCTGGATAGGTCTGTGTATTGATCTGGTCTACATTGACAAGTGAGGTATAGAGAGACGTCATGATGGATTCCACATACTTCCTTAAAATAGGCGTGATAATGTTATGTAGACATATACCAATGACCAGCCATATTTTCAGATGTTCATCCAAATCATGAACAGGACCTACAAAACGACATTGTTGTTTAAATGTGTCAATTTGTGTCCAACGATTTCGAATTTACCTTTTTCTTTTTTAAATGCAAGCTATGATTGGTTAATAAAAGCACAAATACAATAATTGAAGATAACGATGTTAAAAAATTAGCATCATATTTTAAAATAGTCAATGCACTAAAAAAAAAAACTTTTCACAATTTTAACATAGATGATACATGGTTATCATTGTGTCTTCATGAGCCTCGATGGCCTAGTGGTCTAATTAGTTGACCTACTGTATAATTAGCCAGTCAACATTGAGGTTGTGAGTTAGAATCCCGCACGAAACAGGTGCACTCGACTCAAATCTTAATTGACTAGGGTTATCAGTTTTCCAACCGAATTGCGGTGGTTCTTTATGGGAACTCCGGCTTCTTCCACCGATAAACACTGACTGCCACGAAATAGCACAATCGTGAAGGAAGTGGTGTTATTTCGTTTCCAAAACATACCTTATCTACTATTTGCTTTTATATTTTACAACAATTATGTGTTTCAAAATTCAAAGAACAAAAACTATTTTTTTTATAAGACTGTGCTCCACTTACGATTGTAGATTGGCATTATGTTATCTATTCTTTGTTAAGTTTCTTGTTTGGTTTAATCGAAATGACGCTGTTGTAAAATATTATTAAATTTAGTACACATGTTTCTTATAAAGTTACTTTTAAATATAAAAATTTAGTTTTTATTATATTTCCTTGACCAATATACGGATAAACATGAATGACGCAGGCACTAGAACGTGAATGTTAATCTGACGATTATGTTGATCCTAACATCGATGCAAAATCTGAACACAAAAACGTAAAATCTTTAAGTTATTTTCTGGAATTTTTTTATACTTAATTTCAAAACTGTTTAGACAGTTGGCTGCTGGTGGACGTTCCATCCACGAGGGTATCACCAGCCCATTAGTCAACATTTCGGTGTTGACATGAATATCAGTAATGTGGTCATTTTTATAAATTTCCTGTTAACAAAACTTTAAATTTTACAAAAAACCGAGGATTTTCTTATCCCAGGCACAGATTATCGTAGCCGTATTTGGCACCACTTTTTGGAATTTGGGATCCTCAATGCTCTTCAATTTTGTACTTGATTGGCTTTATAAATATTCTGATATGAGCGTCACTGATGAGTCTTTTGTAGACGTAACACGAGTCTGGCGTACTAAATTATAATCCTGGTAACTTTGATAACTTATTATCCTAGAATTGAAAGTTCATATGCACTACAATTTTTTTGAAAGGTCAAAATATAGGGCTGTGCAGCATATTTTTAACGTTTAACAGTTTAAAATAACGCTAATTTTCTTAACTACCCCTACATCGAATAAATGGTTACCACATATTTCAATATAAACAATAAGCACATGTATATTTACTGGTAACATTCCCAAGTTATGTCTCTTTGAGATGGAACACAGAGAGCATAACTTGGAACCAGTATGTAAACAAAATTGATTTTCTAGGAATATTTGTAATCACAGAAGCAACACGACGGGTGCCACATGTGGAGCAGGATCTGCTTACCCTTCCGGAGCACCTGAGATCACCCCTAGTTTTTGATGGGGTTCGTGTTGTTTATTCTTTAGTTTTCTATGTTGTGTCATTTGTACTATTGTTTTTCTGTTTGTCTTTTTCATTTTTAGCCATGGCGTTGTCAGTTTGTTTTAGATTTATGAGTTTGACTGTCCCTTTGGTATCTTTCGTCCCTCTTTTAGATATCCCCCAAAAGAGGCGGGGTTTGAGAAACAGCTGTATTTACAAATGGCAACATATAAAAGACACAGCATATAAAACTAAAATGATTGCAGCACTAGTCCCTTGCGAATTTCGGTGTTGTCAGATGTTCCAAAAGGGTGAGTAAATTATGCTTAAAATGTGACCTCCGTCGTGTAGTACTATATAAACGTATTCATGTTATATCAAGTGATTCGGTATTATATAATAGCGCATTAGTAATAGACTGGTATCTCTATAAGTTCTTAAACCATTGTTCATTATGAATTTTTTTTCCTGAGTAATTTAACTTACCGCTGTTTGAAATACTATTCAATTGTATTTCAGCAATTCGTTCTTCCAATTCTGGTTCAAAAGAACTCTCTACTGTTTCAGACTTAGTGTTATCAGCCATTTGTATTGCAAGTTTGACCAATTTACGTATTCAAAACTTTGTGAAACTCGATATCATCTATCCTTTTTGAATTTTCAAATAAAAGGCTCCATGCATTCTTTCTAAATAAAAAGAAAATAAAAGTATTCTAATACAAATGTTGAGAGATACGTTAACTTAAATTTTGTATTCGTTAAAATGATAATCAGTAGTTCTTTGCACAATTTTGTAATTTAACTATTACACACGAGAAGAACTTATAGTCATCGCTCAACTGGCATTTCTATTTCCAATTGATATGTTTTCATTGAATGGTAATTGCCTTAGCCGAAGTATTTTCTTACATTTCTGTTTTGATTGTAACTGTTTGCGTTTATCCAGTACAGTTGTAATTTGAAAAATTAGCTAAAATAAATGTTTTGAAATTATCTGATTTAAAGAAGTACATCTCCCTAAATGATAACTCTGAATTCTTGCCTGGCTTTGGCTACTTTTTTTTTGTCCCTTTCAAGTTGATAGCTTTTCATCCTTTTAATCAGCTTTGAATTTAAATGTTTTTTGACTCCAGCATCACTGAAAAGATATTGATTGTGGAAATGCGCAAGAGATGCGGAAAAAATTGGTACCGTTTATGCAATGATAAGTCATTCGCTTTTAATAAAACGACTACTAGAACGTTTTAGTCTCGAAAAGGTAGAACTGTTTTTCCTGAATAACAGTGCAACCTATCCTGGATTCTTCTATTGCTAAATTACGTGTACATTGTTTCTGATAAGCCGATCTTTTTACCACTTGTTTGTTATTCGATAATTCATATTTAGCTTATATTGATTAATCATAGCTCTGCGATTGCCGTTTCTTCTGATATTCTACAGCGTCGAAGAACATGTACATGTATCTTATTTTAGGATTATGGGTCAAGAAAAATGGGTTATATTTTAGACGAGCACAACCGTGTGTATGCAAACATCCATCAAATGTGAATTTTCGATCGATTGATTAATTGGTTGGTGTTTAATTCCACTTTAAACACTATACAGATATTTCGTGTCAGCCATATTTTTCAAGGAAGAGGAAGCCAGAGTGCCCGGACAGAATCAACGACCGAATCGGTAGGAAAACTGAAAATTTTAAGTCAATAAATTGAAGTTGAATGAACTTGTCCCTGTGTGAATATGCAATATTGAATAACTAAATTAAGCAAAATAAGTTCAGTTTTGGAAGACATGATTGATTGATTTCAGTTAAAATTTAGTGCGAGGTAGATTTTTGAAAAATGGCAAGTAATTCGTTGAAATAACGACTCTCTATGTCTTTTTATTCAGTCAAACTCATAAATCGAAAATAAACTGACAACGCCATGGCTAAAAATGAAAAAGACAAACAGACAATCAATAGTACACATGACACAACATAGAAAACTAAAGAATAAGCAACACGAACTCCACCAAAACTAGGGGTGATCTCAGGTGCTCCGGAAGGGTAAGCAGATCCTGCTCCACTTGCGGCACCGGTCGTGTTGCACATGTTATAACAAATCCGGTAAATAGTCTAATTCGGTAAGTCCAATATCAGGAACAAGTTATGTATATTTTTTTCTGATATTCGTATTCTTTTTTATAAGCTAAGGATTTAAAAATAATCTTGCTTTGGGCATCATTGATGTCATTAATTAACGAAATACGCATATAGACTTGCTAAATGAAATGTCATAAAGTGATGTCGCTAACATGGCTAGTCGTTCAATTTTTGATATCTGGCATAAACGTAGAAAAAAGTCATTCTATATGTTTGATATCTAACATTTAAATTGAATGAAAATGATTTAAATGGCACGTGTTTAAAATTCAGCATTTTTAGTGTGCAAAAGAAAACAATAAATGTTTTATATGAATTATGTATCAAATTATACACTTGTATTTAAATTGTACCTGCAGATCACCTGTATGAGGACGCATTTTACAATTGAAACCAAAGTTGAGTGTTAAAATTTAAAACCTATGACACTGTAGTCGATCAAAAACAGCTTAACAAAAATTATTTTAATTTTAACGAGTCACGTTCGTCATGGGTCTATTCACCCAGGAAGAGGATAAAGTTGTCCTACTTTATGTAATAAAAGACGTTTAGTGAAGTGATATTTTATTCAATTTCTACTTGATACTCCCAAAATCCATTTAAAATAAAACAAGTACGACATTCTCGATTTAGATACATTGAATTCAAATATTTTTTCCATAAGAATCAATCATTTGAATTCAGATTTATAAATCGTAGTTAAAAGTTATCTTACATATTTTTATGTTACAATCAGAAAGACAATATCAGGAAATAATACATATTTCGAATGAAATTGTTCCTTTTGAATATCTGTCATTGTTTTTTATTCTAGTATAAAAAAAAAACAGTATGGTTTTTCCTGTTTGAAAAACCAAACATTAAGGAACAAGGATAACTATCGCTCTCTAGTTGAATGTTTATTTTGAACAACAAAAAATTTGTTTGACAAAATTACAAACCGACATATTTTGCCTGTTTATCATATCGGTTTATGTACATTAGGACCTATATTTTACTCTTTAAACACAAACAAAATATTTTGAAGGATATTGTTCAATGTGTTAAACAACGGAGATACGAATGAGACATTTAAAACTCATTGGTCAATGTAAAAGTGACGGAACCATTGTAACTCATGACCTAAACACAAACAAATCAACAAAATACTCATAGAACATTAAAGACTGAGCAACATGAATCCAACCAAAATAAATAGACATATTCCGGATATCGGATTTGTAGGGTATAGAAAAATATTACATACATACAAGTTGTAGCAGATGATAAAAAATATCAATCATAAAGCATAAAAATTATGTAATGAACAAATTCTTTAAAAATAATATGATTTGCGACTTTAAGCCAGAAAAAAATACTAACAATTTGGTTCGATAACAATCAGGAGCTTAATAACTTTAAATACCTGTGTTCAAATCTCATAAATGGATACAAAATTATAAAACGAGGTAAAAAACCAAAATGATGGGAATCAGACCTTGTTTAGGTGAACACATTATATACTATAGTAGTATATAATTGACACCTACGCATATTTGTTTCTTTTAAAAATGTAAATCATTGGGAAATCATTTTTGAAATGAAAGGACAAGGATCCTTGATCATCATCGGTATGTCGTTATCTAATTTTGATTTAGAGGAGCAAGGTCAAACATTGTCTCGAACACTCAAATCTCCCCTAACCATGTGTGACAAGGGTGTTATAGATTGATATAAGAATGTAAGAAACTTAAAATTATTAAAAATAATGTTTGAAATTGCATTACACAGGTACAATGTATATGTTCCGGACCATATGAGTATTTGGACCATACGCGTATGGTCATGACCATATGCGTATACTCGTATGGTCCGACCATACGCGTATGGTCCGACCGTACGCGTATGGTCGGACCACATGAGTATAAAACTCGTTTGGTTATTAACGGGCCGGACCATATGAGTATTTGGACCATATAGGTATTTTTTTTTAAATTACATTATGAAAGTTTCAATAATACAAAAACTTTATCTAACAAACCAATCACATGACAATGTTACTTTTGTATTATTTTATAAATCCAATACTAGTACTACGTAGAAGTTTAATATTGATGCCATAGTTAGTTTTCATCGCTAATTAGATTCTTGCATGTAGGCTTGGGGTGACATTTACTTCCACACGTTATCATAGCTTTTTGCATTAGCAAGTCTTTGTTGTGCATGATCCTTTTCATTTACAAGTGAAAAGCTAGCCTTTTTATAGCTGTGTACAGTGATACCGAGGTCTTAGGCCATTCCTATATGTCTTCAGTGTTTTTAAGAAGCTCTAGATCTCAAATATCGTAACATGACTGCAATACACCATATTCACAAGACAACTTAAATAAAATATGTTACTTTCTAGTGAATTCTTGTGTAACAGTTCATTAAGAAATGTTTGGAATTTATTTTTTAAAGTCGACATATTGCCATTCACGCGTAATAACAAATCGGTAATGACCATCGGTAAAAAATATGCTTATTATAGTTTTGACAAGTAAGTAAAATTAACTATGTGAAACTTCTAATTTTTATTTAGCTTATCTTTTTATTATAATATAATAATAAAATTACCTATATGATAGCGTCTTTTTAATGAACGGTCATACCGTATGAAAAGTTTAGGAGTATTAAAAGTAAACTGTAACAGAGTGTTAATTACCCCGACCATACGCGTACGGTCGGACCATACGCGTATTGTCGGACCATATGAGTATATACCTATATGGTCATGACCATACGCGTATGGTCCAAATACTCATATGGTCCGGAACATATATATTGCATGTTACTCTGTTTTTATTGGAACTTTTGACTTTTAAAACCAGTGCAAGTCAATAATTTAACATCAATGTTTCTTGGCCTATTATGACAAAAATGCAAAATAAAGAATGCTAAAAGCGAATTAGTATTTCACTTTTGCACATAAATGATTGTTAAAACAATATCATGTTTTAAATATTGTATATATCTCGTAGCTAGTGCCCCTTAAATATCTTTAGTACAATTGAGGCTAAGTAATTGATATGGCATGAAATGCTTCATTTAAACATAAGGTAACAACGGTCATGGATGATGGAAGTTGTACTATTACACAATCAAATTAATAGCGCCATGAGTTCTTGCTTTGATTTCTCTATAGCTTACTACTAGTATACGGTTTGGGTTTTCTGATTTTTCGAATTGTGATCCATACTTGTGTGGACAGTTGTCGCACTGGCAATGATATTTCATCTCAGTATTCCTATTAAAGAGGGGCGAAACTCATAGATCAAAAATTAACTAGCAACGCCATGGCTAAAACAGAAAAAAAACCCAGACAAATAATAGAACACAACACACAACATAGAAAACTTAAGACTAATTAACACGAACCCCACCAATAACTAGGGTGATCTCAGGTGCTCCGGAAAGGTAGGCAGATATGTGGCACGCGGTTATCCTGGAGAAACGTGTTCCATTTGGATTAATATATTTATTGAAAGTGTTCCTTGTTTTAACTATTTTTGATTGTTACATCGTAGGGTGTGTCCATTTGGAAATATTTTCTTTACATAAAAATTTGATCATACTTCAAGCTAAAAAAAACCCAACAAAAGCCTGTATATAAATTGCATCATTAAAAAAAAACATTACCTTAAATCTTCATTCCAATCTGTAAAATTAAAGTCAAACTCCCAATCTGTATGCTAAAATTGTACACATTAATGACATACAAGTAACAAAACATCGTCACAATAAATGATCTTCATTCGACTAAATCACATGTTTCGTCATGGGTCTTTTCGTTCAGGTAAGTAATCCATTTGTCCTACTTTATGCCATTAAAGGCATATAATAAAATTGAAGTTATGTATGTTTTATAAAAAAAAATACAGGTAAAAGAAGACAGGTAAACTCTATTCGATTTAGTTGACTTGGGTGTCGATGTTTTTGACCCTTTTTATCGATCGTCATTGTTGAGTCTTTGTACACACGAGTCCGGAGTACAACATTTGAATCCTGGTATATATAATGATTTTATATATTTGATATTTCATTCAAGTGTTAACATCACAATATTCAAACTAATTACATAATAATTATCTATGTGATAATTATGTTATAAAGAAATTATCCCCGTTTAATCTTTCTTTTTCTTTAAAAATTAAAGCTAGATGAAACAAATTACATCAGTTTAAAGTTGTTTGATCGGGGCTGAAAAAAAATCTTTGTATTGTACCTTTGGAATAATTTTAGAAAAAAAACTATCTGTCGATCTTTATCAGTTTTGTTGTTTTTAAAGGCTGATATACTTACGTTACCAGAAAACAAACTCTCTTAAATCACTGGTATGTTTATATCAACGATTTTTAAGAATGGTTAGTTAGCTGATTTACTTAATTATGCTGCACAACAATGATCATAAAGCATTAACGAAACAATTCACTATGCATATATACCTTTATTTATTTTAAAATTGAATTCCCTACATTGGGTACATGTAAACCTTTCTCTGGTAATACCAATCACTTTATTCAGAAATGAGTTGTGTGAGAGTAAATATTCAAAGATCGTACAAATGTTGAAGTATTTTATTAAAATTGTTATCAGCATAGTATGTAAAAGGATAATGCTATTTAAAACAATAGATATTAGATACTCCGACTTCTTCCACCAATAAAAACTGACTACCACAACAAAACCCATTAGCGGGGTTTAAAGGAGAGTTGAATCACCAACAATCAATCAATAAACCAATGAATGAATTTTAAAAAACCGAACATTTCATCATTGAAAACAATCGGCAGGAATTTGATTTATTTAACTGTCGAAGATTTTATAATTGATAATAATCGGCGGCATCGTGAATTTCTGAAAGCAAAAGATTCATAAGTATCCGTGTATTTCTGAGAGAGTAGTAATAATAACCGGGGTCGTGGAAAGGGTGGTCTTTGTTCTTTTGTATGCTAAATACTTCAAATCAAAGGTAGTACATTTGTTTGGTACATATCGGAAATTGTCAGACGAGGTATAACATAAAATAAGTTAAAAATGAATGACAGAAATGCATTACAAATTGTGTCAACAGATCTACTTAAGGCTTAATATTCCCTTTACAACACAACGTAATTAAAAAGGTTTAGCTGACTTTACAGAGTTATCTCCCTGTAGTGTTAGGTACCTCCTTAATCATTTAATATAATCTTTGGAATATAGAGACGTACTTGTTTGGCATTATGATATGTTTTATCTCAACGTCACTGATGAGTCTTATGTAAACGAAACGCGAGTCTGTCGTACTAAATTATAAGCCTGGTACCTTTAAAATTTTATAACTATTGACTGAAAGCTAATTCAAAGCCACCAACAATGTACAATAAAAAAATGTATCAGAAATTGAATCAATTAAAACTCGTCTCACAGATATGAATATATATATACTGTGTATTTGTTCCGGACCATATGAGTATTTGGACCATACGCGTATGGTCATGACCATATGCGTATACTCATATGGTCCGACCGTACGTGTATGGTCGGACCATATGAGTATAATACTCGTTTGGTTATTAACGGGCCGGACCATATGAGTTTTTGGACCATATAGGTATATTTTTTTTCAAATTACATTTTAACTGTTTCAATGATACAGAAAGTTTATCTAACAGTGATGGTTATATGACAATTTATTAATTTCATAATCCAAAAACTACATAAAAATTAAATAGTGATGCCATAGTAAGTTTTAATCGCTAGTTACATTCTTGCATGTAGGCTTGGGGTGACATTCACTTCCACACGGAATCATAGTTTTTTCACATTTGCAAAAAAATTGCGCTTGATCCTCTTCATTTACACCTTTTGTTTGTGAGTGCTAGCTTTTTGCGGTTGCGCACAGTGATACCGAGGTCTTGGGCCATTCTGATGTATGCGGTGTTTTTAAGAAGCTCTAGATGTCAAATACCGTAAAATGACTGCAATACACCATATTAGAATTATGTTACTTTCCAGTGACTTCTTGTGTGACAGTTCATTAAAAAAAAATGGAATTTATTTTTTTTAGTCGACATATTGCCATTCATTCGTAATAACAAATCGGCAATGACCATCGGTATAAAATGTGTTTACTATAAAATTGACTGTTAAGTAAAATTGACTATGTGAAACTTCTTATTTTTATTTAGCTTATCTTTTTATTATAATATGTTAATAAAATTACCTATATGATAGCGTCTTTTGAATCAACGGTCATACCATATGAAGAGTTAAGAAGTATTTTTAAAAAGTAACCCGTAACAGAGTGTTAATTACTAAATACCCCGACCATACGCGTACGGTCGGAACATACGCGTATGGTCGGACCATATGAGTATATACCCATATGGTCATGACCATACGCGTATGGTCCAAATACTCATATGGTCCGGAACATATTCATTTATATTCGTGGTTACCAGTTTTCGTAGATTAAGGAAAACTTGCATGGTCGTGGATTTTTAATTTCGTGGTTTTGTCCTTAGTCTGTATACAAGCCTATATTAGTTTGTATTCATTGAACATTTAATTTCATGATTCACCTGTACCCACAAAATCCACAAAAATTGGTATTCATCGAATAATAATGAATCCACAGTATATAATATATATAAAATGACTGAGTAATAGCAAACGATAAATCTAACAGGCCGATGGATCATATACTTATGATAAAGTACACAAGTCTAAAAAAGTACAACATCACCAAAAAATGACAATAAAATGAACAAATGTAACTATTTATATTTTTGATAACAGATATACTTCATCAGTAGGATCATGACGTTAGTAGTGTAGTGGTTAGTGCATCGGACTACTAACACAAAGGTTTCTGGTTCGATTCCCGGTCCGGGATGAAAAATTTCAGGGTCTTCCTTGACACCATTTACGAGTATGGAAACGATGATAGTCCGTCGGAAGGGGACGATACATGGCTGACCCGTGTTAAGAGAGAGCCATATCTCTTGCACAAAAAAGACACCCTTGTAGATTTCGAAAAAGGGCAGGCTAATGCCGTTAAAAGGCAGCACTCGCACCCCCAAAATTGAGAGGGATTAATATAAGTTCAATAACTTGTTTCCAAATCCACTGAAAATAAATATGTTTAAACTAACAAAGTGATCATGCTGATTAAGAATATCTATGATATATATATTTAAATATCCATACAAAATTTGGTAAATGGCGTTTGATTTGAGTGTGAACCTTGATCAACTCTTTAATATATAGAAAACATATAATATGATATCATATCACTGTCGAAAATAAATGTTGAATACAAGAAAATGAGTAAAATGTTTAATCAAAGTAACGACGATAGATGAAGAATTCCGAACGTCTGAATATGGATCAGTCATGGTGTATCTAACATAAACTCCCATGGAACCATACCAGAAGCAGTGGTTGCATGAAATCACAGCAATATCCATATGAATATGTATATTTTGGGCTGATAAAAACAAGTTGGAATGAATAGTTTCTTTGTAGATAACATGTTCATAGTACAATTATTCAACAATCCCAACTTTATTTTATAAAGAAACGTATAGAGGTAATATGTGGAAAATTTCAAAATACTAATTCAAATTTTTAGCCAAGTATATTGATTCATCAACATGGAGTCACTAAAGCATATAAAGGCATTTCTCATTTTAAGTATTTTAACCGATGATACTTCCTGTGGCTGGGAATCTGTAAATAAAACAAAAACAATGTATTAATCAATCTGCAGATTCAGTACGTTACGTTCTATGCGACTGTCATACAAGTGAGAGGTTTATTTTACTTTAAAACCAGGTTTATCCACCATTTTCTACATTAAAAAATGCCTGTACCAGGTCAGGAATATTACAGTTGTCATCCATTCGTCTGATATATTTGAACTTTTGATGTTGCCATTTGAATAAGGATTTTCCGTTTTGAATGTTCCTCGGAGTTTTGTTTCTTTGTTATGTTACTTCTTATACAGAGCGTACGTTGTGCTGTTTTTTTTTTCGTTTTTTTATCGTCCTGGTTGAACTTTTGAAACTGCGTCTCTTCAAACGAGAATTAGTTAAACTTAGCATATGAAACTGTGAAAAATATGATATAGAAAGGTGAGCATACAATGTGTCAAATTGTAATCACATTATCATTACGATGACATGGCAAAACGAAAAATTACGACAAAGCAATTGATAAAAACATACTAAAATTATGAAAAGATTAAATACACGAGTTTGAATTTTAATTCGAACAATTGACTAACACAAAATACATGAAATAGAACAAAAATATGTAGTAAAGGAAAATGATTTACCTCATAAAAAGGTAAAGTACCTAAGGGTCCCTAGAAGGAATAGTTAAAATTACTTAAAACATGAGCACCAAAATAAAATGTATAGTCGTTAAACATCTTAAAAAGTAAAATCACTAAAAGTTTGAAATTCGAAGAAATTGAAAACGGAATGTCCATAATCCAAAATATTTTGTAAAAGGGACTGTACTTTTATGTTTAGATATTATTGAGAAATCTGTAATGCCAAACTTAACTTTCTATGCTGTACCATTTGAATATTTTTCAGTTGTATATGCTTCTTTGATAACAAGATTGATGCTTGATACTATTTAGCCACCTTCGTATGGTCCTTAAAAAATCAAAAGATACATAGGGAACTCACCATTCTTGACAAAATAAAACAATTTGACAGTTATCCGCTCATGTGCAAATCTTTCCAATAGGACAAATGATAACTATACTCCCCCCCCCCCCCAAAAAAAAAGGAAAGCTAAAAAAGACTTAATTCAAAATCAATTAAATAACATACTCCATTTCACAGATAAATAAAACCTGCAACGAACAGTCTGCGTCATTCCATTTTCCAGGTACACCAATTTCCAACAACACTAATAGCTCCAAACAGTTTTCAACCTTTTTCCAATTATCTGGATTACCTGCGTACCAGTTAGTATAAGTGAATTGTTTTCCTGTTGATGCCCAGACCCATACATTCTCAAAAACTTCGTCTGTTCCTCCTATCCAATACTCCCCTATGATATATAAAATAAAGGTTTGGGTTTTAACTGCACTGCTACAGTACAACATAAAAACAAACTATAAAAATTTATTGAAAAAGTCTTAACTTAAGACCAGGTGGTGGCAAAAAAAAATACATTTAGCAAAAACACAGAGTGGATGTGGACGGGTATTAGTACATCCAAACAAAAAGACACTAAATACAGATATGATAGCACTTGTAGTAACTAAAAGCTAGTTCAAAACTAGTATAAACTATTGACAAAAAATCCTGTACAAAAACAAATTCATTAATTATTATCAATCCAATATCCAATTGATTTAGTGTAAAGACGGCATAAACAGTCAGAGAAATACATGACCTTGTCCAATGCCAAGATACAGGTATCAGCAGATTGTAGAGGCATGAACATGATGAATTTGGATATGAATTTGGATTTTAGTTTACAGATAGCAAAACCTATATTCAAACCAATAAAACAAAATTCAAATCTGTTTATATTGCTGAATCGGTCACCTTTTAGAAAAAGATAATTTGATTGATCTATAATCGGACATAAAATCAAACTGAGATAATTTTTTTCCCCGGCTTTTGATGATATCTTAACTTAATTTCATACATATAAGAAGATGAGGTACGAGTTTCATTTAGACAACTCTCCATCCAAGTCACAATTCATAAAAGTAAACTAGTATAGGTAAAAGTATGGTCTTCAATACGGAGCCTTGGCTCACGCCGAACAGCAAGCTATAAAGGGCTTCAAACATGGCTAGTGTAAAACCATTCAAACGGGAAAACCAATTATCTAATCTATATAAAAAAGAAAAACGAGAAACTTTTATGAACAACACCAAGAACTACTGAACAATAGATTATTTATGAAGCACAGGGGTTTAAACGTTTACATAGGTACAAACCTTCACCCTTATGTGACATATACTTAGACGTCACACACTATATGATACAGCTGATATGATATCATCTGAAATGATTTAACTCAATCAAAACATATATTTACACAAATGAACAGACACTAAAGAATAAATTTGATCTATGATATATGTTCCCTGGAAATACAAAATCAATAAAATAAGGGGACAAATAAAGAAACAAGTAGTCTACCGCTATGTGATGTTAAACAATATCATAAAAACAACAATGACCTTGGACAGTATTCCGCCATTGACAATAATACTAACCGGTAAATGAAAATGATTTTGTTGTTATGTATACAGTTTAAATGGTTTAAAGTAATATTTTCACAAACTAAATAATTTTGTTGTTCATAGTACGAAGAAGCGAACTTTTATAGACATACAAACCACTTATCAAAGTTAGATGAGATGTAACCCTGAACATAAGATAACAAAAAAGCATTACAAATGGTATCAAGAACTCTAATTAACCCGAAAGTACGATTTGAGAGTACTCGTAGTTACTGACAGCAAGTTAAAAACCCAAAACAAATATTAATTAAAATTCAGGAATCACACACTAAAATCAACTTTGATATATCCAAGGTATTTAGTTATTTACGTCATTGTCAGTTTAGAAGACATGCAATTCCAAAAAATAACATTATAGACAGGCAATAGGATAGCAAACTTCTTTATTGATAAAATTGAACATGGATATGTCTTTAAACACCACATTTGAAAAGAATGCAAACTTTGCTTTTTATTTGCTAATGACAAAATCGATATTTGTGCCAATGATATCTATATATTCAAAGATCTAATTACAAATTGGTAAGATGACCTTTACTAATTTAGTTGTTCAAAGGTTAAGTGAGTTTTGATGGATCACGAAGTGATTTTTGCGTTTTTCGTACAAAATCACCTTAAAATTTAGGATGTGAAATATCGTTTTAAACAGTTTTCTACAGGAACAGCCATGCAAATTTACTAATCAATTCTTTGTATCTATGAAAAAGAATTAAGTAAAAGATTTCAGTAATTTATGGCAACGAAATCCCTGACTTAATAACTTACCAGTGATGCATTGATACGTTCGTTAAAATCTATGACATCAATACTCATACGGCCATAACAAAAATAGATGAGTTGGGATATATAAATACCATTGTATGATGGAGCCAAATGAACATCGCCGTCTAAAAAAACAAAATTAACTTTTGGAAATGAAAATACGACCACTTTTGTCGAAAAAGTCAGTATGGAGTTTTCCTTTAGAAATTGAAATGTCTGAATCTAGAATATATAATATGAATAAATATTCAAAATATTGTGCATAATTTATCTGTCTTTTGAATAAAGAAATCCATGGTAAGTTTCATCCTTTTCAGTACAATAGAAAACAACTCACATAACATTTCATTGCATATAAGAAAATAAACCTTCACCAGAAGTTTACAAATCAAGTTTTCCCTTTATATAATCTGTTTATAACCATGTTACCTCAAGATTCCAAAATATTATATAGAAATCCAAATTAAAAATATTTATGGTGATTTGAAGTACCAAAGATATTTGTTTATGACCCAGAAATGTTTTACTGCAATAAAATGTAGGACTAATTACATACAGCTGTCAAATTCAAGGTAATATTTTTTTCATCTATTTTCGTAAGCAACCGGATGTGAAGTACCATGATTTGGTGGTATTACAACTCGAGAAAGCACTAGGTGTTGTTGTATCTACCAAATGTACCAATGGGGTGCCTTTACTGAGTTTTGACATACTGTGAAACCTTAATAAACCGAATCATGTATAAACCGAAAATCTGTATAAATCAAACATGTTCATGAGCACAGTCATATCAAATTATGTGCGTTGTGAGTGTTGAAGATATTCGGTTTGAAAGAGGTTTCACTGAATATGTTTACCTTTGCCGTTTCCATTTCTTATAAGTGTAATTGTATCCGCCAGATATGTGTTTTCTGCTTCTGTTTCAATCGTTGCAAGGTATGAATGGTCTGTTCTGCAAAAACTCTGAAAAAATCTTTATAAAAAGAACATGTTTTTACAAATACACAAAACTAGTACATTTTAATTGTTTTGCACTGTACAGCTTGATGTCAGGTGTAAGCAAACGTTCCGTGTCGGAGGCCGTAAATTGAGCTATTAATATTCATATCATTTTATACATTATGATTTGGATGGAGATGTGTCTCACATCACATCTGTTCTTTATTTCTACTCGAGAATCAACGTTATTTTTTTTCCTCAGTTTTTAAAGGTTTAAAATATCTGGCATTATAAGTTTCTATTAGAAGATGTATTTCTCCTCTTTTTTTCAATGGACAATCAGATTTTGTTTTAAATTTGTTTAAAATATTTAAACTGAAATAACACATTCCACATTTTACGGTGATGTTGTTTACTAAGCCCAAAACTTGAAATACTATTCGGGTATATAAAGGCAACAAAAGTATACCACTGTTCGAAATTCATAAATTGATAGAATCCGGGTTACAAACTAAAACTAAGGAAAACGCTACTCATATAACAGAACTACGACACAACAGAAACACAACATTAAAATGTTACACACACAGAAACGAACTATAATATAGCAATGGCAATTTCCAAGACTTGGTACAGGGCATTTTAAAATAGAAATGACGGGTTGAACCTGGTTTTGTGGCATGCCAAACCTCCAGCTTTAATGGCAATGTTAATTATGACATTAAAATGACAACATTACATGACATGACTACAATACAAATAAATGGGGGAAAATATAGGACATAGAAACAAACGAAAAATAGCAAATAAAAGTAACCCGGTTAAAAATGTAATACGCCAGACTAACCAGTGACGCTCAGATGAAAAAAGTTTGAAAGTCAAAACAAGAACAAAGTTCAAAAGCACTCAGGACCAAAAGTTAAAAAAGTTGTGACCAATGCGGCCAGAGTTATCCGCCAGAGACAAGAACATCCTTATTATTTAGAATATTTTTTGCAAACAGTAAATTTTATAAAATGACTATATAATAGATAATACATGATTAAATTGAAGTGGTGAGTATCTACATAATAAAAACGGATAAATAACAAAAATACGTGTTAGCCATAACTTAAAGGTCTTTCAAATAAACTTAATCTCAAAATTTAACTTTTTAAAAATGTTATTGGATTTTTGAAATTCTTTATCTTAGTATAAATATTGATTTTTTTATCAGTAAATAAAGAAAAAACCGTACTAAATATTACACATCTGTACTTTCACTATCTGTTGATTCCTTATTTTTGTCATTGCAAAAGGACATTTACATGGGTGTCTCTGACTGTAAATGACGTCATTGCAATAAATCTATCGGATGTTGTATGTATACTGATTAGTATTTCGGTCTATGATATTGTTTATTAGTTGTTATTGTCAATAACTGCGATAATCTCAGATCATGTCTGTTTGTTGTAAGATGGATAAAGTCCACTCTTTGGTTGATAAACCTATATCTATAGTTCAATTCATTTCAATTCAAATCTGTATTGCCATAAAACTACATATTTATAGTATGTAACACAACATAACACAATGAAAATAAAAATAACAACAAGATCATTAATGTACACAATAAAAGTAAATATTTTAAGAGTCCCCTGTCCTCCGTTCAATAGACTGTTTTAAAAAGGATCCTAGCTTATTTACCTGAATGTGTAAAATTGGGTTGAGTATATGTTATTTTATCTATGTCATTTAAATTTATAAAGTGAATATTCTCATTTATCAAAAAATCAAAATAAACTTTTCTATTATTATGGTTTCTATTACAATATAAAAAAAATGAATTTCATCTCCAATTTGATTACAGTTTTTGCATAATCTTTCTTCTCTTGGTATTTAAACGTATCTTCCCTTTTCTATTAATAAATTGTGGTCACTTAATCTAAATTTTGTTATCAGTTTTCTGAATTCAAGTTTTGAGCAAGTTAAATATTTTTCTTCTGTATTATTTATGTTTACATGTTTATAAATAGTGAGTTTGCTGTTATCCTTTATATCTGATAGTTTATAATTTACTAGTTTATAGTGAAACCTGACTTAACCGAATCCTGTAAAAAGCGAATACCTGTTTTAATCAAAAATGTTTTTAAAGCACCGCCATATCAAATTTATCAAAATGCGTTATGAACCTGATAAAACCGAACATTGGCAGAAACCGAACAAGATCTTAAGTCCCGAATACGAAAATGAATACATTTTACTCACTGCTGCATCTGTCCATGATTTCAGTGTGGGACTGATGAAGTAGCACGACTTTCCAAAATGAAACCATCCTCTGGGACATTCTGACCGTGCACAAGTAATAACTATTAAAAACAATGTGTATAATAGTTTTATATACATACCCGTATAGCGGGTTAATTTCGCGGGGGGCTAATTTTCGCTTTTTTTCGCGTATAAAACAAAATCGCAAAATAAATTCCGCCATTTCAAAACGGCACATGCAAAGGTATTAATTAAAGTTTTGAATCTGCCAAAAAAATTTCGTATTCCTTATTTTATGCAAATATCGCAAAATTTTACATCGGCGAGAATAACCGCTATACGGTAGTATGAATTGCAATGATAGGTCCTTCAAAAATGATTAAAAAAAAACAATAACATATATTCAGTTATAATCCGCAGTCTATGGAAGAAGCGATTCAATAAAATCTTCTCCTATATCAACGAGCGAAATTGTTTTATATCAACGAGTTACATTGTGGGAAATTTCAGACGAATGTTAGCACTTGTACGAAGAAGGGCAGATTTCTCGGTATAAAGTAATGACTCTTTTCTTAAAACAGGGTGACATGTAACACGACATACGTCTGTTGTATAGTTTCCATGAATTATTTTATGTAATAACAAGCAAGGTGTATTTAAACAAGAAAATTGAATTGTTGAAAAAATGCATCATAAATGCACGATTTATCATTTGTAGATGTACACATTCAATAAAAATCACGTAGCAAATTCAGTGGATAGCAATTGAGATGAATTCAATTATTTGCTAAGCAAAAATCACCTATAAGTCAAAAATACTGCTATATTTTATTATATAAATGAGATTTTTGTCTTAAATCATAGCGATGTTTTTTTAAATATCAAAAATTTATGAATGCGATAATTTTCTAATATAACTGCTATAGTTTTCTAATATAAAATGAATACGATGACACGTCACAATGCATGTCAAGAAAACCGCAAACATAATTCACAAACTTAGTTCATGACCGGCTTAAAGTTTGAGGATCAATATCACTAAAATTTCGTATCTGTAACAAAATTAACGTTTACATGAACTGATCATTTCGAAAATGTTGCTTGACCCTATTGATAGTTGAAAGTGTTAACAACCGCTAATTATACATGTTACTAAACATGTATGCCATAATAATTTTGTACTTTTTAAATATCTTAGTAATACTGTATTTGTAGTTATATTGTATATTTCTCTGTAAACTTGTATTTAGTTTTTAGAGAATAAAGTATCTATCTATCCAACAAACTGCAGCTGTTCAGTCTACTGTGTTTTCGATCACATGGTTTAACTGACTAATTCTATTTGAGGTGATGATGCAATGGCAGAATTTAAAAGCGGTTGTAAATAGTCTACCGACCTATTAGATTCTAATATAGGAATAGTGGTGGATCCAAAAAAAAAAGGGGGGGGGGGGTCCGGGGGTTGGAAACTCCCTATTTTTGGCCGATCAATGCATTTGAATGGGGACATATTGTTGGAACCCCCCTCTTATCCTGAGTTAGGAACCCCCTTTTGAAAACGACTGGATCCACCCTTGAGGTCACACTGCTATAGCTATCCACATGGGTAATATCAAATGCTGATGTCCCGAACTTTCAAGATACCAACTGAGTAACATCAGACTATATATTGAACAACTTCATATACAACGAAAATCAAAAATCTTGTCAAACAGAAAATGTGTTTATTATTAACATAGAAAAAAAATATTGACAAGGAAAACAGTTATTTTTGGATATCAAAGACTTTTGCCATTGGTAAATCGATATCACTATGAACAATTCAGCTCGCCGCATGGACGCTCTTTTACATCGCGATGGCATCATTCCGATGTATTGTTGACACAGAGATTTTACTTTCTTTTTTGACTAGTTACCGATCGCGAACGCGAGCATCTCTTGGTGCAAAATAACAATCCGTATCTTCTTTATATTTATCAATTTAGATCGTTCAGTGCTGTTTATTTGGTAATGTTATTGACGTAATCGTTCTTGTACCATCATAACTGTCGTTACCGTTAAAGCTTTAGAATTGTGCTAGTTCATATTGCACTTTACAAAAGATTCAGCACCCAAATGACGTTTTTAGAGGACTGGAAAGCAGTTATTTATAAGGGACATTTTAAAGATTTATAGATATAAGAAGATTATGCATGAGTTCGAATGTGACAACTTTCCATCAAAATAATAATTTGTTTCAAGTAAACCATTATAGATCAAAGTAGGGTCTTAAACACGGAGTCTTGGCTCACACCGAACACTCTATATAGGAACAAAAAAATACCAGTGTTAAACCATTCAAACAGGAAAAACAACGGTCTAATTTGTATAAAAAAGGAGAGTCAAAAGTACAGGTCAGATTTTGTCGATTCTGAACGAGGACAGTCTGATTCATCTTTGTCACAAGTTTGTTATCAATAAAGAAAGTCTTCTATTCGTGCGTTGCGAGCATATCAGATATATATTATTTTGGTGCGGTCGTTATAAAATTTGCTTAATGTTATATATTTGAACAATAATTTTGATACCTAGCTATTTGATTACGTTATTGGTTTATTAAACCATATCGGTACTGGCATTTTCAAATTTTGAAAATGGTGGATTGCACCTGGTTTGATAGCGCTACACCTATCACATGTATGACAGTCTCATCAAATTCTGTCATATTTACAACAATGCGTGAACAAAACAGACATAATAGGTAAAATTGTCAAAATATGGGCACAGCAGTCACAGCAGTCAAATATTTAAACTAATAAGTACTAATATTGATGTGATATAAGAACAGGTTTTATCGATTCGCTTCTTCCATAGACTGATCCGTTATAATTAAGACTTATCACAAGGTTTATACTTAGATATGCAACACGGCTAGTTTTTGATGTGAAACCAGATCTGCTTTGTCTAGAGCAGCTTATATCACATGTATTAACAATTCAAACACGTGTCTTTGTTCATTATACATGTACCAGTAACAGTATTGTCATTTAAAACATGTTTAAAGATCACATTTTCATATTTAGTTTCAGGGTGAGAAAACTTTACATGACCGATGGTCTTAATTTTGTGATGTCTTACTGTTAGATAAGAGTCAATTATATTTCCGCTATTGCATGATGTCTAACAACTTGAAATAACTTATCAACGACTGGGTTCTTTTGCCTGTTTTTTTTTATGTGTAATGCTGTTTTTTTAACACATTTGTTGATCACCCAAAATATAAAAAATAATAAAATGAATGTATTTTGTTTCTTAAAACTGAATCTAACAGACAAAATCGGAATAAGGTTGACTCGCGCCGTTGATTGATAATGTGTTTTTTCAGTACTTTCCTTATTAAATTTACTTTGAATATCGAAATTGATGTTGCACTTTTTTCTGTACAATGATATTGTAAAATATCAGCCATGGCCTGCAAACGTGAACCTTTGTGCCGGTGCGCTGATATTCAATGGTTTGTTCTAGCAGATAGATTATTTGTATCATGCCATTGGTGTTGTTTATACCAACCCTTTTTACAGTATGACTAGTTATTCAAGGTACCAGAATTATAATCTATTACGCCAGACGCGCGCGTCGTCTATATAAGACTCATAACTGACGCTCAGATCAAAATAGTTGTTAAGCCAAAAAAGTACAAAGTTAAAGAGCATTGAGGACCCGAAATTCCAAAAAGTTATAAATGTTGGAAGTCGTAATAAAATGTGAATTGCTGTTGTATGTTGAGGCCGCTGATAACTTCCTCCAACATGTTTTGATATTGATTATTTAAGCCATGTTCCAAACTCAAATTTTCTTAATTAAATGAAGGAGAAAATGTTAACGATGTTTGCTTGCCATGTTTTGGAATTTTTGTCAGATTTTCGGAATCCTCTGGTGTTATCGATTTAAATGCCTTAAAAAATTTTGCCCATGGACCCCCGTTTTTCTTTTAATAAATCTTTTACATGTATAATTATAAACCATTTGAAAGATTCTTATACAATCCTATTTATTTTTTAATTGTTTTTAAAAACTTTAACTGGTCAATGAAAAAGCTATAAAAATCAAGAGAGGATTTTCCCGCCATAATTCCAATGGCTTATATCTCAAAACAAGTGCATTGATTCCTATATTTTATTGCTTATTTTTTATTCCTCATTAATCCATCAATATATATTAACGTTATGGAAAGCTGTTTATTTTAAAACTGAGCAGCACACTTCCTTAAAGGGACAGGTACATACTCATCATAGATACAAGGATTAAAATTGTGTACGCCGTTAATGCGTTTCGTCGTTACCAAAAAAGTTATCAAGTAATATAAAAAAGTATATACATGTACTTACAAAAACCAATATTCAATAAAACCACACGAATATCGATAACCGTTTCTATTTACAACTTAAACAGATAAGACTTGAGGAAATCATGCAACGTTGTAATTATTTTCACTACATATAAGCAGATGGACTTTTTCACTTGATACTAGTTATGTACCTTGTGAATGAAAATTCTAATGTCATGTTATTCTTCAATTGAGATTGTATGAAAAAGCAAGTGCTGTATCACCAGCCCAGTAGTCGGCACTTTGGTGTTGACATGAATATCGATTATATGGTCATTTTTTTTTATAAAATTCCTATTTTTCGAAAAGTAAGGATTTGTTTATCCCACGAATAAATTACCTTAGCCGTATTTGGCACAACTTGTTTTGGAAATTTTGGGTCCTCAATGCTCTTCAACTTTGTAATTGTTTGGCTTTATAACTATTTTGATGTAAGCCTCATTGATGAGTCTTATGTAGACGAAACGCGCGTCTTGCGTATTAAATTATAATCCTGGTACCTTTGATAACTATTTATGTATGGTGGCATTTGCTTTTGTTATAGATGGGTGTTTCTGTTATTCCGTTTTTTTCTTACAGTTGATTTTGTTTCCCTCGGTTTTAGTTTGTTACCCAGATATGTTTTTGCGTGATCGAGTTATGACTATTGAACAGCAGTTTACTACCGTGGTCTTTATTTTTCGCCACTTGAAATTCAAATATCAAAACGTCTTAAAAAGCTACCAATTACAATTCTATATATGTACATAATACATCCTTTCTGTAGGAACTCTCTAGATGTATCTTATATATTGGCACTAGGTCTTTAAACGTTGTATATAGCAAAAAGGCATATCGGCCAAAATAGTCAAATATTGAGACAATGTACCGAGTCAGGAATCGGACAGTTGTTATCGATTCGTTTGGTGTGCTTCAGGTGTTGATTTGGCCAATTGATTAGAGACTTTCCGTTTTGAATTTGAGTTCCGGATTTTTTGTTATTTTACGTTTTCATGATGAAGAAATTGCGTTTGAAAGTGTTTACGAAAGCATACATCCCATTAGATTAGAAAAATATTACCCTAGCTAGAATACCTCTTTAACTACTGTGGTGTTTTTTAGTTAGGCGCCAATGTAACCAGAGAGCATGATTCTACATACAAAATCATATTTGTCTCCACCGGGAATCGAACCCGGGACCTCTGTGTTAAAAGGCAGCGCGTTAACCGACTGAGATATAAAGAAGTACTTAAGCTCAACCGCTTACGGCTGACTAAGTATCTCCCACCTGTTCTAAGGAAAGCAATCCCATCACATTATATTCACTTGTAAATAACAGCATATGGTGCTTAATATATGAAAAGTACAAATAAGTTTGTTCATGAAAAAGTGTCAATAAAGTGACGTAACTCGTAAATTACTATCCGAACCGCTTCGTCAGAAATATCGACACATCGAAGTGGCACATTTGCGTATTAGAGCGTATTAAGTAGCACAAATTTGACAGGGGCTAGTTCATAAAAAGCCTCATCACATATTTTAAATTTAGCATAGGTTCCCCAGAAGTTAAGAAAGAAACTTCAACTGATGTGTTGAAATAAATTGACGCCCTGGGGTTTGAAGGCTTCGTATCTAATTAGTACGCTTAATCAAAACAATTTGTATGTTAGAACTTTTAAAAAAGTATACACAATTCGCATTTGTAACAAACCGCATGCTTCGATTTCATTTAATATCACTTTTTGGAGGAAACAAACTCGTTTCAGTTAAAGGAAAAATGACCAAAAATATGGTAGTCACATGACTTCCATTGTTGCTTTAAGAAATAGGGTCAAACCGGGGTCAGCTTTCCGACTGAAAAGGACATTTCTAGGTGGAAAATATGATTTTTTTTTATATAATATATCATGTGTATAGGGTTTTCACGGTTGACAAGTTTATTGATCTATTAGAATCGAAATAATTAATGACAGCCGTCGATTTGTTTTGTTTTCATTTAACCATTGGTTGGGTTCAAGCTGAATGTAATGTGGATTGCTTCTCTTCGATATTTTTACGGACGCCATCACTAGTTGGTTGAACGTTCTGCAATATCTGTTTCACGGATGACAAAGGGTTTATTCCGATTGAAGTAAAACCCGTCTTCTTTTCCTAGAATATAAACTGACCGAATTAGGCTTATCACCGGGTTATTGATTATATAAGCAACACGACGGTCGCCAAATAAATGTGGCGCAGGATTTGCCTACCTTTCATGAGCACATCAGTTGAAGATTATCCCCGTTCTACTCATTCAAAAGTTGTCTAGGTTGTGTTCTGTATACCGTTGTTTGTCTTTAGTCGTTTCCGTTTTTTGCTGGGACATTGTCAGTTCATTTTGGACTGATGAATTTGATTGTCACTATGTCATCATTCGCATCTGTTTTTTTCTAAATAGTCATTTAATTTGTATAATAATCGTAACGCGTGAAGAGTACATGGTAAAACCCACGTGTAAACTGATAAAGGTTGCAGTCAGAGAAGCCCGAAAAGTATAAACAAGACGGACGACGACGATCCGCTGTAATTCTTTCACAATATTTCTTTCTTTGTTTTTTAAAAAGCGACTTTTATTTGCCACAATATTTGACAAGACAGCCATCAGAAACCCTGGTTTTATGCCTCTTAAATGCATAGAAGAATGAGCAAATAAGATAGTGATAAGGATAGATTATGTTAACTGTGGCACTTGCTGGAGGATAACAAATCTTCTTCTTTGAATGTAAAATAAATTCTTAGGGAACATTTATTTGATATTTTGTACCTAATAATAAGTTTATGTCTCTCAATATATGACAATTCAGTATGATATTTTGTAGGTTTATATATCCTCTTGTTTTTTTTGTAGATCATTGTAAATGTCTTCAGCTAATGTTCCACTATTACTTTTCGTCCTCTGTTTGAAAGTGGATACCTTTGATAACACTACAAAGGATTTTTCAATATTAAAGAGTTTGACGGTAATGTTTTGAACAGTCATTGCGCAGGACTATCATTAAAAGATAATGGTGTATTAGCAGGCCTGGGTGTCGATTTCACAAAAAAAAAATTAGGACTAAGATAGGTCGTGAGTCGTGAACAATTCAGTATACTTACGATCAATCTTAGTCGTAAGTTTTTTTGTGAAACCTACTCCTGTTCTGTATTTATATTATTTAGATGGTTAATAATAACTCAGTGTATATGGAATGGTACTAGTATATTATTCTACGCATATATTTTAGTTAAAAAATATCAGCTGTTCGACATTTCCGCCATAAATTTTAATGTTACACCAAAATATTCTCAACTTTACTTATTTCATCCGTAATCATGATCGCTTTACTTGTAAAATTCGTAATGATGATCTGTCGTACAACGTATTATCATTACATATGAGTAGATAGTGTAAAATATCATACATGTAATTTTAGACCATTTTAAGTGACTTCAATCACTTGATGTCAAACTTCATGCCTATTTTCTACAGTGACAGTAGATGGATTGTGTTAACCTTTCAATTATATCGAAATAATTTGGATAAAACTAAAAACACCAATATATTTGATATAAAGGAATCATCAAGGTAATTTTGTTTTCTTTGTATTTAGTTTTAAAGTTTTTTTAGTTAATTTTTGGCTTTCAATCTTTTAATTTTCATTATGTTTCATTTCATTATGTCTTCCTTATAATAACTTTTTGCACAATTATCTCTCATTTATCTTATATAGATTAAGCATTATCCCATTTTTCCAAATCGTGTACCATAATTATACTACAGCTGAAGACAATAACTTTGCATTTTCTGTCGTCAATATTGGTATCATTTTACTTTTTGTTGCCTCTGTGACTGAGTGGTCTAAGTCGAGCTACTGTATCACTAGCCTGTCAACACTGAGATTGTGTATTCTAATCTCGGACGTGGTAGGTGAGCTCGAATCCAATATTAGTTGTCAGTTTTTCTACAGAAGTTCGATCGATCTCTCCTGGCACTCCGGCTTCATCCACAAATAAAAACTGACCGCCATGAAATAGGACAATAGTGATGAAAGTGGCGTTTAAACACCAAATGAATCCAGCATAATTATGTTTGTTAATGAGATAATCAATTCTTGATGGCAGGTATTTGTAGATCATACGTATAAGTCAAATAATGAAGACTTTAATGTATTTATGCTGTTTGTGTCATATGTGTTGATGTTTCATAAATATCATATATTGAGAAAAGCTCTTTCTTCTTTCGCTCAGTTTTATTCTTTAATTATGATAGTCAATGACAAATACTGCGTGCATATCTAAACGATGAAATATTAATGTGAGATAAAGAAACGCGCCCAATACTATTTGACAAGTTAAGCGGGATATTCCCTAACAAGAATTCTCCTTCGGTACTGACATGATTTATATCAAACCTTCCTAAAATTGTCCGATTCTAGATTTAGAAACTATTTAGAAACTTAGGTTTTAACTCCCTAAGGCGAAGTTAACCCTAGATGGAATTAGATCGAGTTCATTATTTTCAGTTCCCTTTTATCATACAGCTCTTCCCCTGTTTCGATTTTTATTCATCCTTAACTTTCAACTATTCTGCTTTTAGCGTTCCTGACGAAGGTAAATCCAGTATAGCACTTAGGACGCATGACATTTAACTTGTTTTTTTTTCATTTAGAAAAATTACCACTTTTAAATGTAATAGGGTAATCATATGAGTTTGTAATCAAAGTTAAAAAAAAAAACTCCCATTGATTAATGTCATGTTTGAGATAGGTCGACAAAATCTACATGACCATGCCATGTATGGGCTTATACTGAATAGAATGAGGGACTACCTTAATGCAGGATTTGATTTTAAGAGATCACGTTCTTACATAAACAACACGTTGGTTGCAACATGTGGAGAAAGATCTGCGTATCCTGGGCACTTGAGATCACCCCATATGAGTCTTTAGTTTTGTAGGCTTTGCTTTGTATACTGTTCTGTACACCGTTGTTTGTCTTTAGTAGTTTCCGTTTTTTGCCGGGACATTGTCAGTTCATTTTGGACTGATGAATTTGATTGTCACTATGTCATCATTTGCATCTCTTTTTCTAAATAGTCATTCAGTTTGTATAATAATCGTAACGCGTGAAGAGTTCATGGTAAAACCCACGTGTAAACTGATAAAGGTTGCAGTCAGAGAAGCCCGAAAAGTATAAACAAGACGGACGACGACGATCCGTTTTAATTCTTTCGCAATATTTCTTTGTTTGTTTGTAAAAAGCGACTTTTATTTGCCACAATTTCTGACAAGACAGCCATCAAAAACCCTGGTTTTATGCCTCTTAAATGCATAGAAGAATGAGCAAATAAGACAGTGATAAGGATAGATTATGTTAACTGTGGCACTTGCTGGAGGATAACAAATCTACTTCTTTGAATGTAAAATAAATTCTTATGGAACATTTATTTGATATTTTGTACCTAATAATAGGTTTATGTCTCTAAATATATGACAATTCAGTATGATATTTTGTAGGTTTATATCCTCTTGTTTTTTTGTAGATCATTGCGAATGTCTTCAGCTAATGGTTTGTGAATATCCCACTATTAATTTTCGTCCTCTTTTTGAAAGTGGATACCTTTGATAAAACTACAAAGGATTTTTCCATGTTAAAGAGTTTGAATGTAATTTTTTGACCAGTCATTATTGCGAAGGACTATCATTAAAACATAACGGTGTATTAGCAGGCCTAGTGTCGATTTCACAAAAAAAACTTAGGACTAAGATAGGTCGTGAGTCGTGAACAATTCAGTATGCTTACGATCAATCTTTGTCGTAAAGTTTTTTTGTGAAACCTACTCCTGTTCTGTATTTATATTAATAAGTTGGTTAATAATAACTCAGTTTATATGGAATGGTACTAGTATACTATTATACGCATATATTTTAGTTTTAAAAAATCAGCTGTTCGACATTTCCGCCATAAATTTTAATGTAACACCAAAATATTCTCAACTTTACTTATTTCATCCGTAATCATGATCGCTTTACTTGTAAAATCCGTAATGATGATCTGTTGTACAACGTATTATCATTACATATGAGTAGATAGTGTAAAATATCATACATGTAGTTTTAAACCATTTTAAGTGACTTCAATCACTTGATGTCAAACTTCATGCCTATTTTCTACAGTGACAGTAGATGGATTGTGTTAACCTTTTAATTATATCGAAATAATTTGGATAAAACAAAAAACACCAATATATTTGATACAAGGAATCATCAAGGTAATTTTGTTTTCTTTGTATTTAGTTTTAAAGTTTTTTTAGTAAATTTTTGGCTTTCAATCTTTTTAATTTTCATTATGTTTCATTTCATTTTGTCTTCCTTATAATATCTTTTTGCACAATTATCTCTCATTTATCTTATATAGATTAAGCATTATCCCATTTGCAAAATCATGTTACATAATTATACTACAGCTGAAGCGAATAAGTTTGCATTTTCTGTCGTCAATATTGGAATCATTTTACTTTTGTTGTGGCCTCGGTGACCGAGTGGTCTAAGTAGTCGAGCTACTGTATCACTAGCCTGTCAACACTGAGATTGTGAATTCCAATCTCGCACTTGGTAGGTGAGCTCGACTCCAATCTTAATTTTCAGTTTTTCTACTGAAGGTCGGTTGATCTCTCCTGGCACTCCGGCTTCATCCGCAAAAAAACTGACCGCCATGAAATAGGACAATAGTGATGAAAGTGGCGTTAAAACACCAAATGAATCCAGCATTATTATGTTTGTTAATGAGATAATCAATTGTTGATAGGAGGTATTTGTAGATCATAAGTATAAGTCAACAATGAAGACTTTGATGTATATATGCTGTTTGTGTCATATGTGTTGATGTCTCATAACTATCATAAATTTAGAAAAGTTTTTTCTTCTTTCGTTCAGTTTTTATTGTTTAATTATGATAGTCAATGACAAATACTGCGTGCATATCTAAACGATGAAATGTTAATGTGAAATAAAGAAACGCGCCCAATACTATTTTGACAAGTTAAGCGGAATATTTCATAACAAGACTTCTCCTTCGGTACTGACATGATTTATATCAAACCTTCCTAAAATTGTCCGATTCTAAATTTATAAACTATTTAGAAACTTAGGTTTTAACTCCCTAAGGCGAAGTTGACCCTAGATGGAATTAGATCGAGTTCGCTATTTTCAGTTCCCTTTTACATACAGCTCTTCCACTGTTTCGATTTTTATTCATCCTTAACTTTCAACTATTCTGCTTTTAGCGTTCCTGACGAAGGTAAATCCAGTATAGCACTTAGGACGCATGACATTTAACTTGTTTTTCTTTTCATTTAGAAAAATTACCACTTTTAAATGTAATAGGGTAACCATATGAGTTTGTAATCAAAATTGAAAAAAAACTCCCATTGATTAATGTCAACTTTGAGATAGGTCGACAAAATCTACATGACCATGCCATGTATGGGCTTATACTGAATAGAATGAGGGACTACCTTAATGCAGGATTTGATTTTAAGAGATCACGTTCTTACATAAACAACACGTTGGTTGCAACATGTGGAGAAAGATCTGCGTATCCTGGGCACTTGAGATCACCCCATATGAGTCTTTAGTTTTGTAGGCTTTGTTTTGTATACTGTTCTGTACACCGTTGTTTGTCTTTAGTATTTTCCGTTTTTTGCCGGGACATTGTCAGTTCATTTTGGACTGATGAATTTGATTGTCACTATGTCATCATTTACATCTCTTTTTCTAAATTGTTATTTAGTTTGTATAATAATCGTAACGCGTGAAGAGTTCATGGTAAAACCCACGTGTAAACTGATATAGGTTGCAGTCAGAGAAGCCCGAAAAGTATAAACAAGACGGACGACGACGATCCGTTTTAATTCTTTCGCAATATTTCTTTGTTTGTTTGTAAAAAGCGACTTTTATTTGCAACAATTTTTGACAAGACAGCCATCAAAAACCCTGGTTTTATGCCTCTTAAATGCATAGAAGAATGAGCAAATAAGACAGTGATAAGGATAGATTATGTTAACTGTGGCACTTGCTGGAGGATAACAAATCTTCTTCTTTGAATGTAAAATAAATTCTTAGGGAACATTTATTTGATATTTTGTACCTAATAATAAGTTTATGTCTCTCAATATATGACAATTCAGTATGATATTTTGTAGGTTTATATCCTCTTGTTTTTTGTAGATCATTGCGAATGTCTTCAGCTAATGGTTTGGGAATGTCCCACTATTACTTTTCGTTCACTGTTTGAAAGTGTATACCATTGATAAAACTTTAAAGGATTTTTCCATGTAAAAACATTTGACGGTAGTGTTTTGACCAGTCATTATTGCGAAGGACTATCATTAAAACATGATGATGTATGATCAGGTTTGGGTGTCGATTCCATAAAAAAAAACTTATGACTAAGATTGGTCGTAAGTCGTGAACAATTCATTATACTTACGATCAATCTTAGTCGTAAGTTTTTTTTTGAAACCTACTCCTGTTCTGTATTTATATTATTTAGATGGTTAATAATAACTCAGTGTATATGGAATGGTACTAGTATAATATTCTAAGCATATATTTTAGTTTAAAAAAATCAGCTGTTCGACATTTCCGCCATAAATTTTAATGTAACACCAAAATATTCTTAACTTTACTTATGTCATCCGTAATCATGATGGCTTTACTTGTAAAATCCGTAATGATGATCTGTTGTACAACGTATTATCATTACATATGAGTAGATAGTGTAAAATATCATACATGTAATTTTAGACCATTTTAAGTGACTTCAATCACTTGATGTCAAACTTCATGCACATTTTCTACAGTGACAGTAGATGGATTGTGTTAACCTTTCAATTATATCGAAATAATTTGGATAAAACTAAAAGCACCAATATATTTGATATAAAGGAATCATCAAGGTAATTTTGTTTTCTTTGTATTTAGTTTTAATGTTTTTTTAGTTAATTTTTGGCTTTCAATCTTTTATTTTTCATTATGTTTCATTTCATTTTGTCTTCCTTGTAATATCTTTTTGCACAATTATCTCTCATTTATCTTATATAGATGAAGCATTATCCCATTTGCAAAATCATGTTACATAATTATACTACAGCTGAAGCGAATAAGTTTGCATTTTCTGTCGTCAATATTGGAATCATTTTACTTTTGTTGTGGCCTCGGTGACCGAGTGGTCTAAGTAGTCGAGCTACTGTATCACTAGCCTGTCAACACTGAGATTGTGAATTCCAATCTCGCACGTGGTAGGTGAGCTCGAATCCAATCTTAATTTTCAGTTTTTCTACTGAAGGTCGATCGATCTCTCCTGGCACTCCGGCTTCATCCGCAAAAAAACTGACCGCCATGAAATAGGACAATAGTGATGAAAGTGGCGCTAAAACACCAAATGAATCCAGCATTATTATGTTTGTTAATGAGATAATCAATTGTTGATGGCAGGTATTTGTAGATCATAAGTATAAGTCAAATAATGAAGACTTTAATGTATTTATGCTGTTTGTGGCATATGTGTTGATGTCTCATAAATATCATATATTGAGAAAAGCTCTTTCTTCTTTCGCTCAGTTTTTATTGTTTAATTATGATAGTCAATGGCAAATGCTGCGTGCATATCTAAACGATGAAATGTTAATGTGAGATAAAGAAACGCGTCCAATACTATTTGACAAGTTAGGCGGGATATTCCATAACAAGAATTCTCCTTCGGTACTGACATGATTTATATCAAACCTTCCTAAAATTGTCCGATTCTAAATTTAGAAACTATTTAGAAACTTAGGTTTTTACTCCCTAAGGCGAAGTTGACCCTAGATGGAATTAGATCGAGTTCGCTATTTTCAGTTCCTTTTTATCATACAGCTCTTCCCCTGTTTCGATTTTTATTCATCCTTAACTTTCAACTATTCTGCTTTTAGCGTTCCTGACGAAGGTAAATCCAGTATAGCACTTAGGACACATGACATTTAACTTGTTTTTTTTTCATTTAGAAAAAATACCACTTTTAAATTTAATAGGGTAATCATATGAGTTTGTAATCAAAATTAAAAAACAAACTCCCATTGATTAATGTAAACTTTGAGATAGGTCGACAAAATCTACATGACCATACCATGTATGGGCTTATACTGAATAGAATTAGGGACTACCTTAATGCATGATTTGATTTTAAGAGATCACGTTCTGACATAAACAACACGTTGGTTGCAACATGTGGCGAAAGTTCTGCGTGTCCTGGGCACTTGAGATCACCCCATATGAGTCTTTAGTTTTGTAGGCTTTGTTTTGTATACTGTTCTGTACACCGTTGTTTGTCTTTAGTATTTTCCGTTTTTTGCCGGGACATTGTCAGTTCATTTTGGACTGATGAATTTGAATGTTACTATGACATCATTTGCATCTCTTTTTCTAAATAGTCATTTAGTTTGTATAATAATCGTAACACATGAAGAGTTCATGGTAAAACCCACGTGTAAACTAATAAAGGTTGCAGTCAGAGAAGCCCGAAAAGTATAAACAAGACGGACGACGACGATCCGTTTTAATTCTTTCGCAATATTTCTTTGTTTGTTTGTAAAAAGCGACTTTTATTTGCAACAATTTTTGACAAGACAGCCATCAAAAACCCTTGTTTTATGCCTCTTAAATGCATAGAAGAATGAGCAAATAAGACAGTGATAAGGATAGATTATGTTAACTGTGGCACTTGCTGGAGGAAAACAAATCTTCTTCTTTGAATGTAAAATAAATACTTAGGGAACATTTATTTGATATTTTGTACCTAATAATAAGTTTATGTCTCTCAATATATGACAATTCAGTATGATATTTTGTAGGTTTATATCCTCTTGTTTTTTTTTAGATCATTGTAAATGTCTTTAACTAATGTCCCACTATTACTTTTCGTCCTCTGTTTGAAAGTAGATACCTTTGATAAAACTACAAAGGTTTTTTCCATGTTAAAGAGTTTGACGGTAATGTTTTGAATAGTCATTATTGCGAAGGACTATCATTAAAACATAATGGTGTATTAGCAGGCCTGGGTGTCGATTTCACAAAAAAACTTAGGACTAAGATAGGTCGTGAGTCGTGAACAATTCAGTATACTTACGATCAATCTTTGTCGTAAGGTTTTTTTGTGAAACTACTCCTGTTCTGTATTTATATTAATAAGTTGGTTAATAATAACTCAGTGTATATGGAATGGTACTAGTATATTATTCTACGCATATATTTTGGTATAAAAAAATCAGCTGTTCTACATTTCCGCCATAAATTTTAATGTAACACCAAAATATTCTCAACTTTACTTATTTCATCCGTAATCATGATCGCTTTACTTGTAAAATCCGTAATGATGATCCGTCGTACAACGTATTATCATTACATATGAGTAGATAGTGTAAAATATCATACATGTAATTTTAGACCATTTTAAGTGACTTCAATCACTTGATGTCAAACTTAATGCCTATTTTCTACAGTGACAGTAGATGAATTGTGTTAACCTTTCAATTATATCGAAATAATTTGGATAAAACAAAAAAAACCAATATATTTGATACAAAGAAATATCAAGGTAATTTTGTTTTCTTTGTATTTAGTTTTAAAGTTTTTTTTAGTTAATTTTTGGCTTTCAATCTTTTATTTTTCATTATGTTTCATTTCATTTTGTCTTCCTTGTAATAGCGTTTTGCAAAATTATCTCTCATTTATCTTATATAGATGAAGCATAATCCCATTTGCAAAATCGTGTTACATAATTATACTACAGCTGAAGCGAATAAGTTTGCATTTTCTGTCGTCAATATTGGAATCATTTTACTTTTGTTGTGGCCTCGGTGACCGAGTGGTCTAAGTAGTCGAGCTACTGTATCACTAGCCTGTCAACACTGAGATTGTGAATTCCAATCTCGCACGTGGTAGGTGAGCTCGAATCCAATCTTAATTTTCAGTTTTTCTACTGAAGGTCGATCGATCTCTCCTGGCACTCCGGCTTCATCCGCAAAAAAACTGACCGCCATGAAATAGGACAATAGTGATGAAAGTGGCGCTAAAACACCAAATGAATCCAGCATTACTATGTTTGTTACTGAGATAATCAATTATTGATGGCAGGTATTTGTAGATCATGAGTATAAGTCAAATAATGAAGACTTTAATGCATTTATGGTGTTTGTGTCATATGTGTTGATGTTTCATAAATATCATATATTGAGAAAAGCTCTTTCTTCTTTCGATCAGTTTTAATTGTTTTATTATGATAGTCAATGACAAATGCTGCGTGCATATCTAAACGATGAAATGTTAATGCGAAATAAAGAAACGCGCCCAATACTATTTTGATAAGTTAAGCGGGATATTTCATAAAAAGACTTCTTCTTCGGTACTGACATGATTTATATCAAACTTGTCCGATTCTAAATTTAGAAACTATTTAAAAATTTAGGTTTTAACTCCCTAAGGCGAAGTTGACCCTAGATGGAATTAGATCGAGTTCGCTATTTTCAGTTCCCTTTTATCATAAAGCTCTTCCCCTGTTTCGATATTTTTTCATCCTTAACTTTTAACTATTCTGCTTTAAGCGTTCCTGACGAAGGTAAATCCAGTATAGCACTTGAGACGCATGACATTTAACTTGTTTTTTTTTATTTAGAAATAATACCACTTTTAAATGATATAAGTCGACAAAATCTACATGACCATGCCATGTATGGGCCTATACTGAATAGAATGAAGGACTACCTTAATACAGAATCTCACGTTCTTACATGAGCAACACAATGGGTGCAACATGTGGAGCAAGATCTACTTATCCTTCCTTGGCACTTGAGATCATCCCACCTGAGCCTTTAGTTTTATAGGCTTTGTTTTGTATACTGTTGCCTGTCTTATGGTCTTTTTCTTTTTTTCCCCAGTTAATTTTCGACTTGTTTTGAATGTGACTTCGGTATCATTCGCCTCTCTTTTACGAAGATGAACATGTCAATTTAAATTTTGCTTACAAACGCGTACGTTTGCTTATTCATTTTTCGATGGTAAGATATATTAAACCATTGTTATATTTTTATGCAATGTTTGACTTATTCTATCCATAAAAACTAATCCCCTATTTTACGACCTCTGTACTTTTGTATTGTCTATGGGTTTCTTTGTTTTCTGTATGCACTTTAGCTAAATTAATACTGTATTGATTCAGAATAACACATGTGACATTGAGAAGATAAAATATATTATTTTCCTAATTATCATCTTATTAAAAAAACGTAACGGGTGGTAAGTCTTTTACAGTGATGGTATTGTTAATATTGTGTATTCGCTATTGCCGTTACCAAAAAGGTCATTCACTAAGTGGAGGATATAATGCAGTTATACTCTTCAATTTGACATCAAAATAAAAGTACTACAGGATGAGGGTTTTAAAATTATATGTCTTTATTTACAAGTTTCAAGAGTCCTGAGAATTATGTTAATGTCTTTTTTGAATATTTCATTGCCGCCGTTTAATTAGATATTAATATTACTATTTTTTTTCTTCAGAAGCATGCAGAAGAACGCCATGCCGTTTTACATAGTACTAGTGTTATCATTATTGGTTCAAATTTCCGTTCAGGGAGGTAATTGTGACACTTTTATGATTTTCTTTTCTACATTCGATTTCACTTAATACAATGTTTCTTTGGATTTCAACATTTGAACATTTAAACAGTTGTTTATAATCTTGCGTCTTAACCTTTTCTAGTATTTTTGAATAAGTTACAAACTTCTTTAAAATTTTGTGTACTATTTCGTTCTACATTTATATATGTGTGTAAAGATACTCATTTGATGATTAGGAAACAAAAGTTATGAATATGATGAACAAAATGAAATCCGTGTCAAAACCTCACCAAGTGGGCTATGAGACTCCAGAGAGGAGCATGTACTTCGGTAGTAGCATACAGTAGTTTCCGAATTTAAGTCAATTACAATGAGCGGTTGGATTTAGTCATACATGATGAGAAGAAATTTAAACTTGCTTGGTCTTGTTTGTCTTAATGAGTTTGAATATCCCTTTAGTATTTTTCGTCTGTCTCTTTATTTTAATGTACATGTATTAGCATTCAATCAGATTCGTACTAGCTGTGATTTGAATTAATAGTATATTGTTGACTTTCCATCCAGTGGAATCAAGTTCGTACATATTAAATGTGTTCCGTGAATAGTTGTGGTTAAATCAAGGCTGTTATACTGATAGATATTGAGTACAACACATTCCATTCTTTTACATCATGAGACTGGTTTCATTGATAAGTTTTTCAACCACTAGGTCGATGCCGCTGCATCGTGGGATGTTCAGTCCTCAAAGTATCACAAGCCCAGTTGCCATCAATTCTGTATGGACATTGAATATTACAGTTACGGTCATAAACTACTGATGAAATGTTGAATTATTCGAATTAATAAGGTTTTCCTTTCCCAGGAATATATTGCCTAAATCGTATTTGGCACACACTTTTTGAAAATATGGATTTCAACGCTTTTCAAATTTGACTATTATTTGATCTTCTTTTCAACTATTCCTAATTACGAAAAAGTAGCATTCGTTTAAAAAAAAGCGGTATCAGAAATAACGTATCATGCATAGGTTTTCAAAAATAAGTAGTTTTAAGTTATTTTTCTTTTAAATAAGGGGGATAGGAGGCTACTTTCGGTCTACAAAACTTCCGGTGTCATATGAAGGCTCACATTAGACTGATTCGAAAAATATAGTTTCTGTTGATGGGCATTGAGGATCCACTATTTAGAAAGATTCTGCCAAATACAGCTCGTATAATATATTCCTGGGAAAGAACATCTTAAAAATTTCGAATAATTCTAAGTTTGTAAAAAGTTAATTTATGAATCTTACCATGTTAATGATATTCCATTCAACACAGAAGTGCTGAATGCAACTTCTGGTTAAAAGGTTAAAATCTAAACATCAAATGGACCTTTGACTTTGACCCTAATTTACATTGTCAAAGATGAAATATATCAAATCAAAAGACCCATTGGTGGACAGTTTTGTTGCTCTTTGGTCCTGTTGTTATCTCTTTAAAAAATTCCCCGTTTCCAATCTATTTTCTATAGTCCTTTATATGCATGATTAAGGTATCACAATACAAAGATTTTTTTCACTTCCAATCAGACAACTTTAAACTGATGTAATTCATTTCATCCTTCTTTATATTTTATAAATGAGGTACCAAAAGAAAGAAGAAAGATTAATCTTTCAAATTATGATAATTTCATTATGACATAATTATTACATAATTAATTATTATGTACTAGTAATTAGTTGCTATATTGTGATGTCCACACTTGAATGAATTTAGCGTCTTTGTTCTTCATAGCATCCCAAAATATTTTATAGATTCTTGTACAACACAGCTTGACCTCCAAAACTATGTCTCAGATTTCCAAAAACATCAATAAAACAAATTTTATACTCAATTGAATTTAGTGGTCTCTTATGAATTGATGTTGCAAACTTCATTGAAGCTTTATGAGAGAATGAAATACAGTAGGAAAAATCTGAGACACAGTTTTGGAGGTCAAACTGTGTTGTGCAAGAATCTATAAAAAACATTTGGGATGCTATGAAGAACAAAGAAGCTAAATTCATTCCAGTATGGACATCACAGAATGGCAACTAATTACATAACAATTAATGATGCAATAATTATGTCATAATGAAATTATCACAATTTGAAAGATTAATCCTTCTTCTTTCTTTTAGTACCTCATTTATAAAATTTAAAGAAAGATGAGTGGAATTACATCAGTTTAAAGATGTCTGATTGGAGATGAAAAATCTTTGTATTGTGCTACCTTAAGAAGTTTTTTTTACACGAAAGACCAATAATGGATCTATTAATGCAATACATATTTGCAGATAGGTGCCAACAGGACTTGGTTTTTCTTTCTAAATTTTAATAACATGAACCATGTATAATTCAGGGAATTATTTAACTGTATGATATGTAATTGTCATGCATAAAACGGAGGGATATTTAATCTGGATACGTACGTGATGGAGAAGCACTATAGAGCGATTTCGGTGTATCAACATTTTACTTGAAAGTATATCGTACTAAGAAAGAAGTGTTAAAGCAATTGGTAATCCATTCATTTCAAATCGAAACAAGCCAGTCTTACAACAAGAATAAACAGTGACATGGATCTGATGTTAGCTGCATTAGTGGGCGACAGTGAAGAAATTTATACTGGTTCAAATACGCTCATGTTTAGAAAAGAGGGACGAAAGATACCAAAGGGACAGTCAAACTCATAAATCTACAACAAACTGACAACGCCATGGCTAAAAATGAAAAAAGACAAACAAACAACAGCACACATGACACAACATAGAAAACTAAAGAACAAACAACACGAACCCCACCAAAAAAACTAGGAGTGATATCAGGTGCTTCGAAAGGGTAAGCAGATCCCGCTCCACGTGTGGCACCCGTCGTGTTGTTTATGTGATAACAAATCCGGTAAATAGTATAATTCGGTAGGTCACATTCATGAAAGGGAAGGGGATTGTAGTTACGACGTAAGGAACATATCCGATATCATTTGTGAAACGGTTATTCCATAACGGTCAACCAACTCGTGATGGCGTCCGTAATATTTACGAAGGGATGATTTTAACTTCACCATTTGGAACTCTTGGTTTAATAACTTCCTTGTGAGCAGCAACCCTCTATCAAGAAAATCATGATAGGAAATTCAAGCACGGAAATATTGGGAGATATATACCCCGTATGCAGGTGCTGCTGGAATATTGCTACTTAGAAATGGAAAGTTCACAATTGGAAAGCTGAAATCATCTCTTTTGTCGTACAGTTTTGTCTCTCTTTTATCGATTAACGAGATTTGAACGTCGGTAATCAACTTGTGCCTTATTCAAGAATGCACATTTAGGGCATGGTTTCAGATGTGGCAAATGGAGACATGCGGCTAAAAAATTTTGCTCATGAAAATGAAAAATTGAATTAAAGTCCTATACGTTAATTTAGGATTTTTTTAAATCAACGATGCTTGTGTATGATCGTATCATGTCCGATTTATTTGTATGATTTTCATGACAAACCAGAACGAAAATAATTGATATTTGTGATAATGTTTGTGTGTGACATTTTTCTACAATCATTTTACACATAAACGCTTCGTTTTGAGATACAATTCATAGTTCTATGACGGAGTTGATATATAGAACACTTTTTTCTGTTTGTTATAACACACAATGTATACAAAATGATATTATATAATTGCGATTGAAATTTTAATTCAGATTTAAGAACACATTGTCACTTTGTCAATGTTACTGTATCTGTTTATTTTTATGAAAGCATTTTGTTATTTGTGCTTTTGATGTTAGTATTTAAGAAACATGAATAAAAATCCAAAGATATCACACTTTTTTGGGATACAAATAAAGACAATAACGTGATTTTATATTTAAAAAAAGACTATGATATTCAGTGCAAGAGAAATGTCATTACATTGTCAAAAATGTATCTAAGGAAACCGTTTTCCGCTGTTTAATTGAAAGTTTCATGATTTGTCTAAAAGCACAATATTAGTCTTAAACATTGTTAAATTACGGTTTGGTAGATTTTCAATACTAAAAAAAGTGTTTGTTTTCCAATTATGATCTAGGTACCCTCAAGTAAGAGTCAATTTACCGTAGATTTACACATAGAGACAACTTTTACATTATAACAAAATTAAGAAAAGCGTTTTTCAGCTTTGATTATACTAATGCACGAAGTCGAATAAACATTATTTCACTTGTTCTTTACAGTACGTTAATTTGACGTAAAACTCATTCTAGAAGAAACCATAGTACCGAAAATTTGGTTCCTTTAGATTTCCCTACAGGTTAATCTCAATATTATATTTTTCTTTAACTAGTATTGTGCCTTTCCAACTGTAGGTGCCTCCTCAATTTTTACAGTATGTCATACTATGGATGCGTTATTATTCGTTGAATACCAATTTCGTTGATTTCGTAGGTAAAGGTGAACAACGAATTTAAATTGTCAATGAATTACAAATTTTCTATAAACAAAAATCCACGAAATCAGGTATCTTCAAAAATACAAATTTTCCTCATTCATTCCACAAATGGTACTACGGAAAATTAATGAATTCACAGTATCTAATGTTTAAGTTTTCCGTTTATTTAATATGAGGAGGTGATGCGGTTTGCAGTTATCAAAATTTGGTTTGTTTCTGTTTTATTTATTCACAAGTTGTATTTCAAATATGCGATTATAACTAACTTTTTTTAACATGTAACTGAATTCTGTGTTGTCAAAAGAGATGACATGTATGATTAGAAATATAACTATTATAAAAACAGATATGTATCTCAATTATTTATACACACTCTTGTAATCTACCTATCAACATAAAAGACTGATTTTATATAAAAATGTAATTTCGCCTAAAGGGTTAAATGAGTGTAAATATACATTTTATGTAAACTCGATAATTAGCTGTTTTATCTATGAAAAGTTTAGAGAACAGCTGTAAATCTAGGAATAGGCAGGGAAATTTACGCGAGTAAAATTTTCGCGTTCCTATAGGTGCCACGAACAAAGCGAAAATTTAACACATGCGAAAAAAAACCTGATATACTGTATAAAGATTATTTGTGTTTTAAACTTGACTGCTGTTCCCCTATTTTTGACATCTTAACCTACTGTGGATTCTGAGATTATTGCGTGCATTTTTGTTGCGACTTTGTCTTTTTTTTTTACTTTAATGCAATTTCGGTTTTTGGGATCTTGAGAAAAATCCTTTTTGGTTCATATAAAAATTTTCAGAATTCGAGTTTGGGTTGTTGCGATAATAGCCCTATCGCATTTTTCGCAATGGTAGAAACATCGCAGTAGTTTCTAAATTTACAGTGTTGTCTCTGGTTGTTTTGTTCACACAGCGTTGTCAATATATAACGAAATTTGATGCAACTGTCATACAAGTCAGATGTTTAGCTAGCTATAAAACCCGGTTTAATCCACCATTTTCTACATAAGGAATGCCTGTACCAAGTCAGGCATATGACAGTTGCTATCCATTCGTTTAATGTATTTGAGCTTTTGATCTTGCCATTTGATTATGGACTTTCGTATTGAATTTTCCTCGGAGTTCAGTATTTTTGTGATTTTACTTTTTAATTTGATATTGACAAAAACAAATATTTCCATAAATACTCCAATTGAAACTATCATGCAAATCAGTAGTTATCATTTTTGATTTGCAATGATCAGAGGACTCCTAAATCGGAAATGCACACGCATAGTAATTTGTGTCATTAACAAAATTTAGTTGTATTCATTCAGCTTCAAAAATGAGAACTTTTCCATTCATATGTTACAACATTCCAACAGTGCCTGCATATGGCGTATATATATATTCCTGTTGATACAATATTCTAGCTAGAGCTTAAATTTTGTATCATGATTTCCTTGATAGAGTATTGTTTCTTCCAAGGAAGCTTTTCAATCAAGTCTAAATGGTTGATAATACGCCTTCGGCATTTTATGGTCTTCATTACTACATGTAGTTGATTGACCGTTATGGAATATATGTTTCACATATAACGACATATATGTTCCAATTGTCGGAACCAACATACCGTCCTCTTTTCCTCGAATGTTACCTAATGAATTAGATTTTTAATGTACCAATAACTGTGTTCTTGTTTAAGATCTCTTGACTTTCTGGTGAATTTAAAGTTTTGATATAATGAACAATTGTGTCTCTTAATATCAAATAGTTTTAATTTAGGCAAAATCAAAGATAGCGATACAACAGATATAGTCGTCGCCTTCCATGCATCATCTTCAACATCAAGGGAAGATTTCCAAAGTCTGCTTACCTTTGTAAAGGGTCTGATTTGCATAGCCAACTTTAATGATGGAAGAGCTCGACTGGGTGTTATTGCCTACGGAGAAGATCCGTTTGTCCAATTTTATCTGGACGAGTGAGTTCTACTATGAATGAATTTTAGTCTAGTAAAACATGGTTCAGTCAGAGTTAAAATTAGAATTTGAAAAAAAAAATCAGTAATTGTGAGTACATTAAGATCGGTTTTATGCGTCGTTTGCCCTTTTCATAGTCGTCTTTTGTGCTAATCATCGATCTATCTGATATGTCTAATATATTTTCAACTGACAGTAATTTTAATCTGATCACTTACAAACATATTCCAGATAGATATCAGGATTAAAATTTGGTATGCGAGACGCGTGCTTCGTCTACAAACGACTCATCTGTAAAGCTCAAATCAAAAAAGTTAAAAAGGCCAAATAAAGTACTAAGTTGAAGAGCCCTGAGTACCTAAAATTCCGAAAACGGTTTGCCAAATAAGCTACGGTTATGTATTCCTGTGGTAGAAAATCCTTAGTATTTCGAAAAAAAAGTTTTGTAAACACTTAATTTTAATTATGACCATATCAATTATAATTCATGTCAACATTGAAATGCTGACTACTGAGCTGGTGATACCCTCGGAGAGTAAACCTCCACCAGCAGGGGCATCGACCCAGTGGTTGAAAATAAACTCATCAACCCCAACTTCTTCATTTCTCGCCTGTCCCAGATGAGGAAACTAATAACCAGGGATTTTCGTTGAATGTTTCTCCAATAATTCTTTTTCGATAATTGTTTTAATATAAACCAGGACATTGACTTTTCAGTTTGAATTATTTCTCTATTTATGTGAATCTGCGGTCTTTTGTGCGAGTTGAATAATTGCTTTAAGCCATACGTGGCCTGCTTTAGTGAGCTGGATATTTATATGTGTTAGAGTCTTAGGTGTTATGTCCTGCCTCAAATATGTGTCTTTTCCTCAGATTGTGACAAAACTCGTCATGACACTCACACATGTGGCCCTTTGTCAATCTTAAAATATGTGTGGTCTTGTGGTCAATGCTGTGTTCTTTTTTTATTGAAATCCGTGTCTTTTTTATAAGACGTTCAGTAATATGATTTGACTTAGGACAGGTTGATATAAAATGCGGCGGGTTCAGGATCTTTACCCTTCCGATCTAACTTTCGAATGTGGTGTAACAATACAATATAAGAACAAAGTGTTGAAATCAGTTTTAAAGGACTCATCAGATCGGCACAAATCACAAACATCTACTAAAAAAAAGACAAAAAGTCAAACGACACAAAATATCGACCTATTTAGTAAAGATATCAGCTACTGTCATAAGAAGGGTGATAAAAACCTGCTTATATTTCTGACCTTGTTTGGATTTAAATTAGGTCGCGTAACATGTCATTGATGAAGCGTCGTTTAGGACGGCAATTTGTACATATACGGTTAATAAGTTGCATAAAACGATTTATTGGTGCAAGATATCAAAGAAAATCATTTTGATAGAATTGAAAATAATAGTCGTAGTGTGTAATTAGATTGAATATTGCTTCACACCGGCTAAACCTATATAAACCATTCAACTGTTTATCTAACTAAATATATTAAAACAAATAATTTATGTTTTGTTTGCATAAAATACCGTTCTTCACCGATTTTTTTTTCAAAATCGGAAAATTCGTCCCCTGTATTGTTTAAGTTTGAATGTATTTGAGAAATTTACATCAATATCAAATCAATTGTTACTATAAATGATATTTAAGAGTAAGTAAAATGAATTAATGTATATTATCTTGTAAAATATCAATTGAAAGTAACAAACGACACTTTTTCATGGGAATAATTGAATTAGCATACAAAAAAGAGATGCATTTTCGAGTATTTTTTTTTTAAAGAGTTATCATTTTTGTTTTTATTTGTAACATTATAATAAAAAAACATTTTTAAAAATGTATCTTCATATTATACCAAATGCTTAATAACTGTTCAAATAAATATCTTTAATATACATATTTACTAGATCAACTTTTAACAAGATAGGCCAATTCTCATTCGTTTTCCAGAAATTAATACTTTTATTTGAGAGAAAAATAAATTAACAATAAATAACAAAGGAAGGTCCTGCAAAAGAAATCGACCGGTATGATGAGTGGGAACTATTAGCCGCTGGCAAATTAGGGTAAATTGGATAGGGACAGAAATTACGCCTTTCAACAGGCTAATTACGAAGTCATCAAAGAGTTTCTGCAATCGTTATTAAATCTACACGATTCATCGGATTTAACTCCCCCATTATTACCGGACGGCACTTTGAATATATACATACCAAAAAGCCAAGCGGAAGCTCCATTTTGTCAATTGTTTTACTGCCGGTTTGAAGAAAATAAAGGGATGACCATGTTTATATACCCCATTCAACACTTGTTTTTCCATCAACCTTTTTTTTTATTTAAACTGGATGATAAGGCTAATTTCTGACTGAAAGATACAAAATAATTCGTTTTTTATTTAAAGTTGTGTATTGCGACAATTTGTAATCTCTCATATACATAGTTCAAAACGCATTAACTTATCAATGGCCCTACAGATATCAATTTAATTCGAATATAAAAGTAAAATTTTTTTTTACCGCAAACATCTTTTCTACGTTTGGAAAAATTCTGACGTCAACACAAAGGGTATGTTAAAATGGACGTAGATTTAAAAACAAAAAGGACAAGGATCTGCAACGTTTATGTCAATTATAAAACAGGGCATAGATTTGAGGAAATAAGACAGATTTGATTGATTTATGTTGCTTACGGACAGACTGAAGGCTAGACATAAATTTGACTGTTACTTATTTTGTGGTTTTAATTAGTTTGGCTAGATGTTTTAAAAGTATTTTTTAAATAGTAAACATGAGCAATTGAAAAATAAAACTAAAGTTAATGAAAAGGAAATGCTGCTACTGGAGTACCTTGTAAACTATTTTTATTGGGATCAATTTGCTCAGTCCTTTGTTTTCTGTGTAGTTGTTGAGGAATTTCATTTATAGTTTTGTTCATTGTGTTGTCTATCCTTCTCCACATATAATTTTTTTTGAATTTTCCATGGTATTTTGGTTGGGTTCGTGTTGGTCAGTCTGTAGTTTTCTGTGTTGTGTTTTGTATACCGTTTTTTTTTGTCTTTTTCTTTTTTTGCCATGGCGTCTTCGGTTTATTTTGGAATTATGAGTTTGAATATCCCTTTTTTATCTTTCGCCTTTCTTTTTCAAACTTTTTGATAAATTCATTGATGTATTAAAAAATAGAATACATAAGGTAAGCATCAAAAATAATATTCGAAAAAAATTTTCACAACTAGTTGGTCGACAAATAGACGAAGAATAATTCACAAAACAACATGACCAAAACATTTAAAGATCAATTCTTTACTATACTCTCCGCGATTTTGAGATTGGCATATCAAGTATTTGTGTACCTCTGATCGTCATATGACTTTTACTAAACAGTACCCCAGACGTCTTTTTAACAGTTCTGTAAATATTTGGACACATAGATAGATGTAACGGGTCAAATTCAACTTTTTTATTTCTAGCCATAGAACATGGACTGATGTTTCCAATGCTATCTCCAACATCAATGACAATGTTAGGAGCAATATTGTTAACACATTTTGGGCACTTTTTGTGTCTAGTAGTATACTTAGATATCAGTCTACAAACACAGACGTTTCCAAAGCTGTATTTCTGATCACAGACTCTGCATCAACAATTAACGCCGAATTCCTGTCTGACCAAACGCTTAGCATGCAGAGTGCGAGGATTGAAGTGTTTCCGATCGGGATTGGAATTTGGGATAAATCAGAATTAAAAACCATTGCTACCAGTCCACAAAATGTCTATACAGTCTCACGTTACTCCGATCTACAGACTCTGACAAATATATTAAGGCAAGATGTCCAACTATGTAAGTATATTCAAAACTAATAACACTTTTGTAAATTGTTACTTGGATGGAGAGTTGTCTCATTGGCACTCATACCACATCTTCCTATATCTATTTACTGCAGGGTTTGTTGCTCGTGCTGTACGGATGCAGTAGAATGTGTCCCCGTGCTGGTGGTGTATGCCCTTATATTTTTCAATTATGGGTTGTTTGCCTGTGAGAGAGCTTTCACATAGATATAGGAAGATGTGATGTGAGTGCCAATGAGACAACTCTCCATCCAGATAACAATTTATAAAAGTAAACCATTATAGGTCAATGTACGGCCTTCAACACGGAGCCTTGGCTCACACCGAAGAACAAACTAAAAAGGGCCCCAAAAGTTATGTTTATTTTATCTTTGTATTAAATCCTAATTGTTTATTAAATATTACGGCGTTTGGATGTATAAATACTCATCTACGCCTGCTACTTTTTATTATTGCTCCCTGCTATGGTTTTACTAAGATTTCTAACATTCTCTGTTTTTGCCCTGTGTTTGTTATATATGTCAGTTTTGTAATACTTAAGTCTTTACGTCGGGCCTTTTATAACAGTTTTTGTAAGAGTTATTTACCGCTTTGCCTATTATTTCCTATTCCGTAATTGTGAAACTCATTCAATGTTTCAACCTCCTGTCTTTTTTATTGTTCCTATACCCCTATTTAATAATCATGATTTTACGGAATTATTAACAACACAACTTCTAGGTTATCCACGTGCTTAAGGTAGCACAATACAAAGATTTTGTCACTCCCAATCAGACAACTTTAAACTGATGTAATTCTGTTCATCTTTCTTTATATTTTAGAAATGAGGTACCAAAAGAAAGAAGAAAGATTAATCTTTCAAATTGTGATAATTTCATTATGACAGAATTATTACATAATTAATTATTATGTAATCAGTTGCTATATTGTGATGTCCACACTTGAATGAATTTAGCTTCTTTGTTCTTCATAGCATCCCAAAATATTTTATAGATTCTTGTACAACACAGCTTGACCTCCAAAACTGTGTCTCAGATTTCCAAAAACATCAATAGAACAAATTTTATACCCAATTGAATTTAGTGGTCTCTTATGAATTGATGTTGCAAACTTCATTGAAGATTTATGAGAGAATGAAATACAATAGGAAAAATCTGAGACACAGTTTTGGAGGTCAAACTGTGTTTGCAAGAATCTATAAAATATTTTGGGATGCTATGAATAACAAAGAAGCTAAATTCATTCAAGTATAGACATCTGAATATGACAACTAATTACATAACAATTAATGATGTAATAATTATGTCATAATGAAATTATCACAACTTGAAAGATTAATCCTTCTTCTTTCTTTTGGTACCTCATTTATAAAATTTAAAGAAACATGAGTGGAATTACATCAGTTTAAAGATGTCTGATTAGGGATGAAAAGTCTTTGTATTGTGCTACCTTAAATAAACGTATTTGTAATGCCACTACAGCCAGATTATTTAACAAAAATGCGCGTGGATATCCACAAATTTTCCCGTGCAATGCAAAAAAATACCTAACCTGTTTTAGATTAACTTCTCAAAATACTGTAAGGTCAACAGTGAACGGGAGAACTTTTTCGCTTTCCTTTTCCTGTGATATTACCTGAAAAACTCAAAACATGATGTATATTATAACTTGAACCCAACCTAAGTGTGGTATTCAATATGTGGGATATACGGGACGATAGTATTACGGAAATCAAGAACACCTTTACCACTTTCGTAGACGGTTAGACCCAAAACATTCAAAAGTTTGACATATCAACATTTAGATAAGCATAATCACAATCTTAAATTTATAAAATTCCAACCCCTCGAAACCGCTCAGAAACAACCAGGAGAATCACACAAGCAATTTGAAAAATTACGTCAAGTTCGCGAATTATTTTGGATAAAAAGACTTCAAACAGCTTATCCTCTCGGTCTCAATGACAAAATATTGGGACAGGGGAACATATCTAAAACTTCTATCGATGTCATTAATATCGTTGATAAACTACTTAGAAATAATAGGTCTCATGGTAAACGCAAAAACCGTAATCAACGTACTGTATTAAACATCGTATATATTATACACTTGCTGATCTGTTTCTATAATAAAAAATAATAGCAGACATCAAGTATTATGCAAACTGGGTCAGATACCAATAAGTAAATTATATGCTATTTTTCTGGAGTGTGATAAAATTTCTTTTTTTAGCCTGTTTTATGAATACACCTATATTATTACAGTCTTTTGTCATCACAGGCTGTTTCCTAGTATCGATAAACCTGAAAATCATAAACGACATTTTCTTAAATTAAAATATATAAATAGAGGTATTGATTTTATTAACTTATCTAGCATATTCAATGGCTCTTCCGTCTATAGCCAAATACCTCCATATTTTGATAAATATAGAACCACCCATTATTTCGTATTGTTATAAAAAAAAACGAGCAGAAGTTTGATTTTTAATTATACGTCAGTTATATCAGACGCCAATATAGAAAATAATGTTCCTTCCACTTGAGACTGTGAAACATCTAGTTTTAGATATGTTCCCTATGGTCATGTTATTACAGGAGACCTCAACATCGTCGAAGACCGTAAGGTCAAAACTTTTATAATGAAAGAACCGAAATACCGTCCTCCATCTATAATAGATTGGAAACAGTGTCGTCAGGTCATTAAAGACGCTCTGTCTGCCTATTGTAAAAATTGGTGCAAACGTGAAAGATCTGATAAAAATTCTCTAGACAGTTATTCAAATAAAATTATGAATACTGTTAATATTCGAATATCTCATTTTGAAAACAATTCTGAAATTATTAATAGGGTCCATAATATTCCCATTTCTAGAATAAAAAATAACCTCCAAGTACTCGCAGAGCGGTTTGTGTTCGTACCGGCAGACAAGGCAGCCAATAATGTAGTGGTGGTGTGACGCATATACTACACGGCAGTTCTTCAAAACGAAATTATCAATTCCTCTACATTCAGGTCCGTACGCACCACAGAGAGTCAAATCGTTAACAAGCATATCACTGCCACTACCCAGCTTAAAGCCTCTTCCGAACATTTGTAAGTCCCTACAATGTACTGGTTACCGAAATTACACAAAACAAACCATTTAAATTCCGTTTCATCTCCGCATCTAGTAAGTGTTCTACTACTAATCTATCAGTGCTTCTAACTACCTCTCTTACTACCATCAAAGAACTGGTTATTAACTTTTGTAATAAAGCTTATGAAAATAATGGTATTAATGTTTTTGGAAGTGTTAAAAATTCTTTAGAGGTTTTAGATAAAATACATGCTTTTGATGGTCCTCTTAATTCTGTTGACAGTTATGATTTGTCTACTCTCTACACTACACTTCCACACAATCTAATAAAGAAAAAGTTTTCATACACTTACTGGAAATGTGAGGATTTGATTGAAGCTTTAAATTTTCTCCTAGATAACATATATGCACGTTTCGACGATAAAGTGTATCGTCAGGTAGTATGTATTCCTATGGGCACTAACTGCGCCCCTTTAATAGCAAATTTATTCCTGTATTGCTATGAATCTCAGTTTATGACCAAACTCAGTAAAGACACATCATTGTTACATTTGGTTGATACATTCAACAATACCTACCGTTATCTGGATGATATTTTTTCGTTAAATAATCCAGAGTTCTCTAAATATACTACCGAAAGTAACCCAAAAGAACTTACTTTAACTAAATCTGACATAAACAGTAGTAGTTGTCCTTTTCTAGATTTAAACATTTCAATTTCTAAAGGGAAACTCCATCCTAAAATTTACGACAAAAGAGACAATGTTTCATTCCCTATTGTTAATTTTCCTTTTTTAGACGGCGATGTGCCTTTGGCTCCATCATACGGCGTTTATATATCCCAACTCGGTCGGTATGCCCGTGTGTGTAGTGATGTCATAGATTTTAACGAACGTAATCAATGCATCACTGGTAAATTATTAAGTCATGGATTTCGTTACCATAAATTACTTAAAACTTTTACTAAATTCTTTCATAGATACAAAGATTTGATTAGTAAATTTGGCTGTACCTGTTGAAAACTTATTAAAAATGGTATTTCACATCCTAAATTTTACGGTAATATTTTACCTAAAGAGCGGAAATCACTATTGTGATCCGTGTAAACTCATCGAACCTTTAAACACACTTATTAGTAAGGGTTACCAATGTTGTAATTCGATTTCTGATTATAGTTTACATTGGCACTGATATCGATTTTGTCATTAGCAAATTAAAACATAACTAAATTTGTATTTTCTTTTGGAAACGGGATGTATAGAGACACACACACGTTCATTTTTATCTATAAAGAAGTCACTCCTAACTATCCTACAACCTGTCGTTACATTTATTTTTGGCATTTCACTAGTCATGTCTTCTTTGACTGTTCATGACGTTAAAATACTAAATCACTGGGATGTGTTTTAGTTAATTTAAGTCTCTGATGCATGATTTTTTATTATTAATTGTGTTGGCTTTTAACTAGCTGTCAGTAGCTGCGAGTACTCTCAAATCGTACTTTCTTTTTAATTTGACCTGTTGATACTATTTGTAATGCTTTTTTGTTATTTAATGTTAACATGGATCTTGTCTATATACCAGCTTGGATTATTTGGAATTACTTCAAATTTTCACTTCTTCGTAATTCTTCTTCTTTATTCTTTCCTCCACTATCTGAAGTACCACTACTTTTGTAGTGTAGCACGGATAAGCAACTGATTGATACTATAAGCAACTGCGTGCATGTGCAAGAATATTTTACAGTGAATATGATCGGTGCACAAACCAGTATTATTTCGCCTAAAATTAATTGTTCAAGATACTGGTGTAAAGGATATAAACACAGCCTGGCGTACCCACCACCAATTTACAACGCAACGGCAGTTGGTCTTATCCAAAATGAGCTAAGGCTGCGATCCCAGCTGGGAGCTCAATTAAAACATAAAACTTGAGTGTTATAAAAAGAACTTAAATGTCAAATCACTTTTGTACACGTGCAGGAAACTGTTCCATCACCATATTATATACATTTGTACTCCATTTAATGCAAAAATGTTATTATGTCAATTATACACTAATCAATGTATATTACTTTAAAAGTTCATGCACTGTGGCATATACTTAAATCTAAAATCACTTCATGTACCACCAAATTATCAATGTTACTGTGCAAGTTTGTAACTCAGCATATAACTCAACTCTCTATTGTTCATTCTAAATTAAACCAATATATCTTTATTGGTATTTCGCTTAAGTCTCCTTACACTGCACCAGTAGCCTTATGTCTCCTACTTCACTAAAAAACACAACAAGTTAAGTTGGGGAGAAAATCAGTAGCTTACACAATAGTTACTTTATCACTTATTTAGGACATATATTTTATTATCTGAGTATAATTTCCTTATACCTTGATAGAAAAATAATTTCCCTTAACTTAATAGAACAACTTAGACATTCATATATCATCCCTTAAGTTTCCTTACAAACTGAAATATAAGTATTGCAAAAAATATAAGAACACAAGGCTTATACTTTATATTACATTGTCATAATTATTAAACCTTAAACTTTTGATTAATACATGTAGTAACTTAATAAATTGCTTTATTTTATTTTAAACTATTAAATGATTTTAAATGACATTGCCATCCTAGCTGCCAACTAAATCCAGTATAGAACATCTGTTATGGTGTAAGGCATATACCATTCCTCTTGTTATGGCATCAATTTTCTCCTTAAATTAGAAAGTCTGTATTAATATTGGAACTTGTGGACTAGAAACATTCAAAACCACTCTCAATAGCATTGAATTGTTTGAGAAGACTAGATTTCCTATTTCATGATTAAAGTCATAAAGCAGAGTTCTTAGCTTTGGAATAAATTGTAGCAAGAAATGTTCAATATCTTCGATGTCATCCATACACAACGGACATATCGCACTTACTTCATACTTGTTAAATCTACTACGATTTGATTGCAGTGTATACACTCCTGTAAGTAATCTAGCTTTTACATTAGCTTTCATAATAGAAATAGAGTCAAGTCCTGTGTTGGCCCCAACGTTATGAACAGTTCCACAATTCATTGACATGGGATGCAAAAAGCGAAGAGTGGACTTTCCTTCTGCCATATTCGTTATCTTCTGTCTGTAGAAAGTTTCTATTCTCTTTTTCACATAGTTTTTCCAACTTTCTCAATTTCTCTGGAATCGAATTTAAGATGTCAAATAGTTATCAAAGGTAAAATAGATTCAAATTCATACACTGAGAGTATATCGTTCACATATATAAACCAGCTATGAGAGGTGTTTTCCTTCATCACAAGTTGTCTAATACAGATCTCCTTCTCTTTATCGTTGTTTCGCACAATGTTGCCAAAGTGTACTAAAATTTGTCTATGTAAAAATGCTTCTATTGGCATCTGGCCAGACAGAATATATATTGCTGTATCAGCGGTTCGTTCTGGCAAGTTTTGCAGAATTTTAAGTTGTGATTTGTAAAAAAAGTTCAATTCATCCAATTCCTTTCTGCTAAGTGTTACACAGTCTAGTCCAAAAATTAATCGTGGGCGAACATATGTATTCCATAATTTGATGACTATATTTGGGTTGACTCCATTATATCCATGCATACCTGCACCCATTAGCGAATAGTAGATTCGTCTAGCTAATTTAATTCTTTCTGATACAAAACATTTTTCTACTGAATTTCGATTAATTCCAACATGAGTATATGAAACAACATGTTCTATAGGTTTTTCGTGTACATAAAATTCATCCACACATTTTTCATTTCTTCTACTATTGAAAGTCATAATTTTACTTTTAGCTTCACTTATGCCCGAGTCACACTGTCCCGATTTTTACGCCGATGGCAACACGATTATGGAAATTTTCAAAATCGGGACTGATCGTATCCAGATCGGGCTATTCGTAGTGCAATCTTTAACCATCGTAGAACCATCGGCCACTTTTTCTTGCCTTTGGGGACAACTTCGGGAAGGGTTCTAAATTTTTTAACATGTTAAAAAATCCCCGAAGGTGCGTCCGATGTTGAGGGTTCGTATTGAGTTCGTATCACCATCATCACCATCGTAATGTCACCGGGAATGCATCTTTGAACATCGTATTGCATTCGTGTTTCTATCGTTTCCATCGGGCAGTTTTTACATTACGATGTCTACACGAATGAATCACGAAGCTACCCGAAGGTCTTACGATGGCAACACGACGTCGTGAAGACCTCGTAATCCCGTCGTGTTGCCATCGAATAAAAGTACGAAGGCAACAAGATGGAACTACGACGGCAATAAATCCAGCTAAATGTAAGTTATTTTCGCACTAAAATACATTTAAAGTGCCATGCGCGATATGCACTGGTCAGTCTAATACGACAGGTAAGAAAGACGTTCACAAAACATGGAGTTCATATCAAGTAAATAATGAAAATCATAAACGCGCCTCGTACACCAACACTGTAGGTACACGTATATAGGGAAACCAACTTTTTCTTCATTATTCTGATTTTTTATGTATCGTCTGAGTTGTTGTCACACGAATGTTTACTCCATAACCATTTTGTTTTCTATATGTCATATTTTGCCGCATTTTTTGCTTTCCCCACATCCTTCCTTTTGTCTATATTATTATAATATTCTCCTGGAAAGAGCTCTTTTTGAAAAAAAGGGACCAACGAACCCATTACCTTACCTTTAAGATAGATCAGTAAACATGGGCATAATTATGGGTGATTATTCAGACTAGTGCACACATTTTACAGTTCAAACAAGGCAATGCAGAGCGTCATATAATTTAAATGCATCGTATTAAAGCTGTACACGACGTCTTTTAGACATCGTATGGCCATCGCGCCATCATCGTAATCCATCGTGTAGCCTTCGTGTTCCATCGTGTAGGCTTCGGCTGAGATATGAAGCTTAAATATCCGTCTTCGGTTAACCTTCGTATGTCCATCTTTTGCTATCGTATATAATTTCGGCACCATCGTATAGACTTCGTTATTCATCGTACATGCTTCAGTCACTTTTTGGTATTTTAACGAGATCGGGACCAACTTCGTACGAACTTACAATGTTCGCATTCGGGTGTCCATCGTATATAAAAATCGAGACAGTGTGACGCGGGCATAATAAAATATCTATCTTTATTTGCAAAAGTTTCTTGTAAATTTAACATTGTCTGTAACGAAATAGCATCTTCCGCTAATAATACAATATAATCTGCGCATGCTGTGAGGCAATATGTATCGTTCCAATACGGGAGCCCAAATGCTTGTTTTGATACCAATCTAATAATGAATTAATATAAAGTTTATACAGAGTAGGAGACAAAATACCACCTTGTCTAACTCCCTGTTGCTCATCAAAATCTCTTGAAAAATGTCTATCCCACTTAACCTTTGATTTCATTTGCTGATACCATTTATATACTACAAACCAATCCTCATCCTTAACTCCAGACTGAAAAAGGTTTTAACATCAAAGAATCATGCCACACAACATCAAATGCTTTAGAGGCATCAGTAAAGGCTACAAATACTTTCTTTTTACGATCCTTTGCGTCAGGTAGCCCATCAGTAAGAAATAAAGCTACATTTGTCTGAGATACCCGTTTAGTAAAACCAAGTTGCAATTTATTTTGAAGTCCATCTAAATCTGGTGAAATTTTAGACATATGTATAGTCTCAAAAACTTTTCCCATTATACTACATGCTGTAATTCGCCTATAAGAATTTGGATCCTGCAAGGGTGGACCATGACTCTTGTGTATTGGTGTAATAATTTCAGACTGAAAAATTTCAGGTACATCTCTTTCTTGTAAAACACGATCAAAAAGAGCTTTTAATATTATAGGTACTATTTGTCCACCACATTTCAAATGTTCACTCATTCGATTTAATTCGTCAGGTGACCTTCCATTTTTCATTTTGCTTATAGCTGCTGTAACTTCATCTAAAGTTGCATATTACATTCCCTTACTCCCTGAATTTTGTAGTGCTAAAATATTTTGTATATTACGCTTCAGAATTTGATGCTGATGATCACAAAATGATGAACTTGTAGATAAAGTACTTAATTTTTCGAAATACGAGGCCCAGCCATCCCTTATTTCTTCTGAGGACTCAAGATTTATGCCATCAATAACTAATTTAGTCAGTTTCTTAACTTTCCCAGTTCTTTGTATATTAATGAGTTTGTAAAAGAGCTTCTGATTTGAAGTATATGAGTCCATTATTTCATAATACAGTTTATATCTATTATTGACATCAAGCTGCCTCTGAGCTTGTCGGAGTTTCTTTTTAGCCAATTTACAGTTCACCCATAGAATGTTAGTTTCACATTTATTTCCCCTATCTTGTTTGAAAATATTATATGCATGTTTACTGTCATAGGCCGCGGCCTTAATTTTCGACCCCTACGTTTTTTAACCTCCTCTGATGCTTCCTCTGCACTTGTTTAAAAAATATCAGCCACATTTTGAAATTGTTCATCTAAAGTTCCAGATGCAATATCAAAGGAATTAAATTTTTCATCAAGTAACCTTTGGTACTTCAGCGTATCACAGTTCTCCCAGTTAATTCTATTCATCGTAGCAGTATTGACTACATCAGTTTTTTCCGAAGCATGTAAATTATATATAAAATTGGCAGTCACTGGCACATGAGATGACCAATTTAACGGTTACATACAATATATATCTGTCTTAATAAAAAAGTTACTATCATTAAAAGCTAAAATATAGTCTATTTGTGACGAAGCTTTGTCATTATGGTTAAAAAAGGTATGACTAGAAGGATAATTCCTTGGTACACATAAATTTATTTCCTGTATTGATGTTAAAAACACTTTGTCTCTTGTAGTTTTCTGTTTACGAATCAATGAGGCATTTAAATCACCTAGCACTATTATGGTGTGGTCTGCAAATTTAATAGTTAATTCACTTATCTCATCAAAACATTGCTCATATATTCGGTCATATTCCTTACTACCAGTACAGGGCATATATACGGCCACAATACAAATTGGTTTCGGCTAAGTGTCTAAAGTTATAACACAAATACGTTCATTACCATCATTATGAATTTTCACAAATTGGTCTCAGTGTGCTCTCCATAAAATACCACAACCACCCAATCCCCGTATGCGCTGTCTATTACTAATAGGATCATATTCGTCAGTACATTTTATAGTAGTACAAAAATCGCATTCAGCAGCAAAAGTTTCTAATTTTAATTTTTCGAAAGACCATAACCAATGTTCCTGTATAGCTAGAATATCTACATTCCCGAGTAGCTCTGATAGGTATACGGCATTTGTTGTGAAGTTGTCAACATTAAAGGATGAAATAACGGTTGCCTTACCATTGATGTTGGTATTTGCTGTCTCACATAGTGATTGTTCAGATTATGACTGTGAGGATAGACTGGTAACCTTGCATATACTTGACTCGGTAATGTTTGTTGCATTGGCCATTGAGGTTGAAGACTGTTCACAACATGATGTTGTTGTGTTTTGAGGGTTTCTCCTGTACCTTGGAGGCCTTTTTTTTCTTCACAGTTTTTTCTAAAAAAGATGTATCTAATTTTGCGGTATTGTCCTGCTCAGAAATGTTACATGATGTATCTATCAAGTTAGTATCTACCGAGACCCCACTAGTGACTGGATTTTGTGAAACAGTGTCCTGAGTACTCGAACTATACTCTGTCGCCTGTACGTTATATACTGGCGTATCGGACCCTTCTTGAGACAGTGCATAAAATTGACAATTTAAATGGGGAATGTGCCAAAGAGACAACAACCCGACCATAGAAAAAAACAACAAGATGACAATTATTAGAGCCATAATTGTTATTATTTATAACTATACTTTTATCACTATTTAGAAATTGTCCTAATTTGCTTTCTAACAGATTAAACCTGTGTCCAAGAATTTTGAGCGCACTATTAGCGTTATTGTTAGTAATAATTTGAGAATTACAATCACTGTTAACATCCTGCACACTTTTAGCACGTTCACTTAATATAAGAGACTATTCTAATTCTTCAATTTTCTTTTCCAAAGTATATATATACGATTGTGATGCAGCTAATTTCTTACTGGTATCATTTAATGTTCGCTGATTCTTTATTAGCTAGTTCACGCTCTTTAGCTTTTAATTGTTTTTCCTTATCAGGTAAATTGTCCAAAATTTTGGTATCACTAAAGCAAATGTCAGTATCAATAGCTACATCTATACATTTTCTATTAATATTTATACGTCGTGGTCAGTTGCCAATGGACTTTGGAGTACTCACACTTTTACTCCTACTGTTCTTTTTACCCCAAAGCTCCCTTGCATTTAAAACTTTCACTATGGACGGACAACTAATGTCATCAGTGCTATTAACGGACGGATTACACTCCTGAATTTCAGATCTATCAATATTGTCTATAGTTAATAAATCCCTACAGCTTGTACAAGTGTAATAAGTATTTCCAGATTCAATGCCCTTTCTATCTGAGAGTCATATGTTTTTACAAGCATAATGAGACATTGCACCTATCACGCAATACTGCGTTAGCTGCACAATGTTTATCGCAAACCAGACAAATTTCAGTTTCATTTATACTTAAGTTCATATCTATAGACCGCCCTCTTCCTGGAAGACTAATTGTGTCACAACTACTATTTGATGCTGCATCAGTGTTACTCGCAATGTTAGTAGAGTCAGTTACACTTTTTAAATCTTGTGCAATTTTGTCAGTTTCAGTTCACAAATTGTGTCTCTCATTATCTTGTTCATATTATTAAAATCCCCAATCTTGTCAAGCTCACTAATAATAAAGTGCAAGTGATCGGAATAAAAAGTTTGTAAATGTCCACCATTCACATTAACAACTGAAGTCGTCAAATATAAATTTATCCTGTATAATTTAATACCACCCTAGAATGCCACCAGAGATTCCTCTGCCCTTGTAATACCATCTTTTGATAACCTGTTTTCAAATTCGAATTAAACGTCTTTTGAAATGGCACTGAAATATAAAGTGTTTGAGTTACTGCTCTAAATGCCTCAAATGCTGCGGTTGAAAAAGTCAACACAAGGTTTCCGTTTTTCAGGACTACCTGAAGATGTTCACGGTCCGTAGCTTCTAACATCTGATTCAATGCTTTCGTCTTATTTATATTATAATTTACTGTTCTTTGTACAGTTGGGCGGCTTGGTGTGAACGGCTTTCTAGCGTGTCGTGTACGTGTCGAGCGGATCATCGTGACGGATGGCAAGTCAAAAAGTTAAAATATCTTATAAAATATATAGACAAGTGCCGGTAGTACGTGGACTTAATACAAGTTATTTATTAAAATTTAGTTTCGTCACCCAGACTACAGTTACATTAATTGCAGTAAAAATGAATAAAATGGATACAACAGCGTTTAATTAGACTTTATCTTAGGCACAATGAATGTAAAGGATAAAATAAAATAACGAAATGGGTTATATTAAAACCAAAAAATATGTACAAAATGAAAGGGTTAAAAAATACACAACACTTTCAATTAAAATGTACTGTAAAATGTAAAAGTAATGGTGCACATGGTGCAGTGCATATATACATAAAGTTCTACTATTTGCAGTCAGGAAAGCTATCAGGGTCTGGCTCACAAGTAATATTTACAGTGTCTTGGATGATAAAATCAACATGGCCGACCACTGACCAGAACGAGACGGAATGATATCTAAGAGATTTTTTGCAAAAACTTCGATTGGTGGTGGGTTGAAAATATACAAAACTTGTTAATAGAAGGACAAAACACCGTTTAGACACAAATATAAGTGTTATTTTGTGTTACAGCTCGACAATATCAAGGAAATCTTCAACAAAATCGGAGCTTCAAAATTTTCCGCCTTCCATTCCTGCACATGCGTAGACCTCTTTTTGAACATCAAAATTAATTTAATTCTCCTTAAATATTATTATTGCACCTGTACAGGAAGTTTTATCTAGCACTTATTGTATAGTTTTATTGTTGATATTCACCCCATATGTACCAAGTGTTAGATTAGTTTTATTGATATTAAAGAAATTTCTTAGTATTCCTAAACGGAAGATTTTTTACACACAGAAGTATAAGTATACTTAACAACAAAATTATTTTCATTTACCTGTGTATTATATGACGCAGGTTTTTTTCAAAAGTGATGATTTTCTAAAATTTGTTTAATATTTCACAGTGATATCATACTTTCACTTTGTTTAAACCTGTTTATCTACTTTTGACCTTAATTATGTATCCCTTATAATTTTTATTAACTATGTATTTGCATCACAGATCAAATTTATTCGTTCATTGTGTGTTAATTTGGTTTTGATTGAATTAAGCCTTCCAATTGATATTTTATAGTATGTTTTTCTATGTTGTGATGTTATACTATTGTTTCAGAAAAGGGAGAAGGTTTGGTACCCTTAAAACGTTTAATCCCGCTGCAAATGTTTGCACCTGTCTTAAGTTAGGAATCTGATGTACAGTAGTTTTCGTCTGTTTGTGTAGCTCATACGTGTTTCTCGTTTTTCATTTTTATATAGATTAGACCGTTTAAATGGTTTTACACTTGTATGTTTTGGGGCCTTTTATAGCTTGCTGTTCGGTGTGAGCCAAGGCTCCGTGTTGAAGGCCGTACCTTGACCTATATTGGTTTACTTTTATAAATTGTAACTTGGATGGAGAGTTGTCTCATTGGCACTCGATCATACCACATCTTATTATATCTATATAAACCAAAATATGATTCGAGTTTAAACGGAACTAACGTTCACAAAAAAAAAAAAAACTAAAATTGTGGATTACATAATTTTTTTATACAGATAAAAAGGCTTCCATTATCTAAATCAATTTGAATGGTTATTATCACTTTTTCACTATAAAACCTGAACAAGAGAAAAAAGAAAAGCAATAGATGGTGGCCTAATATTATAAATTACAGAATTAAAAACCCCAAACTCATGGTTAAACGCTTAGGTATTTATACAGGTACCTCCCATTTTCTTTAGATAACCCCTCTTTGAAATAATTACTCGTTTCCTTTCTTAACACAGTCATCAATGCATATCAAATACTGAGTTACAAAATAAAAATAGTCCACTACAGAATAAGATAAATAGGACTTCCCGTAATGAATTTGAATCAATATTTACTATTTCTTACTTTAAAACCCGAACAAGGGAATACGGAATTTATGTTCATGTATTCAAATAAAAGGATGTAGGAACGGTTATATATTTCTTGAAAAATATATATACTCAATCAAACTCAGTTTGTTTTATTCTTTTTGCAGTAAACGTCATAATGTGCCTACCCTTCCCCAGGGGAAATATTACATATATTCAGTAGAATTTGTTATAGAGATCAACCTTTCTGACACGAGGACACACAACATTTAACAATTATTTTTTTTTACTATATCTGTTTTCCATGATTGTCCGTCCGTATCGCAATATAAATAGTATTTGAATTCAATATGTAGAAATAGGGGTCTGGATAGAGTTAACAAATATAAAACAAAATGTGCTAAAACAAAAAATAATGTGTAGATAACAAAGAGAGAATTTTAGGGTGTTAAAATAAAGAAAATGGAGAATACTGGGACAAAAACCTATAGAAGATGGCCTAAAATTATAAATTAAAAATGAAGACCACAAATTCACTCAGAAATTGTAAATTGCTGAGGTATCTGTGCTACCCATTTCTACATATAACTCCCTTTTAAATGATTACCGGTTTCGTTTCTTATAAACACTGTCATCAATCTGTATCAAATACTTTTTTTGTTAAAGTATTGACTTTCAATTGTAATAAGATATCAATAAGACAGAACATAATAGTTCTGGGGCCTGTTTATCGAAACTGTCATATGATCTGTCCTTAGATCTATCTTAGGAATAAATTCGGATATTGTTAGGACCGCCTTACGACAAGTCTCAGTATGCACATCGAAGCTATCTTAGGACTATCCTAGCTAGGATGTCCTTACCACTGTCCTCAGTGTTAGCGTAAAGAAAAATGGGATTCTTAATTTCACAAGTAGTAAATAATTATAAGATTAAAAATTAAAAATCTTATTAATATTATTATAAAGATAATAAATAATATTTATAAAATTATCTAATAATTGTACATTCAAACTTTATGAAACAAAATCAAAAACACAAAAAATGTAACAACGTTTTATATAATAATTGAATAAATTATTTGTAAAAAGTGAAAACCAATAAAAGATAATCGGTAACAAGCATAGAACCCAATTTCCGTGATACCAGGGTGTCATCTTGGCATAATGAGGGGGGCTCAAAGATGGATTGGGTAAATTTTTTTTACATTTCTTTAACTTTCTACTGTATGTAGAGTAGATGGAATTATGATTACTTCTATGAATATTAAGAGACACATGTCTGCTTCAACATGGAACTTTTTTTATTTCAGTAGGGGGTTTTCTTAGCATAATTTTAGGGGGGGGGGTCAATTTTCATGGAACATTCTAGAACATCAATGTTAAATTTATTCTAGAGACATTAAATTTGTTTAGATGGTAAACAATTATGGAGAAAACAATTTGCAGCAGAAGATAGACTTTGGAATTTTCAAAATGGCCACTGTTACCATGGAAACAGCAAAAATATGAAAAACTTCAAATTTAATGAAACTTATAACAAATGTTGCCTAGCTTATGTAGACTTGACTTTTGAGTTTGGAATTTCCAAAATGGCCGCCGTTGCCATGGAAACTTCAAAAATGTGAAAATTTTCAAAATCCTTCACAATTTATGAAACTTATAACAAATGTTGCCTACCATATGTAGACATTACTTTTGACTTCAAAATTTCCAAAATGGCCGCCGTAACCACGGAAACGGCAAAAATGTGAAAAATATCAAAATCCTTTAAATTTAATGAAACTTTACACACATGTTATATGGCATCATGGATACCGTAGAACAATTATTTGGGGTCCGCTTTGGCGACTTTTGTGTTAGCATCCTAACACAGGATTACTAGTTTACATTGTTTTAATGCTTATCTCGTTCATCTTTTATATAATTACAGAGTACATAAATTAATTCATAACGGATCACTGGCGCTTGGGGAATAGACCCCCTATTTCTAAATCTTTTATGTTTGTGTTTTAAATTTTTTCAAAGTAGATATTCTTTAATAGTTTAACCTTTGTTCATTTATTTAATGTGATTTATTTCGACGTGGAAAATATGAATAAAGAGGAGCATCGTATATATACTACTGTTTTTGTAAAATCTTTTGGATAAGAACAAGAATACATTAAATAAGTGAAAATAGGTTAAAATAAAGAATATGTATTAATAAAACTTTAAATACACACAAAACAACCCTGGTGATCTTTACCCAAGCTCCTGTGTTACGGACCAGATAATCTACACTTGCGTATAAAATCAATATCGCCCAAATAGTTCACTGAATTATTATAGTCCATAAGCGGTCTATAGCTACACAAATGTTCAATAATGCTCCCTAAATTAACATACGTCGTATTTGTTTACGAAGTAACCATAATAAAATATATCCTAAAGTTAGGATCATCCTAATTATAAAAAAAGAAGATGTGGTATGATTGCAAATAAGACAACTCTTCACAAGAGACCAAATGACACAGAAATTAACAGTTATAGGTCACCGTACGACCTTCAACAATGAGCAAGACCATCTTAAGACCATAAGACCATCTTAAAACACCTAAATAGATGTCCTAAAGTTAGGACGATTTCCAGGATTTTTCTTTAGTTACGACATGTTTGATAAACCCACGTAGGTCAAGGACACGTCATACGATGATCTTTGGACATCTCATACTCCTACGAGCGTTTAGATAAACAGGCCCTTGGTTTTTAATCAAGCCATTAATAATGATAAAAACTGTAATCTCTATGGAGACTTTTAAAAGATCTTAACTCTACAACGGGTCATGATATTGATATGATAACATACGAAGATAAGAATCTTACGGATAAATTTGACATTGTAAACTACTTAAATGATCACTTTAGTGGGAGAAAAACTTATTCCACATCCCCATTCTAATTTTGAATCAGAGAAAATAAACAATTATATTAAATCCAAAATTAATGATAACACATTGTTTTCACTATACACTGTCACAAATGCTGATTTCTCTCAAGTCTAGATATTAATAAATCAACCGGGACCGATGGAGTTGGCCCAAGAATATTAAAAGTATCAAAATCAACATTAGTAGATTCTCTCACTCATGTTATAAACCTTAGTTTATGTACAGGTATATTTCCTGATATTTTAAAGTATGCAAAAGTAACTCCAATGTTCAAAGCCGGTAAAAAGGATGATCCTAACAATTATCGTCCTATTTCGATTTTACCTACAGTGTCCAAGATTTTTGAGAGGACTGTGTTTAAACAATTGTTTTCATTTTTAACTAAATACAAACTATTAGTACAACAACAATCTGGATTTAGAGAAAAACATTCTTGCCATACAGCACTTATCAAAATAATTGACAAATGGTTAGAAGAATTTGACAAAGGCAATTTTACTGCTGTTTTATTTCTAGATTTAAAAAAAGCATTTGACACTGTTAATCATAACATCTTATTATCGAAACTTAATTTATACAAATGTGATGATCACTCAGTTAAGTGGTTTTCATCCTATCTCTCAAATAGATTGCAAAAGGTTAAACAGGAACAACTGAATCAGGATACAATAATGTAACATTTGGGGTCCCACAAGGTTCCATACTAGGACCTTTATTATTCTTAATCTATATAAATGATCTCCCGTTTAAATTAGAACACACAGAGTCTGAATTATATGCAGATGACACAACTTTGCATATATGTCCAAATATATTTCAAACTTAAACTCGTATTTAAATAAAGACTTAAACGTAATTGAATAGTGTGCTAAAACAATATGATCAAAGTGATCAAAATAGTTAGAAAGCCAAACAAGTACAAAGTTGAAGAGCATTGAGGACCCAAAATTCCAAAAAGTTGTGCCAATTACGGCTAAAGTAAAATATATAGAAAACAATACTAATGGAGCCATCCTTCAGCTTTAAAATTTCTTCAGTTATTATCATCACAAAATGTAAAAGAGCTTAATAATTTAAGGATTTAATTTTTTCTGCTGAAAAACTTCGTCATTCATAAATGTTGTGTATTATGCTCCGATAAAGTTTTTTACAATTATATATCGATATAATTCGCTATCTATTACTGCTTATACACGTATGTGTGTATTGAAATTTGGTGTATATTTTGCTATATGCCTTATAAGCTGTATTGCTTTTGGAAATGAAAATATTATTTATATTAAAGTTATATAGGATTTTTTAATAGTTAATGATGACACATTAATTAAATGCAGACGATTGTATGACGCTACCATATGTAAGGCCCCTTCGTTTTGAAAAATCGAAACGTGTTGTTAGTCTACATGTACCAATTGATATTTTGCAGAATTTTCTGAGACATAAATCAATATAGGTACTTAGTGTAATTATTTTAAAATAGGCGACCAATATTTGATGCTGCCAATTTTATCTGAGGAGGATTTATTTCAGTCCTTGAATACCATTTTTTTATATCAAAGAGAAAGAAAAAAAAGTCCAGACAAAACAAAAATGAACAATGTAAAGACATAATTTAGAGAATTGTATATCGATATTAAATATGGAGTAAAAATTTACTTTTTGTGGAACAAAAAACTTTAAGAAAAGCATTTTTTTTAACAATGATTTTTTTGGACCTGAAAAATCAAGATGAGAATATTTGAACTATTCTGATTAATTGCCTTTATGAGTTCTTAATACTTTTCTTGAATTGCAATTTGCAACAGACAGATATCTTTCTGGCTCAAATTTAAAAAAGTAGATATTTTTTTTATTACAGTTGCCACGACAGTAAAATCAAGAGAAACGGGATATGATTTGGTCGTAATCCTTGATTCTTCTGTTTCTCAAGAATATTTTGATTGGATGACAACATTCACTAAAAATCTCCTTGACACAATTTGTTTTGATGATGGAGAATTTAAAATTGGTTTGTTGAGATACAGTACAGACTCTAATGTTCAGTTCAATCTCAATGACTATCAATCCAGCGGTAATGTAAGAAAAGCTGTAGACAATGTCAGTTACCAAGGGGGAATAACAAACACAGCACAAGCCATAGATACTGCTAGAATCCAGATGTTCAGACCTGATCAGGGTGATCGTGACTATGCCAGAAACTTTATATTGTTGGTAACGGGTCAGGATAAGAGTTTGAGTACAAACAGTACTTGGCGAGCGGCAGAGAGAGCAGAGACAGACGGAATTCAGTTATATGTTATTGGTTTAAATATCAATGATAGCGTAGAACTTGATGAAACTTCATCTCATCCACTTACGACTTATCAGTATTTGATAAAGAGTAAGAGAGAACTTGAAATAGTTCCTCCCAAGATTTATGCAGATCTTCTTGGAAGTAAGTAACTCAAGTTACAAATAAAATCAATATAAATTAAAATAATTTCATTTTCCTTTGTGAGATTGAATTTTTCAGCAAGTTTAGAATATCCACCAAGCACACATGGATAAGCTGTTTTAATCTGATGAATCAGCATACGAAAAAAAATGTTATTAATCTTTGTAACGGCAATATTAACTATTTCTTTTTTTTTTAAGATTATGAAATTTCTAAAGTAGTTAGTATCTGCAATTGCATTCTTACCGGTGTTTAATTCTTTTTAACACTCAATTGGAATAAAGGAATTAATTTGAAGGTTATCCTTCTGAATATTTAAACTATTTGTGTTGTTTTAACCACATGCTTTACATAAAAGGGTCCCTAACTCTCAAGGTAAACTGCCACCTGCTGTACTTACAGGGTTGATCTTGAATTTGATTTGGTTTTTTTTAGTGTCAAAGAACCCTCCATCCATGAGACAAAGACCTAGTAAGTATTTCTATAGTTACAACTGCTATACACAAGAGTCCTTATGCGTGTAGTACCCAGATGTCCTTGAAAATTATACAATTATCAGGAATGTAAAATGAAGAGACAACTTTGATATTGCAAATAGGGTATTGTTCACCTTCCTTTTGCATCCATGACGTTGTCTTCTTAAAATAAACTCATTATAGATACCAGAATTGAAACGCTTAAACGCTAAACGCTTTTGCAAATAAAAGGATTATGCAATTTACCTGTTTTCAATTAATTGAATTTTACTGTCATGTTTCCAATTAGTTCATAGTGATGTTAATAATTTTGTTATATCCGTTTTCCAAGACTTATTGAATTGTCACTTGTCAAGGAACGAAAAAAAAAAGCATAATTTATCTATATTTGACATTTTAATGTGAAAGTTATCTAATTGAAGAACCTATCGAATCTTTGCTAAATTTGTTAATGTATTTATTACTGTACGGCTTATGCACAGTGGCAGTTATTTTATACATACTTCACAGAAAGAATTGTGCGCATCTGCAGGCTTTTATTTTTGTGATACCTGTTCCATATAAATTTTCTCAATAATTTTTTTGTGAATAAATAGTAAGAAGAACAAGTATAACTAGGATAGCCATATCATATAAACATGAATACTGTTAATCAGAAATTTTTGGGCGCATTTATCATTTGGATTGTTTTACAACAGACACAAATGGAATATAATAATCGCAATTGCAGAAAATGCCGCGTACAAATAATGCAAAAATAATTCAGAATTGTCGTTTCTTATAAAAGTCTTTCCTATTTCAATTTTTGGAATAATTAGAAAATTTCATAAAATTTCATAATTTACAGGAATTTTATTTGATTCATTTCAGCTATACCAACTGTCAGAGTATTGTCAACCAGATACCATGTTAAACATCGAGCATCTGTGACATTAGAATGTGTCGTGGACTCGTATCCCTCTCACACAGAAGTCACATGGTACAGGGTAACCAATGGAGGCAGAACTGAAGTGGAAAAGGGTACTGACTACTGTGGATCAACAGTTATTGTCCCATCTCTCACGATAAACAGGGCCGACCTTTATGACAATGGTAATTATGTATGTACCGCTGAAAATGTTGCTGGTGTTGGGTCAAGTGAAGCGACTAGAGTTATTGTCTCAGGGGGTAAGTGTTTTCGGACATATAGGATACACGAATGTATGCCAGGATTATCTAAACTATCATAAAATATTTTCATGAGCACTTCAAACCTACTCTTAATGTTAAAACAAACTTGGTCTGATAGTCAGGAGCTTGCCCTAGAGTTTTGAACTGAAAAATTTATATTTGTTATCTCTCCTTTATACCCAGATATGGGTGGAAAAGGCAAAGAGTGGTATGCTTTATAATAATATTTTAGTTTTTGTTGACCTTTCGTCATTCGGTTTATTGTGCATGAATCATGACCATTCTATCTACGGGTGTTACTTTAAAAACGCAGATGCAGTTAATAATTAAAGGTCTTCATTATTCAAACCAGTAAAAGCAGCCAGATGAAGCTTAAAATGAGGTGTTTAAGCATATGATCTGTTTTTGTTGGGACTTTTTGTCATGAATTGATAAACCATATTCTTTCTTTTGCGTAACAATTAAAAATTAAATTTCAAAATTGCTATTCTAATATAATCTATAAATTGTCAACCAGTATAATCACAGTATCTCTACTTTTAGCGCAGACGCGTTAATACACAAAATCGGCTGTTCCGCGCTTCGACCATCATATTTATACGACCAGATAAACTTTTGAAACTTTTTTAAAGTTAACCTAATTTTACGTAGGCCAAGCTCTAACTACAATACGGCTATCTCCAATCTGATGCATTATACACAAATCAATCCATTTCAGTTATTATTTCGAATTAAAAATGCCATTAAACAAAAATTTCGCAAAATGATGTAATCGTCTTTTGCAACTAAACACCGGGAGTTTTCAGTCTATTTGTAAAAAAAAAACCAAGATGAGAATATTTGAACTGTTCTGATTAATGGCTTTTACGAGTTCTTAATACTTTTCATGAATTGCAATTTGCAACAGACATATATCTTTCCGGCTCAGATTTAAAAAGTAGATATGTTTTTTATTACAGTTGCCACGACAGTAAACTCAATAGAAACGGGATATGATTTGGTCGTTATCCTTGATTCTTCTGTTTCTCAAGAATATTTCGATTGGATGACAACATTCACTAAAAATCTCCTTGACACAATTTGTTTTTATCATGAAGAATTTAAAATTGGTTTGTTGAGATACAGTACAGACTCTAATGTTCAGTTCAATCTCAATGACTATCAATCCAGCGGTAATTTAAGAAAAGCTGTAGACAATGTCAGTTACCAAGGGGGAATTACAAACACAGCACAAGCCATAGATACTGCTAGAATCCAGATGTTCAGACCTGACCAGGGTGATCGTGACTATGCTAGAAACTTTATACTGTTGGTAACGGGTCAGGATAAGAGTTTGAGTACAAACAGTACTTGGCGAGCGGCAGAGAGAGCAGAGACAGACGGAATTCAGTTATATGTTATTGGTTTAAATATCAATGATAGCGTAGAACTTGATGAAACTTCATCTCATCCACTTACGACTTACCAGTATTTGATAAAGAGTAAGAGAGAACTTGAAATAGTTCCTCCCAAGATTTATGCAGATCTTCTTAGAAGTAAGTAACTCAAATTACAAATAAAATTTAATATAAATTCAAATAATTTCATTTTCCTTTTTGAGATTGAATTTTTCAGCAAGAATATCCACTAAGCACACATGGATAAGCTGTTTTAATCTGATGAATCAGCATACGAAAAAAATGTTATTAATCTTTGTAACGGCAATATTATCTATTTCTTTTTTTTTGTTAAGATTATGAAATTTCTTAAGTAGTTAGTATCTGAAATCGCATTCTTACCTGTGTTTAATTCTTTTTAACACTCAAGTGGAATAAAGGAATTAATTTGAAGATTATCTTTCTGAATATTTAAAATTTGTGTGTTGTTTTAATCCAATGATTTACATAAAAGGGTCCTAAACTCTCAAGGTAAACTGCCACCTGCTGTACTTACAGGATTTATCTTGAATTTGATTTGGTTTTTTAGTGTCAAAGAACCCTCCATCCATGAGACAAAGACCTAGTAAGTATTTCTATAGTTACAACTGTTATACACAAGAGTCCTTATGCGTGTATTACCGAGATGTCCTTGAAAATTAAACAATTATCAGGAATGTAAAATAAAGAGACAACTTTGATATTGCAAATAGGGTATTGTTCACATTCTTTTTGCATCCATGACGTTTTCTGCTTAAAATAAACTCATCATTGATACCGGAATTGAAACGCTTAAACGCTAAACGCTTTTGCAAATAAAAGGATTATGCAATTTACCTGTTTTCAATTAACTGAATTTTACTGTCATGTTTCCAATTAGTTCATAGTGATGTTAATAATTTTGTTATATCCGTTTTCCAAGACTTATTGAATTTTCACTTCTCAATGAACGAAAACAAAAGTATAATTTATCTACACATTACATTTTAATGTGAAAGTTGTCTAAATGAAGAACCTATCGAATCTTTGTTAAATTTGTTAATGTATTTATTACGGCACGGCTTATGTACAGTGGCAGTTATTTTATTCATACTTCACAGAAAGTATTGTGCGCATCTGCAGGCTTTTATATTTGTGATACCTGTTCCATATTAATTTTCTCAATCATTTTTTTGTGAATAAATAGTAAGAAGAAAAAGTATAACTAGGATGGCCATATCGTATAATCATGAATACTGTAAATCAGAAATTTTAGGGCGCATTTTAATATTTGGATTGTTTAACAACAGACATAAACGGGATATAATGATTGCAATTGCAAACAATGCCGCATAAAAATAATGCGAAAACAATTTGGAATTGTCGTTTCTTATAAAAGTCTATCCCTTTTCAATTTTTGGGATAATTAGAAAATTTCTTAAAAGTTTTGAATTTACAGGAATTTTATTTCATTCATTTCAGCTATACCCACTGTCAAAGTATTGTCACCCAGATACCCTGTTAAATATGGAACAACTGTGACATTAGAATGTGTTGTTAACTCGAATCCCCCTCACACAGAAGTCACATGGTACAGAGTAATCAATGGAAGCAGAACTCAAGTGGAAAAGGTTACTGACTACTGTGGATCAACAGTTAATGTCCCATCTCTCACGATAAACAGGGCCGACCTTTATGACAATGGGAATTATGTTTGTACCGCTGCAAATGTTGCTGGTGTTGGGTCAAGTGATGAGACTAGAGTTATTGTCTCAGGGGGTAAGTATTTTAGGACATACAGGATACACGAATTTATGCCATGATTATCAAAACTATTATAAAATATTATCTTGAGCACTTCAAACCTACTCTTAATGTTAAAAACAAACTTGGTCTGATGGTCAGGTGCTTGCCTTAGATTATTGAACTAAAAATTTAAATTTGTTATTTCTGTTTTATATCCAGATTTGGGAAAAAAGCAAAGAGTGGTATGCTTAATAATAATATGTTAGTTTTTGTTGACCTTTCGTCATTCGGTTTATTGTGCATGAAGCTAGCTCATGAACATTCTATCTAAGGTTGTTACTTCAAAAACAGAGATGCAGTTCATAGTTAAAAGTCCACATTATTCAAACCAGTGAATGCAGCCATATGAAGCTTAAAATGAGGTGTTTAAGCATATGATCTGTGTTGCGTACCGTTTTGTTAAATTTTTTTACATTACATGAAGTAAAATTGGTTTTGTCAAGTTTTTGTTTGGACTTTTTGTCTTGAATCGATAAACCATATTACGCATTAATACACAAAATCGGCTGTTCCGCGCTTCGACCATCATATTCATACGACCAGATAAACTTTTAAATTTTTTTTCAAAGGTAACCCTAGTTTAACGTAGGCCAAGCTCCAACTACAATATGGCTATCTCCAATATCATGCTTAATACACAAATCAATCCATTTCAGTTATCATTTCGAATTAGAAATGTCATGAAAAACAAATTTCGCGAAATTATGTAATCGTCTTTGGCAACTAAACACCGGGAATTTTCAGGCTTTTTGTACGCCTCAGAATGTAATAAAATAAAATAAAAATAACAGTTTTATTTGAAAATTGTATGTTTTTAAAAATAAATTATTTAATAAAATCATATTATTTATAATATGAGGAAGGCGCTACCTTAAATGCCAGCTTTATACTAAGACAATGTCCTATGTTTTGATTAGTTGTTGGTTGTTTAACGTCCAGTGGCAAATATTTCATGCATGTTCAGAACAAATGTCCTAGGTTACATGTCTAAAATGAAATTATAAGTTCAGATAGAAAATGTTTAGGGAACGAACATTGAACTTGAAAAGGCATGAGGGGTTATGGTATTTTTCCTGAAAAAATATTCTGGTTCATAAATTGATGAATAAAAAATCTGTTCAAGCATAGGACAAAAAAAATGTTTTTAATCCAGATCTTCACCAAAAATGATTTTATCTTTCAGATATATATGCAAATTAAATTTAACTTTTATATATATCTTAAAACATAAAAACTTCCCAAACTTCCCAAACCGCACATGTAAGTCTGTACACAGTAGTTTTTTAGGTGATAATAAAGGCCGTATAATAATTAGGCCGTATTTGCCAATTTGTTATGATAAACATTAATACTAGTGTTAAATTTTGACCAAATAATTTTAGTTGAAGGGCTTCGTTAAAAAAATCTGACTCAAATAAAAAACAATTGTATTTCTGATCATCTTCAGTTTGTGAGTTGTACATGTTCTACATCAACTTCTTGTACTAATTCAGAGTCAGCTTTATGTCTTTTTTTGCAAATATTTTTTGTATAACATGCACATGATGTAGCTTACTTTTCAAGTTTTTATATGACAGCAAAATAAAATTGAGAATGGAAATCGGAAATATAAGCATGTAAAAAATTTGCTGAATGATGTCATAGTTGTTTTCAAGTAGACACATTGGTTTCAAGACGATAACTTGAGTATAAGTGAATGGATCTCTATGAAATTTTACTAGAAGATTCAATACACAAAAGGGGTTATAGTACATCATTATTGGGGGTGGTTTTTTTTCTTCAAAATTTTGAGTTTTTCTTCCAAAAATTACCTTATTTACATTAATTATACTCATCTAGTATATATAGATTCAACAAATACTGATTTGGCAGGAGATGCACTCAAAATAGGGTGTTTTAAATATTTTATCTGTAGTTTTTCTTATGATTTGTACTTCTTGATAATCATGATAATGTTGATGTGAGTATCATGATAAAGAAAATATATTTGGTAACTGTAAGTATATATTCACAATTGACATGCACCGGAGCAGGAAAAGGATCTTCTGTCCCTTTATTTCCAAAAATGCACATGATTTTTTTCTCACAGAAACACAAGTTATTTGGTAAATAAAACATGTGTCAATGTTTGAAACTTTCAGTAATAAAAATTTAGTATAGCTTGTTTGAATGTTTCACTGATTGTATGAAAATGTTAACAGCAATGTACAAAACACTTGATAAAATTGCATTATCTGCAGAATTGTTGATAACTTTCCTCACAATAAATTCACAAGGACATAGAACTAACACATTGCCCATGCTATTCTGATCTGAGTTTTATACATACATATACTGGCATGGCTGTGCTGTTTCAAGTTGTCTTCTTTTTCTGTTTCCTAAGAAGTATTTGTTTAACCTGTTCAGTCACTATAAAGTGTTACAATTCTTATTTAGACGCAACACATAAATAGTGACCAAAAAGGTACTGCTTTCACATGAGAGGAGCTAGAAAAAAAATTAAATGTACACATTTTCAATAGTTTGTAGGACTTACTATCATATGAAATTAAGGAGATATGTACATGTAGTTCGAGACTTCTGCTGAATAGAAATATGTGGGTCTACCTGATTCCTGTTTTCAAATTAGTCCATATTGAAGGATCCGAAAGTAAAATATGTTTGATTTCAACTGACATAAAAAAAATGGTGTTATTTATATGCTCAATATACATCTGTGGTCGTATCAGGCTGTGCATGGCAAAGCATTTTATTGTCTTTAGGTTTGTACTTTTTTTTTTTGGTCATGAAAATAAATTTTTAAGTCTGTTGTGAAGTTGCTAACATGAGAATACTCTAATTTTACCTAAATTGTTAGTTTTTTTTACCCAACTTTTTTATGTACCAGACAAAAGTTTATTCTGTGCTTATTTTGTAGACTTCCCTTGTATACAATAGAGTTACACCAATTTAATTTTGAGTCCATGTAGAGTCATTGAAAAATGAGTTTGAAATTACATCCAAACAATCCATGATCCTGTAATGAGACCAGTACCCAAATTCCATACATCATTACATGTATGGTTAATTTCAAATCCTTTAAACTGGGATATAAACAGAGATTTTGTTTTATTTCATGCTGTAACTATTATTTTTGGAAGAAAATGATATTCATGGTAACACATCTAATTTGCTCATTTTATTGAAACCCAATTGAACCTTTCCATAGATTCACCTGATAGTGACCTGTCCATTTAAACTTTTTGCAGTTCTATTGTCCCATTGAACAAATACAACAGGTATTGTTCTCTGTATAGTTTATAGTCACTCAGACCTTTAAATTTCTTCTAAGAGAAATCTATCACTCATTAATTAATCTACCAGAGTAAAAAGAAGATAATAAGATAATTGCAGATGCAGGTATTTTTTGTTGAAAAGGTGCAATTTGGTTACTGAGTACAATTTTGGTACTGTGATGTTATATCATAAGTGTGTATTGCTAAATAGGTTGAAATGTGAACCTGATAGTGATATAGTGATAAAGTACTTGGTAGAGTAAAAATGTTTTGATCAGGGATAAACTGATGCATAAAATATGCAGGTGACTGCTGCAGCTTGAATTTTAAAGGATGTAGCCCACATTCTTCCAAGTAACATGCCCTGTATATACCTATCATGGACACTGGTTTATTCTCATGGGTTATCATATTAATAACTCCATCTTCCCATAAAATCCAATTTTGGACAATATTGAAGCATACAATATATACAGTAGTCAGTTCTAAATGTACTACTCAGACTCAAGTCTCCTTTTATGATTAAACTTAGAGAGAGAAAACAAAACAGTTTCCATTTCCTGGGACTGTATAAGGTGTGACATAATCGATGAAAAGATGTCTTGAGAGTTTGCCATTTAGGAAGTACAGAATTAGAAGATTGTGAATTATTTGAATGTTTTAACTTTTGTTAAGTTTTGAATTAGTCTGTGGGCTACCATAGGATCCAGAGGGAGACCCTTTTCTTGGGAAAACAAATGATGATTATATAGGGAATAACTGAAGCATGACTGGAGCGCACCGTCACCCCCCCCCTCCCTTTTATGAAAAATGCTGGATTCGCCATTGACTACATGAATAACCGTGATCACATTCAACTGTATAATTATCACTGTTCCTTGGTGTGGGGAATAATGATATGTGGCAGATGAACATAAGGAGTCATGGTCAACCAGTGCACCGGAGTTTGCCCGGCATGGCCAATTTGTAAAAAAAAATGCGAAATGTATTGCTTGTAGAATTTTTTTCTTTGTTCCCATGGCTGGACGGAACTTTTACGCTAAATATGTTATCGTTAATTATGATTTTGTGACTTTTGAATGAAGTACCTGTGATTATTTAGGACATTTGCTTTGACCTCACTGATAATGGAATGTTGAAGCAGACGAAACATGGCGTCAGATGTTGTTGTCATAACTTCGGTAATTTCCGTGGTACAATAAAATTCAAATAAGCTACACAAGTAGCCAACATTTCTGAATTCTTGTTTTTGAAAACAAATAAAAATTCATGTCGTATTTAACATAGAAATTATTCCGATCTGTCCCGTTTTTTCAAGATCGCGTTAAAACGTTAAATTCGGCCGCCATTAAAAAAAATAATCGTACGAGATTTAGCGAGATTGACGAAACTTTTCAGATGGGTCGTCTAGAAAGAGTTATCGTTCTTTGTCCCAAAACGATGCTTCTACCATAAGTGCCAGCATAGCTGGCATATTATTATATGACTTGTAAACCGGAACCCCCAAAACTGTTTCGTGTGCTTTCACGGTTGGCACAGTTACCGTATTTGTCCTATTAGAATCGAATTCATGGCAGCCGTAGATTTCGCTCTGGACAAAATAATTGAATATAATAATCCCCAACCTTATGGTAAAATGAAATCAAATCTATGGCTGTCATGAATTAAGTGAAATATTTTTAATAAAATTTTATACAATCAAGAAAAATACCTACTAATAAACTAAAAAATAACTATCTGAATTAGAATAGACATCAATTATGACAGAAACCTAACATAAAAAATATCAAAAGTTATATACAGATACACACAGATATCCACATATAGTCTTCAACAGATAGGTATCTCAACGCACTAGACCTTCGGAAGTCTAAATAAAAGATTGAATGCCTTATATATCATGTACTGTGTTGCGATGCTTTATTAAAACTGACGAGGAATGGTATCACCTGGCCACCGAAATATTTATTTTAAGAGAGCCTAGGTGGTCGAGTGGTCTAGCGCGTCGGGTACAGTGCAAGGCGATTAAGTACCACGATATCTCAGTAACATGAAGATGTTATTGTTACAGATCAGCTAAATTTCTGCTAAAGTTCTGTGACTGTATCTTACATTAATTTGTAGGATCCTTTACTATAGATAATTTAGCTGATCTGTAACAATAACATCTTCATGCTTTATATATCATGTACTGCAGTACGCCGCTAGATTAAAACTGACGTGGAAAGGTAACACACGGCCAGCGAAAGCTCTTTTATTTGAGAGCCCAGGTGGTCGTGTGGTCTAGCGGGACGGCTGCAGTGCAGGCGATTTGGTGTCACGATATCACAGTAGCATGGGTTCGAATCCCGGCGAGGGAAGAACCAAAAATTTGCGAAAGCAAATTTACAGATCTAACATTGTTGGGTTGATGTTTAGACGAGTTGTATATACATTATGTACACAGCCATGTATCACCATCATTGATGGGGATCCGATGGATACATCTGTTGTAGGGTTGTCACTGACTCAGACAGACTTATAAATAAGTATTTTCTGTGACTGTATCTTACATTAATTTGTAGGATCCTTTACTATAGATAATTTAGCTGATCTGTAACAATAACATCTTCATGCCTTATATATCATGTACACTGCAGTACGCCGCTAGATTAAAACTGACGTGGAAAGGTAACACACGGCCAGCGAAAGCTCTTTTATTTGAGAGCCCAGGTGGTCGTGTGGTCTAGCGGGACGGCTGCAATGCAGGCGATTTGGTGTCATGATATCACAGTAGCATGGGTTCGAATCCCGGCGAGGGAAGAACCAAAAATTTGCGAAAGCCAATTTACAGATCTAACATTGTTGGGTTGATATTTAGACGAGTTGTATATACATTATGTACACAGCCATGTATCACCATCATTGATGGGGATCCGATGGATACATCTGTTGTAGGGTTGTCACTGACTCAGACGTACTTATATATATATATACTGTATATATTCCATATTAGGTTAGTAGGCGGTGCTTATCTCAATACACGGCTTCGCTCTCCCCCTATATGGAATTTACTAGCCCCATATATATCGTATTAGGTCAGTAGCAATCTATGTAACTAACAGTATTCATATTGGTTCTGCGTTTCATATCAAATGTAAATTGATGGGTAGGGAACTCCAAATGCAATATATATTTTGAATAGACATTTAAGCATAGTTTATAATACTTTCAGAATGTTTTTTTTGTAATTATTATTTTCGCAGCATGTGGTCTTACCAAGGTTGATATTGTTATTATTTTGGACTCATCAGCCAGTGTGAGTGATGATAATTACCAGAAAATGAAGAATTTCTGTAAAGATTTCTTAAAGAATGCTGATCTAGATTCTAGAAATATACAGGTTGGAATAGTTTCATACAGTTCTAGCGTCCATATTGAATTTCAAATGAATGACTACACCACCTCACAAGACATAATGGATGCTATTGATGCCATTCCGTATAGGAATGGAAGTAAAAACACGGCCGATGGTTTGAGAATAATGCGTTCACAAATGTTCACGGCTTCCAATGGTGATCGTGATAGTGTGCCGAATGTAGTACTAATATTAACTGATGGGTGGTCAAATACCACCTCACGAGGAACCATTTTTGAAGCCGAGCAAGCTCGTGCAGAAGGAGTTCATATTTATTGTATTGGTATTGGTTTACGTGATACCAGTGAATTTAATGACATGGCCTCTGAACCAGCCTCGGAAAACAGCTTCCATGTACAAGAATTTGATGACTTGGCAGCTGTGGGTGACCAAGTCTTTCAAGCTCTCTGTCTAGGTAAGATATGATAAATATTATCTTAGTTTTACTCTCGTTGTCGCGTAGTTACTTGTTGGTATCTAGTGTTATTGCTTGATGCCAGTTTAACCAAAGTTATGATTAATTCTCTTCTTATCAAAACACAGGCCAATTGGCTGGAAACCAGAATAATGAGTCTCTGTAGAGTAACATTCCCTCATTTCATACCAATGGGTACCTTTTCAGCCAGCACATAAAAAAACATAGAGAGCATTTCTGTCTATCAAAAGGTAAATTAAATTTTTTATATGATTTCGACCTTTTCAGCACCCTTGCTGTTTTAATTGGTGGAGAAAGCTGGAGTAATCTGAGACAACCAACCTTTATCAGAAAAACTGTCAATAATCCTCAGTTAAGATCCGGGTCAAAATAAATTTGCGGGACAGGGTCTAAATTCACAACGTCAGTTTTTTCATGCTAGTGACCACTATAGATTGCAACTTTTATATGTAATCAATTTCATAATTGAAGTAACTTGTTTAACTATATAACAATTGATTCAACATATCATAATTACAACAAGCACGTATACTTGTTGTCAAATCATTCTTGTCTAGGCTGCAATGAATGTTGCGGAATGAGAGACATAGAGGATACAATCCGCTGGCGGCGGCGGCGACGGTGTAAAGTATTTGTTGCAAGCTTTGTATTTCAGAAGGTAGAACACCTGGATACTTCATACATTGTTTCCATATGCCTTATATCATGAAGTTTTCGTCTGTCGTATTTCCATTGTCCTTGACCTATTTAGATGGGTCAGTGATTGTATGGAAAAAATATTTTTATATTTTGTATTTGCGTTTTTCCACCTATCTTCGACTTCATTTCCTGAATCTGTGATCAAGGTTTAAGTTTTGGTAGTCAATACCGTGTCTCAGATATCATAAACAATAGGTCAACTATAGGTGGTGTAAATAATGAGTGTAAGGTGTTCATGTCTGACTGGGAGGTTCATCTGACCTTGACCTTTATTTTATGGTCATTGTTTACATCAAAGAGATAGAAAAAAAACACAAAACAAATTAAACTCAAAACAAATTAAACTATGTACAGTTAAAAGGTCACTGTCTTGATATCTAATTTTAGTCCTCTTTTTGGTCTTTCTGATTATGCATAACATAGTGCAGTGAGTCGAATATCTTTTAAATTCTCTCCATATCCATTTCATTCAATTTATAATACAATGAAAAACAATATATATAAACTGATATTACAGTAATAAATGATTGGAATCATTAACCAAAACCGTTTTATTTAAAAGTTGCAGGAAGTAGTGAATAGTTTCTTAATTATTCTGTGCTATCAATAATTATGGACAAAGGGAGATAATAATGCAAGTTTAAATCAACAATAAACATTATAAGATCAAACCTTTTCGCAGTTCCAACAAGTACTTAATTTTCTCTTAAAGTGAAACCCGATGTATTTATCAAACCAAACAAAAGCCCTGTACTATATGGAGAACCTGTGACAATAGAATGTACAGTGAAGTCCGATATACCTGTCAAGGAGGTCACATGGTATCGAGTCGAAGGTGATTCAAGGACACCGGTAGTACAAGATGGAAGAAAATACAGTGGTTCTACAGTACGCGTGTCCTACCTTACAATAAACCATGCAAACTTTCAGGATGAAGGTACCTATGTATGTACTGCAGAGAACGCTGCTGGTGTTGGATCCAGTACTAACGGTGAAGTTGATATTACTGGAGGTTAGTATAGTTTTGTAAAATGCGATTTAAAGGATATGTCAATAAGACAGAAACCAGAAACAGTTCAGCATTCAGGGTATATGGTTAAGAGAGTACTTTCCGGAATAGTTATTGCCAGGAATGCTGGCAATCGATGTTGAGGCTACAGAATTTATATCTATCAATCCAGCTCAGGTAACTTAGTTGTTTCAAAAATACTCAGGTTTCAAAGAGTTGCTTGTTCTGAAAATTTAAAAATACCCTCGTGGGGCTTGAATTTATATTGATATTTTTTCATTGGACCTTTATGGCAAATATTTTACTACGAGTATTAGGGGGGGGTTAAATAAAGGCATATAGGGCGAACTCATTGAAAATCAAAATAAATTCAGAACAAAACTTATAGCACAAAGAGAGTAATTCGTTTTGATTGAAGCGATATAGGTGCAAGGAAATATTTGTCTTTCTCGTAATACACGGTTGATATTGATGTAAAAGACAAAGAAAACTGGAAATGTGACATGCTTTACATACTAAGACAGGTTAACTAATTATCAATATGTAATTATTTGTTATGTTGCTGTTGGTAAAGAAGGAACAGATTTTTGTTACATAAAAATGGTAACATATTTAAATAATTTAACCATATTTCTTTGCATTTAAATTTAAGGAATATGTTTTATGCAACTTTAAAGCTTTTTTGAGTTGTGATATTGTTAAGCAATAAATAATCGACTTTCATATCTCACTCTAGTCATGTTATTTTCTAGCTCAACCTGTTGTGTCAATTCCGAAGAGAGAGTACACTGGAGATATGCGTACAGAGGTAACTCTGGAATGTGTTGTTGTGGCAAATCCACCTGAAACCACCGTCTATTGGAGAAGGGAGTACCAAGGAGAAATGGTGGATGTGGGCACCAGACCATCACGTTTCTCTCGTGCGTCTCCCAGCTCGCCATCTCTGACTATCAGAAATCTGGATACCTCAGATACAGGAATGTATCAATGTTTTGCTGATAATCCTTTTGGAACTGGACAAAGTCAACAGACTTCTCTCAGAGTACTTTGTAAGTATGGTATCAGTAAAGAGTAATTCCTTCTTTAATGCTAACTGTGTATCCTTTGAGAAGAAAGATGAAAAATTCAGATTTGAATTGTGGAAAAGTATTTGTGTATACAAACCACAAATACATATGTTAAACCTATGTCCATTTAATTTGTATACATACTAACTTGCTTACTGATCAAATTTAAAAATATTACTTTTATTTTTTTAAAATATGCTTTCAACAAATTTGTATCATCGTTGGTTTATCCATGTTTTGACGTCTTTTACATCTTGCCTTTTTCCGTAGAATCCTTATGTTCTGAATTGACAGTTACAGTGTATCGTTCAATGACGTCATTTACACCAATAGACCTCGTGTACTCGTAACTTATTCATAAAAAGTAAGAGACGTTTGAATATGATTGAAACAGCCTAAACAAATCATGATGATGCCGATCACCTTTTGTGTGTAACATATTTAAATAATTTAATCATATTTCTTTGCATTTAAATTTAAGGAATATGTTTTATGCAACTTTAAAGCTTTTTTGAGTTGTGATATTGTTAAGCAATAAATAATCGACTTTCATATCTCACTCTAGTCATGTTATTTTCTAGCTCAACCTGTTGTGTCAATTCCGAATAGAGAATACACTGGAGATGTGAGTACAGAGGTGACTCTGGAATGTGGTGTTGTGGCAAGTCCACCGGAAACAACTGTCTACTGGAGGAGAGTGGACCGAGGAGAGATGGTTGATGTTGATACCAGGTCCTCGCGTTACTCTCGTGTCTCTCCCAGCTCACCATCCCTGACCATCAGAAATTTAGATACATCAGATACAGGAATGTATCAATGTTTTGCTGACAATCCAGTCGGAACTGGACAAAGTCAACAGACGTCTCTCAGAGTACTTTGTAAGTATGATATCAGTAATGAGTAATTCCTTTCTTTAATGCTAACTGTGTATCTTTTGAGAAGAAAGATAAAGAATTCAAATGTGGCGCCATTGTTTATTGCTGTTCCTCATCTGGACAATGTCTTGAAAACCTTTAGTGATGAAATTAATAGCTCGTACCTATAGAAGGATTAAGGTTGACATTAAGTCTAGATAACATTTGACTAGATTTAAATGAGACTATGAGTTTACTTGAATGAATTGTTACAAAATGTTTACATAATGGAACCTTGTTATGATTGATGAATCTGTAAGTTTATTGTTCCTTCAATGGTTATACTAGATTTTTTACGCCTATGAAAAAAGGGGATCAGTTAATGTTTTATTTCTGTCTAACATTTCTACAGTAAAACACAATGCATCCATAATTGGCCAGTAGCTAAATTTTCATGACTTGTATGGTGTGATCATTTTTTTCAGACATGTTACATACTTTTAAACTTCAATGTGTTGAATGAACTTCTCTGGTTGATGGAACAGACTGACATTTTTTTTGTCAGCCGATTGGTATAATGAGATGCAATATAACGTGTGAGAACTTTTGCGATCTTTCAAACTTCAACTTCCTCTTTCCAGGTACTTTGAATTATGAATTAGGATAAGATTAGCATAACAATTCGTGCCTTCTTGTTTTTAATTGATTCTTTGATTATGGTTAAGCTTTTATTGATCTCATTTTTTTCAGTGCCAATCACTACAACTACAACTGCAAAGCGTAAGTATTTTACTTTTTTTTTGCTAAATCAACAAAAAGTTTTAAATAAATATGACCTTGACCTCATTATTTTTTGGATTAAGTGTGTTTTTTTTTATTGATAACAAATGAACTCACATTGATGAATAAAAGAAAGAAGACATCTTCCATTTTTTTAGTAATAAAATTGCAAGATTGAATAGGATTTATAAAAAACAAAGTTAGATGAATTTTTTTTTCTATAAATAGCTTCTTGTCAGGCCAAAGTTGATATTGTGATAATATTGGACTCCTCAACCAGTGTGGGTGATGCTAACTACCAGAAAATGAAGAATTTCTGTAAAGATTTCTTAAAAGATGCAGATTTTGATTCTGGTAATATACAAGTTGGAATTGTTTCATACAGTACTGTAGGCCATGTTGAATTCCAAATGAATGACTACACCACCTCACAAGACCTAATGGACGCTATTGATGCCATTCCATATAGATATGGAAGTACAAACACTGCTGATGGTTTGAGAATAATGCGTTCAGAAATGTTCACGACTGCCAATGGGGATCGTGATGGTTTGCCTAATGTAGTACTTATATTAACTGATGGTTTGTCAAACATAAACTCCGAAAGAACCATTCCAGAGGCAGAGCAGGCTCGTGCAGAAGGAATTCATATCTATGCTGTTGGTATTGGTATCGGTTACCCAAGAGATACCCATGAATTGGATGCCATGGCCTCTGAACCAGCCTCAGAGAACAGATTCTATGTACAAAGCTTTGATGAATTGGCAGTTTTGAGTGACCAAGTCTTCCAAGCTTTCTGTCCTGGTAAGCTATGATAAATATTTTAACAGTTGTTTGACCAACCAAGTGATCTCAGGGTTGGATGGTAGAGTCTAGAACCAAGTACATGTAAGAAAGTATTTGCATCATGTCTTATTCAAATGTGCATGTTTAGGGTAACATATATGTAGGTTATACTGACTGCTATTGTTATCAGCCAGCACATGAAATATAGAAAGGATATATGTCTATTAAGAGGCAAGGTAAATTATTGACTTTATTATTGATTTGGTGTTCAATGCCTCAATGGAAGAAACAGACAAAGTACTTTTAGAAGACAACAAACCTTAGGCAGGAAAAAAAAATATTTTCAGTCCATTAAGGTCGGATATAATAGCACCTTGCCAAAGAAGAGTTCCAATTTGTAAACTGAGTCTTTGTTAGCTCACCTGGCTAATGGGCAAAAAGTAAAATCACAAAAATACTGAACTAAGAGGAAAATCCATTCGGAAAGTCCATAATCACATGGCAAAATCAAATAACAAAACGCATCAAAAACAAATGGTAAATTGATTTTTCTCATCACTTGGCGTCCGTCGTTCGTTAACTTTTACAAAAATCTTCTCCTCTGAAACTGCTGGGCCAAATTTAACCAAACTCAGCCACAATCATCATCGGGGTATATAGTTTTAAAATGTGTCCGACAAACCCGCCTGCCAACAAACATGGCCGCCATGGCTAAAAATAGAACATAGGGGTAAAATGCAATTTTGTGCTTATATCTCTGAAACTAAAGCATTTAGAGTAGATCTGACATGGGGTAAAAATGTTCATCAGGTATAGATCTATCTTCCCTGATATTTCCAGACCAATCAGACAACCCGTTGTTGGATTGCTGCCCCTGAATTAGTAATTATAAGGATATTTTGCAGTTTTTGGTTATTATCTTGAATATTATTATAGATAGATGTAAACTGTAAACAGCAATAATGTTCAGCAAAGTAAGATCGACATATAAGTCAAATGACAAAAATTGTCAATTGACCCCTTAAGGAGTTATTGCCCTTTATAATCAATGTTTTACAATTTTTTGTAAATGTGTGTACTCTTTTACAAAAATCTTCTCCTCTGAAACTACTGTGACAAATTCAACTTAACTTAGCCACAATCATCATAAGGGTATCTACTTAAAAAAAGTGTTCGATAACCCCACCTGCCAACCAACATGGCCGATATGGCTAAAAATAGAACATAGGAGTAAAATGCAGTTTTTAGCTTATATCAGAAACTAAAGCAATTAGCGCAAATCTGACATGGGGTAAAAATGTTCATAAGGTTAAAATCTGCGCTGAAATTTTCAGACGAATCAGACAACCCATTGTTGTGTTGCTACCATTGAATTGGTAATAATAAGGACATTTTGCAGTTTTTGGTTATTATCTTAAATATTATTATAGATAGAGATAAACTGTAAAAATAATGTTTGGCAAAGTAAGATATACAAATAAGTCAAATGACCAAAATTGTCAATTGACCCCTGAAGGAGTTATTGCCCTTTATAATCATTTTTTAACAATGTTTCGTATTTGTTTGTAGTCTTTTACAAAAATCTTCTCCACTTAATCTTTTTGGCTAACTAGAATTAAACTTAGCCACTATTTTTAATAGGATATCTTGATTGAAAAAATCGTATCCGATGACCCTGCTCTCAAACCAACATGGCCGCCATGGTTAACATAGAACAGATGGGTTTAATATAGAAGTATATCGGAAAATTGTAAAACGTGAAACTTTTAAACTAATTTAAATAGTAATAAGAGGTCTTCAGTAACTATTGTAAGACTACAATGGAATGACTTGATTTTTTTTCATGGGGGTGAAATTTTTACAGGAGTTGGGGGGATGCTTATAATTTCTGCTCAATATTTTCCATTTTCAAAATTGTTCAGTGTTTCTTTTCTATAAACCATTATTTTATCGTCTATTTCAGCATACTTATATTGGGTGAATGCCCCCCACCCCCATACCCGGTGGGTTAGACAGGGTCAGGGGAACCCCTGCCAAAATTTTGTTTGAAGGGTGTTCCCAAAAAACATTTAAAGGCATTTCCAGCATTATACAGGTACGGGTTGAAATAAATTTTGGAAAGGAGGGGTATTCAATTTCATGTTCGTTTGGGAGACTAACAACAGCATCCTTTTGCAATGATATCTCGTTTAAAATTATGGCGTACTAAATTATAATCCTGGTACATTTGATAACTATTAAAGGACATTTTGCAGTTTTTGTTAATTATCTTAAATATCATTATAGATTGAGATATACTGTTAACAGCAAAAATATTAAGTAAAGAAAGATCAACAAACAAGTCAACATGACCAAAATTGTCAATTGACATTTTATTGGAGTTATTGTCCTTTAAAGTAATTTTCTGCAATTTATTTGTAATTTTTGTAAACTTCTTTTTTTCAAATCTTATGCTTTTGATTTAAATGCTGGTCAAAATTTAACCTAAACTTCGCCTCAATTATTATTAGGGTATCTTATACATGTACTATTTATTATGGTTTTAACTTTATTTTGCATGATTTCCAAAACCACATTAGATACAGATGAGCGACACAGGCTCATGAGAGCCTCTTTTTATAGTTAATGTAGTTGGATGAGATCTATATACAATTTTTAAAATCAACATATCATCATTATGATAAAAAACACAAATGTTTTATGTCTTATATGCTCAGAATCTTATTTCTCTTGCAGTTGCCACGACAGTAGGACCACAAGAAACTGGTTATGATTTGGTTGTTGTACTAGATTCTTCTGTTTCTCAAGAATATTTTGACTTGATGAAAACATTTACTAGAAATCTCGTAGATACAGTTAGTATTATTGATGATGAATATAGATTTGGTTTGTTGAGATATAGCACAGATTCTAATGTTCAATTTAATCTCAAAGACTACCAGTCAACATGGATAAGTGATGATGTCCAGAATGCTGTCGATCAGGTCAGATACAAAGGGGGAATAACAAACACAGCACAAGCCATAGATACTGCTAGAACCCAGATGTTCAGACCTGACCAGGGTGATCGTGACTATGCCAGAAACTTTATATTGTTGATAACCGGTCAGGATAAGAGTTTGAGTACAAACGATGCTTGGCGAGCGGCAGAGAGGGCAGAGACAGACGGAATCCAGTTATATGTTATTGGCTTGAACATTACTGATCGTGAGGAACTGGATGAGACCTCTTCTCATCCATTGAGCACCTATCAGTATTTAACGAGGAGTAAGAGGGAACTGGCTGAAGTTCCTATTAAAATTGATGATGATCTTTTTTCAAGTAATACATATATTTAATACATATATTTGAAACCATTTTAAAAAGTATATAGTTTTTTAGTATTGGGGCATTAGGTTTTCTGTGCTTCTGTTCATTTGTCTTATCTTAAGCAGGTTTGAAATTATGGTTTAAGAAAGGATCCAGTTTTAGTTCTTTTGGGGTTAAGATTTTTCATTCATACAATCAATCTTATATGTGGCTTGTTTGATAGTTATCTTTTTTCCTGGCTTTATCAGTACTTTTGAGATAAAAAAAATCAGTGCATTGAACATAATATTATATATCTCCTTACCATGAACAGGAAATGATAAGCCAAAGCCATTTAAGGTGATTGTTGCCTAAGGGATCTACATCTGTATTTAACGTTCTTTAGATACGTATTAGATACTAGATATTTACAAACAGGAGATATCAGTTTTTAGCATGGCTGAACTAAAGCCTACTGGTAGATGTACCAACTGAGTGATAATTTACTAAAAGATGCAGTTGACATATGTCTGGAATCATCTCTAACAGGTTCACTTGAGACAAAATCTTTTGAATGCCAGAAATAAATCCTAAGCGTGCAAAAGGAAATTCGACTAATTAAACAACTGAGGTTTACATAAACTTTGTTTCTATTTTTTAGAGTCAATGGATCCATCTCCAATGAGACCAAGACCAGGTAAGAAGCTTATAATGTTATTCTCCTCCGATGACACCATGACCAGGTACATAGCTTATTAAGATAAATATACCTCCAATGAGACCAAAATCAAGCGAGTCTAAATTGCATTCTTCTCAAGAGATCAGATATGCGTCTTTGATCAAGTTATCATTCGGTTTTTTGTAATCAACACACAGGCGATCCTCTCAAATACGAAGCCTGACCACCAGAGGCTATTGTTTGGTCAATAAATTTCTTGTCTTCCTACTTTAACTTCATGTTATCACTAATTGTTTGACGTTTATAACGAAGATCTCTACTAGGTGGTTCATTTGCTGGAATGGCTTCTGTTAATTTGATACTATGCATACCAATTGTTGTGTGTCCAAGCTGTCCTATGGGATCGTAGAAAGTATCTTTATACTTTAACGGATTTTTATTAAACTTTACCCTTTCACTTTTGGTAATGTATTTTTTTTTTGTAACTGTCCTTCATATTCTCTTGCATTTATTGAGAAATAGTGTTGTTCTCCTCGACATGACAGACAATCCCTTTCTTCCATAAATGCATGGTGCATATTGATTGTGTGAGCTGGAACAATTAATCCAATATGAGTTCCTTCAACAGAATAATATCACGAGGGTTTAGGAAACTTGAAATAATATTGTTGTATGATTTATTCACTAGAAAAAGTCCAATAGCTAATCCATACTTCTTCGTGAAACTACTATCTTGGCACAAAATGCCAAAACATCTGCATTCTCTTCGCAGCAAACGCTTCTAGCCGCTGTTTCACTAAATATATTTTACTGGACACCTGGGGTATGATATTTGTAGTGTATAAACCCCTGGTGGGTGGTGCTTGAAGGGCAAAGTGAGCTTTTCTCATCACTCGGTGTCTGCATTGTAGTCGTCGTCGTCATCCATTGACTTTTACAAAAATCTTCTGCGATGAAAATACTGACCAAACTTTACCACACTTGACCACAAACATCATTGGGGTATTTAGTTTGATGGTGGGATGCTTGAAGGGCAATTCGAGTTTTTCTCATCACTCAGTGTCTACATTGTAGTTGTCGTCGTCATCCGTTAACTTTTACAAAAATCTTCTTCGATGAAGTTACTGACCAAATTTTACCACACTTGACCACAAACTTCGTTGGGGTATTTAGTTTGGTGGTGGGATGCTTGAAGGGCAATGCGAGCTTTTCTCATCACTCATTGTCTACATTGTAATCGTCGTCGTCATTCGTTAACTTTTACAAAAATCTTCTTCAATGAAACTACTGAACCAAATTTTACCAAACTTGGCCACACACATAATAGTGACTTGTCAATCTGGATGTCAATCTAAATGGCGTATAAGGCTTAAAATAGAAAATAGGGTTAAAATGCAAGTTTTGATTTATTATTGTGGATCTCCTTATAAATAGAGATATTCCTTTTATTTTTCTTTCTGAAATTTGTTATTTTTGTTCGTGTAAGCATGCCATGCAGTGTGATTTAAAATTATATATTTATTTGGATTATTTTTTAGTTTAATCAACTTCTTGTTTTTCAAATTTGTATATATCTTAACACATAGAGTGAACAGTATAAACATATATGAAGAATTCATCACATTTTTATATGGATCTGAGCACCATGACAATTGGGGTTCGTGTTGTTCATTCTTTAGTTTTCTATGTTGTGTCATGTGTACTATTGTTTGTCTGTTTGTCTTTTTCATTTTTAGCCATGGCGTTGTCAGTTTGTTTTAGATTTATGAGTTTGACTGTCCCTTTGGTATATTTCGTCCCTCTATTGGCTCACCTGATCCTGTTTTACCATGTGCATTATTGTTACACCCTTTGCTTATTAACTGTTTAATGAATACTTAGATAAGGTTTATCATTATTGAGAAACAGCTCATGATTCAACACGTTTTCTCTTATAGTGAAACCCGATGTAGATATTATACCATACAGAAGCACTGTGCGTTATGGAGGACATGTGACGATAGTCTGTAAGGTGCGGTCACATATACCTGTAAAGGAGGTCACATGGTATCGAGTCCAAGCTGATTCAAGGACATCAGTTGTAGTTGATGGTAGAAAATACATTGGCTCTACAGTACGTGTGCCCTCTCTTACAATAAACAGTGCAAACTTTCAAGATCAAGGTACCTACGTATGTACTGCAGAGAATGCTGCTGGTGTTGGATTCAGTCATAATGGTGATGTTGATGTAACTGGAGGTTAGTGAAAATGAATCAAAAGAGATTTAGAATATATTCCAAAGAAACATTTCACATAAAATAATTGGATAATAATTTTGATACAGAAAATAACGCATTTTTTACCTGAAAATCATACTAGCATATTCATGAAAATAAGTAAGAGTTTAATTTGAATGATACTAATTGCAATGGAAAGATTATATTCTGCTAGATTTTAGGTAATTACCCCCTGAGTATATTAATGAGGGAAATTGATTTATTATGATATGCATATTTTTTATAGGTCTTCCTGTTGTGACAGTTCCTAGGAGGGAATATAGCAGAGATTTGGGTACAAAGGTGACTCTGGAATGTGATGTTGTGGCAAATCCACCTGAAACCACCGTCTATTGGAGGAGGGAGGACCGAGGAGAAATGATTGATGTCGTCACCACCTCTTCGCGTTACTCTCGTGTCTCTCCCAGCTCACCATCTCTGACCATCACATATCTGGATACCTCAGATACAGGATTGTATCAATGTTTTGCTAATAATCTTGTCGGGACTGGACAAAGTCAACAAACTTCTCTCAGAGTTCTTTGTAAGTACATGATGTTATTCATTTTATTCTGTTGTACTAATTTTTCAATAATTTACGAAAAATCTATCGAAATCTGAAAACAGAAATAAGAAATCGGAAACTTAATAACATGTAGTAGAAAATATCTACACGTATTAAGGATTGCCACAATTTCTGTTATCATAAAACACAAACTAAATGAACATGCCTATAATTGCTTACATCCACCTCATTTGAACTTTGGTGAATAGTTGTCTCATTGGCAATCATACCACATCTCCTTATTTTTATATAGTACAATTCAGTTTTCTTTAGGAAAATAAGACATCCATCATTGCTTTAATTTGTTGTTATATTGATAGCGCATTCATTTCTTGGTCGAATTTCTTAATATTGTCATAATCTTGGAATAGGGAACATTTTTCTGTGGACAGCATTGGGAAATCTAGTGACAAAATATTACCTCCCCTGTAATCACTGAAAACTATATCTTTTCAATGTTTGTCCCATTTTAGCAAGGACGCTATCAATTATAACTTTACGTGAAAACGTTCTGGTAAATAATAAAAATAGGAATACGTTAAAATAAACCACAAAACTTCCATTTAATGTTATCATTTCTCGCATTAAATAGAAAACGAACGAGTACAGCAGACTAAACGACCTTCACTGGCTGTATACCTCTTTGAAACATGCTAATTATCCGTAAAAATATGCAGCTAGGTCAGAGAAAGTCGGTGAAAACATTGCAAAGGAATCGATTGATATGCAGCAAACATTGGCACTTTTGAAATTAAGTTACTTAGCAAATTCAAACGGACCTTATCCCGATGTAAACATTGAATGTGAATAGATCGAGAAGACCGCAAATACATGTACAAAAATTGAGATGACTTTTTCAAAAAATTGTAAAAAGATGCCTACTTTATAAGAATATTAATCTTTAATTTTTTAATCTGCTCAGACTTTTATATTGTTATATTCATGATAAGAAATATTTCTATATTGAATGTTCATGTGACAAGAGCAGACCGGTATACTCAAAAACTTAGAATATGAAAAATAAGAATGTTTTGGGAAATTGTAACATGCAGAGGACTTTATGGAACACTCTTGGTGACCCAAAAGATCTTTAGATTTTGTATGTACATGATTTTTTTGAAGCAAAGATTGGCATTTTTTAGATTTCAGTTTCACAAGCTTCTAATGCAATTATCTAAATAAATACTGAACAGAAAACATCGTGTGTTTGCATGTTTATTTCTAATAGCATAGTTTAACAAATAATTTCTTTAAAATGTACGATTTGTTATTTAGAAATACATTTTGATCAGTGTCGTCATCGGTATTGTTTTATTATTGATTTTTCACAACTCTATCATAAATAGAGGTAATTTTTTTTGGGTTCTTTTTCACTAGATTTTCCACTGAAGGCGGAAGAGCCAAATAAATATTTACATTATTTTGAAGGTTAATAGAGCCTTTTTTAAAAGTATTGTTAGATTTTTTAATTTCTGCTGAAAAAGAAGAAGATGTGAGAAGAAATTATTTAAATTAAATTATCTGCAGTCTTGAATCATATTAAGTGTCTATGGATATCCATGTTTATTTTATAAATCTAATTATACAAATGTAATTTTTGCGGGTTTTTTTCAGTACTAATCACACTACCAATAACTGAAACAACTGGTAAGTAAGTAAAACATAAGCGTCCGATATGTAATTGATTAACAAATGTACCTTATAAGTCTGAAGAACATTTTCAGATTGAAGAATTTTGAGATTTTAACAAAGAAACTGTTTTAACAGTTGATCACAAGGCTTGTTTAAGTAAAGACATTATAATTAGTATTTGTTACGTCTCTACTTACTAAAGCGAAGAATGATTGGTTAATTAAAAGCCTGAATAATATGTCTGTGCAGAATAACATGTTTTCAATTCATACTGACTGTTCTCTTTTTAGACAGCACATATAAAATAAAATTCTATTAATACTCATGATAAATTATTAATTTGATGTCAACATGATATGATTCTAATAAATATGGATATAAAATTTGTCACTATCATATAATATGGTCAATTTGTAAGTTGAGGTCTATAACAATCTCTTCAACATATCAATACCCCAAAAAAAATCCAAATAATTTCTCTATTCCATATATGTTCAGAATGAGTGGACCAACTATCTATTTTTCAGTTGCCACAACAGAAAAAACAAGAAAAACTGGTTATGATTTGGTCATTATCCTTGATTCTTCGGTTTCTCAAGAATATTTTGATTTGATGAAAACATTTACTAAACATCTCGCATATACAATTAGTATCGATGATCAAGAATTTAGAGTTGGCTTGTTGACATATAGCACCGATTCAAAGGTTCAGTTCAATCTGAAGGACTATCAGTCCAGTGCTAATGTAAAACATGCTGTAGACAAGGTGCAGAACAGAAGGGGTTTAAAGAACACAGCCAAAGCCATAGATACGGCTAGAACCCAGATGTTCAGACCTGACCAGGGTGATCGTGATTATGCCAGAAACTTTATATTGTTGATAACTGGTCAGGATAAGAGTTTGAGTACAAAAGATGCTTGGCGAGCGGCAGAGAGAGCAGAGACAGATGGGATCGAGTTATATGTAATCGGCTTCAATATTAAGGATCGTGGTGAACTGGATGAGATCTCTTCTCATCCTTTAAACACCTATCAATATTTGATAAGTAGTGAGAGGGAACTGGCAGAAGGACCTTCTCATATTTATGCAGGACTGCTTGGAAGTAAGTTACACAAATGTTTGCTAATCACCTATAAAAGAATGACATTTTAATTGCTTTTTTGAGTAAAAAATCACGTTATTAAAATTATTAAAGTAAAATTTAAGAGGGGATTGCTATATTTTCCCCCTGACAATCAACTCTTGACAAATTTATTGTATTGTGTTTACGGTGTATATTCATTTAAAAAATAGAATTCAACATGTCAGTTTTTAAAGTTTTATCACAGATTGATATATGCATCTTTGAAAAAAGTTTTTAATTCTCTCTGAATTTGTTAGTGTTTTTAGTATCCTTTATTTTTTCCTGCATTTTTTGATAAAAGATGACTTAAAAATTATTTGTAAAATCTTGTAAATAAATTATTGCAAAGTGTGAAAAAAATTATAAAGGTAGACATAACAAGATTTAAGTATTGATCTGTGGACTATCATTTACAATTATAATAGAGCCTAAAAATATTAATGTTGATATTATAAAAACAAAACAGATCTGCCAAAGCACATCATATTACCGGCTATCACAACGACGTATACAATTTGATATAAGTTCCTGGTTGCTAGCTGTTCTTGTACAGCAGATGTTGTTGGTCCATATGGCATTTGCCATTACGGTAACTGGTAATAGGATGTGAAAAAGCGTCTAAAGTGAGGTGTACTTTAGTGTGTTGCAACCTACAAATAAAAAGGACTACGGTGAACTATAGTTGTTAATTTCTGTGTCATTTGGTCTCTTGTGGAGAGTTCTCTTATTTGCAATCATACTTTCTTGTTTTATAGTTAAATAATGGCAGAACTAAAGCTTTCTTGAGTCGTCAGTTCTTATTTCTCTGCGGAATGCTTGTCCACTGGTAGTTTGACAGGAGTGATTGGTAGTAACATGCTCATGATACATTTTCTACCAAGTACGCTTGAAACATACACGTTGGAATGTCAGAAATTATATTATGAGTGTGTAAAAGGAAATATTAGACTTGTACAAAACATAAGAGTTCATTCTTACGCCAGTTGTAGAAAAAAATCCGTTTTTATTTTTCAGTGCCAAAGACTCCTTCTCCAATGAGACCAAGACCAGGTAAGTAGCTTATAAATGTACAAATCAGCTTTTAGAGTCTCGTTTGAAGAGATGAGTCAAAATATCGATTAAATTACTATACAGTGAATTTGAATAACTTTTAAGTTATAAGAAGGAGTCTCAGAGACAAACCATAAACTTCAAGATAACCACTCCAAATACTAGTAGATATAAATCATCTGCACATAATAAAATTGAGAATGGAAATGGGGAATGTATCAAAGAGACAATAACCCGACCATAAAAAAACCCACAGCAGAAGGTCACCAACAGGATTTCAATGTAGCGAGAAATTCCGGAACCCGGAGGCTGGCCCCTAAACAAATATATACTAGTTCAGTGATAATGAACGCCATACTAATTTCCAAATTGTACATAAGAAACTAAAATAAAAATAATACAAGACTAACAAAGGCCAGAGGCTCCTGACTTGGGATAGGCGCAAAAATGCGGCGGGGTTAAACATGTTTATGAGATCTCAACCCTCCCCCTATACCTCTAACCAATGTAGAAAAGTAAACGCATAACAATACGCACATTTAAATTTCAATTCAAGAGAAGTCCGAGTCTGATGTCAGAAGATGTAACCAAAGAAAATAAACAAAATTACAATAATACATAAATAACATCAGACTACTAGCAGTTAACTGACATGCCAGCTCCAGACTTCAATTACACTGATTGAAAGATTATGATTGCATCATATGAATATCAGGCACAATCCTTCCCGTTAGGGGTTTAGTATCATACCATTATAACATATATGAGAAGAACAAACCCCGTGTCATGCCAACAACTGGTTTTCGAATAAATGTGTTTAGTTCCGAACATAAACATAAACATGGTAGATTACCAATTTGGAAATATGCATTGTAGATTTAACAATATAGAAACACCTACGGCAGATTTACACGTCTTAAATTGTTCTTGAATCTATGGATTAAAAAGCAGGATAAATATTATTTAAACATGTTAATTTGTTTGAATCTGTAAATACTAGATCTGTGGGTTTTAGTGGGATCTCAGATTAAAATTTAAAAAGCAGAATAGGATTGATACCGCTTTGTACAATCAATCTGTTAAAAAAGTTCCACGGTTAAACAATAAGAAGAAATATAAAGAGGCAATGAACAATATGTAATTCTTAAAAGGCAGACATCACAACCGATAAGAAAAACACTGCACTGTGATCTAGAGATGTTGTTGCACAACATTCACAAAAAAACAAACGTTAAATCATATGAAGGTGGGTACAATGAATTCATTCTTATTTGTGAGGGTACCTTTTGTTTCGTTATTTAAATGTTCGAAGAGGTATACATTTTCTGTAGGCTTCGATACAGATTTTTGCAAATCCATGACATTGAATTTTCTGCAAAATAGGTACTAACGAAAGCTAAAGATTACACGATTTTTTTTTTAGAACAATTAGAATTAGTTCCTGGTTGCTCGTTTTCAAAAGAGATTTAGCGTTTTTTTTTTAATTTATAATGATTCCACAAAAATATAATTATGAAACTTGAACATAACTTCAACTTGAGAATAATAAAAATTCATACAACAAATCTAATCATCTAAAGAACTATCGATGGTAACTTTAAACTAGGTGCACTCTGCAAAATTACACATACAGTGATTATCTGTTCATTTTTTTAGTTTATGTCAAACTGTACTTACCACTCTTTCAAAAACTTATCGTTCAGTGGTAATTATTCCATGTATATTCTGAACGTTCATATTTATTTAAAAGTTGAGATAGTCAAATCCAATCCTCAGTTTTTACTTTCACTTTTTTCTACGTTTTAGCTTAGATATCGACACAGTATTTCAGAGAACAACCGGTAAGTACTTAGAATAGTGACGAATGCATAGGTTAAGCTTTTTTTTAACAACACGAACAGAACTACAGACTCATGACTTAAAACGTCAAAGTGGCGGTGTTAAACATTTTTGTGAGTGCCCCATTCCCCCACCACCACCACCACCAACCTGGGACAGTAGTTTTACAACACGAAATGCGGTAACTTAAAGCTAGTTCAAAGCCAATAACAACAAATATATAAATCATGTTTTCCTAGCCTAAAGTATCAATCATGACACATCTAACTGATTTTGTATTAAGAAGTCATAAACAGTATGAGAAACGCATGACCTTGTACAATGCCGAAATATAAGTCAACAGTATAGGAGGTAGGATCATATATAACAATATATACCTAGTTATGTTTTAATTTTTCAAAAACAAAATCCATGTTAATATAAAAAATAATATTTAAATATTTAACTACTGAGTTAAATTGATATCCTTTAAGAATAAGTTGGGAAATATACACATCGTAAAAAGGGGCAATTGCAACATCACTGTCCAAAACGAGAAAAATAACAATCGGGTACGAAACATCGTCTTTTTTGTCGAACATTTTTATAATAAGTTTCCCGTATGCAACTCAAATATCTATCTAGAAAGGGACAGTAATTGATGTCTGAGTTAGTCTAGATCTATTTAAATAAGTTCCCTTTTGGTAAATTTCCGATGTAAAATTAGAAAATATTTTATTCTTTTAAGCAAAAATATCATCACGGTAATGGTAAGTATTTTCAAATTTATCAATTAGATATAATTTAGACGGATCTTTACTGAGGTTGGCCATAAACTGTGATGTAAGGAATAGGTCTGCTATTAAAGGGGTGCAATTGGTGCCCATTTTAATACATTCAACCTGTTGAAACAAATATGTTGTCAAGAAAAAAAATTAAGGTTTCGATATAAGAAAATCTAAGATTGTTTTAAAGGTTATGAATTTCAAGTTTTTAAACATAGTTCTATTACCTGATCACGACATACAAAACGTGTGTATTATAGTTTAACAATCACCCATTTAACGCTGTACGCATTGTTGGGATAATTCATATCACGGGCTTCGGTTTGAAATTTTGCATCAAATCCGGAATGCTATATAACAAAAACTTCGCTTAATGACAGTATTTGATGTTCCGAGATATTTATGTCCATTGTTCATTTTATTATTTGTGATTCAAGTAATTATTTTAAAAAGAGATGTAAATGAAATTCAACACAAATGATAACTGACGCTTTCATATTTTAATTGTAGCCTCCGGACAGCCAGTAGTTTCCAACCACCACAGTCATGAAGATCTATTTATACCGTGAATTTAAGAATGACGTTATATGTATTACTTTCGTTAAAAATCTTTTCCGAAGTGCTGAATTTTTCACTTGAATATAAAAGTTTTCTCTATGTGCAACTTGCTTGTGTTTAAAAGAGCCGTTGGAAGTATTTCGTTGTATATTTGGACGCTCTTTTTTTCCATTATTTGTTGTTTTATTGTTAACAATGATGTTTTTCAAATCTAGTTGATGTTAACTCTCTTGTCCATTTTTGTTTGCTTGTCTGTTTTATTGTTTACCATGTTGTTTAACATTTAATTTTTTGAAAGCTTTATTTAAATAAAAATGTACAGTAAGTATTATGTATAAAATTATCTATAAATTCATTTTCCTCTAAGTTCATTATTTTTGTGATTTTACTTTTTATATAGTTAATAGATATAGGAAGATGTGGTATGAGTGCCAATGAAACAACTCTCCATCCAAGTAACAATTTATAAAAGTTTGTATATAAATTTCTATGAACTTGATATCTTAGTTTACAGGGAAATGTTGTTTATAAGTTTAAATGAACTCCAAAACAAAATTGCTCTTTCAATTGCAAGAGCAATAAATGTCAAAACTTTTAGTCAAGCTTAGAAAAATAACTCTTAAAACTCAGTTATGTGCCAACAATTTTCATGAATATATTCTAAGCTTCTAAGAAAATAGATCATTTGAATTGTTCCACGTGAATTTTTAAAAAGCTTTTATGAAAATAACTGTTTCAAACCAAATACAGATTGTTACCTCCCTTTCATGAATGTGACCTACCGAATTAGACTATTTACCGGATTTGTTATCACAAAAGCAACACGACGGGTGCCACATGTGGAGCTGATTCTGCGTACCCTTCCGGAGCACCTGAGATCACCCCTAGTTTTTTGTGGGGTTCGTGTTGTTTATTCTTAAGTTTTCTATGTTGTGTCATGTGTACTATTGTTTGTCTGTTTGTCTTTTTCATATTTAGCTATGGCGTTGTCGGTTTATTTTAGATTTATGAGTTTGACTGTCCCTTTGGTATCTTTCGTCCCTATTCTTAAAGGACAGTGTCAACTATAGATATATAGATAGTTTATCGATATACTAGTAAATAAACACATGAAATACTTGGTTAATTCAGTCAACAAAAGTTTATCGATATTTGAATATTATGAATCAAGTTAGAAGACAAACCAAGGTAGACAACAAAAACTGAGAGAATCGCACGAACTAAGAAAAGAGTCGAGATTGCATGCGTCGACATGGTAAGCGTTTCCTGTTATGGCTGCGTCAACCGTCATGTAAATCCAGACTCTGTATAATATCACAATCGAGAATAGGACTCAATTAATGATGTACCCATATTTTGACTATTATATTTATTGTGTCTGTTTATTTAACGCATCAATGTAAAAATATCGGAAATTGATGAGACTGTCATTAAAGTGAGAGGGTTAGCGCTATAGAACCAGGTTTAATCCACCATTTTCTACATTTGAAAATGCCTGTACCAAGTCAGGAATATGACAGTTTTTGTCCATTCGTTTTTGATGCGTTTTGTTATTTGATTTTGCCATGTGATTGTGGACTTTCCCAATTCATCTTCCTCTGAGTTCAGTATTTTTGTGATTTTACTTTTTAGTAAAATTACGGACTAGACGATTATTTTGGTATCTAAAGACTCAAGACGTGAAAATATGTCACTATTGAGTTTAGACACAGACACATTGTAACGATCAATCATTTTGTGTTGGTGACCGTATAACTTATGTGGTGTCGATTGCAACCTTTCTACCATGTAACTATGTTGGAGCATGTGTACCAGGTTAGCACAAAAAACGAACATTATAGCCAAACGTAATCGTCACAACTCGGCTGATTCCGTACCTTCATCTGTATCGGATTCACACGAGGATTGCCGATTGTAGTCAAACGGAGAAAATACAATAGTCAACAAAACACTGCAATAAAATATATAGTTTTGAGCAAAACAAACACCGCGAAAAATTATTTGTGCTATAAATCAAATGAGGAAAAAAGATCTTTTTTGAAATGTTCATTGTAATAAAAAGTAGAGCTATGTTCACATTAAATGTTTATGGATTTAATTGACGTATCAATTTCTAAACGTTAACTGAAAAATAGAAGGATTTAGTTTTGGCTCTTGTGTAAATTGTGTAATACAGCCGATCCTCTGAGTAATGCTCTTTCCACTTCATCAATTATTATTTTTCAAAGGGTTTGTGATTTGTTGTGTGTTTTTGTTGTTAGCTCTTGGAATGCTGTTGTGCCTGGCGTACTAAATTATAATCCTGGTACCTTTGATAACTATTTTCACCACTGTGTCGATGCCACTGCTGGTGGACGTTTCGTCCCCAGGGTATCACCAGCCCAGTAGTCAACATTTCGGTGTTGACATGTATATCAATAATGTGGTCCTTTTTATAAATTTCCTGTTTACAAAACTTTAAATTTTTCGAAAAACTAAGGGTTTTCTTATCCCAGGCAGAGATTACCTTAGCCGTATTTGGCACAACTTTTTGGAATTTTGAATCATGAATGCTCTTCAACTTTGTACTTGTTTGGCTTTATAAATATTTTGTTATGAGCGTCACTGATGAGTCTTATGTAGACGAAACGCGCGTCTGGCGTACTAAATTATAATCCTGGTACCTTTGATAACTATTGTCTCATTTGCAATCATACCACATCACCTTATTGAATCCCCGGGTATGGAAAGCAAATGATATATAATGATTGGAGAGTGCGCCTGTCTGTCCATCCGTCGATGCGTTTGTCCTTCTGTCCAGCTTTTTTTTTATCTGCAACTGTACCAAAACCGCTTGGCAAAATTGTGTTATACTTTTACAGAATTCTATTCACATGTTCTTTTGCGTCTCCTATTAATTTTGGTCTAAAATATTTTCGGATCTGCCTTACCGAAACATGAACTTTGCTATTGAATTTGCTTTATTTTAATGTGCCCTTTGTGTATCTGTAACTCCTCTTAAACCCTAATCATATTTTGATGAAATAGTTGCAGAATTTTTTCAATATAATGCCATTGTACTACTCGTATTTTGTTTTTGAACGGAATTGTCATTGCGGTTTCTATATTCCATATTATTGACTCTGCCAGTGTGTTGCGTATTTTGTTTCACCAACTCCTCCAAACCCCCTGCTCTTAATTTATTGACGTTTTCTAAAAACATTTCCAAATAATGACATTGTGGGCTCTTTTTTTGTGGTAGTAATATTAGGCATTTCCCTAACCAAAAAAAAAAGACTGTGTCATTGCATTCTTTTGGGCTACAAATCTTGATCCGCAATTTTCTTGTCACTATTTACTATTGTATTGAAACTTTTCGTAATTGTAACAATATAATGCTATTATGATTCTCTCTTTTCTTTTTTTATCAGAGAGCCATTTTTGGTGTTTCCCATACCGAATCATTATCGTTGTCATTTCCTTATTTGGGGTTACAATTTTGTATCTGCAACTCCTGTTAAACCCCTAATTTCAATGTATTTCAACTTTCTTACAATCTTAAACATAATATTGCTTTTGTGCATTTCCTTTTTTTTTATAAATATTTGGGGAAATTGTGTTGTAAGTGATGAGTTATAAAGCATTTACGGTTTCCTCGTATTAGTATAATGTATGTCTTGTCTATTTTTGATCAAGTTGTCTCATGTGGCGTATTCCAAAAAATGTTGTAATTTGAATAATTGGCATTTCTTCACAATTGATCAGGATTGTGACGAATGAAGATGATACATTCAACACATTCAAATACAAGAGAACAGAATGGATCTTTTGTGTTTGTTTTAGCAATATAGTGACACTCATTCATAAATGCAAAACTAATATTTTTAAAACTTTTACTGTAATAAGTAACTTCTTTTAATGATTTTTAAATCGACGGTTTTATTTCGTTTGATTTTTTCACAGTTAGTGACTAACAAATAAACCTGTAATGGTCGTCGTTTTCAGAGCAAGGGGTTACTTTATATGAATAATGTTGCACAAATGAAAACAGATTTAAAAAGAGAAAATAAAAGTACTCCTCTACCTGTCTTTGACTTACAATATAACACTTGTTCAATTGTTTTTGCTGCTTATTTAAAAATGAGATGTGGTATGGTTGACAATGAAACAACTATCCACTAGAGTTAAAATGAAATGGTAATAAGCAGTTATAGGCCATCGTACCGCCTTCAACAAAGATAAAACCTATACAGTTTTGACATAAAATTTTATGCTAAAGATGGCCATGTTTTTACATTGATCCTGAAAAATTGTCGATGGCGATAATTTAAAAACAAGATAAAAAAAAAATTGTACAAGATTGGGTAAAGTCACTTATAACACGAAAGTAAACGTTAAATTCCTATTCAATGTATAGAACACAAACGGAAAGCTGTTGGAAATGTTAGGTATGAGTATGGTAGTTCCAATACAGCAGATACTATTGCCAAAACTAAACAAATGTTTATTCAAAGAAATAACGATATATACGGAGTTATAAACGCATGGAAAATTAATACAGATGGTGTTTCTAACATAAACTCCCGTCTGATCATAACGGAAGCAGTGGTTACAAGCAATGATGACAATATCCATATACACACTATAGGAATGTTTTAGCTGAGACAAGGGAGTAAGTTCGAAAAGATCTTTTTTGATTGACGACAACAGGTAATCATTTTACTAAATTGACGATGATTTTCATATCTAAACTTTATTTAATAACGCAAAATTATAGAGGGGATATGCGGAAAATGTCTCAAGATTTAAAAAAAAATTTAATTATTTAGCCAATTGTGTTGATAAATGCACATGGAGTCACGCGCGACAATCAATTGTTCATATGCCGTTAATATATAAATAAGGAAATATGGTATGATTGCCAATGAGACAACTATTCACCAAAGGTCAAATGAATTGGATTAAAATATAAACAATTCAATTGATAAAACTAACGGCCTTATTTATAACAAAACAATTTACGAAAAACAAATATGACAGATATAAATGCCTACTTCATATTTGTAAGACATTATCCTCATATAAGTTCTATATAAGCCGATCTTTTTTTTAAATTATTTTTATCCAATAATACTTCCAGTAGCTTGGAATCTGAAAATAAATAAAATTGTATTAATCCATCTGCAGTTTGGGTACTGTACATTTATACTTAGCTTAATATTTGAAAAAAACCTTGCTAAAACATTGTGAAAATCTAACTAATGTGAGAGCATTAATATTGTCCAGATTATGAGTATTTTCGGTTACATATTTTCTTTACATTTTTCTTTTTCTTTTTTTTTTCATCGTGATTGAACATGTTGAAACTGGGTCTTATCAAAGTAAGAATTAGTTATTTATCTAAACTGTGTAAAATATACCACTGCCTGGAGGGTTTTGATTTAGTGCGCGTTTCGTCTACAGAAAACTCTTTACCGGCGCTCGAATGAAGAAAGTAAGAAAGCCAAACCAATTTCAAAGTTGGAGCATAGACTATAAAAAAAATTTGCCAAAATCTGGCGATGGCTATATATGCCTTTGGGTAGAAAAAAACTTAGTAATTTGTATGATTTTAGCATTTTTTACAGTCAATTTACAGAATTCAAAGCCAGACAGGGAGTCATAAATAGCTGGAAAAACCAGAACTGTGTTCAAAGTTGTGGAATGTCAATAAAACTCAATTAAAAAATTATAAGTATGTGTTGAATTCGAACAAACATGCAGAACATAACATCAAGACTACATGAGACTGTTCTATCTGTAGGTTTAAAGATAAACACACAAAAGACAAAATGAAAAAAATACAAAACAACCAAAAGGAAATAAAATAGATGAAGTTGAAAATTTTACCTATCTTGGCACCAATATCAGCCAGGACAATGGAACTAGCAAAGATATAATGACAAGGATCAACAAAGCCGAGAACTTCTTTCTGCAGACTACGAACTGTATGAAAAACAACATCAATATCCAGGTTAACAAAAATCAAAATCTATAATAGCAATGTGAAATCAGCTTTTCTATATGGTGCAGAGTCATGGAAGGTAACCAAGTCTGACTTCAACAAACTATCATCATTCCATAATACATGTCTTCGTAAAAGGAGAATGTTCACGAAGGGTTAAAATTGGCCCTGATTTTTTTATGTTTTTTAAATTGGGGCAAAAAATTACAAATGTCACATAGAAATACTTGTGATAATACTACTAAGACAAAAAAAAATTCTGGCACTTTCCTTTACTATTTACGGAGAAATGACCCCTTAAATGAGCATAGTTTGTATTAAAAGGTCAATTTTGGTACTTTTTGTTCATTATTTTAATTGTTTTTGGCATAATTAACCTTGGCCTCCATCTACGATTCAAAAAGTTTTTATATTGATGAAATCTATATCAAAATTGGAATCTTTTGGTCACAACACATTCTGGATCGTAGGTGGCGGCCAAGGTGTTTCAAAAGCTTTTAAGTCTGAAAAATGCACAAAATCATCATATTTTGACAAAATGTCCAAAAGGGGCTTACTTTGGCGAATATCTTGTAGTCATATGAAAAGAACTGACATATAAAGCATTTATACTTATGAAATAGACCCATTTACGAACCAAATTGAGACCTTTTTGGTGTTTTATGCTAAAGTTGATATTTTAGGCCATTTTGTGCCATTAGTGAACCTTGTCCTTTGCAAGATCTTCTAGCCAAAAACCATCAGTAATAAAAAAAAACTTTACACCCTAACCTTACAAAGAGACATCAGAGCAGAAATTAAAGAAAGGCGATGGAAATGGATTGGCCATATTCTAAGAAAAGACAAAGACGACATTACAAAGATAGCTCTTCGTTGGACACCAGCAGAGGGGAAAAGAAATAGAGGGAGACCGAAAGAGACATGGCGACGCACAATAGAGAGTGAACTGAGAATCATAGGAATGGCATAGGGAGAAGCAGAAAGAAAGGCACAAGATAGGCAACAGTGAAGGGCTTTGGTGGTGGCCTCATGTGCAAATGCGCACTAAGAGGATTAAGTAAGTAAGTATTCACTGTGAATTCATCGGTGTTCTTGGAATCTTTGTGGATTTTTTGGGTATATTTAAACCACGGGTTTAAATGTTCAACGACGTACACATTTTTATAGGCTTGCTTGTATGCAAACTTCTGCAAAACCTCGAAATCAAATATTGAACAGATATATATATTATGTTAAGGAGGTGTATTTGCGAAATTACCAGTCGAGAGAATGTTAAATTTCGCGAGTCGTAAGTCGAGGGAAATTCTTTCTCAAGACTGGTATCTTTCGCAAATACCCCTCACGAACATGCTATATCTGTTTAATTACACCGAATGTCAACGTTCAAAAACGCATTGATGATCGTGACGTTACAATTAAGCGTCCAGTCGGATAGAGTATATTTTGGCAAAAACCACTGCAGAGAGGGTAAAAAAGGCATATCCTTTTTGCTTTTTGCAGCGTTACAAAATGAACGATATTCATTTCATAACAGTAAATTGGTGAAAAATACACTGTCTATCAACCGATCAAAACCCAGAATTCTTACATAAGATGTAATTACCACCAAAATACTAGTTTCCATCAATCCATGAAAATTGATGCCAACGAAAATTTATAAATCCACAGTCTATAGAATTTAGAAACAAATATCACATAGTACCAGACTGATTTCATATTTATATTTGTATCATTACCTATTTGAAATGAAACCATAACAATTCAGCATTATCCTTAAATGTTTTATTCCAATCATAAATAGCCCTCCTTGGTTTTTGAGTCTCTCTGTTTTTCTGAATATTATTGAATATTTTGCTTATTATCGGTTGTAAATGATAATAACAATTGATAAATGTTGTGCATCAGAAGTGCTTTTCTAGATTAATTTTCATCTGGATTGCTCAATTCCAAACATTTAAAAAGATAGAATTCAGAACGGAAACAAGGAATGTGTTAAAAAGACAACAACCCAACCATAAAGCATATAACAGCCCTAGGCCATCAATGGGCCTTCAATGCAGCATGAAAATCGCCGAAAGGGAGGGGTAGGGGGTAGGCTTTAGCTTGATAACCACGGATGTATACATACGAAAAAGTGTTATGAGCTTTATAACCGAAGAAATCCTAAAAAAAAAACCAGCAAAATCTTGTTCAGTGGCATGGCTGTGTTAACCAAAAAAAAAATTGTTTGTTCAGCAGACCAATCACACTATTTGTATATGGTTATTTTTATTCGTTTGTTTGGAAAAATGTTTGATTGGGCAAATTCATTTACTAAAAGTATTTGAATAAAATTTAGGACATACTATTATCTTACGATACTGTTTTTTTTTTTGCGTGATTTCTTTCCAAGGACTGTGTATCCCAAATAATAAAAGATAATTTTATACATCGTTGAAACAATCGTGTCCCCCTTTTCTTAATTAAGACATATAAAATACGACTTTTCAAGGATTTTTTAAAAGGGGCCACTAATGACGAGGAACAACTTCCCTTCCAGATCACCTTAGGTTGACGAAAGATTTGTTTCAAAGAGATTTGTGATGTTCTTTTTTTAAAGTTCACTGTTGGGTTTGTGCTATTTTTATCTATATGTTTGGGGGAACTGGGGAATACCTCAATAAGAAAGCAACCCACCGACTTAAAACCATAAATATCCGGAGGGCAAATCTTTCCAAAAAGAAAACAATAATAATATATATAAAAAAAAAGAAAAACTAAAAAAGACTAAATTTAAAATTAATAAAATAACATACTCCATTTCACAGATAAATAGAACTTGCAATAAACAGTCTGCGTCATTCCATTTTCCAGGTAAATGTAATTCCAACAATACTAACAACTCCAAACAGTTTTCACCCGTTTTCCAATTATCCGGATCTCCTGTGTGCCAGTTGGTATAGGAGAACTGTTTTCCTGATGCTACCCAGACCCATACACCCTCAAAAACTTCGTCTGTTCCTCCTATCCAATACCTCCCTATGATATATAAAATAATATTTTTTCAAATGCACACATTGTAGCCAAAACATGATGGACAATTGACATAAGTTTATGCGTACAGCTCACTGCAGGTATGTCATATGCGTTTTGTTATTGTTGAAGGCAGTACAATCACCCTTTGTTGTATGTCCTTTGGTTTCTGGAGGAGATTTATCTCTCTGGTTACCATTCAACATCTTTTATATATATATATATATATATTGAATGTAAATGATAATAAAATTGAGAATGGAAATGAGGAATGTGCCAAAGAGACAACAACCCGACCATAGAAAAAACAACAGCAGAAGGTCACCAACAGGTCTTCAATGTAGCGAGAAATTCCCGCACCCGGAGGCGTCCTTTAACTGGCCCCTAAACAAATATATACTAGTTCAGTGATAATGAACGCCATACTAATTTCCAAATTGTACACAAGAAACTAAAATTAAAATAATACAAGACTAACAAAGGCCAGAGGCTCTTGACTTGGGACAGGCGCAACAATGCGGCAGGGTTAAACATGTTTGTGAGATCTCAAACCTCCCCCTATACCTCTAGCCAATGTAGAAAAGTAAACGCATAACAATACGTACATTAAAATTCAGTTCAAGAGAAGTCCGAGTCACACAGAATACAACATATTCTACCAAGAGATAATTCATAGATCAATTCAATCAGATGCGATGAATCTTCATTAATAAACAAAATCTATATCAAATAACAATCCATACCCTTTTTAATTTGAATTTTTCAATATTGTTAGCAATAAGGTACTAGCATTAATGTCTCCTTTATGTATGAAAAAGAATACGTGTCATGAATGCCAATGCAACCACTCACTTCAAAAATCTATATATCACTGAACGGCCTTCAACAATGAGCAAAGCTAATATAACATAGTCACCTATTAAATGCACCAAAATGACAAATGTAAACAATTTAAACTAGAAAACTAGAAAACTAACGGCCTAATTTCTGAACAACAATATGAATTGGGACAGGTGTATACAGAATGAGGCGGGGTCAAAGGTGTTCGAAAGCACTGATCCTCCTTTAACCTCGGACAGTGGAACTGAGAGGACTCGCAGTTACTTAAAGCTAGTTCAAAACCAGTTTAAATCTTGAATCTAATTTACCAATAATTACAAATCCTTCATCAAATGAATTTAGTGCAAATACATCATAAACAGTAAGAGAAAAACATGAACTCGTGCAATGGCAATATACAGGTATCGACAGATTTTAGAGAAATGAATGTGGTAAGGTATATAACGATAATATCTTAGACTAGTTTAATTTTAGTTTACTGATAACAAAACTTATATTTTTACCAATAAAAACAATATTCAAAGATATAACTAGTGTTGAATTGGTCACCTTGTAGAAAAAGTTTATGGCACAACTTTTTGGAATTTTGGATCCTCAATGCTCTTGCTCTTCAACTTTGTACTTGTTTGGCTTTATAAATATTTCGATTTGAGCGTCACTGATGAGTTTTATGTAGACGAAACGCGCGCCTGGCGTACTAAATCATAATCCTGGTACTTTTGATAACTATTCAAACCACTGGGTCGATGCCACTGCTGGTGGACGTTTCGTCCCCAAGGTATCACCAGCCCAGTAGTTAACATTTCGGTGTTGACATGAATATCAATCATGTGGTCATCTTTATAAAAATTTCCTGTTTACAAAACTTTGAATTTTTCGAAAAACTAAGGATTTTCTTATTCCAGGCATAGATATCCTTAGCCATATTTGGCACAACTTTTTGAAATTTTTGATCTTCAATGCTCTTCAACTTTGTACATGTTTGCCTTTATGAATATTTCGATTTGAGCGTCACTGATGAGTCTTATGTAGACGAAACGCGCGCCTGGCGTACTAAATTATAATCCTGGTACTTCTGATAACTATGTAAAGGATCTATTAGTTTACCTTTCCCGTTTCCATTTCTTATAAGTGTGATTGTATCTGCCAGATATGTGTTTTCTGATTCTGTTTCAATCGTTGCAAGGTATGAATGGTATGTTCTGCAAAAACTCTGAAAAACATCTTTATAAAAAGAACATTTGTTTACAATGACACAATAACATTGAGAAAGAAAATGGGGAATGTGTCAAAGCGACTACAACACGACCATAGAGTAGACAGCACAACAAGTACATTGTACTTTGAATTGTTTTGCATTTTACAACATTCGGCAAATGCCCCGTGTCGAAGGCTGTACTTTGACCTATCATTATTCACTTTTTATACATTATGACTTGGATGGAGAGTTGTAAAATTGGCACTCCTATCACATCTTATCGTTATATCTACTTGAGTCTTCAGTTTTTGAAGGTTTCAAAAATATGACTTAATAAGTTACTATAATAATTATTACATTGAAATCCAAAACATCGCTTCAGATATGAGCATAACTATCGATTTGGGTTATAGAAACGCCTATCCTATTTTTGTAATGGACACACAGATTTGGTTTCAAATTTGTCTCAATTATTTCAACTAGAACAGCACATTCCACATTTTACGATGATGTTGTTAACCAAGCCCGGAAACTTTAATACGATCCGGGTAAACGTATCGATCCTTGGAATAAACTTCAACTAAAAAATTACCTTTTTGAAACTGTTATTGAATTTCCTAAATATTCTTTATCATGTTTATATTGGTATAAATATTGATTTTATTTATCAGTAAATAAATTAAAACAAATACTTAATATTACACATCTGTACTTTCACAATCTGATGATACCTTAAGTTTGGCATTAAAAAAGGACACGTCCGCTTTGTTTTGTTGATATAATTATTTCTACAATGTATTTGTATTCATTTGACGGGTTGAGCAGTTTTTCAACTGATTTTATAGTATACTCGTATGCTGCCACATTCTGTATGTGCATGTCTCAACTTAGAAGCCTGTAGTTCAGTGGTTGTCGTAGGTTCATGTCTGTGTTATTTGCTTTTCGTTAATTGATTTGTTATAGATTATTTTAATTGAATCATTTTATATATTCATTATGTCAAAGCACTTTATAGCCGACAGTATGGTAGGTTTTGTTCTTTGTTGAAGGTCCAATTGCTCTCTAGAGTTGCTTACAACTAATTCATTTGAATAGAACTTTGATGGACATTTGTTTCAATGGCAATTATGCCAATATCTTTATTCTTATACAAAAACAGAAAAACCTGACTAAACCGAATCCTGTATAAACCGAAAACCTGTATAAAACAAACATATTTTAAAAGCACCGTCATATAAAATTGTATGAGTTGTGAACTTGATAAAACCGAACATCGGCTGAAACGAAAAAAAACTTAAGTACCGAAGAGGTTCGATTTAAATAGGTTTCACTCTACATATAATTTACTCACTGCTGCGTCTACCCATGTTTACTGTGTATGGCCAATGAAGTAGCAGGACTTTCGAAAATGAAACCAACCTCTTGGACATTCTGACTGTGCACAAGTAATAACTATTTAAAACATTATTTGTAATAGTTTTTATATACATTATATGATTTGAAATGATAGGTCCTTCAACAATGATAAATAACAATAACATAAAATCAGGTATAATCAGTTATAATTCAAACTTAACCTAAGGTTTATACTTGAATTAGCAACACGGCTAGATGTTATGTGAAACCAGATACTAGTATGCTTTGTCTAGAGCAGCTGATATCGCATGTTATAAACAATAGAAACGCGTGTTTGTGTTGTTTAAATTGTACCAGTAACAGTAGTATCTATGCTTTGTCATTAAAACATGTTTCAATATCATATATATACTTGGTCGGGTTGTTGTCTCTTTGACACATTCCCGATTTCGATTCTCAATTTTATTACGTATTTTGTTTCAGGGTGAGAAAACTTTACATGATCGATGGTCTGGAATTTTGTGATGTCTTAGGGTTAGTAGAAAGTTCATTACCAATCTGAATTTTCTTGATGCCTTATAATATTACTTTTTGAATTATTAACAAATGTATATGCGTGTCACTAGTACACATGAATCTGCTAAACCTTCGAGAGCACTAAATGGGGTTCGTTTTGCTCTGTTTTTTTTTTATCATGTTCTATTTCTTTCAATCAGTGTAATTGAAGTCTAGAGCTGGCATGTCAGTTAACTGCTAGTAGTCCATTGTTATTTATGTATTATTGTCATTTTGTTTAGTTTCTTTTGTTACATCTTCTTGACATCAGACTCGGACTTCTCTTGAACTGAATTTTTGATGTACGTATTGTTATGCGTTTACTTTTTTACATTGGCTAGAGGTATAGGGGAGGGTTGAGATCTCATAAACATGTTTAACCCCGCCGCATTTCTGCGCCTGTCCCAAGTCAGAAGCCTCTGGCCTTTGTTATTCTTGTATTATTTTTAACTTTAGTTTCTTGTGTATACTTTGGAGTGTATATATTTATTTATGGGCCAACTGAAGGACGCCTCCGGGTGCGGGAATTTCGCGCTGCATTGAAGACTTATTTGTGACCTTCTTCTGTTGTCTGTTATATAATCAGGTTGTTGTCTCTTTGAAACATTCCCCATTTCCATTCTAAATTTTATATACAGTTGTTTTTTCTCGTTTTGCTATCTCTTTGTTTTACTACGGAGTTGATGTATGTGAAGTTAGCAGCCGGTTCGTTATTCGTTATATTCGATATTCAATATCCAACCGGCTGCTAGCAGCCAGTTTGATATTCAAAATTTAGTGAAAAATCATAAGAAATCAAATACTTGAAATTATAAAAAGCACGATTTTCATAGTAAAAAGGACTGAGAAGATACGTAGGAATCATTAAATGACCTTTTCAAGCTGTCGCAATTTCTCGTTGTCCTCGAATATAAACCCTTTTCCGTGCGACTTATTTGTCTGTATGTAATATAGAGTTTTGTCATAAAAACGACTTCAAAGATGTACTTTTGTGTATAATGTTTCTTACGACAAAAAGAAAAACCAATAACTCTAGAAATATTTTTAACTATAAATAGAAATATATATGAAAAGCCAAAAAAAAAAATTTCAGTCAAAAAATGTCTGATCTCCCCTGATATAGAGTCTATGATTTATTTAAATTTTGTGGACATTGAAAGATTGAGCAGTGAGGGGGCTCTCACCATTGCCCTGTGCCCTTTGTCCTAAAATTTTGATAATTTTTAGCTGAAAAGTGACAATACAAGCCCTCCATAGATATCGAATATGACATTATTCTGGGCAATCCTTCTGATACAACATTTATATTTACAGAGTCTATGATTTACTTAAATTTTGTGGACATTGAAAGACCAGGGGGATCTCACCCTCATTTAACCGGTCTCAGGTCGCTTTTCACTATCTATTTTGAATATCAAACTGCCAATTTGGGCGCTCCGTAAACATTAAAGACAGGAAGTCTATCCAAATTCCTTTTAGTCACGTGTGTATCTACCTATTGACTAAATGTCTGCAAAATATTAGAAAGAGTGAGAAATTAGGGGACTCTCACCATTGCCCTGTGTCCTTTGTCCTAAAATGTTGATAATTTTTAGCTGAAAAGTGAAAATACAAGCCCTCCATAGATATCGAACATGACATTATTCTGGTCAATCCTTCTGATACAACCTTTATATATATAGAGTCTATGATTTATTTAAATTTTGTGGACATTTAAAGACCAGGGGGATCTCACCCTCATTTAACCGGTCTCAGGTCGCTTTTCACTATCTATTTTGAATATCCAACTGCCAATTTGGGCGCTCCGTAAACATTAAAGACAGGAAGTCTACCAAAATTCCTTTTAGTCACGTGTGTATCTACAAATTGACTAAATGTCTGCATAATATTAGAAAGATTGAGCAGTTAGGGGGCTCTCACCATTGCCCTGTGCCCTTTGTCCTAAAATTTTGATAATTTTTAGCTGAAAAGTGACAATACAAGCCCTCCATAGATATCGAATATGACATTATTCTGGGCAATCCTTCTGATACAACCTTTATATTTACAGAGTCTATGATTTACTTAAATTTTGTGGACATTGAAAGACCAGGGGGGTCTCACCCTCAATTAAGCAGTCTCAGGTAGCTTTTCACTATCTATTTTGAATATCCAACTGGCACTTTGGGCGCTCCGTAAACATTAAAGACAGGAAGTCTATCCAAATTCCTTTTAGTCACGTGTGTATCTACCTATTGGCTAAATGTCTGCAAAATATTAGAAAGAGTGAGAAATTAGGGGGCTCTCACCATTGCCCTGTGTCCTTTGTCCTAAAATGTTGATAATTTTTAGCTGAAAAGTGACAATACAAGCCCTCCATAGATATCGAATATGACATTATTCTGGACAATCCTTCTGATACAACCTTTATATATACAGAGTCTATGATTTACTTAAATTTTGTGGACATTGAAAGACCAGGGGGGTCTCACCCTCATTTAACCGTTCTCAGGTCGCTTTTCACTATCTATTTTGAATATCCAACAGCCAATTTGGGCGCCCCGTAAACATTAAAGACAGAAAGTCTACCCAAATTCCTTTTTTTCACGTGTGTATCTACCTTTTGACTAAATGTCTGCATAATATTAGAAAGATTGAGCAATAAGGGGCTCTCACCATAGCCCTGTGCCCTTTGTCCTAAAATTTTGATAATTTTTAGCTGAAAAGTGACAATACAAGCCCTCCATAGATATCGAATATGACATTATTTTGGGCAATCCTTCTGATACAACCTTTATATTTACAGAGTCTATGATTTACTTAAATTTTGTAGACATTGAAAGACCAGGGGGTCTCACCCTCATTTAAGCGGTCTCAGGTAGCTTTTCACTATCTATTTTGAATATCCAACTGGCACTTTGGGCGCTCCGTAAACATTAAAGACAGGAAGTCTATCCAAATTCCTTTTAGTCACGTGTGTATCTACCTATTGACTAAATGTCTGCATAATATTAGAAAGATTGAGCAATAAGGGGGCTCTCACCATTGCCATGTGCCCTTTGTCCTAAAATTTTGATAATTTTTAGCTGAAAAGTGACAATAGAAGCCCTCCATAGATATCGAATATGACATTATTCTGGGCAATCCTTCTGATACAAAGTCTATGATTTACTTAAATTTTGTGAACATTGAAAGACTAGGGGGTCTCACCCTCATTTAAGCGGTCTCAGGTAGCTTTTCACTATATATTTCTTTTATGGGCTTTCCATAAATATTTCTATTTATAATCCTAATTGTTTTCTGGAGTAATCGGTTTTTGTTTTTGTTTTTAAGAAAAATTCTGTATTAAAGTACTGTACCTCTTTGATTTTTTTTATTGACATTAATCTATATTTATTACATTTAGACAAATATGCAAATTAGAAAAGGGTTTATATTCGAGAACAACGAGAATTTGCGACAGCTTGAAGAGGTCATGAAACTATCTCCTACGTATCTTATCAGTTCTTTTAACTATAAAAATCATGCTTTTAATGTTATTAAGTATTATTCTTTTTTTATTTTCAACTTAATTTTGAATATCCAACCGACTGCTAGCAGCCGGTTGGATATTGAATATCGAATATCGAGTAACGAACCGGCTGCTAACTTCACACACATACGGAGTTGTCAGTTTATTTTCGATCTTTAACCGACATTTGCATAGCTAAAAAACATAAAAAATGGGTTGATCTCTAGTGCTATGGAAAGAAACGCAAATCATGCTCTTTATGTAACACCTGTCATGTTGATTATTTAGTACGAACCTGGTAATAAATATAAAAGAAGGACGAAAGATACCAAAGGGACAGTCAAACTCATAAATCTAAAACAAACTGACAACGCCATGGCTAAAAATAAAAAAGACAAACAGAAAAACAATAGTACGCACGACACAACATAGAAAACTAAAAAATAAACAACACGAACCCCACCAAAAACTAGGGGTGATCACTCACGAATAGGTTGTGTTCTCCAGTGTTAGTATTAAGCCGTGTATTTAAAACTTATTCATTAAAAGACGTTACAACCAATGCGAAAAACGCATTACCTTATGCAAAATCTAAATATAATTTTCCTTTGTGTTATTGATCAGGATCATAATTCTATCATGTGCTAGATTGCTTTTTAACATCATCATATAGCTTTTTAACATCATCATATAGCTTTTTAACATCATCATAAAGCTTTTTAACATCATCATATAGCTTTTTAACATCATTATATAGCTTTTTAACATCATCATATAGCTTTTTAACATCATCATATAGCTTTTTAACATCATCATATAGCTTTTTAACATCATCATATAGCTTTTTAACATCATCATATAGCTTTTAGCTTTTAATAATTAAAGACATTACAAAAGATTCTCTAAAATTCTGTACAGTTTCCCTTGACATTCAAAACTATCATGTGTTTTGTACTGATTGGTACGTTTTGTGAAGAATAACAACATCTATTATGTGGTTATATGGGATTTTATGATATCAATTGAGTAGGTAGACGAATTTGAGCTTGAACTTTGAAGCTATGAGCATTCTATGTTATGGTACAGTATTAATATTTCCTCGCGGCTCGAAGTAAGGCGGGAAAATATTGCATTGACGTTATGGTTAATATGCGTATGGTCCAATCAGAGGGGTTGATTTAGATCCGGGTATGAATGTATGTTTGATTTGTTTGTCACTTTCTAGCCGCCGTTCGTACGTGCATGACTTAAACTTAAGTCATATATATGAATATATATCTACATCAATAAGAAATACTAACAGTTTTGTTTTTCACTCATTTTTATTTTTAGCACATACTTACAACTTCTCGTCCAATCAAATTGCTTGAATTTGACTTCTAATTTTCATAGTACATACTTTTTCCGTGTACTAAGTAACTACGCATGAATGACCACAAGGGTAAGATTTCATTGTATTGTAATCAAGATATTAGAACAAATATTGCTACTGGCTATTTTGAAATAAATGATGTGTTCCAAATTTAACTAAATAGTTTGTAATTAGTTTTCAAAAAGATTTTTAACATCCTACTAATCAATCTTTTGATCTAAATTTTGTTTTGACAATTAAAAAAGTTTCTTTCATTTAAATAAAGAGTAATAATAATGGTGCTTTATACCTTGATTAAAGTACAACTCAATCTAAAATTTGTAATCCGTTATCTTCCATGCAATTACTTTGTACACAAAAAGAGTCAACCATGAATCTTTTGAAGGGAAATTATTAATAAAGCAATTTGATATATTTAGTCATAAATTGGTCGATAATTGGTTGCCTAATGTCCAGTGACAAATATTTCATGCATATAAACTATCCACTAGACTACCTATGGGTACATACCAGGGGCAGATCCAGCCATTTTTAAAATGTGTTTCAACCAAAGATGTGGGAGGGGGATCCAACTGTTTGTATTAAGATAGTTTTAGGTTTTATGTGAAATTAAAAAAATGTGTTCAAGAATGTAAAGCTTTCACTGCAATTTAAGAATTGTCTGCTCTTGGTCAATTCATTTTGTCATCTTAACATGTAAATAAGTACATGTTTTGTAAAAGAACGCTTCGTTCATATCAATAAACATACTTACACCAGCAGCTACCTTCTTTACATTCTAAAGTCAAGGGCCTTTGAAATCCCATTTTTTCAATGATATTATAGTGAGTAGATTTACAAATCTACGTAAATGAGCTACATCCAGTCAGCCAAAACATATCAATAGACTAATTACAGGAGTTGTAAATATGTGCTAAATTGGATATTGTATAGAAAGGTATATACTATGAAAATAAGAGCTTGGGGCAAAGCCCCTCGCTCTAATTTTCATAGTATATACCTTTCTATACAATAACCGAGACTTAATATACACAGTCACATATATTGAATTATAGTGTTTTGTTTATATTATGATATTCAGGATTTTGGATTAAAATCAATCGACCAAAACTTACCTATATTATTACTGATCTATGTTTACACCTTATACATTATGTATCAGTATTGTTAAAACTTGTGACACAGAAGAAGGCCATTTGTTGAGCCGAAATATTTGTCAACACGATTTAATAACAACATTTTCGTATAATAACATCTTATATCAGTACCGTTGTGCAAACCTTTAGACTGATATATATAAATATATATATACTATTGAAGTATTTTTTTTTATCAAATACGGCGGGCTGTCGTCAAATTGATATTTGCGTTTGTGTTGTTTTATGTATAAGCAATTATAGTATAGATAATACTAATATTTCCTTGCGGCTCGAAGTAAAGCGGGAAAATATTGTATTGACGTTATGGGTAATATGCGTATGGTCCAATCAGAGGGGTTGATTTAGATCCGGCTATGTAGGTATGTTTGATTTGTTTGTCACTTTCTAGCCGCCGTTCGTACGTGCACGACTTAAACTTAAGTCATATATATGTATATATATATATATATTATATACTATTGAAGTATTTTCTTTTCAAAAATATTCGTTTGTTTGTCATCTCTCTCGTTATATAAGGTGAGGTCTGACTGCCTTTTTCCTGAGACAGGCTTGTGCATTGTCGGATACAGGTTTCCACTTAACAAAATTTGGTTTTTCCTGGACGGCCTCGACTATCGCCAGCGAACAAAATTGCGAGAATGTCCATTATCACTTCTTCTTGAACTACACATGAAAGACAAGATAACTAAAGGTTTAAGTGTCATGCATTCTTATTACAAATAAATGATAAGACGACCATAATAAATTCCTTTTTTGTTTCGCATATTCTCAAAGACAAGAGAAGCAAAATAGTTAAATAAGACAGTCAACTCTGATTTAATGTGAACTTAATTTTTGTAATTTCTCTACGGCTAATTTATTTTTATATCAAACAATTTATCTTAATTTAAGAGAATAGAAAGATTTTTCAATTAGTAATATTCATCATTTTGTTAAAATTATCATTAAGTAATTGAATATTACTACAAAAAAAGTCATGTAATTGAAAATTCAATGTTTGAGATAAGAAAATAACACTCTGTAAATATCACATCAGTTCGGCAATTATTTACCTTCGCACAGTGTGTCCAATTTCATTATATACGGAAAGTACATTGCCGGATATCGTTCCTTTTGTTGGCAAGTATATAACTTAGTATAATCATTGATTCATCACATACTCATCAATGGTTTCAAAAACATCATCAATTGCCAAATAGTAGTGATATTCCCTTATATCTGAATGTCAGCCGAGTAATAATAAAAGATGATTACTCAAATATTTTTTCATAAAATGTGAACGTGAAAATATTTACTTATTTATAGATTAATCTGTAGTTTCATTACTTCTCATATATAAATTGAATATAGTGTTTAAAATAATCTTGTTGGTGCCTTCCGAAAATATCATTATCGAAAAAGGAATTTGAGTTGGTATTATTTAATAATCATTTTTTTTATGTTTTTGTTAGACGTATTTTTTTGTTTCGGCTATCATCTATTGAAGGTCGGTCTTATTTAACTTTGAATCAGTTAAATTCAGCTGTTCATTTAGAAATCATACGATTTTTACAAAACACGACAGTTGCAATATTATGAGTGTCAACAAAAGGGTCAAAATCCAGACAGGATATAAACTCAGTAACCACAAAGGTTCTATCATTTGGTACAGCTATGTGAATCCAAAACATTTTATTCAAAGGATCGATAAGTTTACAGGATCGTTTCAATAGATTTCTCCGTTAAAATGAGGTTCTATACTGTTTTAAATGATTTTTCCGCAGGTACAATCAAATTTTAAAACCAAATCTTGTGTCTATGGAAAAATTTATTAGTAAGGTTATAAATTATTGTAGTTACGAAATTTTTGACCAAAAATTTTACCAGTAAATAAACTCATCATAGATATATTTGCATCAGACGCGCGTTTCGTCTTTAAAAGACTCATCAGTGACGCTCGAATGAAAACATGTTAAAATGGCCAAAGTAAGTACAAAGTTGAAGAGCATTTAGGACCAAAACTTTCTACTAGTTTTGCCAAATACAGCTAAGGTAATCTATTCCTGAGGAAGAAAGCTTTTATTAGTATTCAAAAATTCAAAGTTTTGTTACAGTTAATTTATAATTGTGAAGATATCAATGATAACTCAAGTCAACAATTTTCGGTTTTTGCCTTATGAATTTGAAAAAAAAACCTTGGCATTTAAAAACTAGAATAACAAAAACGTACTTCGCGCTGTAACCACTTAAATCGGATTAACATCGAAAATGTTTTTAACTTTTACACAAACACGAAGTTATAGCCAATTGATTTATGCAGTATAAATTGATGAAGGTTACATACAAGGATATCTGTGGTTTTCCCTTATATCAAATGTGATTATTTGTTAAATGCGTAGATATAAAAAAAAAAAGTCCATACAAAGCAGATTTCGCTAACATTACGTTTTTGCCCAACCAAAAGTCATCTGCTTTGTATTTAAATATTTACTCATAAAACATAAATGAGAATTTCAGTAAAAGAGTTGTCAGAAATAAACATTTTAAAAAACACACGAATTTGAATAATACAATATGCTTGAATAACTTATAAATATGCCCTATTGAAGATATAAGTATGAGGCTGAACTGTAAGTTTTACATACTGAAATTACAAAGAACATCGAACGGAAGTAGGTAGTGACAGTTTTATACAACTATCTCATCTCTATAATTACTTTAGTGATATTCCTCGACGAGAGTCAAACTGCATTGGAAAAATGTCTCTTTTTGCTGTTTTGGTTTTTTGTATCGTAGTACTTAGCAATGCACTTCAAGGTAAGGCGTTAAAATATAACAATACTAATCACTCAGTAATCGGATCGAATCTAAAAATTAGATCCATTGTCGTCATTATAATCGAATTGTATGCGACTGTCCTACAAGTGAAATGATAAGCTAGCTATATAACAGGATTTAATCCGCAATGTCTACATATGGAAATACCTGTACAAAGTCAGAAATATGAAATTTGTTTTCCATTCTTTTGAGGTTTTTGAGTTGGTTTTTTTTTACCATTTAAGAAGGGAAATTCCGATTCGACTTTTCTCGGAGTTTGTTATTATTGTCATTTGACCTTTTTCCGTAGCATACTTTATTCAAAATATGAATTTGTTTTTGTAACACACACACAGGTGCAAAAATCAAAAGAATTTGAAAAGAAAAGCATACAAATATTAAAAATAGCATAAAATTACCGAATAACTGACATAACCTACGTTATAAAATAATAAAAATTGCTTGTTTGACATTCTCCATTCATATTTCGTATGATAGAGTACGCCCCAGTCACACTGTTTCGTTTTACTACGTTTTAAAATGCTACGTACGTATCAAGTACGTTTTCAATAAAAATGTCCCGTTATTTTGAAAGCTAGGTTTATTTAGATTTGTGATACGTTCTTATCCGTTTTAATACGTATTAGTACGTGTAGACCCATGTTTCCACAACGCATTGATACGTTTCAATACGTAGTAAGGACGTTGTATTACGTTCTGCTAAGCTTTTATAGGTATTCACTAGATGTCTATTTCGTTTCAATTTTCGCTACGTTTGTTGTTAAATTTTCAAACATACGGGGCAGATCCCGTTTTGAACAAAGGACCAATACGTTTCTGGTAGAAGTTTCTATAATTTTGATATTATTTGTCCCAATAGTAGTACACTACACTGTAAAAATCTTTTGGAGATAGAAAAGGTGCGGTTGTTATGCCCCACCTACGATAGTAGAGGGGCATTATGTTTTCTGGTATGTGGGTCCGTTCGTCCGTCCGTGCGTCCGTTCGTCCCGCTTCAGGTTTAAGTTTTTGGTCAAGGTCGTTTTGAATGAAGTTGAAGTCCAATCAACTTTAAACTTAGTACACATGTTCCCTATGATAAGATCTTTCTAATGTAAATGCCAAATTAAAGATTTGACCCCAATTTCACGGTCTACTGAGCATGGAAAATGATAATGCTAGTGGGGCACCCGTGTACTATGGACACATTCTTGTTTTAATTTGAATTTATTGTCTAAAAGAAATTCACTGCGAGATAACTGTGTTCTCGGGCCACCTGATTAACTGACAAATAATTGAAACGAATTAAGATAGTTAAACTGTTTAAAAAAAATTTAAGTAAGTCAAATGTTCTAACATGCATATGTGATTGCTAAGAAACGTAAAGCTTCATTACAATGTATTCAATATGATATTTTATGTAACAGTAATCATATTTTAATGACAAACAGTAGCATGTGCCGGTATCTTTAGAATTTAAAACAAAAGTGAATATTTGTGTACTACAATACTTTTTTTTTGGTACAAAAATAACGATAGTTAATGCGTATCTTTATAAACTTTAATTGTTAAAAAATATCCCGTTATATATTTTTTAAATTGATAACATCATTTTATTTTATATGAGGAAGAAGTTGAATAATTTTGAGTAAATTGTTAAAAGGTTATATTGATATATTGATTGATACACTTTTTTGGATTCGAGCGTCTGGCGTAAATACAAAATTTCTACCTGGTATCTATGATGAGTTTATTTAAAGAAAGTTATAAAGATATTCTGCTGTTGAAACATAAATATTTACTCGGGAAAAATATCATAAAATGCTGTCACAATTTGAAAGAAAAAAAGTGTGTTATTTCATATAGGTTGTTAAAAGTTCATGTTATGCTATCAGTATTTAAAAATAATGTATATTAAAAACAAAACTGTTACATTGCGATTATAAACACATTAATATGTTATATTGTATTAAATAGATACTTGTAAGGCACCTTATCATAGAATAGCAGATGGCTGTTATTACTTCAGTACAGAACATGTGGCCAGAGATTCTGCTGCATATGTATGTATTTTTAATGGTTAAAACAAGGGACTTTCTATACTAACGTTATCTACCGCACAAATAGATTACCTTAGCTGTATTTTAGGAATTTTTGACCTCAATGCTTTTCATCTTCGAACTATATTTGGCCCTTTTAAACAAATGAAAAAGCTTTTTGTAAAATGCACAAACTATTTTTTTTCATAAATGGGTAGTTTCTTTCTTTCTCGATCTTGTACTGATTTGAAAAGTAAATATATATTTTTCTGGAATACAAGGTTGGTCGTGTTTCGTTTTGAATTGATTTGTGTTTCAACGACACTTTTAAGCACATCATTCAGCTATTTCGCAGCGACCAGTTTTTATTGGTGGAGGGAACCAGAGTGTCCGGAGAAAACAACCGACCTTCGTATATTGAGTATAATTATTCTGTAAATCATGAAAAAAATAATTGTTTTTCAAAATTTTCCATTGATTTAAAAACAACAGATTCCGTGGTATATGAAACATTGTATAAGTCTACTTATAACACAGAAAAATAAATAATGAACAACAAGAACCCGAATAGAAAGAAAACTGTTTATAAATACATACATTGTTTTTAAACTTATTAAAATACACTTGTAAATTGTTTGGATTTTAATGCAGGCTGGCTGCGTGGAGCGTGGTGGATATCTAGCCACCTTTGAAACTCTGGAAGAAGCAATGCTAGTGAAAAACGAGCTTCTTAAAAGGAATAAAGGTATACTAAGAGTAAAAAAATGTCCAAAAACATGTAGACAGTAAGGATTTGTATGTGTTACTTTGTCTAGGCATAATTTGATGCATGATAATATGCTAGTTGACATGATTTAATATAAAAACAAAGGAAGAAACAATTATCCTCCAGACATAAACTGACGAAGATGTTAGCAACTATAAGTCATCGTATAGTAGGGCCTGTTCCAAGTCAGGAATATGACAATTGTTCCCATTCGTTTGATGTGTTTGTGAATTTGAATGTTTCATTAGATAAAAGAGGGGCGAAAGATACCAGAGGGACAATCAAACTCATAAAATCGAAAATAAACTGACAACGCTATGGCTAAGAAAGAAAAGGGTCCTCCGGAAGGGTAATGGATTATTCGTTTTTAATTTTTCTTGAAATTCGGTATTTTTAACCTGGATACAATGTAATTGTACTAACGAGGACCATGCGATATAAAAAAGAAGATGTGGTATGATTGCCAATGAGACAACTGTCCACAAGAGACCAAAATGACACAGACATTAACAACTATAGGTATGCCGTAAGGCCTTCACCAATGAACAAAGCCCATACCGCATAGTCAGCTATAATAGGCCCCGATAAGACAATGTAAAACAATTCAAACGAGAAAACTAACGGCCTTATTTATATAAAACAAATGAACGAAAAACAAATATGTAACACATAAACAAACGACAACCACTGAATTACAGGCTCCTGACGTGGGACAGGCACATACAAAAATAATGTGGCGGGGTTAAACATGACTTTATTTATGTACAAAACTATAAATAAACTACGCATTTGATGTTCTAACAAACAAACAACCAAACTTAAGACAATATAGCCTATTTTGAGCACTTTACTTTTACTCATGATCAGCCCTTCTTATCCAAGGATAGTGTTATCACAAGAAAAAAAACCTGTAAAATCAGTTATAAAGCACTTGACCCATCACATTGGTAGCAAGAACAAAAAACTAAAAGCACCAATTATCAGAGAGGTCTCGTAAAATAATAACTGAATGGATTTGGTTTATAGACGTCCGAATCAGTCTGCGAAAAAACACAACCTTTTTTTTAAATTGTCTTATAAATATCGACAGGATTTAGGATGGTAAATATAGATAGCTGTATGCAATCGCTGTATCATCATGTCTTAATTTTCTGTAAATGAAATACATGTTATTACCTTGCAAGATATCAAACGGCTTGACAACGTTTGCAAATTTAGGGCAATACAAACTATTGATATAAAATTCTGTTGTTTGAGGAATAAACTTTAGAAGACCACCAATGGGTCTTTAATATAGGGATAAAATCCGAAAACAGAGGCGTCTTTCAGCTGGTCACTAAACAAAAAAGTGTATAAGTTCAGTGATTATGGACCTCATACCATACTAAATAGTGATAGAAAAGTTGAGATAAATATTCCTAAAGTATCGAACAAAGACATAAGCATTCGTACCACATCTTCTTATATCTAAAGAGAAGCCATTGCCCGAACACACACTCCATTTTCTAGTATATTAAAATAGCTTAAACCCGAATCAAAGGGAGACACTCTATTGATTCCACACGGCACTAAAGACAACCTGTAAATAGTTTGCTGATATTACATATGATTTTATATTGCTAGGTTTGTACTACTATGTTGGTGGTCGTAACCTTGACAGGAACAATCCTGCTGGTGATTGGAGGTGGATAAAGAAAGGGGAAATGTTGAGGATGACCTTCTTCATTTTCCCTAAAGGGCAGCCCAACGGAACACCCAATAACCCACAGGAATGTATGGGTTTTGATCCATATCTACATTACAATCTAAACGATTTATTTTGTGATAATGCTTCTGCAAGTAAGCATGCATATATTTGTGAACAATGAACAAAATCAAACAAATTGCAAACTTATTTTTTAAGTATTAATTGCATAAATGATTAAAAATTATAATTGTTTGTTTTTGTTGCTTCAACCTGTATGCGCAATGCAATTTACGAAACAAAAAATGATTGAATAAACGCTTTTAAGCTTTTCCTTTAAATATTTTTAGATTTATGTTCTTTTTTATTTCAAATATTTTTGTTTTGTTGATACCTGTCGTTGCTTGGTCTAATGTCTTGTCTTATGTATTTATAAGTTTTATTAAAATTTGGCTTTACATTACAAAACATGTTTTTGAAATTTGAAATTAAAGCAGGTGTATTTGTTTGTACCTGTTCAAAGTCAGAAATCTGATGTTCAATAGTTGTCGTTTGTTGAAGTGGTTCATAAGTGTTCGTTATTTTTTATATAGATTAGATCGTTGGTTCTCCCGTTTGAAAGGTTTTACACTAGTCATGTTTGGACCCTTTATAGCTTGCTGTTTGGTGAGAACCAATGCTCCATGTGGAAGACCGTACTTACCTATAATGGTTTACTTTTTTAAATTGTAACTCAGATGGATAGTTGTCTCATACAACATCTTCTTATATATGTATATATCTATTTGACTTTGTTTTGATTTCTTTTATATATATATGTATTGTCAAAGAAGGTAAAGAATGGCATTTTAAAGAACTTGATATACTGTTTTGGTTTTGCTACTTTTTCAAGTCAGTACAGTAACCTGTTACGTGTAATTGTTAAAATTTTGTTGCCGTTGGTCTGTGGATAGTTGGCTCAATTGCATTCATACCTAATCTCTGAATTGTAATAAACATAACGTATACAGAGCACAAGAGCACAGGGTCATAGCTCAGTAGTTTTATGCATTGAATTTTGCTGCATCTTTTATAATGTTTTCGATTATTTAATATAAATAAAGAGAAATTGTTGTCTCTTTGACATAGTCCCCATCTCCAATTTCAATTCTGTTAGCAATAAGAAGCTAAGAAAAACTTACCAACAAAATTTCTCCTTTAGAGAAAATGTCTTAATAGTTTCCGAAATAACACAATGTTATCTGTTTACCAAACATTTCTTTGATTTGTCTGATTTTTTCGTCATCTAGTATTTGTTTTTGTTTGTTTGTTTTTTTTCTTTATTTTTTTGTGTAAATGTTGTTTATTTTGTATTTGCCTGATAATGACATTTTTTAAATCCCATATATTCCTCGTATTCACCAGCATTAGACAAAAAGAAGGAAAATTAACAACTTAAATATTTCACCAATGTTTTTACTATGTTTGACGAAATCAAGCAGAATAACTATTATCTACGTTTTATACGAATTATTACCAACTTCAAACAGAGCTGGAGAAACAAATGACAATGCCATGATAAGTATTGAAGCCAATTGATCATGCACATTCAAGGTTATACATTTATCGATGGCGTCAACTTAGGCAATATCCTTCATCATAAATTAGTTCAATCGAAAATACCTCCTGATGTCAAAGACCAGTCTGTACCAATCATTTCTTATACCTATACCAAACCTATTGCAACTAAAATTTTCAATTACAAACACGTTTTGCAGGATCTCGATATTGACGACTTCAAGTCTAAACCTCCTGATTGCACTTGTGCTAGTTCCCAATTCACATATAATCCAGCTGGCCACGTTATTACCGGTGACCTCAACATTGTTAATAACACTTCTCTACGAAATGTGTTATCGAAAGGTCCGAAATATCGTGAGCCTAAATCCATCAATTGGAATCCATCAGTTGAGGATTATGCCAGGCAATGGGCTAAGCGTGAGAAGGAAGACGTAGACACTCTTTCCGAATGGATTAAGGCAGTGAGGTCGTTAATACAAATCAGAATAAAGAAACTGAATGGGTCTATCAATGCCCATGCTACGTCAATCTTTAAAGACCCAAATGTTGCAAAACACCTATCCTACCTCCATGACAAATATGTTGTTGTCCCCGCAGATAAAGCCACAAACAACATCGTTTTTGTATGTAAAACTCATTACATTAACTGCTTGATAAACGAATTAGGTATTGACAATTCACTTGGAAACTCAACATATACCCTCACGACACTTACCAAAGAGGAAATCCTGGATAATCATAGGTCTGTTCTGTGTTCGTTTGGAATTTCAACCAAAGATGAAGAACTGAATCTGCCATCACTGTATTGGATACCTAAACTACATAAGTGTCCTTACAAACAACGGTATATTGCTGGGTCTTCCAAGTGCTCCACGAAACCTCTTTCTAAATTATTAACATCTATTTTATCAGCAATCAAAGACGGGCTTCAGAGTTATTGTGAAACTGCCTATTCTAAAGGGGGCGTGAATCAGATGTGGATACTTAAACATTCCAATGATCTTTTAGAGTACATACAATCTAACTCTCATTCATCTTGTAACAGTATTAAAACATTTGACTTTTCTACTCTGTACACTAGTATTCCACATTCCAAACTAAAAGACAAATTGAAAGGGTTGGTATTGCTTTGCGTCGTAAAAAAGAATGGCCAACGTAGATACAAGTATCTTGTCTTGGGCAGGGATAAATCCTACTTTGTAAAGGATCACTCTGATTCGAACAAAAAATTCTCTGAAACTGATTTTATCAAGATGCTTGATTTCTTGATTGACAACATATTTGTAACGTTCGGGGGACGTGTTTTTCAACAGACTGTCGACATTCCAATGGGAACAAACTGTGCCCCTCTACTTGCCGACTTGTTTTTTTATTATTATGAGGCTGACTTCATGCAAGAACTTCTTAGGAAGAAAGATAAGAAGTTAGCAATATCCTTTAACTCTACTTTTCGCTATATAGATGATGTGCTTTCACTAAAAAATTCAAAATTTGATGACTATGTGGAACGCATCTATCCAATCGAGTTAGAGATAAAGGATACTACAGATACAGTTACGTCGGCCTCATATCTTGACTTACATCTAGAAATTGACAATGAGGGTCGGTTGAAAACAAAACTTTACGACAAAAGAGATGATTTCTGCTTTCCAATTGTGAACTTTCCATTTCTAAGTAGCAACATTCCAGCAGCACCTGCATACGGGGTATATATCTCCCAGTTGATACGATATTCCCGTGCTTGCATTTCCTATCATGATTTTCTTGATAGAGGGTTGCTGCTCACAAGGAAGCTATTAAACCAAGAGTTCCAAATGGTGAAGTTGAAATCATCCCTTCGTAAATTTTACGGACGCCATCACGAGTTGGTTGACCGTTATGGAATAACCGTTTCACAAATGATATCGGATATGTTCCTTACATCGTAACTACAATCCCCTTCCCTTTCATGAATGTGACCTACCGAATTAGACCATTAACCGGATTTGTTATCACATAAGCAACACGACGGGTGCCACATGTGGAGCAGGATCTGCTTACCCTTCCGGAGCACCTGAGATCACCCCTAGTTTTTTGGTGGGGTTCGTGTTGTTTATTCTTTAGTTTTCTATGTTGTGTCGTGTGTGCTGTCGTTTGTTTGTCTTTTTCATTTTTAGCCATTGCGTTGTCAGTTTGTTTTAGATTGATGAGTTTGACTGTCCCTTTGGTATCTTTCGTCCCTCTTTTATTGATTAGAAAGTTATCCAATTATGCTTCCTGAGGCTGGGAATCTGTAAATGTATAAAATAGGAAAAAAATTAATCTTAATTTTTCAGTTCCATACAATTTGTCCATTTTCTAAGATTATGCAAAAAAAAAGTTACGAATATAAAAATCCAAGTAACATGAGTACATTATATTTCAAGCATGTGGATACTAAATTGTTGAGCAAGTGAATTATTAATGATTTCAACTTTGAATGCATACTACATTATGTGTTCAAAAGTAAAATAAAAATACCGAACACTAAGGTAAATTCAAATAAGAGCAAATCGACAAATAAAGGCAACAGTAGTGTACATCGATTGAGACAAATACAAATCCATGTTAAAAACGAAAGCCGAGGAAAACACATCAACTATAAGAGAGGGGAAAAGGCAAAAGTAGTATACCGCTGTTCGAAATTCATAAATCGATTGACACAAAAACAAATCCGTGTAAAAAACTAAAGCCGAGGGAAACGTATCAACTACAAGAGGAAAACAACAAAACAACAGAAACACTGAAGTGAACAAATAACAAACGTAAATGGAACACAAACAGAAACGAACTATAAGATTACATTTTCCTGACTTAGTACAAGACGTTTTAGGAAAAATGGTGGGTTGAAACTGGTTTTTGTGGTTAGCCAATCCTCACACCTCTATGACAAAGTTAAATATAACACAACAATGACACCGTTACATGACAGGAATACAGTACAAATGAACGAAAGAACATTCAGGACAGAGAAATAAAAAAATAAACAATACAATAGTTCATTTCAACATGCTAACCACAGAATAAAAACGAACACGTAAAACAACCAATTACAACACATAAAACAGCACAACAGAAGCAAGAAATGTCATTCACAAGACTGGGTCAACGCCATAATTGTGACGTCACATGTAAATTTTAACAAATGAATAAAACTGACAAAATAAAACGTCTGATTTGATTAACCAATGTAAAGAATGAAAAAAAGATCAGCATTGCACGATGAAAATGTTAAGCTAGTTAAACCCTCCCCTTGGATGATAGCTGTAACCAGTTCCATTATATTGACAAAACTGGTTGTGCAATATAAACAGACACAACAGGTTTATGAGAAAATAATTGAGGTCGAGCAGCCAAACCTGAAGAGGATTTCCTTTCCCATCCAGAGATAAACTCTTATGTAATGTTGTTTGTCTTTTCGTCGTTGTTTATGTCTTCGTTCATGGCATTGTACGTTTGTTTTCGACTCTGTTGTGACATCCCTATTGTATCTCTAACCTCTCTTTAATTCTTAAAAATCGTTGATAGCAAGCTGGGACATATCTTCCAATCAAAGCAGTAAAATGATTCTGATAACAGGCTTCTCTGTTTTATATTATATGTGTTGTATACTAGTTAGGGGAAAAGCTTATCCCCCCAAGTTTTGGGTAGGGTTCTTGTCGCTGAGGTTTTGTTTTTCAATGTTGCGTATTGTGTACTTTTGTTTGTCTGCTTATTTTATAGAGTTCTACCCATGATATTGTTAGTTTATTTCAACTTATGTGTTTGAAGGTATCTTTGGTAATTTTTTTCTCTCTTTCACAGTACTACATTTCAGCTAATACCGCATGACATGAATTTGAGCAACAATTGGATGACGCAGGGTCTTCAGCACTATACAAAACAAAAACCGTGTTTTTTTTTATCACCGATAATAAAGAACCCACTTTAACATAAACAGATATATTACTAAGAAGAATAGCTTGACAGATATAATTAAGGTAGATTGATGGTATACCGCCATCTTGGATTGTACAATCACAGTACAAAATCGGTCTAGTTATTTGCCTAAATCTGCAAATTAAGAAACATAATTGCAATTCAATAGCCTGACTGTTTTTTCTATTTGAAGAAAACTTATTAATTAATAGTATTATACAAAATATTTTAACAAATATCATTTTTTCTGGTTTTCAAATAATTTTTTTCAAATGAGCCATTTAAGGGGAGATAACTCTTTTAGTACAAAATTTATACTGGTCTAATAGGGAATTTTTTTATTTTCACTTGTAGCAAGAAAACAAGTTCGGTGACACCATGTTTTCTTTTTATTTTCTTAAAACATATTATGAAACCTTTCTTCTAACAATTTATTTCAAAATTCTATCTCATAGAATTTTTTTTATGCACAATAATGTGTTTTTTCATGAACAAACTAACCAAATTTTGGCAATTTTCAACGACTCATTGCTTGAAAAATAGCACGGTGACCCATACTTTTTATTATATTTTTGAAAAGAGCATAGTAAAATCTTCATTTTGGCAAATTATAAAAAAATTCTGTCTCAAAAAATATATACTGGTGATCTACCTTAAGAAGTAATTAAAATTACTTCCTAGTAATTAAGAATTAATTAGAGTTACTTACTGTAATTAAGAAGTAATTAAAATTACTTCCTAGTAATTAAGAATTAATTAGAGTTACTTACTGTAATTAAGAAGTAATTAAAATTACTTCTTAGTAATTAAGAATTAATTAGAGTTACTTACTCCGTTTCACAGATAAAATGTGATTCAATGGAACACTTTTGGTCGTTCCATGTTCCATGTGTGCCGAGAAGCCAAGACAACTCTAAACAGTTTTCCCCAGTTTCCCAGTTATCTGGGTCCCCTGGAAACCAGTTGGTGTATGTCAAGTCTTTTCCTGTTGGTGCCCATACCCATACACCTTCAATAACTTCGTCTGTTCCCCCTAACCAAAAGTCACCTAAACCATTCAGAATATTATTTACTTTCCTTATATGTCATAAAACATTATCAGCAAAATTACCGAACTACAAGGTCCATAGAACATAACAATATCTAAAGCACGACTATGTAAACAAATGCAATTAGTCGAATTTCAAAGAAAATTGTTAAAATGAGTCTATGTTGCTTTTTGAATAAGGTTTTGTGGGTTTGTCTTATTTGAAATGTGTACGACGAAGAGGAATTGTACCCTATCTCAATACTAGCTGTTCGTATGATGCAACCTGTAGCTGTACACTGTATGTGTTGAATTGCAATAAATGAATGCAAGTATTGTACACAGTTTACACATGATAAAGCCGACCACAATGTCAAATGCATTTGAATTACATAAGAGAAATAACTATATGACAATTGAATATTTCAAATAGTGTTTTGTGTTCAAAACAAATGGTATTATCTTTTTTGTCATTATAAAATACGACTCTTTATTAGGGTTAAGGTTCATTAAACCTATAAATCATTATTCAATTAAGAAATAGATGCCCTTTGATATGATCACATATTATTTTTTACATTTTGCTAGTGTCCGAATGCGATATATATTGGGTCAGTAAATTCTATAAGGGATGAGAGCGAAGCTCAAATTCCCATATAGAATTTACTGACCCCATATATATCGTATAAGCTCACTAGCACACTATGCGCATGCATGACACATTCATCTTGCCGACTATCTTAACATGTGATATTAAACTACAAGACAATCCAAGACGGTCTTCCAACCCGTTACTATTATATATATATAATTAGGAACCTACTTGCATTGGTTTTTACAAAAATGCCAACATTAACGACTTGTTAGCTTTAAATGTGTTTAATTTATCGTTCATCATTATTGTTTTCGTCTGTTGAAACCTTTTAGATGTTTCCTCAACTCAGTGTTGTTTTTATAAATTGACGTAACAGCACTTCTAATCGTTTATTGAAATACGTTCCGCCTTTTTACCTAATATGAAACCCTACAAACCCAATATAGAATATACACAGTCCCGACGAAATTGCTTTTAACCAATCATATTCCAAGAAATGTATTGGAAGTAAGATTAATTTTAATATCACAATATCAGAAATTTATGATACGATTTAAGGAGTATAAACTTACTGTTATCAATGTCTCTTTTTCCGATTCCATTCTTGATAAGTTCAATGGTGTCTGTTAAAAAGGCATTTTCTCCTCCTGTTTCTACTGTTGCTAGATGTGAATTATATGTTCTGCAAAAATTCTGAAAAGATGCGATGATATAATTTTAAGATTACAACACTATGAAAATAAAATAACATTACATTGATATAAACCTAGGTTCAATCCACCATTTTTTACACAAGAAAATGCCTGTACCAAATTTGTTATCCATTCGTGTTATGTTTGTCTTTAAGTGGTGCAAGTTTTGTGGGTGTGACTGCTACTCTTTCTGTCGGTATAATGCTGGCACTGAATAACATGTGTAGAATTATGTAATGTGTCGTGGTCATCTATGAGTTATTAATTTTTTTTATTAAAATGAAATTAAGGTTATATAATTACATACAGAAACATGATAAATGTTGCGAATTTGATCAATAAAAGGAGAAACAGAATACCAAGTGGAAATCACAAATCAAAATGCAAATAATAACGCACAACGTCATTACCAGACCATACTTGTTACCAGAATTTCGGTTACAACAAACCAGATACTTCATATCCCCTCATTTTAGTATTGATCTATATATTTTCTATTTTCATATTTCATGTTTTATTCTTTATTTTGCGTTTAGACCCTTTTCTTCCAATTTATGACGATTTAATTTCGCGATTTTCAAATATCTTTAATGTAGATGAATAGGAAAGATCCAAGGATCACATGTTCGCGGCGATTAATATTTGCGTTATTTTCTTTTCGATCGCAATTGTTGGAAAAAATAAATCGCTTGCGAAAATAAGTTTGATAACAACACTCACTGCAGCATCTCCCCATGTTTTCAGTGTGTGACTAAAGAAGTAGCAAGAATTTCCATAATGAAACCATCCTCTGTGACATTCCGACTGCACACAAGAAATAGCTAATGAAAATAAAGAAAATTAGATACATTGAAACCTGTTTAAACATGTTAAACCGAGCCTTTTCTTGAAACAAGATTAGTTTCGGTTTTGGCCGATGTTCGGTTTTATCAGGTTCACAACGCAAACAGTTGGCATGACGGTATTAAATTTTTTTGTCATATAGGTTTTTGGTTTATGCAGGATTCGGTTTAGCCAGGTTTCACTATACCTATATTTGCTGCCATTTGTTTGTGAATTCCTAATACTGACGTGCTAGTTTTCATTTTTTGCTATTGCGTTTTGGGAATGATAAATTGTTTTTATTTGTATTGAGCTTTCACATTTTAATTTTCGTACTTGAAAAAGGTGAATTAAGTTGAATTGATTCTAATAAAAAAAATAACCTTTTCTTCCGAATAATATCTCATGACGAAATGTGTTTGGTTTTCAGTAGTAATGTTATGTGTTGATGTTCGACGCGTACATACATGTTTGCACACACATTTATGAATACTAATTACAATTTTTTTTCCCAATCTGAGAACAGTATATCTGTCGATCTATCAATAAATATGTTCCTGGTTCTAATTGATTTGAGAAAAAGCTGACAAGAAATCATAAGATTCTTCTATAATTTGGTAATGAACATAGTTTTAAAGGCCTTAGAAAATAGTGGAATGCATTACTTTTGGGGAGTCAATATTTGTTGGAAGTACTTGATAAATTGCATGCTTATTTTGGTGATTTCTAATCTGGTAATGTTTAGATTTTTCTACCCTTTATACAACTTTGCCTCATAATCTGATTCTTAAAACCACACTTGATTTTAAGAATTTAAAAAGTCGGAATGTGAATTTATATGTTCAAACTCTTTTCGGTCATATTTTAGTAATAACAAACAAAGAGCTTTGTCAATTAGGCCTGCTTTGATACTTACACTGCCCTTGAATTATTACTAGATCACCTTTTTTTCGCTATGGAGAATCCGTATGTCGTCAGGTTATCGGAATTCCCATACGGACTGACTGTGCATCACAAATTGAGACCTATTTCTGTATTGTTATCAAGTGCAATTTATGACTAAAATAAGCAGAGACCCATCGAAACAATATCTGTTTCAAAAATTGAATATTAGATATTTTGATGATATGTTGGCTCTCAATAATGCCGACGTCAGTATGTACACTAAACAGATTAGTACTGCAGAACTGACTTTAACTTTGGTGTTCGTGTTGTTTATTTTTTAGTTTTCTATGTAGTGTCATGTGTACTATTGTTTATCTGTTTGTCTTTCATTTTTAGCCATGGCGTTGTCAGTTTATTTTCGATTTATGAGTTTGACACTTTGGAATCTTTCGTCCCTCTTTCAAATAAGCTTATACTAACAATGAACGCTACCCTTTCCTGAATTTTGACATCTTTATCTTTAACTGGAAGCCTAATACCTAAATTTATGATAACAAGCGATGCTTTTTCATGTCCTGTTGTAAATTATCGGGTTGGTTTGTTTTGGATGGTGACGTTCCCAATGTCAGACGTTAGGTCGAGAAAGATTAAGATATTAAAACAGGTTATAAAATAGGTTAAGTACAGGTCTATAATGAATTGAGATTGTTTCAGACAAGTCAAGTATAAGTTCAGACTTTCAAGTATGGTTCAGATTATCAAAGGTCTTCTACTGTGTTCCGTTAGTATACAATAGATACTAATAGATACTTTATTCTCTAAAAACTAGATACAAGTTTACAGAGAAACATACAATATAAATACAGACACAATAGTTAAGGTAAACAAATACCGTAATTATGATGACATACATGTTTAGTAACATGTAGAATTAATGATATAAGATGGAAAAATGATCGGTGAGATGCTTATGAGATTACATTTACATGCATTACTAAGCATTACGGTCGAGTTTAGTTAAGATTGTCGTCATGCAGAAAAATTCAGAATATATTATAATTTATAAATGTATGTTTTTCAGACAAATTAAACTAACAAGTACTAACAAAATTTGCTATGTAATATATACTACTAACGGATAACGAGGCCGGGATAAGGTACCGGTGTTTGATGTATCCACAAACAAATGTGAAAAACTATCAATGAAACATGAATAACCTTTAAAAAAAAAAAAGAAAAAAAAAGAAAAATTCAGAATAATTTAAAATGGTACAGTCGAGGATAAACAGTGCACAGTTAGTATATAGTCGATTGTTGATACTTTTTTTGTTTTTCTTTCTTCACTGGTGTTATCCAAAGTATATCGCTCTTTCTTCTCTTTTTTTACTTCCTTGTCACATATTTGTTTGTTTTTAAAGAGATTAATATTACAACACAATGTTGACTGCTGTACCCTTATTTTTGACATGTTTACCTATTATGTCTGTTTGTTCTGTTTACGCATCGTCGTCATCAATTTTGCGCCTGTCCCAAGTCAGGAGCCTCTGGCCTTTGTTAGTCTTGTATGATTTTAAATTTTAGTTTCTTGTGTATAATTCGGAGTTTAGTATGACGTCCATTATCACTGTACTATTATGCATATTTTAGGGGCCAGCTGAAGGACACCTACGGGTGCGGGAATTCTCGCTACATTGAAGACCCATTGGTTGCCTTCGGCTGTTGTTTGCTCTATGGTCGGGTGGTTGTCGCTTTGACATATTCACCATTTCCTTTCTCAATTTTATTATAATATGATTTGGTGCGACTGTCATACAAGTGAGAAGTTAAGCTAGCTATAAAACCAGGTTCAATACATCATTTTCTACAAAAGAAAATGACTGTACCAAGTCAGGAATATGACAGATGTTGTCCATTCGTTTGATGGTTTTGAGCTTTTGATTTTGCCATTTGATTAGAATCTTTCCTTTTTGAACGTTCCCCGGGGTTCAGTTTTTAAATATTTTTGTGATTTTACTTTTTTTTTTTGTACGTTCCATCAATCGTTACTTTTCGTTATTCTATACCCCCCTATTTTATTTTAGCAGGGTTAGATATTTATCAAATTGTTCCGCAACATTCTTAAATAGAAAGTTCATCATCATCGTTATTTTCCTAAGAATATACTTACAAATTCCAACAAATAAAATCACGCGAAAATCCATTATCGTTCTTATAAAAGTTGAATAATAATGTCCTGATAGATAAGACTTCAGAAAATCATGTACCTTAATATCCTTACTTTCATTGCGCGATAAGCAGATAAACTTGTTAACTAGCTATTTTAGGTTGTGAAAGATGATTTGATAAGCATTTGATGCCACAAATTTTACCAATAAAAGATAAATATTTGTTAAAGTAATCAGAACTTTTGTGCTGATAAGAAAAACTATTGATATCATTATTTTCCATTCGTTTTTCTGTTATAAATTGTTGTTTTTCGACACAAAAAAAAAAACCAACCGTTGTCATACGATTATGGACTAATGTATTTAGTGTATTTACATTTAATCCTTTGAATAGGAAGAAACAACTTGTACATATGATCGAGTTATGGATCTTTTATGGTTTATCGTGACAAGTTAAGATAATAGTAAGAGGGTCGCATACCCCAGTGGAAAGAATTAATATCTGTTATAGGTTGCATTTCTGTAAATATTGACAATGCAATTTCCCATAGGAACTCCTTTTTACGGCAAAACTGTACCACTTTTACTATCAAGTTTTGAAAAAAATCTTATTCTAGAATTGAAAGTTCATATGCACCACAATTTTTTCAAAGGTCAAAATATAGGGCTGTGCGGACGTTTATATGCCCTGAACTTCTCAGATTTTAAACTTGCACTAATTTTCTTAACTACCCCTACCTCGAATTAAAGGTTACCACAGGATTTCAATGTAAACAATATGCACATGTATATTTACTGGTAACATTTCCAAGTTATGTCTCTGTGAGATGGAACACAGAGAGCATAACTTGGAACCAGTATGTAAACAAAATTAGTTTTCTATGAATATTCAAGATCTCCCCAAAAGAGGCGTATTCTGCGAAACAGCTGTATTTACAAAGTGCAACTTATAGCTTTAATAGTTTTACCTTTTAAGCAATTCAACAACGCTTACCGTTATCTTAATCATATGTTTTCGTTAAATAATAAAATTTTCTCTATATACTGCTGAAATTTATCCAAAGAAACTTACTGTAAATAAATCAAATTTAAATGGTAATAACAGTCCATTCCTAGATTAAGTTATTAAGTTCTTAAAGGGAAACTCAAAATTAAAACTTACGACAAAAGGGACGATATTTCGTTTCTTACTGTTAATTTTCCTTTTTTATATGGTGATGTTCCTTAGGCAACATCTTACGGTGTTTATATTTCACAGCGCGTTTGCTATCCCCGTGTCTGTTGTGACGTATTTGATTTTAACTAACGTAAGCTATGTATTACTGGATGGTAAATTATTAAGCCAGGGATTTCGTTACCATTAATTACTTTAAACCTGTACTAAATTTTTCCATAGATATACAGATTTGGTTTAGGAGTTAAGTTGTACCTGTAGAAAACTTATTTCTAACGGGATAGCACATCCTAATTTTTACGGAAATGTTGTTAACCGTGCCCGAAAATTTAGAAACGATCCTACTAAACTTGTCGATTCGTTAAATAAACTTATTCTAAAAGCTTACCAATTCACCACTGTAACAAGATCATTAAATATTGTTCTTTTTGGTATAAATATTGATTTTGTAATCAGTGAATTAAAAGCAAACTAAATACTACTTGTATGTTATATACATATACACATTCATGGATCTACAACATGTCGATACCTGTATCTTGGCATTGCACAAGGTTTTAACACATCGTCTTTTTTGATATTGATGATTTTTAACCGAATGAGCAGACGAACAGACGGACGCACAGACCAGAAAACATAATGCCCATTAATGGGGCATAAAAATTGCCTTGTTCGTAGACCTTGTCTTGTTGATGATGATTGTGGTCAAGTTTGGTTAAATTTGGTTCAGTAGTTTAAGAGTAGAAGATACATTATATTTGTTAAATTTAACGGACGACGATGATTGACACCACGTGATTAGAAGACCTCACTTGGCCCTTTGAGACAGGTGAGCCAAAAATACCAAAAAAAATGTTAGTTTCAACAAGAATGTATCCATAGTACACGGATGCCCAATTCATACTATCATTCTGTATGTTTAGTGGACCGTGACATTATGGTTAAAACTCTGATTTGGCATTAAAATGAATAAGGTCATATCATAGAGAACATGTGTACTGAGTTTCAAGTTGATTGGACTTTAACTTAATCATAACGTTCTTGACTAAAGACTTCAATCTGAAGCAAGACCCACAGATGGACAGACGGACAGACGAACGAATGCACAGACCGAAAACATAATGTTCCTAGGTGGAGCATAAAAATGTAGAAAACTCCTCAATTGCAGATCTTCACTTCTAACATAAATTAACCATTGACTTTAAGTTAACCTGCTGAAGAAATATTTTATAGAAATACATCTCTGTTGAAATATCTAATCGATTCCAAGTAATTTATACGGCTCCAGTCATGCCTTTTGTTAAAATAAGATATGGTTTTATTGCAGTTGAAGTAACTATTTACCAGATCACAATTGAAGTGAATGTATGAAACTGTTGGTCACCTAATAACCTTCAACAATAAACAAAAAAGACTGTTATTTGACCTATAATGGATTACTTTTACAAATTATGACTAGGATGGAGAGTAGTCTCATTGACACTTATACCACATCTTCATATATCTAGAAAAAAAAGTTTGGAATCATGATATCCTGTTGATATGCACATTTACATATAGTATGTCCTTATTATCAATAAAATTACATAAAATTGTGTTGTGAGGTTTCAGATGAGTTGCGACTAACAAACGGCGGATGTGTGGGGTATAATTACACAGAATAACTCCCAGTGTTCACTGACACTTGTTACCTTGGCCACAAAGGCATCTTTACATAATAAAGACACATTTTTTTTTTAATTTTTATTAAAAATGATTAGTAAACAAATACATACATCATAAAATATTTAAATGCAACATGTCACATGACAATCATCACATGACAATCATGTGATAAATAGCATATGCATAAAATGATACATAAACAAAGGAAACATCTAGAAAATTTTGTATATCTTCTGACACCAAAAAAATAGTAGGGGAGAAAATACTCCACAAGGAACAGCTATAATACACTGTTCATGTTTCTTTAAGAATTTTAAGGATTACATGAAAAATGTAATCTTTATCACTGTTTATAATTTGAGGTTGCTGTGTATTTGATAACAATTTCATTCTGTCCCATACCTTGTAAAACATAAATATTTTGTAAAAAAAATTAATTTTTTTTTTAATAGATGTCAAAACTAAGTTCTAATTATAAAACTTTAGCTATGCAAGGTTTTAGAATAATGCAGGTTATATTAAATTTACCAGAGATGTAGATAACTATATAATTATAACATTATATATATTATATTTTTATGACAATTATACATCACAGTTTATGAAGAGATACAATTACAAATGACAGGTGAAATGATGAATTACCCATAAGGCCACATTGAATTAGTCTGCCATTGTTATGAATCTTTAATAACATTGTTATGAATCACTTATTTTTTACAGAAATATTTCTTAATTGAAATTTTAAATAGATAGTAGCCAGAAGTTGAATCTTAAATTGAGAAAATTCTACAACAAAAATGTAAAAATAAATTCCACAATTATTTGAAAATTAAAAAAAAACAACATTGCCCTTGCACCTTAGCACTTATTTTCATCAGGATTAAAATATTTAAATCAACAAACAAATTTAATGTAGCCTTAAAATAAGCATTACACAAAAATCAACAAATTGTTATATTTATCATTAGTATATAAGCAAACAAAGATCAATTAATAATTATTAATAATATCGATTTCATTAGTTATATTAATATACAATAACTCCATTCTACATTAAAGACTTAGCAGCGGGTCAAATTTTTAAAAATTTTGTCATCTAGATTATTTTTCTTAAATTAATTTTTTTAAAGGTTTCTTGCATATGTATTATTCATACTTAAAGATTTTTACCATTTTTTAATTTTTGATATAATTTTTATTCAAACAACCTGTAAAAGCTAATTTTATATACAAAAAAAGGATGAATTATAATTCCAAAGAAAGAAATAAACATTATGTCATTGTTAAATGAAAAACCTATAGATAGATTGATAAAAAACCTTAGAAATAGAAACAAAATTTAAAGACTTATAAATACATGTATACAACACAAGCTTTGTAGAATTTTTATTTACACAATACATTAAAAAATGTTATAAAAATTTCATTAAATGTTAGAAATATGAACTATTGCACTCTAAACTATCTTCCATTGCCTTGACATGAATTTTCTGATATTTCCTGTTTAATATCTTTAAGAGATTGGAAGTCTTTGGCTATGAATACCTCCTTTTCACTGGTAGCTATAGCCTTTATTTCGTCTGTGTCAGATATCTTAATACCAACAGTTATAACTTTGACACCTTTCTGTTTCAAAGCTTCTGCTGATGGTATCGTATCTCTGGAATTAAGATTTGACTGACCATCGGTCAACAGAATTACAATGTCCTCTGCCGAACTTCTTCCACCATTCATTTTCAGCACATCGGCTGCAGTACGTAGACCTCCAGCAGTATTCGTTGACCCAGCTTTATAACGTGTTGTAGAAATAACCTTACCAACATCACCATTAGAATATCTACCGAGGCTGAAAACCAGGCGAACCTGAGTACTGTATGTTATAAGGGCAAATCTGTGTTCATTTGAAGTGCTGCCAATTTCTTCTACTAATGCATTTACAAAATCTAACATATATTGGAAATTATCTTTGCCAACACTGGATGATGAATCCAATACAAACACAATATCCTTTCTGTCTAAACAGGCTACAAATAAAGTAAGTTATAATATGTTATTGCCTTCAAAAGAAAATATAGTGTAATTGTAAATCTGTTGATGGAGCATACTTCAGTAATAATGGAAAATCCATTTCATAGATGATCCTATTATGTTCCTAATGTTGTAACTACAATCCTCTTCCCTTTCCATGAATGTGACCTACCAAATTAGACTATTTACCAGGTGTTACTAATATGAGCAACACGGCGGGTGCCACATGTGGAGCAGGCTTACCCTTCCGGAGGAGCACCTGAGATTACCCCCAGTTTTTGTATGTTGCTTAGTTTTTAGTTTTGTATGTTATTTCTTCTGTAGTATAATTTGTCTTCTTCTTTTCAGCCATGGCCTTGTCAGTTTATTTTTATCTATGAATTTGAATGCCCCTCTGGTATGTTTCGCTTCTCTTTTCAAACCATGCTTTGTTAACAGAACTACCAACATTCAAGTTCACATAAGTTCAAAGAATCCTTATGCAAAGTACCAAATTTTCATGCCCTTTTTCCCAAAATTATTATTATAAAAATTGCATATATGATGCAAAAAAATCTAGTCGAAATAACACTTTTCAGCCATTAAGGATTTTCACTACTCTTTTCCAAAATAACAAGCTTTTCAAAAGACTTGTTATAAATTGATAGTACATGTATATAAATGAAGAAAAAAATTAGTTTAAGATATAAGCCCTTAAAAATTTGTCAAGAAATAATTCTCTCTAAATTTTTGATGAACTTTACATATTTGATATTAAACATCACTAATAAATAGAAACTATCTAATCAGAATTAAGCCTGAGAATTCATATGATTTTGAAATAATTCATATAATATTTCGTACATAGTTAATAGTACATCATAAAATTAAGCTTCTAAAGGCTGGTTGGTATACATAGACTTGTTTATTGATTACATATTTCTAAATTTTTAATATATTGTATTTCATGTATATGTCATTGTACGTACAATATTTTTTTTTATCTTTCTACAGTATCTATCTATACATATATATACCTTTCTCACACCTAAGACCTGAGTATCCCATTGGACATTTACATTGGAACGTATTGACCCCAACACTGTATATTTATACATACCTTTCTCACACCTAAGACCTGAGTATCCCATTGGACATTTACATTGAAACGTATTGACCCCAACACTGCAGACACCACCATTCAAACAAGGATTCTCGTTACATATGGATTCATCTGTGAAATAACAGTAAAATCTATTATCTGATTATCTCCCTTTGTTAAAATGATTTCAAAGTTGTCTCCCCTACTTTTTTTTTACATTTTTTTTTTTTTTATATATTATCATAAATTTTGATATTTATTTGTTTTTGTACCTTACTTTAAGTAACAAAACTAAAATAAAAAATTTAGATATGGTTTCAAAATTGTCTCCCCGTCTATGTGTTTTTACCTACTTTTTAAAAAGATATATTATCATGATTAAATACTAAAAATGCCATTAAATATAATTTTCCAGTAAGTTAGAAAAAAGGTGTTTCTATTTGATGTGGTATGAGTATCAAAGAGACAACTCTCTATCCCAGTCACAATGTATAACTAGAGGCTCTAAAGAGCCTGTGTCGCTCACCTTGGTCTTGTGCATATTAAATAATGGACACGGATAAATTCATGACATAATTGTGTTTTGGTGATAGTGATGTGTTTGTAGATCTTACTTTACTGAACATTCTTGTTGCTACAATTACCTCTGTCTATAATGAACTTGGCCCAGTAATTACAGTGGAAAATATTTTCTACAAATTTACAAAAATTTATGAAAAATGTTAAAAATTAACTATATTAAAAGGGCAATAACTCCTTAAGGGGTCAATTGACCATTTTGGTCATGCTGACTTATTTGTAAATCTTACTTTGCTGAACATTATTGCTGTTTACAGTTTATCTCTATCTATAATAATATTCAAGATAATAACCAAAAACAGCAAAATTTCCTTAAAATCACCAATTCAGGGGCAGCAACCATCAACAGGTTGTCGGATTCATCTCAAAATTTCAGGACAGATAGATCTAGACCTTCTAAACACCTTAACTGCATGTCAGATTTGCTCTAAATGCTTTGGTTTTTGAGTTATAAGCTAAAAACTGCATTTTACCCCTATGTTCTATTTTTAGCCATGGCGGCCATCTTGGTTGGTTGGCCGGGTCATGCCACACATTTTTTAAACTAGATATCCCAAAGATGATTGTGGCCAAGTTTGGATTAATTTGGCCCAGTAGTTTCAGAGGAGAAGATTTTTGTAAAAGATTACTAAGATTTACGAAAAATGGTTAAAAATTGACTATAAAGGTCAATAACTCCTAAAGGGGTCAACTGACCATTTTGGTCATGTTGACTTATTTGTAAATCTTACTTTGCTGAACATTATTGCTGTTTGCAGTTTATCTCTATCTATAATAATATTCAAGGTAATAGCCAAAAACAGCAAAAATTCCCTAAAATTACCAGTTCAGGGGCAGCAACCCAATAATGGGTTGTCGGATTCATCTGAAAATTTGAGGGCAGTTAGATCTTGACCTGATAAACAATTTTACCCCATGTCAGATTTGCTCTAAATGCTTTGGTTTTTGAGTTATAAGCCAAAAACTGCATTTTACCCCTATGTTCTATTTTTAGCCATGGCTGCCATCTTGGTTGGTTGGCCGGGTCACGCCACACATTTTTTGAACTAGATACCCCAATGATGATTGTGGCCAAGTTTGGTTTAATTTGGCCCAGTAGTTTCAGAGGAGAAGATTTTTGTAAAAGTTAACGACGACGGACGACGACGGACGACGGACGACGACGACGACGGACGCCGGACGCCAAGTGATGGGAAAAGCTCACTTGGCCCTTCGGGCCAGGTGAGCTAAAAAGTTAACAATTATAGGTTAAAGTACAGTCATCCATTCAGCTCATACTGCACATCAAGATATAATCTGGTTATTTTATAATCTATTTTTTTAGATATGATTTAAATATTGTCTCCCCTTTTTGGTATTTTAAAATTATTTTCTCAAAAGATATTTTATTATGATTAAAAAAAATGTGCAGCAAATAATGTGAACCTGTGTAATTTTATGTAAAGGTGGATAAATTTGCATACAAATGTAAATACATCCATTACACCAAATATCAGTTGGCAAAATAAGTTACAAACAAAAAGGAAACTTTCAAACTTGAAATTGTGGTTATATTCATGTATCCTGCTTGCAAAATTTTTATTTTATCTGCAAGTTTTTTTTCTATTTTTTTTCATTCATTGTGAAATGGTTTCTTTATGTCCCTTATTCATCCTTGCACAAATGCCCTCCCCCTTTTTTACCACCATCTTATAGATTTAAAAATTACCTCTACATGTGGCCTTAACCAAGTCAGTTGTCAAACGTGTCAACGCATTGAAATCATCAATTATATGCATATTATTAGCAACAGGTTCACTAGCCATTGCTTCTAACTCTGCAGAATCAAATGATCCCACACCAATAGTTATAACATGTACCCCTTCCTCTTTGGCTTTTTGAGCCTCCGGTATGGTGTTCTCTGCATGTACATTAGATACACCATCCGTTATAATGATCACTGTAAAGGAAAGATAAATAAATTGTCATGAAGATTTGTATATTTGGTAATACAATACAGTATTTATTAACACAACAGATTTTTTTCATATTAACAACTTTTAGTAAGAGCAACATAAAAAAGTAAATTCAATGTGAGGAAAATTAGCAGAAAAAACCTAGAAAAAATCCTGTCGTGAAAATTTTTAACCACAAACTGAACTGAATTTTTAAAAAATTTCATTCTAACATTAAATTGCTTAAAATCACATTTACTGAAGATCTCAGATAAATACCACAATAAATCACATATAGATTTACTTACAGAAATTTTGAGCATCAGGTCGGTCACCTCTTGATGGATTAAATACACTTCTTCTAACCATTTTAATTCCAGCAGCTGTGTTTGTGTTACCATAAACATAGCCAACACTAGAAATAGCATCTTCTACGCCAGATTTAGTAATATAATCATCAAGATGGAATCCCATTCTTGCCGATGTACTGTACGAGACGACTCCTATACGTGTGTGTCTCTTTCCAATGGTCAGTTCCTCCACAACTTTGTAAATAAAGTCTTTGACCAGTCGGAAGTTATGTTGACCAATGCTACCAGAGGAATCAATGAGGAAAGCAACATCTGCCTTGGCATCACAAGCTGCAGAGAGAACAAGTATACAGGTGTTAATGAAGTCCTTACACTTAATCTTTTGGATGTGTACGGATTGATACCTTTTGTATTGTATCAATTAAAGTCACCAAACCAAAAAAAAATCTCCAAACAAGCACATTGACCCCTATAGTTTTTTTTGCTTTTTTGATTCCTCAATTTATTCCCTATCAATATATACTAGTTTTAAGAAAAGTTATTTATTTTGAAACTGAGCAGCGAACATCCTTAATCAGTTGGATTTGTAATGATTGATATATTTGTATTGCATTTAAGGTGGTACCCAACACTTTCAGTAAAATTAATTTGGCTCGTTTAATTTTCATGAAATTTTGACAAAGTATTTACTTTGAACCTTAAACCAAAATATATAAATTTCAAAAATTTTGAACCAACCATTTTATCAGAAAAATTACACTGGTTATATAGCAGATTGACAAACACCAATTTTGATCATTGAGAAGCTTAATATTCCCTTTACAACACAACGTTATTAAAACGTTTGGCTGATTTTACAGAGTTATCTCCCTGTAGTGTTAGGTACCACCTTAATAAGGTCCTTTGTTTTCTCGTTTGACTTGTTTCATATTTTTAAGCCTGGTCCTTTTAAGGCTGTTTATAAGGTTTATATTTTTCTTATTGTTGAAGGCTGTGCGACAACCTGTAATTGCTCACATCTTCTTTATTTGAACTATGGTACTTAAGTTGTCTCCTACATTTTCATAGTAATACAATGATGGAAAAACCTTAAATTGTAAACTCTGATAATAGTCCTGTTTACTAATTACAGAGGGGACATAACTCACTTTGATTCATGTTTACTTACAGAGGGGACATAACTCACTTTGATTCATGTTTACTTACAGAGGGGAGATTACTCACTTTGAATCATGTTAATTACAGGGGTACATTACTCACTTTGATTCAGGTTTACTTACAGAGGGGAGATTACTCACTTTGATCACAGTTCACTCCAGCAAAACCTTCTCTGCATTCACAAAAGTAACTGTTGCGTTCACTGACACAATGGCCACCATTCTGACATGGATTTGTCTCACACATATCTTTCTCTGAAACAAGAAGTTGTTGTTAATTAAAAAATTGAGTCAACATGTTTACAAGGTAGAGCACGAATCCCTTCATAGAACACTTAGAGGAATGCTCGGCTAGTAAGCTTAAGTCACCACACAGGACTCATTTTGTTTACCTTGATTAATAAATTCTATGGGCATGCAGACCTGAGTTTAACAAATCATGTGTTTTTTTAAAAACTTATTGACAAAGTATCTTTAATCAAAATAGAATCACTGAAATGTTCTAGATTTGAACTAGAGGCTCCAAAGAGCCTGTGTCGCTCACCTTGGTCTATGTGCATATTAAACAAAGGACACAAATGGATTCATGACAAAATTGTATTTTGGTGATGGTGATGTGTTTGAAGTTCTTACTTTACTGAACGATTTTGCTTCTTACAATTATATCTATAATGAACTTTGCCCATTAGTAACAGAGAACTATATTTGGTAAAAATTTACATATATTTACCAAATTAATGAAAATTGTTAAAAATTGACTATAAAGGGCAATAACTCCTTAAGGGGTCAATTGACCATTTAGGTCATGTTGACTTATTTGTAGATCTTACTTTGCTGAACATTATTGCTGTTTACAGTTTATCGCTATCTATAATAGTATTCAAGATAACCAAAAACGGCAAAATTTCTTTAAAAATTACCAATTGGAGGGCAGCAACCCAACAACCAGTTGTCCAATTCATCTGAAAAATTCAGGGCAGATAGATATTGACTTGATTAACAATTTAACTTCTTGTCAGATTTGCTCTAGATGCTTTGAATTCATAGTTATAAGCCAAAAACTGCATTTTACCCCTATGTTCTATTTTTAGCCGTGGCGGCCATCTTGGTTAAATGGCCAGGTCATCGGACACATTTTTCAAACTAGATACCCCAAAGATGATTGTGGCCTAGTAGTTTCAGTGGAGATTTTGTAAAAGATTACTTAGATTTATGAAAAATGGTTAAAGATTGACTATAAAGGGCAATAACTCCTAAAGGGGTCAACTGACCATTTTGGTCATGTTGACTTATTTGTAGATCTTACTTTGCTGAACATTATTGCTGTTTACAATTTATCTCTATCTATAATAATATTCAAGATAATAACCAAAAACAGCAAAATTTCCTCAAAATTACCAATTCAGGGGCAGCAACCCAACAACCGATTGACCGATTCATCTGAAAATTTCAGGGCAGATAGATCTTGACCTGATAAACATTTTTATCCCATGTCAGATTTCCTCAAAATGCTTTGGTTTTTGAGTTATAAGCCAAAAACTGCATTTTACCCCTATGTTCCATTTTTAGCGGTGGCGGCCATCTTGGTTGGTTGACCAGGTCACGCCACACATTTTATAAACTAGATACCCCAAAGATGATTGTGGCCAAGTTTGGATTAATTTGGCCCAGTAGTTTCAGAGGAGAAGATTTTTGTAAAAGATTACTTTAATTAACGAAAAATGGTTAAAAATTGACTATAAAGGGCAATAACTCCTAAACGGGTCAACTGACCATTTTGGTCATGTTGACTTATTTGTAGATCTTACTTTGCTGAACATTATTGCTGTTTACAGTTTATCTCTATCTATAATAATATTCAAGATAATAACCAAAAACAGCAAAATTTCCTCAAAATTACCAATTCAGGGGCAGCAACCCAACAACCAATCGACCGATTCATCTGAAAATTTCAGGGCAGATAGATCTTGACCTGATAAACATTTTTACCCCATGTCAGATTTGCTCTAAATGCTTTGGTTTTTGAGTTATAAGCCAAAAACTGCATTTTACCCCTATGTTCTATTTTTAGCCGTGGCGGCCATCTTGGTTGGTTGACCGGGTCACGCCACACATTTTTTAAACTAGATACCCTAATGATGATTGTGGCCAAGTTTGGTTTGATTTGGCCCAGTAGTTTCAGAGGAGAAGATTTTTGTAAAAGTTAACGACGACGGACGACGACGACGGACGACGGACGACGACGGACGACGGACGCCAAGTGATGAGAAAAGCTCACTTGGCCCTTCGGGCCAGGTGAGCTAAAAAAAAGTTGAAACCATTTTAGGGAATGGAATTCTGATCTGTAAATCATCATAGTAGACTCACATACTAAAAATAAGCTCAATATGTGAAGGTGTTCAGAAAAAAACTATTCTATATATATAACTGTTTCATTTTGCAAATTTTTCAAAGTCCAAAAAGCTTGTTATTTTGGCGAAATATATACTTACCATTACAAAGATAAGCCATAATGTTGTCAGATATATCAGTTAATCCTGCAACATCTTTAGACTGGTACAAATATTTACTAACAGGAGAGATAACCATTTCAAAGGGGAGATAACTTTTGTTCCTATTTATACTTACCATTACAAAGATAAGCCATAATGTTGTCAGATATATCAGTTAATCCAGCAACATCTTTAGACTGGTACAAATATTTATTAACAGGGGAACTAACTGCTGCCATCATAAATTCTTCATCTGATGCTGACAAACCAATACCTGATAAAAGATTAAAAGACATGTTATTTGAGATCTCACAAAACATGTTTAAACCTGCCGCATTTTGGCACCTGTCCTGAGTTAGGAACCTCTTGCCTTTGTAAGTCTGGTTTGATTTTTAATTTTAATTCATTTATATATTTCGGAGTTTAGTATGATGTCCATTATCCATGTTATCACTGAACTAGTAAACATTTTTGTTAAGGTGCCAGCTGAAACACACCTCCTGGAGAGGATTTTCTGGCTGTGCAGAAGACCAGTTTGTATCTTTCCGCTGTTTTCTGCTCTTTGATCAGGTTGTTTTCCTATGCCGAATTCCCAATTCCTATTCTCATTCTATTAGAATGCTAGTATCAGAGGGTATCATCAGCAAAAAAATTTACAGATATAAAATTATAACATACTTTTCCAACATGTTAAAATTTTGAAATAATTAAGTGACTAAGTTTCCATCACTCTCAGATAAAGTTGACCTATATATTTTGACATTCTTTATACACTGAAGAATTTAAAACAAGCATTCAAATCAGTTAAAATGGTACTTTTTTTCAAAAAATATAATAGTAGATTAAGAACAGTTATAACATTAAAGAGGAGCATATTAAGGTCATCTTGCACTTAAAACCCCATGGAGATTTTGAAAAGTTTGCTTGTATGAAAATGTAAATTTACAATAAAACATCCAAATTAAGGAGGTAGACCTAGGTTAAGGGAAATAACTCTTAAAATCACCAGTACGTTTGTGTCAACCATTTTCATAAATATGTTCTAAGCTTCTAGGATACATAGATTATTTCCAATCTGTTTCAGGTAAATGCTTAAAATTCATTGACGAAACTTGACTTTTACAAATGCATAACTGATTTAAAGAGTTATCTCCCTGAACCAAGGTCTACCCCCTTAAATTCAATGACAAATTAAATCCCTTACCAACAACAATGACTTTGGTTCCCTTCTGTTTGAGTTTATTTGCCTCTTCAATGACCTCGTCTTCTTGTCTTGTGCTGGTAGTTATTAGAACCACAATGTTTGGAGCATAATCACGTTCTCCGCCACCTTCCAATATACTAATCCTGGACTTACGTAAAGCCTCGGCTGGATCAGGATTACCTGGCATTCTCCTGTAAAAAGATAATTAATGCAGTTAGCAAAAGAATAATGAAACAACACTTTATAAATTGCAAGATACATTAATAGTTACAGTGAAACCTGTATAACACAATGTATAAACCTAATCTCTTCGGGACTTAAGATTTTGTTTGGCTTTGGCCAATATTCGGTTTATTAGGTTCAAAACGCATGCAAATTAATGACTGGGCTGAAGAACATGTTTGGTTAATACAGGTTTTTTGGTGTATGCAGGATTCAGTTTAGCCAGGTTTCACTGTATAAGCACAAATTTGTAAGGGTTCCGCGGAACATAGTGTCTGCAATATTTTTGCAGTTAATAGCAGGCTCAACAAAAATTAGGAAAAAATATAATAATTAAAAATATTCCTCTTGATACTATGTTTTCATTGTAAGAAGCTTCTGTCAAAGTTTGGTAAAAATCCAGGATAGTTTATGAATCTAATAAATGTTTTAAAAACTTTAACGGCAAACTGTATGTAAGGTTAACTGTCAGAAAAACTAAATCTATTAATAAGCAAATTTCGTTCTAGATACTAGAGTTTGCTCATAAACAAGCTTCTATCCAAGTTTGGTACAATTCCAGGATAGTTAAAGAAAGTTATTAAAATTTCAAAAAACTTTAACCACAGACCAAAGGCTCGACAAAAAGGACCTCAAATGATTACCAAATCTTTTTAAGGGGTTAGGCAAGGGTTTTTATTTAATGGATTCTAGATCATATAACTTATATATGCATGGGATATCAAAATACAAAATGAATATTCTTTTCGTGTAGTGAGTTATTTTAAAGTGTGCACCATCTTTGTTTTAGTTCTTTCAAATAGAAAGACAAAATATTACAGTCATTACTTCTTATTTAATTCTAAATTTCATTTTTAAGGAGAAAATATTGTGGGAAAAAAAACACAAGTGATGTCACGAAAACATGACGAAATTAAGTCTATGAGCTGATAGACAAAACACTGTCAGCCAATCAGAAGACTTTTTACACCCAAAATTAAATTATTACCTGATAGAAGAGACAGCATTAAGCACATTCCTCTTCTTAAAACTTTCCCTGAACGTCAATTTAACATCAGAAGCCCTTCCAAATTGTACAATGCCTGCATTCATCCTACTCTTGAAAGACATCCTTTTGACCATAGATTTTATAAATCTTCTAACTTGACGTAACTGTGGTTTGGAGACATATCTTGAAGTATCCACAGCAAATACAATATCAGCCTTGGCCTGACACCCTACAATTATATATATTGCACTTAAAGTTCTTAAAAATATCAATATAAACATTATAGGTTGAAATGTGATTTGCTGTAAAAAAAAAAGGTGATCACTGACTGGGTATATATATATATAATTAGGATAGTTAAATTATACAGAAAACAGTTGGGAGGGTCTTAAAGTGATCCTTAGAGGTGAACAATGAAACAAGCTGACTTTTAAAAGAGGGACGAAAGATACCAAAGGGATAGTCAAACTCATTAATCTAAAACAAACTGACAACGCCATGGCTAAAAATGAAAAAGACAAACAAACAACAGCACACATGACACAACATAGAAAACTTAAGAATAAACAACATGAACCCCACTAAGGTAGATTTGACTGTAATTCAGTGATATTGTTGGCTTTTTTCAAAACTACCTCTACCCTTTTTTATTGGGAAAATATGTGTCATTTTTATCAAATTGGGAAGTTTATAATGAAAGATGAATTTGACTGGAACTTCAATTTGCAGACCCCTTTTGAGAGGTAAACCCTCATTCGAAATAAGACCCCTTATTGTCAGTGATAATACATAAATAGACCCTGAAATCTGCACATATAGTCATTTTAGGCATGAAAATGGTTTAAATGAGTGTTTTTCAGTTTATATTCATGCACAATTACTACTGAAACTGCACTGTTTGGGAAAAAAGTTGTCTTTTTGGGAATAATTTTAAGCCATTTTTTTTTCAAATTGGGATTTTTCTCTAGGGGAAAAAGCCTTTATTCTCCATTAATTTAAGGCAAACAATATCACTATAATTATACAGGCAATTCAGAAGTAACTGCAATATTCCTATTTTTATCTATACAAATATTGCAACTCTGGGCAAGTATTGTAATAATAAAGACTTTAATTTTCAGGTCCATACACAGATCTGTTTATTGCTATATCCTAAAATTAAATAATTGATTTCACTGTTTACTGTAGGTTCATTATTATTCAATAGTTACATTAGATGTATGTTTCATTATGATACTTTATTCTGATTGGCTAACTGCGCATCACATGTTATTCCGTAAGCAATTGCATTGCTCAATAAAACTTTTCATTCATGATAACATGTGGTCCCACAATAAATTACACAGGTGAATTAAATAAAACAATAATAAAATTTGTGTTTTCATGATCATTGCTAAAAAAATGTAATTATAACTATTGAATGCTTCTTTTTGTAACTTTATAGGGTTGTAAAAGCGTTGACCGTGCGCACATTTTTAGTATGAAGCGCTTCTGCGCTTCATACAAAATGTACTTCAGTCAACGCTTTTACACCCCAATGAAGTTACAAAAAGAAGTATTCAATTCTTAATTGGTTACCAATTTTTGTGAATTTCATGGCTACAGGTAAATGTTGAACGAAAGACAATTTCTCATAGGCTTGTATGTTGACTTCGACAGTGAACCACGAAATTAGATTTCCACCAACATGTAATTTTTTTCAAATCCATGAAAAATTGGTACACACCAAACATTAATTGATCCACAGAAGACCATTCTTCAAAAGTGCACTAATAATTTCTTTTATTTACAGTATATGGATTATAATCCTACTTACTTCTGTTACAGCTCTCTCCTGTGTATCCAGGAACACAGTCACACCTGTAACCAAGAGCATCACTCTGACAAGTACCTCCATGTTCACAGGGGTTTCCTCCACAATAATCTTTCACTGCAATGATAAAAATGCTCATTAATTGCAACAATATGGAACCAATTCATACTACAATCAAACCCCTATCCCACTCATTATACTTTTAGTATATTGAAGTAAAAATATCCTATTATCTCCCTTTCCATTTGAAAAAAATCCAGTTATCTCCACCTTAATTAAAGTCATATCTAATTATCTTCCCCTGAATTTAAATTAAATCTAATTATCTACCCTTTAGCTGTGATAATGTTACTAAAAGATGTTTACTTGTCATGTTCTGGAATTTTTGTCAGATGTTCGGAACTTCTGGTTTTATCCATTTGAATGCCTTAAAACATTTTGCCCATTTAAGGGGGTAGACCTTGGTTCAGGGAGATAACTCTGTAAATCATCAGTACGCTTGTGTCAACCATTTTCATAAATATATTCTAAGCTTCTAGGTTACATAGATTATTTCCAATCTGTTTCAGGTAAATGCTCAAAACACATTGATGAAACTTGACTTTAACAAACACATAACTGATTTAAAGAGTTATCTCCCTGAACCAAGGTCCCATTTTTCTTTTTATAAATCTTTTACATGACCGTAGCGTTATAAGCCATCTGTAAGAGTCTTATAAGATTTTTGTTATTCTTTAATAGCTTTTTAAAGCTTTTAATTTGTCAATGATAACGTCTGTTTGATTTGCACTTCCATTGCACATGAACAGAACAGACAGCTTGACTAAAAGAAAGGACAATTTCTATAATAAACCATCCTAAGAAAAGTACAGATAATAGTCGTTGAAATAAAAGTATTTAACCTTGCCACATTTTGCTTGTATTTGTCTTTCCCAAGTCAGGAGCCTGTACCTCTGTGATTGTCGTGAGTTTATGTGTTACACTTGTTTTTTGTACAATTTTTGTACTTAAATTAGAATGTTAGTTTTCTCGTTTGAATTGTTTTACATTGTCATTTCTGGGCCTTTTCTAGCTGACTATGTAATATGGGCTTTCTTCATTGTTTTGAAGGCCGTACGGTAACCTATAGTTGTTAATTTCTGTGTTATTTTGGTCTCTTGTGAAGAGTCAGTATAAATGTCTCATTGGCAATCATACCACATCTTCTTTTTTAATTTCATGAAAATAAGTTGGTGTACAGTATATAAATGATAACATACATTCCATGACTGGTCGCAGCACCTGATCACTCAGACCCAGAAGGTCACTATCATCGTTAATCTCTTCAACATTAACACCCTGCGAGGTAGCAATATTCTCTAACTCTTCCCTGTGTCGAAGTTGTATACCAATTGGAATAATACTTATGCCAGAATTTATTGTCATTTCTGCTTCCATCATCGTATCTTCTTTCTTAATGTCCGTTGAACCATCGGACAGTAAGAAAACAACATTTTTAACATCTGAACGATCCCCCGCATTGTTAAACATCCTGGTTCTAACTTCTCTGAAAGCATCAGCCATATTGGCACGTCCACTAGTGTAATGGATACTATCCACAGCCCGGTTGATTGTATCGGTATCCGTGTATCGGTTCATATTAAACTGGATCATAGGTGCAGAACTATATTTCATAAATCCCACTCTGACACCACAGTCTTCTACGTTCATCTCACTGACGAGAGTTTCAGAATACCTTTTCATTCTTTCAAAAGTAGGACGGCCTATATTGTCGGAAGAGTCCAACATAAAGACAACATCAGCTTCTCCAGAACAAGCTAAAAATAAATAAAAAATGCAATAACTATATTTTTTTTAACAAATGTAGCTGTGAATGTATGTATATATAAAAAAATATATATATATTTTGCATAAAAAAATGTAGGTGCTACTTAATCAAGTCATTTCATGATCTCTTATTCTTATAGGAAATACAAAGAGGTTATGTGTGCTAAATTAAAATGAATTTAAAACAAAGTTTGAGTCTTCGCACTTCATCTAAGACACAAATAAATAAAGTTTTTAAAAGTTACATATTTAGCCATAAAATGACAGTTAATTGAACAAAATTGTGCAATTTGGAATAATCTTTACCATTTTACTTGTTGAAGAGTACAATCCACGAAAATAGATATCAAAAAGTATAAAGTAATTCAAAGTAGCTGAAAGAAAACAAAATACATATGGAAGAATTTGCTGGTTAATACAGTGTAATATTTATTATACTGCCTCTTACCCTTTTCACAGTTTGCACCAAAGTAGCCATCAGGACAATTACATCTATAACTCCTCAAACCATCAATACACTCTGCACCGTTCTTACAAGGATTCTTATTACACAAATTAATATCTGAAATAAAAAATATATTAGTTTTTAAGATCTTAACCGTATATAAATGATTTATAATAATCTTAATGAAACCCAGATACTTGTTAAGATGTGTGTTAATCATTTTTGTTAAGGTTCTGTGCTGTAAATAATTTGTGCAGCATCCTGAATTAATTACCTTTTTAATTATTTTAATATATTTGAGGCATTATTTTTTTTACATATATCTTGTCTCTTGCACTTGAACTATTTTATATCTTTAAGATGAGCAAATTAAGGGTGTATCTTTTATTGCAATGTATCTATTAATAGATGTTTTGCGAAAAGTTTTCTGTCTGACATAATGTAAACTAATAACATGGTATGGTAGGGGGAAATTATGTTAATCATGGCCATACATTGTGTTGTTCCTGATTTCAAGGGGTAACTTTACTAATACATAAAAGTTCCAGAGATGATACTATTTATTTTTTATACATTACCTTTACATAAAGGCTCCACCAGTTTTTCTCTCAGCTGTGCAAGTGCATCATAATTTGTGACTCGTATCAAATTATCTTGTACGGGTTCAGAGGTCAATCCAGTCAACTCTGGAGATGTTTGATCAAAGCCAACAGCTACCGTTATCAAGGTTGCACCCATATTTTTCAGTAACTTAGCTTGCGGTAAAGTCTCAGTGTGCCTAATATTAGATTCTCCGTCTGTTACTATAACAACCACATTTGGTACTCCTAAAATGTACATAATTTTAGTTTCTTGTGTATAATTCGGAGTTTAGTATGACGTCCATTATCACTGAACTAATATACATATTTTTTAAGGGGCCAGCTGAAGGATGCCTCCGGGTGCAGGAGTTTCTTGCTACATTGAAGACCCATTGGTGGCCTTCAGCTGTTATTTGCTCTATAGTCGGGTTGTTGTGGCTTTGACACATTCCCCATTTCCTTTCTCCATTTTATAATCAAACAATCATTATGATTCTGATCAAACTGATAGATGGATAACATATTTAATGGCCAATGGCAACCTGTCATTTCCAAACTAATGCATTCTGGATAATATCCCATATTCAAAAGGGTAAACAAAAATATTTTGAATGGTTTTAAATGTACTCAACAATGAAAATTCAACCAATGATAAAATTTTATTCAGATTTTTAGTAGGCTAGTTTTCTATCCAAGGTAACTCTAACTTCCACTACTGTAAAAATAGCTTTCTACTCCATACTTAATCAGACATGAACATCCACCACTTCAATTCTCTTTGCTGAAAAAAAAAAACCCAACTTACATGTACCTACCCACAGTATAGTCTGGTCAAAAAACAAAATATTTTTAAGGGTGACCGTATCAATTTTTCTGTAAATCTTACCAGGTCTGTCTCCATTAGATGTTGTAAGCATGGTCTCTCTGACCATTCTTAGAGCATCAGCCGTATTGGTAGAACCATAGACATAGCGAATCCTTGACAGAGCTCTCTCAATGTCTTGCATCTTGTTATAAGAGTTCAGATAGAATTCTTGTCTGGCATTATCACTAAAGGTGACCGCCCCTACCCTGAAGTTACCGCTGTCAATCTCCAGATCGTTCACAATATTATTGGTGAAGTTTAGAACATTATAAAAGTCATACTGCCCAACACTACCAGATGAATCCAGAACAAAAATAATATCGGCTTCTGATGTACATGCTGTAAATAAATAAAACTAAAATTACAATCTGCCCGACAATACCAGATTAATCCAGAATCCGCTTCTGATGTACATGCTTTCAAGAAGAACTTAAATTACAATCTATAAAAATAGTTAAGGTGGTATGGGAGACTAAAATAAAAATGATAGAATTTGTTCATACATTGCCAAAACGTAGTATCTATTGATATATGTTCAAAAATATTATAAAAATGATAGGTCACCGCGCATTTTCTCAAACTACAGGTCGTGACAAAATGGCACATTTTGTATGGTTTATACAGGAAAAAACACCATTTTGTAATTAGAAACTAAACAAAATGATAGAATTGTAAAATAAATTAGAAAAAGATAGCTTTCAGACAATGCTTTGAGAATATCAAAAGTAAGATAGGGTCACCGTACGTTTTTTCCGGCTAAAATACAAAATAGGAAAATTCCATGTAGATTCCTTCAGAAAATGCACTGTTTTAGAGTTACCTCCCCTTAAAATGCCAATTTGAAAACATTTAAAAACAACCAAAAATGATCTACACTTGTATAAGTATTAATATTTATAAGTAATATTCTTATAAATTGGTTCTTTTAAATGAAAATTCACATCAAATATCTCCATTCATTCATCAAATTTTGCTAACTTGATTAAAAATCTGGACCTTAGGTTCTCTGTTTTTTACAATCCAAGATGGTGAAAGACACCCATACCACCTTAAACATACTAAGGAACTGTTGTTCAGTGGTTGTCAATTGTTACATGATTCTTAATTGAAATGTTTCTTTGTTTTTAAATAGATTAGACAGTTGGTTTTCCTCTTTGAATGGTTTTACACTAATAATTTTTGTGGGTCTTAATAGACAAGGCCTCATGCTGAAGACTGTACTTTGACCTATAATGTTTTACTTTTACAAGTTTGTCATTGGAACATTAACAACATCTTCTAACTTTAAGCAAAGTTTGTCACACCTGCCAAAACACCATTATTAAAGACAGAGACTTCATCTATTGCAGTGGTAAACAACAGCTATCAAAATGACAGTAAACCGGATTCTTTAACATTTATTTGTGTTCTGGCATTTATCAATATTACAAGACCAAAACTCCTAATAGGTAAAATTTATGATTATCAATATCAAACTTGACTTCCATGTTGTCAACAATAACAACATATAAACTAGATAGAAAATGACCCTCTAGCAGGACAAACAACCGTAACTCCTGAACGGTAAAAGTCAAAATCGTCATTATTGAACTTGACCTCCATTTTGTTGTCGGTAACAACATATTAAAATTTTAAAAGGTTTGGTTGACTGGTTCATGAGTAAATGCACGGACACGACATTTTTTAAACTTTCAAGAACCGTAACTCCTGAACGGTAAAAGTAAAACTCGTCATTATTGAACTTGACCTCCGTTATGTTGTCAGTAACAACATATTAAAATTTTAAAAAGTTTGGTTGAACGGTTCATGAGTAAATGCACGGACACAACATTTTTAAAACTTTCAAGAACCGTAACTCCTGAACGGTAAAAGTCAAAATCGTCATTATTAAACTTGACCTCCATTTTGTTGTCAGTAACAACATATTAAAATTTTAAAAAGTTTGGTTGAACGGTTCATGAGTAAATGCACGGACACAACATTTTTTAAACTTTCAAGAACCGTAACTCCTGAACGGTAAAAGTCAAAATCGTCATTATTGAACTTGACCTCCATTTTGTTGTCAGTACTTATATCCAAATGGGTGTGTACTTACATCCTGGTGGGCGTGGTGGGCGTGGTTTGTATGTTGTTGTAGGGGGTAGTGTAGTTGTAATCACTGGTCTTCGTCTGAATGGAGGCCAGTCTGGAATTTTAGACACTGCAATAAAATATGAATTATTATAATACATTAATGTTATACACAAATGAAGATTATTTTATTTTTTTTAGGAATGAGTTACACTATAGCTACATGACAGTGTAACTGCATCCTTGATCACTATGTTCTATTATTGTATAGCAATATAATATTTCCCACAGGAAGTAACCAAAAGTTAGCGTGCAATAAATTTTAATATTGCACTAGTGCAATAAATCTTCAAAATTTCATGACGTCATCAACGACAAAATCTTAGTTTAAACCAATTTTTACTATTAAATATATAATATTGCTATACAATAATAGGGTTATTGCATGCATAATGGGGAATATTGTCCCTCGTAGAACATATATTGCACTCGCAAGCTCGTACAATATACAATTCTACTCGGGACAATATTCCCTAATATTCATACAATAACCCTATATTTTGACATATAATAAGACAAGCTTTGAAAAAAAGTGCAGGAATTCCTAATTCATCTATGAAGATTAGTTAATATTTAAATTTTCAAAAAATTAGAACCACAAACTTTTAGGAAAATTTCATTGGATTTATAAGAATTTGACAAACAGTAATTTGGATCATTGAGAAGCTTAATATTTCTTAAACAATTATACATGATTTTAACATTCTGATGATTTTTACAGAGTTATCTCCCTGTAATGTTATGTACTCACTTCCTTTCAATCCAAAATCTATCTGTCCTGGAAGTTCTAGAAGTTCTGACTCACTCCTGGTTAAGAACTGGTACGTAGAAAGTGGATGTGACGATAGCTCGTCAAGCTCTGTTTCGTCTTGAATGTCTAAACCAATCACAAAGAGACCAGCGCCATCGTCTTCAAGTCTTTCAGCAGCTCTCCATGCATTGTTAGTGTTCAAGCTCTTGTCTTGTCCCGTCAACAGCAACACAAAGTTCCTAGCATAGTCTCTATCCCCATTAGATGATCGTAACATTCTCGTTCTTACAGCGTCTAAAGCTTTTGCTGTGTTAGTTCGTCCGGGGCGGTAGGATATCCTATCAATAGCCCTTACCATCTCTTCGCTGTTTGAATATCGGTTCAAGTCAAACTGTCTATCGGCATATGTACTGTATCTCATAACACCAATTCTAACTTCATGATCGTCAACACTGAGTTGTCGGGATAAAGATTTAGTAAAACTTTTCATCCAGCGGAAATGTTCCGGTTTGACAGACGAGTCCATAACAACAACCAAATCATATCCAAAGTCTCTTGGGGTAGTAGTTGGACGAGGAGTTGTGGTTGTTGCTGAAATGAAATTGAAAAAAATTAAAAACAAGAATGTGTCAATTGTACATGGATGCCCCACTCACATTATCATTTTATATGTTCAATGGACTGTGGAATTTGGCAATAAAGTTAGAAAGATCATATCATAGGGAACATGTATACTAAGTTTCAATTTATTTTGACTTCAACTTCATAAAAAACAAACTAGACCAAAAACTTTCACCTGAAGTGGGACAGACAGCTGGACAAACGAATGGATAGATGGACAACGAACAGATGCACAGACCAGAAAACATAAATGGGTCATAATAACAATAAAACATCAGGCAAAAAAGTTTTCCAATTCACTTATAATACTGTTCATTCATCGTTATTCCTTGGATTCCAATTTTTTGTGGATTTCGTGGGTACAGATTAACCAATATAAATTCAAATTTTCTAAAGGTTTGTATCCACTCTTGTAAAACCACAAAATTTATTTTATCATACACCAATATAATAGGTGTCCTTAAGGTGGTACCCAACACTTTAATTAAAATTAATTTGGCTCGTTTAATTTTCTTAAAATTTTGACAAAGTATTTACTTTGACCCTTTTACAAAAATATAAAAATTTCAAAAAATTTGAACCAACTGTTTTTTCAGAAAAATTACACTGGTTATATAGCAGTTTGACAAATACTATTTTTGATCATTTAGAAGCTTAATATTTCCTTGACAACATAACGTAATTAAAACGTTTAGCTGATTTTACAGAGTTATCTCCCTGTAGTGTTAGGTACCACCTTGAAAATAAATAAATCCACAGTAAACATGGTAAATGCTTTGGTCTAAATTCTCCAGAAAACCAAATTCTTTATGAGACTAAATTGATCTAAAATTCCCTTATAATTTTGATAATCTATCCATTGTTTAAAGATGAACTAACATGAAATTTTAAAAATTAGAGAAGATTTTTGTAAAAGTTAACAACGACAACGATGACAACAGAGGACAGGGGATGACGGACAAAGGATGCCAAGTGATGAGAAAAGCTCACTTAAGCTTGAAGGGCCAGATGAACTAAAAAAAAATTATTACAAAACCTAAGATTACTTGAATGAAACTAGACTGATTCGGTCACAAACTTTACTATAAATATTTATTTGTAAATAAATTGATGTACTTTAAATCATAAAAAAATATGGAAAAAAGCTGTTTCAAACACTATAGTGCGGTTGGTGAAACAGACTATGAGCCCTTTTTATGTTAAATTCTTATAAATTTTTCATTCTAAGCAATTGCCATCATGCACTGCCAAACAACTCATTAATACATTAATACAATTATTATAAAAAAGCTTAATCTTCTTGGTAAAATTCTTGATACAGGGCTTGTTTATTTGTTGTTTCTTAAGTCCAGTGGCTAATACTTCATTATCAGGTTAAAAGCCATCATGGCAAATAAACATACTTGTTGTTGTCGTCGTTGTTGTAGTCAACCGAGGACGTCTCCTCATTGGTGGAGCCTTCGGTGGTTCTGTGAAAATAGAGATAATAATAATTAGACTTATAATTCAAATATTATTTGTCAAAATGTATAAGAGCATGATGAACAAGAAGTAATTGTAACAGGATGCTGTTACGAAGTCTCCCAAACAAAGCTCCCATAACTCGCCATTCATATGGTCCCATGTTCATTTGATTTGATTTTTTGTCCCATACAAGAATATATATGGCTTACGAGTAGGGATCTCCACCATTTACAAGTATTCAAACAGGAGGGGGTGGTGGTGACCCCCAGGGAATTTACCTACATTTCATTTCATTTGTTTTATTGTCCCCTACAAGAATGTATATGGTTTAAGGGTGGGGATCTGGACCGTTTACAAGATAATAGCACATTCTCAAATTGAACGGGGTGGGGCAACCCCCAGGAACTTCCCTTTAATTTCATTTGATTAGCTTTATTGTCCCATACAAGAATATATATGGTTTAGGGGTGGGGATGTTGACCGTTTACAAGTTTTCAAACAAGAGGGGGTGGGGTGACCCCTAGGGACTTCCCTCTTATTTCATTTCATTTGTTTTATTGTCCCCTACAAGAATATACATGGTTTAGGGGTGGGGATGTTGACCATTTACAAGTTTTCAAACAAGAGGGGGTGGGGTGACCCCCTACGGAATTCCCTTTTATTTCATTTCATTTGTTTTATTGTCCCCTACAAGAATATATATGGTTTAGGGGTGGGGATGTTGACCGTTTACAAGTTTTCAAATAAGAGGGGGTGGGATTACCCCCTAAAAACTTCCCTTTAATTTCATTTCATTTGTTTTATTGTCCCCTACAAGAATATATATGGTTTAGGGGTGGGGATGTTGACCGTTTACAAGTTTTCAAACAAGAGGGGGTGGGGATGACCCCCTAGGGACTTCCCTTTAATTTCATTTCATTTGTTTTATTGTCCCCTACAAGAATATATGTAGTTTAGGGGTGGGGATCTGGACCGTTTACAAGATAATAGCACATTCTCAAATTGAACGGGGTGGGGATGACCCCCTGGGACTACCCATTAATTTCATTTGATTTGTTTTATCATCCCATTCAAGAATATATATGGTTTAGGGGTAGGGATCTGGACCGTTTACAAGATAATAGCACATTCTCAAATTGAACGGGGTGGGGATGACCCCCGGGGACCTCCTTTTAATTTCATTTGATTTGTTTTATCATCCCATTTAAGAATATATATGGTTTAGGGGTAGGGATTTGGACCGTTTACAAAATATAAGCATATTCTCAAATTGAAAGGGGTGGGGATGAACTCCCAGGGACTCCCCCTATATTTCATGTGATTTGTTTTATTGTCCTATAATCAATTCTGAAGACTGCATGTATCTATCACTTACAGTTTTTAAGTTATATTCATTTGAAATTTTTAGAAAATAAAATCCCATAGGGTTCTATAGTAAACCCCTTCCTCCTTTCTACCCCCCAAAATACCCCTTAACAGACCCCAATGCACAAACGAAAGATTGATGGCTCACCTAGACATATTAGTCTACCATTTTATGAAATTCTAAGTCAATCTGACAAGCGGTTTTGGAGAAACGCTGCGGACAAGTTCATTTTTTAAAGTGGCGGAAGAAGAAGAAGAAGAAGAAGAAGAATAAAAATAATAAGAACTGAGCAAAAACAATAAGTCTCCAAACTTTATTTGGGAGACTTAATAAAAACAGATGTCTTTTACTTGATTTGACTTATATAATAAGAGCAAGATTGATAACTTTTACTTCCTTTGACTGATAAAAGATTGATAAAAATAGATATATAAGACTTATTTGACTTATAAGAGAATTATGATGAATATAAACTACCTACTAATAAAATTGAGAATGGGAATGGGGAATGTGTCAAAGCAACAACAACCTGACCATAGAACAGACAAGCTGCATTTGACAGCAAAATTTCACTCCTATTGTGGTTTGATATAAATTTCACACGATTGCAATTTGTTACATATCTGTACCAAGTCAGGAATTTGACAGTTGTTATCCATTCGTATGACAGCGTTTGAGCTGTTGATTTTGCCATTTGATTAGAACTTTCTGTTTAGAATTTTTCCTGGAGTTTGATATTTTTGTGATTTCACTTTTTACATCTGATTATATTGATCAACTGTCAGATTGATGTGTAGCCATTTCTCTTTATAAAACATACAATGCACTTAATTTAAATTTAATAAATCAATGAAGATATTTTTTTAATTTAAGATAGATTTAGCTGTTATGTGATGCTATTGTTTTTATTTATCTTTTCATTTGAGAACTTAATAGTAATTTACCGTTTCTGAGTGCATTTCCTAGTTGACCTGGAAGTTCATACAAATCGCTCTCCCTTCGGACCAAGTACTCGTAAGTGCTGAGGGGATGTGATGACGTCTCGTCAATCTCTGTACGGTCTCCAATATCCAGTCCAACAGTATAGATAAAGATTTCTTCATCTTCTGCCTTCTCAGCTGCTTCCCAGACCCTATTGGTATCTAAAGAGATAGAAAAAAATGTGTCCTTAATTCAGGTGCTAAGATAAATATACTGTAAACCAACTTATTTTCGCGGATACTTAATTTCGCGTTTTACCCTTTTTATACCATTTCGCGGCTATTTAATTTCGCGATTTTCTGAAGTTCAATTAGAAATGATCCAAGTATTACATATTCGCGACGATTAATATTCGCGTTATTTTTCTACTCGCGAAAGTCGCAAAAATTAATCGCTCGCGAAAATAAGTTGGTTTACAGTATACAGTATTAGGTCAATATCAGAAAAGTATCAATTATCACCATTTTTTAAAAGGCTTTAAAGGCTTTTTCATTAAAACATGCATGGTACCAAGGGAAAGCACCTAAATCAAAATTTAACTTACTAGTACAATTCCACTATGCAAAAACATAGATGACACTCACCCGCCCATAGTTGACATTTGAAAGTGACTTCCCTAGGTCCCATGTATGTTTTTAAGTAAAGGACTTGAGAGCTTAAGAAATGGACAACCTTAATTTCTAAATTCAAAGTATTCATGAATACCTTACAGGATTAACAAAATTTCAGAAAGCCTTTTACATTAAAAGAAATAACATTAAAATTCAAAGGATGGGGGAGGGGGAATGACAAAAATACTTTAAAGTGTTTTAATATTTTGAAAAAAATAATTTTTATTTTTAGAGTTGAAAAACTGAATAAAATAGTTTGTGTTTTGCTCTAAAAAAACAATTAATTTCAAAAATCAAAAGATAACTCTGACTCTGACAAAAAACCATACACCCCCCCCCCCCCCTCCTTGAAATTAAATGGTAGCTCTCTTACCTGCACTCTTGTCATTATCTGTCAACAACAAGATGAAGTTCCTGGCATAGTCTCTATCCCCCTGTCTTTTTTTAAACATACGTTGTCTCACTTTATCAATGGCCTTATCTGTATTAGTTTCTCTATCATTTCTGTATGACACCCTGTCTACGGCACGTTTAAATCCAGCACCATTTTTGTCGTAATCCTGAAGATTGAACTGGACTTCACCTGTTCTACTGTATCGCATCAGACCAATTCTATATTCTCCTCCATCAACATCCAGTTGGTCTGGCAAAGTCTTGGCGAAATTTTTAAACCAATCGAAATGTTGTCGTGAGACAGAGGAATCAATAACAACAACCAAATCATATCCATTGTTTCTTGGTGTCGTTGTTGGCTGAGGAGTTGTAGTTGTTGCTGAAATGAAATTGAAAAATTACAAAATAACAAAATACTATATGGTATTCTTATATGACGTTCTTCTTTAGCTGTGGATACAAAGCCATGTTCTAATTCAAATAGAACATGGGCTGCGCCTGATTGACGTCACAGTTGAAATTGCAACGTCAGATGAATTTTGAACACCACCAGAGATCAACATTGACATTGTTGTTGGTGTTGCTTGCTAGGAATTTAAATAAAAACATTCTAAAAGTAAGTTTAGATATTTCTGTTCTTTTTTATTGATAAACTGTTAATTTTCTTTAACGTCTTTGGGTCATCAAATAAAAATGGCAACATTTCGAGCATCTCCTATAGGTCGGCTTCAAAGTACAAAAGTGTGAAAATATTCCTATTAGAATCGAAATAATTCTACCATGCCATGCACTATGCTCATTTTAACATGGTTAGGCATTATATTTGTAAACATTTAATACCTCGCTAACGCTTGGTATAAAGATATTAACAAATTCTTTAATTGTATATACTTTCAATAATGCAGATGAGCATGTAATTAATTTCTAATACTATTATTTAATTTGTATAAAAAAGAAGGTGTGGTATGATTGCCAATGAGACAACTGTCCACAAGAGACCAAAATGACACAGACATTCACAACTATCATGACTATAGGTCACCATACAGCCTTCAACAATGAGCACAAATACTAGTATTTAATTTGTTGCTGATTTAATTGTTGGAAAAGAGGGACAAAGATACCAGAAGGACAGAGGGAAAACGTATAATAGTCTTAAGCTCGGGATCACATAATATTTTTTGGTATATCTGCAGATGCATATATATGTCAACGTATATGGTACGGTTGATACATTTTTAAATGACCCACCTCTAATAAACATGATAAAGGGGATCTGCAAACATGATGAAGGTATATTTTAAAAATAAATGATAATTAACCAAATTTAAGAATTACGAGGATTAAGCTTGACAAATTCCGTCACAAACTTTACTATCATTTGATTTTTAAATAAATTGGTGCACTTTAAACATAAAAAAAACCTGAAGAAAATGGGTTTCATTCTAGCTTTAAGTCATTTTTTTAATTGTTGCTGGTGAAATGTTTCTACGTTTAATTATTTAAATTTTCTCATTTTTAGCAGTTACCAAAACTTAAGGAGGCTCGCAGGTACAAAAATTTCAGCAAAAAATTAAACATTCTTTTTTATTACAAATTTTATTTATTACACTATTAGCATGATTAGTATTACCTTATGATATGGTACAAAAATCACCCAAACAAATTGATTCAGTTTGGCCACAGATGACTTTTAAAATGTTTATATCATTGAAAAAGTTCCAAATTATCTCCCCTTGGTGCAAAAATTATTATTGTTTTCAAATAAGCTGTACATAAACTAAATAATTGTAAAATCTAAGCGATTTCTGTAATTTAGTTCTTATTTTATTTCGATATTACCTCTATTTCTCCTATTAGTTCATCAGAAAAAAAGGACATTAACAAAAATGTATGCTTCTATATCTTTAGGAGGCAAATTGTGAGCTTAAATGCGCGGTGATCCCATTTTTTTTATTCCATTTTTCAATTAAGCATATGATAAAGTTCATTTACAGAAAAATATAGCGAAATCCAATATTAAAAAAAAAATTGATTTATACCTGCAAGCCCCCTTAAGACAAAAGTAGCATGTTCTGAAACTGAGAGCTTTTTTTTACCAAAATTTTCTCTAATTAAATTGTGGATGCACTGGGCTCGTTTATTTGTTGTTTCTGTAATGTCCAGTGGCAAATATTACATTATCAGGTTAAAAACACAATAAACATACTTGTTGTTGTTGTCGTTGTTATAGTCAACCGAGGACGTCTTCTCATTGGTGGAGCTTTCAATGGTTCTGTGAATAAAGAAATGATAATCAGACATATAATTCAAAATAAAAGTTAAAATAAAGATTTGAATTATAAGACCATGAATGGCATGATGAATACAAACTATTATATATATACTTTGTGTGACAGCAAGTGCAATTTGTTTCATCTGATTAAAAAGATCAACTGATTGATGTGTAAGTTACTAACTATTATTTTTTTATAACAAGATTATATTCTATGTTTAGTGAACTGTGAAATTGGGGTCCAAACTCTTCCTTGACATCAAATTTGAAAGATCATATCATAGGAAAGATCTGTACTAAGTTTTAACTTCATCAAAAACTACCAAAATCCTTCACCAGATTGAGAGAGACAGATGGACAAACTGACCGAAAAAAGCATGAAACTTTTAATTTCCAAAAATCAGATACATGGCTGGGTAAAATAAAAAGAGCTATTAAACCAGGTTTTACCAACTATTTTCTTTGTAAACACCAGTACCAAGTCATGACATTTGTTTTCAATTGGTCTCATTGATGAATATAGTTAAACATTTATTTTTGTTAGGTTTAATGGCCCTCCACTTTTTAAATTACCTTGGAGTGTTTTAGTTTTTTTTGTTAATTGTACTGTTTGCCTACCAATATTCAAAAGGTAATTAAATTCATAATACAGCTTTATTTATCTTTTTAGTTGAGAATATAGATATCAATACTGCAACAAGGGTTTTACAATATAGAATCATATTCAAAACAGTGTAGCTGTGGCCATTGACTGACAACCTTAAATTATCCTATTGACTGTGGCAGATTATGTGAACGTTTGTCTGTAACAACAGCTTCCCACTATGTACTTGTTAAAGGCAGTTAAACTGTGGGGTCACAAAAGGTTCTAAACACCTAAATAAAGAAATTAGAAAAACTAATCAGGAATAACACGATGTTTTGATTTATATCAATAATATAAATCAAAACATAAAGTTATTCCTGATTAATTTTTCGAACTATTTTAATATTAAAGGCGTTAAGAAACTTTGGTGACCCCACAGTTTAAATTCTATAATAAGTAAGTAGTGAGCAGTTGTCGTTACAGACACACGTTCACCTAATCTGCCCCAGTCAATGGGATAATTTAAGGTTGTCAATCAATGGCCACAGCTACACTGTTTTGAATATGATTCTATATAAAGTGCAAGGCTTGTCAAGTTTTTTAAATGATTAAAATTCATCTGTTGAGAGTGGAGAAATATTTATATGCAAGTTTAATAATACTGGTAGTTGTGGAATCTGTTTCTCTAATGACTTTTATCCTCCCATTTCAAGGATTTTGTGTTCTTGATATGTGATGTCATTGGACGTTGGTCGCCTTTTTTCATGAAGTCATAATAGGAAAATTCAGAAGAAACCAAGAAAATCTCATAATTAAATTTTGACCAATCATTTGTCAGGAACAGATGTTTCACTGAGTGAGGAGAAATATTTTCCTCACACTGATCAAGAAATGTGAAAATAGCACAAAAATTAGTTAACTAAAAAGTAATTTACCATCTCTGAGTGCATATTTGAGTTGTCCTGGAAGTTCATACAAATCGCTCTCCCTTCTGACCAAGTACTCGTAAGTGCTGAGGGGGTGAGATGATGTCTCGTCAATCTCTGTACGGTCTCCAATATCCAGTCCAACAGTATAGATAAAGATTTCTTCGTCTTCTGCCTTTTCAGCCGCTTCCCAGACTCTATTGGTATCTATAGAGATAGAAAAAAATCCTCAACAGTTGCTTAGACAAACATATAAATAGATTCATATATTCATTTATTCGTTCAGTGTATGTACCCTAGTGTCAATTTTTCTTTTGATTGATTTAAGCCATTTCAATTGATGTTTTTTAGAGTGTCTTTCTATGTTGTGATGTTACACTATTGTTTCAGATAAGGGTGAAGGTTGGTTCCTTTTAAAACATTTAAACCTGCATCATTTGTTTGCACCTGTCCTAATTCAGGAACCTGTAGTTCAGTGGTTGTTGTTTGTTGATGTGGTCTGAGACTACATAACTATGTGATATATCATCGCACCACTGGTAAAATATCATGTTGTGATTGGTTTAGAGGTGTCACGTGGTGACCCCTTATGAATCTGTAGGGCCTGGGGGTTAGTATATTTCATAGGGGGTTCAGAATAATAAGAATAAGAATAAGAATAAGAATTTTATTAGTCTAAAATCCAAACAATAGGATTGTTACTAAAATATACAACAAAAACAAACAAACAGACAGTGGCACGTCATGTCGACTGTTAATGATGAGGTCGTCTACTGATGTTGTTGTCTCATTGTTTATTTTTCTACAAAACTCAGCAGTAAAAGTCCTGCGTGCGATAAATTAGTTAAACGGTTCACTACTGACCCCCCTACGAATCCATAGAGGGTCAGTAAAATCCATAGGTACGGCCTCACCCGCTATAGATTTAACTCAGCTTCTATGGATCAGTAGGGGGTCAGTAGTGAACTGTATAACTTATAGTAGTCTCAGATGTGGTTTATAAGTGTTTCTAGTTTATCATGTTTTATATTGATTAGACTTTTGATTTTCCTGTTTGAATGGTTTTACACTAGTCATATTTAGGCCCTTTATAGCTTGCTGTTTGGTGTGAGCCAAGGCTCTGTGTTGAAGACCGTACTTTGATCTATAATGGTTTACTTTTACAAATTGTGAATTGGATGGAGTGTTGATTCCTTGGCACTCATACCCCATCTTCTTACGTACCTATTAGATTTAGTTAAATATCAGAAAAATATTAACATCAACATTTTTGTAAGAGGCTTACCAAACCGTTTTTTTTTCAATTTTTTTTTTTATCCCCAATTTGATGAAAACCATATGACAAAAGAAAAATTCTGAATCCAGATTTTTCCCTCACCTTATACATGTAATATAGTGTGAAATTTTGGAGAAACAAAAATTTAATTGATAGCGTTGAAAAACTAAATAGAATTCTGACTCCCACAAAAAACCATAACCCCCTTGAAGTTAAATGTTTGCTCTATTACCTGCGCTCTTGTCGTTATCTGTCAACAACAAGATGAAGTTCCTGGCATAGTCTCTATCCCCCTGTCTCTTTTTAAACATACGTTGTCTCACTTTATCAATGGCCTTATCTGTATTAGTCTCTCTATCGTTTCTGTATGACACCCTGTCTACGGCACGTTTAAATCCAGCGCCATCATTGACATAATCCTCAAGATTGAATTGGACATCACCTGTTCTGCTGTACCTCATCAGTCCAATTCTATATTCACCCCCATCAACATCCAGTTGGTCAGGCAAAGTCTTAGCGAAATTTTTAAACCAGTCGAAATGTTGTGGCGAGACAGAAGAATCAATAACAACAACTAAATCATATCCATGGGGTGCTTCAGTGGTTGTTCGTATTACCACAGGGGGTCTAGTAATGGCTTCTGTAATGATAAATGGTGAAGAAATTTAAAATTCAGTGAAACCTGTTTTAAGAGATCATTAATAGGAGAGAAGAAATGTGGTCTCTTCGAAATGTGCTTCAGATGTATTGTAAATTCATGGTCTTATAATACAGGTTTTGGCTTAATACAGGTGGTCTCTTGAGCAGGTTTTATATATTGGTATAGTTTCATGGGTGTATTTAAAGCATCTGTATTAAGATAAATGGTATAGAAATTTACAATGAAATTGGTATTGTTTTAACAGGTATGATTACAGGGGTGTATTAAGGGGGTAGACCTTGGTACAGGGAGATAACTCTTTAAATCAGTTATGTGTTTATAAAAGTCAAGTTTCCTCAATGAATTTTAAGCATTTACCTGAAACAGATTGAAAATAATCTATGTATCCAAGAAGCTTAGAACATATTTATGAAAATGGTTGACACAAACGTACTGATGATTTTAAGAGTTATTTCCCTTAACCTAGGTCTACCTCCTTAAGGACAGCTGGATTATGATAAAGGAACAGAAATTTACAACACATTAGTTTATTGATGCATTATTTGGTACTTTAATTAAACTTCATTTTCCACAAGTTATAATTTTTTGTGATTTACCTGTAGTTGTTGTTGGGCTAGGAGAAGGCCTTGGTGGTCTTGTTTGTGGAACCCCTGTTCACACAGAATACACAGATACATGTACATGTATATAGACAATACAAAACAACACATTAACAGCAAAGCAAATATATAGCATTACAATACAGGAAAGCATATATTCATACATATAAAAGCAATGATTATAAACTAGAGATGATTTTGTTCACATGAAATTAATTGAAAGTTTTGAAATTTATCTGAAAACATTTCCAGCCAACTTTCAAAAAGATCTTACAAGAGGGTGGTAAAAGGTCATCACAACTAAATAATTTTATCAACTGAGAAAAATCATCCCTAAGAACATGAAGAATGACAATATGTAGCTGCGGAACCGTAGCTCTTAGGTCCTTATGTTATTTTTTAACAATTTGCGGATAGGTCCACAAATAGTCAAAAAATAACATAAGGACCTAAGAGCAATGGTTCCGCAGCTAGACAATATGATGAACAATGGTACCACGGGGGGGGTCTCTTCCTATATAAAGGTATATACATATGTGCCGCTGGAATGGGTCCCTTTTTTGATCCGTCAAATATATCAATGGGGTGCAATTTTACCGAGGAAATATATCAATAGGTAGTAATTGACCGATTTGAGCTGATAAATATATGAATGGGTTATGATTTCGCTGTGAAATATATGTATAGGTAGGGATTTCACAATTATTCAATATATGAATGGGGGGTGTTTTTAAAATCCCAGCTGCACACCTGTACCCAAAATCCCATGTTGAGACCCCCCCCCCGTGAATGGTACAAATATAAGATGGTAATGTTATCATGGTTATATACATGTACCAATGGCAATCATACCATAGCCCCCTCTTTTTTTCTGCAATTGCAAGGTATAGATAAATTGTGTTAGACTTTATTATGTTGGGGATAAAGTTTTTAAAGTTTAATGAATTACCTCTTGTTGTAGTGCTAGGAGTGGTTCTTGGTGGTCTAGGTCGTGGTGTGCCTGTTCACACAGAATATACACATATAGACAGCACAATACATTAACATAAAAGGACAACGTATACATTGTTACATATAAAGCAACGATTAGTATCATTCCGTCACAAATCTTTTGATATGGGAACCCAGAGAGAGGGGGAGAGGAGCAAGATGAACACTGTCATTTATAAGGTTATCTAGCTTTTGACATGGGAACCCAGTGAAAGGCGAGAGGAGCTAGCAGAACCATGTCAACCTGGTTATCTGGCGTTTGTCTAAAAATAAAATGTTTGCCAAATGGAAAATAAGAATAACATCTTTAAAAAAAAATGTCTTAATGATTGTGAAGTGGAAGAAAAAGAAGCACAGTTAAGATTACATAGTAGTAATATGACTACAAGCCAGGTAGTCGAGTGGTTGTATCTTTGATTGCCATTTTTTTGGAAAATAAGGATATCATGTTTATGATTAGTGAAAGTGAAAAAAAGAAGGAAACTTAAGTGAAGAAGGCGAGTCGCTTATAAACGTGTTCAGAGGCGGATTTAGGGGGGGGGGGGGGGGGCTTTTTGGGAAATTTGGTTGCTTATATATATAGGGAATCACTGAAGCGTGACTGGAGCGGACCCCCCTTATGTCAGTCAGTGGGCCCCCTCTTATGAAAATTTCTGGATCCGCCACTGGTCTTAAGAAATGGTTTAATTATTACTTGAACATAATTTTTATTCAGTATAAAAATTTTCAAACGTAAAAGAAAGCTGTTTTTTTTATTTTGCAGTTTATTAGCATAAAATACAGATGGTTTCTGTACAGACTGGCGTTGCCAATGGCCCAAGACCATAGAGTGAACTTTTGATATACACTGCTTCGTTCTCCACACTTCATGGTCCTGACAACTAAGAAAAAGACGCCTGAGTCAATTTTCAGGTGTGAAGTGGTGGTCTTGTACTCTTGATATCCATCTTGGAGTTTACAGTGGGGTTTTTTCATAAGGTGCCGGATATTAAGGTAGCTCTTGATTATCATGTACTAGTATTTGTGACAATGTATGATGTGAAACCAAATAGTTATTTTGAAATCGGTCAAAACTTATTTATCCCGTATTTTCCTCTTGTTTCATTGGTTAATAACATGATTTGATTTTCGTCAGTTTTTATGGACTTCCCCTTTTAGAATATTTACCCAGAATTCCGTACTTTTTCGCATTTGGCTACAGTGTGTAGATAAGCCAAGGATTTCAATTTTGTATACAAATCCTTGGTTAAGCCCATAAAAATATCTTTGTTTGCCCTCACCAGACCTACCAAGGAAATAGCGTCTTACTCAAATTCTTTTATTGTCCTCACATGATTTATTTTTTTTTTAAATATTTTTACATGATTCAGGTAGGTATTGGGACTAAAAAACATTTTACACTTCAATTTCTCTTATCGGAAAAAAAAATTAAAAATTGTCAACCTTCCTACCCACTGTCTTACCTCTGGGTAGGGTTTGGGTAAACCAAAGTATTCTGAAGTGTGGCCTTATGATTTACCTGTAGTTGTTGTAGCGATAGGAGTGGTTCTTGGTGGTCTTGGTTGTGGAATCCACACTGAATATATTCATATAGACAATACAATACATCACATTAACATAAAAAGCATATATAGTGTTAATAATGAAGCAAAGATCAGTAAATGATAATATATTGAAAAGCTTTAGATTGTCTTATTGGAAACCACACAGAATATATACATAAAGACAGAACAATAGAAAGGATATAAATTTAAATCATACAAAATAATGATTAGTAAATGGCAATTTATTGCATAGCTATTGACATGAAAAGCCAAAGAAAAAATATGTTGTTTCAGGTTATAAAATTATACTTGCAATCATCCAATATGATTGGGTTTAAGTGTTTCTCATATTTTTAGTTTAATAATTTACCTCTTGTTGTAGTGCTAGGAATGGTTATTGGTGGTCTAGGTCGAGGAACCCCTGTTCACACAGAATATACACATATAGACAGCACAATACAATACATCAACAAACAAGGTATATATTGTTACATATAAAGCAGTGATTATTGACTAATAATATGTTATTGCTATTTTACGTGTCACGGTACTTGTCTATCCCAAATTCATGTATTTGGTTTTGATGTTATATATATATGTTATATTTGTTATTCTCGTGGGATTTTGTCTATGTGTGTTACATTTTAGTGTTATGTCGTTGTTCTCCTCTTATATTTAATGCGTTTCCCTCGGTTTTAGTTTGTTACCCCGATTTTGTTTTTTGTTCATAGATTTATGAGTTTTGAACAGCGGTATACTACTGTTGCCTTTATTTACGACATTTACCTTTGATCTTACTGAATGATAATTCCCTTTCTCAGACAAGGAGAATGATATCATATGAATAACACATAGCCGAGAGGGTAATAGAGTAGATTGGTACCCAGAGATAACATTGTCAACTGCGGCGAAGCCAAGGTTGACAATGTTTTTTTCGTGGGATACCAATCTACTCTATCACCCTTTCAGATATGCGTTATTTAATCTATTATACTGAATGTCCTGTCATTGTTGTCTTTTACAGATAAATTTTATTTAAAAGTATTTTCTAGGGACGTCACATACATAACAATGTTAGTAACTTATGGGTATTTAGAACAATCAACAGAAGTGAATTAAGATGTTTAATTTTTTTATATTTTGAGTCAAATAATCGAATCTGAGCTAAAATGAAGAACTTCAGCATTGTCTTTAATAACTTGATGTAAATTAAATTCATTGTCCTTTAAATTATCGATTTTGATTGGTCTGGACGAGAGGGTAACATTAAAAAAAGTGTCACCCTTTCAGCCATATGATAGAGTACATTAACACTCTCGTATTAGCCAATCAAAATACAGCTTTTTAACGTGAAGTATATTATCAAAAAAATATCGCTAGATTTTAAGTGTGCATGTTCCGTTGTCAATGAAATAAACACCGTCGTCATAGGTAAAATAGCGATAAACAGATTATCATTGGTCATTTCAACTCTTCAACTTTTTCGGCTCAAGCGATAAAATCAATCTCCTTGAGATGAATAACCATGATCAATAATTACATAGCGTTTGATATAGAGAGCAGGTGAAAAGGCAGAAAAAGTTGAAACATGTTTTTGCCTGATCACCATTATATAGCCTTTTTATGCTGATGTGGCATAAATAAAAATCCCCAATCAATCACTCGATGTTTACCTCACAACATTCTTTACCAACATTTCCGAAGCAAGCAGCCGGTAGCACAGTTGGGTTTTCTCTTTCAGAGCATATTGAAAAAAAATGTTCTTATTTGTTTGTATTAGCTTGAAGTATTAATGCTTTATGAATGGGTTCTGCTTATGTTGAAGACCATGCTGTGACCTCGTTACTGCGTGTTTTCCAAACAGTCTGGTATTCAATAAACCTCCTGATTACAAAAGTATAGTTATTGTGAAGAATGGAGTAGTTCTTGATTGTTTTATTAGTAACCCTTGTCCATACATAACATACACATATATTCATTGAAATATAAAAGCAATGATTAATAAATAGCAATATATTATATAGCTTTTGACATAAAAAGGACAATGAAGAAAGGTGTTGTTTTTCTCTTTCAAAATATGAAAATTGTATACTTGCAATCATCCATTGGGTGGTTGGGATTACATGTTTCAATAGTATCTAGTTTCGTTATTTACCTGTAGTTGTTGGACTAAGAGTAGGTCTTGGTCGTCTTGTTGGTAAAACCCCTGTCCACACAGAATATACACATATTGACAATACAATACAATACATGACAAATGATAAACAGATTGCGTATATAATGAAACATAAAAAGCAATGATTATAATATGAATAAATGATAATATAATTTGACAAATGCTTTTCACATAAACAGACCAAGGGGAAGAATTGTATCATATAAACATGTATATTTGTTGCAAAGCATTCAACTTTATTTTCATTTCACTGGGAGACGGATTTATATGAGTTTTTTCAAACTTGTTTCCGATTCCCAAATTTGAACTTCATATAACATTGTAATATTTTATCTTGTTAATTTTTCATTAAAAATACTGTTTAAACAAAATGTATTTTCAATCCTTTTTTTAATAATATTTGTGTATATTTAGGTAAATAACTATAGGACTCTGGTTGATAATTGTCCTATTTGTCCTAATTATACCACATCTCTTTATTTTTATATAGATAAAATATGTATGTTGTTAATGAATCTAATAGAACCAAACCAAAAAATCAGTAATATATATAGATATAGGAAGATGTGTTGTTAGTGCCAATGAGACAACTCTCCAACCAAATAACAATTTATAAAAGACAAGAGGCTGTCACAACGACAGCAAACCGGATTTATTAATATTTATTTGTGTCCTGGCAATATCACAAGAACCATTACTGATGAATGATGAAAGTGAAAATCGTCAATTTCAAATTTGACCTCCATTTTGTCATCAGTATCAACATATTAAAATTTGAAAAGCTTAGATTGAATGGTTCATGAGTAAATGCAACAACGTGAATGGAAACGCCATTTTACAATCTTTCAAGAACCATAACACCTGAACGGTAAAAGTCAAAATCGTCATTATTGAACTTGACCTCTATTTTGTCATCAGTAACAACATATAAAAATTTCAAAAGCTTTGGTTGAATGGTTCATGAGAAAATGCACGGACACGACTGGAAACACAATTTTTCAATCTTTCAAGAACCATAACTCCTGAACGGTAAAAGTCAAAATCGTCATTATTTAACTTGACCTCTATTTTGTCATCAGTAACAACATATTAAAATTTGGGAAGCTTTGGTAGAACAGTTCATGCGTAAATGCACGGACACGACTGGAAACTCCATTTTCAATCTTTCAAGAACGCCATTATTGAACTTGACCTTCATTAAGTTGTCAGTAACAACATATTAAAATTTTAAAAGCTTTGGTTGAACGGTTTATGAGTTAATGCACGGACAACATTTGATTGCTCCCCGACCGCCCGGCCGCCCGGCCGCCCGCCGTACATCCCAAAATCAATAACCGACATTTTTGTCACAAAAATCCGGTTAAAAATAGTTTTAATGTAAGAAAACATTACTGTGATGGCAATGAGAAAATATTACCTTGGATCCTGCATCAATAGCAGCAAAAATATAAAATCAAATACAATATACCTTAATATATGATGAGGCCAATATGCATATATACAATAAATAATCTGACAACTAAATTAGTAAAAGTTTGTTTATATAATGATATGGAATTTAATATAGATGATAAAATGGTGCTGTCATGTTGCAAATCTAACTTTACAATAAAAAAAAATTATATGCTTTGAGTCAACTATTTTGCATGAAGGGGATGTAATTTTCCCAAAAAAATCTTGCTTGTAATATTTTTTTCAGTTGCCTCTTTATTTTTCCTTTTTTTTTTTAGATCCAACCTATTATTTTTCCCACTATATGCACATAACCATATTTTCAACCCTTCTTTTTACAAAATCGAACTTTTTTACCACTTTCTAAGAGTGTGGCTAATGTGAAATTTATCATTTCCTTATGCACAATGTGGACAGCCCTCATACTCATATTCTGAATATTTCAAAATCCTACATTTTTTACATACCTGGACAGATTGATGAGAATATTTTCTGATCAAGACCTTGCAATTCATCAAAGCTCTTCACATTGAAGGTATTATCCTTAGCTGGTACAGAAGCCATTCCGTTCAACTCCCTAACATCAGATAAACCAATACCAATGGCATATATATGAATTCCGTCATCTCTGGCTCTCTCTGCTTCCGGTATTGTCCGTCTTGAATTTATATTTGAGACACCATCAGTGATAATTATACCAATGTTTTTCACATCCGGTCTATCCCCGTTTCCTGCCGTGAACATATTGGCGCGCATTGAACGGATAGCATCTGCTGTATTTGTGCTACCGTATATATAATCTATTTTGTCAATAGCATTAAATACATCATTTTTGGTTCTATAATCTTTCAACTGGAAATGTTCTGAGACTGCTGTACTATAACTGACCACTCCAACGCGTACATTTCCATTGTCAATATCAGAGTTAGCCAATAAATCTTTTGTAAACTGTAGCATCTTGTCGTAATTACCTTCTCCAACACTGGTGGAGGAATCCAGGATAATAACCAAATCAACCTTAGCCAGACCGCATCCTGTGAAAAGATTAAATCCAAATAAAATTGCAATTTTTACATACTGTTGCCTTTATTTACATAAATAGGTTAACATAAAGCAGATCTTTCACTTTTTCCACTATCTTGCGGCTTAACAAAAAATGAAAAATGATGTAAATAGAAGATACAAAATAAAAGAATAGATGCATACTCATTATTGTTTGTTCATCACATATAGAATAATGTTTTTTTATATTATGATACTGACTTTATCAGCAAGAATATCAAGCGAGCCCACTATCTTGATATTAGAGTTGGTGAGGTCAGTATCAAAATATAAAATGCCATTTTGTTTTATTGTCAATTTGTCTTCATTGAATTCTTTTGTGTGGAGAATATGAAGTAAAACGAAATAATAAGTAAAACTACTTTTAAGCGTTCAAAACCTTATTACAGTTGTTCAGCTTTTTAAATGTAATTATGTGCATTTCATTGATAAATTGAGCATAAAATAAGCTGCACTAATGCGTGATATCATTGCCTAATATTTTCGAGTAATATGTCAATGATCTTTAAAAATATAAGGCAGTAAGATGAAAGAGAAAATGTATAACTTGCCAATAAACTTCTATTTATATATAGATATAAGCAGATGTGGTATGAGTGCCAATGAGACAACTCTCCATCTAAGTCACAATGAGTAAAGGTAATCCATTATAGGTTAAGGTACGGTCTTCAACACGGTGCCTTGGCTCACACCGTACAGTAAGCTATAAAGGACATCAAACTGACTAGTGTAAATACACTCATCATAGATACCAGGACTAAATTTTATATATACGCCAGACGCGCGTTTCGTCTACAAAAGACTCATCAGTGACGCTCGAATCCAAAAAAGTTATAAAAAAAAAAAAAAAAAAAAAAAAAAAGCCAAATAAAGTACGAAGTTGAAGAGCATTGAGATCCAAAATTCCTAAAAGTGTTGCCAAATACAGCTAAGGTAATCTATGCCTAAAGCATCCAAACAGGAAAACCAACAGTTGATCTATTTATAAAAAAAAGAAATGACAATAAATACTCGTCGATCAAGATATGACTCACCATCAGTTGTTGGTAATATGTTGATTGGGATAGGAGTAGTAACTGTAAAAGAAAAAGAATTATTAAAGTTATAGAATATAATATAGATTTTGATAACATTCTTTAGCTCTTCATTATGTTAATTACTTTATTTTCTTTTATCTATAAATAATGATCATGTTTGTTTGAAGGTATGTAGTCAATTTGTATTAAATAATGGTACATGTGCAAAAGTATATTAACATCCAGCATGGAGCCTTTACTTAATAAATACCCTATTGACTCAATTTGAGTAAAATTGATTTCCTTCTTTTGTGAGATTACATTATCAATTCAAAAACAAAATGTACATGTAAAACTTACTTAAAACCATTTAGAAAAAACGTAGTTTTCCGAACAATTCTAAGTTTTACTTGTGTAGTAAAATTACAGATAAAATATAGATTATTTCCCCCCCCCAAAAAAAAACAATTTTTTCATCTTCTAATATTTTCATCTCAAAATAATGGCTGTTATTAATCATCTTCAAAGCTAGAAGTACAGATTAACAAGATTTAAAAAAAAAACACCTCAAAAGCAAAAGTAGAAAATGTTTCATGCAAAATTTGAAAATGTTATCCCAATATTAACTCTTTTAACTCACCATCAAAAAGCAAATGATGTCAAAACAAACACACACATATTTAAACTAGAAATCGTCATCACTTACATAATTTATAAGAATGCATGCAACATATTTTTATTAAAGAATCCCAATACTAATTTATTTCAAAAATTAAACTGTCTATATATAAAGGCCTAATTGGACAAGAATTCTATAAAGTGCATCAACACTAGCATGTAAACACCAAGTTAGTAAATTAATAACTCCCTCATTGTAAGGTTCAGTCAACTCAAATCTTAATTAATTGTCATATTTTTTTTAAAATGGAAAGGTAAGGAAGAGGTGTGTATGCAAAGGGCCAAATTGGCTCTTGAAAATGAAAGTACTACAAAAGCAAATATTTTTTTACAAAGATAATAATGAACATTTAGTGAATTGATGGTTAAAAAAATATCATTTATATTTCTACCTTTTCTATACATGCCTTTTCGTGATGGAACAACTGCATGTATTGTTTCTCCCTTGGTCAAACTACTTGTAACTAATTTTGTATTAATTCTAGTTTAAAAAGACAGAAAGTGGAAAGTGGACTCCTCAACCAAAAGTCCAAATTTACAAAACTAAGGCAATAACGGTTCTTATCAAAGCATGACAACTAACTGGTTCAGATGGAAAATAACAAAAATCCATACAACTATGGAAGCTCCCTTTTGATTTGTAGGGGCCGGGGGGATGGTGAAATTTGAAAAAGGCAGGACAGGACTTTTGGCTAAAAAAACATGCAGGATGAGACACTTTGCCAAAAAAAAAAAAGCATGACACAAATTTTCATCCTAGCCCCTCTAAAAATCAAATGGTAGCTCCCTAAAACACTTTTCTCAAACAGACATACAAACCTCGCTCTGGTGTAGGTGTTACTTTTGTTGTAGTAAGAACAGCAGCAGCAGTAGACCTGCCTATGTGATAACGTATAGACAAAAACAAGACATTAGACAACAAACACATAACATATTTACACCATAGTATCCTTTAGCCACAGTAGCTCTTTACACATAACATATTTACACCATACTGTGGATTCATTTATTTTCGTGGGTACCAATGCAACTTTCGTGAATTGAGAAAATCTTGCATTTTTTGGATATTTATTAAATATCGTGGTTTTGGTAAAGTCTGCATTTATTCCTTTAGAAAACTTGTATTTCGTTGAACATTTAAATTCGTGTTTCCACGGTTCCCACGAACGAATATCATTGAATCCACAGTAATACCCAGTAGCCACAGTAGCTCTTTAACAAAAATCTCACTTCTGGAAACAGGAGTCTTACTTAAAATAGTAATTTCAAAAAAGTTTTGTTTCCCCCCAGGAAGTATATCTGGTTCACATTAATGTAATTAAATTTGGATATATTTGTAAAGGTGGACTTTTGCACAGGCTAGTGAAAGGTGTCTTAAGACTGGCCAATAATACAAGTAAATTTATTTTAAGTATTGTAATAAGAGATATTCTTATATGACCACCTTAGGTGTTGGTTTATAAAATATTCACTACTGTTTAAGAAATCTTGTTACTTTAATTCAGACTCTATAAAGCTCCAGAAATGAGCTTCTTGAGAGATCTTCATATAAAAATCCATTCAACCCAATAGGCATCTTTTGAATAGTCATAAAAGCTGTACATTTTGTACTTTTAATTGTTATCATACGATATGTACTTTACTTTTAATTGCTATTATATGATATGTGCTTTACTTTAATTGTTATTATCTGATATGTACTTTAGAGTAATTTTTTTTTCTTCAGATTCTCTTATTGCTATTACATTACGAATAACGAAAAGAGTTAGAACAACCAAACAGTGAATCAATATAAATAGTTTAAATAGAAAATAACTCGTACATTACACTTGCAATGCAATAAAAATATTGGAGGATAATCTATGTTACTGAACACGGAGGAAGGATGCTTATTAAGTTGGATTGCCATAACAAGGCAACAATAAAAAATAAGTTAGTTTCCCTTTAGTTTTAGAAATATGTAGGATCAGAACATTGTCGACAAAAAATGTCTCTAACAGACAACGGAATAGATATTGAGATTAGAAAAAATGATTATGGTCATAACTTACTTCAAGCAAATGCCAGACCAGATTCTGATTCAAAACAAATTTCAGCTCTTATTTTCATTCAATTAATATCTGACAGGCTTAAACTAGTGATATAATTCAAAATAACCAAAATAAAAACTTTTAGTAAAAAAATCTTCAACATTTTCTCTTACATGTACTTAAGAGTAAAAAAAACGAAATAGAAAACAGACTTAATTTTTAAAATGACATAGTACAAGTTATATATATACACCGTTTGCAAAACTAAATATACATCTAAGGTGTTATCTTGATGATTTCTTTTACATATTGTTGACTTCATTTGATGAATATATATAGCAGATGTATAGGATACATATAAATATCTAAAGCCTTTGCAACATAATATATCTCTAACACTAAATTCTCGCCATGTTAAATACCATTGAAATTTCATAATCTTTCGGTGTGTGTGTATGTTTTCATGATTAAACCTAATTTTGAAAACTGACCTAACATTGTTAAGAGGATTTTGTTTATCAAAACTTTCTACAAATACATAAGTTATTAACACATGTCAAACTTTATCGATTTGATCATAAACAAAATTTGCAAGTGACACGGTCTTCGAGTAAAGAGTAAACTTCATAATGGAAATGGATATTGTGTCAAAGAGACAACAACCGAAGCAATGAGTTAAAAACAACCGAAGACTCTTTCCAGTAATGAGATTTTTATAATACCCGAAGCAGGCACTGTGCATTATTATCAATTTGTTAAAATGTATAACTTATGAGTTTAAAATTATTTGTAGTTTATAATCGATTAGCAATAAATTATTTGTAGTTTATAATCGATTAGCAATAATGTCAATGATAAACATACACTACAAATAGTCCTTCTAGTTTAGCTTGAAATCTATTACTGACAATACATTCACATGTGCTGACCTTAGTAAGTTATGAAGTTTCAATGGTATATTAAGATAAGATGTATGATTTATGAAAACAATGTATTTGTTATAGTGAAGTGCCATTATATTGTGAATTTAGTGTGTAACAAAAAACATTAAAGTCAACATTAACATACCTGGGCAAATTGAGGAGAAAATCTTCTGATCAAGTCCACGTAATTCATCAAAACTCTGAACATTGAAGCTGTTCTCCTTATGTGGCGGGGTAGCTATAGCAAATACCTCCTTAGTGTCTGTCAACCCAATACCAATAGTGTAGATATGAATTCCTTTTTTTCTAGCCTCCACAGCTTCGGGGATGGTCCTTCTCGAGTTTATATTAGACACGCCGTCAGTGACAATTATACCAATGTTGGGGGCATCGTCACGATCTGCTGAAGTACCAAACATTTGAGAAGCCATTGTTTCGATGGCATCAGCAGTATTTGTACTACCATAAGCATATTTAATTCCATCAATTGCATTTTGGATGTCTGCAGTTGTTGAATGGGCACCAATCTGGAACTCTATCTTTACACCAGTACTGTAACTAAGTATTCCAGCACGGACATTGCCAGAGTCGATATCAGCATTGGATAAGAAATCTTTACAGAATTCTAGCATCTTTTTAAAATTATCTTCTCCTACACTGGTAGAGGCATCCAATACAATCACTAAATCAGTCTTAGAAAGGCCACAATCTGTTTTGTTACGAAAACAATAAAGTGTTAAGACGTGTCATTTTATGCACAAATATTTATGTATTATACATACACATCATGAAAATTTAGAATCACAAGTAATCTTAATCAATGTAAAATTATTGACAAATTTGGGGATAAAAAAAAATAGTTAATGATTTTTTTTTGTTTATGGACATTGTTACAAGTTTCACTGGGTTAAAATAGAAAAAGTTGAAAAATTACCCCCCTCAACTATAATGCTAGAATGCCCAAATGGTGATTAACAAAAGTTGAATTTCATGATTTTTAGGCCTATGTTAAGCCTGTAGCCAGGCAAGTACGTTCAGAGACAAGTTACTTAATCACATAAGTGAGAACAATCTATGCACAAAAGCAAAACAAGTACCGATCCCATAAAAAAAAACAGACAGCATATGGCAAGGGTAATGAATTTAACATTATGTTATTCTTGTTAAGAAAGATATATTTCCATGCAAAATTTAACTGTACATATTACATTTCATTTGAGGTCCTTTGACATTCTTATTATTGAGTGATTTATGAAATAATGTGTCTTTGTATACTTGTATACAAGTAACTATTATGTGTCTTAATCATGTTCACACAAATAAAACAGCAGTCATACTTAGTCTAGTAAAAGCGTTAGGTAGCTATAAAGCAAGATTTAACCGACCATTTCTTTTACAAAATGCATGTACCAAATTTGAATAATGGCAAATATTTTCCAGTGGTACCGCTAGCTGATAGATAAGTGGGCTTCGTCAAGTTTAAGGACTTTCCCTTTTTGAATTTATCAGTCTGTTAAATTTTTCATACTTCTATAATATAATTTGTTTGTGTGAATCCCAATATTCATTAAATGCCTAAACATTTCCAATTAAAAGCGGATTTTTAAATGAATCACACTGTGATAGTTTAAATATATGTATTGTTGAAGACCTATCATGACCTCATTTCTATTTTGTTTATTATGTGTTGACTGGTTGCTTTTCTTAAAAGTGATTATCCCATATTACATTTAAAACGTCTTAATCTTTTTAGCTACTTTTCTGGGTTCCTCGCATGTTTTATGAATTACCTTTATTACATATATCATTTATACCTCAAACCTCACCAATTGTTAATACTCAAATACACGTAAGCATTGAAGAGGTAAACTGTCAAGAAGTAAACAATTTATCACGAACCTTTCGATTTTTAGGTTTAATTTTTTTTAAATCGCCGACAGTGAACCTATAGTTAGGCAGTCCCACCTGTATGAAAATATCTGGATCCACCACTGGTACATCCTTCAAAGAATTGTCTTAAAATGATTTTATCATTGAAAAATATATACGGTCTGGATACTTTCTTAACAAATTGCCTCTTCAAGTATATTCACTTAATATTTATTTAATATAGCTGTATACCATTGTTAAGTTACAACACACAGGAGTGATTTTCCTTTGAATCTAACAAGAAGGATCTTTCATTTCTATTTCTTTTGCTTTAAAAGTCAAATTTTTTTTTCAATTGTGAAAACGAAACTCACCTTAACAATAATGAAACATCAAATATATTTTTCTTCATAATTATCTTTAGTTCCAAAAAAACCTAATAACTTGCATTTATCATTGTCGTTTTATTTCTTGTCTAAGGATTTGTTTCATTCTCCATTTTTTTTAATTTAAATTTGGATATATTGAACTAATTGAAATTTGCAAGGATGAATTTTTTTGTAAACAGCTCTCATTAAATGTAAAATTTAGCATCAAGGAGTAAAGTAATTCATTTTAATTGAAAATAATCAATAAAGATAGAAAATTGTGTTTAAACTCATAGGAAAATCACTGTTTATAATCCTACCTGGAGCTGGAGTTGTAGTGTCTGTCAAAAGTCATATCAAAGTTAACATATATGTTTCTAATGCCAGATAAATTTGAAAAACATGCCTGATCTAAATTACCTGCAGAAGTTTTCTTCCTTGACAAATTTAATAAGAGTGCACAAAATATAGTTTCCCTTTTTTAACACTTTGGAAAAAAAAAATGTTTTATACAAATTAAGGAGATAGACCTAAGTTTAGGGAGATAACTCTTTAAATCAGTTAAGCGTTTGTAAAAAGTCAAGTTCATCAATGTATTTTAAGCTTTTACCTGAAATAGATTGAAAATAATCTATGTAACCTAGAAGCTTTGATTATGTTTTTGAAAATGGTTGACATAAACGTACTAATGGGTTTTAGAGTTATTTCCCTTAACCTAGGTCTACCTCCTTAAATCCCCCCAAAATATCTTTATACAAATAAAATAGCTAACAAAACTTCTCTACTGTGGATTTATCACTGTGCATGGGTACTTATTTGTTATGGATACATTTTGTTGGTGTTTGATAACCGAAAAGATAAAAAAAAAATAGGAAATTATAAATATTAGCATCCACATATCAAATTGAATCCACAGTTTACTTTGACAACACATTTAAAAACAAAACATACAAAAGACATAATACAGAAACACAGAAAAATAAAATGACATAACACACACAATAAGTTAGTTTCCTTCCTTTTTCTTTTCTTCTGTCTTTCATACTCCTTTTCCGTAAATAGCCACAAAATACTGATTATCTACAGCTAAAATCGTTAGTGCACAGAAAATACATATTAAAACAATCATGGTTACAAAACAAAAAGCAAAAAACTAAAAATCTATTATATAAGTTACAATGTATTGCAGTGGTGTTTTTTGAAGAGTTTAAGAGATGTGCTAGCAAAAAGAAAGTACAACTGCTCCCCTCCAGAGTATCTTTGTTTCTTAAAATCTTCCGTTTTCTCTGTAATAGTCGTGACTGTCTTTTGTCGTCTGTTTCCCCTTTTGTTTTCAATTGGTCAATGCTATGCTTTTGTTGTCGTTTATGTTATTTGGTTGTTTTTCCTCTCACAGTTGATGTGTTCCCTTGGTTTCAGTTTGTTACCCGTTTTTGTTTTTGCTTAAATGAATTATGACTATTGAAAAGAGGTAAACAATTCTTGTCTATTTTATTTCCATTCCTTCTAAATATATTGATTGTCATTATGGTAAGTTAATATTTGCGGTCCAATTTAAGAGAAGACACAGAACTTTGTACTAGACGTTTTGTTTCAAATCCATGTAGATGGGAATCCAACTGTGTATTTATTAACTATATTTAAAAACAGTATTTGGTGGTTTTTTAACATTTGTCTTTCTGTTTAGATTAATAATTAGCAACTTAATTTTACTGACCTCTTAGTCTTGGTCTTGGCCTCATTGGAGGGGCTACCTGGGGTACTACAATATAAAGAAATTACTTTATATGAAATTTTCTGTTTTTTCTTTCTATTAAAATGTAAGTCCAAAGGTCATTTTGGTCACTGAATAATGTTCATCAAACTTAAGCTTCCTGTCAGTTATTGAAGAAAGGTATTCTGTAAAAATGGAAATTGTCGTTAATAGTTATCAAAGGTACCAGGATTATAATTTAGTACGCCAGACGCGCGTTTCGTCTACATAAGACTCATCAGTGACGCTCATATCAAAATATTTATAAAGCCAAAAAAGTACAAAGTTGAAGAGCATTGAGGATCCAAAATTCCAAAAAGTTGTGCCAAATACGGCTAAGGTAATCTATGCCTGGAATAAGAAAATCCTTAGTTTTTCAAAAATTTCAAAGTTTGTTAAAAAAATATCCACCTCCCCCACTTTAATAGATTTTCAAAAGCATCAATACAGTCATGAATGTTTAGTGCAAATCAAACTCGTCACATAAAATTCATCCATGAAATTACAAATATAAAAATCAGTATATTTTTTTAGACAAAAAAAAACATAATCCCTTCCTGCTGGAAGTCAAATGGTTGCTCCCTTAAAACTAAAACTTACATCCTTTGACAGCATCTTCAATCTTAACAGGAACATCATGCAATTCTCTCTCATCTCCAACTACATATTGGAAGGTGTTAAGTGGATGTGAAGAGGTCTCATCTAGTTCAGTTCTGTCATTAATGCCAACACCAACAACGTAAATTCCGATCCCATCATCCTCTGCCCTCTCAGCAGCAGCCCAGGCTCCATTTGTGTCGTCACTTCTTTCATTTCCGGTCAGCAATAATATATAATTACGGGCAAAGTCACGATCACCTTTAGCGTTTTTAAACATTCTTTGTCTAACCGCATCAAAAGCCCCAGCCACGTTAGTTGTACCACCAGGCTTGTACTGGACATTATCAACAGCATTCAAAACATCTTGTTTTGTTCTATAATCTTTCAAGTCAAACTGCACATCAGCATCAGAATCAAATCGTACAAGTCCTAAACGATACTCATCGTCATCAACACTTATTTGGTTGACAAATCTCTTGGCATAAGTTTTCATCCATCCATCAAACTGATCTTGTTGGACAGATGAATCCATTGCAATAACAATGTCATAACCTTTGGGTAGTGGTGCTGCAGTTGTGGCTCCTGCAATAAAAGGTATTTAAAATTACTGTTAGAGGTTGGCATTGAAGTTGATCCGCCTGATATATAGAGAAACCACTATATAAAAAATTTATCTAACCTCGTGTACATTTCTAGGAATGTGACTGGATAAAAGCAGCCGCATAAAGACCGTGTATATTTCATACTAGGTTAGAAGAAATTCATATTAGGTTAGTAGTCCTGGCTTATTTCAATACACGGTTAGTAGTGACGTTATGTCCCTTTATACAAACAACACGGTGTTGAGGAAAGATCTTTAACGTTTCAAAACGATTGAAATAAATTCATAAAACACATTTAAAGCTTACAAGTTGTTATAGTTATCACATTATTTGTATAGACCAATGGTTGTAGGTTCCTAATACAAACGTCATTGAAGACTTGATCTCTTTTATAGTATTTTAGAGTCGGTTATTTTTGCTGACAGTTGACTTTCTAAAGACAATAAATACTTATTTCAACTGTTTTTCTAATAGACAATAGAGGGTCAGGTGTTGCAAATGTATGTACTTATCAATTAAGTGTACCCTTTTAACACTAAGATATAGAAACAAACCTGGACAAAAAGCTTGAAAGACTTGGTCACTCAAAACTGCCAATTCATCAAAACTTTGTACATTGAAGCTGTTTTCTGAGGCTGGTTCAGAGGCCATGGCATCTAACTCACGAGTGTCTGTTAAACCAATACCGACAGCATATATATGAATTCCTTCTGCACGAGCCTGCTCTGCCTCCGGAATGGTTCTTCGGGAGTTTATATTTGACACACCATCAGTTAATATAAGTACAACATTAGGCACACCATCACGATCACCATTAGCAGCAGTGAACATTTGCGACCGCATTGTTTTCAAACCATCGGCAGTGTTTGTACTTCCATATCTATATGGAATGGCATCAATAGCATCCATTATATCTTGTGAGGTGCTGTAGTCATTCATTTGGAATTCAATATGGACGCCAGTACTGTAGGACACAATTCCTGCACGAATATTGCCAGAATCTAAATCAGCATTCTTTAAGAAATCCTTACAGAAATTCTTCATTTTCAGGTAGTTGTCATCTCCGACACTGGTAGAGGAGTCCAATATAATCACAATATCAACTTTAGCCTGACCACAAGCTATTTATAAAAAAAGAAATTATTAGTAAAAGAAAGAAAACATTTTTTTATCTATAAAACAAAATAAGATGTTGTATGATTGCCAATGAGAAAACTCTCCAAGAAACATAAGTAAACAGACATTAACAGCTATCTGTCACTGTATGGCCTTCAACACTGAGCAAAGCCTATATCGCAAAGTCTATAAAAGGGCACAAAAACACAAATGTAAAACTATTCAAACGAGAAAACTAAAAGGCTTATTATTGTACAAAAAAACTTTGTATTCTATGATTCCCTTTGAGGCATGCAATTTTATTTCTAAAATAATGTTCAGATTTCCTTTCAGTTTTATTTATCAGTAATTTCAGTTGTATCCAGTGAAAAAACATTTTAAACAATAAGAAATGTAAAATACTTACGCTTTGCGGTTGCAGGAATAGTGATTGGCACTGAAAAATATAATGAGATCACTAAAAGCTGAACAAGAAACATAGAATCAATAAAAAATAACAGTAGTATACTGCTTTTCAAAAGTCATAAATCGATTGAGAGAAAACAAATCCGGGTTACGAACTAAACCCGATGGAAACACATCAACTATAAAAGGAAAACAACGTAACTACAGAACACTGGAGTGCAACAAAAACCAAACGAGAATGCAACATACACAGAAACGAACTATTAGATAACAACTGCCACATTCCTGACTTGATACAGGACATTTCAAATCACCAATTGATGCCGTTAGAGCAATATTGGTATCTCTATTCTAACATGTCTAATAAAACTGACAGAAAACCATGTCAAATGACACATTTAAAATTTGTCATACATCGTCTGCGTTGAGCGAACATTTTCAGACCATCAACTGTGAATTGATGTCATGAGAATAAGTGATGTTATCCAATCAAATTGAACGTTACAAACGATGTTGCATTAGAAATCTTCATCTTTCTTCTCAGATGATACGCAGTTAACCCATTTAAGAAAGAATCAATCAATACTTTATTCTGATATAATACTCACAAAGTACTCTGAGAGAAGTCTGTTGACTTTGTCCAGTTCCAACAGGATTGTCAGCAAAACATTGATACATTCCTGTATCTGAGGTATCAAGATTCCTGATGGTCAGAGATGGTGAACTAGGCGAGACTCGAGAGTACCGTGAGGATCTTGTGTCCACATCAGTCATCTCTCCTCTGTCCATCCTCCTCCAGTAGACGTTGGATTCAGGTGGATTTGCCACAACATCACATTCCAGAGTCACCTCTGTACCCATATCACCAGTGTATTCTCTCTTTGGAACTGTCACAGCGGGAAGAGCTATAAAAAAATATGCATACATTTTTTTGGCATTTTATGTCATGTCATGATTTTTGGATTGGTAAAGGATAGCAACACTGCATAATATTCTGTATCAAAATTATCATCAAAACATGTGAAAGTTGGTTTATTTCTTGTTTCTATGGCATATACTGTGGATTCATTATCAGTTTCTAATTTTTCGTGGATTTCGTGGTTACAAGGACACCAGGAATTTAAATATTCTACAAATTACATATTTCCCAAATGAAAGTATGCACACATTGCCAGAACCACGAAATTGAATATCCACGAAAATGCTATTTTTTTTCTCAATCCACGAAAATTGGCACCCACGGAAATAAATGAATCCACAGTTTCCTCAATCTCTTTTTATTCAGCTAAACTAACCTCCAGTAACATCAATATCACCATTAGGACTAGACCCTACACCAGCAGCGTTCTCTGCAGTACATGCATAGGTACCTTCATCTTGGAAGTCTGCATTGTTTATCGTAAGGGAGGGTACACGTACTGTAGAACCACTGTATTTTCTACCATCTACTACAACAGGTGTCCTTGAATCACCTTGGACTCGATACCACGTGACTTCCTTGACAGGTATACCAGATTTCACTGTACATTCTATTGTCACAGGTCCACCATAACGTACAGTGCTTCTGTATGGTTTGATATTTACATTAGGTTTCACTACAAGAGAAAGAATGTTGAATCATGAGCTCTTGTTAAATAATGATACCACTTCTTTTAGATATTTTGGGACTCGGTGGCCAAGTGTAAGAATCCAACATTAATAACAAATTACAGACGATTCTGTTGTGAAGTTCAAGAGTATATGAAGGACAGGTACAAAAATTGTATAGAGATTACATTACCAAAAACGAAAAGGGTAAAATTAATGATATTCTGTTAAAGTATATACTTCCTTCTGCTGTTATTTGTTTTATGGTCTGGTTGTTGTCTTTTTGACACATTCCCCATTTCCATTTTCAATTTTATTTCTTTGATCCCGTATGAGGGTTTGGAAAACAACACTTGGTGTGCATTGTATCAAATCTAAAGAATTCATTCGAGCAGTTGAACCACAAAGTAGACATCCTTGTTATTAAGGTGGTACCTAACAATACAGGAAGATAACTCTGTAAAATCTGCTAATAGTTATCAAAGGTACCAGGACTATAATTCAGTACGCCAGACGCGCGTTTCGTCTACATAAGACTCATCAGTGACGCTCAAATCAAAAATATTTATAAACCCAAACAAGTACAAAGTTGAAGAGCATTGAGGATCCAAAATTCCAAAAAGTTGTGCCAAATACGGCTAAGGTAATCTATGCCTGGGATAAGTTTTTTAAAAAAGTTCAAAGTTTTGTATACAGGAAATTTATAAAAATGACCACATTATTGATATTCATGTCAACACCGAAGCGTTGACTACTGGGCTGGTGATACCCTCGGGGACGAAACGTCCACCAGCAGTGGCATCGACCCAGTGGTGTAAATAGTTATCAAAGGTACCAGGACTATAATTCAGTACGCCAGACGCGCGTTTCGTCTACATAAGACTCATCAGTGACGCTCAAATCAAAAATATTTATAAACGTTTTAATTACGTTGTGTTGTTAAGGGACTATTAAGCTTCTCAATGATCAAAATAAGTGTTTGTCAAACTGCTATATAACCAGTGTAATTTTTCTGATAAAACGGTCGGTTCAAATTTTTTAAAATTTTTATATTTTTGTAAAAGGGTCAAAGTAAGTACTTTGTCAAAATTTCAAGAAAATTAAACGAGCCAAATTAATTGTAGTTAAAGTGTTGGGTACCACCTTAACGTCAAGCAATAAGGGTTATAATTATGTTATCTTATGAAGACAAGGCACTTATTGGAAAAACAATAGCCTCCCGTGGTCAGGCTTCGTACTTGAGATTGTATTGTGTGACACCTTTTTGTTGATTACAGGAAACTGAATGATAAATTGATCAGAGATGCATGTCTGTTCCCTTGAATATAATGCTATTTAGACTCACTAGTCTTGGTCTCGGAGGAGGATAACACTAATGAACTCCTTACCTGGTCTTGGTCTCATTGGAGGTGGATTTTTTGCCACTAAAAGATAAAAACAAAATTACTGTAAACTGCAATTTTAAAATTGGTACATCTAACCTTCGCCTTTAGCTTGGCCATGCAAATACTGATATCTTCTGTTTGTAAATATCAAGTTTAATAAGAAAATGTTTTAGTACAAATGCAAATCCTTTAAGGAACAGTCCTCTAAAATGGCTTTGGCTGGTCTTTTTATGTTCATTGATAGAATATACATAATATTATGCCCTGCTCTAATTCGTTTTTTCTCAAAAGTATAAATAAAGTCTACAAAATAGATTAATTTCATTCAAGCCACATAAAGTCTTAAAAAATAAAGATTAATTTCATTCAAGCCACATATAACATGTATAAGAGTGATTGCATGAGAGAAAAACTTTACCCAGAATTAACAAAACAGGATCCTTTCTTAAACCACAATTCTAAATCTTCTACAAAACGGATAAATGAACAGAAAAACAACACAGAAAACAAAGTGCTAAAATACTAAAACATATATACTTTTTAAAACTGTTTCAATTATATGTATTTCATGTACTTACTACCAAGAAGATCAGCATAAATTTGAGGTGGAACTTCAGCCAATTCGCTTTCACTTCTTGTCAAATATTGATAGGTGCTCAAAGGGTGGGAAGAGGTCTCATCCAGCTCCTCACGATCATTAATATTCAATCCCATAACATATAACTGGATTCCGTCTGTCTCTGCCCTCTCTGCCGCTCTCCAAGCATCATTTGTACTCAAACTCTTATCCTGACCAGTTATCAATAATATAAAGTTTCTGGCATAATCACGATCACCTTGGTCAGGTCTGAACATCTGGGTTCTAGCAGTATCTATGGCTTGTGCGGTGTTTGTTATTCCCCCTTTGTATCTGACCTGGTCAACAGCATTCTGGACATCACCACTGGACTGATAGTCCTTCAGGTTGAATTGAACATTAGAATCTGTGCTATATCTCAACAAACCAACTCTAAATTCGTCGTCATCGATATTAACTGTATCTGCGAGATTTTTTGTAAATGTTGTCATCCAATCAAAATATTCTTGGGATACGGAAGAATCAAGAATAACAACCAAATCATAACCAGTTTCCTGTGGTTTCACTGTGGTGGCAACTGCAATAGAAATAATTAGTCTACGGATATGAACATAAACGACATAGACAACAATGTTTTTGATTGTAATGGTGATATATCATATTAATTGCAATAGATCTCGACCAATAACCTCAACTGTAAAATTGATTGGATAATGTGGTGAATGTTATATGCATATTTATTAGAATGATAACGAGCTAAAATCAAGGCCTTTGTGGTCTTGTGTTCTTTAAGGTTTGTATTTAGTGGTCAAAAACTGACAATATAGAGTTATGAATTAGAAACTTTTTTCATAAACCAGCATTCAACCATGGGACTAGCACGTACGTAAATAACAATTAAAATATCTATCACAGCTTACCTGGACAGAAGGCTTGGAAGACTTGGTCACTCAAAACTGCCAATTCATCAAAGCTTTGTACATTGAAGCTGTTTTCTGAGGCTGGCTCAGAGGCCATGGCATCCAATTCACGGGTATCTCTTAAACCAATTCCAACAGCATAGATATGAATTCCTGCTGCACGAGCTTGTTCTGCCTCAGGAATGGTTCTTCGTGAATTTATATTTGACACACCATCAGTTAATATAATTACAACATTAGGCACACCATCACGATCGCCATTACGAGGAGTAAACATTTGTGAACGCATTGTTCTCAAACCATCAGCAGTGTTTGTACTTCCATATCTGTATGGAATGGCATCAATAGCATCCATTATGTCTTGTGAATTGCTATAGTCATTCATTTGGAATTCAATATGGACGCCAGTACTGTATGAAACTATTCCAACCTGTATATTACCAGAATCAAGATCAGCATTCTTTAAGAAATCTTTACAGAAATCTTTCATTTTCTGGTAGTTATCATCACCCACACTGGTTGAAGAGTCCAAAATAATAACAATATCAACTTGGGCTTGACCACATGCTGTGAAAACAAATATGAGCATTTTAAATGTATTGCATGTCTTAAACAATATCTTAAGTAGTAGAAACATTTCTATGGAATAAACACATGAGCTAGAGAGTTAGGAAAGATTTGTTGATGAGGGATCTATTAGATGATAGTATGAGCTTGAGTCTGAATGTATTTCTTTGAAAATATGAAATAAATAATATTATTTGAAAATATGATTAAAATCCCTGGTTGTTATTTGAGCAAGACAGCTTGTAAAATTCTAGATAAAACAATTAAAATTGTAAGCATGGTGATGTAAAATAAATAAAAAAAGATGGTTATGACTGACTTTTGACAGCAGTGCTTAATTTTAACATTAGAACCAAATGTAAAAATAGCTGCTATATATATGTTACACTGTAACTAGAAATTTTCTTCATACTTAAAAGTCATATTTCTAAATCAACAAAACGATAAATAAATCATAAAATATCGATGTATGGATGATTAATTTTACTAATACATTGTACTCACGTTTATCAGTTGTCGGAAGAGTGATTGGTACTGAAAAATGAAAAAAAAATAACATTAAAAAAACTAAAAACAAGAATGTGTCCACAGTACACAGAAGCCCTCAGTAGACCGTGTAATAGGTTGTCAAAAGTCTAAATTGGTATTAGAATTAGAACGAAAATATCATAGAGGTTGGGAGTTCGAACCCCACTCGTGCGATAGTGATATATGAACAATGATATATAAATATATGGATTTTACACTAACAAAGTTTGAAATTTCTTAATTCTGTTACCATAATTACGATTATTTAATTTCTGAAAATGATTTAATGCATGTACTTACAAAGTACTCTGAGAGAGGTTTGTTGACTTTGTCCAGTTCCAACAGGATTATCAGCAAAACATTGATACATTCCTGTATCTGAGGTATCCAGATTCCTGATAGTCAGGGATGGTGAGCTCGGAGAGGCACGAGAGTAACGTGCGGACCTGGTGTCGACATCAACCATCTCTCCTCGGTCCTCCCTCCTCCAGTAGACGGTTGTTTCCGGTGGATTTGCCACAACATCACATTCCAGAGTCACCTCTGTACCCAAATCACCAGTGTATTCTCTTTTTGGAACTGTCACAGTGGGAAGAGCTAGAAAATAGAAGATATATAAAGTGAAGCATCAAACTATATAAGTATGACAAAGTGTGACAGTTGCATAAAATTCCATTATATGACCACGGTGTGTGAACAAAGCAAACATACAATATAGGAAAAATTGTCAAAAATATATATACAGTAGTCAACATTGTGTTATTAACAGTGAACGTACGTTGATGGTTAGTTTTTGTGGCATATATTCTAAATTTATTTTCATTCAACTACACTAACCTCCAGTAACATCAATATCACCATTAGGACTGGATCCTACACCAGCAGCGTTCTCTGCAGTACATACATAGGTACCTTCATCTTGAAAGTCTGCATTGTTTATTGTAAGAGAGGGAACACGTACTGTAGAACCACTGTATTTTCTACCATCTACTACAACAGGTGTCCTTGAATCACCTTGTACTCGATACCACGTGACTTCCTTGACAGGTATACCAGATGTCACTGTACATTCTATTGTCACAGGTCCTCCATAACGTACAGTGCTTCTGTATGGTTTGATATTTACATTAGGTTTCACTACAAGAGAAAGAATGTTGAATCATGAGCTCTTGTTAAATAATGATACCACTTCTTTTAGATATTTTGGGACTCGGTGGCCAAGTGTAAGAATCCAACATTAATAACAAATTACAGACGATTCTGTTGTGAAGTTCAATGGTATATGAAGGACAGGTACAAAAATTGTATAGAGATTACATTACCAAAACCGAAAAGGGTAAAATTAATGATATTCTGTTAAAGTATAAATATATTTCCTTCTGCTGTTGTTTGTTTTATGGTCTGGTTGTTGTCTTTTTGACACATTCCCCATTTCCATTTTGAATTTTGTTCCTTTGATCCCGTATGAGGGCTTGGAAAACAACACTTGGTGTGCATTGTATCAAATCTAACGAATTCTTTCGAGCAGTTGAACCACAAAGTAGACATCCTTGTTATTAAGGTGGTACCTAACACTACAGGGAGATAACTCTGTAAAATCAGCTAAACGTTTTAATTACGTTGTGTTGTTAAGGAAATATTAAGCTTCTCAATGATCAAAATAAGTGTTTGTCAAACTGCTATATAACCAGTGTAATTTTTCTGATATAAACGGTTGGTTCAAATTTTTTTAAATTTTTATATTTTTGTAAAAGGGTCAAAGTAAGTACTTAGTCAAAATTTCAAGAAAATTAAACGAGCCAAATTAATTTTAGTTAAAGTGTTGGGTACCACCTTAACGTCAAGCAATAAGGGTTATGATTAAGTTATCTTATGAAGACAAGGCACTTATTGGAAAAACAATAGCCTCCCGTGGTCAGGCTTCGTATTTGAGATTGTATTGTGTGACACCTTTTTGTTGATTACAGGAAACTGAATGATAAATTGATCAGAGATGCATGTCTGTTCCCTTGAATATAATGCTATTTAGACTCACTAGTCTTGGTCTCGGAGGAGGATAACACTAATGAACTCCTTACCTGGTCTTGGTCTCATTGGAGGTGGATTCTTTGCCACTAAAAGATAAAAACAAAATTACTGTAAACTGCAATTTTAAAATTGGTACATCTAACCGTCGCCTTTAGTTTGGCCATGCAAATACTGATAACTTCTGTTTGTAAATATCAAGTTTAATAAGACAATGTTTTAGTACAAATGCAAATCCTTTAAGGAACAGTCCTCTAAAATGGCTTTGGCTGGTCTTTTTATGTTCATTGATAGAATATACATAATATTATGCCCTGCTCTAATTCGTTTTTTCTCAAAAGTATAAATAAAGTCTACAAAATAGATTAATTTCATTCAAGCCACATAAAGTCTAAAAAATAGATTAATTTCATTCAAGCCACATATAACATGTATAAGAGTGATTGCATGAGAGAAAAACTTTATCCACAAATAACCAAAACAGGATCCTTTCTTAAACCACAATTCTAAATCTTCTACAAAACGGATAAATGAACAGAAAAACAACACAGAAAACAGAGTGCTAAAATACTAAAACATATATACTTTTTAAAACTGTTTCAATTATATGTATTTCATGTACTTACTACCAAGAAGATCAGCATAAATTTGAGGTGGAACTTCAGCCAATTCGCTTTCACTTCTTGTCAAATATTGATAGGTGTTCAAAGGGTGGGAAGAGGTCTCATCCAGCTCCTCACGATCATTAATATTCAATCCCATAACATATAACTGGATTCCGTCTGTCTCTGCCCTCTCTGCCGCTCTCCAAGCATCATTTGTACTCAAACTCTTATCCTGACCAGTTATCAATAATATAAAGTTTCTGGCATAATCACGATCACCTTGGTCAGGTCTGAACATCTGGGTTCTAGCAGTATCTATGGCTTGTGCTGTGTTTGTTATTCCCCCTTTGTATCCGACTTGGTCAACAGCATTCTGGACATCACCACTGGACTGATAGTCCTTCAGATTGAATTGAACATTAGAATCTGTGCTATATCTCAACAAACCAACTCTAAATTCGTCATCGTCGATACTTACTGTATCAGCGAGATTTTTGGTAAATGTTGTCATCCAATCAAAATATTCTTGGGAAACGGAAGAATCAAGTATAACTACCAAATCATAACCAGTTTCCTGTGGTTTGACTGTGGTGGCAACTGCAATAGAAAACATAGTCTTGTGAATCTTAGCATATGAGTCAGAGACAAAAGAGCTAATTTAATGGTGAATTTTAGAATCGGTTGTTTATGGATCTCATCCAATAACCTGAACTAAAAAAAATGATATATGCATATTTACATGGATTTATAATAAAATGTAATAAAGGAAATGTGCTAAAAAGGCACTGAACAGGCACTGAAAACTGACTAATAATTAATTGATGTTAAAATCATATAAATAATTGTCCTTGCCCTTAAAACAATAAAGGTCAGTATAAAATGATGAGAGTTTAACCTAAATAGGCATAAAATACTGTCTTTAAGAATATTCTCCCTTTCTTTAACTAGATCAAAAGACGGTAATACTTTCAATTCAATGAACAGCTTTTACTAGAAACTAGTCTTACTCTTAAAACAACGGAATGGTCAACTGGTCAGGCAACGGTTTTCATATTGATAATAGATTACCTGGACAGAAAGCTTGGAAAACTTGGTCACTTAAAACTGCCAATTCATCAAAGCTTTGTACGTTAAAGCTGTTTTCTGAGGCTGGCTTAGAGGCCATGGCATCCAATTCACGGGTATCTCTTAAACCAATACCAACAGCATAGATATGAATTCCTGCAGCACGAGCTTGCTCTGCCTCAGGAATAGTTCTTCGTGAATTAATATTTGACACACCATCAGTTAATATAATTACAACATTAGGGACACCATCCCGATCCCCATTACGAGAAGTAAACATTTGTGAACGCATTGTTCTCAAACCATCGGCAGTGTTTGTACTTCCATATCTATATGGAATGGCATCAATAGCATTCATTATGTCTTGTGATGTGCTGTAGTCATTCATTTGGAATTCAATATGGACGCCAGTACTGTATGAAACTATTCCAACCTGTATATTACCAGAATCTAAATCTGCATTCTTTAAAAAATCTTTACAGAAATCCTTCATTTTCTGGTAGTTATCATCACCCACACTGGTTGAAGAGTCCAAAATAATAACAATATCAACTTGGGCTTGACCACATGCTGTAAAAACAAATATATACATTCTTAATGTATTGAATATAACATTAAATTACAATTCTGCATGGTGAGTTTGTAAAATATTGGTGGTTCTGGATGGTTTTGGAAATAAGTTTTAAATTACTCTATTAAAGCAAATTTTATAATTTTATGAATGTTACTATCTAATTAGTAAATTAGACTATGTACCAGATTTTTTATCACAATAGCAACACGACGGGTGCCACATGTGGAGCAGGATCTGCTTATCCTTCCGGAGCACCTGAGATCACCCCTAGTTTCTGGTTTGGTTCGTGTTGCTTTTTTCTTTAGTTGTGTCATGTGTACTATGTTTGTCTTTCAGTATTTTTCTTTTTTTTTATCCATGGCCTTGTCAATTTGTTTTTGATTTATGACTTTGATTGTCTCTCTGGTATCTTTCGTCCCTCTTTTACTATGTAAGGGATTTGTCCAGTAAAATACTTTTGCATACTTAAAATACTAAATCAAAATAAACAATAAATTTATATTAAAGATAGATGTAGACATATTTTTTCAATCAGTTTAATTGAAGTCTGGAGCTGGCATGTCAGTTAACTGCTAGTAGTCTGATGTTATTTATGTATTATTGTCATTTTGTTTATTTTCTTTGGTTACATCTTCTGACATCAGACTCGGACTTCTCTTGAACTGAATTTTAATGTGCGTATTGTTATGCGTGTACTTTTCCGCATTGGCTAGAGGTATAGGGGGAAGGTTGGGATCTCACAAACATGTTTAACCCCGCCGCATTTTCGCGCCTGTCCCTAGTCAGGAGCCTCTGGCCTTTGTTAGTCTTGTATTATTTTAACTTTTAGTTTCTTGTGTACAATTTGGAGTTTAGTATTGCGTTCATTATCACTGAACTAGTATATATTTGATTAGGGCCAGCTGAAGGACGCCTTTGGGTGGGGGAATTTTTCCTTGCATTGAAGACCTGTTGGTGACCTTCTGCTGTTGTCTGCTCTATGGTCGGGTTGTTGTCTCTTTGGCACATTCCCCATTTCCATTCTCAATTTTATTGATTGCTAATTTTACTAAAACTCACGCTTATCAGTTGTTGGAAGAGTGATTGGTACTGAAAAATAACACAAATAACCTGTATAAACTTTTACTAAACATTAACGAAAGACAAATGTATTGCATTAGACTCTTTAGATTATTCAAGACTGCAAATAATTGAAATTAAAATCCATTCTCCTCACATTTATTTTTATTATTCATGAATATATGAATGGTCCATTCAAACTCTCATGGCAAAACAATGGCATTATTGTATAGGATATCGAACAAAAAGGAAGAAAAGAATCTATCACTTTGACAAAAAAATAATGATACTTTCTATTTTTCCTTAAGAAGATGTTCTGTGTACATATATTTCATGTTTTGTGATAATAGAAGAATTCTATTACAAATGTATGGATTTTGCAATGATAAATATTTAAGATTTCTTAATTTAGAGCATAATTATCTTTTATTTATTTGCTCGACAATAAATTAATGCATGAACTTACAAAGAACTCTGAGAGACGTCTGTTGACTTTGTCCAGTTCCAACAGGGTTATCAGCAAAACATTGATACATTCCTGTATCTGAGGTGTCCAGATTCCTGATAGTAAGAGATGGCGAGCTGGGAGACGCACGCGAGAAACGTGAGGATCTTGTGTCCACATCAACCATTTCTCCTCGGTCCTCCCTTCTCCAGTAGACTGTGGTTTCAGGTGGATTTGCCACAACTTCACATTCAAGAGTTGCCTCTGTACCCAAATCACCTGTGTATTCTCTCTTTGGAACTGTCACAGCGGGAACAGCTATATAATAAAATGTATAGGTGAAATATCACATTCTATTTATTTATCACTTATAAGGATGACAACTCAACACAGCATGATTACAAATAATAGGCAAAATATGCTTATGAACCTTAATGCAATGAAAAGCTTTATTCAAAAGATTTAAACATACTATACACTTGACTAGAAATATAATGTACAGAGAGCACAAGGTTATTATAATGCTTGAGAAATTATGGATTTTAACTCCTGAGATGAATTGATTTATTTCACTTTTCCATCCCTAATGTTAATTCCTACAATTCCTAAAAGTGAATCCTGAACACAATTTACAGCAAAATGCGCTGGGTGTGTAGATCAAAGAAAAAATCTTTGGTTAGATAGCTAAACCGGGTATAAGTTATGTATACTGCTCTCCACTAATAGTAAACTAGTCCCATATAAAACCAATATATCTGTCCGTATGACTACACCACTCCGACAGAAAGGTAGTATACCTCCTCCAATTTTGATTTCATGGTTCAGCTAGTAAGCATCCAAACCATATATATTATCTTTACCTACACAATCAAGGCATTTTGTTGTATAACTTTAAAACCTTTATTAATTGTTTCCATAAATATAAAGATGTTGTTTTGAAGATTGTTATTTCAAACGGAATAGCACATCCTCAATTTTCCTCATATGTTAATCGTCCCGAAAATTTAGAAACGATCCTGGAAAACTTATCGATCCTTTAAACAAACTTATTCTAAAAGGTTACCAATTCAACACTGATTTTTATAGTTCGTTCTTATGTTGTACTGCTATACCACTGTCCCAGCTTACGGGAGGGTTGGGATCCTGCTCACATATTTAAAACCGCCACATTCTGTATGTATGTGTCTGTCCAAAGTCTGTAATTCAGTGGTTGTCGTTTGTTTATGGGTTACATATTATTTGTTTGTCGTTTAATTTGTGTACATAAAGAAGGCCGTTAGTTTTCTCGTTTAAATTGTTTTACGTTTTCATTTCGGGGCCTTTCGTAGCTGACTATGTGGTATGGGCTTTGCTCATTGTTGAAGGCTGTATAGTTGTTAATTTCTGTGTCATTTTGGTCTCTTGTGGGGAGTTGTCACATTGGCAATCCTACCTCATCTTTTTTCATATTCTTTATTAAAATTATGTCTTAAAACTGTAATCTGACAATTTGGAACTCTAAATTTAATGTATTGTTATGTTGCTATACTTGTATTTCTATTTTTTAACTACACTTACCTCCAGTAACATCAATATCCCCATTAGGACTAGATCCAACACCAGCAGCGTTCTCTGCAGTACACACATATGTACCTTCATCTTGAAAGTCTGCATTGTTTATTGTAAGAGAGGGAACACGTACTGTAGAACCACTGTATTTTCTACCATCTACTACAACAGGTGTCCTTGAATCACCTTGGACTCGATACCATGTGACTTCCTTGACAGGTATACCAGATTTCACTGTACAGTCTATTGTCACAGGTCCTCCATAACGTACAGTGCTTATGTATGGTTTAATATCTACATCAGGTTTCACTACAATGGAAAACATGTTGAACCGTGAGCTGTTGTTTATTAAAGATGCCCTTCAAGTTTTTGATAAACAGTTAATACACAAAAAATGTAACAATAATTCACAATGACAAAAAAAAAAATCAGGTCCCCTTTATTAACGCCAGCAATTAGTGACAAAATTAATTTAAAGTATGAAACAAGACATTTATTTGACCAACAATAGACTCTGGTTGTCAGGCTTCGTATTTAAAAGGATCTTGTATGACACATGTGTGTTGATTACAGGTAATTGAATGCTAATTTGATCAAAGATGCATATCTTATCCCTTGAATAAAATGCCATTTAGACTCATTTTGGTCTCATTGAAAATAGGTTTATTTTTATAAGCTATGAAGCTCGATTTGTTTTTTGAAGAAAATAACCCTAATAAGCGTCTTACCTGGTCTTCGTCTCATTGGAGGTGGATTCTTTGCCACTAAAAAAAACAACATTTTGTTAACTGCAATTATTTAATCTACCATTAGGCTTTGGTTCAGCCATGCAAATACTCATAACTTCTGTTTGGAAATATCCAGTTCATTAATGATGTCATTTAAGTACAGATACAAATCTCTTAAGCAACAGTCATGTAAATTAGGTTTGGTTGGTCTTTTCCTGTGCATTAATATGATATACATAATATATGTCCACTGTTCTGATTTTGTTTTGTTTTTTCTCAAAAGTATTGATAAAGTCTGGTAAATAGATAAATATCATTCAAGACACATATAACATGCATAAGATAAATTGCATGAAAAACTAAGTTTACCCCAAAATAACCAAAAACTGGTTCCTTTCTTTAACCATAACTACAAATTTGCTACAGATTGGACTATTGAACAGAAGCACTTCACAGCAAACATAATACTTAAATACTAAAGATATACATACTTTTTAAAACTGGTTTAAATATATGTATTACATGTACTTACTTCCAAGAAGATCAGCGTAAATCTGCGGAGGAACTTCAGCAAGTTCACTCTCACTCCTTGTTAAATACTGATAGGTGTTCAAAGGATGAGAAGAGGTTTCATCCAGTTCCTCACGATCATTAATATTCAATCCCATAACATATAACTGGATTCCGTCTGTCTCTGCCCTCTCTGCCGCTCGCCAAGCATCATTTGTACTCAAACTCTTATCCTGACCAGTTATCAACAATATAAAGTTTCTGGCATAGTCACGATCACCCTGGTCAGGTCTGAACATCTGGGTTCTAGCAGTATCTATGGCTTGTGCTGTGTTTGTTATTCCCCCTTTGTATCCGACCTGGTCAACAGCATTCTGGACATCCCCACTGGACTGATAGTCCTTCAGGTTGAATTGAACATTTGAATCTGTGCTATATCTCAACAAACCAACTCTAAATTCATCATCGTCGATACTAACTGTATCCGCAAGATTTTTAGTAAATGTTGTCATCCAATCAAAATATTCTTGGGAAACGGAAGAATCAAGAATAACAACCAAATCATAACCGGTGTCCTGTGGTTTCACTGTTGTGGCAACTGCAATAGAGAAAAACTAGTCTTTTGATTCTGAACATTTGAGGCATAAAATGTGCAATTTGAATTTGTTGACTCAGTTGTTATGCATCTCAACCAATTGCCTGAACTCAAAATTGATATATATTTATATGCATATTTACAAGGAGTAATGTTATAAGGGAAATGCGATGAAAAGGCAATTAACACTGACTAACAATAAATTAATGTTAAAATCGTATAAATATTTGTCCTTTCCCTTTAAAACAATCAAATGCAGTATAAAATGATGAAGTTTTAAACTAATTAGCGATATAAATCGTTTTTAAGGTTATTCTCCTTTTCTTTAACAAGAAAACAAGAAGCTGATGCTTTTAAATTTAACGGGGTGCTTTTAAAAGATACTAGTCTAACCAAAACCACCAGGTTGGTCAACTGGTCAAGCAACTGTTTTCATATTGATCATAGATTACCTGGACAGAAAGCTTGGAAAACTTGGTCACTCAAAACTGCCAATTCATCAAAGCTTTGTACATTGAAGCTGTTTTCTGAGGCTGGTTCAGAGGCCATGGCATCCAATTCACGGGTATCTCTTAAACCAATACCAACAGCATAGATATGAATTCCTGCAGCACGAGCTTGCTCTGCCTCAGGAATGGTTCTTCGTGAATTTATATTTGACACGCCATCAGTTAATATAATTACAACATTAGGCACACCATCACGATCCCCATTACGAGAAGTAAACATTTGTGAACGCATTGTTCTCAAACCATCGGCAGTGTTTGTACTTCCATATCTATATGGAATGGCATCGATAGCATCCATTATGTCTTGTGATGTGCTGTAGTCATTCATTTGGAATTCAATATGGACGCTTGTACTGTATGAAACTATTCCAACCTGTATATTACCAGAATCTAAATCTGCATTCTTTAAGAAATCTTTACAGAAATCCTTCATTTTCTGGTAGTTGGCATCACCAACACTGGTTGAAGAGTCCAAAATAATAACAATATCAACTTGGGCTTGACCACATGCTGTAAAAACAAAAATGAGCATTCTTAATGTATTGAATGTACAATAGATTATCCAAAATCTAAATCAAAGAATATCTTATAAATTTAGTGATTAGACACGTGGTGATTATATCAGAAAAATAACTTTAAGAATTATAGGAAATACTAAATTACAATATTGCATGGTGAGTCTATATAATATTGGTGGTTCTGGCGGTTTTTGGACAGAAGTGTTGAATTACTCCATCGAAGCAAATTTTATAAATGGTTCATCTGAATGTTACAAGTTAAAGGGATTCTTCAAGTAAAATATTTTTGCATACTTAAAATACTAAATCAACATAAACAATAAATTTATATTACAGATAGATGTATGGATGGCTAATTTTACTAATACTTACGCTTATCAGTTGTTGGAAGAGTGATTGGTACTGAAAAATTACAAAAATGAAATTTATAAATCTTTTTTTAAAATCATTTACGCAAGACAAATGTATTGCAATAGACTATAGATTATTCAAGACCACAAATAATTGAAATTAGAAATCCATTCTCCTCACATTTATTTTTATTATTCATGAATAGATGAATGGTCCCTTTAAACTCTCATGGTAGAATGATAGAATTATCGTGTAAACTTTGACAACACAATAACGATACATAAAATTGAGAATAGCAATGGCACGGTGGGTATGGTTGTCCTGCGAGAGAACGTTCTGTGCTGGTGATTCGGTCCTGACGGGTACTGGTGCTCAATGAAAAAATGTAAACAAAGACGAAAATGATGATTTTTGACGTTTTCACTCATAAAAAATGGAAAAAAACAGTTGAGATTTTTCAATTTTGTTTCTTATGGGTTCATATGTAAACCAATAAAAAGTTGACCCTCTAAACTGTTTCAGTAAGCGTAACACAAAAATGCTCATTTTCAGAAAATCTAGAACTGAAAAATAAAACAAAAATGCTCATAGAGTCCGCTTTCTATACCGCAATCCACACGACAAAACTATTTTGTGAAAAAACATTGCAATTTATTAAAATTTAGCATTTTCTCAATTTATTCATGTCCTGATACTGTGCTGGTGGGTCCTGATACGGTGCTGGTGATTTTGGATAAGAAGTTGGTCATATTTGAAACAAATGTTACAAAATCAATAAAATTGGGCAGATAATTGTTGTCAATAGGATCTATGACTCCTATTTTAGCTCTTGTGCATCCATTTGGCTGTTTAATATGTGTTTTCAAATGATCGTAACTTGTATTACATAATTACACAAAAAGGGCAACATCTTTTGTCCAATATCAGATAACAATATATAGTATCTAAAATAAGAATAGTTTTATTAAGATATTAAATGCCCCTTACATTGATGCTTCAACAATGATCAAAGCCCATGCCGCATAGACATGTTTGTTAGCGCTCCGCATACCCCTCCCCACTTCCACCCAACCAACCCTCCTCATTTCCTCCTTCATTGTTACAGTGGTGTACCAACACAACAATTTATCACATAAAATAATAACACAAAGACACATTGAGGTACTGAAAGCTAGTTCAAACCCGCATTTTCAACTAATAGATAAACCATGTTCTCAAATACAAAAATTCCAATCGTGTCGATTAAAAAAGTCTCAAGACTTAAGTTCGCATTTTAATGTTTGATGAAGCAGAACTTTAAAAGTGTTCAGTGAATCTTGTGCTCACAACAGTTATTGTCATAATTATGTTTACATAAGACTTATAAAGGAATTAAGTAGGTACCAAGAAATATTTTACAGTTCAATTTAATGATAATGAATGGAAGGAAATGGTACGGAAGTTTACATAGGACAAAAAGAAATTGATAGTATTTTTTGGCGAAAGACTTAAACGCTTCTTTGCATTATATAGTACAGCTCTTCTATAAAAGCATGCAAAAAAAAAACTTTGATTGACTTGCTTGCTATGTTTGCTTGGATGTTTTCACAATAGGTAGGCGGAGTTTCAATACATACTGGGATTTGATTGGACAAATACAAACTGACAGGAATTGAAGTTAATGTTTATTGTCCAAACAAATTCTAGTATATAGTAAACAGACTACTTACCTGTCGTTTACAAACATCCAAACAATCATAGCAAGCAATTTGATCAATGGTGTGCTTTGCATATATTTATAGAAGAGCTGTTAATTCTAAAAAAAAATTCTTGTTGTCGTAGATAGTTAAATTCTCAACAAAATCTCAATAAATTTGTTGGAACGAATAAAGGTTTTAAATCAAATTTTCGTGGACTTTTTAGCTTCCACCCTGACGAGGCATGTTAGCTGTTCGTATGCTGTTGCACCTGACGCACGGAAACTTTGACATTTCCATCTTCTTTTCTGAAATATTTTTCCCAGCTCATACTTGACAAGATTGTTATCCTAGTAAAAGGTGTAACCAATGAATTGAACACAAGTTAAAAATTCCACAATACTATATAATTCATTTTATGTGTCAATTTGTTCGAAAAAAGTCGAAAAGAAGAGAGTTTTTTTAATGTCATGATTATCTGTCGCTTTCTAGATCTATGCTTAGCATTTATTTCAGATGACATGGACTCCTCACCCTGGTGACCCTGCTGCCTTTCATAACTTTATCCGTATACATATATTGATAGATAAACAAAAGGCTGCAACTGTATGGTATTTTTGTATTTAAAATGAGAATATTTGTGGTGAATGGAAACTGTGAGGGTCAAAATCTTAAATTGCTTATAAATGTTGCTGGACCCAGTTTCGTTATCTGATCTGAATTTTCTGAAATGTGCAAGGTAGATAGACATTGGCCTTTTGATTTTTTTACTCGGTAAGTTTTGCCCTAATTGCTTGAACTTTTGCAATATTAAAGCCGATTTCAATGAGTGTGTAGACAAAGGGAATATCTTTGGTTATCTTGCTTGCTGAACGGAAATACATTGTTAGGTTATGTAAACTACTCTACTTTAAGAGTAGACTAGTCCGACAAATGACACATCTTTCTGTCTGTAGGACCAGGCTACTTCAAAAGGAGGGTAGTATACCTTACCTAACAATGACTTCACGGTTTAGCTAACAAGCAAGCTAACCAAAGATATTACCTTTGCCTACATACTCAATGGAATCGGCTGTAACTAAAAACTCGAATACATTTTAACAGACAGTGGTCATGTTTGTTGATGAATATTGTTTTTCCTAGATTCACTCTTGAAAAATCATTTAGTAACATTTGGTCAAGTAATTTCAGAAATAGATCTTTTTGTAATTGCGGACGCCAAGACAATACATGAACCTCACACAACCGCTCGACAAAGGTGAGCTTATATATGATCTTGTAGCGATTCGGGTTGATAACCAGTTGAAATTAAGCCAGTTTTGTGTGTGTGTAGATTTGTATTGTTTTAAACTGTTATGACCTTTTAAAGTTAAATGTAGGTGTTTAATCTAAGAATTTCTTTTTTAAACTTATATACTTGTTTATACTCAATTGGTAGTATGAAGCTACGAGATATTTTAATTGAAGGCATAATTAACAAAGCAAACGGTAGTTTCAAATACTTTTAAATAGATCTTTAAGGATAATGTACCCTTGTGTTGATCCCATGCTAAACATAACAAAAATCTCTGTACAAAGGTTATCTCGTCTTCATTCTCTGACATATTCTAGTCTGTCCTTTCATAAAATAGTGATTTTTTTAGTGTTATATCGAAAAATACCTGATAACCGTTAAGACAAAAAAATTATGTTGAAAAAATCTTACAGATACAGCAAATGATTCTTAATAGCTATAAGATACATTTTTCTTTTCAAATACAACTTTTAAATCTCACGGGAAACTATTCCAAGCTTAAAACTTTCACTGTAACCTCGCTCTAACTTATCCCCCATCCCCCCCCAAAAAAAAACCAACAAACAAACCCGCAATACTATTGTCATTCTTATAGTCAGCACTAAATTGTTCCCAAACAAATGTGTTTTAAGCTGCTAAAGACATATGATTCAAACGCTCAGAAAGTCCTTTGTTCTATATTTTTGCTCTCCATTTTTATGCAAAACCTTTTACATTTTTATTTTATGGGTTACTGTTGAAGGTCGTACGATGACGTATGATTGTTAACACATACTTCCTTTGGTTTCTTATGGAAATTTGTCCATTGACAACAAACATACCACATCATCTACTTTATATAAGTATTGTATAAATTACAACGTATTTTGGTGATCTTGCTAAATGATCGTAATCCCGAAAATCGTAAACATATTTTCTTATCTTAAAAGGGGGCAAGAAGGGTTCCATTAACAGACCAATAAATAAGATTACAGTTAATTTTAAAAAAAAATTAACAAAATAGGGGATTTTTTCTCTCATAATAACAGTAAACAGATTCACAACAATGTCAATTTCAAGAAAGCAGACAACAATTAATTTGTCAATAACAGTACAGCATCAATGATCTTGAATATATGCCACTTTTAACTAAAATATAAAGACACAGAACCAGGACATAGGAGCACAGAACCAGGACCGTTTTTCTTATCACCAGCACAGCGTCAGGACAATTCCGTTTAACGAACTTTCACGACTTTTGCAATATAATATTGTCGTAATATACTTTGCATGGTACTTATGACGCATCAGAGAAAAATTAAGCAACAAAACAGTCGTTTTATTGTCGTTCTGATACAATGTAAACAAACCCACCAGCACAGAATCAGGACCCACCAGCACCTGACAGGACCAAATCACCAGCACAGAACGTTCTCTCGCAGGACAACCATACCCACCGTGAATTGGGAATGTGTGAAAGCGACAACAACCCGACCGTAGCCGAAGGCCACCAATGGGTCTTCAATGTAGCGAGAAACTCCCGCACGCGGAGGCGTCCATCAGCTTGCTCCTAAACAAATATGTATACTAGTTCAGTGATAACGGATAATGTCTGCTTTTCCATAAGAAGATGTTCAGAGTACTCATATTTCATATTTTGTGATAAATGAAGTAGTAGTAATTACAAATGTATGGATTTTTCAATAGTCAAGTTTCAGATTTCTTCTTGATCTAAAAGACTTCTGATTTTTTTTACTTGTCCGAAAATGAATTACTGCATGAACTTACAAAGTACTCTTAGAGACGTCTGTTGACTTTGTCCAGTTCCAACAGGATTATCAGCAAAACATTGATACATTCCTGTATCTGAGGTGTCCAGATTTCTGATAGTCAGAGATGGCGAGCTGGGAGACGCACGAGAGAAACGTGAGGATCTTGTGTCCACATCAACCATTTCTCCTCGGTCCTCCCTTCTCCAGTAGACGGTGGTTTCAGGTGGATTTGCCACAACATCACATTCCAGAGTTACCTCTGTACCCAAATCACCAGTGTATTCTCTCTTTGGAACTGTCACAGCGGGAACAGCTATATAATAAAATAAATAGGTGAAATATAAAATTATATTTATTTATCGCTTATAAGGATGACAACTCATCACAACATGATTACAAATGTTAGGCAAAACATACTTATGAACCTTAATGCAATGAAAAGCTTTATTCAAAAAGATTTAAACATACTATACACATGACTAGAAATAGTATGTCTAATTTACAGAGAGCACGAGGCTTTTAAAATCTTTGAGAACTTTAGGACTTTAACTCCTGAGATGAACTAATTTATATAACTTTTCCAGCTCTAAGGTTAATTCCAACAATACCTTAGAAGTTTAATCATGAACACGATTTAAGGCAAAATGCATTGCGTGTGAAGGTAAAACAAAATATCTTTGGTTAGCTTGCTATCTAGCTACACCGTTAAGTCATTATTAAGTAAGGTATACTACCCTCCATTAATAGTATATCTGTCCGTATGACTACATCACTCCGAAAGAAGGGAAGTATACCTTACCTGATTTCAAGGTTCAACTAGCAAGTACCCTAACCAAATATATTTCCTTTACCTACACACTCAATGCATTTTGCTGTAAAACTTTGTTAATAAAAATTAGGTCTTAAAACTTTAAACTGACAATTTGGACATCTAGAGATAATGTATTGTTATGTTGATATATTTGTATTTCCATTTTTGAACTAAACTAACCTCCAGTAACATCAATATCCCCATTAGGACTAGATCCAACACCAGCAGCGTTCTCCGCAGTACACACATAAGTACCTTCATCTTGAAAGTCTGCATTGTTTATTGTAAGTGAGGGTACACGTACTGTAGAACCACTGTATTTTCTACCATCTACTACAACAGGTGTCCTTGAATCACCTTGGACTCGATACCATGTGACTTCCTTGACAGGTATACCTGATTTCACTGTACATTCTATTGTTACAGGTCCTCCATAACGTACAGTGCTTCTGTATGGTTTAATATTTACATCAGGTTTCACTACAAGAGAAAGAATGTTGAATCATTAGCTCTTGTTTAATAATGATACCACCTTTTTAGATATTTGGGGACTCGGAAGCCAAGTGGTGTAAGAAGTTCTACTACTGTATCATCAGCCAGTCATAGTCATCACTGAGGTTGTGAGTTCGAACCACGCTCATGCAGATGCATATGCATTCAAATCCAATCTAAATTGACTAGGAGTGTAATTTTTCCTATCTAATGTGTTATTCTCCTGTCACCTCAGCTCCCTCCACCATTGACCTCCATGAAATAGCCAAAAAACAATGCTTAAAATGGCTTTTAAACATCAAAAATCAACAACCCGTCTTTATGTATTTAGTGAACAGTTTATAAGCAAAAGTTTGTAACAATAATTTACAATGGTAAAACCAGGTGAACTAAATTGGTCCTTAGAAAACAAGAAGGTTTTTTTAACTTAAAAATAATCAAATAACTGATGAATTTGAAATTTCATCACACTGTATAGCATGCTTTCATTCAACATTAATAACAAATTACAAAAGATTCTGTTGTGAAGTTCAAGAGTATATGAAGGACAGGTACAAAAATGGTGGAGAGAATACATTACCAAAAGCGAAAAGGACAAAATTAATGATATTCTGATGAAAGATGACTTCCTTTGATCCTATATGAGGATTTGGATAAACAACATTTGATATGCAGTGTATCAAACCTAAAGAAGTCATTCTAGAAGTTGAACCACAAAGTAAAAATCCTCTTCATTAACGTCAAGCAATTAGTGATAGAATTAAGTTACCTTATGAAGACAAGACACTTATTGGAAAAAAAATAGCCTCCCGTGGTCAGGCATCGTATTTGAGATTGTCTTGTGTGACACCTGTGCGTTGATTACAGGAAACTGAATGATAAATTTATCAGAGATGCATGTCTGTTTCCTTGAATATAATGCTATTTAGACTCACTAGTCTTAGTCTCGGAGGAGGATAACACTAATGAACTCCTTACCTGGTCTTGGTCTCATTGGAGGTGGGTTCTTGGCCACTAAAAGATAAAAACAAAATTTCTGTAATCTGCATTTTTAAATGGGTACATCTAACCTTCGCCTTTAGTTCAGCCATGCAAATACTGAAAACTTCTGTCTGTAAATGTCAAGTTTAATAAGATGGTATTTTAGTACAAATGCAAATCCTTAAGCAACAGTCATCTTTTCATGTGCATTTATAGAATATACATAATATTATGCCCTGCTCTGATTTTTTTTTAAATCAAAAGAATTAATGAAGTCTGGAAAATAGAGTCATTGCATTCTAACCACATATAACATGTATTAGAGTAATTATATGAGAGAAAAACTTTTCCCAACAATAACCCAAACTGGACCTTTTCTTAAACCATAATTCCAAATCTGCTACAGATAGGACGAATGAACAGAAAAATAATACAGAAAACATGGTGCCAAAATACTTTAAAATATATTCTTTTTAAAACTGTTTCAAATATATGTATTTCATGTACTTACTACCAAGAAGATCAGCATAAATTTGAGGTGGAACTTCAGCCAGTTCCCTCTCACTTCTTGTTAAATATTGATAGGTGTTCAAAGGATGAGAAGAGGTTTCATCCAGTTCCTCGCGATCATTAATATTTAATCCCATAACATATAACTGGATTCCGTCTGTCTCTGCCCTCTCTGCCGCTCGCCAAGCATCATTTGTACTCAAACTCTTATCCTGACCAGTTATCAACAATATAAAGTTTCTGGCATAGTCACGATCACCCTGGTCAGGTCTGAACATCTGGGTTCTAGCCGTATCTATGGCTTGTGCTGTGTTTGTTATTCCCCCTTTGTATCTGACCTGGTCAACTGCATTCTGGACATCACCACTGGACTGATAGTCCTTCAGATTGAATTGAACATTAGAATCTGTGCTATATCTCAACAAACCAACTCTAAATTCGTCATCGTCGATACTAACTGTATCCGCAAGATTTTTAGTAAATGTTGTCATCCAATCAAAATATTCTTGGGAAACGGAAGAATCAAGAATAACAACCAAATCATAACCGGTGTCCTGTGGTTTTACTGTTGTGGCAACTGCAATAGAGAAAAACTAGTCTTTTGATTCTGAACATTTGAGGCATAAAATGTGCAATTGGAATTTGTTGACTCAGTTGTTATGCATCTCAACCAATTGCCTGAACTCAAAATTGATATATAATTATATGCATATTTACAAGGAGTAATGTTATAAGGGAAATGCGATGAAAAGGCAATTAACACTGACTAACAATAAATTGATGTTAAAATCGTATAAATATTTGTCCTTTCCCTTTAAAACAATAAAATGCAGTATAAAATGATGAAGTTTTAAACTAATTAGCGATATAAATCGTTTTTAAGATTATTCTCCTTTTCTTTAACAAGAAAACAAGAAGCTGATGCTTTTAAATTTAACGAGGTGCTTTTACAAGATACTAGTCTAACCAAAACCACCAGGTTGGTCAACTGGTCAAGCAACTGTTTTCATATTGATCATAGATTACCTGGACAGAAAGCTTGGAAAACTTGGTCACTCAAAACTGCCAATTCATCAAAGCTTTGTACATTGAAGCTGTTTTCTGAGGCTGGTTCAGAGGCCATGGCATCCAATTCACGGGTATCTCTTAAACCAATACCAACAGCATAGATATGAATTCCTGCAGCACGAGCTTGCTCTGCCTCAGGAATGGTTCTTCGTGAATTTATATTTGACACGCCATCAGTTAATATAATTACAACGTTAGGCACACCATCACGATCCCCATTACGAGAAGTAAACATTTGTGAACGCATTGTTCTCAAACCATCGGCAGTGTTTGTACTTCCATATCTATATGGAATGGCATCAATAGCATCCATTATGTCTTGTGATGTGCTGTAGTCATTCATTTGGAATTCAATATGGACGCTTGTACTGTATGAAACTATTCCAACCTGTATATTACCAGAATCTAAATCTGCATTCTTTAAGAAATCTTTACAGAAATCCTTCATTTTCTGGTAGTTGGCATCACCAACACTGGTTGAAGAGTCCAAAATAATAACAATATCAACTTGGGCTTGACCACATGCTGTAAAAACAAAAATGAACATTCTTAATGTATTGAATGTACAATAGATTATCCAAAATCTAAATCAAAGAATATCTTATAAATTTAGTGATTAGACACGTGGTGATGATATTAGAAAAATAACTTTAAGAATTATAGGAAATACTTAATTACAATATTGCATGGTGAGTCTATATAATATTGGTGGTTCTGACGGTTTTTGGACAGAAGTGTTGAATTACTCCATCGAAGCAAATTTTATAAATGGTTCATATGAATGTTACAAGTTAAAGGGATTCTTCAAGTATAATATTTTTGCATACTTAAAATACTAAATCAACATAAACAATAAATTTATATTACAGATAGATGTATGGATGGCTAATTTTACTAATACTTACGCTTATCAGTTGTTGGAAGAGTGATTGGTACTGAAAAATTACAAAAATGAAATTTATAAATCTTTTTTTAAAATCATTTACGCAAGACAAATGTATTGCAATAGACAATAGATTATTCAAGACCACAAATAATTGAAATTAGAAATCCATTCTCCTCACATTTATTTTTATTATTCATAAATAGATGAATTGTCCCTTTAAACTCTCATGGTAAAATGATAGCATTATCGTGTAAACTTTGACAACACAATAACGATACATAAAATTGAGAATGGCAATGGCACGGTGGGTATGGTTGTCCTGCGAGAGAACGTTCTGTGCTGGTGATTCGGTCCTGACGGGTGCTGGTGAACAATGAAAAAATGTAAACAAAGACGAAAATGATGATTTTTGACGTTTTCACTCATAAAAAATGGAAAAAAACAGTTGAGATTTTTCAATTTTGTTTCTTATGGGTTCATATGTAAACCAATAAAAAGTTGACCCTCTAAACTGTTTCAGTAAGCGTAACACAAAAATGCTCATTTTCAGAAAATCTAGAACTGAAAAAATAAAACAAAAATGCTCATAGAGTCCGCTTTCTATTCTGCAATCCACACGACAAAACTATTTTGTGAAAAAACATTGCAATTTATTAAAATTTAGCATTTTCTCAATTTATTCATGTGCTGGTGGGTCCTGATACGGTGCTGGTGATTTTGGATAAGAAGTTGGTCATTTTTGAAACAAATGTTACAAAATCAATAAAATTGGGCAGATAATTGTTGTCAATAGGATCTATGACTCCTATTTTAGCTCTTGTGCATCCATTTGGCTGTTTAATATGTGTTTTCAAATGATCGTAACTTGTATTACATTATTACATAAAAGGGCAACATCTTTTGTCCAATATCAGATAACAATATATAGTATCTAAAATAAGAATAGTTTGATTAAGATATTAAATGCCCATTACATTGATGCTTCAACAATGATCAAAGCCCATGCCGCATAGACATGTTTGTTAGCGCTCCGCATACCCTCCCCACTTCCACCCAACCAACCCTCCTCATTTCCTCCTTCATTGTTACAGTGGTGTACCAACACAACAATTTATCACATAAAATAATAACACAAAGACACATTGAGGTACTGAAAGCTAGTTCAAAGCCGCATTTTCAACTAATAGATAAACCATGTTCTCATATACAAAAATTCTAATCGTGTCGATTAAAAAAGTCTCAAGACTTAAGTTCGCATTTTAATGTTTGATGAAGCAGAACTTTAAAAGTGTGCAGTGAATCTTGTGCTCACAACAGTTATTGTCATAATAATGTTTACATAAGACTTATAAAGGAATTAAGTAGGTACCAAGAAATATTTTACAGTTCAATTTAATGATCATGAATGGAAGGAAATGGTACGGAAGTTTACATAGGACAAAAAGAAATTGATAGTATTTTTTGGCGAAAGACTTAAACGCTTCTTTGCATTATATAGTACAGCTCTTCTATAAAAGCATGCAAAAAAAACTTTGATTGACTTGCTTGCTATGTTTGCTTGGATGTTTTCACAATAGGTAGGCGGAGTTTCAATACATACTGGGATTTGATTGGACAAATACAAACTGACAGGAATTGAAGTTAATGTTTATTGTCCAAACAAATTCTAGTATATAGTAAACAGACTACTTACCTGTCGTTTACCAACATCCAAACAATCATAGCAAGCAATTTGATCAATGGTGTGCTTTGCATATATTTATAGAAGAGCTGTTAATTCTAAAAAAAGAATTCTTGTTGTCGTAGATGGTTAAATTCTCAACAAAATCTCAATAAATTTTTGGAACGAATAAAGGTTTTAAATCAAATTTTCGTGGACTTTTTAGCTTCCACCCTGACGAGGCATGTTAGCTGTTCGTATGCTGTTGCACCTGACGCACGGAAACTTTGACATTTCCATCTTCTTTTCTGAAATATTTTTCCCAGCTCATACTTGACAAGATTGTTATCCTAGTAAAAGGTGTAACCAATGAATTGAACACAAGTTAAAAATTCCAAAATACTATATAATTCATTTTAGATAGATAAACAAAAGGCTGCAACTGCATGGTATTTTTGTATTTAAAATGAGAATATTTGTGGTGAATGGAAACTGTGAGGGTCAAAATCTTAAATTGCTTATAAATGTTGCTAGACCCAGTTTCGTTATCTGATCTGAATTTTCTGAAATGTGCAAGGTAGATAGACATTGGCCTTTTGATTTTTTTTACTCGGTAAGATTTGCCCTAATTGCTTGAACTTTTGCAATATTAAAGCCGATTTCAATGAGTGTGTAGACAAAGGGAATATCTTTGGTTATCTTGCTTGCTGAACGGAAATACATTGTTAGGTTATGTAAACTACTCTACTTTAAGAGTAGACTAGTCCGACAAATGACACATCTTTCTGTCTGTAGGACCAGGCTACTTCGAAAGAAGGGTAGTATACCTTACCTAACAATGACTTCATGGTTTAGCTAACAAGCAAGCTAACCAAAGATATTACCTTTGCCTACATACTCAATGGAATCGGCTGTAACTAAAAACTCGAATACATTTTAACAGACAGTGGTCATGTTTGTTGATGAATATTGTTTTTCCTAGATTCACTCTTGAAAAATCATTTAGTAATATTTGGTCAAGTAATTTCAGAAAAGATCTTTTGTGTAATTGCGGACGCCAAGACAATACATGAACCTCACACAACCCCTCGACAAAGGTGAGCTTATATATGATCTTGTAGCGATTCGGGTTGATAACCAGTTGAAATTAAGCCAGTTTTGTGTGTGTGTAGATTTGTATTGTTTTAAACTGTTATGACCTTTTAAAGTTAAATGTAGGTGTTTAATCTAAGAATTTCTTTTTTAAACTTATATTCTTGTTTTATACTCAATTGGTAGTATGAAGCTACGAGATATTTTAATTGAAGGCATACTTAACAAAGCAAACGGTAGTTTCAAATACTTTTAAATAGATCTGTAAGGATAATGTACCCTTGTGTTGATCCCATGCTAAACATAACAAAAATCTCTGTACAAAGGTTATCTCGTCTTCATTCTCTGACATATTTTAGTCTGTCCTTTCATAAAATAGTGATTTTTTTAGTGTTATATCGAAAAATACCTGATAACCGTTAAGACAAAAAAATTATGTTGAAAAAATCTTACAGATACAGCAAATGATTCTTAATAGCTATAAGATACATTTTTCTTTTCAAATACATCTTTTAAATCTTACGGGAAACTATTCCAAGCTTAAAACTTTCACTGTAACCTCGCTCTAACTTATCCCCCATCCCCCCCCCCCAAAAAAAAAACCAAACAAACAAACCCGCAATACTATTGTCATTCTTATAGTCAGCACTAAATTGTTCCCAAACAAATGTGTTTTAAGCTGCTAAAGACATATGATTCAAACGCTCAGAAAGTCCTTTGTTCTATATTTTTGCTCTCCATTTTTATGCAAAACCTTTTACATTTTTATTTTATGGGTTACTGTTGAAGGTCGTACGATGACGTATGATTGTTAACACATACTTCCTTTGGTTTCTTATGGAAATTTGTCCATTGACAACAAACATACCACATCATCTACTTTATATAAGAATTGTATAAATTACAACGTATTTTGGTGATCTTACAAAATGATCGTAATCCCGAAAATCGTAAACATATTTTCTTATCTTAAAAGGGGGCAAGAAGGGTTCCATTAACAGGCCAATAAATAAGATTACAGTTAATTTTTAAAAAAAATTAAAAAAATAGGGGATTTTTTCTCTCATAATAACAGTAAACAGATTCACAACAATGTCAATTTCAAGAAAGCAGACAACAGTTAATTAGTCAATAACAGTACAGCATCAATGATCTTGAATATATGCCACTTTTAACTAAAATATAAAGACACAGAACCAGGACATAGGAGCACAGAACCAGGACCGTTTTTCTTATCACCAGCACAGCGTCAGGACAATTCCGTTTAACGAACTTTCACGACTTTTACAATATAATATTGTCGTAATATACTTTGCATGGTACTTATGACGCATCAGAGAAAAATTAAGCAACATAACAGTCGTTTTATTGTCGTTCTGATACGATGTAAACAAACCTACCAGCACAGAATCAGGACCCACCAGCACCTGACAGGACCAAATCACCAGCACAGAACGTTCTCTCGCAGGACAACCATACCTACCGTGAATGGGGAATGTGTCAAAGCGACAACAACCCGACCGTAGCCGAAGGCCACCAATGGGTCTTCAATGTAGCGAGAAACTCTCGCACGCGGAGGCGTCCATCAGCTTGCCCCTAAACAAATATGTATACTAGTTCAGTGATAACGGATAATGTCTGCTTTTCCATAAGAAGATGTTCAGAGTACTCATATTTCATATTTTGTGATAAATGAAATAGTAGTAATTACAAATGTATGGATTTTTCAATAGTCAAGTTTCAGATTTCTTCTTGATCTAAAAGACTTGTGATTTTTTTTTTACTTGTCCGGAAATGAATTACTGCATGAACTTACAAAGTACTCTTAGAGACGTCTGTTGACTTTGTCCAGTTCCAACAGGATTATCAGCAAAACATTGATACATTCCTGTATCTGAGGTGTCCAGATTTCTGATAGTCAGAGATGGCGAGCTGGGAGACGCACGAGAGAAACGTGAGGATCTGGTGTCCACATCCACCATTTCTCCTCGGTCCTCCCTTCTCCAATAGACGGTGGTTTCAGGTGGATTTGCCACAATATCACATTCAAGAGTTACTACTGTACCCAAATCACCAGTATATTCTCTCTTTGGAACTGTCACAGCGGGAACAGCTATATAATAAAATGAATATGTGAAATATCAAATTCTATTTATTTATCGCTTATAAGGATGACATCTCATCACAACATGATTACAAGTGTTAGGCAAAACATACTTATGAACCTTAATGCAATGAAAAGCTTTATTCAAAAGATTAAAACATACTGTACACATGACTAGAAATATTATGTCTTATTTACAGAGAGCACGAGGCTTTTAAAATCTTTGAGAACTTTAGGACTTTAACTCCTGAGATGAACTAATTTATATAACTTTTCCAGCTCTAAGGTTAATTCCAACAATACCTTAGAAGTTTAATCATGAACACGATTTAAGGCAAAATGCATTGAGTGTGAAGGTAAAACAAAATATCTTTGGTTAGCTTGCTATCTAGCTACACCGTTAAGTCATTATTGAGTAAGGTATACAACCCTCCATTTATAGTTCGACAGAAAACAAATATATCTGTCCGTATGAATACATCACTCCGAAAGAAGGGTTGTATACCTTACCTAATTAAGAGTTCAATGTTCAGCTAGCAAGCACCCTATTAAACCAAAAATATTATCTTTACCTACACACTCAATGCATTTTGCTGTAAACTTTATTAAAAATTATGTCTTAAAAATTTGGAAAACTAGAGTTAATGTATTGTTATGTTGCTATACTTGTATTTCAATTTTTGAACTATACTAACCTCCAGTAACATCAATATCACCTATAGGACTAGATCCAACACCAGCAGCGTTCTCTGCAGTACACGCATAGGTACCTTCATCTTGAAAGTCTGCATTGTTTATTGTAAGTGAGGGTACACGTACTGTAGAACCACTGTATTTTCTACCATCTACTACAACAGGTGTCCTTGAATCACCTTGGACTCGATACCATGTAACTTCCTTGACAGGTATACCTGATTTCACTGTACATTCTATGGTTACAGGCCCTCCATATCGTACAGTGCTTCTGTATGGTTTAATATTTACATCAGGTTTCACTACAAGAGAAAGAATGTTGAATCATGAGATCTTGTTTAACAATGATACAACCTTTTTAGATATTTGGGGACTCGGTGGCCAAGTGGTGTAAGAAGTTTTACTACTGTAATATCAGCCAGTCATAGTCATCACTGAGGTTGTGAGTTCAAACCCGCTAGTACACATGCATGTGCACCCAAATCCAATCTAAATTGACTAGGAGTGTCATTTTTCTTATCAAATGTGGTTTTCTCCCGTCACTCCAGCTCCCTCCACCACTGATCTCCATGAAATAGCCAAAAAATAATGCTTGAAATGGCTTTTAAACACCAAAAATCAACAATCAATCTTTATATATTAAGTGAACAGTTAATAAGCAAAAGGTGTAACAATAATTCACAATGGTAAAACCAGGTGAACTAAATTGGTCCTCAGAAAATTGTTATAAATTCTTCATATATGTTTATACAGTTTAGTCTATGTTTTAAAAATATATAAACATTTGAAAAACGAGAAGGTTTTTTTAACTTATAAATAATCAAATAACTGATGAATTTGAAATTTCGTCACACTGTATAGCATGCTTTCATTCAACATTAATAACAAATTACAAAAGAATCTGTTGTGAAGTTCAAAAGTATATGAAGGACAGGTACAAAAATGGTGGAGATAATACATTACCAAAAGCGAAAAGGACAAAATTAATGATATTCTGTTGAAGATGACTTCCTTTGATCCCATATGAGGGATTGGATAAACAACATTTGATATGCATTGTATCAAACCTAAAGAAGTTATTCTAGAAGTTGAACCACAAAGTAAAGATTCTCTTCATTAACGTCAAGCAATTAGTGATAGAATTAAGTTACCTTATGAAGACAAGACACTTATTGGAAAAAACAATAGCCTCCCGTGGTCAGGCATCGTATTTGAGATTGTCTTGTGTGACACCTGTGTGTTGATTACAGGAAACTGAATGATAAATTTATCCCTTGATTGAATGCTATTTAGACTCACTAGTCTTGGTCTTGAAGAAGGATAACACTAATGAACTTCTTACCTGGTCTTGGTCTCATTGGAGGTGGGTTCTTTGCCACTAAAAGATAAAAACAAAATTTCTGTAAACTGCATTTTTTTAATTGGTATATCTAACCGTCGCTTTTCGTTCAGCCATGCACATACTGATAACTTCTGTTTGTAAATGTCAAGTTTAATAAGATGGTATTTTAGTACAAATGTAAATCCTCTAAGCAACAGTCATCTAAAATGGCTTTGGCTGGTCTTTTCATGTGCATTGATAGAATATACATAATATTATGCCCTGCTCTGATTTTTTTTAAATCAAAAGTATTCATAAAGTCTGGAAAATAAAGTCATTGCATTCTGACCACATATAACATGTATAAGAGTGATTGTATGAGAGAAAAACTTTTCCCAAAAATAACCCAAACTGGACCCTTTCTTAAACAATAATTCCAAATCTGCTACAGATAGGACGAATGAACAGAAGAACAATACAGAAAACATGGTTCCAAAATACTAAAAAATATATTCTTTTTAAAACTGTTTCAAATATATGTATAACATGTACTTACTTCCCAGAAGATCAGCATAAATTTGAGGTGGAACTTCAGCCAGTTCCCTCTCACTTCTTGTTAAATATTGATAGGTGTTCAAAGGATGAGAAGAGGTTTCATCCAGTTCCTCGCGATCATTAATATTTAATCCCATAACATATAACTGGATTCCGTCTGTCTCTGCCCTCTCTGCCGCTCGCCAAGCATCATTTGTACTCAAACTCTTATCCTGACCAGTTATCAACAATATAAAGTTTCTGGCATAGTCACGATCACCCTGGTCAGGTCTGAACATCTGGGTTCTAGCAGTATCTATGGCTTGTGCTGTGTTTGTTATTCCCCCTTTGTATCTGACCTGGTCAACAGCATTCTGGACATCACCACTGGACTGATAGTCCTTCAGATTGAATTGAACATTAGAATCTGTGCTATATCTCAACAAACCAACTCTAAATTCGTCATCATTGATACTAACTGTATCTGCGAGATTTTTGGTAAATGTTGTCATCCAATCAAAGTATTCTTGGGAAACGGAAGAATCAAGGATAACAACCAAATCATATCCAGTATCTTTTGGTTTAACTGTTGTGGCAACTGTAATAAAAATACATTTGAAAGTCTTAATAAAGGCAACAGTAGTATGCAGTGTTCAAAATCATATATCGATTTAGAGAGAAAAAATCTTGGTTCCAGAGTAAAACCGAGCAACACACATCAACAATAAGTGGCAAATAACAACAAGTACACCGAAGTGCAACAAAGTTAGATAAGTTTTCATCTGTTTCAAAGAACATTTTTGGGCATAATATCAAGTACTTATCCGGGCTATCACTTTTTTTCAACTGAATTTATAGAGAGTTTACATTACAAGTATAAAGATAAATTCATATAGTGAAACTTGTTTAAAATAAACTTCTTCGGCACTTTAGAATTTGTTCGGTTTTGGCCGATTTTCGGTTATATCAGGTTCACAACGCATACAATTTGATATGACGGTGCTTCATAGCATGTTTGGTTTATACAAGTTTTTCAGTTTAGGCAGGATTCGGTTTAGCCAGTTTTCACTGTAGTTGGTCCGCATCCCATCATTTTCTTCGCGCAATTTTACACCAGTACCCATACCCTCCTTCCTTGATGGGTGCATTTTACATAGACAAATATAATCGTATAATATAATCAAAATGAGTATGTTAATTTGATGTATGCCTTTTTGTGCTTCTTCGTTACATTTGTTGTTTTTATAGTGATTAAGATGATAACACAATGTTGACTGCTGTACCCCTATTTTTGACATTTTTACCTATTATGTCTGTTTGTTTTGTTCACGCATCGGTGACTATATAATGGAATTTGATGCGACTGTCATACAAGTGAGAGGTTTAGCTAGCTATAAAACCAGGTTCAATCCACCATTTTCTACATTTGAAAATGCCTGTACCAAGTCAGGAATATGACAGTTCTTGTCCATTCGTTTTTGATGCGTTTTGTTATTTGATTTTGCCATGTGATTATGGACTTTCCGAATTGATTTTCCTCTGAGTTCAGTATTTTTGTGATTTTACTTTTTTCTTTTACATCTTTTTGGATCCAGAAAATTTGAACACAGAAATATATGGGTCTTTTTCCGTTGCTATTTTTCCTTCTTTGTCAACTGTCTTTTAATATAATATCTAAAAACTACATGTGAATCTTTCTTTAACAATTAAAACATTATGCTCTTGTTACCTGGACAAAATGCCTCGAAAACTCGTTCACTCAAAACAGACAATTCATCAAAACTTTGAACATTAAAGCTGTTTTCAGTTGAAGGCACTGAAGCTATTCCATCCAACTCCCTTGTATCTTGTAATCCAATACCAATAGCGTATATATGGATACCAGCTGCCCTGGACTTCTCTGCCTCTGGAATGGTCCTTCTGGAATTGATATTCGATACACCATCAGTCAGAATCAAACAAATGTCTGGAACATCTCGACGGTCGCCATTTGCAACAGAAAACATTTCTTCTCTCATTCTTTGTAAACTATCGGCTGTATTTGTGCTGCCATAACGATAAGGAATGTTATCGATTGCGTCAAGTATTTCTTGGGAGGTAGAAAAGCTGTTGAGGTAGAATTCAACTTTAACAGCTGTACTGTATGACAATATACCAACACGTACATTACCAGAATCAATGTCAGCATTTCTGAGAAAATCTTTGCAGAAATCTTTCATTTTATCGTAGTTATCACTTCCTACGCTGGTTGAAGAATCAAGAATAATGACCATATCTACTTTAGCTAATGCACATCCTCCTAAAATATAAACACACATTTGTGTAAATGAATATATGAGTATTGCTTACACCCATCCAGAGCACATGATATCAGCCCCATATTTTGTTGGTGTTCGTGTTGCTTATTCTTTAAGTTTTTATGTTGTCTCTTTTATACTATAATTTGTATGTTTGTTTTAGCAATGGCGTTGTCAGTTTATTTTTTGACTCTAGTATCTTTGACTCCTCTTTTACGAAATATGGATTTTGCTAAAAGGTGTGGCTTTAAATAATCAAGAATTAAAGTTATGTGCACATCTTAGAATAAAAAACAATTTAAATACATATTGATATATACTATATAGTTGTTAACTTTTTTGTGAATAATGGTCTTTGGTGAAGAGTTGTGTCTTTGGCATTTTTACCACATCTTCTTATTTATATACACAATACAATACAAAGTTGGGCAAAAGAACACCCTGTATTTCAGATGGTTATAATTACACCTTGCAAACAACAAAGGCATTTTTGTCCTAAGTTCTTAAAAATGTAGTGTTATAAAACATGATAATTTGGGAAAAACAAGCAATTTTATCGATTTATTTTTAGTAGGAATAAAAATAAAAAAGAATGTGTCCAGAAACCCTGTGTATGAGTTTTTTTCAACTCTAAATGAAACTTGTAAACGAAAAAAATGAAATTCTTTAAGTTATAAAGGGTCAATAATCTAGAACAGTTAGTGACTCACTGCTTCAATTAATTTGACCTCTGATTGCTAGATTCGGTTTTTAGCATTGTGTACAATTTTGTGAAATGAGCTTGAGTAAAATTTAGGTGAACTGTTTTTCATTCCTTATTAATTTATCTTACCTGCAGCTGGTGTTGGAATGGTGATAGGAACTGAAAATAGATAAATAATTATATGTACATGAAACTGTGTGGTATTAACATGTTGAGCAGGATCTTCTTCCCCTTCCGGAGCACCTAAAATCACCCTTCGATTTGGTGGGGTCCGTGTTGTTTTTGTTCCCCTATTTGTGACATTTTGTTCATGCATCATTGTCAATATAATGGAAATTGATGCGACTGTCGTACAAGTGAAAGGTTTGGCGCTATAAAACAGGTTCATTCCACCATTTTCTACATTTGAAAATGCCTGTACCATGTCAGAAATATGACAGTTGTTGTCCATTCGTTTGATGTGTTTTGTCATTTGATTTTGCCATTTGATTAGAGACTTTCCAATTGAATTTTCCTCGGAGTTCAGTATTTTTATGAGTTTACTTTTTTCAATATCAGGACGATAACTACCATCATTTCTTTAAAAAAAAAAGTTATATCAACACTGCATAGGAGAGTTCATTGCTATTCTGCTAAAAACTTAAGTTTTATTGTACATGCTTTTATTGACATAGTCACATTCATTTGAATAGAATATTCTGCTATATAACAGAAGGGCAACAGATACTAGAGGGACAGTCAAACACATAGATTTATCATAAATTGATGCTACATTTTGAACCTGAAAGGTTATATCCTGAGCTATTGTTGAATTGCATTTCTTTAGAACTCATCAGGCTAATAAAAACAATACAAATATAAAAGGCTATACACACTTAGCAAAACTTTTATGATTTTTTTTTATCCTCAATGGTCTTCAACTGTATACTTTATTTTGGCCTTTTTTTATTTATTTTTATTCGACCGTCACAGATGAGTCTTTTGTAGACGAAATGCATGTCTAACGCAAGTACAAAACTTCACTCCCGGTATCTTTAATGAGTTAATTTAGAATAATAGTACTTACTGGGTGTTGCTAATCTTGGCCTTCGTCTCATTGGTGGAGGAGTTTTTGGCACTGAAATGAAAAGAAGACAATTTTAAATGTTTGCTTGCAAAGTAAAATCATAATCATAACTCTATAAGGTGATTTTGGATTCGCCGTTTCAGAATCTAATGCATCCTGGGTAATATTTTCAAAAGCGTACACCTAGTTTAAAACGTTACAAACAATGGAAATTCAACCAATGACGTAACGTTATTTTCACTTTGGGGTACGAACAATGAAATTACCCATGATGCTTTAGATTCTGAAACGGCCAATTAGATAAGTATAAGACATCTGATTAAAAGGAGATTTGGGATATGAACATATACATATGATAATTACGAACCATGAAATTGCTTTGAGCTCGACAAAATGTATCTAAAATCAACATAACACAATTGATGTAATAAATATATATATATATAAAACATAAATAAATTTATTATGTATATTCGATAGCCGAGTAAAATGTCGACCACAACTCTGTAGTGATTTTGTATCACATGATCTATACGATCTGAAAGTACAACAAATGTGTGGAAATCAATAAAATAAAATATGGACCTATGATTAAAAGGAGATTTGAGGTAAGAAATCCTGCAACCCAAGGCCAAAATATGATCCTGGCAGGATCCTAAATTTCCAAACATGAGAATATAACTTACTACAGAGCCGTGGTGTAGGAGTTAGAGCATCGGACTACTAGCACAAAGATTCCTGGTTCGATTCCCGTTCCGGGGTGAAAATTTCAGGGACTGAATTTTAGGCTCTCCCTTGACACCATTTGCGAGTATGGTCTAGAGGAAACAATGATAGTCCGTCGGAAGGGGACGATAAATGGCTGACTCGTGTTAAGAGAGAGCCATATCTCTTGCACGTTACAGACACCCTTGTAGATTTCGAAAAAGAGCAGGTTAATGCCGCTACAAGGCAGCACTCGCACCCGCAAAGTGGAAAAGGATTAATATAAAACTTCTTTCCCAATCCACTATAGATAAAACAAATGAATATGTTTAAACTAACTTACTTGGGGGTAAAGTTTCTCTAATTTTATCAGGAACCTCCAGCATCTCTCTTTCTGTTCTTGTAAGATATTGATAAGTAGACAGTGGGTGTGATGGGGTCTCATCTAATTCTGTTGTATCATCTATTTCTAATCCGACAACATATAACTGTATCCCGTTATCTTCTGCCCGCTCTGCTGCAGCCCAGGCCTCATTTGTACTTAGACTACGATCCTGTCCAGTCAATAAAATTATATAGTTCCTTGCATATGCTCGATCACCTTTATCCGTTCGGAACATCTGTCGTGTAGCATGATCGATTGCATTTGCCGTGTTTGGGTCACCAGCTTTGTGTGTCATGGAGTCCACTTTGAACCTAGCATCTCTTGTCGTGTCATATGAATTTAAATCAAATTGAACATCAGCATCCGTACTATAACGTAATAGACCTATTCTATATTCCCCGTCTTCTATTTTTGCTTGTCTAACGAATCTTCGGGCAAACTTCTGGAAGGATGCAAATTGTGTTGTATCAACTGACGAATCAACTATAATTACGATGTCATAACCATGCAGTTCTTTAACAGGCTCTGGTGTTGTTGCAACTACAAATAGAGGGATTTATTGGATTAGTTTTCAATGAAGCGATACCCATGCAGTTCTTTGATAGGCTCTGGTGTTGTTGCAACGAGAAATAGAAAGATTTGTTGGATTAGTTTTAAATAAAGCGATACCCATGCAGTTCTTTAATAGGCTCTGGTGTTTTTGAAACTAACAATAGATAGTTTGTATTGCATTAGTTTCTACAAAATACTCAAACTTAATTTCTAAATTATATTGAGCAGTTTTAACAAAAAAGGGACATAACTCTTTGAAAAAGTCGATTGTCCACCATTATAGAACTTGTCTGAGATATGCTGATATTATCATATTGAAAAAGTTTCATGAAAATTTGGCAAGAATTGTACCCGTGATAGCGCCAACGAGGCCATTTTCCATAAATTTTATATTACCAAGGGGCATAATTCATTTTTAGAAAGTCGATTGTACACTTTTATAGAAATTGTCCGAGACATTCCTGATATTAATCTATAGTAAAACTTTTATAAAACTCTGACAAGACAGGTGTTTTTAAGGGCCTAAATAATGCCTACATGTATTCTGTTAATACTATAAAAAAAAACTTTAATTTAAGATTATGTACCTGGACAGAAAGCTTGGAACACTTTTTCACTTAATGCTGTTAATTCATCAAAACTTTGTACATTAAAACTGTTTTCTGATGCAGGGGGTGTGGCTATCGCATCCAATTCTCTAGTATCTCGTAAACCGATACCTACGGCATAAATATGTATGCCGTCACCTCGCGCCAAAACTGCTTCTGGAATGGTTCTTCTGGAATTGATATTGGATACACCATCAGTCAATATGATCACTACATTAGGGACACCATCTCTGTCGCCATTACGTGATGTGTATAGATCGGTACGCATTGTTTTCAACCCATCAGCTGTATTAGTGCTGCCATATCTGTAGGGAATATTGTCAATGGCATTAAATATGTCTTGTTTGGTCGAATGGCTATTGAGATAAAACTCAACATTGACTCCTGTGCTGTAGGATAATACGCCGACTTTGACATTTCCTGAATCTATGTCCGCATTGGTCAGAAAATCTTTACAAAATGTCAACATCTTTTTATAATTAGCATCTCCGACACTTGTTGATGAATCCAGTATAATGACCAGATCAATCTTTGCACCAGCACAACCTAAAAATAGATCAATAGGTTGTTAATTTACCTTTAATCTAAAACCAAAGGCGCTAATGATTGATGGTTAATACATGCATATTCAGGTAAATGACTCTGGAGTGTCTGTCGCTTACCTTGGTTTATGTGCATATTCAAAAAGGACAATCTGCAATGTTGTAAATAAAAACAAGTGAAACTGCGAGCTACTGCTCACTGATGATACCCCCGCCGCAAGTGGATAATATTAATAGTGTAAAAATATGCAAGTGTTCGGTAAACAGGAAGTTGTCGAGTGATGAATCTGAAAACGCATCACACGGCATAGCTGACTTATATAAATCCTGAAACCAAATTTCAGAAATCCTTGTATTGTAGTTCCTGAGAAAAATGTGACGAAAATTTTCAACTTGGCTATCATGTGTAAAATCATACAAGTGTTCGGTAAACAGGAAGTTGTCGAGTGATGAATCTGAAAACGCATCACACGGTATAGCTGACTTATATAAATCCTGAAACCAAATTTCAGAAATCCTTGTATTGTAGTTCCTGAGAAAAATGTGACGAAAATTTTCAACTTGGCTATAATGTGTAAAATCAGACAAGTGTTCGGTAAACAGGAAGTTGTCAAGTGATGAATCTGAAAACGCATCACACGGTATGGCTGACATATATAAATGTTGATACCAAATTACAGAAAGGGTGGATGTGTAGTTCCTGAGAAAAATGTGACGAAAGTTTCATGGGACGGACTGACTGACGGAAGGACTGACGGACGGACTGACGGACTGATGGACGGACTGACGGACGGACTGACGGACAGACAGAGGTAAAACAGTATACCCCCCCTTTTTTAAAGCGGGGGTATAATAAATGAAAAGATATTTTCCACAAACTTTAGGAAGTTGTCAAGTGATGAATCTGAAAACGCATCACACGGTATGGCTGACATATATAAATGTTGATACCAAATTACAGAAAGGGTGGATGTGTAGTTCCTGAGAAAAATGTGACGAAAGTTTCATGGGACGGACTGACTGACGGACGGACTGACGGACGGACTGACGGACTGATGGACGGACTGACGGACGGACTGACGGACAGACAGAGGTAAAACAGTATACCCCCCCTTTTTTAAAGCGGGGGTATAATAAGTTTCTGGACAAAAAATTCTGTTTCAAGAGAAGATTTTTGTAAAGATAACAAAATTTGACAAAAAATTGACAAAAATTGACTATAAAGTGCAAGCACTTGTTAAGAGGTCAACTGACCATTTTGGTCATGGTGACTTTTTTTATAGATCTTACTTTGCTGAACATTATTTCTGTTTATAGTTTAATTCTAACTATAATAATATTCAAGATAATAACCAAAAACAGCAAATTTACTTAAAATTACCAATTCAGGGGCAGCAACCCAACAACGGGTTGTCCGATCCATCTGAAAATGTCAGGGCAGATAGATCTTGACCTGATAAACAATTTTACCAAGTCAGATTTGCTCTAAATGCTCTGGTTTAGAACGATAGGCGAAAATCTACATTTTACCCTTATGTTCTATTTTTAGCTATGGCGGCCATCTTGGTTGGTTGGCCAGGTCAACGGACACATTTTTTTTAACTAGATACCCCAATGATGATTGTAGCCAAGTTTGGTTAAATTTGGCCCAGTAGTTTCAGAGAAGATTTTTGTAAAAGTTAACGACGACGACGACGGACGACGGACGATGGACGACGGACGACGGACGACAAGTGATGAGAAAAGCTCACTTGGCTCTTTGGGAGGACAGGGGACACCAAACTTGGCAATATTTAGAATTGGACAAATAAAATTTCGCTGTATTAATCTACATATAGTGCTCCTCTACGGCTCATGACAGGGCACCACCATAAATCTGCCCTTGATTTTAACCTTTTTTTATATATTATCTCCGTTAAATTTTAGCCCATTGAAATATGTGACATTCAAAAAATGTGGCCCATATAAGCTACACGTCTGTGTGAACCTTTTTACAGGAAAAAACTACTTCCCGTGAACTAAACACTATTAGAAATCAATTGCTGAGATAGGCCTTAAAAATAAAATATATATAATACTTACTTGATGTTGAAGGAGGCAGAGTTACAGGAACTAAAAATAGAATAAGAAATATTAATATGGATTAAATATTTCATTAATTCAAAAATGTATTATATAATAGAAACAATCTATATATCTTCTTATTTACGATTTCAGTCAAACCTTTGACTATAACGTGCCGTATGGTAAATGGCACATGGTTTTACCGGCACATTATTTTATGTTGACCGACATGATAAAAATTTTACCGTCAGCGTCAAATTGGTTAAAATTTTACCGTGATTCGTCAAAATATCCTTATCGTGATTCGTCAGAGGTATGAAATAATTATCGTTACCGTTATTTTGGGAAAAGTTTAACGTAATTCGTCAAAATCAGTCAATTTTTATTTATCGTCTAATAGAAAGTGTACATTTTATCGTCATGCATCAAAACATTACCCTTAACGTCATTTGGCAAGAGTTTTACCGGTATTCGTCATTAAGGAACCCCTATTACTACCCTTTTGCATACCCTTGAAATATACATGTATCAAGGTTGATTTGAAGGCAAGAAAATTGTTACCTTTAATGCATGAATTAACAGCCAAACAAATCCAGAGAGAGACTGAGGCAAATATGTCATGAGAAGGAATATATCAGATACAAAATAAATTTAAATTATCATAGAAATCAATCAAATTACATTGCGTTTTAGGTAAAAAGACATGCTACAGTCGGATTCTAGTCTACAGAAAAAAAGTCTACATTGCTATTGAAGTTCTGAAAAAAAACTGAATTAATAGTAAAACATCGTTAATTATCTAATTAAATCATGCAGTTTGTTAAAATTATTGTAATTGGTCAGAGTAAGCACTAGCTATTTTTTTATGTAATCCTCTTATGATGGGAGAAACGTCTGATAAAAGGGGACATGCGGTTGGTCTCACTACTGATAAAAGGGGACACGCGGTTGGTCACACTACTGATAAAAGGGGGCATGCGATTGGTCACACTATTGATAAGAAGGGACATGCTATTGGTCAACCTATTTACCTTTAACTGGAACGGGAGGTCGGGTTGGTACCACTGTGTATGGACAAATCAAATGAATATATAAGAACATTATACTATAGTGTGTTATACTTGTAAAGTTGACGCTAATTGTTTCGTTATTTGTACAAGAGCATTATGAGCATCTGAGATCAGCCTCAGTTTCGGTGGTGTTCGTGTTGCTCAGTCTTTAGTTTTCTATTTTTTGTGTGCTATTGTTTGTCTGTGGCTTTTTTTTCAGCCACGAACTTCTTCTTTAGAATTGTGAGTTTGAATGTCCCACTTGTATCTTTCGCCGCTCTTTACGACTATCTATCATTTTAACATGGATATCGTAGCATTAATATACTTTGCACATGGTGACTGACCACCATGAATTATATTTAAGAATCCTCATTGTATCCCTATATTTCTTATTTTTTTACTTTTTTGTCTTGACTTTTTGTTTTATTAAACAGTTTTATTCATATGCATTATTGATCATTATAATTTTTTTTATAAATTATTTAATTAAAATTTATAAAAAAAATATTTGAAAATTGAGCACATAATACTTAATTAAATCGGCTACTTATTTTAGCAGCAATTAGAACTGAGTTACATTTTTTTCTAACTTTTTCCAAAAAAGAGCAATATCAAAAAAATTATCTTGAAAAAAAGTCCACAGACAGACATATATACATGCAACTCTCGAATGTAAGAATGGGCAATCGATCTGGATAAACACAGAAAATCAAAGCAAGAAGACGATTACTTACCCTTGCAAATGGCTTGGAATATTTTTCTGTCGAATCCTCTCAGTTCGTCAAATGACTGAACTGTAAACCTGTTTTCATCAATCGGTAAGGAAGCCATTCCATCCAACTCCCTCGTATCAGCTAAACCAATACCTATGGCGTATACATGGATATTGTCTTGGTCCCTTGCACCTACTGCTTCCGGTATGGTTCGACGGGAGTTTATGTTAGATACACCATCTGTTATGATTATTCCGACGTTCGGAACTCCAGGTCTATCGCCATTTCTTTGAGAAAACATTTCTCTCATTTTGGCTATGGCGTCTGCTGTATTGGTACTACCATACGTGTATTTGATATTATTAACAGCTGTATCGACGTCTGCGCTTGTTCTATACGTATTCAGTTCGAATTCGACGTTTACTCTGGTGCTATAAGTTACTATGCCAACCCTAGCACGGTCATTATCAATATCGGCATTTCGGAGAAGTTCCTTAACAAAGTTTTTCATTTTTTCAAAATTATCGGTACCAACACTTGTAGAAGAATCCAGAATTATGACAAGATCAACTTCAGCAGAGCATCCTAAAACCGGAAATATAATTAAATGAATACATGTACAGGTGACAAATGAAAATAATAGTTTATAAACATTCGTCCGGAGCGCTTTTCAGAATTAAAATTTGGCAGGAACGCTGAATTGGTTAATTTTATATTTTCATCATTGTCGATACTTTTTTATTTAATTTTGTTTAAAAATACCATATTGCGAGTATTCCTTTGTAACATGTCAATGTTATGTGTTGAAAGGAAAAAAATAAAAAGATAAAACAAAATACATAAGCTATTAAATAAATTGTGGTTTGTTTGTGCTAGAAGTTCGTGTACCACACAGTTTACCAAATTAGTATCTCTTTTGGCATTTGTCAAATTGTGAAAAAAAAATAAGTTGTGCAAATTAAACGAATGACCCATTTATCCTAATCTCGTTGGTTTTTTGGACTATTAAGAATGTTTTGTAACGTCACAATTCCGCTGAAAAAGTATGCATAGTACGAATTACTATGATGTACAAAAACATAATTTTACTGAATGTGACATTATCCTATTATACATTTTGGTTATTTTGGCAGAAAGTTCTCTTGTTTTCTTGTGTTTTTGTGTGTTTTTTTATTGTGATATATCTTTTATATGTAGCATATTTTTATACAAAATGTTTTATCTATCAGCATACTCACCAGCATTGAAGGAACGTCAATTATTCAAACTAAAACAATTTGAGAGTCACGCCACAGGATACAATATACACAACATAGAAAGCATACAAAGACAAGAGGTTCTGGATGATGTTTATGTACAGATTACGGAGTTAAATACAAAACCCACAAAAACGAAGACCTCTTCCAGACCATCATACAAGGTAACAGTAAATTACATAATGTTTTTAAGATATTTACAACAAACTGGTAAGCCATCTTTATATTTAGTTGACACTCAGTCGTGGTAAAAGGAGATAACAGTTCATTAAGGGAACTAACATTTTATTTGTAAGGAAAAGGGGGGTACTAGGATGAAATTTGAAAAAGGCAGAACAGGAGTTTATTCTTGATCTTCCTCGTTTTAAAGTTTTGAAATTGTATGGGTTAACAATTGAAAGAGAAATTATATTTCAGATGTATCGTTTCCAAGCATTTGAAATTAAAAAAAAAACATTTTTTATTGGTACCTTGCGTGTTACTTACAGATACATTTATATGCATATAAATATATTTAAACATGAATTTTATATTATATAAATATGCGTTAACAAAAATTATTCTCTATTAATATGAAAATACTAATGTTTTATTTTTGTTTATTGTACATTTCAATACGAATAAAAACGTTCACATAGTAGACATGTAAAGCAAACATATCAACACTGAACACATAAAGCGGAGAGCTTACATCAACTAGTTAGCGATTAAAAAAACAATAAAAAGGAAACGCTGAAGATTTGAAATTATCAACATTATTTGTTGTAATCGTGAATTAGTAAAATAAGCATTAACTAGAGGCTCTAAAGAGCCTGTGTCGCTCACCTTGGTCTATGTGAATATTAAACAAAGGAAGCAGATGGATTCATGACAAAATTGTGTTTTGGTGATGGTGATGTGTTTGTACATCTTACTTTACTGAACATTCTTGCTGCTTAGAATTATCTCTATCTATAATGAACTTGGCCCAGTAGTTTCAGTGGAAAATGTTAGTTAAAATTTACAAATTTTATGAAAATTGTTAAAAATTGACTATAAAGGACAATAGCTCCTTAGGGGTCAATTGACCATTTCCGTCATGTTGACTAATTTGTAGATCTTACTTTGCTTAACATTATTGATGTTTACAGTTTATCTCTATCTATAATAATATTCAAGATAATAACCAAAAACAGCAAAATTTCCTTAAAATTACCAATTCAGGGGCAGCAACCCAACAACGGGTTGTCCGATTCATCTGAAAATTTCAGGGCAGATAGATCTTGAGCTGATAAACAATTTTACCCCCATGTCAGATTTGCTCTAAAGGCTACGGTTTCAGAGTTATAAGCCAAAATCTACATTTCACCCCTATGTTCTATTTTTAGCCATGGCAGCCATCTTGGTTGGTTGGCCGGGTCACCGGACACAATTTTTAAACTAAATACCCCAATGAGGATTGTGGCCAAGTTTGGATTAATTGGCCCAGTAGTTTCAGAGGAGAAGATTTTTGTAAAAGATGACTAAGATTTACGAAAAATGGTTAAAAATTGACTATAAAGGGCAATAACTCTTGAAGGGGTCAACAGACCAGTTTGATCCTGTTAACTTATTTGTAGATCTTACTTTACTGAACATTTTTGCTGTTTACAGTTTATCTCTATCTATGATAATATTCAAGATAATAACCAAAAACAGCAAAATTTCCTTAAAATTACCAATTCAGGGGCAGCAACCTATCAACGGGTTGTCCGATTCATCCCAAAATTGTAGAGCAGATAGATTTTGACCTGATTAACAATTTTACTCCGTCAGATTTGCTGTAAATGCTTTGGTTTTTGAGTTATAAGCCAAAAACTGCATTTTACTCCTATGTTCTATTTTTAGCCATGGCGGCCATCTTGAATGATTGGCCGGGTCACCGGACACAATTTCTAAACTAGATACCCTAATAATGATTTTGGCCATGTTTGGTTAAATTTGGCCCAGTAGTTTCAGAGGAGAAGATTTTTGTAAAAGTTAACGACGACGGACGACGACGGACGACGGACGCCAAGGGATGAGAAAAGCTCACTTGGCCCTTCGGGCCAGGTGAGCTAAAAAATAAATAAACGTCAACATATAATATATGTCTATCCAAAAGGTTTTGGTTTAATTCTTAAATTAGTTTTAATTGGTTTTATTAAATAGGATTTGTTTTGTGGTATATATACAATCATATTTCATTGAAAGGAGTGTTGTCTGGTTTTATTTATAAGGTTTACTATGACTAATTTAAAAACAAACAACAACAAAAACAACAATTGAATGCATTGTTTCATTAACAATTATCTTTGCGACACCACAAGGTTTTAAAAAAAATACTTTTGATCATTTTTTTGTTCTTTTGGTTACTTTAAATTAAACTTTGATAAATATAAAATACATACTATCCCATGATATATTGTCAGTGTTAATTTTACAAACCATTAGTGAAGTGAAAGCAGCAGCAACTTCACCGTTATGCTTATCGGGTTTTATCACCGGGTTCTAGCAAAAACTAGAGTTTCACTGGACAAAAACTATCAACGTCTTTTTCTGTTGTTTGGGGAGAATTTATTTTGCTATCGATTGTTTTTATTTTCTCTTGAAAATGAGTCAAATTTCATAACAAACGGATGAAAAAGACTTCTTATTTGTCTAGCGCCATCTTTTGGTGAACTTTTGTCAGTTATGCTTTTTTATCATAAACCTGTAGAAGAACTCAAAACAAACCCGAAGAACAGTATATATTCTAATATTTTCAAGCTTACAGAGACTGTACAGTATCAAACTAGTTTTGCTAAAAACGATTTAACACTAGACAACATAACGGTGAAATCATCGCTCCATTTACTGTACATGAATATTAATTTTACATATAATTAGAAACATCACAACATTGTAAAATAAATACCTAAAGCTCCATCTATTAACGAACCTGTAAAAAGTTATATACACTTTTCTGTTAACGATTATCACATCCGAAACAAACTAGCGATTCTACGTTTTCTCATAGAATATGTATATTTATTTCATTGCAAATTAATTAAACACACTTATATGCTCTGTATATGTTTCATTTAAAGAATTAATACACATATATCGTTATTTTACGTAATAATGTTTCTGAAAGGTAAAAGACTTAATTTGTATTTGCAAACAAACGTTGAAATATAAATAATGTATACAATATTTATACCACAAAATAACTGCCATATAATTATCTTAATACAAATGTATGGTATAACATATAAAGCAGCCCTTTCCCAACTGTATTCAATATCCTCCGAACAATATGACTGTTCTTCGCAGTGTCAGTCATTTTCTGTTCAGAATACTGTCCACAACTGTATATAGATTCTTTTGAAACTAAACACATCGTGAACAAGATAAAAAGTAAAGTCACAAAAATACTGAACTCTGAGGAAGATCTATACGGAAACCCCCTAATCGAATGGCAAAATCAAAAGCTCAAACACATCAAGCGAATTGACAACACGTCATATTTCTTACTTGTGACAAACATTTTCTTATGTACACAATAGCAGATTAAACCTGGTTTTATAGCTAGCTAAACCTCTCACTTGTGAAATGTATTACATTTGTACAAAATTCTGTTCTATTACATTGCGATGTGCTTTTGTGTATTGTGCTCTCAAATCAATGTGTAAAAAAGTCATTACAGTAAGGATTCCTTACTGTAATGACTTTTTTAACACATTGATTTGTTAGGATAGGAGGATATAGTTGTGGACAATTATTCCTCACAGATATTATGACTACCTATGGGAGGAACAGTCATGTTTGGTTGTCATATTGATATTACATTTCATGTTTTTACCTCGAAAACGTCTATCATTCAACATAAGTTCTGAAATAAACTAAATTAGTTTAAAAAAAATGTATCTACATCACTAAACAATATGTTTTGTCAATAAAAAAAATCTAATAGAAAGTGTTGACAAGGAGCCGGAAGTTAATATAATAATTTCAATAAATTTGTGGAAACTATAACAATGTACGATGCATTTGCTAAATGATTAAAACTATGACATATTATAGGTCATCTATGTTTCAAACTAAGATTGTACTATTTCCTCTTAACTCATCTGGCATTAGAAACTAATATTGAATTTTACAACATTAAATGTACACTAATTACGTCTCCTTTCCCGAGGAAATGTATATCAGCAGTATACCCTATATATATATATCATGAAATAGATAGCAGACTTACCTGATTTTGGCGGTGGGAACGTAATTGCTATTGGAGGAACTACAATGAACGGAAATACCATTTATTCAAATTGTGTTCAATCTTATTAACATGATTAGTATTATGAACTCAAGCACACACAACACATATATAAATGAACAATAGTTATGATTATCAAACATTAGGGAACGTAATTGCTATCGGAGGAGCTACAATAAACAACAAAAATACCATTTATTCAAATTTTGTTCAATCTTATTTGCATTTAATAATATGAAATCAAGCTCACACAACTCATACTAAAGAACAATAGTTATGAATATCAAACATAAGTCTTGGTCTTTCCAATCTAACCTCTCCAAAATGGATTTATTGATTTATTGTTTGTGTTTAATCGTACTTTCGACAATGTTAGCCAGTTTTCATAGCAAGATGAAACCAGAATGTCCAAAGAGAACAAATCTCGTTCGGAAGAAAAACTTACAATCTTAGTCAATTTTGATCGGAGTCGAACTTTCTGTCATGTAAATATTACTCTTATAATTTTTGTACCCTGCTATAAAACTTCGCTTTCCTATATTTTGAAACTGAATTTGGCAATGAAGTCTTTATGTATGAAGATTGGTGTGACATGTGAATTCAATGATATGATTTTTACGAAAAGATGATGTTTTCACGGCTTTTGCTGAGCGTATGGTCTTAAACCTAGGAAAAGCTTGATATTATCGTGATTTTGATACATTGATACGCATCCAGAGGTAAATAAAGAAAAGTCAAAAGTAGTTTACCACTGTTCAAAAGTCATGAATCTAATAAGAGAAAATAAATCCCATTTGAAAACTTAAACCGAAAGAAACAATGACACAACAGAAACAGTAATATTTTTCAGAGAACAGGAAAAAGAAACAATGACACAACAAAAACAGTAATATTTGTCAGAGAACAACAAAAAGAAACACCAACATGTGTAGACTAGATTTTTTACAGATGTATTTTAAGACTGTCCAAAGTACTTACCAGTTGATCTCTGAAATACTGGTCCGACAGGTGTCACTGGTGAAACTTGAAATTGAAATATAGATTATAAATTAAGAATGGTATTTTCTAGTTAGAAAAAAATATGTTTCATTATTTGGTTAAAAATATGCAGCGAATGAATCTTCAATACTTATGAAGGCCAGTACTAAAGACAACATTTCACATAACATTTCATTGATGATTTCCAATAGTTGTCTACATTTGAATTTTGTTATTGTTTTCTCATTGGCAATCACATCATTGATCATTACTACATAAACAAATTTCATAAATAATACCGCATTTTTACTTTTATCGAGACGATATAGATTATTACTACTTAAAATTGTGTGTTACATAGTGTCACACATATATCGCCTACTCATGACAGATTTTACAAAACATATAAACAACATTTACCTCCAGGAAATCCAATGGGAATGGTAGGTTCAGGCGGACGTTCACCATTTACACTCACTACAAAAAAGACAACAATAAACTAATGATAGATCCCAGGATTGAAATTTTAAACTTGCGCCTGACGCGCGTTCCGTCTACAAAAGAATCAACAGTGACGCTCGAATGGAAAAAAAAATATTGAGTTTTATTCAATTTGTATTGCGTATTTGAAATCATTTTAGTATGTGTATATTCCCTTTGCAAATTAGTTGAAATTAATTACAAAGTACGTGAAATCAAATAAGCCTTCAACTGCTATGACATAAGTAAATGAATTCATTTGTTATGTTTGACTTAAAATATCGTATCTTCCTTTGCAATAATGATTTTCATTTTAAAACAAAGTTATAAAACGAACTTAAATTGACAAAAGAAAATAAACAACAAACACATTTGATATTGAAAAAGGTAAACGAATAATCAATAAAAAAAAATTGGTGAATAAGAAATATCAGGTTTGCTATTTGGAGAATTTTTGTGTTGCACTTGGTATTTCTTGAAATCCAATAAACTAATCTAAATCAAAAAAGTATTCGATTTAAGTTATTTTCACTAGTTGAAAAAATGAGAATATGTTTTAAGAAAACATAATGATGTTTGTGTTTTTTTATTTTATTTTTTTTTTATTTTTTGGAGAACAAAAATACTTGTACTTACAGGATCGAATATCTCTCCTTAATAAATTCGTTAGCGTTGATAAATCGGAGTAACGTGAAACTGTATGAACATTTCTCGGATTCGTTGCAATGGTTTCCAATTCCGATTTATCCCGAACTCCAATCCCGATCGGGAAAACTTCAATACCTTCACTACGCATGACCTCCGTTTGATCTGACAGGAAAACAGAGTTGACTGTTGATGCTGTGTCTGTGATTAGGAAAACAGCTTTTGGTACGTCAAATCTTGCATACTGATCATCGAACATAATGAGAGCTTCGATAAGTGCCCCGGATGTGTCAACAATATTGCTCTTAACATTTTCATTGATGCTGGAGATAGCATTTGAAACCTCCCTCCAAGTGGTATGTCTGCAAATAAAAATAAACAATGGACCATATAGAATTGAAGTGTTAATGATAATAATGGACGTTCCTTTGATTAAAAAAATCTGTTTAGACAGACTCTTAAAATCTAAATAAATCTAGAGATATTCTCCAGCCAGGCCTAATAAAAATATATGTGTGGTTCCAGTTACCCTACCGTCCTTACCTTTTTGTCTTAAAATTAGCCTACTCTAAAGATTTTATTGTCATTTTTCATCAAGCACTGTTAAAGTCAGAATGTTGCTACCATAGACTCAATGTAAAAAAAAAACATAAAATAAAAAAAAATCCCTACCTACCTACCCTAACTTATTTTCAGATGTAGCTGGAACCACACATACTATTTTATTTGGCCTCAGGATAATGTAGTTTCAAAGTCGTAGATGGTTGCTGCCTGCCACATTGTTTCCGTTCATTGTTTTAACAGTTGACCAGTTGACAAGAACATTAGTTTCACTTTTGAATTGTTCACACTTATACATTGTTTTTATAGATTCATTTAAAGTATGTGATTTTCTCATTGTTGAATGTCGTTCTATGGCATCTAAATATTTACATCGCTATCATTGAGGTTTTAAATATAGAATCTTGGGTAAGCTATGAATCGGTCTTAGAACAAAAAAAAGAATTATCAAAGATCTATCATTTGTCGGAGACACAATCAAATCATCCTCTTTTTCTTTTTTTTTACCACAAGTGAAGCAGGTCTGTCTACCTTTGTGGTACCATGTAGGCTTATCCATGGTTTCCGTGAGGTTCTATGTGATAAGTTTTGTACGTATATTAGGACTACTTATTTTTTGACAGTCCCTTTTTCATCTAAAGTGTTATCTAACATTTCCACCTATGACTTATTACTTTTACGTTTGCCCTAAATATCTATATTTTTGTAAAGATCATTTCAAACAAAAAAGAAAAAACTTCAAACTTATCTTGAACTTACTCATTAAGATTAAATTGAACAGACGGATTTTCTCCATACGCCATTACCCCTAATCGAGCTCTGCCACCATCAAAATCGGCTCTGGAAACCAGATCCTTTATAAAATTCAGCATTCTTTGGAAATCGTTCCTAGACGTTGTTGAAGATGCATGGAAGGCGATGACCATATCTGCTGTTTCGCTATCTGCGGGAATGCGCAAAAGATTCGTTTAATATAAGAAGATATTTGTATTTCATTAATATTTTTTTCTATACGTTATGCAAATGAAAAAATAGGTGAATATGCAGATAACTAAAAATCTTAATTTAATGTAAAAATCAGTTGAATTTATATTTACCATTTCGTTGACATGTTTTGAAATATTTTCCAAAAAATAAATGAAACTATACAAATTCTATGCTTTACATTTATAACTATAGATTTTCAAAATTGGCAGTTAAGTAACTATGACGTAGAATATTAATTCTCAAAGCTAGTGTCATCACAGCGTTTTTATCGTTATTTTAAATGAAATTAAATTATCTGTTTCAATACATTTATAAAGTTAGTTGACAAGTTAAACGTAATGTTTAAACAATAAATGAGTAAATATTTGTTAACAAAAAAGCTAGTTTCCATTTATGCCTTCTAAACTTATACTAAATACATGAAGTTTCAATGTACAAGTACGATACAAAAGTACCATCGATTCGAAGCAATATTATTCATACCAAGAAATGATAAAAAAAAACAAAAAAAAAAACATATTTTTTTTTACAAAAAGCAATATATATATACAACTATATTTTAGTTCTATCACAAATCACTCTAAATGTATGTTTGAAATCTTATCTTGTATAAAAAAAAAGTGAGAACTAAATATTTAAACGTAAAGACTACGTAAGATGATTGAATGATTAAATCAAATTTGGCACTTTATGTGTCATTTTTTCTTTTATCTTTTATCTACAATCAAAATCGTCCTTAACAGTCTGAAATATTTGCCACAGGACGTTTAGCAAACATCACTTAATCAACTAGCAACAGTGATTTTGACACGAACAACGTTTGACACACTTTATTAAATTAAGGAAGTTCGCTAATCAGTTTCAATATAACAAGCTTTTCATTACACTAGAATATATTGATAGGGTCTAATAAAGAAACCAAATGAGCTGGAAAAAAATCTGTCCTTGTGCTTGTTGTCGAGATATCAGCCATTGAAATTGTGGCGGGAAAATGTTCTGACTTGATTTTTCATAGCATTATCATTGACAAGTTTAAGTTCTCATAAACTATTAAAAAACAAATATTTTATAAGAATTTTACAGATGACTTATAATAATACATGTAAAAGATTTATAAAAAAAAATGGGGGTTAGTGCGCAAAATTATTTAAGGCATTAAATAGGACAAAAGCAGAAGATTCCAAAAATCTGACAAAAATTCCAAATCATGGCAAGCAAACATCCTTAATATAATTAAACACAATAAAGAGTGATTTTGACATGAACCACGTGTTAAACACTGTAGTCAATACATACCACGAAGAGGTGGATTGTACTTTTTAGGAGGTTGAGTTGCTGTAAATACGAAACAAAACGTAAAAAACGAAATATTACAATAAATAGTTGTATATTATTGTAATAGATCGCTGCACGTTAATTACTACCAGTAAAACATGTTAATATATACAGTAGGTAACATAAAACAACAGAAACATGTACAAATATACAACATATAGTTCTGACTTATTGCTACACAATCTTTACTGATCAATCGATTCAACGTATTTTCCAATTTAACAAATATAGTTCTGCATTGATAAATTTATAATATATACTTGCTTGTGCATATACATATATGTTTGAATCAAAGTTTAAATTCAAAAGTAATTCCGATTTTAACCTTAATGGCTCAATCTCATTATAAAAAATCATTCTCATTTTTGATAAAAAAAAAAAAAATAAAAAATATTGCAGTATGGTTGACCATTATAGCATATATACATATTTGCAAAGGTGCGGTACCCTTTTAATGAATCACTCAAGTATCAAAACATATAATTCAAGGTCAGGTCGTATACTAGTAAATGTGATACTCGTGTGACAAAATGTCTATATACCTTTAAATTCACAATATACACTAATAACAAAAAAACTACCAAGAAACTAAATGAAACATAATAAAGTAATTGAACTTAGTATTAGCATAAAGTAATAAAGGCTTTGTCAATTCTGTATTCTTTACAAGTTTTGCATTACATTCTCTATTTTTTCTTTTTCAAAAACCATTATTTTCTATTCTTTATTTGTTTAAAACTATTTCTCTCCATTCTTTATTTGTTTTGTCTGTTTTCTATATTATTGGTTCATTATTCGCTATTCTGCAAACCCGATCCGGACCCTCAGTAATACCCATTTTAATGTTAACCCTACATTAACGAAATACCAGAATTCTCAGGTATAGATGTAGTTGAAAAAATTGAATAATAGGTTAGTTTTCATCAAGATTCACCAAGGGGAGATCGATTACCATTTTTTTGATTTCATAAAAACCAACAATTGAGTAATAGATTTCTATTTACCTGAGATTGCATGGTTACCTATACGGGATCAAATTTTTCGAAAGATAGAGGAATTGCATAGAAGGGACTTATTATATGACATACACTTCAAGAAAAACACTTTAAATTTATCAAAACAAATCAGATGATAAATTCGGTCATGCAGGTATCTTCTCCAAGGCTATCTTTAACATCGGTTACTTAAATTGTTTCAAATACTGCGCATTTTCATTCGATTTCGGAACAAGCAGAAATAGTAAAACTTTTCACATCTTCATGGTACAATACAGGCATATCTATTGTACTAAAAATCGGGTAAAAGTAGCTCAAGATTTAATCATGAATGTATAAGTATGCTTAATATGCAGAAGGAAATTAAAATAGGATTTTGCTGCCTCTTTGTTTTTTTTGTTTTTTTTTTTTGATAGGGAGAAGTGACAGGTTGGAATAGGAGAGTTCAATGAACAATTTCCGGAGAGTAAAAGGTTTGAATTGATTTTTCACATGCACATTGGTAATGGGTTGGTATAGAAAAGGTAGCGCATATATTGCGGATTGTTACAGCGTTAAAATATTTGTTCTTTAGCGGATATATTGGATATTTCTACAGCGTTAAGAAAATATTTGGTTTTGTCAAAATGGACACAATTCAAAGTCACTAAAATGATTTATAGGAGATATAATGTAAGTGTTTAGCTTTTTACTAATGTGACAATTAGTGGTATAAATTAAATTACCAACTTCAATGCTAACGGGTTTGAAGTTATAAATTATATCGTTACTATAAATGATACTGACTATTGATAGCTTCACATCATTTTATTATTTTCTTAACACCAAATAGAAAACAGAAGACAGCAAAGTTACACAAATGGTTAAGAATTGTCAGGAATAAAGATTCAGCTTGCGCAGCATACTTTCAGACTCATCACACCACATTCCATGAAGTAGCAAGTATGTTAGAATCATTGTCATTTCCAATAGCAATAGAACAGCTAATGGTTGGAAGAAAGTTCAGGAGGTTGTCATAGAAAGGAATTGTATAGAGTCTGTAGATCGCAGGTGGTTTGACTTTGATAGTACTACAAGAAGAAGTCCATGCAATCATGAATGGAAACATACCGGGGCCTCTGGTACCTATCTGGCCTGTTTTGAGTTCACCTCTTCTGGATGGATCGAACGGCTTTAATGTTGTTAATTCATTTCGTTTGCCGGTTTTATATGTTATATAATCTGTTGGTATTTTATTCTCAATCCGAGATGTAGACTTTGGACGTATAGTTGTGGGTTTCCTTTCTACCACCCTAGATTTAGTTGTTGTATATGTTACACCGTAGTCTGTCGGTGTTTCGTTCTCTATCCAGGATGTAGACTTTGGACGTATAGTTGTGGGTTTCCTTTCTACCACTGTAGATTTAGTTGTTTTATGTGTTACACCATCTGTCTGTATTTCGTTAGCAATCCTTGATATGGATCTTGGCAGTATAGTTGTAGGTTTCCTTTCTACCACTGTAAATTCAGTGGTTTTATGTGTTACACTGTCTGACGGTATTTCGTTCTCTATCCAGGATGTAGACTTTGGACGTAAAGTCGTAGGTTTCCTTTCTACCACTCTAGATTTAGTTGTTTTATATGTTACACCGTAGTCTGTCGGTGTTTCGTTCTCTATCACGGACGTAGACTTTGGACGTAAAGTCGTAGGTTTCCTTTCTACCACTGTAGATTTAGTTGTTCGTTTTGTGTCATATGTTGTATCGAAAAGGCTTTGTGGGTGCCTGGAAATAAGCGATTGTGTTGATGCGTGAGTAACTTGTGCATTCACAGAGCGATAATCTAAAGTTTTGAAAGATGTTCTTCTTGGAATTTCCGTCAGACTTGGATTAAGAGACACGCTGACTGGATCTGGTAGAATGTCTGTAGGTATTTCATTTCGTATCCTTGACAGTGTTGTTGACTGTTCTTGTGCGACTTTTGCAGTATTCTCCGTTGCTTTTGTGGGTTGATATGCTGTAAAAGACTTTTGGGTTACCTCAGGTACATATTTTGAAGAAGAGTTTGTGGTCATTATTGGTAAATATCTTGTCGAGAGATTGGTAGTTATTTTTGATATAAATTTTGAAGACGTCTGTGTTGTCGCTTTATGTATATATTTGGTAGAGAGTGTTTTGGTTGCTTTTGGTAAATTCTCTTTTGAACGCTCTGTGGTAGATTTTATTAAATATTTTGTTGATGTTCCCACTTTTGATAAGTATATGACAGAAGACAGATCATCGGCAGAATAATCCGTTGTTGATTTTGGTTCTTTCTCATCGGTTGTCAATTTAGTTGTTGGTTCAGAATGTTTGGTAGCTTTATTCTTATCAATGTGAGAAACAGAAGGTAATGTTGTGACATCAGATGATTTGTGAACAGGCTTACGAGTTGTGCTTCGTTCGTCTGTAAGGAAAATCCCCGTTGTTGTTGGCTTTTGTTTTATTGATCTCTTAGTTGTTTCCAACGATGTTATTTCTTCAGTTTGCGTCAAAGGTATTTTCTGAGTAGTGGTTTTTGGCTGAACGTTTATCGTTTGAGAAACAGTTGATGTTTGCTTCTGTGTCGTAGATAAGGTAGTTGTTTTAAGTGCTGTTGTTGAGGGCAGACTCATTTTAGCTGTTGATGATGGTTTTAATGGCGTTGATGTAGTTTTCTTGGTAGGTTTTGTAGGTTTAATTTTCTTATCCTTTTTGCCTTTCTTATCTTTTTTGCCTTCCTTCTTCTTTTTTCCTTTCCTTTTCTTTTTTCCTTTTCTTTTCTTTTTACCTTTTACTACAAAAAAAAATACAACTTAAAATTACTATATGATTCTAATTGGTCATAACTCTCGAAACGTATCTACGAATTAGTTTGATTTTAAATGTTTATATTTAAGCGTCGATGATGAAAATAAGTCCACAAAAAAATCGTACGCACGAAATTTGAAGAGTTATTTCCAATCGATTCCTTAATTTATTTTAAGATGAATGAGTGTAAGAATATTTTCGAAGATTTTGCTTTTCTTTGTTTTTCATAATATCATGCAACACCTATTCAAAGGTAGGGTAAAATTTCGTAGTGTTATATGTCGGAAATGTTTTCAGTATGTTTCATTGATTAATCTTTTTTACGTTGAGAGAACTGGACTCGACGTCATATATTTGATAATGCCTGTGGAATATATACTCACAACCTCATAACTCGTGGCAATATTTAGCTTGTTCGTCATTTTGTAGAGGACTGTCTTATTGGAAATCATTTCAAATCCTCTAATGTATAGATAAACAACCATCTTTTGCTGCAGCCTCAAGCTTTACCTCTAGATATAATTGATCATTGGATTGAAATCCTCTTAACATACATCCTACATGTGTCAATGATTTGTATTCACTTTGACATAGACACTACTGATGTGAATGTTTTATTGTCGCTTTGACATAGACACTACTGGTGTGAATGTATTATTGTCGCATTGACATAGACACTACTGGTGTGAATGTATTATTGTCGCTTTGACATAGACACTACTAGTGTGAATGTATTATTGTCGCTTTAACATAGACACTACTGGTGTGAATGTATTATTGTGGCTTTGATATAGACACAACTAGTGTGAATGTATTATTGTCGCTTTGACATAGACGCTACTAGTGTGAATGTATTATTGTCGTTTTGACATAGACACTACTGGTGTGAATGTATTATTGTCGCTTTGACATAGACACTACTAGTGTGAATGTATTATTGTCGCTTTGACATAGACACTACTGGTGTGAATGTATTATTGTCGCTTTGACATAGACACTACTGGTGTGAATGTATTATTGTCGTTTTGACATAGACACTACTGGTGTGAATGTATTATTGTCGCTTTGACATAGACACTACTAGTGTGAATGTATTATTGTCGCTTTGACATAGACACTACTAGTGTGAATGTATTATTGTCGCTTTGCTATAGACGCTACTAGTGTGAATGTATTATTGTCGCTTTGACATAGACACTACTAGTGTGAATGTATTATTGTCGTTTTGACATAGACACTACTGGTGTGAATGTATTATTGTCGCTTTGACATAGACACTACTAGTGTGAATGTATTATTGTCGCTTTGACATAGACACTACTGGTGTGAATGTATTATTATCGCTTTGACATAGACACTACTAGTGTGAATGTATTATTGTCGGTTTGACATAGACACTACTAGTGTGAATGTATTATTGTCGCTTTGCTTTGGACGCTACTAGTGTGAATATTGTATTGTCGCTATGACATAGACCCTCTTAGTGTTAATGTATCAATGTCGCTTTGAAAAATACCGTACATGTGTCATTAGATTGTAGTTTCCTTGACATACACATACTTTTTTCATATCTACAAACTTCTTTTGTCATTGGATTGTAGTCACATTACCATACACCCTACTTTTATCAATGGATTGGAGTTTTCTTGGCATATACCCTACTTGTGTCAAATGATTATAGTCTCCTTGACATAAACCCTACAAGTGTCATGGGATCGAGTCTCATGACATACACGCCACACATTATTCATTTTAAAAAGCTGATCGTTGTTTTTTATCATCCATTAATGTCAACTACTTCTAAATATGGCATATCAAACAACACATAATACCTAAATATATAACTTACGTGCTGGAATATTTTTCAAGGTCTTTTTCCCTGCTTTCTTGAATTTTGCTAAATCCTCAAATCCGGAAAACACTTGATAGAATTTCTTTTTAGGTTCATTCACAACACTTTGTAATTGTTTATCTCTTTTCCCGAGTGATATTCCATGAATTATAAAATCTGACATTAACTTTCGTTCATGAACAACACTTTGAATATCACCCTCATTCGGCTTGTCAGAAATAATTATCAAATAGTTTTGTACATCTATCCTGTCTTTCGGATGGGCAAACATTTTGGTTCTGATATTTGCTAGACCCGATGCAAGGTTTACATCGTTCGATTTATAACTCTTTGGAGTCTTCTTTATCGCTCTTTTAATATCTTTGATTTTTACGTACTGTCCCATGTCAAATATGATTTGAAATTTTGATCCAAAACTAGTCAGTCCAATTCTGACTTTGCTCATCTCAGTTGATGACTTTTTCACTAAATTTACGATAAATTTTAACAGCCTCTTTTTGAATATCTTTTTCGTTACCGCAGTTGATGCGTGGAAAGCAACTACAACATCAGCGTATTTCTTATCTATAATAATAAGAAAAAGAAAACATTTTTATATACACATAAACTGTGAGCACTGAGATATAGAGAAAAATAAAAATCATATTAATGAGTTAAATCTTCTCTTTGTTAAGGCACATGATAATTGGTAAGACCGTGCTTTGACTTTTAAATGTCTTTTTTGTATATACGCCGTTTTTATTCTCTTATAGTCATATATACCACATCTACTTTTATTAATAATTTCGAGTTTAGACGCGAATATGATTACAAATGTGTTTTGAAAGCAAAAAAAACCCATGCAGGATGTTGCAAACGTAAAGTACAGTGAAACCTGTTTAAACCGAACCTGTTCGGGACTTAAGATTGTGTTCGTTTTTGGCCGATTTTCGGTTTAATTAGGTTCACAACTCACATATTTTGATATGACGGTGCTTACGAACATGTTTAGTTTATACAGGTTTTCGGTTTATACAGGATTCAGTTTAGTCAGGTTTCACTGTATAAGTATGAGTATATAAGGATAGATTTTTTAAAAAAAACTGCTTACCATTGACTCGTCTTTTCCGCTAACCAGATTTTTTCACAAGCACGGAAAATGTTCTTCAAATTACAAAATTTAAATTGAATGTAAGAGTCAATCTCAGGATTTAGTTAACACGTTTTGCAGAAACGGCTGTAAATACAGGGAGAGGATGCCTTATGAACAATACTAACTGTAGGTCTTAGAAAAACAAACAATATGTCGGCTAGGAAGATTAACAAATCAACAGAAAAACACACAAAACGAAAGAACTAGAGATACACTCATGTAATCTAGAATTGTGGACAATTGCTGCTCTACTAGTTGCAATCGTTGTGTTGCTCGTGGTATCACAAAAGTTTGCGTATGAATTCTGTGATAATTCGCATTACTTCAAACTTCAATTTGGAACTTAGTTACACAGCTTGCTTGACAGCAGTAATGATCTATCAAAGAAACCGAAATAACAATAGACAACAATTCCCTAGAAAACTGTAGCAACTAGGAGATATCAACTCTATTTACAGATGCTACTAGAATGCCAACAAGGAAATTATCAGTTCACTCCTCTTCTGAAACTCATTGTAAATATCTCTGTGTCAAGATATATGAACGACTGGAATGCATTAGTTTTAGAAAACGCTATGTCAATTGAATGATTAAGAGAGATAAACAAATGTTAGTAAGCAAATCATATTTTTTTCTGTTTTAAGTCACATGTTGAGCATTTCCGGGCACCTCAGATCAACTTCTGTATTGTGGTGTGTTTTGGTTTGCTCGGTCCTTTGTTGTCTGTGTATCATTTCTTTAACTATTTCTGTATCGTAGCTTTTCTCTTTTTGTCATGGTTTGTATGGATTTTGTAACTTATGTCCTTTAATTGTCCTTTTTGTATCTTTGCCTCTTATTTACAAACTGACATAAGTTTTTTGTATCATACTAGTAAACAAGCATACTAAGTTTGATTTGCAACAGTTGTTTGTATCTGAACAGTTCTTAAAAGATTGATCAATGCACCATCAGGTCTTCTTAAACTACTACGGTATAGTTGATAGTTTTCAGTCAACTCGCTTGCAGTCGATTAAGATATGTTCATGCAGTCTATGTTAAGGCTGTTCAGTGTATTTTATTTGACTGTTTAATCTTGCATTATTCTGAATTGTCAGAAAAGATACTGAATAGTACGGAGCTGATTTTAAGTCAGAAAATTGACTGAAACACCTATTTTGACAAAGAAAATGATCGTTTAAGATAACGATAAATTTACTTGTGTATGGATTGATACCGTGTGACAGAACGTCTTGTAAGTATCAGTGTTCATACAACACACAGATAAATCTGTTTGTAATCTACCAAAATAATAGGATCACAGATCTATGAAGTATAAATAAATCGATAGAGAAGAGATGTTTCAAAGTAAAAAGCAAATACTGATGGAATCACATGTACTCTGAAAGAAACGAGAACAGGTGCGTCGACAGAGTCAGCTTATCTTTCTATGCATTTATCATTTCGTTACACTATTTGTTTTCATTGGACAAAAAAACAGAAAATAAAAAAATTATAATACCTTTTAAAGTAATACTTGGAGTCGTCTGTGCTATGGTTACTGGTGGCATCTTTGTTGTTAGGGGGACTGTTTAGTTACCATAAATATGAAATATAAAAATAAGAATTATGTTTTAATTGATATAGTTATATTATTGCAGCAAAATTTATTATCGATAAAGCAGAAACGAGTTTCCTAAAAACAAAATGCTAACATTATATAGTATTATCGTCATTTGTTTAAATTGAAATGTGTTTAATCCTGTTAGCTTTTAACTCAGTCATGGAGCAGATCTTTTTTTCTACCGGAGCACAGAAGTTTTGTAGGGGTTCATTTTACTCAGCCTTTAGTTTTATATGTGTTAGTAACTGTAGTATGTCTTTTGTTGTGTTTCGTTTTCAGCTAAGGTGGTGTCATTTAGTTTTTTTTAGCTTAAATATCTGTTGGTAACCTCTGCTTGTACTTTTATTCAAATACTTACCGTATTGTAAAGATGAGACTACGCTTTGCAATGTAGGTCCCTTTTGCAGGTCAGCATACGTGTTAACTATCTGAAGAAAAGCCTTTGAACTCGAATAAGTAACCACCTGTTCCAAATCTGGGTGTGGTTTGTCAGTAACAGATAACCCATGAATGACGACACCTTTATCTCTTAATTTATTAGCTGTTATGGTATAATCAACTCCTTTTTTGTCGACAGTTTTATCCATTATAACAAGGATATGCGTATTTTGAAAATGCGATCTTTTCTTAAGAACATATTTCATAATCGTCGAAAATGCACCACCCAAGTCGGCCATCTTGCTTCTTGACTTTTTATCAATATTCAAAATAGAATTTCCAGTCTTGGTTATTGTTGTGGAATTGATAAGAATATTTGAGAATTTACCGAAAGTGATAACAGATAACTCTGTATCTCGTGGAATACCAGTATCGGTGGTTAACGAGTGTAAAAATTTGACAAGAATTTTAAAATCGTTTGGTGAGGTAGAACTTGATGATTGAAAGACAATTATAAGATGTTTCTGACGATCTATGCCCAATGCTGAAATAAATAAAAAAAAAAGTAGTGTTGTAATCTGATGAATGAGATATGGCTACCAAAGAACGACCAGTAAATTCAAAAATCCAGGTTTTGAAAATGATCACGTTTTAAGTTGTTGTTTTAAAAGATAAGTCGTAATAGCGTACTCAAAATTATTTGTCATCTTTTTTTTTTGTTTGAAACTTTGTTAACTTCATCACTGTTATCTGCTCTTTGGTCGGGTTGTTGTTTCTTTGAAATATTCCCCATTTCCATTCTCAATTTTATAAACACAACTTCATCTTTTACATAAGACAGTCACCATTTTCCAGTCTATCTGTCACCAAGTAAAACAACTGTTGTAAAATCGTGGTAAGAAGTAACTACTATGGAATTAAAATTGTGTTCAACATCAAACGGATATATTTTTTTCTTTTCATTTTTATTTGTTAATTGTGCATAGGATTATGAAGAACCGGAAATCATTGCTATAATGTGATGAAATTGAAATTGCAAGAATCAAAATGTGTGATTTTTTGTCGATTCAAATTTGTTTGTTGTAGAGGAACATATTTTATATTAAACTTATTATTCTCGAGTTTTCATAACAATAATAAATACAAAGAATAATATCTCAAATTACCGATATCAATTCACAGATGACGGAATAAGCGAACTCTAATGTAAATAACAAGAATTTCTTTCACATTTTAAAGCGTTTTTTGCAAATTTTAATTTCTCTGAATATTTGAACGATTATAAAAAGCAATAAGTATGGATTTGAAAAAAAATTACATGTGAAACGTTTTGTAACTTAAATTAATTGAATTTATGTATATGATGATAACATTAAACATACATACCTTATTAAAAGTCTGTGCATATTTTTTCAATATTTTTTACATCTTCTTGAACGGTTATCATGCAAAGAATCGCAATACGAAAACTTCTCGATGTATATATTTGTATGTTTAAATTGACTTGAAAAGTTTATGCTCTGCTTATCAATCAAAGTCATCAGACAACCCATCGCTTAACATTTACCTTACATAGGGGAAATAATAATCACTTCGATCTTGTTTCAGTCATAAAATTCTATTGTTAAAGTTCAAAGAAATCTGGCCATATGTGACCATAGTAGTACTTACAAATTTCAATCGTTTTTCCTGCCAATATGTTAGATAATATACCAACGGTTTACAAAATGGCCCAGATATTTTTTGCGCTTGACTTTTACAAAATAATACAATTCCAGGATTTCAATCTCAATAACAGTAATACAATTTTTCTCCTCTTCTCTAGATCTTCATTTTTTTATGGAGAAACTACGTTTTGCTAAGTAGGAGTGGAGTCGAGCTTTCAATTGGCCGTTTCAGAATCTAAAGCATCATGGGTAATTTCATTGTTCGTACCCCAAAGTGAAAATATAACGTTACGTCATTGGTTGAATTTCCATTGTTTATAACGTTTTAAACCAATCAAAATGCTTTAATGTACGCTTTTGAAAATATTACCCAGGATGCATTAGATTATGAAACGGCCAATTATAACGCACAATCACCTCTAAGCTGTGTATCATTCATTCTAGCCTCGGTACGAACTTTTTGTTACTATTTCTATTATCTTAATTGAAAATAAGCATAAACTATTGCTTGAAGTCAATTCAAACTCTATGTAATTGTTATCATAGTTCATTGTTGTGTATAGGCGGTACGGACTTCATGTTGTTACTATATCTCATGTTTTTATTGATAATTAGCATACACTATTGCTTGAAGTCAATTTAAACTCTATGTTTTTGTTATCATGCGTGACTTACCAGCTGTTGAGGGAATAATAACAGGGGCACGTGTTGTCACTGGTGCACGTGTGGCGGGTGGTCGGGCACCTTCCTTCTGTACTAAACAAATTAGTCCAATATTTATGATATTGTTGTGATACATTGCTATTTGTATAAAATGTATTTTAGTGATTTCATACGAATTTTTCAATTTTGTAGCTAATTTTACCGGTTTTCTAAAGATTAATACTTTTTTCCGAAAATGATGAAATTTAGACTCAATCAAAACATAACATGATATTATACTTTATCGTCTTGTTAAGTATCTAAAACTGTCTGAAAAATTGACAGATACAGCGAGTAGGCAAGCTATGGTATGTTTTTATTGAAAAGCTTGGGTTGTATTTATTTAGCACATTCAATAATTCTGTTCGAATACTTATTTAAAATAGATGTCTTGTTTTGCTAAGAAGAAATATTTGAGTATTGTTAAGATATTAAACAAATGTTAGAGAATACAAATATTTAAATTACTTATGGGTTTGCATCGATTTTGTTAATATTTCTTGCTCAATTCTCATTAATTGACAAATTGATAAATTGAACAGAAATTAATATATTTTGTGCCACTCTGTGTAACCTAATGACATTAAAATATATTGGTAGACTATGGTAGACTTTTTTAAAAGTTATTCCTTATTTCAACGTATTTTCTCTTTAGTACGATTTTCATGTAGCGTTCCGATGACGGTTTAAAAAAAACTTAAAGAAATTGTAACTCACCTTAAATGCGTGTAACAATGAGTCTAAAATTAGTATCAAAAGATCAGTATCTGATTACAGATAAGTGAGAGTTGTTGTGATTTTCAATTCTCGATTTAAAGGTCGGATTTAATGTTCATCTATATTATATTTTCTCATTTAGTTATATTTATCATTAATACACTAACGAATATTCAATCGTTGTTTTAAACAGAATTCTTTTGTCGAACGTTTATAAAGGTATACCTAATTTTCATATTTTCAATTCATTTTCACCTTTAAACGAAGACAGTTCCTACTTTCTACTTACATGCTAAAATCTGATTTGAAATCTTATGAACATGAGAATCTCCTTTTACTAAATCAAAGTATGATTTAGCACTTTGATGATAAGTATCTTGCGGTTGGCTGACCATTGACAATAATTCATTATTGTCGGATTTTAAAACACCGACAGTGAAAACCGTTACTCCCATATTTTTTAAAATATTTATTTCCTGTGAGGCGGCATTCGAATCAGATGAGCTAGCCATATCCGTTACTATGACTACAGCTGTTGGTACTCCTTCCGACATTCGAGAGCCACCACCTTTCGATAAAGTCTTTGTTCTGAGTAGCTGAAGGGCAGCTGTTAGATCAGCTTTACTATTCCTGTAGGGCTTTGGTTTCATTTTTTGAATAGCTTTTCTTAATAATGATTTCTTATTGTATTTATTCAATCCAAAAACTTCTTTAGCACCTGCTCCATAATTGATAACAGCTCCCCTTGCAGAACCTGAATCTACTTGGGATTTTTCGAAAAGTCTCGAAATAAACAACTTTAGTCCTTTATTGAATTCCTTAGATTTAAGTTTGTGTCCAGCGTGGAACAAAATGACGACATCTGCACTCTTGCTGCCTAAAAAGACAAAATTATCAAGATAAGTAATAAAATCATTAACTAATCCACTGACCAAAATAAGGACATATATGTTCTTCCCTTTTCGGCAAACCTCGCTAGATACAAACAATGTCTCTCGTAATGATGCCAAGGGGACTTTTTAAAACAATTTAATGCATAGTTAAACCTTTCCACGTGATCCTAATTCGCCTTTTCAGATTCTAAAGGACTATGGTTAATCTCATTGTTCGTAAACCAATCAAAACGTTTTGGTGTACGCTTTTTAAAATATAACCCAGAATGCATTAGATTCTGACACGGCGAATTACAACTCATATGTATGAATCCTTAAAATTCAAACAAATAACAGTAAAACTTCACAAATCTAAATACTAATCAGAAAATACGTTGTCTATAGGTTATCCGACATCTTTTATTCAAAATCTTAAAATCATACCACGCACGACATGGTGTTCCCTATACTTTACCTAATTGGTTATCAGTCTTAAAGATGCAACAAAGGTGATTCAGATAAGAATTACATTAGATTTATTAGTCATCTATGATTATTCGAACGAGAAAGAGTTTGGAGGGTATAATTTAAACGGTGATCGACGGCAATAATATCGGAATGAGGTGTTACAAAGAACCTCTCTCCTGTTTTAAAATAAACCATAGATAATTTATGATTCGCTAATTTCCTCATGAACATCAATGACAAAGGCCTATGACGTCATGATTTTTTTTACTTGCCGGAAGTAAAAAGGTGCAAATCCTAGAAATTATGATAAAAAATTAGATGTGTAAAGATTGCAAAATTATCAGTTTATTTCCTTTTTGTTTAAAATTACATCGAATCAACATTATTGAATTATATGCATTATCAATGTTAATCTTGTTTAAAAAGATTTACAATTTTCATTATAATTGTTATCTCATTATTTTATTTAAGAATTAATTGAAGAATTTTATCCTCATTTACACTCCTCATTAGAATCATTGCTGGATATCGCAAAAAAAAAAAAAAAATAAAAAAAAAAAAAAAAAACAACCACGCAATCTCCTTGCTTTTTTTAGTAGAAAGAAAATTCAAATCTTCTGGAAAAATCTGATTTGATCGGTGAAAGCACATGTGATGTCATGGAGTAGTAAGGTCCTTTATGATAGACATTTCAGACAACCACAAAGTTATACCTTTTGTTTCAGACACATAAAAAAATGTATAACGTGTTGTTTTCACATTTTATACCTTTGAAAAGTTATACATTCCATAAACATGAAGATCACCACGTTTTATTCGCTTGTTTTGCATCTTTAAGATAGTAAATGTACGAAATTATATTCAAAACATATATTGAAAAACAAAATCGCGATTAAGCGTATAAAGTAACCGTACTAATTTTCGCTAGCGATTTGTTTTTGTGACTTTCGCTAGTAGAAAAATCGTCGCGAATATGTAAAACTTAGATTACTACAACAAGAAAATTTGAGAATCGTGATTAAAATCACTGCGAAATTATCTAAAAAGGGCTACACGCGAAAAAAATTATCCGCGAAAATAGATTATTTTTTAGTACATACAATTGAATAAACTGTTCCAATGTGAATACTAAGTGTATTGAAAATAAACTCATCATAGATACCAGGACTAAATTTAGTATATACGCCAGACGCGCGTTTCGTCTACAAAAGACTCATCAGTGACGCTCGAATCCAAAAAAGTTAAAAAAGCCAAATAAAGTACGAAGTTGAAGAGCATTGAGAACCAAAATTCCTAAAAGTTTTGCCAAATACAGCTAAGGTAATATATGCCTGAGGTAGAAAAGCCTTAGTATTTCAAAAAATTTAAAAATTTGTAAACAGTAAATTTATAAATATAACCATATCAATGACAATTCATGTCAGCACAAAAAGTGATGACTACTGGGCTTGTGATACCCTCGGGGAAAATAAATATCCACCAGCAGTGGCATCGACCCAGTGGTTGTAAATAAACTCATCATAGATACCAGGACTAAATTTAGTATATACGCCAGACGCGAAAAGAATTGTATATGGAATATAAAATGTATTTGATATATGTATATATGGGTCTTACCTCGAGTGAGTATCCTTTTCTTGGTTACATAAAGATCCCATGCTCTGGTGCAAACAAGTCACGTGTGAAAAGTGCTCGGTGTAGCTAAGTGATAATTGCAAAAGTGAAAAAGTTCAAGGCAAATCGAACGTGTTGACTGGAAAAGTACTGGATTGTTTATTGTTAGGGAGGTTTGGATTTTAAATCTTTTATTTTATTTTAGACATAGCTATATTTTTATAGAAAAAAATGAATGACAATTCATCAACACAGATTTCTAGTTGGGATATATTCTTACATTGTAACCCATATTTGGTAATAGAACATGTTGATGACTGTTTTAATTGTGAATATACCTATTGATATTCTGAAATGGTGAAAAAAAAACTCTTTATTAAAACGTTTCAAAAGTTTTCATTCAGGTCGATGAATTTTATAGAAACATTTCGATAAAATGCGCATCATCGAGTACCAATCCACGATTTCTTAGGGGAAACTACCATCTTTTTCGGTTTTTATCTTTGAACAATCTAAAAAGATATAAACTTATAAAATGTGATTTCAGATATAAATAATTATAGGTTCTTGTTATAGGCAGGAATTTCAATACTTTGTGGGGAAAAAAAAGATGTGGTGTATTAATTCAAAAAATAGAATCTTAACTTTAGAAAAAAAAGGAAAAAAAGGTTTTATCGCTAATATTTAGCAGAAAGACAAAGTTAAGTTGGTACCAAAATGAATAATATTTCCTTAAGAGAATAAGATTAAAACGCTCAGCTGATTTGTACAGAGTAAACTCCTCGAACTTAAAATCACCACCATAAACAGGGACGGATCCAGCCATTTTAAAAATGGGGGGGGGGTCCTAACCCAGGACAAAAAAGGGGGTTCCAACTATATGTCTCCATTCAAATACATTGATCGTCCCAAAAAAATGGCGTTCCAACCCCCGGAACCCACCACCACCAACCTGGATCCGCCACTGATAAAACTCTTCCAGTCAACACTAATAGTGCACTTTCAACATGCAAAAGTGAATAACTGCAATAATCTACTCTACTTCGTGCAAGTAGAAAAAAGGGTACTGCAGACGGATATATATAAGTGCTGCAATCTCCCTTTGTGTCAAATATATAACATTTTGTTTACCAAACAAATATAAAGTTCTTCATCTGAATATATATAGAAGAGGATATTTTTATAAGGTGAACGAGCTTCTATTATGTGTCCCTTTGTGTCAAGTAATATATATAACATTTTTTTACCAAACAAATATGAAGTTCTTCATCTGAATATATATATGAGAGTATAGTTTAATAAGGTGAACGAGCTTCTTGTATGTGTTACAACACATTGTATCAAGCTCGATAGAAAGGGATTCAGCAAAATCAATAATGTGCAATAGTCTTTTATCTATTATATGTATCAAAACATTGTATCAAGCTCGATTGAAATGGGGTTCCATCAAATCAATAATGGACAATTCTATATTAGGGAAACTTTTTTCTGTGATTATACGATAATCTAAAAGCATCGACTTTTTTTCAGATAAATGAACTTAATACATCTTTCAAACGTGGTGCTTATAAATTATATGTAAAAGGAGTTCAGAAATAAGCTCAGCTTTATGACCAATATTCGAAATATTTATGTTTGTTCCCTTCCTTCTTTTTTCACTCCATTCATACATAAACACATAAACACACTCACACACACAAACACACACACACACGTCTAGCGAATCATTGGTATTTTTTTGTTGTAACACATCAACACGCAAGTCAACAATAACAAATTTTGAACTAACATATAAAGGACAATGATATTTAAGGTTCTAAGTAGCTAAATAAAACTTCTTATTTAATTCATGAATGAATTTCAAGAACAATACTCAGTCATTTTTTTACGCAAGAATAGTAATTCTTAACATTTTTTTGCTTTGAACCTTTATTTGAGGCTGCAAGACTTTATGAGACTTACAAGAAAACACACACGTGACAACACTTTTGAATGAACGACACAAAGAAAGACAAAGGGAACATGCATACATAAATAGCGCATGCGTGCTTGTGTAATATGATATATCTTTGATTCATGGCTGTCCACCCTTTATATATTATTTTTTTTTCATTTGTATTTCATTACAAAAGATTACATAAATTCTCCTGAACCACTGTTTATGTTCACATCATTTTAACATTCGTCACTACTCGGCTGATTCCGTACCTCTTGGAGATAAGCGGAGTCACCCGAGATTTGCCGATTGACCATTTAAAATATCATTGCAAACGTCTTCAAATACTTTTAAACAAAATATTGATTCAAAAATCGCTTTTTATTGCCAAAATAACTATTATTACATCTTTTGGGGGGGTTAAAAATCAGACGAGGAGCGAACTTTATTTTGTGATCCAGAAGAAGATATATAATACATGTAACTCGACGTTTTTTTCCAGAATAGATAACATGAAGCAGCAAAATAATCTCCAAATATCACAAAGGGCTGTATTAATATAGGTCTTTCGAGAAACTCACTGCCCAAATCTTTTTTCAAAATTTCAATAAAACAGAATTATTTCCCTTGTTGGAATTTCTACGTGTGAAATAAATGACGAGGGTGAATGATTACAATTAAAATAAAAAACAAATGTGCTACTTTAATTTAAAAATATTTCCAGATTTTTAGTCAAGTTTAATTTTAAGAACAATGAAAACCAAAAGTCTATTTATAATTTGTATAAAAGTATCAATCTAAAGGTGATACAACAACGCTAATCTTACACTTCAGCGTGGAAGGATCGCGATGTAGTTCTTTTTACCTACACCAGTAAAAAAACATTTTTAAAATTATAATTTTAGATTTTTGGTAATTAAACACCATTTTTAAGCACCGCATTAAGGCTATTTCGTGGCGGCCAGTTTTTTTTTTTTTTTTTTTTTTGGTGGAGGAAGCCGGAGTGCCCGGAGAAAACCACTGGCCTCCAATAGGAAAACTGACAATCCTTGTCAATTAAGATTGGAGTCGAGTGCGGGGTTCGAACTAACAACCTCAGTGGACTGTCTAGTGATTACAGTAGTAACTACTTAGACCGCTGGGTCACTGAGGCCCCCTCAAAATTTTAGAAACATGAATGATTCTGGAATTGAGTTTCTGTTACAGGTCAATGTAAATTATTGAAGAGTGAAGTTTTAGGTTTATCTTATAACAAATTTGACATTCTCGAATCATAAGACGGATGGAACAACCATAAACTCATAAACACGTAAAACACATAACATGCACACATACTTACTTTGCAATCTAGATCCTGAAATTACAGGAAAACAATAATACATATTAATTGAATTTGACGTATCAATTTACTAAATACATATGATTTGTTTAAACATGGTCTTATTTTCAATTCTACCGTTTCTTTCATTTTGTTAACAATCTTTTATTTTATTTACACTCTTTTGTTTTGTTAAAATTCTTTTATTTTGCCAAAAACTCTTTTATTTTGCCAAAAACTCTTTTATTCTTCAATATCTGTTCTTGAATATAAATCTGTTAAAACTGTACTGCTCCTATAGTTATTTTCCATTTCTAAATAATGTTATCTAAAAAACAATACCGAACCTCTCAAAGTGTAAGGTAAAACAACGCAGAACGCATTATTTAATTAACAGATCCGAACACGTAATAAAGATATCTGCAATGGTTCTTGCTTTCACGAATTCTAAATGTAAAAATGTGTTTAAAAAATATTATACTGCGCAAAATCAATATAATTACCTGTTGGGAAACCTAAAGGAACAAAATTTTCCGGGACAATGGTTTCCTCGAGAACGGGCTTTAAGTCCAATTTACTTACTGAAAGTAAACAAGGGAAGTACTTTTGTTATTTTAAAGAAATATTGATTGATTCCAATTATTTACATTCAGCTAGCTTATATCTACCAAAAAAGAAATATTGTTATATACAGGTTAGTTGACAGTCAGTAAAATGTACCTGGACCATAAAAAAAATGGAGATCAAATATTTTAAGTTAAAATTATATGGTAAATATTAAATTCTATAGAATAGAAAGAACTGGTCCTTTAATAACGGTCCCGGTTAATGGTCCGAATACAGCTTGCAACAAAAAAAAAACATTTGATTGAGTGAACAGTTTATAAGTGAAAACTAAAGAAAATAAATAAAACATTTTAACATAATTTCTTGTTTTATCAATTCAATCTTCTTACATTTACCTCAAAATTCCAAGATAACAAAATGCAAACAGATTAATTCCAAAAATACAGCCGTAATGTTAAAACAAATGATGATATGATTATGATAGGATGATGATATCAAAGTCTGTTAAAAAAAAAAAAAACATATAGCTGTTGAGTATTTCTACCTTTGCTGCTTACTCCGCTGTGCTGCCGCGCCTGAAAACTGCCATTACAAAGATGCCGATACATGGATATGTTTCTGCGAATTTACAAAAGTAAGTATGCAACTTTCTTTTTTTTAAGTTAAACCCTTCATTGTAGTATTCGGGGCACTGTATACAAACCTAATTTTATTTCAACTCTAAAAGATACCATATAAAGTTCATTCTCTGATTGATGATGATTGCAAGTAACTTGTACTCCTGACTTGTCTTTCTTGGTAAGGGCGAACAAGTATATATTGTCCATAATTGAACAAAACATGTTCTACGCGAAGCATAAAACATTTGTGGATCAACAATTGACAATGAATTTCTTTCATAACACCCTGTGAGCAATTAACGAAAATAAAAACTGTGCAAAATCACCCATAATCAGAAAGTGAACTTTCAGTGGTATTTTCATTTAAATTGTATGTTTCATCATACACATTTCTCTAATCTAAACATACAAGATGGAATCCGGTCTTGCAATCTCGTTGTCAAAGCAGGAAGTTGAGCTACGTCATTTAAAATGTAACTGAATTCCTGATTGGATGCGACAGAAACAACCTCGTTTGGATTTTCGAGGTCAATTCCAATTGTAAATATAGTGGCTCCAGCGTCTTTCAATTCGTTACTCGCTTCAGCTATACCATCAATGTTTATATTGGAATTTGAATCAGTAATAAGTACAACTCCATTTGGAATGTCTTGTCTATCGCCCGCTGAATCTGCTAGCATCTGATCCCTGACAATATTTATTCCTGACGCAAGATTGGCTCGGCTGGATTTAAAATTATATGGAATTTTTTCAATGGCTTCTACAACCTCCTTTTTTGTGCTATATGCTTTTAGGTTAAATATTACTACGCCAGATTCACGATATAGTGCGGCTCCAACACGTACTAATCCGGAATCGATATCTGCCCTTTCAATGAGGGAGGTCATAAAGTCCAATACTTTCTGAAATTCTGCTTGGTACATATCATTGGAAAAATGAAGAAGGAAAACCAAATCTTGTTCGTCACTATCTGCAAATACATGAATTGATAAGTTATCAAATATAACCAAAACAAATCGTCCTACATAATTTACAAAATATGTTTCATATAGCATGTATAACGAACATCACATGATATCCTCATAAATATGCCCAAAAAAATGTATTTCAATAAATATAGAAGGAACAGTTTTGCATATTAGCAATCAAGAATCTATCTACAGACATGTCTAGCTTAGTCTATAACTTACATTTAGGAAGTCCTACAATATAGCAAAACAAAGGAAAGAAAATATCATTTTTAGTTTGAAAAAAGGATAAAAATCATTTAGGATTAATATATATAGTTTCCCTGATATATAAGATGTACTAAATAATGTTCAGTACAGTCCAAGACAAGAAATTTAAATCGTCCAATAGCTCAACTAGCGTCACTTCATTATGTGATATTTTTCGATCTTCCTTTCTATGGACGATATATCATCCCTCTGCAAATAACTACAAAGAGGTAGATTCAGTAAGACCCCTTTTTGGCCCCAATTTATAGCAGTTTTACAAAATTGTTTAAATGTAAAGTTTTAGTTATTTTTTGGAAGGTATAATGCATCTGCTACATAAATATGGGCTGTTTTTGGCATTACAATGCACATATATCGGGTACTTGAACCGTAAAGTCATTCTAAATTACTGAAATCATCACAATTTCAGCTTTTTAGTTAAATTTTAGACGGTTTCCGTCTTAAATGAAAGTGGCCGCATTCGTGTTCATTCTTGATATTGAAAGGTAAGTTGTGTTTAATGATAATACATAACATATATAAAGGTCGAGGATGAACACGGATGCGGCCACTTTCATTTTTGACAAAAACCATATGAAAAGTGACAGTTTTTGGTATATTTGATAGATTTTTCATATTTAAGCTAGAATTGGAGCGTTTTTAATGAGTGAATCAGTTAAAATCTTTAACAAAAAATAATTGAATCAATTGAAATACACATTTAAGTGTTTAAAAAGTGTCCAAAATCTTACGTCATATAAACTTTAAATTTGAGGCCAAAACCGGCCCTTACCGGACCTACTCCTAGTCAATTATAGACATGCGGTCTATCTTCGCTAAAAAGTAAGTCAAATAGTATCATTTTTTAGCTTCTGTTGCTGAAAACAGTGACTTTGCTAACAACATCATTTTATAGTACTTGTGGACATGTGACCGAGCTTTCTTAAAGGGAATCAAATGTTGCCATTCTGTAGCATTGCATTGGCTGGTAATATGTCAATCGTCGTTATCAGGGATGTGAAGAGTTCTTGTTTTGTAATACAATGTATATATCGTTAGCAGAAATGAACTCTGTACTCGTCACAAGCATTTGTAAAGCTATGCACTGACTACACTGATTCTTAATATTATGAAATAAGTATTATGTACATGATTATATAAGTAACTTGTGTTTTCAGTATAAAACGTAAACATCTATGTGTTAATAGATACACTCTCTTTAGGATTAAATCGTCAACAATTAACATATACCCTATGTGGAAAGAGTGTTTTCATATGAAGAGGAGCCGTAATAGAGACTGTAAATGTTTACTGTTGACATTAACGATATTTATAGAATTCATGCCGATTAAAGTTTTTAAATACACAAATTTAATTTAAGCTGAAAAAGATGTATAATTTTAGTAAAACCGCAAAGAAATCGGATTGATTGTGGCAATCTGAAAACAAAAATATCTGTTTAGTAATTGTGAAGTTAAATGAAACAAAATCCGTTTAATGTGACTTGTTACGTACATGTTAAATGTGTCCGTTTAAATAAAGTGGTGTTACATATGAAAATATCCGTTTAGTATTGTGAAGTTATATATAATATATTACAATGTAGTAATAGTATTGGTGAAGCAGTAAACTAAAAGACAAGACACGGTGAAGACAACTGAAGACAACTGATTCAAAGATGTTAATAAAAATATATATAAATGTATATACTTATACAATTGAAAAGCACCAAAAAATATACAAAAACTTAATTATGGATTTGGAGCAATGCACGAAAAAGATAATTTCCTGATTTTCAAATGACTTTATAGCTATTTGTGATGTCATCGGAACTTGGCTGGTGACACCCTTCGGTACTTCCAGTTCAACAGCAGAGAAAAAAAGTGATAAAATAAAACGACCTTTAGTAGAATTAAATCTGGACAAGAGATAAGAACTTTGCTTGAGGCCTATATTACCCTTAATTCAAAACAAAGCTACTGGTCTAAAAAGATTACTACAATTTTTCAAAAACAAAAAAACTTTCAATTTTTCTGTAAACCAATAGTAAATCAAAATCTTTAGAAGGGGTTTGACAGATCTTTTTACATTCTAGGATTATATTTCTTTTCATGATTGTGTTGACAAATGTTAGCTTCTAATAGAAATTTCGAACCAAAAGATTCTTAATGATGAGGTTAATATCATCTCTTCAAAGGTTATAAGCATACAATCATGACTTTTTTGAGGTTCAGTGATATATATGTCGAGGCCATTCCCGTTCTCCTAACCTCGCTTATGACATGAACGAATGCACTGGAGTTTTGGCTGTCCATTAAAACTCGACGGGTATCGTGTATCTGTTTGAATTTTGCCAGTAAAGGGATGAACTTTTATCTCGTTATAATGATGGACAAGACCGTTATAAGTTTAACAATTATAATTATTTTGTTAGTCTTGAATACGTAATACAATGAGTGATAAATAAAAGAAAAAACTAAACGTGGAATTAAATTACACATAACACGAATGAGTATAATAGCAAAGAAACGTTAATTGACGTGATTATGACGTAAAATGTACACCTCAAAATACTGACGTCATACCGAACTAACCTTCTACGGGTGTTAAAAAGGCAGCAGACGACACTGAAATAAAACAGGCGTTTACACTTATTTTGATTTACTTTCAATATTCAACGCAATAGCAGTTATTCATTACTGTAAAATTTATGAAACAAAGAATGTAATTTATTCTGACTTTTTAAGTTTTATTTATTTGCTCTTTCAATTCAATGGATATATAGAAAACAATACAAAAGAATAAAACAAGTTTATAAATTACCTTTTTTCTAAATGAAGTGAAAAATTAAGAAAAATTTTAATTTTTGCACATTATCAATGAAAAATGTTGTTTTACATTAGTTTTTATACACTGTCATGAGAATTTTGTAAAAATATAGATATTGAAAAAAATTCCGACTCACAGCGACAGATTCGGCTTAAAACTTTATTATTATTCACAGGAAGATCTTTCATTTTGTTTAACTTGAGAGAATATTTATCAGCTGGCTTGTTGGCAATGTCGTCCAAATAACTTGAATCGAATTCTCCAATTGCAACAACTACTATATTAACTTCAAACTGATGAAGCGCGTCAGCCTCTTGTTTTGTTCGATGTACATTTCTATTTGGCTTCCCAGTGGTAAGAAGTATGACAATGTCAGGAGCGTCGGTTCTGTCTCCATATGCTTCAAAGAATACCCTGCGTCTAAGAATGTCAAATGCATCTGCTGTGTTTCTGTCACCAGGGTAAAAGAATGCATTGCGAATACCTTGCTGAATATCAGCCATGGTTTTATATTTGTTTAGTAAGAACTGCACATTTGCGCCTGTGCTAAAAGTAACCATAGCAATACGAACCGCTCCTGAGTCGATGTCAACATATTGAACTAGGTCTAACAAGAAAGTTTGCATTTCTAAATAATCTCTAGAACTATTTACTGATGTATCTAAAAGGAAGACTAAATCCATAGGTTTATAGTCGCATCCTACAATAAAACCATGCAAAATCAAACATGCAGAAAAATTACAGTATATAAGTAATAAATTTAAACTCAGAACTTTGTTACGTATAAACTATTTAACTTATTTTATCAAGCAATGATAGATTAATTGTGCCACCACTTGAGTCGTAATCCTGCAGAAAGACTGTTTTTCACCTCAATAATTGTCTGTTTGTTTGCCATTTTCGAAACAAAGAGGAATTGAATGCGATATATTCATTTGGAATTTTCAGTTTAAAAACTGTGAAATGTAGTTAAATGTCATGCATTTCCTTCAAACCCAGTTGACCCAAGATAAAAAAAAACACCACCACTGGCCGACTGGGGAATAGACATATGATCACATATGATGACAAAAGTTTGGCATCTTTGCAGGATGAAGAAGAACACAGCCAGGTTTGGTAAGGATAGAAACACTAATTTGATGCAAAACCCTTGCAACAACTCTTTGATGAATCCGTAGGTGGCCAGTTGCAACGCAAAATATACAATATCCAATATACCATTATTTTCCAGTGACAGTTCAAATTTGTAATTGACCTCTATTACAAGACCTACATAGTATATTGATTGTCAATTTGTTTTCGTCCTAAACATGACTTCAATTCTATAAATACATTATAAATATAATCTTCTCTGGATATTGCTGAAATTTGGACATACACTATGTGTTCTCCTTTCAGTATAACTTGTTGAAAGACAATATATAAATTAATTTATAATGTAAAAAAAATAAATGTATAAGAGCTTTTGGATAGCCAGACCACAGAAACAGTGGCGGATCCAGGGGGTCCGGAGGTTGGAACCCCCTTTTTTTTTGGACGATCAAAGCATTTGAATGGGAGCATACAGTTGGAACCCCTCCCCTTTACTCTGGGTTGGGAACCCCCTTTTTAAAATGGCTGGATCCGCCCCTGTGAAGAAGAAATTTTGTCCAGCTATTTACTGTGTGCTTGATATAGACATTGTTTATGACAAAGCAATGAATCAAATCAAAGAGAGAGGAGAGTTATTAATAGTACAAGCTTGTCATTTAATGATATCTAATTTGACAAGGGTATACTATGCTTGTATCAAAAATAGATTACTATAATGAAGAATAAGTAGATCATGTTCTTCGATTGCACTAAAAGAAAATCTTTACAAATCATAACTTGAGATGTTCAGGGGATATTTGAACCTTCGAGATATATATAACTACGCTTATAAATTAAAACGCTAGATGTGTTTCTTCGCAATATCAGTTATAAGTGATGATCAACCCGAAACAGTTGAAAGCCCATATGGCTAATGACTGCCATGTTATATCGGGGACTTTTATAGCTGATTATGCGGTATGGGCTTTGCTCATTGTTGAAGGCCGTACGGTGACCTATAGTTGTTAAAGTTTGTGTCATTTTGGTCTCTTGTGGACAGTTGTCTCATTGGCAATCATACCACGTCCTCTTTTTTTTTATATTGAAGGGACACTGGGGAAAATCGTAAATCGTTTAATTTCTGGGTGAAAATAAAAACCCTTTATACCTGATGTTATGTTTTCTGGATAAAATTACAGAACAGGAATGATTCAGGAATGACGTTGATCCTGATGATATAAAATAGCTTCAAACTTTATGGGATGTTTACCTTATGGCTTTTATTAATTTTTGTAAGAGAAAACGTGGGGCCATTCAAAAGAAAAAACAGATACAGCCACAGAATGGTTTGTATTGAAATTAAACCACTTATAGACACCCCTTGTGTAAAAAAAAAATACCTTTATATCTGATGTTTGGTGGATAAAATTACATAACAGGAACTACGTTGATCTTGATGCTATAAAATGGCTTCAAAATTTATGGAATGATTACCCTATGGCTTTCAAAAAAACTTTGAAGAGAATTTTATGCTTCCTGTATTTATTGCCTGTAAATTTGACATTTGACGTGGAGCCAATTAAAATAAACACAAACACAACCGCATCATGTTTTGTATGGAAATTAAACATACCCATTAATTGTTACCTGTAGGATTGAATATACAATATCACTAGTAGCCAATGATAAATGTGTAAATACCTTACAAGTACTTACCCCATACTTAAATAATTACATTAGATGTATGTTTCATTATAATACGTCATTCTGATTGGCTAACTGCACACCACGTGTTATTCCTTAAACAATTGCATCACTCAATAAAATTTATCATTCATGATAACACGTGGTCCCAAAAAAAAGTGCACAAGTGAATTAAATAAAACAAATTATAAAATTTGTGTGTTCATGATCATAGCTAAAAAATGTAATTATAAGTATTGAATGCTTCTTTTTGTAACTTGACAGGGTTGTAAAGGCATTGACCGTGCGTACAAAATGTACTTCGGTTAACGCTTTTGCACCCAAATAAAGTTACAAAAAGAAGCATTCAATTCTTAAATAAACCCCATATTTTTAAGATGATTGAAGTTTTGGACGACCTTGACTAGCTACATAATATTTAGATATTTTTAAGGACATCCTATATCAAATATATATAGTCAACACGTGTAGTCCTTTAACCAATTATATCACTAAAAATCTATAGGAGGTAAGACAGATTTTAAATAACCTTATAAGTACTTACCTAATATTAATGGCCGATCAACATTTGTTTCATCAACTGGAGGAGGCAGTTCACCTGTGATAAAGACAGACATTGTTGATTGCTTGGATAATTTCAATTGTGCGACATAAAATAAAATTAACAGTATCAATTTCTATTCACGAGGAGCGCTTCACGACAATCAATGTCTTTTCATCCATTCTCTTGGCCAAAATATTTGAAAACCTAATATAAAAGATGATAAAAAAACGACCTAAAGTATAATAACATTAACGATACCAATTTTTCTGATGATTTCAAGTTATTTTGCAAATGTACTACCTATTTATTCAGGTTATAATTGTATCATGTTGATATTGAGAAACGCTGTAATAAAATTAACGGTACCAATTTTTTTTTTTTTTTTTTTTGCACCAAATGCGCATTTCGACAATACATGTCTCTTCAGTGATGTTCGTGGCCAAAATATTTGAAATCCAAAGCTTATATAAGAGATGAAGAGCTATAATCTAAAAGGTCCAAAAAGTATAGCCAAATCCGTGAAAGGAATCAGAGCTTTGCATGAGGGAGATACATTCCTTAATTTATAATAGTTTCTAACATTTTGTAACCGCAAATTTTAATAACACAACAAATCCGTATGTTCATGCCAGTACCGAATTATAACTTAATCTTATAACATGCATTTCAAACTTGCAAACACTATCATGGAATTTGATTACATTTATAGTTTCTAATGGAAGCAAGAACTGCTTGCTCTTCTTAAACACTTTAGTTCATTCTTGTTTTTGTTTTGTTTTGTTTTTTGTTTTGTTGATTTATTTTACTGAAGTTCACGGTTTGCTTTATCCAATGTGTTTTATGAGCTTATGTTTGTCTTTTTGTTTTGTTTTATTTACAACGGTGCTGGTGGTCAATTGATCTTTTTATTATTCTTAAGTAGGAACTATGGCATTATTAGAACTGTTGTATGTCCTTATTTATGAATCATGTTAGGAAAACCTCACGCTTAGAACATGTTTATGTTGCCGACTAGTATAACGAGGATCCTCTTATATGTACAGATAGGTACGTCCTTTAATATTTAAGGTAGCATTCTCTGAGAAACTTATAAACTTAATGGAGATATATAGATAAACTCATCATAGATACGAATGAAACAATTTGACGTCAGACGCTCGTTTTTTTATCTACAAAAGACTTATGAGGAAAGCGCTAATAGTAACAGTGAAAACGGTCAAATAAAGTACAAAGTTGAAAAGCTTTGCAGACCAAATATACTGATTGTTTTTTTAACAAAGTGGATGATGAATACCACGTTTTTTACGATTATATAAATCAATTTCTAGAAGTAACAAAGTGAGGTGATTGTTCATCACATAGTTCATCTTCATTTTGTAAAAAGTAAAATCACAAAAATAAAATCAAACCGGAAAGTCCATAATCACATGACAAAATCAAATAACAAAACACATCAAAAACGAATGGACAAGAACTGTCATATTCCTGACTTGGTACAGGCATTTTTAAATGTAGAAAATGGTGGATTAAACCTGGTTTTATAGCGTTAACCCTCTCACTTTGATGACAGTCTCATGATGCGTTAACTAAACAGACATCTTCATTAAATCTTCATTTTGTAATATTGCGTTGTTTGACTACGATTTCATATCTGATTTATCTATATAAATATGCTGTTTTAATCTATCTGTTAATAAACCAATTCTGTAATTTAAAATACAAATTCACTTGATAAATCTGCAATATTGCTTAGTTTAACTAATAGTATGTTCAGTCTTAACTATCATTACATTAAGGCAGCAGTAGTTTACCAATGTGCAAAGCTCGTGAAAAACATGAGAATAATACAAAGTTTAAGTTTTTGTAAGATTCAAGAAATTTTCTAATCTAAACAATGATCCGATTATTCTAAGCAGTCAATTTAGATTCGGTAAGTCACTTAGTATGTCATTCAGAACATATTCTTTAAATACTATAACCATTCGACCTCTGCAAACTTCTTAAATGTTTTAATTAAAAGCAGTTGAAATCCCTAAACAGTATTGTACATACGGCTGTAAATAAAGGCAACAGTAGTATACCGCTGTTCGAAACTCATAAATCCATGGACAAAAAACAAAATCGGGGTTATAAACTAAAACTGAGGGAAACATAATAAATATAAGAGGAGAACAACGACACAACATTAAAATGTAACACATACACACAGAAACGGACTAAGCATTAGACAAAATCCTATGAGAATAACAAATATAACATCAAAACCAAATACATGAATTTCGGATAGATAGATACCGTGACACGTAAAAGGATTCAGTTTTAATGTCTTATCGTTCATTTGTTTGATAGACGTTCATGGACGGACGGTATAAACGGGAGAATAAATAAACAAGATGAGCGGAAGAGAGACCAATAAACAAATATATCAATAATATAAAGATTTTTTTTGTTTTCAATTTTCTGGAGTTCGGTATTTGTTTTTTTTTTACTTTACATTATTCAAAATATAGAAGTGCATTCAAGCTGACGAAATCAAACGTTAGCAATTAACTCATCAGAGATACCAGGACTAAATATTGTATATACGCCAGACGCGCGTTTCGTCTACAAAAGACTCATCAGTGACGTTCAAATCCAAAAAAAGTTAGAAAAGCCAAATATAGTACGAAGTTGAAGAGCATTGAGGACCAAAATTCCTAAAAGTTTTGCAAGCAACGGAAGGTGTGTAAACCAACAATCACAATCGTTACTTAGTACATACATCTCCCGTCGAAAATGGATGGTAAAACTGCTTTTATAGCTAGCTTAACCTTCAACTTTTAAAAATGATAAACTAAGATTTAGGACGGAAAGACAAACGCCAAACTATAACACACTACGTTAAATCTAAAGACTGAGAGAGAGTCGTAAAACAGTTATCAAATTGTAGTTACTAATACGCATTTTTAATAACATCACAATTAACGATTTCATAAATATTAGACTTTATTTAACTTCATTTATTCGCCGATAGTAATTAATCGCAAAATAAAATAAGATAGTTCGACTTTGGAAGGTAAAAGAAATCAATTACAGAAATTTGATTGATTTTTGCTGCTATTTGTTGCAATACAACTCACAATACTTCGTACTTTGTGACAAGGTTGTATAGTAAAGTTTTGCAAAACAGTACCAAAAGACATTCAAATAGGCATTGGGATAGTCGATGTGCTTTTCTACCTCAGAAATATATCATCTAAGCTGTGTTTGGCAACTCTTGTAGGAAGTTTTGGTCCTCCATGACCTTCAACATCGTACTTTATTTGGCTTTTTTAACATTTGTTTTTATTCAAGAGTCACTGATGAGTCTTTTGTAGACAAATGTATCGTTGTACTAATACAAGGCTCTAAAATCAATGATAATAATTGTATGCGCCTTTGTTTTTCATTGTTTGTGATCTGCGATCATATAATTTAGCTTGGGGTAATCTGGTGTTGCTTAGTTTTAGTTTCATGTATTATTTTTGGAGACTCTTGTTTGTTTTTTCTGTGTTTTTTCGGTTTTTTCCCGTGACAGTTTGTTTCGAACTATAAGCTTGAATATCCCTTGAATATATATTTTTCCAATCGATATAACCACAATTGTTTTTTTTTTCTTAAATTCAGAGAAAAAAGGAGTTTCGTCATTTTATCAATGCTCTTATACTGTCATATTGAATTGTTTAAACGACTATGTTTTTGCAGCAGTGGATGCATTATGTACTTGTAGTTTTCTCTGTACTGTCGTGTATATTTTTAATGTCGTTTGAAGACAACAGACGCATAGGCGCTGATCTAAACTTGTAATGGTCGATAGGTGAAAAATAAAGAAAAGTGGTTTGTGTTAGAAAGCAATGTTTTAAAATATAAAACTTGCTGAATAATTGAAATGATATTTGGATTATAAAGTATAATTTAATCATGTTATAAGATTAGAAAGTGGTGTTATTTGATATAAAATAATTAACTGATACAATTATATCACTCAAAACTAAAACACCGATCAATTTGTATAGACAGTACACTTGCAACGTTTTTCGACATTGAAACCAATTTATTCCAGATCATGCATTTGACAGACGATAAAGCCATGCAGACGTACCGTCACAACGAGCAGCTGGGAACATCCGGGTCTTCAATTCATATGGGTCATTCCAATCATCTGCCGTATGCCTGAATATATCGAGAGGTTGTGACGCAATCTGGTCGAGTTCACTTGTATCTTGTAATCCAACTCCAACAGCATATATTTTTATGCCATTTTGGCGGGACACTTCTGCTTCTCGCACAGTACGATCAGCATTGATATCTGAATACCCGTCAGTTATCAAGATAATAACGTTTTGCGCATCTGGTCTGTCTGCTCTTGTGCTAAATACTTTACTTCTTGCCGCTGATAAAGCGTCAGCAGTGTTTGAGCCGCCACCACTATATTCAACGCTATATATAGCATCAATGACGTCAACCTTAGTATCATATTCATTAAGCTCAAATCGTATTTCTGACGAAGTACCAAACGTCATAAAACCCACGTGAACATTCCCTGAATCTATATCAATATCGTCTACTATTGTTTCAGCAAGACCAAGTACAAGTTCAAAGTTTTCCTCTCCTAATGTACTTGAGGAATCTACTATAATTACTAAATCCATCCGCTCGTCCAAACAAACTGAAATAGGACACGTGATAGTTTTTTGAAACTGCTAAATCCTACGTCATCATCTATGGCTATCTCATGCATATGTATGAAGAAGCTCCTCTCATTAATCTTCTATGGAAGTCGCGTGCATGTCAGATGACAAAAAGCGAAGTCGGATATAGAAAACATGCAGAGAGTCAACTTCCAAGCAAGGATCGAAGTTCGTTAAATGTATGTCTTCGGAAAAGTTCGGAGAACGATGATCTTGCTTCGGAAGTTGGCGTAGAGCAGGTACAGAGTCTTAAGGAACCGTCGTTGATCATTTTGGTTCCACGGAAGTTTCCTTGATAGATTTTGTCTAAGTCCTAAGTAGTGTAATGTTCCATGAAACTTTTGCAACTTTATTGTATCTTTTAAAAGTTTTATATATATAACCGATTAAAACACTCCTTTTAACACCACTGAAGCGTCTTGTAAATAATGCAGAAATGATATTAAAATGGATAATGAATAGATTAGCAAATGTTGAAATTAAACACTCGGCAAACAATTGCGTAATAGCTGATATTCGCTGGCAAATCACGACTCCTTAAGGCAATGTTGTATACAAAGAAGGAAGAAGCGGAAAGCAAAAGGGCGACTAGGGTAGCAAGCAGCAAAAGGTAGAAATAACAACGCTAGCTGTAACCAGCAATGATAATACCTAACGCTTTTGAAATGCAATGTGTGCTAGAGTCAAGAGGTTGTCAGCTGAATTCGAACTCTTATCCGTACTAACATTTGATGTGTGATTTTATTTTATATGAGGCGAACACGTTTCCGATTCTATTATTAACTTTATAAACCCAATACTAAATCGGTTAAAGGCTTAAATGAATTACCGTTAGAAAGAATATGAAAATTTGGAAACTGTATTTGTTATACAAATGATACAAATAAACTATTACTTATAAAAATGAATGTGAACGCAGATTATAACTTGAATAAAAATAAATAACAGAATAAGAGTCCGAACTGTGCAACAAAAAATATCTAAACGGCTGTAGCTGCTCAAAATAAAAGTGCATGAATAGAATAACAACAATAAAATGTGCAAAGAAAACATTTGTTTTATATCAGCAAAAGTCATAATTAGTACAATTTTTGCAATACGTTTACATATTTCCGCATTTCAAAAAGTAGTCTTTATTTGAATTTAATCGAGCTCTCATGATGTCTTTTTCTATAATTAATTTGGACTTTTTAACAATATATTGGAACATAAATACTATTTGAATATTCTGAAGCTAGTGTGAAAATGGTTACATTATTATCAAACGAATACATATCCCTTATGTCAATTAAATTGCTGTGGCGGATCCAGGGGGGGGGGGGGTTCCGGGGGTGCGCACCCCCCCCCCTTTATTTTTGCCGATCAATGCATTTGTATCGGGACATATGTTTTGCACCCCCCCCCCCCCTTTTGCCCTGGGTGCCCTGGGTTAGCACCCCCCCTTTCGAAAATTCCTGCATCCGCCCCTGAATTGATTAGATGTTCCTAAAAATTATTTAACTTGATGAAAGTTAATAAAAAGGCTTTTATAATACCTAATTAGAAGGGTAATAACTCTTTATAATCCCGCATAACAAAAATATTTCATAATTAGGGAGCTACCATTTGAATTTTATGGGGGGGCTAGGATGAAAAATTTTGTCCTGCATTTTTTTTTTAGCTGTAATCTCTGTCCTGCCTTTTTATTTTTCACTCTTTTCGGTCCTGCCTTTTTTTTTTAGTTAATCCTGACTTTTTTTTACCTAAATTGTCGTCCTGACTTTTTTTTTGCAAGTGTCACATCCTGCCTTTTTTTTTTACTCAAAGCTCCTGTCCTGCCTTTTTTTTCAAATTTCATCCTAGCCCCCCCCCCATAAAAATCAAATGGTAGCTCCCTTACTTAAACTAATTTTATTATCAAATTTGATGGTTTGTATCATACTATAATGAGTCTTCAGATTAACCTTAAACGTCAAATGATTATCATAACTAACATTTGAAAATAAATCGAAATTTGTATATACAAAATAAAGATAATATTAGATTCCCAATGATCGAATGCAGCGTTATAACCATTATTCAGAAACTTTAATTTCAGACACGAGAGAAGTCGACTTTTAAGTTAGAATTAAAAAGGGTTACACTTACCTCCCTGTGCAGATATTTGGTCCCATATTGATAACATCAGTACCATGTACAATGACATGGCGTTCGTCGCCATCTTTCTGGAATAAAAAAAAAGATATATACTTAAAACTAATAAAAATACCAGCTTACAATTTTTTAGTACAGACGCGCTTTTTTCTACATAAAACTCACCAGTGGTGCGCGTGTTAATACATTTTGAAGCATAAAAATATCAATAATTAGCTAACATATCTGAACGTACACCACACGCACACAATTTTTCCTATAACAGACTTACGAAAACATCAAATGGTCCAGATAAGCTGACATGGTATAGAAACAAAAGGGGTAAATCAAGTTCTATTAAAGGACAGATAACCTAACTTGGTATAGGTATAAAAGTAAGGAGTAAATAAAGTTTTATCAAAGAGGGTTATATTTGAGATCAGTAGGTATTTAAATCAAGTCCGTCGGGGGAAAAACATTATAAACTGAATAAGTTAATTTAGTAAATTCGGCATGTATTCCTACACTGTTGAAAGATGTAAAAACTATCTTGAGTCATGTACAGTGAAACCTGTTTCAACCGAACTTCTTTGGGACTTAAGAATTTCTTCGGTTTTGGCTGATGTTCAGTTTTGTCAGGTTCACAAAGCATTCAATTTGATATGATGGTGCTCAAGAACAAGTTTGGTTTATTCAGGTTTTCGGTTTATGCAGGATTCGGTTTAGCCAGGTTTCACTGTAGTATGATTGCATGGAGTGTCCTCGTTGACACTCAATTTAAAATCATATTTGAAACTCTCGTTGACACTCAATTTAAAATCATATTTGAAACTATCAATATGGTTTTTTTTCTCTCAAGACTTTCGATGGGCATGTGACACACTTGCTTGTTTCTATTCATAAGTTTCCTTGGCAGTTGAAATGGATGGCCGCTCTTAATAAAGACGCCAGCAGAAGCAGATCAAATAATATTTAATATATTCTTACAGTTATGACAAAGTACTTGTTTATCTACAAAGTTAACATAAGTCTATTACTTTTTTATTAACATCAAAAGAAGGATTTTTATGCCTCAAACAGTTCAAAGTAATTTCGAAAATACCACATCAAAATTCTGATATTTTAAACATTCAAAAATATAGGAGATTTTTTTGTACTTAGCTGTCACGCCGCGTTAAGGATTAATTTCAAGTATGTGTCATTTTAGATAACTTATCTTTCTAAAAGTACATATTTCGCAATAAAATGTGCAAAAATTTGATTATTAAATGCAAAAGCTGTTTTATTGTTTGTTTCTCAAGACCTTTGAAGATCTTTCAAATGAAACTGGTTTAAAATCATACACCAGGGAGAAAGTTATATAACATTATGAATGACAGATGCAAGGTTTATATGCTTATGAGACAAAAAACAAAATGTAAAATAAAGTGAAAAAAAACAAAATTGATAGGCTAACATGCAGGTGTCTAAACAAGATGTATAGATAATTACATTAGATGTATGTTTCATTATGATACTTTATTCTGATTGACTAACTGCACATCACGTGTTATTCCGTAAGCAGTTGCATTGCTCAATACAACTTTTCATTCATGATAACACGTGGTCCAACAATAAAGTGCACAGGCGAATTAAATAAAAAAATATATATAAAATTCGTGTTTTCATGATCATAGCTAAAAAATGTAATTATAAGTATTGAATGCTTCTTTTTGTAACTTTATAGGGTTGTTAAAGCGTTGACCGTGCGCACATTTTTAGAATGAAGCGCTTCCGCGCTTCATACAAAATGTACTTCGGTCAACGCTTTTACACACCAATAAATTTACAAAAAGAAGCATTCAACTCTTAAATGTAAGATTACTGACGTTTTCAGTTTCAACTGATAATCTTATGTTCCATGCGAAATCAAATTTTATATTATAAAAGTCGAAACAAATTGGGACAATAGAAAATATTTCGTAAGATTCTATTATTTTGATTTGTTTATTTTCAAAACTACATTTCACAATCAAAATGTTTGTTTTTGACTGTCTATTCCCGAAAGGGAGTGGCCATTCGAATTGAGGCAGGATGATTTCGGTTAATTATTATGTATTCACTGGCCTGGAAGGAGCTTTAGACAATTAAGTCTTGTCCAACACACTCAGGATGAAAATTTCCGAGGGAAAAAATAAATCATTTGTTTTTGTTGGTTTTTGAATTTCAAATATTTAAATATTTTTTTCACAACCAGTATATGTTATATTATCTGGCAATGCTAAAATACGTTTATATAAGTAAACATAGATCTAGGAAAATGTGGTGTGAGTGCCGATGAGACAACTCTCCATCCAAATAACAATTTATAAAAGTAAATCATTATCAGCCTTCAACACGGAGCCTTTGCTCACACCGAACAACAAGATATAAAGGGCCCCAAAATTACTTGTGTAAAACCATTCAAACTGGAAAACCAACGGTCTAATCTATATAAAAAACGAGAAACGAGAAACACGTATAAATTACATAAACAAACGACAACTACTGTACATTAGATCCCATGCTTGTTTCTAAAACTAAATGTAAATATGATAAATTTGATTCTTTTGCATTGTACATTGTTTGTTGTTTATCCCATATATTGACATACATGTATACCAACCATGCGAGGGCTGCATAGCCATTCAAGTTCGTCTACAACTCCCATCATCATATTTTGACAATGAAATATTAATTACGTTCAAATTGGAAGACAAACATCCAGGCAATAGCAGACATAGCAAAATCAAAGACTTTGTTATAATCAACAGTGTAGATCATTAAACAACCATTTATTATATGCGATGGTATGCAGTTAATATACCGTTACTAATTATAACATTAGTCAACTTATGACGTAGCATTATAAAATTTATAACGTTATGCATTTAGATTTTCGTTCATTGACATGAGTACAAATCTGCTGGTTTTCGTCGAATTATCTTTAAAAATCACTAATGATGGCTTTCAGTACAAAAGTGCTTGTTCTCGTTGAAGTTTCTTTTAAAAATCACTAATGATGGCCTTTAGGGGACGACCATTTGATATTCTGGGGTGGGGGGGGGGAGGGCAGGAGGATTTTGAAAATAAATAACTCAGCCTTGATAATCACAAAAATAAATGGGGGGGGGGGGGGGGGGGGCGGGAGGATTTGTTTTTGATCGGTTATTTATTTTTGTAAACTAAGAGGACGGATTATTCATTTTCTGTACTATTGAAGCAAGATTTTTCATTTTCATTAAAGCAAGGGACTGATTATTCATTTTCACAACTATAGTTTTGATATTCGAAAACATACAATTTTTAAATGATTTGTTTATTATAAATAATACATATAGTATAGTCAAGTCATAATGTACCATTTAATTAGATTAACCCTCCCCCTCTGCAGAAATGAATCTTTTAAATTCCCAACTGCATAAATATGTATTGCATACATACATAGTATTAAAGTTTTGTTACAACTAGGCACTTTAAAATGTATTGGCAAACATACTATGCCGAGCGAATCGAGGCATTTTTTTTTAAAGGGTTTTGGAGCCACTGAAGGCCCAAGAAGCTATAGAACAAATGATCATGCTTTCTGGGTGTTCTGAAGACCCTTTCATAATCTGAAACTGAAGTTTTGTTTTAATAATTTTTTGACAATAATTATTTTGGTCTCAAAGCAAAATGTATAAATTCAGTGTAAGACTGAAGTTTCTAGGGACAACATCAAAAGACCAATGTGCATGATAAAGCAAAAATGGAATTCACACAGTTAAGTCTGTGGCTGCTGTTTTTTTTTAAACTCATGATCAAGTTCATAACAGAATTACTAGATTACAAAAGGAATGCAACACTAACAGAATACAGAAAGGCAATCAATGAACAAAAGACAAATAAATAAGAAACATTGATCCCGAAAAATCAGGGCTATAAGTCTGAGGGAAAACAGAACTTTCTTCTTGCAAGGCCGTGAACACAATTTGATATGGAGACAAGCGTTTGGTTTTGAAATTTCCTACATGTAGTTACGGCCCTGTTAAAATAAAAGTGAGGTAAGGTTTCCTGGGACAATATACCTCACGTTAAGTGACCAATTTTCAGACATTTCAAGTATATTTAAATAATATTTATACTTTTGTTATTAAAAAATTTGGGAATTGTTTCCCGATTTTTTTGGGGAAAATTTTGAATTTATGAAGAATCTGGTGCCATCTCATACTTTAGATTAGACCTGCTGAGTTATTTATTTTCAATACATTGCAAGTCAGGTAATTTATTTTAAAACATACCACAGAACAAACCATTTATTTTTGTGATTATCAAGGCTGAGTTATTTATTTTCAAAATCCTCCTGCACCCCCCCCCCCCAGAATATCAAATGGTCGTCCCCTAATAGTACACAAAAAAATTATGATAGATTGATAAAAAAATTGCCGACCGTGCGAGGGCTGTAAAACCAGGAAAGGTAGATAAAACGTTCATCATCGTCATCATCATAGATATCAGATTAACATTTTGGTACACTTGACGCTTGTTTCGTTTACAAAAGACTCGCCAGTGACGCTCGACTAAAACAAAAATGTACCAAAACGTACAAAGTTGAAGAGCATTAACTAACTAAAATTCCGAAAGGTTTTGCCAAAAATACAGCTTAGGTATTATGTACTTTGGAAAGAAAGTCCTTACTATTTTGTGGAGAGTAGTCTAATTGGCAATCATAGATGTACCACATCTTCTTATTTTTAAAATTAACTTCATTGGTTTCTTAACATACTGATGTAAGATGTGTGTAAGCTTTTCCATGTATGAAATCTGAATGTAATCTGCGTTCATCGTTTAACAGGTGCATCTCCAACCATCTCTGCATAATCCCTAAATTGTTATTGCAGTAAAAACGCACTACATCATAAAATAGTCAGTTTCACTTAAACTTCTCTTTCAGGAGCAATTAAAAAATTAGTATCATTTGAAGTAGAGTTTTTTAGAAGCTATAAATTGATCATAAAATAAATCTGAAAGAAATCCAAAGCAAATGTTTACACAGCAAAAAACGAGATTCTCGTCTGGTAGTTAAAACATCTATTTATGTCGTCTGCAACTTTGCAAAACTTCGTATATTTGAGTGCAATGTTGGTTAATAGAAATACACTCGAGAGAAAGCTGTGGTGATTAAATTTTATATCTTGTTTATGGTACTGAGACCAAAGTCGTTTGTGTTTGATGGTCACATGATCAAATGGTAAAGGTTACACACTGTAAGAAATATTTCAATAATAAATCCAAGTTAATTCTAGCCATGTTTGAATAAGTTTAGGACCTTCCCTACAGATAAACAGCTGACAAGCTATACCACAAAACAATACATATAATACTTAAGACTAAACAACAAGAAACACACAACAAATAGGTAAGTGTTTCCTGTTCCACATGTGGTGACACAGACAAAGTGAAAATACTTATAAAAAAAAAAAAAAAAATTTTGGTATGATTGCCAATGAGACAACTATCCACAAAAGATCAAAATGACACAGACATTAACAACTATAGGTCACCGTACGGCCTTCAACAATGAGCTAAGCCCATACCGCATAGTCAGCTATTAGACGGCTTTTAAAACTGTAAGTCAAAGACAACACCGATGACGAAAGACGAAAGACAAATTCACGACACACTTTCACGTCCCAATAATCGGGAATAAAATCATGTACTCTGAAAGTGCAATCAGTTACTGTTCCACTAGTGGCTCCAGTCAAGTCAACAAAAACAAATATGTAAAAAACAATGAAAATATGCCAAAACATAAAGACAATATGTAAACACAAAAACCAAAGGTAGACAAAACATATAAAAGAACTACAATCTCGACTTGTGATTTGAACATACGAATAACCATGTGATTCCATGTCAGAGCCTTTTATTGTAGACTATATGGTATTGATGTTGCTCATTGTTGAGGGTCCTTTAGTAACCTGTAATTGCTTTAAGTCGCTTATTCAATTTGAATTTATTTTGAAAGTTGTCCTATTAGCAAATGTTTGTATGTAATGCAGCAGTTTTACGTGTCGGGAGAAGAGTTTACAAATAAATTTCCAAATTTCCCATATTTGACTCATAGAATGGTTCTATTAATTTTCAACAAAATCATTTTAAATTTGAATCTTCTTTTTATATAAACAACTTTATTCCAACTCAGTCTGTACATCTGGTACATCTGATAATTAAATGTTATAATGTTGATACAACTCTTGCATTATGTAAGTGTTTATTTAAACTCTGCCACGTATAATGAGGCCCCTCATGGGGGGGTCCTAGTAATCACATAATCACCATTTTTTTGCCAATATAATCACATAATCATTAAATATTTGCTTATCTTTAGTAATCAAATAATCATAAACTAAAAATACAGTCCTAGGTAATCAAATAATCATGAAATATTTGGCTTAATAATCAAATAATCATTAAAAAACGGCCAAGTAATCACATAATCAAAAACCCCATGAGGGCCCTCTATAATAGACTTGCATTTGTTAAACGAGATTTCTCATTTTAGCTCAAATTCAAACTTTAAAAGCTACCATAGAAAATCTTGGAAGGTACGATATTTTCTATATAATCTTCTGTGTCTAAGGTTTCTACATTTCTATGGGGTTGGAAGGGTTCCTCATTCTCGTTCCAATCTTAAAACTACTAGCGAAGGCTTCAAGATAACCTCTCTGAACTGAAGACTGAACTTTGAATGACTTTTGTAAAATTATATTTGACCTGCACTTCAAAGTAATCATTTCTACGTTTCAATATTTTCAGAAGAAACATGATTATAAAAATTCTCAATTTGCTAACGTCTAATTTATATAGACTTCAGACATAGTAATCTCTAGAATGTGTTTCCTTGTGATCTCTCGTGCGACCTCAGCGATACCTTTGAAGAGGTATTAACGCATGTAATATAGTTGCTTTAAGATTTTACCTTCAAAATATCGCTTTTAATATAAGTGATGATAAAAGAAATCTAAAAATCATCATTTAATTAATAGTTTGATGATAAATATGTAGATGCAATCATGTTCTTTACTCAAGTTAAAACGTTTACAACTTAGAGGCTGGAAAGGGGAAAACAGTTCCGTATGACATAAATTTGACAGAACTTTGGTTTTTAGTGATACCCATTGTTTGCATATGGAATCGTGTTTGGTAGGTTGGGGATTAAAACACCGGAATCCGATGTTTTTAATTTTATGTATAAATCGAAAGAAAAAATTGTACTCCCCCCTATTTCCCTTTTGTCAAGTTTGAACCAAAATAATCACTTTTTATCATTTATCGATGTCTTTTGGCTGTTTGTCCTTTTACTTGTTTGACCTAAGCTATATATACCCGTTCGTTGCAAGGGGAATGTTAGGTGATCATTGGCGGATCCAGGGGGGGGGGTCGGGGGTTGAAACAATTTTTTTTTGGACGATCAATGCATTTGAATGGAAGCATATAGTTGGACCCCCCTTTTACTCTGGGTTGGGAACCCCCCCTTTTTAAAATGGCTGGATCCGCCCCTGGTGATTGTCTAAATCAATGTCTCTCGATAGTTTGACATTCCTTTCACAGTAATTTGAAAGAAATCTTAATCTATTGCAATGTTATGAGAGAGAAAGTGTTATAATTATATCGTATGTATGTTTCATAAGAATACATACTTTTGATTGGCAAACAACAATCGAGTCATTCCAAAATAAGATTTTATTTCCCAATAAAATTACCACATTAATGACAGCACGCATTTCCCGCGTCAAGGTCACAACAATGTATTGGAAAACAACCTACAATTTTGATATAACCCGTAATTTGAAAGCGTTGTTAAAGCGCTGATCGTGTTGAAGAGCCTCATACAAAATATGCTTCAGTGCAACGCTTTTACGCATAAAACAATTTTTGAATGAAGTGCTAACTAATTGCCAGTTTGTATTTCTAGTCTTTTGGGGCCAGATATAGATAATAATTATCGTTCGTTGTGAAGGAACACACCAATTCACCTTTTTACATGATAATACTCAACTGCAACCCTTCTACATAATAATCTAAAATTAACCACTGCTTTATCAGGTTGATATAACATTTAAAGAAGCAAAACAACAGGGCCCATGCGTGGAGCAGAATTTGCTTTAGTCGGAGACCACCCCGGTTGTTTGTGAGGTTTGATCGTGTTGTTCGGTCTCTAAATGACTTTTCTCCGCTGTGTTTTGTGTACTTTTGTGTGTCTCGTGGTCGTATTTCGCGTTTTGCCATGTCATTGCCAGTTCACTTTGTTTTCGACTAAATAACCCTTGGATATCTTTCAACTATCTTTCTACATAAACAGTCTAAAGCCAAATCGTTCAAACTGAAAACCTCTCCTTTACCCAGATCGATATCATTTGACAGGAACAAATTAATTTTAAAATGAAGAAAATTACTTATCCCACTGTAAAATCAAAATGTCAAAAATACAAATACATAGAAGATATTTGTCGATCACCTCTAAATCTAATTCACTAAATCATTCATTACGTATTAAACTAATAAAAGAGTCAAACAGATGTTTTATCAGTATACTGGCACACTTATCTTAATCATGTAAGTGTTTTATCGTACGATAATTCAGCGGAGAATTATAAAATCAAGACATTGCCATTAATACTTCTTAAAATCTCTGTCTTCATCGCGGCGTAATCTTAATGATAGTTTCAGATGTCGATTTTGTGATCTTGTAAAATTGTTCAGAAAATGTCTACGCTGCGTTTCTTAAAATAAGTAAAATAAGCTGTTTTAGCAGGAATTTCTAGCTGCGTTGAAGACCCTTCACTGTTGTCTGCTCTTTGGTCAGGCTGTTGTCTCCTTGACATATTCCCCATTTCCATTCTCAATTTAATTGAACTCCTTGATGCTTTTTTTAAATGGAGGAATTAAATTTTATCAAGATTTAGCCACAAAGGATGAGTTGGATTGAGTTAGTTGTTCAATGTCCCGGCAGTGTCAAATGTTTCATGCAAGTTTAAAACGAGATATATTTATGCTCTACAATCTGAAATAATTGCTATTGAACTTCTTGGTGCTTTTTTATAAGGGGAAACAAATTATATCAAGATTAAGCCAATAGTATGAGTAAGTTTGGTTGTTAGTTGTTTGACGTCCAGTGGCAAATGTTTCATGCAAGTTCATGACGCAATAGATGCTCTAAAATCTGATATAAATATTTAAAAGGGCATTGACGGTATAGAACTGTCGTCAGTAAGTGCGCATGTTTAGAATATGAAATCGTATTAACCTAGCAATTGATTGATTGGTGTCTAACGCCAATTTCAGCAATATTGGCTAGTTCGTGTCTAATTTCTTTGTTTTTACATAGCTGATCTGGAACTTCACCTCTCTCGAATATCATATCATCGCCCCGATCCCTCCAGAACACGATATATCGGTTCAACAATATATTACATGTAATGTATTTCCAAACAAATGCTTTGTAACGCCTCATAGACATAACAACTATTTTAAAAACATATTGCAGTTAAGCAATGGGTGTATAGACAGCCTTGCAATTAATTAAAGTTTTGTTTTGACAGGCCTACACCAACTACAATTGACGCGTGCCAATAAATTAGGTCACGTGATGATAAATTATATCAAAGAGCACGTCAACACTACTACTGTTGATTAGAAAAAAGTATGTCAGTATGTAAGATAGAAGGATTTATGTTACTAATGAATAATAATCAGGTATTTTAATTGTTGCGTCTGTCCAACACATGCGTGTTTGTTTGGTTTTGCCAGTCTTGCGGGGATTTATTGATGGGGGTTGTTTTGCAGCTATTACTGAAAATTTGCTGATGTCAGATAATTTTTATTCTATGTATAAAGAATTTGTTTCTTTGTTTGTTTCCAACTCTGGTTAAAAGATGCTACATAGAAAAATATTTTCATTTATATATCATGTTTGTGTAATAATGAAGCCGCATGCACGAGGAATAAAATGTTAACTGCATGTTTTGTGCATGCACCGGAAACTGGATAAATACACGACTGGTGCGGTTACCGTAATCTTTACATGCTGCAATTATTGGTTTAATAATGTACGCATTTACACTTGTAAACATGGAAATTCATCTTGAAACCACAGAAGTTTGTGCAACACAATTTAAAACATTTGACGACTTACAAATCAGTAAAAACTAGGATTGTTTGATGACGTCAGAATGTCACATATGAACAATCAAACACTGTTTGCTGTAATTTTCAGACTTGTATATGATATATCAAACCTTTTGGGAATTAAGCTGAACTGTCTCTAAATAACACTTAATATGTCAATCTCCGATGTAGAGTTATCGGTCCTTGCTCTCTCTTGAACTTGTCACGGAAGGTTAATCTAGAGATACATGAGACACGTGTTTTTCAAGAGTGTGTACATGTTATATTATTATTTTTATACAACTCGCCTAAACATCAACCCAACAATGTTAGATCTGTAAATTTGATTTCGCAATTTTTTTTGTTCTTCCCTCGCCGGGATTCAAACCCATGCTACTGAGATATCGTGACACCAAATATATATATTTATACAAACATAATAATCTGTCACTTGAAAAGAAAAGAAAGTATATGGTAATTGTCCATACATGAGACAGCAACCCAAAATGAAACACAGTAACCCTTTTTAACTTTCTTTTCCACAAATTCAAGGGTGACTGGGGAATAGAAATATGGTCACTTGGTCTTCTCCCGACCGGCAGTAAAACGCTTGCCGAAGTGGGGCGTCCGTTCGGTTGTGCGGGATGTATCAAGTTCGCAGTCACGTCCGGTCAGAAAGGGGACGTTGAATCCGATGCCTCGTGTAAAGAGACTTGCCACGCTCTTTGCACGTTAAGAACCCTTGCAACAACTCTCTGAGGGGTTCGTAGGTGGCCTGTTGAAAGGCAAAATTTCTGTCCCTATCCAATATACCCTCATTTTCCAGTGGCAGCTCAAATTTCCCAGACCATCATCCCAAATGGCCTCTGTTGTTACAAGACCTACCTATTGTATTTATTGTGAACTTGTTCTCGTCTTGAATATGCATGAAATATTTCCCACTGGACGTTAAGCAACCAACAATCAATCAATCACAAATTCTTTAATTTGATTGCATATTAAAGCAGTTTTTATGTATTGTGCAACATTTGGCAATTTAAACAAGTAGTTTGGCTGTCCTAGCCTAATAATGAATTAATTTAAAATTAAAGAAAACTAAAAACAAGTTGTGAAATAAGTTCATGTTAAAACATCGAATAACAGCCCTAAAAAGTGGTAACAAATGATAAAATAAAAATGAATACAAAGATAATGAATTTGGACGTTTAAATATATGTTCAATATTTCATTTAGTTTCCTTTGTAGTTTGGCTTTAAATCTATAATACTAAAATTACGAGGTCCAATTTGTCAGCCGTCATCACGTAAAAACGACGAATCACAGAATTCAACTTTATATATAACTAATATAGTACAAAGGTGTAGATTAAAAATTACACCACTCCAGGCCCTTTTGTTTTCCACGTAATTAACATTGCCAATAATTAAGAAGTTCCGGGTCGAGTCCGCTACCGATACCAATAGTATATTCACCTGTTCCCTATTACCTTACCTGTACGTTCCGCATCTGACAGGCGCACCACCAAACGTTGTATTCAGGATTAATATGCTATATACACGGGTCATAACCACAGGGTTGACACTACTGAATTGTCAAATTGTTACATATTGTAGTATTTTAATCAGTAAGACTTTCTATGATAACAATACGAATACTAAAAAATCTGGACTAAAAATAAGGCGTATAGGTACAGTTTTCAATTTGTTAGTGGGCATGACGTAAAACAGCGAAGCAAAGAATTCAACTTTATTTATAACTTATATAGGACAATGCTGTTGATTAAAAAATACTCCATTCCAGGACCTTTTGTTTTCCAAATAATTAATATTATTGTTTCAGTTCGACGGGTTCAAACAGAAAGACTTGAAAGCAGAGAAAAATTGTGTATCTTATAATCGTCATGACTTTATCAGATGACAATACTAATACTAAAATAAGGCTTGCGCATAGTTATATACTTTAATTCAGTCACGGACCCGTGATATCACGGGTGTGTTCTAGTTAAATTTATAAGTGCATTGTTAAGTAGCAACCATAAAACATTTCACAAACATCTTTTTCTGTTGAATAAATATTATATCATCTAGAAAAACATAGTGGAACATTATATACCGTTGGTTATATATGAGGTTCTGAGATATAAGCATACATTGTTCTCGAATGACATTGGTATTGCCAACTTAATGGTTTAACTCTAGAATGTAGAAGATAAAAGTTATATAAAGATTCAAAGGAATTTTACATGATTATGATAAAAATGTGAGAATTTAAAAACTAAAACTTAATGTTAGGTTTGTTTGCACAAACATTTATATAAGTCTTCAGAAAAAGACAGACGAGTTTCACATTATGATAGAAAACTGGTCTGCCTTTTTAGTCTAGGTAGTGAAATGTATGCAAAGATAATAGGCTGTATAAAAATAAAGGATTAAGTTTATAGAGATCATAGATATAGGAAGATGTGGTATGAGTGCCAATGAGACAACTCTCCATCCAAATAACAATTCATAAAAGTAAACCATTATAGATCAAGGTACGGCCTTCAACATGGAGCCTTGGCTCACACCGAACAGCAAGCTATATAAAGGACCCCAAAAATTACTAATGTAAACCCATTCAAACGGGAAAACCAATGGTTTAATCTATATAAAACTACGATAACTACTGTACATCAGATTCCTGACTTAGGACAGGTGTAAACATTTGCAGCTTGATTAAACGTTTTAATGGTACCAAACCTATTGTCTTTTCCTGTAACAATAGTATAACATCACAACATATAAATGCACACTATACAAAAGTGTCTGTGAACACAATCTCAAGCATAGTAAACTGTACTGATTTGTACTCTAGGTGAATAAAACCTGTTCTTCAGCTAGCTAAACCTCACACTTGTAAAACAGTCGCATAAAATTCCATTATACTGACAACGATGTGTGAACAAAACAAACAGACATAATAGGTAAAAATGTCAAATATACAGCAGTCATCATTGTGTTATTATCTTAATCACTTAAAAAATCAACTGTAATGATTTCTACTCATGTTTGAGTTAACCCGTTTTTATAGCTACATGTAGATAAACCTATCAGTTGTAAAACAGTCGCATCAAATTCCATTATATTGACAATGATGTGTGAACAAAACAAACATACATAATAGGTAAAAATGTCAAATATGCAGCAGTCATCATTGTGTTATTATCTTAATCACTTAAAAAATCAACTGTAATGATTTCTACTCTAGGTTGATTTAACCCGTTTTTATAGCTAGATAAACCTCTCACTTGTATAACAGTCGCATGAAATTCAATTATATTGACAACTATGTGTGATCAAAACAAACAGACATAATAGGTAAAAACGTCAAAAACGGGGTACTACGGTCAACCTGATGTTGATCGGTGTTATAATTTTATAATTTTAATTATTATTAAAAAAAATGCCAGTTTGGAGCAGTTATAACCCATGCTCCGCCTGTTTTTAATGTTTGAACCACGTTCACGAATCACGACAGTCGAGTACAAATACAACTGATTAAAAAACACAAGAGAGGGAAAAGATACCAGAGGGACAGTCAAACGAAGAGGTCGGAACGTTATGGCTAAAAAAAAACAAAGAGACCGACAAGCAATCTATTATAGTACACAAAACACAACATAGAAAACTATTCAAGACTTTAAAGTTCTGGTTTGTAGTGGATTTTTAGCAATGTTCCTACATCTTATCTTTGAAATGATACTCTTCGCTTAAAATACTTCTCTGCAGTTAAACACTATATATTACATCATAACTTATCGGCATAATTATGTTTAACATGCAAGATGCATATTATAAATGTCATGCATAATGCATTATTTATGACTGCATAAAGATCTTCGTAAATTTAGCAGTTAGACAAAAAACGGTACCCTTAAGTGTTCTTTTGATCAATTTTATTTGATAACACAAAGTCTACGTCTCAGTCATGTTCTATAATTGATACTGACAGCTAAGTAAAATAAACGTGTAATTGACCAGGAAGTGTATGATTATTCAAAGTGGAGGTCTCGCGATAGTTTAATGTGTTTTGAGTATCACTTACATTTTATAACACCAAAAAAATTGTAATAACACTTTGAATAATTAACAAACAAATGAGAAAAATTATCAAAATATTTAGATTTGTAAAGTGAATGGATAAAATGCTTCAAATATATTTATTTAATCAGGTGATAATATTATAATTACATGAAGACTAAGGTGGCTTTTAATCTAGTGTCCGTACGTTTTGAGCTTTATATTTTAGAATAAATGTTATCCTTCACCCCTATAAGGAGGAACATAACACTACAGGGAGATAACTCTGCTAAATGTTTTAATCACGTTCTAATATTATGGAAATATTCAGCTTCTCAATGATTAACATTTGTGTTTGTCAAACTGTATAACCAATGATTTTTTTGTCGATAAAGTGTGGTTCATGTTTTTTTTTTTTTTAATTTTCACATTTTTGTCAAAGAGTCAAAGTAAATGTTTTGTTAAACTTTGTGAAAAGTAAACAAGCCAAATCAATTTTAGTCGAAGTGTTTGATACCACCTTAACCTAAACTTAAATCAACATCCAGTCTTCATTAAATAAAGGGTGTGCAAGTGTCATACACAACCATTTGTCATCATCTTATTACTAAGAGCAGAAGATGTTTATCCCCCAATAGATTAGCAGAAACGGTTTGTCAATTGTCAATTACCAAATTCGTCATCCCCTCTTTAAAGTACACAATGTGTCATCTTTCTGTTCTGTTCTGTACAGGCATTTTCCTCTGTTATATATCGGAGCACTCCCATTTGGGATATATTGGTTTAATGCTTAATCAAATAATATGATATATAAATAATGATATATCTGTCTAAAATATAAGCAGATGTGGCCGGTATGATTACAAATGAAACAACTAACCACCTAAGTTCAAATGATGTGGAAGGCAGCAAGCAACTACGTGTCACAGTACGGCAATAACAATAAAAAACCAATACCGTAAAGTAAGCCGTTAAAGGCCCCCGACAAGAACATGTGAAACCATTGAAACGAGAATAACAATGAGAAAAACCCACACCGTAAAAGTATCTTTAAATGCCTCGACAAGACAAGAAAAGCAAGAAAACCAACTATTTTTAAAACAAAAACCAATATATGACGGACACGAACCTATTACCATGCTTCTGATTTGGGACAGGCACATCAAGAATGTGCCGACATAGAACATGTTTGTGACCGCTCAACGATTTGGACATAATTCGTAACCATATTTGATCTGTCTGGTGTGTAATGTAATACAGCTTTACTCAGATCTGTGGTTGACCAACTTAAAAGAAACCGTGTCTGTATGAACTAACAGGTGCTATTAGCGCATTTAGTTTACATAACAGTTTATCTCCAGACTGAACTTAAAATTAAAAAAAAAAAACAGCATCTAAAGAATGTGACAAAAACAAGCTGTTGTACTGTACCACAGGGATGGGATGAAACGAAGAGAACGGATGTGATTCGACTTCATGGTGAAAAGGGAAAAACAGAATATTCTTTAGCTCATGCGTTTTTCAAGGGCAAAAAGTTTAACAAAGCTTATATTTCCAATAATTACATTACATGAATGTTTCACAAGAATCCGCCCTTTTGATTGACTCCGTGACAACATTCGATGGACATTCCAATAACAATCAAATTTTCCAATGATATGCAACATTCCTAACAGCATGTGCTTCCGGTGACACACAAAGATGTATAAGACAACAAACACAAAAATGTCACAACTTGTAATTTCATGGTTGTTGCATAAAGATATAATCATAAGAATTGCATGATTCTTTCAGTAATTTTACAGACTCGTAAAAGCGTTGATCTTGATTATGTCAACGTTTTCACAACCCAATGAAATCACATTACTTCTCAAATGTTCTCGGTTGTATTTTCGCTAACTAATTGCAATTGCCTGTTGCAAACTATTTTCAGATTTCGAGGTGCATTCAATATTTTAAACTCTAGGTAATTAATTTGAAATGTATATTTGATAAGAACAAAATATATTGTACAGTTGACTCCATGAAGAACGTGCAAATCTATACAACCGAGGTTAGTGTGACGGTCAGCAATATTTTGGGCTGTCCGTCTAGAGAATCCCGAAACTTGCCACTCGAGTAAACTTCAGAATTGTGTTAAAATATAGAATGAAACAAGAATGTGTCCATAGTACACGGATGCCCCACTCCCACTATCATTTTCTATGTTCAGTGGACCGTGAAATTGGGGTCAATAATTTGGAATTAAAATTAAAAGGTCATATCATAGGGAACATGTATACTAAGTTTCAAGTTGATGTAACCTTAACTTCATCAAAAACTACCTTGACCAAAAACTTTAACCTGAACTTTGCACTATCATTTTCTATGTTCAGTGGACCATGAAATTGGGGTCAAAACTATAATTTGGCATTAAAATTAGAAAGATCATATCATGGGGAACATGTGTATTAAGTTTCAAGTTGATTGGACTTCAGCTTCATCAAAAACTACCTCGACCAAAAACTTTAACCGGACGGACGAACGGAGGCACAGACGGACGGACGGACTGACGAACGGAGGCACAGACCAGAAAACATAATGCCCCTCTACTATCGTAGGTGGGGCATAAAAATGAAATAATTTCTACCTGGTATCAAATTTAAATGTTTATGTCGTTCCATATCTATTCCATAGATTCAAGGGTAAATTAAGAATTATTATACTTCCTGTGAGAATTTCCTTCTATAGTAAAATTGCTCTATTTTGGCATAGTTTTTAAAAGAAATATATAGCGTTACCTGCACTATGCAAAAATAGTATGCCTTGCTGTTGCAACAGACTATTGATTTTCACATCAATCATTGTCAATTTCACGTGCAAAGGCGGAGCTTAGTTGCTTTGACAAACAAGTGGGTTGGATTTATTAGCCTGACAATTAATTAACTATTACAATTGAACAATAAGGGGGAAATAGTCGATACCATTTAAAATCTGACATTTTAAGAGACTTTAAAATACTCTAGTTTCTGTTAGAACGTTTTTGTTTACTTTTATTTACTGCCGTTGAAGCCAAAATTGTTTGAATACTTTAGAAGTCATTTGTTGCAGATAAATAGTTATGACCACATCACTGTTTTTATTGAGTACTAAAGAAAATGTTAATGAGAATGAAATGGAAGGGGTATGGAGTAAACCTTCTTAAAACAAAATCCAATACCGGGCAATCAAAGCTATGACACGATGCCTTTTTGGTACTTCTTCATCTTGAAGTCAACATGACTTCATGCCTTCAACAAGAGCAAAATAAAGGTACGAAAAGTACATCATAGCAAGTTTAAGACAACCTTTAGCACCAACTTAAGCAGAGTTCTACTTGTTTAACTAGTCAATAATGATTTATATTCAGACAGAGTGAAAATCAATCATTTCACCTCAAAACACATACTTTTGAATATTTTGAATCTTATTTTCATCCCTCTGATTGATGAGAAAATGTTCCATGATGAAATTGACATTATACAAAATATAGCTATGCTAATATATTTAGGAAATAAACACGAATAGTTGCAGTTTAAATACATGTATATGCAGAGTTACATAAAGGGCATTTTTTTATTTTGAAATACACTACTATTCAAAATAGTAAACAGTCAGTATAATAATGATATTAATGTTGTGTTTAACATTGACTATGGAAAATAGTAGCCAGGGTTTGAGACAATAGTGCACTCCCCTTCGGGTCGTGCACTATTGTCTCTCACCCTGGCTACTATTTTCGCATAGTCAATGCTAAACACAACATTATTATATAAGTATTTTTCATGTTCACTCTTATATTGGACATGTGGAAAGGACAGCTACGGCACAGCAACCATGTAGTGTATTTGTTAAAGTGCTAATCATTGTTTTTGAATACAGTCAGTACTAAAGCAGTGTTTAATTCTTTGTTCCTGTGTAGTTATTCAAGTGCACCCTTAAAAAGATCGAAAATTGTTTCAACATTTTATCAATTGGTATATTAATGAGATATCAAATATGTACGCAGTTATTTCATATTTGATCAATGTAATTGTATTTCTTTTGATTCGATGGACTTCCTATTCAAAACACATCTAAATGGCGCCGAATGAGAATAAAATGTGTCCACTTCAGCTTTCAATTAGATATAGGTCAAGATATAGGTCAATCTCAATGATGGTTATTATTATATTTGAAAATATCCTTGCATATAACCTCTAACACAAAATATCATTAAATAACTAACTGCCTTTTGCTGTATTTGCATTTTGATTTTGATATCCGCAAAAGACGAAGAGCAATCACAAACTTTACCTTCTAGTACATGCATAGATTTAAAATGGTTTTAGATACCAGTTAATTCGAGTAAAACACTCTTTTCTGTTGATTTTATAGTAAAATATTACAGTCAGAGTTTCTTTTTGGGAAGATGTTCATACCTTGAAAATAAAAATACGAGAATTGTCTGGTTTCCTGGACAGCTTTCGAATAAATATTTCCATTACGCAATGGCGGCGTACTGCTGACAACAAACTATTTCTACTAGAGATGACAAATATTATAATTTATATAAATTGTTCTTATTATAAGAAAAATGTCATCTTTTTCTGACCGAATAACTGACAGACGGATGGCCTGGTTAATGCTGGAAAAATACTTGAACCGAAGAACAAATATGACAGACCAACGAAACCCAGTGGCATACAGGTTAACGACTTCGACCAGGCACTTATATGATTGAGAGGGGTTAGTAGATATAGGAAGTTGTTACATGAGTGCCAATGAAACAAATCTCCATCCAAGTCACAATTTGTAAAAGAAAAACCATTTTAGGTCAAAGAACGGTCTCCAAACAGAAAGCTATAAAGCGCCCCACAAAGTGCTAGTGTAAACCTTTCAAACAGGAAAACTAACATTAAACATATAGATATGTGAGCGTTCAACCATCGTTATATCATAAGAACAAACTGTTAAAATCAGTTGGAAAAAAACTTGACTCATCAGTTTGGCACAGAGCATAAGAAATAAATAACATAAAGACAAAAGACAAAGTGCCGATCTGAGACTATTAGCAGTTACTGAAAGCAGTTCAAAGCCAAACACAACTAATTGATAAAACATTTTCTTTCAGAGTTAGTATGTTATTCAAGCTTATGATATTCAAATTCCACAAAGTTTGAATTTTGACACAATGAATGAAACTAATCAAGGGTACTGGTGTGACCTCGGTGACTTTCAGAGTCGGATTCAGCCATTAAAAATAGGGGGTTCATAAAGGGATGGTTCAAAATATATGTCCTCATTCTAGTGCCTTGATCTTCTAAAAGGGGTTCAATCTTTGGACCCCTCCCCCTTATATCCGCCACTGACTTCTTTTGTATTATTATGTAAAACAAGAGCAGTAATATATATCACACACTTTTATTGTTAAATAATTTCGAAGTCAAAATTTAATTTAGTTTTAATTGGCAAGGTTTCGATGTTTCTAGCTTGTAAACTAAATAATTGCCTCGACTAAATCTTGACAGCTGATTTAAATGACTATTCGCTCCCTTAAGTTTGTTTATTTTAACATGCAATCTTTAAATTTACTTTTTTCCATCGTGTCTGCTAAATCTTGACACATAAATAGTCTTTTCCCTGCCATATATTTGTTTATTTATATATGCAATCTCTACACGTAGATTTGTAGACTTTCGACTTAATTCTGTATTCCATGACTGACTATTCTTTGTCTTATATTTGAATATTATAATCTTTTAATTATAATAATCCAAAAGCATAGCATGCGTAGAGATTTAAATAGAAAAAACATAAGGTACGGGCTTCACAAAATTGACCTTTCCTTTTTAAAATTTGAATTTAATTCATGATGCCATTAAATTATAACCGTATATCTTGCAGTTATCAATTTTTTCCAAATTGTCATATGACCCCCTCTTTAATTAGGGAAATTTATCATTGTGTGCATTAGCCATATTATCATGTGGTATATCAATAGTAATACATAATCTTATTATAATTTGTCTTAAAATATTCTAATTTTTACACTGCAATATATATATTTGCAAATTTACACGTGGTTCGGTGCATTTTCTACCTGATTCTTTATTCCATCATTGACCATACTAATGGTATATAATTTTAATAATAATAATTAAAAAAATTGCACTCACCTATTTATTGTAAATATATCTATATCTCAATTAATTTCCAAAAAAACTAATCATATCAATTATTATTCATAACTATATAACATCCTATCTCACAGAATTCTTATAACAGAATGGAAATAGATGTTAATGGTTTCGATGTCTTACACGCAACATGAAAAAAACGCACAGATTGATGAGAAATTTTACCGCACTTAAAAGCACGTGTGCTCTGACAATAGAAGCGTATGAAATTCGCGGCAAGGTACCGCTAAATGCAGACCTGGAAAAATGTTTTAGAATTTCATTTAGTGTTTTTATCGTTTAATAAATACATTGTGTAACTATAATTTAAGATAGACTGTTTTATCAAATGATACGATATATCTTAACATTATTTGAAATTGGATATTTATTTTTTAATTACGTGAAGAGGTCTAGATAAATCGTTCATTATTATTTATTTTTTCAACTAATATAAAAAAGAAGATGTGGTATGATTGCCAATGAGACAACTATCCACAAAAGACCAAAATGACACAGACATTAACAACTATAGGTCACCGTACGGCCTTCAACAATGAGCAAAGCCCATACCGTATTGTCAGCTATAAAAGACCCCTATAAGACAATGTAAAACAATTCAAACGAGAAAACTCACGGCCTTATTTATGTTAAAAAAAATGAACGAAAAACAAATATGTAACACATAAACAAACGACAACCACTGAATTACAGGCTCCTCACTTGGGACAGGCACATACATAAATAATGTGGCGGGTTTAAACATGTTAGCGGGATCCCAACCCCCAACCCCCTAACCTGGGACAGTGGTATAACAGTACAACATAAGAACGAACTATAAAAATCAGTTGAAAAAGGCTTAACTCATCAGATGGACAATAAAACAAGTGGACGTCTAATAACTTTAAACATGAAATAATTAAAATATATAAAATTGAGAATGGAAATGGGGAATGTGTCAAAGAGAAAACAACCCGACCAGCAGACAACATGTATAGTTCACAAGTAATCGTCAATTTCAGTCACTTCAAGTATGTTTTAAAAAAAAATTAAGGATACCAGAATATCTTTGTCAGAAGGTTACGAAAGGGCATTCGTCTGGCTATGGTGGAGGTTTAAATACGCATGCAGCCACGCCCGTTTGAAGGTTCGTTTCAGGGAAAGTGTCAAGACTTTTACGCTAAATTTAACTTCATCTTACTCGTTCAGGAGTCCGTATATTGTTCTTTGCTAAATGACTTGACATCAATTTCTATATATATGGGCTTTTCTACGGCCTTTTAAATGACTGTCGCTTTGGTTCTCCTCTGTCTCTCTTTCTTATTTTACTCTTACTAAATTGCATTTTATTGAGACTTGCTTATATGAGGCTTATAATACTATTTAGAGCTTTAAATGCTTTTACCGAAAACTAATCACAATTATTAAAACGTTTCTTTTGAAAAAATATGACCAAGAATCAAAGGCTTTAGATTCCTAAACGGTGATTTAGCCATGGCGACTACACTTTGATTGTTCATTGTAAAACTTTGCGCTTACGGAACCCCAAAGATATATTCAAAATTGGTCGCATTTTTTGTTGAATTTCAAGGTTTTGGATATTTTGAACCAATAATAACGTCTTAGTGTAAGCTTTTGAAAATGTTACCCACAATGCATTAGATACCGAAACGGTGGCTTAACTTTGAGCTTACTTATTCATTATAAAACTTTGAGAGCTTACTTAACCCCAATGATATATTTATTGCGTAGATCAGACTACTGTGTGATTTAGCTTTGAAATAAACCAAAAAAAATATACGCACGTCTAGATAAGATAAATATATTATAAAATAGATCGCAATAGAAACAAATGCATCCCGAAGTATATTTTGATAGACTATAAAACCAGCATGGTTTTTTTCCAAGGCTGCAATAATCTAGTCAACAGACGTAGTAATCCAATTTTAGCACAAACGAAAGCCATTATGAATTTGTGATGCACATTAATCTTATCCGGAATACTATATGTATATTTCATGCGCTGGGTTCCATGATAATTCTACTAATTTTTTTTGAAAATGAAACGGTTATCACTTACATTGTAAAAAACGACCCTTTCATCTTATATCTTGTTTTGCAATTGTTTTATAAAAATTAGACAAAAAACTTAAATAATCCAGTTTCGTGACTAAAAGTTAAAAAAAAAAAAATTAAATTGATAAAATTTTACAACATCATCATTGTAACACAGCTTAGTAATAGCAATGTTTGTTCAAGAACTCACTGAATCAACTCTTTATTGACTAATATTCCTTTAAAATAACAACATTGTCATTTGATAAGAAAGAGTTTCATGTCGGAGGGTTGTTCAGGGGTCCCATGAGGCTAACTTCCCTACCCCCAGCTCCCACGCCCCTCCTCCCGCCAATTCCTTCCCCCTACTGCCACTTCCATCACCCCGCTTTCTCCGAAACAAAATATGTCAGAAAATTTTTCAGCATTTCTCCATTTCTACTCTCCCTTTTCCCAGTTCCCGCCCTTGATTCCTACCTCCCTCCTCTTGACCTTTCACTTCTCGCCCCTCATTTCTATGTTCCCTTACCCTTGTCCAATTCTACGAGATTCTTAACACTTCCGTGTTCAAACACTTACCAACTTTCAAAACACTTTATTTAAAAAAAAATATGAGGAAATGTGGTATGTTTGCAAAAGAGGGACAGTCAAACTCATAAATCGAAAATAAACTGACAACGCCATGGCTAAAAATAAAAAAGACAAACAGACAAACAATAGCACGCATGACACAACATATAACAATAAAGAATTAGCAACACGAACCCCACCAAAAACTCGGGGTGATCTCAGGTGCTTATATTTATTGTACATTAAATGCAATGCTCATACAAAACAAAACAAAAAATGCAATTGAGACAGCTATATCCTCATGTATAGATATCCAGCCGAGCCAAAATAACGTGGATTTAAGAAACTAAAGGTATCCATTCGGAATCGAAATTTAAGAAGAGTCTACAAACTAGGAGAAAACCGAAACGAAAGTATAATATCAGCTTTGTCTAGAAAATATGAGAGCCTGTTGCGGTCAATGAACACCTCTAGATCTACATATCTATGAAACTATCTGTGAAATATTACACAATAGAGCAGCCTTGACAAGCCTGTTAACTAGGGTATTCTAAGCACATGGTAACTTTATATACATTGCATTCCAGTTTGTCACATGCCATCATAGTAACACTAACAAACATCTTCTGCTCTTACGTAAACCATGCACAAAATTAGCCAAGAATGCTATAAATATGACTGATATAGTTGTGAAATGTGTATAAAAACTTTTCTTAGTTAATAATGTTTTGTATGAGCATTGCATTTAATGTACAATGTAGTGCATTTAATGTACAATGTCTGTGTCATTTTGGTCTTTTGTGGATAGTTGTCTCATTGGCAATGATACCATATCTTCTTTTTATATATATAGTCTGTTTCATGAAGCTAATGACATGTCAATGGTATTTTTAAACGTATTTTAATTCAAGTCCAATGCAAATACATTTCTTTTGTTGTGGTACATATATCAAGTCTTTGTTTTTAATACTTACTTGTTTTGCATGTACAGTACTTTCCAAAAAAAAATATCCGTATAACAGTTATCTGCAATTTCAAATAGAGGCCAAAGTTATTAGAGGGAAATTCAAATTCATAAGTCGAAAATAAACCGACAGCGCCATGGCTAAAAAAGAAAAATACCAACTGACAACAGATAAACATTAGAACACACAATACAACATACCCCAAAAACTGGGGGTGATCACTTGTGCTCCGGAAGGGAAAGCAGATCCTGCTTCAAATATATGTTGTTTTCTTTTATTATAACAGATACTGGTATGTCAATGGTATTTATAAACTCAATGACAATCAAACTTTAAACAAGTGGACCCTGATTGTCTTAATGTAGTAGAAGTATTGTATTGTTGAAAGCCTGATAATAAGAATAGAATTGGAATGAGAAATACTTCTCTTAGTTATATAAGACAACGGTCTGGATGGAGTGTAAAGAAAAAGATAATAATACAATGTAGTAGAAGTATTGTGTTGTTGAGGGCCTGGTAATAAGAATAGAACTGGAATGAAAAATACTTATCTTAGTTATATAAGACAACGGTCTGGATGGAGTGTAAAGAAAAAGATAATAATACTCCAAGATACGTTAAGAATAGACGGAAGAATAGACGGAAGAATAGACGGAAGAATAGACGGAAGAATAGACGGAAGAATAAAGAATAGAGAAAATGGGGATGATAAATAAATAAATAACACAGAAAGGATAATAACCTCTGGTTGTCTAACAATGACATCATTGATAACTAGAATGATTGTGCCTCCTCTATCGGTCAGTGTCCTCACGAGCGTTAATTGATCGATAATAAGCGAAAAATAAGAGACAGATTAGTCGGGTTACACTGTTGTAGGATTCTGTTATTTGCCACTTATAACAGAGAGTTGTTCTGTTTATCATTTAGTAATATCGGGCACTGTGTCAATGAGGGGGGATTTTTTTTTTAATTTATTTTCTGTTCCCCCAAAAAAATATTCTGGTCAAGCAAAAACATAACCTTGATTAAAATATTCTGAATCCAGATTTTTCCCCATAAAAATAATTTAATAGATATATAGCGTCGAAAACTAAAAAAAAAAATCTGAGTGGGTCAAAAATCAATCCCCCCCTTTTTTTTAAGTTTATGTTTTCCCTCCTATTCCATTTATATACGACCGTAGTAAGGAATTGTTTTTTTAAACATTTAGGAATATCTGGCATTGTTGTCAGTGCTTGTTGTAGTTTTCATTGTTGTTTGGTGATAGATAGATCAATTATTCAGAGCGTTGAAATGATGTGATGATTGTCTGACATATGTCTCACGAATTTATTTTATACTAAGAAAGAAATACAATTTATCAATTCTAGATAAGTGAAAGTTTATTCACTTGAACTATAAGAAAATACCTACATATGCGATCGGACTTTATCGTTTATTTTTTATCCTGTATACTCAGGATATGTTGTGTTCGAAACTTAGGAGTTTTTGTCAGATTTTTGGAATCCTCTGGTTTTATCCATTTGAATGCCTTAAAAAAAAATTGCCCATCGACCCCATTTTTCTTTTTATAAATCTTTTACTTGTTTAATTATAAGTCATCTGTAAAAGTCTTACAAAATCCTTGTTATTTTTAAATAGTTTTTGAGCACTTAAACTTGTCAATGTTAAAGCTATGAAAAATCAAGAGAGAACATTTTCCCGCCACAATTTCAATAGCTTACATCTCGAAAACAAGCACATATATATTTTTTTTTGCTCTTTTGATTCCTTTCAATATCTCCTATCAATATAGAATCATATTCAAAACAGTGTAGCTGTGGCCATTGATTGACAACCTTAAATTATCCCATTGACTGGGGCAGATTATGTGAACGTTTGCCTGTAACAACCGCTGCTCACTATGCACTTGTTAAAGGCACTTAAACTGTGGGGTCACAAAAGGTTCTCAACACCTAAATAAAGAATTTAGAAAAACTAATCAGGAATAACACGATGTTTTGATTTATATCAATAATATAAATCAAAACATAAAGTTATTCCTGATTAATTTTTCGAACTATTTTAATATTAAAGGCGTTAAGAACCTTTGGTGACCCCACAGTTTAAATTCTATAATAAGTAAGTAGTGAGCAATTGTCGTTACAGACACACGTTCACCTAATCTGCCCCAGTCAATGGGATAATTTAAGGTTGTCAATCAATGGCCACAGCTACACTGTTTTGAATATGATTCTATACTAGTGTTATGGAAAGCTTGTTAGTTTGAAACTGAGTAACGAACTTCCTTAATGTAGTCCGCGACGCTTCCTAGATTAATCGTGGCCTTAATTCCTCATACAGGAATGCTCACAAAGCCAAATATTTGAAAGACCGGTTTATGAATAAAAATATAAACAATATCTTCTTTATTGGAAAATTATACAAATAAGGGTAAGACAAATAAAAGTTCAGAAAATAAGTACGTCAACAGAAAACTAAATATTGCGCCAACACGAATGCTAACAGAAGAAAGGTGTGCACTCATGTCCTCTGGAAAGGTAAACAATTCCTGCTTCAGAATTACAACCATGCAGTATGATCAGTGTAAGTGTATGATGTCTATCTTACTATTATGCATGTGATCTTTGTAACGATATCTGAAGCAAATAGTATTTTACTTTTGCGAAAACTTTGTCAAACAATGAGTTTCATCATAAAGAACACAGTTATGACATGTCATTTAACATTTTTCTTGCTGAAACACACCAAATCTTCTTGGGTTTATATATATATAATTTGTCAGTTAGTTTTACACTTTTTTGTCAAATATTACGTTCCCTTGAATTTTAATGACAACTTTCGATATTCATGAACCTACCTACTTCAGGTGATAAATTACAGGGAATAAAACGTTTTTAACCAACAAATATAGATTTTACTAATCCGATGTCTCACCGCAAAGTCAGTTGTAGCAGCATTTTTTGTATCTATGTCAATGCTGTCTTTATTGCACAATTAAATGAAGACAAATGCGCAACATACTTATTCACTAACATAAAAACATCTGAGTCGGTAATTGTACTTCTCTGTATTGCTTTTCCTCTTCAACATGTTACAATAAAATTATGGTGGAGCTTTCAACTAAATCATTAAACACATTCCAATTATTAATGACGGGAATGACATGATTTTAGAATAGGGGTAAACATGTGGGGATCTGGGGTGTAAAGATTTTAAAAAAACGTTAATACTGGGGCGGGGGGAGGGGGGCAAAAAAAATGGGAGAGTGTTGAAAAATTATAAAGAGCGGAATTTGTGATATGAGCTACTCCGTGTGACCCCTCATAAATCTGAAAAATCTCTTCGGACCAATACCTCATATCAGTGTATCAATCTTTTCACAGTAGGAACAAAACTGTACACTACAAAAGGTAGGGGTGTTAATTCGGACATAAGTAAAATGACCAATATACAGAACTCCAAGGAAAATTCAAAAGGGAAAGTACCTTATCAAATGGCATTATTGAAAGCCCAAACACACATCAATCGAATAATTGGACTATGGACAGCTTACGTGGGACAAGTACATTAAGAATGAGGAGAGGTTAACAGGGGTGTGTTAGCTGTCAGCTATCTCCCTTACATGGGGACAGTTGTGTAATAACACACAATAAGAACATATTTCTATAATTATGTAGTTCTTCTCGTATGGTAGTAAACATTAACTTGCTTAACCAATGGCACTAACTATGATAATACATTGGCATAGTACAGCAAATATTACTTTGAAGGACGTATCCTGAACAAAAACTATGCGAACAGTATTTGATGCATATTACTAATAGATAAAAGTAATGTAAAATTCTGGGTTTAGATATAAAAAATCTTTAAAAACTTCGAAAATCTTTTGAAATTTTAGTCTACATTTTTGTCAATACGTCTTGTCAACAAAAAAAGCCTTTATTTTAAGATGGGGAATGAATTCTTTTGTTTTATATCAAATACAAAAATTTGATGGCCCTGTTAATAACAAATGAAAGTGGTCCTACCCAAAATATTGGTATCAATTATCATTACAAAAAGAAATGAGGGCATTTTACGTCTTATCGTCATGCAATAAAGTTGTTTTATGAGTGTTAAAAATTTGTTAAGTATGTATTTCCTAAGTGGTTTCAATTACTGGTTTAATTTGAAACTTCTTGTACATAAAGTACACTTTTTAAACTTGCATGTGCACAAAACTACATACGTGAAGCAAATTTTAGATATGGAAACGTTCTTAACTCCTTTTAAAAAAAAGTAATACTACAAAAATTGTATATTGTCAAAAAATTATTGTGGTAATTTGAACCTTAAGCAAACAACTTAGGTGGGACAGAAGGAGGGGGTTGTAATCAACACCCATAACAACAAATAATGTATGTACCCTTCCGCGTACTTTTATAACATTTAAACATTTATTTGTACACCCTTCCGCATATTTAACATTAAAACATGTCTTTGACATCCAGATGTTTTAAGAATGTAAAATGTGTTGATCTGTAAAATAAAACCAACTTTGGGTGCGGGAGAAACCGATAGAATGTAAAATGCGTTGAACGTGAACCCTCTAGCGTAATTATATACATGTATATATATAAAAAAAAAAAAAAAAAAAAAAAAAAAAAAACTAAATTAGTATGTATGTTGGTGCTTGAGTTGCATAAAAATATAACTTTGGAGTGAGGGAGGGGCAGTATATAATTTAAAGACTTGAAGGGAAAGAACTATCTATGACGTGAACTTCCATGACAACATAAAATGTGAACCCTCTAGCTTACTTTTATAAACAAAACATGCATGTAGGTGCTGCAACCATGTGAATGCGTTAGGGTGAGGGCGGGTACGCTAGGAAATTTAAATAGAGGCAATAGTAGTATACCGCTGTTCGAAATTGATTGAGAAAAAAAAAACAAATCCGGGTTACAAACTAAAACTGAGGGAAACGCATCAAATTTAAGAAGAGAACTACGACAAAACAGAAACACAACATTAAAATGTAACACACACAGAAACGAACAACAATATAACAATGGTCATTAAAGACTTGCAGAGATAGAAATATGACGTTAACACCCATCAGAACATCAGAACATGTTGTGAAAAGTGTTCTTAAAAAAATCTTTCAAATGCAGGTGCTGAAAAAATTTGAATGCAATGAACTGCGAAAAAAACTGATTAGGGTAGGGTGCGGTAGAAAATTAAAAAACTTGCAGAGGTAAAAATATGACGTTAACATCAATAAGACCCTGAAATGAAAAAATCTTTTAAAGCGGCAGGTGCTGGAAGAATGGATATGCTATGAGCTATAAAATACACTTTGGGTGAGGGAGGGGGCGTTAGAAAATATGACGCAAGTATCCATAAGAACCTATAATGAAAAGCGTACTTTAAAAAAATCTTCCAAATGCAGGTGTTGGAAGAACGGGTGTGCTATGAGCTGTCCAAAAAAAGAATGTGAGAGAGTGGAGCGGTAGAAAATTCAAAGACTACATTGGGAAATGGAGGGGGCGTTAGAAAATATGACGCAAGTAACCCAAAGAGCCTGTTATGAAATTGTACTTTTAAAAGAAATCGTCCAAATGCAGGTGTTTGAAGAATGTAAATGCATTGAGTTGCATAATAAGAATGAAAATAACTATCATAATAAAGATTATTTACAAAAAAGATTAAAGCATGCCTCTGTGTTTAATTTTATGTTCCCATTTAGAATATTATCACTGATATCTATAATAAAAAATAGGGTGGTACAATTAGGTTTGTCAGTCATTAAATTATATAAGTATTGCTTTTTAACGATTATTTGACGTTTGAAATGAAGTATTGGTGTATTTTTTTTTTGTTAAAATTAGTTTTTGAAAAACGACGCCTTTTCTCACAGTTAGTAAAAGCAAAAGTCATACAGATGACGATGCTTATCATATTACATGTATTGATAAGTTTAACATTTAAAAGCATAGTTGTGGTTAACTATCCCTGATTTCAATGTGGAAACATGTCATAAACATCTATATCTTGTGTGTTCAAAAGCATCATTCCTTTTGGAAACTTGGACAGGATGAAAAGGGTGACAGTTCGCTCGGTTTACTCCCAAGTACATCCAATGTATTTGATAATTTGAAATACGGATAAGTGCGGCACATTTTTGTGAAAAATAAAAAAAAAGAAGATGTTGTATGATTGCCAATGAGACAACCCTCCAAAAGAGACTAAATAACACAGCAATTAACACGTATAGGTCACCATACCCCCTTCAACAATGAACAAAGCCCATACCGCAAAGTCATCTATAAAAGGCCCCGAAATAACAAATGTTAAATAATTCAAATGCGAAAACTAACGACCTAATTTCTACAAAAGATAACCACTTCAGATTCCTAACTTTGGACAGTCCATACATACAAAATGCGTTAGCGGGGTCCCAACCCTCCCCTAACCTGGAACTTGTTTTACATAAGTTTTTCGTTTATTGTTTTGTACAAAAAATCAGACTCTTATTTTTTCTCGTTTATACATTGTGGTTTACATTTGTCATTTGGAAGTCTGGTATTGCTTGTTATGCGATATAGGTTTTGTTCATTGTTGAAGGCCGTACGGTGACCTTTAGCTATTGACTTCTATATCATTTGATCTCTGGCTAAGAGTCCTCTAATTGGCAAAAATACCTTATTTGTCATTTAGTAGTCTTTTGTAGCTTGTTATGCGATATAGGTTTTGTTCATTGTTGAAGGCCGTACGGTGACCTTTAGCTATTGACTTCTATATCATTTGATCTCTGGCTAAGAGTCCTCTAATTGGCAAAAATACCTTATTTTACATTTGTCATTTAGTAGTCTTTTGTAGCTTGTTATGCGATACAGATTTTGTTCATTGTTGAAGGCCGTACGGTGACCTTTAGCTATTGACTTCTATATCATTTGGTCTCTGGCTAAGAGTCCTCTAATTGGCAAAAATACCTTATTTTACATTTGTCATTTAGTAGTCTTTTGTAGCTTGTTATGCGATATAGGTTTTGTTCATTGTTGAAGGCCGTACGGTGACCTTTAGCTATTGACTTCTATATCATTTGGTCTCTGGCTAAGAGTCCTCTAATTGGCAAAAATACCTTATTTTACATTTGTCATTTAGTAGTCTTTTGTAGCTTGTTATGCGATACAGGTTTTGTTCATTGTTGAAGGCCGTACGGTGACTTTGTATGTCATTTGGTCTCTGGTGGAGAGTCATCTAATTGGCAAAAATACCTTATTTTACATTTGTCATTTAGTAGTCTTTTGTAGTCATATTTTATTATTTTCATAATCACTTCGAACTTTTTAGACAGGAAATTGAAGATCTGTTTTTAAATTAACCGACGCCTAGTAACATGACTTTTGTTCCAAATATATATTTTCCTGAATCGTCGCCAGTATATTCCGTTTGCACATGCATATATTGAAATCAGTAACTATGCAGTTAAATGATACTATTAAACACAATTGGGTAATGAATGTGCATTTACCAAATCTCTCTGAAGATGAAGGTTTTAAGTTGTAATGACTGCATGCTATCCCTCGTAAATGAGAAGATTTAGAAAGTTCTAATGAGAAAGGCGAGTCTGAAGTGGTTCAATGTGATTTAATGAGGGACAGATCAAAGCAAGGCGTTTCTCAGCCATAAATAATTACGTAATGATTGTGCCTCAAAAATATTTATATCTTTAATTGAAACAGTCAATAAAGTTCATTAGGAATATTACGTTTTGGAAATATAAAAATAAAGTCTTAAGAGTACTTTTAGGTCGGCACTTTCTGTCTTTCGTCGTTATGTTACTTGTTTTTATGTTTTCGTGTCTATCTGATGAGTCAAACCATTTTCAATTGAGTTTCACAGTTTGTTCATAAGTGCTTTTAAACCGTTGCCCCAGGTTAGGACTGGGTTGAGCGTTCACAATCAAGGTTAACCCCAAACATTTTGTTGTATCATCAATCATGCCATAAATATGTTTTTCCTTTTAATTGTGTCACATTTTGTCATATCGGGGTCTTTATAGCAGACTATACGGTATTTTTTTTTGCCAATTGTTAAAGGTCGTTAGATGACGTAGCGTAGATCCGGTTCATTCTCTGCAAGATAGTTGCCTCGTTGCAAATCGAATGATGTTACTACATCTTAATTTCAAGTAGTTGAACCGGCATGCATGTTTTACCGGATATCAAACAAGGGATTTCTTTAAAATTTTAGAACGGAAGTTTCGTATCGCAAAAAAGGGAGAAACACGTGTCAAAGAACAAATTAAAACCAAAAACACACGAAATCAACAAGCAGATACTAACTAGTATCCAACAGTCCACATGACAAGACAATACAGAGATAAGTTAGATTGTTCCTTCCTCAAAATAAAAGTGAAAACTCGTAAAACAACAAAGGGTAAACAAAATAGTCCCCCCGGATGGATAACCATCTCCTGCTAAATACAGTGAAACCTGTTTAAACCGAACCTCTTCTGGACTTCTGACGATATTTGGTTTTATCTGGTTCACAACGCACATAATTTGATATGGCGGTGCTTAAGAACATGTTTGGTTTATATAGGTTTTCGGTTTATGCAGGATTCGGTTTAGCAGGTTTCATTGTATATTGTTTTTTAAGCAAAAATCCGTTGATAAGTTGTATTTGATGATTTAATCAAAGTTCGAAAAAAGATGACTGAATTGTGGTCACGAATGACAGACTTAATCCTTGGTCATTGGGATACCAAATCATTATCGCGTCAAAAATATGACATCAGAAATAAGGGGAAAAAATACCGTAATGAAACTTATAAAAGCTTTCTTGTCCTTGTTTTGTGAATTAAAACAAGATACACAAAAGAAACAGATGTCTTGGAATATCGCATCAACTTTAATATATTCCGTATCTAGATGTTGTTGGAATGTTGCTTCGTTGAACTGGAAAGTTCACAATCGGAAAATGTATATCATCTGTTTTGTAATAAAGTTTAGTTATTTACCGACACTGTTTGCAAATGATTAGATGTAGGTCAGAGATTTTTTAAAGTAGACTAAAATAGTGGTATCTTTTGTTTTAATTAAAAAAAAGAGCCATTGGTTATTTGTTGCTTCTTAATGTCAAGGGGTAATTAGATTAACAAAGCCACCAAAATCCCCTTATTGAATGATCTTCCATTTCGTAAAATTGAGTTAAAAAAAAACAATGATACTTTATTCTGAATTATTTTTGAGAAACCCTTTAAGGTGGTACCCAACACTTTCACTAAAATTAATTTGGCTCGTTTAATTTTCATAAATTTTGACAAAGTATTTACTTTGACCTTTTAACAAACATATAAAATGTCAAAAATTTTGAACCAACCATTTTATCAGAAAAATTACACTGGTTATATAGCAGTTTGACAAACACCAATTTTGATCACTGAGTAGCTTACTATTTCCTTTACACAGCAACGTATTTAAAACGTTTAGCCGACTTTACAGAGTTATCTCCCTGTAGTATTAGGTATTACCTAAAGGATGTTTGCTCCTCTACTTTTTGAATTTTTGCAAGATTTTCGGAATCCTCTGGTTTTATCCATGTATTAACATTAAAAAATTTGACCACTAACCTCTACTTTTCTTTTCATATTTTTATTACATATCATTCAAAAAGCAACATTTCAAAATCTGATGAAATCCTTGTTATTTATTCATAGTTTTTTTAAACAAAAAAAATGCCAATGTTAAGTGAGAGAAAAATCTGGAGAGAATTATTTCCCGCCAAATTTTCAACGGCTTATATCTCGAAAACAAGCACACGGACCCTCCATTTTTTTCTGTTTTTTTAGTTTCTTTATTTATATAATTTCAATGTACAACAAACTTTTAAAAAGCATGTTATTTTTTAAACAGAGTAGCAAACATCCTTAAGGTGAGATGAGGAACGAAATTGGCTTCACACTCTCATATCACGAAGAATGTTATATCCAATACCAAAGCTGGTATTTTAAGTCACGATAACGACAAAGTTGATGCATTGTTATTCATTGTGCTGAAAATAATATTCTGGGTAACCCTTCATCACGATCGCTCATTTAAATGTTGAATGAATTAACAAAACACAATTTGTTTCAGTGCAGAAAGAGCATGGTTCTTTTGATAAAAAGAAAGTTGAACTGTCAAAATTATGCAACTGATGTATGGCTTTAATTGAAATTGGTTTTAATTTAATAACAAGACAAGCGTGTTTATAATGTTGTTTTAAGAAAGATGAACATTGATTTATAACAACTACCTGCAAGATGCCCAATTGAAAGCGATTTCTTGGCAGATTCTGAAGATCATAAACGCCAAGTTACATTAAGTTTAAAAATACCATTGAAAGGTCATTGTCCGATTACAAATTGGCACATACAGTCTTATCACATAACTTTTGTTTAATTCTTATTGATATTTGTGGTTTTACAGTTGCACCATACGTGTAAATTTTCGCAACTTATTTAAATCGTTATATCCAACTCAGAGTACAAGTAACAAAGACGGCAAGTCTTTTGATATTCAGTCAGATAATCAATTTTCAATTGTTTTTTTTTAAACTATGAGTACAAAGAAGAGTTTTATGTTAATCTGAATCAAGCTAATGTAATTGCAGTAAAGCGTTTGGTAGGAAAAGGAATGAATAAATTGCTATAACGACCATCCGCATAAGTTTCTGGAGAATGAAAAGGCTGTTACATATGACAAAATAAGTGTGTGTGTAAGTTACATTTGACAAAATAAGTGTGTGTATAAGTTACATTTGACAATCTAAGTGTGTGTATAAGTTACATTTGACAAAATAAGTGTGTGTATAAGTTACATAAGACAAAATAAGTGTGTGTATATTAAGTTACATTTGACAAAATAAGTGTGTGTATAAGAGAGAGAGAGCTATACACAGACCTGCAAATGACAACGAGCTGAAAGACTTAAATGCACTAGAAACTTTTTTTTTTTGTTTACAAATCAACAAAAATTAAACAACGTTATATATCAAGGAGAGATTAGGTAATAAGTTGTTAATTAGGTGATTAGTAGTGAGTTTAATAGGTGCAGAACAGCTAGATTGTTTTTCATTACTGAGCAGTTGCAAGTTTTAATTGAAAGACGGAAAAGATACCCCAGGGCGCAAAAAGAAAAACGAAGGAATGTAGACAAAATACTACAAGGAATGAACTTACATGTAACCCTGTCCAAAACTGGCTAGTTTCTAAATTTGAATAGGGTCAACTTCCTCATCATTTGTTTCACATCCAGGGCCAATTTTCCCATAATTTATTTCACACAAGTGTAAAGGTCCTTTGAAGGAATGTATGTCATAATAGCGCCGATCTCTACCGATTTCTTTCACCTCAGTTGATGATATTATAGACTCTTGAGAATATGGATTCTATCGGGTTTTGACATCTTTCATATCAGTACAGATGCACTTACAACTGAGCTGATTATACGGTTGAGCTCTAGTCTTCTACAAATGTATGTATCAAATGTTTTGTAGATTTGTTTATAAAAAAATAAAATGTGGTATGATTACCAAAGAGACAACTCGCCACAAGAGACCGAATGACAAAGAAATAAACCTAGGACAGTGGTGTTATAGTACAACATAAGAACGAACTATAAAAATCAGTTGAAAAAGGCTTAATTCATCAGATGGATACAAATAGAAATACATATAACAAAAACATAGAGTGGACGTGGCCGGGTACTTGTACATCCCAACAACAAAACGATCTAAGAGTGCTCGCAGTTACTGACAGCTAGTTCAAAGCCAATAACATCTACTAGTAATTAATAAATCCTGCATCTGTTCTTTCTTTTTTTGTGTTCGTGGATTTGTATGTCTCACGTCGACGTTCCTCTTTTCCCTTTGGTTTCTTATTTCTTGTTTATCTTCTATAACTTTAAAATGATTACAATTTGAAATTCAATTTAGAGTCAGCTGTTTGAATACTTTGAGATTTTTTCCGTAGCATTCCTTTTCGCAAATGTCTAAATGTTATGTAATACATTACTAGATATTTGCTCTAATTACGTAATCCATCATAGTTAATGTCTTGTTACCTATATTCCAATTACAAAGATCACAAAGAATAAACTAAAGCATGTTTTGTAATCATTTGCATTTAAAGAGCTACTACATGTATAAAAAAACTAATGGGTATCAGACGTTTCATTGACATTCTTCTGTTTATGCACAACTGGAAATTCCACTGGAAATCCCAACTCTTAATGAATAAAGTTAAAAGTACATTTGTAAATATAAAAGTGAGAAAATGTGATACATAATCATTGCCAATGGGAGCAGAAGTGACAATTGGTCACCGAATGGCCTTCAACCATGAGCAAAACCCATACCAAAGAGCAAGCTAGAAAAATGCCGTAAAATGACAAATGCAAAACAGTTCAAACAATAAAAACGCCTGATTCATGTAAAAAACAATAAATCAAAAACAAATCTGATGTACAGTAACAAACGACATCCTCTGAATTACAGATTTCTGACTCAGAACAGGCATATATAAAATGTGACGAGGTAACACATGTTTGTGGATGCCCAAACCTTCACTAACCTAAGATAAAGATGGAACAACACATCATATTAAAGAAAACAGTTTTATTGCCAATGAGACAACTCTTCACTTAAGGCAAGAGGAAAGAATTGTGCAAAATTACAGGTCACCATACAGCCTTCAATAATGAGAAACACATAACGCATATTTAGCCTTAATTGGTCATGAATGCATTGGTAACTGCATGCTGTATATGAGAAAGTTTGTCTGTGATATACAGGGAAAAGAATGGTTCGCTATTACATTTTTACATCTTATCATAGATGAATGAAAACATAACTGTCTGTCTGAATCGTTTTTCAGAGATTAAGATGGATCCAAGCGTCTATTCATTCCGATTATTCATCGATTATGCCTTTTCGCTCCTTTCAAGCCATGACTTTTTCATTAAAATTGTGCAACAGAAATACTACATGGAACAAAAAATAAACCACATCAACTATAACACCCACCTTAAAGTTGAATACATGCAGTTGTGCTCTAACTGCATAATACTTGACTAAATGTTACATAGTCAACCACGAAAAACAAGCAGCTTATCGGTCTAAGATTGCCTATCCTGCGGTATCACGTGATCTTCACACAGATAAATAGTCTATCCTTCAATATCGCGTAATCTTTACAAAGATATATAGTCACATTATACTCGTAAACAATAATAATTAGTGTAGATACAACCGATTTGTTGTCTGATAAGTTAGAATAATAGAGATCTGGTATACTATAACAAAAGATTAACATCTTTATTCTGTAAAACGTTTGTAAGACGTTTTAATTTAGAGAATACCGGTAGCAGATGTGGCAGTTACCGCAGACAGTAACAGACACTAAGGGAGTAATAAACTTACATTGCACATGCGTGGGATGGGAAAGGGCAAGGTCGCTGGTATGGGACCAATTAAAATATGTTTTAAAAAATTCCCATCGTCCCAATAAATGACTGTCTTTCGACATTAGGCGAAGTTCAATAACTGAAATGGTACACAATAAAATATATCATTCCAAGTTGCATTAACCTATGTTCCATTGTTCTGAACATATATAAAACATTCGTCACTGGACAGTATAAGAACAAAAGTATGTATACCAAAAGTGTCGTTAATTGAAATCGAATATTCTGCATTAATCATGATTTTCAATAAAATATGAACAAATCACTAAAAGACTCTCTAATAAATCATTGTAAACTATCATACTGAATTAACAATATATAACGCATTAAAAAAAATATCGAATATAAAGCCAATTTTTAATTTCCAAAAAGTGAATTCTTTTAAACATGACAAAATGAAAATGTATGAATTTCTTATTATTAGCTGGTTAAAAAGCTGAGCTGTGTTATGATTTTGTTTATTACTTTGTGGTTTTTGTTATCGGTATTTCCTTTTATTTGAAAATTAAGTGCTCTTCATGTACAAAAAACATTAATATCAACAGCAGACGCACAAACACAGAGGGAATGTTATCCACACCCAATGTTTTCAGTTTTATTACTAATTATAGAAAGAAAGGTATCAAAAAACAATAAAATGTTAATTGCAAATAAAATTCTTTCGGCAGCAAAACATCGCAGAAGTTTATCAAATTAAAGAAGAGATGGGTATCTGATCTTAATCAACCTATCAATAAGAAACGGCAGGTGCTCTTACCACAAATATTTAGAAAAGGTAAAAAGGGAAATGTTATGATACATTGCAAAGTATTATAGATACTCTCCAGGGCTTTAGTCTGAGGGGTATATATAATTCACACCATGATTTTACAATATGTCATCTATGTCTAGATTGAAAGCCTTTAAAAAGACTACCACTTTATCGTTCCTGAACTAGAAAAGAGGGACATTTAAACTCACAGATCTAAAATAAACTGACAACGCAATGACTAGAAAAGACAAAGACAAACAGAAAAATAATAGTACACAAGACACAACATAAAACAACTAAAGAACGAACAACAAGAACCCCACGAATAACTGAGGGGGGTCGGGTTGATCTCAGGTGATACGGACGGGTAAAACAGGCACATAAACTAAGTGAGTTGCATTTGATATTCATAGTTGACCTTTCTGATAGTGTCATGTAGATTCCAAGGTGAAATCATTTAATTCAAATAATGGTCATGTGATGAGTCCATACCAACAAACCGAACCGACCAATCAAAAGACTGGAAATCAACTAATCTACTTCTACTTTGAAAAAGTTATGAATATCATTAGAATTCTTGAAAGAAAAATTTAAATGAAATGCATGCGACTGACATACAAGGAAGGACTGAGGATTTAGAAGTATGGTCATTATGTCTTCTACCGACCAGCAGTAAAACGCCTGCCAAAGTGGGACGTCCGTATGGCTGTGTTGTCAAAATTTCCCCGACCTTCATTCTGGATGGGCTCTATCACAAGAACTACCCTTTGTAAATTATTGTTATCTTGTTCTCGTCCTGGACATGCAAGAAATATTTGCCACTGAATGTTAAACAATCAACAATCAATCAACCAATCAATTGTGAAGAAACAGAAACAATTCGGTAAAAGGTACTTTCCTCAGTCTTACATAATTGTTCTTAACCTTGAAATTTGACATTGACCCAAATTTAAAAAAAAAATCATAAATACATTTGCAATACAATACAAGTCTAGAATGTTCAAGAATAAAAAAAAATGTTATCACTTAACCAACTTTAACATGTGTTGAAGAACGAATTGTTATAAATCGATTATGCTGTTTAATGGCCCATTTAACTTCTTCACACAACTATAATTTATGAATCGTGCATCCATCATACTTGTAAAAGTTATGCCAATGACGTCACAAAATTCACCCTCGAACAGTAATATTCAGATTTTTTTTCAAATTGGCTTTACTTGACTAAGAAGGTAGATATGAAAATTTCTTCTTCTTAGTTCTGCATGAGTGGAAAAAATGAGATATACAGGTTAATCGTCAATATCACAGCAACCCAATATGACAATAAATATTTGGTGTTTCTGTCACGTGGTTTCTGTAGTCTGCACAGCCATTAAATAAATAAATACAAAAAGGGGCATTCGGCTATTGTCTGCATGCTCTATGGTTGGGTTGTTGTCGCTTTGAAACATTCCCTATTTCCTTTTTCAATGTCATAGTTATGAATACATTGGTGAACACATCTAAGGGAGCTACCATTTAATTTTTTTATGGGGGCTAGTATTCTGTTACACCGTTCCGTAATTTATATAGTTCGTTTGATTATATTCTTAATCTGTTTATGTGTTCCAGTCTAGGAGGATTATTCATCTTTAACCTTATAAGAACATTAAAACATCGTATCATCGATACCTTTCCCCTGCTCACATGGATCTCAAACTGAACATTGCAAGGTCATACCAGTTCTGGAGAACTTTTCAAAGGACAAACGTCATCTAGGACACAATTCGTGGCTAACCACAGAGTGAGTTAACTTCACAACATTGTATTTGAACCCTTCAAATTGCTCTCTACATATTTGAACCTTTTCTCCGTGAAATACCTGGAATTTATCTGTTCTTGAAAGTACAACATTTTCTCGCATTCAACAGACTGTGCTGTCAATTACCTTTGACATTTCGTTATAATAACATTAATTGAACACATTGTAAAATTGTATTTTATTTATATTTTTCAGCTTTTTACCATATGTCAGATTGGTTCATAATTAAAGTATCAGCACCTGATAGTCTTTTCTCCTTGAGCCCAATCGTCGGTTATACTTAATGGTCAGGCCATTACAGTAAAAAGTCTACAACTTGCCTGTTGTGTCTCACAGATAACGGCACTCCACAGCTACACAGCAACCTACCTGTTGAGCCCTGCATGTACGCGTCATCCCTTGACGTACAGTAAATTGACGACAACCTGTCTTTACATATCCAGACAAGGAACGACAACGTAGCAACGTACATACCTTCACACTGACAGTGGACTACATATCGTGTGTATACTCGACAGCAACCTAACAACGTTGAGTCAACATGGATCCCAGTCATGAGGAACAACAAGAAGAGGTACAGCCCCAAGAAGGAGATGTCCCTGAAATATTAGAAAATCCGTCTAATACATCTCAGTCAGATGAAATTCCCGAGGCTAGGCGAGTTCGTGACCTCACGGAAAAAGGACAAGGAGCTTTCACTGAAAAACGTGACAAGTTCTGTCAGGAACTAGAGGCTCTCTGGACAGACATTGAATCCAAGTTATTGGAAGTAACAACGCCACCTAACGAGCTCCAGCAACTCCTTACAGCTCAGGACAAACTAGTTAAAGCCTGTAATAACTATCGTAGGCTCACAGATGAGTACCTTGACTTTCTGAAAAGGACCAGAACACTGGAGAGTCAAAAAGAAATAGATGCGTGTAAACTCTCTTTAGATTTTCGTCTGTCCAAAGTGGAACTGGTCATGGAAAAACTACACGAGCAGCGCCTCGCTCTAACAAAGTCCAAATCCACTAAAACAAAGACCTCAAAAGGTAAGAAAACCTCACGCAGTGGTAGCTCTAACGTGTCAGACATGTCAAGCCTAGCACGGAGAAAGCGTGCCAAGGCAGAGGCTGCCAAGTCTAAAATAGCCTTTGTAGAGAAACATGCCATTATCCTACAACAGGAAGCAATGTTAGAAGAACAAGCCCTGTTCAGACAAGGTGAAATGGAACAGGAAGCTGCACGCAAACAGGCAGAAATGGAGCAAGAAGTCGCTCAACGTAAACAAGAGGCTATGCGCAGGAAGGCTGAAATGCAACAAGAAGCCGCACGAGTAAGCCGGGAAAAGGTCGAGCTTAAAGCCAAATTTAACCTTCTTGAAGCACAGAAAGAAGCTGCAGCCGCAGAAGCCGAGGCTCGTATCCTGGAATACGACGATAGTCAAGCCTTTAGCGAACTACCTGACGAAAAGGAAGACCCGCTCCAGCGTGTGCAAGATTTTGTCAACAAACTTCCTGTATCAACAGCTGTGAAGGAAGTAACAGCACCTCAAAAGAAAAAGCAATTTCCTGTTAAAATTGAGCTGAGCCACGAAACACCAGCGTTCGTGCCGTCCGCGGCACAGAACTTGCTGTCACAGACATCTGCCGTCTTACCTTCCGATTCTAAGTCACCGGAAGTTACCTTTATCCCAGATCTGGGATTAGTAACCGGCATACAAAAATTAGGTCTTTCAGATGAGGGCCCTACTGAACATCAAAAACAGGGTGTTAAAGAAGCGATCCCTGTCTTACGCATAAAACAAGACTTTATAGAAGAGATCCCTGTTTCACACCAAAAACAAGGCATAGTAGAAGAGATCCCTGTTGCACACCAGCAACAAATCAACTTTACATCAGAGATAACAAGATTCCTTTTACGCAAGGACTTGCTTTTCTCCCGATTAACAAGCTTTAACGATCGGGCAGAGTCATTTCATACTTGGAAAGCAAGCTTCAAGAACGTGACTGATGAGTTACAAGTCTCTGACTCAGAACAGATCGATTTACTGATCAAGTGGCTCGGTCCAGAGTCTGCTAAACACGCCATTAGCATAAGAGCGTCGAACGCTAATAATCCTACCATAGGTATACAGAGATTATGGAAGAGGCTTGACGAGCGGTATGGTGCTCCAGAAATGTTGGAAGCCTCTCTCAAGAGTAAACTTGAAAAATTCCCTACCTTAACAAATAAGGACAACGCACGTCTCTACGAACTGTCTGACATTCTATCAGAAATAGAATATCACAAGGAAAATCCCAAGCTGGGATGTTTGCTAGCATATTTTGACTCCTCGTCCGGGATAAATCCTATTGTTGAAAAACTACCATACGGACTCCAAGAAAAGTGGATAACAAGGGCTTCAAGATACAAGTCTAAATATGAAGTTGCCTTTCCACCTTTTACAGAATTCTCTGCCTTCATCAGGGAAATGAGCAAAATTAAGAACGATCCTGGGTTCATCTTTGGTTCAAAGGTAACACCAAATACAAAAGACGCTACGCCAAGGTTCACACCTCAGACGTACTCTAAAGTCAACGTCCATAAGACGGCTGTTGAACAGCAAACTGAAGACAGCAGTCAACAACAAGGTCTGTGTATCCTACACAATACAAAGCATACCTTGAATGAATGCCGAGCATTCCGAGCCAAAACTATAGAGGAACGCAAGGAACTGTTGAGGCAAAACAATCTTTGCTACAAATGCTGTGATTCGACTATGCACAGAAGTCGTGATTGCAACGCGAGTATCAGTTGCAATGAATGCGGAAGTAAACAACACACCACCGCATTACACACTAATCGAGTGTACCAAACCAAGGGTGCACCGCCTTCACCGCCTAGATCAGTCGACGGCGGGGAGCAACTTGAGTTAGCTGAAACCAAGCTAACCTCTGTTAGTTCAACTTGCACAGATATCTCCAAAGACGGCAACAGCATTAAATCTTGTGCCAAGATACTTCCTGTGAATGTCTTTCACAAAGATAATCAGGACAAAGTAATTCGCATGTATGCAATTATTGACGACCAAAGCAACCGGTCTCTCGTGGCTCCTGAATTCTTCAGCCTATTCAACGTACAGGCAGAAACAAAAGATTATTTGTTATCCACATGCTCCGGCAGCAAGGTTACTTCCGGTAAACGAGGAAACGGCTTTGTCATGAAGTCTGTACAAGACAATACTAGATTCAATCTGCCTGAACTGATTGAATGCGATAACATTCCCAATAATCGGAACGAAATTGCTACACCTGAGGATATATTGCAATATCAACACTTGCAAGAACTACAAAAACATATTCTCCCGATTGATGGAAAATGCAAAATCCTATTGCTCATTGGAAGAGACCTTATAGAGGCTCATCATGTCCTTGATCAACGTCTAGGACCACCAAAGGCTCCATTTGCGCAAAAGTTAAACCTGGGTTGGATTATCGTTGGAGAAATACGCTCCGATAAGCAACATGTTAACCTTGAACTCACTACAAAGGAAACAAATCCAACTTGCAGTGTTGTGAAACCACAGACAAAGAAATTACCTGAGTGTAATAAAACCAACACCCAGTCAAATGAAATTCAAACTGATTCGTCTAAACTTTATCCCCATTTACATGGGCAACCGAAAACGAAATCAGCGACTTCTATCGTCAGATTTGCAGAAGCCGAAAAGTTCACTTCGGAAACAACGCCACCAAAAGTGAATGCCGACAAAGAAAAGTACATCCGAAAACATTCAATTCCCATAGAAAGCTTCAATTCGCCTTTGGATACGCAAGGACAAGAGGAAAGCAGAATAACCAATTCCAACTTAAGTCACAGAGAAAAGGAACATGGTACCGGATGGTCTACTGTACGCCGTAAACGTCAAGGAAAGCATCCGTCTCGCAAGACGTCCTCGTTAGATTGCATATCCATGTCGAAAGGAGATTCTTCCATCAGAACTACAGCCATGGAGTTGGATCTTAGATCGCCGCGATCTCGTCGGAAACACCGCCATATCTAGGATAGAAGCTGTGAAAAACCCAGCCTCCCGTTGGACTACTTCTAAGTGAATATTTGTACTGTTGTTATATATTTAACATTTTATTTGTTTTCGATAATGGAATAGTGATATCAGATAGACATCAGACGGGGAGTATTCTGTTACACCGTTCCGTAATTTATATAGTTCGTTTGATTATATTCTTAATCTGTTTATGTGTTCCAGTCTAGGAGGATTATTCATCTTTAACCTTATAAGAACATTAAAACATCGTATCATCGATACCTTTCCCCTGCTCACATGGATCTCAAACTGAACATTGCAAGGTCATACCAGTTCTGGAGAACTTTTCAAAGGACAAACGTCATCTAGGACACAATTCGTGGCTAACCACAGAGTGAGTTAACTTCACAACATTGTATTTGAACCCTTCAAATTGCTCTCTACATATTTGAACCTTTTCTCCGTGAAATACCTGGAATTTATCTGTTCTTGAAAGTACAACATTTTCTCGCATTCAACAGACTGTGCTGTCAATTACCTTTGACATTTCGTTATAATAACATTAATTGAACACATTGTAAAATTGTATTTTATTTATATTTTTCAGCTTTTTACCATATGTCAGATTGGTTCATAATTAAAGTATCAGCACCTGATAGTCTTTTCTCCTTGAGCCCAATCGTCGGTTATACTTAATGGTCAGGCCATTACAGCTAGGATGAAATTTGAAAAAAATAGGCAGGACAGGAGTTTTGAGTAAAAAAAAAAGGCAGGATGAGACACTTTCAAAAAAAAATTCAGGACGACAATTTAGGTAAACAAAGTCAGGATAAACTAAAAAAAAAAAAAAAAAAAAGACAGGACCGAACAGAGTGAAAAATAAACAGGCAGGACAGAGATTACTGCTAAAAAAATGGAGGACAAAATTTTTCATCCTAGCCCCCCTTAAAATCAAATGGTAGCTCCCTAAAAGAGATTTCTAGCCATCTGCAATGAACACTAAACTTTATACCTCAAAAACACAAGCAGACGAGATTCCAGGATATCTCATTTTTGAAACATTAAGACCATCCTTCCCCCAAAGTCTTCACTACTCTACTGTCATAATTATAAATTAGTTTCTACCCTAGGAATATACAACTTTAGCTGTATTTGGCAAAACCCTCCAGAAGTTTAGTCCTTAATGCTATAAATTACCTTCGTATCGTTATTTAGCCGGTTAGTTCTTTTTTAAGTTTTTTTTAGCATGACCGATGAGTCTTTTGTAGACGAAACTCTCGTCTGGTGTACACATGCTAATCCTGGTCATTATGATTAGTTTATTTACTTTGCTGTTGATACATTTTATTGTTTGACGAATGTTTTCCCCTTGATGTGGGTTCATTGACCAAGTTATAGTATATAATCATATAATCAGTGGCTAATGCAGTCGGTAATAAAAATGAGATATAATCTACCAATCACACACGAAGTTATAGAGGGAGCAATGACCACAACGTAATAAATGTTAATCAATCAAAAGAGACGTTAAAGAGAGTGCAATGGGCATTAATAGATAATAAAATAAAACATACTGCTACATTCTCAAAACTAAATTTTTCAAGACCTATCATTAAATCGTATTGTAAGAATATTTCTTTTGAAATGCTTACTGGTGTGATTAAATTTAAACTTTGTATGAGAAAAATTAAGCCATTCCTGCATTACAACACATGTATCTCCTCTCTATTCACACCCTCTATTGGTATGTCCTTATACCTCCTAATCACTACGGAAATGTGTTCAATGAAAAAATATATTAATTATAGATCACTGTGTACGAGGGAGATTAAGCCATCATGTAGTTATATAACATATTTACGCCCTCACTACTCACAACCTCTATTGGTATTTCCTTATGCCCCCTAAAAACTACTGAAATCTATCATATGAAAAAAATATATACCTAGAAACATGTCACATTTCAATACAATTTAAATTAAAGCAAAAATGATGAGCTTGATTTCAATCAACACTTTGTTATGATATTGTAATTATTGTATTTATTTATGTTGGCCTAATTTGTGTTGTATGGCCTGATAGTTGTTTACAGAAAAATCTTAGAACTGTGCAGTTTAGAAATCACTGGAACAATTACAGAATGATTGGAACTTTCCAGAATGATCCTAATAAAAGATGCGTTATATAAACTTCTACCTTTTACTAGAAACTTCCGTTGTAACTTTCTAGGATGTTCCATTATAGAGTGTTCTAGAACTTTCCTTGACAATTATATATATACAGACACTAGAGTTGGAGACACACTCTCAGACTTACACTTGGACTTATACATCGATAGACATTAGCATTCACAGCATTTGGATTGACACTTTAATTCTACAAACAACATCATACTGAATTGTGACCGTAGTAGTGAACGTAATATTCAGATTGGATTCCGAAAGATATCCGGATAAAGATAAAAGATTGGACTCATATTTTGACAGTTAAGTTGACAGTTATATTTGTGTAATACTTATTGTAAACTTTTGTATAATAAATATTGTTAAATTTTAGTATTGATTTGTGTCTTTTGTTGGCTACAATTTAAAGGTAATTTCTGGCCGTAACAACTTAAAAACTTAAGGCACTCAAGCCAGAGCCTGAAGTACCGATAAGCCAAACAAACAAAAAACTCAGTCTGATGTTAAACATTCTCATTGTCAGTAACGTCACCGAATTCTACCATGCTGACTCTAAATATGTAAATGATCCTCGATTTATAATATATTTCAAACGGTTCATTCAGTTCAATAAAGTTATTTACATTAGCCATACAAGTAATTATGATCAGCATTAGTAAAAATAAGTCAGATTTTCGAATCCTCTGGTTTTATCCATTTGAATGCCTTAAAAAAATTGCCTATTGACCCCCATTTTTCTTTTTATAAATCTTTTACATGTATAATTGAAAGTCTTATTAAATTTTAATTATTTTTTAATAGTTTTTGAGAACTTAAACTTGTCAATGAAAAAGCTATGAAAAGTCTTGAGAGAATATTTTCCCGCCAAAATTTCAATGGCTAATATCTCGAAAACGCACAATATATATATATATATATTTTTTTTTGCTCTTTTGGTCCCTTTATTAATCCCCTATCAGTATAGACAAGTGTTTTGAAAAGTTAATTATTTTGAAACTGAGAAGCGAACTCCCTTAAAAACCTGCAGTGTAGTGGTTGTCGTTGGTTGTCGTCGGTCATAATTCGCATTTGTCTCAACTCGGACAATTCCGTACCCTCGTCTAACGGATAGAAGGAAAGTAGCGGGTTCTACCGAGGATTGCCGAATGTCATAATTCGCGGTCTCGGAATAAAATGCAGTATACATTTTTTTTACACCAAAATGTTGCGATTGGTTAAAAACATTCTAAACAATGCCATGGCAAAAAAACATAACAAAAGACCAAAAGAAAAACAATAGTTTTTAAAAACAACATAGAAAAATTAAGGACTGCAAAAAGATTGTCCAATAACGTATAAGAAAAAGAATAAGAATATTAAAAACCAATTGTTCAGAGAACAATTGAAGGTCTTTCAACTAATAAAGATCTATTTTGATATGAAAATATTAAAATTCAGTTCAAAATGTCAGTTCCTATGGCTTTATGATGTATAAATATGAATTTAAAGCAAAGGTCAAAATCTAGAACGTCCAATTAACCTTTGACCTTGACCTCAATTTGAAGGTCATAGACTAAACATCTCGAATCAAAAGACACTAGCTCCTTAATATGTATGGTTCATGAGTAATATCACTTTACGCATAATTCTAAATATAAGAGGGGCCAAAACTCCCATTTATTGTCTACGCACCCTTGCAACCAAAATTTATAAGTTACGACATGTCGCAACAAACAATTTAGTAAAAATAATTTGTCAATATCTTATAAGGTTAATGAAAATAAGTGAAAATTAGCCAAAATCAAAATTTAGAATTTGACCTTGACCTTTGACCTTGACCTAATTTTCATTTTTTTGGACCAAGGATCTTAAATCAAAAGACCCTAGGTCTCTATCACTTATGGTTCACCAGTAAGAAATGCATATCACTTATATCATAATACAAAAGGGGGGATACCTCTCATATGGAGTCTCCGGATAGCTTCGGTCAAAATAAAACAGAACATCCTGAGAATATAACGAGCAATCTGGAAAAATAAATTTGTCGGTTTCTTATACGGTTGCGAAGCCTTAGAGATAACAAGAAAAACAGTGTTCGGGGAGATAACTCTTATTTGGGAAAGTATTCGGTTAAGCAGAGTTGGTTTCAAAAGCGTATAAACTGTTCGATATCATATACCATATATCTAAGCGACATCTTGCGAAACAAAAAAACAGCGAAGGTAAAAAAAGTTGGCGGAAGAAAAAAAAAAATAATAATAATAATAATAATAATAATCAGAACAAAACCTATAGGTCTTTCAACTGAAAGGTTGAAAGACCTAATTAAGTATTCCAAGCAAGGGCCCTTGATGGGCAGCATAACATTTACACATAAACAATGCAACATGATTTGTAACGTATAAGAGTTGAGTTGATTTTTTATCGGATAATTAAACCTTCTCAATGATATATATTTACGTAGTGTAAAAAGCGATGAGATAACAGCATACAAATATATGTTCAAGAAAAAGTTGGTTTATACTAACAAAACCTGTAACCAAAACAAATTTAAATCTACAGTTAATAAACAAGATATTTTTTGCCGACTTTATCTACATTTTAAAACAATGCGATATAAAACAGAGCAAACAAGATCTGTATTGATACGCATTTTTATTTTATTACATAATTCCTTTAATTATGTAATAATTCAGTTTGAGTGAACCGTCTGCAACAGCAGTTATCATTTAATTAAGATGGGTGTCTTCAGGGCATTTTAATGATGTCATAATGATGAAAAGTCGATAAATGCTACTATAAAAGACAAAAACATGGCTGGCACTGTCTTAAATTGTTCTAAAGCAGTTCGTATGGATTTTTAACTAATTTGAAAAGCCAATAGATTTGAACAATCAGATGAGTTCCGTTCTGGGCGTTTCAATGTTGTCATACGGATAAAAAGTCAATGAATCCATATTATGAGATGACAACCATGGTCCTTGCTAGTACCAAGGAGGTTATATATTAGAATTTAACCTCCTTGCTAGTACTAGCACTGTTTTTTTTTTGTTCAAAACATTGCAGTTGATTTGGGAACTTAACTTTAATTCAACGTTTAGAGATTATGTAAATTAAAACATAGGTCACTAAAAACGGTGTTTGGATCCTAAATGCCATGATTCTGAACACACTCTTTGCGATTTTTTGTGTACACATGAAGGTCTAACTCTGTCTTTAAACATATGTAGGTTGACATTGTGTTTGAAACCGTGTTTAGTTAGTTATCAAAGGTACCCGGATTATAATTTAGTACGCCAGACGCAGCATAGCATCTCTCAAATGGTCGACTAAAAACGAAGACCGACAACAGTAGTTGATATGGTAACATGACTTGATACATGAACAAAACGCGGCGGGATTAAACCAGTGTTATAAACGTAAATGCCCCCTTTTTTCAACCCATTTAGAACATTTTGCGTTAAAGTTATACACACTGACAAAAAAGAAACGTGTACGTTCCTAGCCTACAAACTGTTTAACATATATATAACTCATTATAACTTTATAGATAAAACTGAAATTCGGTGAAGGACATTACAAGTATATAACGTGCCAATTTTACAGTTATACAATAAATATATCAATCCAGCAGGTGTGAGTTTAGATGTCTGTACATTGTAACTATATGCTCAATTTGTCATACGATTCATACTGGCGTGTTTTCAAAATTGCGGATATTTTTTACTTAAGGAGGTTCGCTACTCAGTTTCAAAATAACAAGCTTTAAAATTTCATAACACTAGTATATATTGATAGGGGATTTATAAAGGAACCCCAAAGGCAAAAAATATATAGGTCAATGTGCTTGTTTTCGAGATATTAGCCATTGAAATTTTGGCCGGGAAATATTCTCTCTTGACTTTTCATAGCTGTATCATTGACAAGTTTAAGTTCTCAAAAACAATTGAAAAATAACAAAGATTTTTTAAGACTTAAACAGATGGCTTATAATTATACAAGTAAATAAAAGAAATGGGGGTTAATGGGCAAAAATTGTTTTAAAAGGCATTCAAATGGATAACACTAGAGGGTTCCAAAAAACAGACAAAAATCCCAAAACATGACAAGCGAACATCCTAAATCATTCGGCAATCCTCGGTAGAATCCGCTACTCTCCTTCTATGAGGGTACGGAATCGGCCGAGTTCAGACGAATGCATCCTAAATATCAAACTAATAATGTTAAAATTACTTACCCAGACTTTGCTGGTTTCTGCCAATCTAGGGAACAATTTCTACAAAAGTAAAAAATGTCACAAGTTGATAAACAACACTATGGTACATTTGTAAATAGAATTGAGACTAAAAAAAACAATGCACCAATTGTAAAAAATATAGATCTTAAGATTATGATCGCACCATAAACCAAACCAAAAAACATAGACATGAACTTGGTTCATACGACAGTGAACGCCATGCATGGTCAATGAAAAAAAACAAAAGACTAATAAAAAAAATGCATTAGATTCAGGAGACGTGGAGGACGACACCCCCTTTCCTGGTGATAAGATATTATCATACAATCGTTTCCTCAGCGTTCTCTCCATTTTTCCTGCTAAAACTGTGTAAGGTTATTGCTAGCAATGTCCCAAATATTCCACGTTTTTATTTGTGTAACAAATCTAATTACATTGCTAGAAAAAGATGTAAATAAATATCTAGAGATGCTTCAATTATATAATTATTATAAGTGAAGGACTTCCTAAGTGCCATCATAAGATAACTCATTCTCTTACATAACTTCTATGTGATATTTTAGAAAGCTATCACTTACGCTTAAGTATTTTAATCAAATTATTTATTTGTGTTGCAAATGGCACTCATCTCAAGGTTCTAGTTCAAAAACAAATGCACTTTTCGTACAATTTGATATCGTTTATTTCCCTTGATCAAAGTACGCCAAATAGATTTGCTGATTTTCGGAATTCTCGAATCCGAAAATATCAGAAAGACGGCTTTTAAACGGCTTCTATCTCTCTTTTTTTTTTTGTATTTCTAATCATCTATTGGATTCCCAAATTTTCGTATCATCTGGTAATTGATTGTATTACGTGAAATATAGATGTTGATAACTATAGTTTTTAATTGAGAGAAATATCTATTCGAATGTTATACGTTATAGGCTAGAAGCATATCGATTTCTGTAACATTGAAATTGGCTTACCCTTGGCCATTTGGGTTAAACATAAAAATCCTCCGAGAAAATACATATAGATGTTCACAAAAAGACAAACAACGACGAAGAGATGCATGATCGAGATAGCTTGGCATGAAACAAACACCAAAAATAATGGGACTTTTTGAAAACAATGTTGCTTTTTTAAATAATTTTTGATAGAATTTATTTTTCCATCTCCTTTCTGAAACAAAATATCAAGTAATTCAGAATCGAACATTCCATTCCCCATCCCCTTCTCCCTCAAAAAAAAAACCCACACCTAAACAAATGGTCAGAGCCAAATATAAATATTAAGTATGCAAGCTTCATGTACTCAGACATAAATCAAGTTCAATGTCAAAGAGTGGTATGACGAAATATACTTTTGAATGTACTTGAAATGAAATACGTTGAAAATATGAGGGCACTGGTTTTATTTCAGTCCATAGAATTATTTAAGAATTTGATACTTTAAAATGTGACGTACTTACATTTCTGTATTTCCGGAGTTATTAATTGCAATTGCTTTAATTATGATAGCTCTTATTATATATAAGTTTCACTACTTATTATTTAAGAATTGAATGCTTCTTTGTGTATAAACTTCATTGGGGTGTAAAAGCGTTGACCGAAGTACATTTTGTAAGAAGCGCGGAAGCGATTCATTCTAAAAATGTGCGCATGGTCAACGCTTTTACACCCCTATGAAAACACAAAAAGAAGCATTCAATAATTATAAATACATTTATTAGCTCCTGCACCCGGAGTTGGTCCTCAGCTGGCCCCTAAATAAAACTGTGTGCTAGTTCGGTGAACACTAAAACCCAAAACATATAAATGAACGAATAAGATTCCTTATTTTTAGGGGGATTTCGATCGTGTGTTTGTCTGCTTTGAATACTGCATTGTTTTGTCTTTTTTGAAGAAGACGAAAGGGTATTGCCCTCAAATCATTTGTTCCTTTATTTTTAGATTTTCAAAGCTAATACTTGTCACAAACCATTCAACTCTTTGCAATTACACAGCTTGAAAATATTCTCACATTCATCATTGTGTATTTTTTTTATAATTGTTTACATGCTTTTTCCGTGCATTATTACGTTTGTTCACCCTAAACTTTTGTAAATTAGAAAAACATCGTTGTTAAGGGCGACTATATCATGTATATGTGTCTGAAACAAAACATTATAATAAATCAAGCATTATTTGTCTATGTGTATTAACTGTGTGGTTTCATGAAAAAAAAATGAGTGGAAAACCGAGAAGAAATTGTTCGTGAGAAGAAGTGGTATTTGCAAATTGAGTAATTTATTACGAATGTCAATATCATTTATAAAAGGTTCATAATGTCTAAGTAAATAGTATTTTTACTGATCTAATTTCAATCGAAAAATCCATTATATCAGACTGCTGTCGTTGGCATTTGCTATTAATAGAAAAATGCGGGTTTTAATTCAGTGGTTGTCGTTTGTTACAATAAGGCCGTTAGTTTTCTCGTTTGAATTGTTTTACATTATATATCGGGGCATTTTATAGCTCACTATGCGGTACGGGCTTTGCTCATTGTTGAAGGCCGTACGGTGACCTATAGTTGTTAATGTCTGTGTCATTTTGGTCTTTTGTGGATAGTTGTCTCATTGGCAATCATACCACATCTTTTTTTTATATTTGAATAGTCAATTTTCACGTGAACATTCTAATGACTATAAACAACAACTACATTGATCATGACTATCAGAAAATTGAAGGCCTTTTCCGAAATAACGCATTTTTATCAAAATAAAGAATATCACAGAAAGTTTACATAAGTCTTAATGCTTTTTCATTGACTAAATACGATTTAGAAGATTTAGTGCATTTTACATTTGTCTATCGTTGAACAAGATATATATTTGTTTTTGCTTTGTTACATTGCTGTCTAAATGACGCATACTTCTGTTCTGTTGTTTACCCTTAAATTTGGTGTGCGATTTGAATTTACAAAAATGTATGTATATTTACTGATATAAAAACTATATGCTATGAAGGTACAATATACCTCTAAAAGTATATAGCTTGATTGACATTCAACGAGTGGTTGAATCTAATTTAATTTCAGATAGGACTTCCAAGTGTTCTTATGCTGTGCTGTACTTCTATATGCGTCTGGCGTATAAACAAAATTTAGTCCTGGTATCTATAATGAGTTTATTTACAACCACTGGGTCGATGCCACTGCTGGTGGAGATTTATTTCCCCGAGGGTATCACCAGCCCAGTAGTCAGCACTTTTGTGCTGACATGAATTATCATTGATATGGTTATATTTATAAATTAACTGTTTACAAAATTTAGAATTTTTGAAATACTAAGGCTTTTCTACCTCAGGCATAGATTCCCTTAGCTGTATTTGGCAAAACTATTAGGAATTTTGGTCCTCAATGCTCTTCAACTTCGTACTTTATTTGGCCCTTTTAAATTTTTTTGGATTCGAGTGTCACTGATGAGTCTTTTGTAGACGAAACGCGCGTCTGGCGTATATACAAAATTTAGTCCTGGTATCTATGATGAGTTTATCTACTGTCTCAAGTGAAGAGAGGGTTCAGCGTTTAAAAACATGTTTAACACCACCACATTCTGTATTTGTTTTTCCAAAATCAAGAGCCTGTAGTTTAGGTGTCGTCTTTGGTTTTTGTTGTCATATTTGTTTCTCGAAAATTGCATTGTTAAATATTAGGTCGTAAGCTTACTCCATTGAACTGTTTCATATATTATCTAGTCGATGCCTTTTATGGCCGACTGTAGGTTCTCTATACTATTTATCATCGTTGAAGGCTGTATGGTTGCCTATAAGTGCTTCCAATCATTTTATTTAAACTTTAGTATATAGTTGTCTTATTGGCAATCATGTCACATCTCCTTATTGTTATATCAATTATTATTTTACATAAGTTCGATCGAGTTCGATTTCTCATAGAAAACCTGGACACGTGCCAGTCATAACTCGTTAATTTGACCTTGAGAAAACAAATATCGAGGTAATTTTTTTTGTCTGTTGTATTGTCTCATTGACGTACATGCATACTATACATTCCCTTTTACTCTTATATAATTGGTTAAAATATCGTTTAGCACGTTGCATTTCAATTATAGAATTTTTGATATCAATAGCTGCCAATTTGTGATCACCAAACCATTAAGGAATTTCTTGTGATTAAAGATCACGCCATGACAGCGTTAAAAATCTGCTAAAGTTATCAATTTGCAAATGAAGACAATCATTCGTAAATCTTGTTTTAATTATGCACCAAGGGGTTCAACGTTTCATTCATTTGACGGAAATTTTGCTGAATCGGCATATTTACTATCCTGTAAATTGCGTTCTTTCTTATCAATTTTTTGGGTAAATCTATTATATCATATTTATCTTTTCGACTGAGCGCTCTCATGGAAACTGTAACAATTATATAGGATTTTGCCAACGTAATGATACGTCAGTCAAGGATTTCGTCATCTAATTGAGGTCGAATATTTTCTTTGTGTAACGAAAGACGTCTCATTTTCGAAATAAATTTTGTATGTCATACATGAAATAAATCGATATCAAAAATGTCGGCCAGACAGCACAAACCACTAACAACCGAATTTTCCGACATATGCAAAGAATCTGCAAACAGACAGCAAATTGAAGTGCCGGTTCCGACCATTCTTAAATTGGGGTGCCAACATATTCAAGTCATATCAAAAGCGTGGAATGGCATACAGTGTTTTTTAAATAAATTTAGTGGATAGCTTTTAGAAAATCAGTATGAAATTTATCTTACATCTATATGTTAAATGCACACTTAATTTGAGAAAAGTTTATATTCTTTAGTTCTAGAATTGTAATTAAATGTAATACAAAACAAATAAAAAATCGTCTACGTCAAAGGCCAAGGCATATTAGCATATTATAAGATATTTAAGATTGAAGTAAAATGACAAGACCAATATTTAAGTTCTAATATGACATTGCTATTTGTAAAGAAAAAAAATGTATTTAATTTTCTTTTTTTTTTTTTTTTTAACACAACTGTTCACCAATTTTGACGATTAATCTATAGCCAGAAATTTAGTATTTTTGTAAAATAGAAACTGCATCGTTTTTGTTTTTTTCTTTATTTCAATGTATTCATACGAAATTATACAGTGTACATATATTATTGGATTTGAGGTCCAAATAATTAAAGGTGCGGGGTAATGTAATACTGTTTTGTCCTTCATAAACCAACCATAATTTGTACTTAATATTCACTATTTGAGCTTATTAATAATTCGAAAATTAAGGGGTTTCAAATTCAATTCAGCGTACGAGATAAGTTTAAACAACATTTTCAATTTTTAAAGTGCAAGAATTATCAAATATATTTACAACTGAAAATGTAGGGATTCGGAATCAAGTAAATTACATATAACCGTCCGTCTCCTTTACGAGTTTCATTTAAATGTAAAATAAAAATAAAAAAAATAGACAGAACTATATCGAGATGTTAAAAAATGAAACTATGAAAACAACCACATGATTAAACACATACACGAAAAATGACCGAATTTTGTTTGGCGTAGATACATCAGAAATAAGAAATCAGAAAGATGTGCCGTATTCTACCACACATTCGCAACTTACGAACTATAATAGACTTTTTCAGTATGACAAGATTCAGAATAAAACTAAAATAAGTTTTGTTTAAAAAAATATGAGAATTTCCCAAAAGCACAGATATTTTCGCCTTCATCAGCACAAAAACAAAGTCAAGTATATAACCGAGAAAAAATGAAAAACATTATGTATAGATCAATTACAAAGACAGTTTAATAGGTGATAAAAGTGCTAGCTACTTTGATGTGGGGTTCCTTCAAAGATCGCAGGAAAAAATATGTGTATCAGAATAATTTGATCTAGAATTAAACAAATAATTATATCTCTTTAATATCGAATAGGCAGCTGTTTTGGCTTGTACCGTTTACCTTCTGGTAATCAGAAATAGATTTTTAAGCACGCTTTCATGACGTACTTGAATGTGGACTTTAATTAATCGTGTTATTTTTTGTTCTTGGTTGTTTTGTAGACGACCAAACTTCAAGAGGAAGAAGCCAGTGTCTGAAAAAAAAAATGGGCATAGCTTAAATACTTAAATGGCATTCCCTTTTGAAAACTTCAAGAGTATTTGTTTGAAAAGGTATGAATTATTACAAAAAGTATGTGTATTTATGTATTCTTATATATTGTGATAATATAATTATCAAAGGTACCAGGATTATATATTTTAGTACGCCAGACGCGCGTTTCGTCTACATAAGACTCATCAGTGACGCTCAGATCAAAATGGTTATAAAGCCAAACAAGTACAAAGTTGAAGAGCATTGAGGATCCAAAATTCCAATAAGTTGTGCAAAATACGACTAAGGCAATCTATTCCTGGGACATTTTTGCTTGATTTAAATCACTGCAATAAAATATCTAATTGAAATTGCATTTCAGTATACATTAGTTTACATGTTTTTCGTGTGTAATACCTCATATAACATATGTTTGTCACACATTGTATACAGGCAAATGACGACAACGTGTTACGTCCAGTGGCTGATATTACATGCATATTAGGATGAAAACATGTCAATATGATATGAATATGAAAACTATTATGAATATCTTTCTTTATTGTAAAACACATGAAAAAACAGTGTTGGTCATAGCAATACGGACGCAAAAATTGAAAAAAGACCCGACATTTTGATCGGACACATTTTCCCTCACTGTGAGTCTACCTGTGTTTTAGTTTTAAAATGCCGTATGCTTAGGGGATAAGAGGCAAATGCTACTTCTGAAAATCTTTATTTTAATATACATGTACATGCCACGGATCGAACTCAAGCTTACCTCTTGCACCTTTAAATTTAAAAAAAAAAACAAACAAAAAACCCCTTTTAAAGCTTTTTGTGGGATCCAAAAAAGAATATACAGTGAAACATATTTAAACTGAACCTCTTCGGGACTTAACATTGTGTTCGTGTTGGGCCGATGTTCATTTTTATCAGGTTCACAACACATATAAATTGATATGATAGTGCTTAAGAACATGTTTGGTTTATAAAGGTTTTCGGTGTATGCAGGATTCGGTTTCACTGTAATACCAAGGTTGCAAAAATATAACTACGTGCATAGTATAGTATCAGATAATGTGACTTTTTATACTTGATTTAAATGGTTGTGCAAATACCTTGCATAAGTGTACATAAAAGATGATAAGTCGTGAATAAGTCCAGGAGCTATGCGACATAGGTGTTAAAGGTCGTCTTTTATTCAAAGTACAAAAAGATCAATATAAAGAACGCATTTTAGTTTAAAGTGTTGCGAGGCAATTTGATGGGTTTACATTATTATGAAGGTAATGACTTATCAGGTAATTCAGCTGATGACACATTTTGTACAACAAACACAAACGTTCACAAGTTAAAGCAAGTGACAACCAAAGAAAATCGGAAAAATGCTGAGAACACATTGGTATAAAAGAGGGACGAAAGATACCAGAGGGACAGTCAAACTCATAAATCGAAAATAAACTGACAACGCCATGGCATAAAATGAAAGAGACAAACAGACAAACAATAGTACACATGACACAACAAAGAAAACTAAAGAAAAAGCAACACGAACCCCACCAAATACAAGGAGTGGTATCAGGTGCTCCGGAAGGGTAATCAGATCAAAAGAGGGTTAGATTGTGTGGTGTTCTATTTTTAATAATAAACACAACCAAATTGGCTAGAATGAAATTCAAAACAGTGTGGCTGTGGCCATTGATTGACACATTAAATTCATCCATTGACTGGGACAATTTCCCGAACATTTGTCTGTAACGACCACTGTTCACGACGTACCTACGATAGACATTTAAACTGTGGGGTCACCAAAGGTTTCTTAACGACTTTAATTATAAAATAATTCGAAAAATTAATCAGGAATAACCTGTATGTTTTGATTTATATAATTGATATAAATCAAAACATCATGTTATTTCTGATTAATTTTTCGAATTACTTTATTAAGGTGTTGAGAACCTTTGGTGACCCCATAGTTTAAGTGTCTTTAAAAAGTACATAGTGAGCAGTGGTCGTTACATACAAACGTTCACCTAAATTGTCCCAGTCAATGGATGAATTTAATGTGTCAATCAATGGCCACAGCCACACTGTTTTGAATTTCATTCTATTTATCTAAAGAATATTTCCAGAGAATACAAGATTAAAAAGGAGAGTAAGATGAAAAATCAATTGATTTTTTATTAATTAACGTGCAGTGGCAAATATTTCATAGAGTTTTAAGAACTAGATAAACAATGGACCATTTCCCGTTATATAGAAAGCTATACAGATTCATGACAATCCTTTCATTCAAACTTATATGATAATATTCGTATCTTCGAGATGAGAAATAGGACGGATAACAAAATAATAAATTGTCTTTCCAGATTCATTGTCCTTTCTGTGTCCACTCCAACCTTGGACGTTTTCGACAAAATTATTTTATATTCCAATCACTGTGGTCACTACAAGGACTCGGGGACACTGAACACATTTAGCGGGCGCTGTATTATTCGAGTTAAAGGGACATGATTAAACTGTAGCTATGTTTTATATCAGTGCGCTTTCTTCTCTATATTACATTTTTTACACGTAAAACATAATTAACCATGTGCTACAAGCTAAACTAATTTACCACAAAGAAAAAAGGGAGATTGTTAACCTCGTTTGTGTGAAGATTAATGCAGTACATTTGGTACGTTATAACCACAAAATCATTAATTACACATACAATTACTGCAGCATCCACTAGAAAATAGTACTTAAAATTCGTACTAAGCAAGGTTGAAAGGTTCCCTTGAACTACTGTAATAAGTAACACCAAGGGTTGAGTAGGGTATATACTACATGTAGGGTAACATGTCGTCTGGCAATGAAACTTTTACTGAGGGAAACGGTTCATTTGGCTGTTTTATAATAATATTTGAAATTAGACCACAAACATGTTTAACCCCACCGCATTTTTGCGTCTGTCCCAAGTCAGGAGCCTCTGGCCTTTGTTAGTCTTGTATTATCTTAACTTTTAGTTTCTTGTGTACAATTTGGAGTTTAGTATGGCGTTCATTATCACTGAACTAGTATATATTTGTTTAGGGGCCAGCTGAAGGACGCCTCCGGGTGCGGGAATTTCTCGTTGCATTGAAGACCTGTTGGTGACCTTCTGCTGTTGTCTGCTCTATGGTCGGGTTGTTGTCTCTTTGGCACATTCCCCATTTCCATTCTCAATTTTAAAGCGTCCAAATTCTTTTATGTTTACCATTTTAGACTAAAATCGTCAAAATTGTTTTGAATATATACATATTTGACATGTGACACAAAACATCCTTTTGATAATGTCACTTTCCAAATTATAGAAGTCAACACCGAGTGGGACACCACAGCGAGAAGGAGGAGAGAAAACTTTTGGATCCACCAACTCCACACTTTAGAACCTGATGGTCTTAACGAAAAAGACGAGAAAAGATACAGGAAAGATAAAGAATAATTTAAAACAAAGAATCGTCCTTGTTATCCCGTAACATTGGCCAATGGACGTTGCTAACTTCAACTACCAAGTATTTTCAAGGCAGCTAAATCCAAGTGCAACATATACACTGAGCTGCAAAATTTTCTCACTTTCAAGGCAGCTAAATTCAAGTGCAACATAGACATTGAGCTGCAAAATTTTCTTATTTTCAAGGCAGCTAAGTGCAACATATACATTGAGCTGCAAAAGTTTCTTATCATCTACATCCGATTTCATCTAGATAGATGCACGCTTGATAAAGCTAGTTGGTCTAGCGAAATAGAATCATATTCAAAACAGTGTAGCTGTGGCCATTGATTGACAACCTTAAATTATCCCATTGACTGGGGCAGATTATGTGAACGTTTGTCTGTAACAACCGCTGTTCACTATGTACTTGTTAAAGGCACTTAAACTGTGGGGTCACAAAAGGTTCTCAACACCTAAATAAAGAAATTAGAAAAACTAATCAGGAATAATACGATGTTTTGATTTATATCAATAATATAAATCAAAACATAAAGTTATTCCTGATTAATTTTTCGAACTATTTTAATATTAAAGGCGTTAAGAACCTTTGGTGACCCCACAGTTTAAATTCTATAATAAGTAAGTAGTGAGCAGTTGTCGTTACAGACACACGTTCACCTAATCTGCCCCAGTCAATGGGATAATTTAAGGTTGTCAATCAATGGCCACAGCTACACTGTTTTGAGTATGATTCTGTTGCGTTTATTTTCATCATTTTGTAAATATTTTAAACATTCTTATATTTACATACTAAATAGTGTGTTAAAATTACATTGTTAGGCAATCAAAATCCTGACGTCTGTAAGATAGATTTTTTTTTATAAGGGAGCTACCATTTGATTTGTATGGGGGGGCTAGGATGAAATTTGAAAAAAATAGGCAGGACAGGAGTTTTGAGTAAAAAAAAAGGCAGGATGAGACACTTTGCAAAAAAAAAAAGGCAGGATGACAATTTAGGTAAAAAAAGTCAGGATAAACTAATAAAAAAAAAAGGCAGGACCGAACAGAGTGAAAAATAAAAAGGCAGGACAGGGATTACAACTAAAAAAAAATGCAGGACAAAATTTTTCATCCTAGCCCCCCCATAAAAATCAAATGGTAGCTCCCTAAGTAACATATTATCTTTTCTTTTTTTTCAATGCTTTTTCAAATAAACATAGTCTGAACTGTAAGTAAAAAGTTGTAATTTCTTTCATCTTAAAATAAATCATTTTACCAGTTATAAAGTATACATGATCAAGCCGTATCAAAGGGGCTTCTTGTACCATTAATGGAATACATCAAGTGGCTAGTTTACAATTTAATTATGTCCATGTGCAAAATTCTGTATAAAAATTTTGCAAATCACGATTTGAACAAAACTAGTAGCATTTTACGGACTTTATGACTTTAACAGGTTTTATACAAAAATATACATCTATATAAAAATGCAAGGCATTCCATAATAATAGTCTAATGTAAATGGTAGTTATTAAAAAGGGTAAAATAGAACGATTGTACACATTATATTGTGAAATTAAACTAAGTCTAGTTAAAGTTGATATCTGGATCATTACATAGGCCAGTTTACATGAGTTCATACATATACAGTGTGCTCCATATAATTTATTCTATAAACGTATGATTATCGAAATTTTTCATAAGACTCAGGGGCTAGTTCAGATTTTTGATACGGGACGTTTTATCCCTGAATCCGCCACTATAACTGACTAATGTACAGCATCCGGATCTAATAAGTATCAATTGTCTTGAATGTGTAGAATATGATACAAGTTTTTTTGTTAAAAGACATTTGTTTCAAAATGGAAGTGAAAAATTTGTCTTTTTCTATTGAAAATAAGGATCCTTTCCCACCTCGTGCAATTGTATGACAAAGAACAGTGGTGATTCCAAGGGGCCCTTCGTGTTCGTCCCCTCCCCCCTTTTTATCGTAAAACATCTTTCGTTTTTTTTTTTGCAAAAATCGTCATTTTTTTTTACTATTTGACAATTTCACAATCCCTTCCCTTTGGACCTTAGGTCCGCCCCTGGTCAACCTTGCTGTAATTCGGCTTAATTTGTTCGTCGATTAAAATATTTAAAATGTTACAGTATTTTTAAATTTTCATTTTATTTCGCGACAAATAAGAAACAAAATCGTGAACGAATCCATGATGATGTACTCTTATTCTGAAAATGATAAATTTCTTACGTCATCGCTGACACTTCATGGTAGACTGATTATATGTCTAATTGGTGTGACCTATGAAAATATACGACTTGCAGACGACATTCCTAACTTTCAGACGAATCATAAAAGATATATATAAGCCATTTTAGAATAACTTTCTGCAAAATAATTAGCAAGAATACTGTACCAGATTTCTGGTTGCGTCTGAAGAAGTAACTACTTTGAAACGTCATGACGGGCTAAAGACGCTATGAGGAGTCGTGCGAAAGTTTATGGTTGAGAAAAATTATGTCGTTTATTTTTTCATAAAGAATTTGTCTTGAATTGTACGAACGTCACGTCGTGCAAAAGACAATTACATTTGTATGTAATGAGGAGTCGTGCAAAAATTTATGGTTGAGCAAAAATACGTCATTTATATTTTCGTGAAATTTTGTTGTAAAACTTAGAAGGAAAGACTATGGAATGAGACAGGGTAAAGATCCATGGAATCTGATGTGAAGAGAATTTATGTATATAAAAAAGGACCAATCAAAAACATTGTAACCCAGAAATTCAATTCTAAAAAGTAATGGCGCAAATTCATGTCTTTTGTATAATTATGACCATAAATATATTGACCTCTACTGACATGTCTTTGTTTACATGTCGTTGGTTTGCTCTCGCATTCACTATATCCCATATCTCAATTTATTTGTGTTAGATTAATCAACTTTAAAAGTAAAATCACAAAAATACTGAACTCCGAGGAAAATTCAAAAAGAAAAGTCCCTAATCAAATGGCAAAATCAAAAGCTCAAACACACCAAACCATATTGAAAGAGTAGCGGATCCAGTGGGTGTTTTACGGAGATGGGACCCTCATGACAACTAATGCTCTTGTATGGGACAAATGGTTGGACACCAAAACCCCTTTTAGAAGATGTGCATGTTATGAATCAACCCTTATGAAAATGGATGAATCTGCGCATATGTAGTGGACTTCTACAGTGGCCGATCCAGGGGGGGGGGGGGGTTCCGGGGGTTGGAACCCCCCTTTTTTTTTACCGATCAATGCATTTGAATGGGAGCATATAAATGGAACACCCCTTTACTCTGGGTTGGGACCCCCCCCCCTTTTTTTAAATGGCTGGATCTGCCACTGTTCTATATACAATAATAACTCGTGGTTTTTATTTAGACTTAAACGGCTGAATTAGACTGAAAAATATAATTTTTCTGTTAAGACACACAAGGTTTTAGCCTTGCGTTGACGTGTTAAAACATATTTTAATGTCTTTTAAGAATGCTAACACATGGGTTGTCAAGTTTCTAAAATATCAGAAGAATGTGCCATTTTGATATTTTATAAAAATTCTCTGTATGACGAACATTATAAGGTAGGGAAAAAAAGAACTGGCTAATTGACTCTTTCATACCTCTTATTTCATTGATAAAATTACATGAACGAGATTGGCAGATTTTTGAGCGATTTGCTGTCGTTAATATGGCGTCATTGTAGGATGAATTGTGTCTGGTAACAAAGCAGTGATTGTAAAAGCCAATTTCTGACCTATATGTTGCATAAGAATGAACTAGTGGGCGGCGTGTTAGTGTCCAAGGAAACCAGATTGATTATAGTATATATTTCAGCTGGTGACGGTGACCGGAAGTATATTGCTGTTGAGGAGTTGTTGTCAGACGATGTATTTCTATACATGCCACGTCAATCGCACCCAATGCATTTTAACCATTTCCCCCAAAATACCCCCATTCATTGATTGATGTCCATGTGAAAAGTGATTCAATTTTCTCTTAAAAAATGGGATACATGCATTTTAAAGTATTACTACAAATATGAAATTAGATGTTGTGACATAGTTGCCAATGAATCAACCATCTAGTAGAGTACTCGAATTCATGCAGATGAAGTTACAGTACGACCTTGATCATGAGCAAGACGCATACCGTACTGTCAGCTTTGAATTAAAGGCCCAAATGTAACACAATTAAAAATGTATGATCAATGACTTGTTATACAGCGTACATAGACTATATTGTAAAACCATAACCAACAGAAGAAACTCGTTGGTTTTTTTGGGGGGGAACCAGGTTGGAAAGTCCAAAGTACATATAGGTTTTTATAATCTTTTATCAGTTATTTTTTCAACGGTATATTTGAACGAGTTGTATTTGATTGTTGTGAAACATCGAAAGAAGTTTTTGATTCACAATTATGATAAGAGTGGTGACCTTCGGCTGTTGTCTGATCTTTGGTCGTGTTGTTGTCTCTTTGACATGTTCCCCCATTTCAATTCTCATCTTTGGTCGTGTTGTTGTCTCTTTGACATGTTCCCCCATTTCAATTCTCATCTTTGGTCGTGTTGTTGTCTCTTTGACATGTTCCCCCATTTCAATTCTCATCTTTGGTCGTGTTGTTGTCTCTTTGACATGTTCCCCCATTTCAATTCTCATCTTTGGTCGTGTTGTTGTCTCTTTGACATTATCCCCCATTTCAATTCTCATCTTTGGTCGTGTTGTTGTCTCTTTGACATTATCCCCCATTTCAATTCTCATCTTTGGTCGTGTTGTTGTCTCTTTGACATTATCCCCCATTTTAATTCTCATCTTTGGTCATGTTGTTGTCTCTTTGACATATTCCCCGATTTCAATTCTCAATTTTATTATTTATGCAATAGTACATAACAAAAGGGATAACCGGAATAACAAAACAAAAATAAACATTTTTGACCTTACAAAATACCTTACTAAACACCATTATTCGCCTCTTCTAGAATAAAAAGACATTCAAATTAAGACAACCAATCAGGTGCAGATTCCGGGTTTTAATAAGGGGAAGGCCTAACAAGACAATGGAGAAATCATATATGTAGCTCCATAAAGGTCCGCTTTCTACCCCTTATATCCGCCTCATACAACTTGCTAAATAGCCGGGTTTGGAACAGGATCAAAATGTGGTGCGGTTAACACAGTTTTATGTGCCCTTTCTATACATTTGTAATCAATAAACATCAAAGACTAGTAAAATATATGTCAATGCATGATAAAACAGAAAACTAACTGGAGCAAATATGTTTATTCTTCTTTTTATCAATTAACTTAGTTCGAGTAAAAAATGTTTAGTCTGCATCAATATGAAAGATATATAATTGGGAACATTCATGCACAGAAAATCTGTTAAAATGAATATGATAGATGCCTCAATGGATTGTAATAACATCATTGACAAAATGTGTACGCAGCGCTTTCTGGAATAATATTCATTAGATACGATATTGGCTAACTGTTGAAATAGAATGGTTGCTCAACTTTTAGTTGGAACCATTTCATTTTTATTTTCAGAACAATAAATTAGTTGCTATAACGCCATATATTAGCTGGTATGATCTGAAATGTTTAACTGTGTCATAAAGAAATTGACTACATATGAGTGAAGGGTTAGTTTGATAAAGAGGCTATAATCTCTAAAACAAAGTGAATCGTAAATAAGTGGCGGTTTGTTTTGAAAACAAGGCTCTATATAATCTCTAAAACAAAGTGAATCGTAAATTAGTGACGGTAAGGTTGGAAAAAGAGGCTATAATCTCTAAAACAAACTGAATCGTAAATTAGTGACGGTTGGGTTTGATTACAAGGCTCCATAATCTCTAAAACAAAGTGAATCGTATATTAGTGACGGTTGGGTTTGATAACAAGGCTCCATAATCTCTAAAACAAAGTGAATCGTAAATTATTGACGGTTGGGTTTGATAGCAAGGCTCTATAATCTCTAAAACAAATTTAATCTAAAAGTGTACAACCTATTCTAAGTCAGGAACCTGTTGTTCATTGGCTGTCATTTGTTGATGTGGTTCATACGTGTTACTCCTGGTTTCTCGTTTTTAATTTTAGTGATTAATTTAGACCGTTGGTTTTCATGTTTGAATGCGGTTAAACACGTTTCATGGTTTGTGCCTTTTATAGCTTGCTGTTCGGTTTGGGCCAAAGATCCGTGTTGAAGGCCGTACTTTGATTGACCTGTTATGGTTTACTTTTACCAATTGTGACATGGATTGGGAGTTTTGCCATTGGCACTCATACCACATCTTCTTATAGGTGTCAGACCACCAATTAAAAATCCCTATCTGTTCAACCAAATTTTGCAATATTCACAGCTTTCTAAATATTTTACCTTAAGTTTAACTTCATAGAAACCAGGTATATCCTTAATTGTACATGTAACAGCTTTCTACATGCCAATTTTCACCATACCTTTAAAGCCTTCTAACAAAATAACTGATCTTCAAACAGAGGTACTCCAAAAAATATACCTGGTTTTCTGGAAATCTAAAATTAGTATACTATGGAGCGCATTAATCCTCAATTTTTAATGCAAACTCATAGACAAGTAAATTTTGGCTCAAAATGATCTAGATATATTTCGCTTTCACCAAAAGTTTCATTTCTGCAAATTTGTTGGTTAGTTTAAGTAAACAAGGATATCAAAAGCACTATTAAATTGGAGGGAGTAATTGGTGGTCTGACACCTTATATCTGATCATATTTATAAGCTCTACTTCTCCTCATATAATGTTTAGTAAATAACTAAATCTAATGAATTGTCTTAAAGTTCAACTTTAACCTATGGTCACTTTAAACGTAACTACTTATTATTATAAACACTTCAGATCAAGTGGTGTGAAAGCCTCAAACACTTGAATGTAACCTTATGTGTCCTATAGGCCTCTGAAAACTCAATGATTAATGTTAAATATGATAATAATAAATTAATCAAATGAAAACAAATTAATGGTCTATTCTAACATTTTTTGTAACAGACTCACTAAAGATAGATAATATGTAACATTAATGCAAAAAAATAAATTGAATGGTTGGGGTTATAAACGTTTATGATCTGAGTGTTTGATGCATGAACTATTTGCCACTTGACGTCAAATAAACAATCAACAGTCTCAAGTCAGGAGCCTCTGACCGTCTTGCATGCTTTTTAATTTGAGTTCATTATGTTTCGGAGTTTAGTATGACGTTCATTTTCACTGAACAAGTACACAATTTTGTTAAGGGCAAGGGGAGGACCACCTCCGGATGCGGGATTTTCTCGCTGTATTGAAGACCCATCGGCGGCCTTCGGCTGTTGTTTGCTCCTTGGCCAGGTTGTTGTCTCTTTGACATATTCCCCATTTCCATTCTCAATTTTAATTTTAAGTCAATGAAAAACTGACAATGCAAAAAAGCAAAACAAAAAACCGACGAAAGACAGACAACAGTATTCAAAACGCAATATATAGAAGATTGAACAGTAAGGGTGTTAACATTTGATTTTTATGTGAGGAGGAGGGGGCTAGGATGAAATTTTTCTCTTGCATTTTTTTGTTTTTGTAATTTCTTACCTATTTATTTTTCACTCTTCGGTCCTGCCTTATTTTTCATAAATTTATCCTGACTTTATTTTACATAAATTTTCATCCTGTTTTTGTTTCTTTTTTCTTTTTTGTTTTTTCATGTGCTTATCCTGCCTTTTTTAAACTAATAATTCCTGTCCTTCCTCTTTTTCAAATTTCAACCTAGCACTCCCCCTCCCCCTCCCCTCCCCATTAAAATCAACCATTTGTTGAAAGACTCGACTAAGATCCAATGTCCTTTTATCTATACGAAGACGACGCTCGATAGCTGATTTTCTCGTGTAAAAAAGTTAATGGGGATGTAATTCTTTGACTTTTTTTTCTGTTTGTTATGATTTTAGGAGAGAAAAATGATCAGCCAAATACAGCTTAGGTAATTTATTCTAATATCACATCTTCATCTTCATTAAGGATTTGTTATTTTCATTACCGAAAAATAATGTTGATGTCCGAGGTCTCGATTAAAATAAGAAAACTATGGAAAGGAATAAAAAGGAGACGTAAAAGATACAAAAATGGTATTAAAAGTCATAAGTCGAATTACAGACCAATTTTATCCTATTTGTTACAAGACTCGACTAAGATCAAATTTCCTTTCATCTATGTACGACGCTCGGTGGACAGCTGATCTTCTCGTCTAAAAAGGTTAATGTGATGTGAAATATGAGGTCTTTGACCTTTATGCTGTTTGTAATGAAATTTACGGGAGAAGAATGACCAGCAAATATCAGTGAACAGCGTGACCTCGGGTGATATATGATTTATAAGTTAACACGTATAGTTATAACCATGAGGGTTTACCGTTGGTTTTCGATGTAGAAAAGAGATATCGAACAACAAAGAGATTTCAAACAGTCTCATAACACTAAATCAACATATATTTTCGACGCTTTTAAAAATCAAGTGTTATGAAAGGCTGTTGCTAATTTTAAAGTTATTTAAATTTTTTAGCTGAGGAAAAAATGGGTGGTCATTGTAAATGATGGGAGGAATGGCCAGTTAGTTCATACATGTCGTGGTTTTTGAAATTAAAACCAATAATTTGGCATGAGACGCCTACATTTACTCTACTTTACTTATGAATATTTTGAATAATTTAGAATTATTACATACATCCAATTAAGGATAGAACTGAGTAAGTAAGGACTAATGAGTGTATTTTGGTACTTACTTTCTATTATTGATATCTAGTGTTACATTCACGGTCTTTAGATATTTCGTAAAATAAGTCTAACATTAATACAATGCGCATAAAAACAACGCTGAAATTTCATATTTTGATTACAGATCAGCGATTTTTCAAATTGCACACAGTGATTTGCCATTTTGGATTACAGTGCATTTCATCAACATATGTTCTTCTAGATCTTACTATTCAATTAAATTCAATTCAAATCTTTATTGCCATATTAAAACTAAATATTTATAGTATGTGACACAACATAACAAAATGGAAAAATAGCAACAAGATCATTAATATACACAATAAAAGTAAATATTTTAAGAGTCCCCTGTCCTCAGTTCAATAGACTGTTTTAAAAAGGATCCTAGCTTATTTACCTGAATGTGTGAAATTGGGTTGAGTATATATGTTATTTTATCTATGTCATTTAAATTTATAAAGTGGATATTCTTATTTATCAAAAAATCAAAATAAACTTTTCTATTATTATGGTTTCTATTACAATATAAAAAGAAATGAATTTCATCTTCAATTTGATCTTACTGAATTGCACGTTTTATAGAAAGACCTATTGAGTTGTTTCTCAGTTTGCCCCTAAATAAAAGGGTGTACTAGTTCAGTGAAAATGGACTTCACAAAATACTCCAAACCAATATAGGTGAACTTAAATTAAAAAAAAAACACAACAAAGGCCAGAGGCTCCTGACTTGGGACAGGCAGAAACATGCGGCGGAGTTAAACATGTTATGTGAGATCTTAATCCTCATCCTATACCTTTAGCCAATCTAGAATAAAGAAACACATAGCAATACGTCTATGCAAGTTCTAAGCAGTATTTTATTACTTTCCATTCCATAGACACATTCTTGATGCATGCCTTGCAGCGAAGCTTTCAATTAAAAAGGAATAACAATATTGTCTCTTAGTTACAGAGAGAGAAACTAATGCATGTCATAAGTTCAATATGTGAAGCAAATGTAAAATACAACATGTGCATTTCAATAAGCTTAAAGGCAATAAATATAAACATTTACCCAAAATTGCAAATTAAAAGATGAACTATGATACAGCACGTCTAAAAGAACCATTGATAAAGACAATAAATATAAGCATTTACACAAAATTGCAAATTAAAAGATGAACTGTGATACAGCACGTCTAAAAGAACCATTGATAAAGACAATAAATATAAGCATTTACACAAAATTGCAAATTAAAAGATGAACTATGATACAGCACGTCTAAAAGAACCATTGATATTCATTCATTTATTCGTACTATATTAGCGTGTTTAAAGTGTTTTTCGTAACTCGATGAATAAGTTTTCTTTTACAATTGATTTATTTTTTTAATGTTAAATTATATCCATTAGACCAAAGTAAATAAAATCTTTGATTCCCTTAGAAAAAGAGTAGAGAGTATTTCCAATGTAATCTCATTGGTTGTTATTGTTTATAAAACAATAACTACTTAATCCCGCAGCTTAGCGGAGAAGCGTCAAATGCTTCACGTCTTTGGTTTGATCTGGCCTGGATTTAACCCTCGTACGACCTCTCGCGAACAAGCATGTTCATTTCAAAGAGGATAGACATTTCAATATACCATCCACTGCCAAATTTCACGTAGGAAAGCAATTGCAACTGTGCATGCGCAATAAACAATGGATAATTGCCTGAACCCTGTGTGTTGGTTCCGACAGCAACAATTCAATGTTTTGACATGATGGTGTTAATAAATAATATCTATGATAGTTTTATGGTAACGAAGAAATTATTATCAATTTTAGTGAAAGTGTTTACAAACTTTTTCTCGGTTATGAAGCCGTCTTTTTTTATAACATTTTATGTAACATCTTCTTATGTGCGATTGCCTATGGTGTATTGGCATTTCTATCCTCTTTGAAACGAGCGTGATCGGGTGCTAGAGATCATGGGTTTGATACCCAGAGGCGGATTTAGGGAGGGGGCCAGCAGGCCCGGGCCCCCCTTTTGAGAAAATTATTTGTTGCTTATATAGGGAATCACTGAAGCGTGACGAGATCGGTCCCCCTCTTAGGCAACCAGTGGGCCCCCACTTATGAAAATTTCTGGATCCCCCACTGATACAGGCCGGATCAAATCAAAGACGTGAAATTTTGTATTTGCTGCTTCTCTGCTAAGCACGCGGGATTTAGTAGTTAAAGCAAACTTAGATAGTATAGGAAATACTCTCCTTTTTTATAAGGTAATCACAGATTATCTTAACTTAGGTCTATTGAGTAAAACAGTCCACACGAAACATAATAATGGAGGGTCGAAATTAATAAACTACAGTTACTAGAATAGTAATATCGTATAGAAAGAGTAAAAATATTACACAAGAGAAAGTAACCTAACTATTACAGAATATAAACCAAAAGCACCAAAAAAATATAATAGTACTTCGGCCCCAAGCGCATATGGACCAACACTATTTTTCGAGAAGTATCAAATGGACCTGGGAACAGTATGGACCGATAGATCAGTAAATAAGTGAAAAGTGAAAATCACTATTGCAGAGTATTTGCTCAAAAGTTATAACACCCCCCCCCCCCAAAAAAAAAGGGGGGAGTCCATTCCCCATGCGCCAGTGACCCAGATTATTGTACCATGTTGTCCTAACTGTCCTTGAGTTGACCTACTGTCTCAGTAATTTGGGGTGATAGTGAATTGTTTCGTTAGTAAAACTAAATAACTCTTCAACCTCTAATTGTCCTCTACTTAAAAATCTTAAAATGTTCTAAGTACTTGTACATTTCTACTACATTTCTCTTCATTATTAACTATACTATTAAGATTCTATATCCGTTTTCAACCACCCTTCCTTAATTCAGCACAATTCTTTTTTGAAATTCAATATATGTGGTTTTTCTTTAAGTAGCAGAAGTTTATTTCGTTTGAGACATGCAGTTTAACATGTCCGATTTACATGTGTTGGATCTAAAAGCAATTGTCTCGTTTCGTTGTTTATTTCCAGACTAACCCTTCCGGGGTACTTGCTGGTTGACTCCCTGATTCACTGTCCGGTAATTTACCAAGATTATATAGCACAATATGTAGTTCTCTGTATAAAGTGTTTTTATGTATGTATTCTGTCCCTTGGTATATCCCCCCTTTTTTTTGAGAGAAAATTGGCTCCCTGGTTTTCTGCCCGGTAATTTACGGGTTTTATATAGCCCAATATTTAGTTTGTTGTATAAAGTATTATTGTGTATATGATGTGTACAAGATGTAAGTTTGTACGTGACAAATTATAATTTGTACAGGGTTTTTGTACATATATATATATATATATATATATAAGTTTTGTGACACATATATACCTTCTTGCACCGGGTGATAAAAGTTTATTTTCTAAAATGTATTAGTTTAATGTCTTAAATTTAAATGTATATACTTCAACCCAACATTTAGTACTATTCTCTTTGTCCACAAACCGGAAATGATGACACCTGAATGGTTTTATTTTTCTCCTATACCAAAATCATATCCATAAAAAGTCTTTTTGTGTTCTTATAGTGTTTTTATATCAAATGACAATGCTCAATATAAGTCTGTATCACGTTGTCAAGGAAGTATGATAGAAATTGCCAAACAAAAGACTATGTGCTTGCATGATCCATTTGTGGTAAGCGGTTTATAAAACACTGATAACTTATACAAAAAATCTGTACACACATTATAATTTGTACAACATTACAATATGTGCACAACATATATACATTCGTCTCAACTCGGCCGATTCCGTAGCGGATTCTACCGAGGATTGCCGAATGAACATATATATTCCGTCCCTTCGGCCTTGGTATATCATCTCTTTTTAAGGAACGAATGTAAACCGTCTAAATGTTTTCACGAAATGTATTGATCGACTTCTGATTGTTTTACGTCCAGTGGCAAATATTTCATACATCTTCGATTGATTGCTGATTGCTTAATATCCATTGACAAATATTTCACCCATATTGTTTATTAATATGTATGAAATGTTTGCCACTGAACGTTAAGCAATCATCAATAAATAACTCCATGACGCTTATGTGTCATTCACATCGTAGATTCCCATACAATAAAAAAAAGGACGAGCAGTCGGTTTTAAGCAATTGTAGGCCACCTTATGACCTTCAACAATCACTAAAACCCATATAGTAAAACCAGCGGTAAAGGTTACAACATGACAAAATGTGAAAAGAAATCAAACGAAAAAATAACGCCTTGATTTATTTGCATTGACTTAAAATCTGAATAAATATGAATAAAAGAGGTACTTGTGTGTGGTTTACATCAATGAGAACAGCAACCCAACGGCACAAAATTTAATTCTAGAGGTCAGTATATCGTCATCCACAATAGAATTTGTCCATACAAGCAATTAGTCAAGATCTACATTACCCCAAGCCTAGCAAAGTTGTGAATAAATTTGATAGACTATCAAAGACCTGCCAAAAAACCTAATTTCCCTGAAGGACAATGACATCTTATGGCGGACATATTAAGCTTCCCTATCAAGAAAATCTTTTTCGTAAGCTTTTTTTTTTCTTATTTTCCTAAAGAACCGTATTTGGTCTTTACGTTAATCTGCCATCACTGACATATATTCTGTTCTTATCCTTTATTCATTATTAATTATCCTTAAAAACTAATCCATATTTTTTATGTTATTTTCTATAAAAAATATATTTACAGTTAATGTGTGATCAATGGTGACAAGGCAGGTCGCAGAGGTAGCAGTTTTTCCTTTCAGGAATGAAATATGCATGTTAACTGTGAAAGTTAAATCTGAGCATGAATTCAGGAATCGATGACTTCTCTTTTTAATATCTAACCAAAAAAGAAAAAAATCAAAAACAAATCCTTATATACTAAAGCAAGGATTTATATTGTCTAAGACTATAAAAATCCTTGCATAGATTGAGCCATACATTAAATAGGTAGGGAAAAAGAACCTGAAAGTATCCCTATTTACGTAATTTGATTTTTTGGTATTCTTTAACTTTTTATACTATTTTATTCTCTACTCTTTAAATTTAGTTTTTTTTCATTTTTTGGCCCATTATTGTCTGTTCGATAAACCCAACCGAGACGCCCATATAACAGACAGTCCAATTTATGCTTTGAATTTAACTTTTTAGGGAGCGACTGCTCAGCATTAAGGAAAAAGTCCTTACAAATTACAAGTCAGAATATACATGAAAAGAGATTATGATAGGACAGCAACTCAACGACACACTTCTGCAAGAGCTGTAAACAGTTTTCAACCATTATATGTAGACAGAAAGTACCATGATCCCGGTGGGATTCCATGATATTTCAAGCGGAGGGTAATTCCATAAAACGGTTTGTATACCGCAAAAATGTACACCACTGGATCCATCCGCCGCTGCTATCAAAGACCGCAAGTATAGGCTTGAAATATTCAAATAGAAAGAAACATTAAGCCTTAGGTATATTATGCCAACTCCAAATATTCACGATCTGAAGAGGCAAATAAGCCTGAACTGCAGTGTATAATTTGCGAATGCGTAATTACTTACTTTACTTACTATATAAGATAAAGGACTGATATATGCAGTGTAAAAGATTATTATATAATACCATAAAACAAATAAAAAACACATTGTAAATAAAATATAAAAGTTAAAAATAAAAAATAAAAGTAAGAAACAAAATAAATTTACCTTGATCTTCACCTCCTGTCAAAGATTTTCTAGTTTTTATCCGAATAATTTCTTAATTCCCTAAGGGTCAAAACAATCCATCTAGCAACACCTTATAAAATATGATGTAAAAGTTAAAACATCAAGTGACTCAAGTCACGTGATAGGATGAAGAGAAAAACTTAAAACTGATATTTAAAACGGTTTTCTCGCATGTTTTAATAATTAGCTAAGCGACAAATCATCATTATAGTTGACACAAGTTAAGCATATGATAGTTTGGTATTATATGACAATTTATGGTGGAAATTTTGGACAGCTTAATTTCCTTTTCACTCAAATTTATGCGTGGAAATAGTATACGAGAGTACAGTGGAATGTATACACCGAGTTGTTATAACCCGTCAAATTTATTGGCATACTTGCACTTCTCTAACTCGAGTAAAATACATCATGTTGCATGATATAAGACGCAGTAACTCTAAAGAATACGAAATGTATTGGCAAATTTATCCAAGATTTTAATCCTCCAACTACACATGCAGGGGAGGATTTAGCCATTTTTAAAAGGGGAATCCCAACCCAGAAGAAAAGGGGCTCCAACCATATATATTCCTATTCAAATGTATTGATCGTCCAAACTAAAAAAGGGGGTTCCAGATCTGCCACTGTACCATTGTATTCTGTAAATTAGATGTGTGTCCAGCACATTTATCTGTGCATCTAAGCATCGTCTTGTCCTTTTTGAGAAGGTCCTTTTTTGGACATTGTTTTTTTTTTTTTCTGATTAAATTTAAAACGAATTGTGTACTAAACAGTTTATGTGAATTGGGTAAAACATTTTAAATTACAACACAGACGAGATGATATATAGGTTTAAAAAAAAACGGAGTATTTTTCTGATTAAATTTAAACGAATTGTGTACTAAACAGTTCATGTGAATTGGGTAAAACATTTTAAATTACAACACACATGAGATGATATATAGGTTTTAAAAGAAAACGGAGTATTAAATATCAATCTATAATTAAAAAAAGTTATGTATAGCTGATCAAAATCTGTTCTTAATTTCGAAAACGCAATAACCGCATCAAATATGGATTAGCTTCAACGATCTAAATGTTGACACGAAGTAACCCCGTTTCGTTTTTATACTTTGACCGACTTATGAAAAAATCATGAGTGTGGTTGGTTTATATATACAAAGAAAAACTGTCCAAGCAAGCACAACTGAACAATTGTCTCATTTTAGGGGCAGATCCAGAACATATAAAATATAGACAATAATCTCAACATATACTCAGTCGCGGATCCAGCCATTTTAAAAAAGGGGGGGTTCCCAACCCAGAGTAAAAAAGGGGGGGTTACAACTATATGCTACATTCAAATGCATTGATCGGCCAAATAAAAGGGGGATTCCAACCCCCGGAACCCCCCCCCCCCTTCCAGGATCCGCCTCTGTATACTACGGTATATTGTTTTCAAAATAAGGAAAACGAACATATGAAATATTATATATTTGAAAGCCAGAGACTGGGTTAGTGAAAAAAATAGGAAAAGAGTCTGTTTAAAGAAATTATGGGATTGCTTTCAAACAAAGAATTTCAAAGTGAAAAGCCATTTGCTCCAATGAATAGCTCTTAAACATCGAGATGGTAAAGAGTTTCTGGGGTCTTTTTTTTTGAAGGACGAAAATTTCGTTCGAAACATGAAAAACGCTAGAATTGTAAAAAACACTCACTTCCTAACCAGTTGTCTTGGCAGTTCTTTATGGTTAGGGATTATAGATTCTGCTTCAATAAACAGCCGAGCTGCTCAAGTTTAAAGAAGTCTTTGACACTGATTTTTCGTCTTTACTTTTTCATCTTGTTCCCATCAAACCATCTGGCGATGAACAACGAATAAAGTTCCATAACTGGCAATGCCATATCAGAAATTTATGGGGGCCATTTATGAGAGAGAAAAAAAACCCAAAAAGGAGCTGTTGTTGTCAACTAAGATTTATGAAACTGCTCAAGGCGTTTTTGAGTTATTGTCCGAAATCATGAAAATCCCTCATTTTTATAAATTTGAAGCTTACGTCAATCGATATCAACAAATCACCAAAGTTTCGTAAAAATTAGTGAAAGCGTTATGAGTTATTGTCCGAAGTGTTGAAGAAAGACACACAGACAGACGGACGGACATTGCTTAACCATAAAACGTCTAATACGTATACAAAATAGGTCAAAGGTTCCCTGATCTGCACGGTACGGATGATATATCTGAACTTTATTGAAAATTATATTTTAAGAGATTTCACCTAGAAATGTTTGTTTAAGATTTTAATTCAGTCTTTATATAGCTGTCATGTTATAAATGTTATAACAAGATTCTTGATATACACAAACCCCTTCTGGGTAATGGATGGTGTTTTACGACCTTGACTGACTAGTTAGCCATCGGACGGTCGGTTATGGATCCTTGTTGTTTTGGGTTTCCCATGACAGTGACTACAGGGGCGGATCCAGCCATTTCAAAAAGGGGGTTCCCAACCCAGGACAAAGGGGGGTTCAAACTATATGTCTACATTCAAATGCATTGATCGTTCAAAAAAAAGGGGGGTTCCAACCCCCGGAACCCTCCCTCTGGATCCACAACTGGACTAAACCGCCAGAAAGGGAAGTACATGGCCAATAAAATAATTCCAGAAAACTTTAAAGTCATATCAAACAGATTTTGTTTCATCTAAAAATCAAAAGTACGTTATACAGCTTTCCTAAGAAGCTGTGGCCTTGATTTTTAATCAAATGGGGGAAAACCGATAGGCTCCCCTACGGTGGCAGAATGCGGCCATGAAAATAAAAAAAAATATCTTGTTCCCTCAAGAAACTATGTCGTTCCCTCAGGATGCTGTGTCGTTCCCACAAGATAGTTATCTCGTTCCCTCAAGATGCTATGTGAGCTTTTCTCGTCACTTTGCGTCCGTCGTCTGTTGTCGTCGTCTGTCGTCTGTCGTCGTCGTCTGTTAACTTTTACAAAAATCTTCTCCTCTGAAACTTGGCCACAATCATTATTGGGGTATCTAGTTTAAATATGTGTCCGGTGACCCATCCAAACAACCAAGATGGCCGCCATGGCTAAAAATAGATTAGGGTAAAATGCAGTTTTTGCCATGGCTTATAACTCAAAAACCAAAGCATTTACAGCAAATCTGACGGGGGTAAAATTGTTTATCAGGTCAAAATCTATCTGCCCTGAAATTTTCAGATGGATCGGACAACCGTTTGTTGGATTACTGCCCCTGAATTGGTAATTTTAAGGAAATTTTGCCGTTTTTTGTTATTATCTTGAATATTTTTACAGATAGAGATAAACTGTAAACAGCAATAATGTACAGCAAAGTAAGACCTAAAATTATGCAGATAAAGTGTGTATATACTGATTGCTACTAAAGCAATATACATATACAGTGTAACTTTTTCAAAGACATCGTGACCGTGGTACCAAAACAGCGGAGCGACTGAGTAGGGTGATATAGGCTAAATGGAGGACGATAATTTTTTAAACACCAGATAAAAAAAAACATTTGCCACTGAATGTTTGAAAAGAAACAAATAAGCAATTAATCAACAATCAACTTTTCCCCTTTGATTGTATCTTACAATACATAGGGTGTCCTTACTTAAAAAAAACCCAGTTAATTGATCCTGTTGAGATGAATTCTGGGATCGAATTCTTACACTTTTAAAACATCTCGTTTTGATTATTTCATGTTCATTCACTGGCAACAATGATTAATTAATTTATGAAAATTCCGCTTTTTTTTAGTGTTATTTTTTTATAATCTCTTTTGAATTATCCGGATGCTAATTAGCTGCGAAAACGTAGCTCTATTGTCCTTTGAAATTGTTTTTGCCATGTCCGCAAATATCAAAATCATCAAAAGGATTTTAAGAGCTACGTTTTCGCAGCTAGATGCTAATGAAATATTTACCACTGGACACAAATCTCCAACCTTCTGCAGGAGTATGATCGATTTGTTACATGTATTTCACAAAGTTCACACATTTGACTGTGGTTTTGTTCTTTTTAGTATATGATACAGATATTGTCATTTAAAAGATTTGATATACCGGAACATTGTGATTGAGAGTTTTGTTTTTCAACAAGACTAATGTTTGGTATATTTATGGATATCATTTACAGTTTTACAGGTACTGGTATTTTAGTATCTTCACACTTAAATTCAGGATGCAATTTGAATTTTTATTTATGGTTCATAGTCTCAAAACATTATTTGACGTTTATATTTATATTTGTTATATAAATATTTAAGTTCAAACATATTTATTTAAAGTGGAGTGGATCAGGAAACAATTCATTGCAACTAATACTAATCCCTTTCCACTTTGCAGGTGTGAGTGATGCCTTGTAGCAGCATTAGCCTGCTTTTCGAAATCTACAATTTAATTTTTTTTACGTGCAAGAGATAGCATGGCTCTATCTTAAAACGATCAGCCATTTGTCTTCCACTTCCTACAGACAATTATCGCTTCTCAATACCATAATCGCAATTGTTGTCCCTGCGTAAAATTTTCTAATCGAAACTTGGATCGCACAACGAACATCTGTGTAAGTAGTCCGATGTGCTAACCACTACATCAAGGCTATCTAATAGTTTACTGTGTTGCAGATCTTATGTACACCCATTATTTTGTTTAATTGAGTCTACTCGATGAAAAGTTACCTTCGATATCCATTAAAAGATGACTGTATTAACTATGTATAATCCGATGGGTAAAAGCTGTTTGAAAAAAAACCTGGGAAGGAGTAACTTCCCTTGAAAAAAAATATTGAATAAAGTATTTTGGGTGATTCATCATCCCCTGGACAATTTCGACCGCTTGTTCGTTTAAAGTATATATAACATAAACACTAACACATTAAAGAAAACATGCTTCAAAGCTGGTATTAATCACGGAAAAACTATTCTTTGTATAACAGCGAATCAGTATAGCAGCTTTGCATTACAATTGTATCGCACATATTTCATAGAAAAAAAACGTCGGTCTCACTGAAAAGCGACACGAGATTCTCTCGCGAGAAAACTTTTGATACTTGAATCTACTATAGAAGTAGGATTAATTATGCAAATTTTTGACTATAATTGTTATCCTTTAGTTATATTTAAACATATTTATTTATAGTGGATTCGGAAACAAATTACTGCAACTTATTTTAATTCCTTTTCAATTTGCAGGTGCGAGTGCTGCATTGTAGCGGCATTAGCCTGATCTTTTTCGAAATCTACAAGGGTGTCTTATACGTGCAAGAGATATGTCTCTCTCTTGACACGTCGGAAGGGGACGGTAAATTGCTGACTCGCCGTGTCAAGAGAGAGATATGTCTCTCTCTTGACACGGCGAGTCAGCAATTTACCGTCCCCTTCCGACGGACTATCATCCTTCCCTTCCGAATATAGCATAAATCGTCACATTATGCAGTTGACTTCCCATTCCCTTGCGCCTTTCAGTTTACTTGTATATCCAGCCAATGAAGTAGTCAATTATTCATTTAAGTACCCACCCAATGCAGTTGGCATGTCATTCATTATGTGCCCATTTATTGAAGTACACATGTTATTCATTATGTGCACACCAAATAGTGGACATGTCATTTATATGTTCCAACCAAATGCAGTAGACGCGTTATTCAATGCGTGCCCTCCCAATGTAGTGGACCTGTCATTCAATGATTATGTGCCCACCCAATTTAGTGGAAACTTCATTCAATATATGTCCACCAAATTTAGTGGACATGTCATTCATTACTTGCCGACAATGTAGTTGACATGTCATTTATTAAGTGTCCACGTAATGTAATAGAAATGTCATTCATTATGTGCCCACCAAATGTATTGGGCATGTCATTCATTATGTGCTAACCAAATGTAGTAGACACGTCATTCAGTTATGTGCCCTCCCAATGAAGTAGACATGTCATTCATTTATGTGCCCACCAAATGTAGTAGACATGTCATTAGTTTATGTGCCCTCCCAATGAAGTAGACATGTCATTCATTTATGTGCCCCCCAATGTAGTAGACATGTCATTAGTTTATGTGCCCTCCCAATGAAGTAGACATGTCATTAGTTTATGTCCCCTCTCAATGAAGTAGACATGTCATTCATTTATGTGCCCCCCAATGTAGTAGACATGTCATTAGTTTATGTGCCCTCCCAATGAAGTAGACATGTCATTCATTTATGTGCCCACCCAATGTAGTAGACATGTCATTAGTTTATGTCCCCTCTCAATGAAGTAGACATGTCATTCAATTATGTGCCCATCCAATCATAGTGGATATGTTATTCATGTATGTGCCCAACCAATGTTGTAGACAAAGCATTCAGTAATATGCCCACCAAATTTAGTTATATGCCTGTCTAATGTAGTGGAAATGGGTTACACGCCATTATTCCGACAGCCCATTAGTCCGACAGCCCATTGGTCCGAAAACCCATTAGTCCGACAACCCAACAGTCAGACAACCCATTGCTTCGACAGCCAAATACTACGACAACCCATAAGTCCGACACTTATCAAGTCAAGTATCAGGGTAAAATATTTTTTGTCTGTCTGTATTATTACGTTTATGTAATAGCATATTTTAAGAAATAACTCCGTATATATTACATAAGACTAAGGTAGTTCGAATACTTTCTATATATTCAATTCGAAATCTGTATGTAGAATAGAACAGAAAAGAATATTTCATTTTCCAAATAACACAGTCTATTAAGAGCATACAAATCATGACCAACCAGTAATGGTGCGAGCTACTGGTGATACCCCCGCCCAAATATTTCGGTAAACAGGAAATTGTTGAGATGTGAATCTAAAAAAGCATCACACAGTATAACTGACTTATATAAACCTTGAAAACCAAATTTCAGAAATCATTGTATTGTAGTTTCTGAGAAAAATATGACGAAAATGTTCAACTTAGCTCTCATGTAAAAAGTGTCCGGTAAACAGAAAGTTGTTGAGTTAAGAATCTGAAAATGCATCACGCGATAAACCCGACTTCAATAAACCCTGACACCAAATTTCAGAAATCCTTGTAATGTTTTTCATGAAAAAGAAGCAACGAAAATATTCACGGGGCGGACGGACGAACTGACGGATGGACGGACGGTCAGACAGAGGTAACACAGTATACTCCCCACTTTTTCGAAGCGGCGGTATAATGATTGGGTCAACATTAAGACATAACAATACTAATTTATACTAGTTATATTTATTTCACCATAAGCCTCAGTCACAATATGAGCCAAAACAAAATAGAAAAAAAAAAGAACTAACACATTGATATGAAACAACAGTCAGTATCAAGACCTGTACTACATAACTCAAATGAACTAATAATAAAATCATAATTTTTCCAATAAAAGTTAAGTTTTCTTGTGTTAACATCGAAGATTAATCATGTTTATCTAACTTTTTAAAGTTCTGACAAGTGCTAGAAATATGCTGAAAGAGTTCCTCACTCAAATTAGTATGAAGGGAGCATTCAATTGAAAAATGACGCTCATCCTTAACCTATCAGCTGTACAATACGATTTTTTTAGTATCTGGCATTTTCTATTCCTAATGTAATGGGTGAGCACCGATTCTTAATTAACATATGAACTACCTTTCTTAAAATCAATGATATCTAAATATTTTTCTCCTTGAACCATAATGAAAAATAAGTGTCAAGTATGCCACAAAACACATACTGTACTAAGTTTTTACAACTAGATAATTTGACAAAGACACAAGCGTGACAAGATTTTCACACATGGTCTTAGATTTTTTACTAGTTGTTATTGGCTTTTATATTGCACTCGTTCTATTTTTAAAAGCAGTCATTTTGAGTTGACTGTTTGTTTCTTTGTCATATACAGTCCATGAATATCACTTTTCCTCATGAATATTTATATAGAAGTTGCCGAAATGTTCATGTCCGTCATACTTGTTTTTCGTAATAAGTTTTGTTGTAAATCATAAGTCCTGCACCTCCCCAAACCATTTTAAAGGAGGGATATTTTTCCTAGATTTTGAAATAAGCTTGGGATATAAAATTGGTATCCCTACAAATATATTGAGTGTCATCTCTCAGACTATGTCTGATCTATCGTTTTTAGAAGTGACTTGTAGTTGTCTCAATATTTCGTGGATTCACATTCCCGAACATGATACCGTATTCATAAAAAACACCAGGCGAACTAGAACATCACAGACTGACAGTTGACACACAAACGACGAAATGTAAATAAATAAATACCCAAACACGTAAAACGAAAGAGGGTCGAATGTAAGGACTTAGCAGTAGCAATTAGCATGTGTATCAACTCCAATATAATGAGACAACTATCCCGCATGGAAAGAATAATTGGAATCAAAACGGACAACCCCAAATATTGAAGAGAACAGAGTTGGTTTTTTTAAAGAAAAATTACCAATACACACAAGACAGATGCATTGTCGGAGTAATGGGCTGTCGGAGTAATGGGCTGTCGGAATAGTGGGCTGTCGGAGTATTGGGCTGTCGGAATAGCGGGCTGTCGGAGTAATGGGCTGTCGGAATAATAGGCTGTCGGAGTAATGGGCTGTCGGAATAATGGTTGTCGGACTAATGGGATGTCACCGTGGAAATGTAATCATGTATGTGCCATCTCATGTTACGTAGTAGACATGTCAGTCATTCAGTTATGTGCTCATCTGATGAAGTGGACATGTTATTCATTTATGTGCAAACCAAAGGAAATAGACATGACATTCACTTATGTGTCATATTACGTCGTAGACATGTCAGTCATTAATGTGCCCACCCAATGCAGTAGACAAATCTATCAGTTATGTGCCCATTCATTTTATGTAGTAGACATGTCGTTCAGTTATGTGTCCGCCCAATGTAGTAGACATGTCATTTAGTTATGTGCCCATCTTATGTAGTAGACATGTCATTCAGTTATGTGCCCATCCAATGTTGTAGACATAGCATTCAGTAATATGCCCACCAAATTTAGTTATATGCCCTTTAATGTAGTGGAAGTGTTATCATGTAAGTGCCATATCATGTTACGTAGTAGACATGTCAGTCATTCAGTTATGTGCCCATCTGATGAAGTGGACATGTCATTCATGTATGTGCCCACTCAATATAGTAGACATGTCATACATTTATGTGCCCATTCAATGTTGTAGACATATCATTCAGTAATATGCGCACCAAATTTAGTTATATGCCCGTCTAATGTAGTGGAAATGTAATCGTGTATGCGCCATATCATGTTACGTAGTAGACATGTCAGTCATTCAGATATGTGCCCATCTGATGAAGTGGACATGTCATTCATTTATGTGCCAACCAAAGGAAATAGACATGACATTCACTTATGTGCCATCTTACGTAGTAGACATGTCATTCATTCATGTGCCCACCCAATGCAGTAGACAAATCTATCAGTTATGTACCCATTCATTTTATGTAGTAGACATGTCATTAAGTTATGTGCCCATCTTATGTAGTAGACATGTCGTTCAGTTATGTGTCTGCCCAATGTAATAGACATGTCATTTATTTATGTTCCAATCCAATGTGGTAGACAGTTATCATCTATGTGCCCATCTTATGTTACGTAATAGACATGTCAGTCATTCAGATATAGTATGTGCCCATTTGATGAAGTGGACATGTCATTCATTTATGTGCCAACCAAAGGTAATAGACATGTCATTCAGTTATATGCCAATCTAATTGTTGGACATATCATTCATTCATGTGCCCACCCAATGTAGTAGAATGTCATTCATTATGTGTCAACCTAATATAGAAGCCATGTCATTCAGTTATGTGACCATATTATGTAGTAGACATGTCATTCAGTTATGTGCCCATGTAATGTAGTGGACATGTCATTTATATATGTGCCAACCAAAGGAAATAGACATGTCATTCAGTTATGTGCCCATCTAATGTAGTGGACATATCATTCATTAATGTGCCCACCCAATGCAGTAGACAAATTACTAAAGTGCCAATCTTATGTAGTAGACATGACATTCAGTTATGTGCCCACCCAATGTAGTAGACATGTCATTCATTTATTTGTCCATCTTATGTAGTAAACATGTCATTCAATTATATGCCCATCCAATGTTGTAGACATAGCATTCAGTAATATGCCCACCGAATTTAGTTATATGCCCGTTTAATGTAGTGGAAATGTTATCATGTATGTGCCCATTTTATGTTACGTAGTAGACATGTCAGTTATTCAGTTATGTGCCCATCTGATAAAGTGGACATGTCATTCATGTATGTGCCCACTCAATATAGTAGACAAATCTATCAGTGATGTACCCACCCAATGTAGCAGACAAATCTATCACTTATGTAGTAGACATGTCATTAAATTATGTGCGCACCAAATGTAGTAAACATGTCAAGGAGACAACTTGAGTCCTTCATTATTTAAAATTTTTATAAATGACTTCCTATCTTATCTTGACTCCTGTCTGGATGCAGTTTCCCTGCACTCAGAGAAATTAAATTGTTTGATGTATGCGGATGATATTGTGATTATGTCAACATCAGCCACAGGGCTTCAAAGTAGACTTGATCAGCTAGAAAAATATTGTGCTGACTGGTGCCTGAAAATTAATATTAGAAAGACTAAAGTCATAATTTTTAATAAGGCTGGAAGGAAAATTCAGGCAAATTTTCGACTGCAGAATAACTTGATTGACTGTGTCACTCATTACAAATATTTAGGTGTTCACTTTACTGCATCTGGAAGTTTTCATCTAGCTAAAACTGAACTTTATAATAAGGCTCTTAAGGCCTACTATAAACTTAGAAAGGATTTTATCAATTTGTCTCCTGGAATAAAATCTTGTGTTCATATTTTTGATCATACCCTTAAACCCATTCTGTTATATAATTCAGAGGTATGGGGAGGTTATAATGTCTCTTGTAATAAATTACAGTCTTCCTTATTTAATCTTGAAAATGTTTTTAAAAATCTTAAGTGTGAGAATCTCCATCTTAAATTTTCTAAATTTATACTTGGTGTACACAAAAGGAGTGTCAATTTTGCTGTATTATCAGAACTGGGACGTTTCCCCTTACATTATGATATTGTAAAGTCAATTGTAAAATACTGGTATAGATTTGAAAATCTTACAACTGAATTCAGTCTATTGAAAGATGCTTATAAATGCAGCCAAGAGCTTCACAAATCTAACATAACTTCTTGGTTCTCATTTGTTAAAAAAGTATTAGAAGTTTTTGAAATTAAACAAGAAGTAAAACATTTCGGACAATATAAATTTTTGAACATATCTAGTAAATTAATTCACACTAAATATATTAGCAATTGGTATACTAGCCAAAATAAAGCTTCTGATGGAAAACTGTTTAATTATGTGAAATTTAAGCAGAATTTTGGTTATGAAAATTATCTTTCTTTAATTAAGAACTTTGATTTTAGAAGATCTATATGCAAATTATGTATTTCTGCTCATAAGCTTCAAATTGAAGTTGGTCGTTTTTCAAATATTCCACGAAATGAAAGAATTTGCAAAAAATGCTCCTCTGGCTGTGTTGAAGATGAAATCCATTTTTTAACTAACTGTGAAAATTTTAAATCGGATAGAGATGCTCTCTTTGACTTTGTTTGCCAAAGAATTCCGAATTTTTCTACACTTGATAATCAGCATAAATTTATTTATTTATTAAACTGTGAAGACAATCAGGTCCTTAATGCTGTTGGTAAATTTATTAAAGTGAATATGAGTTAGTAATTGTATTGTAACTGTATGTAAAAAAATTGTTTGTATCTATGTATCTATGCAAATCAATATTCTTTTGCCTTATTCATGTATGCTCTGTATGCCCCTTGTGGGCCCTTAATTGGAAATAAAATATGTTCTGTTCTGTTCTGTCATTAAGTTATGTGCCCATCTTATGTAGTAGACATGCAATTCAGTTATGTGTCTGCCCAATGTAATAGACATGTCATTCGCTTATGTACCCACCCATTGTAGTGGACATGTCATTCATTTATGTACCCACCCAATGTAGTGGACATGTCATTCATTATGTGCCCACCCATTGTAGTGGACATGTCATTCATTTATGTACCCACCCAATGTAGTGGACATGTCATTCATTATGTGCCCACCCATTGTAGTGGACATGTCATTCATTTATGTGCCCACCCAATGTAGTTGACATGTCATTCAGTTATGTGCCCACCCAATGTAGCGGACATGTTGTTCATTTATGTGCCCAACCAATGTAGTGGACATGTGGTTCATTTATGTACCCACCCAATGTAGTGGACACGTAGTTCATTTATGTGCCAACCCAATTAAGTGAATATGCTGTTACCTCTGACCCCAGTCAATGTATTTGACATGTGATTTTTTTCTGTGTTCAATTTTTTTAGTTTGTTCTATCGTTGTTATTTTATCCTTCTTTGCCAGGTCAAACAAGTTTCACTCCACCACATCATATATGTGCCTCTCTCCAAGTCTGGAGCCTGTGTGGTTGTCGTTTGTTGCTTCTTTGCCAAACCAATTTAGGGGACTTGTCATTCTTTCTGTGTTCCCCTAGTGTAAGGGACATGTCATTACATTTCTACCAATCAGAATACAGATTGCTTTTGGTGGCATTGTTTTTCACTGGATTGCTATGTGAACTATTCTAAAAGGTGTGTCATCAATTTTTTGTATTCCTTTCCTTAATGTTACATACTTAAGGATATACTTAGGTGTCAGAGGTTTCAGAATTTGTGTCAGATTTTCAGACTCCTTGGGTATTGTCTTTTAATACAGGGATAAATATTTTGCTCTATAACACTTTTTTCTTTTCATATAGGACTCCATAAGCTTTTAAAAAGTCATTTACAAAAATGTAAACAGATTCTTGATTTTCCTTCTTTTGATTTGAGACCCAATAATACCAATGCAAATATATGGTAAAATTTCCAGTCTGCCTTAGGCTTTTTTCCAACATTTTTTTATCTGGAAAAAGAGCTCCATAACCTATCCATATTTAGTACATCCTGAATGAAGTAGTAACAAATACCAATTTAAAGTTCACAACTACACAAAGAGGAAGTAACAAATACCAATTTAAAGTTCACAACTCCACTAAGGGAGCTACCATTTGATTTTTATGGGGGGGGGGGGCTAGGATGAAATTTGAAAAAATAGGCAGGACTGGAGTTTTGAGTAAAAAAAAAGGCAGGATGAGACACTTGCAAAAAAAAAGTCAGGACGACAATTTAGGTAAAAAAAAGTCAGGATAAACTTTAAAAAAAAGGCAGGACCGAACAGAGTGAAAAATAAAAAGGCAGGACAGAGATTACAGCTAAAACAAATGCAGGACAAAATTTTTCATCCTAGCCCCCCCCCATAAAAATCAAATGGTAGCTCCCTAAGAGGAAGTAACAAATACCAATTTAAAGTTCACAACTCCACTAAGAGGAAGTAACAAATACCAATTTAAAGTTCACAACTCCACTAAGAGGAAGTAACAAATACCAATTTAAAGTTCACAACTCCACTAAGAGGAAGTAACAAATACCAATTTAAAGTTCACAACTCCACTAAGAGGAAGTAACAAATACCAATGTTAAGTTCACAACTCCACTAAGAGGAAGTAACAAATACCAATTTTAAGTTCAAATTACCACTTGGAAAAGTAGCAAGTAACAATTCTGATTAATTCTGAATTCAAAATTACAGTTGGAGGAACAGCTAAATATATACCAATTTTAAGTTCACAATTCCACATGGAGGAGCAGCAAAAACTCAATTTTATATGTACGATTCAACAATGGGAAAATTACCGTAACCAGAATTGGGCAGGAAGAAGGAAGATTGATTGAGTAATTATTGGTGTTAACACCACTTTCAGCAATACATATTGACTACTGTAAAACTAGAAATTATTGCGATGTTTTTGTTATTGCGAAAAATGCAATAGGGTTGAAATCTTTCATATGGATAAAACAGAATTTTTCTCAATATTGCAAAAAAAAAATTGCAATTTTAGTCTAAAATGACAAAATCGCAATAATAAATTCACGCAATAATTTCTGAATTTACAGTATATTGTGAAAGCCAGATTTGATTGATGAATGAAGCCAGAATGCCCTGAGAGAACTACCCACCTTCAGAAGAAAGAAAAGAGTAAAGAAATATAAAATAAACTGTTTACTTTGACAGTAAAATGCAAATGATGAAATCAAAAAGCAATGCTTAATTATAAGCATTCATAAGCTATTCAAAATACTCAAAATAAATGAACCTTAGCTGAGGGGGTGAGGTAAAAAAATCTCCATGAATTTGAAATGTGCAAATGTTAATACATGTACAACTGCATACCAAATATCATTGGCCTTCCTCTAGCGGCTTCCCATTAACTTGACCTAATCACAAACTTATATTTTTCCAGCTACTAGCGCCAGTTTTGTAACAGCATACCTTTGTCCTTTTTTTTTACTTTGTCAAGGGGAGACAACAATATGAAAAGAAAGTCATCACAATAAATTGTATTAATTCAAAATCTGAAAAAAAAACAATTAACTTCAACTTGTTTTAAACATTTTCAAAAAACATATTACTTTATCAATAAATAAACAATATCAAATTATAACATACATGTATTTACAAAAAATATCAATATTTATTATTTTATATATTAAATATATTTTTGATTTTTGATATACATGTGCACACAACATGTACTTTGTCTTCTTTGGTTAGGTACAAATGTGCATGTATACATATATATATATATATAATGAAAACATTTGCTAAACCAGGGACCATTGTTATCATTTATTTGGTACTGAAAGTTCTTCTGTCAATAGAATTATTAGGATTATTTCCCTTTGTCAAACAAATTAGAATTTCTCGTTGCATTGAAGACCTGTTGGTGACCTTCTGCTGTTGTCTGCTCTATGGTCGGGTTGTTGTCTCTTTGGCACATTCCCCATTTCCATTCTCAATTTTATAAACAAGAGGCTCTCAAGAGCCTGAATCGCTCACCTTAATTTTTTTGGTTAAATCTCTCATCAATGATTATTATGGCTTTTCAATTTATTTAAATGTTCTTTGAATCGTCCTATTTTCTTCAAAAGCAAAAAAAAAATCATTTTCTCCTATGTTCTATTTTAGCCATAGGAGCTATGTTTCTGACATACAAGGAAATGAAATATAAAATTTATACAAGATACTCTGAAACTCATTTAGCCTAAGTTTGGCTGAAATTGATACAGCAGTTTCAAAGGAGAAGATTTTTTAAAGTAAGTCAACATGATGAACAAATTGTGAAAAAAGTCTTTAAAGGGCAATAACTCCTTAAGGGGTCAATTGACAATTTTGGTCAAATTGACTTATTTGTAGATCTTACTTTGCTTAACATTTTTGCTATTAACAGTTTATCTGTATCTATAATAATATTCAAGATAATAACCAAAAACTGCAAAATTTCTTTAAAATCATCAATTCAGGGGCATTATACCTGAAAAACCAGTTACCCAATTCGGCTGAAAATTTCAGGACAGGTAGACCTTGACCTAATAAATACTTTAACTTCTTGTCTTATTTGCTCTAAATGCTGGAGTTTTTGAGATATAAGCCAAAAACTGCATTTTACCCTGTGTTCTATTTTTAGCCATGACGGCCATGTTTTTTGAAGAAATAAAAAATAAAGCACAAACTTTATTTTATACACCCTACTGATCATTCGGTTGAAGTTTGGTTGAATTTGGTTTAGTAGTTTTAGAGGAGAAGATTTTTTAAAGTTAGCAAATATGATGAACAAATTGTGAAAAATTGTCATTAAAGGACAATAACCCCTTAAGGGGTCAATTGACAATTTTGGTCATATTAACTTATTTGTAGATCTTACTTTGCTGATCATTTTTGCTGTTTACAGTTTATCTTTATCTATAATAATATTCAAGATAATGACCAAAAACTGCAAAATTTCCTTAAAATTACCAATTAAGTGGCAGCAACCCAACAATGGTTTGTTTGATTCATCTGAAAATTTCAGGGCTGATAGATCTTGACCTAATGAACATTTATACCCCATGTCAGATTTGCTCTAAATGCTTTCGTTTTTGAGATATAAGCCAAAAACTGCATTTGACCCCTATGTTCTATTTTAAGTAATGGCGGCCATGTTTTTTGACGGATCAAAAATCGAAGCACAAACTTTGTGCAGGATAATCTAAGGAACAATCATGCTAAGTTTCATCCAAATCCATTCAGTAGTTTCAGAGGAGAAGATTTTTTAAAGTTAGCAAATGTGATGAACAAATTGTGAAAAATTGTCATTAAAGGACAATTACCCCTTAAGGGGTCAATTGACAATTTTGGTCATATTAACTTATTTGTAGATCTTACTTTGCTGATCATTTTTGCTGTTTACAGTTTATCTTTATCTATAATAATATTCAAGATAATGACCAAAAACTGCAAAATTTCCTTAAAATTACCAATTAAGTGGCAGCAACCCAACAATGGTTTGTTTGATTCATCTGAAAATTTCAGGGCTGATAGATCTTGACCTAATGAACATTTATACCCCCATGTCAGATTTGCTCTAAATGCTTTCGTTTTTGAGATATAAGCCAAAAACTGCATTTGACCCCTATGTTCTATTTTAAGTAATGGCGGCCATGTTTTTTGACGGATCAAAAATCGAAGCACAAACTTTGTGCAGGATAATCTAAGGAACAATCATGCTAAGTTTCATTCAAATCCATTCAGTAGTTTCAGAGGAGAAGATGTTTGAAAAATTGTTAACGACGACAGACGACGACGTCGACAACGACGACGGACGCCAAGTGATGAGAAAAGCTCACATGGCCTTTTAGGCCAGGTGAGCTAATAAGGATATTTTACCTTACATGTACAGCTCTTTTAATTTTAATATATATACCTTTTATTTATAATTTTTACAAATGTGATGAATGTCTTGGTGAAATTTGTTACTAAATGTTTACCAAATATTAGGTTTTGTCAAGCCATAGCAAGCATACATAATTCTAATGCAACAATGTTTGTAACGTTTATTTTGATTGGATAATGTACTTTCTTACATGGCATCAATTGACAATTGATGCTATGGGACGTACGCGCAAGCGCAGACGGCATATGACAGATTTTATATACATGTTTTAACGTTGTTTTCTGTCAGTTTCATTAGAATGGAAATAACAATATTGTATTTTAAGCTCCGACGGCATCAATTTGGGATTTGATGGTCGCAAATACCCGTTTACTGTCTCCGCTAACATGTCGCCAGTAAACTTAATTTGCGACCATCAAAGCCCCAATTGATGCCGTCGGAGCTTAAAATACAATACAGTTATCTCCTAAATCATATGTAAATATTTGACCTTCAGAAAACCATAAAAGGCTTTTGTTATAAATATTTGACCTTTAGTGCTTCTCACATGAATATATTTGACCTTAGTGCTTTCAAAATGAATATTTGACCTGAAGTGCATTTTATTTATCCTTACGTTACCATAAATGGCTTCCCACACCTTTTACAGCTAAAATTTTGTGCACTTTGAAAGTTGTCTGTCAGTTCTTCATTAGAAATTTCTTCCTCGCACCAATTTATTTCTGGCATAATATTGTTTTCTGCAGATACATGTAGTCCATTTGAATTTTCGTCCTTGTATGAATTTGTTTCAGAATATATTTCTGTTCCAGAGATTCTTGGACTTTTATCAATTTCATCATCTGTATCATTCATATCTTCTATGTCTTTATTTTTTATACATGTATCACTATTTAATTTCAGTCTTTTGTTATTTACATTTAAGATTGGGGACTTTTTATCTAACTTCTGGTCATTCACCTGTATTGTTTCTTCATCAACCATGTTAACAGATTCAACTTTTTTGACACTTTTACTTTTCAATTCTGATGGCTTTTGCATACCGCAGTTGCAAAAATCTTCCCCTGAACTTTTCTGACATTTAGAAATATGGTTAGTAAAGCAAATCTTATTGACATAAGTCTTCTGACAAATGTGACATTCATACGTCTTTTTTTGTTTTCCAGGTGTGCAGGAAACCAGATGTTTCTGCAGAGTATTTTCTGTCATAAAAGGCTTCGAACATTTCTCACACTTGAAGGGTTGTTCTTGACCATGAACCATTCGTGCATGTTCTCTCAGATATGAAGGTCGTCTGAATTTTTTACCGCACAATTCACACATGAAAGGTTTTTCTCCTGTGTGTAGACGGGAATGATTCATTAAATGAGACCCTTTCCTGAACCCCACTCCACAAACTAAACATTTAAATGGTCGTTCATTTGTATGTACTTTCATTTTATGATTAGCGAGAGCATCGTTTCTTTTGAATGCCATCCCGCATTCTTCACAAGGATACTGGAGGGTGTCAACCATATCCCGACTATTCACATATTCTTTGTGAGTTTTCATGTGACATCTTAAACTCCATTTGCTAGACAAACTCACAGAACAAATGTCGCACTTGAATAATTTTTCACCAGTATGAGAAATTTGGTGAATTTGAAGATATGCCTTTCGTCGAAACTTTTTACCACAAAGAAGGCACTCAAATGGTGTTTCACCAGTATGTTGTCGCAAATGGTTAACAAGATGGTGTTTTTGATTAAATACTTTTAAACAGAATTCACATTCATTGACAGAATCCCCTGTATGGAGCCTCATGTGTTTCATTACTTGTTTTTCGGTATCGAAGATAGCTGAACATACAGAACAACCATATGTTGGATTGTGATTTGATTCAATTCTGTGTCGATCTAATTCTTTTTTACCAGTAAATGATACCCTGCAAACTTCACATGAAAATATATGAGATTTAGCATGTCTTTTCAACAACTTTTGTGTATCAAATGTTTCAAAACATTTGTCACAAGGAAATTTAAACGAATCATGTTTTTTGCCAAAATTTGTAGTCAACCTTGTTTTTATATCAGAAACTGATAAATCTTTGATCAAGTGCTCGTGTTTTTTCTCTGGACAAAATTCTAAAGCTGAATTACTACTCATTTCATAATTTTGGGAAATTTTGTTCCTATGTGCTTTTATAACATGCCGACTTAAACCACTTTTCAAACTAAAACTTGACCCACAGTGTTCACAAAATAATTTGTTTGTTTTAACTTTTTCATTATTGCTTTCACAATTCAATAATTTATTCCCATTTGTTGTCTCCCCTATTAGTATCTTATCCACATTTATTTCCCCTTCATTTTTATGAAATAGTAAATTTTCTGAATTGCAAATGTACATTTCTCCTGCATCTTCAGTTGCATGTTTAGCAGGGAATATTTCACTTGTGTTAACAAACATAGTTTCTTGGCTAAAATATTGTTGTTCATCTTTCGTCTGCTGTTTTTCTGTCTTTATCACTATATTTATCTCTTCATTTATATCCATACAAACATTCAAGTCTTTCTAAATCTGCTTTGGATTAAATTTCTGAATGACCAAAGTCATTTAGTTCGAATGTGGTACCAATTCTCTGAAATAAAAGAATACTTGTTATTTTTTTTTTTATCTTGAAAGTACAATAAAATTGAGAATGGAAATGGGAAATGTGCCAAAGAGACAACAACCCAACCATAGAGCAGACAACAGCAGAAGGTCACCAACAGGTCTTCAATGCAACAAGAAATTCCTGCAATGATCATTTCTAGATTTTTTTTTTAAATGCATCGGAACTAAACACATTTATTTAAAAACCAGTTGTTGGCATGACGGTGGTTGTGTTCTTCTCATATATATATATGTTATGATGGTAAGATACTAAACCCCTTACGGGAGGGATTGTGCCTAATACTCATATGTTGAAGACAATCATAATTAATCTTTCAATCAGTTTAATTGATTTTCTTTTGTTACATTTTCTGACATTAGACTCAGACTTCTCTTGAACTGAATTTTAATGTGTGTATTGTTATGCATTTACTTTTTTACATTGGCTAGAGGTATAGGGGAGGGTTGGAATCTCATAAACATGTTAAACTCCGCTGCCTTTCTGTGCCTGTCCCAAGTCAGGAGCCTGTGGCCTTTGTAATTAGTCCTGTATGATTTTTAATTTTAGTTTCTTGTGTATAATTTGGAGTTTAGTATGGCATTCATTATCACTGAGCCAATATATATATATATTTATTTAGGGGGCAGCTGAAGGATGCCTCCGGGTGTGGGAATTTCTCACTGCATTGAAGACCTATTGTTGACCTTCTGCTGTTGTCTGTTCTATGGACGGGTTGTTGTCTCTTTGACACATTCCCCATTTCCATTCTCAATTTTATGTACATGTATTATGCAACATTAATTTTTTGAAAATAAGTATATTTTAACCAATCAAATTGAAATATATATACATAAACTGAGTATTTATGGAATACTCACCTTGAAGAGTGATCATTTTATGTTTTATACCTCATATTTACATGTTTAAGTAATTTGTAAGATTTAAGTTTTCTTTTCAAGGTTTGAGTAATCTCCCCTGATTCTTCTCCAAGAAATAAACACAGAAATCTACTAACAATCTATTTCATTCTGCCCCCCCCCCCCCCCAAAAAAAAAACCTGACTCATTGATAACATTTGTATACAAGGAGATGGAAATAAAAAATTCAACAACCAATGGGAGATAACTCAACCTATTTTTCTCTCTGAGAGCAAAATGTATTTTACATTAATCTTCACAAAAAACAAGTATGCAAGGACACTGCTATAGTGCAATTTGTATGTGAAGAGGCCTGTTGCTGGGTACACATCTCAGATCTGCTATTAACTTTTTGATTAATTTAAAATGCATATTATAAAGTCTAAGATTGAAGATTCTATAATTTGGTAAAAAAGGACTGGGTACATTTTGAGGAAATACTGCTTGACCTTAAATCTGATGAAGTACAGAATTCAATAATGCAAGTGTTACTCCATTTATTTATTGCAAAGTTTTTTTCTAAAACATACATGTACATGATGTACAAATGATGTAGGAAAAAACATCATAGCAAAAAACACATAACTTGGTCTGAGTCTCTGAGATCACTCATCTATGTGTAGAGTTTTTTTTTACTGTGTTAGCTACATGTATAATGGACTTCCTCATACTACGTGCACATGGTAAACAGTTTTGATTTCATTTTTAAATTAATCATGTTAATTAAAGTTAATGTTTCAGAGTTAACCCTTTCCTCCATAACAGGTTGGGAACAAACCCCCTGTATGGTGATTATACCTGTATAGAGGGATAATCCTTCTTTAGAGGGGTAAAATTATCCCTCTATAGAGGGGTATTTTTGTTTGCACTGGATTTAAAACAAATTAGGGGAGAATGGCACACATGCGTTGGAATCGATTGGAGCAATATATATTGCACAAGAAAAACGTCTACGAGAAAAAAATGTCAAGAATGAACTAATTTTGGAGCGGCATGCCGGCCAAAAATTTGCAGAAGCGGTAATTATTTTTTTTTATAGAAAAGTCCATTTCTTCAAAACAGGAGCAGGAAAATCCAAAGAACTATTAATCAAATTGGGTTGGCCTTATCCCTCTTTAGAAGGATTATCCCTCTATACAGGTTTAATCACCATATAGAGGGTTTGTTCCGCACCTTAATGGTGTCTTTTGATGCCACCCCCTCAAAACAGTCTCGGCTTCCTTGATGAGTGCTGGGACTAAATAAATATATTTTTTTATTGGGACCAGATAAATTTAAAAAAAATAAAATTATACAAATACAAATTTTTATTAGCACAAACTCATCAACAATAAATGGTTAAAGCTCATGGTATATCAATTAAAGAACCTTAGTGAGCACGCTCACATACCCCACGTCCCCACATTGTCATTGGAGAAATTAAATAAGTATAAGAAAAAATATTGAATAATAATTTCCTGTCAATATACATAGTATGTCCTTATTATCTACAAAATTTCATGAAATTCTGTTGTGTGTTTTCAGAGGAGTTGAGATGACAAACTGTTGCAGAAGTACATTGAAGCAAATAAGTTCAAAGGGGCATAACTCCTAGAAAAAAATTGAACCGTAATTTCCTGTTGATATGCACATCTACATAGTATGTCCTTATTATCTACAAAGTTTCATGAAATTCTGTTGTGAGGTTTGAGAGGAGTTGCGATGACAAACTGTTGCAGTAGTACATTAAAGTAAATAAGTTCAAAGGGGCATAACTCCTAGAAAAAAAATTGAATCGCAATTTCCCGTCGATATGCACAACTACATAGTATGTCCTTATTATCTGAAAAGGTTTCGTGAAATTCTGTTGTGTGGTTTGAGAGGAGTTACTATGACAAACTGTTGCAGTAGTACATTAAAGTAAATAAGTTCAAAGGGGCGTAACTCCTAGAAAAAAAATTGAATCGCAATTTCCCATCGATATGCACAACTACATAGTATGTCCTTATTATCTGAAAAGGTTTCGTGAAATTCTGTTGTGTGGTTTGAGAGGAGTTGCGATGACAAACTGTTGCAGTAATACATTAAAGTAAATAAGTTCAAAGGGGCGTAACTCCTAGAAAAAAAATTGAATCGCAATTTCCCGTCGATATGCACAACTACATAGTATGTCCTTATTATCTGAAAAGGTTTCGTGAAATTCTGTTGTGTGGTTTGAGAGGAGTTGCGATGACAAGAAACAGGACTGACGAACGGACGGACTGACGGACGGACGGGTCAAAAACATTATACCCTCCGCAACGAAGCTTGGGGTATAATTACATAGTTGGTCAAACATAATAAGTATTGCAAATAATGACTATATTAATATGTAATATTATAAATAAACAATGGTTATAAATTAGACATATTGACAATTTTATAGAGTTTGTTCTACTTTACGCAGGTTCAGACTGTCTGAAATGAAAGAGGAAGTCAATTTTAGGATTGTGTATGAATTATTATTTAATAAAAAGATTATATTATTTTCATGTTTTTGAAATTTTGTAGGATCATCGATTATATTTGAAACTTTTTGGTAGAATATGGCTCTTTTAGTTGAGTATTTTTAAGAATTGAATGCTTCTTTTTGTAAGGCCAAATAAAAATATATGTGTGGTTCCAGTAACCCCTACTTTTTCGTCTTGAAAATAGCCTACCCTAAAGATTTTATTGTCATTTTTCATTAAGCATTGTTAAAGTCAGAATGATGATTCCATAGACTCAATGTAAAAAAAAAATCAAAAATCAAAATAAAATCCTACCTACCTTCCCTAACTTTTGTTCAGATGTAACTGGAACCACACATACTATTTTATTTGGTCTAACTTCATTGGGGTGTGAAAGCGTTGACCGAAGTGAAGCGCTTCATACTAAAAATGTGCACACGGTCAAAGCTTTTACAACCCTATGAAGTTACAAAAAGAAGCATTCAATACTTAACATGCTTAGGCCACACCAATTTGATTCCTTGTTCGACGGACCCGCCCGCACCTATTTTTTTCAAAACAGAATTTTTTTATTTTTTTTATATTCCCGCTTCCCGCATCCGGAAATGTAATCATGTCCATTTCCCGCACCGTTTTTTTTGGTAAATATTATAAAAAGATATCAACATTTGTTTTTAAAATCACAGTCTAACCTGTATATAACGATTTTAAAAATAAAAGCACCCCACCACACTTTGTAAATATCTTTGAGAATATTTGTTTCAGCATGAAACCTATTTATCTAAAGCGGGAGTGCTCCGATATAAATTTATATCAGCGGGAATACCTGTAAAGAACAAAAAATTGGTTACTTTCCCCCTTTCTTATATTCCCTATCAAAAAATGTTCGTTGTTAGAATAAAGTACAAAGAACTTCTGAAGGATTTGCCTTCAACTGCAATTATATTGTATGCTGGCGAAACAAAACTATCCATAGCCGCTGCATGTTTATGCACCTGTCCTGATTGATTGAGGGGCCTGTCGTTCAGCAGTTATCGTTTGTTGATGTTGTTCATTGGTATTTTCCCGTTTGGATATACATGATATATAAATTAGATCGTTGTTTTCCTGTTCGAATTGTGTACGCTAATAATTTTGGGGTCCTTTATAGCCTACTGTTTGGTCTGTATCAAAGCCCTGTGTAAAAGGCTGTACTTTGACCTGTGTTTGTTATTATCAGGTTGAGAACAACCCTCCCTCAGACAAGGGATCATTTTACTGATGTAGAAAAGAAACTAGAAATACCAAGGATTTGTATACATTTGTAGTTCTTCTATACAAAACCTTTGAAAACTTAGAATTTTGTTCTCAAAAAGAGGAGAGTTACATCATATTTTAAACAACTTTTTCTAAAAGAGGGGTCCACTTATTTTGAATAATATTAAACTGTTCAAGGGAAATTCCGCGATTTTTTACTTATCTTCTAATTATGTTCATCTTAACATAAAAAACACATTTGCAAAGTTTTAAATTTATATTCCTTCTAATAACGGAGAAAATCAAGTATTTGTAACTTTTTTGGTTGAATTCTCGAGTGGGTCGTGACGTATTAGCCCGATTTATTGAATTCTGGGAAAAAATAAAATCTGTTTAACTCTTATAGCTTATCGACAATATACGTAATTAAAAGCGCACAGCTATTATTAACCACAATATAAGAATGAACGAAAATGAATATGCATATACCGTTTTGTATTGGTTGAATTAAACTCCTATAAAATTATCTCTAGTAAATGTTTTTGAATAAATTTAATTAATTATTGTTGAGATTTTTTTCATAAAATATTTATTGAACATTTTTACTGATATTGAACTGAAAATATTTCAGTTCTATTTACCGTTATTGTTTTGATAATCATTTCAATGCAACTAATGTGTGAGCAGAGTGTGTATATTATTTTGTAAAGGTCACTGTATATTTCTCGGCTTGAGGTCAATTCGTTTACCTTGTAGCTATTTAGCCGCAGGTGTGAGTTCAAGCGTACACAGGTATAAATGTTGTTATTTGGAAAGGATAAACAGAAAGGATTAGAAAGAGTATGCTGTATTTAATTAAAATACACTAAGATTTAATACACGATGAGAATAAAGATACAATAATTTTAAAAATTGTGTAAATTAATTGAAAATAAAATTCAGATTCGTAATTCCGAAAGTGTATAAAAATAAAAGGAAACAATTTTTGATTACTTTCTTAGCGGCAATTGGCGTAAAGATTCAAATATGAAGCAAAAAATAGTAGTTTTAATCTTTTATAAAAACTAAATGCAATATTACCCAATTTGATATACCATTGTACATCTGTTTGATATCATTGACTTTACCGGAATTCCTTAACTTGTATTCAAATCTGGCTGTGTTTAAATGCTAATAAAACTATTGCAATTTTAAAGTTTTTAATTGACAAAAAAATACAACAAACAACATGCATGATTTTTTTTTAGTTTCTTTTTAACATTTTATTCTTACATAATTAAATTCATTTCACAATCATTTACACGAACTTTTTGTAAAAAGAATATCAATTATCTAAGCTAAGGCATTATTTCTTTTGAGGATTTTTTTAAAAATTCTATGATAATATTTGTGCAATGTTGAACATGATAGCCGTCATTAATCCAAATAAGTAATACAGTAGTTGTAATAAAAGTTATATTTTAGTCATGCATAACTGATATTGACGAATTTATAATAGTTCGTCCATACATCGTTGTTCTTGAAACAATCATTATTAGTATACATGTAAGTTTCCTGACGTATAAGAGCCATTGAGGATGAGCTCCAGAGAAATCAGACTAGTGGCGTTTCGTTCGTTTGTTTGTTGGGAAAGGAGAGGAAATGCAACCGCTTGTACAGATAAACGACAGAATTACCATACAAGCATTTATAGTCAACACAATCAGAAAGAGTTCCCATCGTTAGACGGGGAATATGAAGGCTTCCAAGAATGAACAAGTGACATGTCTAACTCTGAACAGTTAGAAAACAGACTATATATATATCGACATCGACCGCTTGTTCTTAATATTTGAAACTGTAAGCATATATATACGTATACGTTTATGATATATATAGTGATGAGTTCTTGCGTCTGACAAAAACTAAATTCCTTCATGGTTATATCTTGCCATACGTTTATATTGGTTTGTAAGGTGATTACTCACAATCGTTATTTGAAAATCCTGTTTGTGAGATGTAGATTCATTTCAATACAGAAATTTCGTCTATATATTTCACAAGTGTATAACACGGAGAAGCTCTGAAGGTCCATTACTCCCATTTTGTTTGGGTGTGAACCATCGATGTTTACAGCAATATCACAGAATAAGATGATGATGGTAGAAAGAACTATGGGCGTCATGTGGCAAATACTACATGCATATCGGACCATGAGTTGTCAATCTGTATGAAAAGATTTCCAATACAACCATATTATTGAGAAGGAATGTTTACATGCTATACTCTCGTACTAGTATTACAGGGTTCTTGTGGCGTTCACCTTAGACACACATCTTTTTAACGATGTTTAAAAAAAAGACAGAACCAATTTAATGTCATATTTCCCTATTTTTTAAATATAACTAAAAGTCTTTTATCTGACAAGAATACCCCTATTTAGCGAACAAGTAATTTATTCTTTTTTCTGTTATTGAATACCAAGAAAGAAAATAAATCCCGAAATTAATTTGAAACTTTGATACTCAAAAGTTTCCCAGTAAAATATTCACATTCCCTGGGGATAATTAGTGTTCGTCCAGTGGCATATATAACAATTGTGATGACGAATTACTTCCTTTGTTCGAGAACAATCTTATTGAAATATAAATCTGTGATTTTACTAGGTCCACAGCTTCAATGAACCAAAGCAAAAGTTATACATCGACCTGTATTTAAATCAAATTGGTTCTCTTCTTCTTCTGGTATACAATAGTCTATAGACATTCGATGATTACATACTGTTGGCATACGTGGACTAGTCTATTTACAACACTTTTACCCCTATTTATTCAAAATATATGTTTTTTTCTTATGTTCAATGTATACATGTATATATTTTAAATTGCGCTATAGTTCCGTAACTTTCTATCCAGTCGTATAAACGAATCGTCGGCAAGTGCGTACATTTTTTTAAATCAATATTTCTGGTCTGTTCCAATCTGTCCTTCACTATTGACAATGACTATATATTACATTTTCCCAAATTCACCCTTGGAAAAAATATTTAAATAGATTTTAATTTCATCAAATCTTATTTTTTGGGTATTATTTATATGTTTATGAATTATATTCTTTACACCAGAAATGTTATTTATAAACAAGCGTATGAGTTTAGTAACGACAAGTAAGACAGAGTTGTATATTATTCATCTGATAGTTCAAAATGGAAAGTTATAAGTTATAAGTTATCAGCCGTGTACACTGATCAATACCTGCAGAAGTGAAACGATGCATGAACTTGCAAACCCGACAGGAAATCGCTTGAATACCTGGACGTGTCACCTCACAACCCTCACAATACCTTTGGAAGTAATACCTTTAGCCATACTGGTGATCAGATGAGGGAAGATCAAAATATATTTGTTTATTACTTTAAAGAATTATGAACAAATTAGATTTTCGAAAACAATTTTCACGGAACACTTATTTATGATTTCAACTTTGACTTTTCACCTAATTCCAATATCAACAGTTTAAAAACAACAGACCATGGTAATTTAAAAAAAGAAAGAATATTTTTCGTATCAAGTTAGTTAGTCAAATAAAACAACCGTACGATTGACAAGATATCGACACGCAATTACGACTACATCGGTTACTGTAGTTTTGTTTCTTTGTGGTTTATAGACATATCGTTTTTATTAATCGGGAAAGAAGACAAAATGGCGGATCGCAGAGAATTGATACTCTAAATTTAAAATCGATGGTGATCGCTTATCTAGCGGAATAAAACTTTGATATCTATGAATTTGAGCATTTTTATACAGAATGAACATGTCAATTTTTGATTTTTTTGCGAAGTTTCCCTTTAAAGTAAATGTGTTAACATGGTTCAAGTCCAGGAATATTACAAAATTCTTGGACATGTTTTGACCATTTAATACCAGATAGATATATAGTTCTTTGAGAAAATATGAGCCCTTTTGTACAAACAAATACATTATAACTTATATTGATCCCTCATAAAACATGTAAAAGGGATATTTATAACTGACATTAAGGGGTTGTCCCCAATTATATGCAAACTGATTATGACTTGGATGGAGAATTGTCTCATTGTCAGCATGGTCAGTCACACACACATACATAGACCAGATTTAATTATTTCTTGGTGAACAGGGAAAAAATACTTTAGAAATTAAAGAAATGTCAAAGTACAAGTGAGAAATCAAGCTTTATATTGTCAAAACCTTCTATATTATGTTTACAAAAAAAATTATAATCGCTCGCCTTTACTTTTCAAGCTTCGCCTCAAAAATTTGTAAATTAAAAAATTTTTATTAAAATTTTCAAATCGCTCGCTCGCCCCAAATTTTGGAGTCCAAAAATCCGTAGAACAAGAAATTAAATTGGTGTGGCCTTATAATTACATTTTTTAGTAATGATCATGAAAACACGAATTTTATTATTGTTTTATTTAATTCACCTGTGCACTTTATTGTGGGACCACGTGTTATCATGAATGAAAAGTTTTATTGAGCAATGAAATTGCCTACGGAATAACATGTGATGTGCAGTTAGCCAATCAGAATAAAGTATCATAATGAAACATACATCTAATGTAATTATTTCACAATGTGAAAGAAAATGTTTTTCCTTTTCAATTTGACCAGAAGTACATGCAGAGCAGTATAGATCTCTCATTTCTGGGAATATTTAGATGTCTCCCTTTTTCAATCATCAGTATATGAGCGCTTATACGGGTGTTACATATTAGTCCCTGGCCCCAGCTTGTCTGGCAAAACAGCCGTTGGATGTCAGAGTAATCTCGGACTACTTACATATATATGAGGCTGGACTGACTTCTTTAGGCTTTGAAGAAAAAAAAATAAAATAGCCTTGCCAGACATTATAATTATTTGGACTAATTTTCATGTCGATCCAGCCCCATAAAAAAAAAATTTATTTAGTCAGACATAAGGCGTCCCAGTAAAAATTAAAATAGCCTTGACAGACGTCACTCATAATAAAATTTATCAGATTATTTGGACTACATGAAATTGAAACTGTGAAAGCGTTTACAGCTGTTACACGAGTAACAGACTGAACTTTGGATGGTCAAGAAAATGAGTGTGTATCACTATGTTAGGTGGGAAAACAATGACGATAGATCTAATCACCTTTCAATTTTTGGAATTTGTTGTTGACTGGTATCTGTATTCTGACTGGATGCAAAATATTATTGAAATTGACAGGAAATGACTTTTTGGAAGTAAATGCCGAAACAATTTCGGTACGGATATTTATTTGTGATCTCGGGAAAAATACAAGTTAAAATATGAAGGCAAAGTGAAATGTTTTAGCAAAAAATCACTTCTTCTAGTTCTAAAGTCAACTCAATGCTTTTTTAATTCATAAACACTTAAAGAAAAATCAGAGAAGTATCTGTAAATATCCGTAAAAATGAACTGGTTTACTTTGTTATCATGCAAGGGTTCCAGTCCACAGCTGCTTGGGAAAAAACAACATAGTGAAGACTTAGTGGTCCAATGTGATTATTTCAACTTGAAAACCTTGTTGGCATTAATTTGTTATCGTCCCCATGTTCAAAAATAGTTTAAGGTGAACTAAATTAGATAGTTTTCGGTTGTTAATAATTGACATGATTGATCTGCCAACAAATATTCAAAATGGCCACCATTTTTGTGTCAAAAATTTATTTTATGTCACTATATTTAAATTATAATGTCAGACAAGAAATAAATTATAAACCCACACAAAATTAATGCCAAATTTGTTCTTCCCCCTTGCTGGATTTGAACTTGTGCTACTTCAATATCGTACTTTTCGTAGCACCAAATCGCTTTGCACTATGCCCGATGTGCTATACTACTGGATCACCTACATGTATGCTCTAAAATTATAAAGCTTAATTTGGCATGGTGTTTATAGCAAAGACATTGATCATACATGTGGTTATAAGTTCATTCAACAATTTGAAGTAAAATAAGATAATTGAAGACCATACATGTACATTGACATATACATAGTTTTAATATTTAATACAAATTATGACTTGGATGGAGAGTTGTCTCATTTGAACTCATACCACATCTTCTTATATCCATCTAGAACTTTATCTTTATTGTACCAATCCATAAAGATAAAAGAGAATAGAATTATAAAAAACATTATGAATATTGCAAATGTTTAACAAAAACTACACATGTACATGAGATAAACAAAAAAAATGAAATGGGGACAAAGGTGTGGGTAAATTACCTTTTATTTAATTGTTATCATGTTTATACCAGACATTTGATTTTTCCTTCAAGAAAAGAGTGTCAGACTGCTGATACATGTACTTACTTACTTACTTATCCTCTTTGCTCCGATCTGAGCATAAGGTCAACACAAGTCCTCGCCACTCTGTTCTGTTCTTTGCCATTGTTTCTGCCTCTCCCCATGTCATCTTTAGGTCTTTTAATTCATTCTCTATTGTCCTCCGCCATGTTGTTTTGGGACGTCCTCTTGGTCTCTTTCCCTGTGGTGTCCATCTAAGGGCTGTTTTTGTTATGCTTGAGTTTTCCTTTCTCAAAACATGTCCAAGCCACCGGAAGCGCTTCTGTGTTATCTCGTCGATTATACATGACGACTCTGTCATTTTTAGTAGGTTGGTGTTCGAGATGGTATTAGGCCAAAATATTCTGCAGATTTGTCGGAGGCAGCTGTGGTGAAATGAAGAAAGTGCCCTCATATCTGCTTTCGTAACTCTCCAACATTCACTTCCATACAAAAGAACAGGTTTTACGTTGCTATTGTATAATTTGATTTTTGTTTTTCGGCTGTATTGCTTTGATCTCCAGATGTTCCTTAGTTTTTGAAATGATGTTCTTGCTTTTGCCAATCTGTTTTTGATGTCCTTTTGTGTAGAATCTTTAGTGCTGATGACTGTGCCCAAATAAATAAATTTATCAACTTTTTGAATTTCATTTCCATCAACCTCTAGTTTTCTTTGAGATGAGGTGTTTAATCTCATTTCCTCTGTTTTCTGTGTGTTGAGTTGGAGTCCGGTTTGGCTTGCGAAATGGCTGAGTCTGTTGGTCTTTTCTTGCATATGATCATGCCGAGATGATAATAAGGCAATATCATCTGCAAAATCTAGGTCTTCCAGTGTTGTAAACATAGACCATGTTATTCCTCTTTTCTCGTCATTTGTGGTTTTTCTCATTACCCAATCGATTGCAACTAGGAATAGGATAGGAGAGATGATGCATCCTTGTCTTACCCCGGAGTCCACTGCAAACCATTCTGTCTCTTTGTTGTCTAATAAGACAGAACATTCAAATTTTGTGTATAAGCATTTAATGAGGGTCACTATCTTGTCTGGTACTCCGTATGATCTTAAAATTTTCCAGAGTGTATCTCTATGGACGCTGTCGAAGGCCTTCTTGAAGTCAATAAAGTTGATAAAGAGTGGTGTTTTCCATTCTATTGACTGTTCTACAATGTTTTTCAGTGCAAAGATTTGATCTATGCATCCTTTGCCTTTTCTAAAACCTGCTTGTTCTTGTCTTAGGATTCTATCTAGTTCTTTATCTATCCTATTGAGGAGTATGCGACAGAAAACCTTACTAGGAATTGATAGTAGGGTGATGCCCCTCCAATTGTCACAATTTCCTAGATCACCTTTTTTGGGAAGCTTCACTATAAGACCTTTTGCCCAGTCTTTTGGGATGATGTTTTTCTCCCAGATAGTATTGAATAGACTGTACAAAACATCTGTTGCAGTTGCTATGTCGGCCTTTAAAAGTTCAGCTTGAATCCCATCTATGCCTGCAGCTTTTCCAGTCTTCATGGATTTAATGGCTATTTTTATTTCTTCCTTAGATGGGGAGTTGATATTTATATCAAGTTCACATTGTTGTTGCATGCCTTCAAAAGGTACTGTTGGTTCTGGCCTGTTCAGGACATTTTTGAAATGTTCTACCCATCGTTTGGTCTTTTCATCATGTGTTGTTAACAATTTACCATTTTTGTTTTTAACAGGTGGTACTTGACTGGCTTTTCCACTAAGTTCCTTGGTTATTTTATATACTGTATTTAAATCACCTTTTTTTGCTGCCTTTTCTGCTTCTTCGGCACGTGTCTCGATGAATTTTCTTTTATCCTTTCTTGCTGATCTTTTCACCTCTTTATCCTTTTGGTTATATTCTTTCTGCATCTGTTCTTTTAGTCTAAGTGACTTGGTGTTAAGGACTTTTTCTTTAATCTTTCGTCTCTCATCAATTATTGTCCAGGTGTCTTGTGTTAGCCATTGTTTATCGTTCTTTCTACGAAATCCAATTGTTTTTTCAGCGGTCTCTTGGTAGACTTGTTTGATGTTTTCCCACTTATTTTCTAGATCAATTTCTTCCATCTGACTAAGATCTTCTAATGCTTTAAACCTGTTCTTAAGTTCTATGCAAAATTTCTTTTTAACTTCTGCATCATAAAGTTGTTTTGTATCTATGATCTTTCTACATGTTCTTTTCATACTTTCTGCCTTCTTCAATTTGAGTCGTACTTTTGCTATTATTAGATGATGGTCACTATATACATCAGCTCCCCTATATGATCTTGTATCAAGAAGTGATCTTCTCCATTTGCCGTTTATTATAACATGGTCTATCTGATTTTTGTCACGGTTGTTTGGTGAGTTCCATGTTATTTTGTGTATGCCTTTGTGTTTGAACAAGGTACCTCCAATAACAAGCCCATTTGTTTAGCAAAAGTCAGCTAGTCTTTCTCCATTTTCATTCATGATTCTAAGCCCTTCTCTGCCCATTGATCGTTCATGTTGGCTGTTATCATTACCAACCTTGGCATTCTGATCACCAATTATCAGAAGGACATCATGTTGAGGTGTTTTGACTATCTGTGTTTGTAAAGCTTCATAATAAGCATCTTTCACTTCATCTTCTGCATCATTTGTGGGTGAGTAACATTGGATTATTGTGGTCTTTGCATAGGTGGAATTGAAGCGAGCTTTTATGAGTCTTTCATTTATTGGCTCCCATTCTATTAAGCTTTTAGCACTTTCTTTGTTCATGATCAGCCCAACTCCTTCTTTATGTTGGTCATCAGCTCTTCCAGAGAAGATGATGGTGTGGTTGCTTGAGACAGTTTTCCCAGATCCTGTCCATCTACACTCACTTATTCCCATGATGGCTATGTTGTATCTGTCCATCTCTTTAATGACTTGCGCCGTTTTTGATACCTGGTACATTGTTCTTACATTCCAGGTACCAACCTTTATGGTTTTCTTTGGATCCATGAGGTTACGATTCCTGCTTAAGGCCTCCCTTTGCAGGCTTTTTCCTTGAGCATTCATATTGTTACTTGTATTTAAGTAACTCGTTGCCTCAAGGTTTCCATCTGTAATTTGATTTCTTGTGTTGATTTCTGTAATAATAGTCTTTTTACAAGATGAGGTTATTAGCCTCATGCTTAACCCCCACCTAGGAGGACCAGGGGTTTTTCATCTAGGTTCCCGTCCTATAGATCAGTTGCCTACCATGGCTATCGAGTTGTGATCTACCCGGTTTAGATAGAGTTTACTCTCATAGATGAGTTACCAACCAAGGTTAACGACCCTCATCTGGCCAACTATTTACCCATAGCTGGGGCAAGGTTGATGAGTGCTAGGGCATGTCCACACGCCGGTGGGCCTACACACTGCATCTCTGGGGTCCTTGCTACTCCGAGATCCTCTGATACATGTATATAAGTATTTTTTCTCAAAAAAAAACCTCAAGACATGCATGTACATACATATCATTAAAAAGAAGCATCTGATGTTGAATGGTCATAATTCAAATATTTATAATGTTTATATACACTGTGTATCATCGTACAGCGTATATAGGTACTAACCAAGCGGGCATGATCGAATTTGAACTGACTCGGTAACGAAAATCTTTGTTTAGTTTTATCAACATTCTGTGTACATTTCTCAACATCTGAAATTCCTGCTCCTAAATAATTTTCGCATCGATTTTTTCCTATTTATTAGACATATTTTATATTCTTATAAGAACTAATAACTTGTAAATGCGCAAATAGTTGTGAATGTCAACACCAACTTTCGATTTCGATACAATTTTCGAGACATTTACATGTTTTACCTGAAAGAAAGCTAATACAGGGCAAAAGTAATAGTAACCAATCATAAACCTACCTGTGATTACTCATTCCTTGAAACTTTTTTTGGTAATAAAAGAGTATGAAAATTTTGTTTTTTTGTACGGTGTACAGTAACTTAACTATGCACCGTACAGAAAGATTTATGTGGTCAGGTAAACACCGTACACAACGTTATTTTTTTCAGAATAAAATATCGAAAAAAACATAAGCATAAAAGATTTCAATGCCAATTATTGATACAACTATACTTATTACACACGCACAGTAGCCTTCTATCAGAAAAAAGAGTTGCAATGAATATAGAATTATATCGGATGAGACAAGTGCCAACTTCTTTGACAAGTATTTGGACATGTTTTTAGTAATCGTTATTGTTTTGGGAAAATAATGAGAAATCTCTAATCATCAACCTACGACCAAATAATTTCTTAAAACAACAATTATGTTTATATTGACATACACATTGATATTATGTGAACAAAACAAAGATATTCATTACCGTGTGAGGTCAAAATTGATCACGTCCGCTTGGTTAGTACCTATATCCGCTGTACTAATGATACACGGTGATGAGTGATTTATAAAATTACCAAACAATATACACATTTCAACAAGGTTATTTATATAACATTGTGTGCTTTTTTAAAATAAGAAATTTAAGGTATATAAGTATTGAATTTTACCTGAAGCAGAAGAAAAACTCAATGTTTGAACAATTTATCTTTTTTTGTCCTCACAAAACTATATCAGTGCTATATCAATCTCAGGGGTGGATCCAGCCATTTCAAAAAGGGGGGGGGTTCCAACTATATATGCTCCCATTCAATGCATTGATCGTCCAAAAAAAGGGGGGTTCCAACCCCCAGAACCCCCCTTGGACCCGCCACTGAATCTATCCATTGCTGTCTAGTAGTTTGTAATGTGATATCTTTTGGGATATTGTGACTTGTTGACGCTTGATCGTTGATCATTGCCAATGATTGGTTTGATCAAATACCTAAGCCTTTCAATCCTTTCATTAAACAAGTCATGCAAGTTAACACTTCATTATGAAAAGTTCATTCTAATTAAGGTTTGGACATTACAATGGGAAAGGATAATTTTTTAAGTTCAATCGAAGGTGTGAATATGTTCTAAATTGGTCAGACAATATTTGTACTTCAGATTTTATTTCTAGAATTAGATATTGAGTAAAGATGAATTGTGACTTGGATGGAGAGTTGTCTCATAAGCACTCATACCACATCTTCTTATATTTATCTAATAACCATATTTCTTTAACTCAGTTCAAGTTTGAGCCAAATTGGGGTAAAGAAATCATTTGTCTTAAGGAAAATCATTGCATTGTAGTATTTACCACAATGCTTATTTATGTATAAAATGGTCTTGATTTGGATATGCAAATACACATTTTTAGATTAACGACATTTTAAAGAATACAGGAGCCTGTAATTCAGTGGTTGTCGTTTGTTAATGTGTTATATATTTATTTTTCGTTCATTTTACATAAATAAGGCCGTTAGTTTTTTTCGTTTGAATTGTTTTACATTGTCTTATCGGGGCAATTTATAGCTGACTAGCGGTATGGGCTTTGCTTATTGTTGAAGGCCGTACGGTGACCTATAGTTGTTAATGTCTGTGTCATTTTGGTATTTTGTGGATAGTTGTCTCATTGGCAATCATACCACATCTTCTTAAGTTGTTAATGTCTGTGTCATTTTGGTATTTTGTGGATAGTTGTCTCATTGGCAATCATACCACATCTTCTTATTTACATGTTTATAAATGATCAGGTTTGTTTTGATCCAGTATAAAATGGTGTTATGGATATTTTATGCAAATATCATGTTGATAAATTATTTTCTTTTTTTTTTCTTTAGGTTAGTTTAATGCTGCAGATTTTTGAACTAGCATAAAATGGATGTGTATACCACAGAAATAACATCTTTAATTGAAGATCAGTATGGTAATGTTGATCAGTTAATGAATAACTGCATTCCTGGTTATGAATTAAACAGAGACTACAATGGAACCAATGGTGATAAAGGTAGTTCTAATGTAACATTGTTTGTAACGTTCATTTTGATTGGACAACTCCACCAATTATCATGGCATCAATTCACACTTGATGCCATGAAAAGGTACCTGCAAGGGTAGATGCCATATGACAGATTTTAAATGTATGAAACATAGTTGTTTTCTGTTAGTTTTATTAGAATGGAAATAACAATATTATATTTTATGCTTAAACGTCAATTGGTGAATTTATGGCCGCAAATACCCTTTTACTGGCTCTGCTAAATTGACACCAATAAACTCAAGTTGCAACCATCAAATCACCAATTGATGCTGTCAGAGCTGAAATTACAATACAGTTATCTCTTAATTATATATATATTTTACATGTGTGGTTATGTAAGTGAGCATGAATTCTCCTAGTATGTATGAAAATTGATATTGTAAACTCAAAAATTATTGTGTGCATTTATTATTGCCTTTATTGAAGAATGACAAAAATTGAAAAAATGTGAGATTATTAATTATTGCGACTTCGAGGAAAATTTACCTATATCATGTGCATATATTTATAAGATATCAGAATGTGAATTATTATTATATCAATACTAATCAAGTTACATTGTCGATATTCACATTAATAAAAGCATAGCTGTATATCTATAGTTTCCAAGAGTATTAAAGTCTACTTCACAAAGATATTCTCAGCAAAGGGCAATAACTAATTTTCTAGTGTGAAAGATTTACACATACATATCAAAGATAATATAATCATGCCATATATATCTCCGTAGTTGTTTATTTACCTGGTAAATGGATGAACATTTTTTTTTAGATAGACAGTGAAACCTGATTTAAACTAATCCTGTGTAAACCGAAAACCTGTATAAAACCAAACATGTTTGTAAGCAAAGTCATATCAAATTATGTGCTTTGTAATTTGTAAACCTGATAAAACAGAACATCGGCATAACTTTTACTGTAGCAGAGCATGAAATGCACTTCACAAATTTTAAAATTTTGTCTGATTCATTTTTAGATACAGAAGGCACTCCAGATAATGACATGAGTCATTTAGAGGAAAGCACACAACAAGGGACAGAAGCACAAAGAAATTCTGGTTTGGAGCACGGCAGTCAAGAAGAATGTATAAGGAATAGTATTTCTTCTATTGATTCTGGTACTATACAAGTAAAATCTGAAATTGTTTATGATGATTCAGATAGTAGTGATTTTGAAAACAGCACTGAAAATGAGTCACTGCCTGAAAATTCTTACAACATAGTGGCGCCATCTATGCCATTTTCTGATAACCAAAATGAGAAGAGCATGTTCATGTACAGTATGAGTAGAGATAATGAAATGAATTTAGTCAATAAAACTGACGATATGTTGACTAAACATGACAAATCTACTCTGAAAATGAAATTCCACATTTGTAAAGAATGTGGAAAAGTTTGTAGATCGCCATGGAAACTAATGACCCATGTTAAATCACATAATTATAGAGACCAGTATGAATGTCCAGAATGTGGAGTCTGTAATACTAGCAAGAAGGAGATGAAAAAACATTTCCGTCGCCATGCCAACTTAATACCTCAGACAGAAAAATCGCACAAATGTCATATGTGTGATGCTTCATTTCAAACACCTTCAAAATTAAAAATACACATGTGCATGCACTGTGGGATAAGGCCTTATACGTGTGGCCTGTGTAATAAGAGTTTTACATGGAGCGGAGGGCTCAGGGACCATCTCAAGATACACACAGGAGAGAGACCTCATACATGTAAATTTTGTTCGAAAACTTTCCCTGACACATCGAAATTAAAAAATCATCAAAGAATACACACAGGTGAAAAGCCACATGTGTGTAAAACGTGTGGGAAAGGTTTTATTGAAAGTGGAAAATTGAAAAGACACATGAGAACACACACTGGCGAACAACCATATAAGTGCGATCTATGTGATAAAAGATTTAATGTAATTAGTAACCTTAACAAACACATGACAATCCATAGCGGTGATAAACCTTATGTGTGTAATATATGTGGGAGGGGATTTTCTCAAAATACTAATCTGAAAAGTCATTCTAGAATACACACTGGGGAAAAAGATCCGTACAAGTGTGAAGTATGTGATGTAAGGTTTGAACGAATCATCGAAGCTAAAGTACATGCTTGTTCAGGGCCCAAAAAGGACAATGTCAAAGCTAAATTTATTGTTCCCAAGAAGGGAGATAATTTAGAGACAATTTCAAAGGGAGATAACTCTGATACAGATGTGTCTGAAAATGAAGGTATTTCTGAATTGAAGAAAATCAGTATGGGAGACAACTCTATGAATGAGAATGATGAAAAGACAGTTTCATTAGGTAAAAGATGTGTAACTAGGGGAGGTAAATCCAGCAACTTGTCAGAGCAAAGGTCAAATGATGGCATGACAACTGAAACTATTAAAAGGAACAGTGAAGCAGACATGTTTGAATTTTGTAAAGACAAAAATGTTAAAATTGAGAAGAATCATGGTGAAGAAATTCCGGATGTTGTTAGTTTAAGGGTTGAGGTTGAAAATCTGTTGAAAAAAAATGAAGAAATAAATGAAAAAAATATGAACAGTGATGGTCAAAATCGCTTGACCAAGTCAGAAGTTTACAGGCCGATTTTAGTCTTTCAAGAATACCCCTGTCAACACTGTGGAAAGGTTTTCCATGCTTTACGGAAATTGAAAATTCATGAGAAAATACATTCCAGGCACCGTCCTTTCGTTTGTAACTACTGCGGGAAAACTTTTATTGAAAGACAAAAATTATCACTACATTTGAGAATACATACTAACTACAGACCATTCCCTTGTACTATGTGTAATAAAAAATTCACCGTTAAAAGCACATTAGAAAAGCATATTATAATTTGTAGTGGCCAGAAACCATATGAATGCACAGTATGTGGACAGGGCTTTGCTCAAACTTCAAATCTTAAAGGTCACATGAGAGTTCATACTGGTGAATTAGACCCGATAAAATGTGGTGTTTGCAGACAAAGATTTAAAAGTGTAAAAGATGCAAAAAATCACCCTTGTCCTGGGCCTCCTGAGGTTAAGGAATTGGCATCTAAGAAAAGACGAAACAACAAGAGAAAGAATTTGAGAAATAAAAAAGTAAAGACAAAATCTGCTATTGGAAAATATTCATCTAAAACGAAAAAATCGAAAAGAAAACCAAAGTCAACTTCTGACATTAACATGATTAAGGACAGCAACCTTTATATAGTTAATTGTGAAACAGTTCCAGCTTTTGCAAATAAAAGCAAAAATACTGAAGACTTGGATAATTTACCTGATGAAATTCAAGATCTAGGCAATAACACTACTGACATTATCAAAAAAGATGATGAAGTTCAAGATTTTCCAAATTTTCTGAATGAAGTTCAAGATTGTTCAAAAAATGCATTAAAATATAATGAAGTTCAGGATTATAATATCATGACAAATGTACATCATCCAAACTTTGGTTTTGATTCTACTGTGGAAACAAACACTTCTGACAGCTTTGATATTGTTATAAAAACTGAAATATTGGATACAAATTATGAGTAATCATTTAAAAACATGATCAATTTGTTGAAACTATAGCATGCACTAATGTCTTAAATTTATAGTTGCAAGTTGAATCTTGTGTACTAAACATATTTAATTAGAGAATTTTTAATGTTTTACATATATTTTTTATACACAAGAACTTTGATTCATGACAGTATTACCCGCTTTTTTCATGTTTTGATAGAAGAATCCTTACATTTTGAAATTATTTATGTACTATTCATATTTCTGAGTTTAAAAAAAAATAAAGTGGTACAGTACTTTTTACAATTACAATGCTGCTAACTGTGGGATAAAAGGGAGTTGATTGTGGGATATGGCGTTTTTTGTAATGTACATCTTTTGGACAAAGTAATTTTTCAATATGTCTTTCAGATTTCGCTAAATTCATAAATTCTTATGATTTGTTTCTTTGATATGATTTGTTTCTTTGATATGATATATGAATTGTTCTATTATATCAGATACATGTATGAAGAAATGTTTAGATGAGAAGAGATGGCATTTGATAAAATCATACAAATGGACAGAATTGTCATCTTCAAAATTAATTGATGTTCTATCAACAGAAAATGTTAAAAAGGAAATTTTAGATTTAGAGATGGAACATTTTGATAGCAATAAACTAGGCGTTGATGGTGCAACTGAAAAACTAAACAAAATTTTACAAACTATTGCAGAAAATACATGTAAAGTCATATCTAAACCAACAAAAAAGAAAAAGAAAAAAATTAAACAAGTATGGTCAGATAATGTAGTATATGAAACAAAAAGACAAATAAACTATTTAGGAAATAAAATCAAGAATAACTTAAATGACAAAAGTTTAAAATCTAAATATTTTGAATTGTGTAAAAAACTAAAAAAAATGATTACAGGGGTGTTGAAATGCTATGCCCGACTCGCCCGACTCGTACATTTGAACAACCGGACAAGTAATTATTTTTGTCTTGGTTGCCCGTGGACAAGTAAAAAAATATACAAGAAAAAGTTAAATCCAACAAAAACATAAAATTAATTTCAAAACGTATAAAGATGTTTAATTTATGTAAAATAAACCAATGTTCAGCAAGTAAAAACATCAATGTTCATGACGATAAATATTACATGATACCGGAAATAGATAAATTTCCAAAATAAATAAAAATAAGTATGCGAACCCGAGTCGCGTAACATTGCATTGGCTTTGTCCATTGACCCGGGATCGTCGATTAAGTTTCATCCATCATTTACTGGAAGTGTCATTTCTTTAAATTTTGTATCGAGATTCAGATTGACAAATACTTAATAAAAAGCTGGGCAAGCAAGGCAAAAAGAATCATGGGTCAAGTAGAAAACCTTAAATGCAAACGGAGGACACAGAGTATTAAAAAAAAAAAAAAAAAAAACGGAAGCGAGAATTTCAGACATCGTGGATATCAGATTGCCCCTGGATATCTATAGATGGAAATTCGGAAAATAAAAGTTTTTGTCTTATTTATAGATGAAAGGTCAACATAATATGTTGTCAAACTGGTAAATAGAAGGGACGCTTTAATTGCACATCAAGACAATAATAAATAATCAAGAAAAAACAAGTGTGTCAGTTAAGAGAAACACCACAAAATCAATAGTTAATCTATTATTTAGTTTACATTTCTTCAATCACTGTCCTCAAATTTAGTATAATTATTATGTACCTACTGGGTACAATTTTTATTCCAAAACTGCAGCAAAATTGTCCTTTACATGTCATTTCATTGGTACGTTTGCTGTTAGATTTCTGTCCCATTGATGTTAACCCATTTCCTACTTTTCGAAATTTTTGACACATATAAACAAATGGATTTCATTTGTTTGTGATGCACAATAGTGTAAGTAAGAATCATATATTAGCTAACAAGAAATACTTCAATATTTATTGGGATCATCAGGGCAAGTAAAAAAATTTCCGGACAAGTTAAATTTTTAGTTTTACTTGCCCAGGGACAAGTGCTCACAACAAATATTTCCACACCCCTGGATTAAACAGAAAAAATTTGAATATCACCAAAAACTTTATAAATCACTTTCAGATAATTTAAAAAATAATCCAAAAGAATACTGGAATGTTCTAAAGGCTATAAAAAAGAAACCAAATATTGAAGAAGATATTCCTGAAATTTTAATGAATGAAAATAAAATCATAAAACATTTTCAGGATCAGGGTACACCAGCCTCATATGATAAATCCTTTGTAAATAAACTGGAACGTGAACTAAACATTATAGAAGATAATATTGAATTGAATATGGAAACTGATGCACCAATTACATTTGCTGAAGTAAAACTGGTCATTTCAAACCTAAAAGTAAACAAATCAGCAGGTCCAGATAGAATTGTGAATGAAATACTCAAACACTCACAACCTGTGATAATTAATTCTATTGTAAAAGTTTTTAATTTGATTTTAAAGACAGGTAATTATCCAGATTCTTGGAAATTATCTTTCATGATCCCTTTACATAAAAAAGGTGACAAGTTAGACCCTAATAATTATAGAGGCATTTCTCTTATAAGTAATCTACCAAAAATTTTTAATGCCATATTAAATAATAGGCTAATCAAGATTGTTGACAAACAATTAAGTGATTGTCAGTTTGGTTTCAGAGAAAATCACAGAACAGCTGATAGCATCTTTTTATTAAAGTCCTTGATTAATAAATATTTACATAAAGAGAAAAAAAAGATTTATGCCTGCTTCATAGATCTGAAAAAGGCTTTTGATTCAGTATGGAGAACTGCTTTACTTTATAAATTATGTAAAATGGGAGTTGGCAAGTCTTTTTATAGAGTTATAAAACAACAATACTTAAATACTAAATCATCTTTAAAATATAAAGATTATGTATCAGAATATTTTAATATTGCTAGAGGGGTTAAACAGGGAGACACACTAAGTCCCACTTTATTTAATGTCTTTATAAATGATATTGTAAAAAATTTTGAGGGAAATGATTCAAGTCCCCTTAAACTTATAAATAGTAAGGTAGGATGCCTTCTTTTTGCGGATGATCTTTTAATCCTATCAGAATCAAAAGAGGGTCTACAAAACAGTTTAAATAACGTTAAATTATATTGTAACAAATGGCAACTCTCTTTGAATACAAACAAAACTAAATCCATGATTTTTAGTCAGTCAAAACATAAAAGTGAAACATCACATATTTACTATGAGAATAAAGCCATAGAGAGTGTAACAGAATATTCATTTTTGGGAATGTTGATAAAATGTAATGGAAATTTATCACAAAGTACTTTAGAGCTGACAAAAAAAGCAAAAAAAGTATTTTTTGCAATAAAATCATATACTAAATCATTGAATAATCTACCTATAAAAGTAGCAAATAATCTTTTTGATTCTTTAGTAAAACCAATTATGACCTATAATTCAGAAGTAACATATTTGGATACATATATTTCTTTTCATCGAGCCAAAAGCAGAGCCTTAACTTCAGGAAAAGAAATTAATCAACTTGATTTTATAGACAAAACCCCCATAGAAAATATGCATCTTAAATTTTGTAAATCTACTCTAGGGATAAGAAAAAATGCATCCAATTTAGGAGCAAGAGTTGAATTAGGAAGATTGCCTATAGAATGTTTTATTAAAACACAAACCCTTTTATATTTAGCTAGACTATATAATAATAATATTAATCCATTATTAAAGGAAGCTTTTTCTCTAGCACAGTCTCTAGATTTGACAGGAACTTACTCATGGTATACATATGCTAAAAATATTGTCAAAGAGACTAACGTTGACCTTAATATTCTTTCTACTTGTAAGGACATAAAAGATGTAAATAAAATAAAAAACGATATAAAGTTAAAAATGAAAAATAGATATGAAGATTTAATTCAAAATAAATTTCAAAACATCGATGATAAAAGTAAATTTTTTCTCTATAAAAAACTTAAAAAAGATTACAAACTAGAATATTATCTAAATACATCTAATTTTCAGATAAGGAGATTAATCACTAAATTTAGAATAAGTGATCACTCCCTCTTGATTGAAAAGGGGAGATATTTTAAAATCCCAAGAGAGGAACGTCTTTGCCATAAATGTAAAATACTAGAGGATGAGAAACATTTTTTACTATATTGTGAGTATAATAAAACTCTAAGAAATGAATTTTTTTATCACATATGTACAGAAAATAATAACTTTAATAATTTAAATGAAGAAGAAAAAATTCATTATTTACTAAATCCATCATCGCCTTTACAAACAAATAAGTTAGGATCCTTCTTGAAAAAGTCATTAGAACTGAGGGCAGGGGACTCTTAACAACTTGTTTGTTGTTATACATTTTAATGCTGTTGATATTTTGTATGTTTAATATGTATGTATATATGTTTATTGTGTTTATTGTATTAATATATGTTGGTCACAAACTGTAAAGTTTATATGACAATAAAATATTTGATTTGATTTGATATGATTAGTTTTGTGATTATAACATTCCAAGTAATTCATCTTGATTCACCAGCATTCAGAGTGAATCACTTACAATCACCAATTTTTTATAAAAAAAAAAAAGAGAGCTCTAAGTTGGTTATACACATTCACTGTATTAAACTAAAAGTACAGAATACAAAAAAAAATATGTTAGCTATATCATTGTATATGTCAGTGTATACATATATATGTAAGTTAAAGTGTTAAGTGTATTTGTAGAACAGAAGAAACTTGTGCATAGAACAGATGTGGTGAAAATTACTGTTTATTGATCTGAGAGCTTTTCCAGATTTAATCGAGGGTTGGAAGGGTCTTTGTACTTTCAATCAAGTTTGAAGGGTGAAGAGCTTATTTTAAACAGTTAGTCTTGACAAGTATATGAAGCAGGCATGGGGTAATGCAAAATTTGTGATTGTAATGCATGGTACATTTTTCCAAGTAATGCATGTAATGTGACATAATCTTTTAATCAGTTTAATTGAGATCTGGAGCTGGCATGTCAGTTAACTGCTAGTAGTCTGTTGTTATTTATGGCAGATTTTACAGTATTGTGTTCTGTCTCCTACTTTCATGTTGCTAATGTGACGGAGACAAAAATGAGTAACGTTAGCGACATTTGGACATGTCACATGAGCAACAACATCTTTAAAAGTTAAAATGTATGCACACAGTGATGTTTAATATATGCCTGGAGTAATAAAATTGTACAGTCTGGTTTAGAATTTCTAAATATACAGAATGTCATTTGCAGGTGTACTTTATATCAAATGAATACACAAGAAACCAAAAAATTAGTAACGTTAGCGACATTTGGACATGTCACATGAGCAACAACATCTTTAAAAGTTAAAATGTATGCACACAGTGATGTTTAAAATATGCCTGGAGTAATAAAATTGTACAGTCTGGTTTAGAATTTCTAAATATACAGAATGTCATTTGCAGGTGTACTTTATATCAAATGAATACACAAGAAACCAATTCGTAATAGTAACATTAGCAACATCTACTATCATGACATTATGTTTTGTTGCGAACGTCTTTTTGATGGACGGAATACATTTAAGGTCCTCTTGTAACGATATTACATACAACTTACCTTCTTTGCTTCCCCATCATGTGAAGGAACTGACTCCGAATCTATTTCTGCAAAGGGCGATATCGTAACTCCTATACAGGAGAGTTACAGATATAAATATATGTTGCTCACGTGACACTGATTTGGACGGAAACCTCGAACAGTAACGTTCGCAAAAAATAAAACAGCCAATGATATTGATTCCTCAAGTCCTTTGACCCCCTTACGTCATCCAAATTTAATATGATTGCTATTTTCAATTATTTATAAAACCCGGGATAAAAATAACTACAATGGGCTGTCTGAGAACTAACAAGAAAATTGCGATCGTGACATACCACAATGGACGGAAAAGACGTGACGTTAGCAACAATATTATTAAATTACCTTTTTTAGCCTTTACCAATAAAAATCTGCCTTAAAGTTATGATTAAAACACAAAAGAAGACTTTTTATTAAAATATAAGTCCATGTTATTAGGCTCCACTTATAAATAATACTTCAAAATTCCACTCAAAATAAGCTGGATGTCAGTAAAGTAGGTCATGATGTCTATTCCATGTCCAATATTTTGAAATTGAAAACCCTCTAATTCTAACATAAAACACAAACACAGAGTAATTTTTATTTTTACTAGAACACACCCGCGAAATCGCGGGCATTCAGAGCGTAGTTTAAAGTATGTAAAGTGTTGTTGGAAGGATTTTGTGAAATATTGAATGACTGGAGAATTTCAGCAAAATTATCATAAATCATAGGTTATTGGGGACAGGAAAATGTTTTTTTTAATCCCTCCTCCTTTATTTCCAAAATTCCCAATGTGTGGTTTCTCTAGCAATTTCAATATGAATATACATTTAGTATGTTATGAACATTTAAGTAAGGAGCCTGTACTTTAGTGGTTGTCGTTTGTTTATGCGTTACATATTTGTTTTTCGTTCATTTTTTGTACATAAATAAGGCCGCTAGTTTTCTCGTTTGAATTGTTTTACATTTTCATTTCGGTGCCTTTTAAAGCTGAGTATGCGGTATGGTCTTTGCTCGTTGTTGAAGGCCGTACGATGACCTATAGTTGTTAATTTCTGTGTCATTTTGGTCTCTTGTGAAGAGTTGTCAACATGGCAATCATACCACATCTTCTTTTTTTTTGTAATCAATGAATTTTGTAAAAGATTTAATGACTGGAGAATTTCAGAAAAGGTATCAAAAGTGCACATGAATAATTTTAGCGCTTATCTGTATATTATGAACATTCACTATATATATAAAGTGTATTTACTTTCAATTCTAAGTTTTCTAATCGATCCATGGTGGTCATTGATATAGTATACAGACCCTCTCTATTTAATAAACTCTGTGACCACCGTGGATAGTAAACTTGAAAATGATAGCAGATAGAATTCTGAAAATACACTTTATTCGTAGTATATGTATGTTCAAAGTATACAGAAAAACGCAAACCGGAAGTATAATCTGACTTAAAATTTTGTCCAATGACGGGATAATATCCGGATGCCCTTTTTCTCGATTTTCTCCCAAAATAACTCAATCTGAATAATCATATGGATGGATGACAAATGCGACTATGCACTGTACCAATAGGACACAGAGGCGTGTTGATTAATTTATTGTGGAAAGAAGAGAAGCGACACCCAAAATGAGGTCTTCTCGTTTAATAGTATAGATTTACTCAGAAAGACACATTTTATTCAATAACATAATGCATTACTCCATTACACAGTCTGTTTCACAGTTTCAGCAATTGCTTTTTTGATGGATACAAAAAACAATAATTCCTTCTTATTGTAAAATCTGCCTTATGTATTATTGTCATTTTGTTTATTTTCTTTTGTTGCATCTTCTGACATCGGACTCGGAATTCTCTTGAACTGAATTTTAATGTGTGTATTGTTATGCTTTTACTTTTCTACATTGGCTAGAGGTATAGGGGGAGGGTTGAGATCTCATAAACATGTTTAACCCTGTCGCAATTTTGCGCCTGTCCCAAGTCAGGAGCCTCTGGCCTTTGTAAGTCTTGTATGATTTTTAATTTAAGTTTCTTGTGTATAATTTCAGAGTTTTGTATGATGTCCATTATCACTGTACTAGAATACATATTTTTTAAGGGGCCGGCTGAAGGACGCCTCGGGGTGCGGGAGTTTCTCGCTACATTGAAGACCCATTGGTGACCTTCGGCTGTTTTCTACTCTATGGTCGGGTTGTTGTCGCTTTGACACATTCCCCATTTCCTTTCTCAATTTTAATGTATAATGCAGCAATTTATTTTCAATGCATTACTTTATTAAAAAGTTGTGTAATTTCATGCATTACTTTGCATTACATGGCATTACTTTTTTTGTAACTCATTTAAGATATTGTATTATGATGTCTGAAAGATAAAAATGAAGTGGTATAAATACATGTACTAGAATGACAAAATTATAATTGAAAATGAATAACACAACACCGTATCAGATTGAGTTTTTTTTTTTTTGATTGATTTTTTTTATAAATTTTCCTGCATAGGAAGATTGATACTTGAAAAGCACTACTGTAAAGTGCTCCATGTTGCATGACCATGTTAAATAAAAGTGCTTTCAAACCCTCCTCACTCACCATACATTTATTTCTGGGAAAGACCTGTGTATTAACAGCATATTTAGATATGTATATTGTATTGATATATGATAGAAACTCATATAGACCCATTTTAATTGATCTGTGATCAAGTATTTATATGTGTTCTATTTATTAATTTTATGAAATATATATTTAACACATTTGTAAATCAAACAACTAAATGTACTTATAGATACAATTTAAAATTTTTATACATAAATGAATAGTGCAGTTTGGTTCTTTTCTTGGATATAAGCAAATGGTGTATTCAATACACACATGGTGATTTGAGTAAATCACACAAATTTACCTGAATTGCAGAGTGATTCAACCACAGTTCCCTGAATATCTAAGTGAATGAACTAGTCACCTCAATTTTGAGTAAATTACCCATATTCACCTGAATTTCTAATTATTATTAGATCAACCACAGTCAAATGAATGGCTTTGTAATTCTACCAAATTTACCTGAATTTCTGAATGAAATAACCACACTCGACTGAATTGTGAGTAAATGACCTAAATTCAACTGAATTTCAGATGAATCGCCTGAATATATTTACCTGAATGTATAAGTGAAGCCACCACAGTCATCTGAATTTCTGAATGAATTAACCACACTCACCTGAATTGTGAGAAAATCACCTCTATTCACCTGAATTTCTTAGTGAACTAACCAAAGTATCTCAGATTCTGAGTAAATCAACCAGTCACCTGAATTCTGAGTAAATCAACCAGTCACCTGAGTTGTGAGTAAATCAACCAGCCACCTGAGTTGAGTAAATCAACCAGTCACCTGAATTTCTGAGTAAATCAACCACAGTCACCTGAATTGTGAGTAAATCAACTACAATGACCTGAGTTGTGAGTAAATCAACCACAATCACCTGAATTCTGAGTAAATCAACAATATTCACCTTAATTTCTGAGTCAATCATCCATAGTCACCTGAATTTCTGAGTAAATCACCCATATTCACCTGAATTTCTGTGTAAATCAACCACAGTCTCCTGAGTTGTGAGTAAATCAACCACAATCACCTGAATTCTGAGTAAATCAACAATATTCACCTGAATTCTGAGTAAATCATCCATATTAAATACCTTTATCTTTATGTAAATCAACCACAGTAACCTTAATTCTGTGTAATTCACCTGAATTTTTGAGTGAATCAACCATATTCCCTGGAATTTCTAGAGTTTATCATCCACAAACACGAACCCAGTCTCTTTTTGACTGTGCACTGTAAATTGCTTGTCTACTTAATGAGACTAACATTTGACAAAAGATTATGTGTTAATTGATTAAATGAGACATAGATCACAGGGGCTGGTGTTGAGTTGATACTAGTTTTTTTTCTGCATCCCTACGTACCCTTATTTTTTTTGCCTAAATTACAGACAGGATATGAGCTGATATGAAATGACGACATCTCATCTAAGACCCTTGCAACGTTGAGGCATCCATAAATTGACTGCTGCAAGTCAAAATTATTATCCTACATTTCCTCTTTTCCAAAAAGTAGTAAAGGCGATTGTCACTGATTTCCTTAACCTTATTTAGGTATGTAGGTAAAACAAATTTCAGAGGGGTGTGTCGGTGAAAAGTAGTCCAAATGTTCATAGATGCAAGAAGATTTGGTATGAGTGCCAATGAGACAACTGACTCTCAATCCAAGTCGTAATTTTTTTTTTTAAAGTAAACCATTATAGGTCGAAGTTCGCTCTTCAACACGTAGCTTTGGCTTAAGCCGAACAGCAAGCTATAAAGAGGGATAAAGAGCCTCAAAAATAACTAGTGTAAAACAATTCAAACAGGAAAACCAACTGTCTAATCTATAAAAAAAAAACGAGAAACAAGAAACACGTATAAATATATAAAAATATATAAAAATATATAAAAATATAAAACAACACGTTTAATAATTTATTGAGTCCGAAGCGCTTTTCTGGATTTACCTTCATCAGGAACGCTCAAAGCCAAACATTTGAAATCCGAAGATGTATAAGTACCGAAAATCGTTGAAGAGCTATATGTTAAAAATACCTAAAATAAATAGCCAAATTCATCTAAACTACATCAACAAAAGTTTTAACGACAATTTATCATGATTAACCCGTAGTGTAGTTGTATTGTTTTAAAATTTATTACAAGGGGCGACGGTGGCCGAGTGGTCTACTGTATCAGAATCCGGGTCCGTTCGCGCCCATTCACGTTCGCACCCACTCATGTTCGCCCCCTTTCACTTTCGCACCCTACATGTTCGCACCCAAAGTCCGTTCGCACCCTACATGTTCGTGCCCAATTTCAACTTTGTAATCAAGTAGTATTCTTATAAGTATTATTGTTTTCACTGTCTCAAAATAAAGTGATACAGCATTTTTTTGTGTTGAATAAATCTTAATCATGTTTTGGATAGTGTATTGTTAAAAAAAAATAATATTAATTCCTTTCTAAATAAAGTGGGATTCTGTCAACGTTTTATTTTGTGTTGAATAACTCTTTATCATGTTTTGGTTAGTGTATTACTATAACTTTGTTTCATTGACTTGTTTCAAAATGAAGTGAGATTCTGACTACGTTTTTTTTTTTTTTTTTGAGTCTTGAATAAATTTTATCATGTTTTGGTTATATTTTATTGTTTCATTGTTTCAGATCAAAGGGACCATGGTCCAAGCTATTAAAACAATTATCTTTTGTGTTTTTCATTTATAATCTTCAATCTTTTACTCATACCAAGCTATAAATACATTCAGTATTTACACGAAAGCAATTAAAAACAACAATGATGATTTTCCAATTATTCAACTGGAATTTGAATTAAAATTGGGCGCGAACGTGTAGAGTGCGAAAGGACCTTGGGTGCGAACGTGCGAGGTGCGAACGTGTAGGGTGCGAAAGTATATTGGGCGCGAACGGACCTGATACCACTGTATCACAAGTCTGAGGTTGTAAGTTCGAACCAACGCTTCCGAAAAGCACAATAGTGCCGAAAGTGGCGTTATACTCCAAACGTTACAATCAATCAAATTTGTTGCATGCATGATATATTTGACACTGGACGTTAAGCAAATTATCAATCAATCAATTTAGAATAAAGAATAAGCATTCAACTAATATTGATATAAGCAGAGTCCATTACTAGACACACCGTTGAACAAACACAGAAAACTTGACTTGATTTCAAGCACAAAATATGGGCTGGGTAAACCAGTTTTACTTGAGAAGAAACATTCTCCTTTGAGTGTCTATACACAATAAAAATAACTGATTTATTTGTATTGCTGCCTATTCGGATTTTTTAAAGGCAACTTTATGAGCTGGACTTGTAAAAAGTCTATGCGACTAGCATGATGATCAAAACGATGGTGATGATGATGATGATGGACACAACAGATATATAATTTAGAGGAAAATGAAAAATATAGATGAACACGTAAAATTACAAGATATAATTATTTGTGCACAATAATTTCACACGTGACGATGTTACATACAAGTAGGGATATCCTGTCAACATCTTGTCATTGATCTCTCTTTTTCCGACATCAGGTACAGTTTAATACTTATTTACTTTTTATTAATTATTAAACCCGGTCCAATTTATTTTTTTAATTTGCTACGCAAAATGCTGTGACAGCAAAGTTTTGCAATTATCTAGGTTTTACTTTTTTAAAATGCCTTCACAAAAAGCTGTAACAGCAAAATTTTGCAACTGTATACACTGTTTAAAATGCCTTTAAATTGTCATAATTTCGCATGAAGTAACAAAATTGTTCTTGAATGCTACATTTCGTAACGTTAGTAGAAGATAGTTTTGATACAATCGTATTTGTAAAATTTTGTATCTAAAATCACAAAAATACTGAACTTTCGAGAAAAATTCAAAAAAGGAAAGTCCTTAATCGAATGACAAAATCAAATATAAAGCTCAATCACATCAAACGAATGGATAATAACTGCCATATTCCTGACTTGGTACAGGCATTTTCTTATTTAGAAAAGGGCGGATTAAACCTTGTTTTAATTTTAAAGCTAGCAAAACCTCATATGACATATATACTTGAAATCAGAATAATTAGTTTTTTTTAAAGGCAAATGATTCACATTATCTTAATTCACGTGAGAGTTACGCGAAAATATCTAGAATAATTTCTTTCAAGTTTCGCATAGTTACGTAACTCTGGCTCTGAAAGTAACTTCACATTGTAGTTAATTTTATTGTTAGGGAACGACTTCAGAAGGTGGTTTGGTGGAGGGTATGGTTTTTCCATTTTTTTTTATCCCCAATTTGATTACAAATATTCTGTTCAAGCAAATGACAAAAAAAAAACAACATATGCTGAATCCATACTTTATGGTGTAAATTTGTATAAAAATGATTTGATTGTATGCGTTGAAAAACTAAATGAAAATGAGAGCGCAAAAGAAAATTCTGACTCAGACAAAAAAAAAAAGAAAAAAAAAACATACATGTACCCTCCAAATCCCCCCACCCCCGCCCCACACAACCTCCCTTTTTTTTTTTTTTTTTTTTTAAATGGTTGCTCCCTTAAACGCTTTATAACGTTCAATCTTAAAGTTGGTGATATTACTAACTGCGGAAATATGACATAATTAAATTTGAAAAACTTGAATATCAGTTGTAGATCAAGATGGGTGAAAATGGTGGTTTAGTTCGTATTATAATCTATAGTGTGGTTGGTTTAATCGTAGCTGCAGTCTTCATTGCTATAGTTTTAGTAGCTGTCTCATTGAAAAAACTAGCTTCTGAGGAAAGTAAGTATAAACAACAACATATTGATTGCATGTTACGCCGCGTTTAAAAATACCTTTGAAATTTAGATATAAAGTATAAACACAAGGCATGAAAATGGAAATTCAAATTCTAAAAATAATGAAACGTCATGCACGGCTTAAAAAATTAAAGTCCAATCTTAACCATGCATTTTTGAGGTGTGTACAGCTGTTTGAGTGTGACTTCAGAAGATTATAGTTACATATTTTATTGCATGACAGTGGCGGATCCAGCCTCAAACGAAAGGGGGGTGCTGGATAAATCAGAGTCGCGAAGCGACTCTACCGACCTCGTAGAGGTCGATTTACGGCAGGGGGTACGGGGGCCGCTTAAGGCCCCCGGAAGCTCTGAGAAAAGTGCTGCAAAATCCTGCATTCTGACGATTTCCTGGCACTTAATTTCTGTTTTTTGAAACCATACTTTTTAATGTTTTTTATATGTAGTTCAACAATTTTGAGCAAAAACAGGTTTTCCGCGATATACTAGTACCATGCAAAAGTTTTAAACAGTGGAGCTGATATAAAAAGGTTATATATGGTGCCATAATACCTAGGCCATCGCACCACAAGTTCTAGTTCGGTCGTCATCGAAGCTTATTGATATTAAATATGGTATCACCAGTCATGTAGTTGATCAAAGGAATGTGGCTCTAAAGCAACTAAGTTCCGACTGAACATATTTGACGTATAAGTGTACATATGACGAAGATCCGCAATCTCCAAACAGAGTTATCGGCGGCCCCTTGTCCTATGTGGGAGAGCAACGGATGATAAATCCGGTTAGAGATTGGAAAATCCATTCCGAGTTCAAGTTTCAGAGAAATCAGTTTAAAACCAAAGGTAAATTTGACGGACGATTACGAACGACAGAAAGGCTGATCAACTAAACGTCTGTCAGCAAAGTTGAACAAGGAGATGGTTCAAAAGTAGTACATTTATGGTTCAAACTCAAATCGTCTTTCGATTGTCTTAATGCATTATTTAATTTAATGACTCAAACACAAAATATAGAACAGACTGATCTGACTGAGTAATAACTACAACTCCGATATTTAATTCTCTGACAATTATGTACATATATTTTTTTCAAAATTGAACAAGAACAAAATGTTCCATCTAAAAGATGTTTTTTCCAATATAAAAATGAATATGCATGTACCCATATTATATGTTATCGTGGAAGATATCAATTCAAAAACTAGTACAAGTTCAGCACTGAAGATTGATTAAAGTCAAAATGGTAAAGAAGTTAATGTGTAAATTGTTAATCATTTGCTGTAAGTAGACTGTTTTTAAACATACGTCTTCGATGAGATTGGATAAAAAGTTTACAAATGTCTTCAATGTTGATGTCAACATCTCCGTGAACATTCATAAGTGTAAGTCCTGCCAGTCTTTCATCTATACTGTTTCGTAGATATGTTTTTGTCCTACGTAGGGTGGAAAAGGATCTCTCGGCTTCACAACTTGTTACTGGCAATGTACAACCAATTATTAGAAGTTTCCTGATATTTGGGAATATGTCTTCATCAGCGACGTTCAGACATCCGAGTAAACTGTCTGGCAGTGGATCCTTTCCCTCCCAAAACCTATTCCATAACTGCAACTCAGATCTGAGAGATGAAGGGGCGACTAAATCATCTTTCCAAAACGACAGTTTTTTAACAAAATCCTCAATATCACTGATTGACTTTGAAGAACTTGGAAGCAATCCAAACAACTCAACACCAACTCTGTCTTGAGATTGAAACCGGGTTTTCATCTCAGTATCTAAATGGTCACTAAATGGAATAGCCATATTTCTACGGAAGTATTCTTCTGCAGAATCACTCGTAGCATTAGCTCTGTTTGTCTGTCGACCTGTTATTCTTGGTTTTGTTATTTCTGTACCAACTAGAGCTGCAAGTGCCTCAGCATCCTTGAACCAAGTTCGAAAAAGGTCATCGATATCTTTACGATACTGAGATATTGTTGTTTTAGCATTGTCTATGTATTGGTAAGCAGAATATATATCTTGCTCCCTTTTCTGTAATTTTACGGCAGCGGGTTTAATAACTTCCAAGCAATTCTTCACAGTGACAAAAGCAACGATAAACATGGAACTTTCCATAGTATGCAAGAGACCTTGTGCCTTTGTCCTTGTTTCTCTGTCCCATTCCCACGGACCATGAGGTAAATCAACAAGAGCCTCTGCATTTTCTAAGTTCAAAATACCTTCAAATGTACGGCATATGGTTGTATATAGTTCATAGAAAGTTTCATAACATTGATGTCTTTCAATCCAACGGGTTTTGCAAAGACCTTTGATTTTTTTCACGTTGGAAGGAATTTCAAGCCGTTCGATTACAAGTTCAAAATAGGTTTGTCTTTTTGGGGAATTATGGAAGAACAAGTAAACTTCATTTAAAGAATCTATCATGTTGCGAACAGAAGGTATCTTGCAAGCTGCAGCAATACTAAGATTTAAAACATGGCTGTTGCAGTGAACATACAGTGCTAATGGAGATACTTCTTTAATACAAGCCTGGACCCCAACTCTTGCCGATGACATGGCTCCTGCTCCATCGTAGCCTTGTCCTCTGCATTTGTTGACATCTATTCCGTGACGACTGAGCGAATCAATAATACATTGAGCTATTTTGTTGCCAGATGTTCTATTTAAATGTACAAAGTCGAAAAAAATTTCCTTAATTTCAACATTTTGGTTATTAGCTGATACAAAACGTAGGCATAATGCAAGCATCTCATGGTTAGATACGTCAGTTGTCTCGTCAGCTATGATTGTGAAAACAGCTCCTTCGTCCTTTAGCTGTGCGGTCAATTTGTTTCTAATGTACATACCTACGATTTCAATTACCTCATTTTGAATCGTCTTTGATGTGTATTTTGCATTTTTATTTCCTGGACTTTCCAAGTGAGTTTTTAGAGTGTCATCTGACTTTGCAAGTAAGTTCAAAATGGCTAGGAAATTACCTTTATTAGTAGCTTGACTTGGCGTTGTACTATCATCCCGATGTCCTCTCAAAGCTATGTTTTGCTTTCCACAAAGTACGATAGTTTGGACGATTTTGTGAAGTATATGACAATTCAAATTGTAGTTTTTCTCATTTATTGATGAAAGTTTGTACTGGATACTCTCTTGGGGTTTCGAATAATTATTAAGAAACTCAGAACTTAGTGACACAGACTCTTTGTGATACTGACAGTTTGCATGAGTCTGCAAGACGCCGTCTTTTCCGGTTGCTTTTGATAAATTAGTGAAGGGTCGGTTTACCAAAACTGCATTTTTTATTCGTTCATTCTTTGGTTGGAATAGAACACAGAACTTACACAAACCTCCTTGTTGTTTTGGACTATAGACTAACCATGGATATTGCGTTAACCAAGATCTTTGAAAACTTAATGTATATTGCCTTTTCTGTTTGCCCTTTGTAATATGCTGTTTTATAAAATCAGTATAATTTTCATCAGGAAAAAAATGATCCTTCAGGAATACATGTTTTTGTTCATCCGTGATCGACGATATGGAGCCAAAAATATCTCCAACATCATGTGACAAGAAATCGGGGTTTGTCGAACTGACACATGTAGCCGTGTCTGCGTCTGCCTCAGTTTCATTAACGATAGGAATAACGTCAGGGATTGGACTATTTTCTAAATTTACGGGAATAGAGTTAATATCGATATCCATATTAGAGCTATGGTTAAGGTTTGTGTCGTCATTTGTGTCATCTGAGACAAAAAGTGTGTCTGGGTCCACGTTTATACTGTCCCTCGATGTAGCAAACGATTCATAATCCATGCTGTCTGTGTCACCCATACATTGGTCATTACCAACATTGGTCACTTCTTCCGGTCTTACCATCAACGCGAAGTGGTTTGGTTCAAAACGGAATCCCTGACGTGAATCCAAATCGCCGTCACGTGTCCACATGATTCCAAATGTTGGTTGGTTGTTATTGCTTTCTGAATAGTTATATTGTCGTACAGGATAAATTATTCTGTGAAACAAGGATCGAAACCTTCATTTACAGATGGATATACAGAAAATATTGGCCTGTCCATGATGTTTACAAGAGCTAAAAGATGAATCAAAGACGACCAACGGAAATTCCGGCATGTTAACCTTGCTTCAAATTTTACGGTGGAATTCTTACATCGTACTCTATCAAATTCATCACAAGATTCATCGGTTAATAATTACATTTGATGTATGTTTCATTATAATACGTTATTCTGATTGGCTAACTTCACAACACGTGCTATTCCTGAAACAATTGTATTAGACAATAACATTTATCATTCATGATGACACGAGGTCCCACAATAAAGTGCACAGGTAAATTAAATGAAAACTTGATAAAAATCGTGTTTTCATGATTCTAGCTAAAAAAAATGTAATTATAAGTATTGAATGCTTCTTTTTGTAACTTTATAGGGTTGTAAAAGCGTTGACCGTGCGCACATTTTTAGTATGAAGCGCTTCCGCGCTTCATACAAAATGTACTTCGGTCAACGCTTTTACACCTCAATAAATTTACAAAAAGCAGCATTCAATTCTTAAGTAATAAAGAAAAAATTGTATCTATATGATCGGTGAACATCCTATTGTCAGATTGTGCTTCGCGAAGAACAGGATGATTGGCATATTGCTCGGCATTGAGATAAAGCTCTGCTGCAACCAGATATCGTCGTCACCTACAACCAAAATTATTATCTATTATCGGACTGTAAAAAAAGTAGACCGCATCGAGACGCGGAGCGTCGAGGTGGTCATGCAAGGACTAAGTTCATCCCCTAGCTTGAACCCGAGGTCAAAGTTAGTAACTCACTTACACAAAACTATTGTTTACAATAAACAGATCTTTACAAAACATACAGATGAAAACTTTGAAGGTAATGTAGAAAGAATAAAAGTTATCCAAATGAAACTAGCAAAGGTAGATCACAAAGTATATTTGTATGGACGTTAAAGAGGAGCTAGTTATCCGAGTATTTTCATAATTTTTATAATTCCCTTTTAAAAACGTTAAAGTGATTTTGTATCATTTTTGCAAGGTTTTAAAAGTTTTAAAATTGCGTTATCCTTGAAAACGTCTTTCCCCCTCCCCCTTTGTTTTTGATTTTTTGGTTAATTTGATGTTGGTTTTTTAATTTACTTAAATTTAGCATTTTTTATTTGTTTAGTGTTTGTCAAGGTTTTTTTTTTTTTTTTTTGGGGGGGGGGGGGGGGGTCGATACTCGCGGGAATTCATATGGCACTTGGCAGCCTGCCGAGGTGTTCAAGCTTGAACACCTCCTTTTTAATATGAACACCGACTTTTTTCATATGAACACCTCGGCTTGCTGCCAAGTGTTGGTACGTGCATCGAATTTAGGTTGATACGAAAATGAAAACCCGACTGTAAACAATAAAACTTACTATTGTGTTATCCAATATATCCCCATAATCGTTGAGTGTGTGTGTGTGTGTGTGTGTGTGTTTTAGGTAATATTATTTTACATAAAATTAAATGGTGGTTTCATTGCCAATCTCATTTCTTCAGTCAAGAGGCATCATTGACATGAACGAATTTGGGTTTGACGTTTATAAATTTGATTTCTTTGATTATTTAAAACTGTACAGTAACACTGAGTTTTAACTTTTATTTACTCACTCGAAAAATATTCCGAAACACTGTTATACAAACAGTTTCCATTCCCCAAGGTTTTTACGGCAATCAATCCACAATCTTCTGGTTTTAAAACATTTGATAAAGTGTCAATTGAAGCACTGGAACGTAGATTTTGTGGGTCATCATCACTGACATTTAGAGCATGTTTTAGATGTTGGTGGTAATATATAAAACTCGATCTAATATCTTCTTCATTGTTACTATTTATGAGCTCTTTCATCGACCTAAGTTCATCAGTATCCATGATTCTATTCATAACAAACGTAAGTTAACGTCGCAGCACGCTGGTGTCAACCCGTAAAAAATCCGGATTTTGGATGGACCTACTTAGGTAAGAAATCCGGATTATAAACAGAACTACTATGTGTACAGGACTCAAATTTAGAATACAGATAATTGAGGGATGTTTGTTAAAGTAAAGGACCCCCCCCCCCCTCCAAAAAAAAAAAAAAAAAAATTGGCAAAACCAAAGGGGGGGGTGCGCACCCCCGGAACCCCCCCTCTGGATCCGCCAATGCATGACATTATTTATAGGTAAAGTGCAGATTGATTGAACATTGGGGTAGGATCAATGAAAATGTCCATAGTTCTTAAAAGATTGTCAAACGGTAAATTTAGAATAAAGCAAAGTAATCTCGACCAATAAAATTGTAGGATTTGATGTCTCTTTTTTAAAATTGTGAAAAACGAATTATTGGAATGAGTGACAATACAGTCACGTGACATATGCTTATTTGTCGTCAAATAAATAAAGGTAACAGTAGTATACCGCTGGTTAATAGTCATACATTGATTTGGCGTAAACAAATCCGCGTTACAAACTAAACCAGAGGGAACACATCAACTATAAGATGAAAACAACACTGAATTGCAACAAAAACAAACACCTACATACACTGCAAATATTGCAGACGCCTGACGCGTCTGGACGCGTTCCAATTTTAAACACAATATGTTCAGTTATTAACATTAGTGTTCCACATTGAACGCCAGCGTTAAAGAATATAACACATTGTGTTCAGTCTTTTAACGCACATATCCAAGACAAGTGTTCTAAATTGAACACTAAAAATGTTCTTACATTGTAATGGGGAGTGAAAAAAAAATTCATCATTTCAGAGTCAAACAGACGATGAATAAGGGTGATTCGTACTATGATTTGACGATAAATGTATTTTAGCTGTATCGGCATATAAGCAAATTATAGTTTGGTAAAAAAAAATGAAACATTTTACAAGAGCGTATTTATAAGCGTGCAAATGATTGATTTTTATTATGAATCTTTTTCTAAACGACTTAAGTTCTTAAGGTATTTTTTTTAACAATGTAAATGCGTAAATGCTCATGAAAACGTTGCTCTTGTAAAAGCGTTCTGGTGTCGAACATGATGCGTTCAAATTTACCATTTTCCCTGAACGCCATGTGTTCCAAACATATCCGCGTACATAACAGCGCGTGACGTATTAATGTACCGGAAGTTTGGTTTTTGATCGTGATTGAAGAAGCTTCACTGAAGAAAATTAACAACAAAACTTGTTATAATAGGTATATTTATCTATATTTATCTACACATGACGAACATAAAAAAAAAATTTTTTTTAGTCATGAAATCAACAAATGTCTACTTGGACAGGACACACTGAAGTATAAATGGAAGAACATTTTGTTCGAACATAAAACTGCCCCCTCCACTTCCACTAACTGTGCTGTCATAATTCGATTAAAAAAGTAGCGGTTCTTTGAGAGATTACATTCAAATTATCATGTTTAAAAAAAAAATTAACCTCTGTAAATTTATACGTAAATATTAAATGATATCGTTGCTATTGTAAATGTGTTCTGGTCTCGAACATGATGCGTTCAAGCTAATCGTTTTCTCCGAACGCCATGTATTCCTAACACGACTCAAACATTGTGTATAGAAAGCATTAAGAAGATCAAACGATCATCTACACTTATAAGGATGTACATTTTTTAATTGAATAAAACCAATGCATAAGGATTTGTTCACAAATGCAAAAACTGTCATGACATTGTCATGTCAAGACAGAAGTTTGTAAAAAAAGGCATACTGCAACACTAATTTTAAATTTCTCATGTATATGTTATTTATAATAGCTTTGTAATTAGTAATTCATTTAGCAAATGTCCACCCTTGTGCACTGCATTCATGTATTGTAATGTATTCCTATGTTACTTTTATAGGGTACAAACCCAACTATACTGTACTTAAGGGTAATTGTTCGTGCATACCTCGAGAATAAAGAGAACATGTTGCAGTTCAAGAGATGACTACTTATCCTGCACCATAAAAGTACTATATGTAAGTTTAAGAATTTTGAATAGGAGTGCATGTCCATTGACTTCTTACAAGTGTTGTTATTGCAGATTTATCAATAAAATGTGCACCATTCACTTGTTTACATTAATCAGAAAGCTATTTGAGCTAAATTTGATGCAATTACATCATCCGTCAATTATCCGTATACAGATCATAAGTGAAAAAATTACTAAATATCTTTCAAAATAAAGGCAAATGGTAATTAGTTTCTTGAAATGTTAGCAGTTAATTTAGTGACAAGTCTAAGTTGACGATAAAGTTTTGCCTAAAAAACATAATAGCACTTGCTGGACACTTTCTATCATTTTTTTAAAAAGATAAAGAACACGAGAGCACATTTGACCACTCAATTACCACTCATTGGCAAATGCATCTTATCTTATAATGCTGACAAGTATAATGGAATTACAAAAACGAAATAAGATTTTCTAATATTCTTAAGGAATGTCGACATGATGAATAATTTGTTTACTCATACACTTCATATTTCACATTTTAGAACTTACGGTTGATGGATAACAAGGTTAAAGAATAATTATAACCCAAGGAGACGAATCCTCTAAAAATGGAAGCTCAAAATCAGTTGTAAACGACTCAAATCATGTTTAAAAGTGTCCAAGGAAGCAGTGTTACATGAACACCGACTCGACTACTAGCATCATATACACAGGGTATTTTATGTTTGATATTGACTATCTGAGTGCTATGCAGCCAGTGGATTATGGAACATTTTGGTGATAAAAGAGTCAGTGGCATCAGTATTTTGTAAAGAAATTCAGAACAGTTCTTGACTTAGGAAGTTGCAAACGATGAGTTAAACCTAAGACACTTGACTTTGTTGTAACATAATAATTTTAAATATATGACGAACATTTTGTTTATGAGTAAATATTTGGACACATTTTGCAAATTACAAATGTTATATTTCTAACTTGTCTAACTTGTCATTTTAAAGTTGCTTCAATATTTCACATTTTATTGTACTTTTTTTTTTAAATGTTGCCTTTTTTAATCAATTAAAGACGTTTTTAATCAATTAAAATATTTGTTTTACAAGACCACAATAATGTTTCAGAGAATATAACACTTTTTCTGGAACATGTAAAATTGCGTTCCAGTAATATACACTATGTGTTCTGGATATTAACACATATTTCTGGAACACAGTCCGAGCGTTCCAGAAGTGTTACAAGACTTAGAACGCGTAACGGCATACAATTTTGCTCAAAAGGACATGTTCCAGATTCAAACACTAGGCGTTCAAGAAGTACACGCTATCCGTTCAAGAATAACACATAGCGTTCGAAAGATGCACACATGATGTTAAAAACTGGAACACGAAAGTTAATATCTAGAACACTGTTACGCGTTCCAGATTCAAACACTAGGTGTTCAAGGAGTACACACTATCCGTTCAAAAATAACACACATAGCGTTCGAAAGATGCACACATAATGTTAAAAACTGGAACACCAATGTTAATATTGAGAACACCGTTACGCGTTCCAGAAGTGTTACAAAAGGGCGTTCAAAAAGTGTTCAGATTCTTAACACTTTTATTTACAGTGTATATAAGAAACGGACTATTTGATAACAACTGTCATATTTCTGACTTGGTACAGGACATTTTAAGAAAAAGTTTAAACTGTTTTTATGGCTAGCCTAACCTCCCGATTGTATTTATATAATTCACGCTCATTGTGTATTTGTAAACGCAGTGTAACGTATAATATAAAGGCCTTCAATGCAAACCATGTTATTTATTATTACATAGCTGGGGTTTTTCTTTTTCTTTTGTAAACATTTTTTTCTTCTTCTATTATATATTTTGTCATTACATATCATTAGAATTAATAATGATAATTGTATTGCATTATTTATTACAGTCGGTGTAAAGTACGATACACTGAAGAAAAAGTTACATGATACTACTGACAGAGAAGGTTTACACTTGGGGCCTCCTGGTTTCAATTATATCATCTTTCCAAGTGTTTACAAGTCAATCACATTCGACGACTTACAAGTAAGTCAAAACGTCTCTTTTAATACTAACATTTTCCTCAATTTACAGACAGTATGAATACACCGTTGAAACTCAATAATCTAGGTTACGATGACAAACAAACACATTTATGTTCTTTTAGCCTTCAATGACGTCTTAAAGAATGTATTTGTGGCTTTGCATTCACATGCTGGCAAGGAGTTGCAGATAAAAAAGAAACACCAAACCATATCTTAGTTTGAAACACGGATTTTAAGAAGAAATTTGAACGCTTTTTAATCAATATTTAGTTCATATTAGAAAAAAATCTCGTGACTTAACAGAGTCCATACAAAGGATATTTATATTTATTGTCGGGGCCTTTTATTACTGATTATACAAAAAGGATATTTTTTCTCATTGTTGCAGGCCGTACATTTTATATACCTATTGTTATTTTTTCTCATTGTTGCAGGCCGTACGGTTTATATACCCATTGATATGTTTGTCTCATTGTTGCTTACATCCTGATTTTATAGATATCTCCTTGGATGGCAATCACAACGCATCTCCTAATTTTTATTTTATTATTTTTACTGTTGCTCATGTTCTGAATTTTTCTCTCATTTACATTCAACTTACCCTTTGACTTCTAGTGTTACAACAAAGATGGCATAAAAATAACCTTGGACGTTACGTACCAATATAAAGTCAGATCTGCAAACCTGAAGAAAATTATCTTACACTTCAGAAACCAAACTGGTTATATTAAAGTCCTGGAATATGCAGGTATGTCTTCTATATTTTTACGATGCCATTTTGAATTCGGACGCCATTTTGATTAATCTAGTATTTTTTTGAATTGAAAAAACGATTGTAATGTTTTTTCATAAATATTTGGTATCTGCTGAACTCTTACATATAGGTAGGCTTTATCAAAAGTTTGTTCTTGTAATCCTTGTACCTTATGTCGACCTTCTTTGATTTGGCGGTCATTTTGATTTTTTTTCCGTGGCTCAATATCACAATTTCGTTTATACCCCATGACCTTTCATTGTGCCAAGTTTCATGCTTTTATCATAAGTGACCAATTATTCTTATATCTGCTGAACTATTCTTCCTTCAGTTTTTAGCGTTACTTCATATAGTATTGAGAATGGAAATGGGGAACATGTGAAAGAGACAACAACCCGACCAAAGAGCAGAAAACAGCCGAAGACCACAAATGGGTCTTCAACACAGCGAGAAATCCCGTTCCCGGAGGCGGGCTTCAGCTGATCACTTTACAAAATGTGTAAAGTTTATTAAAGATTATATTTTCAAAACCAGAAATAAATTGATATTCATTCTTATTTTATAGGAAGATCCGCTTTACACGAAGCTTGTAGCTACTTCAATACGTCGCAGTTCCAGGCCGAACGCGCAATATTCCAGGAAAAGGTCCGAGAACAAATAATTCAGAGGTATAAAGACCTTCAGGCTGACATCACTGACCTACAGGTAAGGGTAAAATAACAATAGGTAAAATGTACCAAACAAGGGCAATCGGCAGAGGGAGACCGTACACGACCAACTATTCAGTGTTATTCAATTACCGGTGGCAAATAGTTCATGCGAAGTGATGATGAGTTGGGACCAATGACCCTGATAAGAGGGTCTGATAAGTTAAAATATTTTGTTTGAGATGCCAATTAATTGTTCGGGAGAAAAAAACCAGATTTGTAGTCTTTTGTTAATTTATGTATCATGGTATATTAACCCCGCCATTTTTGTGCCTGTCCCAAGTCAGGAGCATCTGGCCTTTGTTACTCTAGTATAATTTTTAATTTTAGTACAGTTAGTTTAGTATGACGTCCATTATCACTGAACTAGTACACATTTTTGTTTAGGGGCCAGCTGAAGCACGCCTCCGGGTGCGGGATTTTCTCGTTGTGTTGAAGACCCATTGGTGGCCTTCGGCTGTTTTCTGCTCTGTGGTCGGGTTGTTTTCTCTTTGACACATTCCCAATTTCCATTTTCCATTTTATTATTTATTTTTGTTTAAACTTGTGCCAAACTAACTCAAAGCAAAGTTGACTTGAACGATCTAGCTGTTCTCGTGACCCGTGTCGGTTTTATATGCGCTCCAGACTATTCTTACTTTTGCTTTTCTGAATTTATTATAGACGTGTTAACGAAAATCATATTATCGGACACCTTTTTGTTATTGATTGAGTTAACTGTCGCATGATTCTTAAAATTCTACATTTTAACTAATAATTTTGCAAATGTAATTAAATATAGAAAAAATGTTATGTAATCTAATTTAGAAAAATAAAATCTCCGCACTTTCTTTTGGTATACTTATTGTAATTAGATTAATAATGCTTGATTTATTTAGGTGAGCAACATAGCGAGACCATCCGAGTATGAAAGTGCTATAAGGAGCAAGGAAAGAGCTAGAGAAGATATCCAGGTTGCTAACAATGAACGTCCAAGACTTCTGACAGAGGCACAGACAAAGAAACGTGAGGCTGAAACACAGGCAAAGATAATTATTGATAAAGCGGAATCGGATGCTCGTATTTTATCCAACAAGTAAGATTTACAACGCGTTTAAAAATACCATTTGATTATCATTATGTGATAGTTAATTTTATCGGTACTTGTTTCCAACGATAAAAGTCTGGACAGTTTTATTTGTTTGTTTGTTGGTGTGTAATACCAGTTACAACGACCTTGGCTATACCATGACGGTCAGTTTTTGTTGGTTTAAACATCTTCTATCAGGGTTAAACTGATAAAAACTGACTGACATGAGATAACAAATGCAGAATACGAAAACGAAGAAAAGATAAACAATAGTTTACACAACCTAAAATTCAAAAAAAAATAAGCAACTGTAAAGCCACGAAAAACAGAATCTATCAATGATTTTTTTTTTAGACATTTCATACCACATCTTCCTATATCAATTCAATCTGGTCACCAAAAAAGAGGAACAGCATTATTTAGAGGTTTTTCATCATAAGTTACGTTACTTTTTAAAAATATATTTCAGACTTGCTTGTCACCTTTCTTGAGAAATAGCCTTCGAAATTAAAAAAAAAACCAATTAAATACATTATATTTATAGTTTATAGTTCTGTTTCAAAGCAAACATTATTTGTTTCAGAGCACAGACTGAAGCACAAGCCATAATTGCCCAGTATGAGAAAGAGGCTGAGTCGTACAAGAAGATTGTTGGTGCCATGGGACTGAATTTCACCATCGATGGATTCATTTCATATCTTGGTGTACGAGTTATCGCTGATTCCAAGAACTCAGTCTACATTGGATTAGACAGTCCAGCTAAAACTGTATACCCATAAATGCTTATACATACTTATAGCTGAAACATTTTATCAATTAATTTTTGCATAAACTTTAAGTTTAAGCCTGTTTGCGTAGTGGTCTATTGTATTCCTAGTAAGCGGAAAATTGAGCCGGGAGGGTGTGTGTGTTTAATTGATAATATTCTTTCTGCTCCTTTATGATGTTTTTTTATCTATTAAATTTTCGCATATTATTCCTGTGTTCCAAATGAAAGACAGATTTTGGTTTATACTAGTATAGGAATCACTGTCTGTCCGTTCCTCTGCCCAATGCTCCTTTCCAGCACAAGACCCGGTCGAACATTGTGAAAAGGGAGTAATTATCGAATTTACCTTCTTCAAAAGTGGCATGGGTCACGCTACCAGGGTCACAGGTTTAAGTATTAGTACCATTGTTGCTTGAGCACCGATACCGCTATGACCGATTTGTGATACTAAGCAAACAGCACATTGAAGAAAAAATGAACTTTGGTTTGTGGTATGATTATGTTTTCATGATATCGAACCAATTGCTTGTGCACCGTCAGCCGCTATGACCTAATAGTAATTTGATAAAAAAAATTACAGGAACTTTGTTTTGTGGCATGATTGTGTTGTTCACTTTTTATAAAGGTTCTGAAAGAAGGTCATTCTTTTTCTTCATGTTTTTTATGTCATGGATATGTGAATAATAGTTTTATTCTACATGCATATAACAAAATGAACAAATCACTGATTTTTAGTTAATTCGAACAATGGTTAAACATGCAGTATCAGTGTCTCCAATATTGGCAGTGGCATCACTTATGACTTCGACAGTATCTCCTATTTCTAACCACGTAGCTGTTACTGCTGCTGCAGACCGATAATACAATATGCCAGATGTTGAAGTATAATAATTATCTATCCAACCGCTCACTTTTGTGTTTTTGTTTATATCAATTTGAAAAGTATGCTGTTTTGATTTTGACGTAAACACAACAGAAATATGATAAAGATCAGGAATGGTACAAACAAACTGTCCTGTTGACTGAAAGGAGGATATATTGGTGTTGCCTATGTTTGTTCTTATATCTTGAAACTTTATCGTCGCATCAGATGAGGAATGTCTCCCACCAATTACACATGCCGTCAGTGCCACTGAAAAAAGTCAATACAAAGACTAAACGCACAAGGAAATGCACTACAGTTCGTAGGAGGTAATGACGTTGCTAACGCAAAATGTTATTTTTCGCGACATCAAACGGTGATTTGGAGGGATTTTAATTATTCACTTGAATACGAGTACATGGTTCTCTCTTTTTCTTTCTTTTAATTACATTTATCTTGCTACTGTATGAAGATTAATTACTCCAATTGTTATGAAAAAATCACCAATAATTTGTTTCTAATTTAGATGAATATACCGCAAAACTAAAAAAAAAATGAATTATTTCAAATGACTTTTTACAAATATTAAGAGTATAATTTTGTATACATATATAAAGAAAATACTTCAATCGTTTTACATAAAATCCGCATGTGTTTATCTTTTTAAACAAAAAAGATAACATAACTCCCACGATACTTACAATTAAAGAGAAACTAGAACACACCCGCGAAATCGCGGGCATTTAGAGCGTATTTGAAAGGATGTAAAGTGTTGTAGGAAGAATTTTGTAAAAGATTTAATAACTTGAGAATTTCAGGAAAAGTATCAAAAGTCATAGGTACTTGGGGACAGGAAAATGTTTTTTTAACCCTCCTCCTTTATTTCCAAAATTCACATTTTTTGTTTTCTATTATGTTTTCTATTAATTTCATTATGAACATACATTTAGTGTACATGTATTATGAACATTCCAGTCAGGAGCCTGTAATTCAGTGGTTCAGTGATATTTGTTTTTCGTTCATTTTTTGTACATAAATAAGGCTGTTAGTTTTCTCATTTGAATTGTTTTACATTGTCATTTCGGGGCCTTTTATATCAGACTATGCAGTATCGGCTTTTGCTTATTGTTGAATCCTTTTTTTTGTTTGTTCTCTATTAATTTTAATGACACATGAATAATTTTAGCGCTTATCTGTATATTATGAACATTCATTAAAGGGGGAAGTCGAGGCAGAGGCGGATTTAGGCCCCCCCCCTTTTCTGGAAAATAATTGGTTGCTTATATAGGGAATCACTGGAGCATGACCGGAGCGGGCCCCTCTTAGGCAGTCAACGGGCCTCTGCGTATGAAAATTTCTGGATCCGCCACTGCGTAGGGGCCCTGATCCCAATATCCCGGGCTTGAAAACATGAAATCCCGAGGTTATGAATCAGAATAATTTATTATACAAATTAAATATCTCGACATCCCGAAATTCGAAAAAAGAAATCCCGGATCCCGAAATGGTCAATCCTGAAATTTCGATCTTAAAAACACCCGTTCCAGACGTCCCGAAAGTATATTTTATTTTTACAGTCAATTCGCAGTGTAATAATTGATCCACAGCGGTCATTGATGTATTATTCAGACCCTCTCTATTAAATAAACCCTGTGACTGCCGTGGATAGTAAACTTGAAAATGATATCAGACAGAAAATACACTTTATTCGTAGTATATGTATTTGTTTCAAAGTAAAAAGAAACGCAAACCGGAGGCCTACTCTGACTTAAATTTCGTCCAATAACGGATATAAGACAGAAAATACACTGTATTCGTAGTATTAATGTATGTTCAAAGTATACAGAAAAACGCAAACCGGAAGTCTAATCTGACTTAAAATTTCGCCCAATGACGGAAACATATCCGGACGTCTTTTTTCTCGTTTTTCACCCAAAATAACTCAATCTGAATAATCATATGAATGGATGACAAATACGATTATGCACTGTACCCATAGGACACAGAGGCATGATGATTAATTTATTGTGGAAAGAAGAGAAGCGACACCCAAAATGAGGTCTTCTCGTTTAATAGTATAGATACTTAATAATCATCATCTTCGCTAGCCAAGGGTTACGATCCACTCCCGTTCTCTTCACGAAGAGAGCGGGAGTGGATCGTAACCCTTGGCTTGCGAAGATGGATAATCATAAGTCTTTTCAATGTTCCTTTGGAATTTCAACCAAAGATGAAGAACTGATTTTCCATCGCTGTATTGGATACCTAAACTACAAAAGTGTCCTTACAAATATCGGTGTATTGCTGGGTCTTCCAAGTGCTCCACAAAACCTCTTTCTAAATTATTAACATCAATTTTATCAGCAACGAAAGCCGGACTTCAATGTCATTTGGAAAGAACCTATTCTAGAGGTGGCGTGAATAAGATGTGGATACTAAAAAATTCCAAAGATCTTTTAGAATGCATACAATATTAGACTTTTTTTTTTTTTATCTTTCAATAGAATTAAACCATTGGACTTTCTACATTTTACACAAGTATTCTCCATTCCAAACCAAAGACAGATAAAAAGAGTTGGCATTGCTGCGTTTCATAGAAAATAATGACCAACGTAGATACAAGTATCTTGTCTTTATAAAGGGACAAACCTTACTTTGTAAAACATCAATCTGATTTAGACAGAAAAATCTCTGAAATTGACATATGAGTTAAGCCGTTTCATTTTATATTTTATAGTGTGGATTTCTATGTTGTAATGTAACACTACTGTTTCGGGTAAGGATGAAGGTTGGTACATATTAAAACGTTAAAACCCGCTGCATTTGTTTGCACCTGTCCTAAGTGTAGAACCTGATTTTCAGTAGTTGTCGTTTGTTGACGTTGTTTATAAGTGTTTCTCGTTTCTCGTTTTTTTTTTATATACTAGTAGAATAGACAGTTGGTTTTCCCGTTTGAATGGTTTTACACTAGTCATATGTTGGGGCCTTTTATAGTTAACTTCTCGATGTGAGCCAATGCTTCGTGTTGAAGACCGTACTTTGACCTATAATGTTTTTTCTCTAACAAATTATGACTTGTCTCATCGGCACTCATACCACAGCTCCTTATATCTTCTAATGTTTGGTTTCTTGATTGTCAACATATTTGTTACGTTTGGATGATTACTTTTTCAACTAACTATCGGCATTTCAACGGGAACCAACTGTGTCCCTCTTCTTGCTGACTTTTTCCTTTTATTCTTATGAGAAAGAAACGAAGTTAGCATTATCCTTTTCTTTAATTTCATCTATAAAGATGATTTTCTCTCACTAAATTAATCTAAATTTGGTGACCATGTTGAACGCACCTATATAACAGACAGCAACAAACGACAACTACTGAATAATATACTGGTATAACTAGGGTCAGGAACATATAAGGAATTATTTTCAGTAAGATAAAGTATACTCATGACATGCTTACCGGGTTAATGCTCAATTATAGTATTAAAACCGTTAAAAGCAACTTATTACGTATAAATATTGGGTCTTTTTTTCTTATGTTGTATGTTTAAAAAAGTTCAAAGAACATGTCATGATGCACCATACCTTTGTTGCTGACATTTTGCTGCATCTCGTTTATCGTACTATTCATCTCTTTTTGGTATTGGTTCATTCTGTTAATTGTTGCCTCTGACTGTACTGTTAAATTGTACAAAGCCAAAAAATCCTGATTTCGAGCTTGTTCGTGACTCCTTAATGAAATAACGGAGGAATCGATCTTCCGCACTTTTTCATTTAAATTGTTTAATGACTGAAGCTGTTGTATATCCTTCAATTGTTTTAATTCCTGAAGACTACTTTTCAGCTCTGCAGTTGTGTTTTCAAAAGCATTGTTAAGGAGATTATATTTAAGCTGTAGTGTTTCCAGATCACCAACCAAGCGCGTATTGTTTTGTTTGACTTCTTGGACGTGCTGTTCCAACTCTTCAACTAAGACTTTGCAAGTGCCGTTACCGGATGGTTGTTCTGGAATTTTTGACTCCATTTCCGCCAGTTTCTGCTTTAGTTGTGACGTCAGTATGTTCATTGACATTTCTTGCTGTCTACGTAATGTTTCAAGATCATGGTGAATAGATGTTTGATCTGCAAGGTACTTTGACACTGAAAGATACTGATTGTTAGTACTACTTTGTGGTGGAGTTTTATCCACCAATAGAAATCCACAGTTCAATACAAAGACTGAAAGTAGTACAATGACTACACAAAATTTAAGTGGTATGCTTGACATATTTAAAGGGGTACCACAAGGTTCTATCCTTGGACCCATCCTATTTAATATTTTTATTAATGATTTGTTCTTTTTTGTAAAAAATTGTTCTTTATATAATTATGCTGATGACAATACTTTGTCAAAGTCTGGAAATTCCTTACAAGATGTAATTTCTGCTCTTGAGGAAGACAGCAATTTTTTAATACAGTGGTTTTCTTCCAATAAAATGCAGGCCAACCCAGAGAAATTTCAAGCTATCTCTCTTGGCAAAAAAACACATGATAAAAAGATTGTGTTTGATTTGGATGGTATTTCTATATCATGTGAGGATGAGGTTAAACTACTTGGAGTTACGATTGATTTTAAATTAAACTTTAATTTACACATTTCAAATATTTGTAAAAAGGCTGCAAGGCAATTAAATGTTTTGAAAAGAATTGGGAAACATCTAAACAAACTGAGTAAGCTTACAATTTACTACTCTTTTATTATGTCAAACTTTAGTTATTGCCCTTTGACTTGGCATTTCTGTGGGGAACAAAATACCAGGAAAATAGAAAAAATACAAGAAAGAGCGCTTCGATTTATTTATGAAGACCATCAGAGCTCATACGAAACACTCCTGCAGATTTCGAACCTTCCATCATTAAAAACTCGTAGAATGCGCTCAATTGCCTTGGAGACCTTTAAAATAATTAATAAAAAATGCCCATTATTTATTCAAGATTTAGTTGTAATAAAAAATAGTTCATATAATTTCAGGTATGTAAACACTGCTGAGGTACCTAGACCTAGAACCTCCAGTTATGGTAAAAGATCCTTTAGATTTGAGGCAGCACAAGTATGGAACTCACTTCCTAATGAGGCTCGACTCATGACTTCTTTTGACCAGTTTAGGAATTATATAAATTCCTGGTGTGGGGGTCAAAAATGTTACTGCAGTTCATGTCGTTTCCACCCAGTGCTGTCTCAAAGCTGAAATTTCTTTCTTTCTTTTTATAATGGCCTTTTGCTCTGCTTTTTATGCATTTTTATGCATTTTTTTTTTAATATATCTGCCATTAAATGCTAGTGCTTATATTTATTTATTTATTTTTATGCTTTTAGTCTGTTATATTTTATGATCCCAAGTGATTTGCTGATTCCCCCGTTTCAATGCACATAGAGGCGCTTGCCACATGAACTTTGACTCTGGAGACTCACAAATCAAATAGAGTTGCTTTCATTATATTGCATGTTTTTTTTAGTTTTATTTGGTAGTATTTGCATGATGCTGCATGTTTTTTATGTGATAGTCGGTTAAAGAGCTCACCAGAGCTCATGTTTCCTCTGTTATTGTGTATATATATGCCGACTCTAAATAAAATTTACTTACTTACTTACTTACAATGACTCTGAGACTCATTGTACACACTTTTTTTTCGCCTGAATTTTGATTATATGTTAAATGAAGTATTAAAATTGTTTATCTAAAAGATATACTGTCGTAGTTTGAAATGACCTCGACATACATTTTGATGAGATTGATACATTAGTTGGACTTTTATGACTTTTATTGTTATCTATCAAATCATATTTTATATATATTCGTCTATCGTGTATTACCGTGTCCTGTATCTTTTATAACTTTTTACAACCACTCATCAACAAAAACCAATACCGTTTCGTATACAACAGTACCAACAGCCAAGCAGTCAGTAGTTCTGGTCTGACAACTTAAAAGACATAGAGGACATATGGGTATTGATCCGGCGGTGGCGTTACCTAACTTCTAAAAAGCTTTATATTTTAGAAGGCGGAAGACATGGATACTCCATATTTTGTATATAGATACATTATATTATTTTAATATGATTTTGTATATTTTAACATATTCAAATGATAAGAACGCCAATAGTTTCGCTTCAGAGTCAGGCTTTATATTTGAATACGACCATTGACTAGAAATGTGGTATGACAGTGTTGTCTATGTTCGTTCTTAATTATGTGTGTTAAATTTATCGTCACATCAATCTGTCTCCCACCATTATCTCGACTCGACGAGATCTAAAATGCAAGACTTGGGCGTTTCCAACGTCGGCGTTAACAGTATATTAGTTTACGAGTATGTCAATTAGTGATAAGTCAACCGTATTTGGTATACATGATACAGTTGTGTTAGTTTTGATCTTTAAAAACTGTTTGCTAAATTTAGATTTTCTGTATGTATTATACATTTGGCACCAAGCTTAGTACCTTACATCTTGAATGCAATAATAAATAAGCTGAAGTCCATGACGTCTCAAATAAACACTAATAATAGACTTTATCCTCGGTCAATATAATCTGAACAGGTCCATATATGACGTATTGACCTCCAAATGTTTCAAGTTCATTGTGAATAGTAATTTAATTTGCAAGATATTTCGACATAGAAGGATACTAATAGCTAACAGTACCACTTGGTTGTGGATTTTTATCCTCCATTAAAAGTCCATTGAGTTAAATACAAAAACTGAAAACAGCACAATGACTCTCATTACAATTTTTTTTTTAATTTCTGCTGCACTTTGAGGTTTTTATGTTAAATGACATAGGCGGATCCAGGGGGGGCCCCCCCCTTTCGTGGGAAAAATTTGGTTGATTATATAGGGAATCATTGAAGCATGACTGGAGCAGGCCCCCCCCCCCCCCCCTTTAGGTCAATCAGCCCCCCCCCCCCCTTAGGAAAAGTTCTGGATCCGCCATTGAATGAGTTATTGAAATAGTTTTTCTAAAAGATAAGCTATCATAATTTGAAATGATTAAAATTTGAGATAACATCTGCTTCAGCTTACATCGTGATGTGATTATGATAATTGGACTTGAATCATCTATCAAATCCTTTTATATTATATGTTGTTTACTTAAAAGGCTCGTCTATCGGGCTAGAATTATAAACCTGTCCTGTATCTGTGGAAACATTAATAACCTGTAAGTCGATAAGTTAATTTGTTTTCATAGAATATCAAATAGTTATAAAAGGTACCAGGATTATAATTTAGTACGCCAGAATCGCGTTTCGTCTACATTAGACTCATCAGTGACGTTCATATCAAAATATTTATAAAGCCAAACAAGTACAAAGTTGAAATGCATTGAGGATCCAAAATTCCAAAAAGTTGTGCCAAAGACGGTTAAGGTAATCTATGCCTGGGATAAGAAAATTCTTAGTGTTTCGAAAAATTCAAAGTTTTGTAAACAGGAAATAAAAATGACCACATTATTGATATTCATGTCAACACCAAAGTGTTGACTACTGGGCTGGTGATACCCGCGAGGACGAAACGTCCACCAGCACTAGGTTTCCCCCTCTATATTTGACAAAACTCCATGCATTTTTAATTTCGTTATATGATTTGGCATCAAAGTACTAGTATTCTGTTTTCATTGTGGTTGATAAGTCTTTTGTTAACAATCACCCCTCTGGCGTAATTTTTTTTTTATAAAACTTACTGTCTCCATCAACGACTTATTTTTTAAAACATAACACTTAATATACAATTACCCCTTGCTTTTAAGTTGAACTTGGTTATAACAGATTTCTTTTTGAACCCCTTCAGCTAATGACAGCGTCACATGTTGACATAAGTGAAGGAGTGTTCTACACAAAGATGTGCCAATCATAGACATATATATATTGGGTATAACAAAAAATTGCGTCTATTATCTCATTTTTCTTTATTAGTGAAAGAAAAAACATTTTACTTCAAAACTCACCATAAAGATACACGAACCAGGCTTCTAGTAAGCATACTATGGAAACCAACGCGTTTTGTGTACACAAGACACATCATTGAGCCTCGGTTTAAATAAGTTGGTATGCCAAACAATTGTAGTTTACATCTTCGACATTCGTTCTTTCCGAGTTATAAAAAGCTTTAGTATTAAAGACTATGGTGTCTTCTTGTTATATGTTTTAATATGTCGCTGTCTCATTGACATTTTTACAATCACAACTTTCCCTTGCTTATATAAGCAGAAATAGTTAAAATCAAACTAGAATGACATCAGTCACAATCTTTCTAAAAAGTAAAATCACAAAAATACCAAACTCAGAGGAAAATTCAAACGGAACAATAACTCTAATCAAACATTGGCCATGTTGACTCTTTTGTAGCTCTTATTGTGATTTATTACAATTTCTCTCTATTTTATAAATGTCTTCTGCAAAATGAAATGCATGAAAATCATGTCAAGGACAATAACTTGTCCATTGTCAGTTTCAGCCAAATTAAATAAATTTCTAGATTTTACTGTACATTTTTGCTATTTGCTATTGCTCTCAAGCTACTTTAATTTCTGCTAAATTGGAAAGGTAAGCACTTCCTGAAATTAATCAAAACAACATACATGTAGATATTTTTCAAATTTTATTTTATTTAAATAGTCTGAAGGCAAACATACAATTTTCTTAGATTTAACCTCTTATTAACACCCTATTACCAGCCTGCAGTTCTGCAAATACAATAAGAACTGTGTTTCTTGTTGATATTTGAAAACAAAAACCATTTATGGCTATTGAGATTTTTTACTGTGTTCTGATTTATCTGTCATGCCGAAAGCCAGTAATAGGTTGTGTTATTTGTAGTGCAAGCTTTCTGCATTTAATTTTCTTGCCCCAATCTTAACCTGGCTTAGAATATGAAGCTATCTGCACTACTCAAATAGCAGCAAGATTTGTATAAGAGAGCTAGAGTATAAAATCGAAAAGAAAAGTGTTTTCTTTTTTTTTGGCTGCCTTTTTACCTTCATGACATTATCTAAATAATCTTTTGACACATGTAAAGCTCAGAAAAATTACTCTACAGCACACAGGTAATTTTAATCCATCAATGAGGGGGTGATTCAGGGATGCTCTGACATTTCCCCAAATCCCACTTCTTTGGATTTCACTTTTTTTAGCCCCTACATCCCAAAACATGTGAGCCAACTTTCTTGGTAATTCCAAGTGCTCACCCTTTGATGTACTCCATTTTTTTTGTATAAGAATTGAAAGCATCAGATGTATATCTTGGAAATACAAATGTATAAGATTAGCTAGCTTATTCAATGATTTTACAAAATCTTTTGTTAGATTTGAGTTGAAATGAGTTGGCTTTCTATACATGTATATAGCTACAAATGTACCATGGATAAACAAGAAAATCACCCGAACTGTAGTGTAACTTATCTTTTGATAATTTTGTTTTTGACAAATAAAACTGAGGTGGTCTTTGGTTTAACTATTGAAATCTACATATTTAATTTCTTATAGGAACTGGTGGTTTCAGGGGGACATATAATACTCAAAGGATATAATAACTTTTTATAAGGCACCAAAAAATGTATAACTAAATGGAAATTAAAGCCTCTTGTTAATACTTCTGTCATGTCTGTGATGAGTCTGATGACTATGTAAATTGTCTCCTGTTTTGGCTTTCAGATTTTTTGGTTTAAATTAAATGGGTAAGTCTCAATATTGTTTAATAAACATGATAAATACCTAATTTATTTTGTTGTTTTGGTATGTTTCTCTAAAATCAGAAAAGAAACATGACTTAAAAATAAAAAAACATTTAAAGAAAAATTATTTTGAATGTCTACTTGAAAAATAGAAAAAAGAATTGCATTTAACATTAAAAACATTTTAATTTAATTTTTCTATAAGCACAAACTTGTATTACAAATCATCGCTATAAATCCTATTCAGTTGTTAACAAAATATGTTCTCATTGTAGTCATTCTGTTTAATTAAGTATTGGAGAAATATGTGACAAAAATATTTGTTGGAGGAACAGATGGAAAATTGCTAGCAATATATAGCCCTAAGAGTAGGAGTATACTTGTAATATCAATATTTGGCTTGTTTAATTGTAAATAATTAGGATTGATATATCATATAATTTTCCTAAAAATATTTGTTGATATGCAACTATATAATTATATCATGCTTGTTCAGTTCAGTTGCAGGCAGTAAATTTTGCACATCACCCCATTTTTGCCACCCTTTTTATATATTAAATCCAGAGTTCGCGAAAAGTGTCAGTCCTCAGGATTTTACCACAAAAATTGTGCATAGGACTGACACAATTTTAGTATTTTTCAATAGAATTAATAGTGAGGACCAGTAGATTTTCTTCAAGGACCACCAGGGGAAAAAAGTTTTTGCGAACTCTGTTTAAAAATCATTAATCATGTACATGTGATTTATCTTGCAATTTATTACTTTTTTTCAAATTTGAATTTTTAACCACTTAAGTTAATGCTGATTATTTTAACTTCTTTTTTTATAATGCACATTTATTCCAACTAAAAAATCAAAATGAATAAAACAGATATCATAACTAGGCTCTGGCCACCTGAAATTTTGTGAGTTGAGATCTTTGCCAATATTTAATTTGTTTAATTCTTTAAAGTATTTATACTGACAATGACAAAATTTTAAATGGTGGTGGACAAAATTTACTGCCATTTATACTGTTAAGTTGTTACATATATAGGAAAATGTAAACCAGTATTAAAGCCAGGTACATCTGGAAACATAGTACTAGAAAGAGTATCAGTCAACGTCCAACTGCTTCCCTGTTCACAACAACATTTAACAGCGCAATTAAATTTCTGGCTCTTGCACATTCGAAGCTGAACGTCATTCATAGCACCCTGTATTTGTTTTCCGTGTTGTAGATTCCGCCGAGAGTTTTTCTGACATGATTGGCAATCGGTACAAAAGTCCCATAAATCCTGTTCTTGTGAATCGTGAGATACGTTCTTACAATTAGGTCTAGCAGACGATGGAAGACAAGGTCCATTTGAACAAAATAAATTCTGTGTTTGTTTTTCCTTTGCACTTGAAGATACTGTTCCTGATTTAATTTGATCCATGGCCGAGTACCAGAACTTGACAAATGTGGTTGGTAAGGACACAACAGTCATCAATTCAGCTAACATGTAATCAATGGATTCCTTGGTAAAACTTGGTTTTTGGTCAACTGGCAATTCAGGTTCTTCATGTGTCACATTCTCATTAGTGATTGTCTCTCTAACAGGAAGCACACCTGTGATGGGAAGGGGAGTTAATCTGCCTTGTGAATGTAGAATGATGGGACCTAATGTTGCTGTAGCAGCGGTAACCAACACTGTAGAACCAATCATTGTCAGTATACCAGTCAGGTAGGTCAAAGAGGAAACCAGTATGACCTGAAATAAAAGAGAAAATTATCAAATTAAAAGGAGATAAATAAAATTTGTTTTTGAATTTTCACTCAAGATATTTATTAGCAAGTGGCAAATATTGTACCTATCAAAATGTTTAAACCTGATGCATTTGTTTGCACTTGTCCTAAGTTTGGAATCTGATGTTCAGTAGCTGTTGTTTGTTGTTGTGGTTCATAAGTGTTTCTGGTTTGTTTATATAGATTAGACTGTTGGTTTTCTCGTTTGAATGGTTTTACACTAGTCATTTTTGGGGCCGTTAATAGCTTACTGTTTGGTGTCAACCAAGGGTCTGTGTTGAAGGCAGAACTTTGACCTATAATAGTTTACTTTACAAATCATGACTTTGATGGAGAGTTTTCTCATTGGCACTCATACCACATCTTCTTATATCTACATGTAATTACTTGTATATTTAGGAAAAGTGAATAATGTTGATTAACATGATTAATGAGCAATTTTCCAATAAGACATGTCAATCAGCCTAGAAAATATACTCTGGCTATGAGACAACAGGTTGTTGATTTTACTCCTAGATATCATGTTAGTTGAGAGATAACAAATTCTAGTTTTAATGTTTTTGGATTTATAAATAATATCTAGTAGTTGTTTAGGATATTCTATAGCCATCTGACTACTGTCAGAGAAGGTATCTTTCCATTATTTTTGTCATTGGATAGCCATCTCATTGATATATATGTACCCTACATCTCTTATTATTCATACTACTATGTATTGTACCCTACCTTGGAGATTTCCTGACTAATGGCGAGGAATTTGGCATCATGTGATAGCACCAATAAATCTGTATATGTAAACCATCCCCGGTCTATTCCATTTTGTAATGCTATTCTGTAATTATAACAAAGACAATTAATTTACAACTATTTTCATCAAATTTGCATTTCCATGAGCCACATGACAGGTAGCACATGCAGAGCAGGCCTGCTTAATTCATAAATTTCTTAATGTACTATTTGTGATTTCCTTTATTCCTGTGACATTGTTTTTTTTTACTTAATGCTTTTGTTTTGTCATCTTGAAAACGTTATCCTCTTTTTTATTACACATGTTTTTCCAGTAATGAGCAAGATTTAAACATTATGTAAATCCATACACATTATGAAGTCAAAGCTATTAAAAATATCATTCCATGAAATCTCAACAATCAATTTTATATTCACTGCGTTACACTTACCTGATTTTCGCCAGAGAAAACTGAGGTTCTAAGTGCTTAACTGATATAGATGTAGATGATTTTTAAAAGATCAGCTAAGCGCTTGAGCGAGATAAGACCAAATACCGGAGAGAATATCCAATTAAGTAAACCTATCAGGTAAGTGTAACTCCGTTCACAAAATTCAAATTTGTGAACCAAATTATATAATTTTTTAAACTAAAATAACTTGACATATGCACAACAGTTACCTTGTTTCAATGTTATGAAGCACCTTGCCGAATTCTTTGTCACTAACAAATAAATTCCAGTCCTGTAATTGTAGAATTTATACATCAATTAATATAATTGATAATTAATAATGAAAAAATATTTTAACAATTGCATGATTACCATATTTTATTTGGTCATATCTCATCTTGAAATACTTTATGTATCATATTAAAACAGTTTTGAAGGTAGTTAGGATCTTGTTAGTTTTAAGCAATAAGAGGGTAACTAAATTTTTCATCAAAAATAATGAGAATCTTACAATGGCCGATAGAAATTCTCGTTCCATTTGATTAATTTCCTCTGTTTCCATGTCAACTGAGTCTGCCCATTCATCGTTAAAGACTTCTTCATCAACACCTTCATCATACATAAACTTGGAAGCCATCATCTATAATAAATACAAATAAGTTAACTTTGGATTTTATACTTGTAACTAATTTTTCCTATGTACATATATTGATATTTCAAATCTTAGGATGAAAAGAAAAGATTGTTTGGTTGATTAATTATTGTTTAACACCACTTTCAGTATTTATTGCCTTATCTTGGCATTTTAATTGGAAACAAGAGAATACATGTGCAGAGCGAACCATTAAAATTGTCAGGAATCTGGCAAAATCCTGTCAATTTTTTTTTAATGAGATGTATACCAATTCAGACAATGATTAGTGTTTATTGTTAAAACCCAAATGTTTTTTTGCAGATTGATTGTTACAAGTTAGGAAATTTTAATGATTCAAGTCTATACACCAAATCAATTTTCACAATGAATTTAAATAAGATTTTTATGGTTTTTTTTTTATATGGAATCATTGCATTTTTCCACAATAAAGTTAACATTGGAATATAATGTTATCTACATTATTGCTTGAATTTCATACAATCTAATTGTTTTTTCCATTACATTTTCGTATGGATGTGATGCTAGAAGCAAGATGCTATGTTTAAAACTTTCCTTTTTACACCAATACAATTTATAGGGAAAACTTGTATAAGGAGAAATCTTACCATTGAAATGAGGAAGAGGTCAGAGGAGGATATCTGTTGTAGGTATTCTGGATTCTTTGTCCGTAGTCTGTTAGTATAGATCATACCCATCATCATTGTCGAAGGAGATATACAGTTCTCTCTGTAATAAAAAAAGTACAAATGTGACACCATCTGGAAATCAGCTCAAAATCAGGGTCACAACTACAATAACCCTTTCTTGATTAAAACATGTTCACACTTAGGTGTACAAATGTCAAATTTCAACAAATCAAGTAAATTTAAAATTAAAATAAAAAAAATTAGTTAATTCTTCCTATGTTTTTTAAATACTTCAAATAAAAAGTAAAGACGATACATTTCAAATACAAATGAAAGTAGATGCACAAGGTAAAAGAGTTGCAACCAAATGTAAAGAAGAAAAAAATATTGTTTTTTTATTCTAGACAATTTTTTTCACGATTGTCTCCCTTGGACCATTTCTATTTTTTTAATCTGACAGATCAACATTAAGTTATCTAATTTTGGATTTAGATTTTTCACCAATAATATATATTATTCAAGGCCTTGCTATCAACCTTGAATGAGTGTATGTATTTGTGTATAAGTTAGAACAACTGTATAATTTTGGTATGTTATGGGACTGTCATTCACATGAGAGGTTTAGCTAGTTAAAAACCAGATTTAATCAACTATTTTCTTCATAAGAAAAAGCCTGTACCAAGTCAGGATTATGACAGTTGGTATCCATTTGTTAGATGTCTTTGAACTATTGATTTTTGCCAATTGCTTACAGACTTTCCATTTAGAATTTTCCTCTAAGTTCAGTATTTTTGTTATTAACTTTATATGACATTATCATTTACTTACCTGCTTGCAGCAGCCACCATGTATTGGTCAATTTTTCCAAGTTTACGAGGAGCTCTTTCTTGAAACAGTTCCACTGCAATATCTACAAAAAAATGAAATATAAAGTGTTCAGAAAAATATTTGTGTCTTATAAAGCATTTTTACACAATTCCAAAAATTTAGACATTGAGTAGATAAACTTAAATGTTTTTTATAAGAAGAATTTACATAACCCAACAAAAAGTTGTGGATACATTTAAATCAAACTGTATAATGTAAAGATGTGAACCTGTTGATTTAAGACAATTTTAACAGAAAATATATCAACAATTAATTTATTCTAACACATGAAGAATGGGTGAATGCTTTTTATATCTGCCTATACAAATTTAACCTCAGACTCAGATTTTGTCAAAAATGATGATTATGAGAGCCTAATTCATTTTTAGAAAGTATTTTAACATGTAAAATATGCAAATCTTATTATGAAAGACAAAAAATGACCTGTTTACACTAGATGCAGCATTTGTTAAAAGTTTCGACAAGGACAGGTGGAAAAAACAAAATCCATAGTAGTGTAAATAGCAAAATAATTCAACAGTTGTCTCCCTTGGAACTTTAATAAAACAATAATTTTCACTGTTTTTTAACTGATGCTTTGTTTTTTCTTATATTAAAACATGCACAGGATAACTTGAGAAAGGTCAAACAAGTCAAAGGTCAAATTCCTACCTGTTAGAGGTAACGAGGGTCTTTCTGTGTTGGGCATCTTTCCGTAATACAAAGTCTTTCTAAATCTTTCTGTTAAAGCATCATGATCCTGTTGAAAAATAATAATCATCAAAATCAAGGTATCAGTTAAGCAAATGTTTATTCATCAGATCCATGGTATTTTTTGGAGGCAGCCGTGATAATGTTATGAAGTAAAAATACATATACGTTCGCACCCTTTTCATTGGTTTTTGTGTTTAATAATTTTGTTATCTGGTTTTGGTAGGTGAGGGGCTATAAATATTTTTTTTGTCATTGTCTCAAAATAAATAAAGATTCTAACTACGTTTTTTTGTGTGTTGAATAAATTCTAATCATGTTTTGGATAGTGTAAATGCTATATAAATAAAAAAACATTGTTTCTAACTACAGTGAGATTTAACAATGTCTTTTTCTTGCATTGTACATGTAAGTCAATTATTCATCATCAATCTTTCTATTAAGCATAATATGTCGTTGCTAGTGGCCTTGTTAAAACAATTAAATTTTGTGTTTTTCATTTGAAATCTTCAATGTTTTACTCATACCAAGCTATATGCAGTATTTACATCAAAGCAAGTTAAAACAACAATCATGATTTTCTGATAATTCAACTGGAATTTGATTTAATTTAAAATTAGGTGCGAAAGTGTACTGGGCATGAACAGACTCGAATCTAGGATGTGATGTTGTAATTGATGAATTTCAAAATCTGGGTCCACTCTTGATTTGATTATATTTAGTGTACATGGTGTACTGCTATACATTTTTTTCATTGTTTCAAAATAAAGTGAGATGTAGGGACCAAGCTGTTAATAACTATTAAATTTCATGTTTTTCATTTAAAATCTTCAATGTGTTGCTCATACCAAGCTATATTTACATCAAAGCAAGTTTACACAACAATCATTATTTTCTAATAATTCAACTGGAATTCAATCTAAAATTGGGTCGAATGTGTAGGGTGCTATACATTTCAAATATTCCTTCATACCAGCCACCATCATATCCTGGAACAACATACCTACTCTACATCTAAATTACAGCACCATTTTTAACTGTACATATACAGATCTCTTTTTAACTGTACATCCTTTATACCTTTATACCTTTATCTTCGGGTCGTTACATAAGCCAAAGGCTTCTACTGACCCCTCATCTTGGATTGTCGTATATGATTTCTCATCTCATAATAATATATTTATATATAATATATATAACTTATCAAAAAATACTTATTTAGGTGTGCGCAGCTGAAACACTTAACACGAACATATGAATTTATATAGGTTCCAATTTTCGCCATTTAATGCAGACTTAAAATTATTCAGTCTTTGCCGTCACCGTTAAATCTGACAGGTTATTCCACTGATCCACTACTCTAATTGAAAAAGTATTTAGTCTATGTGTCGTCTTACACTGTTTTTTAAAAAGTTTTAATGAGTGACCTCTAGTATTATTAGATGGTGATAAAGTAAATAGGCTCATCCAGTCAATGTCATCTATACCATGCAACGCTTTGTAGACTTGTATCATATCATTCCTATCCCTACGATATTCCAAGGTTGGCAAACCCAATGAACTTGCCTGTCTTCATAATTAAGATGACAAATATTTTTTACCAGCTTTGTGGCCCTTCTTTGTACAGATTCCAATTTGCGGATGTCTTTTTTAAGATACGGTGACCAGACACATGTCGCATATATATGATATTACATGTACAAGAGACATGAAACTCGTTAGATATTTGAGCAGCAATTATTTTCAAGAGTCAGACATTGCTGATGTAAACCTATGATATAAGTTTCTTTAATTGTGGCTTAATAGGATGATTTTCTCGAACCTTTAAAACAACCGGGAAAGACATGAAAGTCTGAAAGGAGAGACAGATGCCAGATTACCTTATATGGATAATCACATGAATAAACTTTGTAAATTCATTTACGACTTACATCCTTGTGGTAGTCTAACATATCCGATTCCCCTAAAGGGCAGGGGAAACGAAAATAAGACATCTTTTTCCTTGTCCCTCTTTTTTCTAGACTTTTGTGTATTGCCTGTCACTTCGTAACTTCCAGGTGAAGGTCGATCTATTCGATGTCGTGTATAACGGGACTTTAGGCGTCAACGGACGTAAAAGTCAGAAGAATTCAGAAGATAAATTCACGCGAGACTTAGGTGTGGTGTGGAGCACTACACAAAATGGCGAAGATTGATTTTCAAACACTTGAGTGACAGACGATATTTATTTGTACATTATTTAAAAAATCACAATGGCAGATGTTGAGGTGGATTTAGCAAAACTTCCTCAAGGCATAAATGAACAATTGCGCGAGCTTGAACTTGAACTATCAGAGGGTAAGAGTCTTAGAGTAAATTTTCATTGTCAGAACTCGGTGCCAAAATATTAGCACATAATCAATGATGAGACTGACTTCCTGTTGTTATCATAGAAAAGATAAACACTTCCAATACACAATCTGGAAGTGCAAGACACATGTCATTTTGTTGCAATGTCTATATTCAGCCCTGAACACAAAGTAACATGTAAAAACAGGGACAGCTCATTACATTAGTGAGTCATTTTGTTTCAGCATACAAAGAAGTGCAAATTAGTGTGTTGTCATTTTCAACAGGTTCATATTTTATGTTTTTGGTTTGAACATAGGATGAATTAACCAAATGTTCATAAAATAAGTCAAGAAATAAATATATATATATAGACGATATTTATTAGCACAAACACATTTACATTAAATGGTTATGGCATACAAAATACACCTTATCGCTAATCCCGGCTGACCCGGACACTTGAACTTTTGACACATACAACAATGACTTTTCCATTGTAGCGTCAGTTTTTTGATTTATGATGTCAAAAATTTTACGGGAACCTGTGTGATATCCAGTAATGGCGGACAAATAGCGATAAGGTGTATTAAGACAATAAACTGACAAAAGTTAAATTGATTATAATTATATTAGAGTGACAGTGTACTGTGTGTTGAGAGATTTAGGTGCAGGTCGTTTCGTAACCTGGTCGTTTCGTATCTAGTCAATTCGTAACTTACTAGGTCGTTTTGTACCTGAGACGTTTTGTAACCGTATATCAATATATAATAATAATAATATGAGTCGTAGGTTACTTAAAAAATAATAAAATTACCTATTGATGTACATATAGAGGGATGGCACAACGACCTTAACACCCAAGCTGCCATCGGCAACCCTCCGTTCTACCTTCTTTTTAGGTTGTGTGCCATAAGTCATGTGCCCAATTTTCAAGTTGGTCCAAATCGTGGTCCAAAAATAAGCTTTGTGTGATTTCAACAAAAATTGAATCCTTGGGGTTCTTTGATATGCTGAATCTAAACATGTATTAAGATTTTTGCTTAGGCCTAAAAAAATTAAATCTGTGTTTCTGGCAACATCATTTGGAAAAATAGGGTCAGTAGGTTGGAATTTAAAAAAAAAATTTTGACATTGTAAACATGGTAAATGAAATCTGGAAAATTATCATGGTTTTTCAAAGTCCGGATCCGTAATTAGTTTCAAATACCGGAAGTCAGCCATTCGCTATGTTTTTGAAGCACCTGCTGTGCAAATTTCTTGGATTTTAACCTATTTGGAATATCTTTTGACATTAATAAAATGTTTTACTGGCTTTCTCTGCCAGTAGAAGCAAGTTAGATAAATTATGATGTCAATTAACAGAAGCCTGTGTCAAAAACAGGGTCGGTTGATACCATTTTTTTTTTTTTTTGAAGATCCAATAAAAAAAATTAGGGTCGGGGCTAAAAAAACAGGGTTGGTCGGGTTACCAGAGACTCAGATTTTTTTTTCTCGGCCTTATGGGGCCAGTTTTCAAGTTGGTTCAAATCGTGGTCTAAAATTAAACTTTGTTTGATATCAACAAAAATTGAATCCTTGGGGTTCTTTGATATGCTGCACGAATCTAAACATATATTTAGATATTTGATTATAGGCCCAGTTTTCAAGTTGGTCCAAATCGGGGTCCAAAACTAAACTTTTTTTGATTTCAACAAAAATTGAATATATGGGGTTCTTTGATATATATGCTGTATCTAACCATGCATTTAGATTTTTATACGACCGCAAATTTTGAAAAAATTTTCGTCGTATATTGCTATCACGTTGGCGTCGGCGTCGTCGGCGTCGTCGTCGTCGTCGTCCGGCGTCCGAATACTTTTAGTTTTCGCACTCTAACTTTAGTAAAAGTGAATGGAAATCTATGAAATTTTAACACAAGGTTTATGACCACAAAAGGAAGGTTGGTATTGATTTTGGGAGTTTTGGTCCCAACATTTTAGGAATTAGGGGCCAAAAAGGGCCCAAATAAGCATTTTCTTGGTTTTCGCACTATAACTTTAGTTTAAGTTAATAGAAATCTATGAAATTTTGACACAAGGTTTATGACCACAAAAGAACGGTTGGGATTGATTTTGGGAGTTTTGGTCTCAACAGTTTAGGAATTAGGGGCCAAAAAAGGGCCCAAATAAGCATTATTCTTGGTTTTCGCACAATAACATTAGTTTAAGTAAATAGAAATCAATGAAATTTTAACACAATGTTAATGACTACAAAAGGAAGGTTGGTATTGATTTTGGGAGTTGAGGTCCCAACAGTTTAGGAATTAGGGGCCAAAAAGGGACCCAAATAAGCATTTTTCTTGGTTTTCGCACCATAACGTTAGTATAAGTAAATAGAAATCTATGAAATTTAAACACAAGGTTTATGACCATAAAAGAAAGGTTGGGTTTGATTTTGGGAGTTTTGGTCCCAACATAATAAGGGGCCCAAAGGGTCCAAAATTAAACTTTTGTTTGATTTCATCAAAATTGAATAATTGGGGTTCTTTGATATGCTGAATCTAACTGTCATGACTGTGTATGTAGAGTCTTAACTTTTGGTCCCGTTTTCAAATTGGTCTACATTAAGGTCCAAAGGGTCCAAAATTAAACTTAGTTTGATTTTGACAAAAAATGAATCAGTTAGGTTCTTTGATATGCTGAATCTAAAAATGTACTTAGATTCTTGATTATTGGCCCAGTTTTCAAGTTGGTCCAAATCGGGGTCCAAAATTAAACTTTGTTTGATTTCATCAAAAATTGAATAAATGGGGTTCTTTGATATACCAAATCTAACTGTGTATGTAGATTCTTCATTTTTGGTCCTGTTTTCAAATTGGTCTACACTAAAGTCCAAAGGGTCCAAAATTAAACTTAGTCTGATTTTAACAAAAATTGAAATCTTGAAGTTCTTTGATATGCTGAATCCAAAAATGTACTTAGATTTTTTATTATGGGCCCAGTTTTCAAGTTGGTCCAAATCAGGATCTAAAATTATTATATTAAGTATTGTGCAATAGCAAGTCTTTTCAATTGCACAGTATTGCGCAATGGCAAGAAATATCTAATTGCACAATATTGTGAAATATCAATTTTTTTTTTAATTAGAGTTATCTTTCTTTGTCCAGAATAGTAAGCAAGAAATATCTAATTGCAAAATATTGTGCAATAGCAAGATTTTTTTTTAATTGGAGTTATCTTTCTTTGTCCAGAATCAACTTAAATCTTTGTTATATACAATATACAATGTATATTCACTTTTTACTACCAACTGATAAATTAAAATAATCTTTACCATTCAGTGATAACAAGCAGTTTTTTTACATCTTAATATTTTATGATGTATTTAAATGAGTAGTTATTGTTGCAAACTCCATTAGAAATTTTAATTGAGATTAGTTTTGGAATAAGGGAAAGGGGGATGTGATTAAAAAAATTGGGTTCAATTTTTCTCATTTGAAATTTCATAAATAAAAAAGAAAATTTCTTCAAACATTTTTTTGAGAGGATTAATATTCAACAGCATAGTGAATTGCTCTAAGGGAAACAAAAATTTTAAGTTCATTAGAACACATTCATTCTGTGTCAGAAACCTATGCTGTGTCAACTATTTAATCACAATCCAAATTTAGAGCTGAATCCAGCTTGAATGTTGTGTCCATACTTGCCCTAACCGTTCAGGGTTCAACCTCTGCGGTCGTATAAAGCTACGCCCTGCGGAGCATCTGGTTGATATTTGGGCCCAGTTATCAAATTGATCCACATTGAGGTCTAAAGGGTCCAAAATTGAACTTTACTTGATTTCATCAAAAATTGAATTCTTGGGGTTCTTTGATTTGCTGAATCTAACCATGTATTTAGATTTTGGATATTGGACCATAATAGGTAAATGTCCAATTTAAAATTTTAAAGTTTTTAAGTTTAAGTTTAAGTTCTAAGACCACAATCATTCTGTGTCAGAAACCTATGTTGTGTCAACTATTTAATCACAATCCAAATTCAGGGCTGTATCAAGCTTGAATGAATGAATGTTGTGTCCATACTTGCCCCAACTGTTCAGGGTTCGAACTCTGCGGTCGTATAAAGCTGTGCCCTGCAGAGCATCTGGTTGTCAATTTTTGTAATCTTTTACAAAAATCTTCTCTGAAACTACCAGTCTTTACGCTGAGTGGCAGCCCAGGCAGCCCAGGCTTGTAAAATTGCTCTCGGGCCTGTAAAAATCAATTAATCATATATATACAGACCAACAGAATCTAACTAAAAAATTTCAAAAATTGAGCTCTAGATTTAACAGTTCATTGTGAAGACTGAACTACTAAGACAAATTTAACAAAACTTGAATACAAGTATCGTAAGGGTAACTAGTTTAAAAAATGTGTCTGTTGACCATGCCCAGCGAACCAAGATGGCTGACATAGCTAAAAAATAGTACCTATGGTAAAATGCAGTTTTTGGCTAAAATCTCAGAAACCACAGCATTTTAAGCAAATCTTTCAAGATAAATTTGTTTGTTAGGTCAAGGTCTATCTACCCTGAAATTTTCAGACTAATCAGGCAATCTGTCATGTCTCGTTATTTACATTTAGCGGTACATAATTCAAGTATATCTATTAATTTTTTGAAAGTATGTATATATACTAGAACAAGGGTAGATATTATTCTTTCCATAAACGTCTTATTATGAAAAAATGAAATAAAACAGAAACGACGTCACGTCATCTAAAGTGAGGGTACCCAAATTGACTTATTTTGACATTCTTTAAGGTAGATCATAAGTATATATTTTTTGAAACAGAATTTTCTTATAATTTGCCAAAATGAAGATTTTTCTATGTCTGTTGTTGCCCCTGAATTGGTAATTTTAAGAAAATTTTGCAGCTTTTTATTATCTTGAATATTATTATAGATAGAGATAAACTGTAGACAGTAATAATGTAGAGCTAAGTAAGACCTACAAATAACAAATGAATAAGTCAATATGATCAAAATGGTCAATTGACCCCTTAAGGAGTTATTGCCCTTTATAGTCAATTTTTAACAATTTTCATTAATTTTTTTAATCTTGTAAAATTTTACAAAATATTTTAACTACTGGGATAGATTCATAGGTTCATATAGATAGAGATAATTGTAAGCAGCAAGAATATTCAGTAAAGTAAGATTTACAAACGCATCACCAAAACACAATTTTGTCATGAATCCATCTGTGTCCTTCGTTTATGATATGCACATATAGACCAAGATGAGCGACACAGGCTCTTTAGAGCCTCTAGTTTTAGTTTCCAGAATATAATTTGTGTTTATGAGTATGGATCTCTCTGAAATTGTACTAAAAGGTTTCATACTACAAAGGAAAGGCTTTTTGAAAAAATTGATGAAGAATCTTAAGTTGCACAGTATTGTGCAATAGATTTGTAAGATCTTGACATTTATTTTGTGTCAAAAACCTATAGTGAAATTTTGATCACAATCCAAATTCAGACAGTATGAAGCTTGAATATAATGTTCAAATTTGCCCCAGGTGTTTAGGGTTCAACCTCCGCGGTCGTATCAGGCTGCGCTCATCGAAGCAATTTATTTTACTTCAAAAAGAAGAATGTAGATTATCCCCTGAAACAAATTTAGTGATGGTAAAGAATGAATATCTTCCTCATTCTTGTCAAAGGAAGTTTATTTCACATTAGATATTAATGACATTTACACATTTTTTGACATTTTTTACACTCTTGACCTTCATCTGAATAAATTGTTGGGGTACAAATACTAAAAAAAAACAGATCTTCTGTATCTCATGTATTTGACATAACTTAAATAAATTATGCTATCATTATCATCATGATCATGTTGATTATACATTGTACATGTTTAATTGTATTAATTGCTGAAATATTCGAAGTTATAGCAGCCATTCAGTTGCATTAAAATCAAATTTACAGGAGATTTTTCATGATTTTAAATTAAAATTTTAGTGATGAAAGGGTCTTCAGACATGTCAGATGAATGACTTTATGCAATATTAATTATACAAATTCTGCAGTAAAATTCTACCATTGGAAGCATGTTTTTACATGCCGTTTCAACTTCCACCGTGGACAGTCAGATTGATAAGTTTACTTGGGTCATATCTAAATTTATGTGCTCGATAAGTATAGATTATTGGGTTTTCTATATATTGATATATCATAAAATATCAGCCGCAGGGACCACAATGTGATTTTTTTGGTCTTTACTGGCCTTTTCCACTCCTTAAGACAGTGTTATGATTGTTGAAGCAAGCTTGATAACATCTCCTCACACATTGTGAGGTTGCTGATAACTTCTTCTCAGACATGATCCAGTGACGCCACTGTTAATGCCTGCTCAGATCTCAAACTTCAAAACCATGATATGAGAGTAAGGAAGCCTTTGAGCAGGGTGATATAGGCGTAGAAAAGGATAACAGCTTTACCATGTTTATGACATTGTTGGTACTACAATGAAGTTAACCTATCAGTTGTGTGTCTTACCTTTTAAAATAGATGAGCATGTAGAACCCCATCATAGTAACTTTGTGACCCTCATTGCTTTTCGTCAGGTACCACTGTTAGATTCTTTGTTAGCAATGTTCACTCCTTAGTCCTTAGTACCAGTGACACTTTTGCAAATTGTTTTGGTCTTTGGTGTGACTCAATGACAATCATCACTTGCTAGTTCCATGAGTACAGCTGTACTAGTTATGCTAGTACATGTATATGTAACACTTTTGTCATAACACAGCATGTAGACCTTCATTATCAGTGTAAAATCTTATGTTGCTGACATAAGGAGCCTAATGTAGAAGCTTGTCACAGGAAATGTTTTCTTGTCTCTGCCCTCAGGGATCTGTGCATGTACATGTACATGTATGTATCTTTGTGACAATCAGTTTTGTTTGTGTTTAATCCAAATTCAGGATCTTGGTGTTTTTATTTATTTTATAGCTTCAGTTCCATGTAGACTCCCATCGCAGGGATCTGTGGCATTTAATTTATGATCGTGTAATTCAAGAATCCCATGACCCTCATTAGCTTATGCTAGGATTATTAGGAACCTTATACTTTGTGACAAACCTTTTTCTAGATTCCTAAATTTGGGAACCCCAGATACAAATATGGAACCTGAATGATCATACAAACTTGGTTACTAAGCTTTTATAGGTTTCTAATTTTAGGAACCAAATATAGATCCCTGAATGGTCATATGACTTGGTGACGAAGCTTTTTTTATTCTAAATTTAGAAACCCCATGTAGAACCCAGAATGATATATACCAACTTAGTGTCTAAGCAATTTTAAACATTGTTAAAGTTTCTTTATATAGAAATCCCATGTAGAACCCCATCACAGGAGCTTGGTGACAATGTGAACATTTTTGTGTCTGACCTAGGGGAAGCTGCACTCTTTCCTATCATACTTTTTCTTTCCTTGTGTTAAGTGGTTGTACATAATGATACACTTTAAGTGTTGTAGTCGTACTGACAAAAATGTTATATTTTAACGTCATATTTTAACTCATTTGGATTTTATGTGTTGAAATACATTACGAAATTAATGATGTACCATCTGGGTGATATTATAGAAGGATTACAAGACAATGAGTTTCATGATGAAAATGAAGGTAAATGTTTTAATGTTAAATAAATGTATTACACATTCATAAACATATTTTGGTTGTTTGTTGGTGAATGACTTTTATGAATTTATGTACATGTATAATATATGTCATGTACATTGTTTGTACATATAAATTTAGGATGGGTAAGTCATTGCATTTGAAATCGTGAATACTGTCTGTGTAGATTGAATTGAAATGTATATATTACATTAATTTAATTCAGTACACAAAAAAAGAAGCTTTAATTCTTTAAAATTTGAAATTTCCATTACTGCAGATATTTAAGCCCCCTTCTTAATTCGTATACCACCTTCTTTTTTTAGCCAAACCCCCAACATTTTAAAATTTCAAGTCTATTCATTCTGTAAATTCAACAAGGAGAATGTTTTGTATATGAATCACTGAACATAAAAACCTTTGATTTACAAGTACAATATACATGTATGAAAGATAGACCATTGTCATATAAAGTTCATCATTTAAGATCACAAGAATACATGTACAACACTGCATTTGCATTTTCTATAGTCATGATAGTTCATCCCCTCTAAGTCTTTAAGAATGATGACATTTTGTGTTGTCAATTAAGCATTGACAGAAGTTATACCTGCTGTCTTTAATTTTGTTTCGTTGGGATACTGTCTAGTCCGAGATTACTCTGATGTCCAAGGGCTGTTTTGCCAGACAAGCGGCCCCAGCTTGTCTGGCAAAACAGCGGTTGGTTGGAGTCAGAGTAATCTCGGACTAGGATACTGTCATATTGAAGTATATAGACCTGTTGGTGACCTTCTGCTGTTGTCTTTTTTATGGTCAGGTTGTTGTCTCTTTGACACATTCCCAATTCCCATTCTCAATTTTATTGTAGTGTGCATCTCTCATCTCTTATATTTTTGAAATCAGTGTTAGTGCTCAAGCATAGCTTTGCCTTGAGATTCAAAGGTCTATTGTAAAGACTAATTTAAGATATATATATCTAAGGGTTATTAGGGGACACAATGTAGGGACGTTGGATAAAGGGGATAACAAAGTTTGGATGTACTGGATGTGTTATTTGGGGGGTATAAAAGGCAGGATCTTGGGGGAGAAAAAAAAGGGCAATTTAAAAAAAAATTGGAACTTGTGCAAGGAGCTTCCCTATGTCACTGTCATCCCCTCTTGTATGTCTAGGGAAGAGTTTATAATATCGGGTAAATGAACCGATGGCAGTGACAAACTGATTGATATCTTTCCTTGTATGATACACTTTAAACTTCAATTGTTAGTTAGAAAGTTCAGACAGGAACATTCATTAAGGATGGGATGTTAATGTTTAAAACATTTCTAAAAAAAATAAGATACTGAGTATATAAAGTTAAGCAACATATGTTTTAATTTAAAGACTATCAAATTAAAATTTCAATGTTGCAAAAAATAATTAGAAGTTGAAATATTTTGGTCAATTAAGAATTACATTATTGTTATTAATACTATGTGTTAAAAAAAATAATTGAGTTATTAATTATGTTTAGTAATAAAAAAAATTGAAATATGATTTTAAAAATATTCGTTGCTAACATTTTTCACTCAGTATAGATATTTGTTTATTTTGTTGTGCAGGGATCCATAATATTGCAATTTTCTGGGTTATGATTTCAGAGTTGCAAGGAATAAAATAAACCATAATATCTTTGTAAAACATGTGCCGCCGTTTGTCATTACTCATTAGCTTCCATTCATAATTTGGCATAACTCAGTCTTAGTACTTTCACATCTGGGACATACAAAAAGAATCAAAATATACCTCTTCTAAGGTAATGTGAAGGTATACATTATCACTGAACTAGTATACATATTTGTTTAGGGGCCAGCTGAAAGGCGCCTCAGAGTTTGGGAGTTTCTCGCTGTATTGAAGATCCATTGGTGGCCTTCAGCTGTAGTCAGCTCAATGGTCAGGTTGTTGTCTTTTTGACATATTTCCTATTTCTATTATCAATTTTATGGGTGGAAAAAAATGACATTTAACTCCCCCAACTGATGGTGACCGACAGATTATTTGGTCAACCTCATTTACTAAATATATGAATTCTATATGAGGTTTTAATTTAAATATAACTAATAGGAAATAATTTAATTTTAAGTACATTTATTTTTTGGCAACATTTATTTTTTATTACAAGGATGGTTTACATTGTACATAAAATGTATCATAGGAAAAAATTCAATGGGAAAGAATTGCATTTTTATACGACCGCAAAATTTGAAAAAATTTTCGTCGTATATTGCTATCACGTTGGCGTCGTCGTCGTCGTCGTCGTCGGCGTCGTCGTCGGCGTCGTCGTCGTCGTCGTCGTCGTCGTCGTCCGAATACTTTTAGTTTTCGCACTCTAACTTTAGTAAAAGTGAATAGAAATCAATGAAATTTTAACACAAGGTTTATGACCACAAAAGGAAGGTTGGGATTGATTTTGGGAGTTTTGGTCCCAACATTTTAGGAATTAGGGGCCAAAAAGGGCCCAAATATGCATTTTCTTGGTTTTCGCACTATAACTTTAGTTTAAGTGAATAGAAATCTATGAAATTTTGACACAAGGTTTATGACCACAAAAGGAAGGTTGGGATTGATTTTGGGAGTTTTGGTTCCAACAGTTTAGGAATTAAGGGCCAAAAAAGGGCCCAAATAAGCATTATTCTTGGTTTTCGCACAATAACTTTAGTATAAGTAAATAGAAATCAATGAAATTTTAACACAAGGTTTATGACCACAAAAGGAAGGTTGGGATTGATTTTTGGAGTTGAGGTCACAACAGTTTATGAATTAGGGGCCAAAAAGGGGCCCAAATAAGCATTATTTTTGGTTTTTGCACCATAACTTTAGTATAAGTAAATAGAAATCTATGAAATTTAAATACAAGGTTTATGACCATAAAAGGAAGGTTGGGTTTGATTTTGGGAGTTTTGGTCCTAACAGTTTAGGAATAAGGGGCCCAAAGGGTCCAAAATTGAACTTTGTGTGATTTCATCAAAAATTGAATAATTGGGGTTCTTTGATATGCCGAATCTAACTATGTATGTAGATTCTTAATTTTTGGTCCAGTTTTCAAATTGGTCTACATTAAGGTCCAAAGGGTCCAAAATTAAACTAAGTTTGATTTTAACAAAAATTAAATTCTTGGGCTTATTTGATATGCTTTATCTAAATATGTACTTTGATTTTTGATTATGGGCCCAGTTTTCAAGTTGGTCCAAATCAGGATTCCATATCAAGTATTGTGCAATAGCAAGAAATTTTCAATTGCACAGTATTGCACAATAGCAAGAAATATCTAATTGCACAATATTGTGCAATAGCAATTAATTTTCAATTGGAGTTATCTTTCTTTGTATAGAATAGTAGTTGATAATATATGTTGGAAATTTGCCAGACATGACTATGATGTCATTTTCTATTTTTATTTGCCAATAACTTTATGTAAATAACTTCATTGGAAATTTGCCAATATAAAATGTTGCTGATGAAGCTTTTTTTCCTTATCTTATCTAAAATGTTTTTAGATAATGTATGTTGGACATTTGCCAGACATGACTATGATGTCATTTTCTATTTTTATTTGCCAATAACTTTATGTAAATAACTTCATTGGAAATTTGCCAATATAAAATGTTGCTGATGAAGTTTTTTTTATTGTTTTATACAATAAACAATGTATATTCACTTTTACTACCAACCAATCTTTACCATTCAGTGATAACAAGCACTTTATTTTACATTTTAATATTTTATGATGTATTTAAAAGAGTAGTTATTGTTGCAAACTCCATTAGAAATTTGAATTGATATCAGTTTTGGAGAAAGGGAAACAGGGATGTGAAAAAAAGGGGGGGGGGGGGTTTAAATTTTTCTCATTTCAGATTTCATAAATAAAAAAGAAAATTTCTTCAAACATTTTTTTGAGAGGATTAATATTCAACAGCATAGTGAATTGCTCAAAGGCCAAAAAAACTTTTAAGTTCATTAGACCACATTCATTCTGTGTCAGAAACCTATGCTGTGTCAACTATTTAATTTTAGATTTAAAAAGTTTGAAGAAGAAATCTTTAATTGATTTGTAAAATCTTGACATTTGTTTTGTGTAATAAAACCCATGTAATGTCAAAAATTTGATCACAATCCAAATTCAGAGCTGTATCACGCTTGAATGTTTTGTCCATACTTGCCCCAACTGTTCAGGGTTCGACCTCTGCGGTCGTATAAAGCTGCGCCCTGCGGAGCACCTGGTTTTAATTGAAAAAATAAAATCAAGTAGGGTTATCACAAATTATGGGAAATTTGAAAAATTATGCACTGTAATGAGGCACTTTTTTGTCTGTAAAATTTGTTATGTCTATTGGAATCTGATTTGTTCAATTAGCCTTGGTATTCCACCCCCTCCTGATAGATCAGTGTTTAAAATGGCCTTATCACACTACATATCTTTCTAATGTTGGTAGGTTGTTAGAAATTTACATGACTAGTGAAAAAAATTGAGGGGCCTGAAGCTTAGTATATATATATATATATAATACGAAAGTATACTGTACTTGTGAATTTCCTATGCATACTTTAATAGTTGAGTTAGTATGTTTTTATATGTTTCTTTAATATCAGAAGTTTTTTTTAATAAATGTGTATATTCATGGATGTAATAAACTAAAGCATGTTTTAGTTATATATAGATGATAAACTAGACCACTTTCCCCAGGAAATACTTGAATCTCACTTTTCCTGACTACAAATTTAGTTTAGTATTATATTAGTACATTGAGTGCCAGTGGTATAAATCTGTTACATTTATTTTTCAACTTTTGTCATTGAAGCTTTTTATTTCTGACTAGTGATTTGTCAGTTGTGTAACTCGGTCTATGGTTGTTCTATATAAGAATAAGTTTTATAGAACCATGCCCACAGTTGGTATCTGGGGTAGACATGGTAGATGGACTTGAAATAGCAAACCAGTTGTTTTGAAAAATATGATTATTAATGATTCTTTGCCCACCACCAAAGGGTGTGCTCTAAATACTGTTTGAAAGGTCAAGGTCACAATGTTAGTCCAACTTACTATGCCTTTATTTAAATTATACAAAATTGAGTGCCACCCAGCCTTCACAATAGACTTTTAAATCTAAAAGCTGGAAGCAAATAAGAAAATTTAAGTTAATTTATATTGGCCTGTGGAGATGATTTTTAAAGGCCCAGCAGAAGTTTACCAATCCTGTGCTTGTGAGGATGTGGCTGAGCGCAGAGGGTGTCCACTGAGAAATTTTGAATGCGGCAAAGGATGTTTAATTGATACTTGGTGTACATATTATTTGTTACCCACCACTAAAGAATGTGTGATCTAGGGACTCGTAAAGGTTAAGGTCACTGAGATAAATTCAAATCTGAATCCAGTTTTAATAAACTATAAGATATGGATTGTTTGTATTTCAACTATTTTAAGTGAAAACAACTTCTGAAAACTGTACAATGTACTTGTAATACCTACAGCCAGTAGGCATGTTGTTTTATACTAATTAATCTTTCCTGCAATATTACCTAATTTCACATAGTTTTGTTGTATCTTTTGATGTCTGCTTCACTGAAACAGGTCTGCATAGATCCTAGTCAGGAGCCTGTAATTCCTGTCTTTGTTTATGCATATATTATATCATACTTGTATTTTGTTCATTGTGTTGTTTTCTTTACTTAAATCAGGCCATTAGTTTTCTTGTTTGAATTGTTTTAATGTGTGAAAATAATTAAAGTTCTTGGATAATCCAGAAATGTCAAAGATTTTATTTCACTGTTATTTACAAAAATGTTCAAGTTCACATACAACATTTTGGAAGCATGCATTTTGCCAAAATTTTCAAAGCCTGTTTGTGAGATATTTTTTTCTTGGAAAATTTGTGATTTACAACATTTTAGAAGCCCAGCGACGATAACACTTCTATACTTTAACATGATCAACAGTTTGTTGGTATGCCTTGGCACCTCCCATAGACCCTCTTTATATGTCCTACTGTTTTATGATTATTCATCATTACTCCTTGGTAGATGTTACTTTGAAGTGTCATTCATAGTTTTAATACCACTTCATTCTTTCATCTGCCAATCTTTCATTTCATTCATTCTAAAAGGTCAATTTGACTTTTAGTAAAGTCTTTAGTGAATTGAAAGTAGATAGGGTAGAAAGAGAGTGATAAGAGAGCAGAATAACTGTGTTAGAAACATCTTGAAAATGTTGGAAAAAAATCATCAGTGAATAATATTCTAGGAGGATAAGGAGGGGGGCTGGAAGATTTGAAAATTAATCATCTGGCCTTGTAAGAATTGAATTAAAATTTAAATGAATTAAAAGTAATAAAAAGAGCATGTAGATAGCTATAGGAGAGAGAAAAGGATAAGAGAGCAGAATAACTGGGTTAGAAACATCTTGAAAATGTGGGAAAAAAATCATCAATGAAAGATATTCTTGGAGGGAGAAGAGGAAGGGGGCAGGGATATTTTAAAAATTACAGATTCTAGCCTAATGAGACTTGAAAAAAATAACAATTACTTTGAGACTTAATCCAGATTGTCAAGTACGGTCAAACAGGGGTTAGAAACATGTGCTATTAAATAGTGTTCCCTTGCTGTAATATATAAAATTTACAAGAAAAAAAAAATAAAAGCCCCTCTCATGAGGACCCCCATTAGGTTAGTAGTATGTTATGATTACATAAGAATAAGAATAAGAATAAGAATAAGAATATTTTATTATTCCAATCAAGGGCCCTTGATGGGCAGCATAACATGTACACATAGAACAATACATCATGATTTGTAACAGAAAAACATTTTCATATAATAAAAGGAAACATTAAAAAAGTTCAGATAGGTGTTATTATCTTCATTCTATAAAAATCAAATACATTTAGTTCCAGGCAGGATGAGAACCATAAATCATTACAATTATCATTGTTATTACATACATTAATTAACATTTCGTCTAACTTCTAGACATGTAATAATATAGCTCCCTAAATATTTAAGTATAGACAAATTACATATGATAATTACTCAGTAGCTGTAGCTTTGAAGTGTCATTAGAGGTGGAAAGTTTAATGAATCAGCTGGGGAGTGTTCATTTCATTGTTTATAAATATTATAACATGTAATTGACAGATACAGCAAGGGAGTGTTCATTTCATTGTTCATAAATATTATAACATGTAATTGACAGATTAAAGCTAATGACTTTTATATCTATGTTGATAGATTTGTAAATATATACATAAAACATTAATAACATTATATACCATGCTGGGGGAAGGGCATTTTCTCATCATTTCAACTACTCTCTAAAAGTGGTGTCTAGATTCCCAAATATTTTACCCTGCACTTTCTCTCTATTCAGATTTTGAATGTAAATATTGTACATAGAAGATTTACATATAAACATATTGTATGTATCATGCTTGGTGAGGGGCATGTTCAAAGCTCATTTTTCATCACCATTTAGACATTTTTTTGTTAACAGTATGTAGTTAGCAAACTTTTTACTCTGCATTCTTTATTTCCTATCTTTTTTCCTCTGTTGCCTTTTTTCATTTATCTTATATGCTTTACGACAATAATGGCCTTGGTAAATTGTATAAATCTTGTCATTTTGATTTGATTAAATTCCTGTTTTTAAAAAAAAAAAAACCAAACTTGTGGTAAACTATGCTAAACAAGCAAGGTGTAAATTTTAATCTATATAAACCTGTGTTTTTGCATTCCATGTATTCAATTCAACTCCGGGTGCGAGAATTTCTCGTTGCATTGAAGACCTGTTGGTGACCTTCTGCTGTTGTCTGCTCTATCAGGTCGGGTTGTTGTCTCTTTGGCACATTCCCCATTTCCATTCTCAATATCAATTCAAGTTTAAACATGTATATCATACTTGAGTGTTTGACTGGCAGCAGCATGGCAGGAAATACATGTATATGGTTATTAAAATCACATGTTGTATTGCAGTAAATTGTACCAAGGAAGGATGATAGACTTATTTAATAAAGCTGCAATTTGTATATTACAGATTTTAAGCTGAGGAAGCCAGGTTTATGTTTTTTTAGTGAGGTTCATTTCGCTTAGTCTTTAGATTTCTATGTAGTGTGGACAGACTGTTATTGTTTTTAGTGCTATATTACTAGCATTGTCAGTTATCCTGCTCAAGGTCGTTGGTTCTTCAAGGGCACTCTGGCTTCCAACAAAAAAAGTAGATCACCACCTGACCACCATTTGCCATAGTGCTGAAGTGGCTTTAGGGAGCTACCATTTGATTTTTATGGGGGGAGGCTAGGATGAAATTTGAAAAAAATAGGCAGGACAGGAGTTTTAAGTAAAAAAAAAAGGCAGGATGAGACACTTGCAAAAAAAAAAAAGTCAGGACGACAATTTAGGTAAAAAAAAGTCAGGATAAACTAAAAAAAAAAAAGGCAGGACCGAACAGAGTGAAAAATAAAAAGGCAGGACAGAGATTACAGCTAAAAAAAAAATGCAGGACAAAATTTTTCATCCTAGCCCCCCCCCATAAAAATCAAATGGTAGCTCCCTTAAACACTTCCAATCAATCAATCACATTTTTGTACATCAACTTTTTTCTATCATACAAACTTGTTGTTTATAAAATCCACAAATCAGTAGACTAAAACATGCTACGAGGGCACATCATAAAGTTTAATCTGTTAATTTTGCACTCCATGTATCCTTGAAGGAGGCAAGCCAGTACATGTTCACATATTTGAGTGTTTGACTAGCAGGGAAACATGTGGTTTTAAAGTCACATGATATTTATGCCATGTGGTTTAGTTACATGATATTTTACCATTCTATACCATCTTACAGATGGTGATGAGTTCTATAATTGTACAATAATGTCATCTTACATGTGACAAATGATGTCTAGGAGTAGTTTGTACTGTGAATTATTTAGGGATGTTGTGACTTATTGATACTTGATCATTGATCATTGACAAATGTACTTAAACATACAAAAAAACACTTTTTCTATGATTATGAAAGAAACATACAAAAAAACCCACTTTTTCTATCGATTTTGAAAGAAACATACAAAAAAAACCACTTTTCCTATTGATTTTGAAAGAAAAATATACCAGTTAAGGTGTTACATGTACCAAACACCTCTTCTAAAATAATTTGGCTCGTATAACTTTTATAAAATTTTGACAAATATTTGCTCTGACCATTTGCTGACCAAAAAAAAAAAAAATCAGAAAAGGCGAACCACATTATCATGATGTGTATTAGATATGAATTAAGTGGATGTCTCAGGAAGACCTGTTTTAGGAGATGTATGTCTGTATCTGTTTCGTTTTTTTGCGATTTTGGACAGCTGCCTACCTTACTTTTCAATCATTTGTTCCATGGCTTATGTGATCATATGGGAAAAAGAACTGATCTACGAAGCTATACAGTTGTCCTATGCCTTCATTTATTCATATGAGATCTTTGATGATATCAGGTGTAACACTTTTTTGAATAGATTAATAAAAGTTACTAAGAGCTGTTTTATATGTGTTGTCAGACTCCTGTACATGTCTTCCCAACATTTGCTCCATATATTTTATATATTCATATATAGAAAAAAACAAATTGATTCTACGAAGTTGTGCATTTGTACCAGGCCTTTATTTATTCATATGGGGAAAAGAAACTTTTTTCTACAATAATATTCATTTGACCCAGGCCTTTTTTTTAATTCATATGGGGAAAATAACTTTTTTTTTCTACTAAGTTGTGCATTTGTACTACGTCATGTACTAGGCCTTCATTTATTCATATGGGAAAAAGAATGTTATCTTTGTAACAGGTTTTTAAATAACTAGGTAAAACCTGTTTTTCTTATACATGTATGCCTTTGATATTCCTTTTAAGTACGCTTTAGTTTATCTCTGTTGTAAGGCTCCTGTCTTTCCAACCTTAGTCCTAATAGCCTTCCTACATGTATATATTCATAAATTGAAAACTTTTTTCTACAATAATTTGCATTTGTTCTAGGCTGCCTTTTCTTCATATGGGAAAAATAACTTGTTTCGTTTGATGAGATCAGGTGTAACAGTTTTTTAAATAGCTACGTTTATCATATAAAACCTGTTTGACTTTGTGAGTAATCTGATGTGTTGTTAAGATAACGTTTTATCTATGTTTCATCTTCATATTGTGCATATATACTTTGTCAGCTTTTTAAAATTTATTCGATAACATATGTCGAATGATGAGAAAACAGAGAACATCAGAAAATTTATTGAATTACATGAAATTTTTTTTTTTAATATATTTTAATTAAATTTGACAATGTTGGATGCATGGAAGTTGCATTACAGAATTAAAAAAGTTATGTTGTAAAAGGATGGATGACAGTTTTCATGATTTTACTGATGTTCAGATTTTGACATTTGGTTTTATGTCACCTTTTGTACCTTCACCTATGTAATTCTTGCATAATAATGAAGAAAATATTGAAACTTTGGCTTTCGAATAGTAAAACTTATGCATGATCTTAGAGACTTTCTATGGAGGATATTGTGAATTCTTTTTAAGGCCATTGAAAACGCATTACACTAGACATTTAGCAACAACCAATAAATTTAAAAAAAAAACATTTTTGAGCAACTGCAACCAATATTATGAATATAAAATCAAAAAGCTTAAACTTTTAAGCAACCAATAATCAACCAAAAAGTATAAACTTTAAGCAAGCAACAATCAAATCAATCTTTGTGTGTCAATAGTTGAAGACTTTATTTTGATATCTATACATTCAGTCTGCACAGAAAACTTTTTCATTTACTAGTCTGGAAACTAATTATCAAAATTTGTCCCTTTATGACTATGTAAAATTTTGAAAATTTTCACTAGTCCGAATCAGTATTTACTAGTCTGGGGCATCGGATTAGTGGCTAACCGTGCAGACTGAATTACATATCTTTGGTTTTTGTTCTGTGTGTTGTCTCATAGGTTATACCCCAAATTTCACATAATGGCACCCTATTTGAGCATCACATGCATTAATTCATATAAAAAGTCCACCAACAGTTGTATCAACCCAGTGGAAGTGCTGTAAAATATGAAAGCGCAACATGCCAGTCTAACATGATCTTATAATAGAATTACATTTACATGTACATCAGACGGCTGATGAATTGACATGTAGTGTTACTAAATTGAACATCTGGTTAATTAAGATTACAACAATTATAGGATCATGATGGAAGAATTACTTCTAGATTTTAAGAAATTAGTCTTATTAGAATGTGTTTTCATGTATTTTGCAGGTGACATCACGCAAAACAAGCTACGATAAGAAATTAGAATGTGCTTTCATGTATTTTTCAGGTGACATCACACGAAAAGGCTATGATAAGAAAAGATCACGTTTGCTGAACCCATATGTCAACAAAAGTCCACCTCAACAAACTTCTGGTAAGTAAATGTAGATCTCTTATAGCTCTCTCAAATTTGTTTACCTTAACAACATTGGTATATTGTAGTGAACATTTACCATGAAAATGGGTTCTTTGAAGTTTCATTGGCCTTCTTTGATTCGTCCAACTCGGGTTAGTAGAGTCTATCGAGTTTACTCGACTGACAACCGGACCAGGGGCCAATTAGAGATTTAAGCAGGCCCTTATCTGAAAGGGGGGTTTAGGGGGCTTGCCCCCCCCCCCCCCCAAGATTTTGTTAAAATAAGACGCAAAATCCTGCATTTTGGCGCATTCTGGGCATTTAATTATAGTTCTAAAAATGTCACTTTTACCACTAGCCCCCCCCAAGATTTAAACAAAAAAGGCTTAAAAACCTGCATTCCTGGCATAAAACTATAGTTTTGAAAATGTCATTTCTACCACTCCCCCACCCTGAACCTGACAAGAGGTTAATTTTATTTAGATAGGGACTTGGACAATAAGAAAATTATGGTGCTATTTACATTTAAAACCATATATTCTTGTCCTACCTTTGGGACCCCTAAAAAATTTGGACAGCACTTCCCCTGCACGCAGCAGTTTTAAATATCCCCCTTCCCATTATCCCGGTGGTATGAAAAGATATGTAAAGAAAGAAAAAGAAGAAGTGCTGGCCAGGCTCATTTATAAGAAAACATGAGCTTCCACTTCTAAATTTCATTTGATAGCTTTTAAAAGGGTTACATACCTCACAACTAAAAGTATCACCAGAAATATATCTATGATTTGGGCCGGGACCAGAAGTTCTGCCAATGCAATTTTTCATCGATGTACCCTGCCCCCTTTTCGGATGCTCTGTAGTTGCCGGCAGATCGACGGGGCCCGTTGTAGATCAATAAACAATAAAACCATAACGTCATTCAAACTGTTCAAAATCTTGTCAAAATACATAGTAATCCAAACTTTTTCTACTCTTTGACGTAGTAGTTGTTGAAGTGAAAAAAATCATGTAGTGTTCTCTTCATTACTATTCATTCAATCATAACAACGATAAACACGTGTGTCAAACAGGAAGTCTGAAATAACAGCCAATGAAAATCGTCGTTGCAACCGCATGTCGGTTTATAATATATACACAAATCTTCGAACTTCGTTGTCATGATTTTATATAGAAAGATCTCATCAAAAAAAAAAAAAAAAAATAGGACTTTTATTTTTTTTAAAGGACAACTGAACCGGCCGGAAATTGAATTGAACAGGTCAAAATGGCCGGCGGCCGGTTCTTAATGAAAACACTGTAAACCTACCCGAGTTAACTCGACATCAACCCTGGGTTGGGGCAGGTTTAGTCGAGTTTCAAGATGGCGTCAAGTAGTTGCAACAAATAAAAGTAATACAAATAAACTGGTATTTGACGAAGAATAAAGCTGACAAGGGGAATTTAGTATTGCCTGTATTTCGGAATCAGCCAATATTGTTCATATGTGTATCAGCTGTCGGTGGTGGTTAGAAATAAAATAGATTTTTTTTTTTCTTTGAATGATCATTTTTCAACTTTTTAATAGTCAACTCGATGGAAGAGTTTTGACTTCGATTCGGAACGGTTGTGCACATGCACATTAGCTCTGACCTTTCAACTAGAGTTAACCCGAGTTGGACGAATCGAAGTAGGCCATAATATTTAGAATATTTTAGCAAGGGGATACAATACCTAAAAAAAACCCAAAAGACTTGGCTTAGATATTGTTCAGAGATTTAAATATTGCTATGTTTTTATTAATGCAAAAAATGCAACAGTAATGAATGCACACTTTTAGTTTCCTAATAATCAGTAAATATTTACATCCCCTATATCATGTATATGGACATATCAGTTTGGCTCATACACAATTAATAATGCTTGTTGAATGAAAGTCATCAGCAACCTTCAAGAAAGATTCAGTCGTCAACATAGTGTTTCAAAACTAAATTTCATGATTTTTAAGGTGGTTTTTTTCTTTGACTGAGTTTCTTCATCATATTTTACCTGAGTTTCTTCATCATATTTTACCTGCAAAAAGTGCTCTCTTTAATAGCGAAATAAGAATTTCAAAATTTGATTTCCTGTGGGAAGTATTTTTAAAATTTAAAATTTTACCATAACAGGAAAATACAATTAAAAATTGTACTCAATATCTAATCAGTTGCCAAGTTTTGATAGATTAGCCCTCTTGGCCACTTATATCAAAGAAAAAACATAGTTTGGCTTAGCCTTAATATAGTAAGATGTCATAGAGTGAATTTATATAAAATATAATGATAATAATAAGGACATCAGTAATGTCCTACCCAACAAAGACCAAAATGGAAATAAAAAGTACAAATAAAAAAATAATTATAGTAATACATGTGTAATAAGGCAACGCCATAAGATAGCTACGCAACAAAGACCAAAATATGCAATGATGTGCATTTATATGTACATCAAGATTTTTTCTAAAATGGTGAAGTAATATAGCTATTAGAAAGTTTAGTGCCCAATGACTCGCTTTATCATTGTTTAAAAATCAGGAACATTCCCTTACTGGATTGAGACCTCCCTTTAAACCATTCTTAAAGCTCTTAATTGGTAAGCCAATATCAATTTCATTGAGAAATGTTTCTTTCAAAAAAACACCAAGTCAGCCCATAAGTATTTTAGCTATGTACAGTTGAAAATTCATTCAAAAATAATTCCTTTTTTTTTAAACATACACATGTATGTACAGATAAATTGCTTTGTTGGCATTTAAGTCACCTCATGTCATTACGCACATTGTTTGAACTTTTAAAATCATGAAATAAGGTAATGTTATATGGTTCCGAGGAATTTACTTTAATATTGAATAGTACATGTGTTATGTAATAGATAATAACATTCAAAATGAGTTTGTCATGCAAAATCTCCTCAAAAAAAGATCAAGGACTCTTTTAAATACTTCTTTTTTAATATATTCTGGCTGCTTTAGATCTGGAAAAATTGTATTGACATTTGCCGAAGACTTTATATGACCAATACAGTCTGTACTATAAACTTTTACATCCATAAGCCCAAAGCTCAATTTTAGTTGGACTTGGTTGACTTATAGAGGAGAGTTTTACAAGCCTGGGCTTGTGGTCTTTTGGTTAAGTGTATCCAATGACAATATCCGTAGATGCCTAGATTATTTTGGTTAAGTGTGAAGTCTGCCAATACCCGTAGATGTCTGGCTTATTTGTGGTCTTTGGGTTAAGTGTGAAGTCTGCCTATACCTGTAGATGTCTGGATTATTTGTGGTCTTTTGGTTAAGTGTGAAGTCTGCCAATACCTGTAGATGTCTGGATTATTTTTGTCTTTTGGTTAAGTGTGAAGTCTGCCAATACCTGTAGATGTCTGGATTATTTGTGGTCTTTTGGTTAAGTGTGAAGTTTGCCAATACCCGTAGATGTCTGGATTATTTGTGGTCTTTTGGTTAAGTGTGAAGTCTGCCAATACCCGTAGATGTCTGGATTATTTGTGGTCTTTTGGTTAAGTGTGAAGTCTGCCAATACCCGTAGATGTCTGGATTATTTGTGGTCTTTTGGTTAAGTGTGAAGTCTGCCAATACCTGTAGATGTCTGGATTATTTGTGTCTTTTGGTTAAGTGTGAAGTTTGCCAATACCCGTAGATGTCTGGATTATTTGTGGTCTTTTGGTTAAGTGTGAAGTTTGCCTATACCGGTAGATGTCTGGATTATTTGTGTCTTTTGGTTAAGTATGAAGTCTGCCGATACCCGTAGATGTCTGGATTATTTGTGGTCTTTCAGGGTTAAGTGTGAAGTCTGCCAATACACGTAGATGTCTGGATTATTTGTGTCTTTGGATTAAGTGTGAAGTCTGCCAATACTCGTCGATGTCTGGATTATTTGTGTCTTTTGGTTAAGTATGAAGTCTGCCGATACCCGTAGATGTCTGGATTATTTGTGGTCTTTCAGGGTTAAGTGTGAAGTCTGCCAATACCCGTAGACGTCTGGATTATTTGTGTCTTTGGGTTAAGTGTGAAGTCTGCCAATACCCGTCGATGTCTGGATTATTTGTGATCTTTTGGTTAAGTGTGAAGTTTGCCAATACCCGTAGATGTCTGGATTATTTGTGATCTTTTGGTTAAGTGTGAAGTCTGCCAATACCCGTAGATGTCTGGATTATTTGCGGTCTTTGGGTTAAGCCTATCATCACAAGAACATTATATACACATAAAACTGAAATACGACTCTCTGATGTTTTGAGTGTAAAAGTTATGTTATTCTTTCATAATTACTGTAGATTCATTAGTATTCGTTGCATACTAATTTGGGTACAAAGGAACCACGAAATTAAATGTTTAACGAATTACAAATGTTCAAAAAGGACTTTATGCAGTGGCGGATCCAGCCATTTTAAGAAGGGGGGGTTCCCAACCTAGAGTAAAGGGGGGGTTCCAACTATATGCTCCCATTCAAATGCATTGATCGTCCAAAAAAAGGGGGGGTTCCAACCCCCGGAACCCCCCTCTTGGATCCGCCACTGGTATGTAGACTTAGACAAAAGCACAAATTTGAATATCCGTTATTATAGAAGTTTCCCTCCATCCACAAAAATTAGTACCTACAAAAATAAATAAATTCACAGTAACACAATTCTTTATTCTTTTGTTTATCTGACTAAGTTTAAGTTTTATTACAATGAAAAACATATCAAAAGTGACTAGAGGGTTATTTAATTTAGTGTTTTATTAGGCTACAATAAATAAAGTTAAAAGTGCAAGAAAATAACATACACTGAAAATAAAGTTGACTTTCTGATGTTCGAGTGTAAAATTATATTATCATGATTAACACAATTTACATTATTCTTTTGTTTATCTAAATGAGTTTAAGTTTTATTACTGTGAAACCGTAGCATATCAAAAGTAGCTAAAGGGTTATTTAGATTATTTAGGTTATTTAGATTGGTGTTATATTATTCATAAGTAACATCAATAATATACTGGGTTAAATGGTAGATCAAGGAGTCATCATACATTGACCAGGTGTTTGTATAAACTATTTGTTTACATTTAATATGAATCACTTCCACTCTGAATCATTACAAAGTAACAAAGTATTAGATTGTAAATAAATCCAGTTGTACACATAATGATTTTTTTAACTGCCAATTTAGATAATACAATTCTTTCTTTCTCTCATTCTCTTTCTCTTTCTCATTTGCTTGGCCTTCTTCCTTTCTCTTGAATTATTTACATGTAAAATGACTCACTTCAACATGTTCAACTCTGAATCATTACAAAGTAACAAAGTATTAGATTGTAAATAAATCCAGTTGTACACATAATGATATTTTTAACTGCCAATTCAGATAATACAAGTCTTTCTTTCTTTCATTGTCTCTCTTTCTTTAATTAAACATGATTGTCTTTCAATCTGAATCTTTTCGAGTGAATTATTACGAAGTTGAAAATTATGACATATGGATCAATGAAATATTAACTTCCAATTAAGAGATACAGGTCTCACATTCCCTTTCTCTCTCTAGTTAGTAGGATTACTTTTCTCCAGTCTCCAATCTTATAAAAAAAGCAGATTTATAGTTAGGTTAAAAAACATAAAAAATTCAGATTTTTTATTTTTCAAACATCATTTTGACTATAATGATTGTAACTAGAACTTTAACTAGGTGGCAAAAAAAGAGACAGTTATCCGGCTTAATGAATCCCTGTGCCAAATTTTGGGAATGATCATGCAATTATCGAATGGAAAACGTAACAATATGATAACCCTAGACATGCTAGAGAAATATTTTTTTGTTTTCGATATTTTTTTTAACAAAATTTGAGGTTAAATGTGTATGGCCTGATTGCTATGATTGACATGTAAGTTGAAATAACCAAATCCAAACGCACTATATAACTTTGATTCCTCTTTATAGTCACTATATATTCACAAGATTAAACATTTCTCAACAGAAGACTTTAAAATGCTAAAAGTTCATTCAATATCATTTTATAAGTAGCCATTTAAAATCTTGTGTTTGACATTTGCCTATAAACGAGATGAATGAGGTCAATATTGAGGACACTTCACTTGAAGTGTTAGTATGAATAGAACCCTTTATCTTTTGACAGCAGTGTGTTAGGACTTCTGTTTGCATGTCAAGTGTGTCTTCCATAATCTCCTTCAGGTATACACTCGAGACCTTAAGTTTGAGAGCAAAAAATATCAAATATTTGACTTAATAAAAAAAATTAAAGGGCCTAAAGTTGAGGTACAATTTTAATCCTAATGCTTAGGAATTGTACAAAATTTGTATTATAATTGTTCATGTTTTCATGGTCTGGCTGGTTCTACTGCATCTTCCATATGCATCAATACAAAATTTTTAGAAAAACAATTATTTAGTCCCCCAAAAATATACATGAATGAGGTCAATATAAAGGTCACTTCTGTTGCAGTGTTAGTATGAAAAGAACCCTTAATCTTTTGACAGCAGTGTGTTAGGACTTCTGTTTGCATGTCAAGTGTTTCTTTAATCTCCTTCAGGTACACACTCAAGACCTTAAGTTTGAGAGCCAAAAAATATCAAATGTTTGACATCATAAAAAAATTAAAGGGCCCTATATTTTATGTACAACTTTAATTGTAATTCTAAAGAATTTTACAAAACTTGTATTAGAATTGATCATGGTTTCATGGTCTGGTGCAGCTGCATCTTACATCAATACCATATTCTCCGATAAACGATAATAGCAAAAAGAGAAGTGATAAAGATGGTATTTATCTCTAGTTTGACTATTTAAAAAATATTATTAGTCAATGCAAATGAATCACACAGAACTTTTCCCAGTGTTATGGGTACAGTATAAAAGTTTCATATTAACCCCTGTCAGAACAGCTAAGATTCCTGACGTTATGGGTACAGTATAAAAGTTTCATATTAACCCCTGTCAGGACAGCTAAGATTCCTGACGTTATGGGTACAGTATAAAAGTTTCATATTAACCCCTGTCAGGACAGCTAAGATTCCTGACGTTATGGGTACAGTATAAAAGTTTTATATTAACCCCTGTCAGAACAGCTAAGATTCCTGACGTTATGGGTACAGTATAAAAGTTTCATATTAACCCCTGTCAGGACAGCTAAGATTCCTGACGTTATGGGTACAGTATAAAAGTTTCATATTAACCCCTGTCAGAACAGCTAAGATTCCTGATGTTATGGGTACAGTATAAAAGTTTCATATTAACCCCTGTCAGGACAGCTAAGATTCCTGACGTTATGGGTACAGTATAAAAGTTTTATATTAACCCCTGTCAGGACAGCTAAGATTCCTGACGTTATGGGTACAGTATAAAAGTTTTATATTAACCCCTGTCAGAACAGCTAAGATTCCTGATGTTATGGGTACAGTATAAAAGTTTCATATTAACCCCTGTCAGGACAGCTAAGATTCCTGACGTTATAGGTACAGTATAAAAGTTTCATATTAACCCCTGTCAGAACAGCTAAGATTCCTGACGTTATGGGTACAGTATAAAAGTTTTATATTAACCCCTGTCAGAACAGCTAAGATTCCTGACGTTATGGGTACAGTATAAAAGTTTCATATTAACCCCTGTCAGGACAGCTAAGATTCCTGACGTTATGGGTACAGTATAAAAGTTTCATATTAACCCCTGTCAGGACAGCTAAGATTCCTGACGTTATGGGTACAGTATAAAAGTTTCATATTAACCCCTGTCAGGACAGCTAAGATTCCTGACGTTATGGGTACAGTATAAAAGTTTCATATTAACCCCTGTCAGGACAGCTAAGATTCCTGACGTTATGGGTACAGTATAAAAGTTTCATATTAACCCCTGTCAGAACAGCTAAGATTCCTGACGTTATGGGTACAGTATAAAAGTTTCATATTAACCCCTGTCAGAACAGCTAAGATTCCTGACGTTATGGGTACAGTATAAAAGTTTCATATTAACCCCTGTCAGGACAGCTAAGATTCCTGACGTTATGGGTACAGTATAAAAGTTTCATATTAACCCCTGTCAGGACAGCTAAGATTCCTGACGTTATGGGTACAGTATAAAAGTTTCATATTAACCCCTGTCAGGACAGCTAAGATTCCTGACGTTATAGGTACAGTATAAAAGTTTCATATTAACCCCTGTCAGGACAGCTAAGATTCCTGACGTTATGGGTACAGTATAAAAGTTTCATATTAACCCCTGTCAGGACAGCTAAGATTCCTGACGTTATAGGTACAGTATAAAAGTTTCATATTAACCCCTGTCAGGACAGCTAAGATTCCTGACGTTATGGGTACAGTATAAAAGTTTCATATTAACCCCTGTCAGAACAGCTAAGATTCCTGACGTTATGGGTACAGTATAAAAGTTTCATATTAACCCCTGTCAGGACAGCTAAGATTCCTGATGTTATGGGTACAGTATAAAAGTTTCATATTAACCCCTGTCAGGACAGCTAAGATTCCTGACGTTATAGGTACAGTATAAAAGTTTCATATTAACCCCTGTCAGGACAGCTAAGATTCCTGACGTTATGGGTACAGTATAAAAGTTTCATATTAACCCCTGTCAGAACAGCTAAGATTCCTGACGTTATGGGTACAGTATAAAAGTTTCATATTAACCCCTGTCAGGACAGCTAAGATTCCTGATGTTATGGGTACAGTATAAAAGTTTTATATTAACCCCTGTCAGGACAGCTAAGATTCCTGACGTTATGGGTACAGTATAAAAGTTTTATATTAACCCCTGTCAGAACAGCTAAGATTCCTGACGTTATAGGTACAGTATAAAAGTTTTATATTAACCCCTGTCAGGACAGCTAAGATTCCTGACGTTATGGGTACAGTATAAAAGTTTTATATTAACCCCTGTCAGGACAGCTAAGATTCCTGACGTTATGGGTACAGTATAAAAGTTTTATATTAACCCCTGTCAGGACAGCTAAGATTCCTGACGTTATGGGTACAGTATAAAAGTTTGATATTAACCCCTGTCAGAAGAGCTAAGATTCCTGACGTTATGGGTACAGTATAAAAGTTTCATATTAACCCCTGTCAGAACAGCTAAGATTCCTGACGTTATGGGTACAGTATAAAAGTTTTATATTAACCCCTGTCAGAACAGCTAAGATTCCTGACGTTATGGGTACAGTATAAAAGTTTCATATTAACCCCTGTCAGAACAGCTAAGATTCCTGACGTTATGGGTACAGTATAAAAGTTTCATATTAACCCCTGTCAGAACAGCTAAGATTCCTGACGTTATGGGTACAGTATAAAAGTTTCATATTAACCCCTGTCAGAACAGCTAAGATTCCTGACGTTATGGGTACAGTATAAAAGTTTTATATTAACCCCTGTCAGAACAGCTAAGATTCCTGACGTTATGGGTACAGTATAAAAGTTTCATATTAACCCCTGTCAGAACAGCTAAGATTCCTGACGTTATGGGTACAGTATAAAAGTTTCATATTAACCCCTGTCAGGACAGCTAAGATTCCTGACGTTATGGGTACAGTATAAAAGTTTCATATTAACCCCTGTCAGAACAGCTAAGATTCCTGACGTTATGGGTACAGTATAAAAGTTTCATATTAACCCCTGTCAGGACAGCTAAGATTCCTGACATTATGGGTACAGTATAAAAGTTTCATATTAACCCCTGTCAGAACAGCTAAGATTCCTGACGTTATGGGTACAGTATAAAAGTTTGATATTAACCCCTGTCAGGACAGCTAAGATTCCTGACGTTATGGGTACAGTATAAAAGTTTCATATTAACCCCTGTCAGGACAGCTAAGATTCCTGACGTTATGGGTACAGTATAAAAGTTTTATATTAACCCCTGTCAGGACAGCTAAGATTCCTGACGTTATGGGTACAGTATAAAAGTTTCATATTAACCCCTGTCAGGACAGCTAAGATTCCTGACGTTATGGGTACAGTATAAAAGTTTCATATTAACCCCTGTCAGGACAGCTAAGATTCCTGACGTTATGGGTACAGTATAAAAGTTTTATATTAACCCCTGTCAGGACAGCTAAGATTCCTGACGTTATGGGTACAGTATAAAAGTTTCATATTAACCCCTGTCAGGACAGCTAAGATTCCTGATGTTATGGGTACAGTATAAAAGTTTCATATTAACCCCTGTCAGGACAGCTAAGATTCCTGACGTTATAGGTACAGTATAAAAGTTTCATATTAACCCCTGTCAGAAGAGCTAAGATTCCTGACGTTATGGGTACAGTATAAAAGTTTCATATTAACCCCTGTCAGAACAGCTAAGATTCCTGACGTTATGGGTACAGTATAAAAGTTTTATATTAACCCCTGTCAGGACAGCTAAGATTCCTGACATTATGGGTACAGTATAAAAGTTTCATATTAACCCCTGTCAGGACAGCTAAGATTCCTGACGTTATAGGTACAGTATAAAAGTTTCATATTAACCCCTGTCAGGACAGCTAAGATTCCTGACGTTATGGGTACAGTATAAAAGTTTCATATTAACCCCTGTCAGGACAGCTAAGATTCCTGACGTTATGGGTACAGTATAAAAGTTTCATATTAACCCCTGTCAGGACAGCTAAGATTCCTGACGTTATGGGTACAGTATAAAAGTTTCATATTAACCCCTGTCAGGACAGCTAAGATTCCTGACGTTATGGGTACAGTATAAAAGTTTCATATTAACCCCTGTCAGGACAGCTAAGATTCCTGATGTTATGGGTACAGTATAAAAGTTTCATATTAACCCCTGTCAGGACAGCTAAGATTCCTGACGTTATGGGTTCAGTATAAAAGTTTCATATTAACCCCTGTCAGGACAGCTAAGATTCCTGACGTTATGGGTACAGTATAAAAGTTTCATATTAACCCCTGTCAGGACAGCTAAGATTCCTGACGTTATGGGTACAGTATAAAAGTTTCATATTAACCCCTGTCAGGACAGCTAAGATTCCTGACGTTATGGGTACAGTATAAAAGTTTCATATTAACCCCTGTCAGGACAGCTAAGATTCCTGACGTTATGGGTACAGTATAAAAGTTTCATATTAACCCCTGTCAGGACAGCTAAGATTCCTGACGTTATGGGTACAGTATAAAAGTTTGATATTAACCCCTGTCAGGACAGCTAAGATTCCTGACGTTATGGGTACAGTATAAAAGTTTCATATTAACCCCTGTCAGGACAGCTAAGATTCCTGACGTTATGGGTACAGTATAAAAGTTTCATATTAACCCCTGTCAGGACAGCTAAGATTCCTGACGTTATGGGTTCAGTATAAAAGTTTCATATTAACCCCTGTCAGGACAGCTAAGATTCCTGACGTTATAGGTACAGTATAAAAGTTTCATATTAACCCCTGTCAGGACAGCTAAGATTCCTGACGTTATGGGTACAGTATAAAAGTTTCATATTAACCCCTGTCAGAACAGCTAAGATTCCTGACGTTATGGGTACAGTATAAAAGTTTCATATTAACCCCTGTCAGGACAGCTAAGATTCCTGACGTTATGGGTACAGTATAAAAGTTTCATATTAACCCCTGTCAGAATAGCTAAGATTCCTGACTTTGGGTTTATGTATGTTCATTACAAATTGATCTGAATTATAAAAAACAGTAAATTTCTTTTGTAGGGCAAAATGCACCCAGTCCTAAAACAGCAGCAAACAGAAAGGAGGCCAGGAGGGTCACAAGGGAAGACAATAGATATCATTCAGGTAAATGCACTTGGTTTTATAACAGACGAGTGGTCAAAGGAGATACTTCAGTAATCACAAGCCAGTCAACACTGCTTCTGTGGTTGTGAGTTCGACTCCAATCTTAATTTACTAGGGTTGTCAGTTCCCCTATCAAAGGTTGGCGGTTTTCTCTGGGCACTCCGGCTTCCTCAATCAATAAAAACTGGCCGCCAGTAAGTGTGATGCTTAAAACAGGTGTTAAAACACCACAATCTCAATCAATCAAATTGTGTACGATTCATGCATTTGCAGCAATGCTTGATATATACCTTCCTTAGAAATGTGATAGAAAAAAAATTATACCTGATAAATTCATTAAATTACTTTGTGGGGAAGATTTCAATGAGACAGCAACCTAAATACACAATCAACACAAAGACATTTAGAGATGTTGTATGATTGCCAATGAAACAACTATCCTCCAGAGTTCAAATGAAAGGGATGTCAGCAATTGTAGTCAACAGTACAGCCTTTAACATTGAGAAAACCCCATACTGGATGTCGACTTTTAAAGACCTTGACATGAAAAATGTGAAACAATTCTAATGAAAAAGATGACAGCTTAATCTATGAAAAAAAGCAATTTACGAAAAACAAATATAACAGGTACCACAACAACCACTGAACTACAAGTTCCTAACTTCCGTCAGCAGAGGGGTTTGAAAGGAAGTCTGCATTTTTTTATTAAAGTCTGAAATCTTACTATAAAATTAGACGTCTTTTCATTATTAATGTCTTTCAACTCTTTGGGTGGCCAGCGCCAGTTTACCATCTAATTGGAGTCTACCCCACATCCATGATACAAATAGATAAAACTTGAGCTTGTTGAATATTTTCCCTGAATGACATCTTGTGACAGTCCTTGAAGTCAGCAGGAACTTCCTTGATAAAAGTATATATATGAAATGACATGTTTAAAACTTTTTATAAATGTCGGTATGTTAAAAGGTTACAATTTTGTCAATTAGTGTTAAAAAAATCCCTCTAATTGAAAAGCATTGAGGTAGAACTTTTGACATTTATAATTTTGTACAAATTACCACTCATTAACCAGTTTAAGTCTGGATAAACATGTGTGTGTATAATTATAGGATTTCATAGTGGTTTATATTTTTGTATGTATGAAGTTGATATACTTGAAAGAATTTTATGGTCAATTTGAGACTGGACATGAATGTCTTTCATTATTCATAAAAACATATGCATTATATACATAAAAACCGTTAAATCAGAAACAAGTACATCATACCACATCTTCTTTATTATACAGTCTAAACTAAACTGAGAGTTTTATTAGTAATTGATTTGAAATTTAACCTAGCTTTATGTCCACTTGTATTTTTGTCCATCTGATGAGTTAAGCCTTTTTCAATTGAGTTTTATAGTTCGTTCTTATGTTGTGCTGTTATATAACTGTCCCAGGTTAGGAGGAGGGTTTGGATCCCGCTAACATGTTTAACCCCGCCACATTATTTATGTATGTGCCTGTCCCAAGTCAGGAGCCTGTAATGCAGTGGTTGTCGTTTGTTTATGTGTTACATATTTGTTTTTCGTTCATTTTTTTTTTACATAAACAAGGCCGCTAGTTTTCTCGTTTGAATTGTTTTACATTGTCTTATTGGGGCCTTTTATAGCTGACTATGCGGTATGGACTTTGCTCATTGTTGAAGGCCGTACGGTGACCTATGGTTGTTAATGTCTGTGCCATTTTGGTCTTTTGTGGATAGTTCTCACATTGGCAATCATACCACATCTTCTTTTTTATATTATATTATAAAAAAATCTGCTGGTGTCAGGTTTCTATGTACCTTTTATTCTGGCAGTTCCAGAAAAAAAAAAAGTTTTCGGTTGGAAGGGGGTGGGATTTGGAAGGCACTTTTATTTTTGTTACCATTTCCTATGCAATTGCATTTTACCTTGCATAAATGACCACACAATTTGGACTTTGTGACCTGCCATAACCTGTTCAATATTATGACCCGTTAAAACACCCCCCATATATTTTTTTTCTTCTGAAAATAAAAGTAACCCTGAAGTCATACTCAAGAATTTAGAAAGAGTGATTTTTCCCTCCACCAGTAAAAAAAGTCAAAATCAAACCAAATGTTAAAAATAAGATACACATGTACCAGTGAATTTTTTTTTACAGGTGTAAGGGAAATGTCAATTATAATTTGTATATGATGAAGGTTGTATTCAGAACGTAATAGTTTACTACAATGTAAATAGGGACAAAAGGAGATTTGTGGGAGAGGATAATGAGACAGCTCAACAATCCATAATAAGTTCAAAAATTAGTTTACACAAAGAATATTATGTCTTTTACAGAAGTACGAACAGAAGCAGTGATGCAGGCCTTAGCTCAGCACAATAAAAGGGTACCAGTGATGCCATTACCTTCAAAACGGACATCTGTTAATTATAAAGGTCAAGAACGTCCGAGACATGGTAATATTTACTGAAAATTATAAGCGATTTGTTTAAATAAAGGGACAAATTGTTCTTGGTATCATCATTAATCAAGAAATTTTAGATTGAAATCAAAACAAACATCACAGTAATATTTGGGAATAAATAGATTGAAATAATAACAAACATCACAGTAATATTTGAGAATAAATGCTGCAGTTCTGGGGCTTCATTCATGCAATCAATGCCCTTATGTTGCTATTTGATAGTTTTCAGACTTTATCACAACTTATTATGAAATTTAAAAAGTTTAGTGCATTAATTTAGCATATTCTATACATTCTATCCATGATATAAAAAAGAAGATGTTGTATGATTGCCCATGAGACAACTTTCCAGAAGAGACCAAAGACATAGAAAATAATAATTATAGGTCACTGTACAGCCTTCAACAATAAGCAAAGCCCATTCCACAATGTCAGCTATAAAAGGCCCCGAAATTACAAATGTAAAACAATTCAAACAAGAAAACTTACAGCCTAAAAAAAAAAAAATTAAAAAAATTATGTCACATGACAACCCTTGAATTACAGCCTCCTGACTTGTAAAGATTTCAAGAAATTTTTCAATAAAAAAGACACTAAAAAATTGTCGAGAATAATATATTAATTGTGAATGGTGAAAGAATGTTTTTTATTATGAATTTCTTTTGACTTTTTCAAAGAACCCCTCATACCTGTTATATTTCATTTTAGAATCTTCATCAGATGACGACAGTATTTTCGGTGAAGACCAGAATCGTGACTTTCTACGAGGAGGCAGGTTACGTGATAGTGGTGCTAGTTCGTCTTCCTACTCTGACCATTCCCCTCACCATCAGGGGCGTGACCAAAGACCACAAAGTGCAATGTTCTTTTTACCTGGCAACACGTCCAGGGCTGTCTCAGATGTCCACCATTCCAGACATTGTGAGTAATCTAGTACTTTATACATTTCGTGTATCCAACGCTCTTAGATATAGGAAGATGTGGTATGTGTGCCAATGAGACAACTCTCCATCTAAATTACAATTTGTAAAAGAAAAACTATTATAGGTCAAAGTACGAAAACTTTACACTGAAGGCAAGACATAGTTGCCTTCAGTGTAAATTTTTCTGTACCTTGAAGAACCCTTTTTATAGCCTGGCCTTTCTGTCATGAAACTTATTTCAGTATAAAATTTGTGCTGGAAACACCAAATCCAGTAATTTGATTGTTTGATATCTGACTCAACAATCTCAAGGTACAAAAATATTATTTAAAATTTTTTAGTAATTGAAGATTCTTACTTAAAATATTTAAGCCTTCATTGAAATTTTAAGACAAATTTTTATGTCACATGATAGCCAATACACCAATATGTTTACTGAGATTTAAGAAATGCACGTTTGATATGTAATTGTTTATATTGATATTGTTACAGCACAACCAATTTCACAACCACCTGATGTAACCAACAATGCAAAGAGTATGAGACAAGCAGATCGTGTTGGACCCTACGCTGCCTCACACATCTCATCTGTTAGGATGACAAATACAGGCAGTGTGACGGGGATGGAGGATACCAATGGTAAGTTAAGTATAAAACAAGCCGACTGTGTCGGACCCTACGCTGCCTCACACATCTCATCTGTTAGGATGACAAATACAGGCAGTGTGACGGGGATGGAGGATACCAATGGTAAGTTAAGTATGAAACAAGCAGACTGTGTCGGACCCTACGCTGCCTCACACATCTCATCTGTAAGGATGACAAATACAGGCAGTGTGACGGGGATGGAGGATACCAATGGTAAGTTAAGTATGAGACAAGCTGATCGTGTGGGAGTTAATCTCACATGAGCAGTGTAAATTTCACAGTTGTTTTCTTACTTGCTGCCAAAGTTCATAACTATTGTGAAAACATTTTCAGCAAATTGATGTCTTTTTAAACAGAAAATGTTCACTACATCAAAACTATCAAAAAACATACATAGGTATCTATTCTCATTTGAGTAGTTAATTTTACAGATAGCTAAAAATCAGTTTGAAATACTTACAAGGTGAAGGGTAAAAATTGATATTACGTTGTATATTCAAATGTTATTGCATTGCAAGTGTGAAGTCATAGTCTAACTATCAAAGAGGGCTGAAATGTTTTAGATATATAATCAAAATTTCACAATATTTTGTAAATTTAAATTATCAACAGATTTCAAACTTATTACATACATGACATACTATCAAATAACATGTTATGACAAATATTGTCGTCACAGTATATTGAACTAAACTTATTGTGCATTTATTTTAGGCTCAAGACACCAAGGAAAAGTTTCTGCCAAGATTCAACAATTGCTCAACACATTAAAAGTAGGTACTTTGCAGAGTAATATTTATTTAGAAAGAAGAAAAGAAAAGAGCTAACAACTGGGCCCCAAAACATTCCCATGAATGATGATATTCAAATTTCCGACCTTGTTAAAATGATGACAGATTTATTGATACATGATTGAAAAAGAAAAGTCATTTGTGATGTCACTGTGGCTTTATAAATTGTTGAAATTGACATCACCTAAAAAAGCAATCTTGGGGATGAAAAAGGGAACTGTGTTATACACAATTTGACAAATGTATACAATAAACAGCCTCATATGGTACAGCTTTTAACAAAATTAGACATGTGGCAATGCTTTACCCAGAAATGTTTGCCCACACTTAGATCTTTATATACTAGTATATATCTTGTAGAAATTTTTTTTGGATAAAGCATGATCATGTATATAGATAGTAACAAACTATTGTGTCTACTTTTTGTTTTTTATTAGGTTTATAATTTTGTTCAACCTTTAGTTAACTTCTTAATTCCATTTTTTCAGAGACCGAAAAGAAAACCATTAAAAGAATTTTTTGTAGAAGATGATGAAGCTTTAGAAGGTATTAAATGACCGTAATTATATATTTGATGTGTGCAGTTATTTCTTCTTGTCAAACAAACATTTTCATCACAATTTTCTTGACATGTTCTAAGGAACTATTGAACAGAATTAATTCCCATTTGGTTTGCAACTTCAATTTTCTTTATTCAGATTAAATGTACTTTGAAATTACAAGTGAGGATAGACTAGCAACAACATGTCAATTTCTTGCATACTTAGATGTGTCTTTTCAAACATTATCACAGTGTAACTTGCCTAAAAAGAACTTCCTTTACACTTGAAATCTATATTGAACTGCTCAAACAGGACGAAATCTATATTGAACTGCTCAAACAGGACGAAATCTATATTGAACTGCTCAAACAGGACGAAATCTATGTTGAACTGCTCAAACAGGACGAAATCTATATTGAACTGCTCAAACAGGACGAAATCTATGTTGAACTGCTCAAACAGGACGAAATCTATGTTGAACTGCTCAAACAGGACGAAATCTATGTTGAACTGCTCAAACAGGACGAAATCTATGTTGAACTGCTCAAACAGGACGAAATCTATATTGAACTGCTCAAACAGGACGAAATCTATATTGAACTGCTCAAAGAAATCTATATTGAACTGCTCAAACAGGACGAAATCTATATTGAACTGCTCAAACAGGACGAAATCTATATTGAACTGCTCAAACAGGACGAAATCTATGTTGAACTGCTCAAACAGGACGAAATCTATGTTGAACTGCTCAAACAGGACGAAATCTATATTGAACTGCTCAAACAGGACGAAATCTATATTGAACTGCTCAAAGAAATCTATATTGAACTGCTCAAACAGGACGAAATCTATATTGAACTGCTCAAACAGGACGATCAATGAATAATAGAGGAACAGAGGATGAAACAGGGAATATGTCAAAGAGACAATAGCTCAACCAAAGAGCTTGAGGCAATCAATGGGACTTCATGATCAACACAGTGAGAGAAAAAAGAGGGACCTCAGCTTACCCTTTAACAATTATGTATACTATTTCAGCAATTTGGATGCCTCACTAAACTTTAAAACATACAAATGAACCAAATTTGAAAAACACATTTGAACCTGTGTAATTTGAATACCTGTCTAATCAAAAACATGATCTTATTCCAGAAAATGTTTGATTAAACTTTCAGTGTATTCATTAATTAAAAAATGTATATCTTGATGTTTTTACTTTCAGCTCCAGTTCCTGACCCCAATGCACCAAAACCAGAAGGAAACATTCTAACACCAGTTGCTGGTGAACAATTAACTGTAAGTATTGTAATATAATCAGAAATATCATATTAAAAAGTAGTCCTCCTTTGATAAGTTTGATCTAACATCATCACAGCAAGCTTTTAAGATTTTGAAAAAAACTATCGATAAACTCGTCATAGATACCAGGATTTAAATTTTGTATGCCAGGCACACTTTTTGCCTACATAAGATTCATGAGGGTAGTAATGCCCTAAACCGTCAGGCGTCAAACAGTCATTTTTGGCTACCGTTAGCTTCAAATTGGTTAAATTTTATTGTGATTTGTCAAAATATCTTTATCGTGATTCATCAGATGTATCAAACAATTATTGTTAGCGACATTTGTGGAAAAAGATTAAGAAAGTATACATTTTATTGTCATACACCAAAAATTACCGTTAATGTCATTTAGCAAGAATTTTAACCGTTATTCTTCATGAAGGTACCCCAATTACTACCCTCATTCATTAGCGATGCTCCTATCAAAAAAGTTAAAAAGGCCAAGGTCAATTACTCTACAGTTTTATCGGTAATTCATATATTTTCCCTTTGTTTTTTTTTATACTGACTTTATTTATCATGTGGAATATCACAACTCGCCCTAACAGGCTAGTCTAGATATTCCACATGATATAGTCAGTATCAAAACGAAACTACCTATTATTCTTTATTTATCAGATTTGTGAAAATGTATTTTAGTTGAAGAATGACTGATCTACAATTAGATTTTTTTTAAATTATTTATTTGTATAACTTCAGTACACAAATCTACCTAGAAACATGACAACAGTTATTTTGAAGAAATTGTACTTTCTAACTTAATAATCCTTTTATGAATAGCACAAATAAAATTGAGAATGGAAATGGGGAATGTGTCAAAGAGACAACAACCCGACCATAGAAAAAACAACAGCAGAAGGTCACCAACAGGTCTTCAATGTAGCGAGAAATTCCTGCACCGGAGGCGTCCTTCAGCTGGCCCCTTAACAAATATATACTAGTTCAGTGATAATGAACGCCATACTAATTTCCAAATTGTACACAAGAAATCTGTATGTGGTATTTTATTGTATTTTTGTGTTATTTTATTTTCAGACCCCCTCAGGATTACCCAGAAATCTAGAAGCTGCATTACAAAGATATGGTTCGTCTACCTATAAAGCTAATGCTGTGACTGTCCTGGACCAAAGTGGAAAACCATCATTAAATTTAACCTATGGTAACTATATCGATATTACACTTTAAAACTATACATTCAAAAAGTAAAGCTAAAATACCAACTCCATTGTAAATAGGAAAAAATGGATTTCCTCAAAATTGACAAAAACCAACTGAATGAGTGAAAAAAATATTCCTAATTGGTTCGGGGATTTTCCAATGAAAGTTATGGATTAAACCTGGTTTTATAACTAACAAAACCTGCCACCAAATTTGTATCGACAAGACATTTGTTTTCTGTAAGATGAATAAAAGAATATTTGCTGTATAAATTAATGAGATGGTGGCAACCAAAAAGGAGATAAAACCAGATGAGACAATCAACTTTTGTAACTCATAGATCGTCCACATTTTATTCAAATACTGTTAATTCAGAGATTATTGCGATATTTTTATACGACCGCAAATTTTGAAAAAATTTTCGTCGTATATTGCTATCACGTTGGCGTCGTCGTCGTCGTCGTCGTCGTCCGAATACTTTTAGTTTTCGCACTCTAACTTTTGTAAAAGTGAATAGAAATCTATGAAATTTTAACACAAGGTTTATGACCATAAAAGGAAGGTTGGTATTGATTTTGGGAGTTTTGGTCCCAACATTTTAGGAATTAGGGGCCAAAAAGGGCCCAAATAAGCATTTTCTTGGTTTTCGCACCATAACTTTAGTTTAAGTTAATAGAAATCTATGAAATTTTGACACAAGGTTTATGACCACAAAAGAAAGATTGGGATTGATTTTGGGAGTTTTGGTTTCAATAGTTTAGGAATAAGGGGCCAATAAAGGGCCCAAATAAGCATTTTTCTTGGTTTTTGCACAATAACTTTAGTTTAAGTAAATAGAAATCTATGAAATTTAAACACAATGTTTATGACCACAAAAGGAAGGTTGGGATTGATTTTGGGAGTTTAGGACCCAACAGTTTAGGAATTAGGGGCCAAAAAGGGACCCAAATAAGCATTTTTCTTGGTTTTCGCACCATAACTTTAGTATAAGTAAATACAAATCTATGAAATTTAAACACAAGGCTTATGACCATAAAAGGAAGGTTGGTATTGATTTTGGGAGTTTTGGTCCCAACAGTTTAGGAAAAAGGGGCCCAAAGGGTCCAAAATTAAACTTTGTTTGATTTCATCAAAATTGAATAATTGGGGTTCTTTGATATGCCGAATCTAACTGTATATGTAGATTCTCAACTTTTGGTCCCGTTTTCAAATTGGTCTACATTAAGGTCCAAAGGGTCCAAAATTAAACTTAGTTTGATTTTGACAAAAAATGAATCGGTTGGGTTCTTTGATATGTTGAATCTAAAAATGTACTTAGATTCTTGATTATTGAAGTTTTTTGGTCCAGTTTTCAAATTGGTCTACATTAAGGTCCAAAGGGTCCAACATTAAACTTTGTTTGATTTCATCAAAAATTGAATCCTTGGGGTTCTTTGATATGCCAAATCTAACTGTGTATGTAGATTCTTCATTTTTGGTCCTGTTTTCAAATTTCAAATTCTACATTAAAGTCCAAAGGGTCCAAAATTAAACTAAGTTTGATTTTAACAAAAATTGAATTCTTGGGCCTCTTTGATATGCTGAATCTAAACATGTACTTAGATTTTTGATTATGGGCCCAGTTTTCAAGTTGGTCCAAATCAGGATCTAAAATTATTATATTAAGTATTGTGCAATAGCAAGTCTTTTCAATTGCACAGTATTGTGCAATGGCAAGAAATATCTAATTGCACAATATTGTGAAATAGCAAATTTTTTTTTAATTAGAGTTATCTTTCTTTGTCCAGAATAGTAAGCAAGAAATATCCTATTGCACAATATTGTGCAATAGCAAGAATTTTTTTTAATTGGAGTTATCTTTCTTTGTCCAGAATCAACTTAAATCTTTGTTATATGGCTAAGTATTCAGTATAGTGTTGTTAGTGTGTGACAACATGTATGATTTTAAAAGTAGCTGTTTCAATCATAATAACATGATTTTCTGAAAGGAGAATGATTCTTGTTTAGGGTTTTACATATAAAAAGATAGTTTTTTAGTCAGAAAATATAAAATTAGACATAAATAGCATGTTGGACAGAGGTTATGTTGGACGTAACAGGACATTGAAAATTGAATATTTTCCTTTTATATGAAGGCTTTGTTAATAAATATATTAATTTTTCTCTGACAGTTCATAAGATCTTCAATTCAAGTATATCATTTTGTTAAATTTTTCAAAAACTAACTTATAAGTTTGAAAAATCTTAAAATATGTCGGACAAACAGGGACATTTTTGGATGAGAATTTGTTCCATTTGCATCATTCAAAGTCAAAAACAAAATCAAAACTATGCTGTTTATACTAATATCTACAGCTGGTGTTCCTCAGCAAGAGGTAAAATGGTTCATTATTAAATAAATGGATAAAACAAAACCATAAAAAAACTGTTGGATGAACAGTGACAGAATTCATTTGTTGTAGGACAAACATAGGACAGATTATATTCCCTGTCGGACAAAGATAGGACAGAATTCATTATTTTACTGATTCTAATGGCAATTTAAAAATGGGCACCTCTTAAGAAGAGTTGAGGAAGGGTCTGAGAACTATTTTTAAATTTATGTGGACTTGTTAGTTGTTAACAAGTTTCTTTTTACTTTTAAAAAGCTGTTACGTCCGACATTAGAAGATTTTGTCCTAAGGTTCGTCCAACAGAACATTATCGGACTCTTGTTACGTCCTAATTTTCAAAAGTATGTCAAATTTAGACTGTCAACAGTTTAAAACCTCTTTATTTTTCATATATACGGTAGTATTTAAGGTTAAGTTATTGTCAAAGTGGAAGCAAATTGATTCCGTGACTTGTGCTAGTCATTGTAGAGAATATCTTGGATGTTGGACGTAACATTAATTTGGATGTAACTAATCCATCTCTTGGTTGGGCAGAAAGAGCGTTCACCCCTTTCGATGTCGTTGACCTCGAGTAAAAAGGAACAGTTGACAGCAATACTGTATGTGCATTGCAATTGTCGTAAAATTTGTTGTCATAAACATTAAAAAAAAACTTAAACTGAGTTGGCAACTTGCAAATGAAAATTGAAATTTTCGCCCGTAACGGTTGGACAGATTTTTCAAGAGTAAACTTTAATGACAATTCCTGAAAAAAATAAAACTTTCTGCTGTAACTTCATGATGAATTATCACATTTTAGTTAATAAGCTCAAGCCTCAAGATATTTTGTGCATTTAATTGCCCTCTATTGTTACATAACTTATATTTCATTTTCACTTAGGAAGAAGACAGAAAATGTTAGTCCGACAACGTGACCATTTAAAATTGTTTTTAATCCTTATTTTTCGAAGATTTTTCATGTTTTAATGCCCTAAACCTTGACAAACCTATTGTATTACCTGAAAATCCTTTTTACCTAGTTGACATTCATAAAAAAAGGTTTATAAAACAATTTTGATTTTGGGTCATTCGACCATGTCACAAAATAAGCATGCAAAAAATAGGGAATTCAACACTTCATTTGTAAAATACTTTATTCAACAATAAACTTTTCATATGAGACTGTTTATATTATCTCTTCATCATACAGTGAATTGATTAGCTACCTGCATTAAAACTTAAAATAATTTAAAATATGAAAAAAATGCATTTTTCTGGGACACCCATTGAAACAGCACTTTACTGAATACTTAGCCATATACAATATACAATGTATATACACTTTTTACTACCAACTGATAAATTTAAATAATCTTTACCATTCAGTGATAACAAGCAGTTTTTTTACATCTTAATATTTTATGATGTATTTAAATGAGTAGTTATTGTTGCAAACTCCATTAGAAATTTGAATTGATATCAATTTTGATAAAGGGAAACAGGGATGTGAAAAAAAAGGGGGGGGGGGGTTAAATTTTTCTCATTTCAGATTTCATAAATAAAAAGAAAATTTCTTCAAACATTTTTCTGAGAGGATTAATATTCAACAGCATAGTGAATTGCTCAAAGGCAAAAAAAACCTTTTAAGTTCATTAGACCACATTCATTCTGTGTCAGAAACCTATGCTGTGTCAACTATTTAATTTTAGATTTAATAAGTTTGAAGAAGAAATCTTTAATTGATTTGTAAAATCTTGGCATTTGTTTTGTGTAAAAAAAAACCATGTAATGTCAAAAATTTGATCACAATCCAAATTCAGAGCTGTATCATGCTTGAATGTTTTGTCCATACTTGCCCCAACTGTTCAGGGTTCGACCTCTGCGGTCGTATAAAGCTGCGCCCTGCGGAGCACCTGGTTATTATTGCGAAAAATGCAACAGGGTTATTATCGCAATAATTTTAACTCACATTTGGAAATTCTTTATATGAATTAAACGACTTTAAAATCGGATTTTTGTCTAAAATGATAGTAGTTTGACTGGACATAATGAACTTCAGATTTAAACTAAGTCAAAATTACTGAAGTTAGCATGGCAAGTTTGAATAAATCCAGTAAACACAGGGTATTGTTTTGATTGATAAATTGTTATTTGCAGTATGTCTAGTTGCAAATATTTCATGCATATTCAGGGCATGCATGTTTAGAATTGTTTTATGCCTGTATTATGTATACAAATTTAGTACTCATACAGATAAAACTGGGTTTGATGTCAATAGAAAAAAATGTGTTTGACATCACATATGATTAAGTCAATATAACATTGTCCACAAAAAGATGATTTTCTCGAATAAAAATGTCATAATGTCAGCCATCCAATTGCTAAAAAAAAACAAACCACAAAGGACATTTTATTTGCACATTACACATGATACTGTTAGAATTGATGTTTGAATGTGTGAATGTAAAATCTGTATGAATATAATCAGGAAAAAAAAACAAAGTTTATTTTCTAAAACTTTGATGTTTGAACAATTAATTCCCTTTTTACAGTTAACAATTGGTAGAAATGTACACCTTTTTGGTGTCAAAATTCAGAAAGATTATAACAAATGTTGTAAATACTTGAAGAAAATATGATGATAGAAAGTATAAAGTTTAACATTGATTGTGAATTGGGTTTGATATTTAATATCTCACTTTTGTTCTTATTACAGGAAAATTATTGAACCGAACACAGAAAATAGCCTATAGTTTATTACATAAAACGGGACAGAAAAGTGGAGATGGTGCCATTAAACCTGGAGATAGGGTAGGGATAATATACAATGATGGGTTGAAGTCAAATCTATACGTCTGAGAACACAGTAGTTTTGCAGTGTATTTCTTTCGAAAGTAAAATTGCAGATTAACAAAATCCCAACTGCATTTTCTCAATATGATACAGTGTTATGTACTATTTTTTGGACATTTTACTTTGAAATTGTAGAAACATCTACCAGCTGTAACTGAAAATATGAACAATTATAATTTACATGTTATCAAATACCCTCAAAAATGTAAGTTTTTCTCAATCAACAAAAGAGGTACAGTAACACAAAAAGTTGACACCCGTGAAAATAAATAAATCCACTTCATTTCCTTTGGATGTGTTGTATTATATTTTTAGGGGGCATACTTCTGTCTAGAATTGACCAATATCTTATTGCTATGCTTCGTTTATATTTTCAGGTTGCCTTAGTTTACCCTAACAACGACCCAATATCATTTAGCTGTGCTTTCTATGGTTGTTTAGTAGCTGGGGTTGTACCAGTACCAGTAGAAGTTCCATCTGCAAGACGGGTAAGTGGTTATGTATCAAGGATTTTGATGGGTTATGTAGATAATCTAGTGAAATTGAGAATAACTTAATATTTATAATCTTCAAAATGATATATAAGACAGATATTTTTGTGTGGTGAGATTTTAAGATATAAACAACTTTGGATGTAAAAGGGTCTAGACTGAGATTTTCTTATGATATGATTTTAAGGAAATTATTAAGTTTTAAATGAAATATTGATATGTCAAACATATTTATGTTGTTCATAAGTATTTGGAAGTACAGAGGTGCTAGGCAAAATTTGCTTTCACATATTGATAGGCACAAAAAAAAAAGAGGCTGGTTAGGCCAAAGGTCTATGGGAGACAACTCTCTATATTTTTATTTTATTCATGTAAACACATAAAAATTACAAAAAAATTCAAATCTTAGGTGACATGATTTTGACATCAACAATTTTAATGGGTTACTACTTATTCAAAAAGAAAATGATTGAGATAGATGAAGATGAGAAAACAAACCAAATTAGCTGTAATCAAGACATAAACAAATAAAATTGTAAAGAAATTTACATCAACAACAATGAATGTTATCAGTCACATAATTAATTTAATTATATGATAATGACGTGTTACATTATTTGTAGTCTAATCACACCGTTGTTGACCATTTATGGGTAAGAATTTACAATTGTGTGTGGGATTTCTGCTTTGCACATATGATTTCGTTTTCACCATTTCATCAACAACAAAAAGGAAAAAACTATGGTGTCAAATAGTTTGCTGTGAATTTCATACACGTACTCTTAACATGATATTCATGGTTTGTTGTTTTATTTTTTTTCACCATTTCATCAGTGATTAAGAGTAGAATGTTCAAAATGTAACTCCAAATTTCATACACGTAGACTCAACATGATATTTTAGTATTGGTGTTTTAGTTATTTTCTCTATTTTATCAGCAATAAAGAGTAGAATGGTCGATGAATTTAATACACATAGACTTTTAAAATTGATATTCATTATAGGGGTTTTATTTTTTTTCACTATTTCATCAAATTTTGTTAGAATGCTGGTGTCCTGTAAATTTAAGCTCTTTATTTGATACACGACGTCTCTTGCAATGATATTTATAGATTGGTGTTATATTTAAAGGCCTTTCTTAGGTAACCATCTGAAAGGTTTGAAGTAAACAAATGTTAAACATCATACTACATCTCGTTAAGCTTTTGCTTTGATTTGTGTATACAATTTCTTAATTTTGATACAGTTTTAGTCAAGTATTACCTCTATACTTATTTGGAACATACCATTATATATATATCATTTAGCCGATAATAATGGAATACATCAATAGATATGTGTCTTTGCTTTTAATAAACATATTAAATAATTCAGTTCTGGGCTCTCTGTCAATAAAACATTACCCAGTATTCTATAAATAAAGAGTACAAAATGTGCTAAAAACACCAAATCAAGTATTTTGATTGGTTGAATTCTCAGTCTGAGCTCAAGTTTAACAAGGCAAGGTCTGGAATTTTCTAAAAAAATCCTGGTGGCGATGATAATGGTAAAGAATTTTGTTTAAATCATTTTTAGTAAGAACAGAACAAACTGTAAATCTGTAAAGTCAAGTCGTAAATGCACAGTTGCTGTTCGTCTGTTTGAATTAGTCTGACAAAGTTAGTTGTTTTTTCTGAAACGGCTAACATACTTAGGATTTTGTTTAAAAGAAATAAGTAGCGAATAATTGTGAAATTTATATTGAATTTTGGTATCATCTTATCTGTCAATTTTATGTTACAAGTTAGGGTGGAAGCTCTTCCTTTTATCCTTCTTATTGGTTCTGTCGACTCTTCAATCTTATATTTTACGTTTAATTTTCCAAATTTCCTAGCTTTGGGTATCCCTCCAGATACATATATCAAATGTTGTATTGAATTTTGTAATTACAGACACAGCAAAAATTTCGCTCCTTGGTTTCATATCTGTAGAAAACACCAAATGTTTCACAAGCTCCTCTGTATATCATCTATCATTCTGATTTCAAATACATGTCTGCAGTGTTTTTTGTGATTGTATGATTGGACATTTTCTGTATATTTGTGTAATTTTATTAGCATTGTAAAAACTTCAAATTTCAGAAGTTGTCTAACATGCCAAATAATTTTAATAAATTAAAATTTAAAACTACTTGTTTTGGACAAAATATTAAAGTTATAAGCAAATTACATGTATTAGGAGTGCAAGTTAAAAATAGAAGTTTGAAACTTGTTTTATAAATTTAACTTTAAATTAGAGTTACATAACTTGGTTTGTAATTTTTGTAAAGATAATTCAAATTCCTTTAAAGAAATTTGAAAAGGAGGGGAGGGCCTTGGAATGTTATTTTTTTCTCCTGGAAACTTTGGTGAAATTTTGGTGAAATCTTAGTGAAACCATGGTGAAACATTTCTTCATCTTGAGCTAAAAATAATTGTGGAGGAAAACTTAAAAATGTTAATCATTTAACAGACTGTTATATAATTAATAATTAAAAAATTGATTAATTTGTTAAATTATAAAAAATATATTTTTATATATACAGAATTAGTTAGATTTGAATGAACTTTTATTTTTTTATTCCACTGTAGTTAAATATTTTTACTTTGTCTGGTTTGTAGCTCAGCAGTAAATAACTATAACCAATCAAATTTGATGTTATAATTTAACTTGCAGAATTCTTTATTATACTACATTTGAGAAAAGAGATGACCACATTGTCTTTCATTCATTCAAATGATGTTAGACCTTTAGAATTCACCAATAGAATTCAGTGTGACATTTGGTTGAATGTATTAACCAATGAAATTCATTGTTACATTTACAGGATGCAGGGAGTGAAGGTATTGGTTTCATGCTAGGAAGTTTAAATGTACAATGGGGATTAACATCAGAAGCCTGTTATAAAAGTTTATCGAAATCTGCCAGTGGTGAAGTTAGTAGTTTTAAAGGTTTGTATCAGTGATTTGTAAGAGTTGTCTCCTTTATGCAAAGGATTTTTGTACATTTGTGAATAATTTAATTTTGGATGTAACGGGTCTTCTGATTGGCTGACGTTATTTTGTTATGAGCCCATAGAAATAATTTAGTCATGTGATCGTGACCTCATCAACGTTTTTTCATGGTTTTCTATGGTTTAAAATGGAATTTAGAATTAAATTATAAGAAATGACTGTAATATTTTTTCTGTCTATTCGAAGTTACAAAAAAAATGTGGTGCACACTGTTAAATAACCCGCTACGCGCGTTATTCAGTGTGCACCAAATTTTTTTTGTTATTTCTTCATAGACAGAAAAAATATTACAGTCATTCCTTAATTAAGTTTTCTTAAAAGTTAAAATGATGCATAGAGTACAATGTAAATTATGAAGCTGTGGTAAGATTGCAGTTGTTCACCATAAACCAAAGGACCTTGATTGAAGCAACTATCTGTTACTGTATGGCCTTCAACAATGTGCAAAACCCATTAAACAGTATAGTTAATAATTACCTTTAAGTCTTATCCTACAAATTCAATCTTAAAAAAAGAATAAAAAGGAAAAGATACCAAAGGGACATTCAAACTCATAAATGAAAAAAAATTAAAACACAATCGCATGGCTAATAAAAGACCAACAGACAAACAGACAAACAATAGTACATAAAGCACAGCAAAGAAAACTAAAGACTGGTTAGCTTCATTATAAACTGTTGTTGATCTCAGGTGTGGAAGGTGAGGAGATTGGGCTCTCTATGTGGCATGTTTAAATGAGTTCCTAAATGATGTCTTGCTTGAATACCTTCATAAATACAGTGGCGGATCCAAGGGGGAGGTTCCGGGGAATGAAAACCCTCCTTTTTTTGGCCGATCAATGCATTTGAATGGGAGCATATATTTGGAACCCCCCTCCATTACTCTGGGTTGGGACTCCCCCCTTTTTAAAATTGCTGGATCCTTGCTCGAAATACCATATTCATTTTTGGTTTACTGTGGATTCATTAATATTTGTTGGATACCAATTTTGGTGGATTTCATAAATACAGAGAAACCACAAATTTAAATGTTCAACAAATTACAAGTTACCTAAAGGAATAGATACAGACTTAATCAAAACCATGAAATTAAATATCCACGAAAATGCCAGTTTTCCTCAATCAATGAAAATTGGTACTCTAGAAAATAAATGAATCCACAGACTCCAAAGAGACTACATCCACACATCATTACGAAATAATCAAACTACCAAACAAGCATCTATTAAGAAAAGAAATAACTAATTATACCCCCGCTTTAAAAAAGGGGGGGTATACTGTTTTACCTCTGTCTGTCAGTCCGTCCGTCCGTCCGTCCATCAGTCCGTCAGTCCGTCAGTCAGTCCGTCCCATGAAACTTTCGTCACATTTTTCTCAGGAACTACACATCCACCCTTTCTGTAATTTGGTTTCAACATTTATATATGTCAGCCATACCGTGTGATGAGTTTTCAGATTCATCACTTGACAACTTCCTGTTTACCGAACACTTGTCTGATTTTACACATGATAGCCAAGTTGAAAATTTTCGTCACATTTTTCTCAGGAACTACAATACAAGGATTTCTGAAATTTGGTTTCAGGATTTATATAAGTCAGCTATACCGTGTGATGCGTTTTCAGATTCATCACTCGTCAACTTCCTGTTTACCGAACACTTGTATGATTTTACACATGATAGCCAAGTTGAAAATTTTCGTCACATTTTTCTCAGGAACTACAATACAAGGATTTCTGAAATTTGGTTTCAGGATTTATATAAGTCAGCTTTACCGTGTGATGCATTTTCAGATTCATCACTCGACAACTTCCTGTTTACCGAACACTTGCATATTTTTACACTATTAATATTATCCACTTGCGGCGGGGGTATCATCAGTGAGCAGTAGCTCGCAGTTTCACTTGTGCATCCTTAATTGAAAGTGATATGTAAGAGTGTACATTCTCATTTCTGCATTGGCTAGAGGTATAGGGGGAGGGTTGAGATCTCACAAACATGTTTAACCCTGCCGCATTTTTGGGCCTGTCCCAAGTCAGGAGCCTCTGGCCTTTGTTAGTCTTGTATTATTTTAACTTTTAGTTTCTTGTGTACAATTTGGAGTTTAGTATGGTGTTCATTATCACTGGACTAGTATATATTTGTTTAGGGGCCAGCTGAAGGACGCCTCCAGGTGTGGGAACTTCTCTTTGCATTGAAGACCTGTTGGTGACCTTCTACTATTGTCTACTCTAAGGTCAGGTTGTTGTCTCTTTGGAACATTCCCCATTTCCATTCTTAATTTTATCTGTTAAGAAAAAGAAAAGAAAAGGACTAATGCATCCTTAATTGAAAGTGATATGTGAAAGAGTGTACATAGTTTGTTTTTTTTATTTTAGGCTGGCCTAAACTTCACTGGTTTCTAACAGACAATTTAACCAAACCACACAAAGACTGGCAACCTCCGCCTAAAGTCTCGGAAGATATTCCTGCTTATGTAGAAGTAAGTTTACAAACTACATTTTCTTTGATGTTGATGAAGTTAAACGAAACAAAAACTTACACTTAAAACCAAGTTAAAATTGATTAGTAAAACTGTTTCTTAGAATGCACTTTATTAATAAGTATAACTCTCGCTAAGGCAAGTCTATGAGTCCTGGACTTTTTTTTGTTATGCAGTAAAAATGATCAAAACAGTTCCTTCTATGACTTTTATTTCCTGATTTCAGTACTGTCAGTGGTTTTAAATTTAATTATTTGAAGGCTGCAGTTGTTTGTTTACCTCTTTCTGAGGTGTCAAAATTGGGATTCAATAATTTCTTTAGTTTTCTTTGCTACTATAGCAAGTAATTGGCAAATTGGTGAAAAAAGTATTCATATTTTTTGCTGTCAAATTAAATCCAAAGTCATATTTTTTTTAATTTATTTTAAATTTTTGAATATATATTTTAAAACCTTCAATATTTTTAAAAATTATGAATGAACATTGGTCAATAAATGAAGATTGTGACAGATTTTATGATGTTAAGATTGATACATAATTCAGAAAATGAATTGTAATATATACTTCTAATAAGGGGAGGTAATCAAACCAACATCAGTTATATGAAATATTACACTAGAATGAATTTTATTGTGCAACAATCAAATTGATATTGAAGTTAAGATAGATGTTCAAATACAATACTGAAAATATTTAGGAATATACCAGAATTTTTCTTTTGACTTTATTGCTTTATTTTTTCTAAATATCCTAAATTTGACACCTTTTGTTTATTTAATCAGTTACTACCTCAGAATTCACACATTTTAGTTTTTTGTTTCAAAGACTTTATGTTAACACCTAAGTGTTTGAAAAGAGTGTAATAATTATTTGATGAATTCAAATGCCTTTTTAATTTTATATAAATGATAAAATATTCAGTAGTTTAGATTGAAAATTAATTCTTTCAATATTAGTTTAAAACCTTTGCCCAAAGATTTAGTAAGATTCATCCTGATATATTTGATACCACTTGTATACATATTGCCGACCGTGCAAGGGCTGTATAGCCAGTCAAGGTCGTTAAAAACTTCCATTTGTTTGTATACATAAATGTATAAATCCTATACAAAATAGGATACAATTCTGTCACCCCTTGGAGGTCTAGATTTATAAAATATAAAAAGATTAGAGATTTAAGTTAGTTTAGGTGCCAATAAAAGGTATGCTGCATTCTGGAATTCCACCTATGATTGTTTTTGTCAGTAGGTCCTAACATTTCTCTTTATTTATATCAATTTTGCTAGCTCACCTGGCCCGAAAGGGTAAGATTTACTAAAAAGTCAAATTTTGCTGGAATAGTTTACCCACATCAAGAGTGAAGTCCTATGGATTAGGGTAAGATCACTTAGTCTTCATCAGTCATCAGTCCAGCAGCAGAGCCCTTGCCGAAGTTGGGCATCAGTTTGTCTTTTGGAATGTACTAGTTTGGTCTACTGTTAAAGAATTGTGTTAAGAGAACATACTCTCTCCACGTTGAGAACCCTAGAAAAACTCTGAGTGGGCCGTATATGTCCCAAAATTTCTGTTCCTTTGCTCTATACCCTTACTTTCCAGTTTCATTCAAAATGTCCTTGACCTTCTGCTTCATCCCAGACAGCCTTTGTTACAAGACCTTTCCTATTATTGTTGACTTGTTCTCGTCCTTAACATGCATGAAATATTTGCCACTGGACTTCAAGCAATCAACAATCAACCAATCCAATAATTTTAGCAGTTCCTCATAGTTGATCTTCGGTGGTCACTAGGTTAGAACTAAACTATTTAGTTGTGAGTTCGAACACCACTTGCGCAATTATGACATCAAAAATGATCAAATCTATAAGTCATTTATTAAACAGACAGACATATATCCACTATGGACAGTTAAATAATTAATTTTTGAATTTTTTACAGTCTAAAGATAAAAAATATTTAAAATCAATGCAGTGGAAGAATCATTATTTATACCTTTTGTTTTGTCACTTTTTCAATACATATGTTAAACACTAAACTAAATCATAAATGTGTGAGGGAGAAATAATGGGAAAGTTAACTGTTGGTTGTCTCCCCTTATTTCTCCTATTCAGATTATTTTTGTATTCTCAAGTTTAAAAAAAAATAAAAGTGTTTTCAGAAGGGTCATAGTTATCTTAAATCAGTTATCTATTTTAAGTATAAAAATGAATTAACTTTTCATTAGTTTTGAATGAAATTTTATTTATTCATGATTGAATAAATACCGTTCATGAGAATTTTTGATATATACATAAATATTTTTAGATATTAATGTTTTGGTTGCATAACTTTTTCAATAGACGTGCTAACGTCAAAAATTTAAATTTTGACACCTCAATTGAGGTTAAAAAGTATACAAAGTTAAATGAAGTTAAATCATGGGTCAAATCTGCATGTTGGTTGGTTTCTTATTTTTACAGCTGACTATGCGGTATTGTCTTTGCTCATTGTTGAAGGCAGTACGGTGACCGATAGTTTTTTTTCTGTATCATTTAGTCTCTTGTGGAGAGTTCTCTCATTGGTAGTCATACCACATCTTCTTTTTATGCCCCTACCATTGTCCATCTTTACGTACGCACTTCCCAAAGTTGGTTTCCATTCTTTAACTTTAATTTTATTAAACTTAATCACAATGTTTATTATTATCTCTATTCTGTAATCCCCATCTGGAATCTCATAAGCAATCATTTTTTCCTTTTGTATGAACATGATAAACAGTGTTTCAACAAGTAGTGTATAGTTTATCCCAGACTGACAAAATGCAAAACAAAAAATCATTTGTTCAGAGTCCGACAGAATTTTAGTATATAATAAATATAGTAGAAAGGTAAACAAAATTTTGGTCAGACAAACCCTAAAACATTTTGGCACAGACTGAGTAAGAGAACTTTAAGAAGAATTGCAAAGAAATCAGTTAAAGTAGTAGCAAGATTTTCTGATTGGATACTGAATATTTATGAGAGTCAGTTAGATACAAGTCTTTATAAAATAAAGGGTTAGTGGTCACCATGATGAAAATTACTAACATTTCTGTATATTTTTTCAGTATACACAAGGAAAAGATGGAAGTACCATGGGAGTAACTGTAACAAGGAGCAGTATGCTATGTCACGCTAGAACGCTTACAGTGGCAGCTAATTATACAGAAGGTAGGTGACCCCTTGACCTTTATTTTACATAGTGTACTGACATATCAACAATATGAGGATGAAGCTTAGAAACAGGGAAATGTGAGGCTCTGCATTGACTGACATTGACATTGTTAAAACCCTCAGATAAGCTGTTATTTGTTCATTATGTTTCCATGCTGTTTGTCTTTTAATATTCTCCAGGGTTAGCTATCACTATGATGTTTCATATATAGATATAAAGAGATGTGGTATGAGTGCCAATGAGACAACTCTCCATCCAAGTCACAATTTATAAAAGTAAACCATCATAGGTCAAAGTACAGTCTTCAACACAGACCCTTGGCTCACACCTAACAGCATGCTATAAAGGGCCCTAAAAATTACTTGTGTAAAACCATTCAAAAGGGAAAACAAATGGTTTAATCTATATATAAAACAAGAAACTAGAACCACATCAACAAACGACAACTACTGAACATCAGATTCCTGATTTAGGACAGGTGCAAACATTTGCGGAGGGTTTTAACATTTTAATGGTACCAAACCTTCACCCTTATCTGAATCAATAGTGTAACATCACAGCATAGATAAACACACCATCAAATATCAATTGAAATGGCTTAACTTAATCAAAAGACATATAAACAATAGTGAACATAAACTGAACAAATAAATTTGATCTATGATACAATGTAAATACAAAATCAATAAAATAAGGAATGAATAATTAAAGTAACAGTATTATACTGCTGTGAAATGTGAAACAATTTCAGACAAACAACAATAACACTGAACAAAAATCTGCCATTTACAATAAAAAAATTTTGTTTTTCTCCCCTTTCAGGTGAAGTGATGGTTTGTGTTTTAGACTTTAAACGTGAATTGGGATTGTGGCATGGAATTTTATGTGTAAGTAGACATCTATTTTGGAGTAAAAAATAACATTCAGTAGTAATTCTATTTTTTCAAAGTAATATTGTATAATTATCTTTTATCTGATGTTCAATTGGAACTTTTATGCATTTAAAAAAGCATTTAAGCTTTCTTATTCATTATTTAAAAAGATTAATCTGTTTGAGTTCTTAGTAGTGGCCTTGCAATTGTAGAGTAGGCAGTGTTGATATAATATTCATGAATTTACTACTGTTCTGCTGAAGTGAAATTTATCATTGTATGATTTCAAATGTTTTTTCATTGCAGAGTGTATTTAATGGCATGCATGTGATATTTGTTCCCTATTCTCTGATGAAAGTTGATCCTGCCTCATGGATGAAAATGGTCACCAAATATAAAGGTAGCTATCTTGTCTATATTATTTAAAAGAGAAACAAAATACCTAGGGAACAAATAATAATCACATCCAATAAACAAAATGACTGCATCTGGTAAAAAAAAAAAACAACAGCAAAAATAACAAAAAATACCTGGTAAAATCAGGTGATCTAGTAAGCAGTCTTTGCTCCACTAGTGGCACATGATGTGTAACTCAAATACGATGAAAGGCCACAAGTGAAATAAAAAAAAAATAATCAAAATTACTCAATCTTTTCAATGTATATTTAATAGTTTAATAAAAATTGATTTGGATAGTATACATATCGTATTGTCAATTTTGTGCATACATATTATTATACTCATGTTTATGCATAGTTTTTGCATATAATTTCAGCTTCAGTTGCAATAGTAAAGTCTAGAGACATGCATTGGGGTCTGTTAGCACAGAAAGACCATAAAGATATAAACTTTAGTGCTTTACGTCTCTTACTGGTGGCTGATGGAGCTAACCCTTGTAAGTAAGATTTGAGTTGAATAAAGTTCAAAGATAGTATTTAATATATAGTCCATATGTTTTGAATAAAGTTCAAAGATATCATTTAATATATAGTCCATATGTTTTGCTGACTATATAATAAAGTGCAATCGAACAGGGATAATTTTTATCAGCTATTTGACAGATTACATATTATTGCATGGATGGTACCAATGTTTCTGCACCAGATGTGCATTTCAACAGTTAGTGTCTCTTCAGTGATGGTCTAAGGCAAATTGAAAATATTTGAAATTTCAAAACTTCTTAAAAAAGTATGGTAGTTTTCCTCCTAAAAAAAATAAATAAATAATTGGTGGACTTGTTAACAAATGACATTTCAAATAGGTAGGGAAGTGAGTTGTTTTTAGAATAATTTGGATAATTTTCAGTTCATTTAATTTGAAGCAAACTCATCTTTGATCTTAGTTGACGGTTGAAAGAAACATAATTTTCATGATATATACAAATCTAATAAATGGTTTATTTCAGGGTCTCTGACTTCCTGTGATGCTTTCTTTAATGCGTTCCAAAGCAAAGGACTAAAATCTGATGCTATCTGTCCATGTGCCACTTCTGTAGAAGGCCTTACAGTATCCGTGAGAAGGTAGGTCAACCAAAATAAGAAAATTTTCACTGCAATATTCCCATTAATATATGGACCAGGACACAAGGTTGTCTTCAAAAGACTTGTTTGTAACACTTTTCAAAAGTTATTAAGTACAAAGTTGAAGACAAAGTTTGTAAGACCCTCTAGGATAGACAATGTTGTTAGGCCGTGTTCACACCAAACGCCATGTACAGTAAACCTGTTTACAATTAGTTTAATGCACTGGACATTGGTTTCACATTAAATTTGTTCACATCAATACACCTTGTTTAATTACCTATACATAAGATTTGTTCACACTTTTAAACTATATGTCATTTAAATGTTTATTACGTAGAACTGAATGCAAATTTTTCGTACAACTTTTCTAGCAGTCAGGGAACGACCATTTGACTTAAAAAAAAAAGGGTAATGGATTTTTCATTAAAAAATATTATGACCCCCAATTTGATAAAAAAAAATATTCTTGTCATACAGATGAAAAAAAAAAAATTCTGAATCCAGTTTCCCCAATTATTATAGTGTTACCTTACCTTACACATTTTTATGCCCCACCTACGATAGTAGAGGGGCATTATGTTTTCTGGTCTGTGCGTCCTTCCGTTCGTCCGTCCGTCCATTCGTCCATTCATTCGTTCGTTCGTTCGTTCGTTCGTCTGTCCCGCTTCAGGTTAAAGTTTTTGGTCGAGGTAGTTTTTGATGAAGTTGAAGTCCAATCGACTTCAAACTTGGTACACATGTTCCCTATGATATGATCTTTCTAATTTTAATGCCAAATTAGAGATTTTACCCCAATTTCACGGTCCACTGAACATAGAAAATGATAGTGCGAGTGGGGCATTCGTGTACTAAGGACACATTCTTGTTACTAATGCATTTATGAGTGAATTGTTGTTTAAGTAAAGACCAGTGGCAAATATTTCCATGTACGTCCAGTCGATTCATGAAGACCTTGTCAAATGAATTATGTGTTCGGCAATGATGATTCTTTTAGTCTTGATAAGGGGCTAATAAAGCTACCTAAAGTTTTTTCTATAACAAATTGATATATTTTAGTCAAAGTTTAGACAAATATTACTGTAAAGAACTTTATTAATAATTGTTATAAATATCAATTTTATTCAAAAATTGTTTCTTCCTTAAATACACATTGTAAAATTAAAGTTCTAAATGCCTAGTTTTATGTACACTTAACCTACACAAAGCCTACATTGACTATCGACTGCATGTAGACTAAACATGATTTACACTACATGTAAACATTGAGTTTTATCAATGGGAACGTAATTGTGTTTAGTTTACGTGTGAGTTACACTAACACAACACCGAGTTTAGGTCAATGTGAACACGGCCTTAAAAATTAGTTTACGTGTGAGTTACACTAACACAACACCCAGTTTAGGTCAATGTGAACACAGCCTTAAATACCATCGTAGTAGTGGTACTGTAATTTAGGTGGTACCTAACACTACAGGGAGGTAACTCAGTAAAATCAGCTAAACGTTTTAATTACGTTGTGTTGTAAAAGGAATAATAAGCTTCTCAATGATCAAAATTGGTGTTTGTCAAATTGCTATATAACCAGTGTATTTTTTCTGACAAAGCGGTTGGTTCAAATTTTTTGAAATTTTTATATTTTTGTAAAAGGGTCAAAGTAAATACTTTGTCAAAATTTTAAGAAAATTAAACGAGCCAAATTAATTTTAGCTAAAGTGTTGGGTACCACCTTAAATGGAATATAATTTTGATTTTTTTCACCCTTTATTTTATTGATAATATTGGTCCAATCAACTTGAAACTCAGTACACATGTTCCCTATGATATGATCTTTTGTAATTTCAATGCCACATTAGATTTTTGTCCCCAATTTCAATGTCCACTGAATATAGAAAATGATAGTGTGAGTGAAGCATCCCTTTACTATGGACACATTCTTGTTTAAATTTAGGAGGTAACATTTGAATCAATTTTAAAAATTGTTCAATTTTTTATTTACATACTTTAGTATGAAAATCATTATTTTTCAGACCTGGTAGAACAAGTGCTAGTGCAACAGGTCGTGGTATTTTATCTATGTTAGGGTTAAGTCATGGTGTGGTAAGAGTGGACAGTGAAAATAGTTTAACTTCTTTAACACTCCAGGATTGTGGTCAAGTGATGCCAGGAGGTAAGTGCAACTAAAGTTACAATAAAAGAACAAATGTTTGTTCTTGTGTCGCAGATCTTTTGGATGAGATAAGAATAAAATTTTCATAATGGTTTTGAGACTTTGTACAGGAATTGGTTTCCAGTTATATTCCTGCATGATATAATTTTTATGGATGCTACAGCATTAAGTTAATCATTGAAACATAAAGCTACAAGAAAGGGAATAAAATACTGCCTTGTTGTACACCCAATTTTACAGATACATAATGTGTTACATCTTGAATATATTGACAATTATTTTGAATATTTTGATAGAACAGTTAATGGATGATAAAGTTCTTATTTCACACACAGAACCAGTTTAAAAGGGCAATACTGGTGAATCCAAGTTCTTCATAGTTTTTCTTGCCAAAATTTCCGTTAGTAATTCTGTTAATATTTTTAGGATTGTTTGTTTACATATTATAAAGGAGCAAACAATTCCCTTAATCTTGTATTTCTTATTACCTAAATGTATGATGACAATAAAACAAATGAAATAGATTTGTACCAATCCTTCATAATTTTTCAACGACAACAAAAAAATGTAACGCTGCATTGTATCTCGTATTTATAGGTTATGCCATCTCAAATTCAGTTGAACCAAAATTTTGCAAGTGCTGGACTATGAAATTATATGACATTTTATTAAGATATGAAACCACATATTTTTGTTTGTTTTTTTCAGCTGTGATGATTGTGATAAAAGTTGATGGGTTACCATATCTCTGTAAGACAGATGAAGTAGGCGAGTTGTGTGTCTGTGCTGGTTACACAGGCAGTAATTACTGGGGTCTACAGGGGGTTACCAGTAATACCTTTCAGGTGAGATCATCTATCATATTTCTACAAGCTTGCTGAGTTGCTAAATTTCATTTCTATAGATATAAGAAGTTGTGGTATGAGTGCCAATGAGTCAACACAATCTGTAAAAGTAAACCATTATAAGTCAAGGTACGGTCTTCAACACGGAGCCTTGGCTCTCACCGAACAGCAGTCTGTTAAGGGCACCAAAAATAACAAGTGTTAAACCATTCAAACAGGAAAACCAACAGTAATCTATATAAAGAACAAGAAACGAGAAACACTTATGAATAACATCAACAAACGTCAACCACTGAATATCAGGTATCTGACTTAGGACAGGTGCAAATAAATGCAGCAGGTTTAAACATTTAAATAGGTACCAACCTTCACCTTTACTTGAAACAAATAGTGTAAAGAAAGACGCATTATTAAATATCAATTGAAATGGCTTAACTCATTCAATATATTTTTGCATAGAATACTTTTATGTTTATTAGATTTAATCGATTTATTACATTTGCTTTATATTTATATTTTTATTACAGATACAACCACTTAACAATGATGGCCGACCTATAGGAGACAAATTATATGTACGGACAGGGTTGTTAGGATTCCTAGGACCGGTAAGTAAACATAAAAAACAAAGATTGTTGTATGGGATATCAAAAGTTAGCATTGCCTCATTTTGAAATAGGATGTCCCTCAATCAAGTGCCAGGATGTTCAACAACCAACCATCTTTATCTTCAATTAAATGTCATAGTATAAAAACAGTAAATGATTCTGAAATATTAATCAGTTTTCCTATGGTCATATGAAATAGGTATCAACTTGCAATAGTATTTGGGTATTAGCAACACAAAAAAACTGGAATCCATAAAAAATATATTTTTTCTTCATTTCACTAAGGGCTTTTCCAGAAAAAAATGTATGGGGGGGGGGTTGGAAGGCAGTTTTTGTCAGCACCCGCCACCCAGACAATTGTAATTGAGAATTATAGTGCATTATAGTGTGAAAAGTTGCTCTGATACCCATCACCCATGTATTATTAATACATTGTGCCTTCCAACCCCCTATACATTTTTTTTCTGGAATAGCCCTAAAATTAATATTTGAACAGTATCATTCATATAAGAATGTGCTGAAAATTATTGTTGTCAGAAATGAATTATTGTTTTCTCATTTCAGGGTGGTTTAGTATTTGTATGTGGTAGTAAGGAAGGTCTGATGCAGGTATCAGGCAGACGGCATAATACAGATGATATAATAGCAACAGTGTTGGCAGTAGAACCAATGAAATTTATTTACCGTGGACGAATTGCAGTGTTTTCAATCAATGTACTTAAAGATGAGCGAATTGTGATCGTGGCGGAACAGAGACCAGACTGTTCAGAGGAAGAGGTATAAATATGATTAGAATAGTTATGTCTCTTATTTAACTAGTACTTTGATAGATTAATAATTAAAATTGACAACAACACTTCAAAGGATCTGCAATTTTATTTACTATGTCAACATGTTTCACCTGCGAGGCAGGCGTCTTCAGGACAATTTATTTACAATTTGTTTCGCCTGAAGTACTCAAAGTGGTGCCTATAATGTGACGTTATAATGAACAATGGTAGGTATTAGTAACGTGATGGTTATTGTTATTGTATACAAATAAAAATAGAATGATTAAAAATAGATTTAAAAACGAAAGTGTTCAAGTTATAAATAGATTAATATAAAATTGTTCTGTATCTGGTTAGCACACGGTTGTGTCGCTGGTGCATAGGTTGATTATACTCTCATCCTTCGTTAGATCTATGGTGGAGGTTTGGGTTATATTTGATGATTGTTCTAAGTAATTGTAATTGTTTGTGGTATATTGGGTCCAGCTTTCATAATGATGGTAAACATATTCATAGTGGTGGGACTTCTTTTCCGTTAGGTAGCCGTAACTGTTGGTGCGGTATTTATTCCAGTCTATTGATGGGGTAGGTACTTCCGAGTTTATTGAACTGTTGGAATCCGATGTGTAGATCTTCTTTCAAGATGTCTGAAGCTTTATTTATTTTTTCTGGGTAGGTTACTGTTGATTCTCCCGCGATGATTCTGAATGTGGGTTTCTTTGTATTGTCCCATTTCCTCGCTTCAAATGGTGGCACCCATTTTTCGATTTGGGTGGCCATCTGTTTGGGTGTTCCTGTTGTTTCTAAAAAGTTGTCTTGATCGACACCTTCGTGTTTCTCCCGGATATGTTTCTTTATGTTGTATTTTCTCGTAAATTTGGCGTCACAGGTGTTGCAATTGAAAATCTGGACTTCTCCTTCATGGAACGTTCTGTTATGTCTTCTCAGTGTGGCTATGTTAGCCAGTTTCTTGTTGCATTTTGTGCAGTTTATTCCTAGTGATCCTTCCCTGTTCCTTTTCCTAGGTGTAATTTTGGTTTTCGCCATTTTATCGTCTTTTGTTTAACCCCCAGGGTTCTGCCGTTGACAGTTGTCTAATGCAAGCTTCTTCCGTTCTTAAGCGAATGTTGACGTCTGTCGCTGTCTTGGTAATGCCTGTTATTGTTACGTCGTGCCTACTGTGATGAGGTGACGTGAAGTGTGTTGATACGGGTTTAAATTTGTTTTCGGTGTTAATGTCTTGAAAGTGTCCCCTGAAGCGTTCCTTTAGTGTGTTCCCTGTTTGTCCTACATATTGTAAGTGGCAAATTCTGCATTCAATCATGTATACTACATTGTTTGTAGTACATGATATGTCATCTGTAATTTTTATTTGATAATTGTTAGCATGACTTTTGGCCGTTTCGGTTTGTACCATGTGTCTGCACAGGTAGCAATTATGCCCACACGGCTTGCTGCCTTTCTTTCCGTTTTTCGGTTTGATGTCGCTCTTGACTAGCATATTTCTCAAAGTTATGTTACGACTATATGCTACTGTGTATTTGTATTTGGTGAGTTTCATGGTATCTGGTAGTCTGTTTAAAATATATTTCCGATTGGTTAAGATTTTTGATATTTTTTCGGTTTTCCTGTTGTAGGTTGTAACAAATGGGATGATTTGGTTCTGTACTTGGTTAAGTTCTTCTTTTAATAGGTCACTTCTATTCATAGATTTGGCTTTTGGTATAGCTTGTTTTATGGTATTGTCCGGATAGTTTTTTTCTAGAAATTTTTCACGCATTCTTTGTGTATGGATTTCGAAGTCTTCTGTTTTCTTGCAAATTCTTCGTATTCTTAATGCCTGACTGTATGGGATGCTTCGTTTTTGGTGTGATGGGTGGTTAGAGCTATAATGTAGGTAAGTATTCACATCAGTTGGTTTGGTGTAGAGAGTTGTATAAATTGTTCCATCTAATTCTTTAATCACGGTGGTGTCAAGGAAGTTGATCCGCTCATTATTTTGTTCGCTGGTGAATTTAATTGTTGGGTGGAAATCGTTCAGCCTTTCTATGAAGGAATTTAGATCCTCGCTTGAGTGGGGCCATATAAAGAAAATGTCATCAATGAACCTCCACCATACAAGTGGTTTGAGGTCCTGTGTATTTAAAAATTCTCTCTCTAATTTGTCCATAAATAGGATTGCGTATTCTGGTGCCATTATGGTTCCCATGCTTGTTCCCGTTATTTGTTGGTAATATTGTTCATTAAATCTAAAGCAGTTTTTTGTAAGTATGAAATGCATGAATCTTAATAAAATCCAAAACTTTACGATCAACAATCCAACCACAAGTACCAGATACCACCCCCAAATTCTTAAGAAACTGGGAAGAAGCGCAGTTAATCCACGGAAGAAGTCTAGTTAAATTACTTGCCACATACTGGGAAGACAGATGCAAGAATATTAAGGCACAGATAGAAGAATTAAAACAAGAACTACAAGAGTCAACCGAGACAGAAGAAATGGAACACATAACACAATTGATTGAATCCACAAAATTATCCGTAGAAAAAGAAATAAGCGAAAAACAATTCAAACCACGCCAAATGTAAAAATAGATATCCCTACCAGTACCACTTTCAGTACCTCACAAGAAACGGAAAACAATAAAATTTATTAAACATGCCAAGAAACAGAAAATTCATCAAAAGAAATAAATACAGGAAACTACAGAAACGTAAAGTGAATGACAATACAGTCATAAACTTATCTGATACAATTCTAACGGAAACCCAGAAATTCATTTTAAGTAAAGGTCTAAGCTTTAGCCCAACTATTAAAAACCAAACCGACTTACAATTATTAAGAGACACATTATTATTTAACCGAAGAATCCGCCTTAAACACCATTTCGGACCAACCACTCTAACCAACCAAGAACCAAGACCATTTAAAACCACTAACGGATGGAACCCCCCACCAGGAAAAAACAGAGAATTAGATAATTTCCTAAGCTTAACAACAGAAGAAATCACCACAGGAACTACAACGAATAAATTCCGGAACGTAGACAAAACAGATCTAAAAGCAATTCAAGAATTAAAAAACAACCCGAATTTGATAATCAAACCAGCAGATAAAGGAGGAGCAATTGTCATATTAAATAAAAAAGATTACCTTCAAGAAGCAGAACGACAACTCTCGGACAAAAAATTCTACAAACCAATTCCGAAAGATATAAATCCTAAAATCGTGAAGGAGATCAAAGAATTTATTAAATTGGTACACTACAATCTACCAACTGATATAATAGAATACCTTTCCTCTAAACAATTTAATACCCCGATTTTTTACCTACTACCGAAGATTCATAAACCAGGAAACCCCGGACGACCAATAATTTCACAAATAAACTCACCAACAGCAAAATTATCAAAGATAGTAGACCATTATCTTAAACCATTCATTAAACTCGTACCATCCTACATAAAGGACACAAAGGATTTTCTTATGAAAATAGAGGAACTAAAACAAATCCCACCTAACAGCATCTTAGTCACAGTAGACGTTTCATCTCTATATACAAACATACCACACAGAGAAGGGATTCTAGCCGCAAAAGAACAATTGGACAAACGAGAATCAAAAAAACCCCCGACTTGGATTTTATTAAGATTCATGCATTTCATACTTACAAAAAACTGCTTTAGATTTAATGAACAATATTACCAACAAATAACGGGAACAAGCATGGGAACCATAATGGCACCAGAATACGCAATCCTATTTATGGACAAATTAGAGAGAGAATTTTTAAATACACAGGACCTCAAACCACTTGTATGGTGGAGGTTCATTGATGACATTTTCTTTATATGGCCCCACTCAAGCGAGGATCTAAATTCCTTCATAGAAAGGCTGAACGATTTCCACCCAACAATTAAATTCACCAGCGAACAAAATAATGAGCGGATCAACTTCCTTGACACCACCGTGATTAAAGAATTAGATGGAACAATTTATACAACTCTCTACACCAAACCAACTGATGTGAATACTTACCTACATTATAGCTCTAACCACCCATCACACCAAAAACGAAGCATCCCATACAGTCAGGCATTAAGAATACGAAGAATTTGCAAGAAAACAGAAGACTTCGAAATCCATACACAAAGAATGCGTGAAAAATTTCTAGAAAAAAACTATCCGGACAATACCATAAAACAAGCTATATCAAAAGCCAAATCTATGAATAGAAGTGACCTATTAAAAGAAGAACTTAACCAAGTACAGAACCAAATCATCCCATTTGTTACAACCTACAACAGGAAAACCGAAAAAATATCAAAAATCTTAACCAATCGGAAATATATTTTAAACAGACTACCAGATACCATGAAACTCACCAAATACAAATACACAGTAGCATATAGTCGTAACATAACTTTGAGAAATATGCTAGTCAAGAGCGACATCAAACCGAAAAACGGAAAGAAAGGCAGCAAGCCGTGTGGGCATAATTGCTACCTGTGCAGACACATGGTACAAACCGAAACGGCCAAAAGTCATGCTAACAATTATCAAATAAAAATTACAGATGACATATCATGTACTACAAACAATGTAGTATACATGATTGAATGCAGAATTTGCCACTTACAATATGTAGGACAAACAGGGAACACACTAAAGGAACGCTTCAGGGGACACTTTCAAGACATTAACACCGAAAACAAATTTAAACCCGTATCAACACACTTCACGTCACCTCATCACAGTAGGCACGACGTAACAATAACAGGCATTACCAAGACAGCGACAGACGTCAACATTCGCTTAAGAACGGAAGAAGCTTGCATTAGACAACTGTCAACGGCAGAACCCTGGGGGTTAAACAAAAGACGATAAAATGGCGAAAACCAAAATTACACCTAGGAAAAGGAACAGGGAAGGATCACTAGGAATAAACTGCACAAAATGCAACAAGAAACTGGCTAACATAGCCACACTGAGAAGACATAACAGAACGTTCCATGAAGGAGAAGTCCAGATTTTCAATTGCAACACCTGTGACGCCAAATTTACGAGAAAATACAACATAAAGAAACATATCCGGGAGAAACACGAAGGTGTCGATCAAGACAACTTTTTAGAAACAACAGGAACACCCAAACAGATGGCCACCCAAATCGAAAAATGGGTGCCACCATTTGAAGCGAGGAAATGGGACAATACAAAGAAACCCACATTCAGAATCATCGCGGGAGAATCAACAGTAACCTACCCAGAAAAAATAAATAAAGCTTCAGACATCTTGAAAGAAGATCTACACCTATCGGATTCCAACAGTTCAATAAACTCGGAAGTACCTACCCCATCAATAGACTGGAATAAATACCGCACCAACAGTTACGGCTACCTAACGGAAAAGAAGTCCCACCACTATGAATATGTTTACCATCATTATGAAAGCTGGACCCAATATACCACAAACAATTACAATTACTTAGAACAATCATCAAATATAACCCAAACCTCCACCATAGATCTAACGAAGGATGAGAGTATAATCAACCTATGCACCAGCGACACAACCGTGTGCTAACCAGATACAGAACAATTTTATATTAATCTATTTATAACTTGAACACTTTCGTTTTTAAATCTATTTTTAATCATTCTATTTTTATTTGTATACAATAACAATAACCATCACGTTACTAATACCTACCATTGTTCATTATAACGTCACATTATAGGCACCACTTTGAGTACTTCAGGCGAAACAAATTGTAAATAAATTGTCCTGAAGACGCCTGCCTCGCAGGTGAAACATGTTGACATAGTAAATAAAATTGCAGATCCTTTGAAGTGTTGTTGTCAATTTTAATTATTATTTAAGGATTGCATTTAATTGCATGATTTGACAACCCGGCATACCAAGGTATCCACTTCAGGGACTCTACCGAAACAATTTCACAGGCGTTGGTTCACCTCTCGGAATTTAATTTGATAGATTAAGATAAGTTTTTTCACTGGCCTTTATTGTTTGCTTTGAACCAGATTTTCGAGAGAAAAGAATTGGGTTAATGATTGTAGGATGTACTGCAGGCATGAAAACTCTCTGACAATTTTTTATGCAGTTAAGCTGCATTATGCGAGCGCCCTAGATTTGTGTTCTACCCAATAAATGCTGAAATACTTGCCATTGTTATTATCTAGCTCGCTACTATGTTATATATAACTAATTGAACACTTTTTTAATACTTTTTATTCTGGATTACAAAAAATATGACCAGAAAAACCTTAAATGATCGTCGATTTATCCAAAAGTTTTGAAGTTACACATAGGAAGTAGTGCTTATTAAGAATCCTTGTGTAGTTCATTATGACTTGTGCTTTTAGCTAAGATGTCAAAGAACAATTGTATGAAATATTTAATCGCCGAAAATCTCTTAAGACAAGTAGTTTAGATTTCCCAAATGGCAAAAGTCGTAGTGATATTGTTTGTCATCAATACGTAGTACAATTACGTCAGTAGTCTATTATATAATAAGTTCAACTGTTCACGCTGTTGGCGGCAATTTCAAATTAGAAAAAGAAATTTTCGTAGCTTTTCAATTTGGAGGCAGGTGTGCAAATTAGCGGTGGTCCGAGGTCCGCGACCTTACTCTTTTGCAAGCGGAATTTCGACTAGGATGGTTGGTTTCTAGCTACGTTCGACGTAGACACCTTCCACTTGAAAGAAAATAAGAAATTACTTTGCAAACCTTCCATGCAAGTCACCAAAGTCTCCAATTAAACGAGCTAAAAACTTATTTTTATCATTATTATTCATGACAGCGATGTTCATTTTGTTCAACCGCTAGCTTTATACAGAAAATCGCCGACAAATATTGTATAAATTCGAGTAAATTCGTATCTGATTGACAAAAACAACATTGTAAACACATAACAATGGCGGCCGTGAAGACAAAATTTTACAGTATCGGATCCGATTCCGGAAGCGGATAAGGATAATTCCGGGTTTGGCGATCATTTACAAAATAAATCAAAGCAGGTGAAAAAATAAATCTATGCATGGTAAATGAATATAAACACTAGAATTGTAAACCAAAAGATATATGTAAAAGAAAGAAAAAGCAGAAAAATATTTTATACAGAAACTCAAAATTACTTTTTGACAAATTTTAATTTAAAAATCCAATACAACGTGACAGCTGGGAACAGTATATCTAACAATATACATGTTCATGGTCACAGTCTAAATTTTCTTTATCAGTGATAAATGATGATAATGCATGCGAGATGCTTTTAAAGTGTAAACATATTACTGCAATTTCGAAGGAATATTTGTTTTTCTCAATTTTGAAGGGTCAATTAAAGTAGCTGAAAGTTTCTTTCTTTATTTTAACAAATAATGCAACTATATTATATATACCTGAATGTAAGTAAATCATAAGATATATAGGTGGCATTCTTTGGGCCACTCTACCCCCTCCTGTTTGATAACTTGGAAACAGTCGAGCTCCCCACCCCTAAACCATATGAGGGGCAGATCCAGGATTTTAGGCTAGGAGGGGCACAAACTTAAATTTTCGCCGAGCAGAGCGAGGCTAAAAAAATTTGAGGTAAAATTATCGGAATATTCTTTATTAAGCTGAGAACAACCAATGCTTTGCAAATTTAAGGGGGTGCAAGCCTGCAACACCCCTCCCCCTGAATCTGCTCTTGCATATATTCAAGTATAGGACAATATAATAAATAAAATGAAATATAGGGGGAGTCCCTGGAGTTACCCCACCCCCTCCTGTTTGAGAACTTGGAAACGGTCGAGATCCACACCCCTTAACCATATATATTCATGTTTGTGACAATATGAAAAATCAAATGAAATATAGGAAGAGTCGCTGGGGGTCACCCCACCCTTCCTGTTTTAGAATTTAAAAATGGTCCAGATCCCCACCCCTAAACCATATATATTCATGTATGGGACAATATAACAAATCAGATGAAATATAGGGGAAGTGCCTTGGGTCACCCCACCCCCTCCTGTTTGAGAATTTGAAACCCGTTGAGATCGCCACCCTTTAACCATATATTCATGTTCGGGACAATATAACAATTCAAATGAAAGATAGGGGGAGTCCCTGAGGTCACTGTATACCCTTCTGTTTGAGAACTTGGAAATGGTCAAGATCCTTACCCCTAAACCATATATACTCATGTATGGGACAATATAACAAGTCAAATAAAATATAGGGGAAGTCCCTGTGGTCACCCCAACCCTCCTGTTTGAGAACTTGGAAACGGTTGAGATCCCCACACCAAAACAATATATATTCATGTATGGGCCAATATAACTAATTAAATGAAATATAGATGGAGTCCCTGGGGTCACCCTACCCCTCCTGTTTGAGAACTTGGAAACCAATGAGATCCCCACCCCTAAACCATATATATTCATGTATGGGACAATATAACAAATAAAATGAAATGTAGGGGAAGACCCTAGGGTCACCCTACCCCCAGTGGCGGATCCAGAAATTTTCATAAGTGGGGGCCCGCTCCAGTCACGCTTCAGTGATTTCCTATAAAAGCAACCAATTTTTTTTCCCAAAAAGGGGGGGGGGGCCTGCCCCCTAAATCCTCTGCCTACCCCTACCTGTTTGAGAACTTGAAAACCGTTGAGATCCCCACCCCTAAATTATATATATTCATACGTATGGGACAAAATAACAAATCATTTACATTTACTATGGGCAGGTCAGTCAGACCTCACCTTTGATCCCTGTTGTAGTGAACATTTATCTAATTCGTGTCTCATAACTTTTGTACTATAGAACACAAGCTCAGTTTTCTTTCCAGGGAAACCAGTCCATTCATACTATTACATGTTCATACTAAGTCAACTTGAACTTCTAGCAGTCAAATAAAACCAAGGTTAACTACCAAGTAGAACAACTGCAATCATTGGGAACTTGTACCACTGCAGACTCACCATAAAAATATATACATTGATATATGCATTGCTTTTGAAACCTTGATAACATAAATTATTTGCCTTAATAAATAAATCATTAGATAAACATAAATGTACTATATATGAATGTTTAGTGTTGAGGCAACATTGCCACAGTTTTCATAATTACGGTTGCCTTGGTTTTTGGTTAACTGCCTTCAGCGCTTACAGCGCTTTGATTTTCAAATTTAGATATGTGGTTTCCTTTAACTAAATGAAGGTCAAGTTCAATTATCATGATTTTTGCTGTTTTTTTTGTTGAGTTGTAGACCTTTCACTAGCAAAAGTGATTTTTATTTATATGATTTTTTTTATATGTAACATTGATAACATGTAACTTTGAACTAAGGCCTTTCTTGTTTTTGTTTAAAAGATGTAAATATAAGGAAGTTGGCAATATCTTTTATCCAATATCAATCTATACTTGTAAAAAAGAGGCGCAATATGCAAAAAGGACATTCAAAGTCTTTAATATAAGTCCAAAATAAACGGACAATGCCATGGCAAAAAGGAAAGGACTTAATTGTAAAAATACAGTATAAGAAACACAACATGGATAAACAAGAGACTGAGCAACATAAACCCTACGAAAAAATGGGGGTGATCTGGACATTTTACATTGCAATTTCTTCATTCAGTTATTTAGTTTGAAATTTCTAGTATTAAAAAAAGGAATTTGTTTTCATTTCTTTTTTATTTATGCATTATATATACTTTCAGAGTTTCCAATGGATGAGTCGAGTTTTACAGGCCGTAGATAGTATACACCAAGTTGGGGTCTTTTGTTTATCTCTAGTCCCACACAATTATTTACCAAAGGTAGGTTTGACAGTCTATTGTTACTGAAATAAGGACTTTGTTCAGGCACATTCAAAGGGAGATAATAGTTTTATGTAAAAAAAATATCACTGAAATCATTTACTTCAGTATTATAACTCGGCTACGTGACACAATAATTTACTGATATAATCTTTGAGAATTTATGTGTGAAAGGAAAACTGACTCATTCTCCAAAATCTTGTTCTGCCGCCCTTTAACTTTTTTTTGGACACATTAACTCTATCTAAATACTACACAAATGAGACCAAATTAACTCTTATTTATCTTCTAGATCTTAATTCAATTCAGTCACTAATAAGTTGAACAAGCTTCTGACATTGTATAAACCAAACATCTAAATTGAATTAAAGTGGTTCAAATTTGTCCAAGTATAAAATTGCTTTTGTAAGGTTAACCATGATAGACAGAAATGTGTTAAAATATAAAAAATGACCTTAATCTTTATCTCTACAGACTCCATTGGGTGGTATACATTTACATGAAACCAAGAAAAGATTCCTGGAAGGAAGTTTACATCCTGCTAATGTGCTCATGTGTCCTCATACATGTGTTACAAATCTACCAAAACCAAGGGAATTCAAACCAGGTTAGTTAATTTAAACCCGATTTTTTAAGGAAAAAAACTATTGATTTGAGGGTGTACAAGAGGCATGTGGACGGCTGCTAAACATTGTCCTTATTGTATCATATGTCTTCATTTTAGGGCTTTTCCAGAATGAATTGTATAGGGGGGGGAGGGGGATAATAAAAAATATAGGTCACTGATGAGTTAAAAAAAGATTTCAATTTTAATGCAAAAAATTGGTATTTTGCACCAAAGGGAGATAATTTGGAGCTTTGTCAATGATATAATAATTTTAAAAGTCATCTTAGGCCAAAACAAATAGATTTTTTGGTTGATTTTTGTACCATATCATAAAGTAACAACTAATAGTGTAAAACATAAAATTTGTAATGAAAATTTTTGTTCCCTCAAGCTTCCTTAAAACTCATAATAAAAAGCAGATAATTTGTTATGCCAGATGTATATACCTATAATGTATGACTTTTCAACAGTATATATTTTACTTCCAGATGTGACGCCCTCAGCAGTCCACGTGGGTAACATTGTACAGGGAGCAAGAATGGCTTGGGCTCAAGGGAGAGAACTCACGTCTTCAGACGAAGAGACAGATAATGCTAAAAAGGTAGTACACACAAATAAAACATCCTGCAATATTATATAAGGGCTATTACCTATTCTATTAAATGTATGTGGGAGGTTAGGCAGGAACTTCCAAAATATCCCTACAACCAAGAACCATTTTTTAGATAATTTTGCATTATGGTAGTAGACGCATTTACCCTTATTCAATAATTAAACTTCCCACATACATTAATTTTAATGGAATAACCCTAAAGAAACTGATCAAATTATTGACATTTTTACTCAAACATAAGAGGGCTCTGAGTTATTCGAAATCAGCAATTTTACAATGTTTTTTATGTACTGTAAATTCAGAAATTATTGCGTTCATTTATTATTCAATTTTGTCATTTAAGACTTAAATGCGATTTTATTTTTTACGATTTTGAGAAAAATCCTGTTTAGTTCACATAAAATATTTCAAAATGCAAGTTTAAATTTTTGCGTTTACAACTCTGTCGCATTTTTCGCAATAACTTCTGAATTTACAGTATTTATATTTGAAACAAAAATTGGAGATTAGAATTGCATTAATTGAAATCTGTTTGTTTGAAGTATTTTTGCAAAAATTAAATACTATTTCTGTTGATCAACCATAATCTGAATTTGATATATACATCTGATCCCCAATATTTGCAAAAAGTGGGCTGGAGAGGGCTAAACTGGAGAAATAATATCATCCATGCCTTCTGCTGCGAACAAGAAAGTCCGCAATAATGAAATTTATGAATTAGTTTAAATATAAGTAAAAAGATGTGGTATGAGTGCCAGAGAGACATCTCTCAATCAAAGTCACAATATATAAACAATTATAGGTCAAAGTACGGTCTTCAACACAGAGCCTTGACTCACAGAATTCAAACAGGAAAACCAACCGTCTTATCTATATAAAAAACAAGAAACTTATAACACCTATGAACCAACAAATGACACCAATAAGCAACAGGCTCCTGACCTATGACAGTCCTGTATTTCAATATTTAAATTTTTATCTTCTTTATACAGCACCAATTTTTAACTGAGATTTTACGATGGAGGTCACAGTCAACGCCTGATCATATATTATTTACAATGCTCAATTCTAAGGTAGGTGTTGTGTTAAGCACATATATTTGTGTGTAATTGTACAGTGTTCAATCCTGACTTAAAGGCATTGGTATGTGTGTTATGTGTATTTTTATGTGAATCATTTACAGTGCTTGTTTATGTATTTATGAAGTATGTGTATTGTGTATGTATGTGTGCTTATTTTACAATGCTGAGTTCAATGGTATGTTTGTTTTTATAATGTGTGGAATTATTAAGAATATCAATTTTAAGATAAGTTGCAGGGCAATTTGTTTGCTAAGATATCGGAAATCAAGGATGAATTCAGAGATATCTGTATTTTATTTTAAGCTCCAACGGCATCAATTGGTGATTTGATGTTCGCAAATTTATTTTCACCAATTGAAACCGTTGGAGCTCAAAATACAATATTGTTATCTCCTTTCTAATGAAACTAACAGAAAACAATGCCAAAAATTACATTTAAAATCAGTTATATGTCGTATGCATTTTCATAGCATCTTTTGCATGAAAATTGATGACGTTATGAAATCAAAATGAATGTTAATAACGATGTTGCATTAGAATGGTTATTAACTGTCAACAAATGCATGCAATGTGCAACAAAAGTCATTTGTAAAATAAACTTAATTCCTAAAATAATAAGTCAAATTTCAGATTTTTCATAAATTTCTTTATAAATAAATGCAGACAAGGCTGGGATTCAGTGAATAATAACTTATAGGAGAAGAAATGTGTATTCAAAATTTAGTTTGAAACGTCGAACTGTTTACAAAAAAGGTTTCAGTGACAAAGATCTTGACTTGTAGTATTTTTATGTATGATATATATGCTGTGTTTATACCAGATTCAAGGGAAATGGCCTTACCAGGTAATGATCTACTAACACAATGTAAACAAATATCATAAAATATATTGAAGGTACTTAAACATGTAAAAGGAACAAAGTATACATGTAGATATAAGGCTGCTGAGAGCATGTTTGCTATCTACTGTAGATTCATTTATTTTCATGGGTACCAATTTTCATGGATTATGGATAACTTGCATTTTTTGTGGATATTTAATTTAGTGGTTTTGCAGAAGTCTGCATACAAGCCTATAGAAAATTTGTTATTCGTTGAACATTTAATTTCTTGGTTCACCTGTACCTACGAAAACCAAGAACATTGGTATCCAACGAATAATAATGAATCCATAGTATATATCAAAGTTACATGAGAGGAAAAAAGTATATATGTAGCAATTCATATAGATAAGGCTGAAGAGAGCATGTTGGTTAATATCTATACAGTTATGGCATAATTTGATTTTTTAACAGACTCAGTAATCAAAATATCATAGGTACTTAAACATGTAAAAGAAAAAGTATATACTGCAATACATTTAGATATAAGGCTGGTGAGAGCATGTTGGTTTTGTATACAGGTTTGGCATAATTTGATTTTTTTTTAACTGACAAATTTTTTAGTAATAAAAATAAAGGTTGTTCAAGTATTAAAAGCATTAGAGGCACTATTTTCAGACTCTTAACCATGCATAATATAAAATTGAAATTTGACCCACAATTTTTAAATTTTTTGAAAATGCAATTATTTAATTGATTTTAATGTCTCTTATCAAATTCGTGAGATTTCAATTTATAAACTAAAAATATTGTTCCAATGTATTGTCAAAGAATTCAAGAGTTTAAAGAAATGTCTAATTATGCCCTCTGAATGTATGAAATGTATGTCATGTAACTGAATGATTAAATTATATTAAGAAAGAGTATACCATAATCACTTGTCTACTTAATTGATGTTTTTCTCAAACAAAATTCTGATGAGGATAGGATCATTTTCCATTTCTTCTTTTACAAATGTGTATATGTGTTTAATCTTTGTCTCTGTCCAGATCTTAATGGCATGGTTTCTGTGGATATTTAATGCATGACAAAACAAATGCGAACAATCTTTTCTATACATGTATGTCTTAGTAGATATATTTTGGGAGAGGGGTGTTAATATAAAGGGGTAATAGTATTACTGTGTGCTACAATGCTTTGTCTACCTTAGGAATAGATTACTTTTGCTGTTTTTGGCAAAACTTTTAGGAATTTTTGGTCCTCAATGCTCTTCAACTTCATACTTTATTTGTCCTTTTAAAAAAAAAAATATTCGAGCGTCACTGATGAGTCTTTTGTACACGAAACGCGCGTCTGGCGTAAATATAAAATTTCATTCCTGATATCTATAATGAGTTTATTGACAAACTTGGGAATTTCCCAGTTATTATTGATGTTAGTATCTGTGCACATCAGTGATAGAAAGACAAGTTTATAATTAAAGGGGAGAAATGTTGGTCTTGTGACCCTTGCTATTATTTCAAACTTGAGTAGCTTCTGACAGATCTTGGAACATTAGAGATACCAATAATTGCACCAGATGCACATTTGACTAAAACTATTTATAGGATTTGGAAATCTGTCAATATTTTATAAAGATTCTAGTCAAACCATTGTTTTTCAAGTGGGATTTACAATTCCAGGATTTTCTGTTTCCACCTCTTTTTTTGATGTGTTAATTAATTATCATTTTAATTTGCTGCTTTCTATATAATATGCATGCAATATTTTTTTATGGATGCTAAGCTACCCAGAGTGCATACATTCTTCTTAATCTTTAAATCAAATTATTTTCCTTTCAGATTCAGCCTCAGTTACAAATGACATGTTCACAGTTACATAAGAGAGCAGAAAGAATAGGTTGTATGTTAATGGAGAAAGGGAGATTAAATACGGGAGATCATGTTGCTCTCATTTACCCTCCAGGTAAGGGGTCCTTTCAAAGTACTATTATACTGGAGATCATTTTCCACAAGGTATTTGGTCATCTCAAACCACTATAATACTGGAGATCATGTTGCTCTCATTTACCCTCCAGGTAAGGGACCATCTCAAAATAGTATAATTCTGGAGATCATGTTACTCTGATTTGCCCACAAGGTAAGGGACAATCTCAAAATAGTATAATACTGGAGATCATGTTGCTCTGATTTACCCTCCAGGTAAGGGACAATCTCAAAAAAGTATAATACTGGTGGTCATGATGGATGCTCTGATTTACCCACCAGGTAAGGGGTCTTCTCAAAATATTATAAGGGACAATCTCAAGCTACTATAGTAAAGGTTAGGACTACAATCAATGCCTTGATATGTTGTATTTTAATGGCGAAAGATTGCCACATTGTAAAAGGTAATCTCTAAAAAGCCTATGGAGCAATGTCAAATTTCTTTAGAATTTAATTGGGTGTAGAGCTGCAATCTATGTAATGATATTTTAATCATGTTGTTCTTGTCATGACCAGTGATTACAAACTTTTATATATATAAAATGAGAACCATCTCAAAACACTAAAGTTTCAGCAAGAGGCCATCTTAGACAATTCTGATTTAGATAACGGATCATCTCAAAGTACTTTTATGAAAGTAAGAAATATTCTCATTATTATAGATGTCTATAGAATATATCAAGCTCTAAATTACTATTAGTCTGAAAATGTAAAAAAAATATACAAGATACAAAATAGTTTCAATTGAACTGATGATTAGGCAAGATGTGGAAGCAGTTCTACTTGTATGATGCTATTTATGAATATTCACTATTTTTGAGAGCAAATTTAAAAGTTATTACTGCAGATTCTTTTATTTTCCTGGGTACCAATTTTCATGGATTGCGGAAAACTTGTCTTTTCGTGGATATGTAATTTAGTGGTTTTGCCAAAGTCTGCATACAACCTGATAGAAAATTTGTAATTGGTGATTCACCTGTTCCCACAAAAACCATGAAAACTGATATCCAACGAATAATGTTGAATCCACAGTAGTTGATTATTAAGTTATGCTTCCTTGCATTCTAATTATCACAATTCCTTTTCTCTTTCAGGTATAGAATTGATAGCTGCTTTCTATGGTTGTTTGTATGTGGGTTGTGTTCCCGTGACGATACGACCGCCCCACCCACAGAATATTGCCACAACATTACCAACAGTTAAAATGATAGTTGAAGTCAGCAAAGCATCAGCCATATTAACCAGTTCTATGGTACTGAAGCTGATGAAATCAAAGGTTTGTATTTCATACCTTTTACCTTTTCCTCTAACATTACTGATATTTTGGGGGTAAGATATTTGAAAACTGTGAAAGTATTGACTTCCATAGAGACTTAAAATTTCTATTTTTTTTTTCAACCATAAAATTTAGGACTGACTATTCAGAAATCGTTGTTAACTGCCTTTCCTGTTGCCTCCATGCAGGAGGTTATGGGAATCAGACCATCGTCCATGTATAACCAAAGACTTGAACATTTTTATTTGCTGCTTCTTGGCACACAGCATTTAGGAGTACGAACAAAGACTAGTCAGCTTGAAGTTAGAATAATGTGTCATGTCTTCTTTCAAACTGTTACCTTGTGAACTAACATGATGAAATTGATGCTTAACCAGTTTTTCATATAAATATATTACATTATCCTGCAATCTCCTTTTCTACTATTCTTATACAGGTGTACAGATAACATGAAGTGATAAAGATATACTAGATGAATATAGCAAATCTCCTGGTATCTTGCTCCTTTTGCGAGTGAACGGTTATGTCAAATGACTGGTTACATCACAGTTCAAATTGGGGTCCTCATTGCGGTCTGCATCTTAGTGATATTGATTTCATTCAAAAATAAATTCAACAATTGGGATAAAAAAAAATGTCCAAAATAAATAAAAATAGTAAACAGATATTGTCTATTTAACATGTTCTAGTCCTATTTGCCACTAAACATAAACATCCACCTATCATCCCCATCTCCAATCAATCAATTTTTATAATAGATAAAATATTAATTGTCACTTTAGGAAGCTGTCTCTATAGTGGAACCAAAGTCATGGCCTTCATTTATAGACACAGATGATTTAAGCAAGAAGAAAATCCAGGCCATTTACCGAGCACCTACTCCAGAAATGATTTGTTATCTGGACTTCAGTGTTTCTACTACAGGGATGTTAGCAGGTGTTAAGGTAAGGAACAAACCAGTATAAAGTTTGTGTTTGTTGAACATTGTTTACCCATGAAATATACTAAATTGGTATTCCACAAATAATTATAAATAATTGATTGAAGAAGACATCATTTATTAAAAGTATTTTATGTTAGAATTTCATCAATCAAGCATCAATAATATTTAATATACACTGATAATCATTGTAGTGGTCAGTGAAGCGAAATATACCAAACAGTACTAGTGGGTTATTTTCGCAGGGTGTAAATTTTCGTGGATAGAACAAAATTGCCAAAATAAAATTCCGCCAATTTAAAAGTGTATATGCAAAGGTATTGATAAAAGTTTTGAATCCGCCAAAATACTCTGTATACCTTATTCAATGAAAATCCTGAAAGGAGTAGGTCTGGTAAGACCCTTTTTTGGCCCAAAAATATAACAGTTTCAAAAAATTGTTAAAATGTAAACTTTAAGCTCTTTATTGGAAAGTAGAAATCTTCTGCTACATAAATATGGGCTGTTTTTGACAATACAATGCACATATATCGAGTACTAGAATTATTAAGTCATGCTAAATTACTGAAATCTTCGTCTGAAATGAAAGTGGCCGCATTTGTGTTCATTCTTAAAATTGAAATGTAAATTGTATTTGATGAAAATACATAACATATATAAAGGTTGAGGATGAACATGGATGTGGCCACTTTCAATTTTGACAATAACCATCTGAAAAGTGACATTTTTTGGCACATTTGATAGATTTTTCATATTTAAGCTTGAATCGGAGTGTTTTTAATGACTAAATCTTTCACATAAACTTATTGAATCAACTTAAATAGACACTTAAGTGTTTAAAAAGTGTCCAAAATCTTTCCTCAGATGAACCTGAAATTTGAGGCCAAAATCGGCTCTTACCAGACCTACTCCTTTAACACCCACGAAATAACTTGCTATATATAGTACCATATTCCTGCCTATTTCATGGAAGCTAAATATACGATATTCTCTGCCTATTTCAATGGAGCAAACTAGACCATGCATATTCTCATTTATGATTAATAATATATTTTTTTCTTTTGTAGATGTCTCATGCTGCTGCAACTGCCCTCTGCAGAGCAATCAAACTTCAATGTGAATTTTACCCTTCAAGGGACGTAACTCTGTGTTTAGATCCATATTGTGGATTAGGCTTTGTTCTATGGTGTCTCACTAGGTGAGTGTTACAATCTGGAGAATTATGGGTAAATTCAATGTTTGTACTCCAAATTAAAAAAAAGATCATGACATGGTTTGAATATTTTTTTAGGTCAGAATTACATACCAACCAGATAAAACAAAAGTAATGCAAAATTTATAATTGCTGCTTATTTGTTTATAGTGTGACATTTAGGAGTAAAAGTTAAAGCAAAGACTGGTCAGCTCTGAGTCAAGAAAAAGTGTATTGTAGGGTGATAGATTTACCTTGTTAACTATCATATTAACAGCCCTGTCGCTGACCATTTAAGGTGGCACCCAACACTTACAGGAAAATTAATTTGGCTCGTTTAATTTTCATAAAATTTTGACAAAGCATATACTTTGACCTTTTGACAAAAATATAAAAATTGAAAAAAAAATTGAACCACCAATTTTATCAGAAAAATTACACTGGTTATATAGCAGTTTGACAGACACTAGTTTTGATCATTGAGAAGCATTATCCCTTAACAACACAATGTAATTAAAACATTTAGCTGATCTTACAGAGTTATCTCCCTGTAGTGTTAGTACCACCTTAATATATTTTCTAACGATATTTCAGTAAATCAGAAGCCATTTGTCATTTCATTTCAATCAAAAACACCCATTCAAATTTGATAACAAAAATTAATTGTTATGAAGAGGTCATTTCTGATAACTGTTTCTTTTTCTATTTCAGTATATATTCAGGTCATCATTCCATACTGATAGCTCCGTCAGAAGTAGAAACAAATCCAGCCGTGTGGCTCACTGCTGTTAGTAATTATAAAGGTAAACATTTATTCCTTGTTATACTGATAGCTCCGTCAGAAGTAGAAACAAATCCAGCCGTGTGGCTCACTGCTGTTAGTAATTATAAAGGTAAACATTTATTCCTTGTTATACTGATAGCTCCATCAGAAGTAGAAACAAATCCAGCCGTGTGGCCCACTGCTGTTAGTAATTATAAAGGTAAACATTTATTCCTTGTTATACTGATAGCTCCATCAGAAGTAGAATCAAATCCAGCCGTGTGGCTCACTGCTGTTAGTAATTATAAAGGTAAACATTTATTCCTTGTTATACTGATAGCTCCGTCAGAAGTAGAAACAAATCCAGCCGTGTGGCTCACTGCTGTTAGTAATTATAAAGGTAAACATTTATTCCTTGTTATACTGATAGCTCCGTCAGAAGTAGAAACAAATCCAGCCTTGTGGCTCACTGCTGTTAGTAATTATAAAGGTAAACATTTATTCCTTGTTATACTGATAGCTCCGTCAGAAGTAGAAACAAATCCAGCCGTGTGGCTCACTGCTGTTAGTAATTATAAAGGTAAACATTTATTCCTTGAATTTTCATTTTTAGCTTACTGGTGCCTGAGGCCCCATGTGAGCTTATGCCATCACTTTGCGTCTGTCTTTGTCCGTAGTCGTCTGTTGTCGTAAACTATTTAAAAAATCTTCTCCCCTGAAACTACTTGGCCAAATACCTTCAAACTTTAACCAAATGTTCCTTAGGGTATCTAGTTAAAAATTGCAATCGAAATTTTGATCCATCGACAAACATAGCCGCCATGGCTAAAATAGAACATAGGTGTCAAATGCAGTTTTTGGCTTATATCTCAGCAAATCTGACATGAAGGTTTAATTGTTCAATTGGTCAAGATCTATCAGCCCTGAAATTTTCAGACCAATCCAACAACCCATTGTTGGGTTGCTGCCACTAAATTGTTAGTTTTAAGGAAATTTTGCAGTTTTTTGTTATTATCTTGAATATTATTATAGATAGATATAAACTAAACAGCAATAATGTTCAGGAAAGTAAGATCTACAAAAAAGTTAATATGAACAAAATGGTCAATTGACCCCTTAAGGAGTTATTGCCCTTTAAAGACAATTTTCCACAATTTGTTCATCAAGTTTGCTAATATTTAAAAATCTTCTCCTTTGAAAAACAGGTGAGCGATTCAGGCTAATGAGAGCCTCTTGTTTTCTTTAGCTGTGTTGTCTGCACTGAAATTGTTTAAAAATGAACACTTATAGTCCACTGATGATACATGAAAAGTTCAAATAAAATTTGATGTGTTAATGAATGGCTATTATCTATTTTGAATTTATTGAACCATAAAACTAATTTATGAAGCAGATTATGTAAAATGTGAAGAGTCAAAAATTAGTTTTATGGTTCAATAAAATCAAAATGAATTATTGCCATTCATTATAAATAAATTTCTATCAAAGCTAATGCTCAAAGAACTTTTTATATTAGCAATAACAACGAACACACATGTTGGCGTATGAATACACAACGGTCAAAGTGGGTGTGTCGCCATCAAAATTGACAACATTGAAAATAAAACTAATAATTTTAACCAATCAGAAGACAGTAAAAACACAAAATTTATTTATTTGTGAATGTTGTTGTATGACAACCTTACAACATCAGATGAAAGAAATATACTTTATGAAATCATCACTTTTTATGGGATAGATGCCTGTGTCATATAAGCTACAATTTGGTATTAGTTGTGAATTTCCTCAACAGCAATTGACATCTTCAATAAACAATGTACATGGTGTGGAAAGCACTTGTTAATTTTGATTTGTTCAACATTGTTTTAGATGACTTCATAATACATGAATAGATTTAGAGGGAATACTTGGATTTCAACAAAGAATTTCTAATGTAATTTTGAATAAATAATATTTTAAGTTTTGTATATCTTTTTTGTGTAGTTCGTGATACATTTTGTTCGTATGGTGTGATGGAGTTGTGTACAAGAGGACTTGGAACATCAACGGCCACATTAAAGGTAAGATTTCATATCTTTATATAAAAATATTCTAATACAGATAATCCAGGACAGATGCAGTGTCAAAGAAAAGGGGGAGTAATTGTAAACCATGTTAAAACTACTGCTGAAAATGATTCAAAGGGGAGAGACGGAGTATGACCCCTTATTATCCCAACTACTGAATAAGCCACTGAGCTATTTAAGATTTTATATGACAACTACAGTGATTACTAGGTTGTCAACTGTAAGATTGTAAATCTTGTTTAACCCTTTCGCCGATGAGTCCCGGTTTACCGGGATTCACGCTTCAGACAGCTGACGACGAGTCCCGTTTTACCGGGATCAGAATACATCTTTTATATTTCCCGCTCAAAACAGTGCAAACATGAGTTATCTTTCTTTGATGAATACCCGGATGAAAGTGTAAACATGTCGCTTCCGTTTGTTGAAAACCGTGTCAAAATCAGAGATAATTTACGGAATTTACGAGAATTTGAAATGAGGGAACATTTTTTTTGAAAGAATATGGAAGAATTGAAGCCAAACTAGTATACTTTTTTGGCATAAAATGTCGTTTTATGTACAAAAACACTTGGAATGGACATCGTTCAGTGCGAGGAATTTGTACAGCCTCATAAAATTTTTCAAAAGTTTGCCGTTTTGGGTTAAAAAATTACGATTTCGGGTTAAAGAGCCGAATTTTGAGAATTTCACCTAGATAATGCCGAAAATTTGAAAATTTGAATATTTTATGAGGAAAAAATTATCAAAACATGAATAAAACTGTGAACATGGTGTTAGTGAATGTAATACACAAATAACTACAAACAAGTTTTTATTGACATTTATTATGAAGATCTCCCACTTGAGCAATAGTAGCCAGGGAAGCCATCGTCTCAGAGTAGCTTCTGTCTGGGCAGCAATCGGTGAAAGGGTTAAAAAGACGTAAGACACTATAATAAATGTTTTGAAGAAAAGCAAAAAGATATATTATTAAGACACCAAAACATAAGTATTGAAGATACCAGAATACATAAAGTATTGAAGATACCAAAATATAAATATTGAAGATACCAAAATATAGATATTGAAGATACCAAAATACATAAAGTATTGAAGATACCAAAATATAGATATTGAAGATACCAAAATATAGATATTGAAGAAACCGAAATGTAGATATTGTAGATACCGAAATATAGATATTGAAGATACCAAAATATAGGTATTGAAGATACATGTACTAAAACACATAGGAGTATGTTGAATAATACTGTATCAAGGAAATCTGCAATTTTAACTCTTAATCCTTTTGACCTTTCAGGCTCGTGGTGTGAATTTATCATGTGTGCGTACCTGTTGTGTGATATCAGAGGAGCGTCCAAGGATCCAGCTGACCACATCTTTCACCAAATTATTTGCCAATCTTGGTCTTTCTCTGAGAGCTGTTAGTACAAGTTTTGGTTGTAGGGTCAACTTAGGCATGTGCTTACAAGTAAGTATACTATTGATTTTTATGCCCCATTTATGGGCATTATGTTTTCTGGTCTGTGAGTTCGTCCTTCCTTTCGTTCGTTAGTCCTTTCGTCCGTTCGTCTGTTCGTCTGTTCATCTGCCCCGGTTCAGGTTAAAGTTTTTGGTCGAGGTAGTTTTTGATGAAATTGAAGTCCAATTAACTTGAAACTTATTACAAATGTTCCCTATGATATGATCTTTCTAATTTTATTGCCTAATTAGAGATTTTCCCATTTTTTCACGGTCCACTGAATTTAGAAAATGATAGTGCGGTTGGGGTATCCGTGTACTGGGGACACATTCTTGTTTTAGAAATGTTTTAGGTAAAAACAATGGGGTTATACATAACACCAAAGTAGTTGAGAAAGTTTAGGCCTAAGAAAATATTTGAACCTGGACCTTTTGGTCTGGCAATAAAACCCATGTATAAACAAGGCTTGTTTTTTTTTAGCAGTGATTAATGTACAAGTAAAGTGAAGGTCATAACTATTTGAATTTAAGCAATCAACAATCAGTAGATTGGTTAATCAATGTTGTAAATGCATATCAAAACTTTGAAGTTATCAACTATTTCAGCAATCATGAAGCTGTAGCACTAAGTTCCTTATTATTTGTGGGTTACCAATGTTCTTGAATTTTAACCATAATTTTTAAATGTGTCTTTTATAACTGTATATATTTATTGTTTTAGGGAGCATCCTGTCCTAATTGTACCACAGTATATGTAGATATGAGGGCCCTCAGGAATGATAGAGTTACCCTAGTGGAGAAAGGAAGTCCTCATAGTCTGTGTGTAATGGAGTCTGGCAAGGTTTGTATTAGATGGAAACCATTTGTTTATTTGGTGGGGGGCTAGATAGTTATAGACTTAATATTCATTTTCTTCTGTTAATTTTTTTTTCAATTTTGAACACAACTATTTCATGCATTTGTGTAGCAGAAGAATTTTTTTTTGTCCTGTCCAGGCCATGAAATTCATTTCTAGAATAATTATTATACCCCCACTTTAAAAAATTGGGGGTTTACTGTTTCACCTCTGACTGTCCATCCCTCAGTCTATCCATCCTTATATAAGTTAGCTATACTGTGTGATGCTTTTTTTAGATTCATCACTCAACAACTTGCTGTTTACCAAACACTTTTTATCATTTTACACATCATACATAGCTAAGTTGAAAATTTTCGTTACATTTTTCTGACTACAATACAAGGATTTCTGAAATTTGGTTTCAGGTTTTATATAAGTCAGATTTACCTTGTGATGGGTTTTCAGGTTCATCACAGAACAACTTCCTGTTTTCTTGAAATATTTTTGCGGGTTTATCATCAGTTAGCAGTAGCTTACAGTTTTACTTGTTTTTACTGCTAAAATAAATCTTTCAATTAAATGTAAATATCTGTTTCAGCTTCTGCCTGGAGTAAAAGTTGTGATAGCTAACCCAGACACTAAAGGACAGTGTGCAGATTCACACTTAGGAGAGGTAAGGTTCTATCTTATAACCATGAACAGACATAATCTATTCCTTATGATACTTGTGTAGTATTAGCAAGTATTATGAACATTTTTCAAAGGAAAGTGTTTTTTTTTTAAACTTGAATGAAATCATTTCATTTAGAAAAGATACCCCATGAATAAACACCTTCTATTCCTTATTGGTACTTGTATAGTACCATCAGGTATTGAGAACAATTCAAAGGAGAGTTTTGTTTTAAAACTAAAATAAGATGCAGATAAAAAAGTGAGGAACAATTTTTTGTGGAGAAGGAGGACATGTACAAATACCACAATATTATTTGTGTTTCCTACATATGGAATTGTCTCATTTTAAAGTTTATACATCTAAATGTTTTAAAGATTTGTATCATTCAAATGACCGAATGAAATTTTCAGAATACAGCTGACTTGACATGTTTTTATTCAAACTGTGAAAGTATGTGTTAAAATCTAGAATTATTGTAAAACAAATTATTTCAGATTTGGGTACACAGCCCCCATAATGCAGCAGGATATTCCAGTATCTATGGTGATGATTCCCTTCATGGCGACCATTTTGATTCCCGTCTAGCCACAGGTGATATCCATACTTCCTATGCCAGGACGGGATATTTGGGATTTGTCCGCCGAACAGATCTGACACAAAGTGATGGAGGTAAATACACTGATACACTAGATTCTAATTATTCCATTTTAGTGTTATAAGTACAGTTACTCTGACTACATCCATTGATATGTTTTTAAGGAGAATGGATTGCTATAAAACAATTCCATATTGCTTAGATTTTGGATTTTTGTATTAAGGAGAGAGGAAGGAACACAAACTACTGAAGAACTGCATAATGGATCTAGGCAAAAATGTAGATTTGTTGGGGGAAATGCTGGCATTTTTTAATTAGGTTTTTGAATTAAGTGGCGATGAGGTCACTTTGTGGGCCCATTACTAAATCAGTAAAATGAAGAAAAACTTTTTTTTTACAGAAAAACAGGTCACTATGTCAGCATTTTGTAGGTTTAAGAAAAAAAGTAGAGGGGGGGAAAAAAACCTCCATGTTATTAAATATAAACAATTACTTTTCAGGTCGCCATGATGCTATTTTCGTTGTTGGATCTTTAGATGAAACTGTGATGTTAAGAGGAATGAGATATCATCCCATAGATATAGAAACAAGTGTTCTACGTTCTCATAGGAAGATCTGTGAATGGTAAGAACATAAAAAATATTTAATATAAATTCAGAAATTATTGCAATTTTGACTAAAATGCGATTTATATTTTTGCGATATTAAGAAAATTCCTGTTTAATTCATATAAAAAATTTCAAAATGCAAGTTTAAATTATTGGGAATATTACAATAAATTATTAATAAAAACATCACAATAATTTCTGAAGTTACAGTAATGTATTTAAAAGGTTCACCTCTACTTCTTTGTTTCAGCACTATAACCTGTATAAAAATAATTATGAAATATCAAAAACTACAAATTGCAAGTGGAAGAATGACATGTCAAAAAGAAAATGAAACCAAACATTACAGAGAAACTAAAAACTGTTCCGATTTACTCCACCTTAAATTTCAGCATTTCCACACACAAATCAAAATTTGTTACTGTAGAAAAAAAGTGAAGCAGAAGGCACTAAAGAGACAATAAAAACATCATAATTCAAAGTAATCCAGAAGGGATTTCAGGTGTTCCAAATCCTGCTTCATATGTGACACATGTCAAGTTGCTCGTGGTAGATAAATATTTGTTAAAAAAGGTAAAAAGGTTCTTGAAACAATATTTTTAGATGCCAAAATATCTAAGGAAATTTCTGTAAATTTTGACAATCGAATTTCCTTTTTCATTCTGTGTCTTTTTTTCAGTGCTGTGTTTACATGGACTAATCTACTAGTGGTTGTAGTTGAACTGGAAGGACATGAAAACGAGGCTCTTGACCTTGTTCCCTTGGTAACCAATGTGACATTAGAAGAACATTATTTAATAGTTGGTGTTGTAGTCGTCGTTGATCCAGGTGTCATTCCCATCAACTCCCGAGGAGAGAAACAACGCATGCATCTACGTGATGGTTTCCTGGCAGACCAGCTGGACCCGATCTACGTCGCCTATAATATGTAATGACACCATCTTTGTCACCTATTATATGTAACATTACGAAGAAATAATCACACATACAAGAAATTCAAGAATTGACTGTTTGGTTCATTCTTTCCATTATGGTTGATTCATGTCTCAATTGAAGCTTACATGCTATCATTAAAAGTGCGCAGAACATGGCCAGCTATGTCGTCTATAATATGTAGTGACACAATCTATGTCAACTATTATATGTAACATTTCGAAGAAATAATCATTAACCAGAGTTCTTGAAATCTTTTTTCCCCTGGTGGTCCTTGAGGGAAATATGCTGGTATTTGCTATTATTTATATTGCAAAATACTGAATTTGTGCAGATCCAATGCAAATTTGGTGGACAAAACCTAAGAACCACCAATTGTCAAGAACTCTGCATTAACATACAAGAAAATCAAGTTTTATTTCTTTCCTGGCTGACCAGCTGGACCCCATCTATGTCGCCTATTATATGTAACATTACGAAGAAATAATCATTAACCAGAGTTCTTGAAATCTTTTTTCCCCTAGAGGTCCTTTAGGGAAATTTGCTGGTATTCGCTATTATTTAAATTTTGGTGGTCAAAACCGTAAGATCACATTTTCGAGAACTCTGCATTAACATACAAGAAAATCAAGAATTTGCCTGTTTCACAATTGATTTGTTAGAATTTATTAGTGTCTCATATCTAATTGAAGCTTACATGCTATTATTAAAAGTGTGCAGAACATAGCAAGCTTAACAGAAGAGTTCTGTCTATAGTTTCTTCACAGTGTATTTAAAATACACATAAAAAATCATCCTATTCTTCAATATAGTAGATCTGAAGTTAGCATATTATTTCTTTATTAACTTTGCAAATATGATGTGAGTTAATTCCCTTTATCGTACTTCCTGTTAGGAAAACATAGCAATGCAATCCCACCTAAATGTTATCATTCCCTGATCATTGTTATCAAGTATAAGTTAGTATGCATGCATAGACAGATTGTAGATAATAGGAACATAATATAGAAATGTTAAACCAGATAGTTTAGGATATCTTATAAAGATTTTATTGCCATTCTGATTTTAAACCTAAAATTTTGTATTTGGATGAAGAGAGTTGATAAGTTGATACACTAAGGGCTATTCCATTAAAATGTGTGTGGGAGGATAGATGATGATGGAAACTTTGAATGACCTTGACTGGCTATACAGCCCTTGCACAGTCTATCAGGAGAGTAAGAAGGGACTTTTAAAATATTACTGCAGCCAAAAACCATTTTTCTAAATAATTTTGCATAATTGTAATAATAGACTCATACTGAAAAATGATCCATCACTAACATTCAATGATAAAACTTTTCTTCCTACCCTCTCGCATCCATATTTATGGAATAGCCCTGATGAAAACTGTTAAAGGAATTTTAGTAAATAGAATACATGTACATGTAAGAGGCCAGTATGTTAGAGGTGTGTACAGTCTGAAGGTTAGATTTTGACAAATTCATGTTAAAATATATTTCCAAGAAACAGTATTGTTAAGAATTTGGGCATTTTGTTTTTTCTTTATTTTCTTGTAACTTTTGAAACTTCTTTTTGACAAGAAATTAGTACTGCAAGCCAGTTCATAAGAATCAATAATGCTTATTATAATTTTATTTTTTTGAAAAAGTTAGTGAAATATTTTTTTTTCATACATCACAGGAAAGAGATGTCACCTTCATTTGTGAGGAAAAGAGAAAGTGTATGTATACAAAAAGTCTAATATGAATATACTAACTAATACATTTTGTTATTCAGTTTTTCTGCTATTCAACAATGGAGCTGTTATTTTATATTAACCCAAAAATAAAACCAAGAATTTTATAATATGTTTACTTAGTTTTGTTATCCACAGAAATAGTGCTTTAGTTTAATATATTTGTTTTTGTTTTTTTTGTATAATTTGTTAAAACTTATGTAAAATATGTTCAAGCTATATTTTGAATTTCTTTTTTCGTTTTTTTCTTTTTACTTATAAAAACTTCTTTGGAAAATAATAACAGAGATGAAGAATATAATATACAATAAAACTGAGGTCCTGAAATGTCTTTGACCCATTCATGTAATAAAAGGTCCTCTGATTATTAAAATTTCAGTGGAAATCTGTTTTGATTGAATAATAACAGTAGATAAAAGTTTATTTGTGATTTTTGTTACTAATTTTCATGGGTATAGGTGAACCACAAAATTTAAGTGTTCAGCAAAAAGAACAAATTGTTTTCATGAATAATTTGTCAAAACCATGAAATCAAGTGTCAACAAGCACACAGTTTATTCTAAATTAACAGAAATTTAAATCAACAATGAAAAATAAAAATAAAAATATGATAGCTAATTAACCTACCTAAAACATGACTTCATTTTAGAGGTGTGCATAATAAACATAAATATGTAGAATGACTACATTTCTGTTTTTTTACCATATTAACAGACCTGTTGTGTGTGATCAGTTTTTATTTATTTCAGAAAAATGTCGTATAAGCCTGTTAAGGTAATTGAGAAAAGTAAGGTCTAGATTACGACTTTTCTGTTCACTTTTCATAGAATTATCAGGGTAGTTCTAAAAATCTTCAAAAACCAAGAAAATGGTCAACCTTTTCAAATTGTATTCTAGAAATTTGTACCATGACATTTTTTATATTATTTATTTTATAACAGAAACAGATTGCATTTGTTATTTACAGTACAATACTTGAACTTTTATGTTAATATTTGAATATGTATCTTATTTGATAATTACTAAGTAAGCTTTAAAAAAAGAAAAGTTTGAAATTATTATGCAGTTTTGATATTGGATCTGATTTTCTTTTGATATTTTCATCTCAAGTATTACATAAACCAACCATTTTCTCTCAAAGCTATCTCTAACATCAATATTTTAATTTTCAGACAAGGTCTTTTTATTATACCCATTATCTGGGCTTAATTTAAATAGTGTGAATCTGAGCTTAACATTTATTTGATAATTTTACTGAGCTTTTTTAGATTTTTTAGATTCACTTCGTTCATTTAACACTTCAATGACTCTAGCATTTATACGCCATTGGCCTTTTTAGGCTCACTTTGTTCATATAACACTTCAAAAGTTGTAGTATTTATATATTCTTGGCTTTCAAATTTGTGTGAGCTTGGCTGATGAAGGTAAATCTAGAAAAAAGCATTTTTGACATACCAGATTTATATTTTTTTTGTGAATAATGCAACCAAAATGTACTATTAACAGCAATTACAAAATTGTTTAAATTTTTGAGTTATTGAAAACAATTTAACATGCCCCCACTGTTCAGAAATATTTTTTCCCCAAATTTACATCATCAAGTTTGTTTGTTTTTACACATGTATTAATGTATGTAAGTAAATATTTCAGTAAATACTTGTATAAAGTAAACATTAATGTGTAGCAAAGCTATTCTTTTTAAAAGTGCTGTGTAATATTTTTGTACATAGATCATTTCTTATTTGTGTACAATGTATGTGTGGTGAGTGTGCAAAAGTGATTTGTGTATTCAAGTGTGCATATGTGAATATGAGCATGATAAAAATTGATGTGCAATATTTTTTATACATTAGTCTTATTGTTAAATAATTAATAGGGACTGTTTCAAGATATTGATTTTGAGTAGTTTTGACCATGTCCACTAAACAACAGTAAATGAAATCAAAATTCAAATGTCATAAATAGTTATTAAATCTGTGTATTGAATTGTTATAAAATGGAAACCAGTTAAAAGAGAAAATTTATTATTTATGAGTTAACAACCAATGAAAGTTCAAGTGTAAAATATTTTTACCTCAAAACTCACAATCTTTAAAGCAGTAACACTGGAACTATTCAATGCAATCGAAATTTATTTGAATTAAGGAAACAAATATTTCTTAGAAAAAATATCAAGGATCTGTTACTTTACTTCTGTAACTGATTCTAATTTATTTAACAATATATTCTTTTCATAGGGAAAAAACAGCTCAATATTTTGAAACAGTCCCTTATTTTTCACTCAAATAAAATGCAATCTTTTTTCAATTGGATGAATTACTGTATAACTGTATGAAACTACAACAAAACACAATATCTGCAGTATCCTGGTTATCCAATGGCTTAAAAATAAAAACATAAAATTTTCATTACAAAACATATTGAAATATTAGTTAGTTGTAGTAACACATTTTGTTTAAATCCAAGCACCATACTGATTTCTTTTGCAAACAAAACGGAACCAATCAAAGATGTGTCCACTTCTCACCATTTTTAAAAAATCCACAGACCTATTTTGAATTATCATCCACAAAAAATGCAAAAGATAGTTATTTATTTGTGCGAGAGATTTGATCACATGGTCATCATGTGATCATTTTTCTTGTCATGTGACCTTAAATGTTGATCATGTGATTGTTATGTTCCTGCTTGTGTGTATAAGTAGCTAATACATAAATTATTCTTGTGAAATTTGTACTGTTTTAATATAAGTTTTTGTATGTCTTAAAAATCATGGGACTTATTCTATTCCCAAGCTAAAAATAAATTAAGCTATTAAAACACAGAAGTATGTTTTGTTTTATTCGCCAGAAGTAATTAATACTGTTCCAAAACATAGGGTCGCCGTTACACTTGTTTTCAACAATGGTAGGCTTTTTGTCGTGAAATGACAGCTTCAAAAAGCCAGACATAAGTATGCTGTTCCCTGCAACAATAATTTGTGATAAGGTCAGTTTATTGGGAACCACTAGTGGTAGATCAATGATATTTGAAATGCAGTTGTATTACCACATCACATTTTCATGGAGATTAGTTGGCCCTGCCCCTCAGTCATTGTCTATTGACTTTGAATCATCTGCTTAGTTTCCATATATTAGTTTGTGATAGGGTCAGTGTTAAGGGAACCATTAGTGGTAGGTAAATGATATTTGTTTATTACACATGAATAAGCATGGAGATAATTTAGCACCAGCCCTTCAGTCATGGTCTATTGACTTTTGTTTTGTTTACATGTATTAGTTTGTTATGACATTAGTTTATGGGGAACCAGGAGAGATGGACCAATGGTACTTTGGTATGCAGTTGAATTAATATTGGCATATCTCATGTCTATGGAGGTTGTTAGGTCATGCAATGTGCCTTCAGTCATGGTTCAATGACTTGGAATATATGCACTTTTATGTTAAAGATGCTATACAATATTATTATTAACTAGAATATATGTATTTGACCTGTTATCCAAATAATAAAAAATCAAGACATCTCTTTAGTAACAGATTATAATATTTGAAAACTATCTGCCATTATACTTTTTCTCCAAAGAAGTTGTTCTGGATACATGTAACTATGTCATTCGACCCATAAGATCCCAGGATTTTTCTGTTATTTTTTCTACAAATCAGAGCGTTTTCTTGGTAACAAAGAATAGAAAAATATGTACTGAATGGACATTCAATCTCATAATACTTTTTCACAACTGACAATTCCATCACATAAAATGAAGAAATCAAGCGAAAGACAAGCAACAGTTTGCAAAACACATTTTAGAAATTGAAAACAGAGCAGCATAAAAATGATTACCAGCAAATAATGATTGTTGTGACCTACTGAATAAGACTATTTACGGGATTTGTTATAACATGAGCAACACGACGGTTGCCATATGTGGAGAAGAATCTGCTTACCCTTCCGGAGCACCTGAGATCACCCCCAGTTTTTGTTGGCGTTCCTGTTGCTTATTTTTCAGTTTTCTATGTTGTGTCATGTGTACTATTGTTTGTCTGTTTGTCTTTTTCATTTAAAGCTATGGTGTTGTAAGTTTAGTTTCGATTTATGAGTTTTGACTGTCCCTCTGGTATCTTTCGCCTCCCTTTTGTTAATTCCTATTTGTCTCAGATATATGTTTCCTGTTCATACATCAGCAACTACATTACAAATCAATACTTAATATTTTGTAGATGCATTAGTTAGCTATACACATAAACTAATCTACTTCCAGTTTCCCTTATTAAGGGATAGCTTTTATAATTTTTTTATTGGAAGAAATAGCATCAAAATTGTGGTGCTTACTGGATAACCCTCTTAGATGATAATTTTTATAGTGGTATTGGTTTTTTGTTATTTTGAAAAAAAAACAGAAAAAATATAGTCATTTCTTATAACTTAATTTTGAATTCCATTTTAAGCCGGAGTTCATCATGAAAAACCTTGGATGAAGTCATGTTCTCATGACAAAATAATCGTCTATGAGCTGATAGTAAAAAAACTGCAAGTCTATCCGAAGATGTGTTATATCCAAAATTAAGTTATTTCAAAATAAAACAACACAAACACTCAACTATTTTATTTGCCAATAACAGCATATTTAAATAACAGAATAATTACAATCATGATTTTAAAACATAACTTTAAAAAAGAAATAAACAAAGATAAAACAAAGTTTATCATGCTAAGTAATGAATTAATTGGTCTTAAGTTTCAGCTTTGTTGCTCTGGAACCTTTACTTGGCACCTATATTAATTATTATTAAGATTATTTTGTTATTTTGTTTTTTACTTTTTAATGTTATTTGAAATCCTCTTTATATCTTTATACATAATATGAATGTGAAGTGTGATTAAAATTTTTCCCATAAGCCTTTACTTTTCTTTTTCATAATTTTATAACGTAGACATTTTTAGAAATCTTTTAGAATACTTCAACTTGATATTTTATATATATTTCTTTAAAGACAAAGGGTACCAATGTGAGATCTATGAAAAGTCTAGAGAGAATGATTTCCTGCCAAATTTTCGATTGCTTTATCTAAATAAAATTTGTTTCTGAGTTTATTAATTTAAAACAGTCTTTTAAAAAACAATTAATACAGTTTTAAAAAACTAACAGCAGAGATATACTTGTGACTGGACATTAACCAACCAATCACCAACCAATTAAAATGACCATATTTATTGTATGTTTTGTGTGTGTGTATCTTTAAATAGGTATTTTTATTTAAAGAAAAAAAAAAAAACAATATACAAAAGAAGATGATGCCAATGACCAACTCTTCACAAGAGACCAAATGAAACAGTAATTAATAACTTCAGGTCACCATACATCCTTCAACAATGAGTAAAGCCCATACGGCATAGTTTATTGAGAAATCATAACGTCTTTAACATGTTTAACCAGTTGTGGCACTCTAACCGAGGAAAGTGCACTCACTGACGTCGAAGAAACACCTGTTGGAACTGTTCTATCTCGTTTCTTTAGACATTCAACATCATTTTGTGAGCACCCTTTAACAAGTAGACTATACAAGCCACCAACACCGGTACCAATGACAGTCTTTGTACCAAGGCTTAGTCCAGCAGCCCCGGCAGATTGAAGTGTGGCAACAACACCACCAGCAGCCACGCCTCCACCATTGGCAGCGGCTGACCAGGCCATCATTCTGGCTGCCATTGACCCAGCAGCTATGCCACCTCCGGTGAACCCAGCAGCACCCAGCACTAATGGTGTTGCGGCTATTGATCCTGCACCTAATGCTACTGACCCTCCATATTTCTTTGTTAGACACTTAATATCCTCCCAATTCAATTCTTTTATTTTTCTTAGCTTAACATCACCTATGGGAGAAAAAATACATAGTGTTTAAAAAAAACCGTTGAAACTATTCATATCAAAGTGCATTTGAAAATTGAAATAAAATGAATAAAGATAAGGCAAAAAACAAAATAGAGAATAATTTATACAACAATGAGCGAAAAACAAATATGACAGACAAAAAAACAATAACTTAGATAAAGGTTCATGTTATTTAAATAGAAACATTAATACTGGGATGGAGGTACTATATATACTCTACCATTACCCTTGAAAGTACTGTTAAAACATATCGACCATACGACCACTTAGCAACCTCTCACATAATAGGTATCTAGCTATCCAAATTATCAAGACTATACAAATCCTTGAACTAATACATCCCCTCAGAGATATATATTCTGGGTAATATTTTTAAGAGCGTACACAAACACCTTGGGAAACGTCTAAAACAAAAGAGGGACGAAAGATACCAGACAGTCAAACTCATAGATCGAAAATAAACTGACAACGCCATGGTTAAAAATGAAAAAGACAAACAGACAAACAATAGTACAATGACGCAACATAATGAAATGAAGATTTTGCAACAAGAACGCCACCAAAACCTGGGGTGATCTCAGGTGCTCCGAAAAGGTAAGAAGATCTTGATCCACATGTGGCAACCGGCATGTTGCTCATGTAGATTAATACTGTTATTTTAATTTTGGAATACGAACAATAAGATTACCCATATAGTCTTTTAGAATCTGACAAGGAGAAGCAAAAGCTATACCAGCTTTGTAATGTACAAAGATTGATGTAGAAATAGACCAGTCTTTCCCAGATGCCCAATTTAGGGTTGATAACTACCATTTATGGAGAAAAGACAGAAATGCACATGGGGGTGGAATAGTCATGTACATAAGATCCGATTTACCGTGCGACAGGAAGCAGAACATGGAGTGTGAGATCATTGAATCCATAGCACTGGTAGTAAATGGTAAAAAATGGCTAATATCTGGAATGTATAGACCACAAACAATATCTGATAATGACTTTATTAATGACTTTACTAAGACCCATGATAAGATATCTGTAAAATATGATAATATGATTTTTCTGGGCGATTTAAATTATAACTTATTATCAATAGATAAATGTACACCTTTAAGCACAGTATGTGATATCTGTGGTATTGAAAACATTGTAAAAGGTGCAACTTGTTTCACAAAAGATGCAAAACCAACACTAAATGATGTCATCTTAACAAACAAAAAGAACATGCTCCAAAATACCACAAATTTTAACTGTGGATTAAGTGACGTCTATAACATCATTGGTGTACAACTTAAATCTGATGTTCCATCAATAAAAAAACCTTTAAAAAATACAGAAGTTATAAACAGCTAGATGAGGAAAAATTTCTACATGATTTAGAACAGGCAAATCTTACAACAATTGTAGACAATGTAGAAAATGTTAATGAGGCTTATGATATTTTTAACACCAAATCAATGAGTATAGTCAACAACCACATACCAGAGAAAACAAGAAAAACTGTACACAAACCAGCACCATACATGAACAAACAATTAAAAAGTGCAATCTACAAAAAGCAAATGCTTCACAATAAATATTTACATGCAAAATTGAAGAAGAACTGGGATTTATATCGCCAACAAAGAAATCTTGCTACCAAACTTAGAAGACAATCTATAAGAAATTATTATACAGAGCGTTGCACTGGTGGTCCAAAACAAAAAGATTTCTGGCCAACAATCAAACCTTTTTTTAACAAACAAGGGTAGTCATTTTGACAACAATATTGTTTTATGTAACAACGATGAAATAATTAATGACCAATCAAATGTTGCAGAAATTTTTAATAACTACTTTGTAAATGTAGCCAAAGATATCGGCAATGATAATTGTGAGGTAGATGATAATCATCCAAGCATAAAATCAATAAGGGAAAATTGTAATGTTGATGGTAGTTTATCTTTTATAGAAATTAAAGATGACTTTGTTGAAAAACAAATTAATAAGATCAATGTACACAAAGCTACTGGCTTTGATGGTGTATCAGTAAAAATCTTGAAAATAGCCAAACCAGTAATTGTTAAACCTATTACTCAACTTATAAATATGTCTATTAAGAGTTCAGAGTTTCCTGACGATCTTAAGGAAGCACAGGTAGTTCCACTGCATAAAAAGAATAGTCAGTAAGAGGCAGGAAACTACAGACCTGTTAGCATTCTTCCGGTGGTGTCAAAGTTCTTTGAAAGGGCCATATATCAGCAGCTAATAGAATATTTTAGTAAAATATTTCATCCTTCCTTGTCAGCTTTTAGACCTGGCTATGGCTGTAACACCGCCTTACTAAAAGTCATTGAGGACTGGAAAAAAGCAGTCGATCAAAATTTATATGTGGCTGCTGTGCTAATGGACCTTTCTAAGGCCTTTGACTGCTTACCCCATAATTTACTTCTTTTAAAATTGAAGGCATATGGCCTGTCAAATGAGGCACTTAATTTAATTGATAATTATCTATCAAATAGGAAACAGTGTGTAAAAGTCGGTGCATATTTTAGTACCTGGCAAAATATCTATAAAGGTGTACCGCAGGGCTCGATTTTGGGTCCTGTGCTTTTTAATATTTTTCTAAACGACATTTTCAATTTTGTGAAAGAAAATGAACTGTATAATTATGCAGACGATAATACATTGTCACACTCAGGACCAGACCTAAATGGATTAGTTAAATCTTTGGAAAAGGAAAGTGCTGTTTTAATTGATTGGTTTGCAAATAACAAAATGAAAGCTAATCCAGATAAATTTCAGGCTATTGCTGCTGGGAATAAATCAAAAAGTGGGAATATTAAATTCAATTTGGATGGGAATGAAATTTTATGTGACACTGAGGTAAAGCTCCTGGGGGTGACAATAGATTATCAACTCAAGTTTAAAACTCATATCTCTGATATTTGTAAAAAAGCATCAAGGCAGTTGAATGTTCTTAAAAGAATTGGAAAACATCTATCTAAATTGGGAAGGTTAACTATTTATCATTCATATATTATGTCTAATTTCAATTATTGTCCTGTGGTTTGGCATTTTTGTGGGGAGGGTAATACTAAAAAGATGGAAAAAATACAAGAACGTTCCTTGAGGTTCATATATGAAGATTTTAATAGTGATTATGAAACTCTGTTGTTAAAATCTGGTTTACCGTCTTTAAAAATAAGACGCCTAAGAATGATGGCAATAGAAACTTTTAAAATATTACATAAAGAATCACCGGTGTATCTCCATGATATCATTAATTTCAAAAATGTATCTTATACTTTTAGAAAACAACAAACTGTTGAAATTCCACAGGTGAGAACCACACATTTTGGCCTTCATTCATTAAGATATGCTGGAGCTACACTATGGAATGAGTTGCCTGACACGATCCGTGCACAGACAAACCTAAACCAGTTTAAAAGTATGATCAAAAACTGGAATGGCAACTCATGCAGGTGTGGCTCCTGCAGATCTTAATACCTTTATTTTATTTTGTGTTAAATGTTTGTTCCATGTAGCTTATAGAAATTAGTTTGCTTTATTTATTTCATTCTGCTTTGCATGTGCTTATGTTTCAGTTTTAGTGCTTTGCTTGCATGTGCTATGCTTTTTATTTATGAACTTTTTACTTGCAATATAGCTATCATAATTTGTATGTCCCATATGTGTGTTTTATATATCTTAATATGTGTGTTGTTATTGTTATTAATGTCGGCAAAAAGCTCTACAGAGCTTATGTTTGTATTTAATGTAACCCGACTTGAAATAAAATTTCTTATCTTATCTTATCTTATGTAGTTGTACCTGTTCTAACAGCTTCTCTGTATGTCTCTGATAAAGTCAAACGCCATAGTTCGATCAAACTCAACCCTTTTTCGCTTGCTGTTTCTGCTGTCTTTGCTGTGTTTGCTTCGCCCATTATTATTTCACCTAAAATGAGGAGTTTGTTTGTACGAAAAACTTTAATAAATAAATACATACATCTTGGTTAGAGAAAAAATTATGCATGCTTCATTGACTTGCGCAAAGCTTTTGATTCTGTGTGGCGTATAGCTTTATTCTTTAATCTTTTGTCTTCAGGAGTTGGCAATAAGATGATTAATATGATTAAATGTATGTATTCTAAGACAATGTCAGCACTGCAAATTGTAGCACATTCTCATTTTTACGTAAATGTTAACGTTGTTTAGCGTGCCGAAAATTTGGAAGCGATCCATCAAAACTTATCGATCCTTTAAATAAACTTATTATAAACGGTTACCAAGTCAATACTGTAATTAGATCATTGAATATTGTTTTTATTGGTATTTGTATTGATTTTGTGATCAGTTAATTAAAAGCTTGTAACTCACTGTTTATTGTAAAAAGACTAAGACTGTGGTTATTGGTCATCCTTATAAAAGTTTGCAAAATATAAAATTTCATTACAAGCACACTGTTTCAGAATCAGTTAATAGATTTAGATTCTTAGGCAACTTGCTCTTACAAAATGGGAACTTATTGTCATCCGCTGAAGCACTTTCAAAAAAAGCCCTAAAAGTTATGTACTCTTATGAAAAGCTATACAAGTGGTCTGAACGATTTACCTACAAATTTATCTGTTCATTTATTTGATTCTTTGGTTCGTCCTATTCTTACATTTAATTGTGAAATTTGGTATATTGATGTGAACAAATCATACTATAACGGAATTGTTACAGCCAGAAAAATAAACTCTCTTTTGGATAAACTCAGATTTATAGATAAGAGTCCTCCTGAAAAAAATCACAATAAGATTTTAAATTTACACTTAAAGAGTGTTACTCTCTTTCAGAATTACTTCATGCTCAAGGTATATATTCATGGTACTCATATGTAAATCATATTAGGTCCGATAATAATATTAGCCAACACAAAGATGACTAGAAACAAAAATGGAGACTATGAATTTCAGCAAAGATATAAAGAAATATATGACAATAAAATATCATCTATAGACCAAAATAGCAAACTTTTTTTGTTCAAGAATATGAAAACTGAATATAAACAAGAATATTATTTGACATTCCCATATACATATGCAAATTTAGAATAAGTGACCATTCCCTCGCTATTGCAAGAAAGAACAAAACGACAATCTGCGTAACACACAACCAGAAACGAAATAGAATATAACAACTGCCTTTTTTGCCTGACTGAGTTGAAAAAAGACATGTTTAGAAAAATGGTGGGTTGAACCTGGTTTTTTTTGCTAGCTAAACCTCGCGCTTTTATTGCAATGTTAAATATAACACCAAATAGACAACATTACATTACAGGACTACAGTACAAATAAATGCAAGAACATTCAGAACAGATTACAAAACCTATCTTTTGATTTTTGTTTCGAAATTCTGTCTCATACATGTCATATATTTCTTTTCATCCACAAAAAAAATAAGTTTTTCATGAATAATGTATGCCTTGTAGCATCAAAGAACAGTGACCCAGACTTTTTTTTTTTATATATATTTGAAAAAAATCATGTTAAAATCTACACTTTGTCAAAGTATAAGAAAATCATACCTGGGGAATCATGTCCCGATGATTCACCTTGATTTCAATTAATGACCTTTTTTATCTAAATTTAATTTACCTTGAACAGGTGTAGCCAATATACCAAGCAACACACACATAACAGTTATATATCTTCGGTCCATTGTTGGTTTTTCTGTAGACTTGTCTTTTGGTATTTTCAATCGGTATCCTGAAACACAACATACATACACATACATATAAAAAGTAGAGGTAAACAACAAAGATCAAAACAAGACACTTCAGTGGGCAACACAAAATCCCTACAAAAACTAGCTGTGAATTCAGATGCCCCCAAAACAGCTCTTAAGGTAAACGCGCGTCTGGCATTAATACAAAATGTAATCCTGGTACTTACTAGTATGATGAGTTATTGATTAAATATCTAGACCGATTATTTCTGGTATTTCAAAATCAAAGAAATAGAAAGACACCATAGCTACCTTATCTACAATAGAAAACCCACCGCAATGGTAATCGAATCATGAAAATAAACTCATCATAAGTACAAGGATTAAATTTTATACTCACGCTTAACGAGCGTTTCGTCTATAAAAGACTCGTCAGTGATGGTCGAATCCAAATAAGTTGAAAAGGCCAAATAAAGTACGAAGTTGAAGATCATCGACGACCAAATTCTTAAAGGTTTTACAAAATACAGCTGAGGTAATCTATTCCTGAGGTAGAAAAGCAGTTTGTATTTAAAAATTCTAAAGTTTTGTAAACAGATAATTCATATATATGACCATATAAAAGATAATTCATGTCAGCACAGAAGTGCTAACTACTGGACTAGTTATACCCTTGGGGAATTATATTTGATCAAGAGTAGAATAACAAAAAAATTAAACTCCATGGAAAGTCAAAACGGAAATTCCTTTATCAAATGGCAAAATCAAAACCTCAGACACATCTTACGAATGGATAACAACTGTCATAATTCTAACTTGTAACCATTATTTACAACGAACTACACCAAGTTAATGTCCCGTCATGTTTAAAAGGGGAGGATATATGAACTGGATAATTAAGACAAAGGCCGATAGCATAAACTGGCGGATCCAGGGCTTTGACCTTCCTTTTCGATTTTTTATCATTTGTATATCAATATTTCATTTCTAAAGTGTGTCTTGAGTCAATACTCTCCCCCTTGTTCGAAATTGCTGCAACCGCGCCTGGGTCATGGAAAATAAAGACAAGCAGACGAACGAAATCCACAAAAATACTAGATTGAACAAACCCGAATACTTTAAAGATCAGTAATGATTTCACGATGTGCTCTAGTATAGTGATCTTAAACATATTCTGTTCCAGTAGTAAACTCGTCACTGTATTATTATGACTCTTAGTATATTTTTTTTACACCTAGACAATCATCGCATAACTAACTGCATTCAAATCATAAAAGATTCTTGATAAAAAAAAAACATATTATAAGAGACCACACCAATTTGATGTTCTGTTATGAATTGTAAAAAAAGGACGGAAATACAAATGGAACAAAATAAAAGTCGGTTAAAGATAAGGGGGAAACTTTGGTCATATCATGAACTTTTAACATTTATTATACACCTTTCTATAGTGCAAATTTGGGGTATCAACTAAGTTGTCTGTGTGCCCGACCATCAGCACTTGCGTGCTTTCAAGAATCGAGATATGATTATTATGAACCGCAGGTTTTGATAGAAAAGACACCGACTTTCATATTAGCCAGAGTATTTGATCTGGAAATGTTGAAAACAAATTTCTCGCCTCAATATGAAATAATGCATTACACATATGTAAAACAATATAGCTTGTATTTGTGTAACGTGTCTTAGCGATTAGTTGTAATCTTTGTTATGAATTTATGCATTTGTTTACTTCCAGTATCTTGTATTACACAACACTATGACGTACAATTTGGATGTGACACACATAAAAGGATATTTTATATTTATATCGGGAATTTTCAAATGTTCTAATCTACATGTACTTGTTGATATTGTCTATCTCAATGAAAATTATCGCTTATAAATAACCTGACATGTATCAAAGCATAGATAAAGGAAAAAGGAAAATAACAATAATAACGAACTCCAAGCCCAATGCAAATCGGAAAGTCCCTTTTCAAGTAGCAAAGTCAAAAGATGAATCGCATCAAATGAATGGAAAACAACTGTCATATTCCTGAATTGGTATACAGGCGTTTTCTTATGTAGAAAATGGTTGATTAATTATTAAACCTGGTTTTATAGTTAGTCTAACCGATCACTTTTCCTCTTCGTTTCATTTATTATTACTACAATATCACTTGTGTGTGTGTTCTTTATAACAACTATTTTGTTTATGTGAATTGTTACTTCCATCTCCATCCTTTCATTGGAGTACTGGAGTTGCTTATTTATTTGTTTATATTGTGTATTGATGTAATGGGATCGTTATGGAAAAATAAATAACATGTCCTGTCAAGAGGCAAATAATCTGTACGATATCAAGTTATAAGTAAAAACATATGTGTGCTATCTCGACCGCAAAATGATACGAACAACGATTAAACGTTGTCCAAATAGGTGAAATACTATCACCTTACATGACATCTTCGTTTAATGAAACATTCATGTCAGTCCAACATTTTCCAAATCATGTAGAAGTTCACTGAGGATTGACTACCACGGTGAGAAAAGGAAATGATAACTGGTTCGTAAACTACAGACATTAAAACATAAAGCTGATTTAAACTAAGGCTCCATGTTGAAGGCCACACTATGACCAATCTGCTTTGACCGACAATTGTTCACTTGTTATACATTGTGACTTAGATGGAGAGTTGTCTCATTGGCACTCACATATTCTTTCTTATACTTATGATTTAAAATGAAAAATGCGATAAATGTTATGACAAAAATGTCAAATCACCTACATCCACCTTGTAATATTGACCACTGGAGGTTGTGTCTAAACTAGCCTCACAACAATTAAGTATCATTTGAATCCTGTTTTTGTTTGCCTACCTATAACTTGTACCAAATCAGCCAGATTTTAGCTTAATACCTTTACTTACCAGAAGAAAGGAGTTTGATTCGAAAATGGATATATGCTGCATTTCAATTTGTCCTTATAGGGTAACTTTTTATCTCTATTTACATACGAGATAATGAGTTTAATTTCATATGGTGTTTGATAATGTTTATGTTATGATGACAAATTAAAAATACCCACAGATTGGAAATACCCATAAGCGAGGGTCCTTGATACGGTTGTAGAATAGATAATGATTAGACAAAGACTGCAGAAAAAATAGAGGTGAAAAGTCCAACGGTGATATAAGATGTATGCCAATATCAAAACACTTGGCCTAAATGTTCATTGAGTAGGCAAACCAAGAGACTTGTTCTTAAACATATATTTGAAAGGCAAATGAAAAAAAATCAACGTCACTACCAAACAAATGAACTGATATTAAGACTCAATTTACTTATTTTAGCATGATAAGTTCGGGTCACATACATCAACTGTTACACAATTGCCCTGCTTTTTGACAGACACACCTATTTTGTTCACATCGATTCTCCCCAGAACATCCACATCTAAAAAAAAAAGCCTTGTTCAACATAATTAAATGTAAGACTCTTTTGATAACTGCTTGTCGAAGAGACATGAAATTGTTAAATTGATACAATTGACTTAAAACAGGGAATTAGGGGTTCGATGCCACTGCTGGTGGATATTTATTTACCCGAGGGTATCACCACCCCAGTAGTCAGCACTTTTGTGCTGACATGAATTATCATTGATATTGGAATATTAATAAATTAACTGTTTACAAAATTTTGAATTTTTGAACTAAGGCTTTTCTACCTCAGCCTCAGGCATAGATTACATTAGCTGTATTTGGCAAAACTTTTAGGAATTTCGGTCCTCAATGCTCTTCAACTTCGTACTTTATTTTGGCCTTTTAAACTTTTTGGATTCGAGCGTCACTGATGAGTCTTTTGTAGACGAAACGCGCGTCTGGCGTATATATAAAATTTAGTCCTGGTATCTATGATGAGTTTATTCAAGCAGGTTTCTATTGTATGACCCTAACAAAATGCCATGTTTGAATAAAGACTAGTATGTTGTTAATGTATTGAAGACATGCATAAATTTTGATATCTTCATCTGATGATTACTTAAAAAAAATCACATCTACAGCAAACAAATATTTACTTTTGATTTGATTTTAATCTAAAGAATAGAGAACATAAAGAAACTTTTGTTTTTAAAGCTGTTCCACTTTGTGTTTGAAAACATGGATGAGATATATTTGAGATATGACCAATGTAAGAAACGCAAGTACAAACAAAATTGTTTAGAGCAACAACTGTAGACTTTAATATAAGATATATTAATATTTTAATAAAATAACAAAGAATTTCCCTTTTTTTTAATAGAAATTCAATGAATTTAATCCGGGAATTGGAAAAAAAATCTTAATTATTTCAGTGATTTTGTAATAAGGGCAAAATAAGGGATCATATTATAGAATCACTAATAAGTTCAGTGATTAAACAAAATATTTTTTTTAAAAGTTATTTTACGAAATCCCTAATTTTACAAATTCAATGTTACATATACGTGAACTTGCATACGGTCGTTTCTATCAGACTCAGCTCATATTTTGAACAGTTGAAGCAAATATCAAATAGATACAGGTTCATTGACAACGTACGTACTTAGGTCAGGTTATCTTGGTTATAGAATTTGTGCTTTTCGTATGACGCAGGGTAAAATGTTTCCCGAGAAGGAGCTCCATAACTTATTACTAATTGTAGCTTATTTTATTCCATAACTTATTCTCTTTTGATTTGAAGGATCAATTTGAAATTCTAGATTTTTTATTTTTATTTTCCCTAAATACATCATGAAAACGATATATTTTGAACAGTAAAATTCATTTTTATTTCATTTAAAGTCAATGTCATTTTCTTAACAGCCTCCTGTCGCATACATAAGCACCCCACCCGCCGAACCAGTCGTGGTACCAATGATACACTTTACAGTTGTGCTTAATCCTTTAGCAGCTACCGATTGGAGCTTTGGCACTGGCAGACTTTGCCATCATTTCAGATGCCACTGTGTTAGCTCTTATACCAGCCGATTTAAAGCCAACAGCATTAAGTACAACTGGTACTGCATATACTGCACCTACTCCTATTACGACTGCTCCTCAAACTACCATTGTCACACATACAACATCACCCCAGGTCCATCCCTTCTTACTTGATTGGTCAGTTTTGCCTATGAATATATATTGACATACACGTAAAACCGATGACAAATTTAAATCTGTTTTCACAAAATAAATTACTTAGTATGTCTTATATATTTAAGAAATCGTTCCCAATTTAAGCCTGCATTCGCACTGATTTCTCTGCAGGTTTTATTGATTGATTGGTTGGTGTTGAACGCCACTTTAAGCGCTATTGTGCTATTTATTCGAAGTCAGTTAGTATTGGAGGAGAAAACAGAAGTCCCTGGAAAGAACCAACATCCTTTGAAAGGAAGACTGCCAATCCAAGTCAGTTAAGATTGGTGTCAAGTGCACCTGCCACTTCCGTGATTCGAACTTACAACCTTAATTTTAAACTACATAAGTGTCCTTACAAACAATGTTATATTGCTGTATCTTCAAAGTGCTCCACTATACCACTTATTTCATAAAAATCAATTTTATCACCAATCAAAGTCGGACTTCTCAGCTATTGTGAAATAGCTATTCTAGAGATGGCGTGAATCAAATGTCGATACTAAAATATTCCAATTAAGATCTTTTGGACATCATTCAATTTAAGACTATTTTATCTTGAAATAGTATCAAAACATTTGACTTTTCTACATTTTAAACACGTATTCCCCATTCCATACTAAAATAAAAAGTGAAAGAGATGGTCCTGCTTGATTCACAAAATGTAATGGCTACGTTGATAAGTGTCCTATTGTAGGGAGGAAAAAAATCGTATGTTGTAAAAATTTGTCAATAAAGTTATAAATCACTAATTTTAATTGTAATAAAAGAATTAGTTTCTAGTTTGAAACTCTTTAAAAGTTCAACTATCTAACCTACTATACATTCGACGTCTTGTATTCGGTGCCATTAATTTGTTTTATATTTCGAAAAGGCACTGTTTCTGAAGAATTTAAATTTGTTCAAGTCTTGTATTTATCATTATTACAAACGTACTCTCATGACATGTTTTAGTTTAATGACTAAAAAATAAAAATCAACCAGTTTCTCCTGCAACTAGGCTATCATATGATTTTTTGCTGCTCTAGTTAACAAAGTTATTTATTTAAAGTCAACATGAAAGCATCTTCCCAAAAAAAGTTTTATGCTTAATCCGACCTTCATTGAAAACAACATTAAAAACGGAGTACGACGAACCCCACATGTACAGAAGTTGGAAGATATTTCAGGTGCACCCGTTTAAGGTTTGTCCTGACTTTTTAGTCGGGTTTAAATTAATGCGTAACTATACAGCTATAATGTTAACTCTGCCACTTCGTTTAAATTTACATATCTCTATTTATACGATACGCTCGCACATATTCACGCTATAATGAACTGTTTTTTTTAGATATGATTTCTATAACTTGGGTGTCATCTTGACATGAAAATTGACCCCACAGAGTTATGACGAAACACGACTGTTACCAACACTACAGTTTACATACATTACAAATTGTTTGACCGATACAATCTGAGTAATCTACAGTTGCCTTAAATTTAGGAGTTGTGACATATACATAAATATACATTTTTATCATATACTTTCCAGACTGTATTCCTGACCCATGTAATGGTAAGGGTGACTGTTTTAATAGTCATTCTGGGTTTTTGTGTCATTGTCATAAAGGATACACCGGATCGGCATGTCAGTCTGGTATGATGTTTTATATTTGAGCGTAATCTATATCACAACCTCAATATATTCCCACCATCTGTAAACTGCATATAATGTCCTCTCCTTGACTTTTTTTTATGGATATGGCTTTAAAGTCACATTTACAGACGGAAAATTTACTCTAAGCATAGAAAAAAATATCCTTTTCGGAGATCATGGTCACAATTCGTTTATAAATAAAGGCAACAGTAGTATACCGCTGTTCAAACTCATAAATCCATGGCAAAAAAACAAAATCGGGGTAACAAACTAAAACTGAGGGAAACGCATTAAATATAAGAGGAGAACAACGACACAACACTACAGTGTAACACACACAGAAACGGACCAAGCATCAGACAAAATCCCACGAGAATAACAAATATAACATCAAAACAAAATACATGAATTTAGGATAGACAAGTACCGTGACACGTCTTATCGCAATGTATAATAATTCGTTTATAATTTATGATTATTTATCCCTCGCTGATGAGACTCCACACTGCAAAAATAACTTGTATGATTACTGTAGAATTAATTCATTATGCCGAATAATTGTTACTCACTCTATGGTTTATTTGAGGTATCTACAATAATTATTTTATAGACTTAACTTATATTCCAATGATATTAACGTAACCGGAAATTAAATAAGCATTATTTGTCGGACATAAGTTTCCCTTTGGATTCCAACCAAAGGACCCTTATTGGTCTTCAAATCTAAATAGACCATATTCCTTATACAGACTTTTGAATCCGGCGTATATAATTTTTTGACCTACTCTGTGTTAGGACATTTGATCCTAGATCAACGACAAGAAATAAAATCAAGCTTTCAATGGATGCAATGTTCTATGTTTTCTAAACACGATAAAATCATCAGAAATCCGTTTATTGTGTGCTAAAATTTCACAAATTCATAAGCTTAATATTACGTCTTTAATTTGCAATTTAGTTGATCAAGTACCATAATGTCCTACAAAAAAAGTTCAAGAAAGTAATATTCTGTGAAAAAAACCCCACTCTGTTTCAATTTTAACGTTATTTGAAACATTGAAAACCAATATTATGATTTTTATTGACAACAATTTAAGAAAGGAGATACGGTATGATTGCAGAGGAGACAACCATCCGAGACAGTCCAAATAGACTCATCAGTGACGCTCATATCACAATAGTTATAAAGCCAAACAAGTCGTTGATATAAGAAATTGATACTTTTGACAAATGCGGCTTTCGAATTTAAATCAAGTATGTTCTAATTCTGGCATTTTTTTTCCATTATGCTCCATTATGTGAAAGAGGCAGAATTCCTACAATATTGTCTGTAGAATAATGCTAGTGAAAATTTTAATATTAACGACGTTCTTTCACTTGATCATATTGATAATTCATATTGTGTTATAATTATCACATCTTTTTTTTTAATTTTTTATGTAGCAACTTCATCAGATCATTTTCACAATATTCTAGCAATTTTGTGCCATTTCATGAGTGCTATATTGAATGAATTCTGCAAACTTGAACGCTATCTAATAGTTCGAAACAGCCACCCTTTTTGTGTAAAATATTTTCTGTTTTTCTTCAGATGTCAATTGTAAGTGAACACACGATGAAAGGGAGAACTATCATTTTCTCCAGATGGATGCGCAAGTTAATTAGAAATATATATATGACTTAAATAAATGATTGAGAAAAAAAAATACAGCACAAAACAAATTAACAGGTCTTGGTCTGTTCATTTATAAGATTGAAATGTTATCAAAATGTATATGAATGATAAGAGAAAGTAGTATTATACCACAATAAGACAAACGACCATATAACAAACGACATCTAGACATTATGTCATGGATGAATACTTAATATCCTTTGTTTCTCTATTATGTGAATAGAAAATAGGTACGTGCCCAATCTATCAAGTTTTAATAGCTCCCAGTCTTAATCGGTTGCGAAATATTTCAACAGAAACTATCAAAGACCAATAATCAACACATACCCCGCTAAAAAAAGACAGATATGCCTCAAGACAACCGTTGACGATTGAAAGTAACATAACTTTATTTGGCAATCCCTATTTTAATCTTTTAATCTAGATAATTCAATTATTTAATGAGCTGGTTCGAAAAGAGCTTGTCTACTTTTATTGTGACTGATAATGGATCATTTACATAACGGGTTGACGTTCCGAAGAAAATATGCGGGCTAAGAATACGGAAGTATACTTGTCTTGCGCAATTTATGGAAAGAGTATATCCAAATGGCGACATTCTTTCTGCGATAATGGTTTGAGGAATTGCATGACAGCGGGTGTATTTTTATTGGCCGTAATGCCATTTGTTCATGACTTGAATCTGATGAATAATAACTTCCAAATCTGTTTAATGTTAATTTGATTTTATCCTTTTTAATAAAGAGTGTAAACCAGACCCATGCCATGGTCGTGGGAATTGTTTTTACAATACTGCAGGGTTTTAATGTAATTGTCAAAAGGGGTTCACAGGAGTATCATGTGAACTAGGTAAGTCTATTCTTTGGTGTCAAATTCATCACAATACCAGTACAGAATATAAATCTTTGGTGAATGAGTATCGTTTACGTCTTATTACATCGTATACACAAATTGTCAAAGGTCGATATAAATAGCTGTACAAATAAGAATTTATGTTTCCCTTTATTGAGACTGATTTCCTCTCTCTCTTTCTCTCTCTCTCTCTCTCTCTCTCTCTCTCTCTCTCTCTCTCTCTCGACACTTTTGAATTTAAGTCGTTTGGCAAGAAATGTGCAAAAAGTCAACTTTTTTTCGAAAAATACACATAAAAATGTGAAATTCCTTCATAACATCCAGCATCATAAGATTGATCATTTATTTTGAAGGTATGAAGCCAAAATTGCTACTCACTCACTTTTTTTCTACACAATTCTTCATAACTAAGTAGTCAAATTTAAAGGCTAAAAATTGTGTACGCCAAATGCCCGTTTTGTCCACACAATAGACCAATCAGTGAAGCTCGAAATCATAAAAAGTCCAATTCAAGTGAAACGGTTCATAAAACTTGATTTTATTTTTAAAAATTCTTAAAAGTTGATTTAACGTAATAATGAATTATACTCTCCGCCATTTGGAAAATTGACCATATTTTGATCAAACCTTTTTTAAAATAATTTGTATTGTTTTGTTTCAGAGGTCAATCGTAAGTTATGTTTAAATTTTCTATTGAACTATTTTATTATCGTAAATTATGCGAAAGATAACTAAAGGTTATCATCAAAACATCAAAAAATATTGCTTATTTTGTCAGTTTGAAATAATTTTGTTGAACAAGAGTGTATATATGTTACAGTAAATTTGTATAATCAGTGATTATGTAGAATCCCTGAAATTTTCAGGGATTATGTAGAATCACTGGCTAGTTTAGGGATTATATATAATCACTAGAATTTTCAGGGATTATGTATAATCACTAGAAAACACGTGAGGGATTATACATAATAACTGAAATGAAGAAATAGTTCTATTTATAAAGAAAATGAATAAAAGTCAAATAATTTATTCTATAAAATCATATTAAAACAGCATTATAAATATAAATTGTAAAATGTTAAGCACAATATATCAAAATGATAACCCCTTTTTTTTTTAAATATTAGGCACAATATATTAAAATGTTAAACACAATATATTAAAATAATATGCTTCACATCTGTTTCTATCACAATATCCACATTTTAAGAAACATTTCCCTTCATATATCGATATCTAAAACAAACTGACAACGCCATGACTAAAAATGAAAAAGACAAACAAACAACAGCACACACGACATAACATAGAAAACCAAAGAATAAACAACACGAACCCCAACTCAAGGTATCCCGAAAAAAGGGAATAAGCAACCTCGAAACTGTTCGAGCAAAATACCATGTTTTGTGGCCAGGCAATATTCTTTTTTAGACTGTTTGTGAACAATTGCCAATGATTATGTCTGTTGGTTTCGATCCCTTTCCTTTTTTCTATTCGGAATTGCTATTAGAATATTACACCAAAAGCCACCTTCCTCTAAAAAATTTGTTTTATTTATCAATCCTTAGTTCTGCCTGTTTTATCATCATGACATTTAGATGCGTAAGTTCTCTCAGTATAAATGTTCTTGTTCATTTGACCAAAAATAAAACCAAAAAATAAAAAATAAACCATAAAACAGATGTTCCAACCCCCCCCCCCCCAAAAAAAAAACAAAAAACAAAACTAAACCACAAAACAGATATTCCTTTAATCTTCTTTACCACCAATAACAAGCTCTGTGGATTTACAAATAGAACATGAATATCCTTTTGACGCTGGCTTTAAAACAACAAACAATACATGTAAAGTTATCGCTATAAAGGGAATGTTTATTTATATTATTAATTTTGAAGTCTTAACATTAAACTACAACGTTCATCCAAATTAAAAAAAACAAAACGAAAAGAAACAATTAAAATTGCATGAGTTCCCTATTTTATATCAGCATTTCGATCGTATCTTAGACCAGACATCTTCTTAAGAAGACTACCGATGGTCGTATAACCCGATATAAAAAAAAAGACAGTGAGCACGTGCAATCATTTTGTCTAGTTCTGTTCGGTTTTATGTTGTAGGTAATGAAATATATGTATCAACGTTTTACTGGAATACGTACGTGTCTGATATTTGTTTCACTTTCGAATGCTGACATGCTTTTGTATGAAGGCGGCACATGATGACCACATGCCCATTATCTGCACTAATTCCAAATTAAAAAATTATATGCATACGGAGTTATATTATTGACTTGCAAGCCAATAGTACATAATCGACGTGTTAGCGTATTTAGATGAAATTAAACTTAACTGTCTGATAATAGTATAATATATTTTTTACATTCCGATTTCATAATTGTTAAAACAACAAATCATGCATTGAAAATTTTGAGTAATTCGGAGCTGATGCTCCTTTGCGCAATGAATGGAAAAGACAGGCGAAAGAAACCAGAAAGACATTCAAAAATCATATATCGAAAATAAACTGAAAACGCCATGACCAAAACAAAATATAGAAGAAAAGACAAACAACATTATACAAAACACAATACAGAAAAAAAAACCATAATAAAGACTGAGCAACATGAACCCGAAAACAAACCGAGGATAATATATTATATATAAATAACTTTTTTTTAAATAACAAAACTCGCAAGCACATTGATGTTTGTTCAATTCTTTTAGGAAGAATCGCAATATGACCATGAACGATTTCGGAAGTCCCAACTTATAGTTTATCCGAATTTGACTTATCATCGACTGTTTCATTTCGATTGAAAGGGGATTGTTATCATTGATTAAAGGTGATGCATTTGTTTTATAATATTTTTTTAGATTGTATTCCTGATCCATGTAATGGTAAAGGTGACTGTTTTAATAGTCATTCCGGGTTTTTGTGTCAATGCCATGCAGGATACGCTGGAACATCATGCCAGTCTGGTGAGAATTTTTAAATGATTGCGTTGGCTTTCACTCATTCTCAAGTCATAAACATCTGTCCAACTGAGAGTACTTCGTTTCAAAACGTTTACTATTCTAGATTTCCATAATGCTTTTTATTATCACTTTTTTTTTATTTTGCACATATGAAAGAAGATATCGGGTAAATATGAAAGAAAGCAATCCATATGTTACACAAAAATAACCGTTTAAATACATGAAGAAATAAAAGTCAAATGTCGATACAAGGTGTGCAGCAGTCTTAACAAAATATGAATAAACATTAACGATGGAATATTCTTTTTTAAAACCAACCAACCAAAAAATGAGGTTTCACACACACGGAAAAAAGACATACATGAAATATGAACAAATATACACTGATATGAAAAATCAAATCTAAAGCTGAATCCTAATTAAAATATTGTAAACTGTTTCCGAAACTTGCAGACTAGAACCAAACAATTTAATTAAAAATTTTCTAAACACCATTAATTTATCAACGATATATATGTTTTTGTCCCAGTAGCAACCCTTGCACACTAAAGCTAATGTACTGATATTATATCAAGTGCCTGCAATGTCCGGGCATTTTTTATCTGAAATCTACGATCAATGTTTCCTGAAGTAGTTGAAACCTTCGATCAAAGTTTAATCATTTTTAATTGATGAACACAAGATTGGAAATGAAAATATGTTATCTATAAATCATATCATTACCGAAGCACTGATTTCTGAATAAGTATACCCAAGAAGTCGTATCGTAACCATCGACTCAGTGGAAATAACGGAATAGGAAAAGGTGATATCTCAGTTTGTAATGAGAAATTTGTTCCTGGAGATGTGACATGGGAAGTTGGAACTGAAAAATGTTAATTAAGAGCTACGAAGTGTCAACTTGGAAGAGAGAAATGTAATAAAAAGCAATAAAACACTTTATCATTTTTTTGCTAAAATGAAATGAGCAGCAAGACAGAAGATATAAATCGTGAAAGTACTGCTATCATCACGGATCACATGAATGAAGCCTTGAATTTTAGATTTGGTTTGTTAATTGTCAACTTTTCATTGATAAACGGATTTTAATTTTCGACATGGTGATGCACGTCGTTCTTCTGCTAATGTGTTCCCTGCGTTATCAGAGTAACGTGTCAAAAACGACTGAAATCGGCACTACATAAGTTTTGAAAGCACCTTCATGTTGTGTTTGTGTATCAACATCTTTTTTGAATTTTAGATAATAAAATAGTCGTCTATTCTGTAAAATTTTTTGATACTGGTCGAGTATTTGAGAGTTGAACATGCGTAAATTACTGTTGCCTCAATTTTCTCAACATTCTGAATTCTTCTTCTAAAAATCTTGCTGTATCAAATGTCATTATGTACACAAAACAATCAATTGCCTATGTTCCTCCGCCTTTAACAACAAAATATGTTTCTATTTAATTCAGATCTCAATTGTAAGTATAGCTTTCCTTTATGAACAGTTATTCTATTCAAGTGATGCATACGTGGATAATTTTCATATATCTTAATATAATAAAAGTTGAATATTTTTTACAAAGAAAAAAAGTTAGCAGATATATGGTCTGTAAACATGTTTGGATTCACCCCAAAAAGACTTAAACACGACTATCAGAACCAAAATAAATGAAAAAGTCAATAATACATTTGTTTAGTAATTCAATTTTACTTTAAACAAGTATGAATATGTTAACATAAAAAATACATATAAGTTGTCAAAATAACAAACAGGCAGCTGAACATGTGGGGGGTTAACGACTTTTTTTTTTATACCACACCTCTTTTTCTTTCAGTCTTGATGAAAACTAATAAAAGGCACGTACGTGAATGGATATACCATGATAAACAATAAACCGTATTTCAATTATTTCCACTAAATCACTTATGGAGTGTTTTTTTACTTTGGTATTAACTACTGAATGTTTAAAAGTAGTAAAAACATAGTTGGTCACATCTGGTTGCAAACGAAAAAGGGTCGAAAGTATAATATTCCCTTGAGTTGAACACTTGTAGAAAATTAATCCTACATTTCATTGCAGTAAAACATTTCTGGTTCATAAACATATAACTTGAGTGTGAAAAGTTGATTGGTTAACTTCCAGTGATGTGATGAGAATTTTTTTTATAGTACTGGACAGGATAAAACTTTACTCATGCGAAGTATATCTTTATTTAAAACAAAGATAAATTCTGTATATCTTTTTTGAAATGTGCAAATTTAACAAAGACTAATAAGGGGAAATCAATGGTGGTTTTACAATTCATATGAACCTTTGACTATTTGAGTACTCTCATTTGTTAAAATTTCATGCTATTTAAATGAAAAATTACAGGAAATGAAATACTCTGAGTGAATTGAGTCTTAGTAAAAAATTTGGAGTGAAAATTAACTTGAAATAGGACTTTACCCAGAATATAAGTAGCAATAGCAAGCCATTCTCGGTAATTTGTTGACGCTTTCTTTCGACTTTGTCTCCTTATTCTTTTATTCTGCTATAATATAATGTTTTTCTAAAGTTATACCTTGATAGATATATAGTAATACGTCAACAAATTATTTTATTACTTTAAAGAAATTGTTTTCGTTGGTGGCAAGAGATGCAGATTATTTAAAATATTTTTCAGACTGCATTCCAGATCCATGTAATGGTCATGGTGACTGCTATAGTAGTCATTCTGGGTTTTTGTGTCAATGCCATGCAGGATACAATGGACCAACATGCCAGTCTGGTAAGAAGTTCTTTTTATTAAAGCGGTTGCTTTTACTCGTACATAACTCCAATTTGTATACTTCTGCTAAACTGAGTCTAGTGTCCTTTACACTGTATTTGGTAACACTTTTAGGAATTTTGGATCTCAATGCTCTTCAACTTCGTACTTTATTTCGACTTTTTATAACTTTTTTGGATTAGAGCGTCACTGATGGGTCTTTTGTAGACGAAACGAAAATTAGTGTTCATCAAATTGCTATATTTCCAATGAAACGTTTCTGAGAAAGTGCTTGGTTCAAGTTTTTAAAAAGTTTTATATTTTGTGAAAGGAAATATTTTGACAAAGTTTTATGAAAATTAAACGAGCCAAATTAATTTTAGTCAAGGTCTCTGGTACCACCTTAAATATGAATTAATGTATGTCCTAGTAATAAATCATCCTTTTATGCTAAACACTTTTAGATTATTTTTTTTTACGTTTTCAATATTTATTTTACTGTTTCCTGATGCTTTTTCTTCAGCATTCTTTGTTCGTGTTTTTTGTGTTTGCTCGAGAACGTATGAAGTTGAATTATATTATCCAAACTGGGTCGAGATCCGATAGTTTGTCATTCAAATACGGTACGAACACTGCTCCATTTATTCATATAACATAGACATATATTTTTGTTTTGTTTCTTTAAGGTAAACTAACATGTGCAGACAAAATTGATACCTGTAACCAATATGGAGGTCGAGGAACTATTTGTAACGCACCTAGCCTTACTACTTGTCAACGAAAACTGCAGAAAATTTTGCAATAAATGTGTTTGATTTATCATTACAAGATTGGGTTATTAAATTTAGGTTTCGTTGTTTATATAACTCCTAACTTATCTACGTATCTATACAATTATGCCTTTCAAATGCTAGGTTTGCGTGTTCATAATGAAAGGTATTTTAAAACAGCCGTTCGGACGCATCAAATTCTATGAAGATTTGTTTTTATCTTCAGTGTCTGCATTTGATATAAAAAAATAGATCAACATAACTTCATGTGGTATTCTAACCATTATAAAGCATACGCCATCCATTGATCTTAGGTGAATATTACATATTAGTACTTCCTGAAAGCTTTTAGGAAATCAATCACTATTCGTGGTTTTGTCGAAGATGTCGAAGAGGACATTTTTCTTGGAACTCCTTTCGGTGCGACCTTCATATATACAGAGTGTATGATTTCGATGAATTTTATGGACGTTAACAAACTTGGTGTCTTACCATCATTTTGACGGTCTTCATGCTTCTAATTTTGTCGAATATTTTAATATTTTGCCATTATCATCTTCATTTGAGTATCAATCCGACTGCTAGCAGCCGGTTGGATATTGAATATCGAGTATCGACGAACCGGCTGCTAACTTCACACACAACTTTTAAAAAAGTCGATCGTCCACCATTATAAAACTTGTTCGAGATATAGATGATATCAACCTATAGTATAAGTTTTATAAAAATCTGGCAAGAATTGTTTCGTGTGTTAGCGCTATCCTGACCATTTTTAATCAATTTAATATTTCTAAGAGACATAAATCCTTTAAAAAAAGTCGATCGTCCACCATAATAAATTAAGTAACTTATCCGACATATGCTGATATTAACCAATAGTATAAGTTTTACTATAGGTTGATGTATTTCCATCGGTTCTAGTTTGTTACCCGGATTTGTTTTTTCTCAATCGATTTATGACTTTTGAACAGTGGTATGCTACTATTGACTTTATTTATAATAATCTGACAAGAATTTCATTCATGAGAGCGGTAGGGTAGCCATTTTTGATTCGTATAAAAAGTCGATCGTTCACCATTATAGAATTTGTCCCAGATATTGCTGATATTAATCTGTAGTATAAGTTTTATACAAATCGGGTAAAAAATTTATACCCGTGAGAGCGCTAACGATAATAAAAAGTAGATTTGGACTGAATGCCAAAAAGACAGCTCTTCACTAGAGACGAAATGATACAAAATTAGGACCTATAGCCCATACCGCATAGTCAGCTATAAAAGACCCGAAATGACAAATGTAAAACAATTCAAACGAGAAAACTAACGGCTTAACTGATGTACAAATATGAATAAATGTAAAACAAACTAACGAAGCCATTTCCCATAAAGTTGATCTTTCAAAGGGGCATGACGCTTTTTTAAATATTCGATCGACCACCATTATGATACTTAATTGACGTATGAATTGTATATGTGAGAGTAATAACAAGGCCGGGCAGATAGATACACGGACGGACGACGCCCTGTATTGCCATACCCTTCGCAACACGTTACGCGGGAGACAATTACGTGATTTGAAATATATAATGTTGTATTTTGATAGTACATATAGAGGTTTAATAAATCAACAGATATTTTTATTCCATTCGTGATAATACATTTTCAAATTTCAAAAAAGTGTTTCAGAAATTGCAAAATTAGGTCATCAAATTAAAGTATCTGTTCATCACTTTTCTTTCTTTTTGCATGCAATGTCATCTTCCGAGCATCCTCCAAATAAATAGCTGTATATACCACTTGATGTAACGCCGATGATAGCAATAACTCCTCCAGGTACTACGCCTCCACCATTCGCAGCAGCTGCAAATGCCCTAGCTACTATACCAACCGGGGTAAAGCCAATTGCCCTAAGTACAAGGGGTACTAAAGCTACTGCACCTGCTCCTACCAATACACCACCTCCATATGTCTTTATTTTACACCAAACATCATCTGAAGTCCATATTTCTTTTTGTCCGCCTAAATAGGTTGTCAAATTTTCAAAAAACATTTTTTTTATATATCAAATTGGTTCCTCGAGTATAGTCAGTTATCAGAACAGATATCAAATAGTTACTGTTTTCCCTTTATTTACTCATTTATATTGTAGAGTAAAACGAGTTTTGTTATCAATTTAAAATGTATTGAAAGATGCTCTACTGAGTTCGGCGATTTATAATTATAAATTATAATTAGTTTTATTTTGGTAAACTTGGGAAAATTAGTAGCAAAAACATTTAACAGTAAAACAGCTTTAAAGACAAAATATGTAAAAGGGACAAAATATAATAATCAAAGGAATAATCAAACTCAAAAGGTTGTAATGGTTGTGTTTTCTACATTATTGGATTGATAAACTCTTGACTATAGTATAAATAAAGGGAGTGAATAAAAAGTAATAAAAAAAATTTAATAAAGACAAACCCAAAAGAAAATTCAAAAAGGGGAAGTTTATAATCAAATGTTTGAATTTTTTAAACATCGTAACTTATTACAGCATTTTCCGATAAAAAAAAACCCTGGTTTAACAGCTTACACCTCTCATATTTGTTTTATTGCAATTATGAAATAATTTTCAACATATTTCTGTACGAAAAAAATTAATAACTATATGAAAATTGAAACAAACTGTTTTTTCAAAGAGGCAGCAACAACTTCCCACCTCCACAACAACCCCACAAAGTTAATCGTCGTTGCCCAACAAGAAAATTAAATTTAATCAAGAGTGTAAATATGTTTAATTATTACAACTATAGATTCCGGTTTAGCGTGCTAGCAGGATATGTGAAGGTCTGAATGCGGGTCATTTATCTCTGTATTCTTTATTTTTGGATGCTATTTTTCTGTATTCTTTCTATTTGTCTACTATGCTCGATAAGTTTTATTTTAAGCAGCCGATAATTCACTTTTTATGTTTTTGAGTAGACTTTTCTAAATTCTTTTTTTTTCGCTCATTAATCTTTATTCTGTAAACCCAAATCGTGACCCTCATATGTCGATTCGATCATTCGAGTTTTACTGAGATCCGTGATACCATATATCCTAAATTTACAAGGAAATGTTATTTGTATTATGACCTGGTTCAAGGTAAATTATTTTAAAGCTATGCACTTCGTTTGATGTGTTTGAGCTTTTAATTTTGTCATATTATTAGGGATCTCCTTTGTGAATCTCCTCGGAGTATTTTTGTGATTTTACTTTTTTTTTTCTGACAGCAGTTGGAGCTACATCATCATATAACTCAAATGACCAAAAGGTTTTTTTTTTGCTAATTTGGTTGCTGTTGATGATTTTTTTAAAATACGACTAGCTTTATGAGAGTTGAACTTTATACTGGAGACTACTATTACAAACTATCGTTTTAAGTTTATATTTATATTGTACATTATTTTAACAATTTTAAATAAGAAAGTTCCTATTGCATATTATACAATATTATATATTACCTTTGACAGGTGTACCAAAAAGAACAAACAATACAAATACTGTGATATATTTTCGTTCCATTGTTGCTTTTATATACAAAGAATATGTATATTCAGTACTGAAATATAACATAAAAAGATTTTGTATATAAAAATAATAAAGTAGGCTTAAAACAAAATAAAAACTGTTCGGTAGAAGGCTTAAGAAACATCAGTGACAAAAAGAGATGAAAACACAAACATACACATAAAAATATGTTTAGAAAGTTAAACCTTTAGCCTTTAGCACAAAGATTTCAAAACCTGGTTCCCTTTAAAGCCCCTGTACTTCCGAGAACGGCCGCTTGTAAATGTTGTTGAAATCATGATGAATTCCACTGTATTGTGAATTGCTACTATCAAATATAAAGTTACATTCAGGAATTACAAAGTAATCAGCGAATCCAAACTTTGCTACTAGAATATTAAACTAGTTATAAGTTATTAAACATGTGATTTCCACTCAAATTCGGATCATTCGTTTGTATAGCAGCACTATTCGTGAATAATTACACCTTATGTAAGAATCCTGGATTTTGATTGGTTGATAGCTAGTGTATTTTTTCACCAATTTACTGTTATCAAATGAATATCGTTCATTTTTAAACGCCGCCGGGGTATTTTCCAAACGAATATACCTTTTTTTACCCTCTCTGTCGTGGAATTTGCCAAAAATACTCTATCCTGCTGGATGCTTGTAACGTCACGATCATCAATGCGTTTTTGAACTTAAACATTCGGTGTAATTAAACAGATATAGCATGTTCTTGAGGGGTATTTGGGCTTTAGGGCTCGCAAATCTAACATTCTCTCGACTGGTATTTTTCGCAAATACCCCTCCGTAACATGATATATCTGTTTAAAGATATTTAAGAAAAAACCAGAAACATATATAAAGAAGAAAAATTTAAAACCATGTGACATTGTTGTTAAGTTTGAATATGATAATAATTCTAGCACTATATATACTTTACTTTTAAAAGTATACTACGATGTATTCAGTTTACAAACAAAAAGATAAAGCAAAGCAAAGCATATGTTATCATCGTTCAGATCTAATGCATATATAAAGAACATACCACTTAAGGTTAAAAATAAAACATCAGGTTATCTTATAACCTATAAAACTCAACAAAGATACTATGCTTACTTACCGACAGAATTATTTTTTCATTTACCTGTGTAGAAACCGGTGGGTTTTTTTCAAAAGTGAAGATTTTCTAAAAATTCTTTTTCACAGTGGTATCTTAATACCATAGCTTTGTTTTAACTTGTTTATTTACGTTTGACCTTAAATATTTATCCCTAATAATTTTATTAACTAGTATGTATTTGCATTCAGGTATCACAGATCAAATTTATTCGTTCATAGTGTGTAAATTTCGTTTTTTGTGTTAATGCCTTCCAATTGATATTTGTGTGTTTTTCTATGTTGTGATGTTATACTATTTTTTTCAGAAAAAGGGAGAAGGTTTGGTACCATTAAAACGTTTAATCCTGCTGCAAATGTTTGCACCTGTCCTAAGTCAGGAATCTGATGTGCAGTAGTTGTCGTTTGTTTATGTTATTTATACGTGTTTTTCGTTTTTCTTTTTTTTTTATAGAGATTAGACCGTTGGTTTTCCCGTTTGAATGGTTTACACTAGTAATTTTGTGGCCCTTTTTTTGATTTTGCCATGTAATTATGGACTTTCCGAATTGCTTTTCCTCCAAGTTCAGTATTTTTGTGATTTTACTTTTTTATAGCTTGTTTTTCGGTGTGAGCCAAGGCTCCGTGTTGAAGGCCGTACCTTGACCTATAATGGTTTACTTTTATAAATTGTTATTTGGATGGAGAGTTGTCTCATTGGAACTCATACCACATCTTCCGATATCTATTATGATTGTGTACAGAGGTCGAATGTTAGCTTTTTAGTGTACTGGCCAGCCGGACTAGTAGACTTTAGATCTACTTGTCCGGCTTAAAATTTACTGGTCCTGCAAAAATGAAATTCATTTGATAACCACTAAAAGATATGACAGATGTTTCGTTTTATTTTCCTCAGCTGCTTTCCTCTTCTTTATTCCAAAAATAGCACCCCCAATACCCTAAAAATAATTTCTCAGGTTTTTTTTTGTGTAAACAAACCGAGATAGAGATGCAATCATTGATTTTAACGAAAATTTTCTACTGGTCCGCCGGACCACCAGCTGACAAAATCTACTGGTCCGACACAAATTCTACTGGTCTCGGACCATCGGACCAGCGCCAATTTCGACCCCTGATTGTGTATGCCTGACACTGATCTGTGGCACTCGAATATAAAAAAGGCCAAAATCAATTACATGTAACTTATGATGTTTAAAGATCGAAAATGAAAATAATAAAAGTTATATATACTAGTAACACTAATACAAATTTGACTTAATAAATTCTTATTTTAATGTTAGCACTCACATGGACAAATATATTGAATCCGTGTAAGTTATTCCCTCGGTTTAAACCTCTGTTACTATTTTCTTATCTATAATTAATATCAGGTAAATGTGAACGTAGCACATACATATATAATTAATTATGTTTTATCGTCTATAGTATTGAAAAATCTTCTTCGGGTGGGTTTTTGAAAATTTATAACGATAATGAAAGTGTAATGTATTTGCTATGTAATAATACAATCCAGTTTCCATAACTAATTTATTAACAAGTACATCGTTTGATGGTCAGACTACAGAATGACAACATGTGTATAAGAAATTCAATTGATCTATTTAATTACATGTTTATTTAAGAATGTGCAGACATGTGAGAGTTGCTGATTTGTCAATTATAATTAATGTAACAGATGATACGGTAATAAAGTGATGTGAACTTTATAACAGAAAGTACAAATGCAAATATATAGTTTGACTTTTTAATTTAGAAATTCCCGTTTTACCATAGTTTAATAATTAATAAAAGATTGGAGACCGAGAAAGTGCATAAGATACCTATAAGTTTGACTCGGATAGAACACTGAAATCGTCTCCTTTGTAAAAGACGTCAAACTGTTTCAATTTCAAGAACATAAATAATGATAGCAAAAAAAAAAAAAAAATCTTCTCTCTGTCGTATCCATAACCTCAAGATTCCACCAAGCACTCGCTGAAATGCGAGTAAAAAAGTGACAGAACTTCACAAATTCACCCCAATGTAAAATTAGATATTTGTTTTAATAAAAAATAAAATGTACCCATTGAAATATCAACTGTTTGTTGAAATGACAATTTACTGAATTCGAGAATTATATTATCGATTAAGACCAATGCTAATGTGTGTATATTGGTTGAATCAAGGCAGTTTTTAAACAAGTATAGACTGTTAAATAAGAAGTTGTAGTCAATTGACCTTTTAATTTTGAGCACAAGGATTAGTCAAAAGTTTGCAGAATTCAAATGTAAGTTAAATTGTAAAACAGTAATTGAGATATATGATTTCTGAAGAATGTATCCACATATGATTTAAATTTCAAGTTGAATATAACCCATCACACGATCTTTGAAGGCGGCAGTAATAATTATTTGAAAAGGTATTTTTTAGAAGTTTATCGAGAATCTTACAAAATAAAGTAATTGATGGGCCAGCTGAAGGACTCCACCGGATGCGGGCGTTTCTCGCTGCATTGAATACCCATTGGTGGCCTACAGCTGTTATCTTCTCTTTGGTCGGGTTGTTGTCTCTTTGACACATTCCCCATTTACATTATGATTTTTTTTAGATAAATGTTTATATTTAACAAGTATGAAATTGTCGTATTTTGACACAATGTAAACTTCATATGGTGGCTCGATGCTCGATTATACAGGACGAAACCACAGTTTCTAAGCTCCCTAGGTCTGCATTTTCCGTCAAAGAACTACACATTAAATGAAAGTTATATGGATACAAATCTCTCATATACATCAATTGGGTCGATACCACTGTACTGGTATTACAATTTGAAACTGATATTCAGTTACCGAGAGTACAGTGACCAGGACTTCTGGGTAGAATGAAATATCATTTATATTGTTTTTAAAATAATTAAAATGTTTACAAACTAAGGAGTTACTATTATACGGCACTCAAAGAATGTTCTGCACATGCTGCATTTAACCGTATAAGACAAGATTTATCAAATTTCTGGGTGTTCAATGCTCTTAAACTTTATTCTAGATTTGTCTTTAACATTTTTATCTAATACCACAGTCCTCGAGCACATAAAACGAATGGAAATCAGCTGCAATATTCCTGACTTGGTACAGATATTTCTGATGCAGGAACTACTTGATTCAAGCTGGTTTCAAAGCTAGCTTAAAAAAATACGTACAACGATTTTACAATCTAAAAAGATTAAATATATTCCAAAGGGTATTCAAATCTCAAAGCCAAAAAAAAAATAAACTGATAATGACAGGAAAAAAAAAAGAAAAACGACGAAATGGCAAATTGTGTCTACAAATCACTACATAGAAAACTACAGACTGAGCAACATAAATCTGACAAAATCCGAGGGTGATGCTCTTCAACTTTGTTCTTGTTTGGCTTTATAAATATTTCGATATGAGCGTCACTGATGAGTCTTATGTAGACGAAACGCGCGTCTGGCGTACTAAATTATAATCCTGGTACCTTTGATAACTAATTAGATATGCTTCGAAAGGGTAAGCTGACCCGTTCCACATAATGCAACCGTTGTGATGCTCAAGGTTTGTACAAGCGTGGTTATACATCTCATTCGGTAAATGGACGGATAAATGACAGTTGTATGAGCGTATCAACTTTAAGAGACATACTCGACATGCAGGTAATATCTCTACACGTAAAAAGGTAACGATTTGGAAGTATTATTTTGTTTGTCGAACAGTTAGTTCTCAACCGACCCTCATTTTATCTAATGTGTTAGTCAAACTATAATAGGAAACAAATCTGATTGATATAGCATCAATTGAAATTGGTATACTACAATACAGATATAAAGTGAATGCTGCGTGATGAAACTAATTTCCCAGGGCCAAATAATACATCTTCTTTGTAGTCAATTTGTGGTAGCTAGGAATGTTTTCAAACATTTATTAAACTTTATATAATTTGACAATTTTCAAAATAGGTCAATAGAACAGCAAACTAATAATCACAGAGAAAATAACATGGCAGACATTTAGAAGTGAATGTGAATGTGAATGTGAATGTGTGGTCTTTTTTCATGCATTGTATTATAAATCAAGTCGGTTGTTCTCATTTTTTCACATTTTATTTAAATTTTTGGTATAGCTCTATTTATAGTTATAGTCTGTAAATGAATGGGCGAAAGAAACCTGAGACTCATAGATTGAAAATAAACTGAAATGGGAAGTTGAAATCATCTCTTTTGTCGTACAGGTTTGTTTTCAGCCGACCCTCATTGTCAATTTCTATATATCTTTGTCCTTATGTCTTTATGGTTAGTTATGTATTTGCAATTATACACATTCTTATAGTAAAATTATAAGTACAAGAACGTATAAAAAACAACAAAAATCATAATCTCGGAAATATTCCATTACATTTTTTTGGTGTTGGGTATTTCACAAATCTCAATAGGTGGTTAAGTATTTAAAAGTAAAAGATCAATTAAAACATATTAAAAACAGTGGACATTACAATTGTTCTATTGACAGTCAATGACATCTACTGAACACCCTCCAACAAAATAACTGTATATTCCGCCAACTGTTGCGCCGATGGCAGCCTTTGCACCAACGCCTAACCCAAGGTCTCCAGCTGATTGAAGAGTGGCAACCACTCCTCCTGCTATAACGCCTCCTCCATTGGCAACAGCAGAAGCTGTCATCGCTTTTGCTGCGAATGACCCTACAGCTATACCAGCCCCAGTAAAGCAAGCTGCACTAAGTACAGCGGGTGCTAAAGCAACGGCACCTGTTCCTATTATTGCAACGCCTCCTACTGTTTTTGTTAAACACAAAATATCATCTGAAGTCCATTCGCCATTGTTTGTTGATTCATCATCGCCTTAAGAATTATATATATATATATATATATTTTTTAATACACTTGTTTTTTTTTCTAAATTCATTTGTTTGACTTTTTGATATATAATAGCAACAGATTGAACTACTCATTGGAAAGTTATATTTTAATGTCAACTGAAACATTTATTAAGAGACGTTATTTTTAATTCAGTTACGTGGTGATTATTAATTATTTTGGAATAACAGATTTTTCTTTGAAAAGTTGCTACGTCTAAATTACGTAATCAAATTATTGTTGACACGTTGACTGCACAAAGGGATTGCCAATGACCGTCGATCGTCAACTGATGTCATTCAATCAAAAATATGTAAGTCATTTGATCCCTGAGGGATGTATCATTGAAATTTAAACTTCATCACCTTATTTGTGTAAAGAAAGACGAAAATTAATTGGACTAACGTGAGTCATTACAACGCTATGTATCGGCCATTCAGATATGTCAAACAGAGATAACGTATGGTGAGGCATGTACCAGGTTCAATCAACCAGTTTCTACATTTGAAAATGCATGTACCAAGTCAGAAATATGACAGTTGTTGTCCATTCGTTTGATGTGTTTTATTATTTGATTTTGCTATTTAAATAGGGACTTTCCGTTTTGAATTTTCCTCAGAGTTCAGTATTTTTGTGAGTTTACTTTTTATATAACGCTTGGACTAAATTGATATTGAAATAACAAATGTGGGTTAAAAACTGAGAGATATTCGATACGTTTGGTTCTGAACCTGATTCGAGTTCTGCACCGATTCGAGTCATCTTTCTTACATATAAGTGCAAATTTGGCCTTAAACTGAAACTATAAACGCCTGAAATATATATGATGTCAATAATAATAATAAAATTCTATGTAGTCTATTAGCTTTTTTAATCAATTTTTCATGCATGATTGTATAAAATTAGTAACGTTTTTGAAACTGCACATCTGATAATGAATTTATTTGTAAAAACGCGTCGTCAGTGCTTTATCTGTATGTTGAAAGAATGCAATAACAATTTCCTTCATCAATTCTCGGAACGAAAAGGAGAAGTGTAACTAATTCATTTTCAATTATTCGCGTTACTGTATATCTCACGTCTCATTTTTACAGTTGAATTTTTTATCCATTGAAATGTATATATGTTTATTATGTTGGTCATTTTTGCATTTGTCTTTTAAAATTTGAAAACTTTGAGACCGTTTGATCTTATTCTGATTCTTCTATGATACTTATATGATAACATGTTGTCTACGCTTAATGATTCTGTACTAACAACTTTATTCCGAACAATTGGATAAACAATCAATTAACCATGATCTATAATATATTACCTTGAACGGTGAACAAAAGAGAACAAACAATACACAGACTGTTATATATTTTTTCTCCATTGTTGATTTGTTATACAATGGTCTTTGTATATTACTCAATACTGAAAAATAATAAGCACAATAAGAAGAAGGCATGACACTACACAACTACATGTAATAATTATCAAATAGAAACACAATTATCATAATGATACAAAAGCTGTAAACCGAAAAGTAATATGGCTACATAAAATGAATATAAATCACAACCTTTACCGAAAGAAACCACACAAAAAAAAAACCCCGGGATGATACAAGGTTCCCTCCATCCTTATTGCGAAACTGTATTAATATGGAATCTTCTAGCCCACATCAACAATTAAAAAAAAAAAATGGCTATATTCCAGAAAGAACTTTTTTTTTCATTTTGAAATATTAAACAAAAGTGCGTCCGATATGGTCTAATGTTTTTAAATTCCAATCGATATGTGAATAATTCACCAAGTAATTGCCAACACTCCTTTATTTATAGAAAATATGAAAAACAATTACTTGTTGTTATCTTATAACAACTAAATTCCGAGCAATGTGTCTTTAAATCATTCTAATAACTAAAGGTACAATAATCTACGATGAAAGTACCGTTTAATCTAACATGTCTAAATCTAGTGTTTATATCGGTACTTACATGCACAATGTATTGAATCTGTGTAATCTATTTCCCCAGTTTAAACCTGTATCGTAATGTTTGATGTTATGTATTTATATAGCTATAAGATAAATGTGCAGGAAAGACGTATACAAGCATACTTATTTCTTATTCATATTTATAAATAGTATTGGGAAAACCTTCGGCTCATTGGTTTCGAAAATTTACATAAAAAACGAGAGTACAAATGAACACAAGGTCAAATTTGATAAAGCTATTCCAATATCAGCGTTTGATGAATAACTGTTCGTACATGCTTGAAGAAAGCGCATTATATATCAAAATTATCAAAGCAAGCTATAATGAAATTTTTCAAATCACAGTTAAATGCCATTGATAGAAAAGTCCGCTTCGAGATCTATGATCATCTATGAGAATGACTGGGACTCGGACTGGGATAAGTTTAATTATAAAGTAAGATGATATTTCAGCTACTTCATTTATTGCAGTTAATGACCGCCCGTGCCATATGATCGTTGATCGAAAATAACAAATACAATTCTTGATTTAATACAACGTAGACATTGTGGACATGCAAGTCTTGTTTGAATTTGAATTTTAGTTTTTCGTGTATATTTTGGATTTCAAATGTTTGGCTTTGAGCGTTCCCGATGAAGGTAAAGCGCTTCGGACGCAAGAAATTATTTAACGTGTTTTTTTTCAATTTTATTTTATAACTGAACTAGTATACATACTTGTTTAGGGGATAGCTGAAGCACGTTTTCTGGAATGGGAGCTTCTAGCTGCATTGAAGATCCATTGGTGACCTTCCACTGTTGTTTGCTCTTTTGTCGGGTAATGGTCATAGTGGCGGATCCAGAAATTCATAAGTGGGGGCCAACTGACTGTCCAAGAGGGGGCCCGCTCCAGTCACGCTTCAGTGATTCCCTATATAAGTAACCAATTTTTTCCCCGAAAGGGGGGGGGGGGGCGGGCCCCTTGCCCCTCCCCCTAGATTAGCCTCTTGGTCATTTTGACACATTACCCATTTCCATCCTTAAGTTTATGGTAGTTTTTCCCTGCACTTGAATAGTTGTGTTTTCTGACAAATATATTTTTTCTATGTATTTGATTATCCCTTTGGTATCTTCCATCTCATTTCTTTTACCTGAAGCATTCCAACTTTCAAACAATCAAACGGTTGGTGAAAATAAAGATGATTTGCCTTTTGCAATACGCAAAAGTAATTACATCGACAGACATACATGTTAATGGAGGTCTACCCGTAAATAAAACAAACTGACCTTATAAGACATTTGACCCTTGTGCTTGACATGTAAAGGTATAACCACAGAAGGGAAAACGAGGGTGATTTTACCATGCTAACAAGACCGTGCATTAAATCGGTGAATTTAATAGAGGTTGTATCAAATCTGTATACAAAAGAAAACATGAAAATAGGAATTATTATTACATTTTAGCAAAATCTTAATTGATATTTCAACAAACATGTATATAGATGTAAACCTTTAACAATATACAAAAAGTTAAACAAAGACTTTTTCTGCAATTCTTTTACTAAAGTAATTTTGGTACTTCTAATGCGTCTCATTATTTATCATGATTTACTAAAATAGAACTATATACAGTAAATCTATCTACAATTTATAAGGAGGTAGGACATTCAAAATTCAAAATTGAAGAGAAAATAACAGCGCCAGCTAAAAAAGGAGAAACAAACATGATAAAAGGGCGAACAACTTTTTATAAAAAACAAAAATTAAGCAACATACACTATACCAACCAAACACTCTGGGACGATCTTAGATGCTCCAGAAGAGTAAAGAAGATCTTATTCCATATTTTACTCATGGAAGTGTCAAAATTGAGGAAAAGAAAACGCGATTGTGTATAAATATGACAATAAGAACATATCTGAACTCATCTATCACACACACATTTCATAGCCGTCAACCAACAGAATTTCTAAAATTAAAAAGTTCACAATTTGGAATATCATATCGTCTGTTTTGTTGTTAAGTGTCGTGCTCAACTCGATTATTAATGTAAACCAAACTATTAAGAACACATATCCTGAAAATATTTCGTTATTAGTAGCAACCCTTCAAAATGAAAATGACGACAAAAAACAAAAGAGAACTGAGATATGTTTACTAAATTTTAAGGAAGCCATCATGAGTTTGTTGACTACAAATGATATCGGATATGTTCCTAATGTCGTAACTACAATCCCGTTCCCTTTTCACAAACGTGACCTTTAGAATAATATTATTTACCGGGTTTGTAATAACATAATTAACACCACTGGTTCCACATGTTGAACAGGATCTGCTTAACCTACCGGATAATTTTGGTATGTTGTGTCTTGTGAACTTTTATTTGTCTTTTTTGTCTTTTTTTAGCCATGGCGTTGTCAGCTTATTTTCGATCTATGAGTTTGACAGCCGTCTGGTATATTTCTTTCATCCTTTACTTCCATACAATTGTTACTGGAATTTTGCTTCTTAAAACTAACCAGATGCTCCGCTGGGCGCAGCTTTATACGACCGCAGAGGTCGAACCCTGAACAGTTGGGGCTTGTATCGACACAACAGTTTTAAGCTTGATACAGTTCTGAATTTGGATTGTGATTGAATAGTTGACACAACATAGGTTTCTGACACAGAATGAATGTGGTCTAAGAACTTAAACTTAAAAACTTAAAAATATTAAATTAGACATTTACCTATTATGGTCCAATATCCAAAATCGAAATACATGGTTAGATTCAGCATATCATAGAACCCCAAGAGAATTCAATTTTTGATGAAATCAAAATAATGTTCAATGTTAGACCCTTTAGACCTTAATGCTGACCAATTTGATAATCGGGCCCAAATATTTAAAATCTAAATGCATGGTTAGATTCAGCATATTGAAGAACCCCATATATTCAATTTTTGTTGAAATCAACCAGAGTTTAATTTTTGACCCTTTGGACCTAAATGTAGACCACTTTGAAAAAGGGACAAGACTGTACAATTGAATATTTCTTGCTATTGCGCAAACCTGTGCAATTGAAATTTTCTTGCTATTGCGCAATATTGTGCAATTAGATATTTCTTACTATTGAGCCATCCTGTGCAATTGAAGATTTCTCGGTATTGAAAAATACTGTGCAATTGACGATTTCTCGCTATTGCGCAATACTGTGCAATTGAAGATTTCTTGCTATTGCGGAATACTGTGCAATTGAAAATTTCTTGCTATTGCACAATACTTAATATAATAATTTTGGACCCCGATTTGGACCAATTTGAAAACTGGGCCCATAATTAAAAATCTATGTACATGTTTAGATTCAGCATTATAATTATCAAAGAACCCCAAGAATTCAATTTTTATTAAAATCAAGCCAATTTTAATTTTGGACCATTTGGACCTTAATGTAGACCAATTTGAAAACAGGACCAAAAATTAAGAATCTGAATACACAGTTATATTTGGCATATCAAAGCACCCCAATAATTCATTTTTGATGAAATCAAACAAAGTTTAATTTTGGACCCTTTTGGACCCTAATTCGTTGGGACCAAAACTCCCAAAATCAATTCAAACCTTCCTTTTGTGGTCGTAAACCTTGTGTTAAAATTTCAAAGTTTTCTATTAACCTATACTAAAGTTATTGTGCAAAAACCAAGAAAAATGCTTATTTGGAACCTGTTTTTGGTCCCTAATTCCCAAACTGTTGGGACTAAAACTCCTAAAATCAATCTCAACCTTCCTTTTGTGGTCATAGACCTGATATTAAAATTTCATAGATTTCTGTTTACCTATACTAAAGTTATTGTGCGAGTACCAAGAAAAATGCTTATTTGGGCCCTTTTTGGCCCCCAATTCCTAAACTGTTGGGATCAAAACACCCAAAATCAATTCCAACCTTCCTTTTATAGTTATAAACCTTGTGTTTAAATACTGTCTTCGGACGACGACGACGACGTCGTGTTACCAATATATGACCAAAATTTTTTCAATTTTTGCGGTCGTATAAAAACGTCATCATGGGCCCAGTTAATTCTAAATCGTCTCTTTTTCATTCGATTGCAATTTTGGTAGAAAACTGTCAACACTATGTTTTCAATAGGAGGACTTTAGGCATGTGTGTAAACATCCAAAGTTTTGGCGTTGGTATAAATTAAACATTTTAATTAAACGTCAATGAGACAACAAAGAAACGACACACACAGACATCTAGAAGTCTTCAACATACATTTAATTAAACAAAATGTCAGGCTCAAACAAGACGAAATATTTATATTTTGAGACATGATCACTGAACATGCAGTTCATTTATTTTCGATGTCTGGTTTTTGTGCATTGAATTGGTGTTTAACAAATCAAACCGATGGTATTTTTGCATACATTGTCGTACAGGAGACTTTTGTAACCTGCTATATGTTATGAACTTTTGCTCATTGTACAGTAACATGTTAGAGTTCATTTCTCCGTCTATTGGTTTTTACGGCTAGTTGTCTCATTGACAATCATACCACATCTCCTTATTTTAAAAAACACATTCAGAGCAACGGTGTATGATTTTGTGCTTATGACTAAATCGTTTTTTGAGAAATATATAAAAATTAATAAATGTTATTAAATTTTGTTTTCTGATATTAGGTGTTACATTTTACATTTTCAAAAGGCGTTTCAGTATTTGAAAAGTAAGAGTTTATCAAAACATCGGTTCATTTATGTTTCTTTATGCATTCATTTTCATTTGATAAGCATCCTCCAACAAAATATATGTACATGCGACGATGGAAGCACAGAAACCTCTGGCAGAATTCTAATTGAAGGTGCATATAAATAGTGCTAAATGTTTTTAGTGATTAAATGATTAATGTAGTAATGATTGATTTTGTTTTTCCTCCGTTTTGATTTATTTGTAGCACCAACAACAGACCTTTCAAAATATCGTGAGTTTACAAAACTTATTAAGTTATGTTTTTAACATGTTAAGATAAGAAAGAGCATTGAGATAGGGAACTTTAGAAATGTTTTTTTAAAATGATATAGCATATACATATAATTTCTCTGAAGACAGAAATAAAAGAGAAAATGCTATAATAATGCATTTTTCAATACCAAAAACAATAAAACTATTATCATGTAAATGTAGATATTCATCATGATTATCCGTCAATATTCTCAGTTAGACGATATTCCGGTGTATGCCTTTCTGTTGACTATAATTATTGCAGGAATTGAATTATTAACTCTTATTTCAATTGATATCATCTTGTCAAAATATTTACAAACACCTTATTAATAGATTATACCTATCAAATATCTATTCATAAATAAACATTAATAATGTACATATCAGCACAACGATGTAAATTTTTCAAATTTTGGCAGCAATTGCTTAGTTCTTTCCTCCCCAGGATTTGAACTCATGCTATTAGGATATCGATTTGCAGTTTTGCTTTCGGCACATATTGATTCAAAAATTAATTTACAATAATTGGGCATTATTAATAGTCAATATAAGGTGTGCTTTCAGCAGCAAGAACTGATGCAGTTTTGCTTTCGGCACATATTGATTCAAAAATTAATTTACAATAATTGGGCATTAATAATAGTCAATATAAGGTGTGCTTTCAGCAGCAAGAACTGATCTGTATAAACTTTGCAAGATAACATTTCGTATTAATTTTAGTTTCTAACTATGGCTCCACATCTAGAAACGTGCTTTGTCATTTTGTTTCACAATCATTTTCATGTTTCATATCTTGATCTTACCAGAACGTTTTATGAAGTTTGGGAACACATTTGTTTTGTCTTAAAAATAAGGCAAAATCAACGTGGTTTTGATTTAGATCTCCATAAGTGCAACTAAAAAAAATAATAAAATTTGAAATTTTGGGATACTTAATCAACGTCATAGATAAATAAAAAAGAAAAAAAAGATATATTACCCCATGGTTTATTCAAATAGAGCAAAACCTGACAACGTCACACGCATGGAAAACAAAAATTGGTAATTGTCGAAAGGACTTTTATTTGTAATTCAAGCTTCAACCTTTTGGAGAGCCGATGTGCATTATCAATTATCTTATCTATCTATGCAATACACAATCCGCTGTTTTAGTCCATATAAAAGAAATATGAATATGACCAGTATATAAAAAGCAATACCAAGTCCGAAAATCACATAAAAGTGAAAATGGAAACGGGAAACATAGGTTAAAGACATAATATATATATAGATACTTTATATATAATATTTTCTTATCTTTCAGACTGTACGGACAAACAATCAAATTGTTATGCTTATTCTAATGATAATCATGATAATTGTGGTGGTATCTATGAACCTTGGGCCAGAGTTAATTGTCCTTACAGATGTGGGTTCTGTTTAAGTACGTAATATACTGCCTACACTTATCATAATCCTTATAAGTTCAAATGTATTTGTACTTTAAATATGTACCAGTTTTCATGACATGTCATTTTTAAAACAAATTCAATTAATCAAATATTATATCATATGTAAAATATCTTATTTATATTTTTTAACACATATATTGGAAACAGTTTAAAAAGGTTACTATTTTGCCAAGTAAACTTTTAAACGTGGAAGATCCAACGAAACCCGCTTAGAGTTCACATGTGAGTGACCTGGAAGTTCTAAATTTATAATGATATTCAAATGGGTTGACGACCTATAAATAAGCCAATTAAAAAAGCTGATGAATTATTTGGACTGACTATTTCTTCGTAAATAAAATGAGTTACATCCCTTTACCTCACGATAAACTTTCACGATCGTCGACGACTCATTTTCATTGGTCGAAAAAGACACACCTACGAGGTAACTCACATGTGACCTCAAAGCGGGTTCGTTGGATCTCCCATGCGACATATCAAAAAACGGGAGCGATTAGATATTGGGTTTTAATTATATTGGGTAAAAGTCAAATTAAATTAAAAAATTTGCACCACTTTGAACATGATATAAAAGTATCTGCGTATAGACCATTATTATTCTTATAAGATGTGCTTCTAGGATAATCCATCAGTACTCTTTCTTTTGAATATTACTTATTAAATTGAACTACAAATTTCAAGTTTCTTCTCTCGTCTTTCACTGCTATACCTGTTTTTTATAGCTGTATAATCATAGTATACATGTAGATAAACGCGAAAATTGAATAAAGCGTATATGCTACTAAAACTACCAATTCCAAGTTTCTTCTCTACAGCGATTAATGCTATCAATATATTTAGATAGTCTTTATATATTATAGCAGTATAATCATAGTATATATGTAGATAAACGCGAAAATAATTGTCCTCTCTCCGAATACTCATGAAAATCATGTGCAAAACATTGAAACCGGAAGTCTTATCTATGACTAAAACTCGGTCTGTAGACGGAAATAATGTCCGGGCGCCTTTTTTAGTTTTTCTCCAAAATAATTCAATCTGAATAATCATAAGAATGAATGATAAATGCGACTATGTACGGTACCTATGTGACACAGAGGCATAATAATTAATTATTGTAGAAAGAAGAGATGCGAAACACAATGAAGGGTCTTTTCGTTTAATAGTATAGATGCATTGTCTTTTTTTCATTTTGTTGCTGTGTATTTGAGGGACGGTTTCATTTACTCCTCTTTTTATTCTTATAACATTCATTTTATTTTAGATAAACCACCATGTGCGGACAAAATCAATAACTGTAATCAATTTGGAGCCAATGTTTGTACAGAACCTAACTATGCAGCATGGGTTAGAGAAAACTGCCGAAAATTTTGCAATAAATGTGTTTAAACGATATAGTTTCATATGGAAAATTTGAAATGTCTGATACACTGGGGAAGGATTTTAGCCTCTCGACATTATATAAATATATATATCATGTTATTAAAATCAGTCGTAAATAGCTTACAATTTTTGGAATCAAATTTCGAATACCTTGAAATGAAACCTTTGTTTGTGTTTATTAGGAATATGATCCCAGTAAAACTTATTAATCGAATCATCTCTGGTTGTAAAGATAATTCCTCGATTACTCCGTAAAGAAAAAAGTAGCGGAAAAAGGGTTCACATGTACATGCAGTTAACAATTGTTTAAGGTTGTTGACTACTGAACATTAACCGCAGCACAATATTATATTTGATAATAGAGATAGGAAGATGTGGTATGAGTGCCAATGAGACAACTATCCATCCAAATAATAATTTATAAAAATCAAAGATTATAGGTCAATGTACGGTCTTCAACACGGAGTCTTTGCTCACACTGAACAGAAGACTAGTTTAATAATAGCACGGGAATTATATGCAATAATATATAGCTTATGTAATTTATCAACCAGCAAGGTTATCAACAGTTAAAGAAACTGTTAATAAATGTCCTTTTTAAAGATCAAGGATTTCTATTATTAACGCCTTGATATAAACATGTAGGCTATCGCTCAACCATTCGCCTTACCGCGATACTCTTTTTATAAAACTGTGTTAATTGAAAACACAAACTAAAGCATACTGTTAATAGTATTGAAAACATGTAGGAATCAATTAAGTTAGAACAAAACTATCCCGGACTAATTCAGGTGCAGCGAAATGGTATATCGACGTTAACAAGAATATGTTGTGGAATGTATTCCTTGGAATCTGTAAAACTCATAAAAGATACAGGACTTATAAGTTTTTACGCAAGACCTGTACTTTGTCCATATATTTCTCACCAGTGGCGTTCGAATAAAAACAGTTTAAAGACTAAACCAAAAACAAGTAAATGAGCATTAAACACCGAGAATACGATTAAGGCAATATATTCAAACAAACAACAAATAACACGAAATGTACCCGGAAAACGTTCTATACTGAATATGATAATTCCAGTGCACGTGGTTGACGTTCTTGTTTTCATTTGTACTTGTTCTTCTTATATTTGGTGAAATTCTATAAAGGGTCAAGGATATAAAACAAGAAAATAACACTGATACAGTTTCTGTTTTGTAGACTTGTTTATGTTTTCATCTGGTTTTGTTTGACTCGAACTTGTCAGTTTAACGAAGATTTAAGTGTGTTCACTCCCAACTTTAAAACAGACCAGGCCTATCGTGCTTTAATCTCGATTGGTGGAATGAAATGAATTATTTCAAGAAAATGTATGATAAAATCTGATTTAGAAAACATGAACTATTAGATATGTTAAACAATCGACGTAAACTTAAGAAAAGACATGAGAAAATGGTTAACCACTCACTATAAATACAACGCTATATAAATGTTTTCCAATAATATTAACGGACGTATATCTAACATAAGAAATCGAAAATATATAACATTGTCTATATATGACTGTCATATACAAATATGAAATGTTCGTCAGAAGCATAAAATCATTGGTAAGTGTAAAGATGTACTACGACAGAATATTTTGAACTTTAATAAATCAACAAATAACATTTGTATTCTATTTTGGTAATAGATTTTTGTTCAAATTACAAATAGGTGTTTGAGAGGTTCATTTTTTTTTATCAAAGCATCGGTTCAATGAAAGCTTTATATTTCGGACATTTGAAATCATTTTCCTTTCTTTTTACATTCAATATCATTTTCCGAGCAACCTCCAACTAAATAGCTGTATATACCACTTGATGTAACGCCGATGATAGCCTTTGAAGCTAGGCCTAATCCAGCAGCTCCTGCTGATTGAAGGGTTGCAATAACTCCTCCAGCTACTACGCCTCCACCATTGGCAGTAGCTGCAAATGCCATAGCTGAAGCTGCAAATGTCCCAGCTACTATACCAGCCGGGCCAAAGCCAATTACCCCAAGTACAGGTTTTACTACAGCTACTGTACCTCCTCCTACCAATACAGCACCTCCATATTTCTTTATTCTACACCAAACATCTTCTTTTTGTCCGCCTAAATAGGTTATCAAATAAAAAAAAAAAAAAAAAAAATTAATATCAAATTGGTTCCTCGAGAATAGTCAATTATCTGAACAAATATCAAATACATACTGTTTTCCCTTTATTTACTCATTCATATTGTAGAGTAAAATGAGTTTTCTCTAATTTTTGTGCTATTTTCACATTTCCTGACCGGTGTGAGAAAAATTTTTCTCCTCACTAGTGAAAAATCTGTTCTCGGCAAATGAGTGGTTGAAATTTAATTGTGACGTTTAATTTCTTATTTTCTTCCGAATTTTCTTATTGTGACGTCACCAAAAAAGGCGACCATGCCTGATGACGTCACACCAAAAGTACACAACTTTCCTCAAATCTTTAAAAAGGAAGGATAAAAAACATAAGAGAAACAGATCCCATCACTGTAACTCGTGTATTATGATATTTCTCCACTCTCGACAGTTAAATTTTAATTATTTAAAAAGCTCGGCAAGCCTCGCGCTTTAAATAATAAAATTTAACTGTCTCGAGTGGAGAAATATCGTAATACACTTGTTGCAGTGAAGGAATCTATATTTCTTATCAATTTAAAATGTATTCAAAAATGCTCTATTGAGTTCGGCGGTTTATAATTATAAATTATAATTAGTTTTATTTTGGTAAACGTGGGAAAATTAGTAGCAAAAACATTTAACAGTAACACAGCTTTAAAGACAAAATATGCGAAAGAGGCAAAATATATAAATCAAAAGAAAAGTCAAACTCATGGATCTGACAAAATTTTTTAATAGTTGTGTTTTCTACATTATTGGATTGTTAAACTCTTGACTAAAGTATTAATAAAGGGAGCGAATATAAAGTAATAAAAAAAAAAAATAACGAACCAAAAAGAAATTAAAAAAAGAGGAAGTTCATAATCAAATGTTTGAATTTTTTAAACAACGTAAATTACAACAAGTATTTTGCGATAAAAAATTGGTTTAACAGCTTGAACCTCTCATATTTGTTTTATTATGAAATAATTTTCAACATTGAGTTGCTTAAATATCTTACTTCTGTATGAAAAAAAAATAAATAAATATATGAAAATTGAAACAAACTGTTTTTCCAAAGAGGCAGCAACAACATCCCACCTCCACAACAACCCCTCAAAGTTAATGGTCGTTCCCCAACAAGAAAATTTTATTTGATCAAGAGTGTAAATATGTTTAATTATTACAACTATAGATTCCGGTTTAGACCCAATAAAAAATGAGCGTGCTAGCAGGATATGTGAAGGTCTGAATGCGGGTCATTTACTCTGTATTCTTTATTTTTGGATGCTATTTTTCTGTCTTCTTTCTATTTTGTCTACTATGCTCTATTAGTTTTATTTTAAGCAGCCGATAAGTCACTTTAAATTTTATGTTTTTGAGTAGATTTTTCTAAATTCTTTATTTTTTTTCGCTAATTAATCTTTATTTTATAAACCCAAATCGTGTCGATTCGATCATTTGAGTTCTACTGAGATCCGTAAAACCATATATCCTAAATTTACAAGAAAATGTTATTTGTATTATGACTTGGTTCAAGGTAAATTATTTTAAAGCTATTGACTTCGTTTGATGTGTTTGAACTTTTGATTTTGCCATATTCGCAGGTACTTTCCTTTGTGAATCTCCTTGGAGTATTTTTGTGATTTTACTTTTTTTTCTCACAGCTACATCATCATATAACTCAAATGACCAAAAGGAATTTTTTGTGCTAATTTGTTTGCTAGTGATGATTTTTTTTAAATAGGACTAGCTTTATGAGAGTTGAACTTTATACTGGAGACTACTTTTACAAACTATCGTTTTAAGTTTATATTCATATAATACATTCTTTTAACAATTTTAAATAAGAAAGTTCCTGTTGGGTATATATCTCCCAATTGATACGATATTCCCGTGCTTGCATTTCTTATTATGATTTTCTTGATAGAGGGTTGCTGCTCACAAGGAGGCTATTAAACCAAGAGTTCCAAATGTTGAAGTTGAAATCATCCATTCGTAAATTTTACGGACGCCATCACGAGTTGGTTGACCATTTCACAACAGTTTCACAAATGATATCGGATATGTTCCTTACGTCGTAACTACAATCCCCTCCCCTTTCATGAATGTGACCTACCGAATTAGACTATTTACCGGATTTATTATCACATAAGGAACACGACGGGTGCCACATGTGGAGCAGGATCTGCTTACCCTTCCGGAGCACCTGAGATCACCCCTAGTTTTTTGGTGGGGTTCGTGTTTTTTATTCTTTAGTTTTCTATGTTGTGTCGTGTGTGCTGTTGTTTGTTTGTCTTTTTCATTTTTAGCCATGGCGTTGTCCGTTTGTTTTAGATATATGAGTTTGACTGTCCCTTTGGTATCTTTCGTCCATCTTTTGCATATTATAAAAAGCTATATATTACCTTTGACAGGTGTACCAAAAAGAACAAACAATACACAGACTGTGATATATTTTCGTTCCATTGATGCTTTTATATACAAAGGATATGTATATTCAGTACTGAAATATAACATAAAAAGATTTTGTATATAAAAATAATAAATCAGGCTTAAAACAAAATAAAAACTATTCAGTAGAAGGCTTAAGACACATCAGTGACAACAAGAGATGAAAACACAGACATACACATAAAAATATGTTTAGAAAGTTAAACTTTTAGCCTTTAACACAAAGAGTTCAAAACCTGGGTCCCTTTGAAGCCCCTGTTCTTCCGAGGACGGCCGCTTTTAAGTTTTGTTGAAATCATGATGAATTCCACTGTATTGTGAATTGCTACTATCAAATATAAATTTACATTCAGGAATTACAAAGTAATCAACGAATCCAAAGCTTGCTACTAGAATATCAAACTATTTATAAGTTATAAAACATGTGATTTCCACTCAAATTCGGATAAATAAAAGAGGTACGAAAGATGCCAAAGGGACAGTCAAACTTATAAATCAGAAACAATTTGTATAGCAGAACTACACGTGAATAATTACACCTTATGTAAGAATCCTGGATTTTGATTGGTTGATATCTAGTGTATTTGTTCACCAATTTACGGTTATCAAATGAATATTGTTCATTTTTAAACGCCGCCCGGGTATTTGCCAAAAAGATATCCCTTTTTTACCCTCTCTGCCGTGGTATTTGCCAAAAAATACTCTATCCGACTGGACGCTTGTAACGTCACGATCATCAATGTGTTATTGAACATAAACATTCGGTGTAATTAAACAGATATAGCATGTTCTTGGGGGGTATTTGCCAAAAATACCCCTCCTTAACATGATATATCTGTTTAAAAATATTAAAAAAAAGCAGAAACATATATAAAGAAGAACACTTTAAAACCATGTGACATTGTTGTTAAATTTGAATATGATAATAATTCTAGCACTTAATGTACCATACTTTTAAAAGTATACTACGATGTATTCAGTTAACAAACAAAAAGATAAAGGAAAGCAAGGCATTTATTATCATCGTTCAGAGCATATAATATCATCGTTCAGATCTAATGCATATATTAAGAACATACCACTCAAGGTCAAAAATAAAACATCGTGTTATCTTATAACCTATAAAACTCAACAAAGAAACCAGGCTTACTTACCGACATAATTATTTTTTTCACTTACCCTTGTAGAAACCGGTGTTTTTTTTTCAAAAGTGAAGATTTTCTTAAAATTCCATTTCACAGTGGTATCTTACAATAGCTCTGTTTTAACTTGTTTCTTTACGTTTGACCTTAAATATTTAACCCTAATAATTTTATCAACTAGTATGTATTTGCATTCAGGTATCACAGATAAAATTTATTCGTTCATTGTGTGTTAATTTACGTTATTTGATTGAGTTAGTGCCTTCCAATTGATAGTTATCGTGTGTTTTTTCTATGTTGTGATGTTATACTATTGTTTCAGAAAAAGGGAAAAGGTTTGTTACCTTTAAAACGTTTAATTCCGCTGCAAATGTTTGCACTTGTCCTAAGTCAGGAATCTGATGTACATTAGTTGTCGTTTGTTTATGTTATTTATACGTGTTTTTCGTTTTTCAACTTTATATAGATTAGGCCGTTGGTTTTCCCGTTTGAATGGTTTTACACTAGTAATTTTGGGACCCTTTATAGCTTGTTTTTCGGTGTGAGTCAAGGCTCCGTGTTGAAGGGTGTACCTTGACCTATAATGTTTTACATTTATAAATTGTTATTTGGATGGAGAGTTGTCCTATTGGCACTCATACCACATCTTCCGATATCTATTGTGATTTTGTATGTCTGACACTGATCTGTGGTATTCGAATATAAAAAAGATACAAGACAAATCCAGTGAAAAGACCAAAATCAATTACATGTAACTTATAGTGTTTAAAGATCGAAAATAAAAAAAATAAAAGTTATATATACTAGTAACACTTATACAAATTTGACTTAATAAATTCTTATTTTAATGTTGATACTTACATGGACAAATATATTAAATCCGTGCAAGTTATTGCTTCGGTTTAAACCCTTAGTTACTATTTTCTTATCTACAATTTATATCAGGTAAATGTGAACGTAGCACATACATATATATTTGATTATGTTTTATCGTCTATAGTTTTGAAAAATCTTCTTCGCATGGATTTTTTGAAAATTTACAACGATAATGAAAGTACAAATGCAAATATATAGTTTGACTTTTCAATTTAGAAATTCCCGTTTCACCATACTTATGATAAACAGGAATTGATAAAAGATTGGAGAATGAGAAAGTGCATAAGATATCTATAAGTTGACTCGGGTAGAAAACTGAAATCGTCTCCTTTGTAAAAGACGTCAAACTGTTTCAATTTCAAGAACATAAATAAAGATAGCAAAAAAAAAAATCTTCTCTCTGTCGTATCCATAACTTCAAGATTCTACCAAGCACTCGCTGAAATGCGAGTAAATAAGTGACAGAACTTCACAAATTCACCTCAATGTAAAATTAGATATTTGTTTTAATAAAAAATAAAATGTACCCAATGAAATATCAACTGTTTGTTGAAATGCCAATTTACTGAATTCGAGAATTATATTGTCGAATAAGACCAATGATAATGTGTGTATATTTGTTGAATCAAAGCAGTTTTTAAACAAGTAATAGACTGTGAAACAGTAAGTCAATTGACCTTTTGATTAGTAAAAAATTTGCAGAATTCAAATGTAAGTTAAATTGCAAAACAATAATTGTGATATAGGATTTCTGAGGAATTTATCCAAATATGATTTAAATTTTTGGTTGAATATAACCCATCACAAGACTTTTGAAGAAAGCAGTAATAATTATTTGAAGAGGTATTTTTTTAAGAAGTTCATCGAGAATCTGACAAAATAAAGTAATGTAAGGGCCAGCTGACGGACTCCACCGGATGCGATAGTTTCTCGCTGCATCGAAGACCCATTGGTGTCCTCCAGCTGTTGTTTTCTCTTTGGTCGGGTTGTTGTCTCTTCGACACATTCTCTATTTCCATTATGATTTTTTTACATAAATGTTTATATTTAACAAGTATGAAATTGTCGTATTTTGACACAATATAAACTTCATATGGTGGCTCGATGCCTGAGGTTCTGCATTTTCCGTCAAAGAACTACATATTAAAGTAAAGTTATATTGATGGAAATCTCTCATATACATCAACTGGGTCGATACCACTGTACTAAATTTACAATTTTAAACTGATATTCAGTTCTCGAGGGTATAGTGACTAAGACTTCTGGGTAGAATAAAATGTTTTATTGATATTGTATTTAGAAATGATTAAACTTTTTACAAACTAAGGAGTTACAATTATTAGACACGCAAATAATATTTTGCATATTGCGTAGCCGTATAAGACCAGATTTATCAACATTCTTGGTGTTTAATGCTCTTAAACTTTATTCTAGATTTGACTTTAAAAGTCTTTTAATTATTATCTAAAACTACCGTCCTCAAGCACATCAAACAAATGGACATCAGCTGCAATACTCCTGACATTGTACAGACATTCCTGATGCAGGAAAAACAATGAAATGCAAATTGTGTCTACAAAACACCAGAATGAGCAACATAAATGTGACAAAATCTGAAGATGATGTTAGATATGCTTCGAAAAGGTAATCTGACCCGTTTAACATAATGCAACCATTATGATGCTCAAGGTGTGTACAAGCGTAGTTATACATCTCATTCGGTAAATGGACGGGTAAATGACAGTTGTATGAGCGTATCACCTTTGAGCGACATACTCGACATAAAGGGAATATCTCTTCACGTAAAACGGTAACGATTTGGAAGTATTATTTTGTTTGTCGAAGAGTTTGTTCTCAACCTACCCTCATTTTATCTAATGTGTAAGTCAAAATATAATAGGAAACAAATCTGATTGACTTAGTATAAAATGAAATTGTTATACTACAATACAAATACTGCTGCTTCATAAAACCATAATTTTCTCAATGGCACTGGAATATACATCGTCTCTTCTATCAATAGATTGTAGTCAATTTGTGAATGGAATGTTTTAAAACATTTTTTAATTTGCTTTATATATATTGACAATTTTCAAAATGTGTCAATAGAACAGCAAACTAATAATCACAGAGAAAATAACACGGAAGACATCTAGAAGTGAATGTGTGGTTTTTCATGCATTGCAGTATATAACTCAAGTCGGTTGTTCTCATTTTTTTCACATTTTATTTTAGCTTTTGGTATTGCTCTATTTATAGCTATAGTTTGTAAATGAGGTGCGAAAGAAACCAGGGGAACATTCAAACTAATAGGTTGAAAATAAACTTCAAACGCCATAGCTAAAAAGGTAAAAGACAATCAGACAAATAGTAGTAGACAAGAAACAACATAGAAATCTAAAGTCTAAGTAACACAAACCCCACAAAAACCTGGGGGTGATCTCATGTGTTCAAGAAATGAAGCAGATTCCGGTCAACATTTAGCAACTGCCGTGTTGCTCACGTTATTACAAACCCGGTAAATAGTACAATTTGGTAGGTCACATTCGTGAAAACGAACTGGATTGTAGTAACGACATAGGGGACATATCCGATATCATTTATGAATCCGATATTTCATAAGGGTCAACCAACTCGTGATGGCGTCCGTAGATTTGCAAAGGGATGATTTCACCTTCAACATTTGGAACTCAAAATTTAATAGCTTCCTTGTGAGCAGCAACTCTCTATCAACAAAATCATGATAGGAAATACAAGCCCGAAAATATCGTCTCAATTGGGAGTTTATAGATATAGGAAGATGTGGTGTGAGTGCCAATGAGACAACTCTCCATACAAATAACAATTTAAAAAGTAAACCATTATAGGTTAAAGTACGGCCTTCAACACGGAGCCTTAGCTCACACCGAACAACAAGCTATAAAGGGCCCCAAAATTACTAGTGTAAAACCATTCAAACGGGAAAACCAACGGTCTAATCTATATAAACAAAACGAGAAACGAGAAACACGTATATATTACATAAACAAACGACAACTACTGTACATCAGATTCCTGACTTAGGACAGGTGCAAACATTTGCAGCGGGATTAAACGTTTTAATGGATCCAAACCTTCTCCCTTTTTCTGAAACAATAGCATAACATCACAACAAAGAAAAACATACGATAAAATATCAATTGGCAGACTTAACTCAATCAAAAAACGTATGATTAAACAATGAACGAATAAATTTGATCTGCGATATCTGAATACAAATGCACAGTTAATTAAATATTAGAGACAAACATTCATGACCAAAAAGCTAAGAAACAAATTCAAAAACAGGACATGACTGAGAAATATTTAACCAATCAATGTTCACTTTAGAAAAAAACCGGTTTTTTTATAATCTTGAAGTTTATACAAATGTTGTAAGAATAAGTGAAGATATTACAAATAATCAAAGCTGGTGTACAGACAAGATCCGTATAAATAAAAAATGACAAAAAAGCATTATAAACAGTATCAACAGGTCGAATTAACAAGAAAATACGATTTGAGAGTACTCGCAGTTACTGACAGCTAGTTAAAAGCCAAAACCAATTAATAATAAAAAATCATGCATCAGAGACTAAAATCGACTAAAACACATCACAGGGATTTAGTATTTTAACGTCATTAATAGTCAAAGAAGACATGACTTGTGCAATGCCAAAAATAAATGTATCGACAGGTAGTAGTATAGTGAAGAGCGACTTCTATAGAAATAAAAGTTAATATACTCCGTATACAGGTGCTGCTGGAATGTTGATACAAAGAAATTGAAAGTTCACAATTGGAAAGTCAATTTCTAGATATCTTTGTCCTTTTGTCTTTATGGTTAGCTATGTATGTGTAGTCATACAAATTATAATTATAAGTACAAGAACGTATAAAAAATCAACAAAAATCATAATCTCTGAAATATTCTAATTAAATTTTCTGATGTTGAGTATTTCACAAATCTCAATAGGTGCTCTAGTATTTAATAAGTAAAAGATCAATTATAACATATTTAGAATAGTAGACATTTTAATTGTTCTATTGACAGACAATGTCATCTGCTGAGCAACCTCCAACAAAATAACTGTATATACCACCAACCGTTGCGCCTATGGCAGCCTTTGCACCAACGCCTAACCCAAGGACTCCAGCGGATTAAAGGGTGGCAACAACTCCTCCTGCTACAACGCCTCCTCCATTTGCCACAGCTGTAGCTGCCATCGCTTTAGCTGCTAATGATCCTGCTACTATACCGGCACCACCAAAGCCAGCTGCACCAAGTGCAACGGGTGCTAAAGCAACTGTACTCGCTCCTAATATTGCAGCGCCTCCATATGTCTTTGTTAAACACCAAATATCATCTGAAGTCCATTCGTCATTGTTTGTTGATTCATCATCGCCTGGAAAGTTATGTATATAGTTTGTGTTAAGGGGGCTCCTGGGTATAAATGATTTTTTTTTTCTAATATAGGATTTCGCTATATTTTTTCATAAATGAACTTTATCATATACTTAAAAGAAAAATGAAATAAAAAAATGGGGTCACCGTTCATTTAAGCTAAAATCTGCCTCTAGAAGAAGCATACATTTTTGTTAATGTCCTTTTTTTCTGTTGAACTAATAGGAGAAAAAGAGGAAATATCGAAATAAAAAAATAACCTAATATAAGAAATCGCTTAAATTTTACAATTATTTAGTTTATGTACAGCTTATTTGAAAACAATAATAAAAAATATAGGTCACCGATGAGTTTAAAAAGATATTTCAAATTTAAGGCCAAAAAATGGCATTTTTGCACCAAAGGGAGATAATTTGGAGCTTTTTCAATTTTTAAAGTCATCTGGGGCCAAACCAAATAATTTTTTTGGGTTGTTTTTTGTACCATATCATAAAGTAACAACTAATAGTGTAATAAATTAAATTTGTAATGAAAAAATAAAGGTTTAATTTTTTGCTAAAATTTTTGTACCCATGAGCCACCTTAAATATATATATATTTTTTACTTTTGAATTATCATTTATAAGTGCAACAGATTAGGATACTCATTAAGGGAATATCAGTTGAAACATTAATTAAGAGACGTTTTTTTTAAATTCGACAAAGTGGTGATTTATAATTATTTTGCAATAACAGATCTTTCTTTTAAGAGTTGCTACGTCTAAATTATGTATTCAAAGTATTGTTGAAACGTTGACTGCACAAAGGGATTGCCAATGACCGTCAATCGTGAGCTGACGTCATTCAATCAAAAATATTTACGTCCTTGGATCCCTGAGGGATGTATCATTGAAATATAAACCTCATCACCTTATTTGTGTATAAAAGAAAGACGAAAAGTAATTTGAACAACGAGAGTCATTACAACGCTATGTGTCGGCCATTCAGACATGTCAAACAGAGTTTATGTATGGTGAGGCATGTACCGGGTTCAATCCACCATTTTCTACATTTAAAAATGTTGTGCCAAGTCAGGAATATGACAGTTGCTGTCCATTCGTTTGATGTGATTTATTATTTGATTTTGCCATTTAATTAGGGACTTTCCTTTTTGAATTTTTCTCGGGGTTCAATATTTTTGTGATTTTCTTTTTATGTAACGCCTGGATTAAACGGATTTTGAAATAACAAATGGTGATTAAAAACTGAGAGATATAAATTTGGTTCTGAGCCTGATTCGAGTTCTGCACTGATTCAATTTACTTTCTTACATATAAGTGCAAACTTGGCCTTAAGGATGTTTGCTTGTCATAATATGGAATTTTTGTCAGATTTTCTTAATCCTCCGGTTTTATCCATTTGAATGCCTTAAACATTTTACTCATTTACCCCCATTTTTCTTTTTATAAATCTTTTACATGTATAATTATAAGCCATCTATTTAAGTCTTATAAAATCCTTGTCATTTCGTAATAGTTTTTGAGGACCTAAACTGGTGAATGATAAAGCTATGAAAAATCAGGAGAGAACATTTTCCCGTCAAAATTTAAGTTGGCTATTATCTCCAAAACTAGCACATTGACCTACTTGTTTTCTTTTTAATCTTTTGGTTATGCCCTGACAATATATACTAGTGTTATGAAAAGATTGTTATGTTGAAACTGAGTAGCGAACTAAAAGAAATTTTTAAACGCCTGAAAGATATATGATGGCAATGATAGTAAAAATGCTATGTATTCCACGAGCTTTTTTAATCTATTTTTCATGCATGATTGTATAAAATTAGTAAAGTATTTGAAACTGCACATCTGATAATGAGTTTAGTTTTACAATGCGTCGTTAGTGTTTTATCTGTATGTTGAAAGAAGGCAATAACAACTTACTTAATCAATTCTCGGGATGAAAAGGAGAAGTGCAACTAATTTTTTTTCTTCACTTGTTTGAGTTACTGTATATCTCACGTCTCATTTATACCGTTGTTTATATATATTTTGTTGGTCATTTTTGCATTTGTCTTTTTATATTTGAAAACTTTGACACCATTTGATCTGATTCTGATTCTTTTGTGATACTTCTATGATAACGTGTTGTCTACGCTTAAAGACAATATTAAATATGTTATTCCGAACAATGGATAAACAATTGAGCTGTCATGATCTATAATATATTACCTTGAACAGGTGAACAAAAGAGAACAAACAATACACAGACTGTTATATATTTTTGTTCCATTGTTGATTTATAATACTATGGTCTTTGTATAGTACTCAATACTACAAAATAATAAGCACAATAAGAAGAAGGCATGACACTATGCAACTACACTTAAAAATTATTTAATAGAAACACAATGATACAAAAGAACAAAACTGAAAAGTAATATGGCTACATAAAATGAATATATAACATAGCCTTTACCGAAAGAACAACAAAAAAAAATAAATAAAAAAATAAAAAACCGGGATGATACAATTAAGGTTCCCTCTATCCCTACTGAAACCGTTGCGAAACTGTATTTATATGAAATTACCCTAGCCCAAACATATACTAAAAAAATAGAGTGGCTCCAGAAAGAACATTTTTTTTCCATTTTGAAATATCCAAAAACAAAGTGCGTCCGATTTGGTCTTATGTTTTTAAATTTCAATCGATATGTGAATACGTCACAAAGTAATTTCCAACACTCCTTTATTTATAGAAAATATGTGTCTTTAAATCTTTCTAATAACTAGTGGTATCCCCGAGGAACCAGTAATGACGCACCTAACGTTGTGTTTGTCTCTACATTTAATCTACCATTTAAAAGAATTAGAAAAACGGAACAGAATGAAAGATTGATCACTTGTTAAAATATTTCAATCATTAAACAGTTTATTTTTGAAACAGTAATAGCAATAAAAATCATGTTTGCTAACATTACAAACAGACTGTCAACCTTATCATGGGTACCAGTAATGACGCACTGTAAACAAACCAGTAAAAACCACTTGCACGTACCTGATGTTCGAAAAAATGCTTCAATCCGGATAATTTAAAGTTAACACTGTTCAAAAAAATCAATTTTATTAACAAATTTTGACATTTACAGTCACTTTTATGATCATGTTGATAGCAACACAATTTTTTACATTAATTTAATTGTAAGTTGTATTTTATTTCAAATTTTATATTAAATTGTTCAAAATTTATCAAAGTGACATATATATTCCAAATACTTGAAAATATGAAGTAATTGCATTCATAAAACAAAATTGACAATAATATATTTATCAATGTATTCTTCATACAATGAATAAAAAAAATCGATAAACCATAGAAAATTATATAAGCGATGAACATTTGTTCTACAGTGATTCCCGCTTAAATGTAAAACCATGTCACATGACAGTCACATGATTTGAAAAACACAAACTAGGGAAGCATGCGCTTACATACTTTTGCCGATCAAAGTGGATTTAGGACTGATAATCATTAGGGGAAGGGTAGACTGTTTTTGACCTTAATTAAATGGCGGAAATTGCACTATCTTTAATAATTCAAACAATAATAACATTTCTGGACAGAGTTTTAGGCATCTATGTTGTAGTCATATGACCTTCACCATCATGTTATGAATAGTAATTATCAATGACGTCACGGCTTTTGTTTAGAAATATAAAACCCAAAATTAAATTGGTGCGTCATTTCTGGTCCGCGTCAAAACAGGTACCAAGACGATACAACAACATGTCTAAATCTAGTGTTTATACATGTTATATCGGTACTTACATGCACAATATATTGAATCTGTGTAATCTATTTCCCCAGTTTAAACCTGTATCGTTATGTTTGATGTTATGTATTTATATAGCTATAGGATAAATGTGCATGAAACACGTAAGCATAATTATTTCTTTTGTGTTCATATTTATTAATAGTATTGGGAAAACCTTCAGCTCATTGGTTTTGAAAATTTACATCAAAACGAAAGTACAAATGAACACAAGGTCAAAATTTGATAAAGCTTTTTCAATATTAGCGTTTAATGAATAACTGTTCGTACATGCTTGAAGAAAGCGCATTATCTATTAAAGTTATCAAAACAACCTATAATGAAACTTTTTAAATCACTGTTAAATGCCATTGATAGAAAAGTCCGCTTCTATGCGAAGGACTGGAATATAAGCTTAATTATAAAGTAATATGATATTTCAGCTACTCCATTTATTGCAGTTGATGACCGTCCTTGTCATATGATCGTTGATTGAAGGTAACAAATAACTGCACTTGAATAGTTTAAGTGTTTCCTGTACAAATATATTTGTGTCTATGTATTTTGTATCTTGCATCTCCTTTCTTTTAACTGAAGCTTTCCAACTTTCAAACAATCAAAAGGTTAGTGAAAATAAAGATAATTTTTCTTTTGCAACAAGCAAAAGTAATTACATCGACACACATACATGTCTACCCCGGTAATAAAACAAGCTGACCTTATAAGACATTTGACCTTTGTGCTTGACATCTAAAGGTACAACCACAGAAGGGAAACACGAGGATGACCTAATCATGCCTACAAGACAGCGCATTAAATCGGAGAATAAGTTACATCAAATCTGTATACAAAAGAAAACATAAAAAAGAAATCACTATTACATTTTAACATGGAAAATATTATTTACAGCGTTACTCTCTGATAAAAAGTGACTACTATACATTTCTTTTGAGAGGACCTTTGTAAGTTGTTATTACATGTGAATGATTCCATTCTCGAAATTCCATTGCAAAACATTAGCAATTAATATGTTAAAGAATATGATGTAATGTGTACACACACTTTTAAGTTATAATTTAAGGTAAATAGAAGGTTTACACAATAGAAAATATTCCCTACGTTAAAACATTTATAATCATAGTTAATGGTTTTCAGCATATATGATTAGATAATTGTACTCTTAACACACATATCAGCCAACAATGTGGTCTTGGAAATTTTCTTCAGCGTAAGGACTTTGAAAATAGGTATAAGAAGATGTGGTATGAGTGCCAATTAGACAACTCTCAATCCAAATAACAATTTATAAAATTAATCTTTTAGGTCAAACTAAATTCTTCAACACAGAGCATTGGCTCACACTGAAAAGCAAGCTATAAATTGCCCCAAAAAGTAACAGTTGAAAACCATTCAAACAGGAAAACAAACGGTATAATCTTAATAAAAAAAACAAGAAACGAGAAACACTAATGAACCACATCAACAAACGACAACTACTGCACATCAGATTTCTGACTTAGAACATGTACAAACAATTGGAAAGTTAACATTTATAAATATATTAAAATTTCAAAGAGCTTGATCTAGTTACTGCATTTAATGTGTTCTTCATACTTTTATGTATAGATACAGAACATGAAATATTAATCTATAACTATGGATGAGAAATTTGCAAGCCTTTAACATCTGTTCTGAATAGCTTTTATGATATAATTTTGAATATCTACAAATAACATCTCTTTACATGTCAGCATAAATAAGTAAAATTCAAACCTTTTGTGTGTCATTTTTTGAACAACCCATTTTCGGAATGCAGAGCACCGACAATTTCAACTTCTTTTACATTTTGTTAAGCTTTGCCATCATTTGATATTTTGCCACACACATATTAAACTTTATGCAGGTCATTTTCTCTGTACAAGCCAAGGGTCCTCGTGGCCAAGTAGGCAAAGTCGTCGAACTACAGTATCACTAACCTTTCAACGCTAATGTGAATTCACATTACTATAAGACGTGTCACGGTACTTATCTATCCCAAATTCATTTATTTGATTTTGATGTTATATTTGTTATTCTCATAGGAATTTGTCTAATGCTTAGACCGTTTCTGTGTGTGTGTGTGTTACATTTTAATGTTGTGTCGTTGTTCTCCTCTTATATTTAATGTGTTTTCCTCAGTTTTAGTTTGTTACTCCGATTTTGTTTTTTGTCCATTGATTTAAATTTATGAGTTTTGAACAGCGGTATACTACTGTTGCCTTAATTTAAGGTTATGTGTTCGAGTCCAACACGTGGTATGTGCGCTCCAATCTAATATGTTCTGACAAGAACTGACAGTTTTCGTACCGAGCACTCCGGCCTCATCCATATATAAACACGGACCAACTCAAAATAGCACAATAGTGCTAAATGTTAAATGTTGCGTAAAATCGGTTTATAAATCAATCACTTAAATGAAACTCAAGATCTTAATTAATATTCCAACATACATGTATATAGATGTAGACCTTTGAAAATATACAAGAAGTTAAATAAAGAATTTCCATCGCTTATTTTTCTGCAATTCTAGATCTTTTGATGTATTATTATAGTATTTTTGGTACACATACCAACCAAATGCTAGAATGGGATGATCTTAGATGCTCCAATATAGTATGAAGATCGTGTTCCATATTTTGCACCTGTTACTCATGGTAGTGTCGCAATAGAGGAAAAGAGAACGCCATTGTGTATAAATAGGACAATTGGAACATATCTGTAGTCATCTATCACACATACATTTCATAGCGGTCAATCAAAGGAATTTCTAAATTTGAAAAGTTCACAATTTGGATCATATCGTTTGTTTAGTTGTTAAGTGTCGTGCTCAATACGATTTCTTAATGTAAGCCAAACTATTAAGAACACATATCGTACAAATTTTTCCTAAATTACTTTCGTTGTTAGTAGCAACTCATCGAATAGAAAATTATGATAAGAAACAAAAGAGAAAGGATATCGTATCAACTGAGATATGTTTACTAAATTGTAAGGACGCCATCATTAGTTGATTATGGAATATACTTTTCACAGATGATATCGGATATGTTCCTAATGTCGTAACTACAATGCCCTTTAGAATAAGACTATAGCTAATTACCGGGTTTGTAATATCATGGTTATTATATTATTATTATAATGTTATTATATTTGGTTTTTGTGCATTGGTGTTTTACAAATCAAACCGATGGTTTTTATTATGCATAAATTGTCATACTGGAGACTTTTTGTAACCTGCTATATGTTATGAACCTTTGCTCATTGTTTTAATTCGTAAAGTAACATATAATTGTTCCCTTTCTTTTCGGTTAGTTGTCTCATTGGCAATCATACCACTTCTCCTTATGTTAAAAACACATTCAGAGTAATGGTGTATGTTTGAAAAGTAAGAGTTTATCAAAACATCGGTTCATTTATGTTTCTCTATGCATTCAATCATTTGCTAAGCATCCTTCAATAAATATGTGTACATTCGACTAATATTGCGACGATGGAAGCACAGAAAATTCTGATTGAAGGAAGGCTGAAACTCCGGCAGAAATTGCTATACCTCCACCATCAGCAACCACTGCATTCCATCTATTTGCTACATCAGCATTATAATAGACACCTACATTATAAAACGTGGGTACTACAACTTCAACACCTACAGTACCCCCATATTTCTTTACAATACACAGAGTCTAATATATCTGTTTTCCAGTGTTGCTTCAAATTACAATGGTCTTTGTATATTCACAACTGAAAAACAATAAACACATAATTGTTAAGAAAAACGACGTAGAAACTATTAGAATAAAATCGTTAAACACCAAAGATCATCTGATGTCCATCCTTCTTTTCTTTCACCTGCAAAGGTAATTATTTTTGAAAATACATTTGTTTTTGACGATTTGTATCATAGGGATAATTAATGATCTTATTGAATATTAATTACGTGCAGATTTTGCTTTAGCTTCTGGTTCCCTGTCTATGATTAAAAGATTGCACGATGTATGTAAAAATATATACGTGATCTATCGAGTTGAAATAAAGCGATTAAAATCAACATTGGTTGAAGAGCGACCACCGTCAATTCTATATTTGACGATCGGTCGCACATATGCGACGAGGAGCAGTGCTAGTTAATTGAAACAAACAATTGCAATATTCAAATATTGATCATTTTGTTCGCCTTTTCGAGGTTAGGTTGGCCGGGAATGAAGTTATACCATTATATCGGTGACCACTTATACAAATTTGAGACATCTAGATTCCTACACTGCAACAAGTGTATTACGATGTTTCTTCACTCGAGACGGTCAAATGTTATTTTCTAAGGCTTGCCGAGCTTTTTAAATAATTAAAACTAAAAAATGTCGAGAGTGGAGAAATATCATAATACACGAGTAATAGTGTCGGAATCTGTTTTTCTGATGATTTTAATCCTTTATTTTCAGAAACATGTGTTCTTTATATGCGACGTCATCAGGCATGGTCGCCTTTTTTCATGACGTCACAACAGGAACATTCAGACGAAAACAAAACATTTTGACGTCATAATCAAATTTTGACTGATCATTACGTTATTACTACCACTGGGTCGATGCCTCTGCTGGTGGACTGTTAGTCCCCGAGGGTATCACCAGCCCAGTAGCCAGTACTCCGGTACTGGCATGAAAATACGGATTTTTTGTGTTATTAAATTTGCTGTTACAAAATGTTAAAAAATATTATAAATTAAGGAATGTATCTCCCTCGTGCAAAGCTCTGATTCCTTTCAAGGATTTGGCTATACTTTTTTGGAACTTTTGGATTATAGCTCTACATCTTTTATATAAGCTTTGGATTTTACATATTTTGGACACGAGCATCACTGAAGAGACATTATTTGTCGAAATGCGCATCTGGTGCAGAAAAATTGGTACCGTTAATGTTATTACTACCACTGGGTCGATGCCTCTGCTGGTGGACTGTTAGTCCCCGAGGGTATCACCAGCCCAGTAGCCAGTACTCCGGTACTGGCATGAAAATACGGATTTTTTGTGTTATTAAATTTGCTGTTACAAAATGTTAAAAAATATTATAAATTAAGGAATGTATCTCCCTCGTGCAAAGCTCTGATTCCTTTCAAGGATTTGGCTATACTTTTTTGGAACTTTTGGATTATAGCTCTACATCTTTTATATAAGCTTTGGATTTTACATATTTTGGACACGAGCATCACTGAAGAGACATTATTTGTCGAAATGCGCATCTGGTGCAGAAAAATTGGTACCGTTAATGTTATTACTACCACTGGGTCGATGCCTCTGCTGGTGGACTGTTAGTCCCCGAGGGTATCACCAGCCCAGTAGCCAGTACTCCGGTACTGGCATGAAAATACGGATTTTTTGTGTTATTAAATTTGCTGTTACAAAATGTTAAAAAATATTATAAATTAAGGAATGTATCTCCCTCGTGCAAAGCTCTGATTCCTTTCAAGGATTTGGCTATACTTTTTTGGAACTTTTGGATTATAGCTCTACATCTTTTATATAAGCTTTGGATTTTACATATTTTGGACACGAGCATCACTGAAGAGACATTATTTGTCGAAATGCGCATCTGGTGCAGAAAAATTGGTACCGTTAATGTTATTACTACCACTGGGTCGATGCCTCTGCTGGTGGACTGTTAGTCCCCGAGGGTATCACCAGCCCAGTAGCCAGTACTCCGGTACTGGCATGAAAATACGGATTTTTTGTGTTATTAAATTTGCTGTTACAAAATGTTAAAAAATATTATAAATTAAGGAATGTATCTCCCTCGTGCAAAGCTCTGATTCCTTTCAAGGATTTGGCTATACTTTTTTGGAACTTTTGGATTATAGCTCTACATCTTTTATATAAGCTTTGGATTTTACATATTTTGGACACGAGCATCACTGAAGAGACATTATTTGTCGAAATGCGCATCTGGTGCAGAAAAATTGGTACCGTTAATGTTATTACTACCACTGGGTCGATGCCTCTGCTGGTGGACTGTTAGTCCCCGAGGGTATCACCAGCCCAGTAGCCAGTACTCCGGTACTGGCATGAAAATACGGATTTTTTGTGTTATTAAATTTGCTGTTACAAAATGTTAAAAAATATTATAAATTAAGGAATGTATCTCCCTCGTGCAAAGCTCTGATTCCTTTCAAGGATTTGGCTATACTTTTTTGGAACTTTTGGATTATAGCTCTACATCTTTTATATAAGCTTTGGATTTTACATATTTTGGACACGAGCATCACTGAAGAGACATTATTTGTCGAAATGCGCATCTGGTGCAGAAAAATTGGTACCGTTAATGTTATTACTACCACTGGGTCGATGCCTCTGCTGGTGGACTGTTAGTCCCCGAGGGTATCACCAGCCCAGTAGCCAGTACTCCGGTACTGGCATGAAAATACGGATTTTTTGTGTTATTAAATTTGCTGTTACAAAATGTTAAAAAATATTATAAATTAAGGAATGTATCTCCCTCGTGCAAAGCTCTGATTCCTTTCAAGGATTTGGCTATACTTTTTTGGAACTTTTGGATTATAGCTCTACATCTTTTATATAAGCTTTGGATTTTACATATTTTGGACACGAGCATCACTGAAGAGACATTATTTGTCGAAATGCGCATCTGGTGCAGAAAAATTGGTACCGTTAATGTTATTACCGATATTTAACAGATATTTCACTAGTGGGGAGAAAATGTTACCAAAACCGATAGTTTAAAGTCGTCACTCTGTATCAATTTTAAGAGGGGGAATCTAGATACGCGAAGCAAGCCTTCTAGTTTTTGTTTTAAGCATACTGTCAAGCTCTATGGAATATAACAGATGCAAATACTCGATGCAATGTGGGTAATTGATTGAGGTATGCATGTACAGCTAACAATTCTTCCATACAACAAATATAGTTGACCCATAGCTAATATAGTTTAAGAAAAACAGACCACAACATAAAAGGTTAACAGAGCAATGAACCGTGAAAATGAGGTCACGGTCAAATAAAACCTGCGCGACTGACATAAAGATCATAAAATATTTCCATACAGCAAATATAGTTGACCTATTGCATATAGTATTAGAAAAAAAGACAAAAAAATCAAAATCTTAACTATAATCACTGAACCATGAAAATGAGGTCAAGGTCAGATGACACCTGCCAGCTAGATATGTACACCTTACAATCATCCAATACACCAAATACAGTAGACCTATTGCATACAGTAAGAAAAACAGACCAAAACACAAAAACTTAACTTTAACCACTGAACCATGAAAACGAGGTCAAGGTCAGATGACAACTGTCAGTTGGACATGTACACTTTACTGTCCTTACATACACCGAATATAATAGACCTATTGCTTATAGTATCAGAGATATTGACTTGACCACCAAAACTTAACCTTGTTCACTTATCCGTGAAATGAGAAGTCAAGTAAAAACTGTCTGACGGGTATGAGGACCTTGCAAGGTACGCACATACCAAATATAGTTATCTTATTACTTATAATAAGAGAGAATTCAACATTACAAAAAATCTTAACCTTTTTTTTCAAGTAGTCACTGAACCATGAAAATGAGGTCAAGGACATTGGACATGTGACTGACGGAAACTTAGTAACATAAGGCATCCATATACAAAGTTTTAAAAGCTTTTAAAAAGTTAGCTAACGCCGCCGCCGCTGCCGGATCACTATCCCTATATCGAGCTTTTTGCCACAAAAGTCGCAGGCTCGACAAAAATCCACATCTGATTGACACCGCTGGTTGAATATATATCATCAAAAATAATTTCGAAAACTGTTGAAGTGTAAACGTTTGTGTTATGACAGAAGTGGAACGGAGAGTATTTTTTGGGTGTTTAAATTGAAAGAAATCTATGAAGATTGGCTTTCGAAGTGGTCACTTGAATTGGTTATAACACATGTAACAGAATTTAGAATGATATTCTGGCTCGGTTTCGTTTCCTGTTATCATTTATAGCTAGCACTAGTTGTCTGGATGGGAATAACGAGCGTCTGGTGTAAATATAAAATTTTATCCTGGTATCTATGATGAGTTTATCTCTGGCTGTTGAAAAGTCATCGTAAGCTGTAGTGCATGGGGAGAAATATTGACATGCAACACCTACTATCCCCTCGTATAGGATTTTTTAATGGTTTCGTAGTCTTGTGAAATGTTGGACCCTCCCTATTTGAGATATAAGATTGAATGTCTCCATCCTGATCGTATGTGGCTCTGTATTAGTAATGTTAATTCATACCGCACACCTCAACGGACGGTTCTGTTTACATTTATATATGGGGGAAATCAGTAATTTTAGTCATTTTTTGATGCAGTGGATACGACTAGGATTAGAGTATTTGCATGCATAAGTTTTCGTTTCCATTGCCATCTGACCTATGCATATCCTTCAATCAGATAATAAATAAAACATCAGAAGATTTCATATTCTATTCATTACACAAAACTTATTAAAATATTTAAGTTTGATAACAAAAATATACATAAAAACACAAGCTGTGTTATTTCAGCTTGATCATCTAGAGACTAAAACGCCTACTGATGGATTGCACTTTCAAAGCTATCAAAAAGTAGCATCATGTTCATGATGTTATAGACGCAAATCAGAAAACAGGAGCAAAATCCCCATTGTTAAATTACCTGAATGACTTATGTCTGTGGACTCACTTTATTACTTTAAAAAATATCTATTTTGCTATTCAAATCTTTTGCATTAGTAGTTTCTCTTTATTTATCATCCTAAGTAACTCTGACTGTTTGATCTTTTCGATTTTATTATTTTATGAAGTGATATTGTTCTTTTGAAATTTCACTTACACCATGAGCTTAAGCCTTCTGGGTATAAATATGGACTTATTTTAATAATGATAATGATGCCGAAGTTTCTGATTTGCGTCCATATACTGAACAACACACGAAAAGCTTTAATTCTCGTTATAAAAGTCAATGGAGAAAAAAAATCAAAAGAATCAGAAGATTGAATGACTGATTTATTGTGTTTATCGTCACTCTCAGCACTATTGGCTTAAACATTGAGGTCAGTTGTAATTGGTTGCGGAAACCAGATTGCCCTGAGACAACCACTGACTCATGCCAGGAAAATTGGAGATTAAAGTTAATCGAGACAGGAGATGAACGCAACTTTCACATGCAGTGCCAGTGTTCGAACTCAAACCTCATAGAATCAGGTGCATGACATATAATTTTTCTAAAATGTTTAAGTAGTACATTGTAGTACAAATATACATGTATTCTACATGATTATATGAGATTTGCCTCAAGGAATATTCAAAAATCAATTAACAATTGTTCTAAGATTTCCTTAAAAGCGTAGGTGGGGTTTGATATGTTTGCTTTTCCTCTGTGAGGGGATACAAGGTGAACAAAACTTATGTACGAAATCAGAGAAAAAATTGAGAAAAGAAATGGGGAATGTGTCATGTATATGTCATTTCTGATCCTTCATTCTTAGAACTGTATAGACTATACAATTTGATTAAAAGATAAGCTCCTGAGTACAATATTCTTAAAGATATCTTAGGTTGAATTTGAGTAGTAGAAATAAATCATCTACGTAGAGAGTGACTTTATCCAAGAAAGCTACAGTATAAGTAATAAACTTTTAAATGTAATTTAAAATGTGATGGTATAATTCTTATAAAATATTACAAAAATAAAATGCTAAGTTAAACATATATCTACACAATATGAAACAATACCCTCATATATTGATAACTTATGATACCCTGTAAAGTGTAGTTATGTATCCTGGAAAATATTTCATACTAACATTATGAGCTATCATAAAAAAGCATTTGGAATAGTATTGTCATAAAAATCAGTACATGTTTGTAACTAACATTGAAATTGAGAAGAAAAAAATATGTGAGACCTACGTCATGTATGTCAATGAGACTGGATGTCAATATATGTTTTTTTTTTTTAAATAATATATGCTTAATTCAACAGTCTTGAAAAAAACCCACTATAATAATATATTTAACAGAAAATTACAGATTTTCAATCAATGCCATGATGGTATATGTATAACCATACAATATTAATATACTACAAGTTCATGTGTTTAGGGGTCAGCTGAAGGACGCCTCCGGGTGCGGGAATTTCTCGCTACATTGAAGACCTGTTGGTGACCTTCTGCTGTTGTTTTTTTCTATAGTCTGGTTGTTGTCTCTTTGACACATTTACCATTTCCATTCTCAATTTTACTAAGCCTGTTTCAAATTATGCAAACAAATTGATTGGTTGATTGAAAGTTGTCATACTTCGTTAATATAAAATGCCTCTTTGAATAAATTCGAGTAATGTACAATAACGATTCTTATCATCCTCTTATTACATGTAAATATGTATACTCTGTATAAGTCGTGCTTTCTAATGAAAAACATGAGTTATGGAGTAGTTGAGGTATTTTAACACACTGCATCGGTACTGATTAAGTGAGAGCATTTCGTACCCAGTTCAAAGCCTGTCTGTGACATATATTGCTCCAAGAAAGTTAACCTTGCTCAAAACAAGAATAATTACAATAGATACTATTACAATAAAACATACGACTGGTAAACAAGATAATGATCAATAAAGTGTTGATTAAAAACAGGGATAGTTGTTATGAAGCAAGAAAGTTAAAAACGACACTGCTATCAGCTTCTTAACCTCTGCATATGTTTTAATTATCTCAAATTATAAGATATAATTACTGAGGCCCCTCATGGGGGGGTCCTAGTAATCACATAATCACCATTTTTTTGCCAATATAATCACATAATCATTAAATATTTGCTTATCTTTAGTAATCAAATAATCATAAACTAAAAATACAGTCCTAGGTAATCAAATAATCATGAAATATTTGGCTTAATAATCAAATAATCATTAAAAAAACGGCCAAGTAATCACATAATCAAAAACCCCATGAGGGCCCTCATTACTTCAATGTTTAAAATGAGAATGCATGATGATTTCAATTCAACAGTAAAAAAACTACATAAATGATGTGAAAAATACAATTTTTAGCATTTGTTTCAAATATGGCACTTCTTAGTAATTAAAAGTGAAGGAGATTGTTAGTAGGTTCATAATATTACTACAAAATTTATAAAAAACAGGGTAGTTAAATTAAAAAAATGTGTATATTTGATTAGTGTTCAGGCTTTGCTAATCTGAAATTCTGCACAAATAAAGCTTCTGAAAGGCCTCTTAACAGTGTTCTAGATGCCCAAGACAAATATTGTTTAAAGTATTACAGTCAATCAAAATAAACACAAAATTCATTTCAACTTAGCCATGTTAGCTAGTATTCAAAATGCCTTTGAAAAATATTGTTAAATGTTTTATATCCAATTCAACAAAATACAAAATTTAGTTCCATTAACCAATTATTAAGATGCCCCTTGCAAGTAACACAAGTATTTTTTTTCAATTCAAATAATCTCAAATTCAATACAGTTTACTAAAGTTCATTTGTTCAACCAAGAATAGTAAAAAAAAAGATATGTTCATATGGCCATCTAGTGTTCAAGATGCCCATTGCAAGAAATGTTTAAAGCATTTTGTCCCATTTAAATACACAAAAATATAAAAAATAAAAAAATCCACGAGTTTTGTTCATTTGTTCAACTACTAGTAATAGCAGTATAAAGTCTCGTTAAATCATCATGTTCATATATGGCCTTCTAGTGTTAAAGATGCCCATTGCAAAAAAAAGCATTTTGTTCAATTCAAATCAAGTACTTTTTATAAGAGAATTGTTCATTTGTTAAACTAAGAACGGTATAAATCGTCTATAAACATTATGTTCATATGGCCTTCTAAACACACAGATAAGCTCCATTTAAAGCGTTACATTCATATGTCTAACTGAACACGCTGTTTATTCCAACTATTAGCACAGACTTGTTTAAGTATCTTCGTCAACTTTGACTTTGATTCTGTTCAGTTTGAGACTGATGATGTTCAATAACAGTAAATGATAGATTGGATTGACCCAATGAACGTGCGGAACCGTATGACTCTCCGGCATTTTGCGCTACGTTTGTTATCACAGTCTGCGAGATACTTAAAGGTCCAGCCAGGTTTAATGTTTGGGAAGCTGATAATCCCGCTAAATTAAGAAAACTTTGAGATTCAACGTATGACGTCATACCACTCTCGTTTGTAATGATGACCACATTACATGGACAGGACTGAGTGTCCGTAGAATCACCGGATTCGGTCCGTCTTCGACTTCTAAGTAAGGCTTCTACATCTTCCTCAGTGGGTCGTCTCCCTTCTACAGGCGGCCCCGATAAGTCATATAATCGTCTGCTACGGCGATTCCTACGCCGTCTAGTGTCAGTTTGACTACGAGGCAACTGACTTGGCATTCGACACATTCGTTTAAGCTGTTCTGCAAAGCAGCATACAACAAATAGTAAAATAAAACAAACACAAAACGGTATCATAAGAATTAATCCGAGAGATTCCATTGCCATTTTCGGTTCACTTAACAAGTTCTGAAAAATAAGATATAAAAAAAAATCATAATTATATATATATGTTTTCAATTCGTGGATGATCTTTAGATTATTTGGTTTAGTTTAAATTGTTCAACGTTCGATAGTATTGATTGATTTATTGATTGATTTCAAGATGGTTGCTAAACCTCAAGTGGCAAATATTAATGCATGTGAAGGACGAGAACAAGTTTACAATAAGAACAATTTAATAGTAGGTAGATCTTGTAAAAGAGGCCATCGGTGTCGCCGGGGGAAATTTGGACTACCACTGGACATGCTGGAAAATGAGGGTAAATTTGGCCTTGCAACACTACCACTTGAAAATGAGGGTAAATTGGATAGGAACAGACATTTGGCCTTGCAACAGGCCACCTTCGGACCATTCAAAGACTTGTTGCAACTTACAAAGGATCTTAACAAGTAAAGAGCGTGGCACAATTTTACATGACACATCGGATTTAACCATTTGGCAAACCACAGTAGAATCCGCTCCTCTCTTCTTTCCGTTAAATAAGGGTACGGAATCGGCCGAGTTGAGACGAATGCGGATTTAACGTCCCCATTCTGACTAGGCGTGGATTCAAACTTGTACATCCCGCACAAGCAACGGACACTCCACGTTGGCACGCGTTTACCCGTCAGTCGGGAGAAAATATTTCTATGGCACTGGCTACGGTTACATTGAAATAAAAAAAATATATAAATAAATAGCTCAGCTGGATATGAACCCTGAACAGTTGGGACAAAAATGGACATAATACTCGTGCTTGATACATGTCTGAATTTGGATTGTAATTAAATATTTAACACACAATAGGTTTCTGACACAGAATAACTGTAGTCAAAGAACTTAGAATTGGTCATATGATTTGAATTCATACATTTATTGATGCTGTTGTGAACTCCCCTTCTTTTCCTTTTTTGCAATACACTATGCTGTTGCGAATTGACCCCCTCCCCCCTAAAAGAAAAAAAATTTATCCCCCTTTTTTGCTTTTGTGCAATACACTATGCTGTTGCCTATGCCCGCTTTTTTGGAAAATAGTCCAAAACCTGACATTTCTTTATACATAATTTACAAGTAGTGTAAGGATGGTACATCATGTATGTGAAGTTAGCAGCCGGTTAGTTATTTGATATTCAAAATTTAGTTGAAAATTATAAAAAAAGAAATACTTAATAAAATTAAAGCATGATTTCCATAGTTAAGAGGACTGATAAGATACGTAGAAAACCGTTTCATGACCTCTTCGAACTGTCATAAATTCTAGTTGTTCTCGAATATACACCCTTTTCTAACTGGCATATTTGTCTTTATATAATATGGATTTTTGTCAATATAAGAACTTCGAAGGTGTACTTTTTATATATGATATTTCTTAAAACAAAAAGTAAACCCGATCACGCTAGAAACATTTTGAAATATAAAAAGAAATAGTTATGGAAAGCCCAAAAGAGAAAAATATAGTGAAAATCTACCTCAGACCGCTGAAATGAGGGTGAGACCCCTAGTTCCCAATGTCCATAAAATTCAACTAAATCATAGAGTCTGTATATATAAAGGTTGTATCAAAAGGATTTCCCAGAATAAAGTCGTCTTCGATATCTACGGAGGGCTCAGATTGTCACTTTTTAGCTAAAAATTGTCAAAATTTTAGGACAAAGGGCACAGGGCAATGGTGAGCGCCCCCTTATCTCTCAATCTTTCTTATATTATGCAGACATTTAGTTATAGGTAGATACAAACGTGAATATAAGGAATATGGGTATACTTCCTGTCTTCCATGTATATGGAGCGCCCAACGTGCCAGTTGCATACATTCAAAATTTATAGTGAAAATCTACCAGAGACCGCTGAAATGAGGGAGAGACCCCCTGGTCCTCCAATGTCCATAAAATTCAACTTAATCATAGACTCTGTATATATAAAAAAGTTGTATCAGAAGGATTTGCCAGAATAATGTCATCTTCGATATCTACGGAGGGCTTACATTGTCACTTTTTAGCTAAAAATTGTCAAAATTTTAGGACAAAGGGCACAGGGCAATGGTAGAAGCCCCCTGATCTCTCAATTTTTCTAATAGTATGCAGACATTTAGTTAATAGGTAGATACAAACGTGATTAAAAGGAATTTGGGTACACTTCCTGTCTTCCATGTATACGAAGCGCCCACTGTTGGCAACCCAGGAGAAAAAGAGGGGGATGTTCCAACTATATGTCCCCATTCAAATGCATTGATAGGCAAAAACTAGAGGCTCTAAAGAGCCTGTGTCGCTCACCTTGGTCTATGTGAAATTAAACAATGGACACAGATGGATTCATGACAAAATTGTGTTTTGGTGATGGTGATGTGTTTGTACAATGTTGTACATCTTACTTTACTGAACATTCTTGCTGCTTAAAATTATCTCTATCTATAATGAACTTGGCTCATTAGTTTCAGTGGAAAATGTTAGTAAAAATTTACAAATTTTATGAAAATTGTTAAAAATTGACTATAAAAAACAATTACTCCTAAGGGGGTCAATTGACCATTTCGGTCATGTTGACTTATTTGTAAATCTTACTTTGCTGAACATTATTGTTGTTTACAGTTTATCTCTATCAATAATAATATTCAAGATAATGACCAAAAACAGCAAAATCTCCTTAAAACTAACAATTCAGGGTCAGCAACCCAACAACGGGTTGTCCGATTCATCAAAAAATTTCAGAGCAGATAAATGTTGACCTGATAAACAAATTTACCCCATGTCAGATTTGCTCTAAATGCTTTGATTTTTGAGTTATAAGCCAAAAACTGCATTTTACCCCATGTTCTATTTTTAGCCATGGCGGCCATCTTGGTTTGATGGCCGGGTCACCGGACACATTTTTCAAACTACTAACCCAAAAGATGATTGTGGCCAAGTTTGGATTAATTTGGCCCAGTAGTTTCAGAGGAGAAGATTTTTGTAAAATATTACTAAGATTTACGAAAAATTGTTAAAAATTGACTATAAAGGGCAATAACTCCTAAAGAGGTCAACTGACCATTTCAGTCATGTTGACTTATTTGTAAATCTTACTTTGCTGAACATTATTGCTGTTTACTGTTTATCTCTATCTATAATAATATTCAAGATAATAACCAAAAACAGCAAAACTTCCTTAAAATTACTAATTCAGGGGCAGCAACCCAACAACCGGTTATCCCATTCATCTGAAAATTTCAGGGCAGATAGATCTTCACCTGTTTGACAATTTTACCCCATGTCAGATTGCTCTAAATGCTTTGGTTTTTGAGTTATAAGCCAAAAACTGCATTTTACCCCTATGTTCTATTTTTAGCCATGGCGGCCATCTTGGATGGTTGGCCGGGTCACCGGACACATTTTTTAAACTAGATATCCCAATGATGATTGTGGCCAAGTTTGGTTTAATTTGGCCCAGTAGTTTCAGAGGAGAAGATTTTTGTAAAAGTTAACAACGACGACGGACGACGATGGACGCCGGATGCCAATTGATGAGAAAAGCTCACTTGGCCTTTTAGGCCAGGTGACCTAAAAAGGGGAGTTCGATCACATTCAGATATATGATATATAGCATCACATTACCATTATGCTAAAAAGGCCCTCGGGAGAACACTGACATGTACATATATGCCTAAGTTCTTCGAGGACTAGGCAGGCTCTTATTGCATGATTTGACTGATATCTGACAACAATTGGGTTGAACCACTTCATATGCATACATTTCATTTAAACTTCGGTGGATAGCTGTCTCATTGCATTCATGATGGATCTAAAAATTTCTATAAATTATTTGCTTGTCTGATGAATATCAGGGGCTGACCATACATGTACATATAATATGATCATCATATACTCCAGTCAACTCTTGTGGTTTTTGATATAAGACACTATTTCTTTTGGCTTTGTTTTGTTGTATGTTTTGTATGTGCAATGATGTGCATGATGCTTTGTTGTAATTGTTTATTACATGTTTTTGCCCCAAAATAACACTTGTACATACTGTGCAACATTAGTTTAGAAATCCTCAACATAAATAAATATAGGAAGATGTGGTATGAGTGCCAATGAGACAACTCTCCATCCAAGTCACAATTATAAAAGTAAAACATTAAAGGTCAAGGTATAGTCTTCAACACAGAGCCTTGGCTTGGCTCACACCAAACAGCAAGCTATAAAGGGCCTAAAAAATTTACTGGTGTACAACTATTTAAACAGGAAAACCAACAGTCTAATCTATACATGTATTAAAAAGATGAAAAGAGAATCACTTATGAACCACATCAACAAATGACAACTACTGAACATCAGATTCCTGACTTAGGAAAGTGCAAACAATTGCAGTTTAAACCTTTTAATGGTACCAAACCTTCACCCTTTAACGGGCTTATCTGAAACAATAGTCATGATAGTGTAACATCCCAACATAGAAAGACACATTATAAAATATAAATTGGGATGGCTCAACTCAATCAAAAGACTTAGTAACACAAATGAACATAGTAACACTGAACGAGATACATGTCTCTCATATTATATGATTTATTTCACAAATTCATGCACTACACATGTATGATCATGTATGTTTGGTAGATGAAAGAATCTTTCATTTTTATCAATTTCATGAATTTATAAGCAATTATCAAAATAAATAAGATGATTTAAGTGTAACCCATGTTACAGATATGTTTCTGTTTCTTTAGTTTTCCCTACATACCCTTACATTTGATTTTTGTCTACAGCAATCAATATAAACATAATTTTTGTAAACATTTTGTAAACACTCATCCAAAAAAGGGGGAGGGCAACAGTTTACAGTCAACTTCCGGACCTCGGCCAATATTTCAAGCAGAATATTAGATAAGTGGTTTTCAAAATAGATCATATATCTAAAATGCTGTTATTGGAAATGTATCCAATACGATGCACATGACTCCGTCGGCTGGTCCCACGACGTTTTTGGTAATTGTCCAAAAAATTAACATACGAGATTTTGTAAACAAACACGTATCGCTGTATCGAACTTACCCTTATTTACATTTATTTACACATTTCTACATTTGTAAACAAAGACGTTCATTGCTCTTTCTTATCACATTCCTAGACCGTGGTTTCCTGACATCATGGAATTTCCCCAACATAGGAAATCTATTTTTACATTTATTGTTGGAACCAAAGCGAGACAACTCTAATGTTTAAAAGGCCACAGGTAAAAAAATTGACGGTTTACATCTATATGTTATCTATGCATATACAAATCCTTGGCAATTATTGATATAAAAACCTTTGATATTTTTTTGAGCTTTCTAACAGAGCGGAATCTCTCCAGTCATTTTTCAGTGATTCATAATCCAACCATCAAGTTTTTTCCCCAGAAAAAAAAGGGGGGGGGGGGGGGTGAAAAAACCTCTAAATCCGCCATATTGTCTGAATGTGTGAATGTGGGACCGTCACGCGTGAGGTACACACAGAATGTGAATTTAAAGGGTCACAAATGCACTTTTTTTTTAGCAATCTTATTTTTTTAAATTAGACCATAAATATACTATAGTGTGATTCTATTTCCAAATACTTCTTTTTGACTTATATTCACTTTCTTAAAAAATCTTTATGAAAGTCCATAGATCTCCTGATCTTCCTCCCAGTAAAGAAATACCTGAATTTTAACTAATTAAATCATATTTGTTTGTTTTTCGTTTATTGTCTTGTTAACCGATTAAGACGATAGTAGTTTACCAATCATGATTACTGAATATCAAGGTAACAAACGAAAACCTTGGTATACATCACATGATCTTTAAAATTAGCGAGAACGAGTCGTCGTTAGCATCTCCTGCTATGCAATCCCAAGGTCGTCTGCTGGTTATAAATCCTTGACCTTCATCTCCCGCCATGGGAATTCTCACAGTCAAAATGTCACAATCGCAAAAAGGACACGCTTGATTAGAAAACAGACCAATTTTCGAATACCGATATCTTAATTAGGACCTGTAAGACAAATAATGTGACTGTACCCTGCTTGCATAATCTGGTAGCTAATACATTACTTCATATCATTGCAGCGAGGACCCCTCCCCCTAAAAAAATAAAATAAAAAAAAATAAAAAAAATAAACTTCGCAACTTTGTCTGAAATGTTAAATCCAAAACTCGAAAAAGCAGAGAAACAGCGCTGTAATTACTTTTCGTCATCACAAAGTCACTGTGAAGTCTTCAACACGGAGCAAAAAAAAACCCGCCACCTTACAACAGAAGAGGGACGACACTTTGCACACGGATTATAATTTCGATCTAATCTCAAAACAAGTTAAGACTTGCCCCTAGCAGAGAATGTTTTGTTAAATATATAAGGTAAATGTCATGGAAATGTTAAAAAATCACTTTGAATAACAAGGTCTTTTATATTAAAAATATCATCATGTTTACCGATTTATAAAAAAAAAAAACCCATAACAATGGCATATAATCATCAATGACTTAAGTTTCCAATAAAAAATGTTTAATACATCAACATGATGAGAGTTTAGATCGGGTCCTAAATCCCTTTTGTATAGATAATTTTTTGCTATTCGTAACTTGATTAGTTTGCCTAGTTTTCTGAGCTTTATGTTTTTGTCTCTTATTCTCTTTTCTGAAACTTCGTGTGGCTGTATGATTAAAAAAAAAGAAGAAAAAAGGAAAAGAAGAAGACAGGAATTGATATAGCGACTGTGAGAGTTGCGGTACTGAATTATTTGTATTTTATTAGATACTGCCGCATACTGTGGATTCGTTTACTTATACCTCAGCAGAAAGAAAAATACAAACAACAACGTTAACCTTTTAAAAAACTTTGAAACCATGATGATACATAAAACGCACTAAAGAATACAGAAATAAGGTCCCACCCTCTGCTACGATATTAATAGTTACATACATATAAAGTCAGATACAAACCATAGTTCTTTTATTACTTTCGTGCATACATTCATTTTTCATGCATCGCTTGTACTTAAAATATTAAAAAAAAAACATTTTATTTAAAAGCCAATAATTTAATTTTGGATGCAACGCGTCTTCTGCTTGGCTGACGTTATTTTGTTATTAGCCCATAGATATAATTTAGTCATGTGACAGTGACGTCATCAACGTTTTTTTTCATGGTTTTCTACGGTTTAAAATGGAATTTAGAAATAAATTATAAGAAATGACTGTAATATTTTTTTCTGTCTATTCGAAATAACTTAAAAAATGTGGTGCACACCGTTAAATAACCCGCTACGCGCGTTACTCAGTGACTGTGCACCAAATTTTTTATGTTATTTCTTCATAGACAGAAAAAATATTACAGTCATTCCTTAATTAACTTACTTTAAAAAAAATTATACAAGAATGTTCACGCCTTCGCTTTAAAAAAAAAGCTCACGTTTACTGTATTAAAAGGTTAAAACTACATGATAAATTAGGGAAGAGAAACGAGGTTTGAAAAGCTGTTAATCATGCAACGTTCAAGCATGTGCATAGACAGATATATATATATAAGATCACAAACTGACGAAATTTTTTTTTTGGTTCTTCGATGTATTTAGATGTGTTAATTAATGGTTTCCTGACGAACGGGGATCGGTTGTCGTATATGGTATCAACTTGACTTATTTAATATCAATATGCTATTATTAAAATTAATTTATATAAAGTAATAATAAACGAGCCTTTGGCGAGCAAACCATTGTTATCTAAAATGAATTACGAGAGTCGATATCAAGCGATCATATCCAATTCTTAAGAGTTATATTTAACCTATTTCTCTTATGCATGTTATGGCTATATGCAAATTCTGTTGAAATATTGTGGATTTGGCTGACAAGTTTTCCTTTAAAAAAATCCGCTTAGTACGGTACATTTACATTTGTGTCAGGTTTCAGAAACCAAGACCATTCGGCAATCCTCGGTAGAATTCGGTACTCTTCTTACGGAGAATACGTAACTCTCCTTAGGGATGGTACGGAATCGATCGAGTTCAGACGAATGAAACCAAGACCAAGTTTCTGAGGGTTACTGGTGAAAGTTTGTTTTGCTTATCTTTCCAATTGGTACATGTAATATTTTAATAAGATATTCAAATTTTCCGGAAATCATGAGCTCCTTTTAGTTTCATCAGATACAAATTTGCAGAAAATCGTATGCTTCGTTGTGATGTTATTGGCCCCCCTCCCTACACGCAAAGATCGCCTCTTCTAACACGAATAAAAAATCACATATTCGTTGCCTTAGATTCGTTGTGAACATGGAAAGTCATGATTGACATAACGAATAGTCAATACATGTGTCGTAAGTTCGTGACACATTGCAAACAGGCCAACAAAAATTTATTCAGTGATATTTTGGTCCCTTATTCAGACAGTTTTTAAAATATCAACCTATAGCGATGTTGGAGTCTCCTGTTATTCCATGTTTACAAGGATCAGAATTACGTACTAAATAAGAAAAAAAAAATCATCTTTTATATTTTTTGTTTGATACATGCAAAAAAAATAATCAGAAGTGTTTTGAAGATATCAAAATATGGATTGTTGGTTGTAAGCCTAAGAGTCGTTCGAGTCATTACTTTGAGAAGTTGATAAAATAAATACATCATGATCTGTAAATACTTTTGTTTATACAAATTCTGCAACGGGAATTCTATTAAAAAAAGAGGCAAAAGATACCAGAGGAACACTCAAACTCATAGATCGAAAATAAACTGACAACACCATGGCTAAAAAGAAAAGACAAACAGACAAAAATAGTTCAAACGACACACCATACAAAACTAAAGACTAATCAAGATGGACCCCACAAAACTGGGGCTGATATCAGATGCTCCGGAAGGGTATGAAGATCCTGCTTACAGATACAAATACAAAGAACTACTGGGGGTGATATCAGGTGCTCCGGAAGGGTATGCAGATCCTGCTTACAGATACAAATACAAAGAACTACTGGTGGTGATATCAGGTGCTCCGGAAGGGTATGAAGATCCTGCTTACAGATAAAAATAAAAAGAACTACTGGGGGTGATATCCGGTGCTCCGGAAGGGCATGCAGATCCGGCTTACAGACACAAATACAAAGAACTACTGGGGGTGATATCAGGTGCTCTGGAAGGGTATGCAGATCCGGCTTACAGATACTAATACAAAGAATTACTGGGGGTGATATCGGGTGCTCCGGAAGGGTATGAAGATCCTGCTAACAGATACAAATACAAAGAACTACTGGGAGTGATATCAGGTGCTCCGGAAGGGTATGAAGATCCTGCTTACAGATACAAATACAAAGAACTACTGGGGGTGATATCAGATGCTCCGGAAGGGTATGCAGATCCGGCTTACAGATACTAATACAAAGAACTACTGGCTTAAAGATTGATGTAACTAATCTGTTTGTATTTGAATCTTAGAAAATAACACAGTCAATTTGAGCCCCAGTCACACTGTCACGTTTTATTCCGTTTTAAAATGATACGTTTCAACTACATTTTGAATACAAATGTGCCATTATTTGAAAGCTAGGCTTTACTAGGTTTTTGCTTCGTTCTTATCACGTTATGATAGGCTTAGCTACGTACTAGTACGTGTATACCAACGTTTCAACCACGCATTGATACGTTTCGATACGTAGTAAGCACGTTTTGTTACGTTCTGCTAGGCTTTAGTAGAGGTAACCGGTGAGATCACGAATAACATACGAATTACGAACGTAATACCTACTTTGCCGTATGAAACGAAGCGGGATCCTTAATTTCAAGTTAGGATGCCTAAGTGTTCATGACTATTTCGCTTTGATTATAAGTGCATTTTTATTGATTTATACGCGTACTGTCTGTTTTATTCTTTTTATTTTTTATGTCGTCTTCAATCACGGAGCATTTTCTGGTGGGAGTGGGGGTAGGGCTTATTTTTTAGAAAAAATATTTTGATTCTGATTTTGGTAACACCATAATTCTGGCCAGCACCTAGAGTAGGGAACGACCGTTTGATTTGTAGGGGGCTGAAATAAAAAGGCAGGATAGGCCATAAGGAAATTCGAAAAAAATACAGAGGTATGATGCATGACACATAAATGACAATATTAAGCAACTATATACTACTCAGACAAAGTTTTCAACACATTTTTTTCCAGCGTACTATTCTTTTTTCCCGGACCAAATTCTGTAATAATACCAGCAATACCGCATCGGCCAGGAAAAATATATTAATACATATGCCGCCTTCCACCTAAAAAAAACCCTGGCCTCCAAATTCTATTATACATATTACATGTATATATATTTGTCGATATTTTACACTGAGCGTCATTAGAACACGGCTTTGTTTACAAATCGTAATAAGGACGTCATATTAGTATCTGAATTTTGAGAAAACAATTAATCTGGCCAGGTAAGGAAGAAAAAAAAATCTTATCTTGGATAATTCTAATTACCGGCCACAAAAAATAATGTTAAATTTAAAAAAAATAGTTTTTCGCACCGCATAAAAAAAACTTCATGTTTTATGGTCGGTCCCTACTAGTTTAAATGTTTATTTTTTAACAAATATATATTCAATATTTTCTATATGTTTTTCTTTCAAACACATGCACCGTGGTATATAAAGGTTGTCCCCATGATTAAATCATGCTATCATTCCACGTGACTATTAAAAGTGAGGAGGTGATCACCATAGGTGTTCATTTATACGTGGTGTTTCGTTTTAATCCGTACGTAGGCACTTTCGGTATATAAGTTAAAATACATAGTCTTATATATTTATCCTTTTTATTTGAAAGCTCGTATTTATCATTGTTTTCTTATAAAGGAAACTTTGTGAGGTGTCAAGGGGTATGTTAGTTTATAATTCGATTTTAATAATCTTTACCCAATATGAAAATAACTGCTCCCAAAACGTTCGTTCGTCATTATTCGTCGGTTCGTGATCTCACCGGTCACCTCTAATACGTATTTACTAGGTTTCTACTTCGTTTAAATTTTCGCTACGATTCTGAGCTCCTTTTAGTTTCATCACATACAAATTTGCAGAAAATCGTATGCTTCGTTATGATGTTATAGGTCCCCCTCCCTACACGCAAAGATCGCCTCTTCCCCCACGAATAACAAAAATCACAAATTCGTTCCCTTAGATTCGTTGTGAACATGGAAAGTCATGATTGACATAACGAATAGTCAATACATGTGTCACAATTTCGTGACACATTGCAAGACAGGCCAACCAAATTTATTCAGTGATATTTTGGTCCCTTATTCAGACAGTTTTTAAAATATCAACCTATAACGATGTTGGAGTCTCCTGTTATTCCATGTTTACAGGGATCAGAATTAAGTACTAAAATAAGAAAACAATATCAACTTCTATATTAGCTCTTTGATACATGCAAACAAAAATAATCAGAAGTGTCTTGAAGATATCAAAATATGGATTGTTGGATGTAAGCCGAAGAGTCATTCGAGTCATTACTTTGAAAAGTTGATAAAATCAATACGTCATGATCTGTTAATACATTTGTTTATACAAATTTCAGCAACGGGGATTCTATTAAAAAAGAGGGGCAAAATATACCAGATGGACATTTAAACTCATAGATCGAAAATAAACTGACAACGCCATTGCCAAAAAAGAAAAGACAAACAGACAAATAATAGTTAAAACGACACACCATACAAAACTAAAGACTAAGCAAGACGAACCCCACGAAACTGGGGGTGAAATCAGGTGCTCCGGAAGGGTATGCAGATCCTGCTTACAGGTACAAATACAAAACTGGGGGTGATATTAGGTGCTCCGGAAGGGTATGCAGATCCTGCTTACAGATACAAATACAAACAACTACTGGGGGTGAGATCAGGTGCTCCGGAAGGGTATGCAGACCCTGCTTACAGATACAAATACAAAACTGGGGGTGATATCAGGTGCTCCGGAAGGGTATGCAGATCCTGCTTACAGATACAAATACAAAAAACTACTGGGGGTGATATCAGATGCTCCGAAAGGGTATGCAGATCCGGCTTACAGATACTAATACAAAGAACTACTGACTTAAAGATTGATGTAACTAATCTGTTTGTATTTGAATCTTAGAAAAAAACACAGTCAAAGCCCCAGTCACACTGTCACGTTTTATTCCGTTTTAAAATGATACGTTTCAACTACGTTTTGAATACAAATGTGCCATTGTTTTGAAAGCTAGGTTTTACTAGGTTTTTGCTACGTTCTTATCACGTTATGCTAGCTACGTGTATACCAATGTTTCCACCACGCGTTGATACGTTTCGATACGTAGTAAGCACGTTTTGTTACGTTCCGCTAGGCTTTAATACGTATTTACGAGGTTTCTACTTCGTTTCAATTTTCGGTACGTTTCTTGTTGAATTTTCAAAACATACGGGGCAGGTCCCGTTTTGAACAAAGGACCACTACGTTTCGATACGCTTCGTTACGTATATTCCCGTTTCGCTACGCTTTCAAAACGTAGTAAAACGTAGCTCTTGAAACGTGACAGTGTGACTGAGGCTTTAAGGTCTTTAGATTTGGCAATCGGAAAGAGGGAACAGTCTATGGTGACAAAAAGCTGCACACTCATATATTGGACTGAAAATAAACCCGATAGTATGCACAATCGATATAAATATTACTAGTGTAATGGATTTACATATGTTCCCTTGTCAAATGATATTGTCATTTAAATATAGGGGATACGTTGTAATTGTTTAATCAAAACAGTTGTCTATATCATTGATCTTGTCGTTCCTGAACGGTTTCAGAAGGTTGGAGTTTTATTAGTTGTACATGTAATATGCTTTGAGCTAGCTTTTGGTAGCTGCGAGCACTCTTATATATTGATGCTTTGGATCTCAAGTTTTTATGCTAGTCGTTTTTTAGTCCTTCTTTACCCGAGCTCATGAGTTGAGCCATTTACAACCGATTTCTACAGTTTTTTCTAAGTGTATGCTGTGCTGTTTCACCGTTGTCCCAAGGTTACAATTCGGAGAGGTAAAGCGCTCATCAACCAAATTAGACTATTTACCGGATTTGTCATCTCACTCATAAGCAACACAGCGGGTGCCACATGTGGAGCAGAATCTGCTTACCCTTCTGGAGCTCCTGAGATCACCCCTAGTTTTTGGTGGGGTCCGTGTTGTTTATTCTTTAGTTTTCTATGTTGTGTCATGTGTACTATTGTTTGTCTGTTTGTCCCTTTCATTTTTCGCCATGGCGTTGTCAGTTTATTTTCGATTTATGAGTTTGACTGTCCCTCTGGTATCTTTCGTCCCTCTTGTAAGCTTCGCCTTATTCTTTTTATATCTGTAATTCAATTGTTGTCGTTGGGTCATGTCAAGACTCTGTCAAATTCGTGATTCGTGAAATGACTTTGATTGCATTTGTTTACATTTTGTCTTTCTGGCCTCACTTTCGAGCATGATTTTTGTACTCAGACTCAAGAATCAACCAATGAAAATGCTGCATTTTATGTTTCGAGCATGATTTTTGTGCTCCGAGCACTGAGCAAAGTTTTGTGACTTCAAGGACTGGTCTTATAATAGCCGACTATACGATGGTTTTGTTCATTATAAGTAAGTAAGCAAGTAGTGAATAAGTAAGTAAATTTATTTAGAGTCGACACATATGTACAATCAAGAATAAACTTGAGCTTAACAAAGCTCGTAAAACCGATTTTAACATATATACTAGACATTGCAATACACCAAGGTTTCAATAGAACTATTACATTTTAGTATAAGATAAACACACAAGGATCATAAGCATTTTTAAAATGTCACATAGCCCATATATCACAGGCTCTTAGGGAATGGACCCCTTTTTATCTAAATTTTGTTGTTGTAAATATTCTGTAATATATTAACGTATTTTCGGTTATTTGATGTGTCCTGCTATTTTCTATACGCTATTATACAGTTTCAGTTGTATATTATTCACAAAAATAGAATAAGGAGGGTCCATTCCCCAAGCGTCTTTGAACTCACAGTAGGCTGTTGTACAACATAGATGGTATAAGGTTCAATTAGTTGTCTCGTTACATATACAATACAATAATATAAGAGAAAAAATAACAAAAAGTTTTCTGTTTCGTCAGGAACATATATATTGATATACTGTTCGTAGGTTTCGTAGACCTACATCTACTCCAAAATGGAATCCAGAAATTCTCTTGAGTCCCAAGTACGATATGCAGTTGGAATGTTCATCATACTTGCAATGCTATCTCTTCTGGTTAACGAAAAACTCCTTCGACGAGGACTTGTGAGATTTTCACAATCTAGATAAAATTCCGGATATTGTTCGTTCAGATCCCGGATGTTAGATTTGGCACCACGTGATTTTAGAAGCTGGATTATACTGGTATCACCACAAATACATGCATAATGCAAGGCAGATCTCCTCGATTTGTCTACAGCATTTATTTTTGCCCCGTTATCCAAGAGACAAAGCAAAAGCTTCTTCTTTTTATGACGTAGATCTTCATCCACTATGCTATCACATACTGCCATTATCGGTGTTATTCCAGAAGAAAGCTTTGTATTTATTTTAACTCCTCCTTCAATAAGAATTGAAGCTAGTTTGAATTTTTTTCTGGCAATGGCGGCAAATAATTTGTCTGTTACGAGCTGGTTTCCCGTTGGAGCTTGTTCAGTCATAACTATTTCTGTTGCAATATCCTCTAAATGAATATGCGAAGAACTACGAGGTTGAGAATAAAAATCCAGGATTTCGGTTCGGTTTATATGTTGCTAGTTCTATTTTGTTCTGTTGTAAAAGAAATCCCTCCTTCTAAGGAGCTCTTCCCTGTTTGTCTTCTTATTATATTTTGATTCCTTATCGAAACAATCTTTTCCTTTATATGAGTTTATCAGGACCTTTATCCAATCAGCTAATGGGAAATTTTCCTATCAATTAAGTCTTGTACAAAGGTGTTTGCTGAAATGTACTCTCGAATAGGGAGTGGTAATAGTTTTCCACATAAGGTAATGGGCTGTTCTTTTTACGTAGTTTAGTTTAATTGACATCAATGTCATGATTTACGTCAAAATTTAAAGGTTACATTTTTAATTTTATCATAACAAAAGTGACAACTATAGTACGAGGAACGGCGAGTGAACTTTGGTTTAAAATTTGAAAACATATCTGATGTCTGTGAAAGAAAATCATTGGAAATTGAGAAAAATTAAAATATATATATATATATATAAAAAAAAACCCAAACAAAATATTTACCAGTTGTATGATATGAGACAGGTTCCACTGTTTGATGTTTCATTTTCTTGACAGTATACTTTTTTGTGATCTGGTACTTATATACAACTTGCCGGAAATTGTACGCTCCTTCTGGTGCAATTAGACTGACACCGGCTGGAGTGCCTGAAACCACACCGGTTTTTGACCGTGTTCTTGTTGCGCAGTCATTAGTTTTCAATGTTGTGTTTGTTATACTGTTATTCTGTTATTTGTCTTTTTTAACGTTTTTACTTTTTTTTGCTATTATGTTGTCAGTTAATTTTCGTCTAATTGATTCAAATGTTCCTTTGGTATCTAAAGGATAAACTCAAATGTGCCAAGCAGCATCCTACGGCAACCAATTGAATACGTGTTCCGATCGAACAACAAAACATATAAGACAGACAAAAATGAACGACTACCATTAGTGTGACGATTCAACGCAGGCAGGCAAATTAATAAATATGGTTTGGTCAATAGATATAAGAAGATATCATAATGGTGCCAATGAGATAACTCTCCATCAAACATATCTGTGTGCGATCAACCCTCGACTATCCTGTGACAGTGGTATAACAACAACGTTAAGAAATATCGGTAGAAATCAGCAAAATACGTCTTGGCTCATCAAGTCGAAACAATTAACAAAGGCAAACAGGAAAACGCAAAAGACAAAAAGACACAACGTACCGACCTAAGAGTGTTTGACGTTATTAAATAGTTGTTCAAAGCTAATTTTCAAATAATAAATACACTATATTATAGCTGAGATTTGAGAATTTAGATATAGAAATAAAGGCAACAGTAGTATATACCACTATTTAAAAGTCACACATCAATTTTGGCCATATATGTTATGGCCACACTGTGGCACCACCGAGGACGCAAGATCAATAGAAGTGTAACTATTAGACGGGTCACGGTAGTTTTCTATCCCAAATTCGTGTATTTGGTTTTGATGTTATATTTGTTATTCTCATCGGATTTTGTATAATGCTTAGTCTGTTTTTTTGTGTGTGTTACATTTTTATGTTGTGTCGTTGTTCTCCTCTTACATTTAATGCGTTTCCCTCAGTTTTAATTTGTTACCCCAATTTTGTTTTTTGTCCCTGGATTTACGAGTTCTGAATAACCGTATACTACTGTTGCCTTGATTACTCTTTTAAATATAAAGTTGAAAAAATGAATAGTAAAACAATGCCGTAGACAATACCGAATTTTGAAAATGGTCTAACAAACAATCTTAAATTTTAAAGAAAATATTTGTGTATTTTTGTGGCAGTTCAGTAATTCTGTCGTTCCGTTGTTTTCCCTTTGTGGTTGATCATGTGTTTCCCTGGGTTTTGGTTTGTGACCCTGATTTGTTTTGGTTTAATCTTTTTGTGACTTTATACTACAATTAATTTTATTTGCATGTAATATAATGCAAAAGCTAATGTTTATTTCCATTATTTTACAAGATTATTGCTTTAGAAGAGGGACGAAAGATACCAAAGGGACAGTCAAACTCATAAATCTAAAATAAACTGACAAAGCCATGGCTAAAAATGAAAAAGACAAACAAAAACAGCACACATGACACAACATAGAAAACTAAAGAATAAACAACACGAACCAACCAAAAAACTAGGGGTGATCTCAAAGCTTATGCTATTGAAATTATAAAAAAAAGATAATCTTTGCTGCATATTTTTTAAAAGTGTTTTCCATTAAAAAATGCACATACATAATTGAAAGCTCTTTCAAGTCACTTATTGTCGGATAGATTACATAGAACTTATTCAAGATATCTGAGTGTGTTACATTTTAATGTTGTGTTTTTGTTGTGTCGTATACGTAGTTCTCTTATATTTGATGCGTTTCCCTCAGTTTTAGTTTGTAACCCGGATTTGTTTTGTTATCAATCGATTTATGAATTTCGAAAGCGGTATATGACTGTTGCTTTTATTTAGCATGTTATGATTTCCCAAAATATACAAACTGTCCATATCTAAATTTTCGATTAAATTTGTCTGCTGACAGCTCTTGTCAAGTGAATATTCAAAGAAATATTGTCATTTCGTGAAGTTAACGTCTTTAAAGTTTGTCTAAATTTGTTTAAATGTGACAGGTAAGAAATCTGTTACTAGACGTTTACTATTTTTTACTTATAGTTTTAAGAATAAGTTGACTTTATAATCTATTTGCATTCAATGTTTACATCGGGTATACGATTTGTTTAAATTTGATTATATTTTAGTAACTTAATTTCGGAAGTGTTTATATTTGCATATCAATGGATTCTTTTGGGATTCGTGTCCTTAGCGTCTTGGATCTAGCTGCACATCTATACGGATAATTGACATGTATCAGAGAGGTTTATAGCCAGTAGAAAAAAAAATGAATATGGAACCTTAGTAAATTAAATATTCGCATATAAATATTTTCATCTATTTTAAGCAAAGAAACTCGCATCCAATATCGCAACGCTATTTTAATTACATTATAAGAATTTTTTATTTTTATTTGTATTTACGACAACGATTTCTTGTGAATAAATAATCAATATATTAGCAAAAACAAGACACACATTGAAAAGATCAAGTTTTCAGTGTTTGCAGGGGAGGTAATATTTTGACATTGTGTTATTGACGTCATAAGTATTGATATATATTTTGAAACAACAGCAATATACACAATATTATATTACGGATAAAGTTCAGGCTTATAACTGAGAAAGTTCAGGATCATATATAGATAAAACAAGATCATTCGCTTCGAAAGTGGCAGACAATGATTCATGATAAAACCCCGCCATATATAAGTTTATATTTGTTTTTTGTTTTTGTGTTTGTTTGTCAGAAAAACAAATCCGAAATATATACTTATGTGTGATATTTTCTATCGCATCAATGCCTGATAAGCAAAAAGAATATTCAACAAAATGAAGTGTGTAACTTAAGCAACTCGACGGGTGCCACATGTGGAGCAGGATCTGCTTACTCTTGCAGAGGACCTGATATCACCCCAAGTTTTTGATGGGGTTCGTGTTGCTTAGTCTTTAGTTTTCTACGTTTTGTCTTCTGTACTACTATTTGTCTGTTTGTCTTTATATTTTTAGCCATAGCGGTGTCAGGTTATTTTTTATCTATGAGTGGACTCTCCCGCCGGTATCTTTCGTCCCTCTCTTAAGCAAAGAGAGATAAAAAGATGGAACACATATTATGAGGTTCTGGGTGGTATTTACAAATAGATAATAATGTGCTAATGTTACAGAAAAATTGTCATAAAAATAAAATGAATGGGTAAAAAAATGTCAAAAAGCTACGATAAAGAAGATAGAAACGAATGGGTGCTAAATATAAAGAATTTAAAAGACTATACCAAAACTTATAATTAATAGAGGCAAATGGCAAGACAATTAAAGAATACAGAATAGAGGGACCTCTACTTTGACACTAATATATGATAAACTCATCATACACACTAGAATTTGAATTTTGTATTTGCGCAAGACGCGCGTTTCGACTAAAATGACTCATCAATGACGCTCGCCTAAAAACAAGTTAGACTGGACAAATAAAGTACGAAGGTGTGGAGCATTGAGGATAAAACATTTCTAAAAATGTTTCCAAATACAGCTTAGGTAATCTATTCCAACGGTAGAAAAGCTTTCAAAAATTCAACGTTGCAGGAAAATTGGTACCGTTAATGCTATTACTACCACTGGGTCGATGCCTCTGCTGGTGGACTGTTAGTCCCCGAGGGTATCACCAGCCCAGTAGCCAGTACTTCGGTACTGGCATGAAAATACGGATTTGTTTGTGTTATTAAAATTTGTTGTTACAAAATGTTAGAAATTATTATAAATTAAGGAATGTATCTCCCTCATGCAAAGCTCTGATTCCTTTCACGGATTTGGCTATAACTTGTTGGACCTTTTAGATTATAGCTCTTCATCTTTTATATAAGCTTTGGATTTCAAATATTTTGGCCACGAGCATCACTGAAGAGACATGTATTGTCGAAATGCGCATCTGGTGCAGGAAAATTGGTACCTTTAATGTTATTACTACCACTGGGTCGATGCCTCTGCTGGTGGACTGTTAGTCCCCGAGGGTATCACCAGCCCAGTAGCCAGTACGAAAATACGGACTTTTTGTGGTATTCAATGATTATAGATACGATAAAATTGAAAATGGAAATGAGATATTCATTGCATTCCTTTATTTGTCATTTGTTGCCCTATTTGTACTATATCAATACTAATTTAGTCAAAATTCGTTGCATCATTCACATAAGAAATATGTTCTCTTAACAATCACATGTTTTTAAAATGACAGGTTTTTGCAACATGTTTAATTTAAGGTGCCACATACCACTACACTGCAGATAGATACATCTTTAACAATCATTTGAACATGCAAATATTAAGGAAATATAAAGCTTCTGAATGATAACAGTTTGTCAAACTGCTATATAATGAAACTTTTTTCGATTTGGCGTGTGGTACAAGTTCTTTTATTTTAAATTCAATATTTTTGTGAAAGGATCAATGAGTATTTTATTTTATCAAATTTTAACGAAATTAAACAAGTCAAATTGATTTTAATCAAAATGTTTGGTGTTGATATGAATTATCATTGATATGGTCATTAATATGAATCAGGAATAGATTACCTTAGCTGTATTTTGCAAATCATTTAGGCATTTGTTGCCCTCAATGCTCTTCAACTTTGTACTTTATGTGGCCTTTTTAATGTTTTTTTATTCGAGCGTCACCGATGAGTATCCCAAAGACAAAACGCGCGTCTAGCGCAAATAAAAAATTCAATCCTTGTATGAAGAGTTTATTTACAACCACAGGGTTTATGCCACTTCTGGCGGAGTTTTTATTCCCCGAGGGTATTACCATCCCTGTAGTAAGAACTTCGGTGTTGACATGACATATTGATTTTGTCATCATTATAGATTAACTTTTTTCAAAATTTTTTTAACTGCTAAGGCTTTTCTACCTCAGGAATATATTACCTTAGCTGCATTTGGCAAATTTTAGGAGTTTTGTTTCTCTTAAAGATTGTTTTTTATTTGGCATTTTAGCCTTAATTGATTCGAGCGTCATGCACTGATGAGTCTGGCGCAAATACAAAATATCAATCCTGGTATCTATATGGAGTTTATGTGTTGTCACTTAAAATATATAACTGAATGATCATTATAGGATAATAAAGACAGAAATGTGTAGTTGTAATTTTGCCACCCTCTCTGATTGAATAGAATATTTAATTTAAACTCGCATGGTCTTCTAGATTGAGTGCTAAATGGTATAAATACTTGTTAATCTTTAATCAAATTATCTATCAATGGTATGTCAAAAACGCTATAGAAATTAATGTTTGTAAAAAACAAGACATCATATAGTGAAATTAATCTGTAATACAAAAGAAATTTTAATACCTATATTTAAGACTTAATCCTGCCTCCCAGAGGTCATTCATGGCTGTACTTGGTCAGAAACCTGTGATTGTCGTTGGTCATTGTCTATCACATTTGTTTTTCAATTATTATTTTGTACAGCAATCAAGTTGTTGTTTTTCTCGATTGAATTATCTAATGCTTTGTCATTTCGTGGCCTTGAATAAATCCTCGTACAGTGACATATAGTTGTACAGAGACATTCAATTGCTTACAATAACCCCATTATGGACTTGAGGATAGTTGTCGCATTGATAAATCATATCACACTTTATTATATATTAAAATTATTTTCTGAAAAAAAATTCAACATTAAAATCTTACACAAAACTACTGCAGTATTTTAATCCGTGCACAACATAAAAAAAAAACAGATTTTGAATTTTAATGAAGAAGAAAAATTCATCGGATCTAATTGTGTCGTTTTTATAATAGTGTATGTAGCACAAAAGAAGTAGGCGAAATCCAGCTCCTCAAATTTGCTTCTCTTTATTGCTCTAGCATCCATACAACCAATTAAATAAACTCATCTTAGAAACCAGGACTGAAATACGAAGCTGAAGAGTATTGAGGACCAACTATCCTAAAAGTGTTGCCAAACATAATTTATCAAGTTTAGTCAAGAAATCTTGCAACAGTTAACTTTATGCTCGATATCAATCGAATGCACAAGTTTGAATTTAAACACGTGCTTTCCACGGTCTACTTAACTGTAAATTTCGATAACGATATTGAATGAATGAATGAATGTATACTTTATTTGAAAAAAGCATATACATGGTATGGCAATCGAAAATAATAGTATTTCATTAATCGATTGATACTAACTGATTGTTGTTTGTTCGTCTTGTGGCAAATAATGTTCGTTAAAGACAAATAAAAAATAAAGGCAAAAGGTAAGTCATGTAATAGAGGGCGACCAGGAAAAAGAAAGGGCAATTGGGAATACCACTGGAAAATGCGGCATTCAACAAACTACCGTTGGACCCATCAAAGAGTTGTTGCAAGGGTTCATAAGTAACATTGTTTGTTTCTTTTATAACATTGTTGCTATTTCAATCAATATAAGGATAAAAGAGGGACGAAAGATACCAGAGGGACAGTCAAACTCATAAATCGAAAATAACCCGACAACGCTATGTCTAAAAATTAAAAAGACAAACAATAGAACACATGACACAACACATAAAACTAAAGAGTAAGCAACACGAACCCCAACAAAAACTAGAGGTAATCTCAGGTGTCCCGGAAGGATAAGCCGATCCTGCTCCACATGTGGCAGCCGTCGTGTTGCTTATCTTATTACTATTCAGGTAAATAGTCTAATTCGGTAGGTCACATTCGTGTAAAGAGAAAGGGTATTGTCGTTACGACATAAGGAAAATATCCGATATCATCTGTGAAACGGTTATTCCATAACGGTCAACCACTCGATAATTCTGGTACCTTTGATTAGCTATTTACACCACTGGGTCGATGCCACTGATGGTGGATGTTTCGGCCCCGAGGATAAAGGTGACCACTCAATGTCAGTAGACTGAATCATCCCTGTTCTCATTTTGTTTCAGGATTTGATGAATTGTCTCTGTTTAAAACATATTGTATCATTATCTAAATGCTTAGCCCGACGACAAATGATACACGAACCCATTCTTTAGATTCATGTGCAATTGACTGAATAAAACCTGCACTTAATAAAAAATAAGAAAAATGCTTAGTCCGGCGACGAAGATAGAATTTACATGAACCATTTATTTAAATTTATGTGCAAGTAAAACTGCACTTAATAAAAAAAAATAAGATATATGTGTGATTCAAAAAAACGGTTATTGGGGTTATTTCAGAGAGTATTGTTTTCATTGTCTACATCGTGAGTTCTTCGATGTTGCACCCAATAGTCATTACTCTGGCTTTGTTGAGTTAAAAAACAGCTGCAGCTGAAAAAAAACAAAACATCTGACAAAAATAAGATATTAATGACTCGAATATTATTAGAATCATATTCAAAACAGTGTAGCTGTGGCCATTGATTGACAACCTTAAATTATCTCATTGACTGGGGCAGATTATGTGAACGTTTGTCTGTAACAACCGCTGCTCACTATGTACTTGTTAAAGGCATTTAAACTGTGGGGTCACAAAAGGTTCTAAACACCTAAATAAAGAAATTAGAAAAACTAATCAGGAATAACACGATGTTTTGATTTATATCAATAATATAAATCAAAACATAAAGTTATTCCTGATTAATTTTTCGAACTATTTTAATATTTAAGGCGTTAAGAACCTTTGGTGACCCCACAGTTTAAATTCTATAATAAGTAAGTAGTGAGCAGTTGTCGTTACAGACAAACGTTCACCTAATCTGCCCCAGTCAATGGGATAATTTAAGGTTGTCAATTAATGGCCACAGCTACACTGTTTTGAATATGATTCTATATGTTAAGCACGTTGCTGTATATCGAGCTTAACAAATTAGCATGTTTACAGATGTACACAGAGTTAATCACTTTTTTGTTGTCGCTTCCAGTAAGATGATTTAACACAAAATAGATGACACCTTATGAAATTAGCATCGTGACGTCAGCGACAAATTCTCTCACCCTATATCAAAGTGTATTTATAGACGTCAAAGTACAGAACGGGCATGGTTGGTGAATCTATAAATACGAATCTAAACATATTTACTTGTAACGGAAATCTGGAAAAAAAACGTTTATTTTATACACAATAAAAAGTCAACTTCTAAAATAAGCACCATGACGTCAACGACCAATTCTCTCACTCCAAATCATGATATTTATAGGTCAAAGTACAACAGGCACGATGTTGATAAGGCTATAAATAAAAATCTAAATATATTCAATTGTAACAGAAATTTTGAAAACACTTTTATTTTACACAAAATAAAAAGGAAACTTCTTAAATTAGCACCGTGACGACAACGACGGGTTTTCTCCTTTCAATCCTAGTAAATAGACGTCATAGAACAGAAGGCTCGATGATGCTGATCAGTCTATAAATAAAGTCCACTCAAAAACAAAAACAAAAACAAAACAGATTTCAACAACAACCAGTATATATGCTACCAACTTATTGAAAGTAAATGAGGAAAGTTCAAGAGTGACCCCATATCACGTTCTTTGTTACTTGGTTGCTTTTATTAGAATGATTTATCTCAAAGTTATTTTTACCAAATGTTTTTAACCGCTCTGAATGTTTGTATGTGGGTTTTTTTTATCAGTTGGTGTTCTTTGTTCTTTTTGTTTTATGATTAGAATATATTCTTTGTTCGTTCTTTGATTTCTGTTATCAAATGGTGTTCATTTTGTTCTACTATCAGATGATATTAATTTATATCTTTGTTGTTTCATAAAATCGTGTTTTTGTTCTATGTTCTTTTATCATATGATAGTTTTAGGCTTTTTGTCGTTTATAAGGTTATGTTGTTAAATCTGTTGTTTGTTATATCTATATATCACGGACTACCCCGTTATTATTTACCTTAGCTATTGGAATCTTTGTTGATACTCATTTTTATTCAAATATGTTTTATGTTCTTTGTGTTCGTTTGTTAGATGATGTCTTTGTTATTTGTGTTTTTATTATTATCAAATGATTGATTGATATATTGTTGTTTAAAGCCACTTTCAATAACATGTTATTTTGTGTCGGTCAGTTGTGATAATTGAGAAAGTTGGTCAGTTTCCATTGAGAACCACGGACCTTTTGTTCGAAAGCTTACAATTATCCTAGTTAATTTGATTGGAGTCGAACTTGACACGTTCAGGATTCTAACTTGCAATCTCAGTGTTGACAGGGTATTGATACAGTAGTTCGACCTAGATAAATCGACACTGAGGCTCCGTTTATATCAGTTTTGTTCAGTTCTCCTCTACGTATTTTTATAAGATGAGATGATGTTTAGTTTTGTGTTCTCTATATCAGATAACGTCCTATGTTTAAAATTGAGAATGGGAAAGGGGAATGTGTCAAAAGGACAACAACCCGAAAATGCATGGAACAGAAAACAGTAGAAGGTTACCAACAGGTCTTCAATGCAGCGAGAAACTGCCGCACCCGGAAGCGTCCTTCAGCTGGCTGGTTTGTTTGTTTTTTTTGTTTTTTTTTTATCAGAGATTGTTCAGTTTTGTTTCCTGTGTGTTTTGTATCATATACTGAAAAGTTATGTTCTCTGTCTTCTATAATCATATGAAAATAAGTTTTGCTGTCTGTGTTCTTAAATCAGATGATGTTCAGTTATAGTCCATGTTCTATTATCATATACTGTCCAGTTTTGTTATAATGTCAGATGATGTTCTATGTGTTTGTGTTCTTTTATAGATGATCATCAAAATCTTTATTCAAAACTTAAAGTAAGGATTAATGAGGAATAGGCCATACCTGATTTATTTGTTGAGTTTATAAGTTATTAGATTCGAGAGCATCACACAGATATGTCTCACCTGTGGACACAAACCGTTGTTTTAATCAGCAGCTGTTCTGTAAACAGGTATTAGTTGTTTCTTTAAATACATTTATCAGTCTCATAACACGATGTGCACGTTTAAAAAGTTATCTGCATCATTCATGTTCATATTTACATTTTCAGCTTCTTTATTATACCAATTATGTTAATTCCTTATCACTTGAATGCACATAATTTAATTTAAACACGTGCTTTCCATTGTCTACTTAACCAGAAGGTGCTACTGTCCACCGGGATACCTCGATGATGATTGTAGACTAAATATGTCCTTTATTGATTCTGTAGCAGGATTTAATGATTTGGCGTTTACCAAAACATGTGTAAACATGTATTATATTAAGTTAATAGAAATAATATTATTAAATATATACCAGATTTGTATGCCATTAATTGAATTAAAAAACCGTGTTAATAGAATAAGAAGTGTGATATTCACATAAGAGAACAACTCCTTAAAAACGAAAAACAAAACAAAAGGCATTTATAGGTTCCTTGTCTGACCTTTACAGCAATTATTGGATTATTCTAAAGAGTACTATATTTTCTATCTACATTATGAAAGTTTCAATTTATTAGATAATTCTTTACTGTCTTATTATTAAAATGAATGATACATAGTTATCAAAGGTACCAGGATTATAATTTAGTACGCCAGACGCGCGTTTCGTCTACATAAGACTCATCAGTGACGCTCAAATCCAAATATGTATAAAGCCAATCAAATACAAAGTTGAAGAGCATTGAGGATCCAAAATTCCAAAAAGTTGTGCCAAATACAGCTAAGGTAGTCTATGCCTGGGATAAAAAAATCCTTAGTTTTTCGAAAAATTCATAGTTTGGTGAACAGGAAATTTATAAAAATGACCACATTATTGATATTTATGTCAACACCGAAGTGTTGACTACTCTGCTGGTGATACCCTCGGGAACGAAACGTCCACCAGCAGTGGCATTGACCCAGTGGTGTAAATAGTTATCAAAGGTACCATGATTATAATTTAGTACGCCATGTTAACATGAAATTTGAAACGATTACTACATAAGTCTGCAATATAGTATGAAGCTATAAAACACAATATCATATAAGTGTAAATAGAGTTTATCACATATACATATAGCTTTATACATAGAGTTAAACACAATTCAGTTTTATTTAAGGAATGACTGTAATATTTTTTCTGTCTATGAAGATATAACATAAAAAAATGTGGTGCACACTGAATAACGCGCGTAGCGGGTTATTTAACAGTGTGCACCACATTTTTTATGTTATTTCGAATAGACAGAAAAAATATTACAGTCATTTCTTATAATTTAATTCTAAATTCCATTTTAAACCGTAGAAAACCATGAAAAAACGTTGATGACGTCACGGTCACATGACTAAATTATGTCTATGGGCTCATAACAAAATAACGTCAGCCAATCAGAAGACGCGTTACATCCAAATTTAAATCATAAATAAATGGCTACAGAGTATCCCTATTTAAATGATATGTCTGTTCAGGTTTTCCCCTAGTACAATTATTTTTTTCGCCACCTCTTACTCCAAAACAATATGTTTTTCGCCACTTCATTATTTTTTTCGCCAAGTAACATAAAATATATTTTTCGTTTAAAATCTACCTTTTTTTCTGCCCCCCCCCCCGCCTTACCTTAAATAAGATGATTTTGCCCTATTGTGTCAATGATTATTCTCTCAAACTTATTTTAGAGTCTACATTTTAATGAATAAACACTAAACATTAACTTTAAAACAGAATTGTTTTTAACTTAAAAGGGAAAAATATTCATTGTATTTTAAACAACTTTTCTGAATGAGGGGGCCACTATACTTTTAATAATAAAGAAGATTCTTTTAAAGAATAATACTGATGTTCCCTTTTGTACTTAGAAGTGGTTTTTACAACAAAACAAAAGCTTTTATCACATGAAATTGATCCCTCGTTTCCTGTTGAGTCATTACATTGAAGGGTTACTCTCATTCGAGGGGTTGTTCCCAACCTTTTGGATAGATTTCATAACGACCGTTTTCTTTTCTTGACCATCGTAAATGAAAAAGTTTAGACGTAAAACTATGCTTGAAACAGGTGTGTCACTCAAACGACTTTAAAGTAGTCTCCCTAATCAATAACCTAAAGTCAAAGGATAATTAAAGTTTTAAATCGGAAATTTTCCTTGCTTTTGAACATTTTTCGTCACAACAACAGCTTTCTTTTCTAAACTATCTTTAAAAGGAGAGGAGACGTCAAAAGTTTGCTTCAAACACGTGCGTCGCGAAGTGGTAAATGAATTCTCTATGTGACATTTAGCTGAAGCCATTTAACCATATCATTTTGTCAACACCTTTAATTAGTCCTTTGTTGTCGATAGCTATAAAATGCAATCAGCTGATTATTGATTTTCTCAGTTTCCAAATCTAAATGAGGTCAGGATGAATTCCGAGTATTGTCTGATCGGCTAAAGTCCGAGAAACTCGAAAAAAGTAGATAACAAGATGGAGTAAAATAAATCGCTATAAATTCTTTCGCAAATGACGAATTTTTATCGCCAGCGGAAACCCTGTGTCTGTTCATTAATTTCTTTCGCATTTGATTTTATATGACTTTTTTTCTGTCATTTTACATTCTCATAGTTTTTTTCTGCATTTCTTTTTTTTAGGATCTTGTCTTCATATTTTATAACTTCTTTGTTAATAACATTAAAGGGACCAAATGTTCTGCACCAGATGCGCATTTCGACAATACATGTCTCTTCAGTGATGCCCGTGGCCAAAATATGTAAACAAAATATATAAAATCCAAAGCTTATATAAAAGATAAGATGTTAAATGTATTCTTGAAATTTCATTTTGTTTTTGTCTATAATTTATTACGTATTTTTTTATGTCGTGTTGTGTTTTCTTGATTGGTTATTTGTATTCTATTTCTATATTTGCCGTTGAAGTTTCCACTACGTTGGTCTTACACACAACAAAAGATATCTCATAAAATTGGAATTATGACGTCAAGTAGAAGTTCTCTCACCCCAAGTCTAGCATACAGACATCAAAATACAGAAAGCGCAATGTTAATGTTTCTTTAAATAAATATAAAGACATATTTGTTTGAAAATTTGAAGAAAAACCAAAACAACAAAAAACAACCACTATGCATGCGACTGAATTAGTGGATTTAAAAAAAAAACTTTATTGAAATTTAATGTAAATATAAAAAAAAATAATCGCAGATTATTGTACGATCAAATTTCAATAAAATATTATGATCTTTTCAAATTTTTAATTATCAAGGTACTATCTTCGTTCTCAATATAGTTGTTTAATTGGTGATTTTAAAGCAAATTCATCATTTTGAAGGTGAAATATCGTTAACATGGTAATACTGTCGGTGTCAAGGTAAATTAAATACAATTATTATAATATCGACGGTATTATAGTAAAATCGTTGGCATCATGGATATTTTACTTTTCCTTTTTTTATTTGCTGTAATCGCTACCAAAGGGCTATGTTACTGGGGAGTAACTTAGGTTTTACACGATGAATAAGATGGATAAAGACCAACTTTAAATCGATGGTCACAAAAAGTGTCTTTATTTCAGCATCGAATTTGATCGGGCTTCTATATAAGTTGGAGAAGATTTTGTTTTATATGTGTCTGTAAGAGCATTTATCTTGAACTATTGAAATTATTAAAATTGAGAATGGAAATGGGGAATGTGCCAAAGAGACAACAACCCGAACATTGAAAAAGACAACACCAGAAGGTCACCAACAGGTCTTCAATGTAGCGAGAAATTCCCGCACCCGGAGGCGTGTAGTAGCCAACAATAACAATTAACAGATCTAACTTGTCCTGTCGGACACTTTTTCTCAATGTAAAATTGAACGAAAGTATGTTAAAAACAACTGATTTACAGGTGTTCTACAAACTTTAACATCTATTTAATTAACAGTCACCAGACAAACGAAGCTGGTTTGATCAAATTCTAAAGTGAAAATAACAATTACAACTACAACATTCGCCCCCGTATGAAATCTAGTCGTTCATTTTCAATGGCTGTGTTACTGATTAACAAGACTCCTTGGTATCTGGATCAAAATAATGATAACGTTTACACATAATACACATAATACCCCGTGTTCGTGCAAACTGTTTTCCGTTTTGTGGTAGCACGGGTAGATACTGCTTCTCCCAAGGTATTTTTTTTTTATAATTTGTGAAATATCACAGTATAGGGTATATGTACATGTTAGGGAAATACTTTTTAACTTAAAAGAGGTGGGAGCTAACGAATTTTCAATCAAGATTGTCCCAATACCTTATAATTTTGAAAAACAAATATTTGATTGAAAGCGTCGAAAAATATATAAAAAAAAATATTTCCTTCCTCAGACAAAAACCATTGCATCCACCTTTACCAGCCCAGTAGTCAGCACTTCAATATTGACATGAACATCAATTATATGGTCATTTTTGTAAATTTCTCGTTACAAAACTTTGAATTTTCGCAAAATTAGTATATGTCAAACTGATATATAACTAACCATATTTTTCTGATAAGGTGTCTGGTTCAAGTTTTTTTTTTATTTTAATATTTTTGTCAAAGGTTCAAAGCAATTATTTTGAAAATATTTGTGAAAATTAAACGAGACGAATTAATTTTAGACAAGGTGTTAGGTTCCACATCTAATAGTGTTTATTTGTTTTTAAGGGGGAAAAAGGGGGGTCGTACGAAGGTGATGGTATGAATTAACATTTTATTTTCTAGCATCCCAATGAATCATTTTTCATTTTCCAGAACACTTTGAAGTAAATGAAAGTATAATATTTAGTACGTTTGTAAAGTTTATGGTATGCAATTATTCATTTCAAAAAAATCAGAAAGTCTCTGTTGGGAAACCATAAAAATACTCTTATTTTGTATATCATATTATACACTGCTGCCTATAATTGCTGACATCTATTTTATTTGAACTTTGGTATATAGTTGTATCATTGGCAATCATTTCGCTTCTACATATAATTGATTGATTGTACGTTGCTTAACGTCCAGTGGCAAATATTTCATGCATATTCAGGACGAACTTCTACATATAAAAAAGAAAACAAATGTCAAATCTTCCATTTTCAGATCGAAAAAAAGCAATGCATTATTAATAAGTAAGGTCATTGTTAAGACAGTTTGTGATTTAAAGACCTACCGCGGACACACTTATTTCAATATTTCAATGTACAATGATGTTTATACGTGGAAAAAAAAATAGCAAAACCTTGATTTTGCTATCAAACAAAATTTTATTCACGCAAATTGATTATTTATGGCCTAATGTATAGACCATGTTGTTGCAGACATCACCCTTGACTTTGATAAAATAAAAAGGGTTAATACACGGAAATATAGAATTTAATTTACAAAAATATTGAATTTAGTTTACGAAAATATTAAATTTAATTTACTCTTAACCAGGTATTAAATTCTAAATAACATTGATTCAAAATTGCAACATCCTGTTTAAATTAAATAACAAGGCCTTTCGAATATACATGTATGTACTAGATCAGTAATACACGAATTTAAGAAAATAGGGCTTTCTTTTTACCTGTAAAACACACATGTACTGAGGTAATTAGAATATATTAAAGTGCTTTATGTATGCCATGTTAATTTGACAAAAAAATATTTAAATTAATTGAAATTTTTTTTTACTGTTACTTTGGAATACATTTCCTTTTTTAAAAAGGTTATCAAGGATTGCTATGGAAATTCTATTATAATGATTATATTAAATTCTTGGTTTAATAAAACAAAACAATTAAGCTTTCATTTTTTAAAAATTTATTAAGTTGTTTTTTATACTATTTTATAGATATTTTAATAAAAACACATTCACTGCATTATTACCTGAACTCAACTGACACCATAAATCTATACTAGGCTTAAGTTAATGGTGAAAATAGTCCAATTACCATAAAATACTTCCGAAATATTCATAAAGTTTTGAATAATATTGAAAATATTAGTCACAATTCATTTTTTTAGATTATTTGGTCAGCTTATTTTATTTATATTTTAAAAGTTGATATATATTATTATGTAAGTGTTGATTAATATTGAGTTGAAGTTATATTATGATTGATTATTGTGAAATTTTAATTTCAATACTCTATTGAATACATCTTTAATTTCAAGTTGTTGTTCAAATTTCATTTTTATTAAAAAAAATCCTAAATTGATAAAATTCAGTTGATAGATACAAAGAATAGGTCTATTTTGCTTAGACTTGGTCGAGTATGGTTCAGACTAGGTCGAGTATGGTTCAGACTAGGTCGAGTACGGTTCAGACTAGGTCCAGTACGGTTTAGACTAGGTCCAGTACGGTTCAGACTCGTCTAAAACGGTTAAGTACTGGTCAAGTACACATTCAGACTGTTAAGTATGGTTCAGACTACAGTCGAGTATTATCAAGTAAATTTCAGACGAATTCAGACTGGTCGAGTAAAAATCAGTACTGTCGAGTACAGATATAGGCCATTTCAGACTTTTAATGGTTTGTAGTGATATGTTTCTTATCCTAAATTGTTGAGAAAGATATTTCAGCTGTATCCACATTAGTAAGTTACAAACGAATTATGTTATTTGGATATTTTGTTAAGCCAATTTAAATAAATCAATACTAATGGTATCGATTCTATTGCATTGGTATATTGTCCGAATGACTTTTCCCCTTATTTATTCATTTTCTATTACTTATTATTGAATATAGAAAATAGAACAATTGTTTAACCTTTCACCATAAGATTGAAGAAAAAATACTTTATTATTTATAAGATCCAGAGTGATGAAAAAAACAACCGCGATTACACAAACTTTAATTTTCTTATGTAGACAATCGGAAAATAAATCTTACATCTTGATTTTCAAACTTAACAATCAAACAAAAAATATTAACGTATAGTATTATAAATAACCGAAAAGAATGTATCTTAGTTATTTGTTTTGCTAACATGTCTCTGCCATAAGAAGATTGAAATAGGTTTAAAAAAGATCAGACATGCGATGCGACAGTCGCGTATTTAGAAGATTGGAAATTATTGATATATGATTTATATCTTTTTCCAAACGGATTATGTTCTTTAGATGTTTTTTTAAGCAATATAAATACTTCAATACTAATCAAATCGATGTTATTGTTAAAGCTATCTGTTAAGGTCCAATTGACATTTCTCCCGTACTTTTTTTATTTTTTATAACTTATTATTGAAAATTTAAAAGAAAACAAATGTCTAACCTTCCGTCATCAGATTTAAAAAAATCGAATTCCTTATTTATAAGTAATGTCAAGGTAAAGACAGTGAGAGGTCAATTTGCAAAAGACCCATGGCGAACACAAAAATTTCAATTTTCTATTGTATACAATTCGAAAAAAATATCTGACAACCTTGATATTCAATTTTATCAATCAAACACAATTTTTTAACATATATTATTATTTAAGGACAAAAGGAATGTATCTTATTATTTTTGGTACAATGACCCCTTGCACTAGAATAAGAAAATAATTCTGAAAAAAAAACAGACCTGAGATATGTCACAGGGGTGCATTTAGAATATTGGGATTTTTTTAATGTTTGAATTTTTCGAAAACTAAGGATTTTCTTATCCCAGGCATAGATTACCTTAGCCGTATTTGTCACAACTTTTTGGAATTTTTGGGTCATCAATGCTCTTCAACTTTGTACTTGTTTGGCTTTATACATATTTTGATATGAGCGTCACTGATGAGTGTTATGTCGACGAAACGCGCGTCTGGCGTACTAAATTATAATCCTGGTACCTTTGATAACTATTAATATCTTTTACCAAACAAATTATATTCTTTTGATATTTTTTAAGCAATGTTAAGATGGTACCTAACACTACAGGGAGATAACTCTGTAAAATCAGCTAAACGTTTTAATTACGTTGTGTTGTAAAGGGAATATTAAGCTTCTCAATGATCAAAATTGGTGTGTGTCAAGCTGCTATATAACCAGTGTAATTTTTCTGACAAAACGGTTGGTTCAAAATTTTGGATTTTTTATATTTTTGTTAAAGGTTTAAAGTAAATACTTTGACAAAATTTTATGAAAATTAAACGAGCCAAATTAATTTTAGTGAAAGTGTTGGGTACCACCTTAAGCAATGTTAATACAGCAATACTAATCAAATCGATGTTATTGTTAAAGCGATCTGTAAAGGTCCAAGTGACATTTCCCCCGTACTTTTTGTTATTTTTATATAACTTATTATGGAATTTTTAAAAGAAAGCAAATGTCTAACCTTTCATCATCAGATCGAAAGAAGTAATGTCAAGGAAAAGACAGCGAATGTTCAAAAGACCCACGGCAAAAAGGAATGTTCTAGTATCATAGTTTCATATTTCTTATTTCTATACTCCTGGCATTAGAAGAAAAAAATTATTTCGAAATAATCCAAATGGTGAGTGGTCAAAAGACCCAACGTGCACACACTGATTTCAATTTTCTAATGCATTCAATTCGAAATAAATATCTAACAACCTATTCTCAACCTTAACAGCCTTACTTAAATTTATTAACATATTTTATCATTTATGTCCAAAAAGAAAGTATCTTTGTTCATGTTGTTTGCTAACAAAACCTCAGGCATTAGTAGAACAACACATATCGAATTTTGGGTTCTCGATGCTCTTCAACTTCGTACTTTCTCACGCCTTTATAGCTGTTTCACGCGTCTCTGGTGAGTCTTTTGTGGAAGAAACGCGCGTCTGGCGCATATACAAAATCAAATCCGGTATTTATGATGATTTTATTTAGTTTTGTTTGGCATGTTACAAAATGTGTCAGCAATTACAATAAACATGATGATTTTCAATACAAAGTGCAATCAGATTTCGTACTAAACCATTGATCGTCTTCTCATTCCCTGGACCAAAACGTCGTTTTAGATGCAAAAGCTTATATTGATTAAGGGATATTCTTATCTCGTTTCCACAATGACTATTATAAAATGGTCCAGTCTTCAGTATATTCTTTTCTGCTTATACAGTATTAAGGTGGTGTTACATTTTAACGTTGTGTTTCCGTTGTGTCGTTTGTTTTCTCTTATTTTTGAGTGTGAATTCACGTTACTATAAGACGTGTCAAGGTACTTGTCTATCCCAAATTCATGTATTTGGTTTTGATGTTATATTTGTCATCCTCATTGGATTTTGTCTAAATAAATGCTTAGTCCGTTTCTGTGTGTGTTACATTTTAATGTTGTGTCGTCTCTTTTCGTTTTGATTTTCCACTATTACCCAAGATTGTCTTATATGCATAGACAAAATGGTACGGTTTATTGTTTTATACATGCAAAGAAGTAACAAAAGTATTTTACAAACATGGTGTATGCCATAATAAGAAGAAGAATAACAGCAGAAAAAAACAAATATTAGTTACAAGCTCCTCGTAGCTTATCTCTATATTTGTCTAGTACCTCCTTATGTGGAGCTCCTTCAATAATACATTTACAAAATACGAATTCGGTGACATTTAAAAAGTCTATATAGTTTAAATGTATTTTTTCAAGGATTTTTTTTAACCAAAATGATCTTTATAGATCATCTGTCTTTGAACACCAATACAGTTTAACTTTTGTAAAATATTACATTGAAAACTACCAAAAAAAACCCAAAAAAAACCCAAGGTTTCAAGTCCCTCAGTAAAGGTTGGTTTAAAAATGCCTGTACCAAATAAGGAATATCACAGTTGTCCACTCCTTTGATAAGTTTTATCCTTTGGTTTTGCCTTTGATTAGGGACTTTCTGTTTTGAATTTTCCTCGGAGTTCAGTAATTGTTTTGTGATTTTACTTTTTTGCTTTGCGGTATGGGTTTAGCTAATATTTGAACACCAAACTTTTACCGAAAGTTGCTATCTTATGTACGTGTTTGTCTCCAGAGTTTATACTTTTTCGACAGGTAACCTTGTCTGTTGTAGGACCTCCTGGTATTCGGGCAAAGGAGAGCAACTCAAATGAGTAAAATCTAGCCTACAACTGGTACATTTGTTGGCGAATATTGACTGTTTCGTGTGTTAAATAATCGACAAAATCATCGAAAAACAGCAAACTTTCCCCCTATATTGTACCGATAATATTTGTTTATTAGGTCTTTCCACTTTTCTGTGGAAAGACCTATTGTTTTTCTTCTGATTATTTTTTTTTTTTTCTTCCGCCTAATTTTGTTCTTGCGATAAACATTTGTTTAGCAATATGTCGCTTAGATATTTTGTATATGATATCGAACAGTTTATGCGCTTTTGAAATTTACCCTGCGTAAACGAATACTTTTCTTTGTAGGAGTTATCTCCCCAAACACTGTTTTCCTTGTTATGGCATCTCCTTCGCAACCGTTAAAGATTATGACAAATTTATTTTACAAAATTGTTCGTTACATCCTCAGTAATTTTTGACGTATTTGGATCGAAGCGATTCGAAGAAATTTTATAGGAGTTATCTATCTTTTCGGAATAAATTTGTCGGTATGTTTTTTTAACTCATAAACCGTTAACCGTATAACCCTGGAATGTTTTTATTTGAGTCCCCTGATTCCTAACTTAGAAAATTAGGTCAAGGTCAAAGGTCAAGGTCATATTTTAGATTTTCATATGTCTTTGATTTCCCTATAACTCTTGAACGGTTATAGATACAAAAAAATTAAGCAGTGAAAAATGCTTGGTACTTCAAGGGGCAACTTTTTTTACATTATGACTATATTGATTTTACCATCATGTAAGGGACATAACTCCCATCGATGGTTTTTAAAAGGCCATTTTTAGGCAAAACTCTTAAACAAAAGGTCCTTGACCCATAGGGTCTTTTGCAATGACCTTGTGGAGCAATGACCTTGACGAAGGTTACAAGGTCAAAGGTCAAGGTCATCAAATTATGTGGTTTTGGCACTATTTAAACAGTTTTATGTGTGTTTGAATTTCAACCAACCAACCAACATACCAACCAACCAACCAACCAACCAACCAACCAACCAACCAACAAACCAATCAATCAATCAATCAATCAATCAATCAATCAATCAATCAATCATGATCATGATCAATCAACCAATAATGATCATGATCAATCAATCAATCATGTTTCCGTCTCATGTGTTTCTTATAGGGTTCAACCAACCAACCAACCAACCAACCAACCAACCAACCAACCAATCAATCAATCAATCAATCATGATCATGATCATGATCAACCAATCATGTTTCCGTCTCATGTGTTTAATATAGGGTCCAAGATCTTCTTTGTGTCTTTTTCCGTGTTTCAATTGACCCTATCCAATGTGTTTAACCAACCAACCAACCAACCAACCAACCAACCAACCAACCAACCAACAAACTAATCAATTAATCAATCAATCAATCAATCAACCAATCAATCAATCATGATCATGATCAATCAATCATGTTTCCGTCTCATGTGTTTAATATAGGGTCCAAGATCTTCTTTGTGTCTTTTTCCGTGTTTCAATTGACCCTATCCAATGTGTTTAACCAACCAACCAACCAACCAACCAACCAACCAACCAACCAACCAACCAACTAATTAATCAATCAATCAATCAATCAATCAATCATGATCATGATCAATCAATCATGTTTCCGTCTCATGTGTTTAATATAGGGTCCAAGATCTTCTGTTTCTTTTTCCGTGTTTCAATTGACCCTATCCAACGTGTTTAACCAACCAACCAACCAACCAACCAACCAACCAACTAATCAATTAATCAATCAATCAACCAATCAATCAATCATGATCATGATCAATCAATCATGTTTCCGTCTCATGTGTTTAATATAGGGTCCAAGATCTTCTTTGTTTCTTTTTCCGTGTTTCAATTGACCCTATCCAACGTGTTTAACCAACCAACCAACCAACCAACCAACCAACCAACTAATCAATTAATCAATCAATCAACTAATCAATCAATCATGATCATGATCAATCAATCATGTTTCCGTCTCATGTGTTTAATATAGGGTCCAATATCTTCTTTGTTTCTTTTTCCGTGTTTCAATTGACCCTATCCAACGTGTTTAACCAACCAACCAATCAACCAACCAACCAACCAACTAACCAACTTATCAATCAATCAATCAATCAATCAATCAATCAATCAATCTGTATGACTGTTTAATCATGACAGTTTATTGAAGGAACAAACTCTCAATTATTCAAGAAAAATTGAAATTTAATATTGTTCTTACGTCACTTCTGAAAAAAAATCCACATGTTCTCTGAAACTACAAGTACAATCGACCTCAAAATTTGCAGTCAGCAGGGCATACATGTACTAAACGTTTATAAAAAAACTTAGTGCAGATATCTCTCAAAGCTTTTCCTAGAGAAAAGAAATGGCAATGCTGTAAAAATAGCTTGCTAGGTCCGTAAATCTCAGTAAAAACCTACAATAAAATGTCCGCTCCGAGTTTGAAATACTAATCTGTGTTACAAACAGGTGCTGAAAAATGTACATTATCAGAAAATAATCAATAAATGTGTTTTAAAGTTACACCGGATCAATTAAATCCAAAACATGCACTACTTGTGAACTGTCATCAAAATGTCAATTTCCTACAATGACAAAAGAAATTACATTGTGTACATTCCATCTCTATAGATGTTGTCTGTTTAACGTCCCCACCTAAAAAGAAATAAAAAGACTATCTTTTCGTTATTATAAACCCGTGTCACGTGATGTGGCGCGCGCGCTGTACCTAAAATAAAAGAAAAACTTTCCAAACTAAACATGAAACTTCTCCGGTAACAATAATATAGACCCCATACAGAAACAAACAAACAAACAAACAAACAAACAAACAAACAAACACCCCCCAATTCAATTAATTTTACAGGGGGAAAGACCCCCTACAATTGCTTTTTTAAAGCAATTGATTTATATTTATAATTCTTTTGCTTATGTTAACCTAACTGAGAACTAGGACGTCCTACAACAGAGAAAGTAACTTTGCGAAAAATTTATTATATATTAGTAATAGACTATTTTCATTTTCAGTTGCTTTTGTTTGTTTTTGTATTCCGAAATATATAGTTAAAAGTCGGTAAAATGAAAACAGTCTATTACTAATACTCTTACATCGGGTCTTTCGTGGTAGTCTTATGTAAGTTGCTTTTGTTTCGTTTTGCTGTGTAAACCAAAGTTCCAGGTTAAGAGAAGGCTTGTGCACTCACAAACATGTTTAATACCGCCACAGTATTAATCACAAGGTTTTAGAGGGGACCCAGGCAGCCCGGGTCCCATCTTTTCTGGAAAAATAGTTGATTATATTGAGAATCATTGAAGCATGACCGGAGCGGGCTGCCCCTTATGATAATTTCTGGATGGATCCATCACTGGTGTCCAAAGTCAGGAGCCTGCAATTCAGTGATGTTTGTACTTTTAGTATTCATTTTTATTTAGTCCGTAGGTTATTTTTTCATATTTTTAATGTTCGAGCATTTTACATTTGACTATACGATATGTGAAAGCTGTACACACTTTATTTTTCATTTTTTTTGCCATTATTCTCTTTCTCTTATTTTTTTTCATGCGCATGTTACTGGAAAATCAATATAGCGAAATAAACTACTAACTTGTTTAAATTTCCACATTTGTAAAAAAAAATCAAAAAAACGAGAAATGCACAGTGTACATGTTTAATTATATTATGGTAATAGGTTTTAAAATTGGCTCCATTGAAATTTTGTATTTGCACCAGACGCGCGTTTTGTGAACAAAAGACTCGTCAGTGACGCTCGAATAAAAATAGTTAAAAGGTCAATTAAAGAACGAAGAGCATAGGACCAAATAGTTTGCCAAATACAGTTAAGGTAATCTATTCCTGAGGTAAATGCAATTTGATGTTTTATTTCAAATTCACAAACGAAACATATCTTTACCCTTGACTGTCTTCAGTGCTAACAAGCACTTTAATTTTTTGTTGTTATTGTAAATTTATATAAAATATTATCACTTAGTTATATGTCAACCTAATTTTTATATATTTTAAAATTCTACTAATGCAGTCTTTCATAGGTGTTAATATAGATACGAACATTAAGGTTTTAAAGGTTTTGTAATATTTTTCTTAATCTATGACAGCTGCCACCGAATTCGAACAATCCGACAAAAGTAAACTCTAAAGTCACATTAGACGAGTTACGGATAATTGTAATGTTGATGAAATTAGTATTGTACCATACAATGAATTTTTTTTTAATTAAAGTCCTCTGCTTAAAAAAATATTATGTATCCCTGGCTTTCGTCCTATTGTTGTAGTCTGTATTGGCCTTGGTGTTTTTTTGTTGTTGAACATCAGCTGTTTGTATATCCATCAACTATGCTAAACGCCTCTTATGGTATATAATGGTATATGGAAGCTTTTTTTCTTTTGCAGGGCTGACTCAGGTTTAAAGGAGGACGTGTCCAAATCTTTAACTTTGAGGATTTAAATGGAAGTTGTTTTAGCAGGATGGTTCATTTGTGTTTGTCAAAAGAAAAATGGAAATTGATAGAAAATAAAGCTTATAGGATACCAATCCATGACACACAATCAGCAGATTTAAAAAAAGGAAAGACAGATCGCTTTTATTGCTGTTCAACATCTCGAAATCAAAATGATGTCTTCAACAAAACACTCTCATCTCATTGTGAAATAAAGACGACAACGCAATAAATGGGAACTGCAATGCAAAGCTATGACAATTTAATAATATCAATAAGAATATTAGTTTTATTACATTTAATTGATTGAATTCGCACAAAGTTCTTTGCTTCCGTACAGTACATGTCTAGCTACGGATCCAATGGTAGTATTCAGATATCTAATATCATTAAAATCGTGAATAAATTTGTAAAAACGTATATATAAATGAATAGCATAATTTTTAGACCAATCAAAATTCATTTCAAACAGTAACCGAAGTTGCGTATAATTGGGTCGAACAAATGTTTTATTTTCGACATGGATTAAATCCGGGTATTTTTCAGATAACAAATTAGGCACTATTGTTGAATGATATGCCCATTGTACTTTTGAGTAGGTTTTATATTCTGAAAACCATTTGCTCAAAAACGCTGCATTTTTCTCTGACAGAATAAGTCCGTTGCTGAGATTATGGTCGACTGCATGACTCAAGGTAAAAGGGTATTTACGAAGATTGTCCAATGACCTGAGTATAATCTCGTCTGTATCCATATATATTCCCCCAAACCCTGAAAAAAATCAATATTACTTTTAATTATGTTTTTTAATTGAACATTCGTACTTTGTTATTGGCTAGCAGATTTGAACCTTGTGTGTTTGTGCTTTGCATTGATCTGAAGAATTAAGCTCTTTCCACCTGATTTTTTTGTATTTGTTTTGTAGTTTGGCGTTTGGATATTACACCACCGTCAGTATTAAGGAAAAGTTTTGGGCGCCCGCAAATATGTTAATTCCTGCCACATTATGTTTGTGCGTGTGCTATAAGAAAGGGGTCTGTAATTCAGTGGTTGCCGTGTTTTGCTGTTTATCATAATTGTTTTGCGTTTATTGTTAAAAAAAAAATAAAACAGGGAGATCATTTTCATTTGTCATTACGGCGCCTTTTATAGATCAATCTGACTGTGCGTTATGGGTTTTAATTATTCACGAAGGCCGTATGGTGACCTATAGTTGGCAACCTTCTACGTCAGTTTTTCTTCAGGGGAGACTTGTCTCATTGGCAATTACACCGCATCTCCCGATTTTGATATTTCTTTATTTTCAGCATCTTATATTGCAAAAGCTTTGAACAAATAACAACGAATTAACACCCCAACGCAAATTCGAGACGACCCTTCATGTATATGTTACAAAAATATAATGTTACATTGAAACCTGTCTTAACCGAACTTCTTCGGGACTGGTGATATATATATTGTACAGTTTTTGCAGATGTGTGGTTTAATCAGGTTCACAAAATATTATAGATTCGAAATGACTAGACTTACGAACAAGTTGTGTTTAGATATATGGTTTATGCATGATTTTATTATACAGGTTGCACTGTATTTTCATTTGGATTCTCTGTCTATCCCATGTCATTTAGTGACCGCCGGGATGATTAATTAGAAAACCAATACATGTATATTAAATAGACATGCGCGTAATAAATAATCATTTTATTGTTGTCTCTAGTCATAAAATCTATATTTTGAAAAGAGGTGACCTGTTTATTTATGTGTCACTTCTCAGGTTACCAAATCAAATCAATCAGCATGACCCTGAACCTCAAAGGTAGTATTCAAACTGTAGTGTTATCCTCCCTTATAAAGATTCCTTTTGGGAATGATTCTGAAATCAACATGATTCTCGAATGTCTTTTCCTTTCGGATTTTATGCCGACTTTTATGTTAAAAGTTTTGTGTCACTTTGTATCATCTCTTTAATCTCAAACTGGATATGATCTATAATTTATTAATTCTTTATATGATGACTTTTGTGCATGTCCTATGTTGTATCTTGTAACTTATAATGTATTGTATTTAATTAACATAATCAGATCAAGCGGAGTGAGAAAGATTGGTATGATAGTTTGAATGAACATGAATGTTGTAATGCCCGAAAAGGCGTGTGATTATGAAACGCATAATTTTAAATTTGATTTTTGTAAGAATTGCAACTGAATTCATCAAGTTGATTGTTTGAGCGAAAGTTGAAGAAAATGAATAAGAATAGTCAAATATAGCAAAGAACAGAGAATAATGGGCAATAATGTGCAGTTTAATGGGCAATAATGTGCAGTTTAATGAGCAATAATGTGCAGTTTAATGGGCAATATTAATGTGCAGTTTAATGGACAATAATGTGCAGTTTAATGGACAATAATGTGCAGTTTAATGGACAATAATGTGCAGTTTAATGGGCGAAAATTAAAAAAAGAAAGTATAAGAGCAGACAAGACAAAAATAATAAAGAATGGAAACTAATGGGCATAACAACGTTTAATCCCGCTGCAAATGTTTGCACCTGTCCTAAGTCAGGAATCTGATGTACCGTAGTTGTCGTTTGTTTATGTAATATATACGTGTTTCTCGTTTCTCGTTTTGTTTATATAGATTAGACCGTTGGTTTTCCCGTTTGAATGGTTTTACACTAGTAATTTTGGGGCCCTTTATAGCTTGTTGTTCGGTGTGAGCCAAGTCTCCGTGTTGAAGGCCATACTTTAACCTATAATGGTTTACTTTTTAAATTGTTATTTGTATGGAGAGTTGTCTCATTGGCACTCACACCACATCTTCCTATATCTATAACAAATAAAGAATAGAGAACAACGTACAAAATCAGAGAATAGGGCGGACAAAATAAATAAATATAAGAGAATAACGGGCAATACAAATAAATAAAAGAAATCAACGGAAAATAAAAAAAGACAGAATGGGTAAAATAGAGAAAAACAAATGAAGGATCGCTATCCAGAACCCTATATATAACTTTTCTTCCCGCCTGTTTATTTTTATCACTTTCAAAGTTAATTTAACTGACATCTTATCGATTATCATCACTTTTCATTAGTAGTTTGAATGCCAGGACCAGCAACATTTACTGATGTTTGGGTTGGGTTTCAAATAATTAGAATTATCTTTGAAAAAAGTTTCATACAGAAAACCAAACGAAATTCTTCTTGACATTTAATTAAACAATGTTATAGTAATATTGTATCATTCTAGAGCGAATTGAAAATCAAAGGGTTTCATGCGACCCATCCATCCACCACTGCAATTCACGCATACCGTATACCATTTCCTATACCATTCCAGTCCAATTTAAAATACAACGTTTTACAGTCTGCCCTTTTCTAAATATATCGATCCTTACGTTCTACTTAAAAACCGAGTTACGTGTTAATTGTGGACATCTGTTTCGTCCGGTTGTAGACATTAAAGGTGACCTCTTTACATGTGAATGACATTAATAACATTTGTCTATATCAAAAGCGGAGATTTGTTTTACAAGACCAAATTAGATATGAATAATGTATGTACTCTAAAACTGACAAAACAATACGAAAAAAAGTAAAAAGATAAAAAAAATATAAAATGATAGAAATGAATTGGTGTTACGGTGTATTACTATATCTTATTCAAAATATTTGGATATGAAAGTTTCCTATAAAGAATGTCATATAAAATCGTATTATTCTACTTCGAAGAATAAAATCATCATGAACAAAAAATGATTTGAAAGTGATTATTGTTCAAATAATGAAATTATCCACAATCTTCCATCAATACAACAAATTCGATGAAAACAATTATAACTCATTTTTATAAAAAGTGGACGACTACATGATTTTTTTGTAGGAGGCACGATAATTTGGAAAACAAATAACTCGGTCATGGAGGAACTGAAAATGAGATACTGTGAGCAAGACTTTACCATAGGGTACATTCTGCTACACAAAATACAGGAAACAAATGTGTTCGAATGTGAAAAAAAAAAAAAAAAAAACAAATTAAAAAGCAAACCAATAGGGGATAATGAAGGATAAGTCTTAACAAATCCTCTCGCCTCCCCTCCCCATGAATATCAATAAAGCAATAGAGGATAATGAAGGATTAATCTAAAAAAATCCTCTCGCCTCCCCTCCCCACGAATATCAATAAAGCAATAGAGGATAATGAAGGATAAGTCTTAACAAATCCTCTCGCCTCCCCTCCCCATGAATATCAATAAAGCAATAGAGGATAATGAAGGATTAATCTAAAAAAAAAAAATCCTCTCGCCTCCCCTCCCCATGAATATCAATAAAGCAATAGAGGATAATGAAGGATTAATCTAAAAAAAATCCTCTCGCCTCCCCTCCCCACGAATATCAATAAAGCAATAGAGGATAATGAAGGATTAATCTAAAAAAAATCCTCTCGCCTCCCCTCCCCACGAATATCAATAGAGGATAATGAAGGATAAGTCTTAACAAATCCTCTCGCCTCCCCTCCCCACGAATATCAATAAAGCAATAGAGGATAATGAAGGATAAGTCTTAACAAATCCTCTCGCCTCCCCTCCCCATGAATATCAATAAAGCAATAGAGGATAATGAGGAAGTCTTAACAAATCCTCTCGCCTCCCCTCCCCACGAATATCAATAAAGCAATAGAGGATAATGAAGGATTAATCTTAAAAAATCCTCTCGCCTCCCCTCCCCACGAATATCAATAGAGCAATAGAGGATAATGAAGGATAAGTATTAACAAATCCTCTCGCCTCCCCTCCCCACGAATATCAATAAAGCAATAGAGGATGATGAGGAAGTCTTAACAAATCCTCTCGCCTCCCCTCCCCACGAATATCAATAAATCAATAGAGGATAATGAAGGATAAGTCTTAACAAATCCTCTCGCCTCCCCTCCCCACGAATATCAATAAAGCAATAGAGGATAATGAAGGATAAGTCTTAACAAATCCTCTCGCTTCCCCTCCCCACGAATATCAATAAAGCAATAGAGGATAATGAAGGATAAGTATTAATAAATCCTCTCGCCTCCCCTCCCCACGAATATCAATAAAGCAATAGAGGAAGTCTTAACAAATCCTCGCGCCTCCCCTCCCCACGAATATCAATAAAGCAATAGAGGATAATGAAGAATAAGTCTTCACAAATCCTCTCGCCTCCCCTCCCCGCGAATATCAATAGAGGATAATGAAGGATAAGTATTAACAAATCCTCTCGCCTCCCCTCCCCACGAATATCAATAGTGAATAATGAAGGATAAGTCTTAACAAATCCTCTCGCCTCCCCTCCCCATGAATATCAATAGAGGATAATGAAGGATAAATATTAACAAATCCTCTCGCCTCCCCTCCCCATGAATATCAATAGAGGATAATGAAGGAGAAGTCTTAACAAATCCTCTCGCCTCCCCTCCCCACGAATATCAATAGTGAATAATGAAGGATAAGTCTTAACAAATCCTCTCGCCTCCCCTCCCCATGAATATCAATAGAGGATAATGAAGGATAAATATTAACAAATCCTCTCGCCTCCCCTCCCCACGAATATCAATAAAGCAATAGAGGATAATGAAGGATAAGTCTTAACAATTCCTCTCGCCTCCCCTCCCCATGAATATCAATAAATCAATAGAGGATAATGAAGGATAAGTCTTAACAAATCCTCTCGCCTCCCCTCCCCACGAATATCAATAAAGCAATAGAGGATAATGAAGGATTAATCTTAAAAAATCCTCTCGCCTCCCCTCCCCACGAATATCAATAGAGCAATAGAGGATAATGAAGGATAAGTATTAACAAATCCTCTCGCCTCCCCTCCCCACGAATATCAATAAAGCAATAGAGGATGATGAGGAAGTCTTAACAAATCCTCTCGCCTCCCCTCCCCACGAATATCAATAAATCAATAGAGGATAATGAAGGATAAGTCTTAACAAATCCTCTCGCCTCCCCTCCCCACGAATATCAATAAAGCAATAGAGGATAATGAAGGATAAGTCTTAACAAATCCTCTCGCTTCCCCTCCCCACGAATATCAATAAAGCAATAGAGGATAATGAAGGATAAGTATTAATAAATCCTCTCGCCTCCCCTCCCCACGAATATCAATAAAGCAATAGAGGAAGTCTTAACAAATCCTCGCGCCTCCCCTCCCCACGAATATCAATAAAGCAATAGAGGATAATGAAGGATAAGTCTTAACAAATCCTCTCGCCTCCCCTCCCCACGAATATCAATAAAGCAATAGAGGATAATGAGGAAGTCTTAACAAATCCTCTAGCCTCCCCTCCCCACGAATATCAATAAAGCAATAGAGGATAATGAAGGATAAGTATTAACAAATCCTCTCGCCTCCCCTCCCCACGAATATCAATAGAGCAATAGAGGATAATGAAGGATCAGTCTTAACAAATCCTCTCGCCTCCGCTCCCCACGAATATCAATAAAGCAATAGAGGATAATGAAGGATAAGTCTTAAAAAATCCTCTCGCCTCCCCTCCCCATGAATATCAATAAAGCAATAGAGGATAATGAGGAAGTCTTAACAAATCCTCTCGCCTCCCCTCCCCACGAATATCAATAAAGCAATAGAGGATAATGAAGGATAAGTATTAACAAATCCTCTCGCCTCCCCTCCCCACGAATATCAATAGAGCAATAGAGGATAATGAAGGATAAGTCTTAACAAATCCTCTCGCCTCCCCTCCCCACGAATATCAATAGAGGATAATGAAGGATAAGTATTAACAAATCCTCTCGCCTCCCCCCAAGAATATCAATAGAGCAATAGAGGATAATGAAGGATAAGTCTTAACAAATCCTCTCGCCTCCCCTCCCCACGAATATCAATAAAGCAATGGAGGATAATGAAGGATAAGTCTTAACAAATCCTCTCGCCTCCCCTCCCCATGAATATCAATAGAGGATAATGAAGGATAAGTATTAACAAATCCTCTCGCCTCCCCTCCCCATGAATATCAATAGAGGATAATGAAGGATAAGTCTTAACAAATCCTCTCACCTCCCCTCCCCACGAATATCAATAGAGGATAATGAAGGATAAGTATTAACAAATCCTCTCGCCTCCCTTCCCAACGAATATCAATAAAGCAATAGAGGATAATGAAGGATAAGTATTAACAAATCCTCTCGCCTCCCCTGCCCAAGAATATCAATAGAGGATAATGAAGGATAAGTATTAACAAATCCTCTCGCCTCCCTTCCCCATGAATATCAATAAAGCAATAGAGGATAATGAAGGATAAGTATTAACAAATCCTCTCGCCTCCCCTCCCCACGAATATCAATAAAGCAAAAGAGGATAATGAGGAAGTCTTAACAAATCCTCTCGCCTCCCCTCCCCACGAATATCAATAAAGCAATAGAGGATAATGAAGGATAAGTATTAACAAATCATCTCGCCTCCCCCCCCCACGAATATCAATAGAGCAATAGAGGATAATGAAGGATAAGTCTTAACAAATCCTCTCGCCTCCCTTCCCCATGAATATCAATAGAGGATAATGAAGGATAAGTATTAACAAATCCTCTCGCCTCCCCTCCCCATGAATATCAATAGAGGATAATGAAGGATAAGTATTAACAAATCCTCTCGCCTCCCCTCCCCACGAATATCAATAGAGGATAATGAAGGATAAGTATTAACAAATCCTCTCGCCTCCCCTCCCCATGAATATCAATAGAGGATAATGAAGGATAAGTCTTAACAAATCCTCTCGCCTCCCCTCCCCACGAATATCAATAGAGGATAATGAAGGATAAGTATTAACAAATCCTCTCGCCTCCCTTCCCCACGAATATCAATAAAGCAATAGAGGATAATGAAGGATAAGTATTAACAAATCCTCTCGCCTCCCCTCCCCACGAATATCAATAAAGCAATAGAGGATAATGAGGAAGTCTTAACAAATCCTCTCGCCTCCCCTCCCCACGAATATCAATAAAGCAATAGAGGATAATGAAGAATAAGTCTTCACAAATCCTCTCGCCTCCCCTCCCCGCGAATATCAATAGAGGATAATGAAGGATAAGTATTAACAAATCCTCTCGCCTCCCCTCCCCACGAATATCAATAGTGAATAATGAAGGATAAGTCTTAACAAATCCTCTCGCCTCCCCTCCCCATGAATATCAATAGAGGATAATGAAGGATAAATATTAACAAATCCTCTCGCCTCCCCTCCCCATGAATATCAATAGAGGATAATGAAGGAGAAGTCTTAACAAATCCTCTCACCTCCCCTCCCCACGAATATCAATAGAGGATAATGAAGGATAAGTATTAACAAATCATCTCGCCTCCCTTCCCCACGAATATCAATAAAGCAATAGAGGATAATGAAGGATAAGTATTAACAAATCCTCTCGCCTCCCCTGCCCTCGAATATCAATAGAGGATAATGAAGGATAAGTATTAACAAATCCTCTCGCCTCCCTTCCCCACGAATATCAATAAAGCAATAGAGGATAATGAAGGATAAGTATTAACAAATCGTCTCGCCTCCCCTCCCCACGAATATCAATAAAGCAATAGAGGATAATGAGGAAGTCTTAACAAATCCTCTCGCCTCCCCTCCCCACGAATATCAATAAAGCAATAGAGGATAATGAACATAATCTTTTTTTTTACTAGGAACGTTTGGCGTAAAGTACAATAAAATGAGCCAACTTTTACAAAAAATGAATTTTCAGATCGTTTTTTAAAAGTTAATTGAATAAAAACATTGATGTAAACTGCACATAACAATTCAAATTCGTCGAATGTATGCATGCTTAAGTATTTGTTGTCTTATTGCCTTGTGCATCTATGATAATCTAATTAAAATCCACACTAACAAGGATCTGAAATCTTTTCGTTCTACTTTCTGTTATATCAGCCAATGGAATTTCTGCCTTCAAATATTGAAGGTGTGTATCATTACGATAAAACTAGAGGATCGCGATAGGTCATTAAACAGAAAATAGAACGATCATAGGTAGCGAAGATTGCATTTAATATGAATACTTACTTTGTAAAGCCTGTATTCTGCCAACATCCGCTTTATGTTCTATATTGCCTAGAGGGATTCCGAACACAGCTTCCGGTGGATTTCTTTTCATGTGAATTATATTTGGCACTAAATTCAATAAATAATCCCAATAGAATCCGATTGGTAGATAGTCACCATGAACCATAATCAAACATGGTTTTAAAAACTTACTAGCACTAAGAAAGCTAAGAAAATGATAAAAATTCATTTCTTTTTTGGAAAACCAGATATAATGAACTAAACTTGGCACTGGGTTGCCATCGTAACAGCTCTGCATAACAAATTCCGAAATACATTCGGAATTTTCCGGAAAGCTTTGAATTGGCGTCACTTGTTTTACGTTCTCTAATTTGATGGTTGGTTTATTCTTGCATCTAATACAAACCTGCGCACGATCAGATGTCGCACTCAAATGTGGCATATCCGGACAATGCGATACGCAGTTAAAATCCCATTTATGAGAATTTTCTGCAGGACATATGGCTGGTTTTGGTCTTTTATTCTTCTTTTCGTCAAAATATGATGTTAAATTGTCCCTTAAATAATCCAGTAAGGATGCCTTGTCGAGAGCTGTAGTATTATCCGACCGGGTACCAGGACGAGCACTTGTTTTGTTGATATCACACGGACAGTTCAAATGTTTAGATATACACCGAGAACTTGTGCAAGGTTTCTCTGAAATTGATAAGAAAAGGTTTTGTATAGGTCAAATTATAGAATAATATTGAAAAGATGCTAAGTTGTTTGTTCATTTGAAAATTTATAGATGAAACTGACTCATGAAATTGACAATGAGGGTCGGTTTCGACAAAAGAGATGATTTCAGCCTCCCAATCGTGAACTTTCCATTATTATTTAGCAACATTCCAGCAGCGCCTGCATACGGAGTATATATCTCCCAATTGATGCAATATCCCAGGGCTTGTATTTCCTACCTTGATTTCCTTGATAGAGAAGTGTTGCTCAGAAGGAAGGCATTAAACATGGGAATTTGAAATTCTCCCCTCGTAAGTTTTTCCGAAGCCATAAGTTGGTTGACGCATGTGGAATATCTATTTTACAGACGATGAAGGATAATATGTTCAAATTGTCATATGGTCAGAAACTATGTTGCTTCGTCTGCCTAATCAGAAGTTACGTCACTGAATTATTTTTGTTTTCTAAATATCACAACACTCATTTTTGATACAGTAAATAAAAAAATAAAATAATTCTCACGAATGACTATGATTTGGGTTTTGGATTTAGATAAGTTTTTAGAAAAAAATATATTGCTCTAAGACTTATTTTACAAATACTAACCAATTCAAAACTTATGAAATATGGTAAATCCTGACATATTTATAGCTCTAAGAATACCCTAGTACTATAGATACATGTAGATAGGTACACTGTACATGTACTTACCATTGCCAACAAATCTTGGTGGACGTCTTGATTGTTGGGTAATTAAATACTGTTGTTCCCACATATTTTCTCTTTGTAGGTATCCAAATATTATGAATAAACATAAAATTATTGAAATTATAACATTTCTCAAATTTTCATTCATTTTCAATTATTTTTTTTTAGCTCACATGCGCATATCGCATTTAAATTGGTTTAGAAGAAATTCAATATAAAATTATACTTCTTTCTTCGTTTTGTACTGTTTTGATATTTTTCTCTCTATTTCACAATTGTATCAGTCTAAATTATCCATATTTCGTTATCACAATAGAAATGAATAACAATTCACTAGCATTTTGTCCAGTGTATGGAAACTCCTTTTTTCGTGTCATAACACAAATCCATTTTTTTTTTTAAATCATTGCACCGAATCTTTATACACGTGCAGTATAAAATTAGAATTCAGTTCTATTTTTTCTCCCATACTTCTATATTAATGATGAATCGCTTAATGCGATAAAGACATGTACAAATTTGCAACTTTTACAACAATTATAACAAATTTATCGACAAGTCAGCCGTTTTTCATGTATACTTGTACAACCCGTCCAATTTGAGTTGCAATCTATGTTAAATGTATTACAATACAATCTATCAAAATGTCATGACGGCTAAACATGTAATTGATTGAAAAACTGGAACAATGTTTCTCGTGTTACAACATCAACATATTAATTTGTTCGTTACAAGTCTAACTGTAAAAAATCTTCTCCTTAGGGGACTGGGGCGTCATAATTGACAGAGAAAACATGTTTGTTTATTTTTAAATACATGTAGTTAGGTGACGAACATTCGATTGTGCTGGAAAAGGGGGGAGGAGGGGTATGCGGAGAGTGCATGATTATTTTAAACTTGAAATTAATAACTTGGCCTGATAAGGACGGAAAATAAATAAATAATTGCATGTTGAAAATGATTATTATGCAACTGTTATTTACAATGCTGGAAAAAATGTGAACACAAGTTTAAATATGTTTTCTGGTGACCAAGCCGCGAAAGAAGAGAAATCATAAGTAGTAAAATATGAAAATAAATCTTGCAGGCCCCTCCTTATAATATCAGTGATCATCCTCAATCTTATACTTGAAATTCCCAACATTCTAACAACGAAAGATATTAGAGCTTGAATTGATGATTTAAAGATTTGTTTCAAGCATTTTCTCAAAGAAAATAAAAAATCGACAGTTTAACCCAATCTACACGTATGGTTGCCACGGCTTTTATTAAAAAGTGCAGTATAGTAACTTAAAAAATATTTATCAAATACATTTTAGTTATTGTATAACAGATACACAAAACACTAGTCAAATCAGAAATAATAACGTGTCTTTAACTTTTTTTTTTACAAATATCTAATGGACGACCATTTGATATTTCTGGGGAGGGAATGGAAACAGGTGGAGTAGGGGTACTTTTATTGTAACACTGTAAATTCAGAAATTATTGCGATTTTTATTAATGCGAATAATGCGACTTGATGAGTATCGCAATAATGAGAATACGCACGTTGATATTTGATGCAAATACCTGTATGCAGCTTATACAGAATGAAGATGACTATTCTGCAATACCATATGCTGGAAGCAGGTGTGTACGATTTTGGTATCTTTGGTCACTCTTTTATCCTGAAATCGCAATAATCAATCTCGCATTCATGTCCTTTCTTCAAAAATCACAATAATAGATGCACGCAATAATTTCTGATTTTACAATATTCATCAATCGCTATGTATGATTTTTTACCGCGTGACAATTTTTAAAATTGTACACAGCTGCTTCGAGCATTTTGTATTGCAGAATAGTCATGTTCATCCTGTCATGTGCCAACTTGTTTAGTTTCTGCATATTTTCATACTCTAAATAAGATATAAAACAGGTTAATGTGCAGGCACCCTACCGATGAATAACAGTTTGCATGATATTGTATATGGACTAGCACTTGCATAAAGAAAACTAGTTTGATGCAGTTAATAAAATTTGCTTTGTTGTGGTCTACAAGAAAGAGAATACTGGACAAAATGGACAGGCTTAAGGTCATTATACATTTGTAATATAATATCGTTTGTAACTTTCATTTTAATTTGATAACGTCAACAATTTTCATAGCTGCGGAACCGTAGCTCTTAGGTCCTTATGCTATTTTTTGACTATTTGCGGACCATGTCCTTAAGGATGGTCCGCAAATAGTCAAAAAATGGTCCGCAAATAGTCAAAAAATATCATAAGGACATGGTCCGCAAATAGTCAAAAAATAGCATAAGGACCTTTTTTGACTATTTGCGGACCATATGTCCGCAAATAGTAAAAAAATAGCATAAGGATGGTCCGCAAATAGTCAAAAAATAGCATAAGGACCTAAGAGATATGGTCCGCAAATAGTAAAAAAATAGCATAAGGACATAAGAGCTACGGTTCCGTAGCTACAATTTTCACGGCTGCCGCATCAATTGATGCCATGAAAAATACGCACAAACGCAGACAACAAATAGCAGATTTGAAATGTATGATTAAACGTTGTTTTCTGTCAGTTTCATTAGAATGGAGAACAATATTGTACTATAAGCAACGATGGCACCAATTGATAATTTAACACGTCGCCAGTAATCTTAATTTGCGACCATCAAATCAGCAATTGATGCCGTCGGATCTTAAATACAATACAGTTATCTCCTAAATATATATAATGAATAGAGATAAATAGGCATACATGTATCTAATAAAGAATTGAATAGGAGTAAAAAAAAATAAAGAATGTAATGCATCCTGGGTAACATTTTTAAAAGGGTACACCAAAACGTCGCGATTGGTTAAAAATGACATAGACAACGGAAATACAACCAATGACGTGCCGTTTTTTTCATTTTGGGGTACGAACAATGAAATTACCCATGATTCTTTTGATTCTGAAACGGTCAATTGTCTTAAAATGCTAACTTAAAGAATAAAGATATCAAGACCCTCGTATATATACTTATTTTCTAAACAAATATGGACCACAATCCCAACATTTGAAAGCCATCGCCTCGACCATTTTGATCGATCAATACACGTTCACACAGATTCAAGCTAAAACACCTTTAATGATAGTCCGTCTGAAGGGGACGATAAATGGCAAGCCCGGGTTAAGAGAGAGAGAGAGCAATATCTATTGCACGTAAAATACACCCTTGTAGTTTTCTAAAAAGAGCAGGCTATTGCCGTTAAAAGGAAGCACTCGCACCGACAAAGTGTAAAGGGATATATAAGTTGCAATAACTTGTTTCACAATCCCCTATAAATAATTATGTTTAAACTTACTAAACTAAAAGTAAAAAAAATAAAGATATGAATGACCACTATCAGGACCATTATATAAACTTTTCTCGACAAATAAATACCATAATCGTAAACTTTGCGAGCCTTTTGTAAGATCGATACACGTTCCAACAGATTCAAACTAAGAACACCTTATGTGGACGGGTTGTATTTATTACAAATATCCTCTTGTCCCAATCTGTCAATCAAATAGACACTGCATACGTACGGAAATGTACGAGACTTGACAATGACATGGTATCCATTAGATTATGTAATTGATATATCTATACTCTACGTATAGACATAAATAATATTTCTTGTAGTTTTGACACTATACATAGAATGACCTAAGGAATACATGATTAAAACAAATTGTCATTGAATTTATATAATTTCCCATTAAAATCGATATGTTTATAATTGAATATCTAATACATTATTTGAAGTTTATGGTTGTACAAGGAACGTTTGAAAATTAAATTCAAATTTGCTTTTAATAACATAAAATATAAAATTGAGAATGGAAATAGGGAATGTGTCAAAGAGACAACAACCGACCATAGAACAGACAACAGCACAAGGTCACCAATAGGTCTTCAATGCAGCGAGAAATTCCCGCACCCGGAGGCGTCCTTCAGCTGCCCCCTTAACAAATATACATACTAGTTCAGTGATAATGGACGCCATACAGACTGTCTCAGCAGATCGTTAAAATATAAAATTAAGTTTTGATAATTGGTCCACTTTCTTTATCCTCATTCCGAGTTTATAATGAATTTGTAAATAAGGGTAGGGAAAATCTTGACTCTTATTCACATGAAGCATAATTTCCAATAACCAACAATATATCAAAAGTAAAAAATTCTTCTACAAAGGGAATCCAATTCACAAAATAAAGGGAAAAACACAACCTGGGTAGGACAAACTGTAATGGGGCAGATCCAGCCATTTAATAAAAAAAAAAGGGGGTGGGGGTGTTTCCAACCCAGGATAAAGGGGTGGGTCCCAACCACATGTTCCCACTCAAATGCATTGATCGTCAATAAAAAGGGGGTCCAACGTGTGTCCCAAATCTACTATTATACGGGTCATTTAAAAAAAAATGTCGAATTTTCAGTACACCCATGCTAATTTGTTTTTATTTCTAATGAAATTTCAGTTGTAATGGTTTAAATGAAAGCTTGTCGGATTTTTGATTCAACACATTAATAATAAAAACACCTTACATCTATTTTGATAAGATTAAACTGCATTTAAGACCGAATTTGGGGGTATTTGTCTGCGTACAGTGTCAGAAAAACACATTTCAAATGATTTTTTTCCGATTTTCTGATCGCCTTGATATCTGCAAAAGGGACTTTTTAAGAACGTTAAATATTACTCTAACGAAAAATCGTAGCTTTTTTTTTATCAAAGTATACATGTAACATATTATCTACAAACTAAATTGAATCTGCGTACGGGAGGTTCATGTCTTTCCTGTTACCGCTACTTAAATCAGCCGTTAAATTATTCCCCCTATGCACATTGAATCAGTCAGTGTTGATCTCAAAAGTGCAAAGTAATCTTTACATTTAAAACGCCTCGTTTCTTGAACGACATTGTAAAGAAAAGAAATGTCATTGACATTAAGTGAAAAAAAAAATAGAGTGTACTTTTTTTCATGTCTATGCTGTTGCCACCAATTTTGATTAATAACACCTACAGTATACTTGTAAAAAGTACAACAACGTGCTGGAAACCAAATTCAATAGAAAAACATAATCACTTCACCAAAGGGAGTAGTTATTTCACAACAGCAATCAAAAAGGAAGAAATTTGTCTATCCTGTTTCTATGGTTGCTATGGTTACAGTAACAGGATAGACAATTGTAGACAAAAACGTCGTTAATTTTTTTTATCTTAACATATAGGTGCAAAAGGAATGAAATATTTCGTTGTTTGAACTCATCTTAAGGTTATAACGTCTTAATCTTCCCAATTAAGCATTCGCAAGTGCAATACTGATATCGGTAACAGGATAGACAAAAAGGTAACAGGATAGACTTTTATATAGTGATATATCATAAACGTACGTTCCTGTTACCAATGAAATAAAGAGAAAAGTAAACTAACTTATGAGGGATTTACTTGATGTTGGGTTTATTTGAAAGGGTGAAGAAATGCCGAACAATATAAATTGCTATCTTAGACTTGCATTACTGGTGGTAATTTTTACAACCTTTGAAAACCATTTTTTAGAGGCATTTTTCAGTACAACCTGCAAAATTGGCAACCAATCTATTATTTTACAGAATGAATATATATAGAAGTTTATTCTCTTGCAAACCATCTAATTGGCTACGTAAAACAAGCTTAACATTTTATCTTAACCCTTTCTTAATAACCCAAAATTTCTTTTGAAAATGGTAACAGGATAGACAAAATATTGTACCACCGATCACAAAATGTTTCAAGATATTCTTGTATGACATCATTAAGATTGCATCTTTTAATATGTTGTTCTTAAAGTACTGTTTGTTTTGATTTGCTTATGTAGAGGGTTGTTTGAATAAGTAACTTTTATAGATTTGACAGGAACTTACTCATGGTATACATATGCTAAAAATATTGTCAAAGAGACTAACGTTGACCTTAATATTCTTTCTACTTGTAAGGACATAAAAGATGTAAATAAAATAAAAAACGATATAAAGTTAAAAATGAAAAATAGATATGAAGATTTAATTCAAAATAAATTTCAAAACATCGATGATAAAAGTAAATTTTTTCTCTATAAAAAACTTAAAAAAGATTACAAACTAGAATATTATCTAAATACATCTAATTTTCAGATAAGGAGATTAATCACTAAATTTAGAATAAGTGATCACTCCCTCTTGATTGAAAAGGGGAGATATTTTAAAATCCCAAGAGAGGAACGTCTTTGCCATAAATGTAAAATACTAGAGGATGAGAAACATTTTTTACTATATTGTGAGTATAATAAAACTCTAAGAAATGAATTTTTTCATCACATATGTACAGAAAATAATAACTTTAATAATTTAAATGAAGAAGAAAAAATTCATTATTTACTAAATCCATCATCGCCTTTACAAACAAATAAGTTAGGATCCTTCTTGAAAAAGTCATTAGAACTGAGGGCAGGGGACTCTTAACAACTTGTTTGTTGTTATACATTTTAATGCTGTTGATATTTTGTATGTTTAATATGTATGTATATATGTTTATTGTGTTTATTGTAATAATATATGTTGGTCACAAACTGTAAAGTTTACATGACAATAAAATATTTGATTTGATTTGATTTGAATAATTTTTTCAATTTCAAAATTCGACATTTTTTAAAAATGACCCATACAATACTTTATTCATGTTAGATGAAATATTTGCAATTAGATGAAATATTTGCAATGGTGACGCGTACACATTTTTTAGCTTTATTAACATATAAAAACGAAAAGATGTGGTATGATTGACAATGAGACAAATATTCACTAGAATTCAAAGGAAAGGAGGTTAACAATTATAAGGGTAAATTCAGTAAATAGATATACGCCATCAGGGACCGCCTATTTATGGGGGAGAGCCTTTTGTATAAAACTGAAGTCTGATTGGTAGATAATAGATATAGGAAGATGTGGTGTGAGTGCAAACGAGACAACTCTCCATGCAAATAACAATTTATAAAAGTAAACCATTATAGGTCAATTCACGGCCTTCAACAACAAGCTATAAAGGGCCCCAAAATTACTAGTTAAGTGTAAAACCATTCAAACCGGAAATCAACGGTCTAATCTCTATAAAAAAAAAACGAGAAACGAGAAACACGTATAAATTACACAAACAAACGACAACTACTGTACATCAGATTTCTGACTTAGGACAGGTGCAAACATTTGCAGCTTGATTAAACGTTTTAATGGTATCAAACCTTCTCCCTTTTTCTGAAACAATAGCATAACATCACAACATAGAAAAACACACGAATGTTTGTAATAAATATTTTTTGATAGATGGATCAACACTAGAGTAAAAAGAAATGAAAAAAGAATGCTGAATGTTCTATTTTTTTCTCACTACGGGATTGAAAAGTAAGGGGGGTCAGTAAAGGAATTGAGTGCGAATCTACAGTGTTTGTAAACAAGGCCATGTGAATGCCCAAAAATGTCGCATGACCCTATGTTTTTAATGTTGCAAAAGATAGAGCTACATTTGTACTTTTATGAATGATATATGAAAGATTCCAATTTCTCGAAAGGTAAATCTTGTATACATTTAGTTCAAGACATAATATTATATTAGCATTACAGTCAATGGCAGATTTTGTTTTACAGAATTTACCCCTATAAGCCACCGTACGGCATTAAACAATGGGATACATACATTCTGTATATTTTGCCATGAAAGTACCTGACATGAGAAAATCTTAAACAATTGTTGAAACTTCTATATAAAAATATACCAAGGTTTGTATAGTTGTTCTCTATTCTGTATAGGAACAAAACTCAAATATTTAGGGTTGTCTCTCTTTGAGATAACATACGGACGTTTGTCATATTGATTAAGAATTAATACATGGGGGCTAAGTCTGATTTAACCACGTTGTCAATATTTATTTTTATTCACCTTACGACTTATAAATTGTATATTATATCATTTTCTTGTAGGCGTATTAGTACTGAATTATCTGTTATGCTGACCAAATATAAAAAACAAGATGTGGTATGATTGCCAATGAGACAACTGTCCACAAGAGATCAAAATGACACATACATTAATAATTATAGGTCACAGTACGGCTTTCAACAATGATCACGAGCAAAGCCCATACCACATAGTCAGCTATAAAAGGCCCCGCTATGACGATGTAAATCAATTCAAACGAGAAAACTAACGGCCTTATTTATATAAAAAAATTAACGAAAAACAAATATGTAACACATAAACAAACGACAACCACTGAATTACAGGCTCCTGACTCGGGACAGGCAAATACATAATTATAAATAATGTGGCGGGGTTAAACATGTTAGCGGGATCCCAACCCTCTCCCTAACCTGGGACAGTGGTGTAACAGTACTTTCGACAATTCAAAATCCTATTGCAAATTGCAATTGCACGGGCCGTGTCATCGAAGATGTCTTAGGACTAAGATATGTCCTAAGATCGTCTTAGGGGATTTTTTTCCTCTAAGTCGTGTTATCGAAAAGATATTATATCTCCTGCCATCATCATGCACTAGTTAAGCAACTATGCAACTATGGCGATGGGGGTAGGGGGGTGAGGTGTTGGGTAGGGGCAATGAATCAATAAATATAAAAAAAGTTGTTTGCTTTCAAATTAACAATGAAATAGATAAGTTGTTTTGTCAAAACAATTGACTAGGGTGAAAACATACCCGCCCCCTGTAGCATACAGAAATCCTACTATTTTTGTATATTATAGTTAAAATAATTGCATCATTATTCGGCAACGAGAAAATTGCACTTAGGACTACGATAGGACATCTTTGCTAGGATACCTTCGCTTCGCTGTACTGTCTGAGATATGTCATACACTTGTAAAACAGTCATAAGACCGTTCTATGATTTGTCCTAAGAAATATCTTAAGACAAATCTTATGACACTTTCGATGACACGGCCCCTGGTCTATATATAAACAGGCATTAATCATGTTTGAAGAGTGAACCAGTTTGGTAAAGTCTTTTAGAAGAAAAAAAACCTAATTCTATTGACCATGTTAACAGTTTACTGTGTTGACAGCTATCATTATATTTCTTCCTTGTTCTTTATTCATCTTCTCTTCCATAGCATTTGTAATCTGATTAAAAATAAATGGTCTTTTGTCAAATCGTTCAGTGGTATCATCTGGTGTACTAGTGAACAGACCTTTTCTAGTTATCAAATATACAAATGAGGGGATGCAACGCTTTTTGAATATGCAATATAGGGGTAACATGTGGAGATGTGGGATAGAAGTGGGGGAAAATAGAATGTGGGATGTAGGGGGGGGGGGGGTCCTGATCACGCGCAAACATGATTAAGGTTTTTAATTTGTTTTCCATTACTTTCATGACACGCCTCGAATTGGGAGGGGGAGGTGGGGTGAAAAAGAGTCGCGTCGAACCAAAAACTTTCAAATTGGCATTTGAAGCTTCTCCGCTAACAATGCTAACAGAAATGCAAAGACTGGTAGGTTCGGATTCGATTAATGTATTATGTCTGAGTAGAATGACATGTCTACCTGCAAACAATTTGCCGTTTTAGAATCTAAAGGACTATGGATAATCTTATTCTTTGTATGTATACAAAAATGAAAATAACGTTGCGTCATTGGTTGCATTTCATTGTTTAGAACGTTTTAAACCAATCAAGACGTTTTGGTGTACGCTTTTGGAATTATTACACAGGATGCATTAGATTCTGAAACGGCGAATTATAATCATTGTGAACTTGTACGTTAAAAAAAATGGCTCAGCGGGTTGGTCTAGTACCAAACATGATTTATATTCATATCATTGTATTATATTTTCGTCCTGAATATACATTTAGTTAGCTACTAGACCTTAAGCAGACTTCTGTCCTTCACAATTAGCGTAGTTCATTGGATTCATATTTTATCACCATCGTCCTGAATCTGGTCTTCACGATTATGTTAGAGTTATATCCCCTTGTCTACAAAGTAACGGCGTATACATATTAACCAACAACAGATGTTCACGGAAAAATAATATTTCGCCTAAAAGACTTAAGGGTTTGTAAATATCTTCTGCAGCGTACACGAATTGAGTTTTAAACCTAGAAAGGTACACTGTACTATTTCTTTCTAAACTTTCATAGTCAATATGTACCAACTTTGTAAATAATACCATTTTATAGGAATTATTTTATTTTCAATTTTCACATGACTGTTTCCTGTGATCAATTCAGGAAATAATGTTGAAATAAACGGAAATATAGTTGTTTGTTAATTTTTTTTAAATTCGTAAATTTATAAGGAAGTAATACAATGTACATTTTAGAAATTACATAAATGGTAATGATGGAACATTTACTAACGCCAATTTTAGTGGGCTTGCTTATAAGTAAGTGATTTATATCGGACATTGTCCGTTCCAATATTATATTCATATTGATTCCTAAAATATCATAAATAACATTGCTTTTTGTCGGAGAAAACTGTCTGAGATTCAATTTCATTTGATATTCTAATCTAAATTTAAGTAACAGCTAATGCGGCCAGTTTTCTTAAAGTTTTAACATAAATACAAAATGTTCGGTGATGAGAAAAAAATTGTCATAGTTCTAAAGCACCAAGCATTATATACTTGTTGTTTCTCATTTAGATTTTTAGCTTTAAGTCAGGGATTTGGATTGCTTTTTTTAAAATTAAACTTTTGATTGCCTTCTTTGACTCGTCCGATATAATAACATCAACGGTACCAATATTTCTGCATCAGATCCACATTTCGACAATCAACGTCTCTTCAGTGATGCTCGATGCCAAAATATCTGAAAATCCAAAGCTTATTAAAAATAATTATCAATCAAACAGGACAAAAAAGTAAAGCCAAAGCTGGACAAGTAATCAGAGCTTTGCACGAAGGAGATATATTCCTTGATTTTTTAATAATTCCCAATCTTTTGTAACAGCTAATTTATAACACAAAATCCTTATTTTCATGACAGTACTGAAGTACTGGGCTGGTAATATCCTCGGTGATTCACGGCCGACACTCGGCTAACCGAGAGATTGGTCGGTTAATCTATATTAAGTATGTGGATATATCGGCGGTTGTTCTGTTAAGCGGGTTGGCTAAAGTTTGTTAATCAGGTGTTATCGAGGAAACCATTGAAAATTCAACTTTTTAAACATACGTTTATCATAAAAAAATATTCATGTCTGACAAAACAATTCAATGTACTGAATCCAGTGATGTAATTATTATTTTTCTAGCTTCGGTGTACGATCTATAAAATGAAAAGGTGTGTTACTCATCAATAAATTTATACACATTTTACACACACAAAATGTACACAAAAAGACACGTTGGTTGAATTTACTTGCATGCGATATTTTGAACATCGAACACAGACAGGCATTATGTTTGTCAACCAAATTGATATCATTGTGTGAAAAATCTACACAAAAATCTGTATTTTGGTGACATAAATCAATCTTTATTTAAAACCTGGTCAGTTGGTGGGTCGGATGTATAAAACCCGGTCTGTTAATTGGTCTGTTAAGAGTTATGAATGGCTATAAAAGTATAATTTTATTGCTGCATGGGGTGTTATCGGATCAAATGGGTAGGCTCAAGACGAGTGGCTTTTAAAATATACTGAAACAACACATGAGTAATGAAACATAATATATACGGAAACACTGTCATGAACAATGAACAATTTAGGCAATGAATATTGAAAACTGATATAAAAAAGTGTAATATTGCCATATTTTGATTGGCTAATATGAGGGTGTTAATTTACTCTATCACATGGCTGAGCGGGTGACAATTTTTTGGAATGTCACCCTCTCGGCTAGACCAATCAAAAATCGGCAGTTTAAACGACAATGAATTGAATCTACATCAAGTTATTTTATAGAAAATTCTTAAAGTTCTAATTTACTATACAACGAAGCGTGGAACGACTCAAACTTATTTCTTTTACAATTGTTGGAAAAACGTATTTCAGTTGTAAATATTTTTACTTTAAAACCTATAAATCATTATGTGTTATGCTTATTGTTGATATTAAACGCATTCGTTCCCCATCGATTGGTTTCAACAGGTGATGTACATTTCATCATGTTCATTATGATATATATTTCTCAGCCAGATATGAGGCCTTTTGAAAGGGGTATTTACCCAAAATTTAAATAAAATAAATAACAATAACAAAATAACAACAATTGAAAATAATTTTTTTCTTGATAGCAGAGCTTTTTTCCCGTTTCGGGTCGAATTCTTGTATCGTTGATATGTCAAGTCAATGGCACTGCTATTGTCTATTTACTTCACTTCTGATGATTTTTCAAATACCTGATACGTTAAGTACGTGACTACATAGAAAATACTTTAGAATAAAACTCATCTGTTAAAGAAAATGATGATAGGACAATCAGTATAAAAAATTAAATATTTCATAGCTGAGAGGGTGATAGAGCACATCGGTACCCCTCGAATAAACATTGTCAACCTTGGCTTCGCCGCGGTTGACAATGTTTTCTCGGGTACCAATCTGCTCTATCACCCTCTTAGCTATGTGTTATTTATATATTATCACATATTTGTTACGGATACGTTGGGTTTTGCATATGCAATAACCTCAAAATTGCCTGGGGCCAAAAAGAGTATATTGGTTATACACCTTATCGCTAATCCCAGCTGACCCGGCCGCTTGAACTTTTCAGTGACGCATACAACAATCACTTTTCCATGGTGGCGTCAGATATTTTGTTTTATGACGACAAAGTTTTACGGGTACCTGTGTGACATCCAGTAATGGCGGACAAATAGCGATAAGGTCTAGGGAAAACGGTAGTATTTAATTTTCCCAGCATTAGGTTGGCCTTTTGTGTACCCAAGTCAACTTAAGAGCGCTGTGATTGGATGTAAGGGTACAATATATTTTGTTTATTTCTCTATGAATAACTGCAGTGTGTATATTTACAATATAAATTTTAAAACCTATTGAAATATTTTCTAGAGAATTATTCGAAAAGACTTGCAAAATTTCATAAATTTGGTGCAAATTGACGGTGGGCATGGATAACATAAACAAGCTCCGTTGGAAGTTGGTCATGATACTATTTGGCTTTAATTTTTAAAACACAATAATAAAGTACTAGCACAATATATAACTGTTTTATCCAGGTTTTTATCTTAAAAATGTTAATATTGTCGCCTATGGCAGAATAAATAGTACCGTTTTCCCTCTATTGTGCCCTGATTCCAAATGACGTGACGTCATTGCGTCCTTAACGACAATGGAGAACAATGACGGTACTCGTTTCATCGCATTGGAGGAAGGCGATACGACAGACTTTGTTAAGCAAATGCCATATTCCGAAATAAGTGGAAATGTGACAATACATTTCTATGGAGTAAATGATAAAAACTAAATTTGAAAATGTGATAAAACTTTTTTGAAAAATTTTAAGATTTTCCTGTTATGTTTCATTAAATTGTTATAATTGAACCTTTTTTCCCTCTTTTCTGCAAAACTTAAATATGTGATAAATAGCTTAAAGATTATAACATGTTTTTCCATATTGGCCTTTGTAGCATCCCGAGACTCCCAGCTTTAGAAAAGGGCATGTTATAATCTATAAATATTGATTTCATCCAAGAATGGCCGCATATATCATGTGGATTCTGTTTAGGTTGTCATGAATGACACTAATTTGTATCTACATTGGTAACCAGTATATAAATCAGAGATAAACGTCGTAATGTAACTAAACATCAGTAAGTAAAACATATTGGGATGCTAGAATATAAAGAATAAAGAAAGAATAATGAGTAAGGTAAATAAAATATAGAGAAAAGTAACAGACAATTTAACGAATATAGAAATAAACATACACCCCCAATCCGGACCCTCATGATATACACGAGAATCTGGATGGATAAAAAAGATAGAAAAAAGTAATAACTGTTTAAGAATAAAGACATGAAACACCCCTGGGTGTTGAAACAGTAACGGATTGCTATGTTCTCATATTGGTAGTAAATGCTAAAAGTTTACAAGCGGACAACTGCAGTTCTCCTCGATCTGCACTTATGTAGAAAGGAACTAAACGGAATAAAATGAATTAAAACTTAAGATAACCAAATGTAGCTGCATTCGCTCCTTTCCATTTACCTCTTTAGACTGATTTAGAGTTAAACGTCCAGTGACAAATATCATGTGCATATGAGAACGACAACACGTTATATGTACCCAGTGTTGTATTAGAAAGACACTTTCGGACGGATTTGAGAACGTGCTACTTTGAACAGACACAAAAGTTAAGGTTGAAGAAAACTTTAATAATAGATTCATGCATATTCCAGCAGGCAATCAATATCACGCTATATTTAAGTGACACACCCTTTAATAAAATGCAAGTCAAAATAAAAATGCTCTTACTAGAAGGATACTGTTGCAGCATATCGTCATTTTTTTTACTCAAGAACATCTCATTCTTGACTTCTTCAAAGGGAAAATATAAAGGTAGCACAACTATTGTCGTGGCTAAATAACTCTTAACTGACACAATTTCAATTGTCCAACCCATTAACAGACTTTATTCCTATAATGTTTACTAAAACGTGGTATTACTCACGTTATATTACAATTATGAAATATTTACTAATGTCAGTTTCTATTTTAGAACCAAAGTACGATTTTGTGTCCTTTAAATGATATCTAAAATTGTTTGTTTCGCCTTTTATTACAAAAATTGCTATGCGTATAAATACTACATACTTGCGCGACGCCTTTTAGTTTTACTGAAAACTGCGCAGACTATGAAATGTTTTTACAGTTGGAAAATGTTCTATAATATATATCATTTTGGCAGACACTTTTCTTTTTTTGATTTGGTTCTTATAATGTACCTAAAATCTGTATATTTAATAGATTTTAACATTTAAATTATGCGTTTTACTCTTAACAGACGTATAACCAACCCGATTAACAGACCAACCGCCTATATAGCCGCATACTCAATATAGATTAACCGACCTATATCTCGGTTAGCCGAGTATCGGCCGTGTGATTATCAGTACTATATTCATCCTAGGGAAAGCAGGGTGAACTATGCAATTTATATTTTTAAGAATGGTTACATTTTAAACTCGACTTATTTTGTTTTTTCCCAAACATAGGTATGGCATTTGCAATAACAGTAAGACTTCATGGACCAAAATATACGAGAAGGAATGATGTTATCACGTTTAATTGTTCAACAGACACTCCCTCCGTTGGGTTAGAAGCTGAAATATTAATCAATTCAAAAACCTTCACCAACATGAGAACTCACAAGAACACATGTTTTTCTGCAGTGCAGGGAGTGGGGTGTGCAAAAGATGTTTGCCAGTGTTCAAAAAGAGGATATTGGTTTTTACATACATATAATGTGAAGTTAGATAATGAGGACAATGATATTTTGAAAGTTACTTGTGTAATGAAATTTGGAGCTGAAGGTGTTGATAAAATGTCGGACAGCATTACAATAAAAATAATAGGTATGCTCTTTAATTTGTACATAAAATGATGAATTTCGTAAAGCATACACATACATATAAGATGATTTGTTTTATATAAAAACCAGTATTAATATATAAATGAGACGCGCGGTTTGTCTTTAAAAGACTCAAGAGTAGCGTGCGAATAAAAACAGACAACAAGTCAAAATAAAACACGAAGTTAAAAATCATCGAAGAAACAAAATGAGAGTCGTTGGTGATATTTTCTATATGATTTGTAAAAATGTATGATATGCATCACGTCGGCACTAAATTCCTGACGTTCAGAACGCTGGAACTAACGTATCGACCCAGTACTATTGAATATACAATACGCTTTATACATTTCGTTTGCCAATGCACTTGTGTTAGAATGTAACAACACAAAGAACACTTTAAAGCCAGGGATGTAAACCATGTTGACATAGAAGGAGCTATATCACCAAAAAGCACCCAAGAGAATGGTGCTTTAGGAAAATGCACCAATATTCTTATTAGCTAGAGGGAATCAGAACTATTAGCTAGAGGGAATCAGAACATGGTCTTCAAATATAAAGTGTTTCCATCAAAGTAAATATTGTAAACCAACAAATTTTAGCTAGCGATTTATTTTGGCGACTTTCGTGAGTAGGAAAATAACGCGATGTTGTTAAAACTAAATAAAGCCGTGTTTAACTACATAAAAAATTTGGAAATCACGAAACTAAATAACCGCGAAAAGGACTTATATTGGCTTAGTGCGAATTAAAGTATCCGCGAAAATAAATTTGTTTAGTGTATTCTGGTGGCTAGCAATTGCCATAAGTTTGGTTTAACCACCATCGTTACAAGTATCAAACTACTGTAGAAGCAAACAAAGACAAAAGTAAAGGTAAAAGTAAACAAAAAAAAAGGCAACCCCTCCCGCCACAGGAGCACAGAAATGTAATGATTAGATGTACAATAATGAAAACATCAGAAAAGTTGACAAATATTAAATAAAACTGCTCGAATGGTGCATTTCTCAGTTGTATAAATGTCGTTTGAAGCTGAAATATTTACTGGAATGACAATCACTTAACATTTACTCTTAACATCTACATTTTGATCTTTCAGATTTTTCAGGTCCAACATTAAATGTTGGTTCACCTCTAGTCGCTGGAACGACTGCACGTGTGACATGTCAGGTTTTGACCAACTTAAAAGATGTCAATTTATCGTGGAACTGTGTAAACAATGGCCATGAAAATAGAACGAAAACGTTAAACAAATATTTGTCGACGCTAACTTTTATAGTAAAACCGTTTCATCAAAATATGAATTGCACGTGTACTGGTAGTTTAGAAGAATTTCATATTTCATCATCTGTACAATTGGATGTAAACAGTAAGCACATTTAAATTAATACCATATTTACCTAGTTTGATATAGCAATGTTGAACTATATCGTATTTTGTATTTACCTTCAGTTACCTACAAAGTGATAACTTCGTTTATAATGTAATATAACTGTTTTTCAGCAGGTTTTTAAACTCATAATTTTGATGAATTTGGAATGCTTGTGTAGTATCTTCTGTTTCTTTCCACTATTTACTGATGGTTTTTTATCAACACACAAATATCTTAAAGCATCGGGGTAATAAAATAGTGTATTAACATTAACGATACCAATTTTCCTGCACCAGATGCGCATTGCGACAATTCATGTCTCTTCAGTGATGCTCGTAGCCAAAATATTTGAAATCCAAAGCTTTTGAAAATAAAAGATGAAGAGTTATAATCCAAAAGGTCTAAAAAGTATAGCAAAATATATCTTATAAATAAGTGCGCATTTACATTTTAATTTTTCCTCTTTCGCTTTAGTTGAAATTATATTGAGTCGCTAAAGTCCGGCGATTTACAGATTAAATAAAGGCAACATAAGTATAAAGTAAAATCATAAAAATACTGAACTCCGAGGAAAATTCAGAACGCAAAGTCCCTAATCACATGGCAAAATCACATCAAACGTACCGCTGTTTAATAGTCATATATTGATTAAGCAAAAACATAACAGGGTTACAAACGTAAACCGGGGAAAACACAACAAGTATATTATATACTTTTAGAATACCATCTTACTTTCCAGAAACATTTATACTTATGCAAGTATATCTATTAATTTCAAAATCATTTTTTTTTGAGAATTTAAACTTCTTTTCTTGTGTCTTGAAGTAGTTACATTAGAACTAAAACCAATTTGTTGTAACTGAATTAACATGATTTTTCCCCCAGATAAGCCTATATTGAATACCACAAAGAACGCAAGTTGTACTCTGTCATCACCAGTGTATCTGTCCTGTACATTGATAAGTGAAGTGTCTTCATTTGGGTTCAGTTCATGGACACACTTATTTAATGGTATAGCAGTTCGTAATCTTCACGGAGTAACATATGGACATGTGTCGATGTTAAACATTTCCTCTTGTTCCTACCAAGATGCTGGAATATACATTTGCAGTGCATGGAACAAATTTCATGACAAAGTATACCATTCAAACAGTAGTACAACACTAACATTTAATGGTATGAAATTCTTTAATAAAAGAGGATAAATGATATCAGATGGACAGTCAAATCGTTAATCGAAAATTATCTTACAACTCAATGGCTAAAACAGACCCACAACATAGATAACTAAAGACTAAGCAACACAAACCCCACCAAAATCTTATCAGATGCTCCACATGTGGTACCCATTGTGTTGCTAATGTTTTTACAAACCCGGTTAATAAAATAGAATAAATAGTTAAATCACAAAAATCCCGAAAACTGAGAAAATTGGAAATTAAAAGTCCCTAATCAAATAGCAAAATCTCAAACACACCAAACGAATGAATAACAACTGCCATATTCCCGACTTGGTACAGGCATTTAAAGAAATTCTAATTTAGATTTGCATAAATTTCATTATAAAATAACAAAAATAAAACCAAATAAAATTGAGAATGGAAATTGTGAATGTGTCAAAGAGACAACAATCCGACCTTAGAGCAGACAACAGCTGAAGGCCACCAATAGGTCTTCAATGTAACGACAAACTCCCGCACCCGGAGGTGTCCTTCAGTTGGCCCCTAAACAATTATGCATACTAGTTCAGTCATAATGGACGTCATACTAAACTCCGAGTTATACACAAGAAACTAAAATTAAGAATCATACAAGACTAAAAAAGGCCAGAGGCTCCTGACTTGGGACATGAGCGAAATTGCGGCGGGGTTAAACATGTTTTTTGAGATCTCAATCCTTTCCCTATATCTCTACCCAATGTAGAAGAAAAAGTGCACAACAATACGTACAGTAAAACTCAGTATAAGAGAAGTCCGAGTCCGATGTCAGAATATGAAACATAAGAAAAATAAACAACATGACAATAATACATAAATAACAACAGTCTACTAGCAGTTACTGACCTACCAGCTCCAGACCCCAATTAAACTGATTGAAAGATTATGTCTTCATCATATAAAAATCAGGCACAATCGTTCCTGTTGGGGTTTTAGTATAATACCATCATGAAATATATGAGAAGAACGTAACCCATGTCATGACAACAACTGGTTTTATAATAAATGTGTTTAATTCCGATGCAAAGACCCTATAGGTGAATCAATATTAAAACCAAAATATGCAATCTTTTATGACCTGACAATAGAATCGTAACTTTATCCCTTCTTAATAAGTCTGTTTAAAAGTTTTTTTAGCTTTTGAGGTGAATACTGGCATTGTTGTGCTTTGTAAATTTCATTTGCAACTTAAGATTATCAATATTATGGACGAATGGTACATAACTTTGCCAATTTAAAAAAAAGAATATATATAATGTGACTGTGAAAGGTACAGACACTATGTGAATCTTCTCTTAAGCCTTTGATTTTAAATACTCTCTCACTATGTCTGCCCCACGTAAGTTTTATAATTAATATAAATCAATTGAACGATTTACAAAAGTTTGTACGTTACTGACGCATCACGAGTGTAGGAAAATGTAACTATTGTCATATGATTGGTTATTCTCCTCGTTAATTAATAAGATTATCAGTGTTAACACTAAAACCTCCCCGTTATGTTTCAGATTTAAAAACCGATGTAAAACGTGCAATTTATTTCTTTTTGTTTCTATTTATAAAGGTCTGCCAATAATTTTATCAACGAAGATTGCTACAGAAAATGGAGTTACAATAACAGTCAAATTCTATTCCACAAGTGATATTCAAAGACCGGTTTGGTTTTCAATGTCAGAACCAATATCTGATACAACGGGGGTCAATACAACAATCGATAATACAACTCTAGCGTTACCAGTGCACAACCGAGAAATCAAATGTAAAGGTTACGTTGCAAAAATGTCTATGGTAATCTTCAAAAATATGAAATATACTGTACTTCTAAAGAACGAATTTGGAGATACAAGAAAAACCTTTGAATTGCATTCAGGTAAGCTAAGCACTTATGCATATTGTAAATCCATACTCATCCTATTCTTAGATTCTTAGAATTAGTTTTTAAATGTATTTTACATGAAAAAAAGAAGAGAACTCCAAAAATACCCGAACCCCCCCCCCCCCCCCCCCAAAAAAAAAAAAAACCCAAACAAACAATCTCATTAAAGGTGGTACATTGTATAAGCGTCTTCTGCTTCATGGAATTGTTAAATAGCAGAAAAATAATTGGTCTAGTTATTCAGTTATGTCAGCAAATGTAGATGCAGGAATGCAATCTTTTTAAATTTTAATTTTAATAAACTAATCTTTGTGACTTTCGATTATATTTATTTCCACTTACAAAAACATATTTTATAGAGATCAATTCTTTTCTTAACTTTGATTATCAAGGAGAGTTACTCAGAAAAGTAAAATTCCCGAAGGACTATGTAAGAACATTTTAGTCTTATTTCATAGCATAAAAAACAAACGTACGGTTATTCCTTTGTTTGTTTATATTGTAAAAGGATTTTATTAGAGCTGACTTCTCATATTTTTTGTTCAAAATTCATTCATTCAGTTCACATTCTATTCGGATTATAAAGTGTTTTCTCTGTATTATGCATACACAATGTTTCATTTTATTCTCAACCTTCAAATACTATTTGTTTTGAAAATATCGCTTTATAAATTATATTTTGGCAAGGTATAATATTTTCTTTCTATTCCAATACCAACTTAAAACGGCGAAATACAAGTTACTGAAACGGACATACACTATATATTAATATATTTTCTTATTATTACAAATTATTCTTCAAATTTAACGGAAATACATTAATATCATTCTGGTTATAAAATATTTGTTAATGCACATAACGACTTCCCGATTTTCAAATTATGAACGAATATTTGCAGATCTGATAGTATCATTCGATTTCCGATTTTGGATTTTTGGATTGGCGATCTTTGGAGTCTTTCTAGTGGCAACGACAATGACCGTTGCAATTCTTAGAGGAAGACAGTTTCAAAGTGAGTGTGACCAGGTGAAAAAATGTAATTTTTATGTCTATTCCAAGCAATTTCTGTAGATGTTTATTTTTTCACATCGATCATGATCACTCTTTAGCAATCGGCGGTACGGAAAATTTTTCGGCAGTGTCATCCCTTGTAAATGAAGGAATCTTATGTTCAGTAGTTGTCGTTTGTTGATTTGGTTCATAAGTATTTCTCGTTTCTCGATTTTTATATAGATTAGACCGTTGTTTACCCCGTTTTAATGATAAACACAAGTAATTTTTGGGGTCCATTATAGATTGCTGATCGGTGTTGGTTATGAATCCGTATTGAAGACCGAACTTTGACTTATAATGGTTTTACTTTTGTAAATTATGACTTGGATGGAGAGTTATTTCATTGACACTCATACCACATTATATTGAAAACATACTTTCTTGTGCCTGTTCCTGTTTATGTTGATATATGATAAATATATTGCTCAGTGTAATATAATCTAGTAATTGTGGAATCTTTTAGAAACAAACACCTGTAAATCGCGTGTAATGTTGAAATGTAAACGATTTTGTTTTTATGTATATTAATAATCTAAATGTTTTCTTTTAATATTTATAACACAAATCTTTTAAATTTTTTTTCATATAACAGGCGTTGTTCATATTGTTGGTCCACTAGAACGATCACCAACTATTCCGATGCAAGTATCTTGATATTTTTGTATTACACATACATGAAAAGTTTAAGAATGCTTTATTCGAAATAAGAAACATTAATGTATAATTCAGAAGTGTGAATTTCCGATTTCCAAGAATGAATAGACCGCGTTTATGCTAAGAGACTGACATTTTTTTGTATTTGTTTTTTTTGTATAAATAAATGTCGTAGCATCACTACAACAAAGAGGCGAAAGATACCAATACATTCAAACGTATAATTGGAAAATAAACTGACTATGCCCTAGTAAAAAAGAAAAGACATAAAACAAACAACAGCAACATAAAAACGGAAGGCTGTGTAACACGAACCTCAAGAAAAACCAGGGGTGATTGCAAGTGCTCCAGAAAGGTGAGCAGTTATTTTCCAATGTGCACTCGTCGTAATGCTCATCAAATAATTGTATTATACATAATTTTTATAATCTAAGAGTGGTATACGTCTGGCGTACTAAATTATAATCCTAGTACCTTTGATAAATATTATAAAGGATAGCGTTGATCATACGAATTTGAAATATCACTGAAATGTCTCACAATAACACTCTAATGGTAAAAAAGGAAACAGTTAAAACATTAAAGATTGCATGCATTACTTTACATATTATTTATTTGAGATTTAAAATGAGGAGATTGGAAAGGATTATTTACGATGAGCAAAGATCCAACTATTCACTTGAGACCAAATGATGTAAATGTTAGCAACTAAAGTTCAACGAATGAGATTTAACAATGAGTAAAACCCGAACAGCATAAAAGGCACCGACATATAACAAAACGTAACAGAACTGTAATTCCTAGCAACTAAGCAACATAACGAAAAAGAAACAAATAATAGATATTAAAGTACTGGATCCTGATTTGGGACAAGCACATGTAATATGTGGTGGGTTAAAACGTTTAGGGCGAAAAACCATCAAGTCACTAGTTGTATCTTTAAATTGTTTTAATAAATGATAAGGTCTGAAATAGGTATATTAATATCACAAAAATAAAGATTGCATTCTTAATCCATTACATAATTCTATGAACACGTATTTTTATTTAAGGAATGACTGTATAGCAGGTTATTTTACAGTGTGCATCACATTTTTATGTTATTTCGAATAGACAGAAAAAATATTACAAGTATTTCTTAAAATTTAATTCTTAACTCCATTTAAAACCAGAGTAAACCATGATAAAACGTTGATGACGTCACGGTCACATAACAAAATGTCTATGGGTTGATAAACAAAACAATGTCAGTCAATCATAAAACGCGTTATATCCTAATTTTTGTTTTTTTATTATATCAATACTTTCAGTTATCATTCAGCCCCAGAATCAATGGTTGACGACCATATATATGAACGTACAAATCCCCAATATCTGGAGCTATTGGAAATTCCACAGGAACGGCATTATTCCGATATAAAGGAAGAAGAGAATGAAATCCACCTGAGTCGGAATGATGAAACGAATGATTATGAAGAAGTTGATTGACAAAAAAGAAATATTTTTGTAACATGTATTATACATTTTGTAGTTGAACCTTGTAATCGAAGTTATAATGAATATGTTTACGAACCTTCTTGTTTTTTTTCTCTCAAATAAATGATCACAAATGTCCACTTCTGTAGATCTGCGTATTGTTATGACTTTATAAATGCAATGTTATTATAGGTATTTAAAAAAAAGGTTGAACTAGGATCATGAATTTGATTTCATTGCTATCGCGTGAGGGACCAATTTATAATTTTGAGCCAATCGAAATATCATTTTTTGACAGGGTTCAGAAGGAAGAGGATCCGATATTTGAACAGCATATTCACCATACTTATTTCGTAATTTATAGAGCATTGATATGTACATATATTTGAGTCGAGTGTTGATTGTGGTGTGGTTTTTTGTACTGTCCAATAGTTTTTTGTTAATTTCTTTTGAAATATTTGAAAACGCAAAACCTTTTTAAAATGTGGTGATACCAAAAAGTGGTAATAAACATAACGAAAGCCAAGCAAGGATACAAGCTTTGCAAAACTTTCTAAAACGTCGCCAGTGTCTGAGTAGAAAGTTGGTGAACTAAGGGTATGTCAAAGAACATTTCGTCTTTAAAAGTTCATCGGAAGAAACCAAGACTTTGTTGCTAAATCTTACGTATCACTTTCACAAATAATTCACAAAGGTCTTGAAGTTTAGATTCTAAGTATTGACGTTGTTTATCATCTCAATAACGTGTTAAAGTATTCTTTTGTTTGTCTTTGTGAATATTACATTTACTGTTTAGTTTATTTGTGGTAATATCAATTTGAGGTGGCTTGATACCTATACATCCCGTCAATGTGGTATTATGCTATTATGGGTAAAAAAATGTTTTCTTGTCTTTCATTTTTGCTAATGTCCTTTGTGTCTATATGCCTTTTTGTGTTTATTGTTGAAATATTTGTTTGCTTTTATAGTGATTAAGATTCTAACCCAATGTTGACAGCTGTGTCCCCTTTTTTAATATTTTTACCTATTATGTCTGTTTGTTTTGTGCACACATCATTTTCAATATAAAGGAGTGTTATGTCACTGTCAAAAAATGAAAGGTTTAAATAGCTATAAAATTAAGTTTTATCCAACATTTTCTACATAAGAAAATGCATGAAATAAGTCAGGAATATGACAGTTGGTATCAATAATTTTGATGTGTCTTAACTTTTGATACTGCCATTTGACTTTTAAATTGTTCATTTTAATTGTGGCATAAGTGATATAAATACTTTCTCAATTGGTGTTTCTTCAAATTTTAATTAAACCATATCAGGTCAGTACCGGGGACGAACGGTTTAAAAAGTAGAGGTACGAACCAAGCGCTACTGATAACATAAACGATACCAATTTTACTGCAACAGATGCAAATTGATGTCTCTTAAGTGATCTTCGAGGCAACCAAATTTGATTAAAAAAATATTCCAAAGGAAAGAGCTGATAAAACAAAAAGATCAAAAAACAAAGCCTGATATAAATTAGAGATTTACGCGAAGAGATATATTCGATAATTTAGAATTATTTTGGAAATTTTGTAATGGTTATTTTAAATAAGACAATATCCATATCTTCAAAGCTCAGTACCGAAGTACTGGCTACTAAGTCGGTGATATCTTCGGGGAGTGACAATCCGTAAATAGAAGGACCAACTCAGTTGCTGGTGCTGGTGATAACTTAAACGGTATAAATTAAATTAAGGAATGTACCAGTATTCCCTCTGACCTTTTGGTAAGATTTTCAAAATATTTATCACGAGCACCGCTGAAGAGGGGGAGTTGTAAAATTGCTACCGATAGTGTTATAACTACCACTGTGCCACCTCCACTAGTATAGTTTATTTTGTGCTATAGATAAATAAGGATCAGAATTTTTAAAGATGTGTCAAAACGTTTATCTGGTACAGTTATTATATATATGTACCCCTTATGCTAATTTAGGCCTTATTTTTCTTAACTTCCAATAATATGTTTTCCTATTCGAATCATTGTGTACCTCATTTATCAAAAGCACAGATGCACATACTTTGTTTCAGGAAGGAACAATTGAACACAATTAATAAAACGTATTCTCTAAAGTTAACAAATGGAAATGTTTGATTGATTTTTTAACTACATATGTGTTGCAGTCCTCTTTCCTTATCCCCTATAAGTTTCGTAGTGTTTTATATTTCGTATGAATTGCGTTTTTTGTTGATGTCTTCAAAAAATGTCTTCATTCGTTTTCGGTTAAATTAAAACTAAGGCCAACTAGCTAAAATCTCCTAATTTGTTTTGGTGAAAACACATCTTATAGAATCGCATGAAATCAGGACTTATCAAGGTTAGCGTCTCCTGCTATAAATGCATCCTTCGCCCTGCAAATCAATATGCAGTCAAAATTTAATAATCAGGAAAAGGAAAAAATCGGTAAAATATAAGCTAAAGATAATATAAGATATAAGTTATCGAACAGATGTCGCTTGTAAGTTTTGACACCGTTCACCAACTCATGAGAGTGAAAATAAAACATATGAGATATCTATAGCAGTAGTTATAACTCAATTCTCCGTTTAAACAGATTTTTTGTATGAAGCACACACCTGTTAATGTTAACATACACGAGAATAACGGCGTCCCTTTATATAGTAAACATGGCGTCGACGAGAGGTTCAAAACGTTTTGCAAACACAAAATATCAAGACATTGAAACCAAAAGATTAAATGCGAACGCTGATAATACCCTGAAAGCAAAAGGAAAGTGTGCAAATATACTCCGGGAATCTCTTCAAGAAAAAGAACTTTGAAAATTTGAGACTTTGGGTCATATTATGTCGACGTAAATCGGATGGTAAGCGATACAAGGCATCGTCACTGGCGTACTAAATTATAATCCTAGTACCTTTGAGAACTATTATAACGCAAAAAAATAAAATAGGATAGCGTTTGCTATAGTGAATGATTCTACATTGAATGACAGTAACGCAAACTTTAAATACGTGTAAGTAGAATTGATACATTTTGGACTAGGTGATATTAAAGATTTTCCCGTTATTAATGAAGTGGATCATGCAACACTGTATACATCCATGTAACTTTCACCTAAAAAAAAAAAAACTGGTCTTGCAAATAAAGTTCAGTTTGATTCCAGACTTTTTTTTTGCAGAAAAGGAATTGAAAATTTACACACTATGACAAAATCTACGTTCACAATTAAAACTGACAATAAAACAGGACTCAAATATGTAACTAGCGCAAAATAAAGCTATTAAAGAACCATAGAGAATCAGATAAGGAGCTTGTCTCTGGAGTTATGCCAAGAGAATACCAGATGAGTGTATAATAATAATAAGGGGGGGGGGGGTAATCAATAGACAATCAAAAGGATATCAAGGATACCAATATAATTATAGACCGAGTAAGGATCCTATAATTCATTGTTTGTCGTTTTTTGCTTTATATCATACATGTATTTATCATTTAAATAAATTTATTTGTGTCATTTCGGGACCTTTTATAGGTATGATATATCAATGTCAATACAAGAAATACATAGTATCTACGTCTTTGTTCCTGATGTTAAACCTGAATATACCTCAACGATTTCGCTATATTTTAGGATCTGTGTATCGTCCTGTTGCCTCATACGAGAACTATATCCGTAGATTATATTCATCAAATGATCGTTTATGGCAGAAATCATTGGAATTTTTTTTTCTAGAGAAGCTGATGTTTGGTATTGTAATGTGCCACTAGGAGAAAAAAAATAAGTACATTTATGTAAGAACTGTGTAAGAAGTGAAAGTTGTCTATTGTTTGTACCAATCACTCAATACGAGCAACTGGATCCACAGTGTTATCACAAAAAATGTATGGATCTGTGCAAATAGTGGCAGTCACTGTACACAAGTAAGTACCACACTTACCAGCGTGTTGATACTGGTGAGAACATTGAAATGGGTAAAACTATTTCTGACAGAGAACAGTTATTACTTTCAATCATACATGCAATAGTTCAAAGTGGGTCATTTATGGAACAAATACAGGATATTGACATTGGGGATATTTTAGGAGAGTTTGATAACATCGGGCCGAAACCCATCCAATACAGACAAACAACCAAATGTTCGCAGTCGACGAAACCTCAGAGTCAGATCTTATGTGGCAATGCAACTATTTTAAATAATAACATTAACGGTACCACTTTTTCTGCACCAGATGCTTAATTTCGACAATACATGTCTCTTCAGTGATGCTAGTGGCCAAAATATGTAAAATCCAAAACTTATATAAAAGATGAAGAGCTATAATCCAAAAGTTCCAAAAAGTATAGCCAAATCCGTGAAAGGAATCAGAGCTTTGCATGAGGGAGATACATTCCTTACTTTATAATAATTTTTATTATTGTGTAACAGCAAATGTAATAACACAAAAAATCCGTATTTTCATGCCAGTACCGGAGTACTGGCTACTGGGCTGGTGATACCCTCGGGGACTAACAGTCCACCAGCAGAGGCATCGACCCAGTGGTAGTAATAACATTAACGGTACCACTTTTTCTGCACCATATGCGCATTTCGACATTTCATATCTCTTGAGTGACGCTCGTGGCAAAATATGTAAAATCCAAAGCTTATATAAAAGAGGAAGAATAACCTGACCATCAAGAAGTAGTTGTGATGAAAATATCACATTTGTCATGTTAACATAAACATTTAGATTTCAATTTCGTACACAAAAAATGTTTTGGATGTTTACATTGGCGTTTAAATGTATTGAACATTTTGTATTAATTTATATTGTTATATAAAGGTTACATATTACTAAATTGTTATAGTTGACATTAATTTCTTTGTTAAGACGAATGAAAGTAGATTTTTAAAGTTGTAAATTTGAACACTTTAATATATAAATCAGAAGATGTTATATGATTGCAAAAGAGACAACTCTAGTCTAAACTCAACAAATAAAAATAGTCGGTAAGATAAATTCGTTTCATTCTGTGCCATGAAATTTACTGACCCTGTATATATCGTATTAGATAACTAACACACTATGTAACTAATAATATTTGAAAACAAAATTTAAAATTTAAATAAAGGTTTACAAAGAGGAATTCTATGAAAGAATAATAAACCTTTTAAAAATTTAAATCATAAAAATATTGAACTCCGAGGAAAATTTAAAACGTCAAGTCCCTAATAAAATGGCAAAATCAAATGATGAAACACATCGAACGAATGGACAACAACTGTCATATTCTTGGCTTGGTATTGGCATTTTCAAATGTAGAAAATGGTGGATTGAACCTAGTTGTATAGCGCTTAACCTCTTGTACGCCAGTGGCATTAAATTCCATTATATGGAAAAAGATGCGTGAACAAAATGTCACAAAAAGGGCACAACAACAACACGAACGCCGCCAAAAACTGTTGATCATGTTATTATAAATCCGGTAAATAGTCTAATTCAGTAAGTCAGATTGAATAGGGAACGGGATTGTGGTCATGACAGAAGGAATATATCCGATATCATCTTTAAAACGGATATTCCACAACGTTCAACCAACTCGTGATGGCGTCCGTAAAATCTCTTTTGTCGTAAAGTTTTGTTTTCAACTGACCCTCATAGTCAATTTCTAGATATAAGTCTTAATTAAATGACAAAACCAAAAGCTCAAACACATTAAACGAATGGATAACAACTATCATATTCCTGACTTGTTACATGGATTAACGTTGGAGATAATTACCTTTATGCTATATCAATCATCAATATTTATCGACTAAATTAAGGGTTTCTAATTCATAGAGTTCAAGTCGCGTGTTTAAAATATATGCAATATATTTAAATTTTGTTGACCGTTATGTAATGTAAGTGTCACAGGTGACAACATAGTGTTACTATTTAGTGGACACAATACCACCAACGTTTTAAATTTTGCTTTTGACACATTTGCATACGACATATTGCTTGATTTAGACTTGTCAAAAGGAATAAGAATGGATCATTATATGTACTGAAACTTCTTACTTTTCATAGATTTGTTCATATTTGTTACAAATGATATTAGTTTTAATCATCGCCGCGATTTTTTTTTGATGAGTTTTTTTTATCGTCTACGTTCATCATCAGTCCTTAACAAAATATTTTGGACAAGATAAAGGAATGTTTTAAATTATCATTGACCCAAGCATTCTAATTTTGCAAATTATTAAGATTAAGATAACGTATCCGGAACTATATGCTGCGTAACAACCTTTTATGACTTATCAAGCAATGATTTAAAGAGTAATGCTACATGTCTCAATGAACAGAACATTTGACCGTGTCTTGAAATTTGAGTTTAACACTGGAATTTTATTATTGTTGTTGGATATATTTTGCTTTAATCAATATTTTCTACAAATCTAACTACTGTTGGTGATTGTATAGTAGTATATTTCCTTATGTTGTATCAGTCCTCTTCTGATTTATTTTTCTGCTACTCTGTTGTCTCCTTGACCCTTATTAAAGTTGTAGGTTGTCAGATGCTTCTAATTCTGTTGGCGGTTCTTTAACATAAATAAAAATTAATTAAATAAATGAAATTAGTCACAATATTATCATATTCTGAAATGATCGATTTTTGTATGAATTTATATGATTTGTCTTAACAATCTGAAAAAGCATAACATCTGTCTGAATATGTCGTAACACATTCCTAACATTTTGAATCATTATTTGATTTGCTCAACGGATTCTCAACATTCAGAAGTAGCCATAAGCTCTTAACATAAACATGATAAACAGATTTCTTAATTTAACATAGAAATTCATATTGAATAAACTACAAACAAGGGGATTCTAGAACTAGGTACTATGTCATCCGCTATGCAAGTTAGAACAAAATTTAGTGATAGAGCATAGATCACAATCGGTAAATTTTATAAAACAATTATTGTGTTTAGTGGACTCTTTTCTTGTCTTTTCGTCGTTCTTATTTTTTTTGCTTGACAGTGTGAGTGTCCTTTCTATTTTTACGTTTCGTTTTTATAATATCATAACATTTAAAATCGTTTAACTATTAGTAGTCGAAACAGAGACGTTTGGCATGAGTCATCGAATTTCTTATTGTAACTGTGACACTTGTGAAATATGATTTGACTTTTTCTTGCGTTCAACCCTGCTAGGTTTTTTTTTTTTTTACTTAGGAACAATATGTTTATTAAAAACTCATATCAAAATAATGATATGTCATAAAAAAGTCATTGTTAAGAAAATGAGCAGTTAACATTTTCATAGAAAATACCTGTTCTTGGAATCAGAAGACATATTACAAATACAAAGACCACGCAAACGCCAAATACTAGGAATAATTCGCCATCTGAAACAATATTATTGTCAAAATTAATCCAAGGAATCATAAAGGGTTGATAGTTTTAGCACGAACGTGAAGAAGAAAAAACACAACAAATGCAACGGCAAAGGCTATTTGATAGTGATAACAATTCTGTGGAACGTATGAAAAATTTCATTTCTCCGAGGACGAATACATTAATTTAAAAAATATTGAAGCGTTTATAAAGATACCATGGTCGTGGCTTTTCTATTTTACCCTTCTTAAGATAAAGGTTAAGTTTCAAAATAATATCCCCTAAAAAAATGTATCCCAACCCTAACATTAACAATATTTATTTTTTGCAATTTATTGGCTTCGATATGTTTTCCCGTCAAATGACTCATGTTACTAATAGACATGACGTAAGTAAAGAATGAGCCGGGGTATTGATCACATTTTCCTCAAAACTCCGTTTTGATGACATATAGAGTTCAATTACCCGAATAACGTATGTATTTGTGTCTATCGTATATACGCGATCAAGAGTCATGGAATTAAACGGCAATTTATCTTACTTTACATTTTTTAATTACTTTTTTTTGTTATGTACTCGAGTAGGATTATCAGTTCTGTGTTGTATGTTCAATTTGAATTTGTACACAGGTAAATCGACATAGTATTTTTACTTAGGTTCCATTATATTTAGATTAAAAGAGGGACGAAAGATACCAAAGGGACAGTCAAACTCATAAATCTAAAACAAACTGACAACGCCATGACTAAAAATGAAAAAGACAAACAAACAACTGCACACACGACACAACATAGAAAACTAAAGAATAAACAACACGAACCCCACTAAAAAACTAGGGGTGATCTCAGGTGCTCCGGAAGGGTAAGCAGATCCTGCTCCACATGCGGCACCCGTCGTGTTGCTTATGTGATAACAAATCCGATAAATAGTCTTATGCGGTAGGTCACATTCAGGAAAGGGAAGGGGATTGTAGTTACGACGTAAGGAACATATCCGATATCATTTGTGATACGGTTATTCCATAACGGTCAACCAACTCGTGATGGCGTCCGTAAAATTTACGAAGGGATGATTTCAACTTCACCATTTGGAACTCTTGGTTTAATAGCTTCCTTGTGAGCAGCAACCCTCTATCAAGAAAATCATGATAGGAAATGCAAGCACGGGAATATCGTATCAATTGGGAGATATATACCCCGTATGCAGGTGCTGCTGGAATGTTGCTACTTAGAAATGGAAAGTTCACAATTGGAAAGCTGAAATCATCTCTTTTGTCGTAAAGTTTTGGTTTCAACCGACCCTCATTGTCAATTTCTAGATTTAAGTCAATATATGAGGCCGACTTAACTGTATCTGTAGTATCCTTTATCTCTAGCTCGATTGGATAGATGCGTTCCACATAGTCACTAAATTTTGAATTATTTAGTGAAAGAACATCATCTATATAGCGAAAAGAAAAGTTAAAGGATAGTGCTAACTTCTTGTCTTTCTTCCTAAGAAGTTCCTGCATGAAGTCAGCCTCATAATAATAAAGAAACAAGTCGGCAAGTAGAGGGGCACAGTTTGTTCCCATTGGAATGCCGACAGTCTGTTGAAAAACACGTCCTCCGAACGTAACAAATATGTTGTCAATCAAGAAATCAAGCATCTTGATAATATCAGTTTCAGAGAATTTTTTGTTCGAATCAGAGTGATCCTTTACAAAGTAGGAGATACGGAGATAAACTGCAGCAGCAATCACAATATTTATTTGTAAATTTAGATAAGTCAGTATTTTAATTACTTTCTATACTATAAAGATATGCATTCCCTTTATACCTTTATATTTTGTGTAATCGCATTGTCAGTTTGTTTGTTGGTTTCGTTACATTTTTTGTATCTTTTGTCTGTCGTTTAAATTCGTTTAATAATAATTACAAAGATATGTTATTAGCAAATTTTTAAACTATGACGAAAGCTCACCTTTGCAATTTGTCAACAGTAATCCACTCACAGACGGAATGATAATAACGATACAAATCAATAAAATACCAGTTGAAAGTTTCGTAGCTAAAACGAAAATGTTCTAATTTAGAACGATCAAAAAGGCAATCAAATGTAACTGTTAAATACATACTACATAGTTATTCTCTAAAATTTATGGATGAGAAGAATTATTGTTTTTTTTTTTACAAATAATTTTTAAAATTAAACTTAACACAAAATACCTTGAAATGTCAAACGATTTTCTTTCACTAATTTTATTTTTTATGGGTATTATTGTGTTGCGTTGAAAAGCACATATCCGTTTGTATTCGAGTAGAAAAGTATGTAATAACAAAATATTAAACTAAACATTCAATGAGAGAAGGTCAATAAATATTGACAATACAAAAGCTCGACAAATAAATCCTAACGAAACGACTGGAAACAACTCTCAAATTCCTGTCTTTATACTTGAAGTATTGGACATATGCTTTGTCCTTTCGAAATTAACAATCTACACTTCTACTATAATGTTTCTGGTACGCTTCTGATATAAATCTATTACTAAATGCGCATTGTACGTTGTAAAGAATTGTCTTATATCAGCTTCCTTGAATGTGTAAATCATTTATTCGGTTCATTGTATTTTCATAACACCTTGTCCGAATATATGACGGAAGTATTACGTCTGTTGTAGACAAATGCTCTTACTAAGGGAAAATAAATAAGGACCGTCTTCGCTCGAGGACACGACACAACCGAAATTCTCTGGGTGTGGATTTCGATCTCCAGTGAGTACTTTCTCGACGGAAAGTATGTTCAACAAGATATTTTAATCTAAGCAGATGTATAATTATTTATAACGAGTAAGCAATTTCTGGTTTGGTTGACAAAAGAACCCACTATAAAATGAATTACCATAGTAGCATTTTTTACTACACATACAACAGTTTTCAAACACATTTTTTCCTGTACAACATCTAGCTGTTAAAAAAAAAAAATAATGTATCATTTAAAACAATGTATTAATTGTAATATCAGATGTATATTGCAAAAAAAATCTTTGTAAAGCTCTAAATAAGTATTTAATTTATCCATTTGAAAAGTGATTAACATCTTAACAATTTTTATAATTCACATTAGAAAATAGTCAAGACAATAACATAAAGTAACAACACGTTGTAGTATAAACATTGTATAGTAAACAATTGTTGATAACTTTGATGAATAATAGTAAATCTAAACAAAATAAATAGGATTATTCATATATTTAATGTATTTGTAAGTTAGAGACAATATCGCGTTTTGAGTATATGTTAAAGATAGCATTTGATTTAAGGGTTTGGTAATCACTTGCCTTTGTGAGTGTTGTATGTTTTTTTTTTTATTTTAGTTCATTTATATGTTTTGGAGTTTAGTATGATATCTATTTTCACTGAACTAGCTTACATTTTATCTAGGAGCCATATGAGGCCTGCCTATAGGTGCGGGATTTACTGCGTTCGGGACCAATTAGTGACCTTCAGTTGTTTTCTTTTCTTTGGTCGGGTTGTTGTCTCTTTGACATATTCCACATTTCCATTCTCAATGTAAGACCTTATATTTTTCATAATAAACTTTTTACGTGACAATTATAGATCTGTCAAACTTTCAGAATGCAAATATTTACCACCGATTATTATGTGTATAAAATTTCAGTTCTCAGTGATGATGCTCTTCAAAAAACAAAATTTTAATGTTTAGAAAAAAAAGATATCGTAAAACATACGGAAGCCGTAAGGGGACACACAAAACATTAGATTTTTTTTTTTTTAATTCGAGATCACGATAAAACATTACCGTTTTACCGAGATCTCGATAAAAAATATATCGTTATCTCGATAAAAAGAAATTGTTATATCGAGATCTCGGATTAGTAAATCGTTATCTCGGATTATTAAATCGTTATCTCGATTTATTTTATCGTTATCTCAATTTATTATATCGAGATCTCGGATTATTATATCGAGATCTCGGATTATTATATTGTTATCTTGAATTATTAAATTTTTATCTCGGTTTAATATATCGAGATCTCGATATAAAATTTATCGTTATCTCGAGAAAACGAAACTGTTATATCGAGATCTCGGATTATTATATCGTTATCTCGGATTATTTACTTGCTTCTTATCACGTGTTTAAAAACTGATTACACAATGGTGACAGTCAACTTGGCGGAAAGAGTAAGTATGATTTGTGTGTTTTAAAGCTTGTTTTATATATGATGTTATGGTGATGTGTTACTATTATAGGTGCCTTTAGCTGGGAATATATGATATGGGTAAGAAATCTGTATGGCAATATCTGAATAAAGCAATTGAACAAATTAGTCAATTAGTCAATTTTTACAGTATAAACAAAACATGGTAAAGTTCTCTTAGAAATCATACTGTAAACACTGAAGAACACGGTCATTTCCATCAGGAAGGTAGAAAAAAGGACAGTACTTCTTGATGGGTTGATAAATCAGCGTCCAAACTTTAGAGGAGGTACAATTTTATATTTTGATTGTGTTTGTTCATCCTTTAGAAGAAATATTGACATCTGTTTAATGTGCCATTGACCGTCATATGAACGATCTAAGCTCAGAATCTAAGATTTGCTGTACATAGCGGCCATGTTTTAATTGGACCGAAACAACAGTAGGATTGTTGGTCACATTCCTGCATAGTTTCGTCAAAATCCGTCAAGTGGTTTCAGAGAAGAAGGTGAAAATGTAAAGGTTTACGATGAATGACGGACGCAACGTGATGGTAAAAGCTCACACTGACTTTCAGTTAGGTGAGCTAAAAAGGATTATATTTTCATCCCAATTTTTATCAATTACGTGTATAGTAATCCTTTGAGTAAACATTTTATCAATTCAATGAGATATGAGGAACTCTTTCTTTTGACCTCTATAGTCGGATAATCGGAAGATCTGCTATATGTATGAAGACAAAAATGACAAAAATTACAACAAAGTTCCAAAGTCATAACATTTGTATATACTAGAACACACCCGTGATAGAATTATTGGTTTTGGGGATAACTTAAAGCCAAAAGTTTAATGACCAGCACAAAAAAAAAAATCATTTTCTTTACATTTATAAAAAGTTGAACATTTGAATAAATAATTGATATTTCTATGTCCGCCATTTTGAATATAACCGGAAGTAAGGATATTTAAGACATATGTTTACGATGAATGACGGACGCAACGTGATGGTAAAAGCTCACACTGACTTTCAGTTAGGTGAGCTAAAAAGGATTATATTTTCATCCCAATTTTTATCAATTACGTGTATAGTAATCCTTTGAGTAAACATTTTATCAATTCAATGAGATATGAGGAACTCTTTCTTTTGACCTCTATAGTCGGATAATCGGAAGATCTGCTATATGTATGAAGACAAAAATGACAAAAATGACAACAAAGTTCCAAAGTCATAACATTTGTATATACTAGAACACACTCGTGATAGAATTATTGGTTTTGGGGATAACTTAAAGCCAAAAGTTAAATGACCAGCACAAAAAAAAAATCATTTTCTTTACATTTATAAAAAGTTGAACATTTGAATAAATAATTGATATTTCTATGTCCGCCATTTTGAATATAACCGGAAGTAAGGATATTTAAGACATATGTTTACGATGAATGACGGACGCAACGTGATGGTAAAAGCTCACACTGACTTTCAGTTAGGTGAGCTGAAAAGGATTATATTTTCATCCCAATTTTTATCAATTACGTGTATAGTAATCCTTTGAGTAAACATTTTATCAATTCAATGAGATATGAGGAACTCTTTCTTTTGACCTCTATAGTCGGATAATCGGAAGATCTGCTATATGTATGAAGACAAAAATGACAAAAATGACAACAAAGTTCCAAAGTCATAACATTTGTATATACTAGAACACACCCGTGATAGAATTATTGGTTTTGGGGATAACTTAAAGCCAAAAGTTTAATGACCAGCACAAAAAAAAAATCATTTTCTTTACATTTATAAAAAGTTGAACATTTGAATAAATAATTGATATTTCTATGTCCGCCATTTTGAATATAACCGGAAGTAAGGATATTTAAGACATATGTTTTATACATTGTATCCACCAGAAGCACCAAGGAAAGGTTCCTGTACAATATAATGATAGTAGCAATACGTTAAAAGACATTTCAATTACCTTCCCTAAAAAATAAGCTTATTTTAGTACAATGTCCGCCGTGTTGGATTTTAACCGGAAGTAGATTTTTGAAGACATCTAATCTATAAAATATATCCAAAAGTAGTACATAACAAAGGTTTGTATAAAATATTATGCTAGTAACATGATAATAACACCTTTTCAAATACTAGCCTTCGATTTTGGGCTGATTCAAGTATGACGTTCGCCATTTTGGATTTTACCGGAAGTGAGACATTTTTTTCAAATGCTTCCTATCTGAAATAACAGAGTAATAGTTGAAAAAGGTATATGCCAAATTTCATGCTTGTAGCAGGATGTGCACAATTCGTCTGAAATATGCTTGTAGCCGCCGGACTATAGTAGTTTCAAAGGAGAAGATTTTTGTAAAAGATAATTAAGATTTACGAAAAATGGTTAAAAATTGACTAAAAAGTGCAAAACCACCTAAAGGGGTCAACTGACCATTTCGGTCATGTAGACTTATTTGTAAATCTTACTTTGCAGAACATTTTTGCTGTTCACTGTTTATCTCTATCTATAATAATATTCATGATAATAACCAAAAACAGCAAAATTTCCTTAGAATTACCAATTCAGGGGCAGCAACCTAACAACGGGTTGTCCGATTTATCTGAAAATTTCAGGGCAGATAGATCTTGAACTGATAAACAATTATACCCCTGTCATATTTGCTTTAAATGCTTTGGTTTTTGAGTAATAAGCCAAAAACTGCATTTTACCCCTATCTTCTATTTTTAGCCATGGCGGCCATCTTGGTTTGTTGGCCTGGTCATCGGACACATTTTTAAAATTAGATACCCTAAACATGATTGTGGCCAAGTTTTGGTTAATTTGGCGTAGTAGTTTCAGAGGAGAAGATTTTTGTAAAAGATAACTAAGATTAACGAAAAATTGTTAAAATTTGACTATAAAGGGCAATAACTTCTAAAGGGGTCGACTGACCATTTCGGTCATGTTGACTTATTTGTAAATCTATCTGTGCTGAACATGATTGCTGTTTACAGTTTATCTCTATCTTTTATAATATTCATGATAACAAAAAACAGCAAAATTTCCTTAAAATTACCAATTCAGGGGGCAGCAACCCAACAATGGATTGTCCGATTCATCTGAAAATTTCAGGGCAGATAGATCTTGACCTGATAAACAATTTAATTATGTCAGATTTGCTCTAAATGCTTTGGTTTTTGAGTTATAGGCCAAACACTGATTTTAGTCCTATGTTATATTTTTAACCATGGTGGCCATCTAGGTTGGTTGGCCGTGTCACCGGACACAATTTTTTAAACTAGATACCCCAATGATGATTGTGGCCAAGTTTAGTTCAATTTGGCCTAGTAGTACGGCGGCTTTGTGAAAAATTGTTTATACTTTATATTTAAACATTTACAACATGATAGAATCATTGAAAGATAACTTAAAGCCAAAAGTTTAATGACCAGCACAAAAAAAATCATTTTCTTTACATTTTAAAAAAAGTTGAATATTTGAATAAATAATTGATATTTCTATGTCCGCCATTTTGGATATTACCGGAAGTAAGGATATTTAAGACATATGTCTTATACATTGTATCCACCTGAAGCACCAAGGAAAGGTTCCTGTACAATATAATGATAGTAGCAATACGTTAAAACACATTTCAATTACCTTCCCTAAAAAATAAGCTTATTTAAGTACAATGTCCGCCGTGTTGGATTTTAACCGGAAGCAGGATTTTTGAAGACATCTAATCTTTAAAATATACCCAAAAGTAGTACATAACAAAGGTTTGTATAAAATATGCTAGTAACATGATAATAACACCTTTTCAAATACTAGCCTTCGATTTTGGGCAGATTCAAGTATGACGTTCGCCATTTTGGATTTTACCGAAAGTGAGACATTTTTTTCAAATGCTTCCCTATCTGAAATAACAGATTAATAGTTGAAGAAGGTATATGCCAAATTTCATGCTTGTAGCAGGATGTGCACAATTCGTCTGAAATATGCTTGTAGCCGCCGGACTAGAGTAGTTTCAGAGGAGAAGATTTTTGTAAAAGATAATGAAGATTTATGAAAAATGGTTAAATATTGACTAAAAAGTGCAAAAACACCTAAAGGGGTCAATTGACCATTTCGGTCATGTTGACTTATTTGTAAATCTTACTTTGCAGAACATTTTTGCTGTTCACAGTTTATCTCTATCTATAATAATATTCATGATAATAACCAAAAACAGCAAAATTTCCTTAGAATTACCAATTCAGGGGCAGCAACCTAACAACGGGTTGTCCGATTTATCTGAAAATTTCAGGGCAGATAGATCTTGAACTGATAAACAATTATACCCCTGTCATATTTGCTTTAAATGCTTTGGTTTTTGAGTAATAAGCCAAAAACTGCATTTTACCCTTATGTTTTATTTTTAGCCATGGCGGCCATCTTGGTTGGTAGGCCGGTCACCGGACACAATTTTCAAACTAGATACCCTAATAATGATTTTGGCCATGTTTAGTCACTTTTGGCCCAGTAGTTTCAGAGGAGAAGATTTTTGTAAAAGTTTACAGACGATGGACGACGGACGCCGGACAACGACGGACTACGGACGCCAAGTGATGAGAAAAGCTCACGTGGCCCTTCGGGCCAGATGAGCTTAAAATGAATGTAAAGTTTTTACCCATATCTACCATTGCCATATTGAGATAGTCGTAATTCGAGTTATCACTTTAATACCCGTGACTTTGTCGGTAAACTGTCAGGCTTACAGTCATATCTACTATAATCTAAATTGTAATAACTTTATACTTTAATGTTCTTTTTTTGTTGTTACTATGATGTAGACTTTCTTCGGTGTGTTTGTTTTAGGTAACTGTTCTGGTTGGCATGTATTTTATCTGTCGCTGTCTGAATTTATTTACTCAGCTACTTTTGCATAGGTACTCCCATAAACCCATCAAGCAACTTTTATTAAAAGTCATCTGTACTTTAACTGTTTCGATACCTTAAAGTCATTGATATTGTCCCAAAATTTATCTAACCTTTTTAAAAAATCTAAAGAAAACTAAAGAAGATGTGGTATGGTTGCCAAAGACAACTATCGACCGAAGTTCAAATAAAGTGGATATAAGTAGGTATATGGCATTCAACAATGCAAAAAAACACACAATTCTGTGTAGACAGCTATAAAAGGCCGAGACATGAAAAATATGAAAAAAATGTTTGTGAAAACTAACGGAATAATTTATATCAAAACAATTTACGAAAACATAATCTGACAGACGTGAACCAACGACAACCACTGTAATACAGATTCATGACTGGGTCCAAGAACTTAAAGAAAGATTGTGGCTGAGTTTAAAATGGTTGTGAACTATAAAAAAAACAGTTGTTATAACTTATATCTCAAAACTAAAATAGTCAGTGCAAATCGAACGAGTGGTAAAAATTATCTACAGATCATGACGGGAATAAGTAAAGCAGAAAGTTAGTAAGCAGATACACGCGTTCACAGGTAAACTATAGGTAAATATCGATCAATAAATCACCTGTGAATTATGAAAGACATATCTCGTTGCATATGGATATTTTTCAATGTGAAGGTAGGTCGGAAAAATGAATGCTTCATTTTGTTTTTGATATATTATCAAACACCAATGCAACCACGTATCCCAAATAAACTGACAGAAAACGACATATGTGTGTCTGTACTTAGAGCTTTAGTAGGTCGTCTTGAGATTCATTATTTTAATATAACCAATTAAATTATTTGTTATATATATTGATATATTCTATTTAAAGTTGTAATGATTACATATATTAAAGTAATGTCAAACGAAGCGTAAACTGCAGAAACACCAATTAACTGTCTGATCTTACGCAATATGAACTACGTTTTTGAATTGTTTTATAACTAGTAACATGAAGTAAGACGAAACATAGGACATACATTATTTTGTTTTGTCCTGACCTACAAAAGCTAAAGCAGGATTTAGTGCTGACTTAGATTAGATATGTGCAACAGATTATTTTGGTAAATGTTGACTTAATGATGTAAATTGTAGATTATATACGTGGAAAACGTGATCTATAAATTCATTGTTTACTTACCTTGTCATTTAATTTTAAATTCTATTTTTGGTTATTTAAATAGGCAACCATTCAAAAATAAAATCGATCTTCACAACTCATGAATATAATAGCTCACTGACAACATGGAATCTTTGCACCTTTGCGTAATACAACTTATATTGTCTTCAATTAATTCGTTATTCCCTTTCAATGTATAAATGCAACAAGTACCCCTCTTCCTTCCACCACCAACACATAAAAATGAAAGAATGTCTTATACAATACGAATTGCGTGGTTAAATTACTGTTCTATAACTAGTATAATAAAACAAGAAAAACATGAACGTTTTAAATTATTTTCCAAAGCAAAATGATTTTTATCTTTGACCCAAAAAATTGATGTAATCGTTAATACTGACCTAAATGAAATAGGTACATCAGTTTATTCAGTTAATTGTAGACTTAACAATGTAAATTGTAGATAATATACTTGGAAAACGTTATCTATCAATTCACAGTGTTATTTACCCGGGTATTTGTTTGTTCATTTAGACATGTTAGCCGGTAAAAATTTCAGAAAACACAACCCAAAATTGTTTGCTTAGGAAATAAATCTATAAATAACCCAATAATAACGTGTACATCTTTGCAATTCATTGGTTTATTAAACTTTGTTTACTTAAATGCATTCAATATTCACTTTCAATGTCTAAAAACATCTAAAAAAAAGAAGAAGCAACAATAAATTACTATTGCTAACGTTTACTCTTATCTTTCTTATTTATATCATAACATAACATTACCAGATATCAAACTGTACAATAAACGGTACTACAATAGTAGTTTTCAGCATTGTTGTGATTGTATATTATCAAAAGTTTATCTCATTAACATTGCAGCTTTCAAAATTATCATAAAAAAGAAATAAAAAATTGATTTAATATTCAATAATCTTAAAATTTACTATAAAGTTCGTTTTTTTAGGTCACATTAATCTATTTTTGAATTAAAGATTTTACGATATTCATTTAAAACTACGCCCTGTCCTATATCATTTAGAAAAGAACCACTGTAAATGTGTAAATGACATTGTTTTGTTTCGTTTTTTTTTTAATTGTTATTGCAACAACTTAATATTTGAGTTAAAATTTGTTTGCACTGATTTGTGTTTCTTGAAATGATATGTGTTTTGTAATGATTTGTGTTTTTGTAATAATTTGAGTTTTTGTTCTGATTTGTGTTTTTGTAATGATTTGTGTTTCTTTAAAAGATTTGTGTTTTTTGTACTGATTTGTGTTTTTGTACTGATTTGTGTTTTTGTACTGATTTGTGTTTTTGTACTAACTTGTGTTTCTTGTACAGCTTTGTGTTTGGTGTACTTGTTTATGTATCATGTTCTTTTTTGGTTTCCTGTACTAATTTGATTTTCATGTAAAAATTGTGTTTCATGTACTGAATTTTGTTTCCTGTACAGTTTTATGTCTGTTGTTCTGTTTGTGTTTCTTGTACAGCTTTGTGTTTGCTGTACGGATTTGTGTTGTTTATACTGATTTTGTTTCTTGTACTGATTTGTGTTCTATATACTACTTTGTGTTTTCTGTACAAATTGTGGTTCAGCTACTGTATAGTTTCATGTACTGGGGTCTGTTGTTCAACTCGCGTTAAATTTAACAAGTCGTCACAGTGTCGTTATATGTAATCGAACTCACCATGCTCATTGGAATTGATTAAATTTTAATCAGTTCATTAACCTCAATCTAAGATGGCTGTCAATGTTTTGTTTCAACCACCCGTTGTAAGATGAGAGCGATATTTTCGCGGTTTTGACACTCTTGAAAAGGAAATTTCTGATGAGGATCTAAGGCAGATATATAGATTTAACAGAGAGACCATTGGGAACTTGTCGGATTTAATGAAAGGGGATCTGGAGTGTGCGACAAATTAGGAGACAGCCCTTTTAGTGATTGCCTTGAGGTTTTATGGAAGTGGATCACACTTGCAAGTGTTTGGGGACACGATGGGATTTGACAAATCAACTGTGTCTCGGGTGATTGACCGTGTGACGGAATCATTAGTTGCCAGGAAAGATGAATTCATATCGTTGCCAGATAACCAGAGGAAGAAGATGATAAGGACTGGGTTTTATGAAACGGCTGGATTTCCAAACGTGGTTGGATGCATTGATGGGACTCACATACGGATTACTGGGTCTAGGATTGATTAACCAGCATTTGTTAACCGAAAGGGATTCAACAACATCAAAGTGCAAGCCATTTGTGACCATGAAGGTAATTTAAAACATAATAGTCTACCTATTTAATGTTCTCAACATGCATTGTGTGCGTTCTTTTTCTTGACATCTTCAATTGTCCTTGACCATATACATGTCTTGTATTTTTTTGAACTGGTATTGAACTGATTTAGAATCGATGAAAAAAGAAATACAACTCAATCTTGTTATATACTTTTTAATGGATCCGTAGAATTATTGCTTTTAACCGTTTCACTTTTAAATATGATCGATCGAGTGAACTGCTAAGTGTGTATGCTAAAGACATAAATTTATTGATCAAAATAGTTTTAAAGATTTGCCCAACCACCCCTTGTTTGCTTTGGCATGTTTAGGTAGAATTTTTATCAGGCTTATCAACTTTGAAACGTCAACAAAATGTGTGTCTCACGTAGTTTGCAGAAATTATTGATCTACCTCTTAATGTTTCTGTGAGGAGACAGACCCCCCCCACCCCCGATAAAAAATTCACCAAATAAAATAAGTGTCAAAGCATCAAAATATTTCGCCCCCCCATTCTTTCTGGTTGGGAAATAATGATGAATTCCTAAGCCAGTCATTGTTCAATATATTTAAAAAAAAAAAAAAACTACGATGCCATGTATTGTTTATCTGAATTGTAACTTTACATATTTTGTATTCATCATATTGAAATTTCGCCCAATATTTGAATGACTGGAACTATAATGGACAAACTATGCAGGCATTTAAAAAAGATGTGGTAATGATTGCTAATGAGACAACTCTTCACAAGAGATTAAATGACACAGAAATAAACAGCTATGGGTCACCATACTTTATTCACAATCACTGACTTGCTTTGTCGATTGACAAAAGAATTATGAACCTCAGTACGTTTTCCCCTTTTTAATAATAATTTTTTAGTTTAAAGGAAGATTCACCAACATCAGTGCTAGGTGACCGGGATCAGCACATGATTCTCTTGTTTTCAAAACCTCAGTCATAGGTTAACATCTTTAGAATTGATATCTACGAATTGGAAAAGGTGTATTGTTAATAGACAGTGGTTATTCCTGCAGACATTTTTTTGCTGACACCATACAGACAACCAGATGCTGGTAGAGGTCAAGCAAGGTTTACTCAACAAGGTCAACAATAGAAAGGAAATTTGGAATATGGAAGAAGCGCTTTCACATTGTAGGTAAAATTAATTCTTACAAATAATCATAGTAATAATATGAATAGTTGACATAGTGTATTACCTTATATTTTTTATATTCTTATAAAGTTATATTGTGTTTATTTTTCTTGTGAGACTGCTGTCTACTAAATCTTTTATTTGTACAATTTCTCTAAATTTTGGTTAAGGTGATCCTTATTGTCCCCTTCTCTGTCGGAGTCTTTTATAGCCGGCTATACTTTTTATTTTGCTGACAGCAGTACGGTTGCCTATAATTGCTTCCATCAACTTCATTTTAACTTTGCAGGATATATACATTTTAGTTGTAAAATTGACAATCATACCAAACGTCCTTGATCTTCCTTATTTTAATTACGTAAAAAAACGACAAAACTGTAAAAAACAGTTGTATATTAAAGTACTGATAAAACTGACACAAGAAACACGTAAAATGTCAAGCCGGGACGAAAACAGAATGATCGGCAATTTACCACACAGATCAAAACCCTAAAAATTATACGGAGATCGGGATCCAGTTAGCGAATTGGTAATGTTTGTTCAGTAAATTCAGGTAGTCCTGTTTGGGTAACTGCTCCTAGTTAGTCATAACTGTAATTTTAATAAATCGTGATTAGAAAAGTACATCATCAGTTGGACTGTTTGTTCAGCTTCATACCTTATTTGGTCCTTTTCCATTACGCGTGTCTGGCGTAAATATAAAATTTTGGTCCTGGTATCTATGATGAGTTTATTTACAACCACTGGGTCGATGCCACTGCTGGTGGAGATTTATTTCCCCGAGGGTATCACCAGCCCAGTAGTCAGCACTTCTGTGTTGACTTGAGTTATCATTGATATGTTCATAATTGTAAATTAACTGTAACACAACTTAAAATTTATCAAAAAAAACCAAAAAAAAAAACAGAAAAAAAACTAAGGCTTTCCTACTTCAGGAATAGATTACCTTAGCCATATTTGGCATAACATTTAGGAATGTTTGGTCATCAATGCTCTTCAACTTCGCACTTTATTTGGCCTTTAAAACATTTTTGGATTCGAGCGTCAATGATGAGTCTTTTGTAGACGAAACGCGCGTCCGGCGTTAATATACAATTTTGGTCCTGGTTTCTATGATGAGTTTATTCGTAATAGATTTAAGTAATCTCAGACTTATTCGCGATCAACTTTCATTCTTACAAATAGTATTTTTGTCACACTTTAAAAATACAAATAAATGTGGTTTTATTGTATTACAGATCCGAATGATATCTGATAAAGCTTGCCGAAACATCATTGGTTTTCTGCACAATATTGCCATCATAAGGAATGAACCTGAAGATGCAGAAGAAAAATTAATTGACAATCAACATCAGATACCCCCCTATAATAGTCCATAGGACGGAGAAGGCATTCGGGACCATTTTGCTACCACTTTTTTTGCCTAATAAATTGCATGTTTTTTCCCCCATATTATCATACATAAAAAATGAGGAAATTTGAAAAATAGCAACAAAGCTTTATAGGTCAGTAAAAACTTCCATCATCGTGATTGCCAATGAGACGATGTGGTATCCAGAAACAATTAATACAAGACCAAATGTCCTCAATATCAACAATTATAGGTTCCAGTGGGACAATTGTAAATCAGTTCACAGATAAGTTAGAACAAACACCAGAATTATATAATAAAGAAACAAAAAAAAAAAAACATATAAGAAGTACATTTACAACTGACAACAATTAAAATGACAGGCTCCTGATTTGGGAAGGTGAATAATTAAAGCGAGGGTCTCAAGTTATATCATTCCTTGCAAGAAGTCAAAAATGAAACATATGAGCTAGCATCCTGTTCATGCAGTTGCACCACACATGAATTACATCCTTATATCATTGAGTTTTTGGTTGAAATACTTGTCATTTATGATACTTTGAATAATAAAGGTGCATTGGGCGCGGCTAAATTGTAATTACTATTTTCTTCCAGATAGGAGCGTGTACACAAAATGAATTTATTGGCGTTATAATAATTTCTAAAATAAAAAAAAAATAACAATATAACAATGAGTTTGATACGTTTAATACATAGAGGCAAGTGCCTTGGAGACTGTAACCGGTTCTGAATTGTCATCCACTTACTTCTGTAACAGCTTAATTTGGAGTTCTATTTTTTTCTTTTCTTTTCTTTTCCATTTGCATTTTCTGCTTCTGTTTTGACAAAAGGAAAAAAAACATTTGGGGATATATTTTTAAGTGCTAAATATTATTTACTTACTTGTCTGGAATGGTTGATTTCAAATCCACCCTGAATTCCTCTGAAGCTGGTGGTGTCCTTTATCAGGTTGATTACTCTCTCTACTGCTGACCTAGGTTGCTTTGGGGCTGGTCCTCCCCAGTTTTGAATATTTCACGCCTGTGTTGTATAGACGGCCTTAGACACTCTTGTGGTATTCCTCCACTTGTTTCTTACTTCTGTAGCAGTACGAAAAGCAACTCCATGCGAAATTGTCTCCATGGCTATCTCATCCAAAACTTCTTTATTTAACTTGTTGGTCACTGTGTTGGTTAATTATACATTATTGATATTGGCGTGTTTTTCCACAAGTTGTTGAATGAGGTTTTCTTCACCCACAGAAATGTGGATCTTTTTAAGTCTTTCTTAGTTTACTTGAATTTGGTTCAGCAGATTCAGATATTGTTTTACAGACAGGAAGCTCCAAAACAAAGCATGATGGGTAAGTTTTATTTAATCACTTGATTAATCAGTTGATTAAATTTTAATGCATTGATAAATCAGTTGATTAGATTTCAACGCATTGATTAATCAGTTGATTAAATTTTAATTCATTGATTTTTTAATCGACACGTTAAATATTGTTGAACAACAGAAAATAAACGATTCGTTATGTAACGAGTCGTTCAAAGATTTAACAACTCGTTAAATCTAATCAATCGTTAAAATAATAATTTTAGTTTTTTGTAGAGCTTTGTAGTGATTGTAGTGATTTTTGTTTCCTGTAATATTTTGTATTTCTTGAACTGACGTGTGTTTCATGTACTGAATTGCATTGTGTTTGCTGATTTGAAAAGCATTGTGTTGCTTGTACTGATTCGCAATGTTTTTTTTATTTTATTTTAAGTTATTTCACTGATCGATATTCAAATAGGGTTGAATAACTTGAAGTATTTATATGTCTGTCTGTCTAAATGTCATGGTTCTGTTGAATCATTAAGCTGTCTTGAAAAAATATAACCAGTTTTTTTTCATGCATACAATTTTGCTCAATACATAACTTCGATATAGAGGTTTACGATTGTAGTTGGATTTTTGTGCACGAGGGATTGAGGGTGTTAAACAGACGAATAAGTTTATTCTATTTAGTTTGATAATACTTAGTAAATTTTGCATAGGACATATTATGATCTCAACGTATTTAGTAGAACTTGCAGCAAGAAAGTCTTAAGAGAAAAAAATATTCAAATCAATTACAACCCTTCGCGCACCCACTCAACATTTATATATACTATAACGTGTATAATGTTAAATGAAACATTGTTGCTAATTCTTTTGAAAATCCACATTTCAATACAGATTTAACTCTGATAAAAAGGAATAACGAGTAGAACTATTACATGTAAAGCTCTTTGTTTATTTAAAAGTATTGATTAAAAAAGGTGTTGAAACTAAGTTATCGAATGTTTTGGCAAATGGCAACCATCTTGAAATGACACACTCACATAATGTAGATTACATTCTTTGATTAAATAATATGACCGACATGTACCACAACAGTCAATATAACGTTGTAATCGTATTGCAATATCCTATAAGTTACATGAATAGTATCTTCTCTTCATAAAATTAAGAATTGATATACCGGTTGTAAACAATTTACTTCTGGTACAGGTGAGGTGCACATTACGAATATTGTCGTCATAACGCCATCGTTGTATACATGTTATAACAATTCGAGTCCACCCTGTCAAACAACATGATTTAAGGTGAATGTGTCCTAAAACAAAACTACTGAAGCAATGCTTACTTTTAGATTAGAATGATTGAGGCACTACAGTTGTTATGTGTAACTGCAGCATTGGTAACAACCACGTATGGTAAGCTAACACATTACTTTTTTTTATTACGGCAACAAATGTAAAACTGAAAATTTCTAGAATCTAATATTTCAATTTAAACTAGAAAATCTACACTAAAATATACGACACATCGGACGATTTTCGATCCCTATTGTTAATTTTCTTTTTCTGGACAGTCTTGTTCCTTTGACACCATTGCACGGTGTTAATAAACATCAACTGGTTCACTATGTTCGTGTCTGTTGGGACGTTGTTGATTTCAATAAATGTAGTTTATGTATAACCGGTAAATAATTAAGGAAGGGATTTCGTTATTACAAATTACTTTAAAGCTTTAGTTATACTTATTTTTTAGAAGATGTAAAGATTTGGTTTGGATGTTTGGTTGTACCCGCAGACACGTAGTCATTTCTCAGACTAAAAGATTTTACCCATTGTTTAAGACCTTTGCATATACGATCCGCCATGAGTATCCACAAAAATTACATATCAAAATTGTATATTGTACAAAACTGTATATACTGCTTAGCAATATGCTTTCATTAATCGGATATTATTAATTCGAAAATGGAAATTACTTAATTATTTTAATTGAGTATGTCTAAAAGAACGATACAATATTACAAGAAAGTTTAGTATTTATTTGCTGAAGCCATTCACCAGGTCTTGTACCTTTTGTATTTATTTCAGAGTTGACGTTCAGAAAAATAAATGTAAATGAAAGAGGGACAAAAGATACCACAGGGACAGTCAAACTCATAAATCGAAAATAAACTGACGGCGCCTTGGCTAAAAATGAAAAAGACAAACAGACAAACAATAGTACACATGAAACAACATAGAAAACTAAAGAATAAACAACACGAACCCCACCAAATACTATGGGTAATCCCTGGTGCTCCGGAAGGGTAAACAGATCCTGCTCCACATGTGGCACCCGTCGAGTTGCTTATGTGATTACAAATCCGCTAAATAGTCTAAGTCGGTAACTAATATTGATGAAATGACAAAAAATATAGACCTATTACTTACAATTTGAATATAATATAGCTAGATAGCATTTTATAATATAGAACGATATTTAAGGTATTAATCCTGATATCAATCTTAATGGAATACACCTGAGAGAAGAAAATGTATACCATTTAAACTGTACGACAAGTATTGGTGTATCGGGATGTTCAGTTGAATTTTATGCAAATGACACAACTGTGGATGATATTCGTTTTTCTAATGGAAAATGCGTCCATAAAGACGGCGAATGTCAATCAAACAAATGCTACTGTTCAAGCGATTGTAAGATATTCAAATTGAACATAACTACTACCACAAGCAATTCAGTGAGTAACTTTGGATGTGGAGCAAGAATTATGGTTAGTGATACATGTAGCGATATCAACATAACATATTCTGCAAGAACAACCATCAAACAGGATAAAAACGGTTAGAATTTTTACAATGTTTTTATTCTATTTTAACTAAAACAAATCGATCATACCAATATCAGAAATACCATTACTTTGCTATGTAATTTTGTTTCGTTGAACATGCTGTACAAAAAAACCACATGATGTCAAAGATATTTATATTAATCGATGTGTAATTGAAAGAAATCATAATAGGACCGTTGCAATATTTACAAAACAAACATTCTATGCATTTATAAAAAAAAGAATAAAGTCTGTGTTCATTATATAAAATGTATATACATAACACATAAATAATCGTTCATAACAGTTAAATAAACATTCATAAAAAGTAAGATATTTATTTTTGAAGTTCAATACATATTCGTAGATACAAAATGTTCATAAACAAAAAAAAAAGGAAAATAAATGTCAATAAAATAAAATATGTGCCCATAAGATAAGATATATGTTTCTATAAAATAATAAGTTGATTTTTATCACGAGATCGTTGCTTTTGATTAAGTTAAGAGTATACAAAAAAAATACACATCGACAGAAATGTAACTTATGTTATACTGGCATGCAGTATGCTTCAAAGACCCTTTTAATTATAAGACATTGAACTAACTTAAAATACAGGTCATCCCATCCCTTTTGCTTCATATCATTTCTGTACAGAAATAAAGAGAAGACTAGTAATACAATCATATACGTTGCAGACAGTAAGATTATGTACATTGTGTAATACAGCAGATGTCATGCATATCTAGAAGCAAATCATCTTTTCTTAAAGAACGACAATCCGTTTTAGAAATTTTTAGAAAATATATAGAACGTGTCTCAATTAGATTTTAAGGGGCTATCATACTATTATTCAAATAGTGCTTTATCACTTTCATTTCCAATATGTCTTAAATGTTAAACGTATTCTATATACGCCAATTGCAGTTAAATATATATTTCAAGTATAACAGTTTGTTCAATTAAAAGACATGTACCTTGGTGTTAACCAATAGACTGCTATTGGGCTATTTCAAATATTTGCACAGCTTGGATAGAATAGAAACAAGTACTTTAGTAAGATCATTACAACCATAACCATCGTCTTCCACCAATCGCACTTTAACGGACGATATATACACATTATGTGTACAGAACGTGTTTACTGTTACCGTTTTATACCTATAAACAAAAAGAAGGTGTGGTATGAAGCAAATGAAACAAATCTTCACACAAATAGACAACCATACGATCTTCACCAATTAGCAAAGCCCATAGTATCAATCAAATACATTGCTAAAAAGGAATGATGCAAGTTATTGAACGTATACATAAATTCATAAGAACATATATCGTATTTTATGAACAAATGTTTTCATTTGTTTTAATAAAAAGATGAATATGTATTTTATAGTTTATTAATATACATTTATCTTTGATAAATAATTATTTCATTATATGAACATATATTTCTTTTTTAATGAACAGTTGTTTTTATGTTTTATGCATATACATTTGTATTTTATAAACCCATACATTGTTTTTTTATTAAATATGTATTTTGTTTCTATAAACAAATTCTCGTGTAAATTTTATGAACATATATTTCCCAACATCTCCTGCAAGTTGACACGTGGAAAATTTGAATAACGTTGTGTATTTTTTTTGTTCAAGTAGTCGTTTTGGATTTTGCCATGACGTTGGCAGATGGGTTTCCATTTATAAGTTGTTTGATAGGTATCTATCATGTTTAAAGTCTTTATGAAATGACAAAGAACTGATGCAAACAGTAACCTGCTTTTAATTTTACCAGTTAATCATGTTCATATCAAACTGAACTACAAACTAATTTTTTGACTTTCACTAGTCTGTAAAAACAAGTAATATGCATTAAATTAAAAATACTGTTGAGGATTATAACAAAGTTGGTTTTTTGTATTGTATATGTATAGATTTAAGAATGTTGGAAAAGATTATTATTCCTGTCAGTGTTGAAAAGATTTGCAACAACATTTCGGTAGTAACAACACAAGAAAATGAAAAATGCAAGAACACTGCTGCTGATGTATTGTTTATACTTAATTCTGTAGTTTGTAAGTATGTTAGAATTATTGAACCTAAAATTTTTATTTGAAAAATCAAATTTATTTTGGACAAAAATAGTGTGTCAATTAAAAAACATGAAAATGTACGGACAAATGAACATGATTTATATACAAAAGAAGATGTTATATGATTTCCAATGTGACAACTCTCCACAAGAGACCAATTGACACATATATTAACAGTTAAATGTCATGTATATATAGCATTTTGTAACTGGATCAAACATGCCTGCTGGTGGCTGCAGTTGATGTTCATTAAAAAGCAGTAAAACGCGAATAGATGAACCAAAACTTCACGCATTATCAGAATTAATCGAAACCGCTCGGCCATGCGTTCAGAAGCGCATTTAACATCTACTTTGTATAGTGAGCTCTACAAGCTAGATAGTGTGCATGTATTATTATTCCTTCACGACAAATATATTGTTGATGTCTCAGACAGTCTCAACAATATTTTTTTCATATGCCAAACGACCAACTAAATAACTTTCTGTGGTAACTGCAACTGAACCTCTAAACTTATACAAATATCCCTAGATTAAAACATACCTTTTGTGGTCAACTTGAATAAAAAAACCAACAGCATTGGAATTGAAGGTTCGAATTTAAGTAATGTGTGCATTATCATCTCAGAAAATTGTTTTTTAATAATTTGTAGGAGACTTGTAATCAGATTATTAAAAAGGATATGGTTTCAAACTAACAAGGTGTGGGAAGCAATTTCATTTCATGACATTTATGAGTAGAAAATAACTCGAATACAATAAACTTTTATTATTTTTAAAACCAACTTAATTCAATTATCAGTCTGAGGAATATTTAAAGTGCAATAACTGTTTACATAGACAGGTATTTCAAAATAAAGACTAAGTGATCATCCCGTAGGCATTAGATTAGGTAGATATAAAAACATTTCAAGAGCACAACAATCGGGTAAAAATGTGGAGTACTAGATGACGAATTTCATTTGTATGGTGACATTAATATAGCATCGCGTAATTTTTTTTCTTTCCTAAAATACTATGCACTATTTTTTTTTAAATCTTGATGCATTTGATAAACTGAAGCACATTCCATGACATAAATATCAATTATATGGTAATTTTTATAATTTTCCTGTTTACAAAAGTATGAATATTTTCGAAACAGGCATAGATTACCACAGCCGTATTTGGCCAAACTTTTTAGAATTTTGGGTCCTCAAGCTGCATCTATAGTTATTATTATTTTTGTAAACACTCGAGATTCATTAGATGGAAAAATTGAGATACAAACTATCAACATAGCTTTTCTTTATTTAAGATATTTATAACAGTGTTGTATTTTAAATGTTGCTTCCGCATATACTGGTTGAGAAGTTTCAAATTTAGAAGAGGTCTGATATCGCATATTTTTGTTGGATCTCGAAATATCGATAAGTAAAAATATTAATTTATCTCTGTCGGATGAAGATTCAATTAAATTTAATATTCTATCTCTGATAAAATAATGTGAAGGTTCATCGCATTAACAGAAGTGTGTTTTATTGCTGTCAGATGGTGGTTTGCGTGAGTTTTCAAATTTATTTTTTTGTTGATATTATTGACTGTCTTTTATTGATTCCATTTCTTAACAAAATGTGTTTACCTCCTCCCCACTTATATCTGAGGTAGCAACATTAGTGATTGGTTGCAGCAGTTGTCTGTTTACCAGACATCTTACTAGATTCTCCAAAATTCTACTTGGGTATCTTGAAACCACCAAACAAAAGACTTAAACTGTTGACGATAACGCAACGGTTGCTGTAGGTGTTTTGTTTACATACAGTGATTTAAAATAGCGTGGAATCAAATTGTTTTTGTTTCAACTCTTGTCGTCACACGATTTTTCTAGTTTGTAAAAACTTTGGAGCAAAAAAATATAACTGCAATTGTTACAAGTAATATAATAGATGTAATTTGACGTAGTCACAGTTTGCAGTGTTTCCTTCATTTTACTGTTTTAGTCTTATTGCCAAGTTTTAACTTAAATCGATATTTTATAAGTTTGACTTACGTAACCAAATTAACCGATCCGATATATAATTGTCTGAACTAATTAGTGCTATGCTTTCAAGAGCTTATATATTTAGCAAACAGTTTCGTCGTTTGCTTTGTTCTTTTTTGGGTTATGCCCTTATTTCGATTCAGAATTCATGGATAACATATGCAAAGCGGGAAACGATTAATTTATTGACGCACTTGGTCTCACACTTTTGGAGTTCATACAATTCCCTAATTCCTTTTTTTTCTCCTCACTTTATTGTAAGATGTGGCATGTCGCATCACATATATTTTAGTTGAAAGGTAAATTGACATTAAATGGGAGTTTTCTCCACACTTATATTACAAATTATTCGTATGATAATATAACTAATTAACCAAATATATGAAAAAAACCTATTGTCGTTTAATCTGAGGTCCTTTGTTTTTACCTTAAAATTTGGGTAAAGGTCATAGGTAAAAGTGACGTTCTGGATTTTAACCTTTGCTTTAATTTCATATGTACACATGATAAAGCTATGGAACTTTTTAAATTAGCGTGCAATCAGTATACACTTTCAAGAAACAAACCGGATATGACAATGTGTAAACCAGAAGTAGCGATTTGTGGTACTTTTTATGATGCAGTCCTACATAAAAAACAAAATAATACCAAAAAGTTACATTTTTAAAACCGGTAGTAAAAATATATATCACCCCTTTTCAAACTTTTTCAAATTGTATTTAGAAACCATTATTGTTTGAATTATCATACAGTTATCTATAATTTGACATAGGAAATGATGTTCCAACCTGGATTTTAATTTCCTTATCAAAATGTTTTTCGGGTAGAAAGGCTTTGAATTGTTCACTGAACATTTGGTTTTTAATTTAACTTGTTTTTTTAATGAAATTTCATAATTTTGATGTGATGTCATGCATGGCTACTGCTGCTTGCCGTTTTGGTTCATAGTTTATTATAAACCCTCAAGTGTAGACACGAAGTATCATTTTCTGTCAATTCACTATTCGAAAATGCACAATGCATATATTGTTTAATGGACATTAATTGAATGAGTAAGACTGCAGTGGTAAGAACAGTATTTTTTATTTTCATTGGAAAGTTTCTACATAATTAGTACTAATCGAAATGCATTCTCTTCCAATTTCAGTGCTGGTTTTTATAACTTCATTCGGCGTTTGGTGTTGCCGACCAATAAGGCTTTTTAAACATGTTGAGAGCTTTCAAAATATGAATAACAAAATGGAGAAAGGTATTATTATTATTCAAATAAAGATGAAATGATATTTTCGTATTACCAATGTCTTGAACACAGATTTATTATGTCTAATGCCAAATGATTTGAGACTTTTGTTTTCATCGTTGAAGACATTTTTACTTATTCAAAACAGGTTTTCTTACCAAAGTCACAGACTGCCGTAGCTATATTTGTCACAACTTTGCAGTTTAAATGCTATTCGACTTTATATTCGATATTGTCCTTTAACATTTTTGAATTCTGCACACTGATGAGTCCTATGTAGACTTAACGTGAGTCAGTCGTATCAGATTTTAATCCTGATATTTTTGATTTGTTACCAAATAGTTTGATATGAATCATTTGCAAGGATAACATTATTCATGGTTTAGGAATATCACTAGCCTTTTACTTAACTATAGTGTGCGAACATAAATATCATTTATAACGTCATGTTTTAAACACTAAGTATTGAAGCACGCAGTTCTCTGAAGCTCACATCTACGATATATGTTTACGAGCAAAGATTATAATGTCTTATATAAAGTTAAAGTCATCCCATTTGAATTGTAGGTTAAAAGCAGTGTTATTATTTACACAAATTTCCGTATATTTTATAACAAATGCACTTATGTAATGTTTCAGAACTTTTTTGTTTTTAAAATCATAGTTATTTAGAAACAAATGGTCCTCGTGGGATTGTTGAAACATTTTTGAGTATCTAATATTGACGTCTTTCTTTCACCTCGAAAACATAGCAATTTTAATAACAAAGATATATAGACTGTACGTGACTGACGTCACTATTGAAACTGTAACTTAAGTTATATTTTAGACAATGCCTAAGTTAGAAATTGACAATTTTGTTGGTTTTGCTCGTTAGGAAATTATATGTAAACATGTTATAATTTCATGCCATGCATTAACTGTTGATTGTATTCAACATGTTAAATTTTTGTGTCAAAACTGCTGCCTTTTGAATGTGTAGTATATCGGACCGATTCTAAGATCAAAAGTTTTTAAGATTCCTATCATAATCGAAATATTCTATCATACCATGTGTTATGCTAATTTTAACATGAGTAGGCATTACATGTGTCAAATTTCTACCTCTGTATGAATATATTCTCAATGGTCATGCCTACTCATGTTAAAATGAGCATAAATCATGACATGAACTTTGATTATTTCTAAAATATGCACCTTCTGAAACTAAATTGGTACTATTTATGAAACCGTGTTAATTGATTTTTGAGTTAATCAGTTTTATTTTTTGACTATTTTAAAGACTTATCAAGTTTTTCGTATTCTTTCAATGGTATTGTTACAGTTATACTATCATATGTTTTGTTTTAATTTCTGCGTCTTAAAAGATAAATTGAATAACGATATTTTTTTCATAATTGATGAGTATTCGTCTTTTCTGTGTCTCCTTCTTTGAAGTTTACACTTATATGTAACATTAAAGATCTAGAAATTAACAATGAGTGTCGATTGAAAACAAAACTTTGCGACAAAAGAGATGACTTCAGCTTTCCAATTGTGAACTTTCCATTTCTATCTAGCAACAATCCAGCAGCACCTGCATACGGTGTATATATTCCCCAATTGATACGAGATTCCCGTGCTTGCATTTCCTATCATGATTTTGTTGACAGAGGGTTGGTGCTCACAAGGAAGCTATTAAATCAAGAGTTCCATATGTTGAAGTTGAAATCATCTCTTCGTTAATTTTACGGACGCCATCACGTGTTGGTAAACCGTTATGGAATAACTGTTTCACAAATGATATCGGATATGTTCCTTACGTCTTAACTACAATCCCCTTCCCTTTCATGAATGTGACCTACCGAATTAGACTATTTACCGGATTTATTAAAACATAAGCAGCACGACGGGTGCCACATGTGGAACAGGATCTGTTTGCCCTTCCAGAGGACCTGAGATCACCCCTAGTTTTTGGTGGGGTTCGTGTTGTTTATTCTTTAGTTTTCTATGTTGTGTCATATGTACTATTGTTTGTCTGTTAGTCCTTTTTATTTTTAGGCATGGCGTTGTTAGTTTATTTTCGATTTATTAGTTTGACTGTCCCTCTGGTATCTTTCATCCCTCTTATCAAACATACAAACAAACTGACGAAAAACTTGATCGAGCACTAAAAGCACCAAATATTATGCATACCTATTTACAATTATCGATATGCCTGTTAACATACTGATGACAACCCTTCATATGTGTGTGTTTAATTTTGATACCTGTGCAAATCTGTGGTAACGGCAGAATGGCTAAAAGAACCATGTTGCATAGAAAAATATTAAGTATTCCGTGAATATACTCCTTCGAAGTACGATAACTTCAGAAATAAACGGAAGGTAACACAGGTACGTCTAAAATTCAAACGTTACCGTTAAAATAAAGAAACACCGATGCGTAAACTTAAAATAATGATTGTTGCATGAAGGACAAATAGCGATATTTTTTTTAGGTTTCATGAAAAACTGCATACACTTATAATATTCATAAATTCTAAGTGCAAATTGTCGTTTAAACAAAACACACACCTTCTCAATATTTGCAGTTGAAAAAAATGCATTTCGTTTTATATTTTGAACACAAAAAAAATGTGCTTAAAACTAACTTTAGTCTCTCCTTATACACCATGATTAATGTATATTTAATAGTTCGTAGACGACCAAGTAGCACAGTGAGCACAAACAGTGGCTAGTCGTCCGAGAGAAGCATACCACAAGGGATGGTAAACAAACGTCTAGAACGCAGTACGAATCCATAAAACTGTTGTACAGGACGTTTTTCAAAATCGTTTATATCAGGAAACATATACAGACATTTTCCGCTTAAACGCGCTTAGAATAAAATATGTAAACATGGAATCATTTAGTACAAACAAATTGTTCATCATGTTCATGAATATACTATTTTGTTATTTGTAAATTGTGTGTGTTTAACTTAAAACAAACTTACCAAGGACAATAGATCTATCGTTTCAAGAATGTTTTAAAGTATGTTCTTATTGTTGTGGGCAGTGCAACATAATAATATATCATCATGTGATATATATTCTTCCACTTGTATATATAAGATGCAATTTTGCTTTAGTTACTTAAAAACCTATACCATTCTATTGTGATGTATTTCATTTTATTATTTCATTGTTATAACACAAATCATTGTAATCATATATTGTATGAAATTTAAAACCCACAAGGGTCCATAATTGGATTAATTAAGTCTTCTTATTCTTATTCTTATTCTTGAATATTAATCTATGGTCTGCCTGCTTTTAAGAAGATTAAAAAAACTGAAATTTTAGATTAATCTAAAGAGTTCAATTGTAATTGAATTGGAAACTTAAATAATAAGTGATAAATAAAATAGCCGTATGTTTGATAGTGCAACAACGTCGTCAACTTAGCTAATGTTCCTTGTTGGCAGTTAGAGAGTGCAAAAGAAAGGATTAATATTGACAATTGAATGAACAATTCAAGTTGATTGATTGCATGCTCGCTTATATTTAAAAAATGCTCACTACTGAAATAAAAAAAGTATCTTTATCATTTGTTATCTTAACAATACAAAGCAAAAACATCCATTTATGCAGATGATGGTCTAAAAGGCAGCTTTTAAGTTTATTTGAAGGCTTGTTCCTGATTATTAGTAGGTTCATTGCAGTTATAAGAATTACATTGGTTTTTTTTCGGACATGTTAATATTGATACATAACAAACAATTTTGCTTATAGTGCAATTTTATCATTTCTGAATATTTCTTTTTAAGTTAGAGTATTCTCTGTAATTATTCAGCAATTAACATTTCAATTCTGTTCTATTCTCTTTGTTTGATTTTAAGAATAAATATATCATATAAGAACTAGCATTACTGACCATTGATCTTGATTTAACAAAAACTGCAGCGTATGATGTATTGACGACCGGGCAAGGTAGAAAGAAAAGATAATCAGCTTGAAATAATATATAATGTAGCCGTATGTTAGATGAAGGTTATGTTGATGTGAAATACAAGTCCGATGTTATCGCATCAATTGGGAGACATATACTCCGTATGCAGGCGCTGCTAGAATATTGGTTCGTAAAAATTGAAAGTTCACAATTGTGAAACTAAAATCACCTCTTTTGTTTTGTTTTCAACAAACCCTCATTGGAGTTTTATATATGTAAGTCAAGGTATGATACATACTTTACTGTACCGGTAGCATCCTATATCTGTAGTACGATCGGATAGATTCGTTTAACATAGTCACCAAATTTTGAACTATTTAGTTAGTGAACATCATCTATACAGCGGAAAGTATAGATAACTTTTTTATTTCTTTTTAAGAAGTTCATGTATGAAGTTAGCCTCATAGGAAAAAAAAGAACAAGTTGGCAAGAAGAGGGACACAATTGCTTCTCATTCAGTAATTTTTATAACACAAGGGTTACACAGTTTTACATCCTATATACAATTTGCAAATAACTAGACTTAGTTCAATTTGATTATAGTGTCATAACTGTTTATAAAGCAACTAATACTAAAATATATTTATCGCGTCTTTTGGCCAAAGATAAACGGTAGATATGGACATATATATAATCAAAATGAGTTGTTAAGTATACAAAACTTTTGAAAAAATAACCTAATAACAATTATAACAAAATCACAAGATAACACATCTAACAATTCTAAATTATTATTCATATGTTATTTTATTATTTTTATAAATTTGTGAAGATAAAAATATATCTCATTAACACCATATTCTCCCAGTAACATAGATATACTGTTCCCAGATTCTCCCAATAAAGAAAAGAAAACGTTCAAAGGTATGACATATCACAACTGCTGATGATCCTGACATGGAACCAGCATGTGAAAATAAGTTATAGGGTAAATGTTCATATTTTCAGTTTAATTGCAGTCAAGGCAATTGTATAGCGATCCACAGTATTTTGTTTATTGGAAAGACCTCGCGCTCTTTTTGTAAGGACAAAAATCAACTTCAAATTTGAGAATAGGATTCTTTTTTTTCAATTACATTTAGGCAACAGATCTTTTATAAATCACCATTGTCTTAATCCTATATGGCAATAATATTATATACTTGTATTACTCATCTTTAATAAAAAATAATATAATTTAAACTCACAAGATTGCTCCTTTTCTTTAATTAGATTTGAAGAGATCTGACCCTTTGAAATATGGTATTTCGAATGGCTAGTTAAGATTATCACTTACATAACACTTTCTAGCATTAAATACGATGTCATTGAATCAGTGTTTATATAATACAGATTAATACATTTGTTCATATACAGTGGGCTTCTTTTGATTCTTTTCTTCTCTATCAACTATAGTGTCCCATGCACAGATAAACCATGCTTGACCACATATGATATTTATAAAAAAGAGAGTCGAAAGATATGAAAGGCGCCATTCAAAACACCATGGCAAAACACAACACACACAACCGTACACAAAACACAACATATCAAGAAAAAATGGGCAACACCAAACCCTACCAAAAATGGGAGGTGAGATTATTGCAGGTGTTTTGGAAGGATGAGCAGATACTTCATATATGGCGGATGACGTGTTTCTCATGTTAGTACAAATATTGTGATAAGTCTAATGCGGCAAGTAACATTCGCGGAAAAGGGGACACGATTGTCAATAGGACAAATAGAACACATACGTTGTCATATGGGCATCATAGGTTCTATAATGGATAACCAACTCGTGATGGTGACAGTTAAATTTACAAAGGAATGATTACATTTCTTCACTTGGAGCTCTTGGTTATATAGCTTTAACTCTTTATCAATGAAATCACGATGATTAAAAAACAAGCCCCGGAATCGCAAATCAACAGGGAGATATGTACTAATTATGGAGGCAATGCTGGAATGTTGTTACATAAAAATATAGGTACTTAGTATATCAATTAAAAATACAATTAAAAGTGATATTTTTCTTAAAGATTCTGATAAATCGATGACATCAAATAATCAAGTATTCATAGTATTTCGAGCTTGTGCCATCTTAACCTAGGTGGATAGCTCCCTTAAGATCTAAAATACCCTTGAGGTGGTTAATCATTAATTTATTTATTTTACCAGTCAGGCTAGCAAAGATTCGACCAACAATGTTCCATAGGCGAGTGCACGTGATATGAGAGCCAACAATACATTTTTAATGCACCTACCTAACATACGGCTTAATTTTATATCAATGGAAAGTTAAGCATGTGTACTTTCCAAATATCCCGGTCGGCAATTGTTTTTAAATCGGGGTCAAAGATCATGGGTGCAAGTTCAATTCTCTGAATTCTCGCAGTAGAAAAATCGAGTTAAAACAACTGCAAAAACGAAACAATACTATAGGAATACAGTATTACTACTGGGAAACAGATATGTCTATCATAGTATTATTTAACTTTGGTCGATTTTAACGGTAACGTTAGCTGCATCACATCTGATAGATCTTCTTAGGATATTTTCAAGAGCTAATATGTCGATTTTTCCCTATCCGAAAAATAGAAGATGTTGTTTTACAAACAGTTAAAACATGGGCTGATGGCAAAATTAAACAAGTGATATTCGACAGGGAACTGAGTAACGCGCCCTTGCCTTACCACTGTCGGCAAAGCTCCTCGAAAAAAAAAAGAAATATTGATATTATACGTAGCAATTCTTTTGAATTTCGATTGATGTGATTTCATTAGACATTTTCCCTGATGTTGAGTGCAAATTGAAGTGCACACAGAAGTTATTCATCGTAAAAAAACAGTGCAGTTTAGCTGATTGTTGTTATACAATATGGCGGACGGATAGCCAATTCCAAAACCCCAGACTAAACAGTATGTTGAAATAGCCTCTTCCGAAGATACATCTTTAAAATATCAGTCAGTAAGAGACCTTAAACCTATTTTCATAATGATTTATGTGGCTCTAGTAAGCCTACAAGAGATCAATATCTCACGCATGTCGAACTATATAAAGCAGTTGCATGTCTAATATATCCCAGTCACTAAAAAGGTTTACAATGAGTGAGGGGGATGTGGAGGTTATACTTTGATAATCAGGAAGACAGAGAGGAATGTTTACTAATTGTATTGTCCGTCGAAAGGAGCTTATTCAAACATATGCCAGAAATCCTATGGTAGCTAAAGATGAAAACCCATCAAACATTTGGGCGAGAGTGAAAAATGTACCCTATTCAGCGGATGCTAGAAAAATCCAGAGAGCAGTAGAAGAGAAACAATTGCATCGTACACAAAACAAATAGGTAGAGGTTAAGAGTTGATGGGCATCTAACAAACTGTAAGACCGGTGATTGCTTTGCTGTTTGTGTTCCCATCCATACACCGCTATTATACCAAAAACTTTTTTTATTATGAAACATAGGGCTATAGTCCTCAACGGGGCACCTATTCGTCGTTTTGATTATTCATTTTTGTACGAATACTATTTTCTTTAGTGATTTCTTTACATTTGTACTGTCCTTTTATTTTGTCTTGTATGCTTATTGTTCAAATGTTGATTTTTTCTCTGACATAGACACCTTGTGCCCGTGATCGAAGGTTGACTTTCTTTATTAATCGGAAAAATTACTGAATCCGTGCTCATTTGCATTTTAAATACCATAGATGAATATAATAGGAAATACCAGGAACAACCAATGACACGCGTATATAATGTATTAAATGAGTTTGGCTAAGTAAAGCTTCAAGTGATTGTACAGGAAAGCTCCGAGTGATTATACAGTAAACTTTCAAGCGATTTTGCAGTCAATTAAAATATGCGACATTGAAAAAAAATGAATACAATTGGGTTGCTACTCGGACAATGACTTTTAGACTTTCAGACAGGTAAGACTATAAATCAGAAAAGGTAATTGTGAACATTCTGGTAGTAACGATGGGTTTTTCGATATCTATTTAACATTTTTGATCGCTGCTCCGTGACGGTTTTGATTGATTTACTCGGAGCCCAACCATCCTAAGGAAAACGTTTTGATGCATATGTCGTTTTTATTATTTTATTGGTTTATATGTATATAAAGGAGGTTTTGATTAACCAAAATTTTAAACAGAAACGTTATACAGTAACTAATTGAGTTCATTAACCTTTCCATCAAGCAACTTCTTAAAGTTGCAAATGTCGGAGTCTCGCTTGAGAGTCTCACGAATATCAAAATGTTATGCAAGTCCTGTATATGATGTTGCAAAAATAAATACTCCTAGAATTTTTCAGTTGTTTACATTCCATAGCATGCACATGTTGATTGTAAAAATAGTTCAGGTAGTTGTTAGTGCATACAAGTTCAACACATCAACCTTTGGGTTGAATCTGAAAAAAAGAAGGTTTGTTACGAGGTAAAAGGTAGCAGCATATTTCATATAAATATCGTGTCAATTTTAACATCAAAATAAATACTCTTCAAAACGTATTTAATCCTGTACATTTCAATTAGGAGAGATTTTCGGAAAGTCAGTAATGAAACTAAAAATAGAGTCAAACTTTTACAATGCTATATATATAGATCTATAAAAAACCTGGTGTATATATGGGTCGCGACAAAACGCGTTAAGCGAAACTTCTGTTGGCATTTAAATTGATTTTTAGAACTGTTTCCTATAATGATATATATAACTAACTACTATGAACATAAAAAATCTTCATACGTGTTCATTAAATTATCAAGGGTTAGCAAGGAAAGAAAAACGCTTTAGACTGTATTCATGGGTCATTTTAAAAAAAATGTCGCATTTTCAGTACACCCATGCTAAAATTTTTATTTTTAATGGAAATTTCAGTTTTAATGGTTTAAATGAAAGCTTGTCGGATTTGTGATTCAGAACATTAATAATAAACACACCTTGCATCTATTTTGATAAGATTAAACAAACTGCACTTAAGGCCGATTTTGGGGGTATTATTGTGCGCACAGTGTCAGAAAAACACATTTCAAAGGATTTTTTTTCCGATTTTCTGATCGCTTTGATATCTACAAAAGGGACTTTTTAAGAACGTTAATTATTACTCTAACGAAAATTCGTACCTTCTTTGTCATTGAATGTAACATAATACCTACAAACTAAATACAATCAGCGTGCGGGAGGTATATGTCCATCCTGTAACCGTTACTTAAATCAGCTGTTAAATTATTCTCCCTATGAATGTTGAATCAGCCAGTGTTGATTTCCAAAGTGCAGAGTAATCTTTACATTTAAAACGCCTCGTTTTTTGAACGACAGTGTAGAGAAAAAAAATTTCAAGACATTCAGTGTAAAAAATAAGAGTGTACTTTTTTCATGTCTATGCTGTTACCAACAATTCTGATTAATTACACCAACAGTATGCTTATAAAAAGTGCAATAACGTGTTGGAAACCAAATTCACAATAGTAAACCATAATCATTTCACCACAGGGAGTAGTTATTTTACAACAGCAATCAAAAACGAAGAAATTTGTCTATCTTCTTATGTCTATCCTGTTACTATGGTTGCTATGGTTACAGTAACAGGATAGACGATTATAGACAAAAATATCTTTAAATTTTTTATCTTAACATATACATGATATAGGTGCAAAACTAATAGAATATTTATTTGTTTGAACTCATCTTAAGGTTATAACGTCTTAATCTTCACAATTAAGCATTTGCAGGTGCAATAATGATATCGGTAACAGAATAGACAAAAAGGTAACAGGATAGACTTTTATACAGTGATATATCGGAAACGTACGTTCCTGTTACCAATGAAATAAAGCGAAAAGTAAAATAACTTATGAGGGATTTACTTGATGTTGGGTTTAGTTGAAAGGGTGAACAAATGCCAAACAATATAAATGGCTGTCTTTGACTTGCATTACTGGTGGTAATTTTTACAGCATTTGAAAACCAATAAGAGACTTAATGGTATAAAAGGAATACAAATCAAAATTGATAAACAAAATCATAGTCTAAAATCTCACAAGTTGCAGATGACACAACTCTTTTTTTTAAATCTAAAAATGAAATAAAGCATGAACTTAATATAATTTAAACCTTTGGATCACTCTCTGGACTTAAACAATAGAAACAAAACAGAAGGTATATGGCTATGTAACCTTAAACACTGGAAGGACAAATTTGAAAACATTAATTGGAAATATAACATAAACAGTCTTGGTATTTATTTTGGCTCTGACAAGAAAGAAGGTCAAACACGTATTACAGAAAAACAGATGGAATAATCAGAAACAATATTATCGATTGGAAAAAAAGGAAAATAAACATGATTGGTAAAATCAACAACATCAAAACACTTGTTATACCTAATATTATATAATATAATATAAAAAGAAAATAATAATTTAGGTAAATTTTTGTTTAATATTGAAAAAATTCGTAATATGTAGTTGTATTATTTATTTATCATATGAATTTATTTTCATTCTCCGCCATACATGTATTGTGTATAATTATTGTATTTATATTTCACTGATACAAAATATTGTAAAATTGTATATTCTATAAGCTGTATTGCTTCTGAATAAAGTATTATTATTATTATTATACTTTCATTTAAAAAAAAAGCCGTATTTTAGGTGGGTGCATTAAAGTTATTTACTAGACGTCTTGTTTCAAATATAACACTCGCCTACCAGGAGGTTTTTATCTTACAATTATATTTCGTTAGAACGTTGTGATGGGTTTTCTCTAAAGTTGTGTTGATGTTTTGATTGTCGAGAAAATGTATATAGATTTGCAGGACGCATAACGCGCAATGTATTACAAAAGTTGGTAGATTCCTTCCTTAAACTACCAATTGCTCAAGCAAAGTACTTGACATGTTGATGTTTGGACTTAATCCATCATTATGGTTCCCCAATATTTTTTATTTTTGTTTAAGTGGATATCATCAACTCAGTATTGAGTGCTTCGGTTCTTAGATGATCAGATACTAGTTGAACAATTTCTCGTTCATAGATATAGAAATGAATGCGAACATAAGGTTCGGATAGATGATCTGGATGAGTTAAACAATGATGTGTATATATATGTCCCAAATTGGTCACCAAGCCCCTATCGTTTCTACATATGTAATCATTACTGGCCTTCTAGTTTAGAAGTTTAAGCGATCTTGAAGACGATAAATATATATATGAAACCAAGGACAGCAATTAATGTTTATACATAGCATAAGAATAAAACAACTCTACTTTGTTTTAATTTCCATTGTGTATAACAAAAAAAGTGTAAACAAACATATAAAAATCCTCACTAATGGAAGTTATAGGCCTGATATCTTTGATGAAGTTTAATATATATGGTCCGAGAACGCAGTTATCGTCCCTTGATTTTCGTTATCCACGAATACAGTCTCTTGTGTGGACAGTGTGTTACTTACCAATCTTTTTTATAACCCTTCCAAATTTATTTCTTCATGTATTATGCCTCAAATATCAAGTAAGGGGATACAATTACACTGTGAAAACAATTGTTTCATGAATTTTCAGTAAAGTTGTGATTTGGTACAGCTAAATAAGGTTAAAAATTAGCATTTTCGAAGCTGTCAAAAGATTTCAAGACCCCCTGAACATAAAATTGTCCATATATTTGGAGTTAAAGCTGATAAAGTTTTCTAAAATTTTGATATTATTTGTCCAAAAAGTAGTACACCACACTGTAAAAACATCATTGAGAAAGCCCAGGTGAGATTTTTTTTATTTCCATTCATTGTCTAAAATAAATGCACTACGAAATAACTATGCACTCGGAGCATATATGTGCAACTCTCGTCTGGCGTACTTTTTTTTATTAACCTAGTATTGTTATTACAAAATGCCGGGTGGAATTTATTTGAAATATATATATATAAATATATATATATAACAAACGATTTAATGTATCTTTATTTGAAATGTTTAAATTGCTAGAACAATAGTTTTAATTTCATTACAGGAAGAAATAAATCTGTTTTTAAATCAATCATGATATTTCTAATTTACAGGAAACAAAAGAAATTTTCACATGGTATGATGAAGGGAAATTGGAATGATATTTACGTGTTATTTCCTAAAAAGATATGCAGAATTTTTAGTAAAATATTTAATTTGAATGCATTAAAAAATGTCTCATTCACGCATGAAAACATGTATCTCTATTTTACCGACGTTACTTACATTAAAGGGGTCTCATTGGGGGGTTCTGATCCCGGATCCCGCTTACCGTTTTGTCAGATTCCCGTATCCCGCTTACACTATGTACGTAAGCAATTCTTATTTTTTTTTGTAATTTCCCGTGTCCCGCTAGACTTCATTTCCCGTTTTCACGGCACAATAATTTGACTTTTACGTGTTACGCTTAAAACAAAATCGGCATTCCCGCGTCACGCTTAGAGCCCAATGAGACCCACATTAAAGTCGACAGCATTTAAACGGGGATCGCAAAGTAAACTGCCATATAAACAATGATTCAAATGTTTCAGTTTGTTTCAAATAGAAGCAGAATAAGTATGCGTATACAATTTGTATTTATATAGAAAAATTAGTCGACTGTAGGATACAAGTCCTTTTTCCAGCACGACAACAATAAGCATTGTGATTCAGTCGACAAAGAACGGTTAAGTTTGAATTAATTACTAGTCAGCCGTGGACATTGGGTGTAAAAGTTGTTAATCAAATATTTATAATCTATCTTCCGACATGTTTATTTTTGGTTTGTATACGTCATCATCAAACTACGTTTCTGACGTCTATATTTTCGCGGACCATCGCACTTCAGCATGAACACTGTACTTTAGCGTCCCCATCGCACTTTAGAGTCCTACATATACTTGATAAGTTATACTGAAATTTTTACCCCTTAACATCGATTAATGTTTCAAACAATAGGCAATTAAACAAACTAATAAGTTCCGGAACAATGCGATGCGATTTCCTTTTTAGTCATGTTATTATATGTAACATACCACCTATTACCATATCTGTACGTTCGACATCTGTCAGTATCTTTCAGACGCATCATCAAATGGTGAATTCGGGATTTGCTATATACACGGTTCATAATAACAGGGATGACTCTCCTAATTTAATCATTGTCACATTATTTCAAAAAAAATTCCTGTAGACATAATAAATTCTTTAGGGGCCAGTTGAAGGACGCCTCCGGGTGCGGGAATTTCTCGCTACATTGAAGACCTGTTGGTGACCTTCTGCTGTTGTTTTTTTCTATGGTCGGGTTGTCTCTTTGGCACATTCCCCATTTCCATTCTCAATTTTATTCTAGACTATCTACAGTATTGTGCACCAAAGAAACCACAGTGGATGAAGACGACGAGACACCAATATTATATCTTTTGAAAATGCGTCGCCAAGATTTTCTTTTTCTTTTTAAATTGGTTGTGGCAAGGGGTTTATCAGTTTGAATTTGAGATACACAGATTAAATCGTTAAAGATATTAGAATCAAAGGGAAACAGTCTTTGACACTATTTACTGGCAAAAATTAAAGTCATAACTATTTCATAATTTTTAGATAGAAAATCGTACTAAAGTATAATAAAGTCTTAATTCATGCAGACTTCTTATACGTTCAGGTATTTCACAATTTTTTATGAAAATATTCTTTATAAAGCTCAAAATTGTCAGTATTCACCTCAGAAACTAACAAAACCTTTAAATAGATTTATTAAGTCAGGTCATTAAAGATTGCATATTTTGGCGTTAATATTGATTCACTTATAGAGTCTTTGCATCGGAACTAAACACATTTATTGAAAAACCAGTTGTTGGCATGACACGGGTTATTTTTTTCTCATATATTTTATGATGGTATGATACTAAACCCCTAACGGAAAGGAGTGTGCCTGATATTCATATGATGAAATCATAATCTTTCAATCAGTTTAATTGAAGTCTGGAGCTGGCATGTCAGTTAACTGCTAGTAGTTTGTTGTTATTTATGTATTATTGTCATTTTGTTTATTTTCTTTGGTTACATCTTCTGACATCAGACTCAGACTTCTCTTGAACTGGATTTTAAATGTGCGTATAGTTATGCGTTTACTTTTCTACATTGGCTAGATGTATAGGGGGAGGGTTGAGATCTCATAAACATGTTTAACACCGCCGCATGTTTGCGCCTGTCCCAAGTCAGGAGCCTCTGGCCCTTGTTAGTCTTGTATCAGGGGTGTGGAAATATTTGTTGTGAGCACTTGTCCCTGGGCAAGTAAAACTAAAAAATTTACTTGTCCGGAAATTAATTTACTTGCCCTGATGATCCCAATAAATATTGAAGTATTTCTTGATAGATAATATATGATTCTTACTTAGCAAATAAAAGAAATTCATGTTTAAATATGTGTAAAAAAAAATAGGAAAGTAGGAAATGGGTGAACACCAATGGGACAAAAACCTAACAACAAACCAACCCATGAAATGACATGTGAAGGACAATTTTGCAGCAGTTTTTGAATAAAGATTGTAGCCAGTAGGTACATTTACTAAATTTGAGGACAGTGATTGAAGAAATGTAAACCAAATAACAGATAAAACTATAGATTTTGTGGTGTTTCTCTCAACTGACACACTTGTTCTTTTCTAGATTATTTATTATTGTCTTCATGGACTTTAAAGCGTCCCTTCTATTCACCACTTTGACAACAAATAATGTAGACCTTTCATCTATAAATAGCCAGGGGCAATCTGATATCCACGATGTCTGAAATTCTCGCTTCCGTTTTTTTTTCTTCAAATACTTGGTGTCCTCCATTTGCATTTAAGGTTTTCTACACGACTTATGACTCTTTTTGTCTTGCCTGCCCAGCTTTTTATTAAGTATTTATTAATCTGAATCTCGATACAAAATTTAAAGAAATGACACTTTCGGTAAATGATAGATAAAACCTAATCAACGATCCAAGGTCAATGGAAAAAGCCAATGCAATGTAACGCGACTCGGGTGCGCATACTTATTTTTTATTTATTTTGGTAATCGATCTATTTCCGGTATCAAGTAAATTGGTCCTGTAATATTTATCGTCATGAACATTGATGTTTTTACTTGCTGAACATTGGTTTCTTTTGCATAAATTAAACATCTTTATACGTCTTGAAATTAATTTTATGTTTTTGTTGGATTTGAACTTTGTCTTTTATATGTTTTTACTTGTCCACGGGCAACCAAGACAAAAATAATTACTTGTCCGGTTATTCAAATGTACGAGTCGGGCGAGTCGGGCATAGCATTTCCACACCCCTGTGTATTATTTCAATTTTAGTTTCTTGTGTACAATTTGGAAATTAGTATGGCGTTCATTATCACTGAACTAGTATATATTTGTTTGGGGGCCAGCGGAAGGACGCCTTCGGGTGCGGGAATTTCTCGCTACATTGAAGACCTCTTGGTGACCTTCTGCTGATGTTTTTTCGATGGTCGGGTTGTTGTCTCTTTGACACATTCCCCATTTCCATACTCAATTTTATAAAGTTAAAGGACGCCTCCGGGTGAGGGAGTTTCTCGCTGCATTGAAGACCTATCACAGGGCTTTGGCTGTTTTCTGGTCTATGGTCGGGTTGATGTCTCTTTGACACATTACTCATTTCCATTCTCAATTTTATTTATAATTCTATAACAAAGGAGAAGAATTTGATTTAGAAAAGACCAAGTTCCCTACCTAAATAGCAATATATTCAATCCGTTTCCGTGATATACCTTTCCCGACTTATTCGATATTCGATAACGTAAAAAGTGTCTAAGCAGAAATTTGCTGAACCAGGCACTCATACATCCCGGCATTGTGTTATTGTGCTAATGCAAATTTTTGTATTCTTGTCCCTCATTTTCGCTAATCAACTTTGCTTATATACTCTTTTGCGTTTCTTTGATGACATGTTTGTTTGATTTGATATTGATTAAAGTTTATAATATAATGTTGAATGCTGTAACCCAATTTTTGACTTTTGTATCTATTATATAAAAAAAGTAGATGTGGTGTGATTGCCATTGCGACAACTCTTCAAATGAGACCAAAATGTTTGTTTTGTTCTCTCATATGTATCAATATTATAAACTATTTTCGACTATCATACAATGAGAGGTTTAGCTAGCTACACAACCAGCTTTAAAAAGCCATGTGTTACATTGGAAAATATCTGTATTTTTTTGGAATTGTACAAAATGTTAGAAAAATAGTTTTAATTTCATTACCGGAAGAAATAGATATGTATATAAATCATTCATGGGAATTCCCACTTACAGGAAACAAAATTTGATGTTCACACGTTATAAAAAAGGGTCCGTAAACACTTGTTTTGAACAACCTTAGATGGACTCTCTTTTGGTTTGGGTAACTGTTACACGTAAGTAAAAATTCCCTGTAAGTTTATGCTTATTCAAAAGGATCGGATTGAGATATGCATCAATATATTATATAATGCTCTATGTATAGTTAAATCAGTTGATTTTGTTTAATACACAATTGTTTTTCGTAGGTATTCTTCTCAGTGAATGTTCCGTTTGCTTGACGTGGCAATTGCACGAAAATATTTTAAAGTTTCGATGTCAGACTACGAAGATCAATGCGAGAATTTCTTTTTTCGACCAATACAACCACGAGCAGGCATATTGTGTTCTTCCTTACCAATCATCGTTCTGTATAAGCTACATCAATAACAGGAGAATCTATCAAAATCTCACGTCAAAGGAAACATTCCTTGAAATAAGAGACCAAATTGGTAAACATTTAGATGGGCAATGGTCTTGCCATTATGGTAGAAACCTAGAAATAGGATATGTTGGTGTAAAGATTATCACACAAAAAGGTATAATGTTTAACAAATAAAGTATGAAATCGCATTCATTAGATATTTTGGAATATATAAGTTAATGAGGAACTTGACTGTTAATTTAGGTATTCATGTTTCGACTTAATAGAACATATTCATCTGGTGAAAGAGAGAGAGAGAGAGAGAGAGAGAGAGAGAGAGAGAGAGAGAGAGAGAGAGAGAGAGATCAAAACCATAACATTTTGTAGATAAACTAAAGATGTTTTATGACATGTATATGTCGACTAAATTTGATGAAATTTGATGAATGCATATTTTTTATGAGTTTTTGTTTCATTTTAAATATCAATTTTTATCACATTGAATGTGGCTTTTGATTTTTTTAGTTTATCAGTTGTCCGGCAAAAACATACGTGTTACTGGGGCTTCCATGATCAAAACAGGTAAACCCATGTGGTTGTCATGTTTCTCAAATATCCCGTTGATGGTTAAAAAGGTAAAGTTTTATGCAAATAACGACCTTTACATTACATTGACAAAAGACACAGCTGGTTGCCATTCGTCTTTTAATAATGGTGATTGTGAACCCGATCAATGCCATTGTTCTGAAGATGGATATACATACTTTATGAAACATAATGGATTTCCCATTGCTGATAACGTTTCACTACAATGCAAAATGGAATTTGAACTTGGTTTAGAAATGACTGATTGCATTTTTGTACACGTTATAGGTAAGTAAATTTACATAATATTAATTTATCAATAATATGCTAAAACACTTTAGATAAACAGGAGCTAAACGAAATATAATACATTATCATTTTTAATACATCAATTTATATTTTTAGGATCAATATGCGTATTTTATTGAAAATGTGACCAGTTTGTTCAACATACTATATTGAATACCAGTAAACAACAACACAAAACATCCAACCTCTAGTATCTGACATGTAGGCTAAATATGAAATTCACATCCTCTTAAAAGTCAAATTATAAAAAATCAAATATCAATGTAAACATGAAAGATATTTTCTGCAGGATGTTTTTTGGTAACAAATATCAAAAATTCGCACAATCACTTTTCTCTTTGCTAAAGCGTTACAATTTTGTAAATATTGAAGAATGACTAAAGATACAACAGGGACATTCAAACTTATAGAGTGAAAATAAACTGACAACGCCATGGCAGATAACAGAAAAAAACAAAAAAACAAATGATAGTACACAAGACACAACAAAGAAAACTAAAGACTAAACCACACGAACCCCACCAAAATTGTGGAAATCTTAGGTGTTCAGTTCAATATATATGAGAAGATGTGGTATGAGTGCTAATGAGACAACTTTCAATCCAAGTCACAATTTGTAAAAAAAAACCCGTTATAGGTCATACTACAGTTTTCAACACGCAGCCTTGCCTCACACAGAACAGTAAGCAAAAAAGGAGCCCCGGAAAGGGCCTCACAATGACGAGTGTAAAACCATTCAAACGGGAAAACCAAGGGTTTAATCTGGGTTAAACACTTATAAACTACATCAACAAACGACAACTACCGAACATTATGTTCCTGACTGGTTTCCTTCAAATACAAATTAGTTCTTTTATAAAAAAGAGGCGAAAGGTATCAGAAGTACAGTCAAACTTATAGACACAAAATAAACTGACAACGCCATGGCAGATGACAGAAAATACAAACAAACAAATAATAGTACACAAGACACAACAAAGAAAACTAAAGACTAATTTTCAACATCTAGATGTAAGTCAACATATGAGGAAGAATTAACTTTATCTGTTATATATCCTTGATCTCTGCTGCCCTGGAAGGGTAGGCAAATACTTCTCCACAAGTGGCACCCGCCGTGTTCATGTTATAACAACTCTAGTTCGATCGGATAGATGCGTTCAATATAGTCAGCGAATTTTGGATTAAGTGAGAGAACATCATCTATATAAATAAAGGTAGGACAATGTTGCTCGAAAGTTATAAATCGAATGAGAGCAACAAAAATCCGAATCACAGAATAAAACTGAGGGAAACACATCAAATGTAAGAGGAAAACAACGAAACAACTATATAGGGGAAAGTAAAGTTAAACAATATTGCTAACTTCTGTTCTTTTCTTTCTTTCTTTCTTTCTAAAAAGTTCCTTTATGTCAGCCTCATAAGACTAAAGGCACAAGTAAGCAAAACAAGAGGTGTAATTTGTTACCATTGAAATATTAACAGTTTGTTGGAAAACACGTCCTCCACACGTAACAATTTTGTTGTCAATCAATAAATCAAGCATTCTGATAATGTCAGTTCAAGAGATGTTTTTGTTTGAATCAGAGTGATTTTTCAAAAGTTACACTTATTCTTCCCAACGACAAAATATAGGTCGCACTTTTTAAATACAACTGTTTCACAATCCATGACTCGTTTGGTAAGATTCATAATTTTCTTAGATATCTAGTTTTGTTAACATATTGGCTCCCAGATATCATAACAATGTTTCATCTCTTAGATACACAACCAGAGTATATTACCAGTAAAAATACACATTGCCAGAGTTCAGATTGAATTCTTATGAATCCCTAAAGGTGAACTGAGAGATTTGTTTCAGCTCTCAACAATTAGATGCAAATACATTTTAGATTATGCCTGACAGACCTATGTTTTGACGTTGGAACTTTTTTTTCTAGGATATACGTTTTTACAAAACTTCATAGTCTCATCAGTGTTAGCCACAGAAATAGTTTGTAAAAGAAATGTTATATATACAGATGGGCGTAGTTCTAACCTGTACAGCAATTACACTTACTAACTAGTCATTATGACTTGTCAAAATTAACATTTTTTACAGGATTTAAAGGTGCTCTGACCAGTCCTAGGACCACATTCAAGTTTACTCGAAAAGATGATTTTGTCCAAGGACTGTTTTTATGAATGCCGAAAATGTATATTAAGATACTTTTATACATGTTATATGTCAGCTTCGAAATCAGTCATGTCATCAGTTAACTTTGATTTTGATTTTGCAGGTTAACTGTTTGCTGGTCTGCTCAATGCCATGCATATTTGTGAATAGGCCCGCTCTACGTCGATTGTTTTTAGCGTATTTTTTTCTTGATATAAACAATACTGATTAAATAGTAACGCATGAATTTGTAAATTAAGTACGCATACAGCTGTGCTTTTCAAACTATTTTTTCCTTTGTATAAATTAAAAACGGTACTGGTTACAATTCTAAATGGCATTGAATATATATTCCAGTTAATATCACATTCTTTAAGAGGTATATACTTGTATTTCTTATAAAATGTTAACAGTTCTGATCGGTTTTAAAATGTAGCATAACTTTTATAAACTTGGTTATCAGATAAATTCGATAAACAATGCCTATTACACATTTTTGGAATTGGTGTACAGTTACTGATATTTATCATGTTTATAGTCGGCTAACTAATATTTTTTCTGCACCAATTAATAGTTACATTGATTGTTTACAAAAATGAACCTACTTGCTTTAGAATCACGCATCTGGCGTATTAGATTATAATCATTGTACCCTTCACACTACTGGGTCGATGCCATTTATGGTTGACGTTTCGTTCCGAGGGTATTTATAGCCCAGTAGTCAGCACTTCGGTGTTGACATCATTATCAATTATATGGTCATTTTAAAAACATTTCTGTTACAAAACTTTGAACTTTTCGAAAAGATTACCTTAGCCTTATTTTGCACAGCTTTTTGGAATTTGGTCCTCTATGCTCTTCAACTTTATACTTAATTGAATTTACACCTCTTTTGATCTGAGCGTCACTGATGAGTCTTATGTAGACGAAACGCGCGTCTGGCGTATATACTAATAGTGCTGGTACCTTTGATAGCTATTTTTGTAATTAAAATGTTTTTTACATATTATTTTCCTGAAAGATCTAGACAAACCAAGAATTATACAAAACCAAAACCAGCAATGGTTTGCAATGGATTATGTCAAAACAATATGTTACGCATTGGTACAAAGAATAATCTTCAAACTAGAATGGGATTGCTTTAATTTGAAACCAAATTCTACAATCAAAAATGGAACTCTCATCATATCGACGCTGTCATTTCAAGTGAGATCATACATGAATAATAAAATATGCACATGCAAATCAAGTTACAAGAAACTAGAAAGTGCAACTTCTTTCACAGTGAAGGTCAGCAGTAAGTATATGTTCAAATTAGCTGGCTTAATTGCAGATATAAGCCGTTCATCATAAAACAGTTTTCAACAACTTTATAGGTTCAAAAAGATAGTTCTAAAAGGAGAAATTAGTCAAGATGCTTTTTTTTTAACCAAATATATTTAAAAAAAAAAATAATGTGAAATCAATCTTAGAAAGTATTAAAACATCGGCAAATATTATTTTTGAAATGTTCATTACTGATTACAGACGCAAACATTTTAAAATTGATATAATACAACACTCACTACAATGTAAACACTTGAGAATTTTAACTCAACATTGTCAATGCCTTCAGCTTATATTACAACATTAAAGGATCAGTTCGGTATATTGAAAGTGTTCGTTCATATAGTTGAGTAGTATCAAGTTAGTTTCAGATCAGTTCAGACTGGTGGAGTATAAAATCAATAAAGTCGAGTACAGAAACATGTCATTTATACTTAACGTGATTTGTAGTTTTTTTGTATTAAGTATTCCTTGATAGAGTGGTGTTTTCTATATTTAACCTAGTAAAGCAGGGGTTATAAAATGTATTTCCCACATCCATTTTACGGACAACATCACAAGTACACTAACCGTTTTGAAGATGACGATGGACAGGTTACAATTGTTAAATTGTAATTTAAAATCACTGAGTTATATTACACTCCATGTTAATCCATACAACAGCAACACTAAACATATGGAGAAAAACTTACTGCATTTCCGACGTATATGCCATCACGTTGTTAAAGAGGCTCTTCTTTCGAGTCGTTCGTTCTCTGTCTTAAGTTGTGTTTTGTCGACAACTATATATCGTTACGTATTTTTCGTTCTTTGCCATAGTGTTGTCAGTTTAGTTTCGACTTTGAGTATCCCAAAAAAATTAATAAATAAAAAAATACTGAACTCCGAGAAAAATTCAATCGGAAAGTCCCTAATCACAAGGTAAAATCAAATGACAAAACGTATCTGTTTCTGATAATAAACTTAAAGTATATTTTCTGTAGTTTGCTGCAATGTTTTCAGAAGCTCCAGCACTTGTATTGAACAACAAGTTTGTTTGCAATCAGTCGACAACAATCTGCATTGTTTGTAATGCAAGAAGTGAGCTTCAAGTTGTGCACTTTGGGTCCTGGATTCATTTGTACAATGCACAGATCATTAGATTTGTTAATGGTTCTAACAATTCAAGTTCATCAACAATTAAATTCGACGCATGCAGCTTTGATGACGAAGGAGAATACGTATGCCAAGCTCATTCAAATGAAAATGGACTAGTTTTTCTAAGCAATACTTCAACAAAAGTTAATGTTAAAGGTAGGTAGGTTTTTAGATTACAACTGGTCAATATTTAATCAAATGTATTTGTGTATGACAACTTATATTTCAATTTACACGTATTGGGTAGCATAAGGGCTATTTAGATATAGGAAGGTGTGGTATGAGTGCATATATGTCAATATATGTAAAAGGATGTTAGTTGATTCTTATAATAGTTCATTGTTGTCAAGCAAGTTTAATTTATCGGTTGAAGACCAAACATGTTACGGTTTAAATACTGCTTTTATATCTGTCGAACGTTTATGTCTAGAAACAATGTCGTGACCTTTCAAACTCGTACTTGTATATTAAGTGACACGAGTGATTTACTAATTGTCTTTTAAAGAACAAGAAATTAAGACTAATAAATGAGACATTATTAAAACCGTCATTGGATTTTTTAGACTGATATATCAATATATTTATGACGGTTTACTGGATTGGCGATAAATGCAGTTTCCTTTTTGTGACAAAATTGTCGAGAAACATTCATAGTATCTCCCATATTCAATACCACTGTTTCAACAAAAAAACAAAGGATATCACAGAATAAATTAACACTGCAGGGGTGTGGAAATGCTATGCCCGACTCGCCCGACTCGTACATTTGAATAACCGGACAAGTAATTATTTTTGTCTTGGTTGCCCGTGGACAAGTAAAAACATATAAAAGACAAAGTTCAAATCCAACAAAAACATAAAATTAATTTCAAGACGTATAAAGATGTTTAATTTATGCAAAAGAAACCAATGTTCAGCAAGTAAAAACATCAATGTTCATGACGATAAATATTACAGGACCAATTTACTTGATACCGGAAATAGATCGATTACCAAAATAAATAAAAAATAAGTATGCGCACCCGAGTCGCGTTACATTGCATTGGCTTTTTCCATTGACCTTGGATCGTTGATTAGGTTTTATCTATCATTTACCGAAAGTGTCATTTCTTTAAATTTTGTATCGAGATTCAGATTAATAAATACTTAATAAAAAGCTGGGCAGGCAAGACAAAAAGAGTCATAAGTCGTGTAGAAAACCTTAAATGCAAATGGAGGACACCAAGTATTTGAAGAAAAAAAAACGGAAGCGAGAATTTCAGACATCGTGGATATCAGATTGCCCCTGGCTATTTATAGATGAAAGGTCTACATTATTTGTTGTCAAAGTGGTGAATAGAAGGGACGCTTTAAAGTCCATGAAGACAATAATAAATAATCTAGAAAAGAACAAGTGTGTCAGTTGAGAGAAACACCACAAAATCTATAGTTTTATCTGTTATTTGGTTTACATTTCTTCAATCACTGTCCTCAAATTTAGTAAATGTACCTACTGGCTACAATCTTTATTCAAAAACTGCTGCAAAATTGTCCTTCACATGTCATTTCATGGGTTGGTTTGTTGTTAGGTTTTTGTCCCATTGGTGTTCACCCATTTCCTACTTTCCTATTTTTTTTTACACATATTTAAACATGAATTTCTTTTATTTGCTAAGTAAGAATCATATATTATCTATCAAGAAATACTTCAATATTTATTGGGATCATCAGGGCAAGTAAATTAATTTCCGGACAAGTAAATTTTTTAGTTTTACTTGCCCAGGGACAAGTGCTCACAACAAATATTTCCACACCCCTGGACACTATATTTCTTTCAAATTATTAAGCGCTTGTTCGGGCAATTTCCAGTGAATATTTAAAGAAGAAATTATTTATCATGATGACATGTCTTCTTTTCAAAATACGACATGGCTTATTGATCAACTATAAAGCATTCACAAATAGTATGCATTTATATCTTTGTACATTGTATGACTTCATTTTTTTTTCATAACGAAAAGTTTAATAAATGCTTTCTTATTCTATACACACACATACCAAGTCACATTTTATAATAGTTAACCTTTATAGATAAAGGTACGGTCTTCAACACGGAGCATAAGCTCACACCGAACAGCTAGCTATAAAGGGCACAACAAACTACTACTGTTAACCCATCCAAACGGAAAAACTAACGGTCTTATCTATAGAAAAAACGAGAAACGAGAAACACTTATGAACCACATTAACAGACGACAACCACTAAACATCAAGTTCGTGACTTAGGACAGGTGCAAACAGTTGCAAATATGTTCCCTGCGTCGTAACTACAATCCCCTTCCCTTTCATGAATTTGACCTACCGAATTGGACTATTTACCGGATTTGTTATCACATAAGCAACACGACGGGAGCAGGATCTGCTTACCCTTCCGAAGCACCCGAGATCACCCCTAGTTTTTTGTGGGGTTCGTGTTGTTTATTTTTTAGTTTTCTATGTTGTGTCATGTGTACTATTGTTTGTCTGTTTGTCTTTTTCATTTTTAGCCATGGCGTTGTCAGTTTAATTTAGATTTTTGAGTTTGAATGTCCCTTTGGTATCTTTCGTCCCTCTTTTGCAGCGGGATTTAACGTTTTAATGGTACCAAACCTTCTACCTTTCCTGAAACAATAGTTTAATATTACAACATAGATAGACACACTATAAAATATCAATTGGTAGGGCTTAACTCAATCCAAAAACGTAGTAACACAAATTTACACACAATGAACGAGTAAATCTGAACTGTGAAACACTGTTAATACATAGTTAATAAAAATAAGGAAGAAAAATTAAAGTTAAAGTATAAAAAAGCTGAAAAAAATACTTAATATAATACAGAGGTAAATGTCTATATGATATTCCGTTTAGGAATACCAAGAAATTGCTTGTACACGTATTTCATTAAAACTAATCTAAAACTTGGTATATGTGGGTGAACATCAACAATATAAACAATTAGTGCTCGATACAACCTCGTGTTATTCATGTACAGGCGCCAGAACACTAATTAAGGAGAAAGGAATTAATTTTGATGTTCCTAGTACGAAGAAGTGACAATTTGTAGTATTTACAAACAACCAACGCTGCAATATAGACCAGATACATGATTACATTCAATAAGAAAAAAGCATTACAAATAGTATCAACAGGTCAAAGTAACAAGAAAGTACGAGTTGAAAGTACTCGCAGTTACTGACAGCTAGTTAAAAGTCAAAACAATTGATAATAAAAAAAAATGTGCATCAGAGACTATAAATTCAACTAAAACACATCGCAGGGATTAAGGGCATACGATACAGTTACAGGGGAGGTAAAGACGTTGCTAACGTAAATTGTTATTTTCGCTACGTCAAACTATGACTTACCGGGAAAAGATTTAGTTTTCGACTGATTTTTATCATTCAAACCTATTTAACTTGAAAACGAGTTCATGGACCCCTTTCTTTTAAAATAACATTTGGTTTGATTACGCCAGAAGATTTTGTGTGTCAATTTTCATAAAAACGTAAAAAGTGCAGTTCTTTTTTTTAAATTTGATAAATATACAGCAAAAAATTATGTTTTTTCTACATTCATGAACATTTGATAAATAATGTATCAATTGTTTGGATACTTATTGAATACAGAAATTATAAACTATTTAACAAAAAGAAATTGTGTTTATCTTTTAAAACAAAAAAGTTATGTCTTTCTTTCGAAAGGGATAATAAGGCGACAAATCCGAATTTTCAGCAAATATACAAAATTGCGACCTCATTTTACTCAAAAAGTAGCATATGAAGGTATATTTTTTATTTCATATTTGATTAAATCAGGTAAAAATAGTCTATAAGGACTTGTTTATCAAAATGTAAATACGGGATCAAAACTGTATCATATCCCCTTAAGTATTATAACGTCATGGACAGTCAAAGAAGACATGACTTGTGTAATGCAAAACATAAATGTATCAACAATGAGAAGGATAGTCAGGAGTTTACTTCTCTATACAGGTAAACAAGATAATTAAAATTTTATTCAATATGTAACATGAAATCATGTAACAGACGTGGACGCATCCAATTGTACGAGGTCACTATTTATTTATGTCTATATTAATAGTTATATTGGGTTATATGACAATCGGTAATTCCCGGTGGTCATTCCGAAAGTCAATAAGATGGTATCTTGGCGATAATACAAACGAAATATGATATAAATTATCGTGTAAATAGAGTTTAAACTGTTTCTTTCAGACATATTGTAATTTTAATGTACGATTTAGTATGTTATAAATCAAAAATGAGAGTTTGGGTTAAATCCATGAACATGAATTTGACAGCTAGTGCCTTTTTACAATTTTTTTTTCAGGACCACCGTATCTTGTTAGTACAGCTATATTCGATGAACCTACCTTAAAAGTTTCTGTTCAGATATATTCAGCACCGCGCCCATTAAGTATAGAATGGTTTGTAGAAAAAGATGTAGTAAAGAACTCTTCCAGATTTGAACAAATTTTAGAGATTTCTTTGGTTAAGAGAAAAATGCATGGCAAGACAATTTCAACGAAAGGGTATACAGCAAGCCTTAAGATTAACAATTCTGCCACGGGAGGAATATCATCAGTTTCTATTTCAGTAACAAATGAGTTTGGAAATTTGACAAAAGTATTTGTCTTAAATGAAAACAGTAAGCACCTTATAGTTTACAAAAGAAAAAAAGACAATATTGCAGCAAAACATTAAAATTTCGTCGCTATATGTAAGAATTGGTTGCCTCATTGAACCAACCACATCATAGACCCAGAAAACTATCAAAAGTATTTTCTTCGAAATAAGTTCAAAAACATATTGTTCAATTAAATAAAATATTTCAGATAAGATAGCAGTTGAACAAAACTAGTAAAGAGGCTAACAAAAGACAACGGCATTTCTAGCAAAGCAAGATTAAATATAACAAAAACAATATGACGAAGAGTGAATTCAGATTCTTGCACAGAACAAAGAGTAATTCCAAATCAGTTATATTATTGATTGATTGATTGTTGGTTGCTTTTCGCCGCATTAGCACAAAAAGGCTATATCACGGCGATCAGTTATATTAGAACTACAGACTAAATAGTTACCTGTTTAGACAAAAAAGGAAACAGTATGAGTACACTGTGTTGGATACAAACATTGAACACAATTAGATGTACTGTTTAAAACAGACAATAATTTATCATCAACTAAATTTTTGGTTGTTGTTAATGTTCTTAATAGGCTCTACCTTAGTATTCATTTTCATTCTTTTTTTTCCAGAACTTTCAATGACAACGAGCTTGAATCTCCGCGTTGTATTATTTGTAATATTTGGAATAGTATTACTGCTTGCCATGATTGTAGTTTCAGCAATTCAAATTAAACTTCGTAAGTGTTTCTCCATCTCATCTCTATTTATTTTCATTTTCCTGAAACATTTTTAAAATTTAAAAAAAAAGATAAAAGTGTTATCAAAGGCTGCAATTTAATCGATTTTAATGTAACGCCGTCTCAAATGATGGAATCGAATCACAACTGTAGAAAAACTATACCTCACTATGATTTGTAACACCATATATAGTTTAACATGTTTATGTCGATATCGATTTGATACCTCGACATCATAACATATCTTGAACTAAATCCTTTACATCAATAAATTCAATACAGCAACTATAGATTTACGTTCATGACATACAGGACTTTATCTATCGTCACCTTTACCTTTTCTGGTATAGATGCTGATATATTAAATTAACTGCTTTGTTTGTCTTTTGAATTTACTGGTCTACAAGTGAGAGGCTTAGCTAGCTATAACAATGGTTAAGTCAACAAAACAAAATTCCTGTGCCAAGTCAGGAATATGACATTTGTTGGCCATTCGTTTGATTTGCTTAAACCTTTGGTTTGGCCATTAGGACTTTCCGTTTTGAGTTATCCTCGAAATTCGGTATTTCTATTTTATTTTACTTGTTAATCGATTATAATATTTGATTATAATTAAGATATTTACCTCAAATCTATAGAATAGAACATTAAATCCCACTAATTATCAACATATTATTTTTTACGAAAAAAAAATGAATACAACAATAAATATACCATAGGCTCTATGTGGGTAAAGATCGGAATGAATTAGCGGTCATTCGTTTAAAAAATCACCCTTGTAGTTAACACTGTTGTCGTAAATTGTTTATTCAATTCAAATACATTAAGATACTGTTTTGTTAATAGGGTCTGGTAGACAGAATGCTCTAGGGTCAGTGTAAGTATTGCCTCTTGTCTGTGTTAAGTTAGGGAAGTTCGCTTCTCAATTTCAAAATAATAAACGTTTCATAACACTAGTATATAATGATAGGGGAATATTATAGGAACCAGCATATCCAGGTCAATATGCTTGTTTTCGATATTTTAGTCATTGAAATTTTGGCGGAAAATATCCTCTCATGATTTTTCATTGCTTTATCAGTGACAAGTTTAAGTTCTATTACAAATAATTAAGATTTTATTAGACTTTTACAGGTGGGTGATAATTATATATGTAAAAGATTTATAAACAGAAAAATGGGGGTTTTTGGGCAAATTTTTTTAAGGCATTAAATCAATAAAAAGTGACAGTTCTAATTTGCTTATTTCTTTCAGATATTTTGCCGCGACCCCACAAGAGTCAAATGCTCACCAATATGATACGTCTGAACAAATTTCTCAGTATGAAGAGATTGATACAATTCAAAGTGCTCAGCTGAATGAAAATTCGCAAAATATATTTGAAGAAGCTGATAAAGATGACAAGGAAAATAGAGAAGAAGAAGAATGTGAATCCGAAGACGGATATCAAATACCGCATGATTATTTAGAAGTATTCTGAATCATTTATGAGACGAACTACAGTAATAATTTATCTATCAAGAATTGTTAACATTTGAAATTACAGAATACAATTAAGAAGTTCAAATTGGTAGTTTTGCTTGATTTGTAAACGTATTCATAAGAAATTTGTGCAAACATGTTGCCATGGTTATTGTTACTTGAAATGTTGACGTAAATATAGATAAGAGATCCAAGTTGAAGTTGTATGTTTGTGTTCTACTACAAGAGGAAGAAGAACCTTACGTTTAAAAATCTTAAAGAAATAATGATAAACGACAAGAAATGAAAATGAGAAAGAAACAACAGTATAACAGTTATACGTCGAGGCACAGTTGATACCTAAACTATAGACGCGCGTTTACTTTCAATTTATTAATTTGTACTGTTCTAGCGTTAATTTTAGCAAGCTATGCAATTACAAAACCGCAAATAAAGCGAAACTGATAGTAGTACGATTTATGTCAAACGCAACTGACACGTACAGGTTTTGATCTCACAACTTCGGTCTTGACACGGCTGTGCAAACCACTCGTCCAACCTTTCAAACGTTCGGAGAAATATGTATATACATATACTGTAGATTCATCTTTATATTAGTCAACAATCTTTCTTACGAGGGTGCTGGCTCGTTATGAGTAACGATACATGTACACAATACATAAATTATATAAACGCCACAAAAGTACACAAAGCAACACCAGTAATAAAATAGGAAACATTAAATGTATTTAGCAATACAGATTTCGGATATTCTTCATCTGTATGATTATGATGTAAAATAAATGATATCAATCTATTCTGATTCAACTTTAACAATCTTGAAATATAATAAAAAAAGTTAAACCCGATCATCTAGAGAGGATTGTTCAATTCTAAAATTTCAAAAATAACGTAGGTTTCATATTTATTGACAACAGACATTGCAAAGATATACTTCAAATAAAAATAGTAATGTGCGTTATGAACTGGTACACTTCTAAAATTTCAAAACCATAATTAAGATGTGACAATAACATTTGCGTGGAAATGCATTCCTAAGCAACTTTATTGACCGATCTGAGCTGGTAAACTACTCCAAATTTGACAATCGTATAGTAATTACAACAGAGTATCTAAACATTCCAAATGAATAGCAGTCTGATAATGATAAAAAAAAAATAATAATATATGTTGCATGTTTTGACTGACGTTAAATAATTGAACGTGACTGCGTACTTGTACATCCCTGCGTAAGGAATAGATCCCATCAATTTAAGCCTTTATTTTTTTAGAGTAGACAAAGGTTAAGATAGCAACTTAGACTACGGTAATAAGATTATTAACCCAAATGAAAAAAAGAACAGCGCGAATTTGAACTACACCTTTTCATTTATTCAATTTCATAAATTTTAGTCGCTTCGATAGCCGTTTCTTCGTTTGTGAAATTGCTATTTTGACCTGCCAACATACTGTTTACCACATTAACACTGTAGAAGATACACATAATGTGTAGTCTTGCAATTAACATTGCAAAATATGGTGTATTACGTACCAATAGAGTGACTGTCAAAGAGCTCTTGGTGAAATGTGTAGGATGAAAAATCAAAGGAGAAAGATAGTGATATGCCATTTTTTTTTTCAACCACTTCACAACTTATCATGTCGTAAATCTAAGTCGAATTATCATAACACATCATTAGAAAACAACATATTATTATTTCAAAAATCTTAATTACAAATCGATCTAAACAACTTACGGACTTCCAAACATATAAAAAAAAAGATGATGTAGTATGATTGCCAATGAGACACATTTCAACAAGAAACCAAAACAACATAGAAACTATAGGTCACCATATGGCCTTCAACAATGAGCAACGCCCATATCGCATAATGAGCTATAAAAGGCCCTGCAATCGCAATGAAAAAACAATTCAAACGAGTAAACTAACGGCCTAAAACGACCACAAAATTTTATATCAAAACCAAAGGTACTTTCAAAGTAACGCAATAACAAACAAAGAAACAATATATACTACTACTATTTGAAACCAAACTCAGATTAAAAAGTTCAAAATTTTAAATTTGAATCGCCTAATGCACACTTCTTTTATATTGCAAATTGACATAAAGTTGTTCACAACTACGCTGATGATACCATTAGGGACGAAATGGATGAAAAACCTTCATGATAATGAGAGCTTTTACAGTATTGTTTTTATTTTACTGTGTATAACTATGGAAGATGTTAACTAAACAACCGACCACAATATTTATACAAATAACACACAAACATGTACATATATTTTCAAAAAACAAGGAATAATTGAAAAAAAAAACGGAAATACAAAAAAAAAAATATTTTCCATTATTATTACCATATTTGATTTAACATATTAAAATTCATTTTCCGGACATGCATATCCTGATTTATTATCACTTATCGGAATAATAATGTTTTTTCGCATACATTTGATTGTTTTATCTCTTTTTTTTTTCGAAAGTATTTAACTTGAACTGTAAGAAAACACAGAAGGTAAACAGTGAATATGCCAGCTTTAGATGGCACTTATGGTAGAATCAACGTTTTGGAATAAAGAACGACAACTCTTTCTACACGACCCATCTGAAAAGTTTCGTCACTCTTGTAAAAACTCGTACATCTTTTTTATGGCTGCCGAACGTTTCAACGCGAACTTTGAAAAAAAGGGACGGATCGAAATAATTTCGATGTTAAGTACGACATGAATTTTTATTTGTTTAGAAAAACAAGAATTCAGAAATATTGGTAACTTGAGTAGTTTATTAAAATTATATTGTACCAAGGAAATTACCGAAGTTTGGACAACAACATCTGACGCCATGTTTCGTCTGCTTCAACTTTCCATTATCAGTGAGGTCAAAACCCTAAATAATCACAGGTACTTCATTTAAAGGTCACAAAATCATAATTGATGATAACATATTTAGCATAAAAGTTCCGTCCAGCCATGGGAAAACAGAACAAACCTCTACAAGCAACACATTTCGAGATTTTTCTTTGTAATAGCCATGCGGCATGCGGGGTAAACTCCGGCACACTGGTTGACCATGACTACATGTGCTTATGTTACTTACTTACTGCCACATAATTCCTCATATCGAGGAACAGTGATAATGACGTTGGTTATACTGTCGATTGTACATATGATTACGATTATTCATGTAACCCACAGACTAATTCAATTTAACAAAAGTTTAAAACAAAGCAAAACATATTCAAATAATTTTGTACTTCCTTTGACATGTTTGGCAAACTCTTTCACTGATTATGCCACATATCATATATCTTCCTTATACAGTCATAGGAGATTAAAAACTGTTTTGTTTTCTCTCTATTAGCAGTGGCGGATCATGCACTTTTTGTAAGGGGGCCCACTGACTGACTTAAGGAGGGCTGCTCCATTCACGCTTCAGTGATTCCCTATATAAGCAACCAACTGCAAAATTTCATTGAAATTACCAATTCAGGGGCAGCAACCTAACAACCAGTTGTCCAATTCATCTGAAAATTTTAGATCAGATAGAGTTTGACCTGATAAACAATTTCTTCACAGCCTGTCAGATTTGCACTAAATGCTTGAGTTATAAGTCAAAAGCTGATTTTTACCCCTATGTTTTATCTTAAGCAATGGCAGCCATCTTGTTTGGTCGGCCGCGTCACTGGACACAATTTTAAACTAGATACCCCATGATGATGTGGCCAGTTTGGTTTAATTTGGCCCAGTAATTTCAGAGGAGAAGATTTTGGTAAAAGATAACTAAAAGAGGTAGGGCCAATATGCCGAGGATTTTTTTCACAGAAGGGCCAATTTCAAAAAATGCCAACAGAGTAAAATTTCCTATAAAAACCAAAAATAAAAATGCTTTTTGATCAATATCTCGATTTACATATAGTATGATATGTGTGATCAATAGTTAATTTAACCCTAAAAAAGGATGAAAGTCCAATATCCGGATTTTCGGGTGTTTTTATGTGGAAAAAACAGGGAATCCCCCAAGAAGGACATTTCAAACCAAAGAAAAGTTATACTTTTTATGACTGTTGTTATTCATACTACTTTTTACTTCAAAAATGAAATTGGTTTAGTGTGTCCTTTTTACATAAAAAACAACTTTTTAAAGAAAAAATTGTAACATCGATAAATTGTACCAATATAGTTTCTAAATAAGAGTCATAATGATAAGAATCGCCGTAGCTCCACCAGTAGAGCACAGAACTACTAATAAATGACGGTTTTGAAGAAAGGGTTCGAACTTCGCTCAGAACTTTTGCATTTTTTTGTGTTGTTATATTAAATTTTAAAGTTTCTATTATATTTTTTCGGTTGTTTGCTTGATTCATAGAGTCATTTTGGTTCATTTTGACTATTCAGTTAGTGTACTAGTATATAATTTTACGTGTATCAAAGAAAAAACAATGTATCGCTTGTTGTGTGCAATCCTATGACTGTCCATACTCTTGAATTACTTTCTATTCATGTGTTTACGTTATTACATATATCCAAGGGACAACTGCCGTCAAACTGATGTAGGTGCCTGTACATAACCAATAACACGAGAATTAATTCTATAGAAATTAAGCCTACATGTTGCGGGTGTAATATACACATAACTTAAAATAAGGCCATTGTATACAATTTTCATAACAACAAAACACATTTCGTCGAAACCTTTTTTGAACATGGTATTATATGTAACAAATGCAGTCAACAACAATTTTGTCGCCAAATCACAAACTGTAAAGATACTAGTACTGAAATTTTTACCACCGTCTATACACGGGTACATAACTCATCAGAAAAATAAAACAACATAACAGAACAAATCAATTACACTACAAATCGTGATTGTAGGTAAAACATCAAGAAGCTGTTGCATCTGTATCACAACGAAGGGTCGATTTGTTAAAATTACAGAAAAGGCAATACAACATGAAGTAGTAACACAGGGTGATCTATGACCAACTGATGTAAGATGTTCTGCGGTTAAAATATATACATGCACATGTATTTTCTTGTCTAATCTTATAGACGATAAAGCCTTAAAAGACCAGGACAAATACTGTGTAACAGATATACATATTCAGAATGAGAAAATCACGATTTGAATTAGTTCGATATCATTTGGCTCCTTGAGAAGTTACATGGTATGGCACCTTGCATAAAGGATGTTAATAATAAAATAAAATCAATATTAAAAAATCATTAGTCATGGCCTTGTTTTTGTAGGAATACCTGTTCAAGGTATGAAAATAAATGATGTGACGTATTTTTATGTACTATAAATAGCATCTATCGGGCTATTTAAAACATTATTTACCTATCTTATCGAATGAAACAAATTGCCGACAAATTGTCCCTACCTCTTTACGAAAAATGGTTAAAAATTTATTATAAAGGGCAATAACTCCTAAAGGGAACATATCACCATTTTGATCCATCTATAATAATATTCATGATAATAACCAAAAACAGCAAAATTTCCATAAAATTACTAATTCAGGGGCAGCAACCTAACATCTAAAAATTTCAGGGCAGTTAGATCTTGACCTGATCAATAATTTAACCCCATATCAGATTTGCTCTAAATACTTTGGTTTTTGAGTAACAAGCCAAAAGCTGCATTTTACCCCTATGTTCTATTTTTAACCATGGCAGACATCTTGGTTGGTTGGCCGGGTCATCGGACACAATTTTTAAACTAGATACCCTAATAATGATTTGGGCCATGTTTGGTTAAATTTGGCCCAGTAGTTTCAGGGGAGAAGATTTTTGTAAAAGTTAACGGACAACGGACGACGACAGACGACGGACGCCGAGTGATGAGAAAAGCTCACGTAGTCAGATACGACCACAGATGTATATTTAGCATATGAAAAACACCATTTTTTTTAATATCAGTTGAAATCAAATATATTTCGATTTTGGACCCTTCAAATTTAAAATGGACCACATCATGCACATGTAATTTGAAAACAGGTATCAGGTGAACCCAAACATTACTATTCAGCAGCAGTCTCTTACTACAGATTTTCGTAATTTTACATCATAGCCCTACAAAAATATAAAAAATAAGGACATTTTTTATTTTTTCTAGCTTCTCTCATGTGAAAGCGGTACCTTTTTGGTCACTATTTATGTATTGCATCTGAATAAGAATTGTAACATTTTATAGTGACTGAACCGGTTTAACAAATACTTCTCAATAAACAGAAAAAGAAGGCAACTTGGAACAGCACCATCTATGCCAATATGTATGATGAAAAAATCAGATCAGAATAACATGTCAATATGTTAGTTATATGTCCTTGTGAACATATAGTGAGAAAAGGGAATATTAATAATTCTGCAGATAATGCAATTTCATCAAGTGTTCTGTACATTTTCTGTTAAAATTTTCACACAATCAGTGAAATATTCAAAAAGCCATAACTAAATTTTTTTGAACTGGAAGTCACAAACAATGACACTTGTTCCATTTACCAAATGACTCATGTATTTCTGTGAGAAAAAAAAATCAAGTGCAATTTTAGAAATTAAAGGAAAAGAAGATAATTTTGCGGCACAATGCCACATGTTAATTGTGAATATACTTACCAAATATATTTTCTTTATCATGATACTGACGGCAACATTATCAAGGAGTACACTAAGTATGGAAAAATGCATAAATTACAGATAAACTAATTAAAACACCCTATTTTGTGTGCATCTCCTGCCATATCAATATTTTTTGCATTTTGCATCTATATATACTAGATGAGTAAAAACCAATGTAAATATGGTAATAAAATTTTGTAGTAAAACACCCCAAAAAATGTTGTATTATAACCCCAAAATCAATTCTAATCTTCTTTTTGTGTACGGAACCTTCTAGTAAAATTTCATAGAGATCCATTCACTTATACTAAATTCCATTCTAGATTTTACTTATATTAAAACTATTGTTTGGAAACAAATGTGTCTTCTGAAAACAACTACAACATGGTTAAGCATTACGTGAAAGCAAAATTTTTAAATGCTTGAATTTCTCATGTCCATTCTCAATTTTATTTTGCAGTCATATAAAACTTGAAAAGTAAGCTAACAAAAAAAAAATGCAAGAAATGAAGTAAAACTGACTCTGAATTATGACATGAAATTGATGTAGAACCTACAAACTGAAGCTGATCAGGAATATGAATGTTTATTTGTTCGAGAGATTTTTTTTCACCGAATCCCTTCAGCGCTATGAATTAAGATTATTTAGTCAAAATTTAACACTAGTATTAAGGTTCATCAAAACAAATTAGCGAATACGGCCTTATTTGCACCTAAAAACTACTGTGTACAGAATTACTTGTGCGGTTTGGGAATTTTTGAATGTTTTTAGATAAGTTAAGTTCATTTTGCATATCTGAAAGATAAAAATCATTTTTGGTGAAGATCTGGATTCAAAATATTTTTTTTGTCCTCTGCTTGATCAGACTTTTTTTTCATCGATTTGGGAATTGAACATTTTTTTATAAAAAAGAAAAAAATACCATACCCACTCCTGCCTTTTGAAGTTTAATGATTGTTCACTAAACGTTTTCCATCTGAACTTATAATTTTATTTTAAACAAAAACTATATGTTAATGTAGCCCAGGACATTCGTCCTGAACATGCATGAAATATTTGCAACTGGACGATAAGTAACCAACAACCAATCAATCAATAGGACATTGTCTTGGTATAAAGCTGGCATTAAAGGTAGCGCCTTCCTCATATTAAAATAGTATGCCACAATCATCATTAAGGTAATTGTTTGTGTGTGGTGATCCAGCCAACTTATCGAGATGGCCACCATGGCTAAAAGTAGAACAAAATAAAGATGTTAGCTTATAACTCTAAAACCAAAGCATTTGGGGCAAATCGGACGGAATTAAATTGTTTATCAATTTAAGATCTATCTGATCTGAAAATTTCAGACGAATCGGACATCCGGTTGTTGGGGTGCTGTCCCTGAATTGGTAATTTTTAGGAAATTTTGCTTCTACAAAAATCTTCTCCTCTGAAACTACTGGGCCAAATTTAACCATACTTGGCCACAATCATCATTGAGTTATGTAGTTTGTTTAAAAAATGTGTGCACTGACCACTAACCAACTAAGATGGCCACCATGGCTAAAAATAGAACATAGGGGTAAAATGAAAGATTTTGGCTTATAAATCGGACATGCGGATTACATTTTTTATCAATTTAAGATCTATCTGCACTGAAATTTTCAGACGAATTGGACTAAGGTTGGGTTGCTACCCCTGAACTGGTAATTTGATAGGAAACTTTGCCGTTTTTGGTTATTATCGTGAATATTTTTGTAGATAAATGACCAAAATGGTGAGATGACCCCTTAAGGAGCAATTGCCCTTTACAGTAAAATTAAAAAAAAATCTTGATTTTTTTTTTGTAAATTTTCAACAAATTATTTTCCTCTATAACGAAACGAATGGGCCAAGTTCATTATAGATGAAGATAATTGTAAGAAGCAAGAATGTTAAAGAAAGTAAGATCTACAGACAAACATTATTATTAATAGCTGACATACGAATCAACTCGGTATCTGGTTAGTGCATCGGACTACTAACACAAAGGTTCCTGGTTCGATTCCCGTCTTGGATGAAAAGTTCAGCAACCGAATTTTCGGCTCTCTCTTGACAACATTTGCGAGTATGGTCTTGAGGAAACGATGATAGTGCGTCGGAAGGTGACGATAAATGGCTGATCTGTGTTAAGAAAGAGCCATATTTCTTGCACGTTAAAAACACCCTTGTACATTTCGAAAACGAGCAGGCTAATGCCGCTACAAGGCAGCACTCGCACCCGCAAAGTGGAAAGCGATTAATATAAGTTGCAAAACTTGTTTCCCAATCCACTATAAATAAATATGTTTAAACTAAACTAAACTCGGTAATTTTCACAAGTCTGAGAATCTTTAGGAATATATATTTTCCTTCAAGAGGTGAATGTTTGGCAGACGTGTGTGCGTGTTTTCCAAATGGTTACTGGTTTGCTCACAAATACACAATTGACATAGATAATTGAATTTCGAGAATAACTTGTGCAATGCGATTTGAATCTAATGTAACTACAAGAGTTTCAGACTCTACGGTAAATATAATAGGTATGTTTAAAGAAAACAAATAAACACAAAGCAAATATCATTGATAATCAACATACTATCTAAAATTATGAGTAAACTAAAAGATAAGAATATAAAATTAAAAACATTTTTTAGAGAACAAATTCGTAAGGACGAAGACATGTATGGGCTGCAGGCTCTGTCAGGGTAAACAGTCAAGGTAACAAAAGTAACGAAAGGATACATACAGTCCAAAAGTTAAGCACCACCTATCTTTATGGCCTGTTTTTTTTCATTTAAAAAATCAGTTTATCCTCGAAAGAAAGAAAATATACCATAAACATACCGTAAACTTAAATTAAGTCACTTTTGCAGGTTGAATGCATTTGAAATTTGCGTTCATACAAATAGTGAAAAGTACACATATCAGAAACGGAATTTAACTTCCACTGTGATTATGATGTTTAAAACAATTAATCACCCAATATCATTGTCAATATTTGAGTCAATATGATGTATAATCATCTCCCTTCATGTAAAGCACTATAATACACTCTGTACAAGCCTTCGGAACTTTAGTTGAGCAAATAAATTACATTCAGCAACAATTGTCTCTCTGTTTCTCTTATACCGCTAAGATTTTAAAAAGTTGAATCACTGCGATTAAGATTTTTCTAATGGTATCTCAGACATATTCGATATGGAGACATGGAAGGCGAAAAGATAGTGTCCATTGCGTGTAGCTCTTTCTACTCGGTTACAATCATTGCCCTGTGTTGTCTAGTATTATCGTACATGTACAAGGGTCTTGGCGCGGCAGGTGGATTATCAAAATGTGGGACTGCAATGTTTCTAAGTACCAAATCCCTGTATGTTTGTTCGTTCATGCTACCCTGCAGATTATGCATGTCCATCGTAAAACAGTATGATATGAAACCCCATACTGTAACACCACCAGCAAATGAACATTTTGCTGGCATCTAATGTCCCAAAGTTATTATGGTCACTCGCCCTTTTGAAACGTAATTGACGGTGCCTGAAAGTTCGAACAGGTCCCTTGACAACACGCCGTGTTTCCAGAAAGCCGCTATGAATCGTTCAGAACAATATGCTAACACTAACATGACCACCTTGAGGTCAATGGTTTCTAAGCCGTGGGGTAGGAGTTAATGGGTTGGCCTTAGCACGACCAATACGCATTTTTTCAAAAACATGTGATAACAATCGAAGCATATGATATATTTTTTGTATCAGCCCGCTAAGAACCAATTCGAAAAAATATGGAGTATACGTTAATTTAATGTTATTTCATACAGTAAAAATCATATGTTGTTTAGTAAGTCTATATGATAAAATGAAAATAGTAAAACACTTACTCTTTAATAATCATGATACATGTGTATGATATGTTTTGTATGTATGGCATTATAGTTCTAAGTTGAAAGTCAGTAAAGATGCTAGTTTAAATGAATACTCAAGAAGCTTGTCGAACTCAAACAGGTGACATGTTCCCGGGGTGAAGGTTTAACAACGTGAAAACAACACTCACTATCATTTCAAACACTGAGTCTTAAAATAAGAAATAAATCGTTTACAGAAATACATTCAAAGTAAGATGTGTCAACGTACATACAACATTCAATCAAACAAAATGTGTTTACCACAAACTGTTTGTATATATAAACGGAGGAACGATAATAAAGATTAAACGTTAGTATAAAAAAGCAAAACACTATCATACTGTAAACACTCACGGTTCATTACAGGCAGTATTTTATTTAAAAATAGAAATATGGCTGAGCTATTCCGTCATCTCACCAAGCATTTAAATAACAGGTATTTTTTAATATCAGTTAGAGACTAAATCCGGCAAAGAAAATAGTACACTTGCCTGGAGATTTACGATTTATAATTCTGTTATTAAGAATGAGAATAAATGACTTATTGAACTTATTGTTTGCTCCATATTGTCTTTTGAACCATAAACAAACAAACAAAAAGTTATAAGGTTGCAACTTTGAAAAAAGCCTGTGTAACGCAGAACTTGAAATAAATTAATGAAAAAATACTGAAATGAACCTCAAGTACCAAACAACCCACACATTACAGTTACCTTTTATCTTTTGCTATTGTTTTAGATAAACCTGTTCTAACAACATCAAATAGCTCATATTGCAATACGTCATCATCTGTTAAACTGTATTGTACTATAGTTGGCGAACAATCAACGGTTGGTTTTCATCCTTGGACACATGTGTTTAATTGTGTTCATGTACGTTACCTCAACGGTATAACTTTTGTAAATACATCTACGTTAGAAATGTCCAATTGTACTTACCAAGATGCAGGAAAATACTTCTGCAATGCATGGAACAAATACAACGAAAACATTTACAATAATAACAGTAGCACAATTGTAACTGTCAATGGTATGTTTTTGCTTAGATTGATCTGGATTAAAAAAAATAAAACGAACCAAAAATTAACAATCTGTAATCAAACAATTGTAACTGGCCTTTTATACAGATAACTTTCACTTAAACAAAAATATCTTGCTTGTTTATGTGGTTAAGTTATCTTGTAGCAAACCTGAACTAATGCTCAGTTGTTTGTACGGTATTGATTGTAACCATTAATGAAAGCGTATGATTTGGCAAGCGTTTCTGTGCAATGCCTTGTTAATCATTCAACTTATCAGTTTCATATTACAGTTAGCTACTTTTACAATTAATGAGAGATGAAATTAGAAACAATAACAATTTTGTTTTCACAGTTTTTTTTAACTTGATTGATTTAATAGTTCGCGTAAAATAGTCATCATTTAAACATATATCATTGTATATACTTTCGTTGAGATGGGTTTTGCACAGTTTTCTATTTTTTTCTTCAAATGTTGTTTTTGATGATAAACAATGATAAAAGGATGTAACATTTCCATGACATGTCATAGACAATAACATAAAAAAACAAAAAGTAAACAAAGACTCACAAAACCAAAGGACATTTACATCAACATGAACTCCAATAAAAAAAGGGAGTGAAATCAGGTGCTCCGGAAGGGTAAGCATTTCCTGCACCGTATACGGCACCCGTCGTGTTATTTCTTTGTTCACGTCGGTAATGATGGAAGGTAATTATGACAGAGGAAGAATATCAGATAAGATTGCTGACACACTTTTTTCATAATAGCTCTTTAGCTTGTTACGAAAAGCGTTGGATGAAAGTTAATAAAAAAAAAAACACATTCTGATTAGCTGTCATTCTCATGGTGCTGACAGTTAGTTCTTGCTTTTCCTGAAAAATCTTAATATTGTACTTTCTAAACAAAGCGAAATTTACAAATGAAACTTGTTTAGATTAGATATGTCATTGCAGATATTCTTCTGATACAGTCAAATGGCATATATATTTGCCCAACTAGACAACTTGTATAAATTGTCACTCTACGGCAAATATTATGTATAGGCATTTGTTTCAATTTTATCTATAGGTCCTCCAAATATTTTGTCAGCAAATGTATTGCGAACACATCTTTTAAACATAACAGTGGACATATATTCTACATCCATTATTGAAAAACCAGTTTGGATTATAATGTCAGATCAACAAGAATTTGCAACTGTTCTAAACTCAACTTTCCGAAGTACAGCTGTTTCGTTACCTGTCTACAAGAAAATCATTGCATGTCAAGGATATATCACGACTTTGATTACAAACGATTTTAAAGACCTAACATACACCGTATTAATTAAGAATTTATTTGGAGAGACCCGAAAACGCTTTATTAAGCGCCAAGGTAAAATTATAATAATAAGGATATAAAATTGCATGCCAAGTTTTAAAAATGTCTCTACCATTGATCTGTCAATAGTATTTATTTTTGGTGTAGAATGATATCAACATATTCGATATTTTGAAAGCAATTTATTCATAATTATATTTTTAAATTTTCTCAAGAATGTGTGCGAACAAGAAAAGAACACAGTAAATTTTCATTTTGCTTATATTAATAGATATATAAAGTTTTATACAACTTACATTCATTTACGATGCATTAGAAATAATTGAATATGAAAATTAGTTATATAATCAACATGAACCAATGTTGGTATAAATTTGTTAACAGTTATACTTATACATTTCTAGAGTTGGCAGTTTCATATGATTGTCGGATTTTGATTTTGATTGTATCGGTCTTTGGAGCTTTTTTCCTTGCAACTACAGTGACACTAGTTATTCTCCGAGGAAGACAGTGCAATAGTAACTATATATAAATTAGTATCATAGATGTTTTTTTATGGGCATTTTCAAATCATAATTATACCACTAGATAAGTAATTTTTAACTGATATGGTCATTTAAATCTGAAGAGCATTTCATTAATCAACAATACCTTATTGAGACCGATACCTTATTTCGGTAATTTTCAGACGATTAGTTTTGTTCAAATATTTCGTTTGCAGTCAACTAAGATATACTTAGGCGATATTCGTTAATAGTTGTTACCCGAAGACAATACCAACGCTATAAATTGGCTTGCCAGATTTAAAAAGTACTGAAGTGACTGTTATCAAATATTTCAACAGTATTGGATTAAAAATTCCAAAAATCTTGAGAAGATGAAATCACAAAATAACTCAAGGGAACATTGAAAACGGGAAGTCCTTAATCAAATTACAATATCAACAGCTTAAACACATGAAACGAATGAATTACAACTGCCATATTCCTGACATGGTACAGGCATTTTCTTCTGTGGAAAGTAACCTTAACTCTTCGAAACTTTTCAAATACTGTTAAGACTAACATGAAAGTTTAATAATGCAATTTGTCTCATAGTTTTTTTGCGGGAAAAAGTAAGGTTATATGAGATACACATCTACGAGACAGAAACACTACGACGCAAAATATATTTTTTTCTCTATAAGCAGCAAACTGTCTTCAATAATAGTAAGCTCTATATAATACTAAATTTTGCAATTTTGAAAATATCCTGAGTCTAAATAATTACCAATACTTATGTCCTATTATGACTTATATTTTATTTTCATTTTTCTAATTATTTTTCCTCGTGTAAAACAGGTTTTGTCCAAATCGTTGGCCCATCGGAACATTTAGCAACCATTTCTGTGTAAGTATCATGTGTTTACTTTAATAAAAACATTCGCGCAATAAAAACATATCAAAGGTCTATTAATTCCCCAGAATAGATAGTGTCTGTTTTGATGTTAAGTTATAATGAGGCCTCTCATGACCATTTTGAATTTCACATATAATTATAAACACTCTAATACTACGTTAACCGAACAGATATCAAAATCAAGAATTTAGTAATTTCATTTAAGCTATATGAATAATTCCTACTTCCGAGATATCAATTTACAGATGTTGCTTTGTTATCCGATATGATTAAAAAGTAAAATCACAAACAAACTAAACTCAGGGAAAATCAAATCGGAAAGTCCCTTATCACATGGCAAAACCAAATGACAAACCACATAAAAAGCGATTGGACAACAACTGCCATATTCCTGACTTGGTACAAGCATTATCAAATGTAGAAAATGGTGTATTAAACCTGATGAATTGCGCTAAACCTCTCACTTCTTACAACAGTCTCATCAATTCCGTTATATTTACAATGATGCGTGAACTAAACAGACATAATAAATAAAATATGGGTACATCAGTCATCATCATGATCATGGTGTTTCAGAAACAATTTAACAGAACACAAAAGCATTTATCAAATTCAAAACACATTCATTGCTTCGAGTGTCTGACGTCAGAAAATGTATAAGTCACATATGTTTGTCGTTCAATGATTATACAAACAATTTCAAAATTTCACATGGGCATTGTTAGCACACAGGGTTAAAAAATCAAAGGTATGTATGAATTAATTTAAGCAATAGACAGAGATTTGAAATATTCTATAAATAGATTATTCCACTACGCGATTAAATGATTTTGACGTGTGTGAGTCAACGTATTTTCTAATTTATAATAGAAATATAACATAATGCCATATTATAGAAAAATAACATACTGACAGGATCTTTTATAGTCACGTTATAAGAACCAAAGAAACACACCAGCAAAAACGAAAGATAATACAAACACATTGACAGGATGTATAAATACCGAGCCACGTAAAAACAGAAAACAATCCAACAGTAAAAGTAATATCAATAATAGAACAAAGACAATTGAAAGAACAGTATAACACGTTAAGATGACAAATAACGTCAGGACGCAGAATCTAGATACATTCATACAATATGTATTATTGAATTCTGAAATGGTTAAGCATGCCGTTTAGGTATGTCAAATACAAGAAAACCAGGAGAAGCTTTTATAAACATATGAATACTTGTGTTTGTTATACTGGCTTGTATATTTTGTAACTCCTCATGGCTGTATTGTGCATGTTGTTAGTATTAATTGTTTCATTGGTCATCTCTTTACTGATGTACTACATTCTCTTTATGAGAATCAAACTTGTATTCTATTACTGAAAAAAATATTACACAAGGGTTTTCGAGGTCAAAAACTAGTCAATACACTGAATAAATTTGTCATTGGTACAAGGACATCATTCGTAAACAAAAAATGAACATGCAGACATCGTATACGTTAAGGTATTTCACATCAAAACTTTATGTTTAATTCCGTACAAAGCAAACATATGTAAGCATCAAAACAACCTCCAAAGGGCTAATTTACGTCATGTTGTGGATCTGCCTTTACTGAACATTATTGCTGTTTACAATTTATCTTTATCTATAATAATATGGAAGATCATAATCAAAAACTGGCCAATTTTGTTAAAATAACATATTCAGGGGCAGCAAACCAACAACGTGTTCTACGATTTGTCTAAAAACTACGGTAAGATCTTGACGAACAATTATACTCCGTCAAATTTGCTCTAAATACTTTGATTTCAGAGATATAAACCAAAATCTACATTTAATCCCTATGTTTTATTTTAAGCCATGGCGGCCATCTTGGTTGGTTGACCGGGTTAGTGAACACATTTTCAAAATTATATACCACAATTTATTCCAATAATCGGAAAATCATTCTGATGATGTTTTTTTTTTTAAATGGGTTTCACCACCCCAATAGTCAGCATATCACATATATCAATTATATGGTCATTTGAATAATTAATTTCCTGTTGACAAAACTTTAAAGGAGTAGGTCCGGTAAGGACCGATTTTGGCCTCAAATTTCAGTTTCATCTGACGAAAGATTTTGACCACTTTTTAAACACTTAAGTGTCTATTTTATTTGAATTAATTAGTTTATGTGAAAGATTTTAACAGATTTAGTAATTAAAAACGATCCGATTCAAGCTCAAATATGAAAAATCTACCTAATATGCCGAAAAATGTCACTTTTCAGATGGTTTTTGGTAAAAATGAAAGTGGCCGCATCCGTGTTCATCCTCAACCTTTATATATGTTATGTATTATCGTAAAATACAACTTACATTTCAATATTAAGGATGAACACGAATGCGGCCACTTTCGTTTTACACGAAAACCGTCTAAAATTTAACTAAAATGCTAGAATTATGAGGAGTTCAGTAATTTAGCATGACTTAATGGTGCTAGTACCGGATATATGTGCATTGTATTGTCAAAAACAGCCCATATTTATGTAGCAGAACCATTCTACTGTCCAATAAATAACTAAAGGTTTACATATTAACAATTTTGTAAAACTGCTATATTTTGGGGCCAAAAAGGGGTCTTACTGAACCTACTCCTTTATCGAAACACTAAGTATTTTCTCATCCCAGGAATGGACAACTTTAGACGTATTTGGCACAACCGTTTAGAATTTCTGGTCCTCAACGCTCTTCAACTTTGTACTTGTTTGGCTTTATAACTATTTTGATCTGAGCGTCACTGATGAGTCTTATCTAGACGAAACGCGAGTATGCCGTATTAAATTATAATCCTAGTACATATGATAACTATTGAGATCATTAGATCAATGCCACTGTTGGTGACCGTTTCGTGCCCGTGGGTATCGCCAGCCCAGTAGTCAGCACTTCGTTGTTGACATGAATATCAATTATATGGTCATTTTTTATAAATTCCCTGTTAACAAAAAATAATTTTTTCGAAAAACTAAGGATTTTCTTATCCCAGGAATAGATTACCTTAGTCGTATTTGGCACAACGTTTAGGAATTTTGGATCCTCAATGCTCTTCAACTTTTTTCTTGTTTGGCTTTACAACTATGAGTCTTATGTAGACGAAACGCGCGTCTGGCGTATTGAAATGGACACTAATCGATATGTTAGGCTGACGACATTTCAAATGCAATGAAAGGAATCGTGGTATATATTGTAAATAGTTACTAAGATATCCATATTAAAAGGTTATAGATATGTTTGTCTTGATAATTCAATTGATGAAATTTTGCTATTCTTTGGTGAAGTTATTGTTATGAAATGTATTATTTTACAAAAATACTTGTTAGGGTTAATGTTCATCAACCAATGACTGATTTTGAACTTGATTTGCAAAGCGTTTAATCCAATGTGAAATGATCGCATTGTTCATTAACATGATCATTGAAGTACATTCATTTTACTCTCAGATTGCATACAATTAAAATTCAATTGAAAAAAAAGAGATTAAAAAATACATTTGTGCATATATCATGTATATCGAGCAAATATCTTAGTCAACTCGATATGGCGAAACATTCCAGTCATTATGTCAGGATTAACGCTTCATGTGAAAGATAAACTGTCGGTTTTGGATTTTGACGATCTTCAAATTTTCGGTTTCAATTCAACAAAATCATATAAGTTACAACGTGATATAAGCAGTGTTTTGTCTTATTAAAGTGTGTAATTATGACGTGCATTACATATCCATTATGTCATGTTACTATTTTGTTGCAAGAAAATACATAATTCAAAACTGTAAATATCTCCCGAAATAACTATTTGAGGACAGTTGTTACAGCCAGAAATCACCTTTAAAGTGTAGCCAACAAAAGACACAAATCAATAATTAAGTTTAATAGATTTATTCTACAAAAGTTTACAAGAAGTATTACACTAATATTACTGTCAACTTAACTGTTAAAACATGAGTCCCATCTTTTATCATATCTGTATCCGGGAATCCAATCAGAATATAACGTCCACTACTACGGTCAAAATCTAGTATGATAAAAGTGTCAAGCCAACTGATATTTTATTAATGTCTATCGATGACTATGTCTGAGAGTTTAATTTAAGTGTCTGTATATTTAAAGTTGTCACGGAAATCTCTAGAACACTCTAGAAATGGAAAGTCCTGGAAAACTACAACGGAAGTTTCTGGAAAATCTAGCATTATAAATAACGCCTTTTTTTTTCTTAGGATCATTCTGGAATCTTAATGTAAGTCAAATGGAAAGTTATAAACATTCCATCAGTATATTTGATTGTTCCAGTGAATGTTTTGTAAACAAATATCAGACCATACAACACAAATTAGGCCAACGTAAATAAATACAATAACTACAATAACATAACACAGTAACCCAAATGAAAAGGTGTACAATTGATTTGAAGATTAATTGGTCGGTACACTTTCACTTATGTCAGCCTTGGTATCTATGCTTTAGTTTTTGAGATGGAGCCGAAAATTTCATGTGTCCCCTTTGTTCTATTTTTAGAAACTGTCGCCGTGTTTTTGAATGAATCAAGTCCCTTAAAATTAGATACTACTCTCAAGAACATTCAATTACATTGTTTAAGCATTTAACAAACCAGCTTCAGAGAAAAAGATTTTTTAATTGGACTTTTACCAGAAATGTAAAAAACATACATCCTCTGGGGGTCAATTGACTATTTTGATCATCGTTGCTTATTTGTAAATCTTACTTGCTCGAACATCCCTTGCTATTTATACTGTCTTTCTTTCAATTATGATATTTAAAGATTATTATATGTTCTGTTAAATTGTTCCTTTTAAAATTGTTATACGATAAATTCTATTTATAACTTTTGGACTATTTTCTATCTCGGTCTATTTCTGAAAGTTATTCTTACATACTTTTGATTTTTTAACCCTATATGCTAACATTGCCTATGTCAATTTTAAAATTGTTTGAATGCACATTGAACGACAAATCTATGTGACATATAAAATTTTCTGACGTCAGATATACAAATCAATGAATGTGTTTGTAGATAGATGTTTTTGTGTTCTGTTAAATTGTTCCTTTTAAAATTGTTATACGATAAATTTCTATATATAACTTTTGGACTATTTTCAATCTAGGTCTATTTCTGAAAGTTATTCTTACATGTACATACTTTTGATTGTTTAACCCTATATGCTAGCATTGCCTATGTACATTTTAAAATTGTTTGTATGCACATTGATCGACAAATCTATGTGACGTATACAATTTTCTGACGTCAGACACACAAACCAATGAATATGTTTGAAGATAGATGTTTTGTGTTCTGTTAAATTGTTCCTTTTAAAATTGTTATACGATACATTCCATATATAACTTTTGGACTATTTTCAATCTCGGTCTATTTCTGAAATTTATTCTTACATACTTTTAATTTTTAACCCTATATGCTAACATTGCCTATGTAAAGTTTAAAATTGTGTGTATGCACATTGAACGACAAATCTATGTGACGTATAAAATTTTCTGACGTCAGACACACAAATCAATAAATGTGTTTGTAGATAGATGTTTTTGTGTTCTGTAAAATTGTTCCTTTTAAAATTGTTATACGATGATGACTGATGTACCCATATTTTGACTATTTTATTTATTGTGTCTGTTTAGTTAACGCATCAATGTAAATATAACGGAATTTGATGAGACTGTCATCAAAGTGTGAGGTTTAGCGCTATAAAACCAGGTTTAATCAACCATTTTCTACATTTGAAAATGCCTGTACCAAGTCAGGAATATGACAGTTCTTGTCCATTCGTTTTTGATGCGTTGTGTTATTTGATTTAGCCATGGGATAATAAACTTTCCGAATTGATTTTCCTCTAAGTTCAGTATTTTTGTGATTTTACTTTTTTTTATATGGCATTTTCCATATTGGCCCTTATATAAGCCGTAGACTCTCATATCACGCCTGATGGCTTGATATGAGTCGTGGGCTGATACCACGGACCATATGGAAAATGACATGTAATAATATATTTATCACATATTTTCAAGCAAGAGAAAAAAAGATAGCATATACCAAGTGATTTTTGAAAAAAAAAACAAAAAAAACATTTAACGAACAAAATTAAAAAAATCTCTTCACAGTGAGTAAACAAAGTTTTGAGAAAAGTTTAACACATTTTTAACAATAAATATATTAATTCTCAGAATTGTTAACATTAAACAACTTAAAGTGTTACATTTCCAATTAATGATGAGGAAGAATACACCGTATCGCTACTATGGAAATATGTTCCACTTTAACTTTCGATGTCATACAACAATCACTTTTATATTGTGGCGTCATATATTTACTAAAATCATTATGACTTAAAAAAAATTACGGGAACTTTTGTGATTTCCACTGTTGGTTTTTACATATTTTTCTACTACAGCAGATTCGTAACTTTCTAAATTTCTTTTAACTGTGTTCTCATTTTTCATTTTTTTTTTGGTATTGGTATGAATTTACATCCATCTTCATTTGATTTGCGAGAAGAAACCTCTCCTGATCGTATATACAGTTAGCTGCTTCGAATAACAACTTGTTTACAAATAGTTTTTGATTATCAGGTTACCGAAAGTTAAACTCGGGGGCTCGATATGGATTTCAAGGGCTGATATCGATATTGGCCCCGAGGGCAGATAACCAGCCTTGACTTCCGGCTATTATTGACCATGCAAAATCGTACATATCAGTACAAAAAATGTGATAATATCAGATTATTACATGGCATTTTTCATATCTCATGTATTATCAGCCCTAGGTTCAATATCAGCCCAAGAGCTTCATAGCTCGCGGGCTGATATTGACCGAGGGCTGATAATTCATGAGATATGAAAAATGACATGTTATGATCTTTTTATCATATGCCTCAACAATGGAGAAAAATAACAGATTAATATAATGATCCATTTACGTGGTTCTAAAATAGAAGTTCAAAGATTGAAAAGTTCACGCACGTCGGACACGGCCAAATTTAGTAAATTCGATATGGAATGTTTCTATCATTAGCCCCAACAGAGGAGAACAGTATTTTAATATTGACCAATCGACAAAATAAATAGTTCAGCAATATACATAATGAACACTTCCAAGTTGGAAAAGTCAACTTTTTTTAAAGTAGCCTTCTAAATTATGTTTGAAACTTTTAAAAACGCATTTAATAAATATTTTTGCTTAGTTTTGTTTTTATTATTTTACACAATATACTTTTCACTATCCAAATAATTGTTTTGTATACTATTTTGTAATGTTTTTCACTGAAAACGTAGCATTGAGATGTATTTTCCGGAATTTGCCGAGTATCCTCGGAATGCAGTACGATAACGTTACGGAAAGGCATGTGATAACAATCGAAGCATGTGATAGACTTTTCGTATCAGGCCGCTAAGGACCAATTTGAAAACTATATAGTTTTCAATAATTTAATGTTATCATCATACAGTAAGAATCATATGTTATTTAGTCTAAGTATTTGATAATATAAAATACATAGTTATATCTAATAAAAAATATGTTCTATCAGTAACCTGACAACGGGTTGTCGGACTAGTCGGAAAAATTCATAATATATATATTATAACCCATTGATCATTCCTTTTCGTTTTTGCTCTAACTATTGTAGTTAATGAGATGTATGCAAACAACTTATTATGTTCACTATGTTCCATGTTTATCCATAGCCACCATGTTTGTTGATGGATCAAAATTTCGGATACAATTCATAAGCAAGCTAACCCAAGGCACATCCAGTTAAAGTTAAAAAGTAATTGGCTTTTTTTACGAGAAGATTTAAAAAAAAGTTAGAGACGAAAACATGTAATACAAATAACGATATTAGTGTATAAACTCCTTAAGGGCAGTAATGAATGTTCCAACTTTACTGAAAATATCATAGCTGGTCGATTTTGGATTATTCATCACTTAAACACCATGTCTAGTTTGCCCAAATTGCTAGAGTTTTAAAGATGAAACTCAAAAACTGCATTTGCCCCCAGGTTGCTTTAAGCCATTGCAGTCATGTTTGTTAATAAACTTAAAACAGTTTCCCGAAGACACATTCAGTTAATGTTTAGTAGTAGTAGACTCAGTACATTTTTTTTTTGTAGTTACAGAGTTAAACATTTTAATTTGCGATAAACTTATAAGTGTAAAATTGTCTTTAAAACTCGTTCAAGGTCAATTGACAATTTTGATCATCCGAAATGTTCATGTAGATCTTACTTTATTAAACATGTTTGCAGATTTCAGGTCATCTTTATCATCAACAAAATCAAGATAATAACGAAAAACTTTTTTTAAATTTAGAAAAGAAGATATGGTATGATTGCCAATGAGACAACTCTCCACAAGAGACTAAAATGGCACAGAAATTAACAATTATAGGTAGCCTTACGGCCTTTAACAACGAGCAAAGCTCACACCGCACAGACTGCCATAAAAGGCCCCGAAATGACAATGTTAAACAACCCAAACGAGAAAACCCACGTTTCTTCTAATTATGAATTTAGTGGCAGCAACGCAACCAAGGATTGTTCGATTCTTCTAAAAATGTCAGTGATGATAGATCTTTACAAAGTACACAATTTACTACTAATTGTCAGATTTGCTCTTAAGGCTGAAGTTTAGGAAATTCAAGACAACACCTGCATTTAACACGTTCTAGTTTTAACCAGTTTAAAAAAAAACACATGGTCTGCTTACTTTTACACAAGAAATGGTTTTCAGAAAGAGTTAAGCTGTATATTTTCTTTTTTCCATCTACAACATATTTACACATTGGGTGACATATTTGTACCAGGATCTGTTTATCCTGCAGAAGCCCCCAAAAATTCCCTAGTTTCTTAGGGGTTATGGCTACTCGGTCATGTTTTTTAATTTTGTGTTTTTATCGGATTTGTTTCACCATTACTTTGTCACATTGTTATTGACTAATGAGTTTTACTGTGCGTATTGTTGTGCGTTTGTTTTTCTACATTGGCTAGAGGTATGGGGAGGGTTAATATACAAAAAAACATGTTTAACTCCGCCGCAACTTTGCTCCTGTCCAAAGTCAGGAGCCTCTGGCCTTTGATAGTCTAGTATGTATATTTGTTTAGGGGCCAGCTGAAGGACGCTTTCGGGTGCGGGGTTTCTCTTTTCATTGAATACGACATGGTGGCCTACGGTTTTTGTCTGCTCTATGGTCGGGTTGTTGTCGCTTTGACGCATTCCCTATTTCCATTCTCAATTTTATAATGTTATTTTTCTTTCTTTTCTCATTTGTCTTATAACAAGCTAAGGTGGTTTGGTATCATTTTATAGCTTGGAATATAAAGAAGTAGATACAAATTGGTCTAGATCTTTAATGAAATGTGCAATTTATTTTAGGGCAGTGTGAAATTAATGTGAACGACTGTTCAGGTAAATATTGAAAGTTGTCACATAAGGCGAAATAACTCATAAATCCGTTCTATTTTCTTCCTGCGACGCATGACCAACTGAAATAAGAACAACATTTGTAATTAGATAAACATGATCGTCAATGTATAATTCTAATACAATTTGTATGTAACAATTTTTTTCATTGGCTCAAAGGTGCCGTCAAATCTACAGTTGACCAGGCGTAACTAAGGAGGGACAACCATTTTGAAATGATTGCATCAACAAATGTTCGATTACTACTATACAAGCGAAAATAAAACAACACCTACCTCGAATTTGCCGTTTAAATGTTATTTTATCCGAATTTGAAGCGTACAGGTAACATAATAACCTCCAGTTTTTAAGTTTTCATTTGTATGACGTCACGTTTACCAATGACGTATTTGCGCAAAAATCATTCATAAAGTTTCGCGGATTTTTTTTTATATGTCAAATTTAGACATCTTTCCAAGTTTTATCGTATTATTTCTTTTTGAAATGCATTAGAATCGGAATAACAGTACTGTAGTTGAAGAATTGCCACCGTCATTTGCAACTCTTCAACTACAGTACTGTTATTTCTTAAAGCAAACCGCACATTAGAATACAAGTTTGAAGTTATTTAAAATCAAATTATATGTTTCTGTCATTTCACAAGTAATTTATCAAAAAAAATTTTTTTTGTCTTACAAAATGTATTTTTGAAACAATTGAAATCCAAATAAATTAATTTATTTCTACTTATACATGTTATATGAGGACATTTATCTTTTTTTAAGATTGTTTTTTCATTGAAGAATCAACCCGATCATTTCACATTTTAAACGACGTGTTTTAAGGAATTGCCTAGCTCATGACCTGTGTTAGATTATAATGCAAACTACAGATAACTTAGTCATTAAATGTTTAATGTTGTATATTGACGTGATGTGTATTTAGATCATTCATGATTGCATTATACTTTTGATAAACTATAAAAACCATAGTGCAGCATTACCATATTCCATGCACGTTTCAAGTGCTGTAGTGGGCATATGGATGATTATTTCATGATGATTTCGACTATTGTGTAACAGTGACAATTGTATAAAAATCAGATTACAAAAAATGGAAATCGTTCACTTCCATTACAGTCGCTAAAAATAGTTAATATTGACAACAATATGATTTGCTACAATATAAATCGTGGACGGTATCAAATTATGATGTACCCTAAGATGTATTATATGTCGATCGTTAGGAACTTATAACATTTAAGTATGCGTACGGAAAATGTGATTAAAATATTTTAGAAGCAGATTTTGCATACGGCGTATATATCTCCCAAATGATACGATATCCCCACGCCTGTATTTCTTTTCATGATTTCAATGGGAGAGGGTTGCTTCAGACGGGGGAGCTTTGAACAACGAGTTCCAAATGGTGAAGTTGAAATCATTCCTTCTAAAATTTAACGGACGCCATCACGAGTTGGTTGACCGTTATGGAATAACCTTTACACAGATGATATCGAATATATTTCTTACGTAGTAACTACAATCCAATTCCCTTTTCATGAACGTGACCTACCGAATTTTAAAACATTTTACATTTACATTTACATGAGCAACATTACGGTTACCACATTATCTGCTTACCTTTCCTGAGTTCGAGCACCTGATATAACCCCTAGTTTTCGGTTGGGTTCGTTTTGCCCAGTATTTTGTTTTCTATGTTGTTTCGTGTGTACTTTTTTTTTGTCTGTTTGTCTTTTTCATCTTTAGCCAAGGCGTTGTCAGTTTATTTTCGATTTATGAGTTTGAATGTTCCTCTGTTATCTTTTAATTCTTTTAATTTTGTTCAAAACATATGCATGAAATTTTAACCTCTTAATCTTTAAGTTAAAGCGCCAAATTCTATCAATAAATACCATTTCGGCACCTGATATATATTTCATTTCATTTTGCCATTTGGTTAGGGACTTTCCGATTGGAATTTTGGTCGGAGTTCAGTATTTTTATGGGATTTTACTTTTAACAATACTTGAATATATTCACGATTTTTTGGACATAGATCATGTAGATAGTACAACAAGTTGAACAGGTTCTGATTACCTGATTACCGTTTGGAGCACCCATGAACATCTTCGATTTTTCATATGTTCATGTTGCTATGTATTTAGTGTTCAATGAATTGGTTTGAATAATGTTGTTTGTATAATTGTATATTGATAGATAAAAACAAAGAATGAAAGATACCTTTATTGCTGATGTTAATGCTTTTTCAACAATTCATCAATATGTTTACTTCATGGTTATGGATATATATACATGACATACCTATTTTGCAATTTTATTTGGTTAAACTTTTTAATCAAATATATAAACCTTTTATATGTAAATATCGTATTTCCGCCCATAGCTATGGAATGCCATGACTGTCTTCTGATGTTGATTTTTTAATATGTTCGGTGCTTTATGCATTATGTTCAGTAGTATCTATACTATGTTTAGTAGTATCTACACGTTATGTTTAGTTGTTTTCATATTATGTTCATTAGTTTTCCTATTATGTTCAGTAGTTTTGACATTATCTGCAGTAGTTTTGACATTATGTTCGGTGTATTGGTTATTATGTTTAGTAGCTTCATTATTATATGCAGTGGTATTTAAAATATGTTTGGTACTTCTGATGTTATATTCAGTGCAAAATTTCATTATGTTCAGTACATTCGACATTTTTAATCGGTAGATTCAATATTATTTGCAGTATATTATGTATTCCCTTCAGTGGGTCCGGTTTCTTTAGATTTAGTGGATTATTCATTATGTTCAGTAAAAGTATCAGTATTATACTCGGTTCAATAAATTATATGTTCAGCGGTTGTATCATTATGATGATGCAGAAAAGATTTGGGAAATCAATAACGGAATTTGTTTGAAAAAAACCCGAACGCGGATATTTTTGACGGACGTTTTCTTCATGGTCATCATGTTTATTACGGTATGGAATGAAAATAGCAGAAATGGAAGTAGTATTAAATCGGTTTGATTAACGACCCCACGCTAGATTTTTTTTTACAAGAAAACATTACATGAATCAATTTATGAGATGTCACGACTTCTTGATTGTTGTTTTCTAAACTTACAGTGGCAAATATTTCAGGTAGAATTATTACGGCGAGAAAAATTTTCAAACAAGAAATAAGCATGTTCATGCGTTGTCGTTGATCCACCATTATTATAGAGAGACGACAAAAAAAACAACGACAGCAAAAAACAAAATATAAAAACATTTTCTATGGTTTTTATATTCTTAGAAGGCAACTCTTTATTGTTGGTTGATTGTACATTATATCAACAACACCTTGTACAAATGTTCTTTTTGAAGACAAAAAACAGTTAAATATATTAAACAAAACCATCCGTCACAATGATAACTGAGGGTTTAGACTTGGAGTAACGGAAACCTAACACGAAAAATGTAAATATTTTAATCTATTTGTAATAATTTGGATATATGGCATAACACGCAGATAAAAGAAGATATATCATAAGTAACATAATGTGTTAGTAACATAATACGGTCACTAGCACAATGTGTAACGAATTTATTTTACCGACTATCTTCACATGTGGTATGTAGACTTATGGCCTTATCAATGTGTTTTTAAAGACTTCAGCAATTTAGTTTAAACATGTTGAAGATCCTACTTCCATTTTCTATACAAAAAACAACTACTAACAATGACAACGATGTTACGTTTTAGCTTTACATTCGTTTTATGAATATATTTCAATCGTTTATTATCATTTAACCCTTTCAGATAACATTTTTGTTTTGAAAGGGGAATAACTTTTTACTAAACTCACATGGTTGTTAACCCTATAATATGGTAACCAACCATATATGTTTTAGGGCACCCTATATCAAATACACATAGTCACCACGTGAAGTCCCTCAACCAATCTTATCCCTATAAATCTAACTATGGCAATGGTGTTTCAACGACAGCGCACGCAACTGCTTGTTTCTTGTTTGAAAATTCTTCTTTCCGTCATACACCGGCGTGAAATATTTGCCACCGTACGTTCAGAAAGCAACAATCAATTAGTCATGACTTCTTACAAATTAAGTCAGGCGTTTACCAACATGGGAGCGTGAACCAGACCGATTTAATACTGCTTCCATATCTTCTATTTTGATTTCAGCACGTATAAAAGGTGTCCATAAAGAAAACGTCAGTCAAAATTATCCGCTCTCGTTTTTTTTCTCAACAAATTCCGTTATTGATTTCCCTACTTTTACTGCATCATCATAAGGTTATAACTGCTGAACATATAGTGCATTGAATCAAGTATATTACTGATACTTTTACTGAACATAATGAATAATCCAACGAATATAAAGAAACCGGGACCACTGAATGTAATACATAATGTACTGCAAATACTATTGAATTTACTGAACATAATGTCGAAAGTATTGATAATAATGAAAAAAGCACTGAATATAACGTCAGAAGTACCGAACATAATTTAAATACCACTGCATAGGATAATGAAGCTACTGAACATAATAAACAAAGCACCGAACATAATGTCAAAACTACTGAACATAATGTAAAAATTACTGAACATAATAGGAAAACTACTGAGCATAATATAGATACTACTAAACATAATGCATAAAGCACCGAACATATCAAACAATCCCAATCAGAAGCCAGTCATGGCGTTCCATACATAACCTCAATACAGAGACAGGCATATATTGCAATGTAGAAAATAGATTATTTACTATGTGCAATAACAATATTGTTGAAGATGAATACCATGTTGTTCTATAATGTAATAGATATGGTGATGTAGGAAAACTATACATCAAGAAATAGTATTGGCAATATCCATCCACTTTTAAACCTATACAGTTGTTGTCAGTTCACAATGTTAAAAACTTAATAATTTAGATATTTTTTTCTTTAATATTGAAAAAATCGTAATACATGTATGCAGTTGTATCACTTAGTTATCAACTGATTTGTTTTTCATTCTCCGCCATACATGTATTGTGTATAATTATTGTATTTAATTCCACTGATGCATTCAAAAATATTGTAAAATTGTATATTCTATAAGCTGTATTGCTTTTGAATAAAGTATTATTATTATTATTATTATAAGTTGGTCTTTTGCTTTCTTGTCATGGGGTTGTCATTATGTTTTTAACAATCGACTTATAATGTCCATTTGTTATCTTTTGTTTATTTGATTTTGTTCATAAACTGCACGTCCTGGTTACAACAATTTTAATTTTGAGGTTTTTATATGTTTCAAACATTCCTTTTGTCGGTTTAAAAAACAGTTATATTCTAGATTTTTTCCAACTACTACCACTTGATGACATACATTTGTACAAAAATAAAAAGGCGAAACAACAACCTACGTATTGCTGTTTTTCATTTGAAACAAAACCAACTACAAGTTCAAGATTTACATTAAGATATTTTTTATTGTACCAATACATTTTATATAATACTCATATTCAGCTACATAGGAATTATAGACATGACTGTCAATACTTACTTGAAAGGTGACATAACACAAGTAATATAGCCATGAAGCAACCAAAAATCATCCAATATTCTTTTCCTATAAAATCCCCAAAAAAAATATTGTTACACTATGAGTCGAAAAAAAAAGTTACCTAAGAAGCAACATGTATCTAGAGGTCATTATTGATATTGAAGGCTAACAACATGCTAAAACAGTTGTCAAGAGATAATATGTCCCCTTTTAAATTTGATACTCTGTTTGCATTGCATATTGCATTGCGATAATAGCTGTAATTGAGTACTGCCTAATTTGCAATACACTTGTATGTCTTGTAGATGTATGCAACTATAATATTGCAACTTTTCATTATAAGACCTTTAATTCATCTACACAATAATGAACACCGATCGGTGGAAGAACTAGGCAATGTTTAATCGTTGATTTATTCCTTATTGATTATTTGTCTTATCTGACGGATGATTTGTTTGATCGGTTATATATTCCATATCGTTGATTTGACTTATTTGACGGATTATCTGTCAGAACAACTGTGACAACCCTCATTGATTTAACAGTCAATGAATATATGTAGGACTAGGAGATGCGATTTGGACACAGAAGTGAGATGGCCACGCTTGAGTGCGATGATCTACGCCGAAGTGTGATGGTCTATTTGATACATGCTTGCCAGTTTTGTGTCCTTTCTTCAGACGTTCACTTATCATATAAGTAGATATTTTAATGTAAAACAAAAGGTGGTATTATTGCCAATAAGACAACTCTCCATAAGAGACCAAAATGACACAAAAATTAACATCTATAGATTACCATACGGCAATGATCAATATCCATACCGCATAGTCAGCTATATCAGGCCCCGAAATGACAATATTAAATAATTTGAACGAGAAAACTACCGGCCATACTTATGGTTTGTTTTTAAATTTAAATTCATTATTGACCATCCTTTTTCAATCATAGAAGTTTACGGAAATCAACAATGAACATTTTTTCACTGGTATAGTTATGATTTTGTTATTATCATTATATATGTATGTTGGCCTAATTTATGTTGTGTGGCCTGATAGATGTTTACAGAATAATCTTAGAATTGTGCAGCTTCGTAATCACTGGAACAATCACAGAATGATTGGAACTTTCCATTTGACTTACATAATGGTTCCAGAATGATCCTGATAAAAGGTGTATTATTTAAACTTCTACAGTTTACAAGAAACATTCGTTGTATTTTTTTTAGGACACATATTTCTAGAGTGTTCTAGAAATTTCCATGACAACTATGTATATACAGACACTAAAGTAAAACTCTCAGACATAGCCATCGATATACATTAGTATTCACAGCATTTGGATTGACAGATTGAGAGATCGTACTCTACGATGTTCTACATCTGATGATATTGCGTGACATGGATTGTTCTCAATACATTCGAGTTTAGAATCAAACTCTCTCCATCACGATACTAGTATTATAAACGAAGCACTCATGAAACAAACAACATATTAAGCATGTTAAATAGAACCGTTGGTAGATTTCCACCGAAAAATCCTCCCCGTTTCGCGTAATATTTAAAGTTTATTAGATCTTTATTATGTCAGTAACTGCTAGTAGTTCTTTTTTATTTAGTTTATCATTTTCATTTTGATTACTCACTGTTATTACCTATTCTGACATCGGAGTTTAACTGTGTGTATTAATTTTTCTCTCTTTTATATCTACAGTGGCTAGATGTATAGGGCAGGATTTAGTTAATTTTTATGTAGATGATTTAGTATGACGTTTATTTTTACTGAACTAGTACACTTTTTAGTTATGGGACCAGCTGAAGTCCGCCTCACGACAAAAGTTAAAAAGTCTGAAATTGTTGTCTCAGTTTATTTGAATATTTACTCGACATCTTTATTTGTCTGAATGATCTTTAAAAACATTTCAAATAGTAAGAATTTGTCTAATAAGGTTCTTGGTTTTTCTTGATTAGTGTCTTGACAGTATGTACATTTTTAAAAAGTATCTCTACCTTCCTGTATCATCTGATAAGGGTCTTGTTTAGTTTCGGCCAATTTTTGACTGTCTTAATTCTGTCCCGATCATTCTTGACATATTCTTGACATTCAAAATAATGTCTGAATATGTTTTGATACATTTTTAACAGACTGAAATCTGTCTGAATATATCTCGATAATTTCCTAACGGTCTAAAAGATGTCTTGACACTATCTCAACAGTATAAATTTCGACTGAACTGTGTACAGACACATTCTGCACTGTTTAATATTACTACTGCTGTTATACATGTTATGTACTCATTTCTATTTATACTTAACTAAACTTTGAAGAATACATTTCGTGCACCTAAATGAGAAAACCCAGAATGACCTCCACGGAAGATTGATTTTAATTTATTCTTATTAAAAGTGATTGTTTTAACTTTGAATATATTTCATAATTACTGACAAACAGCATTCAGATTGTTGCCATTTAAAAACTGCCAGTCAAATTTTCTTTTCGTAAATGGGTGACTTAGGGCAGTTTAAAAATGTGACTTACACAGGCTAAATTTGCTCACATGAATTTCACATCAATCTCACGTGAAATTCACATGAAAAATTTCACGTGAGATTCATCTCAATCGAGCTTATACATGAAACTCACGTAAAAATGTTCATGTTAATTTCACGTGAATTGAGATTCACATGAATCTGATTTGAAATTTTTCACATGAATTTCACGTGAAATTTACAACAAAAAAATTGGATATTTTTCATGATTTTAATTAAATTTGAAAATTTAGATGTTATTTGAATTACTCTATTTTAAAAATTCATGTGAATTTCACATGAAAAAATTTTACGTGATTTTCATGTAAAATTCACATGAGTTTCACATGAAAATCACATGAAACTCACAAAAATTGTTTTCACGTGAGTTTCAAGTATAAGCTCGTTTGAGGTGAAATTGATGTGAATTTCACGTGAAATTCACATGAATTTAAATTCACGTGAAATTGATGTGAGTGAAATTTGCCTGTGTAGTGTCTCTTTTGGACCCTGAAATTCATCTTTTTTGTATTTGAGGCTAAATACGGGGGGAAGGGGGGGGAATAATGTGTCCTCATCTTGATTCAAAAACTTGATTCTTTTACAACCAAAAACATTTTGTATTCAAAAGTGAGTGTTGAATGTCAAAATTTGTTATCAAAATTAAACAGTTGTTACAATTCTCTCCTGATTTTTTTCTCTAAAAAAACAAACAAGAAAAACATGTTCAGATCTATACTTTGCATGTCTGCTTGAAATCCATTTCATAGGTCCGATGATGGGACAATTTATATCTTTTTTTAATCTTTTGGAAATTATTAAATATGTTTTAATGTTAAAATAATTCACCATCCGTAGAGTTTTTCTATCACTGTGTAGAACGAACTTAAAAGTAAGTTCAAGTATATTTTTTTTTAGAATTTATAGTACCATATTGCTAATGTATTACTGTATTGCACGGAAAAAAACCTGATACATAATCTATTTCCTATGTCCTGCAAGCACAGGCAGAAGCAGTCGCGGAGTTTGAGTCTTTGTATGCAAATATCTGGATAAAAAACTACTTTAAACGACTTCCACTCAAAAACTGAAATTAGTATCTTCTGCTTGCAGGAAATAGATTATTCATCAGTTTCTTCCATGGAATACAGTATATGGTACTTAGAATTCTAAAAACATTGATACTTAAACTTACTTTACAGTCTTATGCTTAATTTGCCAATGTATAAGTCAATATAAAATAGAAAATGAATTGGGCGATGTGTCAAATAGACAACAACTCGACCAAAGAGTACAGAAACAACCGAAAGCCACCAATGGGTTTTCAATAAGATATGATTTTGACATTGGCAAGATAAGCATATATCAAATGAACTTTGTATGAACCATCGCACTTCAACGTAAACATCATTGCATTTCTGCGTAGTTATCAATAAGATAGCGTCTTAATCACACCAGCGTGATAAGAAAACGCACTCCAGCGTCGAATCATCGCTTCTCACTGTGAAAGCAAATGGAAGGATGAAATATTAATATAACAATTTAGATCCGTATTCACAATTGACAAATCAACATCCGATCGACCGAAAAGGCTCTACTTGTGATGACCTCCGTAAAATTAACGAAGGGAAGATTTCAACTCCACAAATTTGAACTTTTGGTAAAAAGGCTTTCTTGTAAGCAGCAAACCGTTATCAAGAAAATCATATTAGGATATACTTGCCCTGGAATATCGTAAACACTGGAAGCTATATACTACATGTCTATAAAAGCGTAAATTTCATAATGTAGTGGATGAAATCGTTTCTGTTTCCATAAAGTTTAGTTTTCAACCGATCCTCATTGTCAATTTCTAGATTTAGGTCAAGATTGAAGGTAGACTACATGTAGCTGTATCTGTTGTATCCTTAGTCGCAAGTTCATTGGGATAAATGAATTCAACATAGTCAGCAATTTTGAAATATTTAGTGAGAGAACATCATCAATATAGCGGATAGTAGTTTAAAGGGATACTGCTTACTTTTATCCTTCGTTGGAAGAAGTTCTTGTATGAGGTCATTTGAGTAAAAAAACAAATAGACAAGAAAAGAGGGATGGAAGATACCAGAGGAAAAGTCAAACTCTTAAATCGAAAATAAGCTGACAACGTCATGGCCAAGAATGAAAACAAGACAAACAGACAACCAATAGCACACATGACACAATATGTAACACTAAAGTTGTTCATATTATAACAAATCCGGTAAGTAGTCTAATATGTGAGGTCACATTCATGAAAGAGAAGGGGATTGTATTTACGACGTAAGGACCATATACGATATTATTTGAGAAACGGCAATTCTATAATGGTCAACCAGCTCGTGATGGCGTCCGTAAAATTTACAAAGAGATAATTTCAACTTCACCATTTGGAACTCATGGTTTAATATCTTCCTGGTGAGCAGCAATCCTCTATCAAGAAAATCAAGAAGTGGGGCGCGTTTGATGTCATTTTAAAGTCGATCATTTGTTGAAAAAGCCGTCCTTCTAATGTATCGTATAGATTGTCAAACAATATTTTCATCGCTTGAGAGTAATTATATTCATAGCAGAATCTGTTCTTTCCAGATACGAGATACTTGTATTTACGTTGTCTTTCTATATTAGAAAACAAAACAGGGCCAACCTTTTGAATGTGTATTTTAGTTGATAAATGATAATACTTGTGTGCAGCCTAGAAACAACAGTCAGAAGTTTTGTGCTGCTGCAAGATAAAAAAAAATATGAGCTGACCATTGTAGACAAGACACAGTAAGCTTTACACCCGGAACTAAATTATTTAAGAAATGTAAACATTCATACATATACAAAAGTATCACATTTTTTATTAATAGAATCGATCAGAAATTCGTTTTACGTCTTGCTAGTATTTGTTAAAGCTGATAACGAATAGGTTCGGTACATTGTTTACCTTGTTAATGCTACAAATGATATGAATTCAATTAACGTGTCTCGAACAAATTTATAATTCGAAAACTTTTTTTTAAATGTTTCAAAACCATAGTCGATTGGATGTTTCGTCATATCATTATAGTATGCAATATAACGGATTTTACTTTTGCTATGCGTCATTTCAAATTATTAGAATCAAACCTTCACAATTTTGTTCTGCTGCTCCAGAAAAGTATGGAATTAGTAATGAAGCAATACCCAGCATAGTGGTCATCAATGACTTCAAATGGTCTGAAAAAGAGCAATAGAGTTATGAAAAGTTAAATTGGTTTAATCAGATCATGTGTCCAACTCTTACTTAAAATTATCTGACATATTGGTCTGTTTACTTTCTGTACTTATTGAATATTGCATCAGTGTTTACGGTCCTTGCCAGAAACGCTTAATCACAGGACTTATCTATTAATCTTAGTGTTAAACATAATGTTAGAAGTTAATAACCAAAACGATTATGCACTTTTGCGATAACTGTTGTCAATCTTGTCCTTTCTGCTTTAGTTTTTCTTTATAAAAGAAAATAATAGCAACTAGTTAAGCTCTTGAATAAATATACACTATAACACACCTGCGAAATTGCGGTCATTTAGAGCATTGTTGAAAGTGTGTAAACTGCTACAGAGAGAATGTTTGTAAAATATTTTGTGTCTGGAGAATTTCAAAAAAGTACCTGGAGACAGCACAATTTCTCCAAATCTGTATATTTTTGGGGTTTTCTGTCAAATTTCATTATTTTCATGTTTCTGCATACTATGAACATACGTATACTATAAATAAAGTGTATTTGCTATAAACTATCAATTTCAAGTTTCTTCTCTAACAGGTCGGGACCACTACCTTATATTGAAATGCATAAATTAGCATACTTATGTTCTCGCACATGTAATTGTTTATTTACATGTGACGCAATTTATTTTTACCTAGGTTTTTAACCAATCCACTAAATGAGTAACAATGCATGATGGACTACTACGTGTTTACAATCAACAGAGAACACGTGTTATTTACTGTAATACAACACATTTTTTCGTGCAATGCGGGATTTACAATTTCGCTTAGTTTTTCATTTTGTGTATCCTCATTTATAGTTCGTGATGCAAAGTATTCCTTTCATGCTCAGATTAACGAAGAGTTGTTTCTATGCGAAGAAAAAAGGGTTTGAATTACCCGATATATAACCATTAATATGTTTGATGATGACACGGAGATTTCATGTATTCGTCCACCAGACAGCAACGAAACAACAGCGAAAAACACAATTACCCATGAGACAAACTTTCTAGACCGTAGTGTAAAGTAAGCCGTCGATAACAGCCGGTGCTAATATTCACGAGTACAGCAATTTGCGTATAGACAATTAAAGGCAAATGTGTGACCCTTGAATTTTGTGTTCGTAAAAAAGGCGAAAAAATATTTTCATACATGACAGTGTTAACAAAATCTATAGGACTTGTATTTATTTTTTGTCACATTTCAGTATATCATACTTCCAAGCTGTTCCCTTAATTTTGAAGGTAGTGAAGTCAGCAACTGTAGTTTCATTTTGTTTTCGTTTTTTAACGGGCTGGAACATTTGCCAAACTGAATAAAATCATTACAGCTGATTTCCTAATGTTTGCAAAGTAAAACTTTGGTTGGTTTGCTTGCTATGTGTGCATAGTTGTTTATACAAGCTTTGAAAATAAGATTGACATCTTTAAACAATATATATATATATAGGCATAGTTTAACTTGTATATTTTATATTTGAATTTAATTGGTTGTTATCCTAATATGATTGTACAATATACAAATAAAGCAAGCAATCTAACCAAAGTTTTGCTCTACATGCATTAGGAAATAAGCTGTAATGATGTTATCCATATATTATGTATGTGCGACGAGATGGAAAATTTGATATGTTTTGTGAAAATTGCAGCGTTGGATCTAATATAAAAAAGAAGATGTGGTATGATTGCCAATGGGACATCTGTCCACAAGAGACCAAAATGACACAGAAATTAACATGTATATGTCACTAACGGCCTTAATTATATAAAAAATTGAACGAAAAACAATAATGAAACACATAAACAAACGACAACCACTGAAATACAGGCTCCTATATATACAAACCTATATACGTTTTTATTTATTAGATATATTTCTTCTCCTTTTATATATGATATTGGGCCGGTTTTTTGTTGTTGTTTTTTTTTGGGTTTTTTTTGTTTGGATTGTTTTACACAAGTAATTGTTGGGTCATTTATAGCGTACTTTTCGGCATTGAACCTGTGACTGCTTACTTTACTAGATTATGTATTTATTGGAAAGATTTCTCATTTGGCACTCATACCTCATCTACTTATATCTATATACAAAGCACATATTTGAATACAAATAATAGGTAATATGGCACCATCTGTGATCCAGAGGCTTTAAACATTGGAGATATTTTACATACGTCAATATGACAGCAACCGAACAATAAAAAACCTCTGAGGTATATTTTGTGATAAAATTAGCAACGAACGGACTTTATCGATGGATGAAGCTATACAAAATGTATTAAGCTATATACCATATTCGCTCAGTGGCGGGTCCAAGGAGAGGGGTTCAAGGGGTTGGACCCCCTTTTTTTGAACGATCAACGCATTTGAATGGGGACATGTAGTTATGTAGTTGGAACCCCCATCTCCCCTTTTTTATACTGGGTTAGGACCCCCCTTTTTAAAATGGCTAGATCCGCCCTGCCGCTTTCATAACACTTATTTTTAGCATACTGAATATTATGATGTTCTTACTTTCAGTTCAGATCCTGACAAAAATTTTACTCATCCAGTACAGAAAGAAGTGTTTCATTGAAAGTTTTTGTGTTTTATCTAGGCAGAAATGATTTTTGAATGACATTATACAGGTTTAAAAGAGCTCAAACAAATTTCATAATGGACAGTGGTCATTTCATCTGAAATTTCACTGTTTCAGGTCGTAAAATTATTGCACAGGTACAATGCATAACAATGGACAAAAAACCTGTTCAACAACTTTAACAAGGCGAAATTGAAAGTCGAATAGTGAAGCCCGTAAACAATACTTTTTTAATCTGAGCATGCAAATCGAAGATTATGTTATATATTTTACAATAATCATATTCGCAGAACAAAAACATATAATTTGAGAATCCCAGACACTATATTAGTTGACAGTTTTTCCACTAATTCCACGTGTTTTCCCTTGTAGTAAATTCATAGTAGCCCACAATGCATTGTAGCTCATTGAGTCGATTGGTCAGTTTTTCAAGGCCGTATTGGCCTTGTGTTTGGGAAATTACTATGCAAATATATTCTGACGTAAAGAAATCTAGAGTTCTCGACCTGTCTAAGGCGATCACTGCATTATTATATAGAAAGTCTCTATCAATGCGAAAGTATTTGCCCTTTTCCCGAGTTCTCTGATGAATATAATGTGCACGTTTAAAACCGGAAGTCTTGTATGACTTAAAAGTTGGTCTGACATCCCGGAATTGGTTTCTTAATAATGTATACTCGATGAGAAATATTGATACAACTTAATATAACATATTAATAGAATGTATCATCTTTATATTCATGATATCAACCAGATATAATAAGACTGGTCCTAAAAACAAAAGAAACATACCATGGAAGAATTTGTTTTCCAAAACAATCCATTTTCTTTCCAACATCCATGTCTTACATAAATGTTAAGCACCTACAACATTTTATATAATTATTTATCAAAGTAAGTAAGTGTTTCATCTTACATTATTCAACATAGACATTTTTAAAGCATTATACTGAGTTAATTTTGAAATGGTTTACTATATAACGTAATGCTCTCAGATTAAAGCTTTGTGTATGTAAAGTATCAACCATGTACTAAGTTTGAGTAGAGTTTGAGGAACGCTGGCAATACTACCCAAACTGTGTGTGAGCCTTTTCCAAGCCAAGGGCTTCTAAATCCCTAGAACTTCCTTTTTTGTTTGTTTGTTTGTTTGTACTTGTCTATCCCAAATTCATGCATTTGGTTTTGATGTTATATTTGTTATTCTCGTGGGATATTTTCTGATGATTGGTCCGTTTCTGTGTGTGTTAGTTACATTGTAGTGTTGTGTCGTTGTTCTCCTCTTATATTTATGCGTTTCCGTCAGTTTTAGTTTGTTACCCCGATTTTGTTTTTTGTCCATGGATTTATGAGTTTGAACAGCGGTATACTACTGTTGCCTTTATTTAAATAAAACTAATTGGCCGATTTTCCTTATTTCATATATCGACATTCTGTTTCGTTTAAAACTTTATTCATAATTTTATTCTATTTTTTTTTTTTAACTTTTGCTGTGTTTTATCATTGCTAAACGCCTGATAAGAAGCGACTTCGCTAACGTCTTACTTTCTTCGTTTCATTTAGTTTCTAGTGGATAAAATTGAGAATGGAATTGGGGAACGTGTCATAGAGATAACAACCCGACCAAAAAGCCAAAGGCCAACAATGGGTCTTAAACGCATCGAAAAAACTCCTGCATCCGGAAGCATGCATTAGGACCACTGCAAAAATACGGCGGGGATACACATGTTTTTGATATCTCAACCTTCACACTATAACTCTTGCTATAATGGGGGAAAAAAGACACACAAACACGCATAGTATTACTCAGTCCAAAGGAAGTTCGAGTCGAATGTCAAAAAAGATAACAAAAGAAACTAAACAAAACGACCTATAATGGTTTACTTTTATAAATGGTTATTTGCATGGAGAGTTGTCCCATTGGCACTCATACCACATCTTCCTATATTTATGATACTTAAATTAACAAAGAACTACTATCAGTTACTGACATGCCGGCAAAAGACCCAAATTAAACTTATTGAAAATTATTCGTAATTACACAACATCCAAACTCATGTATGTATGTATGTAAGTATGTATGTATGAATGTATGTATGTATAGATGGACGGATGGATTGATGGATGGATTGAGATATTTTATATTTACATCTGTTCCACACTTCCCAGATAACAAAGCATGACAATATGCCACCTGCTGCTCCAATGTATGACCATCCTAGGAATTCGTATGAACAGTTATCTGAAAATATTTATATCAAATGACTTCAAATGCATAATATATTTCAAACCAGGTCGGACAAGGAATTTGATCTGATTTTTTAGTTTTTCCATGTGTATCATGCATATGACAGGTAAGCTCTCACTCAGATCTCCGGTTTTCCTATATTTTACACATGTTTATAAAATTGTAAAGCTGGAACATACATGTAGATCTTTTGATTGATATGTTTCATGCTTATATTTCTTTTCAGATTTTGGTTGCATATTAATATTTGCCTTTTTACATGTTTAAAAAATATTTTCAACATTTTCGATTGTTATGCCGTCCGTAAAAGTAAAAAAAAAACCAGAAACTAACATGTTTAATTCTTGCAATGCTTACGAATAAAAAAATAACCGTTTCAATGCATTAAAGGTCGAACATTGACCGTGTCTTTAGCAAATTGTACTTTTAATGTATTGTAATTATTTGAAAAGCATATCAGTCTTTACACTGTATTCATTGATACTGTAAGAGTGTGCTACTGACCTAATATGGTATATATGGCCTCAGTAAATTCCATATGTGGTGAGAGCGAAACTCAAATCCCCATATCGAATTTACTGACCCAATATATACCACATTACGTCACTAGAACACTATGTAACCAAGTTATCTTTGATTCTTCTTTTGGTAAAGGACTTTCCGTTTTTATATTTAACTATGGAAACTTAAACATATTGCTGCATTTCAACATATAGATGTTTGCCATTTGGTTACAATGATAAATATGTAAAACAGTGGTTCAATTTTTTTCTACAATATAAGTTCATTTGTAATTTTGACCGAAGTCTTGATGAAGGTAGTCACATGCATAGTGAACTAATTTAGGACGTCAACATTTATATTTTGAGGTTTAAAGATAACCACGACACCGTTGAGGTAATAAAATCTATAAGTGATTATCTATTATGATACAATTATTGTTGACATTAGTATATCTGTCAAAGTCATTCTTCATGTAGTCAAATGGATCTCATTTTCTTTATTTAGAAGCCAGTAATTTTTTTTGTATTCTACTGATTCGTTTTGAATATCTTGGAATATAAAATCTTAAAGTTTTACCAGATTTTAATACGTTAACAAACACAGTTGCGTTATGTATGTTGGTCCCATGAGTGCATGTCCACGGTCCATTTAGGCTGTCATCAATATGCCGGTTTAGAGTAAGCACGGTTGTGTTAGTTTTTAGATTCTGCAATATTTCATTATTGTTGATTGGCACGCAATACGATGTCGGAAATGGCATCACACAAAAGCCTTCTTCTTCATTTGACGGGTTACGGAATTCAACAGCCAGATGCAAATTATCAACCTTACATTGAAGGGCAATATGTTTTCCTTCAATGTTCCATGTCAGACATATATCTATGTCACAATAATAAGCAGCTGAAAGATAAAACATAAAAAAAAGAAACTCAGTGTGCATCATTTTTAAATAACAATTCTCATAACCACAAAGCAAGATGCGGCACGAGTAGTCTCAGATTTACTTCAAATTTGGTTTGTTGGTAGTTATCGATTAACTAACAAGAAATGTTGATGCCGCTGTTGCCATGGTAACGGGTCCCCTTGGATTTTGACTCAAAAATGCATATTTTGACTTACAAAAACGATCCATTTTAAGCAGGTATCATGTACACTTTGTTCATTATAATATAACCCTTTTTGAGTAGATTAAAGAGAAAAATAAGTCTGACGAAAAGGGAAGAAGGGGTAGCACTGATCTAAATAGTGGCGTTTTCAATGTATTCAAGAAAGCAAATTATAGGCATTTTGCATGACATAATTGTACAGTTTTGCATCCACAACCAATTATACTTAGTTAATAAATTGAAACTATCACTGATGCCTAGAAATAATTTGTCAATAAGGTTTGGGAAATAGGTCGCTAGGGTGGTTGTTATGGGAACGTAAAAGTGTCATTCAAGGAATTTCGTGTTTATGGTGAAATTATTTTGACATCGTTATTAAAATAGCTTTAAAACAATGAAAAATACAAAATAAAAATCATTTGGGACATGTTGTGCATTCAATGACCTGAACTGAAAGATAACCTAAAGCTAAATAAAGGCAACAGTAGTATACCGCTGTTCAAAACTCATAAATCCATGGACAAAAAACAAAATCGGGGTAACAAACTAAAACCGAGGGAAGCGCATTAAATATAAGAGGAGAACAACGACATAACACTTTGACCTTTCGACAAAAAACGCACACAAAAATGAATGCTTAAAAAAGCAATAACTCAAATAAAAATCAGTTGAGGATTTCAACGAAGTCCATTTTTTGCCACCCAAGTTCGAACTTGATTTGTTTTTGAGATAATACATGTATTAGTTTCATATCATTTGATGGGCAAACTTTAAGACGTACAAACAGACGTACATGTATGGACGTACGTTTAGTTGGACAAGGGTAAAACTTAATGCCTCTCCGCTTCAGCGGGGGCATACACAAATGTTAAAATTCATTGAAGGACGGAAACTCTACTCTAAATAGAAAATATGTAAATCCCTTTACTCAGAATATTTAAACTCCTGTCAGGTTTTTCTAGATCTGTTTATAAAAGTTTTTAAGATGAAAGACGATTCAAACTTGCATTTTACTCCTATATCTTATTTTAACCATGTTGGCCGTCATGGAATACATTTTAAAGTTCTTTCTCTTATGATGACTGTTGTCTAGTCTGGTATAAGGAGAAGTCTTGTAATTTCATTCGTTTAAACGGTGCATTAGAGTGAAATTAATTTCTCCTGGGTGTTTTCATCAATGTAACATAAGGGGCGTTAAGTTTTCTCGCTTCACAATTATTTTCGCGGTTTTTTATTGCCCATGTAATCATTCACCACGACACCGTCAATCTGAACAGTTCGCTTTTTTCTTGGTAAATTTTACTTCTGGTTAAAAGTTTATTCAGCTATTTGAGAGTTTTTTGTTTGAAACTGATGTTTGAATTATATATTATATGTGTATATATATATGTATGATTATGAATTATGTTCATTTCTTATTAAATATAGAGCATCGGCGTTGTCGTGCGACTATCCACTTTACAAAGTCTTTGGTATTTAGTATAGCCTTTTTATGGCGTGTATATTCAGAGTGTTTATATATATTTGGATATTTGGTACAAATATTGAGTATATTTGGATATTTGGTACAAGTATTAATTATAATACTTGGATATTTGGTACAAGTATTGGTTTTATGTCTACATTGATGGGTTGTTTATACCAAGATAACGGTACAAGATAATTTTGCCGAAAATGTTACATTTTAAACACTAACGTGCGTACTTCACTAAATCCAATCACTGTGTGTTAAAGATTTGAACTGATTTGATCAATGCAAATGCTAAAAGTTTTGTTGGAGGTCTTTGTTTAAAATGGAAGTTACCAAAGTCGTGTTTAGTGTCAACATTAACATATGAAACGCATTTTCACTAAATACAATATTTGCATTCTAATATTAAGACTGAACACAAATAACACCACTTCCATTTAGACAAAAAATGTATTACAATTAGCACACATGCTTAAATTTCAGTATTTGTGCATGTTACAATGATTCAAGTACCTGACACGTACGTGTTCATTGTATTGTCATTGTTCTTATACAAATTATATTCATCTTTCAAACGTAATCTACTTTCTTATTAATAGCGTTAGAGTTTACATGTTTAGCAACTTGTAATAACGCTATATTTCTAGGCCAAAATGGTGTCCTATTTGGCCTAGTCCGTTTGATTATTATTTTCAGAGGAAAATAATTGTTTTTCTAAAAGTTTACGAAGACTAACACAATGTTAGAGTAAATTTCACTTGGCCATGTGGCTCTATCAAAAACTAATAATTTGGTTTAACACACGACGGATTTTGTTTATCTTCCACTGTTGAAATAAACCATTTCTGTTGAACAAACATAGCAATGAGCAGATGCAGTATGGTTCTATAAGTAAGGGAGGACCATTTTAAATTTTTTGATGGGGATAACAGATACTTAATGAAACGAATAAAATTATCAAAATCATGCTGAAAAGGAATAATCAATACTTATAACGAGTGAAAATGATTATTCTGTCTATGCATAACCACTTGCTCGTAAGGTCAATCCCAACCAAAGAAATACACTAGTCATCCTCTTAGCTGTTCTGATACTTCTTCTTGTAGGTTCAAAGGGCTTGTCTTGAAAATAACATTTGGTGTTTTGTGGAGAGTTGTCTCATCGGACGAGATCGTTTCATTATTGTATTTGAAAGAATAATCAGTCTCATAAAATTGAATTGTTCAAATACTTTACTGTTTTAGATTACACATATTATACGTATGTTCTTAAAGAAAACTGCATGTTTAATAAAACAAAATGTTTTTTGTCCCAATGAAACCTAAAATATATTGACGCCGCGTAGTTTTTCTACATAAATAAATGGTTTCTAGGCACTTTTTTAAATATAAATAGATGTTTGCTATGCATTTTTCTAATATAGATACATGGTTGCTAGGCCTTTTTTTCTACCTTAAATGAATGATTGTTTAAAATCGTAAGTGGTGACAACCCCTAGACCTTTGAGGTTAGATTTATGTAATAGTTTATCAGCCCTGAATCAAATGATGTATAGTTGTTAGGTACTTTATTTTATCAAATAAGGGTGGTTGCTAAACACTTTTGAAATGACCTTGACTCTTTATTGTGCATATGTAAATAATACAGTTGCTTTCACCGTCCTGGACATTTCCTCAATGTGTAGTATGCCTCTTTCTATTACATTTCCTTTAAAATTTCAATTAATATATACCAAATAAAAGGTAAAAGTCATCGGGTCAAATATTTGGTAATTTAATTGCCAATAGTTTACACATCATAGCCATTCAATACTTATTACTTTTTGTGGATTATCTTAACAACATGGCCACATTTGAAAATGACACATTTTTTGTTTCCAAAGCAACTATCCTAGAACCCAATTTCCTAAACATTTTGTTATAATTTATTGACATGAAACATTGATACGTTTTATTTATTACCACAGATTTAATGGAGATGGATGCAAAAAATGTCCATTCTGATAATGCAAAATGTGTAAAATTTGTCTCCTCAACTATAATGAAAAATGACCTTCGGTTGTAACAATATTCAGCAAAATATTTTTTATATATGACATTGTCATTTTGTTTTTTAAGTTTCATGTTTCTGAAAAAAACATTTACAAATATCGTTATAAAAAACCTGGTTTTCATGACGAAAATAGATGTTTTGTCAATGCTAAATTACTCAAAATGTACAGGAAATATCATTTACTTGGTTTCCATGGCAACCGTGGTCTATCAACATTTTGGTGGGCTTTTTTCTTACTTTTTGACAAGATCACATGTTTTGGCTTTGTTTCAGACAATTCAGCGACTATGAGTGCCGACCCCTTATATAAAATGGTTGATGGTTATAGAGAATTACTCTTAAAAATGGAGGCATCATTATATTGTGTATATAAAAAAGAAACGTTGATGAATTTGCTTTCTTGTTGTACAAGAAAATTGAAGCTTTTGTGTAGTCATCTATTTATATGTTTTTGCGTTAGGTTCGAGTTTAATTTGATGTACACATATGGTTTATTTCTAGGCTTACTCTTTTGTGTTTTTCCTTTACTGCGTGCATTTACTTCTATGCGGCTAAGTTAAGAAACTTTGAAACGTTAAAAGTTATATACAAATGATATGAAATTGATGCCACTGTCATACGAGTGAGATGTATAATTAACAGGTTCAATCCACAATTTTCTAAATAAAAAGAAAATGTCTGTACAAAGTCAGGAATATGATAGTTGTTATCAATTCGTTTGATGTGTTTCAACTTCAGATTTTGATATTTGAACTTTTCGTTTTGAATTTTTCTGGGAGTTCAGTATTTCTGTGTTTTTTTGTTCTTTTTTGCAAGAAAAAAATGGTTTAAACCAACATTCCAGATTCTAAATTGTTTAATTTAAATATTCGTGAAATTTTGGTTATGATCGCTTAAGGTCTGGTAACTTTTACAGGGGTAAATTGCCCTATTCAAATTGTTTCAAAAAGTTACTACACTGAATGAAACCCTTAAATTTTTTTGAAAGATCCTTGTGCTTTCTTGTTAATCAAGAGTGCTGCGCATATTTCTAGAAAATAAAACTTTAAAGAAAACAATATTTTAAGTTAACCTGGCAGCATATAACGTCAAAATATAGGTTCGTTCCTATTTTGACTACAGCTTCATATTCGATAACTGTGCAGCCCTTTTCTATTAGGTGATATCCTTAACTTTCTATTTCAGTTTAATTGTTTTTGAGAAATATCGTCACTGGTAACCCGTTTTTTTTTAAATTGAGAATTGTAACTATGTTTTCGTTACATTTGTCTTCGTTATTCAAGCACTTTGCGGACTCGTACAATCAATTACTGCAAGGATGTTGAAACAGTAAGCGATGCGTATTGACATTATTAACCTCAACAATTTCGGGTTATTGACGGTTTCTGTTGAAATTGTTTGACCTCTGTAGAAACCAGCTAAAATAAAATAAGTTTTCTGTGTTATTTATGCCCTCTTTATGCTTCACTTGTATGTAGACACTTTAATTTACCCCCAAGGGTTTCCGCTGGCCCATTTTCGCAATGTGCGAAAATAATAAATGTGGTTATTAAAATTCGTCATTTGCGAAAGAATTTGGTAAAAAATATATATATAACGATTTTATGTCATCCCTTTCTCTACGTTTTCCGTTTTTCTCGAACTTTACCTGATCAGACAATACTCGTTAAGATTTTGACAGAAAGTCAATACTCAGCAGATTGCATGTTATAGCTATCGACAATAAAGGACTAATTAATAAAGGCATTGATTGTATAGTTTGAAAAAATGATATGGTGAAATGGCGTACGTCACATCAAAGATTTGTATAGTGATCATAGAAATCCGTGGTCAAATGTCACATGAAGTGTAAAATCTCAAGTTTGTTTATTTGCAGACGACTGCCTACTTTTTCGAGAGATTAACAACCCATCAAACTCTCCTAGAAGATCTAAAAGCTCTGGAATTATGAGCACTAAATTGAGGAATGAAATTTAACGCATAAAATGCTAAATAATGAGCTTCAAACAAAATCTACACACTTTTACCAACTAGACAACAACAAACTATAACAGGTACAAACAAATACTTACCTAAGTCTTAATATATCTGATGACCTAAAATGGACCAGCCACATAGGGAAAACAACGACAAAGGCAATTGTTCACTAGGGTTCCTGAGAAGAAACTTACGCCAGTTCCCCCAAGAGTGCAATAAAAACTAGGATACTTAGCCATAATAAAATCCGTACTAGAATATGGTGCTGTCATCTGGGACCCATTCACCATCAGGAGAACAGGAAATAGAAAGCATACAAAAAAGAAGACCACGTTTCATCTTGCACGATTATTATAAATCCAGATAAACCGGGTGCGTCTCAAACATTCTTTCTAAGCTGAAACTACGACCTCTCAAAGAATAAAGGAAACATCAGAGGCTGACTATGTTCTACAAAATGGTTAAGGGATTGGTGCCGGCTATCGATCCAATTGATTACTTGCAAGAGATCAGAAACAAACTCCAAGGCAAAAAACTTTAGTGACTTTCAATTCACAAACTTCGTAGAAAGACAAGAAACCAGAAATTGCAGATCGTACAAACTGATAAACTGCAAAACAGACATTCGAATGAACTCTTTTGTTTTTCTTCCAAAAATACAATAGTGCATTGCAACCATCCGGACGAGCTAATTGGATGTTAAAAGACATTTGAGGGTTTCACTGCTGCCATCCAACGTTTGAACTAACCAGTCCCCTCTCCTTCCAATACGCATATGTTCGCGATCGGATCCTGCACTGTGTTACAGACAAGTACAGATACACATACAGAAAGGTTTCATAAACCCCTTGGCAACGCACGTTATCGAATCAAACTTTCGACGTCTCCTCTCCTTCTTTTAATGATAACCCAGAAAAGAAAACTATTGTTATGATGAAAAATGTTAAAAAACAAGAAAAATATCTGATTTAAAACATTAACCTTTGAACATGTTGACTTTGCTATAGATAATTGATTTGAGAGAGTACTTTATAAACGACGTGTTTCAAGCAAAGTTTTACGTCTCAACTTTTTCATTTATATAGAAAAGTGAAACTGTCGGTATGAAGAAATCTATGCAAAAGGTTGGGAACAATGAGAGAAACCCTTCAATGTAATGACTATACGTTAAAGAGGGATAAATTTCAAAATCTTTTTTTTTTTTGTTGTAAAAAACACTATTTAGTACAAAAAGACATACTTTTCTTTTGAAGAAAGTTTCCAAAAGAACTGTACTTCTTTCTGGTCAAAATATGTCCAAGAATTCTGTTATATTCCGGTACTGATATCATGTATATCTTCTTTATCGAAAGTAGGTGGTTCCTCATTTAGAAAAGTTGTTTAAAATATAATGAATGTTCCCCCTTTTAAGTTAAAAAAAAGTTCTTCTTGAAAAAGAAAATGTTGCGTTTATTCATTACAGTGTAAGTTTGAGAGAATAATCATAGACAACAATGTGCAAACTCATCTTATTAAGGGGGGAAAAGGGGGGGGGGGTAAAAAAGAAAAATTAAACGAAAAATATACTTATGTTACTTGGCGATGAGAAATAATAAAGTGGCAAAAATATATATTGTTTTGGCCAAAGAGGTGACGAAAAACAATTTGACTCAGGATAAATCCTGCCCCCAACTCTGCTACAGTACAGGACTGTCAAAATATGTGCAGTTCAACTTTCAGTATGAGTATAATTTGTACTACCAATCTCTATGCAAATTAGGTCCATGTAATTATAAAGAGTAGTCTTATATTGTATAGTTTGGTTATCTGAATTTTTCTGTACATATGTTATGTTTGTCATTGGTTCTCTTTATCAACTTTTCACTTTCATCCAATTGATTTGTTCATTTGAGACTATTTATATTGTATATATATATATATATATATATATATATATATATATATATATATATATATATATATTATATATATATATATATATATATATATATATACAACTCGTCTAAACATCAACCCAACAATGTTAGATCTGTAAATTTGCTTTCGCAAATTTTTGGTTCTTTCCTCGCCGGGATTCGAACCCATGCTACTGTGATATCGTGACACCAAATCGCCTGCACTGCAGCCGTCCCGCTAGACCACACGACCACCTGGGCTCTATATATATATATACTGATATCTTACTGTATGTTTTGTGTGTATGGCATCAGTTTTGATTCATTAATATATTTATTTTATTTTTCTACTCTGTCTATGGAATTTAAATTTGTCAATTATTGGTATTTTTTGATACTCAAACACCAGGGTTTAAATTATCTCCCGTGTTGATTGACACTTTCAACCTTATAGTAGGTTACTTTTAAATGTATAACTAGAAAATAAGAAATCCGAAATTTAGCTGGTAAATATTCATAAAATTTTCCATTGCATGGAATTTAAAAGCACCAGGTACCGCCTCCTACAATCGTAATCAAAAACTTTACATCTGAATCCATGACTGAATGTTTCATTTGTCATTATTTACACTTTTATCTACGGATTTATCAGGGTTAAACTTTTCTGGTTTTAATGTATTGAATTTTGTATTGTACTAACCTCAGTTGGTAAAAGCAGTACAATTTACAAGATGAACACTTAAACTAAATGGCTATGTGGTATGTAAATGTTCCTGTACTTACGTGTAAAATATATTATAAGAATAAAAACATAAGTCTGTATCATTTCTTCGATTGTTTTGTTATTCAAGTTGAAGCAGCCATTTAATTTATTTGTTTTAATAGAATAGATTATAGAGATGATTACCTCATCTGTTTGTGTAGGTTGGTAAACAAGATAAACAATTATCATATGAACAAATAGATACAAATTAACCCAAAAAGTGCACTCGATGATCATATCGATGGTTCAACAGTAGCTTGGTTAAACAAAGTAAAATAATGACACAGATATATCTACATATAAAGGTAAAATACGTTTCAAAACACTTATTAACAGTAATCTTAATTGTATAATAACTATAAAGATTTTCTTTTAAGGATGTACTTTGGGAGGTTATGGAAATTGGTGTCAAATGTTCTTACTCCTTGGTATTTTTCTATTGATACAGGGTAAATTATTTACCCCATAACACCCATTTTTCTTTGTATAAAATACTTCAATAGCTCATAATTTAAGCAATTTCTTTTGTTTTGTTCTTTCGATTTGAGACCCAAATGATACCAATGCAAATGTAAGGTAAAAGTCCATGTCAGCCTTTTCCCGCTTTTTTAAAAACTCAAATATATAGAAAAGGAGGTCCATGACCTAACATTTTTTTTAGCTTATTTTGTTCCTTGACTGGTTCTCTTTCAAAATGTTGTATCAATTTTAATTTCTTGATTGTTTAAATTTCACCTAAGTACATCCGTAATACAAAATATTTCGTTCACAACATTTTACACAATTGCATAGTTTAAATTTTATATGATTGAATTTAATTTGAAATTAAAAAAACTGTAAGTACAAATAATTTTAACATGTTTGCTTCAATATATTGAGATCATTTATCTTAAACTTAAAAAAATGCATTTGTTTGCGTAATATTACACATACAAGTAATCCTTTATACAGATAATACAATTATGGACTACTATTTTTCTGGTTTATTAATGATTACATGATAGATAATTGTCTGTATATTGCATGTATTATGATAAACACACATAAATTAATATAGATAACAGATAACCACCCTTTAAAATACACGTCTAAAAATAAGGATTACTTAGTACATGTAGCAATTCAGTTATACGATATAATATAAATGCACATGACTTTATCGGCGAAAAGGTTAGGTCAAGGTTTACAATAAACAAACATTGATTATAGCATAAGCCACACAAAATGATGGTTGACAATTTATAATCAGTGCTGCAGTACTGTTATAATTTATAACAAACTTAGACGTTTTTGATTTTAAAGAACGTAATCTATGAATTACTGGTAAATTATTGAGCTAGGGATTTCGTTACAATTAATTACTTATAACATTCAAAAAATATTTCCATAGATCTAAAGATTTGGTTTTGAAGTTTGGTTGTACCTGCAGAACTGTTACACTTATTTCAAACGGGATAGCACATCCTCATTTTTACGGTAATGTTGTTAACCGTGCCCAAAGTTTAGAAACTATCCTGGTAAACTTATCGATCCTTTAAAAAAAACTTTTTCTAAAAGGTTACCAATTCATCACTGTAATAAGATCATTGATTATGTTTTTATTGGTATTAATATTGATTTTGTTATCAGTAAATAAAAGAAAACTAAGTATAACTTGTATGTTTTATACATATACACATTCGTGGATCTGCAATCTGTCGTAACCTGTATCTTTGCATTGCACAAGCTTTTTCTCTGAATGTTTATGACGTCTTTACACTAAATTCATTGGATGTTGGATGTGTACTAATTGATAATTTAGTCTTAGATGCATGATTTTTTTATTAGTTGTTAGTGGCATTGAATAAGCTGTAAGATAACTGCGAGTACTCTTAGTACAAGTACCCGGCCACGTCAACTTTTTTTTTTTTTTTCATCTGATGAGTTAAAACCTTTTTCAACTGATTTTTATAGTTCGTTCTTATGTTGTACTGTTATACCACTGCCTCTGGTTAAGAGGAGGATTGGGATCCTGCTAACATGTTGAACCCCGCCGAATTCTGTATGTATGTGTCTGTTACAAGTCAGGAACTGTAATTCAGTGGTTGTCCGTTTGTTTATGTGTTTTATATTTGTGTTCCGTTCATTTTTTGTACAAAATTAGGTCGTGTGTTTTCTAGTTTGAATTGTTTTACATTGTCATGTCTGGGCCTTATATGGCTGACTATGCGATATGGGCTTGGCTCATTCTTGAATGCAGTACGGTGACATATAGGTGTTAATTTCTGTGTCATTATATTTATATTTAAACAAATATTCAGTTAATAGTTTTTTGGAAATTATCAATAGGCTTATGTTCAAACTTCCCAATGCTCCTTTGACAGCATGCCTGTATCAGCAATTTTGATTACATATAAACGTTTCTTTCTATTTCAGAACCTCACCATGTGCATGGATTGTATGATTTAAGACCTAAATTCCATAAAAACTAAAATAGTAAAAGCAAGTTTTGTTTGTTTAAAACATCTTTTGTTTTATTCAACAATATATTGCATGGTGCTAAAAAAATGGTTGTTTTCGCATAATACATAAATCATTATTTTATTTATTATATTATCATTTTGTTTCTTTTTTAGATTACACAGTATAGTCTCTACGCTTTACTTTTAATCATATCCTCATTGGACAATTGCTGTATGTAAACTAAGCTTATATATGATATCTTTTTACAATACATCTACTGCAATTGCAAATGTTTCTTTGGTTGGATGACAATCGATCATGTTGATCTATTTTTCGGACTATCAATTAAAAATACTATAAATATGAATGTTTCACTTTATTATACTACAAATATAAATGTTTCTCTTAAAAACGTTTGTGTTTTCTTGCACTTATTTTGCTTATTCAGTAGGTTATGTGGTATAATAATAGCAATGGGTCAAACAGTCTACCCATAAACAATGTGATTTTTCTCTCCCAAAAACTGATCAACTGGTAATTTTAAATATATTTAAAAATAAAACAGTTAGTTGCGGTCTATGTCAAGAAATTAAAAACAAAATAATGACTTACTATTCAATGAGTCGCTTGTTTGAGAAAGACAAGCTGAAGGACACCTCCGGGTGCGGGAATTTCTCGCTACATTGAAGACCTGTTGGTGACCTTCTGCTGTTGTTTTTTCTGTGGTCGGGTTGTTGTCTCTTTGACACATTCCCCATTTCCATTCTCAGTTTTAACTTTGACATGAAAACTTCTATCCCTTATATATTGTAAAACAATTAATTAAAATCAAAGTTTTGTAGTTCAATAATGTAAAGATTTGTTTTCAAAGTGGAAGTTATTTTGTTTCTATATTTGTTTATAAAAATACAAATCAAATGTATTACCAGATTTGTTTTCATTTTTGTAAAAAAATTAATAGATATCACATATGCAATTAGGCGAATAACTCATATGTTGTCTTATAAATTAGCAAAGAGAACACAACAAAAGAGCACATAGTTTTATATTAACATTTACCAAGTTCATTTATGCAAAGAATTAGAACTTTTAAAGATATTAATTTGAGTACACAACTAGAAATCTTAGATACTAAAGCCCGGATATTAAAATCTGACAAAGCAAAACGAAAAACAAAATATATATATTTATCATATACTTAGACTAAATAACATATAATTTTTACTGTATGATAATAGCATTAAATTTACGTGATTTCCATATTTATCGAATTGGTGCTTAGCGGGCTGATATGAAAAGTTTATCACATACTTCGATTGTTATCACATGCCTTTCCGTAATGTTATCGCATGGCATTCCGGTGATACGCGGCATATTCCGGAAAATACACCTCAATGCAACGTTTTCAGTGAAAAACATCACAAAGTAGTGTACAAAACAATTATTTGGATACTGGAAAGTATATTGTGTAAAATATTGATAAAAAAAACAAATAAAAAACAAACAAATTATCAAATAAATGCATTTTTTAAAAGTTTCAAACACAATTTAGAAAGTTACTTTGAAAAAGTTGACTTTTCCTAACAGTATTCATTATGTACATATATATTGTTGATTTTTGTTTGTCAATTCGTCCATATTTAAATGTTTGTCTTCTCTGTTGAGGCATATGGCAGAAAGATTTCATGTCGAATGTACTAAATTTGGGGTCCGACGTCCGTGAACTTCTCACTCTTTGAACTTCTGTTTGGCAACTACGTAAAAGAATTGATATATGAATCTGTTATTTTTCTCCATTGTTGAAGCATATGATAAAAAGATCATAACATGTCATTTTTTTCATATCGCATGTATGTTCAGCCCTCTGTCAATACCAGCCTTCGAGCCATGCGGCTTTTGGGCTGACATTGAACCTTGGGCTGATAATACATGCGATATGAAAAATGCCATGTAATAATCTGATAATATAAGTCTACAAACCTTTTTTAGTGAAAGGGTGTATGTAATGTTGAAATGTAGTTGTATCGTCGCCTCTGACTTAAAGTAGCACAATACAAAGATTTTATAACTCCAACTCCTAAGTTTTAAAATACTGTAACTTTCCTAATAATGCTTGAACATTTATATTAGTGGTAGTTATGGATACCTCTTTCAAAGTAATGCAATGTAAGTATTATGCAACAATTATATAACCAATTATAATGTTAACTGTGTCTACAATATTTTTCACAAACTTTCCACTTTCAATTGAAATTAGCTTCTGCATAGGTATTCATAGAAGGTTGCAATTGATTTTATTATATGTTGTTTCTATGGCCATTATCTACAAAAGGTGTCTCCGATTTCAGATAGAATGTGTAGAACAAATTTCACACCTAATTAAACATTATCTTATTTTATGTGGTTAGGAATTTTACACTAATTGGAGATTTATGAGAGAATGAAATACCATAGGGACAATTTGAGACACCCTTTTGAAGCCCATGATGTGTTGATTAAGATTTCGTTAAAATTTTCTGTAGAGATGATACAACTAAATTCATATAATTGAACTGACCCAGATTTTGCCACTAATTACATAATAATTGCATAATAAAAATTTTGCATCCATTTAAAAGATTAATCTTTTATTTATCTATATATACCTCATTTATTTTTTGTATGCATTCATAAGACATTTACAGCATTGTAAAGGTCAGTGATTGGAAGCAAACAAATCTTTGTATTGTGCTACCTATAGTTACAGTCTTTAAAGCAGGGGACATATCATAATTTTATTATTTCAGCGTCCGAACCTAGAATAGATTTGCAAGCTACTACATTTATGAAAAATGGAGCTAAACTATTTCAATTCAAATGCTCGTCAAATTTTGCTTTCATGGGATGTACTGTTGAGATTATACTGAACAATAGAACTTATGATTATATAAGATATTATAATAATGCATGCGTCCACTTATACGGTAAATGTAATTACACGAACTGTGAATGTTCCACTGATTGTAAAGAGTTTACATGGTTCGTCACAGCAAAAGACAATTCAGTAAATACAACTTTTGGATGTAGATCTAGACTTAAAGCAGACGATATAATATATTCAGCAATAGTATTTGTTAAATATGACATAAAAAGTAGGTATGCTTGTTTCTTACTTTCTGGTGTAGCTTGACAGGCAAGTTGTCTGATATGAGAATTGATATCGGCTGTTCACATTGTGCATTACTGTTTGCTGTTCTATATTGAAATATGTCATTACAAATAGTTGAAGCTGTTCTGTGATGAAAAAAGGATTGGTCATAGATTTTACATGTCGATTTTATTTTACTTCCAACTTCTTGTTATATTTCCTCATATTTCTGTAAAATTTGAGCACTGTTATTTGGTTATAACGATTGATGAGAATGCGAAACCAATGAAGATAAAAAATAAACTTTTTAAATCGAGCAATAAAAACATTAGTTGTTTTCGACACCAAATATATGTTTTCATTATCCTACTTGCCTGATTTACTGGGTACAAAGTTTTGACAAAATAGCCATTTTGAAATGATTTATTATATTTTGTTGATGAATGCATGTTTGACTTAAGTTTGATTAATTTATCATTGTAGGTTTTACAATTTTCAACAAGACCTTAGATCCAATCAGGCTACAAGGTAAAATTTCGAAAACGTCAAGTAGACCAGACAATTCAGATATACCGTTGGGAACTCAAGGTATCAATTTTTATGATAGATAAACTGGCTTGTTGTTGAAGCAATTTATTCAATGTTCACAGTATATAAAAACAAATACCTCAGGAACTGAAAGTAAGTGGAAATATGTATATTTATGTCGTGCACATGTTATCATTTTGCGCAGGTTATTACTTAACACATTTGTGAACAAGTAGTTACTTGTATGGTGCCTAAATACAAGTTATTACCTGTACAAATAACTTGTACAATTGTTCTGAAGAAAAAATAAGAACTTGTACAACTCACTTTGAATTTTATTTGTTTCTTCTGTGTTTAATGTTTTATTCATAAATGCTTTTCTTTTGCTTTGTTAGTCTGGCATTTGTTTTTTGCATTGTGGTAGTAGTATTTTGATTTCCTCTTATTTATTAATTTGTTTGTTTAAATTTGCTTAGTAGATTTCAAGTGTATTTTAAAAACTCGTTTTGTGTTTGTTTCCTCCTTTTTCACACGTGTTTATTATAGTTGTTTTTTTTTTAAATCTTCAAAGGTTACAGACGAACGACAGACGCAAAGTAATAACATTAGTAAATTGTCACCTTGAACAAATTAAGCTTAACAATGTGTTGCCACATTAATACAGACTACTAGTGCAAAGTGACAAAGTTGTTAAAAGCAACACAAAAACAAAAACAAAAATGGAATTTTAATACCATTTATTTTGAAACGTAAATGATTACAAAAAGTTGCATTTATATTATCATATCATACACAAACCAAAGTAAAGTCTAGTAGATCAAGTAACCTATTTGTTTGCATAAGAAAACGAAACATGACATCTGGAATTACCTAATAAGTTCCATCTTCTGCATTTTCATTTGCCTGTCCGCATAAAGAAAGCAATTGTACTGTTTTTTGACATTTACCTCAGTTGTCTCTGGTATGACCAATATTGTCAAATCTTTTCTCTGAATCATTCACATTAATTTCAACTAATTAAACCAAGATTTTCCCTTATTTTGTATCCATTTTTTACAAACTTCAGCAATTCATCTTTTATAATGCTACAGTCCATCGGATCTCGGTCTACTATTTGCTCTGGTATTATAACATTGTCTCTAATTTCTAAATCTTTTTATCTTCCTTTGGAAGAATACAACATTTCATTAACCTATCTTTGTTGGCCTGACAGGGCTCTGTTTTCTTGCACGTAATATTTGGAAGTTTGTTTCTATGTCAACACCTTTTTCAGTGCTCGTACCAGTTTCATCATTTGTGTCAGTGTTTGTGTAAAATTAGTTTCGTGTGAATACTGACATATAAGACAAAATATTGGCACACCACAAGTTAATTATTTCATCATAACATATTTTTCAACACTGTTTTCCATCTTTACACATGTTACATTTAAGTCTTTAATACTAAACTAAATGGTTTTGCTCATGTATTTGTTTAGTTATTAGTACTCACATGTTTAAATCTATACCTTTAGGCTATTAAGTAATAAATTATTTGTATAAACGATTTGTTTGAACATCAGATAGGCCAGGGTAGAAATGTGATTTTGTACAAGTTATTATCGTTTATCAGTAAAAATTGTACTAGTAGTAATAACTTGTACAATTATATTTGTACAAGTTATAACCTGTATAAAATAGTAACATGTACATGACATATACATTTAAAAAAAAATAATCACTTAATTATAATCAATCAACCAAGAACCACTTTTGAACGAAACAAACAACAAAGCTTTTTTACTTACTTTATTACGTACGGAGCTACAAAAATACAGCTAACAATAAAAAACAAAATGAAATTTCAATAGGTTCACATATTTATTTTTTGCAGGATGGGTAATTGCAACTTTTACATTAGTTGGGTTGTTTGGAGTTTCTTTTATAACGAATATTATATTTGTCGTCCAGCGTGTACGACAGAGAAGACACAAAGGTAAGCTTACATGTATACACAAACATTTTATTTACATAATAAGGTGAGAAGATGTAGTGTTGTCAACCATCTTCTATTTTTTTTATTCATAAATTGGACTATGTAAAGTATTGTTGTAATTTTTTTCCCCATTTAGACTCACTCTTTCGATACGTACGATAACCATTGCAGTAATTCTTTGGCGTAATCCCCTATCAAACGAATCCTGATTTTTTTTATGGTCCACAGTTCCTGTCATTCATTCCTTTTTTAAACAAATGACCAATAATCTTTATCAGTTATATCAGTACAATTGTAGAGTAAGATGTTTTGTCTGACCAACTGTTTATATGGGTTGGATATGAGCAGATGTACAGATGGGTTGTGTCACTTACTCAACTAAACTAAATACATTAATCTCCAACGTTAAGAAATACTCTAGGTTAATAAATTTGGTGTAAAATTAGTAAACAACATAAATCTTACATGTTAACGTCATAAGTATCTTGCCTACATTTGTGTTTACTAATGAAATAAACATTACAGATTGTTTCAGTTATAACATACACATAAGACATCTTGTGGTTGATATACTGCCATGACCAAATCTGAAGAGGTCTGATAAAAAAAAAAGACAATTGAAAAGCTTGGCCTTTGTGATTTATATTTTTTTTTTACTAAAATCACATTTAGATTACATGTTTCTTTTCTATTATCAACCTTAGGAAAACAAATCTAGATGTCTGCATAATGCTACAATTTCCCGTAAACTATAGACAGTCTAGTCTAAATGGTGTCGGGCTTGTTTTAACTCATCGACAATGACTAATGATTGAAAATACTATCATATTTTTCTTAACAGACACACACGAATTAAAACTGCATATGAGTTATTCAAACAAAGGTAAGCGAATAATTTAGCTAACGTCTGTTAATACAATAATTTGAAAAGCCAATCGCGCTGGGGTTCTAATAATGTGTTTCTTTTTTTTTCTTTTTTATATATGTGGGGAAATTAATTGAAATTTACAAAAGTGCAATATAATAGTAATTTGGTTGAGGTACAGACAGTTCTGTTTAATTTAATTTGACCCATAGATGTTATCTGTGGACCAGTTTTTTTACCAAATAGTCATACAAATTGTGACGGAGTCCGATTTTCCACTTCACCACTAGAAATTCTTTAATTTACTAGCTTCTTTGCTTTTTCGAAAACGCAAGTATTAAATTTGCGTTCGTTGTTTGAATGTTGATATTTACAACTAAATAAATCATAAGTGGGATGTTAAAATTAAGTCGTCTCTTTCATTGTCTTTCTTTTTAATTTCCTTTTCTATATTACATTTATTTTTTTATATTTTAATCAAAGGATCTTTTTCCAATGACGTGGACACAAATGAAAAAAGTATGGATCCAGGTTAGTAGTCAGATAGTTGTGAATTGTATTGATCAATATTGAAAATTTATTATTTGTTGTGAATTCGTTCTTATTATTCTATTATCAAGAGTAAACGGCATGTATGTAAAAAAATTATTTACAAAATTTGTAAATCATACTTTTGAATATTTCGGTGCATGTTATCTTCATTGAGTTTTTTTTTATTATATAACATTATATTTCTCAAACACTGCTCCATGGATTTCTTTACATGACAATATCCCACGCAAATCAAAATTAACTTCTAAAAGATTTGAATAAAAATTACATGATTAAAATAGTGCTTACCAGTTTCTTCCTTTGTGTGAGTTTGAAATATGAATAATAAAATAATATTGTAATACTTTTGTAACTCGAACGTCCCAATTATGAATATCATATTAATATTGGAGGTTCCAGATTGATTCGGACTACAAGTTCATGTTATCGTCCATAATATCCATATTTTTGTTGCTCATAACTTGATATCGACGTTTGATTATTTCCAGAAAAAATTGTATTCCTTAATTATTTTGGTAGAAAATATATTCAGTCAGTGTTGCTTACATATTCTATTAATATTTACAGATAATAAACAGTCACAAACAAATACAGCAGCGCATAGATGTAATGATGAGGATCATGGAAATGAAAACAATACAGTAACACCATTTGACGAAATGTTACCAAATAATAACTTCTTTCATCTTAATTGATGCATTATGCCGTACATGCTCACAAAACAATCAGCATTAACAAATCAATCTGCAAATCAACTTATCATAGATACGCAGCAGCAAAAACATTGTTTCTATTTCGTAGTCTTGCCTCATCTTTAAATTTATAAAAAACAAGCTAATTTTTGTTATATTTTCCCCACAATATACGTTATTAGTACGTTCCCCTTTTTAAATTGTTATACGATGATGACTGATGTACCCATATTTTGACTATTAATTTATTGTGTCTGTTTAGTTAACGCATCAATGTAAATATAACGGAATTTGATGAGACTGTCATCAAAGTGAGAGGGTTAGCGCTATAAAATCAGGTTTAATCCACCATTTTCTACATTTGATAATGCCTGTACCAAGTCAGGAATATGACAGTTCTTGTCCATTCGTTTTTGATGCGTTTTGTTATTTGAAATTGCCATGTGATAATGTTCTTTCCAAAATGATTTTTCTCAAAGTTCAGTTTTTTGTGATTTTACTTTCAAAGATTTTTTCCTGCAAATCTTATCATTAAACGCAATATACATCCGTCTCCAGACTTTTGTTTGTGGGATTATGAAATGTCTCGCCGTCATGAGTCCACACGTGATGTAAAGGTTTTATGAGATTCTTATTGTTGAAAATTTGGTAAATTTCGAACATTTTCATGGCACCTATGTTTCTATCTATACCATTTTATATAACAAACACGTTTGTCCACACCAAGCTTATACTTACCTTCAATAATCTGAGTTATTAGGAGGAGGTATGATGAGGTACAGATGTTATACATATTTTCGTCATTTGAATGCATTTTGTATTTAGAAAGTCTTAAGAAATGTCTGATTTATTTAACGCAGCAAAAAATCGACAACATACAGTGCTCATTTTTTTTCTAAATAAATCAGTCCTTAAATGAATGCAAATTTTGTGCGAACCGTGCGGTACAAGGTCAGTTATATGACAGGCTAGGATTAAACTTGATTAAATTTTATTTCTCAATATATAAAAAAGAAGATGTGGTATGATTGCCAATGAGACAACTATCCACAAAAGACCAAAATGACACAGAAATTAACAACTATAGGTCACCGTACGGCCTTCAACAATGAGCAAAGCCCATACCGCATAGTCAGCTATAAAAGGCCCGGTTAGACAATGTAAAACAAATCAAACGAGAAAACTACGAGAAAATCAAGTACTCTCGATTTATCGGAATCATATTTGATATTTTGTTGATACTTTAGATTCTGATTTGAAAGCTTTCAATTTCTAGCTACAATTCTTATCATAATGGTTACAATAACAGTTTTAAATTCAGCGTTATTTGCATTTGCATCGAATACATGTATAAAAATGCTTATCATACTTTTTTTTTTATTGTTATACATTTTTTTCCCAAATGGAATAAATAGCTTCTTAAACATGCTAAAATAGAACCAGTACAGAGCCACTCAAAATAGATATAATCAAAAACAGACCAACAGTAAAAGTATTATATTAATCAGGACAAATAAAAACAACGCGTTTTTAAGATCGTAAATAACGTTAATATCCATATCCCATCCTTTAAGACCATTCGGTATTATTTTTGAAGTCGATATAAAAGTTTACCAAAAACGTTTTGGTACCTTCAATTGAACTTTTAGAGAAGAAACAAAACTTTTCCTGAAATACATCTACAAAGACACTGGTCACTATAGCATAAACAAGTGTGCAAACAAATCTGTCACATGAAAAAGCAAACGAAAGGCAATGATGATGAGAAGTTATTACTAGCCGATGCAAATTTGTTTCCACATCTTTATTACAAAACATAGTATAAGAGGGAGCAATACTACATCAATCCGAAACTAACCCAAAAGAATTTAAAGAAATAAATCAAATTTAAACATTAAGAACTGCTCTTTCCTAGATTTAGACATTTCGTTTTTACAGGGACAAATTCGTCCCTTATTGTTAATTTTATCTTTTGGGATTGTGATGCTTCTTTGGCACCATCTAACGGAGTTTGTATTTCGAAACTCGTTCGCTTTACCCGTGTCTGTTGTTATTTGATTTTAACAATCGTTATCTATGTATTACTGGTAAATTATTAATTCAGGGATTTCGTCACCACAAATTACGTAAAACCTTTTCTAAATTCTTCCATAGATATACATATTTGATTTATAATTTTGGTTGTAGAAAACATATTTCAAACGGGATAGCACATACTCATTTTTAAGTAAATGTTATTTACTCTGATCGAAAATTTTAAAACGATCCTGGTAAACGTATCCATCCTTTCAGTAAACTTATTCTAAAAGGTTACCAATTCAACACTGTAATTAGATCATTGAATATTGTTTTTATCGGTATACATATTGGTTTTGTTATTAGTAAATCGAACGCTAACTTAAGGTTATTGTAATATACATATACACATTCATGGATCTGTATGTTTGTTTTGCACAGGGTCATGTTTTGCTCTGACTGTTTATGGCGTCGTTAATCTAAATCCATTTGATGATAGACATGTACTGAATGATAATTTAGTCTTAATTAGATGCATGATTTTTTTCATTGGTTGTAAGTGGCTTCCCTGCAGGCACACAACATTGATTTGACATTGAATCAATGTTTATTTTCTATGTTGAATCAATGTTTCACCCACCACTTTTATTCCCCTTTAAAAGTGTCCTGTACCAAGTCAGGAAGATGGCCATTGTTATAATATTGTTCGTTTCTGTGTGTGTTGCATTTTAACGTTGAGTCGTTTGTGTTTTCTCTTATTTTTTAGATAAGACGTGGCACGGTACTTATCTATCCCAAATTCTTGTATTTGGTTTTGATGTTATATTTGTTATTCTCGTGGTGTTTTGTCTGTTGCTTGGTCCGTTTCTGTGTGTGTTGCGTTTCGGTGTTGTGTCGTTGTTCTCCTCTTATATTTAATGCGTTTCCCTCGGTTTTAGTTTGTTACCCCGATTTTGTTTTTTGTCCATGGATTTATGAGTTTTGAACAGCGGTATACTACTGTTGCCTTTATTTGAATTATTATTAGATTTTGCAAATTTGTATCAACGTTGAAAGTCTATTTTGAATCAACGTTGATGTTCAACTTTGAATCAATATAGAATAATTTTTGCTTCAACATTGTTTCAACCAATAACCTAATTTGAATTCAGATTGAATTCAGGGTTAATACAATATTCCACACAGAATCAAAATTGGGTAGTGGTTGTGTTTAACTGTGTTTCAACCTAAAACTTAAAATTCATTCATCCTGTATTTTCTGTGTCTTGCAGTCCATAATTTTATGCTGTAGCAATACTCAAGCTAGTGACTTCTCAAGGCACTCGACATGCTAAATGCCATAGCAACATTCTGCCGCAGGAAACTTCATGCAATTACTGCTCCATCCGACCCAAGTATAACAAATAATCTCCAAAAAATTGTTTAACTTTAAATAAAGTCATTGTCTAGTTATATTTGACATGGTGTGGGTTTTTGCTCATTTTTGAAGACTGTATGGTGACCTAAAGATGTATAAATTATAAATGTTTTTTTGGTTGATGGTTGTCTTGTTAACAATAGGTACACCAATTAAAAGTGGTTGGGTGCACAAAACTTTGAATACATGTAGATGCCATTCACTGTCAATTACCCGTAAAAGATTACTATTTTTAACAATAAAACTGAGTGATCACATTCGTTTGATGAGAGCATGGCTTGACCATGATGATGTCAACAACCCATCATCTGAATAACAAATATGTGTGTTAAGGGCTTTCTACGAACCATAATTTAACCACCGATATTTTTTTTAACATTCAGCGATATGCAAATAACAACACAACTTATCATCCAAGAGAATTATTGAAAAAATCAGCAAAAACAATATTTTCAGTATTGAACTATTATAGCTGGGGCCTTTTATATCTGACTATGCGGTATGGGCTTTGCTCATTGTTGAAGGTCGTACGGTGACCTATAATTGTTAATGTCTGTGTCATTTTGGTCTCTTTGTGAACAGTTGTCTCATTTGTAATCATACCACATCTTCTTTTTTATATTCCAATTTTCGAAAGCACACATTCCTTATAACACATTTCATTGCCAAATGTCTATTTGAAATGTCTGAATGATCAAAATATAAAACAAAGTTTGCTGTTCCTACCCCATGTATTCTAATGTCCAACCACTGATTATAGAGAAATTTTTAATACGATAAAATTAAAATAAATCTATTTATTAATAATAATAGTGAAAACTTCAACTTCTTTCTTCTCACACCTTGTCTTTTTGGAGCCCATTTTAGAAAGTTTGTAGTTTTGTCTAACACTTGTTGTTCAGTGATTCCATGTGATCTTGATGATGACATCTACAACATCAAAAGTTATAACATTGTTAAGTTTTATTCTGTTCAACACATTTAACTATTAATAATTTCATAATGATATTATTTTTAAGTATAAATCAAAAGCATAAAAACCTGTGAAAAATAAATGACAGTTAAATATCTCAACTAAGTCTCAACTACATTTCCTTTTATGTATACCAGAAGGTATAATCTGCAAGAAAATCATCCTAAATACTACATTTCAATTTGAACAAATAGAAGGTTTATCATCTATATCTTTTTCTGTATTATTTGTGCTGCTGCATAGATATCTGTCTAATTGACATATACAGGGGTGGTAAAGGGGGTTCTTAACCGGGAAACACGTAAAATTCAAATTGGGGTAAATGAAGCACGAGAAATAAAATCGTAAATATTAAGGAAAAAGTACTAGAATTCGAAGTAATTAGTCAGTTGTTTTTCAAGATCACACATTTATGATAATGTACATGAAGACCCTACAGTCACCTTTTCCCGTCTGCTAGTTGCATCCGATTCGGGAGAAAAAAAGTATTCATAACTTGATCGCAATAAATATCCTTGTAACACATAATTTAAAACAATCTCTAAACTGACTTCGAAATTAAGTCCCTCTTTTTATTATCTTGTATGTGGGACAAACATGAGAAACTAGGAGTACCAACACAAAAACACGGACAATGAATAAGGGGAAACAAAAATAACGTACATGTACCAAATACAAGAAAACGAGAAATAAAACATCAAAACATGTGAAATAAAAAGGCTAAAATCTCTTTACCACCCCATATACCCTTCATATATATTTACCTTGACAAAACTCCACTTCAATTTTGACAGTAAAATATCAAAGGTCCAACTTGGTATGTCACATAGGCATAGCTTCTGACCTTTCGATCCAAATTTTGTAAACAAGCCCCCCTCCTTTTTAGGAGATTTAGTGTAACTGAATTGATCATGTAAATAACGATTAAAATTTCTTTTTACTTTTGATTCAATTATATGATGATTTTAAATAGTAAATGATAAAAATTCATGAGATCTTGGGAGAAATCTTGGGAATGGTAACATGCTATAAAACACCCCCCTTTTCCTCGCGTAAAATTTCAATTTTTCAGTAGTTTTCATAACAACATGATCAACTGATGATATGCTCACATTTCTTAAATACGATACCGTAATCACATCAATTACTTTAAATACTTACGATAACAATGTAAAAGCTGTATACAGGAAAGATATTGTGTACAATCACAGTGATCTCGTTAGCGGATGTTCAAACTTTGGCAACTAAACGACTGCGTATGCGAATATTCTTAAAATAGAAATGTTAAAAATGCCGCGAAAATTTAAACGTATTTACACTCTTGGTATTTTAACTGAATTTTGTCTCCAAATGACCGTAGATCGCCTCCGAATAACCTTTTGACGTCAAGCAACAATCACTTTTTTATTGTGACGTCAAATTTTTGAATTGTTATGTCAAAGTTTACGGGAACCTGTGTGATTCTACGTAATGGCGGACAAATTTGCATACAAGTGTAAATACGTCTTATAGATCTATCGGTTGTTTATATTAAAAGTTTTGAAGCATTGTTTATGTACTGATGTACACATCTTTGAATTGATAAAGAAAAGAAAAAAAGAATGAAAACAAGATATTTGACATCAGTAGCCATGGAAAAAAGGGAGGTGGCATATATTAAGGGAAAGGGGTTATTCACAAATATTTGTATTTACTGTATGATGATGTATACAAGCTGGTTCTATTAATTTATTTTGGTGAAATTTTAGAATTTCTATTATTTGGGGTGCAAAGTTCATTTTTATGCTAATTTATGCTGATATACACTGCCATTGTTTTATATATATAATTCTATAATCAGTGTTTCAATTAAATATAAATCTACTAAATATTCTATTTTATGTGAATATCATTGTTAATTTAAAAAGAATTGTGCCTAATACTTCTTTTTTGACAATTCAGGTATCCACAACTACTGGGTGTTATATAGTTTAGCCAACGTTGATTCAATGTTGGTTTTTCAACACAATGTTAATTCAACGTTGAAACAATGTACTAACTTCAACGTTGCATTGTCAACGTTGAATCAATGTTGAATATTTGTTGATCAATGTTTAACCTAAAATCAACAAAGAATCAACGTTGATTCAACAAAGTGTACCTGCAGGGTTTAATCTACCTGTCATGAATCAGTTACTGCGAGTACTTTCAGATCTGTACTTTTGTTTTTTGGGATATACAAGAACGTCCACTCATTGTATATTTGTATTTGCATCTATTTGATGAGTAGAGCCTTTTTCAACTGAATCTAATAGTTCGTTCTTAAGTTGTACTGTTGCATCACTATGCAACGTAGGTGTAATGTTGGATGGAAAGGTGGATTCCGCTAACATATTCAACCCCGCCAAAATCTGTATATATGTGCCATTGCCAAGTCAGGAGCCTGTAATTTATCGATGGTCGTTTGTTTATATGTTACATATTTGTTTTCGTTCCTTGTTTTTAGTATATAGATTAAACCGTAAGTTTTGTAGTTTGAATTGTTCAACATTGTCATTTCGGGGCTATTTAAAGCTGACTATGTGGTATGGGCTTTATTTTTTGTTGGAGGCCGTATGTTGACCTATAATTGTTTATTTTCTGTGTCATTTGGTCTCTTGTGGAGATTTATTTAATTGGCGATCATACCCCATCTTCCTTTTTTACGGACTGTTAAAAAGTAAACCAAGACGCAACAAAACAAAACTAAATAAAACGTCAGTCGTACATGATTGACACAGATTATTTCAGTTTATTAGGTCATTCCACTTTTCTGTGGAAAGACCTATTGTTTTTCTTTTGATTATTTTTTTCCGCCTAATTTTGTTCTTGCGATAAATATTTGTTTCGCAATATGTCGCTTAGATATTTGGTATATGATATCGAACAGTTTATGCGCTTTTGAAATTTACCCTGCGTAACCGAATACTTTTCTTTGTAGGAGTTATCTCCCCAAACACTGTTTTCCTTGTGTCCACGACTCCTTCTCAATCGTAAAAGATTACGACAAATTTATTTTATAAAATTGCTCGTTATATATTTCGCATGCTTTGTCCAATTTCGACCGAAGCAATATGAACGCTCCATATGACAGTTATTTCCCCTTTTGTATTTGAAATTTTGAAATGTATTTTAAACTGAAACACCATAAGGGATAGAGACCTAGGATCTTTTGATTTGAGGTCCTTGGTCCAAAAAAATGAAAATTAGGTCAAGGTCAAAGGTCAAGGTCATATTCTAATTTTTGAATTTGTCTTATTTTCACTAATTTTCATTAACCTTATAAGATATCGACAAATTATTTTGTATAAATTGTTAGTTGCGACATGTGGTAACTAAATAATTTTAGTTGAAAGGGTGCGTAAACAATGAATGGGAGTTTTCGTCCCTATCATATCTTAAATTATATGTAAAGTGATATAACTTATTAACCATACATATTAGAGACCTAGGATCTTTTGATTTGAGATCCTCAGTTTGTGACCTTGAAATTGAGGTCAAGGTCATAGGTTAATTTTACGTTATAGATTTTGGCCTTTGCTTTAAATTCATATCTATACATCATAAAGCCATATGAACTGACATTCTAGACTGATTTTTTATGTTTTAATATCAAAATAGATATTAACTGGTGAAAAGACCTTCAATTGTTCTCTCAACAATTGGTTTTTAATTTTCTCTATTATTCTTCCAATATACAGTCACTGAATAAACCTATATAAACCATCATGCACTTAACTGAAATAAAAGACTTTATGCAAACACTTTCATATAATTTCCTAAAACACATGTTTCACAATACAATTCTGGGACGATTGACTTCTGGTTTTTGCTGCTATTTTGCATCGTATATCCATTTCAAATTACCCTCTGGAAAAAAATAAAAACAAAATAAAATTACCAATTATCAGTCAATAAAAATAACACAATGAATAGAATTATAAACTGCAGAAACATTATTTTAAGTGAATATGTTTTTCTGATGTCTTTCTGCACAAAAACATCAGAATGTATCTAAATTTGTATATAAACAGGTCCATTTAAAAAGAGGGACAAAAAATAACAGAAGGACATTCAAACTCATAGATCGAAAATAAACTGACAACGCCATTGATAAAGAAAAAAAAACCAGTCAGACAAGTAATAGTACACAGGACACAACATAGAAAACTAAAACTAAGCAGCACATGCAACACAAACCCAACAACAAAATTAAAGGGAGAGGTTATCAATAAACAACCTGAAGTACAGTATACTAAGGAATCATACAAGTGTCCTGAAGACATCAATATCTCATTTTATTCCATCACATATATTTTGTCTTCTTTGTAAACACATAAATGCTTGAATTTATACCGTGTCGCTAGGTATACATAAAGAAGTCTATATTTAAAAGAACGTGCAAACCTATGATTGTGTATGATAAAAACCACAATTTGTATACTTGTGCTTGTAAAACAAATTCTTTGTAGAGGTGTCTATATACAGGTAAAAGCTGGCTCTTTATTCTATTTTAAAACCGAACAAACAACAATACACTTGCCGCAAAAATGGTAACATTTGTATAAAAAAGATACCTTGTTTAAGCTGATTGTTCAGTTAAGTCTGTAAAACTCGTGTGTTCTGAATTATAAAACATAACAGTAATGGTTTAATATATGAAAAATATGTATGAGAAGGTATTATTAACAAACTTACTTCAATATGTATAAAAAATGCTTTTGTCGACAAATGGTCATTGTGAACATATTACTACATCCAGAAATAACCAAGTCGCAGTCATGCATTACAGAATCACAGTCATACATTATGAACAGATAAAACCGGACATTGCTTAAATCATAATATCGTAATTTGTCTAAGTGACAATTTTTCAACATTTATTTTAACATAATATCATAACAAAAGTTTAATAGATGTTCAAGGTTGTGTAACGCCATGAAACGGAGGAAATATTTCACAGCCTTTTCGAATACGCCTTTCGACTATTATCATTTCCGTTGATCAACCATCAGAACGCAGACGACTCAATAGTGAGAATAGTTGAACTGTCTGATATATTATATATACTAGCTGTTTTTCTTTTGCCATATAAAATAAAGTATTAATATATGTACTTTTTATATTGGCCCTGTAGCATGCCCTTGATGTTAGCAATGGCCTCGAACAGTTATTCCTATTCTATTACAACAATCTTTATTATATACAGAATAATACATGGCACAATCCGTATCATATGCCGTATCATCCCGAGATACTAATATCAGCCAGAGGGCCTGTAGGCCCAAGGGATGATATTGGTCGAGGGTGAAACGGCGTGTGATACGGATTTTGTCATGTATTATTTTGTGTATCATATATTTTTAAAAACCAAATTAAAATTGTAAAAAATGCATTTGTGCAGAAGAAAACTTCACGAAAATTATGACCAAATAAACAATAAAATTTCAGATATTTCTACATCTTATTGAACTATTTTATAAAAAAATCGATTTTAGTTGAAATGATAGGACGTTTTTTTTTAATAGAAATCATTTTTTTCCCTAAGCCTGAAAATGAAGCAACTGGTTGTCAGAGGTCAAACGTTGACGTCATTCTAATTATGACGTCACGCCAGGTATGCAATACTGGTTTTGCTATGCGATATGGGGTATTCGTTACAAGGAAGGTGATACAGACAGGAAAAAAGAACCTTTATTAGATATACAAAATTGCTCTATTTTGTACTAAATATATGATAAATATTTATATCTTGGACATGTAACATAGCCAATAAGAAACAATATATATGCATTACTACCAAAGCATAGCGTAACTGTTAATTATGTTAAAACTGTACAATAATTCATCAGATACTATTCCATGTGTATATTGTCGTCAGCGAGTTTGACTTGCTTTCTTTATACAAATGAGTAGTTTCTTGTAGAATATAATTCGTATTATCTCAAAAAAAAAGGAAAAAAAGTCAATCATGGATTAACAAACCATCATCATTCTCTCTATTTGGGGTGGTGTGTGTGTTTACGGTCCCTGATTCAGCTTGTTTTTTTGCTGAAAAAGAAGTGAAGATGAAGCACAATGAATGTATTCATTTGAAAACAATAACAGGCACAATGGACAATGTTAGTAGTGTTGCCGATGGGACCAGATTAAAATCATTATAATATTATAATCTAGATTGGGGCATATATCAAAATACATCCATCAGCAACATGACGACTAACACCTAACCGTTTCTTCGTTGTTGCTGCCAAGGTATCATGCTATTACACAGGAACAAACATACTTATCAAGGAAAACAAATGTGTACTGTTTTTATATTGGATAACAGCACATAGATGTCAGTAAATATTCACCAAACTACGGGAAATCATACGAGGTTTTTACTTTTTATTGTAACCTCAGCAACGTCTCATTATTACGAATGATACTTTGTGACGTCAACTTAGCTATACAAAAAACTTAAAAAGTCTCACAGAGGGAAAACAATGACGTGTGTCCATCACTAAAACATTTGTCATTTAAAATTATGTGCTTTACATATTAACTACAATGTTTGGATATTATGAAATCAATACAACAAGACAGTAAGAAATTTGGCGTTATTATACATACATTTTTCCAAAAGGTGGTAAAATATCAACAGTATCACACCTAAAACAATACCAACACCAATGAAATATTCTTTATCTGAAAATATACAACTATTTACAATAATCTGATTTTTTGTAATATAATATTTTTCTCTAAAATACTTCTATTAAACATTGTTTTAACAGTACCATGGGATGAAACCGCTGATTGTTTTGTTGCACTTTATCTTGACAATAGTCTGGTTTTATTTAAAAACAAATATCAAACCCTAAATAGATACAAAAAATCACAAAAATAATATTACAAAATCACAAAAGGATAGAAAATGTGGCGCGTGATTAAAGCTTTTTGTAAATCTTGACATTTAAATTTCTAACATAAAAAAAACACACACACATACACACACTAAGAGTAAGTAGTCCAGGAATAAAAGTTTTTCCTCATGGAAAATGGAAAATACATACTGTATCGCATTCAATACTAACTAAGTATGATGCTGTTTCTAAGCTTCGAAGGACCAAGATCTATGCTTAGACAGTATCATACAAATAACAGAATAATAGAGGTCTGCACTGTGAGAGGTATATACAAACATGTTGTGGCTGGTTGAAACATTTTGACCAATGACTGTGGTGAATCATCACAGTATGAAAACAAACTGTATGCTTTTTTTGTAATATTTGTAAATTGACATTCGATTGACATGCCTATATGATTGATACTCCCCCTTCCCCCCCCCCCAAAAAAAAGACTAACACGAGGACAAAATACTTAATCTTCTAAACTATGGGAAAGAGAATACCCACAAAGATATTTTGAAAAATTTTAAAAACACGTTTGTCAGAAAGACGAATCAGTGAGTACACATCATGATTATATACATATCTCGTTTAAAATTCACGATTTGAGAAAAATTATTTTTGAATATGACTTTTTATGCATATAGCATACAATGAAGGCAACAGTAGTATACCGCTGTTTGAAAGTCATAAATCGATTGATAGAAACAAATCCAGATTAGAAACTAAAACTGAGGTAAACACATCAACTATTAGAGGAAAACAACGATACAACAGAAAAACAAACAACTAAACGATCAGATACAATGTTTATTGACCTAAAGATTGTTGACAATATCTTCCACATTGATTCACAAAAATGCAGCAATTTTATTAACAGATTTTTTTTTTTTGATAATCTAATATTATTCATGTTTTACCTACATTTGCATTCCGTGTAAAAGAAACCTGCAATCATCGGAGAGACGGTAACGATACAAATCATACCAATAAAAATCAAGTGTCTCCCCTCTGTAATAAAACATATTATTACATTGGTTGCAATGAATTACATTGATTTCCCAGTTAAATAAAAACCGATAATTTCACATGTAAAATAAACGTGGTTATTTCACTCTTTGACGTCATATAACAATAGGCGTTGTCAAGACGTCGGTAACGGCGGATCAAAACAAATGGTAAATGCGTTGAAAAAAGATATAGTTCCTCACCTGCTTTACATTAATTTCTTTCAAAAACGCCATTTGTTAATGTAATAAAAAGAATAACTAATTAAAAAATTCAAATATCGAAAAATATTCAACTCGTGACCGAACAACACTAATAATTTTCAATTTGTTATGTTCCGTGTATATATAAATCATGTGATCTTTCATTTCATTAAGTTCAATCATATGCTGAAAAAATATCTGTTTTTTGCGGATAGCAATATTATTAAAGAACTTTCAGTAATGTTAAATTTAAGTAATTGCCATTCCATAGGAACAGATAAATGAAGAAGGATACATACCTTCTATATAAATTCTGTTAACTGTCATGTATAAATGTATCACTCAGCTCGACATGATGTGATATATAAGGGGTCAGTAAATTCAATATGTGGGTTCGATCTTCGCTTTCACTCCATATGCAATTACCTGACCCTTTATACATCGTATTAAGTCACTTACACACCATGTAAGTAATAATATTTATTCTAAGAGTTTTTTTTCGTATTTGAGTTTATAGTCTACACAGAATATAATGGCAAACAATGTTTACAATACATGATGTATAACATTGAGACAAAACACTTTAATAATATTACTTACTAAATATGCAAATACATACATCAGTTCCGTTCAAGCATGTGCATTCTGAATAACAAAAGCATGAAACACATTATTAATTTGAAACAAAACAAGGCATACGACACCGTTAACATTACTTGTAACTTTTTTACAAGTTTTACAGAACAGTGCTAAAGTTTAATATATTTTAAAGCTAGAACTGAGGTTAATAAAAGAAGTTCTGTAATCGTGATATTGAAGTGATGTTTCCAGTTTTAAAAAGTAAAAGAAAGTCATCAGGCAGAAATAAATTTACTAGTCACTAGTAATGTAAATTAGACATCAATGAATGCATGCTCATAATCACTTGTCTGGATTGAATTTCATGTCAAGTTCTATAGGAGGCATTAAACATTAGGTATTATTTTAGCATTAGATGCATGATTTTTTATTAGTTGTCAGTGGCTTTGAACTAGCTGTCAGTAACTGCGTGAACTCTCATATGTGTACTTAGTGTCATTTTGTTATTGGGATGTACATGTAACCGGCCATGTCCAATCTGATTTGTTACTAGATCAGATTTATCCCCAAGTTTGAAATTACACGAGCAACACAACAGGGATCACATATGGAACAGAATCAGCTCATCCTTCTGGATCACCTGAGATCACAAAGATTAATCTTTAGTTTTCTTTTTTTCTAACGGTGTCAGTATATGTTTCACTTATGAATGTGATTGTTCCTTTTATATCTTACGTGTCTATAATAAGGTTGATCACACAAAACTAAACGTTTATCATTGAAACAACCAACCCGATGACAGTAAAATCACGCTAGGAATATGAATGTTTTTTTTTTTGTTTTATCTATATACATTATTATGTGCATATACAGTTTTGATTACTTAATCATCAAAACATTTCGTAGATATATCGGTTAGGATATCTATCATCATTAATACATACATAAAAACAGGTCCATTTAAAAAGAGGGACATTACTCTGTAATATTCTCGTTATTCTTGCAAAAACAAATTGAAACAATTGAGTAGTTGTATTTGTCAAAATTCAAATGAAATAAAAATTAGTTACCAATCTTCCTGCACCTTTTTGAAAACGTTAAAAGTGTATGATATAATAAGCTTGCAATTATAATCAGGGTGAAACCTAACATCGTCCATGCATAGAACTCTTCATAACATTTGCCTAAAATATAATTTTACAAACAATGTAAAGTATTAATAATCATATCATGTATTTACCGTGTTTACTTACTATAAAAATAATACAATCCTATACTTGTATAGTACAAAAAAGAGGAGTCAATAGACCCATATGTTTGCTAAAATAATTGATTACGTTGTTACGAGATTTTATGATGTTATGGCATTGTTTACGTTGTACTAGTAGCTAAGCATTTGGCATTGAAATGAATGATTTCATTAGGTTATGCTCTATTTTAAACGGAATGAATCGCTTTCTTTGTTGTATTTTTAAAAGTAACTATAAATAAGAAGATTAGGTACGAGTGTCAATAAAATAACTCTCCTTCTTCATAACAATTTTTGAAAACGATATAACTATAAGTTACGGTACGGCCTTTCAACACATAGCCTTGACTCACGAAGGACAGCAAGCTATTTAGGTGAAATAATTGAGTTAAGGATGTACTTAGGTGAGGTTTTGGAATTCGTGTAAATTTTTCGGACTCTTTGGTGTTTTTCCATACAAAACAAGGTAAAATATTTTTCCCCATTACACCCATTTATTTTTTTCATGTAAGACTAAATAGCTCATGAAAGGTCATTTACCAAAATTTTAGAAGATTCTTGATTTTATTTATTTTGTTTTGGGACCCAAATGATACCAATGCAAATATAAGGTAAAAGTCCGAGTCAGCCTTTTCCCGCTATATATTAAATCTCAAATATATTGGAAAGGAGTTCCATGACCTATCAATTTGTTTAGCTTATTTTTATCCTTAACGAATGCTCTACAAGCTTATAGTATCAATTTCAATTTCTTGATTTATTAATTTTCACCTAACCTCACCTAAGTACATCCTTAAACAATTCAAACATTAAAACTAACGGTCTTATTTTTTCTAAAAAACGAGAAACGAGAAACACTAATGAACCACACCAACAAATAACAACAATTGCCAATATAGACCGAAGATTGAAATTTCAACGAGTTAAATATAGAATAACCATACATTGTCTCGACATATCAATGTTATTTGTACAAGGCTTAGAAACAGGTAGAAAGCGAGGCTGTGCCGAGCATTTCTACCTGTTTCGAGCCGAGTACAAATAACATTGATATTTCGAGACAATGTATGGTTATTCTGTATATACTGCAACTCTAATAACTGTTCTAAATGAAGCATTTAGGGTACAAAAACATCATTTCTTAATTTTCAACGGAAGACGTAAAATTTGCGCGAACCTGTATGTTTTATTGACGTCATAAAAAAAAACTCTACGGAAACATATTGTCAACGTCATAAACAAGGTGATATACGGTCAGTGACTGTATATCACATATGAATATACGGTCAATGCAATTTGACTGCTCAAATAGCACAGCGGCAGTATATAACATTTTTACATGCGTCGACCTTCATTCTTAACTCTGGCATTACAACAATAAAAAGACACACAATAACATATCGATTGCACTGCTTGACCCGATTAAAAATACATTGAAAAAACAAGCTAACATATACTGAACTTGTAAGTTCGATCTATGAACAATGTCAAACATATGTCTTATTACAAGTCAAGTTTTTTATCAAGTAGTTCGTTTCTATGCATGTGCTTCGATTGTTATTTTGACCTGCAGTGTTTCTGGTGTTTCGTTGTTTTCTACTTATAGTTGATGTGCTTCCTTCGGTTTGAGTTTGCAACCTAAATTTCTCTCAATCGATGAATGACCTTTAAATAATTGTATTCTTTATTGCACTTACTTCTTGTTTCTGTTCTTTTGTAGATTTCTAAAAGGATATATACATTGAAAGTTAAACAATTTTGATTTCGCATTTTAAATGAATTCATTCTTAATAGTATGTTAATTGTTTTTAGTATACATGTTACATGTTTTCATCAGATATTCAATAAACAGATGACTATAGTCTCAATAACCTTTTCATAAAATATCTTTCATATTAAAAATATACCTACCATGTTCTGTACTATTTTCTGAACAATTGAGGAAAGTGTTCAGACATTTGCGTTTTAACTTGATCTTTTAACATTTTTGTTATCGTTAATATATACTAGTCAACAAAAGAAACGAAACAAGACTTTTTTTCAAATTTAAGATAAAGTTTTCCGTTTATAGGACCAATATAGAAGGTAGTAATACTTAATAATTATGGAAATATAAATTCGTTTAAAAAAAATATTTTTTTGCTTTCGTGATGTTTTTTGACGATTTTTTTTTTTGTTTTTTACAAAATTTATATAAAACGACAATTTGAAAAAAACAGAAGTTTCAACTAATGATGCCAACCTCTCATTTAAAGGTAAAGACAATGTTTGCCATCAATTTGTTTTTAAAAATCATACAGTTTCTTCGTTTATTTGTTTACCAAAGTTCGGTCCCACGAGAAATCGTTAAAATGTATACATTATCAAGACAGTATGTGTAAAGTGATATTCAAAAAGCGGTCACAATCTTAAAACTAATCCGAAATGTTCCAAATTTACTGTGTGTTGTTTTCATATCCAAAGCATTGATTTGAGACAAAAATAATATATTTTTTCTGCATTTTTTGAGATTTCAAAAAAACACTTTTATTTCCTACAAAAATTTGAAAAAAAAACAATATTTCAACCCATTAGTTACAACATGAAACACAACTTGATTAGCATATTGAATATTTTTGAACAAAGTTGAAATTTTATTTAGTACTTAGAAAATTACGTGTCGATTTTTTTTCAACTTTCCGCAAAACTTATTTGCACCCCATAGTCGTTTGCAGGGAATTTAGATACTTTCCGACAAGTTTTGATTTTCATTATCACATGTGCATACATTGCAAATGAAAGCTTTTTAAAATAGTGTATTTCATTTTGTTTTATATTTAATACTTTTTGACAAATTTTATTTCAAAGTCGTTTCTTTTGTTGACTAATATATGTTAAACAGGCTAAATAGTTATCAAAGGTACCAGAATTATAATTTAGTACGCCAGACAAACTAGTCAAAACATTTACTTAATGTTACCATTTCTCAACGTAAAGATATCTTCAGGTATTAAAAAATGGAAAACAACACGTTAAATAATTTATTGCGTCCGAAGCGCTTTTCTGGGTTTACCTTCATCATGAACGCTCAAAGCCAAACATTTGAAATCTGAAGATGTATAAGTACCGAAAATCGTTGAAGAGCTATATGTCAAAAATACCTAAAATAAATACCCAAATTCATCTAAAGTCAACTTTATTAAGTTTACATCCAATTCATTTGTAATATTCTTTACAAAGCACAAAAATGTCAGTAATCACCTCAAAACTCGCAAAACCTTAAAAAAGACTTATTAAGAAGGGATATAGTTACGATACTGTTGTTAGGTCTTAAAATATTGCATGTGTTTGCTTTAATATTGATTCACCTATAGAGTCTTTGCATTGAAATTAAACACTGTTATTCTAAAACTAGTTGTTGCCATGACATGGGGGATGTTATTTTCTCATATATTTTAAGATGGTACACTACTTAACTTCTAACGGGAGGGATTGTGCTTAATATTCATGTGATGAAGACATAATCTTTCAATCAGTTTGATTGAGGTCTGGAGCTGTCATGTCAGTAACTGCTAGTTGTCCTTTGTTAATTTATGTATACGTGTCATTTTATTTAGTTTCAGTTGTTTCCTATTCTGACATCGGACTCGGACTTTTCTTAAACTGAGTTTTTACTGTGCCTACCAATGTGTGGTTGATTTTTCTACATTGGCTAGAGGTATAAAGGGAGGGTTGAGATCTCACCAAAAAATGTTTAACCACGCCGCATTTTGCGCCTGTCCCAAGTCATATGACGTCCGTTATCCCTGAACTAATATACAATTTTGTTTATGGGCAATCTGAAGAACACCGCCTGGTGCGAAAGATTTGCGCTTCATTGCATACCCATTGTTGGCCTTCAGTTGTTGTCTGCTTTTTGGTTGGGTTGTTATCTCTTTGACATATTCCTTATTTCCATTCTCAATTTTACTTACTCTTTAATGTTGGTTCATCTCTTATTGTTGTATTAAATCTAGCGGAATATTTTCACAGACTAATGCTCTTAATTTTTGGAAAATATAACGCTGTTCATTAAGTTCTGTATGTTATACAGATAGTCATGACAATAATCATTCTAAATTGTACTTGTAAGTCATAACAGTTTATATTTAGCAACACGAGCAGCAAGCTTTTAGATTTCCTTATTAGTGTTTTCAAATAAAAAATGTAAGTACCGATATAACAATATCTAAAGACTTTGTTTGATCTAGTGTGTTCGATTGATAAATTTCAGCTTCGAAAAGAAAACAAAATACATGACATATACAGACAAAGCAATATTTTGTTTGCCCAATTGCACAACATTTTTTTGTTTTGTGTGCTAAAGTTAAAATGAATTAACACCATTTTTGCTGCAATGTTAAAGGAATTATTTTTATAAAAAATCCCCGTGACCTTTGCATGAGTTTTTGTGCTATTGCACTATCCAAATGAAGGACATTCCTATAAAAGTCTAAATTGTATGAATGGGGAAAGTCAAGGACGTCAGCGCGATAACGTTGACTCTCATTAAATATCTGTTTCACAGGTTTTAGTAAAAATGCTCCTGATATCGTTATTAGTGTCCCGTCCACTTTTTCCGAATGTGACATACCGAACTAAACTTATTACCGGGTTTGTAATAACACAAGAGACATGCGGATTAGAACCTGATTACACTGCCGAAGCATCTGACATCGACAACGTTTCGGGTCGCTTAGTCTTAAGTTTTCTATGTTGTATTTGTGTAATACTAATTCCCGCACCCGGAGGCGTCCTTCAGCTGGCCTCAAAACAAATATGTATACTAGTTCAGTGATAATGAACGCCATACTAAACTCCAAATTGTACACAAGAAAATAAAAGTTAAAATAATACAAGACTAACAGAGACCATGTATGTATGGGCATGTCTTACGTCAGGAGCCTGTGATTCAGTGGTTGTCGTTTGTTTCGTTGTTACATATTTGTTTTTCGTTCATTTATTGTACATAAATAAGGCCGTTTGTTTTCTCGTTTTAATTCTTTTACATTATCATTTCGGGGCTTTCTAAAACTGACTATGCGGTATGGGTTTGGCGCATTGTTGAAGGCCGTACGGTGACCTATAGTTGTTAACTTCTGTGTTATTTTAGTCTTTTGTGGAGAGGTGTTTCAATGACATACATACCACAACTTCTTTTGTTATATATAAATGAAAATTATTATAAACTATCCTATGGGAGGAGGAATATTATACTGTTATTAAAAGTTTAAAAAAAAAGATCATACGATAACATCCTCGCTTGACACTCGTTTCATTAAAAATTAAATCCGAAATGTTTAAGCTAGAAAGATAAACAAGATAAACTGTGTTTTATTAAATACATGTTTTCATTTTTATAAGAGATATCTTGGTGTTATTCTTAAATCAAGTCAAATACACATTTACTGTTAACTAAAGGGGGAAAAAATACAATGCTCACGTGTACTAATTGTACGCCATGTTGCTCAAAATAAACCGTAAAACCTCTACGAGAAAACTGCGTCTTATTTGCTTGTAAAGAAGAAGCTCACTTCAACCTTTATAATAATTACGCGTTAATGCTTTTGGTCATTGTATCCTTGATTCCTGGAAGTTTTATCACGTGACTGGTAGCATATAAATAGTCATCTGCTATTTTTTTATAATACAGTTTAATGAATGCAAGGCATGAAATGACACATGTTAAGATTTGAAATTCATAACTGTACATTGAGGGTATTGGGTGTGCTTATTTTACCATTCCCATCTCAGGGTTTCAATAATCAGTTAAAACTCGTTCCATGTATTCACGTGTGACAAGTACACTAGCATTGATAAGTGAAGAAAAATGACATTTAAAAAGAATAACAGACGTACCTTCTTTTAAAACAGTGATGTTAACAGTTGCCTCGTCAATATTTGTACCATGAGTGCACTTCCATTGCCCGTTGATGCTACTCTCAATATGTTGTTTTACGATGAATATTGTAGTATTTGTAGCACGACTTTGTCGTATTGTGTTGTTAGGAGAAGTATAACATTCTGGGACTGGAAATGGCGTCAAACAATGGGCCAGTTCCTGATTCAACGGATTGTAAAACATAACTTTCCATGACAGTTTATTTACTTTGCATTTAAAAGATATTCCATCTTTTTCAGCTTGCCAAGTAAGACAGACTTGTATGTTGCAAGAAAGAATTACTAAAAGAGAAATAATAATATGTAACATTTTCTGCTTTATACTCTGCTATAAGTAAAATTAAAAAAAAAAATACTGAACTCCGAAATTTAAAATGGAAAGTCCTTATCAAATGGCAAATCATGAGCTCAACACATCTAATGAATGAATAACAACTGTCATATTTCTGTACATGTCAACGATGCGTGAACAAACCAAACAGACATATCAGGTAAATATGTCAAAAATAGACCACTAGTGTCATGATTTAATTAACATCACACAAATCCAACGGATGTTAGTTATATTCTAAACTGAATGCAGTTTCTTCAAATATAATAATTATATGAAAGCGTTGAGCAGAAGTGCATTTATTTCTTAAGAATTGAAATTATGTAAATTAGTGGCGGATCTAGTGGGATGGTTCCGCGGTTTTGAAATACCCTTTTTATTTTGATGATCAATGCATTTGAATTGGGACATTTATTTAGAACTCCCCATTTCCATTCTAAAAATGGCTGCATCCGCCCCTGTAAATTAACAATGATTAAAATATCAATATCAAATATTCAAAATGTAGAGCTTTGTAGAATAATACATATGCCTCTGCAACATACATTCCTGATAATTGCAAGACAAGAAAACATGTATGCTCCTACTTCTGATTGATTGTCGAAGAAAAAACACAGTTATTGCATGTAACACTTGGTAACTATCTTTTTGTCAGCTGAACATTAACCATAGATAACATACTCGTTCTATTCGTGTAAGGTGAGAATGTTCCAACACAATCTACCAATGTTGTTATTGTGTAAAATTGTCTCAATAATATGACAAGAGCAAATCGTCAAGTGCAGGTAAGATAAATATGAATTTACCAGTATTGCTTATGTACAGTATCAAAATAGTTAAAATGAAAAATGTGTCCTTCATTTTGATCTTGCGTGGTTAGGTATTTTTTTCTTTACTGCAGTTAGATGAGACAGACAACAGTCCATACATTTTACTTCTGAAATAAACAGACTAAATGAAAATAAAATAATGGACACATGTACATGTACAAACATAACAACATAACAACATAACAACAGTTTTGTGTAAAAAAAAACAAACTGAAAAGGATTAGTAGTTTGACTTTGAATGAGAGGCCGAACCTACTTCCATGGGCGTAAATGTTGGTATAAATTGGTTATAGATAGGAAACTTAATTTTTCAGTAAGGATAGAATATATAAGGAAAAATTTGATTTTTCAGTAAGAGAAAACATTGAATGACAGAAATAGTAAATATTCAATGAAGTAATTGTTTTTCTTAAAATCTTTCAAAAATATTAAATAACAAAGGGGGTAGGTCTTATTTTCTTCTGAATCTTAAAAACACAAATATTCGAATTGAATTAAGTATAATCATCTATGTTTGATTTTTCTAGGACATTTTCTTACATTTAAAATGAAATTAATCACATATAATTTGTTCGAATTTCAAGGATAAGATGCTTTTGTTGTATATAGAATGATACTATATAAATTATTCTTAATATTCTCAGGAAAAAAAAACCTTACAGTTTAAACTATTGTTTTCTGATGAAATTTAATTTGTACTGTATTCTTTATACAAAATATTGTCATTTTGTCAGTATTTTTTTGTAAACGAGAGGTTTGGCAGGCCATATTACTAGGTTTAACACACAGTCAGCTTCAATGCATTTTTGCATTGTATTTTGTTGCAGTTCAGTGTTCCTGTTGTTGCATTGTATTCCTATTTTAGTTGGTATGTTTCACGCGGTTTTCGTGTGCGACCTTGATTTGTTTTGCTTTATCGATTAATAATTTTTTGATATAGCCATGATAAGAATACGGCTAGTAAAAATGAATTTACCCAATCTTATTGTGAGTTACAAGATGTTCTCTTTAAATACAATCAAGCATATGGAATGTTACAAGGACAATATATAAGGCATGTGCCCTATGTTTCCTTTAAAGTATCAACGTATTATAAAAACATTGATGAGATTCGATTTCCAATGTGACAACGTTCTACAAAACGACACGCACATTTACCGCAGTGCCTTCTACAATGAACAAATGCCACACCTTATTGTCAGCTATTTGATGTGTTGATGGCCATGACTTGACAAATGATTAAACTATTGATTCAAAAAATATTAAAGCCTCATGTGTCACCCTAAAAAAGTAAGTATACCAGACATGAACCATTTAAAGTAATATTCACTTTGAAGGGTGTGACTGGTGGGTTTGTTCGTCAAATAGAATTATACCTAACTTAAATTGGATAAAACGAAAAGGCAGCCTTATACTTAGTTTCATTTCAACTTTATTTGTCGGTAGCAAATACAACAAATTAAAAGTGTACACTTGTTTAAACAATGTTGAACCATCCCTTCATCAAAGTAAAACAAAAAGAGGTTTATTCTCTGAAAAAAAAATCACACTAGTTGAAACATTACTATAACGTTTTCTTTATGTTAAACACCGTTTTTAAATCATAATTACAAATTGTCAATACAATATTTGTATAAAAGGAACAGTTTAAATCGCCTGGTTAAACAATCCTAAGATCATAACGATTATTGTAGGCTTTATTTTTATATTTAACATATCAAAGAAGATCAAATTACTAACATTTGACCTGTACTTTCAAACTTTCTATCATATCATTTGTCGATGTTTTCGCATTACCTTTAAACAATTTGGAGGTAATTTGATAACCAACTTTAATTTAAACTATTATACTTGATTAGATTGCGTTATGATATTTGATATTTGCTTCACCACGGTTCACTTGAACATACTTTTTGAAAGTAAACTGAACTAATCAAATAAGAAATGTTTTTCGACAGTATTTGGATAAATAATTTGTACGTCTATGTATGTGTTTTGGTCGGGAATAGATAGTTATTATGATAAAAATTCGTTGTATAGAGTCTATGCGTATATTGAATTGATTTTTTTTACACCTTTATAAACGAGTGATCTGAAAACTATTTAAATAAAGAATTATAGGTTTTGATACTTCCATTAGATACATCAATTATTGGATAACTGTTCCTTTTTTGTTATTCTGTGTACTCTATCATAACCTGAATGTATCACCATATATTTTTGAGAACATACTGTTCGTTGTTTTTTGTTTTATAAGAAAGTAACCTTAACTGTTTTTTTTTAAAGGTAAGTGAAATAACTCTGTTTATTTTACTTGAAATTTCTTCCAGTTTTTCTTGTTCATTTCAATAGAATGTCAAAAACAAATAAATGCCCGGAAACAACATCATGCATAAAAAAAGACCACACACAACATGGATATTTATAATTAATGTTTTCATATTATATTTCTATCCTTTACCAACATTAAGTCTGAATTGAAATTCAGAAAAATCTTTATATAAAGCTAGATACGTTATCTCCGTAATAAATATGAAACAATCATTGTTTTTTACTTAATATATCAGGATTAAATCATATTTAAAGTGTGAGTATTCCGTAAAAAAATAAGAAATATAAGTTTTTCCACCGTAAAACATCTATGTTCAAATTATTTGGCTAGCATTCAAATTTAACTAAAACGAGACCAGTAATAGATTTGAAGAGATGATCGAACTGATTGTAAGTAAGTATATCCATGGGTTGTATAAAAAAAAGCGTGATTTGAGCAATATCGTTATGTTCCAGTCTTTGGAAATGCTATATACTGATATACTGACATATGTGAAAGTATATTTGGTACTAAGTCTAGGTCCTTCCTCTGTTCCAAGATTTTTCACATCTTCATGCAGCTATGTCATTTAATTTTATACGTAAAGATTAATGGTTTACTTTACACTAATTCGTATACAGGTTAGTATCTTTATTTACAGTATTTGTGCATCGCTACTTTATCTTTTGGTGCGTGTCTTTATATATACATGTATGTTGTGTAATCCTTATGTGAAGCTTGTGTTTGACAAATATACTATGTGAACATGTGTGTTTTTCCCCGCAAAAGAGGCATTCAACCTCACTTGCATAACGCTATAACACCATTTTAAGAATAGGAACAATTCATAATAGTGTAATTAATGTAAATATAACTGCAACACTCCAATTTGGTGCAAACATTGGTTAATGAAAATTCCAAAGATTTGTGTAATGATTATCTGAGACTCCATAGTCTCATGTTTTGCACCTAAATGTATCGAAATATGTGCAATAATGTTGATAGCGCCTACAAAGTTTTCTTCATGCGGCACCCAGTTAAATTTATTTGCCAAGTGCTAAATAATGCTTCAATTTGTTTACGAATAAGTTTTGTATTTGACATAAATTATGATATTTCAACTAACCTGCACAAGGCAAAGGCTCCAAAATATTTGTATGCACCAGGAGAGTTTTCTATATCAACTGCAATAGAAATCTATTATGATTACTTTGAAATGAACCAATGAACCGATATATGTATCGTAATAAAATAATGGCAACCGTTCAACTCTATTTCTATACCCATACAAAAAAAGAATGAAATGTATTGCATAAACGGAATGTCACTTGAATACGTATATGTGCTCGAACGTCAAGGTAGTGCGTCTGATCAAAACTTTATGACACACAGAAATGTGATGATCTATTCTTTGGATGTATATGGTATGTTTATTAAATGTTAATATTTTTTTCGAAATCATAGAAAAATGTCTTTTTTCTACTTTTTATATATAATATTATTAACAAGGAAAGTATAAATATATGTCTCGAGTTTGTTATTGTTAAGTTATAATTAGAAAAAAATGTCTGTAAGTCACGTAAATCATTTATAAATTATCTAATTTGTGTTACTCAAGATTATTCAACGGCTTTCTTTGATACACGGTGAAAGTACTTTTCGTGGGGTAACAGTTTCGTGGTTTTCGTGGATGACTTTATCCACGAATTTATGTGTCCAACGAAATAAAACAACCATTGTCCAAATCAAGACATTGAAAAATCCCCTTCGTTAAATTTGACTACTGATGGATACGATGTAGAGAATATATTGAATAACGCCATTTCCGAGAATACATTAATAGCAGATACGGAACTACAACCGCATGCAGGCCTAGGTTTATACCAATTTGATCTTTAATAACCTAAACTGTTCTTTTGGTCTTTTACTTCTCATAAAAAATATTTTTTATCAATGCAAGTCAGATTTCCGGTATAGATTTGCTACTATGATAAAGTGTTCATTTTATATTCTCATAGTTCTCATACATATGGTAAACAATAATTTCATGCTGGGCTTGATTTTGATAAGAAGTATTTGACAATTCAAGATACGGTTATGGCATTTGTTTATGTTACTGTTTTCTTTAGGTGACAACATTATGGCCTAATTAACCACTCTGATGGTCTTTAATCTGTTGATCACTTTATCATGGGTTAATTAGTGTTGTCACTACAATTTACACGGGTCAATGTTTACTTTGCAATTTCTTTCAATCCAGACCATTTGTAACCTTCGTTTCTAAAGGCTTAAACTTATCAACATTTTTTTAGAAACTTAAATCTACGAAAATAAAGCCCACGAACATGTCAATATTGCTGCAACCACGAAAATTTGATACCCACGAATTAAAGTATTTTCATAGTAATGCTCGATTTCCTTAGTTTACAATATTTTTTTCAATTACTGATAATAAAATATTGGTCAACTACAAAAACAGTTATTTAATCTCAAATATGTTACAGCAAAACCCTGTTAACAATGAAATACGATCTATATATGAGAACGCACTAAATCATATCTTCACGTAGCTCCTATTTAAGGCTCGACATTGAATATCGAAATGCACATCTGATGCAGAATAATTGATATCATTAATATCATTATTACTGGATCGATGCCTATGGTAGTTATACAGAATGATATCAGCTCAGTAGTAAGTACTTCGGTTTTGGCATTCAAATTTTGATATTTTTTATTCAAATGTGCTGCTACAAAATATCAGAAACTATTTTAAATTAAAAAGGATCTCATGTCAACCATTCATAACCTGCAGGTTGAATCAACAATTAAAATGTAAGAATCAGGAAAAGAAAACAATAGAATATACAGATTAGCCACCTTCTCTGGTATTTAAAGATCGAAGATTACTGAAATATTTTCTTAGTCAGTTTAAACACCGATGCATCATTTTGTTCCGCACATTCGTTGTTTCGAACTTTCAGAATTTCAAATAAGACGTAATTTTAGTGCCTTTTCACCATTTCGTCTGTGACGTCACTTATTTCACTTTGTTTTCTGTAGTTAGTTTATACTTCAGTTTTATCATATATATCTTTTATATTCATTTGATCAAATTTACTATTTGCAATAGCATAAATTGTTGTAAATAATAAGGATGTTCTTATTCCAAGCAGAAAACCCTAGCCGTATTTGGCACAACCTTTTTGAACTTTTGATCCTCAGTACTGTACAACTTTGTACCTTTTTTATATCTGGGCGCCACTGTGTGGACGAGGCGCATTTCCTGCGTATTGAATTTTAAAACTGATGGCTTTTGTTAGTTATTATTCAAGTGTTTCTTTCCCTAATATGTTCTTCCATTTATTTGTATTGTAGTCCTGTAATGTTATGTTTTCATTTTAATGTTATATTTAATATTGCCATTAAAGTGCGAGGTCTGGCATGCCACGAAACCAGGTTCAACCCACCATTTTTTCTTTAAAAATCTCCTGTACCAAGTCAGGAATATGGCCATTGTTATATTAAAGTTCGTTTCTGTGTGTGTTACATTTTAACGTTGTGTTTCCGTTGTATCGTTTATTTTCTCTTGTATTTGAGTGTGAATTCACATTACTATAAGACGTGTCATGGTACTTTTCTATCCAAAATTCATGTATTTGGTTTTGATATTATATTTGTTATTTTCATTGGATTTTGTCTAAAGCTTAGTCCGTTTCTATGTGTGTTACATTTTTTATGTTGTGACGTTGTTCTCCTTTCATATTTTATGCGGTTCCCTTAGTTTTAGTTTGGTAACCCGATTTTGTTTTTTGTCCATAGATTTACGAGTTTTGAACAGCGGTATACTACTGTTGCCTTTATTTATGGATTGTTGCTTTTGGTGTAAGCAACGTGTGTGAAAAACAACTCATATGTATGCTTACTGGTAATGCTTCGTTTGCCCTTTCTAATATATTCAATGCGTTTGTAGATCTTTAGTAAATGTAAACATTGTAGCTTGTATAATTTTAAAGAGTTAAGAACACATGTAACACAACTGGTTCATATCAATTATCATGATTATATTCATTGCAAATTGTTATGGTTTTTGTAATGCTAATGCTACCAAGTCATTTTATAATTTATTTTTCCAAGCAGATCAACATGATAATTGTGTTACATTTGATAGATGTGTTTCTCCTGCTGGCGGAAGTGGGTATGTAAAAAACCAGTGTTATCAATAGAGTAAGATTATATAGAACATATACTCACTTAGGCATACAACGCTTTTTTTCTTCTGTGTTTTATTAATCAGACTAACCAGAATATGTGTATTATAAATTGTTTGTTTGTCAGTTTATGTTTTATCTACTAGTTTTAACGGTACTCTGGTGTATTTTGTCTCTCTTTACGAAGCACTAGTGTAAGACTTTTTTACATATTGAAACGATAAATCGAAACTTGTTTCACTTAAAATTTGCTGCTTAAAATGAATCGACCGAGGTGTGGACCATGTGGACGTAATTATGACTTCGTTAATTGCTATTGACTATATTGTGGTTTTTCTGTGATGTTTTGTTACATTTTTTTTTTGGTCTTAACATTATTTTATATAGTGATTGTCTTCGAAACAAAATGCCATATTATTTGGTAGTTTGGTGTTTTGTTTTCAAATTTAAGAAATTAAATAATAGATAAAAAAAATCAGTCAGGACTTAATACAGTTAGCACCTTTCAAATCAACTTTGATATGCATAAAATAATACAGCTATCGTAATTATATATTAGTCTTACAGAATGCCTTGTCGTTAGGTAGTTTGTTTTATTGCTGTAGATATAAATCTAGAAATTTCAGTTAGGACTAAATTCAGACAGTTACCGTTAATTTTTCTATAACTTCTTCAAATCGAATTAGATTTCCATAAAACTATCCAGTTATCTCAATCATTTACTGATATTTGAAAAGCTTAAGGAGGCTCGCAGGCATAAGATTTTCAGAAAAAAATGAAACATTTATTCTTCATTACAAATTGTATTAATTACCTTAAGTGGTTGTTACTTTATCATATGGCGCAAAAATCATTCCAAAAAATCAATTCGTGTTGACCGCCGCTGACTGTTAAAATGTAGATGTCAATGAAAAACCTCCAAATTATCTCCCTTTGGTGCAAAAATGCCATTTTTTGGCATTAAAATTGAAATATATTTTTTAACTCATCGGTGACCTATATTTTTTATTGTTGTTTTCTAATAAGCTGTACGTAAACTAAATAATTGTAAAATTTATACGATTTCTGTAATTTATTTCTTTTTTTATTTCAATATTACCGCTATTTCTCCTATTAGTTCAAGAGAAAAAAGGACATTAGCAAAAATGTATCCTTCTGTCGAAGGCAGATTGTGAGCGTAAATGAACGGTGACCTCATTTTTTTTTATTTCATTTTGCTATTAAGTATAAGACAAAGTTCATTTATAGAAAAATATATCGAATTAAAAATTCGATTTAAACCCGCGAGCCCCCCTTAACAACAATTTAAAGATGACTTTCTAAACTAAGTCAGAACTTAAAATTATAGCTATTTTACCTGATGACTAAATCATTTATTTTGACAGAAATACAGGAACTACTGAACAAGCCGGCATTCTGTAAGATGAAGTAATAATTAAGACAGATGTACAGTTTAATGAAAATCCATGTTGATCTGGAATAATGTTATAAATAATCAAAGTTGACTATCCAAATTTAATCATAACTAAACATTTCAGGTTTTTTACTTCTTAGTTAAATCTTTTAGTCTGACACCAACGAGCCAGACCACTAATTAACCTGGAATTGTGTAAGATCAATATAAACTTTTTATTTGTATTATGTATGTTCGTGGGTGTCAGGAAAAAACCTGTACTTCTGTGAGGTCTACGGTATATTTGAGATATAAGATGATGACCAGTCTAAACAAAATTTAAAGGTTAAGACTTGAGTTGAGAAAAGTCGGGACTGGTCGAAACCGATTGAGACTGGTCAAGACAATAACCAGACTATACAGAAATAATCAGACATGTTAAGTAAAGTCAATACCATGTCGACTACAGTTAAGTTCAGTTGAGTAATGTCGAGATTATGTCGTGTCTTGTAAAATGAAATCATATCTTTTCAGATTCTGAGCAGTCTATAATGAATCACATTTTTCAAAACATGTTATTACCAATGATAACATTTTAAGACTGTTATGGCTTTTAATTGTTCATAGTTTCAGAAATTTACCCTTGCTTATCGAGGAAACAGCTGATCTTATCTTGCTTTTCCTGATTATAAAATATATGTAAATAAAATAACGATTTTTTAAGTTATATGTGAGCGAGTTCTTACTTTATTACAGTGTCAGATCCTGATCTGGAATATAAAGGTGAACAATTAACAATAAACGAATCAACTGTATTGCAATTCTACTGTTCAACAATGAACGCATTTTTGGGATGCACAGTTGAATTTTTAAGGAATCGAAAAACTTACGATGACATAAGGTTTATAAATAACACTTGTCATCATAAAGACGGAATTTGTCAACCTTATCGGTGTCATTGTTCTAAAGATTGTACAACAATTAGTTGGAATTTCACAGCGATGTCAAATCACGTTAATTCTACCTTTGGATGCGGAGCAAGAATACAAGACAATGGGAACATTTATAAAGCGAACTCATCTTTGCAATGGACAGGTAGCGGTTAGTATTATATTTATATTTAAAGAAATAAGAAGGTGTGGTGTGAATAGCAATGAGGCAACTCTCCAAAATATACCACCAGTACATATGTATTATTCACTGGCACTGTTCGACGATGAATACAACAAATATCGCTATGATACACCCTAAAATAAGAAACGAGATACTAGTAACTAACAGTAGAATCTGTGTACAAATTATTGAACGAAAAAAAAATATGTTGCAGACAAACAAATTAAAATCAATTATGTCTAGACTCCTGACATGGGACATCCACATACATAATGTGGCGGGGTTAAATTTGACTGAAGTCACCAACCCTTCTGTTTACCTGACAAATTGATTTCACATCAAAAGAACGTATACCAAATCATTTGAACATGTTAGAACATGTAACAGATTAATGACAAATCAGATGATTAAAGAGCAGAGTTCAACATCACACAATCAACCACCTCGTTCATGTCGCCTAATTTTTAGCCAAACAACAAAAGATCTGCGTTTTCAAAAATTGGTATCATCCCTCAGCTGGACTTCAATTTATGCCTCTTTTTTCACATTCGTGCAGACAAAATAAAGCTATATTTATTATTGACTCTATGAGTAATTATTTTAATCTTGGAATTCTGGCTAAAACAATGTTTAGGAATAAAAACATGTGTAAGTGTAGAAAATTAATATACAACAAAGACATGTTTGATTAAGTTTGTACTCATTTTCAGATTTTATCGTCCTGCAGAAGAGTTTTATATTGCTAAATGTAGGAATAGCCACTACAGGTTTTCCAATTACAACAGTCGAATCAAACCAGTCATCTGCAGGTAGTCACGGAATACAGAATCATGAATGCATTTTTTTCACGCTATGTGATCTCTGATCTTAATTTTGAAATTATTTGATATCAATCCAAATATGCTTACGCAACCAAAGAATATGCAACGAAAGTAAATTGATATAAACGAGAGGAGAAATATTTTATGTTCAGAAAAAGATAATTATCATAGTTGTGTCCTACCTAACAAGATTCACCTACAACTTTGTCAAGAATAGTTAAAATTTCATGAATAATGTGCGTCCAAAACGCTTTTATGATGTAAGCACTATTACAAATTATCCAAACATTTGAAAGCCATTAATAAAAAAAAATATAAATGCGATCTATATAGCCAAAAAACCACCAGTATTATACCATAGCAATGAAACATTGATGAATTAAGCGCGTTTGCAGACTAAGACAAAATGACTTCTCTTGCATTGGAAAATATATCTTTCATGGGTAAATTGAATACATTTGAAATCCATAGCAGGATAATTGGTGGATTTTGGGTATTTCTAACGCAAAACTATAGTATGAATAGTTTAATGTCCTATTTTAAATTATGATTTAAATCAAATTTTGTTGAAACAATGATAACGAAAATACCAACTTTAATTTTGATGTACTTAATGCAATAGTTTTGATATTATGCAATCAACATTTTAAATTGTTGACGCTTTTTCCTACATGTATCAATATAAAATATACCTCAAACTCATGGCTACGTTCAAACTATCATTATCCATTATGTGTGCATGATATGCTCGGTGACATGAATATATATATATATCTAAATTGAAAGCTACGTTCAAACCTATGATTGCGTTGGATAAAAACCGCAATTTTTATACATGTGCATGTAAAACAAATTTCGTTGTAGAAGGGTATAAAAACAGCACAAACAACATTTTCCAAAAGACAAAAAAAGTGAAAAAGTATATATAAACATAACGCATTTGACTAACAGGTCGAACAACTGATGTTCTTTAACCCTGCTGACTGCCATTGGCGATTGCCAAATAAAATTAATCACACGATGTAACAAAATGGATCTTAATATAAATTTAATACTAAACAAAATTTTTTTTTACTTGTGACCACGATGTTATGCCACAAACATATGGTGTCAATATTTGTTTAGTACACCAGATCCGGCTTTCGACAATAAATGTCTCTTCAGTGATGTAAGGGATCGAAACGGTATTTAGAAGGCCATATTAAAAGTACCCTAATTTTTAGAAAAAGTACCCTCATTTTTAGATACGACTCTTGATTTTTAAGAGTCAATATAGGATGAACGGATCATATAAACCGGAGTGAAAATATGATACAAGCCCAAACAAAAAAAATATAAACGAGTCTTAATTGAAAACTACGTTCAAACCTATGATTGCTTTGGATAAAAACCGCAATTTTTATACGTGTGCATGTAAAACAAATTTCGTTGAAGAAGGGTCTAAAAACAGCACAAACAACATTTTCCAAAAGACCAAAAAAGTGAAAAAGTATATTTAAACAAAACGCATTTGACTAACAGGTCGAACAACTGATGTTCTTTAACCCTGCTGACTGCCATTGGCGATTGTCAAATAAAATTAATCACAAGATGTAACAAAATGGTTCTTAATATAAAATTAATACTAAACAGAAAAAAAATGCAACGATGTTATGCCACAAACATACGGTGTCAATATTTTTTTAGTACACCAGATCCGGATTTCGACAAATAATGTCTCTTCAGTGACGTTAGGGATCGAAACGGCATTTGGAAGGCCATATTAAAGTACCCCCATTTTTAGAAAAAAAAGTACCCTCATTTTAAAATACGACTCTTGAGTTTTAAGAGTCAATATAGGATGAAAATTTACAGATCTAACATTGTTGGGTTAATGTTTAGACGAGTTTTATATATTTATATATTCTACAGTAATTATTTGAAATTGATATCCTCTCTATGTATATTAGAACTTTGATACTTTTCTTCTTTTTCATTTATTGTAGCTGTTGTCATTGCTGTACTTACATCGTCGAACGTATTTATACTTACTACTTGTATTCTGATCGTGTGTTGTTTGCAGAAAAGACAACAAGGTATATTGGAATATAGTATTAGATGCACTTTCAATGCCAAACAAGACGCATGTTTAAAATACAAAAAAATAACAAGTCAGTTAATTTCGGTTGCACATATTGAACAATGCGCGAGATATACATACAAATAGATATACGAAGATTTGGTATGAGTGACAGTGATATCACTCTGTCATCTGAATCACAATTTGTAAAAGTAAACTTTCAAACGTAAATAAAACGATCATCAACTCGGAGTCTAAGCTAACAACGAGCAGCAAGGCACAACAGACCCCAAAATGACAAACTACTGGACACTCTCTAAAAATGAAATATGCATTATACAAAAATTAATTAAAAAAACTAAAACAAAACATTCAAAAGCATTTGAACTGAAACAATCAAGCACAGACTTAAAATGACGGAACGAATGGAAACAACCGTCATATTAAGCAATGTCAATCATCTATATAAACTGAAAACATAAAAAAAAACCTAAAAACGTACTCCAACAATTCTTTTATAAACAGCATGAGACCAAAATTGACGAAAATACCTCCAATTGCACCATAGTAACTAAAGTATGTATGCTGGTACATTTTGTTTAATTCTGTGTTCTTTAATAAACAAACAACGACTTACGTTGCAAAATACCATCTTCCATTGCATGCAGTACTCATAAAATTTAATGTATTGCGTTGTAACTGCAGATTTCTTTACTTTCTAATTTCTTTATTTTGTAATACTATTTTCAGTTTACATACAGAACAGAATTGGGTTGTTATATTCCCTTCTGTATATTATCAATATCATCTTTCAACATGTTTTATGTTAAAAGGGTAAAACAAAAATATGAAAAAAATCGATCTCTTTTAAAATTGTGTTACTTTCCAAATGGTTAATAATTTAATGCAAAAAGCAAACATTTCCAAAATTAAAGGCAACTTACATATCGACATTCAATAATTTTAGCTAGTTTCAAATAGTTGTTCTTGTGTAGTTGGTGCTTTATTGCAATTAGAGCATATGTTCTAGTCAAACATTTAACATTATAGAAATAACACATAGCTGAGAGACTTCATAAGCAGATGTACTATATTGAATGTTTTGTAATTATTTTCATTTAACTTTTCAATTCAAAGTAATAAACACTGACGTCCTGTTCATACAAATCAACTGTATTGAAGAAAACTAATACCAACGTACACGTGATGGGTATTGGGCAGTTGACATATGATAGTGGAAATTTCTTCCTAGTATAAACCAATAAGAATGTAGCGTTTCGTCGTGAGGTATAATTAGTAGAAGTAGTCTACTGAGAAATCACCTCAATTAATTTGACTGCCAAAATATCCATAGTAACTTTACGAAGAATTTCTTTTAGTACATGTATGATAAAATGTTGAACAAATAACCTGCACTTTTATTATCAAAATTACATAATCGAAAAATGTGTCACAAGGCAATTTAACAAATATCCCTTTAGCAATGTGATAAAGAAATACAATGTGTTAGTCTAACGACAGATAATATTTTACCTGACATTTGTGGACAGGCATGTTAGTGTACCACAGACATATCATCTTCATTTTTTACAGGTTTAGGTAAGTAAATACTTGGCAAAGTAATACAAGTCAAATGTATTGACAAACACAACATTGGTCTCAGACAGAAGTTCAATAACAAATCATGTATACACAACCAGTCTAATATTGGTCTACAAATGATCATGAAAAAGGGGAAAAAATACTGTTCTGTAGAAAAAGTCAAAGCAGCTCATGCTTTATAAAACAAAACAATTATCTATATCAAGAGTTAATCAATATTTCAGAGTCAGCACAAAAGGAACAGGACAAAGATAAGAAACAAGTGGGGAGAAATGAATATGAATGTAAGTTATCAGATTATAATGTTAATCAGTATTTTGATGTTCATTGATGTTTTTCGTTTATTTTATTTCTTAAAAAAATCTATGATCTTCAATTTCTAAACCGTATTGCTACATATCCAATGTAAGAAATAACTGCACAGGAATTGTATTTATTTGAATAGTCTTATAATTTCTTCTGTAATCAGTGCTAGTAAGGGATAAGGATTTCTCTAATGTTTGTGCTATTTTCACATTTCTTAATCGGTATGAGAAAAATATTTCTTCTAACTAGTGAAATATCTGTTCTCGGTGGATGATTAGTCGAAATTTGATTGTGACATTAAAATGTTTTGTTTTCTTCTGAATTCTATTATTGTTACGCCATGAAAAAGGCGAACATGCCTTATGACGTCGCATATAAAGAATGCATGTTTCTGAAAATCTTTCAAAATGAAGGATTAAAATCATCAGAGAAACAGATTCTGACACTATAATCTCGTGTATTATGATACTTCTCCACTCTCGACAGTTAAATTTTAATTATTTAAAAAGCTCGGCCAGCCTCGCGCTTTAAATAATAAAATGTAACTGTCTCGAGTGGAGAAATGTCGTTATACACTTGTTGCAGTGATGGAATCTATATGTACACCTCTGAGAAGCCAAAAATGTCTCGAATTGAACTTATTTTCCTAACATGATTTTGGTTTATATGACTGTAAAAAAAATACTGGTGAAGAAAAATCATATTATTGTGGCCTTTTTTTGTGATTATGCCCTTTAAAAATACAAAGGTTTGATGATTTTCCATTTTGTATCAAGGTTTATCCATTTTTTGGCTATTATCGTAAAAAAAAATCCCAGTTTCATAATTAATTTGTTTTTCTTACTTTCAATAAAAATGAAGTGGACAAATGTGTAAACTTTTATGATTTATTTCTGTTTTAAGAACAAAATGCATATTGTTTGACTTTTTTGTTATAAATGATTGAAATACAAAACTCAGAAATTTGAAAAGAAAATTTGATAAGGGATGTACATGTTTCTTGTACACTCATTTCTTGATTCCCTTATTCATTTTCTCAAATTTTGATTTATTGGTCATGAATTTTAAAAATGTAGTACTCAATAACTCATCATTTTAAATACACAATTTTCCATAGAGTAAAGTTTGATAATAACATTTCGTAAATTCATTGATAGTTTCCACTGTATCACAAGGTTTGGAAATAATTCCAGAACGAGATTTTAGCAAGACTGAAACGTCAGAAGAATTCATTCTGAAGTCTTATTTTTCATGGGTAACACATATGTACCAAATACATGTTTCTCATAAAAAAAACCTTCTTCTTACAAAATGTAAGGATGTCATGGGCCGTTCCATTATCAGATTCAAAGGCAATGCAGTAATGGTTTTGGTTTTACATGTACATTCCAATGCATGTGCATGTACATCATTGTATCAAGGAAATTATTTGTTCATCATATCTTAAAATACTTTCGAATACTTTCAAAATAAAATGGAGAACAAAAGAAAAACGAAAACTCATTCTAGATTTCATAGGGATATCTTTTGTTAAACGAGTAAGATATTCGATTATTAAACACTACCTGCATTGTCATTTAATATGTGACTCTGTAAATCAATGACAACTAGAAAACACCCGCGAAATCGCGGGTATTAGAGCTTGTGAGATTTTGTGTCTGGAGAATTTCAGTAAAAAATTTCATATCTGGAGAATTTCAAAAAAGGCATTATCATTTAATATGTGACTCTGTAAATCAATGACAACTAGAACACACCCACAAAATCGCGGGCATTAGAGTTTGTGAAATTTTGTGTCTGGAGAATTTCAGTCAAAAATTTCCTATCTGGAGAATTTCAAAAAAGGTATAAAAATGCAAAGGTACTTGGAAACAGTTTAAGTTCTCTCCCTTGTTTCCAAAGTCCGTTATTTTTTCTGTTGTTGTAAAACAAATTATGTCTGGAGAATTTAAGAAATGATATCAAACTTCATATAGGTACATCAGTGAAGACAGGACAATACTTCTTCATTGTTCTTAGCCCTTTCTTTTTTCAAAGTCCGTTATTATTTAGTTTTCTGTTATATTCCTTTATTTTTGCGTTTCTGTATACTTTGAACATAAGTATCTCTATCATAAATATTAAAGTGTATTTAATTTTCTATTAACTATTGCTTCTAATAAATTTCTTCTCCATGGTGATCACTGTATGGGACCAAAATTGAAAAAAAAAATACCTCCAATTGCACCGTAGTCACTAAAGTATGTATGCTGGTACATTTATTTAATTTAAAACAAACAACGAATTGCGTTTCAAAATACCATCTTCCATTTCATGATGGTATGATAGTAGTACATTGATCATAGCATACATGGAGATGATGCAGATAAACGTGAAAATAATTGTCTTGTCCCCGTCCGAGTACTTATGAAAATTGTGTTTAAGTTAAAACCGAGATATAATAGTACTAGTTTTTACGATCTAAAAACCACGATATGGACAACGCTCTGATTGACTTATTTATTTATCTTTTTTTATCTATCATTCGATTGATATCAATGTTAAAACCGGTAGTCATGTCTGACTTAAAAGTCGGTTTGATGACGGAACCTCACTGTTTTATTGCATATCGGAGAGTCTCTATATATTATAATATTATATTAATCAAGGTTTAGGCCTACATGCAGATAAACGCAAAATAATTGTCCTTTCCCCGTCCGAGAACTTATGAAAATTATGTGTAAATTAAAACGAAGTATAATAGTAGTGGTTCTTGTGGTATAAAAACCCCGATATGGACAACGGTCTGATTGGCTTGTTCATTTTTCATTTTTGTTATCTATCATACGATTGGTTCTCAATGTTCCGGAAGTCTGTGTGACATGAAAGTCGGTTTGATGACGGTACAATATTCGGACGCCTAAATTTTCGTTTTTCTCCAAAAATAACCCAAACTGATTAGTCATAAAAATGGATGACAAATACGACTATGCATGGTACTTATAGGACACAGAGGCAGAATGATTAATTTTTTGTGGGAGGAAGAGAAGCGACACACAAAATGAGAACTTCTCGTTTAATAGTATAGATATGTTTGCAAACTTTCTGACGCAAATAGTTTTAGAAATTGAGGTTTATAAAATGTTATCATAAGCAGTAAAAAGTAACTATGGATGATTATGCATTAACACGAACATTATTATCTGATACATCACGTAATGTCTAGAGTAAAATATATTTTAAATCTTACACGAAATACTATAGTATGTACAATTATTATTTTTTTTCTATATAACGGCATATAATTGTACGTTGTATGATGTATTTTATTCAAGCTAACACGAATAGTATTATTTCCCTTAAAGGAAATGATTAATGTAATTTTACATGTTTAAGAGTTATATTCACAATGATATACGGTAGTCAATGTCATATTATGAATGACGGAGACATGGTGTAACTTTCAAAAAAGTTTCTTTGATTGAATCAAAAACCCGTTTTGTTGTATATTCTCAAAATAATTATGCCTGAAGGTGAACATTATCGAGCTTAAATAAAGTGTACCCGACGGAATCAGACTTTCTTAAATGGTTCCATGCGAGAAAACCATTTCACATAGAAACAAAATGGTGACTTATACGCAAAATAATATATACTTTAATTTTATATAGTTTTTTTTTATCCAATTGTGAACAATCCTAAATCTACACAATCTATCTATCTATTAATCTATTCACTAAAATACTTCCTACATAATTATTTCGACTTAAACGTGTTGCTAGCCAATAAAGCAAGTTCAACTCACCATTTGTTGTCTTAAACTAATCGGTACAAAGTCAGAAATGTGGGAGATGTAATCAAATACTTCGTAAAGGTGTATATCGTTGGTTTCCTCGGCTGTAGTTTGTAATCCAAATCTGTTTTCTCTCAATTGATGTTTTACTTTTAAACACCGGTATGGTATACAACTGTTGCCTTTATTGGATGTCATTTGTTTTCTTCTTAACATCCGAAACACATACACGCTTGTGAACATTTAGAATTCTTGTTGGAAAGGCTTGTGTTCTTGCATCGACCATATGACCAGAAGGACAACAAATGATATACGCATAGGTATCCTGCATCCTATATCCTTCTTCTATTTGATGCGAATTGATACATTTTCAATCATTGTTTACGTTGCATTTTATGTTGCTGTTCCTGGTTAAATATTAGCAATGTTATTAAAAAGCATAATTGATAAAAAAAAGAAAAAACAAAAAAAAAAACCGGTACATGTGGAAGAGTTAACTATATATTGTCGGTTAAAACATAGTTTGTGCATTGTAGAAAAATGAAATAGTAATTTGTACTTGTTACAATATAAAGGAAAGCTTGGCATGTGTATCGCCGTATGTCGCATTTAAATTAAATCTAGTACAAATAAATGTAACTTATTCCGACAATGAACGCATTTTATAGGATTTGTCAAAATGTCTTGCCAAGACCTTCAAAATGATTTTAGGTTAGCAAAGTTAGGTAGGCCATCGATACAGTAGTTTATTTTCAAAACAAATTATTGGTGCATTCATGAGTTAAGCACCAAGATAACGTGTTTTTTTTTCAAATTTAAGTATTGAATCATTTTTATTGTGTGATCTTGATTGTGAATTGTATTTGTTATGTTTTGAACACATTCTTAAAAGTATGTCATATAAAAACACCAATTTAACTGGACTGTAATTGCAGTGCATGAGTTACAAGTAAAGGACTCTGAAGATTACACGACGTGTGAGGTCAAGTCGAAACAGGTTTGCACAGGTATGGTACAAAAGCATTGTTCATATGCATTACGGTTTGAATTAAGAAAAACAAGAAAGAATAGTATCTTCTCATTGGTACTCGTCCTCCTTTGTTCTAAATCATACCGAAATGTTTGCGACATTAGTCTAAACCATATGCTATACTGTGGATTCAATATCAATCTTCTAGTATCCTGCTTTTTTAGTTCACCTAGCCCAGAGGGCCAAGTGAGCTTTTCTCATCACTTGGCGTCCGTTGTCCGTCGTCGTCTTTCCATTTGCTCCTCTGAAACTACTTGGCCAAATTTAAACAAACTTAGCCACAATCATCATTTGGGTATCTAGTTTCAAAATTGTGTCCGGTGACCCGCCAAACCAACCAAGATGGCCGCCATGTCTAAAAATAGAACATAGGGGTAATATGTATATTTTGGTTTATAACTCTGAAACCAAAGTATTTAAAGCAAATCTGACTTGTTGTAAAATCGTTTATTAAGTCAAAATCTATCTGCCCTGAAATTTTCAGTTGAATTGGGCAATGGGTTGTTGGGTTGCTGCCCTGCATTGGTAGTTTTAAGGAAATTTTGTCCGTTTTGGGTTATTTTCTTGAAAACTTTTATAGATAAAGATAAACTGTAAAGAGCAATAATGTTCAGCAAAGTAAGATCTACAAATAAATCAACATAATTAAGGAGTTATTGCTCTTAATAGTCATTTCTTACCAATTATTCGTAAATTTTTGTACTCTTTTACTAATATCTTCTCCTCTGAAACTACTAATCCAAATTTATCCAAAAAGGTGTGCGTTGACCCGGTATACCAACCAAGATGGTCGCCTTGGCTAAAAATAGAACATAGGGGTAAAATGTAGATTTTGGGTTATAACTCTGAAACCAAAGCATTTAAGCAAATCTTACAAGGAGTTAACTTGTTTATCTAGTAAATATATAGCAATGGCCATATTACTGACTTTGTACAGGACATTTTTAAAGAAAAAAATGATGGGTTGAACCTGGTTTTATGGCATGCCAAACCTCGCACTTTAATGGCAATGTTAAATATAATATTAAAATGACAACATAATATTACAGGACTACAATACAAATAAATAGGAGAACGTATTAGGCAAAGAAACACATGAATAATAGATAACAAAAGGCATCAGGTATAAATTCAAAACGCCAAAAACGCGCCTCGTCCACACAAGACTTACCAGTGACGCCCAGATATAAAAGTTCGAAAGTAAAAAAAAATCCAAAATTGTACAGCACTTAGGATCAAAAGTTGAAAAAGGTTGTGCCAAATACGGCTAGAGTTTTCTTCTTGTAATAAGAACATCCTTATTATTTAGAACAATTTATTCTATTGCAAACAGTAAACACGCGATTTTGTGGTGGAATCCGTCACTCTAAAACAATATGTCAGCAAACTTATTCCTTCTTTTTAAATGATCTGCAATAAAAGATGTGTAATTTTTATGCGACGTCATCAGGCATTTTTTTATGACGACACAATAACAAATTCTGAGGAAAGCAAGAAACCTTGATGGCATAAACATGATAAACGAATTTAGACCAGTGCATAACTGAGATCAAACAAATCACACTTTGATTAAATTAAGATAATCAACAGGTCAGGGAAAGGATAAAACAGGTAGGAATTACAGAAATATATAAATGTATGTATATCTGTGTGTTTTCAGTGCACGAAGTGAGAAAATCTTACGAAAACTGTAATATTGTGGAAACATCAAACCAATATGTATCAGGTATGGTTTGCATTTACATGTCTAAAATAAAGAAGTAAACCTTAACATTTAGTATTTAAAGATGTATTATGATTGTCAATGCGAAAATTCCAAAGAAAAAAACTAGTGACCGGATTTATGAAGAGAACTTCAATATATTGAATGAAATCGTTTATCAGAAAAACAGGAGATTACACAACTTTTCTGGACAAAAAAGGCTGTTCGAAAGAGAATCGGTGTCCACATTCGGCTTACAATAAACCCCTTCTTCACTTTTCTATAAATTATACCAAAAGCCAATGCATGATCATAACGACAAACCGGTGGGTCCCGAACGATCATTGACACATTATGTAAAACGAATCGAATTACGAACCTTGTAAATAAACTCATCATATATACCAGGACTAAATTTTGTATATACACCAGACGCGCGTTTCGTCTACAAAAGACTCATCGGTGACGCTCGAATCCAAAAAAGTTTAAAAGGCAAAATAAAGTACGAAACCATGGATTAGAGAAATCTTTTTGTATTCATACTGCGGATGCAGTTAAAAGAATTATTAACAGATTAGTCATCGGATATAGAAATACTTTATCAACTAGCATTGCATCACATAGGGATTATATTCAAAGAATTACACATTAGTTAGTATTAGCTGAAATTAATCAGCTCACCAAATCGATGTATATTTACTTCAAAACCTTATTCCGATATACAAGTAAGATCTCTTTTGTTTTGTCTTCATGTCAACCGCGACAAACACACATATATACATGTTTATACCTGGCCTTGGCCGGGATAAAAGTCAATTTGATAGTTCGAAACGCTTAGGTTAAAATTCGAATTACACGTCCAGGCCATGTTTAAATCTAGAACAAATATATTGCTTCAGGAATTATTATTATCACTAGAAAATAAGACAAAAGCTATCCCAAAACTTCATTTTAATGCAATACTATCAGAATTTTCAAGGGTTAACGTAACGGAAAAACCTGCAGATTTGGGGTGTTCAATAGTATGACGTCATGTTGAAAAAGTCTTTAATGCCTAAAATAAAGGCAACAATAGTATACCGCTGTTCGAAACTCATACATCTATGGACAAAAACAAAATCGGGGTAACAAACTAAAACTGAAGGAAACGCATTAAATATTAGAGGAGAACAACGACACAACATTAAAATGTAGCACACACAGCAACAAAACAATAATGGACTTCGTGGATCAATTTTTTTTATTTTTGTTTTGTACATTTAACCGAGCTTTAATGCATTTGTTTCTTTTTTTATTATGCCCTACAATGGGATTAAAGATTCCGTAGTTTGTATTTGAATTTCAATTTTTAACACATCGAATTCGGCATAGTGGTATCATAAAGCTTGCAATATATGTGGATTTACGTGGGAGGTAAATACTATCAGCCTTATCATCATCAATCCGATATGCTAACGTTTATGTTTGATTATACATGTAATCGATAAGCCAATTTGTTATCTGTTAGTCGTGTGTCAGTCTAGTTTGACATCCTTTTTTCGCTTAGTACATAACAGTGTGGTATAATTCTCGTTATGCATGTATCTAATCTTACACACTAACACAGATGAACATATTAATTGATGTTACTATTCACCACCCACGTGCATTCAAATGTATTGTAATCTTTGAGCAAACACTATTTTGAACTTTGGTTATCAATTTAGAACTGTAAAGAAAACTGCAGAACCGTTATTCCTAGTATAATAAATTACAAACACACTTATTGCATAAGCAATTTGTAAACATCTTAAAACAAAATAAGGTAAAATTCCGCAAAATTTGAAGAGCAGTCTTGACGCATTAAATTCATGACAAAAGAAGGCGTCAAGTGAATGAAAACTATCAAACTGAAGATAATGTTGTTACGCTTAAGCTCTGAATTTGAATAATATCGCATTTATTTAGTTTTCAGGTAGGTATTTTTCATTCTAAATGTGTATTCCCACATTCAAGAATTTCCAAGAGTGAACATGGTGGATTTCATCTTAGTAAAGACATATCAATAGATATAGGTAGAGGTGGTATGAGTGCCAATGAAACAACTCTCAATCCAAGTAACAATTTATAAAAGTAAACCATTCTGGTCAAGGTACACGGAGACTTGGCTCATACCGAACAGCAAGCTATAGAGGTCCCCAACTATAACCAGTGTTAAATCGTTCAAACAGAACAACAAACGGTCTAATCTATAAAAAACAAGAAACGAGAAACACTACATAAACAGACGACAACCACTGCACATCAGACATGATAAATGCTTCAAAATTTTTCATCAAATTTCGCGAAATTTTACTCAATTTTGGATTTGACAGTAAACAGTAGTCATAAAAATAAAACTCATTCAAGCTTTAGTTTTATTAGTTATTCATAGCTTTAATCTTGCAGGTTAAATAAAACAGCCCTTTCGACGAGAATCTTTTCTTCACTTTAACTTTTTTAATGACCATATTTATTCTATTTGAAAAAAATCACAATATTTTTTTGTAAGTCGCAGAAGTATTATCATTTTCACAATTCTTTGGCAATGTTATAAATTCAAACAAATATTTGGCTTGCATGGATTATTTCTCAATACTGTTATTGGATATGTTAATTATTACTTAATTATATCTCATAGATATATACTTCATTTATATTCAGAGGACAATATCAGAAATCCTTACGAAAACTGGAATCCCATAAAAGCATCAAATCAACCTTTAACAGGTCAGTTAGAATTTACAATGTACTTAATAACCATTTCCATTCTCTATTTTATTACAATACTACATGTATAAAGACTTCATGTCTTCAAAACAGCAAAACAAATATGGTTAACGTTGTGAAGATATAAACTTACACACGTGTTATTATCGATATCATTTTAGACTTTATCCGACATGGTCAATTCTTGTTTGTTATCATGGTTAACTGTTTTCTAAATTGTTTGTCGTTATTAGAAAATAAGGTATACAAGGTCTACAATGACTTTTTTTAATATTTACTAGTAGTAGACTAGAAGGGTCAATGTTTATTCAAGATGATGTATATTTGTTTACAAAATGAGTTGATTTGTATCATGTGGTGGTGATTGAGAACAGTATTTGGTTTGTCATGAATACATTGATAAAAGGTATGTCATATTATAATATACATTCAACCGTACGTTTATTGCAGAGCCTGTAATACAATCAAAGGATTCTGAATATTACATAATTCGCCGGGATGAGTCAAAACAGATTCACCCAGGTATAGTACACAATCATTGATCAAATGCATTGAAATTTGAATTTAAACTTAAAACAATTTTAATTATGTAATGCAAGTATGTAAAAACATAAATCAGAAAACACAAAACCAATATTTATACAAGTCTCTGCTGATTTTTACTCTATCGTTCTTCATGTTTCTGAATCATAAGTAAAATTACTCTAAACCATACTGTGAATTTAATATTGATCTCTAAACCTCTTTTTTGTATTTTATGAGTAAAGACAAACCAAAAAGTAAAACAAAAAGTCGTCGTTGCTTCTCTCACAGTTGATGTTTACAAAACTTAGTCTCTTCTACAAGCTTCCATACTTTTATCTTCCGGAAAATTATGGGTATGAAAATATGAAAACTTCTTATATTCTTTGTTGACATATTTGTTTGGTTTTGAAGTGATTACGATCATAAGACAACGTTGATTATGATCTTAAGGATGTTCGCTACTCTGTTAAAAAATAACAAGCTTTTTAAAAGACTATTATGAATTGATAGTATATTAATAAAGAAACTCAAAAAGTAGAAAAAAATGGAGGGTCCGTGTGCTAATTTTCGAGATATAAGCCATTTAAAAATTTGGCGGGAAATAATTCTCTCTAGATTTTTCATATATTTAACATTGGCACCTTATTTGTTTCAAAAACTACGAAAAAATAACAAAAATTTTCTAAAATTTTGAAATATGGCTTTTTAAACTTTATGTAATAAAATTATGAAACGAAAAGTAGGGGTTAGTGGGCAAAATTTTTTAATGACAATACATGGATAAAACCAGAGGATTCCGAAAATCTGGCAAAAAATAAAAAAAATGGAGGAGCAAACATCCTTAATCACTTCAAAACCTGTTATCTTATTTTTGACATTTTATCACGTGTTTTAGCTCCATTGACTGTTTGCTTGTCATAGACCAGTATAGGATATTCATCAACGACGTGTCCAGTTTTGACCCGATTAAGAAAAGTTAACACTATATATGTATTTACAAATTATATGGTTGGACAAAATTGTTTATTTTATTGTAAAAATGAGTTTAAAAACGTTATAATTGTCAGATTTCGGAAATTGTGGGTATAAAACTATGACGGCGGAAATCGCAAAACATTATTGTTGTCAAATCGTACAGGTTTGTCTAACAGGCTATTCGGATATTCATTCGACCGATTCATCTGTTAACCGCTAGTTTAAGTTGATGTTTGGAGTTGAAGTTTTGTCTTTCACATAGTAAGCTTGTCTTTGAGGAGTCCTGGTTAAGTTTGACTTAATAAAATATCCAGTTAACCATAGACAACAGTACACAATATACATATTTTTTAATCATTTTAAAACGTTTTCATAGATTTTTCTTCCCTTTGTGTTTGTCATGATTCTTAACACAGAATGATTTACCATAACTAGCAGATTTGCTAAAATACTACTTGTAAATCAAAGAAGCAGTACACATGCATGTGTAAATGAAGAATACTTTTAAAAGCTTGTATTATGGTTCTATTCAAGGAAGGAGAAATAGTTTATTTTTATTATTCTGTATATATTATTCCCACAGTTTGAAATGTTTAAACAGAATAGTACAATAGCCGACACCTTAACACATTGATAATGAAATTGAGAAATGGAAATGGGGAATGTGTCAAGGAGACAACAACCCGATCAAAAAGCAAAGCACACCAGAAAGGAACTTTATTATAACTTTTAATTATTCTGTTCTTCCGATATTATTTTCTTTTGTTTATTCGTTTGGTGACACTGTTTGGTAATTAGAAAATCCATAATAATTTGAACCGCAAATATTCTTATCAAATAGACTTTCGTTATTCAAATTTAAATATACATTGAAATAATATTGGTAAGTCCTATTATATCGTCTATTTTGGCAATATCAATAAATTGTGTGCAAACACTGGAGATATTTAGATTGCGATAAATCATGATTAAACGAACATTTTTTACATAAGAATAGGCCTGTGCTAAGTCAGATAAATTGAAATTATTTTCAATTCGTGTGATGAGTCAAAGTACCATTTAAAAAAAGTCTATGTTTGGTATGAATTTACTTTTTATGGTTTATCTACGTCCTAATAATAATTTTACAATATTTACATTGCAGGAAACCGTGTTTCAGATTTGTCGGAACAAAGTCGGACATCTTCCAACATATCAGTGATATCTAGTAATCTACTCATCGGCAAAACGAACACATGACAGTCCCATAAGCTGCATCAGAATCTTGAGTAGGAGAATGAACCTACATTATATGGCAAGAACTGTTCATCAATTGCATATCTAATGTCCGATTAACTAATCAAGACTTATTGAATAACGTATTCTAAATTCTTCACAGTGGTGTAATAGATTTTAAAAAAAATAAGTAAGCTAATACTGTCATTTGTTAAACTGTTTTATATTTGCATCATAATGTTATTATAGAAAAATTGATACCAGCTGCTCAATATTCAAATGATAATTACATGAAAATGTTAAGCAAAGGATAGCATATAGGCTGGATCATATTGTTTTTGCAATGGAGGAAAACGAAATTAAGGCGTTTTTGTTTTTTGAGCAATCTATCTATTTTAAATATTAATCATGTTAATTGTGCGTTTCTCGTTTATTTTAATCACAATTTAAGACAATAATTTCCAAAATGTGCACCAGTATGTACAGTTGCGATAGTTAATTTCCACCAGACGATTAATTATTCAAGAATTTGGCTATTTTGCTAAGCTTAAATATGAAGACTACCACATTAACATTGACGGCAATGAGACAGATATTCGTTTCATTTCTATTGGTTAGAAGTTAACTTTTAACATGAAATTTTAATTTTTAATTACTTAATAAAAAAATATCACAAAAAATCGTATTAATATGTCAATATTTATATTTCCGGTCAGTTTATGACACCTCGGGTGTTTCCGTTCTTACTCGGGTATGTAATTAGGACAAAATCTCCCTCTGTGACAGATTCGATCTCAAGTAATTAACACCCACTTAAAGAAAAGTCGGTAACATTTTATGTGTAATTATCGTCTTTCGTCCTCTTTCTAATATAACCTCCTTGATGCTACCGACATATTTGTTTTTTTCTAAATTCTCCTTCGCCCTGCTGTTAACAAATTCAACTATCAAACTGCAGGTTTTAAGGCTGTACTTAAAGAACACAATAAGCTATAACTATTGGTAGGTTTAGAGCTCCTTTTTTGGTTATTAGATTTAAAAAAAGAAAATACTTGAAAAGGCTGACTCTGAATATACCTTATATTTGCATTGGTATTATTTGGATCTCAAATCGAATGAAAAGAAATGCATGATATACTTTAATTTGATGAATTATATCTAATGTGCAAAATATCCACGGAGTCAGAACATTTAGATACATTTCCTGAACCTCAACTCAGTATAAAAATTATCCTGAAGTGGCATTATACAGATTGGAGTGTCTAGCACCCAACTGCCTCTCGCATACATTGTTTATCTATTTTATATAAATCAGAAGATAATGTTTAATGAAGTTTTTTCCTCCGACGATGTATACATGAGTGTATTTTAAATATTTCTTTGTATACTGACCGACTTTAGAAACTCAACACTAGATTATTCTTTTAAATTCTCATTTTCAAATATTCAATTTTTTGCAAAAGAACTTATGAACAAAAGTTCTTTCATTACTTCAATGTTTAAAAAAAATGCCCGTTCGAAAGTTGAATTGATTACGTCATTTTCAACGTTCAAATATTGTGGTATACACTGAAACCCTGGTTTTACATTTACCAATTAACTTGTCACCGTCAAAACCTATGTCTGCCTGCAACATACGCCAAAATGATTATCAGAAAGAAAGGTCAAACAATTCTCTTCGGTACGTTTTGGTTCTTTTTTTCACCTTCTGATTGTGTCGTTGTTCAACCCATTACAATGGGTTTTTGCAATTTTGCAGTTGAAACTTTAAGGCTTACATATTTTTTCTGCAGACAATTCTTTGGCAGTTCAGTTAATAAGAAACATTTCTGGCATAAATCTGTGCAAAATAGCATTCAGCAATTTGATTAACAGTTGACGTTGCGGCCGTAGGTCAGTCTTACAAATGACGTTGCGAAATCAGATTTATTGACGTTGCATTGTCACTACATGGTTATCTGATCATTGATGGTCTTCAACAAACCCCTTTTAAAGGTATCGTTGTTGAAAGGACAGAAAGACGAGTTTCTTACGTCAAATTGTCTGGTTGAAGCACGATCACGTTTTACTGTTATTATGCGGCATTCTAATGGGTTGATTCAGTTTTTTATTCCTCAGTTTTGGCAATATGGAGATGAAACATTGTTTAACTGATTCAAGTGTGGCCAAGGATTAAAAGAACTGTTTCACAAAGAAAAAAAAAGAAAAAAAAATTATTGGTTTGAAATGCCGCTTTCTGAAATTGGTGAGATCTTAATAATTCGGTATTTTAATAACCATAGGTACGTCAGATGTTGATTTTTTCGTATGAAAAGTAATTGTATGAGGATCAAACATGATTTGGTAAAAAAAAGTTTACTAAATGAGTGTTGCGTTTTTAAAGTTTTTATGTAATTGGGATGCGCTAAGAAACCCTCTAATAAGAAAAAAAATATGTATAATTTAGATAGGCAAAAGGGAAAAGGGAGGTTACGTCCAACCTTTTGAACCTTATAACATGATGTACAAAGTCAAGCTGTATTTGGACCATGTGTTTGTCGTTGTTGTATTTCATTCTAATAGACCGATTTTTGACTCCGGGATTTTTTTGACAGGTTACCTCATTTGTGGTTTGACATCCTGTTACTCGGTCAAGCAAGAGCAACATAAATAAGTAAATTTAAGATTTGAATCGTTAATATTTTGAGGGAAAGTTTACTGTTTAATGCTCTCTATACATGACTAAATCATCAGATTAACGAAAACTTTCCCCTCATAAAGCACCGTGTGTATGTTTGATTTTACTTCATTTAATTGTTCGTAATTGACCAAGTACCAGGATGTCTAACCTGCAAAAAAGTTTACCTGTCGAATTAATAAAGAACCCATAGTCAAAAGTCGGTAATATTGGAATAGACTAACTTTGCTTGTGTATTCGGAAAGAATCGGGTGAAAATGGTTGAGTAGGTTCTGGGTGAAATTTCCAGAATTGAGAATCACACGCAAAACTTTAATACAGAAATAAGTACAAAAATAAATAATTATGAAAAATAGGTTTCATATCATTTTTGAAAATTACAACAGGTCACACGATCACTTTAAAGCGAATAAGATTTATAAATGACCAGAGCAACAAAAACAATATAGAACTTGCGTCGTTTTGACAACAATATTAATTTCAGTTTTCACAGAATTCCTTACTCTCAACTTCAATATGTCTAGCAATTTACCCAATCGTTTTACTAAAATGTCGTGGAAATAAAATGAAGTGACAATTAACACCTTTTTGTTGAGGACAGAGGTTTAAGGGGGTTATTCCAACACCCATAAACGGCTGTCGTGAACGACACGAAGGCTAACATGTATAACTGTAGCCGCAATGAAGATTAAACAAGCACACAGCAATGTACGCACAGACAAACTGAGTTAATAAAAGGACTAGTCTGATATAACTATGTATACTGTAAGTGTAGAACATGTTGCGATTTTTTTTATTAATGCGCAAAATGCGACTGGGTTATAATCTCAATAATTTAAACTCACATTTAATAAACATTTCTATGATATAAACCGGATTTATCTTAATATTGCAAAATGAAAATTGCGTTCTAATCTCAAATGTCGAAATTGCAATAATAAATGCACACAATCATTTCTGAATTCATAGTATCAAAATATTTAAAAAAAAATGAATCACAAAAGTATTGAACTTCGAGGAAAATTCAAAACGTAAAGTTTCTAATCACATGGCAAAATCAACAGCTCAATTACATCAAACGAATGGATAACAACTGCAATACTCCTGACTTTGCACAGACATTTTCCTATGTAGAAAGTGGTGGATTAAAACAGGTTTTAAAGCTAGCTAAACCTCTCACTTGTATGACAGTCGCATCAAATTCCATAATAGTGACAACGATATGCGAACAAAACAAACAGACAAAATAAGTAAACAATGTCACAAAAAGGGTACAACAGCAACATGAACCCAACAAACAACTTTGGTGATCTTAGTTGGTCCGAAACAGTTGGCAAATACTGCTCAAAATATGCCACCTGTCGTTTACTCATGTTCTTACAAAGCCATTAAATAGTCTTATTCGGTAGGTCACATTCGTGAAAAGAGAACAGGATTGTAGTTAAGGACAGAAGAAAAATATCCGATATCATCTGTAAAACGGATATTCCATAACGGTCAACCAATCCGTTGATGGCGTCTGTCAAATTGATGAAGTAAAGATTTTTAATACCTTATCAAATGAATTATTAACAACTGTCATATTCCTGACTTTGTACAGGCATTTTCTTATTTGGAAAAGGGTAGATTGAACCTTGTTTTATAGCCAACTAAACCTCTCACTTGTATGACAGTCACAACAAATAGGTACTTCTTATTTACCCCTTTTGAAAAGCAACGCACACTACACGTTCTAGTTCAAAGCATTATTCAAATCCATCTGATGTCTTAGATTTTGTTGTCTTGTCTTTGTATCTAAGGATGTTCGCTACTCTTGTTGTCTCTATGTGGTTTATTTGGAATAATTCAGTCTTTAATGTGCGTATTGTTATACGTTTACTTTACTAAATTGGTTAGAGGTATAGGGGGAGGGTTGAGATCTCACAAACATGTTTAACCCCGCCGCATTTTTGCGCCTGTCCCAAGTCAGGAGCCTCTGGCCTTTGTTAGTCTTGTATTATTTTAATTTTAGTTTCTTGTGACTGTACAATTTGGAAATTAGTATGGCGTTCATTGTCACTGGACTAGTATATATTTGTTTAGGGGCCAGCTGAAGGACGCCTCCGGGTGCGGGAATTTCTCGCTACATTGAAGACCTGTTGGTGACCCTCTGCTGTTGTTTTTTATTTGGTCGGGTTGTTGTCTCTTTGACACATTCCCCATTTCCATTCTCAATTTTATTATTCATGGAGTGCAAACAACTAATTCTCCGCTATCCTTTTTTTTTTTATATAGTTGTAGAACATATACCTGAACATTTAAAAAAAATCCTTTTTCAATTTCCTACCTTTAAAAAAAACCAAAAAAAAAAACCGGTGGAAGTATTAAATGATCAAAACAATGTAAAGAGAATAATTTTAAATTGATGATATCACAAACCAAGAAGAGGGCCCTTTAATTGTTTGTCCTAAATAAATTCCGTTCTTGTAAAATCAATCTGTCACTTCGAGGGGTTGTTGCCATTGGTGTTTTTGCCAAAACTTCAGAGATTTTTTTGTCTTCAATGCCTTTCAACTTCTTACTGTATTTTGCATTTTTAACTTTATTTGATGCGAGCGTCACTGATGAATCTTTTATAGACGAAAAGCGCGTTCGGTGTAAATACTAAATTTTAAATCCTGGTATAAACCATGAGTTTATTCAACCATCTTTTGCGTTGAAATTGTTTATTTGCAAATGTCACCAATTCATCTGCAAATCAAAATGTTCGTTTACAACAACGCGATCACACAGCATCCATACACTATGTTTTTCTCTCTCTTAAAATGCAGGTATGTTAAGCAAATTAGGAAAATTTGAGATGAATTAAGAAACGTGTTATCAAAATTTAACTTTTGGTCAAATTTAAGCATCGATCCTACTTTGTTTTATAAAACAATGTAACAAGGGGTTTACTCGTTCTCTGGTAGCAATATTGAGTATCTATTTTACATATGTTTGATAAGATGATTATGAGATTTTATGTCTACAAACATGTACATTTTCTTATCTTTTGTGAATATATTTCAATCCCCAATTGATTGGTATTTTTATCTCTTAACCTTTCCACTATATGTACAGAGCACGTCTACTGGACCATTTTACTTTATTTTATTGTATTGGTTATTTTTACCTTCGTCTTTTTTATCTAACCCATATTGTTAAATTTCCTAACTTTAAAAAAATACAAAAAAAAAAAAAAAACGGTGGAAGTATTAAATGTTCAAAACAATGTAAAGAGAATAATTTTAAATTGATGATATCCTCAAAACAAGAAGAGGGCCCTCTTATTGTTTCTCCTTAATAAATTCCGTTCATGTAAAATCAATCTGTCACTTCGAGGGTTGTTGCCGTTGGTGTTTTTACCAAAACTTCAGAGAATTTTTTGTCTTCAATGCCCTTCAACTTCTTACTGTATTTTGCATTTTTAACTTTATTTGATGCGAGCTTCACGGATGAATCTTTTATAGACGAAAAGCGCGTTCGGTGTAAATACTAAATTTTAAATCCTGGTATAAACCATGAGTTTATTCAACCATCTTTTGCGTTGAAATTGTTTATTTGCAAATGTCACCAATTCATCTGCAAATCAAAATGTTCGTTTACAACAACGCGATCACACAGCATCCAAACACTATGTTTTTCTCTCTCTTAAAATGCAGGTATGTTAAGCAAATTAGGAAAATTTGAGATGAATTAAGAAACGTCTTATCAAAATTTAACTTTTGGTCAAATTTAAGCATCGATCCTACTTTGTTTTATAAAACAATGTAACAAGGGGTTTACTCGTTCTCTGTTAGCAATATTGAGTATCTATTTTACATATGTTTGATAAGATGATTATGAGATTTTATGTCTACAAACATGTACATTTTCTTATCTTTTGTGAATATATTTCAATCCCCAATTGATTGGTATTTTTATCTCTTAACCTTTCCACTATATGTACAGAGCACGTCTACTGGACCATTTTACTTTATTTTATTGTATTGGTTATTTTTACCTTCGTCTTTTTTATCAAACCCATATTGTTAAATTTCCTAACTTTAAAAAAATACAAAAAAAAAAAAAACGGTGGAAGTATTAAATGTTCAAAACAATGTAAAGAGAATAATTTTAAATTGATGATATCCCCAAAACAAGAAGAGGGCCCTCTTATTGTTTCTCCTTAATAAATTCCGTTCATGTAAAATCAATCTGTCACTTCGAGGGTTGTTGCCGTTGGTGTTTTTACCAAAACTTCAGAGAATTTTTTGTCTTCAATGCCCTTCAACTTCTTACTGTATTTTGCATTTTTAACTTTATTTGATGCGAGCGTCACGGATGAATCTTTTATAGACGAAAAGCGCGTTCGGTGTAAATACTAAATTTTAAATCCTGGTATAAACCATGAGTTTATTCAACCATCTTTTGCGTTGAAATTGTTTATTTGCAAATGTCACCAATTCATCTGCAAATCAAAATGTTCGTTTACAACAACGTGATCACACAGCATCCATACACTATGTTTTTCTCTCTCTTAAAATGCAGGTATGTTAAGCAAATTAGGAAAATTTGAGATGAATTAAGAAACGTGTTATCAAAATTTAATTTTTGGTTTTTAACTTATTATTATATTGAGTTGTCTTCCTTTCAACTGAATATAAATCAAATTTAAGCATTGATCCTACATTGTTTTATAGCAAGGGGTTTACTCGTTCTCTGTTAGCAATATTGAGTATCTATTTTACATATGTTTGATAAGATGGTTATGAGATTTTATGTCTCCAAACATTTACATTTTCTTATCCTCTGTGAATATACTTCAATCCCCAATTGATTGGTATTTTTATATCTTAACCTTTCCACTCTATCACTAGTAGCCAGATTTAAGTCTGAAACGGTCATTTTGGTCTGATCAAGTCTTAATCGACTTAATTTACCGCTAGAGAAAAACGTTAAGACCTGTTTAGACACTCAGACGCTGTTAAGATATATTGTGTTCAGTCAGATCAGTCGTATCAAGATAAATAAGACAGATTCGTCTAGCATCCAAATAAGACTTGATTAGATCACGTTCAGATTAAATAAGACCAAAGGTGAACAACTTGTTTAGTTGCAGTAAGATCGTGTTCAGTTGTGTTAAGATTTTAAATATTTTAAATAAAACGGGCGACACTTTATCTGTTTTTATCAGGGGTTACTCCCCCTTTATGAATATAATCTCTATATCTTGGATGATATTCTTTTGTGATCTTTTAATATGACTGTATATCTATTTAATTAAATAAAGTATGCAAACTTTAAAAACAATTCATTTATTTCCGATAGAATCTTTAACATTTCATTGGTTATATGAGAAAAGATTAATTGTTGTAACCGGAAAATTTGTCATAAAAACTTTGCAGTCTCACATAAAGTAGTCCTGTATGTATGCATTCCGCCTCTAAAGATATAATGATCAGTATTAAATTTATCTCAAAATGTTCTTAAACATTTTTTGTTTCTAATGTAGAGTAATAGTTCTTATCTATATTTGGTCAAGAAACGTATATTTTAAGTATATAATTTACTTTTTATTTTAAAATTGTACACAGATGACAGATGCTTGGTGAAAGTTATTTACATTTTAATAAACGGATTACTTAAGCAGTCAACCGAAACGGATGAGCATAAACTACCTAGTAAATAATTACGCATTCGTGTCACTGGACGTATAATGAATGAAGTTCCATGTTTTATCTTTAATATAAGATGTATAAAACAGTCTCCGGGACAAGTTTGCAATTCCGCTGAGTGCAAAAGTTGTCACCTTAATTTTTGGAGTTAAGTCAAAACAAAGTTGATAACTTGGTTGGTATTGGTTCCCTGATATTTGTCCTAAGATTTTTTGGATCTAGCACCACTGTTGAAAAAGTTATGCCCCTTTTTTCAACAATTTCCTCAGAGGAAAAGTACTTTTCCTCAAGGGAAATCAAATTTCCCTGAAGGAAAAAGATTTTTCCTCAAGGGAAATTGTTTTTTCCTCAAGGGAAATTGTTTTTTCCTCAAGGGAAAAAGATTTCCCTTAGGGAATTTGCTGCATAATTATTTCCTTTGAGGAAATTCTATTTCCTTTGAGGAAATTCTATTTCCTTAGAGGAAATTCTTTTTCCTTTGAGGAAATTTGCAGCTTCAAATTTTCCTTGGAGGAAATACTTTTTCCTGTGAGGAAATTTGTAGCTTCAAATTTTCCTTGGAGGAAATACTTTTTCCTGTGAGGAAATTTTTGACAAACACTTTTCCTTGGAGGAAAATTCAAGACAACAAATTTCCTCTAAGGAAATCATTGATCTTCAAATTTCCTCTAGGGAAATTTCTGAACATCAAATTTCCCTTAAGGAAATGTTTTTCCTCTATGGAAATTTCATAACAGTACAAACAGTATTAATATATTTTCTCCTAGACTGAATTATTGATACAAAAGATAATTAAAACTTTAATACTGTAATACAAATTTTCATGGTGAGTATTAAACATACAAAAACAAAAGGCTGACTGTTTAGCATGTTTAAGACAATACAATAATAAGCAAAATGCTATGAATATCATACCATTTGTGATGTTATTAATATTGTGCTCATATTTGCATATTAAATAAAATAAACACTTTTCATGTCAAATTAACTTGTCTTCTGTTTCAGCTGCTGTGTATTCGACCCCCTACATAACAGTTCAGTGCATAAATAATTCAATCCACAAGACATCTTCCTTCAATTGGTTGAATAAATTTTGGCAACGTATGTTCTTCAAACATCTTTTGTATATTTGATATGATGGAGACATGTACATGAATTGATAAAGCAGGTGTTTATTTCGACAACAAACATGACAAAGATACTATTTTTTTTCTTAATTTCTCCATAATCCATCAGTTAATATGAATGTAGGTTGTTACATTTTACACAATTGTGTTCTTTGATAGTACTCCATTTTGTTTATAGCAATTTTGTAGGATTTTTTCTATTTCTTTTTCCAGAAAAACACACAGTTGAGTTCATTTCACATTAATAATCCAATTAGCACATTATGTAGAAAAGTATTAACAATTAAGTTTCCTCTTCAGTATAGACCTGCAGGACCTGTTGATGATCATAAAAACCAAGATATCTGACCTATAAATACACAAAATAAAAAAAAATGTTATAAATGGAGAAAAAAACAGCAATATAAATAAGCTTATTTTATCATGTTTTAATGAACATTTTGAGAAACTTTCATTTGATATTCTTACTTGTCATGCTTATGAGTTCTCTTATTTCAGTGCTTTGTGTCCAAGATTTAATATTCGTTGTTTAGTGCCTTGCAGTGATATTTAAAGTTGAGCCACTTGCAATAGTTGTTATAGAATGTTCATATGTTGTGTTAATATTTGAACCACTGTCCTATATTATGGTCAGGTTGAGTGCTCACAGACATGAGGCCTAAATTAATATATTGTTTGTTTCCCTAATCCCTATTCTGACAAGCCAGGTGTGGGTAGGTAGGTAGGTAAATAATTTTATTTTTCCCAAAAGCCTGAATATTATCGGATGATCCGGCAAGCCTGAAAATCAGAAATGAATAAAATAATATTTGGCTTAGTTTTGACAATAAAATTTTATGAGTAGGGCCATTTTTGCAGGGTCGGTCAGGATTGGAGAAACAAACAATATTTTATATTAGGCATGATTTTTTTTATTAATTGTTATTGACTTTGAACATGTTGAACTATATTGGATTGTTTAAATCTTTATATGTTGAGATCTTTAATGGATGACCTATAAAGGAAGTGTTTTCTCATTATTGAAGGCAGGCCCATGATTGGCCTTTAATTTCTTGCATCCGCTTCATTGAACTCTGGTGGATAAGTCACTCATTTACCATACCACATTTTCTTATTTTTATATGAGTCATCATTCAAAGGCAATTTCTTTTATTACTGTAATTCAGAAATTATCGAAACTTTTTAGTAATGCGAATAATGTGACTGGGTGAGTATCGCAAAAATAAGAAATCATATTTTGATAACAGAAACATATATATATATATATATATATATATATATATATATATATATCATGTAACTATATAGATCTTTATGCAGATTTTTTTTGTAATCACAATAAGTTGTCCCTTCCCTGAAAAATCTGAATTTACAGTATATAGAAGTGGTCTTACCATTTAGGCCTTGTTGTATTCTGTTTATCTTGTTTTGCGCTCATTTCTATTGTAACTGTTTATATTTTTCATCATTTTTCTATATTTCTTGTCCTATAAGACATAAAAAGGGTAAAAACTATTATAAAACATCAGTTTGTGTTTTTCTTTATATTCAGTTATATTTAAAAAGAATGGAATATTTGTGCTATTTCATTTCACAAACTTTTTGCCAGTCATGACTTTCAAAGACTCTCACCCTGGTCAATAGTTTAAAAAACAAACATTCCCATACTTTTTCTTTGTGTTCGTACTAATTTTTCATTTGACAACAAAGACATGATTCAACTATTCTTCTAAAATTTGTTTCGCTTGACTACGTTAAACTCTGAAATATTGTTAACAGTATAATCTGTATGTGTCTCACTTGTCAAAATTTCCAATTAATATAAATCAGATAAAAATGCTATGCATGGCTCAGCTTGATACAAACGTACAGGTTGAACCCAGAACAGTTGGGGCAAGTATGGACACAACATTCAAGCTCGATACAACTCTGAATTTTAAATTTGGATTGTGATTCAATAGTTGATGCAGCATAGGTTTCTGACACAGAATGAATGCGGTCCAAGTACTTAAAAATTTTTAAATTGACAATTAACCTCTAAAATGGTCCAATATTCAAAATCTCAATACATGGTTAGATGCAGCATATCAACATGATCAAAGAACCCCAATAATTCATTTTTTGGTGAAATCAAATAAAGTTAATTTTGGACCTTTTAGAACTCAATGTGGACCAATTTGATAATGGGTCAAAATATAAAAAAATCTTAATGAATGGTTAGATTCAGCATATCAAAGAGCCCCATATAATCAATTTTTGTTGAAATCAAACAAAGTAAAATTTTGGACCCCGATTTGGATCAACTTGAATTTGGGCCCATAATAAAAAAATATAAGTAAATATTCAGATTCAGCATATTAATCTGAACACCAAGAATTTAAATATTGTTAAAATCAAAATAAGTTTAATTTTGGACCCTTTGGACCTTAAGGTAGACCAATTTAAACAGGACCAAAAAACTAGGAATCTAAATACATAGTTAGATTTGGCATATCAAAGAACTCCAATAATTCAATTTTCTATAAAATCAAACAAAGTTTAATATTGGCCCCTATTGGCCCCTAATTCATGTAATTCCTAAACTCTGAACAAAAACTCTGGTCACAAACCTTGTGTTTGAATTTCATAGATTTCTATTACTTGTACTAAAGTTATTAAGCGAAAACTAAATGTCCTGGGACAACGACGACTACATGATAAAAATGAGAATGGAAAAAGGGAATGTGTCAAAGAGACAACAACCTGACCATAGATTTGAGGGTTGGAATCCTTTTCTTTTACCGAGCAATGCATTTGAATGGGAGATATAGTTGGAACCCCTCTTTGCTCTTGGTTGGGACCCCCCTTTTAAAATGGCTGGATCCGCCCCTGAGAAGCATTATAGAAAAATCTATAAGCTTTAACTCAAAATAAGGATAATTTTATTTTTAAAGGGCAGGCACAGATCCAGAGGGGGGTTCAAGGGATTGGAACCCCCCTTTTTTTGGATAATCAATGCATTTGAATAGGGACATGTAATTGGACCCCCCTTCCCCTTTTGTCCTGGGTTAGAATCCCACCCCACCCCTTTTTAAAATGACTGGATCCGCCTCTTAAGGGTCTATAATTAAGTTTGACAACATCAGACGACATACTACTTTATCAAAAAAGAAATGCCACATTTCTTCCAATTTAATTTCATCCCTTACTTGCTACATGTATTTCATCCATAATATTTAAAGAAATAAATTTGGGAGGAGTATGATTTTAATTCATTTGTAATTTGCAAGTTATTAACTATCCAAACTAGAGACCTAATAGAGTAGATATACTTGACTAATTTAAATCAAACTTGGGGTGACTGGGAACAAAGATTTAAGGGAATAGATGACAGTTTACCTACAATGACCTAGTTTCATAGCAATAGCATACATTAATAAAGACTACATGGTCATTCTTATGTTTAAATGTGGTTTAAACTTTGGGTGTTCATTTTTTAATGTTTAACATGTTTAAAGCTAACAATTTCAACTACATACATGTATCAAGATTTGATCCTACATTATTTAAATATTGAAAAAAATAGCTTTTTAAATTTGGATCTATATATAATTGTGAATGTCACATGGATGTATTTTAATGTAAAGCATCTGAAAAATCATTAGCCGTCTCATATTTATTTCAGTTCTTCAAAAGGCAAATTTATATGAGCTTATGCTGAAAATAGAGATTTCTTATTAAGGAGAAATCCCTGCCCCCCTTTTTGTGTAAAAAATTTTGTTGATTATATAGGAATCACAGAAACATGACTGAGGCAAGCATCCCCCATCTGAACCCCCCCCCATGAATATGTTTTTTTAGCTTGTGTAGGTGTAAGTCAGTAAGGAGGCAACCATTTGATTTGTAGGCCGGCTGAAAAATGTGATTAATCTTGCTTTGTAAACTTGTGCTATAAATAAAAATTACCAATCCATTAAAAAATCCGTGAGCCCAATCTCATCCAGTGAAATAGATTATAGTCTGTTTTCGAAGTTATATGGAAGTAAGTTAGTAGTCCAGATAATTATGACGCATTGCAAGGCATTTTTCTAAGGAGAAGTGTAGAATGGGGGAATGGAACCAATAAATTGATCGGATCCGAAATGTTCTTCCCAGTAAAGGAGCACCTATTATTTTGTAGGTAATTATTAGTGTCGGTGGTCTCACAAGTAAATCAGAGTGAATATTGCATGCACATTAAAATTAGCAGAGAAGAGACAATTATCAACTTGTGTATTATTCATTTTCTCGCAGTTATTTACGGTAAATCAGCTATATAGACATAGGAAGATGTGGTGTATGTATATATATATATATATCCGAAAACAGGTGTTCGGTTCTAGTACTATATAGTGGCTATAGTATATGACTTTTAAATAACAATTATCAATTATATCTGTATTCTGTGGCGGGTCGAAGGGGATGGAATCCGGGGTTGGCCTCCCCTAGCATTTTGTGAGCAATCATTGCATAAATGATAATCTCGGGAATCCTCTCGAGTTTCTATATACAAGGTGATAGGACGTTCCGTTGGAATAGGTTACCTGTGCATCAGGAAAAGTTTTAAGGCATAGCGTGAAAAGGTAACCTATTCCAACGGAACCGAACGTCCTATCACCTTGTATATAGGAACCTTAAAAATATGTGAATAGGTCGGGAAAAACTCTCTTTTGACACTTAGGTATTGCACTGTTGCATTACACACCAATCAAAACGCAAACAATATGGGAAAAGATAACATTTTAACCTACACAATATATGAATAAGGTATACACTTTTGAAATCTAAATTATATGAAAAGGGTGGGGTAACAGAAAACCAGCGGCAACGACACCCCTTATTTAATGGAGACATGTAGTTGGAACCCCCTTTATCATGGCTGGATCCGCCCATGATTTTACATGTAAATCAAGCCCCGGGTATTTGTTGGCATAACGGTAACCACGAAAGGGGGGGGGGCCTAATTAAAAGCACGAGGAATTATAAATATACAATTCAACAGGGGTAGAGTGCATCGAGGAATGGGAATTAAAATTGTCTCTTCACGATGATCGAAAAAAGTATCTTGCACGTTATTTTCATCATCTTGTCTGAAACACTCTGAATAATGAGCTTCAAGGCGAAAACAAGGCACGTGAAATACTAATAACATACACTTCTTTTTTATACGTTGTATGGACAAACCCATATATCCCTCAACAAAAATTGCTTGATTCATGTCATATCAAATAAATTACAGCGCAGAAAGGTAACTTTAATTTAATATCAAAACTAAATTTTTGTTATATTTTTCAATAAATTTATAAATCTTAATTAGGCATGCGTTGCGTGAGTTCCATTTCATGAGACCTACACAGATTTCTATAAAACAAATCAAAAATTATAAATACAGTTTTTCAATTCTTTCCGGCATAGATAAAAAAAAATATGTATATAATCTATATACGATTTGGTTGAATTATTTCACTTCATTTTAATGATAAATCCTTTAGTTCTTAAATTTTTAATTAAAATGAATTTATCATTTTGATATCTAACGATAAACTTTTTAAATTGAAGTGACATGGTCAGTAACCTAATTAGTTGCATGGCTGATTACCATCTTACAGGTGACCCAGTAATTTTCCATATGACAGTAGCGTGTACCCTCGGGGTTATATCGGGGTGTGTATAACTTATTTTCTGGGGAACATCCTGTCCACTTGTAGTACTTAGCATATATTGCAACAGATGACATTAAACAAATTTTCTTTGTAGCATCGGAGGCAATTTCATGTTCGACCACACAAAATATTTCACAAAAAAGATATATGATAAAATCAAAAGAAAAAGATAAAGAAATATTAACAAATAAAGGTGGAATTGAGTAAACGGTGATTCGTGTTTTTATGAGCTTATTTTCAGTGGACAACAACAAATGGAAGTTTTTAACGACCTTGTGTGACCTATAGTTGTTAATGTTTGTGCCATTTTTGGTCTTTTGTGGATAGTTGTCTCATTGGCAATCATACCACATCTTTTTGACTGGCTATATACATGATATAATATATATAGCACTTACACGGTCGGTCCAGTGGACATATTTCATACTAGATAACTTATACAGTAATTCTTTTTATATATATATGAAAATTATTGTCCGATCTGATACACGTACCTATAATGTACAGAATTTTGAACAGCTTCAAATATATGGGGTCCGTAGAAACACCACAAAGGACCTCCTTAGTGCACTAAGAACAAAAATGTGCACTAAGGACCTACTCCTTTCATAATTTTAAATTATATTTTTTCTAATGTTTTCTCGACACGTGCCTCAAAAAGTTGATTGTCACCTTTAGTATAATCGATAGCAATTCATGTTCGCTCAACCTTGGCCCGTGAATAATCTACTAGTATACTGATTAAACATGTATATATGGTATTTCAAATTGTTCTCTATTTTTTTTTTTTTTCATTTGTTTGTTTTTGCCGTATTTATTCTGTCTGCTATATTTTTTATTTCTAAATTAATAGCGTATTTTCAACTCTTTTCAGTTTGGGATTTTTCATCCTTTTAATTTTAAAAAGACAAATAATTGTGAACACTTCACGGAAAAGTGAGGATTGATATTTGGTTGCTTAACGTCCAGTTGCCAATACTTCATTCATTTTTCTAATGTGAAGAACTATGCCATTTATCAATATTTCGATTTGAGCGTTACTGATGAGTCTTGTGTAGACGAAACGCGCGTCTGGCGTACTAAATTATAATCCTGGTACTTTTGATAACTATCACAGCAATGTTTTTAAACATGTTTAGGAAAGGAACATATTTCTGATTCGATGTTTATATACAAATGCATTACAAGTATAAATATGTATAGGTTGATGTTTAGTCCCTTCGATGTTTTAGACTGTAAATAAATTATGACCAATTTATTTCTGACATCTTCTTCATTTTTAACTTTTGTGGATAGGTGTTTCATTGACAGCCGTACCACATCTCCTTTCGCTTATTTTTGTTGTATATATTTTTTAATTCACTTTCCTTGTCTTTTAAAATGTATTTATTCCATTATTTTTATTTGATGCCGAAAATAAGAATACGTACGAAGTTATTTGTTAAATGCTATAAATAAGCGAAGTAAAACAACCGTTAATAATTATGTATATGAGCATTATATCTATTTATAAAATATTTTAAATACAAGCAGACATACCATTTGTGACACCAATTTTATTTATTTCCAAATCATAAAATCATACATTTCCGTTCTATAGCGTTTCTTAATAATGGCAGAACGGGCTTAAGAGTCATATATGATTAAGTTAACTAAATAATTTAGTTTTCCCACATCATTAGCGGATTTAGGGGGTTAAAGCGGGCCCCCCACCCCCCCCCCCCCCCGGTTGAAAATCTTAAAATATTTTTTGTATTAACCATTTCTTGTTTTAATGTTATCTTTACTATAATTTGAATATCTAGCACTGACTAGGGTGACACGTTGTCGCTACACTTCTTTAAATATACACAAGTCATAATAACATTGGCCAGAGGGTAACTTGATAATTAGAGGACCAAAGGATTTAATTAAGACAATCCAAGGCTGCTATCTCTATATTTTATTATATATATAGCTTTATTAGCCTCCCTTAGAGTGATACAACAATTGCAAAACGGGTAGATACGATCTGTAATCAAATAATTAACCTTATAAAATTAATACTTAAAATTTTATTTAGAGTAACCATATGCCGGATGAACAAAAAGTGTGCCATTTATTGAAAAACATATGGTTTGGTATAACATGAAAACTTCTCTAGTGTTTTAAACATTTCTCACATAACCCCTCCCCCAAACCCCCACTTCAAGCTCTGGATCCGCGCCTGCCCATAGTGCTTATTACATTATAAAATAAAATGGTATTCATCTTCAATTGTTGAAATAAAGATGAATTGTTAAAAAAAAAGCATTGACACCAGTTTAAAGTTATCGTTCATAGAAGACAGTTATGATTTATTCTATAATTCTCTTTTTAAAACGTAATATAATTTTACCTCTTGGAGTTTTTCTATATGTTACTTCTGTAATCGGATTTTGAAGAACCCCATGGACACCACATACTCTCAAATGTCTTTCAAGGAATAATGATAGTATGTAAACTCTTGTGTTGTTAGTAAGGAAATGAAATATCAAAAGCATTTGTTTCTCAATTTTTATCTCAAAATAGGGTTCTTTAAATAAAAAAAAAGCTTGCATAGCAATTTCCTTAAAAACTAAATATATAACAAAGGCAAAGTTTTAAAACACAAAATTTATTTTTTATTTTTCTTTCATAAACTTGAATTTATACCACGCTAAACCGTTAGGTTAACAACCATTGATTAATCAATAAGTAACGATCAAAAGACAATTGTTTATTGGATTAGGTTGATTGAACATGATGATTCGGGAATCTGCAATAAACCGTTGGTCACGTGGCGAGTGGCAGGCGTTGATTAAAAAGTCATTTAACTTCAAAATTACAAAATCTATTGATACCTAACTTTATAGATTTGAGGTATTTAATCATATCCTCTTAATATATTCATGTTCGCTGTGATCTTAAAACATCGTTTTAGTGTCCTTAATGCAAAAACTTTCTTCTTAGTGCACTAAGAAGTCTTTTGCGGTATTTCTACACACCGAAATATATGGCCTTATTATTGGTAATATACCATATTAGTGTCACTAATGGCTTAACGTGTTACCAAATTAAAAAGAAGAAATAGGCTCAAAACCGCATTTTTAACTTTAGATTTTTTTTTCAATCCCAAAATAGAGAAGAGGTCCGGTATACAGACTTATTAAAAAGTCCAGATGAGAAGTTTAACTTGCTTTTCTATTCCCGGCACTTTTAACTTAACGCATGCCAAAAAAAAAAATGCAGTACCTGGTTACAGTTGCGCATTGACAAATTATAGTCTTTCGATTAAATGATCTTAAATCTATATGGTCTTTATTTTAAAAGTTATAAAATCTAAATGTAAAGTGATCTAAAATGTTCAATATTAATGAGTATTTAATTTTCGCTGTGAAATGAATCTAAGGTCGTCTAAAAGTGTATACATGTGTATTTGACCCGATTACTGACTACATTGTAAACTATTCATTATGTACCTATAAGGGGGGTCTGAGCGGGACTCGGGATTGTCGAGGCGTTTTTTTTTGGGGGGGGGGGTGTTCACTACATGTCCCCATTCAAATGCATTGATCGTCCAATAAAGAAAGGGGGGTTCCAACATGTCCAACCTTCAGCCCCCCCACCTGGATCCGTGCCTGTGAGGCATGCTTTAGCTTGCCATTAAACAAAAATGTATTCTAGTTGAGTGATAATGGACGTCATACTAAACTCTTCAATATAAAAAAAAGAAACTAAAATAAAAATCATACAAAGATCACAAAGGCCATAACTTCTGGCTCCTGAATTAGGAAAAGTGCAAAATGCAGTGAGGATAAAAGCCTTTACTGTAAATTCCTGAAATTACAATTATATAAATCATCTCACATCTTTGTGCATTTCTTGAAATTGGTCATATTAATAATTGCATGCAATATTTTCAGAAAATTTCAATATATAGGCTGTCAATCTTGTGCATGATTATCAATGATTATACTCACACAATTAACACATGTGGTTCTCAAAACTCAGAGGTGTCTATGCTATTTATGACAACATTTTAATCAAGTATAAATTTACAAAATATGTTAAGAACTATATGATTTTTAGGTTTTTAAGCATAGATATAGTAGGTCAGGATCTGCGAACTCTCACTGACTGACTGACTGAGCACATGAATTCAACACTAGTTTTTTGGTGATGTTGGTGTTGCTTAGTGTTTTGTTTTAATTGTTTTTCTTTTCTGCATCTTATGTTTTGCCTTGGCATTGTCAGTTTCTCTTTCATTGCCTTTGGTTTTTTTTTGTTATGTTAAATAACAAGTCACAAGAGAGAAAAAACAAAAAAAATATGTGAAAAAATGGCTTAGTTCAGTATATATTAAGGACAGAGATAACAAATAGCTAAATAAGAAAAAAGAAAATTCCTTTTCTATGTACAGTCAATTGTCTGATAATCTAGAAGATAGCCTGATTTGGTCTAATTCTCCTGAATTCTAGCAGGTACTTTATTCCAACTTTTTTAATTCAAACAAACCATGTCTTAGATAGTCTTGGAATTAGAATACATTAATCATAAAATTTTCATAATACTTTGGTGAATTATCTATTGATATAATCATGATAATTCAGCTCCTTTTTAATTTTTAAGGATTTTAAATTTTTAATTTAAAGTTAGGGATTTTATTCATAAAAGGGGGGATTTTTCCAGTACGTATACTATTAATAATGCTTTGAGCAATTTTCATGAAACTTGGTGAATTATTTTTGTATAACATAAACATGATAATTTTCCTTTTAATTTAAAAAAAAATCTGATTTATGTCATTGTACTATCATGACTTGGGATTAGGATAGTCTCAAGAATGCTTTCACAAATTTTTATGAAACTTTGGTGAATTGTTTTTATATCTTGACAAACTCCCTTTTTATTGTTATGACCCAAAGTGGAGGGGGCATAATGTTTAACACTTGTCATATCGTTTGTCCGGCTGTCCCAAAGTTGTTTTTTTTTTCTCTTACAGTACTTTAGTTTGCCTCAACCAAATTCAATTAAACTTTTACAAAAGCTTGTTATCACAATTCTCATATCAAGTTTGAATTTTGATGATGTCAGTGTTACTGTACTAGAGTATCAGAGTTATGCCCCTTTAGAAATGGGGAAAATATGCTGAATTTTTGGTTTCCTGTTCTCTAAAATTTAGTTTGTCTCAACCAAATGTTATGAAATCAATACACAATGCTTATCATCACAAAATACAGATTAAGTTTGAATTTTGGTAGTGTCTCTTTTACTAAATTCTATAGTTATGTTCTTTAAAAATGGACAAAAAAATGTTTCGGCCTTCTAACTTAAGTTTCCCTCAACCAAATTTTATTAAACTTTAAAAAAATACTTTTTATCACAATTTTAATCAGATCAATTTCAAATTTTGGTAGTAAAACTTTTACCGTTCTTCAGTTATGTTCCTTTAAAACTTTGAATAATATGCAAGCTGGAGTATCATTCCCTATTTATCATGTATATTTTTTTATAAGATGCAGAGTTAAGGAACTTTAGTTGTTGCAAAGTTATTTTAAAATTGTCCATTTTCAAAAACTTTGAAAGGTTTTAGAAATTTATGGATTTGTTAAAAAAATCACAGCCTTAAACTTATAGTCACTTGAGATATATATCTATAAATGGAGCCAAATTATATACATGTTTTATGTCAATAAATACCACTGTTTGTGCATGTTTTGTTTTTTTTTTTGGAGGGTAGGGGTCTTATTTGCACAGTGCTCATAGTTTTTTAGTCGATCATTAAAATTCATTTAAAGCTTAAAGACCATGGTTTAGATTTTTATTAAACACACATTAATATACATAATGTACATTAAACAGAAAAAAATATTGATGCAAGATGTCATTCAACTTTTACTCTTTTATGTATAGGACAAGAACTATAGAAGATACAGAGAAATTATATACAGCAGAAATGATAGGCAATGTAAAATTTGCAGAAGCCAACTAAACCTAAATGGTAAGGCACCTTTTAATTTAAAAAAAGTTATTGAACTTGAAAGATGATTACTAGTATCATGATTACTATAAAAATTAAAAGATGTGGTATATTAAATATGAAAACTATCATGGCTTTGAGAAAGCAATTGTAGGCCTGTTACGACCTTCAATAATGAGAAAATCCATACCCTATACTATAGTCAAAGTAGGCAGCTATAAAAGACCTAAAGATGAAACATTGAAACAATCCAAACAACAGTAAAACTAATCATGGTAATTGCCTAGTTTATAACAAAATAAATTACAAAAAATAAATATGACCGGCATGAAACAACAACAACAACAACCACTAAATTTTAGTGTCAGACTAAACTGACAAAAGCTACAGGCTCTGAACTTTGGACAGGCACAATAGGAATATGGCAAGGTTATATAAAAATAAGATGTGGTATGATTGCCAATAAGACAACTCTCCACCAGACAACCAATGATGTAAATTTCCTGCAAACACGGACTTGACTTCTGTAAATCAACTAATTTTTCGTGAATACTTTATTTGGCATTTTATACTTTCTAGTCTACATCGCAGTTATTTATTTTTCTCGAGTTCAAGTTTACTTAATGTATTTTAATAAGGAAAGATACACATGAAAAACATTTATTGCTGTTTCTCTCTCCATTTATAACATTTTATTTGTTTATTTTGTGTATTTATAGGTGATCAGACATCTTGGTTTTCATGATCAATAGGTCATTACTGAAGAGGAAACTTATAGTTGAAATTTATTTACATAGTGCATAATTGGATTAATTTGAAATGGAATGTGTGCTTTCCTGCAAAAAAGAAATAGGAAATTTCAACATTATCACATGATAATGACCATAAACAAAATGGAGTTCTATCATAGATACACAAAAACACTATTGCATAAAAGCAACAACATATCTTAATCAAAAGAAAGGAGAATGCTGAACAAATACTATTTTGTTGTTGAAAAAAGGAACACCAGTTTTATCCACTCATTTACATCGCTCCCTCATATCAAATATACAGAAGAAGATCATTGAAGAACAATTTGCAAAAATGATTTCTCTTAGAATTGAAGGGAATTGTTTAGTGAATGGAATAATGTATTCACTGAATTCTTACGTAGTGGATTGAATAACTGTACACAAGCTGAAACAGAAGAAATTCTAATTAAAATAACACGAAAAGTGTTTATTTTATTATTTAATCTGCAAATATATAAACAAATTCTTTAGAACACCACAAATGGTATGACATTCAAATTGGTTGCTTATTAATGTATCGCATTGAAACAATTACAAAGAAAATAGAAGCATTTGCTCCAAAAAAAATTATAAATCAAAGTTAAATTTATAAAAAAAGTATAAACAATACCTAGATCTAAACAGTCAGACTGTATTATTTTCAATGTCATTAAAATGTTGAGTCAAACATTTATTAAAGTTTTAAATATCATTTGCATCAATTATACAGTCTTGTAATAATTATATTCATACTGTTTGTATACATGGTGTAGTGAAGAAATGTTCAACAAGTAAAAATAAGGGAAAACATTTCCTTAAGGGAAATTTGATCTTCAGAAATTTCCTTAGAGGAAATTTGAAGAACAATGATTTCCCTAGAGGAAATTTGTTGTCTTGAATTTTCCTCCAAGGAAAAGTGTTTGTCAAAAATTTCCTCACAGGAAAAAGTATTTCCTCCAAGGAAAATTTGAAGCTACAAATTTCCTCACAGGAAAAAGTATTTCCTCCAAGGAAAATTTGAAGCTGCAAATTTCCTCAAAGGAAAAAGAATTTCCTCTAAGGAAAAAGAATTTCCTCTAAGGAAATAGAATTTCCTCAAAGGAAATAATTATGCAGCAAATTCCCTAAGGGAAATCTTTTTCCCTTGAGGAAAAAACAATTTCCCTTGAGGAAAAATCTTTTTCCTTCAGGGAAATTTGATTTCCCTTGAGGAAAAGTACTTTTCCTCTGAGGAAATTGTTGAAAAAAGGGGCATAACTTTTTCAACAGTGGTGCTAGATCCAAAAAATTTTAGGACAAATATCAGGGAACCAATACCAACCAAGTTATCAACTTTGTTTTGACTTAACTCCAAAAATTAAGGTGACAACTTTTGCACTCAGCGGAATTGCAAACTTGTCCCGGAGACTGTTATAAGGTTAAACCGGGTTAAATTATTACATTTACAAATAAAACATTATTTTATATTTTTTTTTAATAAATGCAACAATTATATTAGCATATTTTAAAAATTTAATTGACAGTTTATATTGACCATTATATACATATAAAGACCGATGTCGATAACTCATTTGAATTTTTTTTTCGCCATTTTTTTTTAGCACGAATTAAATACAAGAGTAAATCATATCATAGAAAAATACCAAACAACGTTAGTTAAGACACGATTGATAAAATCTTATGTACGGTTTATATTTCTGTTTCGTATCAGATATTTTGAAGCACCAGTGTTACTACTCATTTTGAAAAACAGTGAGACGCTTACTTGCTATTTCGGAATTGACCAAAAAGCTAAAAAATAACGTAGCGAAATGACCGTATTTATAGATTAGACTTTTGTTTTTCATTTTTATTGTTTTACACTAGTCATTTTAGGGACCGTTATAGCTTGCTGTTCGATGAGGGCCAAAGCTCCGTGTTGAGGTCGTACTTTTGACCTCTTATTAAATTATACCATGTGACTTGAATGATGGAAAGTTGTTTCATTGACACACATACCACATCTTCTTATTTATATTAACTGGGAACAGTTTACAACATTTTCATTTAGATAAAAAAAAAATATATAAAAATTCAATAAATCAAATGGATTTGTACCATATTGTTACATTCAAAAGTCTTTAATTTTGATTGATAGAATACATTATACGTATTGCATTGCTTCAAAAATAATGTCCAGTGTCAAATATTACACATCGATGGCCACTTAGATTAGTTACTTTATAGAAATTCATTTCTTTGGATGGAAGTACACGCTAGTATTTTGTCCTTTAAAGTTAGTCTGTCTGTTTAATAATTCAGTTTAAGGAGAATTCTTCGTCATTTGCAAATAGACGAAAAAAAAGTAAAAATAAATTTGCTTACGATTGCATTCAGGCAGAGAGAAATATGTTTTATTTTATTTCAGATGATTTAGAACAGATATAAAAATATTCTTAATCTTTTACAATCTACAAATATAATTTGATAATGTTTTTTATACACACGGTATATAAAATGCTTGTAGTATGGTCCACATAGTTTTTTTTTTTTTTAAGTTGATTGCAATAAAAATTATTCATACACTCTAAAACAAACAATATCCTGCCCAAAAATGACTTACAAGACACTATATTATACTTTTAAAAATAACTATATTAAATTACAAATTAAGACAGCGTAAAAATAAAATAATAACATTGATAACAATTACAGTACTATTTAACGGTAGAGCTCTGATTTAACGGGGACTATTATGCTATTAGAATGATAGTCCCAGCAAGTTAACAAATTGATCATCAAAAGGACGGTTGTGTTTATTTACTTGTGCACTCTATTGTGGGACCTCGTGTCATCATGAATGATACATTTTATTGTGTATTTAAATTGATTAAGGAATAACGCAAGATTGCAGAGAAGCCAATTAGAATAACGTATTATAATGAAACATTCATCTATTTAGTCAGACGTCAGTCGCTACCTTGATATACCCTATCTTTTGTTAAATTTGTCGGGTAACTTATGACAATAAGCATGTGACGTCTTGAGCCGAACAGTTTTATCATTTTTACACAATTTAATCTACTGTGTGATGGTTCATATTCTGGACGCCAGTCTTTGCTCCTTTTTAATAAATCTACATACCAAAAAACAAATATGAAGCTTAGAAATGGAAAAATATTAAATACTAAACTCGTTCAAAGGGTATCTACACGTCTCAATCTTCAGAATCGCTTATCTAAAAATACTACAATAGCTAACGTTTTTAACAATAAAAATCGTGGTTACCCTTCTATCGATAAGTGTCATGCCAAAAAATGACTTACGTGTCCCCGTCTTTCCACCAACAATACAGTAAGGTCCACATTTAATGGTCGCACATTTTCTCTAAATTTTGAAACTGATATTACTTGAAAAACAAACAGTATTATTTATTTACTCACATGAAACAAACCGGGATGCGGTATTCAGTACGTAGGTGAAACTGGGCGATATTTATCTAAACGCACGCAAGAACACCTGTATCGTTTTAAAAGACCCAATAAATTCAAAAGTATCATTTATCAACATCTTAAGAAGCACAGTCATCCTATTAAATATTTAACAGTTCAACCTTTAGAAGTAGTAAATAAGCAGCCTGGTGAATCTCATTCCAAGTTTGTACGATCACGAAAAATAAATGAATTAAATTGGATTAAAAAATTACAGACAGTCTACCCTCTCGGTCTTAATGATAATATCATGGGAATTGGCAATATATCAAGAACCGATTCTGTTAACATTTTGGATATAGTTTCTAAAACTGTTCGTAAAAATCGTTCTCATGGACGCAGAAAAAATCGCAATCAAAGAAAATTTCGGACCAACCATACAAATATTTCGGACCTAATTTCCATTTCAAAAAACAACGGCAGACATTATCTGTTAACCAAGCTTTGTTCTTTACCTATAAATAAATTAAATAAAATTTTAGAGGATTGCAACACAATTTCATATTACAGTCCTAAGTATGAAATTGTCCAAATTATAATGGCATATTGTTATTCTAAACTGTTTCCAAAAATTGATCGCCCTGAAGATCATAAAAAACATTTTATTAAAATAAAGTATGTCAATAAAGGTTTTGATTTTGTAAATATTGCCGGTATTTTTAACGACCATTCTGTTAAAGACCAAATTCCTGGATATTTTGATAATACTGAACTCCCTCTCATTTGTTATATTTACAAGAAATCTACCCGAAAATATGTGTTTAATTATAGCCAATTGTGTAAAGATGTAAATATCACTGAAAATACACCTATGTCGTGTAATTGCAGTAATTCAGAATACACCTATGGACCAATTTCCCATGTTATAACAGGAGACCTTAACATCGTTCGCGACCGAGAGTTAAAATCATTCCTCAGTAAAGGACCTAAATATCGTCCCCCGTCAACTGTTAACTGGAATGAGTGTCGTAATATCATCAACGACTCACTCCGCGCCTACTGTTTGAAATGGGTAAAACGGGAAAAAGCTGACAAAAAATCTTTGGACTCTTTTTTTAATTCAGTAATGAAGATAGTTGATATTCGAATACAACATTTTAAAGAACATTTTACCCTCAACAAAAACTATAAAAACCCTATTTCGCGTATCAAAAATAAACTAACAGAACTAGCCAAGGAATTTGTTTTTGTCCCGGCTGATAAAGCTGCTAATAATATCATTATTGTTTGACGTAAATTTTATATAGAGGTTCTGCAAAAGGAAATCACCAATTCACCAACATTCCAACTGACTTCATTTTCAGAAAACGACATCTGTAACAAACATAAACTTTTAGCTACTTCTTTACAAGCAGAACCAAACACAATGAAAGTCCCAACTATGTACTGGCTTCCGAAGCTGCACAAAAAACCTTACAAATATAGATTTATTTCATCTTCCAGCCATTGTTCAACTACTAAATTGTCTGTTTTACTTACTAGTACACTTGGTACAATAAAAAACCTGATAATAAATTGTTCAAATAAGGCCTTTGAAAATAGTGGAATTAATTACTTTTGGAGTGTCAAAAACTCGTTGGAAGTACTTGATAAATTGCATGCATATATTGGTGATTTTGAATCTGTTCAAAGTTTTGATTTTTCTACCCTATATACCACTTTGCCTCATATTCTTATTAAGAAAAAATTCACATCCCTAATTAACTGGGCATTTAAAAAGTCGGAATGCGAGTACATATGTTCAAACTCTTTTAGATCACTTTTTAGTAGCAATAAACAAAAGAACTATGTCAATTGGACATGCTTTGATACTATTTATGCACTTGAATTTTTACTTGATAACATTTTTGTTCGCTTTGGAGATTCCGTATATCGTCAAGTTATTGGAATTCCAATGGGGACTAACTGTGCACCACTTATTGCGGACCTGTTTTTGTATTGTTATGAGTTGCAATTTATGACTAAAATTAGCAAAGACCCATCAAAACAACATTTGATACAAAAATTTAACAATACTTTTAGATATTTGGATGATATATTGGCTCTAAATAATGACGACTTCAGTATGTATACTAAAGAAATTTATCCTGTAGAACTTACTTTAAATAAAGCTAATGATAACAATGACCACTGCCCTTTCCTCGATCTTGATATCTATATCATAAACGGGAAGCTTAATACAAAAATTTATGATAAAAGAGATGATTTTTCATTTCCTATTGTTAATTATCCATTTTTAGATGGTGACGTTCCCTTGTCACCATCTTATGGTGTTTATATATCTCAACTTGTACGATTCGCTCGTGTATGTAACAATGTATTAGATTTTAGCGAGAGAAATTTATGTATTACTGAAAAATTATTACACCAGGGTTTTCGATATCACAAACTGGTCAAAACATTTACTAAATTTTATCACCGGTATAAGGAAATAATTCGTAAATATAACTCAACATGCAGACATCTTATACGTTCAGGTATTTCACATCCAAAATTTTATGGAAATATTCTTTATAAAGCACAAAAATGTCAGTATTCTCCTCAGAAACTAACAAAACCTTTAAATAGACTTATTAAAAGGGGATATAGTTACGATACTGTTGTCAGGTCATTAAAGATTGCATATTTTGGCTTTAACATTGATTCACTGATAGGGTCTTTGCATCGGAACTAAACACATTTATTTCTAAAAAAAACAGTTGTTGGCATGACACGGGTTATGTTCTTCTCATATATTTTATGATAGTATGATACTAAACCCCTAACGGGAGGGATTGTACCTGATATTCATATGATGAAGACATAATCTTTCAATCAGTTTAATTGAGGTCTGGAGCTGGCATGTCAGTTAACTGCTAGTAGTCTGTTGTTATTTATGTATTATTGTCATTTTATTTATTTTCTTTTGTTACATCTTTTGACATCAGACTCGGACTTCTCTTGAACTGAATTTTAATGTGCGTATTGTTATTGTTTTACTTTTCTACATTGGCTAGAGGTATAGGGGGAGGGTTGAGATCTCATAAACATGTTTAACCCCGCCGCAATTTTGCGCCTGTCCCAAGTCAGGAGCCTCTGGCCTTTGTTAGTTTTGTATGATTTTAAATTTTAGTTTCTTGTGTATAATTCGGAGTTTAGTATGACGTCCATTATCACTGTACTATTATGCATATTTTAGGGGCCAGCTGAAGGACACCTACGGGTGCGGGAATTCTCGCTACATTGAAGACCCATTGGTTGCCTTCGGCTGTTGTTTGCTCTATGGTCGGGTGGTTGTCGCTTTGACATATTCACCATTTCCTTTCTCAATTTTATCTAATGTTATTATAACATTGTACATGTTCTCCTAATGATACATCTAATAGTTGCCACTTGACATTAAACAGCTAACTATAAATTCATCCGTCATATTCTTATTTTTGTTATAATGTGAAAATCCAACAACATGATGATATAATAATTTTTGCAGATTTCACTAGGGAAATACGTGGGAAATAATTGTAAACAAAACCACTCAATAACATCCCTACGGCACAAATTAAAATCTAGCCTTTTCACATTAATATACGTTATTTTCATAAATCTATTCTAAATAATTTTAAACAATTTTAAATCAAACGGTATTTTTTCTTATTTGCCATTAAAAAAAACCAATTATTTGCATTACTTATTTTAAACAGATCGATTGTTTTTCAATGGTTGGTGCCTGTCAGAATTTATAAAACCGTGTTTGCCAGAAAGAAAGCTACATAGAACAGGAAAACAACAATGTATTAGAAATACTTCAAGGTCCTACGTGTATATTCTATTTTCTGTTGTAATGTGGTGTAATGCAAAAAAAAGTTAATTCCTGAATACTGATTTGTACCCATCAAGCATTTGGGGTTAATAACAAATCTATGGTAGTCTCTTCTTCTTTGCTCGCAAAGTATTCGACTAAATCATGTTTTATTAATGAAAATTGCTCATTGCTGGCGAATGTTAAACATTGATCTTTGGGTTTTCAATTATTTAGTTGTTAGGTTACTGTCTGATCTCGCAAACCTGATATTTTATGGTCATTATTGTTTGCATCAAATTGCACCAATGCATTAAAAAGATATAAACGCGACACCGTACGAGAGTCGTTAATCGTTATTTTACATAAACTATTAGTATTTTCTTTCTTTAACGAAATACGAAACCACTTCTCGCAATTTGCTTTGTGGTTATTGTGCTTGTCTTTTGACAAAAAATAGCCTTGTTTCAAAAACAAAACGTATAAGAGTAATATTTAAAAATGAACTAGAGTGAAGAGATAGGAAGTAGGAATTTCGAATTTTAATTGAATGTTCTAAATCTTAGTGTATTTCTGATATATGATTGTACAGACTCAAAAATATCTTTGTTTTCTGAAATAGATAGATAGATAGATAGATAGATACTTTATTCTCTAAAAACTAAATACAAGTTTTCAGAGAAACATACAATATAATTACAGATACAATAGTTGAAATGAAAGGTCACCGTCACCAGCCAATGAAAGCAAAATGGATACAGTAGATCTTTCTAATTTTGAAAACAATATTTCTCTTGCTTCGTTGATAAAAGGGCACTTAAGAAATAGTGAATACTATCCTCAACAGGATGACCACAGCTGCTTGCAGGATTGGGTTTAATATTGATAAGGTTTATATCTGCATTTGAATAAATGTACCATATTTCTCAACTGCACTGGTATTAGACTGGAATTACGACTATCCCAATATGGCGACGGCAGATAAATGTAAAATTTTTACAGCCATTTTTTCTCAAATGTAGCATGTTTTTGTCAAAAGTTACTCAGCTGCAAGGTTTTTCTATACCATTACATCATATTTGAATCGTAACGGTGCACTGGAATTGTCTAAGCGCTTTGAACATTGCCGTTGAAAAATTTTGCCAACATCTGTTACAGAAGAAGGTTGTCAAAGTTGAGAAAAACGCTTGGTACTTTTATATACTTTGTGGAAAGATAGAAAAACACTATAATTTTCGTCAGAACTCAAAGACTCGTCACCAGAGAACAATACATAAATTGTAACATTGACAACAAAACATTGATTTCATTTATCATTGTAAGCCTTTGTGAATAAAAATTGTTATAATATAATAGATGAATAATGATTGTTTGATATGTCCCATTGTCTACTGAATATTTTTAAGATCAATAATTTAAAATTTGTATACCAAACTTTTAAAATTTTACTCGGCGTTTATAAATAGCATTGAAAGTACAACATCTTATAACCGATAATCATTGATAAATGTAAATGAGCCACTCTTTCTCAGGTTGAGATGGAATATGTTCGTTATTTGATTTAACGAGTTTAACAATCAAAACCCCTGAAATATCGTCTCTTGACAAGAACGAAAAATGGCGAAACAGAACTTCCAACAGCGGACAAGGATTTCTTATTATACAATATTCTTTCAATGGATGTTTTAAATGCATTGTAGAACTTATCAATTAAGACATTTCGTATCCATTTTGAAATATGAAGTTACATGCATGAAGAAGTTTGTATGACGTATAAAAACAAGTCAGGATAAATTAATAACTAAGAAATGAAGGACAGAATAGAGTGTAAAAAAAAAAAGCAGGACTACATTTACATTGAGATATCATTGAAGAGGGGCGTACATCCTCTACGCCCCCTCTGAATCTGCCACTGGATATCTAGTTTCACTGAAAAAGAATGAATTTGCGCAACAACTTAATTACACCAATTCTTATTTTACATGCTTTATTGTAAAAACTGCAGCATTCATTTGCGCCAATAAAACAACCATTTAATTGCGCAAATATTATAGACTTGTTTTCAGATGTTTGTTCTTAGTGCATTGAGGAGGTCCTTTCCGGTATTGACAGGTACAAGCAAAGGGTCTCCTTAGTGCACTTAGAACAAAATAGTGCACTTAGGACCTGATGGGATGATAGAACTGACACAAAAACATGACATAAAAATGGAGACTTTCTTAAAGTACTTCATTTCAAATTTTATAATCATATCTTTAGTAATTATACAGTTATTTAACAGTTGAAGTCAGTATTCTAATGTAACATGTACGTGCAAATAAGTAAAGCGTTTCGAGGTAAATATGACACAACTAATAAAATTGAAAATGGAAATGGGGAATGTGTAAAGTTCCATTTATTGGCGCAATTCATATTATAAAAAAGAAAGAAGAGATGGGCGCGATTCAAACCTTTACAATTTGACAAATTACAACTGACCGTTTTGACAAACCAGTAAATTCTTCGTCCGGGGATATGCAGCTGACATTAATCTTCCTTCAGTAACTTTACAATACCCAGCCGTGTCATTTCCGTATATTGTACATGTAGATAGCACGTGTGATACATGTATATACACCAGAAATACCCATTCAAGTGATTTTTAATTTTTAGAAGAACTCCATATCGGGTAACATTAAATATACATACACATAAAATTACAATTGAAAAAAAAATGTTAATAATAAGTTCAAATGTTGTTTTTATTAAATGCACCTACAACATGTAAGTACGTATTCGTAAACTTATGTTGTTACTTTATTTCATATAAATTATATTTTTCTCGTTGTGTTGCTTGTCCATTAATTGACGTTTACGCTATATTTTTTGTTCGGTATTTGTGAAAACCTGCTCATCTATCAATTTCACAAGAAATATAAAATAGTCGTAAGTCATGAACACTGAAGTTTAACTTGTTATCAATTTTTCGTATACGCAAGAAGATAGAATTAAATGAAACACTTTAAAGCTGTTTAAATCATGCAGTGAATTTTCAAAAATATAGTTTTGAAAAACCGGTTATTTTTGTTTAATACTTTTTTTGTCCCTTTTCTTAAAAATTAGGACGCGTGTCACTGGTAAATATAGAACTAGTCAACTATGAATAATCACAAACAACAAATTTTTGAATCTTTTATCATTTGTTCTGTTAAATCAAAGACATGACTAGTACATGTATTCTATTATCCGGGATAAATTATTCACAATGATAAAGATATAAGGGATGATTTAGAAATTGGCATGTTGTGTATACACCTATCTATTGGTGAACACTTATATGTTGTCCACTAGCCGTCCTTATGTGATTTTTGTTGTTTGGTTGCGAGTATCTCGTTGTCGTTCAACCCACTATGATCTCCTACAGTTTCAATATATATATTTCTTAAGACTTTGCTCAGAGGAAAGTAATAGAATAGGTTTGGATATACATTTTAAATCCCCAAAATTTTATTTTAAACTATTAATTTTGAAGACGTGTGTTATCTAAACGAAGTCTAAATGGTCACCAAATCACCTGTTTATTGTCTGTTTGGGTTTATTATTTTAAACATAAAGTTTATAAATCCATCTCTGAACACACATTATACATGTATAGCATTAAGTCAAAGTAAACATTAAACTTATGAATAGAAGTGGGACATTTAAAGACGTATCGTATCCGTATCTGATACGTTGACGTATCACGGTGTATTATATTTACATAATAGTAGTTGGAGTTGCTTCTTGTATGTCAAAATGATTTTAATCCATACTTAATCAAGTTATTGCCCTTAAAAAAGATATATTAACAATATATTTACAGTGCATATAATACAATTATGAAAACAATACATGGACGACATTAGAAGCTAACATGTACACACATTTGACATTCACGTGTGTTTTCGTATCAATATATATTATAACTACATATGAGTTAAGTTCAATCATAAAACAAATAAAGTTAAGGATTGTGTACCCTTATGTTGGTTCAACGCTAAACATATGGACATTTTATAGCAAATCCACATCCTTTCTCCTTGTCCTCTAATGTTTGACAATTCAATGCGTGTAATATAGGGGATTACTACATGTAGTGCTAGCAATGATGTTTGTTCATTAAAGATATAATTATGGATCAATTCAAGTACACCTTCTAGGGTGCGTTCGACTATAGTGACTCATCAAGAGTATTTTTGGAATGTAAAGGTTGTTTATGATGATTTGTTGAAATTAAACACTGGATCATTAATATTCATGGACTCACAAGTGAGTAATTTTTGTAGATGATTTTATAACGAAAATCTCTGTATTGAATTTTGAGGTTTTCTGCAAAATATTTGCTTAATTTGCCACAAAATCCCTGTTTTCTATAAAATGTAATAAAACAACCATTACGCATCTGCATTATTATTCAAATTCAGGCCTGACATATGCGTATGGTTTAAATATCTATTGTTTAGATGTCTATCATGTCATAAAAAGAGTGTATTAATGACCAAAAGATAACTAACATAGAAGAAAACAACGATATATACATGTCATTTTTAAACATGTAAATGATTAATTAAACAGTAACCCACAGCTACTTTCAGATGCGTCAACGTATCAGATACGGATACGATACGTCTTTAAATGTCCCACTTCTAATGGCGGAAAAGAAATATCTGAAAACGATAGATGGATGTTGGATGTGTACGGATTGATAGTTTAGTCTTAGTTGCATGATTTTTTTATTAGTTGTTAGTGACTTTGAACTAGCTGTCAGATAACTGCGAATACTCTCAGATTTGTTCCTTGTGTCTTTTTGTGTCGGGATGTATAAGTACCGGGCCGCGTCCACTTGTATTTTTGTCCATCTGATGAGTTAAGCCTTTTTCATCTGATTTTTATAGTTCGTTCTTATGTTGTACTGTTATACCACTGTCCCAGGTTAGGTGGAGGGTGGGGATCCCGCTAACATGTTTAACCCCGCCACATAATTTATGTATGTGCCTGTCACAAGTCAGGAGCCTGTAATTCAGTGGTTGTCATTTGTTTATGTGTTACATATTTGTTTTTCGTTCATTTTTTTTACATAAATAAGGCCGTTAGTTTTCTCGTTTGAATTGTTTTACATTGTCTTATCGGGGCCTTTTATAGCTCACTATGCGGTATGGGCTTTGCTCATTGTTGAAGGCCGTACGGTGACCTATAGTTGTTAATGTCTGTGTCATTTTGGTCTTTTGTGGATAGTTGTTTCATTGGCAATCATACCACATCTTCTTTTTTATACTATCAGTACACTATTCTATCAACATGTGTTTGGTGTCCATTTTACAATATATTGTTTAAGAATTTAGTGTTTTCTTATTCATTCTGACATCTGTGTCCATGGCTGTTAACAAGAAATTGCGAAGACGTTATGCTTATCTGTTCACCTTTAAAAATGATTTTTCAACAGAATATTATATCTATAAAATTGTTTAATTTTTGTTTTTCTTTGCGAAAACAAAATGGCCCTCAAGCTAAATGTCATCGTCATCGGCATGTATAAAAGAAGACGATAAACACTTTAGAATATACACCACCTGCTGGATCTTTTTACCTGGGCACATATCTCCATACGTAACAAGTATGAATGTAAAATTCTCGATATGGTACATGTATATTCAGCCGAATATACACGGTATCTCTGGACTGGGGTATTTAAGATATTTTGATCTGATAATGAAACATGTAAATATATTTGTGCTTTATGTAAAAAAAAATGCATTTAACCATTTTATTTTTAAAACTTCTTTAAAATAAGTTGACTTTGAGAATATATTAGGTGAATATTAGATTAAATTTGGGAAGTCGTGTATATCCCATTTGTCAGGTGAGAAATAAAAAAAATATCAGCTGGGTTTAAGAGTTGCAAATATTAACAAATTAAATTTATTTTTTATTTGTGTTCCTCAATAGTGTTTGCTAAATATATGTTTTCTCGAATGCCGAAAAGTGAAGAGTTTTTAATACGTGTAAATCCCGAATTCACACAAACGACGTTTATAAATGGTCTGTTCAAGAGTTTAGTTACACTTTTCAAAATATTTCAGACACGTAAATAATATAGGTTATTAGTGCTAGCTTCACAAAGAAAATATCCACTGACATGCATAATATCTAATGTCATGGGCCACACATGGACTGTCTTTTTTATAGGGATGCCCATGTGGCACATCAAAGATAAGATTGATTTAACCATTGTACTTTAGAATTGCAACAAATCTTAAATTCTGAAAATCACTTGAATACATTAACCTGTTATCTTGTCGACTTTACAGCTTATTTCCTAATGCTTGTAGAGTAAAATTTTGGTAGGCTTGCTTGCTCTGTTGGTATAAACATGAATTCAAGCTTTGTAAATAATATTGACATCTTCAAACAATGTAGAGGCACATTTTAATCTGTATATATTATATTTAAATTTGATTGGACATTATCCCAATTACAATTGTAAAATATACAAACTAAACAATCAAGCTAACAAAAGTCTCGCTTTACATGCATTGGGAAATTAGCTGTAAAACCAACATACAGATAGCCGTTATATCCTGAGAAGAGATCACGATGAAATTTGAAAGTTAAACAAATCTTATAGTTTTCACGGGAACGAATATTTTGTTTAAACGTTGTAGTGATCAGCTCATCAATGACGTAATTTAAAAAATAAGACGACAAGGTCGAAAATAGTCATAGACGTCTTATAGCAAATAAACTCATCAAAGATACCAGGACTAAATTTTGTATACACGCCAGACGCGCGTTTCGTCTACAAAAGACTCATCAGTGACGCTCAAATCCAAAAAAGTTAAAAAGGCCAAATAAAGTACGAAGTTGAAGAGCATTGAGGACCAAAATTCCTAAAGGTTTTGCCAAATACAGCGAAGGTAATCTATGCCTGAGGTAGAAAAGCAATTATAGGCAACAATACGGCCTTCAATAACGAGAAAAACATTGCCATATACTCGACCGATCATTAAAAGGCCCCGACATAAAAATGTGATTTTTATTAAACAGAGTGAATTCATATAAGCTTACAGAAAAACAAAAAAGTCAGTTATAAATAAAAATACGGATAAACAATTCTTTTTTTTCAGCTATCTTATGATCAAAAACAAGCTTCTGTCCTATTTTAGTAGAAATACAGGATAGTTTAAGAAAGTTATTAGAGTTTCAAACACTTTAACCACAAAGTGAATATTTGTGGTTTGTGGATCGCTATGTCTCGCTTTTGCAACAAAAGTCGCAGGCTCAACAAAAATGTAATAAACTGTTATACTTTGCGAAACATGTGTATCTTCTATGTCAGTGTGTTGGTAAACAAACTCTATACATTTTTTACTATTTTAAAATATCTTTATAAAATATTACTAGAAAACTTAAAAAAGTGATCTTACGGAACAAGCAAACGAAATTAAAAGAAACAAAAATAAGTAGAAAATACACTTTTACATAGAAGTAAAAACTATAGCAGACAGAAAAGCAAAATAGATACGGCAGTAATAACTATACCATAAAAAACAAGAACAACATAAAATAATATAATATATACATTTTTAATAAGTATACTAGTGTATTCAAAACGGGTCATGGTTGAACGAACATGAATTTCTATAGATTACAATCGCGTGTCGATAGAACATTAAATTACTTTCTAATTACTTAAGATATGATTATAGACCTTGAAATTATTTATTTCTAAAACGTAAACTTAGATATGCAATGTCCCTTGTGTCAATTTTATCATTCCATCAGGTCCTTAGTGCATTTTTTTGTTCTTTGCACTAAAGGGGTCATTTGCGGTATTTCTACGGACCCCCCCAAAAAAAAGATTTAAAGGACAAAACGTTATTATATGGATTGGTTTTTTTTCGGAAAATGTTTCTTTTGGCAAATATTTGAAGAAAAAAATCTCAACTTTTACATATTCAATACATTTTAGGTAAACACCTAGAGTTACAAATATACGACCATACATTTTTGATAGAAAAAAATGCATTTTCAATATCGTTTATCTTTTTAACTATACTAAATTTGCGGTTTTGTGACATGAGCATGTAGTTTAAACAATATCGTCAATAGTGTTAGAAAGAAGCTATCACAAATTATTTAGAACCTTATACTACACATACGGAGGTACATGTATGATACCATGACAGGTGAACGTATGATATAACTGTGAAATAGCCATGATTGTAATTGCCACGTTATTTTATGGATCGTTGATTTTATTACCTTTGGATTATTGGCACGTGCCATCGAACTTAATCTTTATAGACCGAATATTATTTAACGCATACATACGTTAATTTTACAGTTTAGAAGGAAAAGACGAAGAAGAATTATTTATAATAGTGCAATCTGAAAAAACAAATAAATACATATTTTATATCAAATAAGTTTTTTATTCAAATGAAAGAAAGGATAAGCGCATTTACAAAAAGATGTACTAAGACATATACTCGATGCTGAACTTAAAATTAGGTTATATTGTTTTAATCTATGAGGATCTGGAGGGGGGTCCTTCATTTATGTATTCTTTAATGTTTAGTAGGCCGGGTTTTTTCTTTATACTTTTTGTCCATTATTATCAGTTCTTTATATATAAGCACCTTATTATTCTCCATTCTTTATATTTTTTTTCCATTTTCTCTATTATTCATATTTATAGCCGATCATTCTCTTTTCTGTAAAACCTATCGACATCCTTCTCTTTCCGATGGTATGTTATTTATAGTTTTAACACTTTCACTTCACGGCCTTAGAGCAGTTTCAGAAGCTTAGTTCAAACGGAGACATGGTTCCCTGATGCGGCCTGATGAGGATAACGAAATTAACGATATAAATTATCTGACATATAAAATACTTGTATTTTGCGTTGATCGTTCCAGATGAAGTAAAACCCAGAAACGTGATTTGGACGTATGAAATTAATAAGATGTTGTTGTCACTCTTTTGTTAGTGTTACGTCCAAAATTTGCAATTACTTTTTTCAAAGAACAAGTAGATAAATACATAAATTAACACCAGAAAATAAAAAAATAAAAAACAAAATCAGAAACAGTTATTGGCGAATAATTTATTTTTACAACAAAACAAGCTAACAAAACTGTATAATATATAATTTATTCTCTTATACCTTAAACAAAGACGAACAGAAATAAAAAGCCAACGAATGATTTTATGTTTAATAATTCAAAATAATATACATTTTTTATTCTAGCATTTATAATACAATGTATCATCCACATAAAGGGGCGTAACTCCTAATATCATTCTAACACACTAAACGGATCTTAACCCGATCTGAAAGCTTTGAAAGTTACTTTTTATGATTGGTCTTAATTTGTCCAAAACAGTCTTAACAGACTTGATTGAACGCTAGAGCCTTCCATCTTGATTAACTTGACATGACTGAACAGACTTGACATAACATATCTGAACAGTGTCTTAAAATCTGAAAAGTCTCAACGTATTTCTCTAGCGGTAAATTAAGTCGATCAAGACTTGATCAGACCAAAATGACCGTTTCAGACTTTAATCTGGCTACTAGTGTATGTACAGAGCACGTCTACTGGACCATTTACTTTATTTTATTTTATTGGTTATTTTTACCTTCGTCTTTTTTTATCTAACCCATATTGTTAACTGTCCCGTTGGTATATATCGTCCCTCTTTCTTAATTAACTTTTAAAAACTTAAAATAAATCTGCGATTTAACCACTTTTGTAAATATTCCCTATTACCCAATAAGGGGAGTTTCTAAGATAGGAAGCTTATACATAAAAAAGAAAGAAAGAAAAGTACATCCTTTTACGAAATAATAAAACAGAAATGTCTTTAGGACTTGAAATTGGCATTTATTTCGCTTTTAATCTTTTTATTATGATGATCTTCTGGGCAATTTTAAGTGAAAGACTGCAGAAGAAACCAAAGGGATATCAAAGGTCTTCATTTGCGTTGTTGCTTCATCTCACCCAAAATGTCACGAAGGTCACATGAAAAAATTGATATTTTGAAAAATAGGCGAATTATGATAGTAACACGTTGAAAACCATTTTATTTTTACAAGGTTTATTATATAATAACTTCAACTAAATAGTCGGAATAATAAATTATTCGGTCATATTGAGTCATTTTGTCAGTTTTTTTACCTATCTAATGTGATTAATTAAGTAATATTCACACATTCTACTTGCAGTCAACTAAGTATTGTTTAGTTGCCCTGAGACATTTTAGTATCATGTTGATATGTACAGGTAAATAACGTCTAATGAACAACTAGAAAAGAGTCGTACAGATTAATTGACTGCAAACAAATTGTCAGAACCCGGTTGATTATACCGTAATGAACAAGTCTAAACTGAACCAAAAGGGCTGATTAGATCAAAATGACAGTTTCAGATCGGCGTTTGGTTACTACTGTCTTTGACTCTAGTATTTGGTGTTCCATGATATATTGTCTTACTTTATTTTGCAGCTAAACTTTGTAAATTTAGCAAAATCTATGGTATAATTGAAAAAAGTGAAAGGTAATATAGTTGCGGATCACGGAGTGATGCAAAATAACTTAAATAAATATATTTAATAATATGCAATTGTTGAAGCTATTTCAATATCCTTGATGATTAAGTTAACTGCTAAGTCCAAGGTAAAAACAAAATAATTCTATATTCTTTGATTTCAACTAAACCAATAAGAAAAACCAAAATGACAAACTGTAACCAAGAACATCAACAAGTTATTGAATTTGAACAAATATAGAATGAGGTTTGACATGTTTAACTCAACAAAAAACAGAAGTTTACCTACACAACATAAGTATTAACTGTGGAATCTGGTCCTTGAAATGACTTAATCAATTTTTTTTTTTGGTATTCAATTTTGGGAATATTTTATCATATCTTTAACAAACGGTACATGCCTGATAAATCCGCTCATCGCAGACTAATGTCTATTTTTGCTTTTAAATAATATAACTCTTGACCGAAAGTTTGTCTTCATTAATAACAAGTTAAGACAACAGTCGCAATTTATGAGACAGTTTATTGATGACAAATATTTTGCAACTATAAAAACAATACATTTTTCAAACCAGAGGTTATTGGAACAGGTACTTTTTATATACAAAAACTTTAGATTAAACATGTTAACACATGTCAAATTATGATATTATTTATTGCAAAAAATACGAAAATCTCGAAACAAGATACTATTCAAATTTGAATGTTTTTCGTTCCTGAAAAACATTGCCCATCCCTTATCAAAATAGTAATCGAAAAACAGGATTCCCTTAGAAATTCTTTTAAAAGACGAAATGCAATATTTTTATTAATGAAAAGTTGGAATGAATCAAAGAGACAACACCCCTCCCCACCCTTTACACAAAGCAGCAGAAAACAGACCAAGGCCATCAACAGGTCTTAAATACAACAAGAAAACCCCGCCTCAAGAGGTTGGCTGCAGCTAGTCCCTTTACAAAATTATTTACTGGGTCAGTGTAAATGTGCATCACACTAAAATCTGACGATCAAATAAACCAAAATTTAAAAACAACATACAATACTAACAAATATAAGATATTCCCTATTTGGGAAAGACGCAAAATACGACAGGGTTGGGCATATTTTGTTAGATTTCAACCCCTCTAAACCTCTAGCAATTAAGTACCGGTCTTTGTAAGAATCATGCAGGTTCCTGTTGATGGGCGATTCATGACCCCTCTTCAAATGTCTTTATATTTTGTTTATGATGAAGGTATGGTATGAAAATAACTTTTCTGTATTAATTTTTTTTCTTTTCAACTTTGGTTGCCATGGAAACCATCCTTACAAAATTTTGCCTAAATACGTCCATAAGTAGCCTTTGAAAATTGAAATATAATGGATTTTAAAGAACCATAGAAATAAAGTTAATCAATACCAACAATATGTATATTTACAGTATTGACCAACACAACCCCAAACTATACAAAAACGTTAAAATTTTGAATTTACTAAATGGTTTGTTTCCATAGCAACCATTAAAAAATGTGTTAAAATTCGAAAATGAAAAATTTCAAAAACTTTAAAATTTTAAATCTGTTTATCTCCCAAGACCAACAATACCATGACATGTCACTGACAAATTTTGAAAGACCACATTCTATATATTCAGAAAATAAAAAGAAAGTCGTGTGTTTTTTTTTTCTTTAAAAAAATAATTTTAGTCAAAAATTGTCAATTTTCACCAAAATTCAGATTACCAAACAGATGAATACTGAAACATTTTGAACTTAAAAAGCTAAAACATTCCATTTATGCGTGCATTCCTGACACAAATTTGGTAATTATAAATGAGAAAATATGATTGATAGAGATATTTTTGTATAGAAGGACATTTTTTCTTTCTGGGCATGGTGCCCCCCCCCCCCCCTTTTTTTCAAAATTCAAAAAATCATTTATAAATTTAAAAGATGGAATTCAATTGTGAACATTTTGAGCATTAAAACATGAAATTTCTTCAAAGGGTGAGGGCAATAATAGAACCCCCTACACCATTTTTATATATTAGATTTTTTTTTAGAAATGGGGAATGTGTCAAAGAGAGAACAACCCAAACAGAAATTTAAAATCTTTAGATTCTATTTCATGGTCTTTAAAATTGACTCTAAAGAACCTGAATCGATCACCTGTAATTTTTGGTTAAATCTTGCATCAATGATTATTTGTCCCTTCAATATATATCAATGAGTGGCTTAACAATTCCATTTAAATGTTCTTTGTATCTGTCGTTTTTTCTTCAAAAGCAAAAAATGAATTTTACCCCTATGTTCCATTTTAGCCATAGTGGCTAAGTTTCTTGAAGTACAAGGAAATAAAAAACTAAATTTATACAAGATTATAACTCCCAAGTTGGACTGAAATTGATTAAGCATATTCAATATCAAAAGAAGATTTTTTTTTAAAGGGAAACTTCGCAAAAAAATCAAAATTTGATATTATGTCCATTCTTTATAAAAATGCTCAAATTTATAGATATTAAAGTTTTATTCCGCTAGATAAGAGATCACCATCGATTTTAAATTTTGAGTATCAATTCTCTGCGTTCCGCCATTTTGTCATCTTCTCCGATTAAAAATCACGATATGTCTATAAACCACAAAGGACCAAAACTACAGTAACCGATGTAGTCGTAATTGCATGTCGATATCTTGTCAATCGTACGGTTGTTTTATCTGACTAACTAATTTGATACGGAAAATGTTCTTATTTTTTTTTAAATAACCATATAGTCTGTTATTTTTAAACTGTTAATATTGGAATTAGTTAAAAAGTCAAAGTTCAAATAATAAATAAGTGTTCCGTGAAAATTGTTTTCGAAAATCTAATTGTTCATAATTCTTTAAACTAAAGTAATAAACTTTATTCAAATAAATTCGGATCTTCCCTCATCTGATCCCCAGCATGGCTAAAGGTATTACTCCCAAAGGTATTGTGAGGTGTGAGGTGACACGTCCAGGTATTCAAGCGATTTCCTGTCGGGCTTGCAAGTTCATGCATCGTTTCACTTCTGTAGGTATTGGTCAGTGTACACGGCCGATAACTTATAACTTTCCATTTTGAACTATCAGGTGTATAATATACATCTCTGTCTTGCGTGTCCGAAAGTGATATAATATACTAGTCATTACTTAACTCATACGCTTGTTTATAAATAACATTTCTGGTGTAAAGAATATTATTTATAAAAATATAAATAATACCAAAAGAAACAAAGATTTGAAGAAATAAAAATCTATTTACATATTTTTTCCAAGGGTTAATTTTGGAAAATGTAATATATACTCGTTGTCAATAGTAAAGGACAGATTGGACATATTCATTTAAAACAATGTACGCACTTGTAGATGATTCGTTTATACGCCTGGATAGAAAGTTACGGAACTATAGCACACTTTAAAATATATACATTGAACATAAGAAAGAAACATACATTTTGTGTAAATTGGGGTAAAAGTTTTGTAAACAGACTAGTCCACGTATGCCAACAGTATGAAATCAACGAATTCGATAGACTATTGTATACCAAAAGAAGATGAAGAAGAAGAGAACCAATTTGATTTAAATACAGGTCGATATATAACTTGCTTTGGTTCATCGAAGTTATATGCATAGTAAAATCACAGATTTATATATCAATTAGATTGTTCTCGAATAAAGGAAGAAATTCGTCATCATCACAATTGTTCCGACATTCATGTAATATATATGCAACTGGACGTACACTTATAATCCCCAACTGCCCAAGGGATGTGAATATTTTCTAGGAAAACTATTGAGTATAAAAGTTTCAAATCAATTTCGGGATTTATTTTCTTTCTTGATATTCAATGACAGCAATTTAAAGAATAAACTGCTTGTCCGCTTTAGGGGTATTCTTGCCAGTTGAACAGACTTATAATTACATTCAAAAATAGGGAAAGATGACATTAAATTCGTTGTCTTTTGTTTTTAAGCATCGTTGGTCAAATAGCTAAAGTATTATACGTTGTGAGACGAAGACTATTTTAATAAGGACGTTCCCGATTATGAATAAATTTGGTTGACGTTTTTCACACTTGTAAAGAATATCTATTCGTAATTTTTCGATTCCATTCCAAGAAGATCCTTAAATTTCCTGTCAGTTTTTTAAAATATCTTCGGAAGCTGAATAGCTGAAGTATTCATGCTTTGTGAGATTTAAAATATTTTGATGAGAACATTAATTCCTAAATAGGTAAATAAAGATCGCTTTGGATGGACTAAATTATATAATTGCACCGTACGACCATCCAATACAAGCAAAGCCCCTACCACAAAGTCAGCTAATTGACAATGTGAAACAATTCAAACGAAAAAATAAAAAAAAAACAGCCTAATTTATTTAAGAGAAAATGAACGAAAAACAAATAGGTAACACATAACAAACGACAACCACTGAATTACAGACCACTGACTTGGAACAGGCACATACATAGATAATGTGGCGGGTTAAACACGTTAGTGGGATCCCAACCCTCCCATAACCCTGGACAGTGGTGTAACAGTACAACATATGAACGAACTATACAAATCAGTTGAAAAATGCTTAACTCATCAGATGGATAAAAATACAAATACTATAAATACAAGTGGAAGTTTTCGTTTTTGCAATTTGAGAGTAAATGATGTATCAAACGTTCAAGAATACGCATGTAATATGTGTCACTGGATATAAAAAAAAATCATCCTCAACACCTACTTCCGTATGGGACTTCCCCTTTCAGTGACCTGTAAATTCAATAGATGATACACTTTCTAAGATTTATACATCCAACAACGACCCACTGCTCTACATGTGTTACTAACAGCCTTAGATAGCAATTCTTTTGTTAGGTCAATTCTCTTTTGTACAATACCAGAAAATATGAATATCATTTAGTATACTTCGGTCTATATAAATGCAGAATATACCATGATGGTTTGATTTCGTCAAAAGATATAAGAGATCTGACAAATAGATTATCACTTCGAGATTGCAAGACACCCATTTATAACTTTGTACTTTTGCATACTAAACTTTCACAAAAAGATAAGTCATTAATTTTGATTAAATAAGAAGTTGTGGTTTGTTTTCTTGTGAGACACGTACCCAAATGAAGTGGACTTAAGCAGCTATATAAGTCACGGTATGGCCTTCAACAGTGAACAAAGGTAAAAGTATATTGTTTAATTCAACTAAATGTGAACATGAAAGAATTAAAGCAGACATATATATTTTATCTATACGTATACAAAAGAATATTTTGAGCCTCAAATCTAGCATATGTCTATTTTACAACTATTCCGAGTCTGGCGTGTCACTTTCACATCCTTTGAAGCCTTCATAAACACCATCTTGTGACGGAAATGCTTCCCTAATAATGTTAACATCACAAGCTGGAATAGTCACTCTGTTTCTCTTGCCAAGTGGTTGCCCTTTTCTGAACCAATAAACAAACTGACGATAAGCCATTAGTCGGCTTTGGCTGTGAGTTATCACGTCTGGAGCTTCCCTCTATGGCGCTTGTACCTCAAAAAACTTATATAGCTGGTTTCAAGAACAACCGGGTTCAGACAAACTGTTCTAAAATCGATATTGTCACTAATGCATTCACCCAATTCAATATTACCATCAAAGAGAGTAAATTCGTGGCAACAAAGACATTCCGTCAATAACGGCATAACTATTCATTTAGTACACGAACACCAATTTGTGTTAAACTGACGAGGGTTGCTAAGGATATCTTGATTTCGGAAACTTTCTGCAGCTTCCATTTCATGGAGCTCTTCTTCGGTATACTCTGGCTCTAGCGCATACCCAAATTGACCATACTCGTCAAAATATGCCTCTCTTGACGGAGTGCAACCACTGCTAGTACTATCATTTTTTTTTTTTTTTGTACTATCATTCTCCGAACAAGATATTTTTAGTTATGATTTTATGATTGATTTTTGGACCATATATACACTGTCCTATAAAAACAAGCACGCACAAATCATAAGAGAAAAATATGTGAGTAAAAGTTAATTGAATCATCAAAGTTAATATCCTTTGGTCTCGAATGTATGTTAACTAATTAATGTGTTTTATAGGCTAGCTCAAATCCTCATCCAAATAATATAATCTATATGTAATAATTCCTTCCTACCACACCGAGATTTAATGCCAAGCGGTAGACATATTTTAGGTACTAGTTAAGTAATTAAATGAACAATAGATAACAATAATTAATCATAAATGTGCAAAGATTTTTTTTTTTATTCGTGCATATTATATTCCGCTTCGGTAGAGTTATCTTCAGATAGTTTCAGATATTAATTAATACATGGCTTTCAAAAGTCTAAATGTAAGTGTTCTCGTACATTTTTTTGCCTAATAAAGACAATCAAAATGCTTTGGTAAAGCTATTTCTAATTTCTAAGTTCCCCTTTTTTATGAGACATAAATGAAGGACAAGAGGTGTATTTCATTCTGACACATGAATTAAGTTTCCCGTCTTTAACCGAAAATTGTTTATTTCTTAGTAAATTAATTTATTTGAATTCAAATAAATAATAGCAGCAAATATAATTAAATAATTCCACGACGATCTATTTTTATTTGTCACCAACTTGAATATGTAATTTAAATGTGTGTATTAAATGCTCCCTCGTTTTATAATCCACTGATCCGATTAGACAGTCACACCTGGCAATGTGTGCCTTAGAGGCGTGGTTAAATACCGAAGTGCAAATAACAATTTACCTTTCAACAAGCCATCTACGAGTACTGCCACAGAACCGTGAATACACACATCGTATAAACCTAGTCATAGCAGAGATAGTAAAAGGTCAATAAGAGTACACCAACATATTGTCTTTACAGATTATTGTACTTTAATTTGTTCACCTTATCAGTCCGAAAGTGCATTAATTAACAATAAATTTATAACTTTTTGTGTTGTCTAAAAAAACAATTCGAATATATACGTTTACCATAGAAAATGTATCTCATGAATGTGTACAATTGCACGTCTGTGTGTTTTATCTTCTTATTATCGGATGGTTATTAGATAAAACATAAATCATCGGCGCGCTTACGATTACGTTAAAATATGATTAAAAACCAAGACTTTTAATGATTGTTATTTAAATCCCGGCATGCAAAAACCAGGAGAAAACGTCACGACCTACAGGAAGTAGTTAATATTTTTTCATTAATTATTGAATTTCTCCTTTATTACTGCACATATAGCGATAAAACTTTGTGAATATATATATTATGTCATAATGAACATATTTAAACAGTAAGTAAAAAATCGCGAATTTTCCCTTTAAAGGAAGCAAACTAGATGAACAAATTGTGAAAAATTTCTTTAAAGGGCTATAACTCCATACGGATTCAATTGACAATTCTGGTCATATAAACTTATTTGTAGATCCTACTTTGCTGAAAGTTGTGCTGTTTACAGTTTATCTTTGTCATTAATAATATTCAAGATAATAACCAAAACTGCAAAATTTCCGTACAATTAACAATTAAGTGGCAGCAACCCAACAATGGGTTGTTAGATTCATCTGAAAATTTGCTCTTAAAAAGCTTTAGTGTTTGAGATATGAGCTACACACTGCATTTTACCCCTATGTTCTTATTTTACCCATGGCGGCCATGTTTTTTTACAAAATAGAAAATAGAACACAAACTTAATTCTAGATATCCTAAGGATCATTCAGTTTATAAGTTTTACTGGAATTGGTTAAGTAGTTTCAGTGGAAATGTTTCAAATATTTTACACCGGACAGACGACAACGGAAGCAAAGTGATGGCAAAATTCACAGTTCCTTTGAAACGGTGACCTAAAAAAACTACGTCCGTTCTATCAGAAATAAACTGAAAATAAAAAATAAAAAATTTGTACCATCGAGAGCGCTAACAAGGCAACTTTCCATAAATTTTAATATTTTTAAGGGTCATAACTCTTTTAAAAAAGTCAATTGTCCATGATTATAGAACTCATCCGAGATATTGTTGATATTAAGGTGGCTCACCCCAATAGTGACCCCCGGTAGATTTTTTTTATTTTCACATATTCTGTAGATTTTTTTATGCTGAATCCAAAAATGCAAAGAAAAAAGGGGGTCACCAGGCTCGTTTTCCCCTCAAATTGAAGCGAAATGTTCGATTTTGACCCTATTTCCAAACATGTCCACCCTTTCAACAATAACGGTTACATCAAATTCAAAGACTTTTAAAACCAAGTCAGTATGATTTTTATGTGAAAAAACATTAGAATTTGTAATGTAAACCTTTCCCTTGGTTGTTTTTGACTTAAAAATCCTTTTATTTTCAGATTAATGGTCTAAATTTTGCATTTTCTAATTTTAGTTTAAGGCAAAAAATATTGGTTTAATCGATTTTTCGTAAAATTTCCCCGGTAGAATTTTTTTAAAAACAGATATGTCAAAGCTATGAACTTTTCGAGCATTTTAAGGTAAAATAAAATGGGGGTCACCAGACTTTTAAAAAAGTTACGAGCTTTTGTTTGACCCCTCTACCCCATAAGGTCTGATTTCAATGCACTCCATTAATTACTTAATTGTGAATTTTTTATTGACGGCTTTAATAAAATAGTGTTTGTAATTATATAAATAAACGATGGCTGAATTTAAATGTGGTTATCGTATTACTGTTTGTTATCAAAAAGCGAAATTTCGATTATTTTGGTGAAATACGGTAATTTTGTCTGGCGCGAGTTGCTTCCCTCTAATTTGGCGCCATTATCGGACCAGAGGAATTTCAAGGTCGCCATTGCCGAGCAGCATACTACATTGATGAATACGGCCATGTACATGCATAACAGACATTGTGGCGAATATACAACGATGAAGGTAGAGTTATTACATAAGAAAACATAGATTTCGATATATAAGGCAGCCAAATGTTATCAGTATCACGAAAAATACAAACTTGGGGGTTGTCTCAAAATACCCGCTACTGTTAAAAATCACTGCGGCTGAAACCTTGCACGGGCTCAATTTCTGTTCCATGTTTAGTCGTTATAGCTGGTATCTTATTTATGTGTTTATTTTACCCTTTAAAGACAAGTTTTAAACATGTCTGGCCAGTTTTGAAAAATATCCGTGTTCAAACGGCCGAAGAGGAGGGGATGACATCTACTATGAAGCACCACAACTGTCGTGTTTCGCTACCGTTAGTGTCAATGAATTAGTCTTTTTAATCATCATTTGTAATATCTAATTTAGTAGCCAAGTTAGGGTCACATGTATGTGGGGTACCCCATAACTTCCCTCGGACAGTTTCTACTCCCAGCCCCAAATATATTTCCCTTCCCTTTTATCCTAAAATATTCTCCTCTTACTTCAATACTTCCATCTCCTTGCTCCAAGACAAAATAAAAATGACAAAATATATTACCAAGATACCCCTTTTTCTCTGATCCCTCAACCCCCTGTCTCCTTACCCCTGTCCACCCCCTCAATTAAGGTCATCTGACAAGGGGTTTGATTGACTTGTTTGTTTTCTTGAGAATATGATATAAAAGGCCTAATTTATTAATGATAAACCCTACAGTAGGTGGAAATACCTTTAATCGAACGATTCTTCTTGATCAACCACAATTTGTTTACCATTAACCCCCTCCCCCCCCAAAAAAAAAAAAAAAAAATTTAAAAAATCTGTAAGGTACACAAAAATTTCATAAGGTCTAGTAAGAGTGTTATCAGGGTTAAACATGTACCATAAGTATTTGTCACTTCAGATTTTTACTAAGCTGTTCATGTATATTGCATATAAAACTACATTTTTCAAAAAAAAATATTTTGGATTGATTTTAAGCAGAAATTAGTTAGATATACTGTTCCCAATTTTAAGCAACCTGGTACCAATAGCAAAATATTTTATGTGTTCTCAAAGGAATACAAAAACACATGCAAACGAACCCATTATCAAATAAATACATATTAATTTAGACCATTCTACTTCTTTTAAGGCCTCGTAGATAAAAAAATCCAACTATAAATGTCCTCAATTTTTTTTTTTAAGAAAAGTGTTTTTATATGAAATATATAGCAAAAAAAATGCAGGGGACAAATACTTTTGGCCAGGTACAAATGTACTGTGTATTTTGAGTTGAAAAAATCATTACTGTTTTGTGAATAGTATTTCTTTTAATAAATACAAAATTTGTGTATCCTATATTCCAAACAGGGTACAAGAAGCCTCAGCATGAGGACTGAGCTGCATTTCAGAATTGAAGGCAGCCGAACAGCAAGAAGTTTTTATTCAACCTATAGAAACAAAATTTCTATTTACACTTGTGCATGTAATTATATTTTGTTTGCTCATTATTGATCACCAAAAATTCTTCATTATTTTTACACCATAGCGGCAGGGGCATTTAGTTTAACCCTTGCGTTGTCAGTCTTATCAAACTTGCATGTATGTCCCGGTTTCTGTTCTCTAACTTCAGTTTGCCTCTACCAATGTTATGAAACTTATACACAATTAATGCATATATATGGTTATTACCAACAAACACACATGAAGTTTGAATTTTTGATGGGGTCGCTTTTACTTGAGTTATGCCCCTTTACAAATTAAAAAAATGCTGAATTTTTGTTCCTTTCTTTAACACAAGTTTGCTTCATCCAAATTTTTTGAAACTTATATGCAATGCTTACTACAACAACACTCAGATCAAGTACAAATTTGGGTGGTGTTACTCTTTTCATTCTTTATATGCAAGCGGCTGCTCATCTGTGTCCCATGGACACATTACCATTATAAACTAGTCTACATCTATATGCTTTTGAATGTCAATAATTTGTTGATTTTCTGACAGAATTACTCTGATATTTAATTTCAGGCTGCAAGTAAATTTGTACATGTACATGCAAATGGAAGGAGTGATCTTGGAATGTTTAACTTTACTTGGAAACTATTGGCCAAGTACTGACAGAAGTCTGAATTTCATGAGAAGCCAGTATCATATTCTAGTCTTGCAACCGGAAACTATGTGTACAGTGCTGAAACTTAAGAACAACATTCTACATGTATATGCAATATGTGTTGCCACAATCCATTTAAGGAGATAAGATCAACTATAAATTGGAACTACATGTACATGTATATGCTTTAGTGCTGTCAAAATCCTTAAAAAAATCCAATCAAAAGGACCTACTTCACCTGCCTGTCCCAATGATGAATACAGATCATTTATATATATCGAGTCTTATAAAAAACACTGAAGGGGAATAAAAATAATGAAAATATAGAGCTGATCAGCTAATTATTGTACATGTACATGATGTGTAAATGGCAACAATACTAACATACATAATAGTACATTGAAATTAACAATATTAATAAATGTTTTATAAATTTGATCTCATAGACATTAGAGGAATAAAATCAATCATGTTTCAAAAATTTGATTTAGTTGAGCCTTTTTTTTTACGCCTGTTTTACTGTCTGTCGTCAACATGTCAGACAGATACTCAAAAATGATAAATACTAAAAGGTACATGTAGTAGATAAACTATTTGAGTGCAATAATTTACAATTCTGTCTGGCAATTGTCATTGACCACATAATCATTTGTATGGTTCATTGGTCAACAGTAAGTCTTCTTTCAATATGATATATTGTAATCAATAGGTCATCTTCATGTATATTTGGTGTATGAAATGAATATTAAATGTATTATAACAAATTAAAATATCAAATAAGAGGATGTGATATGATTGTAAATGAGACACACGAGACCAAATAACACAGAAATGACTGATACATTTAGGTCACCATACGGACTTCAACAATGAGTAAAACCTATTCTGCATAGTTGGTTTTAAAGGCCTCAAATGACAAATGAACTCAAATGAGAAAACTAATGGGTGATTTATGTACAAATTAAAAACAAATATGTCTGTCTTGTAGGGTTTATCTGAACTTAACCTCATTTTCATGGATTTGTCTGTTTCTTGAATTCTAAATATGTTTCAAAATATTTGGTTAATGGGATGATTGTTACAGAGTGAGACATAGGATGCGGGCTCATTGGTTGATTATATTGCGAATAACTGAAGCCGGTCCCGATTTGGCAGTGAGTTCCCACATTGTCACTGGAGAAATAAAATAAGAAAAAAAATGCCGGTATAAGAACAAAATTTTGAATCATAATTTCCTGTCGATATGCACATCTACATAGTATGTCCTTATTATCTACAAAGTTTCATGAAGTTCTGTAGTGTGGTTTCAGAGGAGTTGCGATGACAAGCTGTTGCAGTAGTACATTAAAGTAAATAAGTTCAAAGGGGCGTAACTCCTAGAAAAAAAGGATCGTAATTTCCTGTTGATATGCACATATATTTACATAGTATGTCCTTATTATCTAAAAAGGTTTCATGAAATTTTGTTGGGCGGTTTGAGAGGAGTTGTGATGACAAGAAACAGGAAAGACTGACTGACTGACTGACAGACGGGTCAAAAACATTATAACCTGCGCAATTTCGTAGTGTGGGGTATAAACAATAGGAGGATGGGTATCATTGTTTATGAGGCAACTCTTCACCAGAGATTAATTTACATAGAAGATAACAATTATGTCCCCGTATGGACTTCAACAATTACCAAAAACCGATATACCACATAGTCAAACAAATAAAAGTCCCAGAAATTACGTTTTTTTTTATATATTTCACATAATGAAAATTTAATTTGTGCATACGGAATGGTCACTGGCAAATATTTCAAGCATTATACGGATTAGTATCAATTATGAAAGTTATGCAAAGTAAGAGGAGCTAGATATATGGACTGGCATAAGAAAATGAATGGACAATTATGCTTGGTCAAGTTGGTGCATGTAAAGGCAAAATTTCCCCTTTTTACCCTTCGAGGCTTCGTATGTATACACCCAGCTGCTTGAACACCCTGTATAATCAAGGGATCATCTGTCAGATTAGTCGCATTTCTATGTTAACCATACGATATGAAAATAAGCAGATGTGGTATGATGGCCAATGAAACAACTATCCACCAAAGTTCAAATTTAAAATTCAATATTATAAATAAAAACACCATCTCATTTTATCATCACGCATAGATCGATGATTAGTTATACATTTCTTTCCTACGGTAAGACCAAATCAGTGTTCACAAACAAAATTGTCATTCACATTTTTGCCGCAATGACATCACTCCACTATATTGTTTTTAATCAAGAACTTTCCTTATTAGCTTACCTTTTAAAAAAGCATGTCAAAAATTAAGATAGAAGTTAAAGTTGCCAATATCACCGGCTAAAATAGACGTGTTCCTGTGTACTGGGCGGAGTTTTTAAAGTGCAGTCCAAACTTTTCCTGAACCTAGTAGTAGTATAGTTTTTTTTTGTATATAAAGTCTTTAGTAGTGTTTGAGACTACCTGGCATGCTGCGGGTGTGTGTCCTAGCAAAATCCTGACATGGTGAAACCAAAATTTTTGCGGTCCTCCGCAAAGCATGCAGTATTGAGGAATTATATCAGACCGATATGTCGGAATACTAGGCCAGTCCCGGTTATTTAACATTGGTGGATCCAGAGGGGAGGGTTCCGGTGATTAGAACCCCCCTTTTAGACGATCAATGCTTTTGAATGGGGAAATATAGTTGAAACACCCCCTGTTTGTCCTGGGTTAGGAACCCCCTTTTAAAATGGCTAGATCCGCCCCGATTGATCAATTTTCATCTTCATGAAAAGGCGGAAAACAGCAAATTATTGAAATGTCGTTTTATTTCTGCAGGAAAAAAAAATAATCATTTCAGTGAAATAAGTTGTATGATCCATCACTAGTCTATTACAGAGACATATATTATAATAACACTTGCTCTGATTCAATTATTTTAGTTTTAATTTTGATGTTTCTTTTTTTTTTAATATGAACTCGGTTGACATATTGAAAGATACAACAGAAAATCGAAATCAACAAAATAACAATTCAGCAAAATAAGTAATAGAAAACTATCATAAAAATAGAAACATTGGCCTCGAGGATTTATTATATTAGATTATAGGTATTTAAATGAATGCAAAATATGGTACGAACGGACCCAAGGGGCGACCGTGTAAGATGAGAATGCGCTTTGGGAGCGAAGCGGCACTAAATACCGTCGACGTCATACATGTGATTGTCAGTATTTATATATTCTTTTTTTAAAATGTTATGCTTAAATCGTGTATATTTCTCTCCTATTAGACTCTTATGCAAAAAAGGAAGAAAGCACTCTGAATTTCTGACCGTTCGTATTTCCTGTTTTGCAACACTTGTTTACATCGTCAAGGGTGCTTTCATACACGCCCGCGTTCCAAGGTCGTCAAAGCTATTTTGAGAAGACCCCTCAAAGCGACCGTTTCCAAGGCACTCGTCGTAAGAAACATGCGTTAAAATATGCGCATTGTTAAAGGGCCGAGCCACCTTAATCTAGTGTATAAGTTTTATTAAAAATCTGGCAAGAATTGTACCTGTGGGAGCGTTAAAGGGGCTATTTTCCATAAATTTATTATTTTCAAGGGTTATAAATGTTTTTATTAAAGTCGATTGACCACCAATATCTAACTTGTTCGAGATATTGCTTATAATAACCTAAAGTATTAGTTTCTTAAAAATCTGACATAATTTGTACATGTGCGAGCGCTGCAAGGACAGCCAGATGGACACAAGGACGGATGGCAATCAAAATTTTAAGCAGACCATGTTTAAACGAAAAAAATTAAGTTCTAATTTCGATTTTTATTAATTGAAAATTTTTTGGTCGCATATTGGTATCACGTTGGCGTCGTCGTCGTCCGAAGACATTTGGTTTTCGCACTCTAACTTTAGTAAAAGTAAATTGAAATCTATGAAATTTAAACACATGGTTTATGACCATAAAAGAAAGGTTGACATTGATTCTTGGTGTTTTGGTCCCAACAGTTTAGGAATTAGGGGCAAAAAAGGGCCCAAATAAGCATTTTTCTTGGTTTTCGCACAATAACTTTAGTATAAGTAAAAAGAAATCTATAAAATTTTAACATAAGGTCTCTATGACCACAAAAGGAAGGTTGGGATTGATTTTGGGAGTTTTAGTCCCAACAGTTTAGGAATTAGGGGCCAAAAACAGGTCCCAAATAAGCATTTTTCTTGGTTTTTGCATAATAACTTAAGCATAAGTTATTAGAAATCTATGAAATTTTAACACAAGGTTTATAACCACAAAAGAAAGGTTTGGATTGATTTTGGGAGTTTTGGTCCCAACGAATTAGGGGCCAAAAGGGTCCAAAATTAAACTTTGTTTGATTTCATCAAAAAAATAATTATTGGGGTTCTTTGATATGCCAAATCTAACCGTGTATTCAGATTCTTAATTTTTGGTCCTGTTTTCAAATTGGTCTACATTAAGATCAAAAGGGTCCAAAATTAAACTTAGCTTGATTTTAACAAAAAAAGAATTCTTGGGGTTCTTTGATATGCTGAATCTAAACATGGTCATAGATTTTTGATTATGGGCCCAGTTTTCAAGTTGGTCCAAATCGGGGTCCAAAATTATTATGTTAAGTATTGTGCAATACCTCTGCGGTCGTATAAAGCTGCGCCCTGCGGAGCATCTGGTTTATTTATAAAAATACTATTTTTGATATAACAAAAATAAAAAAATAAAATATTTTTTTTGTCTTAAATCAGTGGTGTTGATAAGATAATAACACTCTGTAAAGATTAGACAAATGGGACAGTTTTAATCTTGGTACAGTGTTTCCAATTTCATTATCTATGGAAAATACATTGCCTTGCATCGTTTCTTTTGTGGACTAGTATACTATTGCACAGAGTCAGATTATGTACACATAATGGCTGTTACTATTTACCTCCCATGTAAATCGACATGTATCGAAACCTTTATGCAAACACTTATTTGTCACTATGTCGATTTAACTGTGCTAAAATTGAAATTGAAGAAGAACTACAGAACCTTTCTTTTTATTCTAATATATAATAATCTAACTTATCTAAAAGATTTGAAATAAATGCGGAATGTGTCCATTGGACACAGATGATGCTCCCGCTTCCATATCATAAAAGTCATAAACGGACATGACTGAAGACACTTACCAATTGTGTACTAACTTTTATGGTGATAAGAATTGTGTAAAAGTTTCGTAACATTTGGTTGAGGCAAACTAAAGAAAGAAATACAAAACAAAAAATTCAGCAACTTTTTCCCTCTATAAAGAGGCATTGCATAGAACAGTAAAAGTTACACCACCAAAATTCAAAGTTGATCTGCATTTGGTGGTTTTAAGCATTGTGTATAATTTTAATAACATCTGATAAAGACAAACTAAAGTTAGAGAACAGAAACGGAAATTCAGCAATATTTCTATTTGTAAAGGGGCATAACTCTTGGACGGTTTAAGTGACACCACCAAACTTAGTCTTGTTTTATGGTAATAAGCAATGTGATTAGGTTTCATAACATTTGGTTGAGGCAAACTAAAGATAGAGAACAGAAACCAACGTTGGGACATACTGACGGACGGACAAGGGTTAACCTTAATGCCCCCTCCGCCACTGCGGGGGCATAAAAATATGTAAATATAACAATTGATTAAATTAGGCAAAATTCAAGAATGGCCATTGCACATGGTTGTCATAAAGGTTTGAGAATCAAAACAGTATACAATAGTTCGGACCAGCAAATTTTCCTCAGGGCCACAAGGATAATATTTTTGAGAACCATAAAAAACGCGATTATTCTGCGGTATACAAATAATAATTCAGTTAGGTTTAAAAAAAAAATAATAGACAAGCTGTCCTTTTCCACCATATACAATAGAAACATTGATAAATTCTTGCACAATTAATGTAGATCGTTGGTATATATTTCCTCAGATAGAACATGAAGAATTTGTATGCCCCCACTGTAGCAAAGGGGCTATTAAGTTGTACCCTTGTCTGTAAGTACGTCCGTTCCAGAGTTATACCCTTATAGAAATGGAAAAAAAATGTTGACTTTTTTGTTTCCGTTCTCTAACTTAAGTTTGCCACAACCAAATGTTTTGAAACTTATACACAATGCTTATTTCCATAAAATTCAAAACAGTTAGAATGTTATTGGTGTAACAGGTACTGTCAATAAGTTATGCCCCTTTAAAAATGGAAAAAATGCTGAATTTTCCGTTTCCGTTCTCTTTTTTTCGTCTGTCTGACATAGTTCATCTTACCCTGACCTCATTTTCTTAGAACATTGATAATGTTAAGTTAATATGATACTTGTATTAAAATCTTTACATAACACTTACAGAGTTTCAAAAGTAATTCAATTATAAATAAAACCAACCAGACATTTCAGGGTGAGTCTTCTTGTTTAGCAGATCTTAGTCTAGGGTTAAAGTTTTTAAAGCATCAATCTGTTTCAAAAACCAACAATGAGTTGCATTAAATTGTTACTGTAACTTCTTTATAGCCATTTTGAAAGAGAAAGTATCCTAAGCTATTTTTTTTTTAAATGTTCAGTAAGATTTGTTTTATAGATAATCATGTTATGCTCATTGTTGAAGGATATACGGTGATCTGTGATTGTTTATTTCTATGTCTTTGCTCTCTCTGGTTGAGAGTTAATTGTCTCATTGACAATTACAACACATCCTCTTATCTTTATACATAGACTTACTAGTAATTAAGTTTTGGATTCAACTTTATTCTTTTTCACTGACAGCATCAGTCTTAGACACGACAACGGGTTATGCGTATTACCATTTTTTTTAAACTTCTGAAAAATCTTACATACATGTATAAGATTGAAGGGAGGGGGTACATATGCTGCCCTCAACTTTAGAAGTTGTGTTATGCTTAAATTCTTAAAATACTTAGTTCACAAGTAAACACAATGAGATACCACATTTCTTTCAACAAATTTTATAATTTTGAAAAAAAAAAAAAAAAAATCGAAAAAAGGGGGGTGCACCATACCCAGAGTGATGATTTTTCATTTGTACAAGTATATCTTCATTTATCATATATTCTCCTTTAAAATTAACAAATGTGTGTCAGAATTGCACATATAAATGGAATGTTTTAGCTTTTTAAGTTCAAAATTTTTGATTATTCATCTGATTGTTAATCTGAATTTTGGTGAAAATTGACAATTTTTGACTAAATTTTTTTTTTTAAAGAAAAAAAAAAACACACGACTTTCTTTTTATTTTCTGAATATATAGAATGTGGTCTTTCAAAATTTGTCAATGACATGTCATGGTATTGTTGGTCTTGGGAGATAAACAGATTTAAAATTTTAAAGTTTTTGAAATTTTTCATTTTCGAATTTTAACACATTTTTAAATGGTTGCTATGGAAACAAACTATTTAGTAAATTCAAAATTTTAACGTTTTTATATAGTTTGGGGTTTTGTTTGTCAATACTGTAAATATACATATCCTTTGTATTGATTAACTTTATTTCTATGGGACTTTAAATTCCCTTATTTTATATTTTCAAAAAGGGTCTTTTTTCACATATTCAGGCAAAATGTTGATTTGATGGTTACCATGGCAACGGGCATAATACAGGGAAAATAAAGACAGAATTTTGACCATCTACCAAAGTTCTTATGATATAGGGCAAAAAAAATTACTTCTGTGACATGTCATGAATCACCTTCTGCATGATTTTTACAAAGACCGGTACTTAAGAATAAACAAGCACACAACAATACGCACATTAAAATACAGTTAAAAAAGGGACGAATATTATGTTAGATAACTATGTATTTTTAAGATATAGGAAATACACATATGAATTTTTGAAATACTCAGGCTTTCCTACCTCAGGATTAGATTACCTTACCTGTATTTTGGCAATTTTTAGGAAAAAAGCCCTCAAAGCTCTTCAAGTTCGTACTTAATTTGTCTTTTCTAACTTTTTTGGATTTGAGCGTCAGTGATGATTCTTTTGCTGCCGAAACACGCGTCTGGTGTCAGTATAAAATTTAATCATGGTATTTATAATCAGTCAATTTACAACCACTTGGTTGATTCCACTGCTAGAGGAGTTGTTTTCCCCTTAGGCTATCACTAGCCCAGTAGTCACTCTTGTGCTGACATGAGTTATAGTTGATATGGTCATATTTATAAATTATCTGTTTACAAAACATAAGAATTTTTTTCTACCTCCGAAATAGTTTACCTTAGCTGTATTTTGCAAATCTTTTAGGAATTTGATACCTCAATGCTCTTCAACTTCGTACTCTATTTGGCCTTTTTAACTTTTTTTTGGATTTGAGCGTCACTGGTGAGTCTTTTGTAGACGGAGCGCTCGTATGGCGTACATGAAATATCTTATACTGGTTTCTATGATGAGTTAATTTATTTATTTCATGTGAATAACAACGCTCAATACAAGCTCTAGTGCAATGCATTGTTCAAATCCATATCATATCTAAGATTTTGTGTTTTTAAGGATGTTTGCTACTATTTTAGTCGGTTTGTCTATTTTTCGTTTATTCTGAATCATTTAGTTTTATTCATTCAGTGCCAGCTTAATATTATCTGTTTACCCTTCCGGAGCACATGAGATCACCCCTAGTTTTTGATGGGGTTCGTGTTGCTTAGTCTTTAGTTTTCCAAACTTCACGCTATGCCATTTTGTTCTTTTTATAGTTGTATAACATATAGCTAAAATTTCATAAAATCAATGTTATTTTTTTCGGTTTAAAAGTAAAACAAACAGGTTCAAGTTACAAAATGTTCAAACAAATGAAGAGGAAATCATTACACACTAAATTTTAAATTGATTATATTTCAAAAACAAGGACACGTACCTGTAATAGTATGTTATTTAGTTTTGTTATTCTTGTAATGTCAGTATCTAACCATTCATATGTATTTTGCGTTGAAATTGTTAATTTGCCAATGTCACCAATTCATTTGAAAATCAAAAAGTTTGCTTAAACAATGAAAATTAAGGATTACACAACTCAAAATAGAAAAATTAGAGATGGATTAAGAAACTTGTTCATGTTGTTATTTTAATTTTAGATTTTGACTTATTATGATATCGAGTTGTCTTCCTTTCAACTTAAAATAAATCGAATTGATGTATGGATTCTGCTTTGTTTCATAACAGCGAATGGCCAACGTATCTACAAACGGGGATTGCGTATTCTCTGTACGCAATATAGAGTATGTACTTTCATAAAATTAATAAAACTTTGTTGACTATATAAAATGCATCTATCTCGTCGACTCATATCCAAGTATAGAAACAGATACAGATAGGTTCCTAATATCTCGAACTAAATCTTAATATTGCCAATGAGTGAGGATGAGAACACACCAACCATTAGCATCACAACATTACAGCTAAGCCTATAAATGAGTAGATATTCAAAATTAAAAAAATATTGCAGAGCTAGCATATCCACTTTCATAAGGATTGTTTATTACATGGATGCTTTTGAACGAATAGTTCCAATTGATGAAGTTTTTTAACTCATCTCTTCGAAAATGTTACGGACACAATAACGAGTTAGCTGACAATTTTTGAATATTTGCATCATGGAAAATGACACATATCTTATAATTGTGCTAACCACAACTCCTTCATTTTTTTCAAAACGTGACTTATCAAAAAAGAGCTATCACCAGTTTTGGAATGTTGTGATCAATACGACGGGTACCACATTTCGCGCAAAATGTGCTGACCGTAGCGGGTGAAAGTGTTTGTGTGGGGCTCTCATTATTGTCATGGTAACCTTTATGTCTTTGAGGGTTGCTCATTTCATTTAATGGATATATATCAAAGTAATAATTAGCACAGCTTATTATGTATCTATTCTATAATTTCATTTAAAGGAGCACTAACGGCCAAACTCATGTACATCGATTTGACTCAAATTTTCATATTCGATTAATTTTGTTAATCATTTATCTAAATGGAGTCGATAATATGTATCTTCGTTTCGTGTGTATTTAAGTTTGGACGCTATCTAATTAACTACCAAGTCGACTTCCGAAGACCTCGAATGATCATTTAAGCTATATAAAATAAATAATAATAAAAGAGGGACGAAAGATGCCAGAGGGACAATCAAACTCATAAATAAAAAATAAACTGACAACGCCGTGGCTAAAAATGAAAAAGGAAAACAGACAAACAATATTACACATGACACAACATAGAAATCTACAGAATAAAAAACAAGAACCCCACTTAAAACTAGGGGTGGTCTCAGGTGCACCGAAAGGATAAGCAGATCCTGCTCCATATTTGGAACCCGACGTGTTGCTTATGTGATTACAAATCCGATTAATAGACTAAATCGGTAGGTCAAGTTCATGAAAGGGAGAGAATTGTAGGTATGACGTAAGGAACATATCCGATATCATTTGTGAAACGGTTATTCCATAATATTCTAAATGTTCTAAGCTAATTTTGACAAAATTTATCTATAATGGCTGCTAAAAGCGAATCATCATTTCACTATCTGACATTAATGGTTGAACATAAAGAAATATTTTACGTTTTCTGTATATCTTGAAGCTATTGCTAGCGTCTCGTTGAAAATTGACATAGACATAGATACAGCGAACTTGTGCATTTGGATTTTTCTATGTCTGTTTAATTTCATTTTAAAGATTAAGAAAATATGTTAATCATCGTCTTTACCTGTATAAGAATGAGTTATTGTGGATCGAATCATTCAAACGATTTAGCTTTGTTTCAATGTTGATGTTCCAGACCATATGAGTATTTTAACCGTACACATACTGTCTGCCTAATATAAGGAATTGGTCAAGTTCATTAGATCAATGTGTTTTACAGATCAACATAACTTAAATCTCAAATTAATATAAAACTGAAATTAAAATAAAAAATTGAATCCATTACAATTAATTTTTGACAAAATGTCACGCTTATTTAATCAGGTAATCTCCTGTATTTAGCATGTTAGTAATATGCATAATTTGAAATTTGCTCACTGAAATTATGGTCATCTGAAGTAATAAAATATAATGTGGGAACAAGAGCTTTTTGAATATTTAGGCACTTAAGCAAATGCAGAAAACATGCATGAACAAAACATGTAAATGTAACTTTTTTTTTATTAATTCATAAAAATAAAAGATTTTGATAAATGATTGTCTATTTAACCTATATGATCCAAAGACATGTATGGTCCCGCTCGCAGTACAAGACCGTAGATTGACAATATGTTCTTTAAAAAAAAGAACAATTCATGCGTTATTAATCTCTAGCTATTACATGTATATTGAATTGAAGTTCACATGAATACGGATTCAATGAGGTCAAATTTACACTTGCAAGTGAATAATTCATCTTCAATGCTGTAGGCTAATTTTGACAAAATTGAACTATAATAGCTGCTAAAAGTGAATCATCATTTCACTTTTTGACATTAATGGTTGAACGTAAAGAGTTGTTTTTTTGTATATCTTGAAGCTATTTCTAGCGCTTAGTTGAAGATTTTTCATATGACATGCAAGTTGTTGAAATCATAAAATTAATGCTTTATACATACGTAGGCTATATATAAATTTGACATGTTTAATAAAAAGTTTTTGCTTCCTCAATCGTCAGATGACAGGTTTTTTTTCTACCTTTGATAGATTAATTTTTAATGTTTATGAGCTTTAAAAATAAAACCATTGAAAAAAAGAAACCTAAAACATTTGTATTCATTTAAATGGGTTGAAATGTATATCTTAGGACAAGATTTTTCTTTATATTTAATTAATAATGATATCAAATGTTTACGAGCCTTTTGCGTTACACAAACATATTAAATGTATAGAATTGCGTTACGTATACAAAGGTATATTTGTCAAATTTGAAGAGCATTGAGGATCCAAAGTTCCAAAAAGTTGTGCCAAATACGGCTTAGGTAATCTATGCCTGGGATAAGAAAATCCTTAGTTTTTCAAAAAATTTTCAAAGTTTGTTTACAGGAAATTTATAAAAATGCCCACATTATTGATATTTATGTCAACACCGAAATGTTGACTATTTTATCTATGTGAAACTCATAGATAAAATATACAGACAACGCCATTACCAAAAAAGAAAAAAAAATACATACAAACAAATACTAATACACACAACACAACATAGAACACTAGAAACTAAGCAACACAAAAACTCACTCTAACCTAAGACAGTGGTGTTACATAAGTACAAACTATACAAATCAGATCATCACATAGGAAAAACTCGGAGTTGAAGTAGATCTCCATGTTTGTTAATAAACTGTATGAGAAAACTTATTATTTAAACAATCTTTTAAAGCAATTCGTTCAGAACACACTATATTAGACATCTTTTAAACAATTATAAAAGGCATAATCTTTACGACATATTTCGAATTGATAAATTAAGAATTGCTTCTGATGACTTGGAATAACTGATATAAATAGTTTTGAAATACACACAACCCGGTATATGGTGAAAAAGATAAACATTCATCGATTCATTGTCTCGCGATGCCAATTATAGACTATGTGTATTGAATTTATTTTTGACGTAAACAAATTCAAAACATCTAACCGATATTACCTTTTTCAAAGTTTTACATAAATTTGTAAAGAAAATCAAAGGAATTTTGCAACAACATCATAGGTTTAGGCATGATCGTATTATATTCGTGTAATCAAAATAATACTTGCTGATAGCAATAAATTTTGAAAACCATTTATAACGAATATATTGCAGGATTTATAAATACACGTATGATAAGGTTTTAAACAGGTATCTTGTTCATTTATTTAATGTCTCGTGATGCACAAGACAAAAAAAACCAATTGAATTTCGAATTATATAAATTTAAAGACACGTTCAAACTTATAGAATTTAAACAATCAAATGGTTACGTGCGTACATGCGAAAAAATGAACGGTGGTATTTTCGACGTAAACAAACTTAAGGAAGCTCACCGATTTTACACTTCTCATATTCTAACCAACTAGATTATTCCTTGCAGGTGTTTAGCATTGTCAAATTTCAAATACTAATTTACAAAAAATATAATTTCAATAAGTTTGTATCATGGTATCTTTAAATGATATTAATAAGAAAGACTTTTTTCAAAGAATGGAAAAGTAATTAACCAACTTTGCAGTGTTAACATGCAGGTGCTCTTAGTTATCGATATTTGTCTGATATGGTGTAACATGTCAAACAATAACATTCATTTTAAATATTGCTTTGAAATTCGGGTTTATTACTGAATATATATATTTTTTTAATTTTAAAGTTTAGGAACTCGGTTTTGATGAAACAAAGACACATTCTAAGGCAATGCAGTAAAATACAATGAAGCATCACAATGAATAATCAATTTAAGAGTTTATGTTTCTGATATCACTGATAAGATAAGTTCTGCTGCAATAAAAGACAGTTTGCGAGACTATCATTAATTGTAGCTTGCAAATAAATTAGATGGGTCCATTACGTAAAGATATTTGTTTAATTCTATATTTATTTGATCAACAAATGCTTTTAAGGTCTACATCTTTATTTCATTGTTAATAATATTTTAGAGGAGTTATTCCTAAAAAATAGTTTCTAATCGATTATGAGAGGTTTAAATATTATTATTTTTTATTATTATCTCGAAGTATCAAAATTAAAATATTTGTTTAGCAAGAAACCCTATATAAACGGAATTAAAATAAAACACAACACGTAATAGTATGATGACTTGCAAATAGTCCAAGGTCTTTTTTCTTTAAACTTATTTATTTTCTGTCTTGGCATGCATATGATAAAGTTACAAAGTTAAGACTGTACGCCGATTTTGAAATTGAAACACTTATAACCGAATATTAAATTATTTGCGTACATGTTGTCCAGTGTTGATAATCTTCTTTAATGTGCTAAATCAATGTAACACTGCAACACATTTGTATTAAAATGTCAATATTTATCCTTATATCAAACTTAATTAGTAAGATGTTGTTAAACGTATATAGCTAAATGTTTATTATGGGGACAACAAGTTTTTCAAGATTACCAGTAAGTGACCTGATAATTATAAAGATAACGAGATAATAGTAAGCATATTACCTTAAATAATAAATTTATTACACAAAAAAAGTTTTATTTCTGAGGATGATTATTATCAATTTTTCACACGAATTTATACAAAAGCCTTTATTCTTATGATTATTTTGTTATAGATATATATTTTGTGTATAGTTTCACTAATAATATCATCAGCTTCATTTGTGAAATTAAAACGTAAAATTATTTGACTGATATATCAAAAATGTAAACTATTTACGTAGGTTTTGATGATAAGCAAATCTAGCTCTAATTCGTGGAATTTTGATTTGTCCTTTTAACCGGTAGCTTAGATATTAATAGATCTAAATAGAAGATTTCTAATAAACTCTGTATATACATATATACATATATATAACATGACCTGGTTTGTACTTTTTGGTGTTAATATCACAAACGTACAACATTAAAGGTGAAGGACAAGGTCTTAACTATGACGAACTCACATCATTTTTGTATACATTAAGTTATTTCTGGATGTTGATATGATTATATGTTTTCAATGGAAGTGACAGCGTTAATTACACCCTACCATTTATTGCACATGTATTGGATTCCATCTTATTTTTACCGATCGAAACAAAATCCTAACAAATGTTTTTACATGCAATTTAAAGTAACACTTTGTCCCAGTTAATCTCCATATAGTGAAAGAAAAGAAAAAAAGACGTCTTATATTTTGTTTGATTTAAACAGTGTAACATAATACACTGCTAAAACAGTTAAAAACTTTCTTTAATAAAGGAGGGCATTATTTATATCCGAGCTTTTTTAGTTTTACGTTCTGGGTGGTATAAAATCATACTGTGATACATTATAGATGCGTCTCTCGTATTGGGGTTTATATCATATTTATACGAAGTGAACATAACAACACAAACGTATTTCTTTTCATACAGAAAAGGGAACATTGTAATAATATTACAAAGTATAAATCAACTACATGTATCCTCAGAATATAAATCAGCTATCAGATGTTTAATCAAAAAGTATGAGACGAAATAACTGTCACAATAACAGAACCACATTATGAAAGGATTATCAATTTTGTACATGTTTGTATGTGAAGGCAACCAGTCTTGAACTGAAGTTTGCTTTTATGCGTATTTGCATTTAAATGTTCTGTGTGTCTTATCTAGATATATCAAGAACGAAATGACCTCTTCTGTATTGATACACATCATAAATACCAATCGTTTGTGTCATCTTTAATATGAAACTGACGCATTCTTTCAATGGTTCATACGTTTTGACAGAAAACGAGCTTAACTCATTGTCCCTGCCTAAGAAGGACAATATTTTCAGATTTGAAAACTCAAACTACATTTTGTCATCGATAACGACAATTTACAATATGTGAATCGTTTCTTTAGCCATGTTAGCGGGTTATTAGTTATTTCATGAAACATGTCGACAGCTACCCGAATGCATGCCGTTTTTTTAACAATTTGAATACATATTTCTTTTATTACTTTTACTTTTAAAATATTTGTTTTAGATGGGATCCATCTTCAATTTTTGTAAATGTCATACAAATGGTATAAACAAGTGTCATTGATGTATCTAACGTTAACGTAAAGTGTGTTTGACGTACTTTATTGTATGCACGGCATTTCTTATTTGTTTTGGAACTTTTTGATCGATGCCAAAGCTGAAAAATATTTTCTCCTCAGGATATAACCACCCAAATAATCACAATTTTTTGTTGATACAAAATATAGAAAATAAAAATTGTACGATGATGAATAATTAAAGACTAACTTTATTCTGGCTCAATTATTGATTGTCTCAGCTGCATTCAGCAAAACTTGTTGTAAATCCAGATTGTTTTAAACTTTGTTAATATTTGGCGTTTCATTTGGTTTGATTCGATTGTTACTGGTGGGTCTTGTTAAGACAAAATATACTTCTGTCGATTAATTTTATAAGCCTGGTGTCTTAATCAGTTTATCTCTTTCAAGGACGAACGGTATAGTGAACCACGAACATGTAAATAAAGCTTAGTATCAGGAAGATTGAAGAAAGCATCAGAAAAAAGTTAACATTAACAAAACAAGTTTTTTGACAAATAAAAGGATTTGGATCATAACGTATTCATTTTGTCTTCACATATTCTTGAATTTGTGTCAATCAGTTTATCATGGTAACAATGCTTTCAAAAATATCAAAGTTGTCTGTTCTATCACATGACATTTTAAAGAATTTCCCTTCGTAAGATTAAGACCGAATCACATTGAATTCTGTTAAAAAAGGGTGAACTGTCTACATGATCTACATCGAACTGTCTATTAAACTTAATTTTATGGAAATTCAATTTCATATTTTTTCCAAGTAATTCGGCCATATATAGATTTAACTGTTACAGCACTGTGAGACAACTAGCTTGAATAATGTCCTTTCTTTACTCTGTTATGAAGGTTCAATTAACAAAAATACATGTAAGAAATAGAAAAAGGTTATAGTTTAAAAATTGTACAATGTCATGCAGTTATTGCGTGATGTTTTTTTTCTTTTCTAAAGGTATTCTAAAATCCAGCTGGTAGTATTGCTAAAATAAATAAATTGTTCAGCAAATATGATGTAGCCTGGATAGCCAGTAGAAAGATAAATATTACAATACAGTAATTTGAAATGACTGATCGCCATAAATGATAAAGGGAGATACATTCAAATTATTAAGTCAAAAATCAGCTGAAAACACCAATGCAAAATAAGATGAGAATATGCATGTGTTCAGGTAAATACCACTGAACTACTCATGACTTTCGACAGGCACAAACATGATATGGCGGGGTTGAATATGTTTGTGAGCCCAACCCTACCCCTAAAATGAGACAGTGATGTTTGAGCACACCATAACAACAAACTATATAAAAATAGCAGAAAAGGGTAATTTTAAGGCAGAGAATCATTTGATAAACTCATTCCGAACGTGGCAGGGTATTTTTACATCCTCTTTATAACAATATAGACACAATGAACATATCTGATAGTACTCTCAGTTAGTGACAGCTAGTTCGAAACCAATAATTACTAGGAAAAACATCTATCTTAGAGTAAAACATCAACTAGTACACATTCAAAATCATATATTCTAGAATAAACACATCATTAAACAATGTAAAAAGATAAAAGAAATTTCCCTGTGCAATGTGAACAAATAAGTATCGACATGTTGCTGTACGTTAAACGTGCATATAATGGAATGACCATTCAACTCGGATCGTATCTATAAAGAAAATATGTGGTATGATTACCAATGAAAGAACTGTCCACAAGAGACCAAAATGACACAGACATTTACAATTATAGGTCACCGTACGGCCTTCAACAATGAGCAAAGCCTATACCGCATAGTCAGCTATAAAACCGGTCTCAGTTTACATGATTTACAACATCTTCAAATAAAATAGGATAACACCACTTAACACTTTTGGTTTATTAAGTTCCTTATAAGCAACAACTCTATAAACAAAATTATAGGAAAAAATGAGCCTGGATTGTTACAACCTGGCAATGGAAATCTCTCTTATTCAACAATCAAATGGTTACGTGCGTAGATGCGGAAAATGAACGGTGGTATTTTCGAGGTAAACAAACTAAAGACAGCTCACCAATTTAACACTTCTCATATTATAAACAACTAGATTATATCTTGCAGGTGTTTGGCATTGTCAAATTTCGAATACTAATTTACAAAAATATAATTTCAATAAGTTTGTTTATCGGTAATTTGTACATTTTTCCTTTGATGTGTACTCGCTGATAATGTCAGTATCAGTGGACTGACGTGATATAAAAATTATTGGGTTAGTACGCAAATGACATGCGCGAATGCAACGCTTAAGGATCTACTTTCCCCTTTCATTCACAAAATTGCACGTGATTTTGTTTCGCAGAAACGCACGAGATCTTTGGCGAATGAAACACTTGACATTGTTTGAAACTTTCACAAACTCAGTTTAGCCTTTTTGAACGATTGTTGTGAAAATGTGAACAGAAAATGCATGAAAAACCCGATAGACTCTAAAAAATGCGTTATATGAAGCACAACTAACTGCTGAGTTTTTATTCATACAATACCAATACATAGCCTGGTGCTGCTCCAAGTAGTTTTCTTTTTCTGTTTCTTGAGAAGTATTTGTTTTACCTGTTCAGTCACTATAAAGTGTAACAATTCATATTTAAACGCAACACATAGATAGTTACCAAAAAGGTACCGCTATCTGTCATGAGAGAAGCTAGAAAAAAAATGAAATTTACGCATTTTGGACATTTTTGTGGGATTTTTAAAAGATGTGCTTTCATTGTCAATATGACAGATATTCATAGAACAAAGAACAAAAAAGTGAACCGTGATATTGACATATGGGGATCTAGGATAAATTTTAAAAAGGGGGGTAACCGGGGGCACCAAACTATAAAAGTCTGCTTTGACCAGAATTGTAGCCTTTATAAGGGGTAACTTTGACTCGGGTCGCCTACCCCTAAATTCGCTTCTATAATTAAAGAAACCAACAGGGCCTTTAAACTCAAAGTTTCATATTTCTGGTCCGTGTTGAAAATAAATGAACATGACTTTGAAAAAGCAAGAATTATAAGCTAAAAATTTAGTGACGTCTATTAAAATGTTTTAAATAATTATGAAGTCGACAGGAAATGAGCTTGTTCAGATAATTTACAGTCAGCTTACATTGTCTCCTGTGAAGGCTGTATAAATGTCTCCTCACAGTGCTTTCTTAAAATTATTTGAAATCAATGTGATCGTTTTCAAGATGAACACTGAACGAATAATGACAAAATAAATGTAATTTTATCCACTAAACTAAGTAAAATATAATCATAATTGGTCGTTGAACTCAAAATGATGTCAGATCGATGAAAAATCTGCTGATTCATATCGTATCATTCTTATTTCTGACTATCACTATGCTGATGCTTTGTGAAAAATACAGAAATTTGACTAACCGGTATGCTACCATTATATTTGCCATTGTTAGTGTCATATCCAAAGCAGAATATTAATGGAACGCATGCAAAAATTCCTTTTCAATACTTTGTGCAAGAGAACGCCATGTTTACTACACTGTGACAAAATTTCAAATGACGTAATGCAGCCTATGACGTCAAGTGTTATTTGCCGTGATTCGACGCTAAAAAGAAGTTCGTTGGTTATTTTCTCTTTTATTGTAGTGATTTTAATTTTTTTTTTTAAATTACCGATAAACAGAATAAAGGACTTTTAGTTTTTGAAACTGACTTTATCACAGAAAATATCAGGTTCGCCCTTCGGGCTAACCTGATATTTTACTGTGATAAAGTCAGTATCAAAAACAAAAAGTCCTTTATTCTATATATCATGGTATCTTTAAATGATATTAATAAGAAAGACATTTTTCAAAGTATGGAAAAGCAGCTTATTACCTATGCAGTGTTAACATGCAGGTGCTCTTAGTTATCGATATTTGTCTGATATGGTGTAACATGTCAAACAATAACATTTATTTTAAATATTGCTTTGAAATTCGGGTTTATTACTGAATATATATTTTTATGTCCCACCTACGATAGTAGAGGGGCATTCTGTTTTCTGGTCTGTTCGTCCGTTCGTCCGTCCGTTCGTTCGTCCGTCTGTCCCGCTTCAGGTTAAAGTTTTTGGTCAAGGTAGTTTTTGATGAAGTTGAAGTCCAATCGACTTCAAATTTGAAATACATGTTTCCTATGATATGATCTTTTTAATTTTAATGCCAAATTAGAGGGTTTACCCTAATTTCACGGTCCACTGAACATAGAAATTGATAGTGCGAGTGGGGCATTCGTGTACTGGGGACACATTCTTGTTTTTAATTTTAAAGTTTAGGTGCTCGGTTTTAATGAAACGAAGCCACATTCTAAAGCAATGCTGTAAAATGCAATGAAGCATCACAATGACTAATCAGTTTAAGAGTTTATATCACTTATAAGATAAGTTCTGCTGCAATATGTTATAATATTACATTTCTTAGTATTCTATTGTTAGTCAGTAGTGAGCGAAACCACTAACCCACATAACCGTATATAGTGATTTGTAAAGTGCAACTTAAAACAAATGTAAAACAATCACTGAATAACAGGGTCCTACAATGTACACTGGAACAAACACATACAGAATATGGCAGAGTTTAACATTATTGCTGGCGCTACGACCCTCTTCACCACATCCCTTACCCGAAACGCAAATCTGCATAGACTAACACGTTTGAGTAAAGGCTTTATCTTATGTTTATAACATCATGATACGCTCACAATTAAACAACAGCTGGGAGTTTTCAATTATCATTAACAAAAATTCTTTAATACATGTACTGCTATTAATATGTATCCTTTTTTCCGTTTTTCATCAATACATTAAAACATTTATAAAAGATAATGGAATATAAAACATGCTGTCTCACAGAGTAGTATCAGTAATTGTATTCCTAGTGAAAATGTAAAACACCATAATCATAAGCAGTACGTAGTGACATAAAAAAAAAATCCGTGTTTTCCACATCATCAGTAAGTGATCTGATTATTATAAAGGTAAAGAGATAATAGTTAAAATATTTTTACTATTATCTCGTTACCTTTATAATAGATAAATGTTCATAATCATAAATATTGTTATGTCAAAAAGTTTGATTCTCAGGGATGTTTATTTTCAAGTTTCTGAACGAATGCACAAAATAAAGCCGTTATTTTCATTATTAATTTGTTATAGATATTATTTTTTTTCTTCACTAAAGCTTCATTTGTGAAATAAGAACGTAATGAGACTTGACTCATTTTTAAAAATGTAAACTATTTACGTAGGTTTTAATGATAAAGCAAATCTAGCCCTAATTCGTGGAATTTTAACTCCTTTAAACCGGTAGCTCAGACATTAATAGGTCTATATATTGGTTTTTGTGATCTAAACACCATGATATGGAGAACGCTCTGATTGGCTTATTTATTTTTCATTTTTGTTATCTATCATACGTTTGGTTGTACTTGTGCATGTTTCAAACCGGAAGTCTTATCTGACTAAAAGTCCATCTGATGACGGAAGTAATATCCGGACTCCTTTTTTGTTGTTTTTCTCCAAAAATAACTCAATCTGAATAATTATAAGAATGGATGACAAATGCGACTATTCATGTTACCTACAGAACAGAGGCCTGATGATTAGTTTATCTTGGAATGAAGAGAAGCGACACACAAAATGAGGTCTTCTCGTTTAATAGTATAGAAGAGGCGAGTGGTACAAAACTCGCGAGTCTACGAGAAACTGATAACTCCAAGGCTAAGATAGTTATCAAAGGTACCAAGATTATAATTTAGTACGGCAGACGCGCGTTTCGCCTATAACTTGATTTATTTCACTTGACTGGGCGGGGTTTAAACGGTTCGCTTATTTAAAACCAGTCCATCTATATAATAAAATCAACGGTATCAATTTTGTTGCACCAGATGCGCATTTCGACAATACATGTCTCTTCAGTGATGCTCGTGGCCAAAATATTTGAAATCCAAAGCATATATAAAAGATGAAGGTGTTTTGGGAAACACTCATCAATAAAGTGGCCAGTTATTTGTCCCATATAATACAATCATTATAGAAAAGAAGATGTGGTATAATGCCAATGAGACAACTGTCCACAAGAAACCAAAATGACACAGACATTAAAACAACTATAGGTCATCGTACGGCCTTCAACAATGAGTAAAGCCCATACCGCATTGTCAGCTATAAAAGGCCCCGATATGACAATGAAAAACAATTCAAACGAGAAAACTAACGGCCTTATTTATTTTAAAAAAACGAACGAAAAAAAAATATATAACACATAAACAAACGTTTAATCAGTTTGGTGACACTGATAGGTGATTAGAAATCAATTATTATTATAACAGCCACCATTCTTATTACTTCTATCTTCAAATAGACTGTCCTTAGACAAATTAAAATGAAGTTCCGTCAGATCAGTTGAAATAACATTGATAATACATAAAACTCTTCAGTGACGATCAGATCAAAATGGTTATAAAACCGAGCAAGTACAAAGTTGAAGATCATTGAGGACCAACATTTAAAAAAGTTGTGCCAAATACGGCTAAGGTAATTTTAGCCTGGGATAAGAAAATCCTTAGTTGATCGAAAAAATCACGTTTTGTAAGCAAGAAATTTATAAAAATTCCCATACAATTAATAATCATGTCAACACCATGACTGCTGACTGCTCGGCTGGTTTTTGATAGGAGTATGAGTATTTGATGACCACTGGGCTGGTTTTTGATTGGATTCTTAATAATTTCTTATCGTTTGTAGTCCAGATAGTTATAACATACAGTTCGATATTTCATGTTTTTTTACGTAAGAGTGTCACTGCTTATGGTGTCTGTCGTAGATGGACGATGTTTGTTGTTCATGTTGTTGTTACGTGGTTTGCGTCTACCAATATATTATTCGTTTTTGCGTTTCTCTGTGATGAATATAGTTGCGTATGTGTTTGCTGTATTTCTTTCAGTAAGTGTAATCACCTTTGCGATTTAATTTTGAAAATATTTGAAGGAGTTAGTTAGACAATAACAATCACAAATGTACGGCGAGGGATAAACACTGTGATTATCTCGTCGCGGGGACATTTAAATCAGATAAAGAACATCATAGATTAGTGTACACAATATTTTATTATGAATTATACAAGTACATTTTTAACGCATTGACAATTAGAATTAAGAAACAATCAACAAGTTATTACGTAAACATGTCTCCTTGTTAAATTATATACAGTATACACAAATAAATCAAAAATACATGCTTTGTTACATATTAAGTATTTGATAATGTCAGTTTAGGTACATGTAAATAATAAACTGAAAAAGAAATGAAAATACAAAAGATAAGATATGTAATGCTTACAGGTATATTGTGTGGATTATTACACCGTAAACCTGTTATATTTAATAATGACCAATTTTTACCATGATACAAACAATAATGTTTTCTTCATTTGAAATCATATTTTAGACGTTTAGTAGTTCGGTGTCCATTGGTATCGTTTATTTTAGGCTTCCAAATGATATTATCATAGCTTCTATTATGTCCTAACGTAATGGGGAAGATAATTAAAAAAATGAGAATTAGTTTCTACGTAACCACCGCGACATTTATGAGAAGAAACCAACTTTCTTGGAGTGACAGTTTAAGAACTACTATTCATTTTTAGTCGCACATGGATAATTTGGACTTATTCGACATCCAGCATAGAGGTATAAAGGAACGCGATCGTACTGATTACAAAACTGTTTCTTAAATACAGAGAGAGATTCGCAATTTCTAAGATACAATCATGGTAAATGACTATATTACTTGATGGATGACGGAAGATAATAATCTGAATAAATATTGTGCAGGATTTGACCTTTAATAGATTACTAGAACACACCCTCGTAATCGCGGACATTCGGAGCGTAGTTTTAAGTATGTGAGGTGTTGTTGGAAGAATTTTGTAAATTATTGAATGACTGGAGAATTTCAGCAAAAGTATCAAAAGTCATAGGTTATTGGGGACAGGAAAAGTTTTTTTTTTTTTATCCCTCTTCCTTTATTTCCAAAATTCCCAATTTTTGGTTTTCTATCAATTTCAACATGAACATACATTTAGTATGTTATGAACATTTAAGTTAGGAGCCTGTAATTCAGTGGGTGTCGTTTGTTTATGTGTTACATATTTGTTTTTCGTTCATTTTTTGTACATAAATAAGGCCGCTAGTTTTCTGGTTTGAATTGTTACTATACAAATATAGTGTATTTACTTTCAATTCTAAGTTTACTAATCGATCCACGGTGGTCATTGATATATTATACAGATCCTCTCTATTTAATAAACTCTGTGACCGCCGTGGATAGTAAACTTGAAAATAATAGCAGATAGAATTCTGAAAATACACTTTATTCTTTGTATATGTATGTTCAAAGTATACAGAAAAACGCAAACCGGAAGTCTAATCTGACTTAAAATTTCGTCCAATGACGGGACAATATCCGGATGCCTTTTTTCTCGTTTTTCTCCCAAAATAACTCAATCTGAATAATCATATGAATGGATGACAAATGCGACTATGCACTGTACCTATAGGACACAGAGGTGTGTTGATTAATTTATTGTGGAAAGAAGAGAAGCGACACACAAAATAAGGGCTTCTCGTTTAATAGTATAGATTACTTTGTCTTGTATTGTGATCGTGTCTACCACTGACTTAGCCAGGCAACAACTCTTAGAAATATTTTGGGGTTTATTATTTACAATTTTATGAAGCTGTATTAATTTGAGGTTAAAGATTTGGTATGAAAATTTCGCCATTGACCCTCACCCCCCCCCCACCCCCCCCGTAACTTAACGAACGGCGTCCAACTGGATATTTTCGAGTTTATTAATTAAAGTTTGATTTCGTGAATCCCAGATAAAATCAGCATATTCAATGACAGATCTTATAACGATATACATATATATTTTTTCCAGGGTAATTCTATCTAAAGTATGTTTTATTTCCTTTAATTAGAAATTCTTGTGTAAACTTCTGTACAAGGGAATCAACATGTACATTTCATGAACCATTAATTAATTCCTAATTATTCATTGTTAAAGGTGGTTAATAAGGTTTTGCATTTTTACGGGGAATAGTCAGTGTTTCAGTTTTCTTGGGGTTGAATTTTACAAGCCATTTCGGGGACCATTCGTGAATTAAATTTAAATCGCTATTTAGAATTTCAGCAGCTTCTACTGGATTATCAACAGTTAAATATAGACTTGTGTCGTCGGAAAAAAAACTTAATTTGGGCTTGGATGTCACTGAATATGTCATAAATGAATATCATAAACAAAAGAGGTCCTATTATAGAACCTTGTGGAAGGCAAGCATTAGAAGACAATTTGTCAGAATTTGAACCATGTATATATATCTATTCTCTCTATTCATTCAAATATTGCTCTATGCATTTAAGTAAGTTCCCAGAAAGTTTCTAGATATACAATATCCTTGTATTTTCATTAGCAGACCCTAATGTTAAACTCTACCAAACGCCTTACTTGTATTACAGAACATAACACCAACTTCTTTGCCACTATCTAAATCTTTACTGAAAAAAATCGAAATGTCTACTAACTGATTAACAGCAGAGTTCTCCCTTGGTGAATCTCGGCTGGTTTTGCGTCAGAATAGTATTATGTCTTAAGGAAATTCGCTAATCAGTTTCAAAATAACAAGCTTTTAATAACACTAGAACGTATTGCTAGGGGATAAATAAAGGAGCCAAATAAGCCAAAAAAAGACATAAGTCAATGTGCTTGTCTTCGAGATATTAGCAATTGAAATTTTTGCGGGAAAATGCTCTCTCTTAATTTTTCATAGCTTTATCATTGACAAGTTTAAGATCTCAAAAACTATCAAAAAATAACAAAGATTTTATAAGACTTTTACAGATGGCTTATAATAATACATGTAAAAGATTTATAAAGAGAAAAATTGGGGTTAGTGGACAAAAAAATTTAAGGCATTCAAATGGATAAAACCAGAGGATTCCCAAAATCTGACAAAAATCCCAAAACATGATAAGCGAACATCCTTATGTTATTATAAATACAGCATTCCAAGAAGAGAAACAGGTTAACAATTTTTACCTTCGTTTGGTGAACTATTTTGAAAGACAGGTATGAAATTAGCTATTTTCCATCGGCTCGGAAATTCATCTTTTCTTAACGGCATATTAACAGATTTGCAAAGAGAATATTCCATGATCGATGAAGCAAGTTTTAATGAATTTGAATTTAACATGTCAAAACAAATAGGATTTAGAACATTAAAGACATCCTCTATCTCTTTTTCCTCAATTCAATTTCGTTTAAGTTGTTAGCAGCGTCGATAAGGTTATTTAGGTACGTTGTATAAATTAGATTGTGAAGCAAAATAAGAGTAACATTCATTGCGTCTGGTGTTATTATTTTTCTTTTAGGTCTATACAATTATTGAAATTGCCAATTCTAATGCTATGCTGTTCATTGATCACTCCCATTGTACTATGCTACTTTTGTGTCAGGGATTGTGTCGCACTGAGAACGGTAAAGTCGTAAGAATATACCTATTTGCATTTCATCTTTAAAAAGATATATGTACAAAATAAAGAACATAATTTAACTTAACTGTGGGGAGTAAAATATACAACAAAGACAGGTAATGCTATATGCAGGTACATGATATTTATGATGAAATGAGTGATACATGTATTAGATGAGGTTAAATTATTATACTGCGGTTATCAATTGACAGCGGCAATCAATCGGTTTATGACATCGTACAGTTAAACAATACTATTCAATATTTCACCTTGACACTGTTGATAATTGTCACGCATGGTTGTTGTTTTTACTCCGTTGAATAGTGTTATACATCCTAATCCATTAGGTTCACCGGGAGTTTTGATAGTCTCCGTAATAAGAAACAGAGAAGACAGATGCCAGGAAGGAAAAAGCCGACAATCGTAAATGCCAGCATATCTGTAAGGAAATCGAATGAAACAAATGAACAATACTTAAGGACGCTCACTGGCATTAGATTTTCAGAAAAAATGAACATTAATTTTTCATTACAAATTTTACTTATTACCTTTAGTAGTTGTTACATTATCATATGGTACAAAACTCATTCCAAAAAATCAATTCGTTTTGGCCCCAGGTGACTTTTGAAATGTATATATCATTGACAAAGCTCCAAATTATCTCCTTTTGTCGCAAGCATGCCATTTTGTGGTATTAAAATTGAAATATCTTTTTTAACTCATGTATGTATGTATGTATGTATGTACGTAGATGTCTCCGTTTATGGAGCACTCCTCGAGAGCTGCGAGGGTACAGTGGAATCCGTGTACACTCCCTATCGGGATTAATGGAGATGTGTTACTAACGTATTTACAATGTTCAATATTTACAAGGACAATCCCCACCCAACACCAGGGAGTGTTAGGACACCGGGCACTCATCGGTGACCCATATTTTTTTATTGTTGTTTTTGAACAAGCTGAACATAAACTAAATAATTGTAAAATTTAAGCGATTTTTGTAATTTAGTTTTTTTTTTATTTCAATATTACCGCTATTTCTCCTATTAGTTCAACAGAAAAAAACAGACACTAACAAAATCGATGCTTCTTTCGATAGCAGATTGTGAGCTTAAATTAACGGTGACCCCATTTTTTTATTTCATTTTTCTATTACGTATAAGATAAAGTTAATTTATAGAAAAATATATAGATATCTTATACTAAATAAAAATATTGATTTAGACACGCGAGCTCCCTTAAATACTTCTTACAATATTAAGGTAATAAAATCATTAAAAACATCTCTGTAAAACAGCAGAATTAAAATCATCAAAATACTATAACTAAAGATTGCCTATTTATTGCTTCTTTTAATAAGTCTTTATATATTCTATACTATCTTGTTGAAATATTACATGCTTATCACAATGTTGTAAATTTTTAATGAATTCCCAGAAAAAAGATACGTCGGTGCTTTTGAAATCGGTATAATGTGAGTTTTCTGGACATAATTTTCTGTGTTTTTTTTTCTTTTTTTTTCATCATAAATCAACTGCTGAATCAGCATAAACAACTGGTTTTCATGCATTCAAAAGAATCTACCAATAGTTGTCCTTTTTATCATTTTGTTTGTTGTTCCACTTCCAACAGATATGATCTACCCTTTTTCGATCGACAAAGAGTAGAAGTGTACGATTACGAATTAAGTGTTATATTGCTGGGTATATGTGTATGACTCGGAACCGCAATGGTACTCCGAATCGCGATGGTCACGCGTAAGTGCGATGGTCTACTCTGAAGTGCGATGGTTAACACACTGAAGTTCGGTGGTGACATTGTGACGTTAACTTGTTGATATCTACGCTGAAGTGCGATGGTGGTTACGCTGTAGTACGATGGCTAACTCAAGACTTAGAGTGAAAGCAAAATGTACATGCGCTGTTTTAAATAAACAACACCATTAAGATTTGACAAAAGTAGCCGCTTGCCTCTTATTTGGAAGGTGTTTAACTTGTGTTTAGATCAAATCAAAGACTTTAATTTTTGTTTTAATCTAATTTTCCAAATCTCCAATTCTCCGTGTAGCACACAATAGTATGAAATAAGGTGTTCAAGGGAGAAATAAAAACTGAGATTCAGCGTGTAGATCTTTATAGAAGTACTAAGAATTGTCCATCTCATTTACTTAGATATTATGATAAAACTTAGTAATTGATTAGAGGCGGATTAAGGTGGCAGGGGGCCCGGCCCTCTTTTCTGGACCCGCCACTGTGAATTGCTCACAGCAATTCTTTATTAATTTATATATACCTTATGTTAGTCACAAAGTATAACACCGACAAGTAAATTTTTGCTTGACTAATAGCGAGGCTTGTCAATTATTTCACGAAAAAAAAAGATGAGGATGATAAATTGGGAAGTACACGTAGGGTGTAGTCAGGTTAATTTCTGTCTGACATATTGTAGACAATCAACACTGAAACCATAAAAAAATAAGACTAGAACGACGGTATTCTTTCAAAACAAAACAAAAATATATCAGGAATAAAACAACATTATATGAACCTGATATAGCAAAAACATTGAAATATTGCTAGAACAAGCATTTATTTTATCAAACTGCCCACATAAAATCATGTGACGCTTACGTAAAGAAAATTAAGGTTTATATTTAGATTAGTTTACTGTATTTATCGTGCAAAATGTCTGTGGCATCATTCAGCATAATGGTTAGCCCATTTGTTGACCAAGTTCATATTTCAGCCGCTTTGCTGCGTAAAATGTTTAAACATGTTTTTGTAACCTCAACATGTAATGCTTAAAACTGTTTGGGACTTGAATCGTTCGTTACTTTCTTTTTCCTTTACTTTCCTTTGTTAGCATGAAACCTTCATCCACAAAACCCTATTCTCCTGCCTGCAAATCAATGTTGTATTTTGAAAACGTTACATTATTCAAACGTCATACACAAAACCATCGCACTTCAGCGTACGGACCATCGTACTTCGGCGTGTACCATCGCACTTCAGGGTCCCCATCGCACCTCCGATTCCTACATATAGCTAATTATGTTATTGTTTTATATTGCTAAACAAACCTGTGCATTGTGTCTCATAGATTCCTATTGTATATGGTAAAAGGAAAAGAAATATCAGCATGGAAATACAAAATAGAAACATACAACAATCTGAAAGAATTGAAAAGTTTCAATTAATTTCGATAAGTTTGCTCCGAAAATACTGACATTTTATATAACCAGTTTAAGATCCATTTAGAACCTCTTATAAGCTCATATTGCAAATTGTCGTTTTGACAAATAAATCACTTAGCCAAAATTTCATAAAAAAATTACCATTATAATTAGTATACCATGAAGTTATGTGTTATCTAAGATCAAATATTGTGGGTAGTGGTCTTATTGGCAATCTTACATATCTTCTTTTAAATTATCTTATTGTCGGTATTATGAATGTTTATTCTTTCATAGTATTTTTCTTTTCACCAATGCAACTAATTGTTTAAGTGTTTTTAACTGCCACTAAAATACAAAATACTGAATATACTATCAAATCTGTAAAAGAATTTATTCGCATCTGTGGAGTAGAAAAGTTAAAACGTAATTAATCGACAAATATACTTTTTTTTAATTATTTCTATCATCCTTCAATTTAGCACATGATGGTATATGTTTTATAACATATTTGAACTAGCTTATTGAAATAGCTTGCGGGCAAATTTAAATAAAAATAACCATGGATCAAAACTATATTTAATGCCTGCAAGGCATGTTTTTATTCATAAGTAGATAAATCAATTGTAGTATTGAAAAATACAAGATTAAACGACAGTGTGTCATCGATCACGTTTTCAAATAAGTTTATTCAAAGAGGCCATGAAGATGTATTGATTGTTTATAAATTCACATTATGTTATCTTTCCCGAATTAGGGTGAATACTTATGAGTAAAGGGCTTTTGTTGCAAACGGAGCGAAAGAATGCATGCAAACTTATTGAATATTTAGATTATTTTTTTTTATAAAAATTACCAATTCAACACTATAATAAGATATATCAAATTGTATAAACATGCATTTTGTTATCAGTAATTTAAAAGCAAAGACAATGTTATTTTTGTATTTGTATAATTATATGCAGTTAATTGAATCTACAATGTACAATTTATTGCCTTTCTAAGACTGTTTGTGTCGACTTTACACTTAATCTATTGCATGTTGAATATGTACTGAGTGATTATTTAGTCTTACATGCTTAATGATGTATTTTAGTTAGTTGTTATTGGCCTTGAACTAGCTGTAAGTAACTGTGAGTACTCTCAGATCTGTACTCAGTATCTGTGTGTTGTTATGTACAAGTACCCAGTCATATCCAGTCTGGTTTGTTGGTAGATGTATTTCTATTTGTATCCATCTGATGGTAAAATACTTTTTCAACTGAGTTTTCGTTCCTATATTTTACTGTTGCATAACTATCCAAGGTTAGGAGGATGGTTTGGATCCCGTTAGCATGTTTAACACAAACAATATTCTGTATGTATGCACACAAAAAGACGTGCCTGTCCTATGTCAGGATTCTAATTATATGTGTTTTTTGTTTGTTGATGTGTTACATATGTTTTTACATAGAAATTAACAACCAAAGGTCACCGTACGGCCTTCAACAAAGCCAACACTGCATAGTCAGTTATAACAGGACCCGAAATGACAAATGTTAAATAATTGAAACCGGATAACTAACTGCCCAATTAATGTACAAAACAATCTGATCTCTTGTAAAGATTTTTCTCATTGGTAATTATATCACATCTTTTTTTTTATATGTCAATGTATGTCGTTAGTTTAAAAACAATGAATACTGTGTTATGTCGTATAATTGGATGTACATGTAAATATAAAAATTGCCTTTCAATGCCATCGTTGCCATATTCCCGAATATGACTGTTATACTATGTGTTGGGTGAATTTGCATTGCCATGCGGCTTCTCTTGGTGTTTTTTGTGCTGACATGAATTATCATTGATATGGCTTTATTTATAAATTAACTGTTTACAAAATTTTGATTTTTTGAAATACTAAGGCTTTTCTACCTCAGGCATAGATTACCTTAGCTGGATTTGGCAAAACTTTTAGGAATTTTGGTTCTCAATGCTCTTTAACTTCGTACTTTATTTGGCCTTTTTAACTTTTTTGGATTCGAGCGTCACTGATGAGTCTTTTGTAGACGAAACGCGCGTCTGGTAAATATTCAAAATTTAGTCCTGATATCTATGATGAGTTTATTGTACATCCAAAATTCATGGATTTATTTTTGATTTTTTCTATTAGGGTTTCAGTTGGATAATCTAGTACATCTTATCGTTTGTGGTCCAAATAATTATAAAATTACCTTTTCCATACTATCATTGTCATGACATTTTTTCAACGAATATTGTAAAACAATTTTATATAGTTCGAAATTGCATGTTTGTTACTTAAGCGCATCATTGTTTTTTTTAATATTCTGTTGTCGTTGATATAATATGTTCGTTGTTCTTCTGCATTGTGCATGTTGGGTCAACAAATATACATTTATTATTTAATTGTTCGTTTCTCTGTATAGTCACGTAGTGTTTTAATGATATATTTTTAACTTTTTCATAAATCGGTATGTTTGGCGTGCCATTAAACCAGATTCAACCCACTATTATTTTTTTCTAGAAACGTCCCGTACCAAGTCAGGAATACTGCAGTTCCTATCAAATAGTTCGTTTCTATGTGTGATTGCGTTTGTTTTTATGACACATCGGTATTTCTGTTGTTCCTTTGTTTTCCTCAGTTTTGGTTTGTTACTTGGGTTTGTTTTTCCTCGAACGATTGGCGACTTTTAAACAACGGTATACTACTGTTGCCTTTACTTATAGCAAACTCGGAATAAACATGTTCGTTGTTTTGAATTTTCAAGATAGTATTGTAACAAATCATATACGGATTTCAAAGCGTTGTTACACCGAATGATTCCTGTTACATGCAATGCACATTGAGAATCTAGTTTCTTTTAAATACCTTTTGATTTTCTCAACCGAATTTATTTGATTGGTTGGGACATTTTATTATACCGAAACGAAAGGGGGAAGTTTAAATTGGTTATTGTAAAGGAGGTAATGTCGCGTAAAGTAGAACAGGACAGCTAGTAACGATTTTCACTTGTTTCTTTATTATTATGAGCTTGACTTCATACAGGAACTTCTGAGGAAAAAGGACAAGAAATTCTTCTTACCCTTCCGGATCACCTGAGATCACCCCTAGTTTTGTGTGGGGTTCGTGTTGCTTATTCTTTAGTTTTCTATGTTGTGTCATGTGTACTATAATTTGTCTGTTTGTCTTTTTTCATTTTTTGCCATGGCGTTGTCAGTTTATTTTTGATTTATGAATTTGACTGTCCTTCTGGTATCTTTCGTCCCTCTTTTATAGTAATATGACAAGAGTTCTGTCAACATCCACTTCAAACAACATTGAATATCTCAGATATCAAAAAAATAGGATATGTGCATGTCACACAGATAAGCAGACACCCTCTTCTTATTTACCAAACTGCCTTTATTGTTATAAGAAATAGTGAGTTTTAATTTTACCAGATTTGATAAAGCGGTGAATGTGTTTAAACTAAGAGAAATATAAAAAATCCAATGATTTCAAGTTAACATATTTCGATCTTTTAGTTAATTTGAACAAGTTAGATGCTTTATTTTTTTAAACTGCTACTGAGAATAACTCACCATGGAAACAGATGCCCTTTAATTGTCGGCACCGACCTGGTTGAAAATAAGAAAAAAAAAATGTTTCACTGTAAACTTGCATCATGTTTAGCACAAATGATCATGATGATCAAGAATCATATATCATCGGGTATAAATGACATACTGGTAACTTATAAAATAATTATGTTCTACACGACTACTTACCATCCCAAAAGTGCGGACGAAGACTTAGAACGAAAGACAATTTGATTTGACAGCGGCAACTGTTTTGATCAATCTCCCGAACAGTTTGAGACGATGCATGTCCCTAGAGTGTTTTAAATCTCAGCTTAAAACTCACTTTTATCGCATTCCTTTTTGACCAGAAATTTCATTCTTCTTGTACAGTTTTTTAACAACTTTTAATGCAATATTTTGCTATTGTATCTTATGGTTTTCGCTTGTATTGTAGGATTTAAGCCTAGATTGATAGTTTTTAATATTTGTTTTTAAGATGTATTTTCGTATTGCAAATCCAAAACTTATTAAAATACGAAGAGCTATAGACCAAACAGGACCAAAAGGTGTAGCCAAAGCTTGACTTTGCATAAGGGAGTAACACTCCTTAATTTTGAATAATTTACAAAATTTTGTGACAGCAAATTTGGAAAAAGGAAAAAAATCCGTGTTTTTATGCCAGAACCAAAGTACTTGCTACTGGAATGGTGATACCCTAGGGGACTATCAACCCACCAGCAGAGGCATCGACCCAGTGGTAGAAATAACATGAACAGTACCAATTTATCTGCACCAGATGCGTATTTCGACAATCAATGTCTCTTCAGTGATGATCGTGGCAAAAATATTTGAAAATCCAAAGCTTATTAATAATATGAAGAGCTATCAAAAAAACAAATATGTATAATTAAAGATGGACATGGAATCAGAGCTTTGCATGAAGGAAATGCATTCCGTTATTTTAGATAATTTTGTTACTGCAAATTTTTATAACATTAAATTTGGTAGATATTCTGACAACGTAAGATCTTACAACGGCAAAACACGAATGCCAAAATTATTGATCCTTTTAATATATTCATTCTAAAAGTTTACATTTTAACACTATATTTATATATCTCAATATTGTTTTTATTGGTATTAATATTGATTTTGTTATCAGTAAATTAGAAACAAACACATTATTGTTTTATATACATATGCAGTGTAATCTATAATCTATCGATACCTGTATATTGATATTGCACAAGGCCATGTTTTTCTAAGACTGTTCATGACATCTTTATACTAAATGTATTGGATGTCGGATGTGTACAGAAATGACAAATGTAAAACAATTCAAACGAAAAAACTAACGCCCTTATATATGTGCAAAAAAAAAATGATCGAAAAACAAATATGTGACACATTAACAAACGTCAACCACTGCATTAATATTACAGGCTCCTGACTGGAGACAGTCACATACATCAACAATGTGGTCGGGTTAATCATGTTAGCAGGATCCCAACCCTCCCAAATACTCACAAATATTATCTACATTTTTCATTCTTTTAATGTGTTTGAGCTTTTGATTTTGCCATTTGATTAGGGACATTCTGCTTTGAGTTCAGTATTTTTATGATTTGATTTTTTGCATCTAATACATCATATCAGTATGGTCTCTAAAGTAAGAGGTGTGCTTCATATCTTGCTCGATGCCTCGATATTGACAAAAAATAGATGTTTTCTTAATAGATTCAATGTCTGATAAGAATTTACTTCGAACTATTTATTTGCGAGGGTGCGCTTCTCACACAAAAACATTGACTAATTTGTGAGAAAGAACGCCTAAAATAGACAAGGCATGCGTGTTAGGGTCACCTTCGCAAATTTGATGACTGACAAGAGGTGTGAGTATCTATACTCACAAATCACATGTTAATGAGGTCTTAAATCATTAGAAACACTTAAAGTCGTGTCAACTGAAATTTGATCAATTCTGTCTGATCCTCGATTGTGCATTTTGACTGAGTTTGAATTTGCATAGCAGGTGATGTATGAAATCAGGACACGCTTTCCTAGCTTGTAGACAAATTTCCTTTTAGATTATCTCAGTTTTTGGTTTGATAATTTGATCAATCTCATCGACAAATGATTATGTGTCTATTTGATTGTTGCAATATTTAAAATGTATATTAATTACACTTTTAAGTTCTACGGTATTGTAAAAACTATGATACTATGACATTTTTGCATTAATTTCCTGTTACTCATCTTACACACATTAAGATACATGCTCTTTTTATCGACCTTACAATACATCTAAGTGCTGACAGATTTATCTTATTCATCAGCTGCATGTATCCTTACACAAATCTGTGTTGATATTTTTATGATAGAATTACTCACCACCAAAACAAGTTGTCATTCCTTGTATTACTTTACGCAAAGGCTCGTCAGCTTCAAATAAAAAAAAAAGAAATGTTGTTATGAACACTGACAATGCTAAGGTACCATAAACATATGTTTAAATGAACCAAAAAATCCAAAATGAAAAAGGAAACTAACAACAATCTGAAATAAATGGACAATTTGGTTTATTTCTATAAGTTTGCTCCGAAAAATACAGATATTTCCAAACGGTCAACCAACTCGGGATGTCATCCGTAATGTTTTGAACGGATGATATCAACGTTGACTTGTAAGTAGCGACTATCTGTCAAAGACATCAGGATAGAAAACGTAGTCTTTCTGTTGTCATAAGAACATTGAGATATATAGTCCATATACATACGCTGGAATCTTGCTACATAGAAATGAAAAATTCAGAATTTTTATAATGACTATTTAATGATGCTTCAATGATGACTTTTATAAGCTACCTTACAAAAATACCTATATCAGTCTTGCAACTTGTTTTTAATATCCACCGCAAAAGAACAAAAAGTCCACAAAGTAAGCAACCAATAAAAGTCCATGCCAGATTTTCCTCATTGCAACTACCTGTAATAAAGGTTACTTTAGCAATAGGGTCAAACTTTCACATAAAAATTGCAAGTAATGTTGATTTGGATTTTTGATTTACCCGGTAATCTGAATAGTACACATCGCTTTAACGATGTCCGATGCCGGAAGATTTATTTCACTGTACTCCTTTTCCGGATTTGGTTGTATTTTTGTGGTTTTCGGTTTTATCAGCTTTCATTTTTTGTTTAAATTTGTTTTTGAATTTGTTTGCCTAGTGTATTATTAAAGCCACATACAGTATGGACGTGCGCATCAGGTGTAGAAATATTTGGCCCTGTGATAATGTCAATACTATGATAAAAGAAGAAATCGGCGAATCACTGATTAGTCGTTTGTAGACGAAACGCGCGTCTGTTGCAAATATAAAATTTCAATCCTGGTATCTTTGATGCGTTTATATACAAAATACAAAGCATTCTATTGTGCAAATTAACGTATAAAGACTTTTTTATATTATAATTATCATTCGTATCATGAGTGTTTCTAATGTGTTCGTGGTTTTTATGTTGTGTTTTTTTACTGTGGTTTGTCTCTTTACGTATTTAGTTTGTCATCATCGTGTTATCGGTTTCGCTTCTACTTACCAATATTGATTTGCCCGTTAATATCATCCGTTTTTTTAATAATTTTCGTCTATAGTTTACCAAAGTTAAAACAAGAAGTAACTTACCAGTATCATTTGGCATGACTGTTATATTAACAACTCCTACATCAATGTTTCTGCCGTGAACACATTTCCATTGGCCATTAATGTTTGTGTCTATATGCCTATCAATTATTAAGACAGTTGTGTTCGTTCTCAGATCCTGTTGTATAGAATTAGAGGAAAAGCATTTCGGAGAAGGAATTGGTGAAATACAATGACCTTGTTCTTTATTGGAGGGGTAATAAAAAAACACTCTCGAAACTAATTTATCCACCTTGCATTTCAAAACTACTTTGTTGTGATCAGCTTCCCAAGTCAAACAGATATGTGCATCTACATACTGTATATCTAAAATGAAGAAATCATTACAAAACGATAAGTAAATGTATTTAACACTGCACACTTTTAATTTGAAAATCACTCATTTATTAATCCGCCGTCTCCTCATCTTCTTACAGCTAAAGTGTTGTGTATATTACCAAAATGTGCGGAATTACATGTGATTCAGAAGTTTCGTTGCTTTTCTGCTGCTATTTTTTTAATTTGATTTAGACAAACATGGTATTTTCAATATTCCCTGCTACAGGACAACATTTCCTGGGATTGACCATTATTTTCAGGGATTGATTTTTGTTCAATCCCAAAGGAATATTTTGGTTCCCTTGAGAAAATTGTAGTCACATGGGAGATTTGTTGTCCCATGGGACAAAAACAAATCCCATGGGACTATGATTATGTCATGGGATTTATAATATCATAGGACAAAATAAAATCCTATGGGATTCAAATTATCGATAAACATTAATGTGGATTTACAATGAGTTTACTAGATATATAAATATATATATATATAATTAATAAGTCTAAAATGGTACAACATCACCAAACTTGTTATTTATTATATTTTGTAGTGTACTGAATCATGTTTATATGATCCATCGCACCGTAAGATTTATTGTTGACTATTCATTCAATCTACAAGCCCAGGTGGTCGTGTGGTCTAGCGAGACGGCTGCAGTGCAGGCGATTTGGTGTCACGATATTACAAACGCATGGGTTCGAATCCCGGCGAGGGAAGAACAAAAAATTTGCAAAAGCAAATTTTAAGATCTAACATTGTTGGGTTGATATATACATAATGTACACAGCCATGTATCACCATCATTGATGGCATCGGATCACCAGCAATGATGGTGATACATGGCTGTGTACATTATATATATACAACTCGTCTAAATATCAACCCAACAATGTTAGATGTGTAAATCTGCTTATAAATAATGGGTTGATGTTTAGCCGAGTTGTATATACATAATGTACACAGCCATGTATCACCGTCATTCCTGGTGATCCGATGGATAAATAAATCTGTTGTAGAGTTGGCACTGACTCAGACTACTTATATATATAAGTGCATATAAACAGCAGCACATGACATACAAATCTATGGGAGTGTGGATTAATCAGTACAGAGATTAATTCAATTACACAAATAAAATTATAGATTGCCTAACAATGTAATTTTAACACACTATTTAGTATGTAAATATAAGAATGTTTAAAATATTTACAAAATGATGAAAATAAACGCAATATTTCGATAGACCAACTAGCTTTATCAAGCGTGCTTCTATCCAGGTGAAATCGGATGTAGATGATAAGAAACTTTTGCAACTCAACGTCTATGTTGCACTTAACTGCCTTTAAAATAAGAAAATTTTGCAGCTCAATGTCTGTGAGCACTTAAATTTAGCTGCTTTGAAAATAAGAAAATTTTGCAGTTCAATGTATATGTTGCACTTGGATTTAGCTACCTTAAAAATACATAATTGGTAGTTGAAGTTAGCAACGTCCATTGGCCAATATTACGGGATAAAAAGGACGATGCTTTGTTTTAAATTATTCCTTATTTGTCCTGTATCTTTTTTCGTCTGTTTCGGTAACACCATCAGGTCTAAAGTGTGAAGTTGGTGGATCCAAAAGTTTTCTCTTCTCCTTCTCGCCGTGGTGTCCCACTCGGTGTTGACTTCTATAATTTGGAAAGTAACATTATCAAAAGGATGTTTCGTTGAACGAAGATGTCTTGTGAGAGGACAGTTTCTGTTGGTTTTGTACGATGAACGATGGTTATTGAGCCGAAGATGAAAATACTTTTTTTAGATTTTAAATCATTTTCTATAATTTTCCAATGCTTCTGAACAATGGATGACACATTTTTAAAATCAGGATGGTAAGTGAGTAAAAGGGGTGTTCTGTTAGCTGCTTTATTCTTATCTTTGTACTCAAGAAGTTCTTGGCGACTAGTTTTGTTTGCTCTTTCGAAAGCGCTATCAATGATGTTGTTATTGTATTCTCGAACAACTAGATGTTTACGAAGTTGTCCTAGGCTAGCATTTTTCGTATTTTCAGTAGAGCATATTTTCTTGATTCGCAATGCCTGGCTGAATGGGATACCACGGGAGCAGTGTTTAGGATGGCAACTCTTAGGAGAAAGGAATTGATGTTTGTCCGTTTGTTTGGTATGGAGGTCCGTTATAATGGTTCCGTTCTTGATGTAACTCGTAGTATCGAGGAAGTTTATTTTCTCCATAGATGATTCATATGTAAATTTAATTGAATGGTGGAAAGAGTTACAGTGTTCTAGAAATTCATTAAGATGTTCTTGTGAATCTGTCCATTTGCAATCAATATCGTCAATGAATCGGAATCATGATAAGGGCTGATAGGGAGCACTAGCCAAGAGGAGTTTTTCAAGTTGGCTCATAAATATGTTGGCATATGACGGGGCCATTTTTGTGCCCATACTAGTACCGTCTATCTGGAGATAGTGTTTTTCATTGAAAGAGAAGTTGTTATTTTCCAGTACTAGTTTCAGAAGTGTAACAAGGCACTCAGTAGGAGGATTTTTTTCACTACGAGTGGTCCATGCCTTTTCACACGCTGCTATCCCTTCGTCTTGTGGAATGTTGGTATATAAAGAAGACACGTCCATGGATGCAAGTATAGTATTGCTTGGTAAAGGACTGATGCTTTCCATTTTCTTGAGATAATCAGTTGTATCTTGAATGAATGAGGATAGTTCTTTCACATGAGGTCTTAGATGATGGTCTACAAATTCTGATATCTTTTCAGATGGATGACTATTTGCTGACACAATTGGTCGACCTGGGTTGCCCGTTTTATGTATTTCAGTCAACATATAGAATCGTCCGGCCTTTGCTTCGTTCTCAAGAGGTCGGAGATAATCAAAGGTGTCATTGTATATAATTATGCTTATTGTCGAACATCTCTTGAAGGATGTTGTTGATCCTTCTAATAGTATTAAGCGTTAGATCTGTGGTAAGTTGTTTATAAAAAATGGAGTTAGAAAGTTGTCGGTTCCCCTCTGCTATAAAATCTGTTTTATTCATGACAACCACAGCGCCCCCTTTGTCGGCAGGTTTTATTACAATATCCTCTTGATCTTGTAACGCTTTCAAAGCTATACTTTCTGACTTGGATAAATTATAATTTCTTGTATTTGTTCTACAGGACTTTATATCAGACCTCACGTAGTTAATGAATGACTCCAAGTTATCATTTTTGCTCTTTGGTGGTTTCCATGAACTTTTTTTCCTAAATTTTGGGATGGGCATGACTTCTTCATTGGTGTCAGTACCTGAATCTGTTAATCCGGCTTCTTCAAGGTTCAAGATCATAAAATTGATCACAAGATGTAACAAAATGGATCTTAATATAAATTTAATACTAAACAGAAAACAATTAACTTGTGGCCACGATGTTATGCCACAAACATAAGGTGTTTTTTGTACACCAGATCCGGATTTCGACAATAAATGTCTCTTCAGTGATGTTAGTGATCCAAAACGGTATTTGGAAGGCCAAATAAAATGTACCCTCGTTTTTAGATAGAATTTTAAGAGTTAATATAGGATGAACGGATCATATAAACCAGAGGGAAAATATGATACAAGCCCGAACGAAAAAATATAAATGCGTTTAAATTGAAAACTACGTTCAAACCTATGATTGCGTTGGATCAAAACCGCAATTTTTATACGTGTGCATGTAAAACAAATTTCGTTGTAGAAGGGTCTAAATACAGCACAAACAACATTTTCCAAAAGACCAAAAAAGTGAAGAAGTATATTTAAACAAAACGCATTTGACTAACAGGTCGAACAATTGATGTTCTTTAACCCTGCTCACTGCCATTGGCGATTGCCAAATAAAATTGATCACAAGATGTAACAAAATGGATCTTAATACAAATTTAATACTAAACAGAACGCAATTAACTTGTGGCCACGATGTTATGCCACAAACATAAGGTGTTAATATTTTTTTGTACACCAGATCCGGATTTCGACAATAAATGTCTCTTCAGTGATGTTAGGGATCGAAACGGTATTTGGAAGGCCATATAAAATGTACCCTCATTTTAAGATAGACTCTTGAATTTTAAGAGTTAATATAGAATGAACGGATCATATAAAGCGGAGGGAAAATATGATACAAGCCCTAACGAAAAAATATAAATGATTCTAAATTGAAAACTACGTTCACACCTATGATTGCGTTGGATAAAAACCGCAATTTTTATACGTGTGCATGTATAACAAATTTCGTTGTAGGAGGGTCTAAATACAGCACAAACAACATTTTCCAAAAGACCAAAAAAATATATTTAAACAAGGTGTTAATATTTTTTTGTACACCTGATCCGGATTTCGACAATAAATGTCTCTTCAGTGATGATAGGGATCAAAACGGTATTTGGAAGGCCATATAAAATGTACCCTCATTTTTAGATAGACTCTTGAATTTTAAGAGTTAATATAGATATATATATGATCGTATTTTTTTTCATTGTGTCACAAACATGTTTTTAATTTGTTTACATACAAAGTAAGATTATTATTATTTAAGCAAGTATAATTATATTTTTAAAAATAAATTTTCATTAACTAAAAAAAATGATGACATGTCTAAATAAAAGAAAAAAATATTGTTTTTCAATCTTTGTCTTAAAAAAATAGAAAACTGAATTTAAAAAAAAATCATATTCTGACTCTGTTCATAGGTGACTCTATTTATGATGTAAATATAGCTTTGTTATCATTTTATTGCAATACATGAATATGCAAACAATTTAAATTATACACCTTTTTTTTATATTTGATAAAATAAACACTTTTCCTTTTAAGTTTTAGTTTTCTTGTTTCAGCTTATTGTACAACTATTCTGTCCACCATATAAGAGTCAAGTAAATAAATTATTTCATACACATTTCTTAGATGAACATGTTTGTTATCTGTTCTTTAAAGGTTTTCCTTTGTACATCTTTATTGAATGGAGCGATTTAAATTAGTGGACAGAGCATGTTCATTTGGACATTTTTATTTTCATTCGTCTTTTCTTCCAATTGATAATCACTTTGTCGCGTTTACACGATTAAGTTATTGTGCATCTATGATCATGATCATATGACTCCTTTTTGTTTATAGTCATTGTGTTGTTATTTTCTCTTTCTTATGTAGGGAAAAAAACACATATCATTTCGAATAATTAAAAAAAGTCTTACTATGTAGAAAAATATCAACTTAACGTTTTCTGTTCAGTAATGACCTTTAAAGAGATGATCCTAAAAAACAAGATGTCTGATCTACAAATTCATAATAATTATAAATAAAGAAAAATATATTTTATCATGTTTACGAACATTTGAATAAACTTTCATTTAAGTAATAACTGTTAGTTGTCCTATAACCGTGCTTTGTGTCTATGGTTTTCAGATTAGTTGTTTTTGTGCTTTGTTACAGTCTTTTGAGTTCAGCCAATTGCAACAAATGTTTACAGTTTGTTCAAATGTCTTAGGAAGTTTTTAAAACACTGTCCCAGGTTACGGGTTGATTAGGTATTCAAAAAAGTTCGTTATGGCCAAAAAGAAAAAAATCAAACTCACAGGGAAGAATGTAAAGTCCTTCTAGAAAGTATTAGTAAGGGAGACAAATTGAAGTTAGAAAAACAATTTTTGGTACAAGATCTTCATACCCTCTAGAACTGCAATATGTTGATACTGTGTGTATGACGTTAATAGATCAAATGCACAACTTATTTATTGGTACCGCAAAGCATATGCTTATGATTTGAAAAACAAATTCTTGGATGATGAAAAATGCCAAATGATTGAGAATAAGATCTTGATTTTTAGTTGCCCATCAGATGTTGGAACGCTGCATAAAAAAGAGTTCTTCTTCAATGGGATCTTTTAATGCTGATTAGCATAAGAACTGGACAATTGTTATTGAAGTTTATGCTTTGAAAGACATGTTACCTGTCTAATATAGTTATCAAAGGTACCAGGATTATTATTTGATACGCTAGACGCGCGTTTCGTCTTCATGAGACTCACCATTGACGCTCAGATCAAAATAGTAATAAAGCCAAACAAGTACAAAATTTAAGAGCATTGAGGACCCAAAATTCCAAAAAGTTGTGCCATATACGGCTAAGGTAATTTTTTCCTGGGATAAGAACATCCGTAGAACACTTAGAATGCTGGAGGAAATTCGAACTAGCATCTAGACGATTGTGCTCAAGATATTTATCTGTTAGAAACTCCAAGGTTGCTAAGTAAGCAATAACTTTTTAGCAGTGTTCACTTTTACCAACTTAATGTTAATGATAGTTTTAGTCCGAGGAGCCATGAACATTGTCACTATAATCCACCTGATATGCATGATGTTTCTATAGATGGATGGCCTTGCCGAACATATCAATACATCTCTTTGAATTCATCACATTCGCTCTATACTCATTTCCGCTTTCTAGACTGAATTCTCTATTGAAAGCGTGTGAAGAATACCAAACTACAGATAGTTGATCTAGGAAGTATAAAATAGTTGCCATGGTGAGGGATTTTGCTAACCACAGATTATTTAGACCCGTTTTTGAACATTCGGAGGAACTGCAAAAACGTTCATTCTTCAACTTGAAGTTCACAAACAAGGGTATTGATGCTATAAATTTAAGTAATATCCTTCACCACAAAAAAGTAAAAAGCAACATTCTTTCTTACTTTAAGGATCAATGTTCTCATATAGTATCGTATTCCTACACCAACCCTGTTGTATCTAAAATAAAATAATCACAAAAGTGTTGCAGAATCTAAATATTGATAACTTCAAAGCTAAACCACCTGACTGTGCCTGCTCACATTCCAATTTCGTGTATAATCCTGATCTAACGGACACCAAATCTTCCGGATGTAAGCAACTGTATGTTACCAACACTTTAATAAACATCGTACCATATCTCTCTATAGGTTATAAAGAATATTGCCAACAGGCTCATATCATACAAAAAGTAAAGTTAAAGTGTCCATGTGCCTTTAATGTAAAGTTATACTAGAACAGACCCGCGAAATTGCGGGCTTTCAGACCGTGGTTGAAAGTATGTACAGTGTTGTAGGAAGAATTTTGTTTTAATAACTTGAGAATTTCAGGAAAAGTATCAAGAGTCATAGGTACTTGGGGACAGAGAAAATGTTGAGGTGACACTCTTTCGGAGTGGGTAAAATCAGTGAGGTCATTGATTCAGATAAGAGTAAGTAAACTTAAAGGGTCAATGAGCACCAAAGCTCCTTCCATCTTTGAAGACACTCATGTCACAGAGGAGTTGTCTTGCCTCCATGACAAATATGTTGTCGTTCCAGCTGACAAAGCCTCAAACAATATTGTTTTTGTTTGCAAGAAACACTACAGTGACTGCCTGATTAAGGAACTGAGGATAAATATCACACTTGGAAAACCTACATACACACTAAGTACGCTTACGAAGCAGGAGATCATGGAAAACCACAAATCGGTTCTAATCTTCTTTAGTGTTAATCCAAAGGATGAAGATCAGGATCTTCCATCCTTATATTGGATTCCTAAGCTTCACAAAAATCCTTATAAGGAAAGGTATATTGCAGGTTCTTCAAAGTGTTCCACTAAACCCCTTTCTAAAGTTTTTACTGCCTTACTCACTGCAGTCAAAGAATGACATCAGAAATATTCCAAAACGGCATATTCAAGAAGTGGTGTTAAACAGATGTAGATACTGAAAAAATCAATTATTAAAACATTGTACCAACATTAAAACCTTTGATTTTTCAACTCTTTATACCACTCTTCCACATACTATACTCAAAACTCGACTGAAAGAACTCGTCAGCTTATGTTTCTTTAACGAAAAGGGCACTATACGTTTTAAATATCTAGTTTTGGACTGGAATTCAGCTTACTTTGTGAAAAAATCATACAGAGTTAAGGAACAAATATACCGACGAGGATATCACTGCCATGCTGGACTTTTTATTTGACAACATATTTGTTGAATTTTGGAGGTTTGGTCTTCCTACAGACTATTGGAATCAAAATGGGTACCAATTGCGCTCCTCTACTTGCAGATTTGTTTATATATTATATTCCTATGAAGCATAATTTATCCAAGGGTTTGTACAGAAAGGAAAAAAGAAATTAGCCCAGTCTTTAAATTTCACCTTTCGGTATATTGATGATGTACTGTCTCTTAATAATAATAGATATTTACATTTAATATATCCAAGTGGACTTGAAATTAAAGATACTACCGACACAGAAAAATCTGCTTCATATGTAGACCTTTTTCTCGAAATGACTACTGATGGTATGTTGAATACCAAAATTTATGACAAACGCGATGATTTTAATTTTGCTAAAGTCAACTTCCCATTTCTGTGTAGCAACATCCCAGCGGCACCAGCATATGGAGTATAGATGTCTCAATTGATACGTTACTCTAGAGCTAGCTAAGTACGCTGATTGTTTTGAACGAGGAGTACTGCTTTCTCAAAAGTTGTAAAGACAGGGCTATGAATCAATCAAATTTAGGTCATCACTCAAGAAATATTACGGTCGCCATCATGAGCTGATTGACCATTATGACAAACGTGTCTCAGATATCATATCTGATATTCTTTCTCAGTCATAATAACCTTCCATCATAACCGGACTGAACAAAGAAATAACACGACAGGTGCCGTATACGGTGCAGGAAATGCTTACCCTTCCGGGGCACATGATTTCACTCCCGGTTTTCAGTTGAGTTCGTGTTGTTTCTTAATTATTATTTATAACTGTCGATGTAAATGTCCTTTGGTTTTTGTGAGTCTTTATTTACTCCTTGGTTTTGATTGTTATTGTCTTTAAGGTAGATCATCACAATATAAAATTATATATCACCATCTATGATTTTAATATAGTAGTACACAATTGACTTGCAAGACATGTGTTCTTCATTATATCATTTGGGTGTAACACCACTAATTCGGGACCGGGTAGAAAGCACATACCAGAAAGTAGTACATATTTAACAAAAAACAGTTCCTACGCATGAGTGTAACTTTCAAAATATGTAGGATATTTAGATATTTGTTGCATCAAATGAAAGCTGAAGGACTGGTGATCATTGTAGAACACTTTTGAACTATTAATTTTAAATATTAAAAAACTGCACTAAATTGTGTCTGTTTGTCAAATCTGAAGTACCTGTTTTGGAACATCCGAAGTTCCGGGAACCAGTTCTTTCTTCTGTACCATTAAAGGTATGTTGATTTTTTCAGTACAAGACACCATAAAGTGTTGTTTTGACATGCAATGATTGTCACTTCATTTGAACTTAAAATGAAAGAAGCGTACCTGCTTGAAATGGAGGAATTTAACATAGATAACAATGGGACCATGAATTAAAGGTGTACTTCCTTTAGAAAATGTTTAGAATAACTGAATATATGTTTTTGTGAATTTCTATATATTTTGAAAGTGAACCATAAAAGGGATGATAACTGCGATATCTATCTTTTTTTTATTTAGGAAGGTTTATGACATTTTTATTTTTTACTTTGCTTTTAGTAGAATGAAATTAACAAGAAAGGTTGCACCATTTTTTATTATTTTAGTTTCTAAAAGAACATTTTAAATGCTTTCTTCTCATTTGATTTCAAACTTCATCTTTGCATTTACAACTTGTGTTCTTCTGTCAAGGAATAAACAATCAATCAATCTTCTGTAAAAAATGTATACAATATTGGTCAACTTTGTACAACTCAAAGTTTGTAAATAGCAAGGAAAACCAATTTGTTAATTATATGAAACTTATTTTTTGGCAAAGTATTAGAAATTTCTATCCGAGGACAGATTAAGTGATGATCTATCTTAAAATAATATTAAAATTTTGTGCAAAACCTTTTACCATCAAAAGTTTGTGCAAAAGTATTGGTTCATGCATGTCAAATTAAATTAAGAATGTAAAAAGGTATTTTTTGTCGAATATTGATCTTAAATTACAGTGTGTAAAGCAATGTTAAGACTGAAGTGAATAATTGTATTTACATGTATATAGAAAGAAGAGTTGAATTATGTTACATTTGTATATTTTTATGACCAGAAACAGTCATTAAAGTTTTTGATAGAAATGTTATAATCAAATATGACAATGTACACCTTATCGAAATAATTGTAAAAACAAATATATGAATAATTTGTGTAACTCTAATTGTTCTTATATTTGACACATTTATCTTCCATGTATTATTGTAAACTTATAATGAATTTTGAAAATGTGGTATGAATGCCAATGAACCCTCGTTTCAATAAGGACGAAATGACAAAAAAAAACAAATGAGATCCTGTAAGTCCTTAAACAACGAGCAAAACCCACAACAAAGTATTGCTAACTATAGAAGGCCCTGTCGTGACAGATTTACATACTCAACGGAGAACCAATTTACAGATTTGATTAAAAGAACCTAATGAACGATTAATTTAACTTGGTCCATTTTTAGTTCGTTTTAGATTATATGAAGACCAATTCAATTATGAATAGTGACAGTAAATTCAAAAATCAACAATAGTTCATTTTATTATACAACAATTCATTTAAATATATGGAATCAGCCAAAGATCAATGAACAAGGTATTGGATTTTAATCACTTAAAAATAAATCAACCATTCAATGAACAAGGATATGAACATGTGGAGATGTGGTGTATATGTTGCCAATGAAACAACTATCAAACAAAGTTCAAATGAAGTGGAATTAAATGAAGGCAACAGTAGTATACCGCTGTTCAAAACTTGTAAGCAATTAGAGGCAAAGATACAGCCTCCATCAATTAGAAAACCAATACCAGAAAGTCGAGCGTAAAAGGCTCTGATATGATAGTTTGAATCAATTCATTTGAGAAAACTTAAGTCCAATATATAACAAAACAATTACGAAAAAATAGACTCTTGACTTGTGTCAGGCACATTATATGTTATTCAGGTCTCAGACAGGGTATATACTGTGACATTCCCGGCTTAGAGTTTATATCCCCTGAGCCGAAGGCGAAGGGGATATAAGCCCTAAGCCGGGAATGTCACAGTATATACCCTTTCTGAGACCTGAATTACACATATATTACGGATTACCCCTGACTTAATGTTATTTTCCAGTGCAGGTATTTGTTGACAACACATTTATATTGAAAAACCCAACCTGATATGTTCGGCATACGTGAAGGATTTTCTTGTTTGCTGTGAACATAATTTTATCGTGTTTGTAATAATTTATAATAACTCTTTTAACATTAAATTTAAGTAAAAAAGTGTAAATTGCGTGATTTTGTATCAAAAATGTATTATTGACTGAAGCACGTCATTATTTTCCCTCTGTGAGCCTCTGACAGTCTGATAGCTTTTGATTACGTGACATAGTAACCGGTGTTATGATGACGTTTTTGAGGTTCCAATTGGGGATAAAAACGTCGTATATACCCCGGCAGTTTCCTGAATATATACTGACATCTCTGTGTTGTTATCCAATCACAAACCTCGACACATTTGTAATCCGTAATATATATATACATGTGGCGGGTTAGACATGTTTGTGAGCAGTCAATCCTCTCCTTAACCTAGAATAGTGGTGTTACAGCTAAACATAAGATCAAACTTAACGCATGTATAGGTAAATGCTATGATTATGTCCTTTTCCATATTATTTTCTTATTTAATATGTGTAGTAGCTTTTTAGATTAGCATCTCATGTTATGATTGAGTGTATCAATGAAGGATACTGGAATGTTGGAGGAATTATATTGTCTGCTGCTACAAAAGAAATATTTAAATAATCCAGATAAAACATTTAAATGAAGATTTGGAAAGGTGAAAAAGGTGAAGGGCAGCATAAACAACTTTACAAAATGTGAAAAGATGAAAGACAACCTTTTGCACATTTTCAAAAGTTAGAAAAAGCTGGAATGTGATATTTAAATTTTTGTTTTCAAAAATAATAGGTGAAAGGTGACATTTCTTATACCTTTTGTAGCATCAAAAATAACAAGATGGCATTTTATACATTTTTGTAAAGACAAACGATGAAAGACCACCTTTTGTTCTACGAAAGATAAAACAATGTAAACTTCGAAAATGGATCACCTTTTGTGCACATTTTGGATTTCAAATATTTCGGTCACGGGCATCACTAAAGAGACATGTATTGTCGAAATGCGCGTCTGGTGCAGGAAAATTGATACCGTTAATGTTATTACCACCACTGGGTCGATGCCTCTGCTGGAGGACTGTTAGTCCCCGAGGGTATCACCAGCCCAGTAGCCAGTACTTCGGTACTGGCATAAAAATACGGATTTTTTTGTGTTATTAAAATTTGCTGTTACAAAATCATAGAAATTATTATAAATTAAGGAATGTATCTCCCTCATGCAAAGCTCTGATTCCTTTCACGAATTTGGCTATTCTTTTTGGACCTTTTCAATTATAGTTCTTCATCTTTTTTATAAGCTTTGGATTTCAAATATTTTGGCCGGAAACATCACTGAAAAGACATGTATTGTCGAAATGCGCATCTGGCGCCGGAAAATTGATACCGTTAATGTTATTGGCTTCTGAAAAATATGATCAAAAGGTTCGTTTTCAAGCAGTGTTAATGGTCATCAAAATGAAAACATTTAAATCATGTCATGTAGTGGGCATTTATAATAAGATTATATAAAGTAATGGGGACTTTTTAAAATGTAGGTTTTGTACTAATTAATGGCCATTAAAAAAGAGGTCGTTACATTGATTAGATTTAGTTTAATGGCCATTAATTTGATATTACGTTACATTGGCGTTACTTTTTTTTCTACAGAAAATACTGCCCATCATTATTTACTGGCCATTAAGATCTTAAAAAGAGGACTATTTCAGTCAAATTAATGAAAAGATTATGGTTATTTCATTGATGCTTGATGCAAACAAATACATTCAAAATTTGCATTGAATCTTTCTTTGAATTACCTTAAATAGTTACACTAAACAGTGGTAGTGGTAAATATTGATAGATTTGAATTTCCATCATATACATGTAAATACGTATAGGCGAGTGTAATATTTGAAAAAAGACGTCTAGTTAAGGACTTTAATGCACCCACCTTACACACGGCTAATTTCTTTTTTAAATGAAAGAATAATTATTTCACTTTAATTTTTGCCCGGTCGTCACAAAATCGACCGGTGCATTTCTTGTAAAATTGACGTTTATTTCAGAAATTAGTTGAAAATTATAAAATTACGACATGTTTTTCAAGCAAAGGAAAGTAAGCGTATCTCTTCTTTTAGACAGAATAATTAAGTGAATTAGATTCTTAAAATAATGAAAAACAATATTTACAACTGTAAGTCCGCATGCTTTTGCATTCCTTCTAAACATTTGACATTTATACGAAAATTTTCATAATCCTGACCTTTTCGGATCTACAATTAAATTTTTATTTAATGCTTTTGCACTCTACCCGTTTAAGAATACACCAAATTATTCATCAGTTATCGTTTTTTCATTCAAGATCAAGACTTTATCTCAACATTTCTTAAAATCACGAATTTCTGTAATTTTATGATGTTGGGTAAAATCACTATAGTTTCAAAATCCCTTATCTATTTCGTTATCGTTTTTTTTACTGAATATATTAGTCGATTTCCGTTGTACTTAATAGTGCTATTAAAGTACGATAAATCATATTTAAACGGTTCTATATCTATCTTTAACTTCAGTGTAACTAAATAGATATAAAATCGTCCGAAATTAAGATCAAATCAAAGTAAAACATAGTTTTTGAGTTCTGTAGAATTCACCCCTATCTAAATAAGGAATCGTATCGGAAAATTGTAGAAGATATTGCGAGTCGTGTCCAATTTTCACAGTCCAGTTCACAATGAAATCCTTCCTATGCTAAAAAGCAAAAACTATCCATTGATTGACACAGATGCATAGTCTGTCATGTATTTACTACATAGAAACACTTACATGAAGATACAGTTGTATTGTCGCAGTGGGAAAACGAAAAGATGAAGTTTACAGAAGACTGGTCGATGAATATGAAAAAAATGAAAACATCCCATTTGAAAATACAAAATATCATAAGAGTTGCTATGAATATTTCAAAAGTAAGCACAACCTATCATCTTCTGTTTTGTCTGTACAAAGACTTTGTACTATATGTACTAATTCTACCGACCAGTCTCTTCTCATATATCAACGAAATCTACAACTCATTCTGATTTGTCTGTTTGTATATTTTGCAAATGTATAAAGCCTATATACATAATCAAGTTACACAACTGAACTTCATAAGGTATTAATGAGGAGCAAACTCAAGCTGTATTGAGTGTTACTACATATATCTCCTAAAATGATCTGATTTACAAAATAACTCATGATAATTTTATTATTAAATCTTTATACCATCGAGCTTGCATCGCTAAATATTTGAAATCAGAAAGTACAGAGCTATTTAATTCTGAATATGAAACAGCTTTTACTAACATTTCGACGATTACAGATGACGTGCCTGTACACAAGGAAGTATTCTGTTTAACAACTTTAATCACTTAATCAGTTAACCGGCCTTAATTTCTGCCCGAGGATCGTCGCCGAGAAATCTACACAACAAATTATCAGCTTCAACAAAAACTAAAAATGTATGGTCAATTTATAGTTACAAGGCCAAGGTACATCCAATATTGCATACAGTAACTCTATAATTTTGTCTTATGCCGTAATAACGGATAATTACCCGTTCAAAATGACTGTGATATACAGTCTGTCAAAGGAGTAGGTCCGGTATGGCCTGATTTCGGCCTCAATTTTCAACTTCACCTAACGAAAGATTTTAGACACTTTTTAAACACTTAAGTGTCTATTTCAATTGATTCAAATAGTTTCTGGGAGAGATTTTAACTGATTATGTCATTAAAAACGCTCCGATTCAAGCTTAAATATGAAAAATCTATCAAATATGCCAAAAATCGTCACTTTTCAGATGATTTTTGTCAAAAATGAAAGTGGCCGCATCCGTGTTCATCCTCAACCTTTATATATATTATGCATTATCATCAAATACAACTTACATTTTAAGATTATGGATGAACACAAATGCGGCAACTTTCATTTAAGACGGAAACAGTCTAAAATTTAACTAAAATGATCAAATTGTGAAGATTTCAGTAACTGAACACGACTTAATGATGCTAGTACTCGATATATGTACATTTTATTGTCAAAAACAGCCCATATTTATGTAGCAGAAGCATTCTACTTTTCAATAAACATCTTAACGATTACATATTCACAATTTTCTAAAACTGCTATATTTTGGGGCCAAAAAGGGGTCTTACTGAACCTACTCCTTTAAAGATCTGAGCAGTGACTGCGAAACTGGTTGCAAGCACTCATCAGCTACTAGTATTTTACGGAAGCAGATATAGGGTAAAGTTGTAATCCAATCATATGAATATCCATTATCTAAAAACATTTCACTGGTTTATTCAATTGAAATTATGCCACCAGCTTCAACAACATTTCTGTATAGTCTTTTGGATGATGCCGCATATGCGGCAGTTAATAAAGCGTACGATATTCCTATTGACAAAGTTCCTATATGTATGGCTTTAGTAGAATGTATATTATCTATAAATATTTTTTTTACTCTTTTTCATTTAGGTTTATCATTTAAATTGCACATTATTTATGGACACACCTTTGATAACTATTAACAAGTTTGACTGATCAGGAGATAAGAAAAATTGAAAATGGGGCATACATTCTACATGGCATTATTTTTTTTCTGGGGGTCAACATTTTATCCAAGACAATGTCGATCTAACAACAGAAACAATAAAAGTTCTCCGTATGACTTTGGTTGGCTAAAAGGCAACATCGGTCCGGTATGATGTCATCTAACTTTCTACAACGATTTGATTTGTTCACGCATTGGTATAGGTATAGGTATAGGGGGAGGGTTGAGATTTAAAAAAAGCATGTTTAACCCCGCCGCAATTTTGTCCCAAGTCAGGAGCCTCTGGCCTATTTAGTTTTGTATGATTTTTTACTTTAATTTCTTGAGTATATTTCGAAGATTAGTGTGACGTCCATTATCATTTCAAACTAGTACATTTTTGTTTAGGGGCCAGCTGAAAAACGCCTCCGGGTTTGTGAGTTTCTTGCTGCATTGATGACCCATTGGTGGTCTTCGGCCGTTGCCTGCTTTTTGAACAGGTTGGTGTCTCTTTGACAAATCCCTCATGTCTATTCCTAATTTTAAATTCAATCTGTGTATAGTAGATCTTGTGTCCGCTTTGGACAAAACCTCTGCTCTACTGATATATGCCCATGCCAAGGAAGTTGTCTTTGTATGGATATGTTGACCGATAAAAATTACGAGATTACAAGTTAAAATGAAGCTATAATATTCCGATATCGCAATATTCCGACACCTAAATGGTCCAACATCTCATTGGTCCGACGTTTCGATCATTTAGGTTATACTCTATCGGGATTTTAACATATGAAAGCCCAATAAAAGGTTCAATATTAGGATAACCTTGTCCTCCGTTTGAAGCGTTGAAACAAGATATAAAAAAGTAATACTTAGTGCCAAAGTAGCCGAACGTCATCACTAGCGTAATTTAAAAAAAGTAAAACTACTTTGTCAAGTGTTGTTTGATAAATTAGATATCCCAAGATACACGGCGGCCGACTAAAGTAAAATCAAACACAGTTTGACGTACACTTCAGTGATTATATTTTCCTCGTGATGTTTTATAAGAACAGTTGTCAATTTGTTGATATAAATATACTAGTAGCACTTTACTCATTTTAGTAATGTTAGTTAGTATTCTTATCATATCTGATTTAGTGATGTAAATGAAATTGCGGTATGATCGAGACTCAAAATATTGCACTACAATGATAAAAAAGAACTGCCCTATGGTTGTCTGATCTTGAAGCGATTGACAGGCTTTCAAACTAACAGGAGACCATACGCTTCCTCAATTTTAATGTACAGCTCATCATGGGACTTTTCTAAACAATCAAAAATACGTCATATGTCATATTTTCCCCTTTCTTCAAATATTTTGTTTCGGATTATTTATATCCAATTTGCAGATATATGTTTGTAAATACGTGCAATCAAATGATATGGAGGTATTATAAGATTTAGATAATGCAAAGGCGACTACAGATACATTTTTGTGACTTAATGGTTGATTTTCAAAGAATCAGAGAGAAAACGTTACGTAACATGCGTTACCGTTAAAATCAACCAAAATTAATTACTACTATGATAGAAATGTATTTTCCCAACAGAAATACAGCATTCCTATAAAATTGTTTCGTCTTTGCAATTGTTTTGACTCGATTTGTCTACTGGAAGTATCCGTGAATTGAAATTGCACCCATGACCTTTGACCTCGATTAAAAACAAAATGCACCATAATTTCTTTTGACAACCGGGATATTTAGAAAGTACACCTTCTTAGCTTAGCCGTGTGTTAGGTATGTGCATTAAAATGTAAATTTGGCTCTCATATCACTCGCCTAGTATACTTTGCCATGATAATATGATATGAAGGGTCCAAACATATATAATTATTGGAATTTTTTAAATGTTTTTACCATAATAAAATTGAGAATGGAAATGGGGAATGTGCCAAAGAGACAACAACCCGACCATAGAAAAAAACAACAGCAGAAGGTCACCAACAGGTCTTCAATGTAGCGAGAAATTCCCGCACCCGGGGGCGTCCTTCAGCTGGCCCCTAAACAAATATATACTAGCTCAGTGATAATGAACGCCATACTAATTTCCAAATTGTACACAAGAAACTAAAATTAAAATAATACAAGACTAACAAAGGCCAGAGGCTCCTGACTTGGGACAGGTGCAAAAATGCGGCGGGGTTAAATATGTTTGTGAGATCTCAACCCTCCCCCTATACCTCTAGCCAATGTAGAAAAGTAAACGCATAACAATACGCACATTCAGTGCAAGAGAAGTCCGAGTCTGATGTCAGAAAATGTAACCAAAGAAAATAAACAAAATGACAATAATACATAAATAACAACAGACTACTAGCAGTTAACTGACATGCCAGCTCCAGACTTCAATTAAACTGACTGAAAGATTATGATTTCATCATATGAACATCAGGCACAATCCTTCCCGTTACCTGTTACCTTTGATAACTATACATACTACCTTAATATTGTTTTGTTTACTTTTAACTATATACTAGGGTATATTTTTGTGTTACCCTAAGTCCATAATTAGTGACCCACAAAACCGGGCCTATTCACTGCTACATTTATAATGGCATATTCTGAATAAAAGGTACTTATTGCTATACAACTAAAAAAGAAATAATAGTACTTAAATAAAAACCCATTCTAATCACAAACTATTAGATACGTTAAAAAAAATAAGGTAAAAATAAAAACATTTTCTCCTAAATATAATAATATAAAAACTAACTTTAATTTGAAATATCATAGCGCATTTCATCTAACACCAGGAGATGTGACACGATTAGCGAGTAAGACAACTGTAAACAAGAATCAAAGAAAATGACGAGTAATGTAATGATATATAATCGTCGTATGTCTTTCAACAATGAGCAAATCACAAGACCGGGATTTTTTTCAAGATTGCTCGTGAATGTTTTATATCATTCTACAAATTTTACGAATAGAAGTTCAAATCAATATAAAAAAATAAAAGTTTAACCACTTCCGTTGACAAAAATGGTTGACGAGGCATATTTATAAACACAATTGTAATGTATATATTTTCAAACCCGCATTTTCAAGTATTTTTTTCCAATGGAACACGTTAAAGACAACAGAAAAAAGACAGAAACACTTTTGAGATCAAATGAATTTTACACTGTCAATTATATTTGCATTCCTTTTTACCTGGAAGAAGTTTTAACTGCCATTATTTTCACGCGAAATAAACAACATAAATGTGAGGAAACTTTCACCTATCCGCTTTGCTAAACAGAATAAATGATAAAATAAGCAATTTAAACAATAAGTGAAATAAGGAAAATATGATAAATGATGAAAAGACAGTCAGCATTCCACCATACACGGCGATGCACGCAGCTGGTTACACAGGGTAACGAACTTCTTTTTGTAAATGTCTGTATTGTTTTCCAAAAAGTTGGGGAATACAAACTTTAACGAACTTATAAATATTAGCAGAAAAGCTAATACACATATTCTGTGTACAAACGATTTCCATATGTAGTAAAGGTAGAAAAACATACACATATAATAAAAACACTGTACCAACAAAGTGACATATGGCTAAAAAATGTATTAAAAGACTGCATATAATGTGTGCAGCATAGTCAACATATGCTTGCTACTACACACACGCTTAAGTTATAATATTTGTATCGTGCATTGACATCAAATGTTTTGATTGTGTATAAAAATGAACATATATATTATCTATCATGTCAAATGTCTCAACAATAAACCAAACAGCAATAATGTCTAGTTGTACAAAAGGTATACATACCCATGAAATAGGTGACTGCCAAGCCAAGTGAAATAAGTGAAATCATCATTTTACTAGCAAAACTAGAAATTATTGTAATAATTTTAACAACTTAACCACTCTGTGTACATAGAAACAAAATATTTAAATGATTTTTACTAAAGGTGAGTGTGTTGAACACATTTCACAGGTAATTGTTTACCAAGAAAAATGTATGTGGTATGTTTGAATTAAATCAGACTTTAACGAAACAAAATCATTTCTGTCTGATATGTATGTATCTGTTTGTATAAGTGTTATGTCTAAATACGTGAAACAAAATATATTGAAAGATAATTTTAACATATTCCAGAGGCATATGCGACAAAAATATCAATGCATGAGGCCGATGAAAATATAAGACATCCACTGTTTTAGAAATTATAAGCTTTTGTAAAGTTTCTAGTGCATGTTAATGCTTATCATTATATTATTTTTCTGACTATATATAAACATTGCGAATTTGTCTTTTCGTGCTATCTTAGTTTGATGCAATAGCCGCAATATCGAATTCTTATTTATATCGTTTATCTTTTGGATAATATTTAAAAAATTTCGAGCAAAATGGTTGAAACTACTAATGAAAGGATATGAGACACATCGAATGGAATAGTGTCGATACAAATGCGTTTTAATCGCTTAGACATACCCTTTGCAAGTGGGGTGTTCAATCTTTTTTTCTGTCGGAAGATTTTCATGGTTTTCACGAATAAGTATTAAAGAATGTCACCAATAATTATTTGTTTCACTTTTTCAGAAAAATACACGAGTGGGAAAATGACTATGAAAAAAGGAAACACAAAGAAAGAAAAAAACAATAAATGTCTCGCCACATGATAAACATACACATGACAAGCAATTTTTGATAGGGACATAGTGTGTTGGTATATATGAAGGTTAACAACGTTTGACACAATTAAACAGGTAATTCAAAACTGAAAACATGTAATATCTCGAATACCTTTAACCGGTTTTGTATAGAATTAAAGTATATTATTCTTTACTATATATTCTGTAAATTAAGTCGAATCCTGGGATTTTTTTTCTCGTCGTAATTTAAAAAGAAAATAAAATTTGCTCACAACAAAACGATTCACCTAAGGTTACAATTTTGTTTGTTTTGTATTTAGAAAGTAGATGTAAGGTAAGCAAATAATGCATTCTTATTTAACCTTAATTATTAACTAGGATCATACATGTTAATCCTGAATATATTCCTCCCTTTTGTATTACGATTCCAATTTTTTCATTGTATTCATTATGATTATAATCTAATAAGACAGTCGTGAAATAGAGAACATACTCCTGAAGGGCTAATATAGCTTGACATGTCATACATGTATGTCTCAATATTGTCAATTAGACACTACACCAATATCACGATTAAATCGTGTGACGGGTGATGCATACTGAGATAGTAACCCCTTCGATTCACCCTAGTTTGCGTAATTCATCAGAATTATTTATAGATTATCGTTGATCATCTCAAAAAGATTGATTTTCTGGCAAAAGCGAGAAAAGCAATCGAGTTGAGATGATCATTGATAATCTGTTTATCACTATTTTAGCTATGACGACGTGGTCATCTTCATGTCAATATCATTAGAAATGCCACGTGCCTCCTTAGGTTCTAGCGATAATTTTTCATCTCAAGCGAGTAGCATGATATGAAAAATTATCACAAAAAAAGATCAAAGGAAAAATGCACAAAATAGCGATAAACTAATTTATTACATGTTTCTTTGTTTTTTTGTGAATTAAAGTGGATCCTTACAGAAATACTATTTTCTTTTCACCATTGAACTTATTGTATATTTCAAAATGTTTGAATGCATATATTTGGCAATGGCCTATAAGAAATATGAAAGTTTTATTTGTTTCAATGGTAGCGGCGACCCCTATCATACAAAGGCATGATAACTTCAATAAAAAAAAGGACACCTAGAGCACACAAAATATTAGCACATTTGTTATGCTAAGAATTAAAGAAAGGCAATTAATGGTTATATTTCATTGGTTAACTATGGACTGACAGTTGCTGATGGAATCAGAGATCAAGATAGCAATCAATTAAAGTGAAACGTTTTAAAATATTTCAAGTTTTAAAATTTCCCGCCTGTATTTGTATTAAAAAGGTCCCTGTAAATATGTCATGGATGACATTTTATTTTTCATTTATATGTGCTGTACATATGTTGTATATATTTTTTTTTATTTCAAAGTTTATTTAAACTCCATGTGGAGGTACTCCTAATTTAAAGGAGACTTATACAAAGAAAAATAAGTTTACTTCCGGTTTACTGGTTTACTATTTTTGAATGCATTTCAAGGATCTTTTGTAATTTTTTTAACGATAACAAAAGTTTTATTCAATCATTTCCTGATGAGAATAAAATGAGTTTATACAATAGTTTTACATACATAATTATATTAAGATAACCAATATAATTCATTTTCACGTGATTAGCATCACTGTATAAAATCACTATCGTATATCCGGTTTACCGAACAAACATGTGTTGATTTAAACTGGAAATTATTCTTAAATATACATATGGATTATAAAAAAGAATAAAGCACATACATTGTATGATGAGTACTAATTTATTACGAAGCATGATATATTTGGTTATTTACTAATGTACCTTATATGTATAGATTCAAATATTGATTACAATAAAAATATTTGTTTTCTACCTGTTAAAATAACACATTGTTCACAACTTTATTCACAAGATACAATTAGATTATTATATATGGAATCAAACACACCTTTCGGTTAGAGCAGAAGAACTAAGTACATCTTCCGATATTTTTCAAGAAAACTGGTTGAAGGACCAGATTGAAATCTTATCCCAAATGGCGTCGTGTTAAAATCAAATCATTCAAAGAATTTATTATTTTCATCGAGTTCGTTTATTCAACAGAGTAACACTATGTCGATCAATAATAAAGCAGGTGAAATTGATAATCGGCAGTTCTGAGAAATGCTTAACATTGTTAATAGCACTTATTCTCTACGAAATGTGTTATCGAAAGGTCCGAAATATCGTGAGCCTAAATCCATCAATTGGAAATGCAACTTTAAAATTTTGATTGACTCAGTCGAGGATTATGCCAGGCAATTGGCTAAACGTGAAAAGAAAGACGTAGACACTCTATCCGAATGGATTAAGGCAGTGAGGTCGTTAATACAAATCAGAATTAAGAAACTGCATGGGTCCATCAATGCCCATGCTACGTCAATCTTTAAAGACCCAAATGTTGCTAAACACTTATCCGACCTCCATGATAAATATGTTGTTGTCCCCGCAGACAAAGCCCCAAATAACATCGTTTTTGTCTGTAAAAGTCACTACATTAATTGCTTGATAAACGAATTAGGTATAGACAATTCACTTGGAAACTCAACATATACCCTCACGACACTTACCAAAGAGGAAATCCTGGATAATCATAGGTCTGTTCTTTGTTCCTTTGGTATTTCAACCAAAGATGAAGAACTGGATCTTCCATCACTGTATTGGATACCTCAACTACATAAGTGTCCTTACAAACAACGGTATATTGCTGGGTCTTCCAAGTGCTCCACGAAACCTCTTTCTAAATTATTAACATCTATTTTATCAGCAATCAAAGACGGGCTTCAAAGTTATTGTGAAACTGCCTATTCTAGAGGTGGCGTGAATCAGATGTGGATACTTAAAAAATTCCACAGATCTTTTAGAGTACATACAATCTAACTCTCTTTCATCTTGTAACAATATTAAAACATTTGACTTTTCTACTCTTTACACAAGTATTCCACATTCCAAACTAAAAGACAAATTGAAAGAGTAGGTATTACTTTGCTTCATAAAAAAGAATGGCCAACGTAGATACAAGTATCTTGTCTTAGGGAGGGATAAATCATACTTTGTAAAGAATCACTCTGATTCAAACAAAAAATTCTCTGAAACCGATATTATCAAGATGCTTTATTTCTTGATTGACAACATATTTGTAACGTTCGGAGGACATGTTTTTCGACAGACTGTCGGCATCCCAATGGGAACAAACTGTGCCCCTCTACTTGCCGACTTGTTTCTTTATTATTATGAGGCTGACTTGATATAAAGGATACTACAGATACAGTTAAGTCGGCTTCATATCTTGACTTACATCTAGAAATTGACAATGAGGAACGGTTGAAAACAAAACTTTACGACAAAACAGATGATTTCAGCTTTCCAATTGTGAACTTTCCATTTCTAAGAAGCAACATTCCAGGAGCACCTGCATACGGGGTATATATCTCCCAATTGATACGATATTCCCGTGCTTGCATTTCCTATCATGATTTTCTTGATAGAGGGTTACTGCTCACAAGGAAGTTATTAAACCAAGAGTTCCAAATGGTGAAGTTGAAATCATCCCTTCGTAAATTTTACGGACGCCATCACGAGTGGTTTGACCGTTATGGAATAACCGTTTCACAAATGATATCGGATATGTTCCTGACGTCGTACCTACAATCCCCTTCCCTTTCATGAATGTGACCTACCGAATTAGACTATTTACCGGATTTGTAATCACATAAGCAACACGACGGGTGCCACATGTGGAGCAGGATCTGCTTACAATGTACCCTTCCGGAGCACCTGAGATCACCCCTAGTTTTTGGTGGGGTTCGTGTTATTTATTCTTTAGTTTTCTATGTTGTGTCATGTGTACTATTGTTTTTCTGTTTGTCTTTTTCATTTTTAGGCATGACGTGTCAGTTTGTTTTAGATTTATGAGTTTGACTGTCCCTTTTGTATCTTTCGTCCATCTTCTTTTACACACTTTGTGTTAAAAAATTTCAATGAATTTTACTAGTTCCTTTTTTTGAAAGATTTGAATCACCTTATGAATCTTTCAATCTTTCAATACGGATTGAGAAGAATTATGATATCGAAATAAATCTCATCAAGTGAAAATAATAAAGAAGAAATAGGTAGAGAAACACACCCAATGCAATTATGGAATTTGACCTTATCTAATGTTAAAATCAGTAAGGCGTGGTCCTGAAACTCCTATTGCAGTGCGTGAGAAATGAAGTGTTTTATCTTTCACATTTGACCTAAGTTAAGATTGTTTTACGGATTCATATTCGAAGTCGCCTTTTTCTTAAACGTTTTCTGGTTTTCTCTTTGTCTGTTTAGCTTCTTACTCATTATTTTTATTACTGTAAGAGTTTGATGTTCTGGAAATAATAATGATGTACCAGATAAAGGCAACAGTAGTATACCGGTGTTCAAACTCATAAATCCATGGACAAAAAACAAAACCGGGGTGACAAACTAAAACTGAGGGAGACGCAACACAACACTACAATGTAACACACACAGAAACGGACTAAGCATCAGACAAAATCCCACGAGAATAACAAATATAACATCAAAACCAAATACATGAATTTGGGATAGACAAGTACCGTGACACGTCTTATCGCAATGTGAATTTACACTCAAAAATAAGAGAAAACAAACGACGCAACGTTAAAATGTAACACACACAGAAACGAACTATAATATAACAATGGCCATATTCCTGACTTGTTACAGGACATTTTTAAAGGAAAAAATGATGGGTTGAACCTGGTTTTGTGGCATGTCAAACCTCCATCTTTTGTAGCCATGTGAAATATAACATTAAAATGACAACTCAACACCACAGGACTACAATATAAATAAATTGGAGAACACAATTGACAAAGAAACACACGAACAACAGCCAACAAAAGGCAACAAGTTGAAAATTTTAATACACCAGAAGTGCATTTTATCCACACAAGATCTACTAGTGACGCCCAGATATAAAAGTTTGAAAGCCGAAACAAGCATAAAGTCGAACAGCATCGAGGACCAAAAGATCAAAAAAGTTGTGCCAAAAACGGCCAGGGTTTTCTGTTAGTGACCAGAACATCGCTATTATTTAGAATAATTTATACTTATGCAAACAGTAAATTTATAAAATTACTAAACAAAAGCTGTACATGATAAAACTGAAATATTAACTAATTACAGGAAACAACTGAAATACATTACATAACCAGACATTTGCCACACAAAATGTAGACACATCCGAATAAGTTTAAACCTCATCGCCAAGTGACGTCATATTTAAAATTGTAAAAAATGACAAAAAAATGACGTTATTTTAATTTGTAAAACAGATCATCAAAAAATGAAAAATGACGTCATACCAGAAATATTCTAACAAATGCTTGCTATAATTAAGTAATACAAAATGTTTTTCAGGCTGGTCTCCGTGTTTATGTATATGTTACAGTAAATAGGTGAACTCATGAATTACATGTAATTTAATAAAATGTAGAAATGACATGAAATTCCTGATGTAGTTCAACATATAAAAGCAATTTAACAGTCCTATTGAAATACTACAAAACAAACAGGAGGGGATTTTAAAGATTGCGTCAACCTTTAGCCCCTACCAGGTCTCTTTCCTAGACCCCTTTATCACCTTCAATCGAGACTTAAGACAGTTTCATGCAATATGCAGAAAGGTTGAATAAATTATATCATATGAATGTCCTCTACCATCTATATTTACGATTAATGTTGTAAATAAATACAGCTGTAGATACATCGTCAATTTTTTACCAGAAAGCAACCAAACAATCCATGAATTATAGAATGTGCATTTATCCTTTCGCAAATCAGGACCAGATTATGTGTAGGAATACGTGTTTTCAGCTTCTAATCCGACATTCTAATAACTTCTAAACATATAATAAACATAAACACGAATCTTTATCCTGAACGGATATTCATATTTGCAACAGAAAATGTGAGATTATTGTAAAGTGATACAATTATTTGCAAGCATTAAATTTGGAGGTCTTGAAAATGGTCTCTCTTGAGGGTGCACACATTTAACTAAAAGAGCGGAAGGGCATACTGGATTTTTCTCTGTGTCAGAATTTTGTTAATTTATTTTTTCAACGATATCAATCATATTATTTTCTCAAACTTTAACACTATAAGGAATGGGGAATATCTGGATAGAGAATATTTTTTTTATCTGCTGAAATAGAATATTTGTTTCTCCATCAAATTGGGAATCAGAATGTGTATTACCCCCATTGAAGTTAAATGGTAGTTCCCTTTGATGTGAGCATATAGTTTCTAAATAATAAAACGACCATTTTCCAGTGTTAATACTCTAGCTGTAGATAAAGAGCATTGACTTCTTGACATGAAAGTAAGCCTTACAATGTTACAATCCCGTCTCCCTTATTTTCTTATTTGCTTTCTTGAATTATGTCTAAAATTTTCAAAACAAAAATATAAAGTTAGTAAATAGCTGTGAAAATCACAAACACAATTAGTGATTACCTGTATTTACGGGAAACAATTATTAAATACGCGTAATCACTAATTTGCCTAGTAATTACAAGCATTTACTAAATTGTTTAGTAATTACGTGTAATTCCTATTATTTTACCTCCTATACATTTCTAGGAATATGATTGGTTAAAAGCGTCCACATAGACACGATGTATATTTCATATTAGGTTAGTAGGGAGGCGGGGCTTATTTCATACACGGTATGTAGTGGTGTTACGTCCCTTTATATTCTATATTAGGTAAGAAGGGAGGCGAGGCTTACTTCATTCGCGGTTAGATAATGGTGTTACGTCCCTTTATAAAAACAAAACGGTGCAAAACAAAAATCCTAAAGGTTTCAACAGACATGGAAATTGATGATTAAGATGGAAATAAATGCATAAAACACATTTAAACCTATCAAGTGGTTGTTGTTGGTATATGTTTTTGTAGGAACAATGGAAGTAGTTTCGTAATGCTAACAGTATTGACGACTTGCTCATTTTGATAGGTCACTAGTCTAAATTTCACACGTTAAGATAGTCGGTAAGATAAAATCGTTACATAGTGTGATAGTGACATAGTACGGTATATGGAATTTGCTGACCCCTTATATACCGTATTAGGTCACTAGCACACTATGTAACTAAAAATTCCATATATTAAATGTAACATATATAGGACAAACCAGAAAAGTTAAACCCTTTGAATAATAAGACATGTATCCGTATGTTCTGCCCAAACTGAAATTCTTGCTGGTTGGCTTGGAATACCTTCTGGTTTAGCAGTACACCAGTACATGCAGTAGAGACATCGATCTTTTTGGTATTTATAGCATTAATGCTACCAATGTTACCATTTTCAGTGAGGAATACATATTTAAATATCCAATTTTTTTTTTAACAAAAATGAAGGTTCAATAATATAAAATCACGAAAGAGTATATCGAAGGAGGTAAAAAAAGAAGATAACGCCGGACAAGGAACAATCGCTATGCACGAGGGAGATACACTCTTTTATCTAAAGTGCTTCAAAATTTATATAGGTAAATAAAAATCTTGTAAAACAAGAACTGAAGTTTTGAACAATTGTTACTGAAAACAAATAAGAAAATTATGATATCTTTAAAAGATCTACAAAGTTTGGGTTTGATTTAGAAATTGTCAGATGTTAACCTTTATTTCAACGAAAAGCCAAACCACAGCTGATCAAATACAACATGATTTTATAATAGATCAAAGTTACTCGTCAAAAGAGGGGCGAAAGATACAAGAGGGTTATTAAAACTCAAAAGTCGAAAAAAAACTAACAACGTCGTGGTTAAAATGAAAAAAGACAAACAGACAAACAATACTACAGAAAAGACTAAACAGAAAACTAAAGACTAAGCAACACGAACCCAAACAAAAACTAGGTGCTATGGAAAGGTAAAAATATCTTGCTCCACATTTTGCATCCGTCATGTTGCTCATGTTTAACTTAGTATAAACCCTGTAACAAGTTTAATCTGGTAGATCAATTTCTTCAAAAATGGACAGGATTGTAGTAATGATATTTGGAACATACTGCTATCATCTGTTAAAAAGATTATTCCATTACGGTCAACCAACTCGTAATCGCGTTTGTAAAATTTACGAAGGGATGATTTCCACTGAACTGTTTCAAAATTTTGGTTTAATAGCTTCCTAGTGAGCAACCACCTTCTGTCAAGGAATTAGTGATAGGAAATACAAGCCCGGGAATAGATATCAATTATGAATTATATACTCTGTATGCAGAAGCTATTTGCATGTTGTTACATAGAAATGGAAAGTTCACAACTAGGAAACTTACATCATCCCTTTTGTCGTAAAGTTTTGTTTTTCAGCCGACCCCCATTGTCAATTTCTAGATATAATTTAAGAAATGAGGCAGACTTAACTGTATTTTGTGTATCGTGATTTCAAAGGTTGCACGAAAATAAGCATATTAATAATGATACTTGTGATTGTGTTGAAAACCAAGAAAAATCTGGAGAATTGTATATGCTGCATTAAAAAGACAAATGCACACAGAGAAAACAAATTGTTTCAGCAAAAAGTTAAATCACAAAAATACTGAACTCCGAGGAAAATTTAAAATGGAAAGTCCTTAATCAAACGACAAAATCAAATGATAAAACACAGCAAACGAAAGGACAATGCATTTAACAACCACATTCATTGATTACTTATATATGTATTTTAAATCAACCCATAAAGGATTTATATATTTTGAGTCCTGTGATTGCATTAACATTAACTCTAGTGTTGGGTCGCGTGTTTGACATCAGAATGTAAACGTCACACAGGAAGAAATATGAAATACTTGTTTCGTCCTAAGTATTTTCAAACTTATAGTTTCACTTGTTGAATAGTGTTATACAGAGTTGAAAATTCTTAAGTTTTGTTAGAACAAATGACCACCAAATGTAATGAAAAGATTTTTAAACCTTAAGATGATTACTCAAAACCTATCAATAAATGATCCCCATCTTCAAGATTATTCTGATTATGCAAAAAACATTCTCTACACGCTTTCATGGAAGTATCTTCTTTATGTAAAAAAAAATATTCCACAAGATGATGGGATAGCAGCATTTGAAAACAGTATGTTATAATCGAAGAAACAATATTTATCCAATTAAGTGCCCTGTAACATTTTCTGAAACTAATGCTGGAGAACACTATAATAAACTTTCAACAATGATAGTTTGTGATCTTACCAATCCTAATAAGAGAATCAACTTTTCGAACTAAACACAAATAATTTAATTTAGGATGTTACGCGTCTTCTGATTGGCTGACTTCGTTTTGCTTATCATATCATAGACACAGTTTTGCCATGTGGCCATTACGTCATCAACGTTTTTTCATGATTTACGCCGGTTTAAAATGGAATTTAAAATTAAATTATAAGAAATGACTGTTCTATTGTTTCGGTCTATGAAGAAATAACATAAAAAGTGTGATGCACACTGTAAAATAAATCGCTACGCGCGATTTCCAGTGTGCACCACATTTTTTATGTTATTTCTTAATAGACAGAAAAAATGATACAGTCATTCCTTAAATGAAAACGCGAATAACGCTTGACTAATTCTTAATCATCGAAGTGCATAATAGTTATCAAAGGTACCAGGATTATAATTTAGTACGCCAGACGCGCGTTTCGTCTACATAAGACTCATCAGTGACGCTCATATCAAAATATTTATAAAGCCAATTAAGCACACAGTTGAAGAGCATTGAGGATTCCAAATTCCAAAACGTTGTGCCAAATACGGCTTAGGTAATCTATAAGGAAAAAAAGTTAAGTACTTCCAATAGACGAAGCTGCGCTTGTCTACATCTCAAATGAAATATATCATTCACTGCTGCTGTAAGAACTGAACGATATGAACTACACTTTGCCTCTTTTCCAACGTTTCTGATGTTCTCATCCAAAATGTCTCCTACAGTGATTTTCTTCTCCCGAAGACAAAGCAGTATTGTGGTAATTGGGATTTTTCTTCTTTTTTTTTTTGGTGTAGAATTGGTTTTAAATGTCGACTACACATAAGAGGAAGGTACGACTTACATTGATAATCAATAAAAAGAGCCGTTAATATGTTTGTGAAACGGCTGTTTTACCTCAAAATCACAATGTGAACATTGGAACGATTTGCGTCCGCATTTATCATTTGGGAAAGCGATTAGAGATTTTATCAATTACTAAAAACGTTTCCTCCTGCTACTGAAGAAATATCTAAGCTAGTTTGATTTGAATTTGTTTCGTATATTGTTTATGGCTCTTTTTTAAAGAAATAAAAGTGATTTTTTTATTTTCGTTGACAAATTTGTTTTAGCGTAACAAACTAATTAATTGATTGATTGGTATTTACCGGCACTTTTGGCACTATTGTGGTTTTTGTGGCTGTACATTGTTATTGATATAAGGAGCTGACTTTCTTGGAAAAACTTTTGGTAGGAAAACCCAATCAATCAAGATTGGAGTCGCACACACATGTCATGGGGGGATTTGAAACCACAGCATTAGTCTTGACAGGCTCATTTGGTATATTGTGGAGAGTTGTTGCATTGACAATCATACAAAATCTTCTTTTATCCATACATAATGAATAAATAGTTCGACTACGTCAAATAGTTAGCATTTAAGGCTCCTGCAGGAATCTGAAAATGCTGAAGCTAACTCATTTAGAATAAAAATTAGCTAGATACATGAGAAAATTGAAGAAATAGAAAGCATTTTTTTTTATTAAAGTTCATGAGTAGATTTAGTTTTTTAAAAATCATCTATTGTACCATAAATGTGTAATATTTACAGTATTTGTACTTAACGTAATACACAATTCAGTGAAAAGAAATATGTTTCTTTGTGTCGCCTTAAAATGAAAGTCACTTATAGTTATTAAGACACGATATTATTATTGTGATCATTGAAATGCTGTTGTGATCCTGAACTTAAAGGTTTTGCTTGAAAAAAAAAACTAAAAAAAAATATGACATATAAATTTGTTTTCAGATTATCTATCGTACGCGTCTAGATTAAAATGAAAACAGCAAAGTTTTTATTTCCTTTACTAGTAGCTACTCTGTGTACAACCAATAACGGTAAGGAAAAATTTATTTACCATAATATATTCAATAATAAATTGTGTATGTGACTAGAACTCAATTTAAATGTATTTACACATGCTCAGAAGTTAAAAAAGGACTGATTGTAATGTGTTGGGTACATTTACCTTGTCAAAAGTGTGTGCAGTTGGTCATGATAAAGTATTGTCAATTCTCAAATGATTGTTCTGAATATCTACAAATATGCATAAAAGAGGAAATAAAAAAGTTTTAAAATATGTCATATCAAATATGGTTAACATCAAGATGGATACATGTACGGTTTGCAAATGAAGATGTCCCCGGACGGACTTCAACAATGAGAAAAACCAATACCATTTTTTCAGCTAGGCATATATTAATAAAAACCTAATGAGCAAGCAAAACTCATAAAACGAAGAACTTTTGTTAGAAAAAAAGGAATATGCATATGGTGTCATAGTCTGTAAGTCAGGAAATAATTAATTAATGCACTAAATCATACAAAAAAAGTTTCAGGGTTGATTGTTTATTAATAAGGGGTTTGATAATACTCAATCATTGATTCGCTTTTTTATGATGCCTAGTCACTTGATATAACTTATCAGCATACTGTATATAAGAGTAAAACGACGGGTGTCACATGAGGAGCAGGATCTTGTCAGATAGTTATCGACTACTTATCAGTTATTCTTTTCTTTTGGTTACATAAGTCTCTCATCAACAATGCAGATGAAATATAGTAGTTATTGATAATGATTATACCAAAATTAATAACTAAGGAATATAATAATTGCTTTGCAGATTTGGGTGAAAGGCCTAACATAACCATGTATGGGACAAGAATGAAAACTGGTAGCGAAAATGTTGTCCAATTAAGTTGTATCACAAACATTGGAACAGATGGATGCTGGATGGAGTTTCATAAAAATGATAAAACAGAGGATACTATTCGATTACAGGATGAAAATTGCCACCATACCAGAGGAACGTGTGATATCAATATTTGTGATTGCTCCAAAGACTGTAAAGCATTTAAATTGAATATCACGTCTACACCTAGAATTACAAACACTACATATGGGTGCGAATGCAGAATTGTATTTAAAAAGGTGGTTTATAGTTTAAGAAAAGCAATAAAATCTGCTGGGGAAGGTAAGATTGTCGATGTATGACTTTTTTATATCAATCTATTAATTGACTAATTCTTCTCTAAATGAATTTGTACCATTCGGACACCTACAAATTCTACAGACATCTCACATCGCCAATTTTAGCAAGAATTATTTTCTTCAACAATGCAGAATAGCAAGTATTAAAGTAAAAAAATAACTACACGATATTTATTTAGAGCATACAATGCAATCGCTCAATAGAAATAAAACAACTGTAAACGTGTATTGCTGAAAATGTGATATTGTTATGACAATTCGTCAATTGTATTCAATAACAGGCAAGATACAATTGTATTTCCAAGATGTCTTCTTGATTTATAGTTAAGTTACTCCTGTGTTGATATGACTTGTTGGTTCAGTTTCATTTGTTACAGTACTCAATTCCCGAATTGAGTTCTTAAAAATGTTTATGTTCAAGCTGTGCTAGTGGAAATAAAAAATGACAACAATACTATACCACTGTTCAAAAGTCAAAGAAAACAAATGCGGGTTAACCTTTGTCAAGACTCGAGTTGTTGGTGTTACATCTTGCATATTTTTGTCCATAACATACATTCCTGCCAAGTTACCCAAGATATAATGTGATGTGATCCGTGATCGGTCTAAATGTTTGTTTTGTTTTTGCACAATGCAGTTGTGGTTGTTTGGTTAAATTGAGACAATACAGATAGGTGCAGTCCTTACCTTACCTATACAGAAAGTACACTTGGAGCAGACTGTATGACTGCTTTCCAAGTTGACTTAAGAAGTGTTAAGAAGACATGGAGGTTAACTTCGTCGTTGACCAGACATCTTTTTTTAGAACTTTTGTAGACCTATTTACAAGACTGCTATAGACAAGACATATGGACAAGTCTACTACTTAATTATTAAAAAGTAATACATGCAGTCAAATAGTTCTATTATACAAGCTAGCTTGAGATATCAAAACTTCTGACTTTTTTGTGACGCCTTATTAATTTGAATAAAAGAGGATTTGCTGGCACTTTTTTGGCTGAAATTTTTGTGTAGCCATCGAGTGCCAATATTGCTGTCATTTGCTTTATACAATCAATCCTGACATAAAGAAAATAACTGATGTATTATGTGGCAATATAAATTTACATAATAAAGTGCAACTATGGTCAGTTTTTGGTTGATCAATACAACCTTTTTTGGGTTATTATCGTGAATAAAATCACAGTTCCACAATTTAACTTTTTTTCATACTTTCAACATGTTCAAGAAAGATGGATTTGACCAATCTGAATAAATTTAACTTAAAAAACTATAGGTAGGTGTTAATATAAGAAAGTTTTATCATATTTTGATGTTTTTTGTGTCAAATTTACACCATGCTGCCAATTTTGTAATTTTGTGATTTTTCTCAATTTCAAGAACAAAAGGTATATTATTTCAACCTGTTTGTTATAAATGATTGGAAAAGTGCATACATGTATCTAAGAAATTTGAAAATACAAAAATGATATGGTATGTACATAAATCTTGTTAAATAAATTTTTTGTTCATCTCTTCCATATTTTCAAAATTTTGGCTAAAAAGACTGACTTCATTGGATTACTAAAAATTATTCACTGTAAATACAAAATTTTCTCACAGAGTTATGTTTGATTATAATATTTTTTTAAATGCATTGGTATTTTCAACTTGTATTACATGTTTTGGAAATAATTCCAGAACGAGATTTCATCGAGACTGACACGTCAGAAGAATACATTCTTAACAAGCCAGTCTAAGATGTTTTCTATTAGTGTTTGGATTATTTGAATAAAAAGACAACATACTGGCACTGCTAATAGATGCTGATAAGAAACATTAGTAATGATGTCACTCGAAATTATAGCCGACTGTACACATGATATATATATTATAGTAATTGTACATAAATATGGCTTTCAATTATTATGATTTTTTCATACAATTTATGTGCCACTTTATTCTCAACTATATTTCATCTGTATTGTAAATAATAAGAAACAAGACATATAATATGTTTTATGAGACAGTTCAGGATAGAAGTTAACTTGCTGTTGAGTAGACCAGGCAACAGTTTACTTGGTATCAGATATGATTTGATCTTAGTTGTTAAAATTACGGTTAACTTATTGCAGGACTTGTATCGAACTAAACCTACAATATTAGCGAACATGTGTCAAAGTTAACATTTTCGGCAGTTAAAAAACAGCCCTGGAACCAAGTCCGCTTTTTAAGTTAACTTGATTGTGGTCTTATAACTGGTCAGAGCAGTCCTAGATCCTGCGTGCCGCAGGTTAATTTTTACAAGTCAAAATTTCTTGTAAACAAGTTTACTTGCTGTACAGATAAGGACTACACCCATCTGTATACTGTTGATATCTTACGCCTGATTTACTTTAGTGATATTACTCCATAGCTAGGCCTTAAGTTTACAGTAGTGCTGTCACCGTTAGGGTGCACATAATCCTCTTAAACCGGTGTTAGACGACGTCGTAAACTAGCAGTCAGTGTAGAATGTTTGCCCTGTGTTTAATGCTTCGCTATGACTATATGAGACTGTGACTACAGCAATAAATTCTCTGTTCCGTTGGTTTTTGGTTGTGTTTCTTGCAATACATGTACTGATTTTTTGTTATGGATTCATTCTTCATATCCTTAAATTTTTATTCAATGAGATTGATACTTTGATATATATTAAATACTATTTGATATTAAGTGCATGTAGTTAATGCATCTTACGACAATTGTACATGCTTTAAGAAAAAGCAAACGTTTTTTTAGAAAAAAAGGGAAAATATATTATCCTGTTGATTTCTATTTAACCTACTCCTATTCTGCTATGAACTGCTGATTCTTTTTTTATTTTTTATAGTACTCCATTTCCAAAATGTTATGTATAAGTATTAGTTGAAAGGAAATTTTTTCAAACTAATTATCACGCCACTACTGTAAAATTAAGAGCAAGCCACGGGTGATATCAATAAAGTCTATAGCGTTTACATTTTTCCTTGATTGAGAATCATTTTAGATTAAGGGTTTTAACAATGATATCTTTGATGTGTATTTAAATATATTAATTTTAGAATTTGTAGTTTTCCAAACTGTCATCTCTGTCGTGAACACCGTTGTAGAAGATCAAGGAGATAAAACTGAATGGTCAACAGGTAAGAAAGAGTGCAGTGTCTTGCATACAAGAATGCATTGGGTTCTTGTTATTGTAATCATTAATCAGCTGTAGTCAATTAATCATTGTAAACATGCCAACAAATCAGCCATCAATCTGATTACATGTCATTTTATTTAATCAATTACTTTTAAGAATGCCTTATAATCCTTATTACTTCTTGATTACATTCAGATTACGAAAAAAAATTAATATTGTAATTGTGGTAAAAAAAAAAGGAGGCTCGGGTGTACAAAAATTTAAGAAAATAAAAAAAAAAAAATTTAATTACAAATTTTATTTATTACACTTTAAGTTGCTACTATGCTAGTATGGTACAAAAATCAATAACAACAAATCGATTTGTTTTTGGCCCGAGAAGACTTTTGAAATGCTTATATTGTTGAAAAAGCTTCACATTTTCTCCCTTTTGCATTTGTGCATTAAAATTGAAGCATCCTTTTTCAACTCATCGGTGACCTTTATTTTTTTTTTTTATCTTTTTTTAAATTAAGCTGTTCTTAAGGGGTAGACCTGGTGTATGGGAGACAACTCTTATACAATTATAAAAAGTCATTTCTGCGGTTTAACATACCAAATTGAATGTACTTGTCTGAGGGGCATAATTTAGAATTACTTTTTTGACAGAATTTTGAAATTCCATTTGAACAAAGTAAATAATGAATTTATATGGTTTTGGTGATAAGTCATTGATGCAAAATTCGTACTTAACTGTTTGTCTTTGGGGTTTTTTTTCAAATATAATTGGCACTATTCTAGAAGATATGATCTGAACACCAATCCAAGTACAAGCTTATGCTATTAAATAATCTACATTTGAACAAAGCTAGTTCTTAGATACTGACAGACTGTCAAAACAATGAATTCTGATATCGTCTGCAATTGATGACACGGGTATTTTGTAGTCTGGAGAGAGACACCAATTCATAATTATGATAAGTCAATTCGCCCCAATGGGTACTCGTCTTATACTGAATATCACTGTGTTTTTCTTATAAACTGTATTACAAAAGCAATTTTGACCATTGCACATAACAAGAATGCAAAGACAGTCTGTAGAAGGTTTTGTAGGGGGGAAATGATTGTTTGCTGAATATTTTTCTATTTTCCAGTGCCTTTCAAGCAAACCTGTCTTAATATTTTGAAAATTTCCAACGGCCAAATTTGATAAAACTTTGAGATTTTCAAGATTTATAACTAATAAATGTTTAAGCATTTTTTGACAGAAATTAAACGACAAAATATTTTCTTTTTAAGTTTGACAAACAATGTGTTATCTGAACTAGCTAGAAATTTCGCCATTTCAAAAATTAAAAATTTTTTTTTTTTTACATTCAGGCTATTAGTATTACCATGATATTTCAGATTTACTTAAGAATACGTTTCTACTATGAATTTAAACAATCATGAGTATTCCTTATAACAACATGTGCGAAAACACACAATGCTATATACCTACAAGTGATTTCGACCGTTATTTTGGGTACCCCTAAACTGGTCATATTCAATGTGCCTTAAACATAAAATGAAACGGTGAATTTCATCAAGACTTTGGCAGATGATCCATGGAATCCTACCTTTTCAATGATGTAAATATAAGAAAAATTAAAGAGAGGAAAATGTTGATGTCACCAAGGCCTACCCTTAAACAATGTTAAACTAAACGATTGTAAAATTTTAACCATGTTTGTAAATTAGTTCTTATTATTTCGATATTACCTCTATTTCTTCTATTAGTTCAACAAAGGAAAAATATCATAACAAAAATGTATGCTTTATTCGAAGGTACATTGTGAGCTTAAATAAACGGCGACCCAATTTTTTTAAATTTCAATATAAGTATATGATTAAATTCATTTATAGAAAGAAATAGCGAAATCATATATTATGAAAAAAAATGGATTTATACATTAGAGCACCCTTAAATGTTCATATGTAATAAATATAGAGGGTTGGCAAAATGGTATGCAGGCAGGAAAATTCAGGTTAGAAAACCAGGCTTATTCTTGTGCATGGCAATTCTCACAGAAACGTGTTATACTCGGGGGGAAATGATTTTTTAGCTTATTTTTACACAAAATAACGAAAACCAATTGGATTTGTTGGTATTATGCCTAGATGTATACATGTTATACAGGTTACTGTTTAGAGGCATTTTTAAAGAATGAACATTTAATTTCTACCTTTTTTCCAATAGTTCAATGTAGGCAGAATACAAATTTTGCATATTTTATAATACCTTATTTATTTTTCAAGCTTTGTTTAAATAATCGAAACCTTGAAAGAAAAATACATTTTATTGCAATGTTTATGTGAATTGAAACTTTTAATTATTATACAATCATATTGCTAAAATTACACTCAAAGGGGATATGTCATGAACATTTATAGGTTAAAAACATATAGATTTTAAGGAGGATCATTGAGAAAAGTTTTTCACATTTGTCTAATATGTCTTCATGTACACTCTTCTGGTTGCTAGAACTAAACTTTTTAGATTTATAAACTTTATAATAAGGCACACACAAGTAAACCTATAAATTAAGATAATACATATATGATACATTTATAAATATCTTTATAGTATTGCATTTGTGATTAATCACTGAATTCTCTCTAAAATCATTATTTCATATTTCACGAGTATTGCCCTGTAGTACTCTGTAAATACCAGGCTGGGCAATACTCGTATAACTGAGGTTTTTGCAAACCCTGATAACTTGCTACATAAAATCTGTTTACTTTAAGCATTCTTAAATATTATGAACTATTGATATATATGTACATGTTATTTGATACAAAATAACTGTTAACTAACTTTTATTCATCATGGTCATTAACATCACTCAAATGGGTTATTCTTAAATTCATTGTAATCAAATGTCATCATGATAACTTGCCAATGTAATCATTAATCTTATTAACTTCTTTGAGAAATGGTGTCAATAATTTGATTTAATCTTACACTTATCATTGTAATGTAATCAAATGCATTGAAAGTTATTATACCCACTGCGCATGAAGAGAGGAGAAATATAACATAGGGATATGCAAACTCATAAATCGTAAAGCTGCCAATGTCATTGCACAAAACAAAACATAATAACAAATATTTGTTATGGAGTTATTTTACTTCTCGTTAAATATTCAAACAACATTTTAAAAGTCGTAGGACAATTTAAGCAAAATTACTGATATCATTTTAACTCTGCTTATGTATGACCGCTTCATAGATATAACTGCCGAATCATTGGTCTAAATTATACAGTGAGAGGGTTGTAGGGTGCCAATATAGATTGGCGACTGCAATGAATATGAATATTCAATTTAAGAGTCATGCCCACAAATTGTTACTACCTTACCACCATGTACGATTAATACCTCATTAACTAGTGAAAGCGTTAGAGTAAACTAGGGACTTTATTATCGTTTGTTAATGCTCGATATTTTTTTCTCTGGAACTGTTAAAGTTCATTGCTATGGAAATGTTTACATATTACATATTACATATTTGCAGTTGTTAAATAAATACATATTGTATTGGTTATCATCTAAAGGAATATGTTAAAGTCAAACTCAATAAATCGCATTTAATAAAATTCAATAAAACTGACCGACAGCAAGATTATGTGTTTGCTTTGACTTAAAAAGTATTTTTTAAGTGTATCAAAGAGAAAGAGTTTCAGATAAATCAAAAAATTATTGTATAACCAAATTACAACCCGATGAAATTTGTGTCTGAGCATTTCAATGTCCTTTCTATACATATACTACTAGTACATAAACTATATTCTAAGATGACGTCCTGCAACATGTTCAAACGCTTAAAGTATACACCCGTGGTAAAATATGAATGTATGCCTGGACTGTTTCGATCGTCCTACCATGCCATATGTTTTTATGAATGCTGTACCTGACTTCATAGATAGAGGCCGTAAAAATATAAACATTTTTTGGGCAAATGCAGGCTTGTGAAACCGAAAATCATGACAAAAAGGAAAGGTAAACAAACGATGATAAAATGTGGTATAAGCTATTTATTTTTATATATTATGATATTATTACGTGAGTATTTCTGTATTGGCCTTGTTATTGGTCCGAGGCTTGCTGTATTGGCCTGAGGCGAAGCCGAAGGCCAATACAGCTGGCCGAAGACCAATAACAAGGCCAATACAGAAATACACGTAATAATATCTTTATTAATTAACTACAGCGTTACAATATTTTTTTAATATCATTTCAAGAGATAAATATTTTTACCTTGAAGTGGAGCTATCCAAATCTCAGTTTGTTTCTTTGTATTAGATGCAATACATAATGATCTGGTGCTGTTTCCAGGTGTCTTCAGCATTTTCTCATCTGATGAATTTTTCTACCCTTTTCAGTCACTATAAAGTGTTACAACTTAAATTTAGACGCAACACATAAATAGTAATTGGAAAGGTACTGCCATTGCATGTGTTATGCAGAAACTAACTTAAAATCGATGTGTACAATCGTGAAATTATGAGGTCGTCAAGAAATGAACTTTTGTGATAATCTACTCGTTCCCCAAACCTGAAATAGTTCTATCGTCTGCTTTCAAAATACCTTTTAAATGAATGTAACCGTCTTAAGCCTGAAATGTATGCCATTCTGACATTTTCAGCATGTTTAAGATCACTAAATGACAACTGCGTCTTCAAAACAACTGTTTACTTTCAGTTTGTGTTTATTGTGACTTTCGATGTAAAATCTAGAGACGTTCCGAATTCCTGCACTTGTGTCAACTCGGCCAATATAGAATAACTCGGCCAATACAGAAAAAATCTGTATTGGCCGAGTTATTCTGTATTGGCCTAGTTTACACATTATATTGCATAGGCAGTTTTCATCATATTAAGTCCAATAACAGTGTAGTTAATTAATAAATATAATGTAAGACATATAAGTAAATTATCATTGAATTAATCCAAAACTATTTACAGTCAAGATTCACTTGCCCCGTTGTTTAACGCCAAGTTGATAGTGCGTTTATTTATCGGAACTGCAAATATTTGTCTCACCTAGAGCGCTTCGATTTGAATCGAAATAATGCAACGGGATTTGAAAATATCATGACTTTACCCAGAGTTGTTCCTTTATGTCGATATTTTACACCTCGATACCGCTCTGGTTGAAGTATTTAGCATAAAGGGCAACCCGTGGTAAAATCATAATATATTTAAGCCCCTGTGCATTATTTCTTAAATAAAATCGTTAGATTTCATTTTTATTTTTTGCTTCAAGCATATGTTTCAAAACTAATAGTGCTGTGCCCATAACTCTCATCGATTTATTACTGTTTGCGGGATACCAAATTTCATGGAATTTAAATGAATTTGAATGTCAATAGTTTAACTAAATACTTGTTGGTCTAGACTTTTTCGCTAGAGATTTGAGACAACAACACATTGTATTGGTCAATTTACAAGCAATGGTGGCATAAAATCGTAAGTAGTGTCGATTTCAGTCGTTCTTCCTAAAAACAGTGTTGAAGCATTTTTTTTTTTTTTTAAACACCCTCTAGTAAGTGAGGACCGAATTAATGAACCCGGGCCGCTGTAAGATTACATAAAGGTAGGAAAATATAAATACTGGCTGTGGAAAAAGTCTGACGGACAAATGGGACATAATTGCAAAAAGACAAATAAAGTAGAAGCTAGAGTCGGCCGGGTCGACAGGATGACGATTTAAGCTACAAGAGAAAAGCTTTAAATGACAACATATTGTTCATTTGGATTTGGGCAATTATGATGATCGATCGGTTATAGGTATTCACAAATATGTACCAGTATTACACCCTTTAAGAAGTTGACATTTTCCTGTATCACTACAGTACAACTCACTTTTAATTCATTTTGATGTTACCAAGGAAACTTTAGATTAATCAAGTATAGAGAGCAACACTTGCGCTTTTCTGTTAAGGATTTTCGCTACTCTGTTTTTTTACATTTTGGCAGATATTCCGAATACTATAGTTTTATCCATATACTATCAATAAAGACTTAGCCTTCTAACCTATACTTTTATCCTTATTTTATTTCATAAAATTTATATTTCATTATTCAAAATCTTTAAAATCATTTTTTTTCAAAGACAAAAGGTACCAATGTTAAATGTATTTAAAATCTAGAATGAATCAAAGCCCAAGGACTTTTCAATTGATTGTTTCTCAGAAACAACAACACGGACCTATCAAGTTTCGATGCTTTTTGAGTTCTGTTATTTATGTACTTTCAATTACTAACAGTCTTTTAAAATGCGAATGAAGTAGCGAACATCCTTATTTCCTACTTCACGCTATTGGCTTTACATTGTGTTGAACGCAATTCGTTGTCATACAACTTTTTTCACTCGCTTAATATGATCTGTTCCTTTTTATATGTTGTTCTTTGAGGTAATCAGTTATGCATTGTATTATATCACTACAAACTCCTCAGAGTCTGAATTGACCAGTTTTTGTGCTCGACCAGTGAAATCGAGCACACATTTTACTCGACTAGTCTCGACATTGTCTCGACTGTACTTAACTGTACTTAAGTGTACTCGACTAGGTCTCGACTTTACTTAATTAGTCTGATTCAGTACTTGATGATCTTTGTGTAGTCTGAAATGGTCTTGACCAAGGCTCGACCTGTCTCGACCTGTCTTGTCTAGTCTCGACCTGTCTCGACTAGTCTCGACTCAGTCTCAACCAGTCTCGACTCAGTCTCAACCAGTCTCGACCTGTCTCGACTAGTCTTGACCTTCAAATTTAGTTTTGACTGGTGTAAATCAGCCCATCTAACTATATTAAATATTGATCTTACAAAATTCAAGCTTATTAGGTAGTTTGATTTATTGCTGTGAAATGAAAGAATTTAATTTTACAATATGTAAAAAAAAAAATATTATATAAAAATTCAGATAGGCATCTTTAATTTTTTTATAACTTTTTCAAATCAACTTGGATTGTCATCAACTATGCAGATATCTTAGATATATATCAAGCTTACTGAATCCCATTTCATTTAGTTTTTTGTTGTTTTGCTGTAAAATTTAAGAATTAAAGTAATCTTGGTAAAAAAAACCTAGGATTTGCAGCTATCTTAAATGTATACTAAGCTTACTAAATCTCAGGTCATTTTGTTTTTTGTTGTATTGCTGTCAAATTCAAGAATTAAATTAATCTAGGTCAAAAAAGCAAGAATTTGCAGTTCGAACAAAATAGAGAAAGTACATTTTAATTTTGTTTATAACTTTTTAAATTCAACTTGGATTTTATTGAAACTATATAGCGTCCTTGGTGATGTATTCATCTTACTGAATCCTAGGTTGTTATAAAGTTTGTTGTATTGCTGTCAAATTTAAGAATTAATTTAATCTGGGTAAAAAAGCTAGGATTTGCAGTTTTGACAAAATAGAGATGGTACACTTTAATTTTTTTCATAACTTTTTCAAATCAACTTAGATTTTCATCAAACTCTACAAATATCTTTGCAATATATTGATCTTACTGAATCATAGGTTGTTATTTTGTTTGGTGTATTTCTGTCAAATTTAAGAATCTAATTAACCTAGGTCAAAAAAATACGATATTAGAAATATATCTTTTCTCATAATTTGGGAAAAAGTATATATAAAATAGTTATATAATTCCTTTAATGTTTTATTCCTTTTGATACACACTATATAAATATATCAAAAAGGGATGAAATTTTAGAAATTATTAAAATAGTTCTTCTGATTTCTAGGTAAGTAATACACGAGTTTAAGAAAAGTAGGGCTTTCTTTTTACCTGTAAAACTCACGTGTACTGATGTAATTAAATCATGTATAGTGCCATGTCATTAAATTTGACAAAAAAATATTTTAAAACTTCATTACAACCTGGGATTTAGTAAGATCACCAAGGTAGCTATATAGTTTTTTATAAAATCCAAGTTGATTTGAAAAAGTTATTAAAAAAATTAAAGTGTACTATCTCTATTTTGTTTCGAACTGCAAATTCTAGCTTTTTTGACCTAGATTAATTTAATTCTTAAATTTGACAGCAATATAACGAACAAAAAAAATAACCTGGGATTCAGTAAGCTTAATATATATCTAAGATAGCTGCATAGTTTGATGAAAATTCAAGTTGATTTGAAAAAGTTATAAAAAATATGAAAGTGTATTATCTCTATTTTGTCCGAATTGCAAATCCTAGCTTTTTTTACCAAGATTACTTTAATTCTTAAATTTTAAAGCAATACAACAAAAAACTAAATGAAATGGGATTCAGTAAGCTTGATATATATGTAAGATAGCTGCATAGTTTGATACAAATCCAAGTTGATTTGAAAAAGTTATTAAAAAAATTAAAGTGTACTATTTCTATTTTGTCCGAATTGCAAATCCTAGCTTTTTTTACCAAGATTACTTTAATTCTTAAATTTTACAGCAATACAACAAAAAACTAAATGAAATGGGATTCAGTAGGCTTGATATATATGTAAGATAGCTGCATAGTTTGATGAAAATCCAAGTTGATTTGAAAAAGTTATTAAAAAATTAAAGTGTACTATCTCTATTTTGTCCGAATTGCAAATCCAAGCTTTTTTTTACCAAGATTACTTTATTTTTAAATTTAACAGCAATACAACAAAAAACTAAATGAAATGGGATTCAGTAAGCTTGACATATATGTAAGATAGCTGCATAGTTTGATGCAAATCCAAGTTTATTTGAAAAAGTTTTTAAAAAAAATTAAAGTGTACTATCTCTATTTTGTCCGAATTGCAAATCCTAGCTTTTTTTTACCAAAATTACTTTAATTCTTAAATTTTACAGCAATACAACAAAAAACTAAATGAAATGGGATTCAGTAAGCTTGATATATATCTAAGATAGCTGCATAGTTTGATGAAAATCCAAGTTGATTTGAAAAAGTTAGTAAACAAATTAAAGTGTACTGTCTCTATTTTGTCCGAATTGCAAATCCCAGCTTTTTTTTACCAAGATTACTTTATTTTTAAATTTTACAGCAATACAACAAAAAACTAAATGAAATGGGATTTGGTAAGCTTGACATATATGTAAGATAGCTGCATAGTTTGATGCAAATCCAAGTTGATTTGAAAAAGTTATTAAAAAAATTAAAGTGTACTATCTCTATTTTGTCCGAATTGCAAATCCTAGCTTTTTTTACCAAGATTACTTTAATTCTTAAATTTTACAGCAATACAAAAAAAACTAAATGAAATGGGATTCAGTAAGCTTGATATATATCTAAGATAGCTGCATAGTTTGATGAAAATCCAAGTTGATTTGAAAAGGTTATTAAAAAAATTAAAGATGCCTATCTGAATTTTTATATAATAATTTTTTTTTTACATATTGTAAAATGAAATTCTTTCATTTCACAGCAATAAATCAAACTACCTAATAAGCTTGAATTTTGTAAGATCAATATTTAATTTAGTTAGATGGGCTGATTTACATCAGTCAAAACTAAATTTGAAGGTCAAGACTAGTCGAGACAGGTCGAGACTGGTTGAGACTGAGTCGAGACTAGTCGAGACAGGTCGAGACAGGTCGAGACTAGTCAAGACAGGTCGAGACAGGTCGAGCCTTGGTCAAGACCATTTCAGACTACACAAAGATCATCAAGTACTGAATCAGACTAATTAAGTAAAGTCGAGACCTAGTCGAGTACACTTAAGTACAGTTAAGTACAACCAAGACAATGTCAAGACTAGTCGAGTAAAATGTGTGCTCGATTTTACTGGTCGAGCACAAAAACTGGTCAATTCTGACTCTGAGGAGTTTGTAGTGTATATTAACTACACTGTATATTCATTTTATCGGCACTAGCATTTTTTTTTTACATTCTGTCAATAATTGCAAGGTCATAGATTGCACACTTTTGTGACCTCTTCAAACATACTCAATTGCATGTGTTCTGATTGATATTTAAGTAAAAAAAACATTGTTTATCTGAAATTGGCTTTTTTGTAGCTGAGTACTCTTGGGTCTTTGTTTAATTGATTTAGATATATAAATTAGGTTTCTTCGCAAGTCTGTTTTATTTGCTTGCCAATTAAATGCTGAAGTTTTTATTTCTTATGTTCTAGTTTGTTTGCATTTAATGAACACGCTTAAGTTCAAGCTCATTCGAAACTAACAAAATATCTGTTGAGTAAAATACAGTACGTGTTTTGCTTTTGTATTACCTCTACGAGGTATTTTTACAAAACACTTACAAAATGTTCACCATGTGAGCAAACGCTTTTTATGTGAGAAGTTGAAGTAGACTTGTTGTCAGTTTTTATTTTCTCTTAAATACAAATAGAAAAGTTATAGGTATACTTTGATAAAGCCGCGAAATTGTTTTGTTAGCATAATTAGTATTCTTAAGTTTTTCTTATTGATGTTGATGAGTTATTCGTTGTTTTCTGTTGTAATATGTTGCTCAATGTGTGATAAATATAGAAAAGGGGATATGTGGTATGATTGCCAATGAGATAATAATCCCCAAAAGTTCAAATGAAGTGGTTGATAGCAATTATAGGCAACCACATGTCCTTCAAAATTGAGAAAACCCATACCGTATGGTCGGCTATAAAAGGCCCTGCCATGAAAAATATGAAACAATTTAATTGATCATATTCATATTCGCTTTAAAAACACTATTAATGTGTAAATTTTTATATTGATATCACGTTTGTTACGTTTTGCAACGCATTCGCAGAAAATTCCCGTGTGAGCCAACCGTCATCTAAACATAACTTTCACGGGTCTCTTCAAAATAATTAAATCACATATCGTTATAATGAACTAAAAATGCTTTGTATATTATTTAAAAACCCCTGATTGTCTGTCCCTGTTAAAGAATAATTGCATTATCAAACTCCTTACTTTAGTAGCATAAGGACATAGTCCCGACAGTGGGTGAATGTTTATGCCATGGAATGTAGAAAAGACATTCAATATTAATCCCCATGTAAAACAGAAATAAAACAAAATAGATTTCGTTGGAAAGAAGATTTTGTTCGCACTAACATCATGCACAGGTAATACCTTTTTGTTTAGAATCTGTATAAAATAATTCTAGTCATAGTGACTTGAAGTGTTGCTTGGGCCATTGGTAGAAAGTTGAGTATAATGTCAAAGGACAAGGTCATTTTCGGAATTAACAACAAGTTATACAAACTTGTTCGACACATGGGTTTTGTCAAATTGTTCGTTACTATTTACATTCTTCCCTCAGACATTAGGAACAAGCTGTCCGGTAGATTTACAATACACATTTTTCTTGACGTTCTATATTTTGACATTTATTTAATATTGCTCCATATGTAACATAAACAAATTGAAAGAGTGTAACACAGAAAAAACTTGAACAAAATGTTTCGGATAGTATGGCAAAGCTTTCATAAATATTGTCTGAATCGAATTGATGACATTTTTGAATAGGAGATAATACTCTTTTGAGAGTTAAATGTATCAATGTTTAATGTTAAATGATAAATTCATAAGGTCATCGCCATGTTCTGCTAAAGAATTGTCCATCTGGATAATTTTTAATTTCGATTTTTTTTTCTGAAATTAGTTCTTGAAAATAATTTGGGTTTTGAACCCTGAAGGTGGAATATCAACAAAATCATGGTAAGTCACATCCGGTTTTATACGAAAATAGGTAAAAACAAATGCTCCCTTGAATTGACAGTTGTAGGTAAATAATCCTACATTTTATTGCAGTAAAACATTTGTGTTTCATAAACATATGTCTTTGGTATTTCAAATCACTAATATTTTTTTTTAATTTAGGGTTTCTATAGAACATTCTGTAAACTTGAGGTTACATGGTTCCTAAACCTAGTACACAGGTTAGAGAAGGGGAGAACTTTGATTTGTTAACTTCCTGTGATGGTTATTTTATTATATGCAATGAAATGTTATGTGAAATTTTTTAAATAGTACTGGACAGGAAAAAACTTTCCTCATACCAATTATTTTTTTTATATGAAAGATAACTTCTGCACATTTTTTTGAAAAGTGCAAATCAATGGTGGTATTACACCTGAATATCACCATTGCTAATGTAAAATTTAAAAAATCGTCTTAATGAAATAGTTCATAATTCTTTAACCATAAAAACTGTAGCTTACGCTACAAATTATTACTTTGGGATACCATGCGGCATATTTTGTAAAAAAAAATAACAAAAAGGTAGCACAGCTACACAGAAGAACAAGCGACCAGTGTGCTGGAATTTCATATTGACAGCATATTTGTTGAATTGGGAGGTAGATTTATTCAACATATTGTAGGCATTGCTCTGGAAAAGAACTATGCGCCTCTCCTTGCCGACATCTTCTTATTTTCATATGAGTCGGAGACCCTTCAGACACTTGTCAAAAACAAAAAGATAAATGAAGCCAGGTCATTTAATTTCACATTCACATATATATTGAGGATGTTCTTTCCATTAACACTCCAATCTTTTCAGATTGGATTCCATTAATGTATCCAACAAAAGTAGAAATTAAAGAAATAGTAGACACGACTTCCGTCGCTTAATTTTAGACTGATACCTCGAGTTCGAGTATAATATACACGGTGATCTCAGTACCGGAATCTATGACAAACATGACAAACGATTCGCATTTTGAAATTATCAATTTCTCCCACCTAAGTAGCAATATACAAACTATACCTACATATGGGATATACATTTCCCAACTTATCGAACAGCCGATTATCAGATTTGTAAAACGCCATAATTGTTTGAGCAGAAAGTTGCTCCGGAATTTTAACCTGGAAACATATCTATAAGGTCTTGGAATTTTCAAAAAAAAAATGAGAAAAGGATGAAAGATCATTCAACAAAACTCTAGTTCAACTTGTTTGTTCAGACAACAATGTCGTTTTTCAAAGTCAAGGTAGCAGCTTTAGGAGCCTAAACAAATTATGAGGATGAAGATGGTAAAGTGCTGCAAAGGTGAGGGAAAATCAAAATTTCAAGATTGAAATCGTATCGTTTGTCAATGACTCTGATTTTTAGACGACCGATGAAGTCATATTCGAACGAAAAGTCAGACAATTAGGCATAGAAAGCTGTTTCTGTGATTTCTTGGTTAGCATATCTTATGGGAACAAAAACTTGGGAAATGAGTTTTATACACAAAATGTGTACATGAATGTCCTAACAGCAATTATATGTATATAGAAATAAAAAAAAACCAACGAAACAGAGCGGCATACAATCAATTTGGACTGCATAGGGGAAATGAGGATTTGTAGCTTAAATGTATGGTTATAAAACAATCAAAAACAGTATTCTGCTGCTTTACAGAAGCAGTCAAACTTATATAAACACCATTCAGTATTATTTAAAGATATATTGTTATATGACAAATGAGTTACGAAGATTATATCATAATAATTCAAATTCTTCAATAATCTTTTATTAGGTGCAGTGGTGGGAATTTTTGTTGGATCAGTTGCTCTGGTGTGTGTTGCTGCTTTATTCATATATGGCGTATGGTAAGGATCTATATATATATGTATATTAGCTGCATTGAAGACCCATTGCTGGTCTTCGGCTGTTGTCTGCTCTATGGTCGGGTTGTCACCGTGTATCATTAGTACAGAGGATATAGGTACCAACCAAGCGGGCGTGATCAATATCAATGTGTACCTCAATCTAAACATAATTGTTGTTTTAAGAAATGATTTGGTTGTAGGTCGATTATTACAGATGTCTCATTATTTTCCCAAAACAAGAACGATTACTAAACACCTGTGCAAATACTTGTCAAAGAAGTTGGCACTCGTCTCATCCGACATACTTCTATATTCATTGCAAGTCTTTTTCTGATAGAAGGCCACTATGCGTGTGTAATAAGTATAGTTGTATCAATAATTGTCATTGAAATCTTTCCTGCATATGTTTTTTTCTATATCTTATTCCGAAAAATAGCGTAATGAACGGTGTTTAGCTGACCACATAAATCCTTCTGTACGGTGCATAGTTAAGTTGCTGTACACCGTACACAAAAACAAAATTTTCATACTCGTTTATTACCCCAAAAGTTTCAAGGAATGAGTAATCACAGGTAGGTTTATGATTGGTAACTATTACATTTGCCCTGTATTAGCTTTCTTTTAGGTAAAACATATTAATGTCTCGACAATTGTAACGAAATTGAAAGTTGGTGTTGACATTCACAACCATTTGCGCATTTACAAGTTAATTGTTCTTATTAGAATATAAATGTCTAATAAATAGGAAACAATCGATGCGAAAATCATTTTGGAGTAGGAATTTCAGATGCTGAGAAATGTACACTGAACGTTGATAAAACAAAACAAAGATTTTCGTTACCGTGTCAGTTCGAAATCGATCATGCCCGCTTGGTTAGTACCTATATCCGCTGTACCATGATACACGGTGGTTGTTCTCTCTTTGACACATTACCCATTTCCATTCAATTTTAAATTTTACATGTATATATAAAAAAAAGATGTATTTAATATTCATACCTGTGCACAATGTACTTTGTATTTAAGAAATTATATGGCATGCAATGCTCTATGGTAATTTTAACATGGGTAGGCATTGTCTCAGCGAGAAATACAATGCTGACAAATATAATTATTTTAAAATTAGCATAGAACATGTCGTGGTAAAATTACTTTTATTTATTAAAACTATTTGCAATTCACGACGGACGTTAATTTACGAATATGAAAGGCAACCGATTTGATTTCATGAAACCCAAACGTTTTGGAGAGCGAAATGTTTATGATTATACTACTGTTGCCTTTTTTATGAATTGCAAAATGGTAACTTACTTTAAGGACAATCTTATTCAGTTTCTACCAAAATCCATGAGCTAAAATGATCATGTTGGTCACATCCGTTGTTTAAAATGCAATCAACATTTTCAATTGAATTGTGACTTCACAAACGTACATCTTTGTTCTCTTCGAATTCAAACACGGCTTTGCTTACAAAGTGAAAAATAATTTAGTGATACGAAGTATGACTACAACTAAATTCAAATTGATTTCATTTAGCATGTTTGTTTTTTTTTTTTTTTTGGCACTAATTTGTTGATTAAACAGTAACTTCATTTCATAATTCAAAAAGATATTTTTGTAAAAATGTTTTCGAAAGTCGGAATAGTACTTACCTCAAAATCATACAAAAAGTGCATGCACTTGTCTTTGGGTAATCTTAAATGTATCTAATACTCATGAGTTCAAAATTAAGTGGACAATAAGTGACTGTGTAGAGCAACTAGAACATTTGCTGACACGAGTAACAACAAATACATGGATGTAATTCAATAAAGGGAAATAACGCTTTTTTAAATTTATTTCTTTATTTAATTTTTTTACTTAATTTAACTTTTAAATTATTTTTCATCATACAATTATAAATTATTATAGTACTTCCACATTGTATTTCTGCACGTGATAAAATGTATTCAAGATAGACATAATCTATCAAATTTATATTAAAACTCAAAGTCGAAACGAAATGACAATTCAATTGTAAAAATAAAAACAAAAGACAAAAAGACAAACATCAGCACACACAACACATTGTAGAAAAAAAAAGAATGAGTTACACGAAACCCACCGAAAACCGGGTGATACTCGAAAAGGGTAAGTCGATATTGCGCCAGATGTTTCACCGGTTGTGTAAAAGGTTTCAACAATGGAGTAGGTTCGATAAGGCCCCAGAATGGCCCCCTTAATTATCTTAAATTTAGAATTAGGATTTATTGACCACTATACCATTAAATCAAATATCATGCAGTGACTAGATAGGAAATAAGTCTATTAGTTGACAATTTACGTTCCTGTGTTTTATTCATGACGTCACAGATAGTACTCGTTTTGATTATCCATGAAAAATCAATGAAAATGGCTAAATATCCTTTGATTGTTGGACAGAAAAAATAAAGCACATACGTCGACAAAATAGATATTTGAAAATAATTTTTGTAATGACACTTAACATGTCTAACTTGAATATTTAGTTTGTCGATGTCTGCGCTCTGTGTTTCCTGGTCGTAAAACTGAAGAAAAAAAACATCAACTATAAGAGGAAAACTAATGAACAACAGGAACCCCGAAATGCAAGAAAAAACAAACTTCATCCCACATAAAACGAACAATTTGTTAACAACTGCCATATTCCTTACTTTAAGAAAAAAATTAAGGATTGAACATGGTTAAATGGCTTGCCAAACCTCCTGCTTTATGCCAATGTTTACAAATGTCGCCAAAATTTTATTCTATCTTTTTCATTGTGATATATCTGTTCCAAGTCATGTTTACGACAGTTATCTTCCATTAGTTCTACTGGTTGATATATGTCAGTTTTTTTTTTACAATATGCTCATTATGTATTGATTTCAAAAATAAAAGATAAATGCTTATTTTATTCATTTATTCGTGAACTATAACGACATATTAGTTAAATTACATGTCTTTGAAGGTCAGTTTATCGCCGTTAAAGATTGTTATTGCTTTACTATATATACTGTATAACATGTATTAGTACAATATATATCCATAAAAAGGAAAATCAACAAATAGTCACTTACTTCGATAAAACTTTATTTGGTGAAGTCTCTACAATGACAGTTTCAAAATCAATTAGAATAAGACATGTAAATGAATATTTATTATTGGTTAACTTGAACTTAATACAAAACTGGACTCATCTTATTTCTAGGCTTCACTTGTTGACCATGGATTGTTCGTTATATTAATAAAGTTGTTACATTTATCTTTTTAATGCTGTTGTATGGACGTAAATCGATTTGACCAGTCCAAAGCCCACGATTACTGTTATGTGGATTTACCTTAATTTACCAAATGATCGTTTAACTCTTTCAACTAAAGAAGTAAAACTTTACATTTCGATTTCATAGGAAAAAAGATGTTAATCCAGGCACAACTGAGGCAGGAGATAAAGGTCCAAAATGAAAGTATTTTGAATATGAAGCCTTTATATTATCATATGTTATATTACTTTTTGATGAGGATGGACCACAACAACAAATTTTCAAATGTAATGAATCAACTTTCAAGTACTGCCAACGACAACGCAAGAAATGTCTTTCAATTTGCTATGTTACATTTAAAAGTTCAATTCTGATTTTTTTATGAAATAAATGCAGAAATGTTTTTACTGGGTAACTGAATGAAATGAAGTACTGAAAGCTTAGGGTATATTTTTGGTAGGAATAATGTAAGTGTACGAGTGCAAATTGGGACATGAGCAGCAAACCATGGCCCCTAAGAAAGACTATTGCAAGAGTCCTTGTACAAGCTAAATTCTGTGTGTAGAATACTCATCTTTAATTTCAAGCTTTTCATCCTTGCATGTTGAAATAATTGTCTTTGAAGAATATTTGATGAGCCGGGTCGGATTAACTTTTCGAAACACCTTATACATGTATCAACCCCAGTGGTTGGTAGGATTCTAGTTGCAAAGTCTTTTACTTTCAGTTCAGTTCAGTTTTGTGTACTATCGTTTGTATGTTGTTGGTTTTTTTTAATTTCTTAGCCATGGCGTTGTGTGTTTATTTTGAACTTGTGAGTTTGAATGTGCCTTTGGTATCTTCCGCCTCTCTCTTAAAATTTGTTCAATACTTTTTATACAGTTGATCACTGAATTATTGAAAAAAATACTTTTAATTAAGGAACCATGAGGGGGCATATGTCAGGGTTAATCCTGGAACACCATTTTTAAACTGTTTGCACATAATAATCTGTTTACTGTATTTCGAGCATAAATTCCGCAGTTCATACATAAGTCAAACATCTTGCTGAAGTTTATTATTTACAAACTGTTGATATGTAAAAGATGAAACCCCATGACACCCTCATATTTTATTTCAATGGGAGTATAAAACGTTTGCCCTGACTGACCATGTTTGTTGTTATGCAACAACATTTTAATGCTGATTTAACGATTGCTCTGAACTTTCCTGAATATATCGTGTGGTTAGTCAGCACTTCATTGTTGACATGACTATCAATTATATGGTCATTTTATTCTTATAAATTTACTGTTTGCTAAAGTTTGACTTATTCTAAATGCTAAGAATTGTCTTATCCTAGTCATATATAACCTTAGACGTACAGCTGTATACTACTGTTTCCTTTACCTATTAATATAATATATTTGGCATCTAACGTTTTCCAAATAGTCTGATATAGTGTAACATGTGTTATATCGTCATACTTCCGAGTATGACTCACAAAAGCCGTGCAAATTTGCATTGCCACTCATATTTTTTCACCCTAGCTACATAGTGTATTTGTAATGCTCAACAGACGTTCATGTTGACAAGAATGTCAAAATGAGTGTAAATAATACAAGAGTCCCTCTATGAAACTGCTAATATCTTATATTGATGTCGTTTGGATGAAGTACACTACGTTCCTTTATTCACAAGCGTTCCAGAAGCTGTCACTGGACCTTACTTCAGTTATTGTTCTGTTCAACTAGATTGAACATGCAGTTAAAGTTATTTGTATATGGTCAGACTGTCTGATAAGCCTGACTAATTTAGAAAAGTGGCTTCATAGAGATATCACTCATATGGCCATTATGTCGTTTATTGGGTAATCGTTATCAGTAACTATAATCAGCTGTAATCGATTTCATTTTCAGTGTAATCCTATGTTATCAGTAATCATGCCATTTCTGATTACAAATAATCGTAATGTAATCGATAACATTGCAAAAAAAACAGGTGTAATCATGATTACTTTTAGAATACTTTTAAATGACATTCATATGATTTCATGTTGATTACAAATCTTGTATATTTTTGCATATAGTTTTTGATAAACACTATGAAAATACGAAAATGTCAAGCATGAATAAAAAACCATCGAAATTTTGATTGGACACTGTTAAATGTGATAAATGGTATCATCTATACAACAAGTGTTGTACAACCAAGTGTTTTATTTTGTTAACAGTTTACCTAATGAATATGCCTTTCCAATGTTTCGTTGTGAGATTGAGCTCCTATAATACAAGAATATGCATTGAAAGCTTTTTTTTTTGTTCCTTGATTGAACATTTCTTATATCATCTCCAATTTGATATAAGTTTGCCCGATATTTTGATAAATTAACATTGAAATCAAAAGCAGAAAACATTAAGTTCCAATTTGACTTTGATGGTAGACATAAGTGAGCCCACTCAATTCAAAATGGAATTCAAAACCAGATTTAACTTTTTTCACAATTTAAATAAATTTTGTTTTCCATGGATATTATGATATTTACTTTCTAATTACATTAAGTATTAAAATATTCACACAATTAAATAAATAATGACAATAAACCACGTACAACTTCATTGATATTGCAATTAAGACATAACGATTTTTAATGCCTAAGCTCTCTATTGTTTGCTAAAAAAAAGTTGTGATTAACACCTGTAAAAACATTTATGGATGTGTCAATTATTTCCCTAAAGACAATAAAACTATACTTAACTAATTTTTCATTATTTGTTCGTGTTTTTTGTTAATTTTGCAGTTGGTTCAAATGTGTAGAAAAAACAAAGTTATATCTTTTACATAGAGAAGGACACTTGTCTATACATATGCTTTAAAACTTTACACATGTTACACTGTACTTGCCTCTTTTTTTAAAGACGAATAAATAAAATCATCTAATGTAATCGATTACATTTGAAATAAGGTGTAAATGATTACATTTTATTAGCAAAGGGGTTGTAATTTAATCGATTACATTTTAAAGTAATCGACCCTATCCGTAGCTTTGACTCAACGATATATTAGAGGTCTCACACCGCATATTCTAGAATGTGTTTCATAATATGCATGCATCACCGCTATTGTAATTCACACGCTTAAAAAATGTCACGCTAGAAAAGTGGGCAGAATGAGGAGAAAAAAGACGACTTTCAGGATCTTAAAATATAAGGTTGCGAAAATATTGTGCAATAAATAGATATAGGAAGATGTATTATGAGTGCCAATAAGACAACTCTCCATCCAAATAACAATTTATAAAAGTAAACCATTATAGGTCAATGTTCGGCCTTTAACACGTAGGTTTGGCTAACACCGAACAACAAGCTGTAAAGGGCCCCTAAATTACTAGTGTAAAACCATTCAAACGGAAAAACCAACGGTCTAATCTATATAAAAAACGAGAAACGAGAAACACGTATAAATTACATAAACAAACAACAACTACCTTACATCAGATTTCTGACTAAGGACAGGTGCAAACATTTGCAGCGGGATTAAACGTTTTAATAGTACCAAACCTTCTCCCTTTTTTCTCAAACAATAGTATAACATTACATCATAGAAAAACACACGATTAAATATCAATTGGAAGGCTTAAATAATCCAAAAACGTATATTAACACACAATGAACGAACAAATATGATCTGTGATACTTCATGTACTTATCTATCTATCTTCGTATTTCCGCAATTAGTCACAGCTTTGCCTATTACGTGCCGTTGCATGCGTGGCTTATATACAATTTAAAAGAAATATATTTTCAGAAATATTACGTTACATTGAATTGGTGCATGGTATAAACAAAATAAAAATATATAACAGTGATTCTATTGAAAATATAAGATGTGGATTTCTTTTATCCTATGTATATTTCTTGATGAAACTATGTACGTGTTATGCGGTTTTTAAAAATATCAGTAAAAGAGCAGAATGATATATAAATTTGCTCTTTGTAGGCGTCGACTGTTGTACAAAGGATTGCTGAATGTAGATAGTAGGTTCTTTTGTACTATTGTATGTGGATAGAAACAGATTTTGTAAGAGTCTGTATTTGTTTGAATTTGTTTAAAGTGGTTGGTATGTTTATGTCTTGTTCTACTGTCTGATTTAACGAGAAGATCTTTAGGGTATATTGCTGTGTGTTGAAGTATGATTTTATAGAATACCACTTGTCTTGTTTGTATTCGTCTCAATTGTAATGTAGACCACTGTAGATGATCAAGCATAAAACCTGAATGCAAATACATAGTTTTAAAAAATTTAAAAACAAAATTTTTTAAAAATTATTAGGGACAAACATTCAAGGTAAAAGCCAACAAACAAGTTCAAACAAATCCTTGGCAAGACATTAACGCAAAATATCTTAAACAAACTTTGGAAAATCATTACTTTTGAAAAAAAAAAACGGTTTTATAATATATACAGGTAAGTGAAAAATAACTGTGTATATGAAAACTTCCAATAAGGAATACCAAGAAAGTTCTGTAATATATATAAATATAATTTAACACTTGATACTTATATATTGGGTGAATATCAACAATAAAACTAGATAATTAGACCTAGATAAAACTTCCTGTACAGATTTAAGGAGAATAATGTTGATGTACTTAATACGAAGAAGTGAAAATCAGCAGATATTTAAACTAATCAAAGCTGGCTTATAGAAATAATTATACAAAAACATCGTTAATAGAATTATTAGGGACAAACATTTAAGGCCAAAAGCAAACAAACAAGTACAAACAAAGCCATGGCAAGACACCACCGCCGCTAAATATGTAACAACCCTTAGAAAATCCTCACTTTTGAAAAAAAGACGGTTTCATAATATGTACTGGCTACGATTACATGGAAATGTAACAATAATAAAAATATTATTGTTACATTGGATACTAATTGCCGGACTGCAAGGTTGGATAAGGAACCGACAAATTACGAATGTAACAATAATCATTGAGTCTACGGTTACATTGCATTATTGTTACATTAATTCACTTGAATGTACCCTGGAACTAGTAATATGTAGTAAAATAAAAGTTGAAAACTGTATTTGAATTTAAACAAATTGCATACAATATTAAAATAAAATTTGCAATATTACAGTTTCTGCAAATTCAATATGTTGTTTTTGGGACTGCGGCATGTTTTAGTCCGACAAATTTTAAGTTAAAGAAACTTTCAATGTCTGTCTTGCTTCAGATGAAAATTTTATTACTAATACTCTTGAGATCAAGGAAATCCTTGTTACGATTTTTATATTTTCGTCCAATTTTTTTGTCGGAAGCACGTCTGAGGTTGTAATAGGATTTCATTACCGTCCATTACTGATTTTTAGTTTACCTCCAATTACCTAACAAAACATTAAAATACAAGTTAATTGTGAAGGCAATTGATGTTAACATTTGCCGTCATGTCGTGTTACTTAGTCTTTAGTTTTCTATGTTGTGTCTTTTGTACAATTATTTGTCTGTTTGTCTCTTTAGTTTTACCCATGGCGTTGTCAGTTTATTTTCTTTCTTTGGGTTTGACTATCCCTCTGTAATCGTGCATCCCTCTTTTGAAACTAGTGATTTAATTTTCAGACTCCAGATATTTTGTGATAGTAATTTCATTCTTATTGGCGGAAAAAATAAAGCAACACAACTATATATAGAAGGTTTAAGTTTAATTACTATAGCGTACATTGTAGTGCAGTATTTTATGTAACAATAACGCAATGTAACCGTAGACTCAAATATTATTTTTACATTCCTTAACCAACCCTGTATTCCGGCAATTAGTCTCCAATCTAACAATAATATTTCTATTATTGTTACATTTCCATGTAACCGTAGGCAGTGCCAAACATAATATATAAACATGATACAGTTAAATGAATAGAATTTAGGACAGAAAGTCACAGGACAAAAAGTCACGGGACAAAAAGTCACAATTCAGTTTTGAGATTATTTTCTTTGAAAAAGAAAACACTTATTTAGAAAATATTTTTTTGGTATTTTTCTTGAGATTTATATATGAAGCAACTTTGCTATTAAAATTAGTTGAATAAATATCAAAAATTATTAAATAATTGTTATGAAAACAAAATGTCAGAGTGGCTTGGTAATTTTGCCATGTCGTTATGGACTTTCCGAATTGATTTTCCTCTAAGTTCAGTATTTTTGTGGTTTTACTTTTTTGGTACTAAAATGGCTTTATTTTTCCAATATATATATCCTTTGCATGATTGAAATTTAATTCATATTCATTTCTCAAAGTTAATGAGCATTTTCCTAAACTTGAAAATGAATATATGTTATAAAAAGAAAATATTTTAAAATATATAAACTATTGTCAAAAATTTATTTGTAACTTTTTGACCTATCAAATTTCTAACTTTATGTCCTGTGACTTTTTGTCCGTATACCAATGAAAAATAACTTTGTCGTTGTATGTATTCTACTTCTTTGAATATAAAATCTTCCAATAAGGAATACCGAAAAAGCTATGTAATATGAATAAACACAATTTAACACTTGATACATATGGGGTGAATATCAACAATAAAACTATACAATTAGAGCTATATAAAACTACCTGTTCAGATTTTAGGAGAATAATTTTGATGTTCTTAGTACGAAGAATGGAAAATTAGTAGATATTCAAAATAATCTAAGCTGGTATATAGACAATATCCATATTAATATAAAATATCAAAAAAACATTACAAATAGTATCAGCAGGTCAAATTAACAAGAATTCGAAGTACGATTTGAGAGTACTCGCAGGTACTGACAGCTAGTTAAAAGCTAAAACAATTAATAATTAAAAATCATGCATCAGAGACTAAAATCAACTAAAACACATCCCAGAGATTTAGTATTTTAACGTCATGAACAGTCAGGGAAGACGTGACTTGTGCAATGCAAAAAATAAATGTATCGAGGGGTAGTATGATAGTGAGGAGCAACTAGAGATAACAATTAACGTGTGTGTGTGTCTATACATCCCGCCTCAAAAGAAAATACAGTTTAGTAATGTTTTAATTTGCTAATTACAAAATATTTATTAGTGCCAATGTAAACTATATTCAGTGTTCTAATTCATTATTCATGATATTGGTACGATAACCCTTACTTATAAGATTTTTTAAAGGTTTGATGAGTTTACACGGATCACATAGTGATTTCCGTGCATTAAGTACAATATTATCGTAAAATGTAGGATGTGATATATCATTTTTAATAAGTTTTCTACAAGTACAGCCAAATTTACTAATCAAATATTTGTATCTTTGAAAGAATTTAGTAAGAGTTTTAAGTAATTTATGGTATCGAAATCCCTGACATAATTTACCAGTGATGCGTTGATTACGCCCGTTAAAATCTATGTCATTAGAACACACACGGGCATACCGAACGAGTTGGGATATATACACATCGTATGATGGATCCAAAGGGATATCGCCGTCTAAAAAAAAGGAAAATTAACAATAGGAAATGGAAAATCGTCTCTTTTGTCGTAAATTTAAGTATGGAGTTTCCCTTTAGAAATTGAAATGTCTAAATCTAGAAAAAGGGTAACTACTGCTGTTTATGTTAGATTAAAATCAAGTAAGTTCTTTTGGGAAAATTTCGGAAGTATACTTAGAGGACTCTAGATTATTTAACAAAACATTATCAGCCAGATAACGGTAGGTATTGTTGAATGTTTCAACCAAATGTAACAATGGTGGGTCTTTACTGAGTTTGGTCATGAACTGAGATTCATAGCAGTATATAAATAATACCACAACTTGAAGGTCACAGTTAGTGCCCATAGGAATACCTACTACCTGACGATACAATATATCGCCGAAACGTACATAAATGTTATGTATTAAAAAATTGAAAGCTTCAATCATATCCTCACATTTCTAGTAAGTTTATCTAGCTTACTTTCCTTTTTCGTTACAGAAAAACAGGCTTTAAACGAGTTACAGCAAATACATTACAATGAGATTTTTTGAAAGACCATTTTGTTAAAGACAAAAACTTTTTCTTTATAGAAATGTATGGTAGTGTAGTGTACACAGTAGAAAAATCAAACCTATCAACAGAATTATAAGGACCATCAAAAGCATGTATTTTATCTAAAACCTCAAAAGACGTTTAAACACTCAAAAAATAATTCATACCATTATTTTCATAAGGTTTATTACAAAAGTGAATAACCAGTTCTTTGATAGTAGTAAAGAGAGGTATTTAGAAGCACTGATAGATTAGTATGGACAACTTACTCGATGCACAGATGAAACGGTATTGAAATGGTTATTAGTGTAATTTAGGAACCAGTACATGGTAGGGACTTTCCAATATTCGAAAGAGACTTTAAGTTGGGTAGTTGCAGTAATATGCTTGTTAATGATTCTGTGGTGCGTACGGACCTGAATTCAGAGGAATTGGTAGTTTCGTTTTGCATTCTGACAATATCATAATATTGCGTTTTAATCATTTTACTTATCTAAAAGACTCTGTACCATTATTTCAACTTCTTGGTGCATTTGATCAACTAACACTCATTATATACTACATCCCTGAATTTGTTTGTCATATTGAAGTTTTCATTACTGTAGAACTGAGGGGTCAGAACCATGTCAGACAAGCTTATGATGATGTTTTTTACATACATTTATAAATAAACTCTTCCATTATTCTATATTGTGTTGTATTACATTATATTACATTGTATTATATAATTGTTTAATTGTATTGCTCGACCTTTATGAGTGTAATTGTGCAATACAGATTATAATTATTTATCTCATAACCGTGTTCTAAGCGACACTTACATGCAGGTCATAAATTAATTTGTTGAATGAAATCAAATCAGTAACTACTGATAGATGCCGTAAAAGATGCACAGGAGTTTTGAGCGATGATTTCTTGACATGGGTTGTCATTCTGAATCCACGGAATTGCAAATAACCTTGTGTTAGATTCGAACGTAGGTGGTTGTTGATACCTAATCGACGCTGCTATCTAATATACACACTGAACTTAAGAATGGACTCAAAAAAATGTAAGAGTAGCGTTTAGCCAGGATAATATTGAAAAAAAGAACTACTTGCTTCAACACAGCGTGGTTCAGTGAGTACATTAACATGGTTACGTACACAGTACTTTAAAATACTCGATAAAGTTCGCCTTAATACTCGACTAACAGTTATCTTTAAGGGCATACGATACAGATTTGATTCCATATCGAAATTTTAATGAACATTTGCATAAAGGTTATTTTATCCTTGATCAAATTAAATATTTAATAAAAATAAGTACTTTTATGTGCTTCTGTTTGAGTTCATTGAGGTCAAGATTTCGGATATTTGCTAAATTTTGGGATTTGTGGACGCATTTTTCCTTTTAACATTTATACATAAAGATTATGTTTTTAAAGAAAACAAAAAAAAAGTTACAGTCAGTTTTAAAAGTTACGCCCATCTTTTGTCGAGTACGACCATCATCCAAAATACAATAATGGAAGTAACGACCATTACACATTTGAAGTTACGAACATCATGCTTGATTTTTGAATGACTATTTTAGGAAAATTGGAATGTTTGATGTATCAAATTTGGTTTCAATATCAACGCACTTACGATAAGTGTATATGAGACAAGCGGTTTGGCGCAAATGAACCTTTTACTGCACGAAAATCGGAAAAGAAAAACTAATCCCTAGAAATGTCTCCCATTTTAGAAGATAGTTGTAACTTTACGTTTAAGATTTGATCAGATACATGCATATGCCGTCTAGTCAAACCTGCTGCCTATTTGACAATGTTTCAAAATGACAACTCTACGTAGCAGGTTTGACTAGCCATATAACAAGGTTTAACGCATCATTTTTTCCTGTACCAAATCAGGAATGTAGCAGTTGATGTGTTTGCTGGCGTTTGTTTTTGTAGCAGTTCGGTGTTTCTGCTGTTCTGGTAATCTTATAGTTGATGTGTTTTCTCTCTTTTGTTTTTTGATCCGGATTTGTTTGCGCTTTATCGATTTATTACTACTGGATAACGGTATGTTACATTTGCCTTTATTTACAGTTATACATATTACAATTTTAAAATCAAATATATCTGTCAAAAGTGAGTATGAAAACTACAAAATTCTATTCATAATGGCATCAAAAATGTGTACTGAGGTTTTACTGATGTTATACACATAACTTTGATATGAAATGGCCCAACCACTTTCGCACGTCACAAAGCTAGCTTTAAAACCAGGATTACCAAGTGAGGGAAAAGCCTGTGCTAAGTAAGGATTTCATCAGTTATTTTTCATTAGTTTTATTAGTTAAAGCTTCTGATTTTGTAGTTTTGCAATTTTGTTTAAGGACTTTCCGTTTTGAGACTTTCGTTTGGTTAGTTATTTTACTGTTTAATCATCAATTTGTGGATAACAATAATCCAAACATAAATTAAACTTATGAATTTGTCAATTATTCCCTATACACCAAATGTTAATGTGAAAACTGTCTTTTAACAAAAACACCGACGGTAAAAACTTAACTCAATGGCCTAAATACAAGATGGTAGCCCAACATATCCCAAACCGAGGGTTCTATTAGTCACCAAATTACCAGGATTATAATTTATTACGCCAGACGCGCGTTTTGTCTACATAAGACTCATCAGTGACGCGCATATCAAAATATTTGAAATTAAAAATTTAACTGTTGTCAGTGGACAATTACCATGTTACATATAATGTAATAAATATGGACATAGTTGCAATGTGATAAGTCATTTTTAACTGATCTTGACACTATTTTATGTGTGTATTTGCAATGGACTGACCATTAAGGTTCCGCTTAAGTCAAAAGTATGTTCAACTTCTTAGTTCTTTGCAAAACTTAATAAACCAAAAACTAGAAGTTCTAAAGAGCCTGTGACGCTCACCTTGGTCTTACTCTATGTGAATATTAAACAAAGGACACAAATGAATTCATCACAAAATTGTGTTTTGATGATGGTGACGTGTTTGTACATCTTACTTTACTGAACATTCGTGCTGCTTACAATTATCTCTATCTATAATGAACTTTGCCCAGTAGTTTCAGTGGAAATTTTTTAAAAATTGACTGTAAAGGACAGTAACTCCTTAGGAGGTCAATTGACCATTTCGTTCATGTTGACTTATTTGAAAATCTTACTTTTCTGAACATTATTGCTATTTACAGTTTATCTCTATCTATTATAATATTCAAGATAATTACCAAAAACAGCAAAATTTCCTTAAAATTACCAATTCAGGTGCAGCAACCCAACATCAAGTTGTCCGATTTATCTGAAAATTTCAGGGCAGATAGATCTTGACCTGATAAACACTTTTACCACTGTCAGATTTGCTCTAAATGCTTTGTTTTTTTAGTTATAAGCTAAAAACTGCATTTTACACCTATGTTCTATTTTTAGCCGTGGCGGCCATCTTGGTTGAATGGCCATGTCACCGGACACATTTTTTTAACAAGTTACCCCAAAGATGATTGTGGCTAAGTTTGGATTAATTTTGCCCAGTAGTGTCAGAGGAGAAGATTTTTGTAAAAGATAACTAAGATTTACGAAAAATGGTTAAAAATTGACTATAAAGGGCAATAACTCCTAAAGGGGTCAACTGATCATTTCGGTCATGTTGACTTATTTGTAAATCTTACTTTGCTGAACATTATTGCTGTTTACAGTTTATCTCTATCTATAATCATATTCTAGATAATAACCAAAAACAGCAAAATTTCTTTAAATTAATTACCAATTCAGGGGCAACAGCCCAACAACGGGTTGTCCGATTCATCTGAAAATTTCAGGGCAGATAGATCTTGACCTGATAAACACTTTTACCACTGTCAGATTTGCTCTAAATGCTTTGTTTTTTAGTTATAAGCTAAAAACTGCATTTTACACCTATGTTCTATTTTTAGCCGTGGCGGCCATCTTGGTTGAATGGCCATGTCACCGGACACATTTTTTTAACAAGTTACCCCAAAGATGATTGTGGCTAAGTTTGGATTAATTTTGCCCAGTAGTGTCAGAGGAGAAGATTTTTGTAAAAGATAACTAAGATTTACGAAAAATGGTTAAAAATTGACTATAAAGGGCAATAACTCCTAAAGGGGTCAACTGACCATTTCGGTCATGTTGACTTATTTGTAAATCTTACTTTGCTGAACATTATTGCTGTTTACAGTTTATCTCTATCTATAATCATATTCTAGATAATAACCAAAAACAGCAAAATTTCTTTAAATTAATTACCAATTCAGGGGCAACAGCCCAACAACGGGTTGTCCGATTCATCTGAAAATTTCAGGGCAGATAGATCTTGACCTGATAAACAATTTTATCAATGTCAGATTTGCTCTAAATGCTTTGTTTTTTTAGTTATAAGCTAAAAACTGCATTTTACCCCTATGTTCTATTTTTAGCCGTGGCGGCCATCTTGGTTGAATGGCCATGTCACCGGACACATTTTTTTAACAAGTTACCCCAAAGATGATTGTGGCTAAGTTTGGATTAATTTTGCCCAGTAGTTTCAGAGGAGAAGATTTTTGTAAAAGATAACTAAGATTTACGAAAAATGGTTAAAAATTGACTATAAAGGGCAATAACTCCTAAAGGGGTCAACTGACCATTTCGGTCATGTTGACTTATTTGTAAATCTTACTTTGCTGAACATTATTGCTGTTGACAGTTTATCTCTATCTATAATCATATTCTAGATAATAACCAAAAACAGCAAAATTTCTTTAAATTAATTACCAATTCAGGGGCAACAGCCCAACAACGGGTTGTCCGATTCATCTGAAAATTTCAGGGCAGATAGATCTTGACCTGATAAACAATTTTACCAATGTCAGATTTGCTCTAAATGCTTTGCTTTTTTAGTTATAAGCCAAAAACTGCATTTTACCCCTTTGTTCTATTTTTAACCATGGCGGCCAACTTGGTTGGATGACCGGGTCACCGGACAAATTTTTTAAACTAGATACCCCAAAGATGATTGTGGCCAAGTTTGGATTAATTTGACCCAGTAGTTTCAGAGATGAAGATTTTTGTGAAAGATTACTAAGATTTACGAAAAATAATTAAAAATTGACTATAAAGGGCAATAACTCCTAAAGGGGTCAACTGACCATTTTGGTCATGTTGATTTTTTTGTAAATCTGACTTTGCTGAACATTATTCCTGTTTACAGTTTATCTCTATCTATAATAATATTCAAGATAATAACCAAAAACAGCAAAATGTCCTTAAAATTACCATTTCAGGGGCAGCAACCCAACAACGGGTTGTCCGATTCATCTGCTTTTTCAGGGCAGATAGATCTTGACCTGATAAACAATTTTACCACAGTCAGATTTGCTCTAAATGCTTTGCTTTTTGAGTTATAAGCCAAAAACTGCATTTTACCCCTATGTTCTATTTTCCGCCATGACAGCCATCTTGGTTGGATGGCCGGATCACCGGACACATTTTTTTAAACTAGATATCCCAAAGATGATTGTGGCCAAGTTTGGATTAATTTGACCCAGTAGTTTCAGAGGAGAAGATTTTTGTAAAAGATTACTAAGATTTACGAAAAATGGTTAAAAATTGACTATAAAGGCCAATAACTCTTTAAGGGGTCAACTGACCATTTTGGTCATGTTGACTTTTTTGACCTAATGAACAATTTTACCTATGTCAGATTTGCTCTAAATGCTTTGGTTTTTGAGTTATAAGCCAAAAACTGCATTTAACCCCTATGTTCTATTTTTATCCATAGCGGCCATCTTGGTTGGTTGGCCAGGTCACCGGACACATTTTTTAAACTAGATTACCCCAATGATGATTGTGGCCAATTTGGTTTTTAGTTTGGCCCAGTAGTTTCAGAGGAGAAGATTTTTGTAAAAGTTAACGACGACGGACGACGACGGACGACGGACGACGACGCCGGACGCCGGACGCCAAGTGATGGGAAAAGCTCACTTGGCTCTTTGAGCCAGGTGAGCTTATAAAAATTACAAATTGATTAAACCCTATATTCCTTCAAAACTTTTTGTATAAAAGTAATTAGCATTACGGCACTTAGTTCTAGCATAACCTCATTTGAATTCAAGAAACTGTCTGTGAATTTATATCATTGTACTACAATAATACGCAAGAAAACCAACTTTTTGGTATTTGGATCGAGTATGTGCATCATTTTGTTGAAATCCTTATACAATATGTAGATATAAGTAACACACAGTCAGGTTAACGGAATAGTATATTAGTTCAATGAAAATCAAAATAACTAGAATATCAAATATGGTATTTAACAAGTACTTTCATGTCTTTTGACAATCTTAATGTGAATGGTAACATTATTTTGTTAAATTAGAGGTAATAGATATATATAAATACAATCTTTTTTTGTGCCTGTCCAAAGCCAGATATTTTTTGTGTTCTTTTCTGTGATATGATATCTGATTTTCTATGTGAAAACTTTGCTTATTTTGCTTATTTTTGTATAACTATTATTCATGGTAATTCAATATAAATATCTGACATTTGTTTCCATGTTATGTTGTATGAACTGCTACTTAGCGATAAACCCTTCATATTCATGAAAATTTCTAGATGATGTTAGTTTGTTAATGTTGTATTTCTTTTATGATGTCTAATTGACAAATACCCAATATCCTTTCTGTTTCACAAATAAATAAGTAGAATGGTATATGTATTGCAGAACAAAATAAAAAATAATTATGGCAACAAAGTCATCATTTATGGGTTGGCTTTTGGCCTTCAACAGTAAGCAACAGTCCACACCACATGATAAGCAAGTTCTGCTCTGAAAAATAAATGTGTATTAATCCTTAATATAAAAAAGAAGATGTGGTATGATTGGCAATGAGGCAACTGTCCACAAGAGACCACAAGAGACCAAGATGACACAAACATTAACAACTATAGGTCACATTACGGCTTTCAACAATAAGCAAGCCCATACCACATAGTCAGTTATAAAAGGCTCCGATATGACAATGTAAAACAATTTAAACGAGAAAACTAACGGCCTTATTTATATAAAAAAAACCTATTTTTATAAATTTGTTACACATCAAATAACTGCTCTAACCCAGGTTGATAATCTTTAATTAAATGGTGCATTTCAAATGAATTATCCTTCGATTCAACACTTCACAAACCGCAGTTCAAGATAACATAGACCCAACAGTTCCTTTATAGAATTATTTTTGTTTCATCCATTATCCATGCATGTCTAATGCTACGGCCCAAAACTTGTATTTGTCTCTGTCTTGTTTTCCTAAAATATTCAAACCTAAAGTAAAGTAAAATGGTGTTTATGATGAACTACCGGATCACTTACACTGAATGTCTACAAGCATTGTAGAGTTATACTTGTGTTGTTAACGAAAATACAATCGTATCATAGTCCCGGGTTCTGTTGCACTCTCGATATTTCTTGCAGCAGGGGAGATTAATGTGTTGTGGTCATGTTTGTCATAACTTTTTCTACATACTATGTGGTTATATATATATATATATATATATATAAAGAAGAAGGAAATGGGGTATGCATCAATGAGATATCGTCCCGTTTGAAACAAGTTTTATGGCAAAAACTATATGTGAAAATAAGAAGTACAATAGCCTAAAATCCTAAAAATTAGTTCACCTGGTGTCACTTCCATTTCTTTTTGAGAGTTTATGATGCAACGACTTTAGTTATTGTGCTTTGTGTTGTATTTATATTATTTGTGTGTTTTTTGGTTCTTTGCTTGAATTTTTTAACAAAAAATATTAACATTTACATAAAAAAGTTGAAGCTAAAAGAACTGTACGTTTATTGCTGTTTTTTAAACTTACAGAGATGTCCTTCAAAAGGAGAAATCATGGTTTGAGCAAACATCTTTTGTAAAGCTTATTGTGTCACATCTGTGGTATTGAAGATGCACAGATGTAAGGCAATATCAACTTGTATGTATATATCATTTTTGGTATAAACAATCTTTCATACTACGCAATTGTTCGTTGTGTAGTGTGGCCTGTTGTTCACTTTTGCAGGTCAATGTGAATTTTCTAGTCTTTTAGATGTTGTCTCATTACCATATATATATATGACGATATATATATATATATATATATACATTTTAAAAGTACAAATTTAGAACTTACCACCTTCAACTTACTATTCAAAGATTGTTTGACCTTTGACTAATTTGACCTGATCCCAGTTGTAAATGATATCATCGTCTAATAAACTGGATTTTCTGGATTTTCGTTTCCTGGTTTGTTTATTTGCTGAGGTCAAAGACTGTTTCCTCTTTCCTTTTTGTGTTTTTGGTTTGACTGGGTTGACCTACTGCAATGATCAAAATCATATCGTTACAAATGCATACATGTAGTTTCATACAACTGAATACCAAATCTGAAGAATGACAGCAACACTAAAAATGAAGCATATACATAGTAGGGAATCTGAAATGATATTTAAGGATTTTAAATTGTTTTCATAATATTCCCATAATTTTATCGAATAAAAATGTTTTTTATGGACAATTTCTGTTATGTGTTATGACCTGTTTGGCATTGTTACAAAATGTATGGATGATTCAAATTGTGTCTTTTTTAGATGTTTTCTCATTGACACCTAGTGAAATACAAACTCCTTATATTTCCTTCACATATAATAAATGTTAGCTCAACAATCATGTGAAGCAAAGTGAAATTCAAATTAATAAAATTATGTTTTTATTTTTAGTATGTCTACTTGATACATACCTTTGTATCCACCATTATGCTACCTTTATGTAGCATGGATTGTAAGTTGAGCATGCGTGTATTTTAAAATCCTGCAAATATATATATTTTAAATATGTACATTTTCCTCTTGTGATTTTGATTTGAATAAATTATATTATGTACTAACAATTGAAAACTCAAATATGAATACCCTTCTTTAGTTGATATTACTTACCCATTATTCTAGCTATTTGAAATGTATTATCCTTGTGTGTTACTACTTTACCATATGTATCAGGGCTCATTTCTTTTTATTTTATGCATGTGTGTTAGACTTACCCAAGTTTTCTAATTCCTGAACATTTCCCCTCTCTTGGTGAAGCTAGTTCAGGAAGGGTGTTTTGATGTAAAAGGACTGGGGTCTGTTACTCAACTTGTCGTTAAACTAATCATATGATTAATCTTAACGAGTCATTAAACGTTAATCGTATGATTAGTAAATACAACGATTAAATTGTGTTGCTCAACTTATAAACCAAAAGTTCCAAATGGTGAAGTTGAAATCATTCCTCCGTAAATTTTACAGAAGCCATCACGAGTTTGTTGACCGTAATGGAATAACCGTTTCACAACGGATATGTTCCTTACGTCGTAACTACAATCCCCTTCCCTTTCATGAATGTGACCTACTGAATTATATTGTTTACCGGATTTGTTATCAAATAAACAACACGACGGGTGCCACATGTGGAGCAGGATCTGCTTACCCTTCCGGAGCAACTGAGATCACCCCTAGTTTTTGGTGGGGTTCGTGTTGTTTAATCTTTAATTTTCTATGTTGTGTCATGTGTACTATCATGACTATTGTTTTTCTGTTTGTCTTTTTAATTTTTAGCCTGGACTTTGACAGTTTATTTTAGATTTATGAGTTTGACTGTCCCTTTGGTATATTTCGTCCCTCTTTTATTTTAATCATTGTATTTGTTAATCAAATGATTAATTTTGGGTAATTAGCAAGTGCTTCCCACAATGCATTGTAAGTCAGGGCCTCTTCAACTTCCTGTTCTGCAATAATAATTATGGCTGACAAAACCAATAAAAATCCCTGCCCTAGACTCAGAAAAACATTATATTCAGTAGCTGAAGAAGAAGCCAGTAAGTTTCACCACATCCTACAAGAAAAGCACAGTAATGAGATAACTAAGAAAAAAAGAAAAAGATTTGGGAGGAGAAAATAAACTCATTGGGTGTTGAATACAGAACTGCAAGTGAGATAAGGGATAAGTGGAGAAACTCGGTTTCGAAGGCAAAGAAAGCTTTCACAGAGCAAAGGAGGGAAGTTTCAAAAACAGGAGGGGTCCACCACCTAAGCCAATACCTCCACAATTTGAGGCTGTGATCGATTTGATGAAGGACAGTTCAAGCTTCACGGGAATTGATGTAGGACTTGAAACTGACATATTTATTTCAGATAAATAAATTATGAGTTTAGAGTTTTCATACCTATTTAATTTTAATGATAGTTGTGCATTAACTTTAATCAAATAAACATAAACATTTCACCGTCTGCAAAACGCCGTCTACCGAAAAAAATCTAGTCTTTCTTGATAAATGTACGACCTCCACCCCATCTGGAATTTATAACACGCAAGCATGGTCGCTGAAATTATACTGAATTGATCATTCAATACATGAATACAAACTGTGCACATTTCTAATATTAAGGTGGTCTAAAAGTTAAGCGCGAAACGTCTGTAAGTGCCGTTTTCCACATGATTGCTTGTTTTTCTATAGGGACCTCACGATTCCATACGTTATTTAAGCTGAACGTTACTGCCTATTTCGGACTCGTATCATATCTTCTCAAAAGTGGGAGGGGGGGGGGGCTGCAAAAAAAAAGATAATAATTTCTGTAATTATCAAAAGTTTATAGATGTATTTTATGCACCCAATATATGACTTTACACGAAAATCCGGAGGATCACCTCATACTTTAAAAAAATGTGAACTTATACAAACGTTCAAAAGTATCTTCACCATTAAAATAAATTGTATTTGTTCCCATGAAGTAAATATTGTCAGCCTAGTGATTATACCATCACGCTTAATTTCCGAATGGCTTAGGTGTAACATAGTGTTTGAGAGTGGAGCGAGTTGGTAGTTGAAATATGTGAACGAATTTGTTTAGCTTACATCTGAGTTGTTGTTCTTATGACTTATTATCTGAACATTGCCGAGCAAGGAAAAGAAATGGCTGAAGGAAACAGATGTTCTATCGTCCTGAATTTGAACGCAGAGGATAAAACACACGTACTTTGATGATCACATAACCTGGACTTTGACAATGTGAAAGCCTTTCCTGTTCACATTAGTAGGTTCATCTTTGTAGGTGATTGTATATGTACGTGTGTGCCATCTATACAGCCGATGACATTAGGAAACCCAGATTTTAATAAAAAGCACGTTTGTTGATTTTTTTCTGTCTGCCTGTACTGGTCTTTCCTATATACCAAGGCGTCAGTAACATCTCTATCTACTCGTGACACAATAGACTTGTCGTAACCCCTAGTGTCTCCGACCACTTGCAGCTGACTTCCACTCCCATAAAAACGAAGAGCAATCATGACTTGCTCTTCACCTGACAAGGCCTGTTCTTTTATTCGTATTTCTCTCCAAGTCCGCTCTCAACTTATTGGCTATAAATTCAATGCTTTTCTTCCAAACCTGTACCTTCGTCGTAGTTCCTCATCACTAAAATCTTTTTTTTCAATGGATTAAAACCTCTATAATGCTCTTCTCTTCTAACTCTTGGTAGATGTAGCATATCAATGGCAACCATTTTTAATATCTTAATCATATGGTTTAGATGTAATACACCTCAAAGAGGTAGATTAAGGTTAACGACAGTTTAAGCATTTTTAACGACGAATTAAAATTAACGACAAGTGAATAACACACTAATCATATGATTAAGGAATTTTAACGACTCGTTAGCACTAACGACAAGTTGAACAACAGACCCCTGAAGTTTTGGAAGCATTGTATTTTCAAATAAAGAGGCATTTCGATGGATTCTCTGGATAAAAATTTGGTATAAGGATTCAATGTGCCGACCACAAAATCAATCCAGTCTTTGTTGCAGATGTTAAGAAGTCCATGACATTGGTGAAAGTAAGTGTGGTTTTCTTTAGGTTGCAGTTTTCCGGATATATTTTCTAAGCAGAAGGTTTTGTTTTCTGATGCTTCCCACTGTTTTAAAGGTTTAGAATGTAGTTAGTTTTTTATTTCAATAATACCAGTTTCTCCTGTGGATATAGACCGTATGCCATATGGGCTAGCAGCCAAATATTTGTTGGTATTATTTAGGACCATCCCAGTACGTTCTACAGATACGTTATACTTTCTTCGGCTTTCTATAATTTGTAATTCTCTATTGTTGTATCTTCCTGGTTAATACCATGTGTGACGATTTCCACCGAATGATGAATAAAGAATGACTACGAACAAATTTTGCAATAGGCAGAGATGGATTCCTTTTCACAATTGAACAAAGGTTAGATGTAGTTATTCTCTTTTTCGTTTATGAATGCCAAAGACCAGACTGAGATTGATGAACTGTAGAAGTAATTATATATTTTAGCACTGTTGTAAAGTTGTCACTGGCTTAGACGTACTTATAAATATAATTATTTTCTGTGACTGTATCTTACATTAATTTGTAGGATCCTTTACTATAGATAATTTAGCTGATCTGTAAAAATAACATCTTCATGCCATATATATCATGTACCATAGTACGACGCTATATTAAAACTGACGTGGTAAGGAAACAGCCGGCCACCAAAAGCTTCATTTTATAAAACTCAGGTGGTCGTGTGGTCTAGTACAGTACAGGCGATTTGGCGTCACGATATCTCAGTGGCCTGGGTTCGAATCCCGGCGAGGGAAGAACCAGAAGTTTGCGATAGCAAACTTGCAGATCTAACATTGTTGGGTTGATGTTTAGATGAGTTGTATTTACATCATATACACAGCCATGTATCACCATCACTGCTGGTGATCCGATGGATAAATATGTTGTAGAGTTGTCACTGGCTTGGACGTACTTATATATATATATTGCGGTTTTTTTTATCCAACGCAATCATAGGTTTGAACGTAGTTTTCAATTTAGACTTGTTTATATTTTTTCGTGTTGGCTTGTATCATATTTTCCCTCCGGTTTATATGATCCGTTCATTCTATATTGACTCTTAAAATTCAAGAGTCTATCTGAAATTGAGGGTAAATTATATCACCTTCCAAATAGCGTTTCGATCCATAACATCACTGAAGAGATATATATTGTAGAAATCTAGATCTGGTGACCAAAACAAATATTGACACCTTGTGTTTGTGGCATAACATCTTGGCCATACGTTTATTGTTTTCTGTTTACTATTAAATTTATATTAAGATCCATTTTGTTACATCTCGTGATCAATTTTATTTGGCAATCGGCAATGGCAGTCAGCAGGGTTTAAGAACAGCAGTTATTCGACCTGTTAGTCAAATGCGTTTTGTTTAAATATACTTTTTCACTTTTTTGGTCTTTTGGAAAATGTTGTGTGTGCTGTATTTAGACCATTCTTCAACGAAATTTGTTTTACATGCACAGTATAAAAATTGCGGTTCTTTTTTATCCAACGCAATCATAGGTTTGAACGTAGTTTTCAATTTAGACTTGTTTATATATATATATATATATATATATATATATATATATATATATGTATACACATGACTGTCTGCTTTGTAAACATGTACCTACATGCAATATATATAAAATGTTGTTCTAATATATCAGTTAATCGATGCTAATACATGTAAAATTTAAAAAGAATATTTCTAAGAGTTCGAATAAAACAAATCATTTAAAACAACATAACAAACGTACAGGTACAGCTAAACATAAAAACCAAATATTTGTATCTTAGAAAAAAAAGATAAAAGTTCAATTAATTTCTACTTACAAACATATGCTCCACTTTTTAGCTCACCTGGCCTAAAAGGCCAAGTGAGCTTTTCTCATCACTTGGCGTCCGGCGTCCGGCGTCCGGCGTCCGGCGTCCGGCGTCCGGCGTCCGGCGTCCGTCGTCCGTCGTCGTCGTTAACTTTTACAAAAATCTTCTCCTCTGAAACTACTGGGCCAAATTAAACCAAACTTGGCCACAGTCATCATTGGGGTATCTAGTTTAAAAAATGTGTCCAGTGACCCGGCCAACCATCCAAGATGGCCGCCATGGCTAAAAATAGAACATAGGGGTAAAATGCAGTTTTTGGCTTATAACTCAAAAACCAAAGCATTTAGAGCAAATCTGACACGAGGTAGAATTGTTAAACAGGTGAAGATCTATCTGCCCTGAAATTTTCAGATGAATCGGATAACCAGTTGTTGGGTTGCTGCCCCTGAATTAGTAATTTTAAGGAAATTTTGCTGTTTTTGGTTATTATCTTGAATATTATTATAGATAGAGATAAACTATAAACAGCAATAATGTTCAGCAAAGTAATATTTACAAATAAGTCAACATGACTGAAATGGTCAGTTGACCTCTTTAGGAGTTATTGCCCTTTATAGTCAATTTTTAACCATTTTTCGTAAATCTTAGTCATATTTTACACAAATCTTCTCCTCTGAAACAACTGGGCCAAATTAATCCAAACTTGGCCACAATCATTTTTTGGGTTAGTAGTTTGAAAAATGTGTCCGGTGACCCGGCCATCAAACCAAGATGACCGCCATGGCTAAAAATAGAACATGGGGTAAAATGCAGTTTTTGGCTTATAACTAAAAACCCAAAGCATTTAGAGCAAATCTGACATGGTTTAAATTGTTTATCAGTTCAAGATCTATCTGCCCTGAAATTTTCAGATGAATCGGACAACCCGTTGTTGGGTTGCTGGCCCTGAATTAGTAATTTTAAGGAAATTTTGCTCTTTTTGGTTATTATCTTGAATAGAGATAAACTATAAACAGCAATAATGTTCAGCAAAGTAAGATTTACAAATAAGTCAACATGACTGAAATGGTCAGTTGACCCCTTTAGGAGTTATTGCCCTTTATAGTCAATTTTTAACCATTTTTCGTAAATCTTAGTAATCTTTTACAAAAATCTTCTCCTCTGAAACTACTGGGCCAAATTAATCCAAACTTGGCCACAATCATCTTTTGGGTTAGTAGTTTGAAAAATGTGTCCGGTGACCCGGCCATCCAACCAAGATGGCCGCCATGGCTAAAAATAGAACATGGGGTAAAATGCAGTTTTTGGCTAATAACTCAAAACCCAAAGCATTTGGAGCAATCTGACATGGGGTAAAATTGTTTATCAGGTCAACATTTATCTGCTCTGAAATTTTTAGATGAATCGCGCAACCCGTTGTTGGGTTGCTGACCCTGAATTGTTAGTTTTAAGGAAATTTTTCTGTTTTTGGTCATTATCTTGAATATTATTATTGATAGAGATAAACTGTTAACAACAATAATGTTCAGCAAAGTAAGATTTACAAATAAGTCAACATGACCGAAATGGTCAATTGACCCCCTTAGGAGTTATTGTGCTTTATAGTCAATTTTTAACAATTTTCATAAAATTTGTAAATTTTTACTAACATTTTTCACTGAAACTAATGGGCCAAGTTAATTATAGATAGAGATAATTTTAAGCAGCAAGAATGTTCAGTAAAGTAAGATGTACAAACACATCACCATCACCAAAACACAATTTTGTCTTGAATCCATCTGCTTCCTTTAATATTCACATAGACCAAGGTGAGCGACACAGGCTCTTTAGAGCCTCTAGTTCAATTATGTTATTAATGTTCTAAATATTGAAAAAATCTTTGGATGTTTTTAATCTTCGTGTTAAAAAATTACGCTTGAAATTAAACAAAATGCTAATATGAGGTTACGTTTTTACTGGTCTGTCAATGTATTTCATTTAATAGATCTTAACATTCCCCTATAAATCAAGGAAATGGGTTATCCTCAATGCTCTTCAACTTTGTACTTTATTTATCTTTTTTTAACTTGTTTTGACTCATGCGTCTTTTGTAGACGTCTGGCGCAAATACAAAATTTCAAGCATAATATATATGATGAGTTGATTGAACATTATAGTACAATTAATGTTGTATCAGAATTAATAATACATGTAACTGTGTTTTGTTTACCTAAAAATGTTAAGACATATTTAACTATACAGGTATTATCGCGTATTGTTCTACATCTTTAATTAGCTGTGTATAATATGTTATTAATTCCTACACCCACTTTTTTTTTTCAGGATACGACTTTATGTAGCGATACCTCTTTATAGGATTTTGAATTTATTAACTTCGTAATCGATTTGGCCTGTCGAGAATTCTAATGTTATAATTAATGCTAACGCGTCACCAGTAAACTTAATGTGTGACCATCAAATCCTCAATTGATGCCATCGGAGCTTAAAATACAATACATTTATCTCCTAATTATATTTACAATTATATTTAAAATCTGCCTTAATAATGGTAATATACAATTATGACAGGAAGGAATTCATATCAATTCATTTGATTGTTAATTTTACAGGAAACAAAAATATTTGCTGGACTGAATTTATATTTTCCCATTATTGTTTACGAAACCACAAATGGGGTTTTTGAATAGTTTTATAATTTTTTCAAGTAAGTTTAAACTCCAATTTGTTATTAAGGTAAATTTACAATAATGTAGATCTATAAATGTACTTTGTAAATATTGTATTGATATTAGGTAGTAAATGTTTAAATAATGCAATATAATTTCATTTTGTTTTTAGGTGTTCTTCAATGTGAAAGTTCTATGTGTCTAACATGGCGAGTGTACAACAACATTTTAAAGTTTCGGTGTCACACTACCAGGATTGATGCAAAAATTTCTTTTTTCAACCAAGACAACGAAGAGCAGGGATATTGCGTTCTTCCGTACAAATATGCTTTTTGTACAAATTACAATTCTAACAAACTTATTTATCAAAACATAACGTCTATGGAGACCTTTCTTGAGATAAGAGACCGTGTGGATCAACATTTGAATGGAAAATGGTCTTGCCATTACGGTAGAAATTTAGAGGTTGCATACGTTAATGTAAATCTTATCAAAGAAAAAGGTAATTTCATCTCATTACAAACTGTTCAGATTCTGAATTGACCAGTTTTTGTGCTCGACCAGTAAAATCGAGCACACATTTTACTCGACTAGTCTCGACTGTATTTAACTGCACTTAAGTGTACTCGACTAGGTATCGACTTTACATAGTTAGTCTGATTCAGTACTTGAAAATCTTTGTGTAGTCTGAAATGGTCTTGACCAAGGCCCGACCTGTCTCGACCTGTCTTGACTAGTCTCGACTCAGTCTCAACCAGTCTCGACCTATCTCGACTAGTCTTGACCTTCAAATTGAGTTTTGACTGGTATAAATCAGCCCATCTAACTCAATTAAATATTGATCCTACAAAATTCATGCTTATTAGGTAGTTTGATTTATAGCCGTGAAATGAAAAAAACAAATTTTACAATAGGTAAAAATAAAAATTATTATATAATTTCAGAAAGGCATCTTTAATTTTTTTTAATAACTTTTTCAAATTAACTTGGATTTTCATCAAACTATGCAGCTAGCTTAGATATATGTTAAGCTTACTGAATCCCAGTTCATTTTTGTTTGTATCGCTGTCAAAACAACGAATTACATTAATCTAGGTAAAAAAAGCTAGAATTTGCAGTTGGAACAAAATAGAGATAGTACACTGTATTTTTTTAATAACTTTTTTAAATCAACTTGGATTTTCGTCAAACTATACAACTACATTGGTGATGTATTAAAAAAAAATGCAACAAAAAAACCTGGGATATATTTCCAGCGATATATCTCTGTCTAAAGTAAATTAAAAAATGATGAATAATCTCTACGTGTAATGTCTACTTCCCATCATTTTTATATCTGTTTGGAGAAACTGCGAATCATACATACGAACAAAAGACACTTTGTTAATTATGTTCGAAATACATATCCGATGATTTGAATCAGATGTGCAATTTACTCGAATACGATTTTCAATATGTTTTTATTCTATTGTTTACCAATTGTTTACTTTTTTCATTTTTTCATTCAAATATAGCTATTGAAAAGTACGGCAACGGCATACGTATCAGAGGAGCCAAATTGACAAAAACAGGCGGACAAATGTGGTTAACATGCTTTTCAAATATAGGGTTAACAGTCAAACTAGTTACAATTTATGTAGATAATGATATTTATAACACTATTAGCAAAGATATAAATGGTTGCCGTTCATCAGCCGATAATGGTATATGTGACCCGGATCAGTGTCATTGTTCTGAAGATGGAAGATCATACTTTATGAAACATACTGGACTTGATAAGGCTGGTAACGTTTCGATTCAATGCAAGATGGAGTTTGAATTTGGTTTAGAAATGACTGATTGTATTATAGTAAACGTCATCGGTAAGTACATAAGTTCATTCAAACTACAGTTTTACAGATAATTGTTAAGAAATAACCGGACTTAGTACGTATGGAAGGGAAGACCCGCCATAATCATACAATTCTAAATTTAGGAAATGCAATTTCTGAATCAGTAAAATGCAATTTCTTAATTTGTAACATGCAATTTGTCCATCCGTTACATGCATTTCTACATTATGAAATGTAAATTCTTAATTTGTTAACACAATTTTTTAATGTGATAACGAATTTTCTTCATTCGTTACTTGAATTTCTATATTTCTTACTTTGTGAAATGTAATTTCTTTGTTTGAGTCATGTTTTGAGAGATCGCGTTAATGTAATTGTTATCGCTGTCAGCCAATGAGAAATTCAGTGTTTTTTTTTTGTAAGAAATCAACATGTTACAAATTCAAGACATTTTACAAGACTAAGTATAAAATGAAATAATTTCACAATATTCCACACGCTGTGGCGCCATTTAAACTCGTACCTTAGATTTTTTAGGAAGCGATGTTAGCTGACATAGATACTTTAAACGTACTAGACGATTGTATTATTTCTTATTATGTTTAAGTCTTGTGCTGACTCTGTCCCTTCAAAAAGAGACAGGTTGTTATTTCCGTATCAAAGGTCGGTGATTTTCTCCAGGCACTTTGGGTTTCTCCACCAATAAAAGCTGACCGCCACGAAATAGCCCAAAGTGCGCTTTCAATTGACGTTAAAACACAACCAATCAATCAATCAAAAATATACGAAACAGCTTTATTTCTATGTGTATCCATCTGATGAGTTTATCCTTTTTCAACTGATTTTTTGTATAAGTCGTTCTTATGTTGTACTGTTCCAAGCCAGGAGTCTGTAATTCAGTGATTGTCGTATTTTGATGTGACATATTTGTTTTTCGTTCAAATTGTTGTTGAACGAAAAAAATAGCTCACTATGCGGTATGGACTCTATTCATTGTTGAAGGCCTTACGGTGACCTATAGTTGTTAATTTCTGTGTCCTTTTGGTTCTTAAGGATCTCTGTGTTATTGGCAATCATACCACATCTTTTTTTTATATTTCATATATAAACTTAATTCAAAAATCTTCTTGAACATGTTGAACAAATCTTTAAACCAAACATCAGTGAATAAGCTTCATAGGATATGTTTTACCGCTTTTTTATCGATTTTTGCGTCGAACATGTGTTCAAGTAGATTTTCTAGTTAGTTTATAAATGAATGCTTATCTAATCTTTTTAAAGCGACCAAGCAATCACATGATTTAAACATAGTCCAACAGTTTTACATACATACAGTAACTTAGATTGTATAACAAATACAAACGTCGATTAAAATTTAAAGATTTTCAAACTGAATGAATTATGGTGTTCAAAGTGCATTATTGATTCCTTCACCCGTTTATGTTTATTCATTTAAACAACCCAGTTCTAATTTATTTTTGAATGTTCGAGTCTATTGTCCACAATCAGGCACAACCCCATCCATTTTCAAAAGGTGGTTCCAAAATTTTCAAGTCAAATATAAATTAGTGTTCTAACAATATGTCCCCGAACAAAAGCATTAGCAGTCACACAAAGAGACCAACCCCCGAAACCTTTTATTCCTTCCCTATCTCTGACTACAACTTTTTTCAATGATCACTGATCAGAATATTGTGTGATTATAATTATCATCATGTAAATAAAATAAATTATCGTTTACACAATTTCATATACACACTGTATCTAGATACAAATAATTAACTGAGATATTTCTGATATTGAAAACAAAATATATATTTTTTTAAATCTTTAATGTGTAAAACAAATATGTTGAATACGAGTGCGCGAAGGTACGAGTTGGCATGGCTCCATAGCGACCTCGGCTGGAATATTTTGAAACTATTCCATTCTATACTTGTAAAACTTCTTGATTTGTAACATGTTGATTTGTAACTTGTAGTTTTTCTTTAAAAACAGAACTTCTCATTGGCTGAAAGCGGTAATAATTACAATGACGCGATCTTCCAAAACGTGACTCAGACAAAGAAATTACATTTCACAAATTAAAAAACTCAAGTAACGAATGAAACAAAATGTGTTAAAAATTAAGAAATTGTATTTACAAATCAAGAAATATAGACGTGCATGTAACGGATGGAAAAAGTGCATGCTACAAATCAAGAACTTACATTTTTCATATCAAGAATTGTATAATTATGGCAGATATTCCCATCCATGAGTACTAAAGCAAATAACACAATTATCACAACGTGATAAAAAGTCGCAGATGAAAGCAACAAAGGCATACAATAATGAACAAAACATGTATCGTATAGTTAGCTTAAAAGTAAAACCGACATCATATAAGTAGTAGTATCATTCAGCAGTAAGGTTAGATAACATGTATTGAAATTTTAACGTATTCATTATTATTTCTTTTAATTAATTTTTATACAAGTTCATGAAGTTTTTAGAGTCTTTACTTTTTATAGTTGATTTCATGTTGTATGTTTTCAACTGGGTTTTTTTTTCTTCTATTTTTACCTCGTAGTTTCGTGTATGTTTGTGTATATTTGTTTTAACATGTAAAGCGCTTTGAGTATTAAATTGTAGTTTTACACAATGCGCTTTAGAATGCCTTGTAAAATAATGATAAGACGAAAACGGGAAACATGAATAGACAGAAACTAAAAACAAACAATGAATACATTGTTTTAATTCGACTCAATTCAATACCATGGAACAAAAGATTTGAGTTAAATCAATTGTACAAAATATTATAAAAAGTCAAGCAATGAGAAGTGATACACATATAAGAAAAATAATGTATGAAATATTTGTCAAGTATTTTCAGTAGGGTATTTATTCAAAACTTCAAATACATTTTGCAAAATAAGAAGACTTGTATACCTTGTGTTTAAAATTAAAACTGAAGTATAATCCAAAGATGTACATTCAATGGGAATGCAAATATCATACAATTGATAATTAAAAGTAATAAAAACAATGAAGCAAGAAAGAAAAGAAGAAGATGTGTAAGGATTACAAAGATGAGAACTATCAAACAACGTTTATTTGAATATTAAAATAACTCTTTAAAATGCATGTATGGTTCAGTTTTAAGGTTTCAGTGTAAGATAATATAATATATAATTCACTAAAAACTCTATTACTTTAAGCATGATGTTTGATACATTATAAACAAAAGTAATTATTCTTAAGTGGCTTTCGTTAAATGTAGAACAGAACTAACGAAGAAAATGTATATAAAGATATAATATAGAAAAGAAAAGAAGTTGATTTTATTTCTGTTTTAAAAATTTTTTGAGACGTATCAGCTTCGACATTTTTCATCATTTCAGATCTAGACGAACCTGTAGTTGCACAAGATAAAGACCAGCCCTTGTTTGCTTCGGATTACGTCAACACAATATGCTCCGCATCAGTTAAAGGAACAGTCTTTCAACTAGAATGGGATTGTTTTCATTTGGGACCAATTTCTACATAAAGAAATGAAACTCACATCACATCGATATTATCATTTCAAGTGACGTCCTCAATGAATAACAAAATATGCACATGCAAAGCAAGGTACAAGAATTTACAAAGTTCAACGTCTTTGACAATAGAAGTCAGCAGTAAGTGAACTAAATAAGAACTTGACCAGATTATATTACAAGACATTCAAATGGTTAAATGCTTTATATAATTCACTAAAAAAATAAATCCCTCAAAAATATCTTCTAAATCAAAAATACAGAGAAACAGAAAATCGAGCAGAAATGATAAACATTATAATACGTCTCAGTTAAATGTGTTAAGGTGTAAATAGAGTTGCAATAACAATTTTTTATTTGAATACTTAAGAAATTATGCAAGGAAGTCTGAATCCAAACTGATTTTACCACGAGTTGTTCATATATGCTAAAAATGTAATCACAAGCAACAGCGAGGTGTAACATGTCATCATTAAGGGCTTATTAATGGTAAAAGCAATATGAATTGAAGACTTAAGTACTATTTTCTTCTTAGAAGTCAAACATAGCAATTCTTTTTTAATCAACAAAAAAAAATGCTGTCCCGTCATTGAACATTCTATTGATATAGTGTATATTGACGTAAATGGCACGGGACGTTTGCGCTTTTTCATATGACATTTGCACGTTCTTATTTGGACACTTGCGCTTTAAATCATAGGACATTTGCGTTTTTAAAAAAAAGGACATTTACGCTTTTTACATAAGACATTTGCGTTTTTTCAATATTTGTTTTTTTTACTGGGACTGGCAGGTTTGACCTGACAGAGTTAAGGCCATATTTACCTTTATGGTTATAAGTTTCAAAATCACTTCATAGCACATTTCAAAGCACATTCATGGCATAGCACTTTGATATACATTTAAAGTTTATATAGAGCTAAAAGCTAGATTTTTCAGTCCACTGGTCCGGCTGGCGAGTACACAAAAAAGCTTAAATTCGACCCCTGGCTAAAAGTAAACATTTTAAAGACTTTACATCACGTACAGTCATTACAGGTCAGTTTTTGCTTGATATCTGTTCTGACTGGTAATGCGCCAACATTTTAAATACATAACAAAGTTTCTCTTTCTCAATTCTTGACTGGGGTGCCTGTTCATCATAAGAACGAATCTTAATGTAATTCGCCGACTGTTATTAAATGATACTCTTCAAATATAAGTTTTTAAAAAAATGGATGAGTCAAGTAGAACTGTTCATTATAGTGGGCATGGAAGGATTCTTGATCATTTGTCTAACTAATGATCAATTGGTAAATATTAGTTAAATTCATTTGCAGCTAGACGACTATAAGAAAAAAGTGCAAATGTCCGCTCAATTTAATACAGGTGAATCAAAATTAAAAGCGCAAACGTCCTGTCCCCGACGTAAAAAGCGAAGAAGAAAAAAAGAAATATAAAAACATTCGAGGACAGATATATTTTGATTTAATACAGATTCTTATCATCGTTTGTCTAAGTTTTCATGTTTTGACAGAATTCTGTTTTCCCATTTATTTATTTATCCATCAATTCTTTGAATATTTACGTCATCGTTCAATGACGTCATTTACACCTTGTGACGCCAGGTAAACCATTAAAAAGAACATACGACATGGGAGTAGGATTGGTACCGGTCAAATAAATCATGACGTTGCCAATCAGCTGACATATGTATAAGTTCGGAATATACCACGGGTTTGAACACAAAGAGTTCAAAGAACGATTTATTAGAATTATAAAAAATGTGCATATACATCATATACCGCTGAATTATGTCTTTTTCAAAAACCTTTATGTAATTATTTGGTTTTACTGCATCTTTTTTAGAAGCACCAGTCCTTTCATTGAATAACATGTTTGTTTGCAATCAATCAACAACCATTACTATAGTTTGTAATGCAACTAGTGAACTACCCTTTAAACAGTTTGGATTATGGATACATTTGTACAAAAACGATTTCATCAGATTTTTAAATGGTACACAAAATTCAAGCACATCAACAATTGAATTGAACAATTGCAACTTCGAAGATGGAGGGGAATATGTATGCCAAGCGCATTCCAGAGAAAAAGGCAACATTTTTTGGAGCAATATGACAACAATTGTAGCTATTAAAGGTTGGTAAATGTATTATTTTTTTTAGAATATAACATTGTTAGAGCAATACATATTGTATACACGGATAATTCATAATTGAATTCAAGTAAGTGTACAAGAGTACTAGCATAATACGATAGATTTATAATTTATATTTTGATTGTCTTGTTATTAAGTTGATTATAAATATCTATTTCGATTGGGTTAACATCTACTTATCTTGCCTGGTGAATTTCATATTGATGATAGATGATACAATTGACAATAAGACACTTTTCATAAATATTGTAAAAGAAACTAAATGAAGTAGCAGGTTAATGTATTGTTGAAAATTTCATTTAAGGTCAACTGAAAAGGTTTTTGACAATAAAATCTGACATGTAAAGTTTAATTCTTGATATGGAATGATGTTTGCCTGATCCCGAGGAAAATTATGTGTGTGAAAAGAACAGGACAATTTTTGTAAAATCCAAAGTCAGGGCGTTTAAATTAACAACTTTGACCCTTATCATTTCTTTAATTTTTAGTAACTGAAAATTTCAAATTTTTGTTTTATTGGATCTAAGATTTGATATATAATCAGTGTAGTTGGAGAAAACAAATCTAACTCAAATTGATTTCGAGTAACACTCGCTCGTATTATCACATTTATTACTTTTGTAATATGTGATAAAATTCCTATCACTCAGAAAAATATGAGCACAAATTTCGGATCGCCATATTACAGAGGGGGGAGTTCATAAAATCTTTAAAAATCAAAAGCTCACCTATACTTACCAAGAGAACGGAGGAAAACAGTGTCTTACTCCTAACATTGTACAGGCATTTTCTGAAGAAAATAATGAGTTAAATCTGGTTGTAAAGCTTGATTAGGTTACAATTTGTATAACAGATATAGAAATAGTTGTTTATAGTTGGGGTACAGTCAAACCTGAGTAAACCGGACTCTGATAAACCGGTTTCTTGTCAATTTTGACCGAAAATTATAGTCCTATTTTTCCACTTCAACATCTTTATTTAAATACCCTTGGTAAATAGTTATCAAAGGTACCAGGATTATAATTTAGTACGCCAGACGCAACCGGACTCTGTGTATTCCGAATTCCGGTCTTATGATGCGGTCCCAATACTGTTAATTTAATCAATTATTACCTGTCAAAACCGGTTTGTCTAATAAGTTTCAAATGATCGATATGCAATAAAAACATATTTGTTTATACAATATGGCTTTTTAAGGTAAACAATTAGCCAGATGTTAATCTTTGAACTAACAATCGTACAGTAGTGAGCTACCTTTAATAGTTATCCCACAAGGACGCGGTGTTTCAGTGTAAAATCACCCCGATGGCCGGAGGCCGGAGGGTGATCTAACACTGACACATCAAGTCCGAGTGGGATAACTATTTTACATCCCAGCTGTTAAGGATTAGACAAAAAACAGAAACTAGAGCTTTCACGATCGTCTCGCAATACTTGTCCCCCGTTAGATATTCTTTCACGATCATTTCTCTCGTTAAACCGAATGACACCCATAAATATACGACCAAAAAATTCTCAATTTTTGCGGTCGTATAAAAACACCAACTTGAAGGAGTCTGACCATTTGACAATTATTCCAAAACCTCACCTGAGTACATTCTTAACTAACAGCGCTCTTTAAACACAAATATCATCGAACATGTAATGATTATACATCAAATACACTCTATGTTAAGGTCTCGACAATTTGAGATAGATTGGGTGCATGACCCTCAACTCAGTTTTGTATATGAATGTATCATGTGACCGCAGTGTATAATTCCACGGTAGGTATAGTGTCCGGCTAGGATCGTGTTTTTTCGAGTGATTTGATCGGGCTTTTTCGAGTGTGACCACTTTTTTCGAATGAATATGATCAAAAATGTAAACAAACAGACTTCTTTCTAACAAGACGTGATATAGAAGCTAGAGTTTGATATATAAGGTTATAGATGATTTGTTAGTATTTTAGATATAAAGATAGTATCATTCTGACATTGCTGTTCATTTAAAAAGTTAAATTTAGCCTAACAATGCTTTTATTCCAAAATACCGAATAAAGCCATTTTCGTACACATACCAATGCAAATGTCGACGGAAATGCATACATAGAATCTATATCTCCTTAGATATGCAGACACTACAAAAACTATTGTTATTGCATTGAAAACGACATTTTGAGACTACATTCAGTTTTTCATGTCCGGATTTTTTCGAGAGCAGTCCGGGCTTTTTCCAGTGTGTCCTTTTTTTATCGTACCATTTGTCTAAAAACCGGGACGATTTCACATTTGCTCTCGAAAAAAACCCGGACAATAACAAACACTAATTGTTTTAATTAAATACAAGGAAATTGGGCTTCTTTGATGATCAAAACATATATAGTATTGAATATAAGACGGGTAGTAATGTTAAAAACTGTTATAATTACGAACTATACGGTAATTAAACTTATCGCATGTTTTATTACTCGAAAAAGCCCGAACTACACTCGAAAAAATGGACCAAATTACTCGAAAAAACCAGGATCCTAGCCGGACACTATACCTTTCATGAAATTGTTCTTCTGATGGAGCCCTGTTTAGTCAGTTCGATCCTATTAATTTTATTTATTGGCCTAAAAATTCAATGTGTTATCTGTAACATAGATGTTTATTATAAAAAAAATCAAACATCTGAATTGTAACACAAAGTAATATGCTTCGTTCATTTGCATTTAAGTAAATGTTGGGATCATTAATACACAGCAAACACAAATTTCTCACAATTCTGGATTCTACCTAACAAATTGTAAAAGAATACGAGGTTAAAAGCTAACAAAACCTTTAAACAGACTTATTAAGAAGGGACATAGTAACGATACTGTTGTCAGGTCACTAAAGGTTGCATATTTTGAATTTGATATTGATTCACTTATGGGGTCTTTACATCGGAATTAAACACAAAAAAGCCATGACTTTTTTTTTTGTATTCTAAAAAAACAGTTGTTGGCATGACACGGGTAATGTTCTTCTCATATATTTCATGATGGTATAATACTAAACCCCTAGCAGAAGGGATTGTGCCTGATATTCACATGATGAAGACGTTATCTTTCAATTAGTTTAATATAGGTCTGGAGCTGGCATGTCAGTAACTGCTAGTAGTCTTGTTATTTATGTATTATTGTCATTTTGTTTATTTTCTTTCTTTTATATTCTGACATCGGACTTGGACATCTCTTAAACTGACTGAATTTTACTGAACGTATTGTTGTGCGTTTGTTTTTCTACTTTGGCTAGATGTATAGGGGGTTGAGATCTCAAAAACATGTTTTACCCCGTCGCAATTGTGCGCCTGTCCCAAGTCAGAAGCATCTGGCCTTTGTTAGTCTGATATAATTTTAAATTTCAGTTTCTTGTGTACAATTTGGAGTTAAGTATGACGTCCATTATCACTGAACTAGTATGCATATTTGTTTAGGGTCCAGTTGAAGGACGCCTCCGGGTGCGGTAGTTTTTCGCTACATTGAAGACCCATTGGAGGCATTCGGATGTTTTCTGCTCTATGGTCGGGTTGTTGTCGCTTTGACACATTCCCCATGTTAATTCTTAATTTTATTTGAATCATATGTTTTACGTGAATTCAGAACAGTAGTGTATTTATATTGCAGGACCACCATATGTTGGAACTGCAGATATTTTCGAAGAACCAGTCTTAACAATTTCTGTTAATCTGTATTCAGCACCTCCGCCTTTATATATTGAATGGTTTGTGGAAAATCATGAAGTACAAAACTCAACTAGATTTCCACAAATGTTAGTAATGACATCCATACGGAGAGAAATGCACGGAAAAGCAATTGCAACAGCAGGATACAAAGCAAGTCTTCAGATGCAAAATTTGTCAAGAGAGGATATTACAACGATCTCAATTTCAGTTCAAAATGAGTTCGGAAATGTGACGAAAATCTATGTAATTAACAGAAACAGTAATCAAAGTAAGCATATTGTTCTAGAGATGATGATGTCGATATAGACTTAATATATAAAAATTTGTTTTGTCCAGAAAATGTTTCAGATTAACCTCCTTCAACACAACCAAAGCTTTAACAAACACGATTTTGAATTTCAAGAATATACACGTGTAAGTATATATCTACACACGTTAACACTTATACTATTTACCGGATTTGTAATCACATAAGCAACACGACAGGTGCCACATGTGGAGCAGGATCTGCTTACCCTTCCGGAGCACCTGAGATCACCCCTAATTTTTGGTGGGGTTCGTGTTGTTTATTCTTTAGTTTTCTATGTTGTGTCGTGTGTGCTATTGTTTTTCTGTTTGTCTTTTTCATTTTTAGCCATGGCGTTGTCAGTTTGTTTTAGATTTATGAGTTTGACTGTCCCTTTGGTATCTTTCGTCCCTCTTTGTATACCTAATAAGGAGAACCTTCATTAATTTAAGGTCAATTATATTTAAAATTAATTTCTAAAAGTAATTTTTTGTTATTACTTTGTAAATTTATTTAGCAGAACTTAACAAAAATAAGAAGACAAGGAAAATTACATATGATAAACTAGATGCGGTCAATGTTGTTGTCCGCTCTGGTTTTAATTCACCAGAAACGTTGAAATTAAGACATTTGAAATCAAATTGGCTCGAGATGCATGTGAGAGTTAAATGAATGAAAAATAATGTTCATAAATCATTCCAAGTCAATGTTGCTTTAACAATTTCATATAAATAAATTTGGTGTATTTACCGTCTTCTGATTGGTTAAAATTATTAGTTTTATTTTCAATGTTGGTAATTTTTATGGCGACACGCCCACTCTGACATTGTGTATTCATACGCCAACATGTGTGTACGTTGTTATTGTTAATATAAATGATATAAAAAGTTCTTTGAGCTTTATTTTTGATAGAAATTTATTTATAATGAATGGTAGTAATTTATTTTGAATTTATTGACCATAAAATTAATTTTTGACTCTTCACATTTTACATAATCCGCTTCGCGGATTATTCAATGTGACGAGTCAAAAATTAATTTTATGGTTCAATAAATTCAAAATAAATAATAACCATTCATTAAGTAAATTCCCAAAAAAATGTTTATTATCGTCAAATTAATAATTCATATCAATTTAAGTTGTTTGCACAATTTTGTCAATATATAATACCGTAGTCCCACTAGGCCACGATCGCACTACGATCTGTGAAAAAAATCCAAATGTTGATGATCGTAGTACATTGTACGATCGTGTAGATTGCAGTAAGGTCGTATCACGGTCGTGGTGAGGTCTTCAAGATCGTGATGAGCGTGGACATCTTTGAACATGTTCTAAACAATCGTGGTGTGGTCGTGGCGAAATCAGGTCGTAGTAGAAGCGTAGTGAGAGCGCACTTAGATCGTTGTAAGATCTCAAAGGTCGCTGTACTATCGTAGTGAAAGCGTGCTTCTATTTGGAGAGACTGCGCTAAGATCTCACAGCGACGTTATTACGACCTCACTACGACATCACGTTCTTACCGCGACCCAACTACGCTTCGACTACGACTATACCACGCTGTTCAAGACCATACTACGATTCTAGCACACCCTTGCCGTCCTCATCGCGCTCTTTTTACGACCTGACTACGTTCATACTACGACCATCATTCTCAAATGTCATTTTCACAAAACATATATTAAATCTCTCCAATTTTTGTTTTTCTGTATGGAACTAGGACTGTTTGTTCATTTTTTCAAACGTCTCAACCATGCTTCTCGTTTTTATATAGATTAGACCGTTTGTTTTCCCGTTTGAATGGTTTTACACTAGTAATTTTTGGGGTTCTTATAGCTTGCTGTTCGGAGTGAGCCAAGGCTCCGTGTTGAAGGCCGTACCTTGGCCTATAATGGTTTACTTTAATTTAAAAATTGTTACTTGGATGGAGAGTTGTCTCATTTGCACTCATACCGAATCTTTCTATATCTATTGACACATCTATGTCATCTCTGCTATTGTTCACTAAAAAAATTGAGCTCAATGGACCATCCGCAAGTTGTAATTTCGGTTGGATTGGTCGGTCCGACATCTCTGCTTGATCAGGCCATGCTTCGTTACTATCAGAGATCCCTCTGCCTCTACACCAACCCCTACCACCACGCCCAAGTGTTCTAGTAGATTTTGGTGGCATGACTGTATTGTTTCCGAGAAATCTACGTATTAATCAGAAATATATGGAATGGAACTGTATTGATATGGAACACGATGTTGACGTTATTACTGATAATGTAGTAAGATCGCGGTATGAACGAGTATACTCGTGGTAAAAACGTGTTATACTCGCAGTAGAATCGTAGTAAGATCGTGTTGCAATCAGATAACTCGTGATATGGTCGTAGTTCGAACGTGATGAGCGTAGAAAGATCTTGTGTAGTGAGGTCGCAGAATAAGCGCGGTGAGAACGTGGTATAACCGTAGCGGGGTCGTTGTTGAGGCGTAATGAGGACGCAGTAGCATCGTAAAAGCAACGAAAAATCACATTTTTATGCCGCTCATACCGCGACCTCACAACGATCTAAATTTGTTTTAGATCGCGGTGAGCGTGGTGCGATCGTGGTCTAGTGGGACTGGGGCTAGCGTACTACTTTCAATTGTCATACATGTTTGAGGTTTTTCTTTGGAAAATGTAGGTACAATGTACCAAGTCAGGAGTACAAATTCAATTAATTTTCGTTCGTGGACTTGCTTCATATTGTCTAACTTTTCATTATCTTGGAGTTTGTTGTAAAGTAAGAATACTGTTCGTATTGAAATATTTTTTGATATCTTTTCTTTATTTCTTATTTCTTTGTTTTTCTTTTATCTTAGACCTTGTAATAACAAGTAAATTGAACCTGCAGAATGTTATATATGCCATCTGTGGAATATTAATACTGATCATCTTGATTGCTGTTACATGTATAGTTAGATTGACCAAAACAAATCGTAAGTGTAACACATCTTTATACTTCAAAGTATCTTAAACATGTTAAAAGAGAGGCATACCAATCAAGGGTCAAAACCCAACAGACTTATAAAAAAGGTGTTCAGTGACTCAGTAGAAAGTTGATAATGATGAAATTGTTGGCTACGTCATGGTTCCTTACGTCGTAACTACAATCCCCTTCCCTTTCATGAATGTGACCTACCGAATTAGACTATTTACCGGATTTGTAATCACATAAGCAACACGACGGGTGCCACATGTGGAGCAGGATCTGCTTACCCTTCCGGAGCACCTGAGATCACCCCTAGTTTTTGGTGGGGTTCGTGTTGTTTATTCTTTAGTTTTCTATGTTGTGTCCTGTGTACTATTGTTTTTCTGTTTGTATTTTTTTATTTTTAGCCATGGCGTTGTCAGTTTGTTTTAGATTTATGAGTTTGACTGTCCCTTTGGTATCTTTCGTCCCTCTCTTTGGCTAATGTTTATAAGTTGATAGAAATAAAAACTGTTAAAATACTCGAATGCAAATATACAATAATGAGAACAATACATTGTATTCGGGAGAAGCTCATTCGCAGATAAGTAAAACATGTATAGGTCTAGATTTTTGCACAACGGTAAAAAAAATTGTAAATATAAATAAGAAGATGTGGTATGAGAACCAATAATACAATATCCGAATTCAGCAGTGGCAACATACGTTATTCTTACCTTCTTGTAAAAGCAGTAAACTATGTTTGGTGTCAATAAGGGAACATAAATATAAATGTAATCTACATGTATTCTGTAAACTATGGTTTTTCTTTTAATATAATTAAATTTCCGAATTCAAACGAGAGACCATTTCAATGTTCTTCTCATCTTGCACTGTGCCTTTTGATCAAAAGATCAAATGTGAGAAGAGACATATCGTTTTCTGTGTTATTTAAGAAATTAGCGAACATGAACCCCTCGTGAAATTTTTTTGCTCACTAATAATGCTTTAAATCGTTGATCTTTTGAAGTTAGTTTCAAAAACATAAATAATGATATTAATGATAATACCAGTATGTTATCAAAGTATATCCGATATTATCAAACAATTTGTCATTGTATGCTTGTTTGTAGTGATAGGTTGATCATCAGAAATTCGGCATCGATGTTCCATTCACATGATTCATCCAATTGAAGTTACAATGTCATTTCGGGTCTCAGCTTAATGCGGATGTCCAGATTACTGCATTTCTCGTCATGTTTATTATTTAGCCTTTTTAGTGTATGCAATACATTTTCCAAAGTAGTAATCAATACATTTTACACAATTAAAATTTGAATATTACTTTTGAGGGACAAATTTAAATTATATTACCATTTATTCCTAAATCAGAAGCTAGTTACCAAATTCCGATCTGGAACGTTCATTTTGATCTGAATAGTTCCACACAGCCTAAACAATAATAATAAAGTCATGTTTAGTATTATTTTTTTCAATTGTCAGGCCTATCCATTGCGATATTTTGTATTAATGTTCAGACAATTCGCTTGCAGTCAATTAAGATCTGTATAGTGTTTGTTCAGGCTGGTCATGTTCAGTAGTTGTATATAAATAAAAGCAAAATTAGTATACCGCTGTTCGAAACTCATAAATCGATTGAGAAAAAACGAAATCCGGGTTACAAACTTAAACTGAGGGAAACGCATCAAACATAAGAGGAGAACAACGCCATAACAGAAACACAACATTAAAATGTAACACACACAGAATCGATCTATAATATAACAATGGCCATTTTCCTGATTTGGTACCGGACAGTTAAGAAAAAAAAGGTGGGTTGAACCTGGTTCTGTAGCATGCCAAACATCCCGCTTTTATGGCAATCTTAAAAATAACATTACAAATGTAATCTACCTGGAAATAATAATGTTCTATATTGGAGGATACTGAACAAACATGAATTAACTGTCTGAAAAGAGCCGAATTGGCCGCTGTGAATTCGTCTTAAACTCGACTACACGTTTAAACATGACTATCAGACATTTCACACGATCAAAACGAACGTTTAAAATAAAAATGGAGTTATTGTGAAAGTATTCTTGTTCATGGAGTATTCTTCAACTGCTTTTTTGTAATATATCAAATATATAATGGACATTTGTGTTCAACAGGCCATGGTCAGCGAGGTGATGTTAGATCAATGTAAGTAGAGCTCTTTTAAGTTAACTGGACAAAAAATATTAAACATTTGATGTGCTGAAGTGTTTGTATTGTTTCATTTTTGTTATGCAATTATCTTTCATGAGTAAAGTAGCATAATTCTGTAAGACTCATATAATATGCATTAGCACTTTTCATATAGCCTTTTCATATAATATGCATTAGCGTTTTTCATATAATGTGTATTAGCGCATCTAATATAATATGCATAAGCGCTTTTCATATAAAATGCATTAACGCTTTTCATATACATGTAATATGCATTAAACCTTTTCAAAATAAACACATACATAGGTTCGTCGCCTCTTTGTTGCCATGGTAATTCTTTCAATACTGTTTAAGTTTGTTTATGTTTTATTTGTGCAGATATTTTGCTAAATATATAAACACATTTTCCTTTCCTTTTTTTTTAGATATTTTGGGGCATATCCCCAAGAGTCAAATGAAAACAGGTATGTTACTACTGAACAAATATCCCACTATGAAGAAATTGATCGTGTTCAAAATGAAGAGCTAAATGTAGGTGGAGAAAACGAGAACGAAGAATCCGACAAGGAAGACGAAGATCGTCAGTCTGAGGATGGATATCAATCGCCACATGATTATATCGAAGTTTTCTAAAACATGGCTAAGGAAAACAAACAATTATAAAACAGGTTGATGAACCAAAATCAACCAATAAGTAAATCATGCAGTTATGATTTAGTAATCAAAGAACATTGACCAGGTTGACAGATACGACTTTTTATTAGTGTCTCTAAACTTTATAATGATGCCTCGGTTTTATTGTAGTCAAATATTATCATTTTAACCCATTTTACTCATACATATGTATCAGGAGAAACATTTTATGTCCTTTCTATTAAAAAGAAAAATCATTCAAAACTTTTTGGCGTCAGAGTAAGCCGTTTATTTGAATTTATATTTGAAGATACTTTTAACACACTTTTGTATGATAGGGGAGACAATTCAAATTTGTTTGTAAGAAGTTCAATGAAGTTACAGGTTACAAGGAAGTAATTATTTACATAGGCGACAATGGTAGCCTTATTTGGTCCTGCCTTTTCACTATCAAAGATCCATTAAAAAAAATTTCGAATTCTGAATTATCAACACCTTTGGGTGTAATTGCAATGGTCAAACACATATGGTGCCGCAGCTTTTTTGATAGAAAAATGGCATTTTTTAAGGGTACTCAACGGTTCCGGAATTTTCGAAATAGTATGAATGAAGAACACCCCTTGCTTAATTTGGCACAGAAAATCTTGCTAGTCTTAGAGAGTTTTCTCTAAATTTCTCGCTATTTCTACACCAATGGCCAACACTCATTTCTCACTATTTCAATTTTAATTTCTAATTACCAAGGCAGCAGAAAATAAATTTACTTCTACCTATCATCTTGGATGTAAAATCTAGGTGGCGCCTGCGATCTATATTTACTTCCTTTTAACCTATACTGACACATATTGAAATAAAATCGGACAACCTTTACATTAGTCGATTACTATATACTACTACTGCTTAAGTTCAAAATTTTGGATTAAAGAGACAATTATTCACCATTTAAAATGACTTTCTTTACAGGTACCCCCCTTTACAGAAAACGTTACTTTTTACAGAGTTGGGGCCATTGACCAGCTTATTTTGACTGTTTGGTTATATTTAAAACGCGGTTTTTGATGAATGAAGTTCGATTGGGGTCTATTAAAGACTTTAGGCTGATGATTTAATAACTGTGTCCAAATTATATGTCTTTATCGCGAATATATGGACACCGTTGCATAAGAGTCAAAATATTTTATGAAATAGACTATAAAAATGCTGAAACTAAGAATTCATCATTGCTGTTATGTGTTTTATATGAATTGTGTTCAGAATATTCAATTCGACGATACTAAGGAGAAACATGTATAGCCTTTGATTTTTTACCTAATTTTTAATATTTTACGGTCATTTTGGCACATTTTAGCCATTAAAAATACAAAAAATTCGCTAATATGAGCAGAAATAAGCCCCCCTTTTTTTCGATATGCATAAATACATTCAGTGTTATCGAGGATGAGGAGAAATTATTAAAGACAGAGTCCTTGACAGAATTCTCGTTTTTACAGTAGATCGATGAACCCTACCCCTGAGAAAGAAGAACAAAAAAACAGTGAAAATTTGATATAGACTATAGTTTCACGGCGATCAGCAATTTTCTTCTGATATAGTTAATCACGTAGTACCTTATTAATTTACCGATCCAATTTCTAAAATATCTCGAAAAATACAGTGATGCGCCAGAAATCGTCATTTTGCTTTAGGTTACAAGGAAGTAATTATTTACATAGGCGACAATGGTAGCCTTATTTGGTCCTGCCTTTTCACTATCAAAGATCCATTAAAAAAAATTTCGAATTCTGAATTATAAACACCTTTGGGTGTAATTGCAATGGTCAAACACATATGGTGTTGCAGCTTTTTTGATAGAAAAATGGCATTTTTTAAGAGTACTCAACGGTTCCGGAATTTTCGAAATAGTATGAATGAAGAACACCCCTTGCTTAATTTGGCACAGAAAATCTTGCTAGTCTTAGAGAGTTTTCTCTAAATTTCTCGCTATTTCTACACCAATGGCCAACACTCATTTCTCACTATTTCAATTTTAATTTCTAATTACCAAGGCAGCAGAAAATAAATTTACTTCTACCTATCATCTTGGATGTAAAATCTAGGTGGCGCCAGCGATCTATATTTACTTCCTTTTAACCTACAATCTGTATGATGTTTGTCAAAAGTGACAATATACAAAGATAGATAGAGTCATTCTTTTTTGTATATAGATACATGTACTCAAAAGTGATAGTTCAATAACATTCAAAGATAATAATGTAGAGTAAACTTAACCATTTACTCTTGTTGATCAATTTTACAATATATTAATGGGTAGATGTTGTATAATTGCCAAGGAAAATCTATTTTAAAATTATCAATTACAGAAACTGATGTGTGTGCAAATATGAACTCTAAATTACAAAATATTTCTAAAAGATTCAATATCAGATCTGATTTGAAAAATAATAGTTTACCAAGTTTGTAGTGGAAGTCAAGCATGGCAATGCTACAGTAACCAAACAACAAACATAAGCAAAGGACAACAAGAGATAATGTATAGTGAGATTAATAAGTCAGAGGAAAACATGAAATGGACATATCATTTTTTTCCAAGCGACAAGAGGGACGAAACATACCAGGGGGACAGTCAAACTCATATATCGAAAATAAACTGACAACGCCATGGCTAAATATGAAAAAGATAAACAGACAAATAATAATACACAAGACACAACATAGAAAACTAAAGACTAAGCAACACCACACGAACCCCACTAAAAACTGGGGGTGATCTCAGGTGGTCCGGTTGAGTTAGCAGTTTCTGTCACACATGTTGCAACCGTCGTGATGCTCATGTTGACACCATACATATATTGTATATGTATTCCTTAAACTTGGCTTGCAAATTTTCATTCTCGGCGGGGTTCATGGAATCTTGTAATAAAGATTAATCAAAGCTTCTTATGTGGTATAAGAATCACCAATTGGCGAAATTATATGATTTTATGTTTTTTGAAAAGATTCTTTCTTTAAACATGTGACTCATCAACAAGATGTAACCAGATTAAATGCTGAAACTATACCCAATAAAACAAACTTCCCAAAATATATACTTCTGACGTCTTAGTAAATATATACAACTGAACTGTCAAACAGTGTGTAACACCAAAGCAAAGCGTTTAAAAAGTGAATGCTATTAGTTTCGTTAATTTACTGGCTATTTTGGTCTATTTTTTTTTAAAGTGATTGGCAATTGTCATCATCGAAGAACAATCAAACTCAAAGGGTGGAAATTTGAAATACACTATGACTTGGATGAAAACTTAGAAGACTTCATGAGCCACGTGCATATCCAAGCTAGTACAAAATATAGATATGCCGTTCAACGATAAGATGACTAGCATAGGTTTTCTATCACAAATTGACCAGTGTATATTTGCTATCACATAAGAAACACGACGAGTGTCACATGTAGAGCAGAATCTGCTTACCCTTCCGGAGCATCTCCCCTAGTTTTGGTGGGGTTCCTGTTGTTTTTTCTTTAAGTTTTCTATGTTGTGTCGTGTGTTCTAATGAGTGTCTGTTTGTCTTTTTCATTTTTAGCAAGGCGTTGTCGGTTTATTTTCGATTTAAGAGGTTGACTGTCCCTTTGGTATCGTTCGTCCTTCTTTTATACAAATAGCAAAAAAAGTGATACCTATAATACAGCATACTAGTACATATATATCCACAAGAGCAACATCAATATAGTTTTTTTTTATTATTATTTTTCACAGAGTTCTTTACTTCCATACAACACATGTCTGGCTACTGATCCAACTGTTGTATTTAGATATTTGATATCATTAAAATCGTGTGTAAATTTATAAAATCGAATATATAAATGTATACCATAGTTTTCTGACCAATCAAAATTCTTCTCAAACAGCAGAGGAAGCTGTTGCCAACTAGGTCTTACAAACGTTTTATTTTCAACATGAATTAAATCCGGGTACTTTTTAGACAATAGAAACGGCACAATTGTGGAATGATATCCCCACTGACTTTTGTCGTACGTTTTGTATTGGGAATACCAAATGTTGAGGAAAGTTGCGTTTCTCTCTGCAAGAATTAGACCATTACTGAGATTGTAATCAACTTCACGACTCAAAGTAACTGGATATTTCCGTAGAGGATCCAGAGATCTAAGTATAATCTCATCTGTGTCAATGTAAATTCCTCCAAATCCTGCAACATAGATCATGCAAGTAAGTGTTACATGAAACAAGTAGGTGTCACGTGATACAAGAAGATGTCATATGCACACAGACATGCCCGCTAACATATTTAACACCGCCACATTATTTATGTATGTGCCTGTCCCAAGTCAGGAGCATGTAATTCAGTGGTTGTCGTTTGTTTATGTGTTATATATTTGTTTTTGTTCATTTCTTTATATAAATAAGGCCGTTAGTTTTCTCGTTTGAATTGTTTCACATTGTCTTATCGGGGCCTTTTATAGCTGACTATGCGGTATGGACTTTGCTCATTGTTGAAGGCCATACGGTGACCTATAGTTGTTAATGTCTGTGTCATTTTTGGTTTCTTGTAGACAGTTGTCTCATTGACAATCATACCACATCTTTTTTATATAGTTTGAAAAGTCGTTTAAGTAGAACAAAGTTGAATATTAAAATGAGGTATAAAGTGAATCAATAAATACAATCACCTTTTTCTTTCATATACTAAGCATGAATAACTTATATATTAACAGTATGATAAAACATTACATTTACGTTTATTCCATATTTTCCAAAATGGTGATGTAGTGGGCTGATGTATTATATTAATTAACTGCTTCCGCTTTATCAATAAAAGACCAAAGGAAAAGGGTGTGAGGCAAATAGGTGTGTGTGATCGGTGCGAACCAAAAATAGGTATGTGTGATTGGTGTGAGGCAAAAAGGTATGTGTGATCGGTGTGAGACAAATAGGTATGTATGGTCGGTGTGAGACAAATAGTTATATGTGATCGGTGTGAGACAAAAAGGTATGTGTGGTCGGTGTGAGACAAATAGGTATGTGCTATCTGTGTTAGGCAAATAGGTGTGTGTGATCGGTGCGAGACAAATAGCTATGTGTGATCGGTGTGAGACAAATAGGTATGTGTGATCGGTGTGAGACAAATAGGTATGTGTGATCGGTTTGAGACAAATAGGTATGTGTGATCGGTTTGAGACAAATAGGTATATGTGATCGGTTTGAGACAAATAGGTATATGTGGTCGGTTTGAGACAAATAGGTATGTGTGATCGGTGATACAAATAGGTATGTGCTATCGGTGATAGGCAAATAGGTATGTGTGATCGGTGTGAGGCAAATAGGTATGTGTGATTTGTGTGAGACAAATAGGTATGTGTGATTTGTGTGAGACAAATACATGAAGTTATGCGTGATCTGTTTGAGGCAAATATAAATGTGCGATCGGTGTGAGGCAAATAGGTATGTGCGATCGGTGTGAGGGCAAATATGTATGTGATATCGGTGTGAGGGCAAATAGGTATGTGATATCGTTGTGAGGGCAAATAGGTATGCGCAATCTTGTTTGAGGGCAAATAGGTATGAGTAATCTGTTTGAGGGCAAATAGGTATGTGCTATCGCTGTGAGGGCAAAAAGGTATGTGCGACTGGTTTGAGAGCAAATAGGTATGTGCGATCGGTGTGAGGCAAATAGGTATGTGTGATAAGTTAGGGGCAAATAGGTATGTCCGATCGGTGTAAGGCAAACAGGTATGTGTGATCGGTTTTGGGACAAATATGTATGTGCGATCGTTGTGAGGAAAATATTTATGTGCGATCGGTGCGAGACAAAAAGTTTGTTTGATCGGTTTGAGGCAAATAGGTATGTGCGACTGGTTTGAGACAAAAAGTTTTGTAAGATCGGTATGAGGAAAATAGGTATGTGTGATCGGTGTGAGGCAAATAGGTATGTGTGATCGGTATGAGGCAAATAGGTATGTGTGATCGGTATAAGACAAATAGGTATGTTCGATCGGTGTGAGGCAAATAGGTATGTGTGGTCGGTTTAAGACAAATAGGTATGTGTGATCGGTGATACAAATAGGTATGTGTAATCTGTGTGAGAAAAATAGGTATGAGTTATCGGTTTTAGACAAATAGGTACGTGTGATCGGTGTGAGAAAAATAGGTATGCGTGTGATCGGTTTGGGACAAATATAGATGTGTGATCGGTGTGCATGAGGCAAATATGTATGTGTGATCATTTGTGTTTGTGTTACATATAATTGTTTTTCGTTAAATTTTTTTTATATAAATAAGGCCGTTAGTTTGAATTGTTTTACACTGTCATTGTTGAAGGCCGTATGGTGACCTATAGATGTGAATATCTGTGTCATTTTGGTCTCTTGTGGACAGTTGTCTCATTGGCAATCATACCATATCTTCTTTTTCATATGTGTGATCGGTGTGAGGCAAATAGGTATTTGCGATCGTTGTGAGAAAAAATGTATGTGCTACAACGTATCGGTGTGAGACAAAAAAGGTATGTGGGATCGGTGTGAGGCAAACAGTTATGTGTGATCGGTTCTAGGCAAATAGATATGTGCGATCGGTGTGGAAATAATAGGTATGTGCGACCATGTACTCACTCTGTAAAGCTTGTATTCTGCCAATATCAGCTTTGTGTTCAATATAACTAAAGGGTTTTCCGAATATATCTTCCGGTGGACTTCTTTGAACATGCATTATATTTGGCACCAAAGTCAATAGATGTTCCCAGTATGTTCCGAATGGTAGGTGGTCTCCATGTACCAAAATGAGACACGGGTCTAAAAATCTACTTGCACTAAGAAAGCTAAGAAAATGATAAAAATTCATTTCTCGTTTAGAAAACCAAATGTAATGAACTAAGTTTGGGACCGGTTCTTTATCGTGACAATTCTCCATTACAAACGTCTGGAGGCATTCGGAATTTTCTGGAAAAACCTGAACTGGTTTCATTCCCGTTACATTTGTAAGTTCCATAACAGGCTGCATCGTCTGACAATTGATACGAGGTTGCGCATGCTCCGACAAATTTGTTTTATTCGGCACATTTGCGCATGGTACTTTGCAATTAAAATTCCAGTTATCCGAATTTTCCTCCGGACATCTAAACGAAGTTTGATTTTTTGTTCTTTCTTCGTAAACATGATTGGTTAAAGTAGTGTCCTTTGGTGCATATGTCTTGTCCCTTAACAAAGCATTGTTGTTAGATATGGATACAGGACTGGAACCAACATCAAGAGCTCTCTGGTTATCTGAAACTAGGGGGGAAAATATAAGAGAGAGAAGAGAAGAGAAAATTTAAATAAAAGAGAGAAGAAAATATAAGAAAATCTAACTGACATATTATACAAAATGCTAAATAATTTAACATTTTACCATAAAATTTTAAAAAAATATTTAAATTAAAAAAAAAGAAAAAGAAAAAATGAAACTACCAATTAGAGCTCTCTGTTTATATGAAACAAGAAGATAAATATGAGAGACAGAAGGAAAGAGAAAATATATATGAAATAGAGAAATAAAATGAACAATCTAACTGATACATTATACAAAATGCTAAATAATTTAACATTTAACCATAAAATTAAAAAAATATTTGAATTAAAAAAAAATTAAAAAAAATAAAAAAATCAATGAACCTACCAACTAGAGCTCTCTGGTTATCTGAAACCAGAAAATACTTATGTCATTGTGTCGACATAATTACGTCATCGGGCTGTCAAAAAATCATTAGAGTTATAGATTTCACCACTATAACTCGTGTATTACATATGTACGACATCTCTCCACTCTCGACCGTTAATTTTACTTATTTAAAGAGTTCGGCAAGCCTCGCTTCAAAATTTAACTGTCTTGAGTGAAGTAATATCGTAACAAACTTGGTGCAGTGATGGAATCCATATGTTATCGTGTCATCAAACTTATGTTATCAAATGGTGCCAAAATGAGGTCGTCGCGTCGTTACATAAACAAGAAGTTGTAATTTTGATTATTTTTAGAACAGATTCAAAATCATTTTGGAAACGGCCCTTGTGTGAACAAAATTCATGGGAAATTGGACAAAGATCTGTTCGGATGCGTTATCGGTGCTCTTTGCTAAATATTCACTGACATGTTTACTTAGCAATTATACTTACAGCTATTTTCCTAATGTATGTAGTTTAAAGGTTTGGTTGGCTTGCTTGATTTGTTTGTATGAATGTTTGCTCAAGCATTCAATAACATCATACAAACTAAACTAAACTATCTGTTAATTATAATTTAAAACTCAATTAAAATGCATGAGCAAATAGGTATAAAAACAATGCAAGCAAGCCAATCAAGCCTTTAAACTACATGCATTAAGGAAATAGCTGTAATCAACTAATTTCACAGTGAGGTAACTCTTTTAGACTACTTTTAAAAAAGACGAGCAGTGGCACTGTTGATGTCTATGTGTGTGCTTCTAGCATGTACAGTTAACCAACTAATTTTCGCGTGCGATTTATTTTTGCGATTTTCGAGATTAAAAAAATACATAAAAAATCATCAATCACTGTGAATATGTTAAAGCGGGATCTTTCCTCATTTAAATACACCAAGAAGATTGAACATTGCGATATCAAATCATAACCCAGTAGACTGGAAAGGGCGAAAACTGAAAAAAAGTGGCCGCAAAAATAAATTGGTTTACAGTAGCCACTGCATCCGATCTACAAATTCAGAATTTTTTTAGAGTCATTAATGAATTCTGCTATTTAATTGCTCAAATACTAGTTTTCATAATATAGGTTTAGAAAATAAATAAATTAAGGAATCAATAGGCTTCCTCCAAACCTTTGAAAAAAAACCTGGATACTAACCCCTTATGTCAAATATGGACTGTTCCGCTCGTGCATCAAATAGTTCTAAATCAATTCCAAATTGTTTGATTCCAATCATGAGAAGTAGGCCGAAAACTAAGTAAATAATTAAATTTCTCATATTATTTCTGATTTCATCTTAGTATACATACAATTGCGTATGAAATAAAACCAACATCTGCTGCAACATATGTAATGGTGTATCTTTGATTTATGCAATAAGAAAACCAGTCCAGTAATAACCACGACACATTAATCGATTGTGAGAAATGAATTTGACCAGGTGGAAACCCGTTTGAAATAGAACAAAAGAATCGAAGCTCTTTGTTAGAGAAGGCGTTAAATGTTGGTTGTAATGTTTCTACTATAGTAACACATTTTTTGAAAATTAATAGAAAGAAATAAAATGAAAATATTCTGCTAAATTACGAAGTATTTTACTTTAAAAACACCATTTGCATATGTTTTCAATTATCTATTACAAAGTTAAGCAGATCAATCAGATATCAAGTCGGCGACATGGGTATCTATCAAGTTGGATGTAGAAAATGCATAATCTACGATTTTTGTTAAAATATTACTACGGATGGAGTACATATCAATCTATAAGTTCAGCAATTTTCGTGTCTGCCCTTCCATCAAGTGACTCAAGAAAAAATTCTGAAAAATGGGTAACATAGTATCGAAAAGTGTACCTTTTAATAATAGGGCGTTTTTATAACATTAGAAATTCACAGTACTAAAAGATGAAATATATGGGTCAAGTGAAATACCTTTCTAATGAATCACAAAAACCAGAGAAGGTGTGTTCGAATAGCTATTTTTTTTTTTTTACTTAAAGTATTAGACGACAGTCTTTTAAGTTGGAGTTGGATGGTAAAAATGCATAATTTTATCTTCGAAAAAAAAAACATTATTTGTTTTTGTGTGTGTGTCAGATAATAAGGGTTTATAGACTTCAACCACAGAATTTTTTGTTAGAAAGAAAAAAAGGTGCCAATGTTAAAACAAGAGTGCACACGCTGAAATGTCTCGCCTTCTTTTCTTATCATTGATATTATGTTGATAGTCCTAAATATAAAGTTGTTTTTTTACAACTGTCACATAAACTTAACCAAAACAACTAAACGTTTATCAATGAACCATGAAAATGAGGTCAAAAAGGGAGATAATCTTTTTCTTCCAGTTAAAAAGTTTACTTCAGGTATTGATAGCTTACTTGACACTGATTCCAAAAATATATGGTTCTATAAACTTTTACATTGATTTAGTACAAAAAATAGCTACTTCCGGTTACAAAAGGTCACTTCCGGTTGTCTTTTTTAAGGTCATATTTCTTACAACCTAATGCAAAAAGTCCAATGGCTTTATCATGTGTCCAGGCCTCAGATCACATTTAATTCCCTTTGTTCGTGGTCTAGGAATATAGTTCCCAATTATTATATGGGGTATTTCTTCCCAAGTAATCTGTCTACTGTTTTCTTTAAAATGTTTACTATTTAAGTTTTCCTATCAGTTGCATATATATTGAAATAAGTAAAACATGTGGAAAAAAATTATTGTTGAAAGTGAAAGTAGTGATTTGGCCAAAATGAAAGTAGGGTAGAAATCAGCCTTCGTCATTTATTCAAGATTCAAATCCTACCATTGGCATGCTAATAGGGCCCTCAAAAGAAAAAGCACTGATGGATTGTCCTGGGACAAGCATATTTTATTAGAATAATAATGGTCTATAAGCAGTTAAATTTATTTCATGTTTGTAGCGGTGCAAATTTTTTAATTCAATTTGACTTTAACTAAAAAAATCATTGTAGCCAAGTGGAAGAATAATTGTGTTCTGATGCCTACATATGAGGTAAGAGCAAAGGTCAAAATCTGGAACATTGAATTAGCATATGACCTTACGCTCAATTTCAAGGTCATAAACCAAGGAACTCAAATCTAAAGACTCTAGTCCTCTACTTTATATTGTTATATTACCATAAGTATGATATTAGATATGAAAAGGGGGGAAACTCGCGTCAAATGTCTACGTCCCCTTTCGACTAAAATTTATGTGTCGTAACTAACAATTTTGTGAAAATATTTTGTCGATATCTTATATGATTTCTGAAAATAAGAGATAACAAGACAATATCAAAATTTTAATCATGACCTTGACCTTTGACCTTGACCTCATTTCCATTTTTTGGACCAAGGACCTCAAATCAAAATACCCTAGGCCTCTATCACTTATGGTTTTCTAGTTACAAATTTATTTTACTTATTTCAATACAAAAGGGGAAATTACTCTCATATGGGGTCTTTGTAAAGCTTCGGTCAAAATAAAACCTAACATCCTGAGGGTATAACGAGCAATTTTGAAAAATAAATTTGTCTGTTTCTTTTACGGTTGCGGAGAAGATCTGATAACACGAAAAACAGTGTTTGGGGAGATAACTCTTACAAAGAAAGTGTGGTTAAACAGGGCGAGTTTCAAAAGCGTATAGACTGTATGATATCACATACAAAAAAGGTAGCTAACGCCACCACCGCCGGATCACTATCCCTATGTCAAGCTTTCTGCAACAAAAGTTGCAGGCTCGACAAAAATGAAAAAGATAGAGAGAGACAGTTCCCGTTAAATTTTCAATGGCTTATATCTGGAAAGCAAGGCAAGCACACGGACCCTTTATTTTTTATTCTTTTAAAGTTTCTATATCTATCTACTATCAGTTTGTAACAATCTTGAAAAAAGCCTGTTATTTTAAAACACTTACAGAGTAGCAAACATCCTTAAAGATACCTCAGTGTGTTTGTAATCAAATACATGTTGAAAATACTTTTTAGTATGCATACTCGCCTTAAAGGAACGTAGTTGGTGCCAACAGGAAAAAAACATTGTACAAAAGATGAAAAATATTAATCCTGGAAAATATACCCCCTAACACATTGCCGGAAGGTGCCGGAGAAGGTGCATATGAGAAGGCGGTGAGTGCGCCAGATGCTTATTTCACACCACTTTCAAATGCCCCTTATGAACGATCAATTTTTCGATCTATGATTCAGTCTTCTTCAGAGACAATTGAACAATTTATAACGCGTCTTCAACAGAGAGCTGATACATGTGATATCGGCAATCAACATGCAATTGATAAAAGAATACGAGATCAAATTATTGATAAATGTTTAAGTCACCATCTCAGAAAGGTAGGACACTTGCTTTAGCAAATGTTAGAAGTATTGCAATTTTAGCTATGGAAGACTCAGAACGACAAGCTAAACTGATCAATTGAAGGTCAAGGTAAAGTCAACATGATACAGTCAAAAGGTAAACAGTATGGAAAGAACAGTTTTAATTCTGTAAACAAAAGTTTTAATTCAGGTAACAAGTCTACATGTACAGCAACTTGCTACAGTTGTGGACGTGAAGGTGACATTAGGACTGACACAAGCTGTCCAGCTCGGGGAAGAAATGCAGGAAGTGTGAAATCGTTGGTCATTTTGATAAGGTTTGTAAAACTAAGGATAAATCAAAACACGGAAAGATTGGTCAAGTTGTTGAACAACCACAGAATAACACAGATGATAAGGAATATGTATTCAGCATGATCGGTGTAAATCAGATAAATTCTTTGTGTGAAAATATTGTTGTCAATAGAGGGAATGTGGATTTGAAAATGATAATTGATTCTGGAGCATCATGTAACATCATGGGAATAAATTTATGGAATTATTTAAGATAATCGTGTGAAATGTGTTTCGTCCAAGTCTACAAAGAGTTTATTCGCATATGGTAGTGAGGAACCTACTGTACAATGTAACAATAGAACTTTAAAGGATATTGAATTTGTTGTTATTGAAGGCAAAGGTCAGGCTTTGTTAAGTCATAATACAGCAGAACAGTTAGGTGTGCTGCAGCTTGTTCACAATGTTAGTGAACCTGGAACAATTGAGGACAAGTATCCAGAATGTTTTACAGGAGTTGGTAAATTGAAATCATTTCAGTTACAGATACCTATCGACCCAGATGTTGAACCCGTTATTCAGCCTATGAGGAGGGTACCGTTTAATATGCGCGATAAACTTGGCAAGAAGTTAGATGAACTTTTAGATTTAGATATAATTGAACATGTCAATAAACCTAGTCAATGGGTTTCTCCAGTAGTAGTCGTGCCAAAACGTTCAGGTGATGACATCAGACTATGTGTTCACATGCGCCAGGCTAATACAGCTGTGAAACGAGTACGACATCCGATTCCTACAATACATGAACTATTGCAAGATATGAACTCTAGTAAAGTGTTTAGTAAGCTTGATGTAACTTGGGCCTATCACCAAATTGAGTTAAAACCAGAATCTAGGGAAATAACTACTTTTGTAACTCATAAAGGGTTGTTTATGTATAAACGCCTTATGTAAGGTATTCACTGTGTATCATCGCCACCGGAAATTGGGTACTAACGAAGCGGAGAGAAATAGAAAAAAAAGTAAACAAGTTAAGAATTCATTCAATTTAAAACTTTTCCACTCATTTGATGAGGGTGCCGCTTCAAAATTGATTTTCTGATATATAACTCTTTAGATTATTAGGCCGATAAGTACAAAATTAATACAAGATTTTGTGTTATACTCCAAAACTTGCCACTTAGTACCGGAAAATTTTGAGGTCGATCGTCCTCTGTCGCCCCATTCTCACGATATTGAACTGTTTTTCATTATTTTTCCAGACACGTTTTTAGATTATTAGAGTGTGTCATCATATTTAATGAAATTTGTTGTCAAAAAGATGTTTTTTAAAGAATACGGACAAAAACATTGTTTGTTTATTGTACGGCGAATTGCAGGTCGTTGTACGGCGAATTGCAAAATAACAACTTTTGTCTGTACGGCGTCTTGCAATATATTATAATTTTAAGAGGAAATTAATCACTGTTTAGATAATATCGAGTGACGATATTTTGTTGATATCAAAGCTTTACAGGCTTACAAATATACAAAATGACTTACTTATCAAACATTATTAAATATATGCCGTTAATTCCGTTCATAAGTCGTCGTTGCGTCCCGCTATTCGACTTTGTACAAAAAGTTTTTTTCAACCATATTATCCTAAATACATTCATATATCGTTATACTATGACGACTGTTGTCTTATTTGTTGTTAAAGTGAAATTTCAATAAAATAAACCGCCCATTCATCTTTTGTTGGTGCTAGTTTTTTTGTTTATTTTTTTAGATAAAACCAGGCAGTGGAGATGTGGTATGATAGCAAATAAGATAACTATCCATCAGGATCAAATAAAGTGTATGTAAGCAATTATATGCTATCGTACGACCTTCAACAACGAAAACTCGTACCTTATAGTCGGCTTTAAAAAGCACCGACCGAAAAATGTGGAAGGATTCAACAAGAAAACTAACGGCATAACAAAACAATTTATGAAAAACAACAAATTTGATAAAGATGAACCAACGACAACGTGCACCGAACCACAGGATCGATAATTTGGACAGACACATAAAGTATGTGCTGGGTTAAATACACTGTTTGATTATTTAATTTCTGAAATGATTCATTTGTAAAAGTAAGAATCGAGAAATAAATCGTGAATTGCATTCGAATTAATTTTCTTGTCAGTTTCTTTTTGAAAATATATAATGTGTATACATCTTAAATTCTGTCAAGCGAATGGTATTTCTATCTTATGCATTTTGTCTAATGCATAATTATATTGGGGGAGGGGGTGGGGGGCGCAATAGGGGGTCCGTTAACATGTTAACAACACCTCGATTTTGGTAAAAACAGTTAACAACAAATTTTAAATACTGATAACAGTTAACAGCAACTTTAATTTACCCTTTTTTCCAAACGAACCCAAAAGCAATGAAAAGGGGAAGTGCACTGGCGGATCCAGAAATTTTCATAAGTGAGGGCCCACTGACTGCATAAGAGGGGGCCCGCTCCAGTCACGCTTCAGTGATTTGCTATATAAGCAACCCGTGCCCCCTGCTTCCCCCCTAAATCCGCCTCTGAAGTGCATATCTTCAATGTATTCAAAAGTTTGAATACCACTGTACAAAGTCGCAGAAATGCCAAGCTTTATAAGGAATCTTTTATAAAGCTGACTAATTTTCAGAATACACACGCAAGTACCATATTTTTTTATTGACACATGGACAGACAATTGAACGGATGGAAAAGGAGACGGAGTGATTGACTCCAAGAAAAATGACTTTATCATGAATAATCGAAAATGCTTTAAACAGCAAAAGGGAGGCTTCTTCTGGTTATGTGTATTGTTGAGTAAATGTTTTATGTCAATCAGTCGTAGCAAACTTGGGTTATCGTCATGACGTAGGAAAGTGTAACAAACAAAAAGACTGAGTGAATACTATAGAGCGCGAACATTATTTCTTTTATGGCGGGGGCTCTCAAAAATTTTGGTAACATCTCAGGGTATTCATACGACTCTTTGCTTACATGATTTTATTAAAAGGAATTACGAAAGTTTACTGATTTTTATTTAAAATTATCAAAACCAGTGTATAAATCAGAAAGTAACATGTAAGGTGTCACAAGTTGAAGCACTCTTTCATCTCCAAGTCCCAATTATGAACTCTGAGGTGATATAAAAAAAGCCTTGGTCCATCTTTACATTTCCGAATTTGACATCAATTTGAGAATTCCAAGTCCTCATTTTTCGGCCTCTTCTACCAGGCCACACTGTTCAGTTATTTTACGGATGGCAAATTGAAAAGGTACTTCATTTTTCACCATTCCATTCAGGTACTCTGGGTCAATGTAACTTATCAAACATTCCAAATACATCTGAATTATTTTCATCATAGGACTGACCAGGGTTTTAGCTGGGTAAGAAGTGGCCCTTCCTTTTAAAGTTTTGGATACATTACAAATAGAAGCCCGAAATAACTACATTGCTTAGACGTATAGGGGGGCCTTGAGATATCCCAAAACATGTTTAACACTGCCGCATTTGTTGCACCTGTCCCAACTTGAGTCCGTAACCTCTGCTATATAGTCTTGTTTTTATCTAATTTTTAAATTTTGGTTCATTTATATGTTTCAGGAAACAAACTTTGAACTTCTACCCCTTTTTTGTAGTTAAATGATTGCTCACTTAGGAGACAGCTTCATGTATACCAATACACAGTTACAAGTTTAGTTTCATATTATGGCCATGGTGAATTTTCTGAATATGAAAGTTTTTGTACAATTAAATTGATTTTTAGATAGTTGAAGTATAATATAGACTTCCTAGTGGGTTTATATGAACATATGGTTTGTTTGTAGCATGTTTTATAAGCCATTTGTCAGTTTGACTGACCATATTTTCCAATCCGTACAGCCATAGATTTAGAAATTTTGTATTGTTTTTCAACAAAGATTTGACGCTCGATCTTTTTAATTTAATTTTATGGAAAAACCAGCGGAAATGCATATGATTTTTTTTTACCTCTTGATAGATATATATGTCTATGGTTTCAGGAAAGGTATCACTCTAATTGATTGAAATTTTTCTTTGGACCAAATTTGTGAGACCTTTGTGTGACATGTTCAACCCCTTTTTTGCAATATTTGGTATTAAATAAATGCTGATTGTTGCCATGGTTACACAAAAACAAAGATATTATATTTCATCATTATAACTATTGGAAATCAAATCTATGGACGATTCTCTTTCCATAAATATACACATGCATAACTCAAATATTAAGCATTATTTGTTAGGAAGGAAGGGAAAGAGGGTGTTTAAAAATTATGAGTTTCAATTTTAAGTTTTTTTCCTATGTGTATTGCCACCCCACCCTAGTGCACAATTTTCTCTCTACGTTGGGTTGTTTTCTTCTATTTGGTCGGGCTTCTGATTCTTTAACATTTTCCTCATTTCCATTCTCAATTTTATCAAGGATTTACTATACTCAAAGACTTTTAAAGACAGTTACATATATGCTGTTTATGTCTTTCCTTTGCGGAAGCAACTTAAAGAAAGAGATAGACAGCAAATTTTAATGTGATTCTTGTAAATAACAGTTAAGATAAGTTTACAGAGAAAATTATGTCAAAAACAGTGAACACTTTAAGTATTACGTAACAGATAACAGGAATCCCAATTTCAAATAAACAGTTAACAACATTGCAAATTTTAACAGAACAGATTACAGACAGTGGGTCAAAAACAGTTAACAGTTTAAATTTATCTCAAATAACAGTTTTAAACAAAACCTTGAAAAGGACAAAAACAGTTTAACATAAAAAGGTACATCCCCTCACCTTAGATATTTGAACTTAATACTTTATATATAATTATTTTCTTTGAAAGGACGGTAAATGAATATTCTAAAATTAGCAAGTTGCCATACAGTTGAAAACAAGTTGCCATACAGTAAAATTGTCAACACGAGCAAGTTGCCGTACCCTAGACTTTATTTTTTATGGTCTATATTCTTTAAAATACATCTTTTTGACAACAAATTTCAGTAAATATGATGCCACACTATAATAATCTAAAAACGTGTCTAGAAAAATAATGAAAAACAGTTCAATATCTTGAGAATGGGGCGATAGAGGACGATCGAACTCGAAATTTTCCGGTACTAAGTGGCAAGTTTTGGAGTATTACACAAAATTTTGTATTAATTTTGTACTTATCGGCCTAATAATTTAAAGAATTATATATTCGAAAACCATTTCTTAAGCGGCACCCTCATCAAATGAGTGGAAATGCTTTAAATTGAATGAATTCTTAACTTGTTTACTTTTTTTTCTATTTCTCTCCGCTTCGTTAGTACCCAATTTCCGGTGGCGATGATACACAGTGGTATTAGTTATGCCCCTGAATTATATCAAAATAGCATGCAACAATTCCTTCAGGGTTGTGAGGGTGTTCATAACATTATGGATGATATTATTGTACATGCTAGTAACCAGGTTGAACATGATAAGTATCTTGAAAATGTTGTTAGGGTACTGCAAGACAAAGGTATTGCTTTAGACAATGATAAATGTGAATTTAATATGTCCAAAGTAGTATTCATTGGTCATGTTTTGTCTGGTCGGGGTATTGGGCCAGCAGATGTGAAAGTCAAAGCTGTTGTTGAAGCACGTGAGCCAAGAACTTCAGCAGAAGTTCATAGTTTCTTAGGTCTTGTTAATTATAGTGCTAGATTTATTTCTGACTTAGCTACTATTTCAGATCCGCTGCGTGCACTTACTCGTAAAGATTCTACGTTCACATTGGGTAAAGATGAACAAAGGTCGTTCGATGAGCTAAAGCGTCGTCTTGCCAATGCGGAAACTTTAGGTTATCATGACAAGTCGGCACTGACTAAGTTAATCGCAGATGCTAGTCCAGTTGGACCCGGAGCCTCGCTCATACAAGAACAAAACGGTGAGATGCGCATTATTTCTTACGCGAGTAGAAGTTTAAGCGATACGGAACGCAGGTATTCGCAGACCGAACAGGAGGCTCTAGCCTTGGTATGGGCGTGTGAAAGGTTTCATGTTTATATCTATGGAAGCCAGTTCGAGCTCTTAACGGATCATAAACCGCTTGAGTGTATATACTCTACAAAGTCGAAAGTATGTGCTCGAATTGAGCGCTGGGTTCTCCGTATGCAACCATATACATATAATGTACGGTATATTCCCGGACCGAAAAATATAGCCGACTCGCTATCACGTTTGATCAAAGAAGTAAAAACACGTGACAATCGGGAAAATGTAACTGATGAATACGTTAAATATGTAGCTCAAGAATCAACACCGGTTGCGATGACAACACGCGAAATCGAAAGAGCGTCCGAGAATGCATATGGTCCTGTATTGAAGGCTGTCCGAGAATGTCTTGTTCACAGTCAGTGGCACCGTATCGAGTTCAAAGAATATCTACCGATTCGAAGTGAACTGTGCGCTATTGGTCAATTAGTACTTCGGGGTACTCGTATCGTGATACCTATTAGTTTACGGGAACAGGTACTTCAGCTTGCTCATGAAGGTCACCCTGGCATTGTTGTCATGAAAACGCGTTTACGAAGTAGGGTCTGGTGGCCAGGGATAGACAAAAGTATTGAGAAGTTTTGTCGAAACTGTTACGGTCGTCAATTGGTTAGTCAGCCTAGTAAACCCGAACCGTTAAAGTGTACAGAGTTGCCCTCTGCCCCGTGGCAACACTAAGCTGCTGATCTGTTGGGACCGTTACCGAGAAATTATTATATGATTGTTTTAGTTGATTATTATAGCCGCTATTTTCAAGTCGCTGTTACTAAGAATATTTCGTCAGAAAATATTACGTCGTTGATTTCAAAATTTTGCTTGACTCATGGATTGCCGTTATTCACACCGATAATGGACCCCAGTTTGTAAGTTAACATTTTATGAACTTTATGTCCGAACATGGTATAGTTCATCATATATAGAACAACTCCGTTATGGCCACAGGCTAATGGCGAAGTAGAGCGCCAAAATCGTTCGATAATGAAGCGTGTCAAAATTGCGCAAGCCGAAGGTCGCGACTGGAAATTAGAATTGAATAAATGTCTAATCATGTACCGTACACATTCTACAACAGGAGTAAGTCCGTCCGAATTACTTTTTGGTCGAAAAATCAGAACAAAGTTACCCGAGTTGATTGATTATAATATAATTAATGATTTTGAAGTACGCGACCGAGACGCCGAACAAAAGGAAAAAAGAAAAATATATACTAATAAACGTCGTGGTGCGTGCGAGAGTGATATTGGTGTTGACGATCAAGTTCTAGTCAGGCAAGACCGTGGGAATAAAATGTCTACACCTTTTGTTCCATCCCCTTTTAAAGTGGTTGAGAAAATTGGTAATAGTGTATTGGTTAAATCTGACCAAGGTGTTCAATACAGGAGAAATGTGACACATTTTTAAAAGAAATTTATTGAGAGAGAAAAGAATAATGTATCTTGTTCACAATCTGATGCAAACAAAAATGTAGTTAATACAGAGTCTGAAATTATTACTAGTCACAAAGATGATTTTGAGAATTTAAATGAATCTAGCAATTTTGATGAAAATAAGTGTTTAAGTTCTAGTCGAGATGAAACTTTTAGTATGAAAGATAGACCAGTCAGATTGAAAAGGTTACCGTCAAAGTTTGACGATTTTGTTTTGAAATAATATGTACTATTATTATGAACAATTATAAGATACATGATTTATGTTATAAAGGTATTAATAACATTTTTTTTGTTGTTGACACATTATTGACAATGTTGTTTATTTGAATTTTTTATGTTTAAACAAAATTGACATAGAGTAGTTCAATTTTTATTCGAATTTTTTATTTGTAAAAAAAAATCAAAAATGTCAAGATGTTTTCAAATCTAAAAAAGAAGGAAGAGATGTAGTGTTTGCTATGTATGCTTTAGTATATATGAGTATAGAAAGAGAGATAACTCTGTTATATGTTGGTACAATGTATGTGAACTGCTTGTCTCCCTTTGTACTATGTTATACTAGTATACAATATGCTGAGTTCCGGTTACGTAATAAATGATGTACCTTCAATGTAGTCTCGATTACCCAGACGCTTGAATTTTACAAATCAAACGTCTGGGTTTTCGTAATGGTAAAAAATCTTATGACAGATTTCTGTCAGAGACTCGGAACATTTTGGATTATTCGTAGACCCTATGAAAAGTAAGGATAGTATCCGAAAGGATATTTTGACCCACAACATCCAAAATGGCAGCCTCCATGAGTGCTTGTTTTTTATCGACTTCAACCAAAGAACATCAACATGCAGATAGCATATACGTGTTAAAGGGTCATGGTGTAAATAATGTGTTGTCAAAAGCAATAGGTAAATAGTAGGTTATCATTACAAGTTGATAGGTTTAAACAAAAACAGTAAAGTCTCGCAACATAAGTTCATTGAACAGTTCTTTATATCTGAGCACAGGGTTTGTAACAAACCCCTGTGATCTGAGTTTCAAAACAATTTTAATTTAATTATTGTATTAAAAAGACATTGCCTCCAACAGATCCAGGACAACCCCTCAATTGTATGACTATCCCTTTTATGAGTAATACATTTCAAGTGATTAATTTAGTTTTTGACTTTGTTGTAAAAACCACTTTAGTACAAAATTTATGTCAAATGAACATATATTTATATTATTTGAAGAAGTGTTTCCCATTGGCATTGAAAGAACTATTTACATCTATCTGATAATGTAAGTTCAAAACATGTCCGAGAGTTTTATAATAGGCTTGGATTTATATCTTGCAATGTCTTGTTTTTATTATTAAAAATAATGGGACCCTAGGCCTCTTTGAAAAAGCGGTTTAAAATATAATAAATTGTTCCCCTTTTAAGTTAAAAATCTTAATTTGATTTTCTTTTTTTCTTTTCTTCAACAGTAAAATTACCCCTTGCCCTCATTCATGTCATTTGTACACAGGCACTTGTCTCAGAATTTTTATTTCCTATATATATATATTTTAAAAGGTACAATGTATATATAGGAAAAAAATTTCTGAGACAAGTGTCTGTGCATTTCATTTGTAGGGTTCTTCCCAACATGCAGTACAATAGTACAAATAATTTTGACACTTTGAAAGACTATTTATTTTTCAAAGTTTAACATTGATGCTAAAATTATAGTACTAGGCTAGTCCAAATAAACATGACGTCTTGAAAGGCTATTTTATTTTTTTCTGTGATGCCTTCCTTCTCTAAACAATCTTTTTTAAATTTGTATGGAGCTTGTGTACCTTATTTGGTCTTCTGTCAGATCAGTCCTCTTTGATTTGAAGTCTTTAATATTATATTTCTTTGTTACCCTGGTAATTGTTTATAATATGAATAAAACACTGCAAGTATATAACAGCTGTACAAGGTCTTATTTAATTGTGTCAGACCTCAGACTATTAATATAGACAATTTTTTACACAGGTGATTCAGTATTTGATGTATAATTGAATTTGTTTTATTTTGTAGAGCAAAGCAGTATTGTATTGATCAATTGCTGTCAATATTCTTCTTTGGATTTTTGCAGGATTAAGTAACTCATGATTTTATGTACTGTGCATATGTGTGAATTGTAGTCGTATGCCTTTATATAATATACTGAGTTGCACTTCAATCAACAGAATTGCACCAGACATTTTAGGCTGTGAATGGTTTTAACTAAAAGAACAGGAAAATCTGATTATTTTATTTACATGCCCTTCAATTTAACATATATCTACATACATATATAGCCACATTGAGATAGTATTTGTTGACCTACTTTCTACTGTTACTGTATTGTTATTCATTGCAATTTTATTTTAACTTAACTAAGTCGTAATATACTCCAACAAGGATTAGAGGCTTGTTAGACTTACTTATTCAGTTTACTAGGTTATTTCTTTTTCCTAGTATTTAGTATAGTCATGAAGAAGGACACAACACAACAACAAAAAGTCAAGAAAGCAACACAAATCCTACCAAAAACCAGGGTTCATCTCAGGGGCTCATTAATTGTGTATTTTTTAGGAGTCACTTGTTTGTTTGGTCCAGTGTTTTCACATATATTTTCAGTATCATAGTTCCTGATAGCCTTTTATGAAATATTACAATTTCTGCAGTTGGCAATAAGATAGATAGCTGGGTATTTACAAATAAAGCCATAAAAGGCATGCTTTCAAATTAATAGTATTATTTAACCCTTGTACAGTCTTATGCCTTAAGCTTTAGTTCAGTGGTTGTTGTTGGTTCATGCATGTCATTTTTAGCTCACCTGGCCCGAAGGGCCAAGTGAGCTTTTCTCATCACTTGGCGTCCGGCGTCCGTCGTCGTCGTCGTCCATCGTCGTCGTCGTCCGTCGTCGTTAACTTTTACAAAAATCTTCTCCTCTGAAACTACTGGGCCAAATCAAACCAAACTTGGCCACAATCATCATTGGGGTATCTAGTTTAAAAAATGTGTGGCGTGACCCGGTCAACCAACCAAGATGGCCGCCACGGCTAAAAATAGAACATAGGGGTCAGTTGACCCGTTTAGGAGTTATTGCCCTTTATAGTCAATTTTTAACCATTTTTCGTTAATTAAAGTAATCTTTTACAAAAATCTTCTCCTCTGAAACTACTTGGCCAAATTAATCCAAACTTGGCCACAATCATCTTTGGGGTATCTAGTTTAAAAAATGTGTGGCGTGACCTGGTCAACCAACCAAGATGGCCGCCACGGCTAAAAATAGAACATAGGGGTAAAATGCAGTTTTTGGCTTATAACTCAAAAACCAAAGCATTTTGAGAAAATCTGACATGGGATAAAAATGTTTATCAGGTCAAGAACTATCTGCCCTGAAATTTTCAGATGAATCGGTCAATCGGTTGTTGGGTTGCTGCCCCTGAATTGGTAATTTTGAGGAAATTTTGCCGTTTTTGGTTATTATCTTGAATATTATTATAGATAGAGATAAATTGTAAACAGCAATAATGTTCAGCAAAGTAAGATCTACAAATAAGTCAACATGACCAAAATGGTCAGTTGACCCCTTTAGGAGTTATTGCCCTTTATAGTCAATCTTTAACCATTTTTCATAAATCTAAGTAATCTTTTACAAAATCTCCACTGAAACTACTAGGCCACAATCATCTTTGGGGTATCTAGTTTGAAAAATGTGTCCGATGACCTGGCCATTCAACCAAGATGGCCGCCACGGCTAAAAATAGAACATAGGGGTAAAATGCAGTTTTTGCTTATAACTATGAAACCAAAGCATCTAGAGCAAATCTGACAAGAAGTTAAATTGTTAATCAAGTCAATATCTATCTGCCCTGAATTTTTCAGATGAATTGGACAACTGGTTGTTGGGTTGCTGCCCTCCAATTGGTAATTTTTAAAGAAATTTTGCCGTTTTTGGTTATCTTGAATACTATTATAGATAACGATAAACTGTAAACAGCAATAATGTTCAGCAAAGTAAGATCTACAAATAAGTCAACATGACCTAAATGGTCAATTGACCCCTTAAGGAGTTATTGCCCTTTATAGTCAATTTTTAACAATTTTCATTAATTTGGTAAATTTATGTAAATTTTTACCAAATATAGTTCTCTGTTACTAATGGGCAAAGTTCATGATAGATATAATTGTAAGAAGCAAAATCGTTCAGTAAAGTAGGAACTTCAAACACATCACCATCACCAAAATACAATTTTGTCATGAATCCATTTGTGTCCTTTGTTTAATATGCACATAGACCAAGGTGAGCGACACAGGCTCTTTAGAGCCTCTAGTTAATTTTCAATATTTTTGTTTTGTAATAAATTAGGCCACAGTTTCTCAATTGAATTGTTCATATAATTTGTGTCTGGGCCTTTAACCATGTTAACAGCAGACTATATGATATGGGTTTTACTCATTGTTAAAGACTGTACAGTTGCCTATAATTGCTAACATCCACTTTATTCGAACTTTGTTTGAGTTGTCTCATTGGCAATCATACTCAAATGTACCTTTGTCGTTGTGATATACAGGTACCTGGCCATGTCCACTCTATGTAGTATTTCTATTTGTATTCATCTGATGACTTTAGCCTTTTTCAACTGATTTTTTATAGTTCGTTCATATGTTGTACTGCTACACCACTGTCCTAGGTTAGTGACGGGTTGGAATACCGCTAACATGTTTAACCCAACCACATTCTGTATGTATGTATCTGCCTGTCCCAAGGCAACCGCCTCTAATTCAGTGGTTGTCATTTGTTGATGTTTGTTTTTCCTTCATCTTTATACAACTGTTTATGTTTTTTTCTCATTGTTGAAGGCTGTGCAGTAACCTATAGTCGTTTAATTTCTGCATCATTTGTTCCTTGTGGAGAGATGTCTCATTGGAAATTACACCACATCTTTTTTATACTCATCTTCTTATTTTTATACATGTTAATTATATAGCCTTGTAGGATTTTCAATTTTAGTTCATTTAAATATGTTTTGAAGTTTTGTATGAAATCTATTTTCACTTAACTAGTACACATATTGTTTTAGAGTTCAGCTAAAGCCTGCCTGAGGGAGCTGGATTTTCTTTGCTGTGCTAAGAAGCATTGGTGTCCTTTGGCTGGTTTCTTCTACTTAATTGTCTCTTTGACACCTTCCCCCATTCTTAATTTAATATATTCAACACTAAAGTAGATTTTTATATTCCTACTTGTTATTTGACTGTCCAAAGTCATTTGGAAAACTCCTAGATGGTCTTTGTGTCCATGACATAAACATGATAAAACTGTAATGCCACTCATTTTCTCCATCATAACAATGGAACATTCAGTAATTTAGAAATATCAGTTAGATTAACAATGTTTTTTTGCCATGTTCGAGACTTTTAAAAAAGCTAACTAAAGGCTATGAATTTTGCTCATTGTTGAAGGTTGAAAGGTGACCTACAAATTGAATGCACAATATTTGAACTCTGGTGGATATAAATCTCAGTGGCAATCATACCATATCATAATCATGGCATATCTCATTATTCTGATAATTATAAGCATTCAATGTAATGATTATTTTTCAGAATCATATTAAGGTACACTTGATAGTGTTCTTTCTTCATTCTCTTTGGATTTAGTATTAAAATGCAACTTTTAGGATAAGTGTTTCTAGTTTCATATTGTATTTTTTAAAGGGGGTTTTATGTCAGAAATAAACAATGAAAACGAAATACAACACATAGCTACAGCAAATTTATTTTCATGGTATTGTCAAATTTAGAGGGGGACCAGGAGGATCAGGCCTCCCTTTTTCTGGAAAAAAATTTGGTTGATTATATAGGGAATCACTGAAGCATGACTGGAGTGGGCCTGACCCCTTCTTAGGCAGTCAGTGTGCCCCAACTTATGAAAATTTCTGGATCTGCCACTGATGATGTGATAAAGTGCTTATTAATGTACTGGAAACAAATAAGAAATATCTTTTTTGAATCAAAAAACTTTTTTTAGAAAACCATACAACCAAAATAACAAATGCAATTTATTAAGAAATGATAGGCATTGATGACCAAGATGATAATTCTGTGGATGCTGTAAAGTATTATCATACTACAATGTAATATGGACATCAATTACAACTGTTGCACAAGTACTGTAAGCACAGTTGGTCAAATGGTGTCTACTCTTGTTTCTTTATTTCTTCACTAGTATCTGAAAAGCAAAGTAAATTCTGTGGTTATAAACAGACTATATATAGATACAACATTTATGGTAATGGATATCATGAAGTGGCTAATTGTTATTACATGTACAATTTTTACAGAAATATTTATAATTAAAGAGTTTTACCCACAATCCTGTACCAAAATGTTCAGGGAATATTATTACAAGTTTATATGTTTGCCAAAATGCTCAGAACTATAAAACTATACTAGTAATTGTTACTAGTTTACAGGAAACAGAAATATGAAAATTATACAAAGTCATTTTCCTATGTTAAACTATATATCGAAAATCATTGTGTACAATTATATTTATTCTATACCAAGTACATGTATGGCTAATTTACCAGTTTTGACAGAGGTACAGAATGACAGACTGTTATGAACTATAAATTATATACAATCAGGGTATGCTCACTCTTAACACCTGATATAACCTGGGTTTGAAGAGGGTTGTATTGTGTTTGTAGTCCATACAATAACTCTTAAACTGAGAAAAAATCCTTTTGTTTTTCAACGTTTCCATGTCATGCATTTGTTTCAATTTTTCTGTTTTTGTGCATTTTTTTTTTGACTGTCACTTTCTGACGTTGCATTTAAAATATATACTGGTTGTAAAAAAATATTATGTTTGTTGGAGTATATCTATAAGTGTTAACTTACTTATCTTAATACAAAAAAAAATCAGGATATCAAGCACAACAAAAGGAGGTTATATTTAACCAAAATCTGGGTTTAATCCATTATTATATTTTACTAAACTAACAATAACAATAATGTGCATTTAAGTTAAACAACAAGTGCCCATCCATGGAAGGATAAATATAACAGATGAAAAAATTTGTAAGGGTTCCGCGGAACCCAGTGTCTCGCCTTCTTTTGCTGTAAATCGCAGGCTCAATAAAAATGAGAAAACATATTAATAAAAATATTCCTCTTAATACTATCTTTTGATTGTAAGAAGCTTCTGTCCAAGTTTGGTAAAAAATCTAGAATAGTTAATGAATCTAATAAATGTTTTGATAACTTTAACTGCAGACTGTATGTAATGTTAACTGGAAGAAAATCTAAGTCCATTTAAAAGTAAAATACAGAAAAATGGAGTTATCTTTTTACAAAATTTACTTCTGGATACTCTCTTATGACCATAAATAAGCTTCTGTCCAAGTTTGGTACAAACCCAGGATAGTTTATGAAAGTTATTAAAATTTAAAAAACTTTAACCACAGAGTGAAGGTAATGTTTCACCACAGAAAAACTAAGTCCATTTAAAAGTAAAATATGAAAAAAAAATGGACTTATTTAATTTTTTACAAAATTTACTTTTGGATACTATCTTATGATCATAAACAAGCTTCTGTCCAAGTTTGATACAAACCAAGGATAGTTTAAGAAAGTTATTAAAATTCGAAAAACTTTAATCACAGGGTGAAATTGTCACCCCACATTGTAACATTGGATCTCTGTGTCTTCCCTGGTCCCAATATGCATGCATGTATGTTTAATGGAAAAGCCTTAAAACAATATGTCATGTATGTGTTACCTGTTAGATTAATTTGACCTGTCACCATCATCAGGACTGTTGTTCTTTTTCTTCCAAGATGAAATACATGTACATGTATTGGATGGCAAAGCCTTTTGCTGAAATATAATTTGACCATGTTTAATAAAAAGCGATTTGTAGAGGTCTATGTCTACAAAACTATACATTTCTTTAGAAATTTTACTGAATAAAGTAATTGTGCTTAACTATGGAACAAGTTCAAGTAGATATGCAAGGTTCAAAAACATTTAGTCTGACTTCATGTATCTGAATTGGAATAAAACCAAAGAAATTATTTTTCTTATTGGTAATACATGTCCTACCGGTATTAGGGTACCAAAAAGAATATTCGTAAAAAAAACATTGGCACAATACATGTATATTCAAGATATATTTCATATGCTAAAAAAAAATCACAAATCAAAAAGTGATAAAACATATTATAGTGTATGACATTAGTAGTCCTTTGTAAATTTATGTATCGTCATTTTGATTAGTTTGGTTTGTTTCATATTCTGACATAGGACTAAATATGACTTCTTTAAACTGAGATTTACTGTGCCTATTGTTTTTTTTGTTTTTCTACAATGGCTAGCTTGATAGGTTGATATCTTGCAAAACATGTTTAACCCCTAAGCCTCTGGCCTTTGTTAGTCTTGTATGATTTTTAATTTTAGTTCATTTATATAAATTTCGGAGTCTAGTATAACATTCATTATCACCTTGACCCCATGTTTCCAGGAGTAGTACACATTTTTGTTTAGGTGGCAGGTGAAGCATGCCTCTGTGTGCATAATTTTTTCAGTGTGTTGTATATTCATTGGTGGTCTTTGGCTGTTTTCTACTCTTTGGCAAGGTTGTTGTCTCTTTGACACATTCCCCATTTCCATTCTCAATTTTTTGTTAATAATGAAATTACCCAATAACAGTCAGTTATATGTGAGGCCTCTGTATTTCTCTATATACATTTGTACTAGGTTTGTATTCTCCAGTCATTCAATACAGATAATTGATCTGGAAAAGATATATGTCAGTATTTTACTATTTCAGATGCAACTCAATGCAGATACATGTACTTTATACATACGATTGCAATGTACATAGATTATAGTTAGTTATAATATACTTTATCATATATTTAGTACAAAATACAGCTATTTTGTATATCTAATAAAGGTTCTTTTTTCCAATCTGTATCACCTACCCTGTATCGCATAACCCGTATCGCATGGCTAAACCCGTATCGCATACCCCGTATCGCATGATAAAACCCGTATCGCATACCTTTACGTTTTTTTTTTATACATCAAGTCAGTTTTTTAGGTTTTTTTTGCTTAGAAAAAATTTCCAAAAAATAGGTCAATTTTTAGAATGACGTCATTGTTTGGTATGTAACGTCACGAACGTTAAGTTTTCATATTCTATGTGACGTCACGAACATTACGTTTTTACAACATATTTTTGGCACACTAAATGCAACTATAAAATATACAAAACACTCAAATAAATAGAATAATAAACAAAATATTTAAAACAACAGATTGTAAGGTAACCCAGGTGCTTCGTATAAATAATTGAGCAGTTTTTTTAAGGCTTTGAAACAAGAAAAAAGCAGAACTGAAGGTAACCCAGTGCTATGGATCAGAAAACAGTTCATATAATATAATACTCTTCTGTTGAAATATATGATAAAGCGTATAATACATGGCAAAATCCGTATCACATGCCGTATCACCCTCGACCAATATCATCCCTCGGGCCTAAAGGCCCTCGGGCTGATATTGATGTCTCGGGATGATACGACATATGATACGGATTTTGCCATGTATTATTCTCTATGTATTGTGTTGGTCATATTTTTTATTTCATTCTGAATACAAACAGCCTTTTATGGCAATCAACAATTGTCACAAAGGTAAACCTGTATTTGTTTAATTGTTAGTTTCATTATAAAGTGCATTCTAAATGGCATAATCCATATATATAGCATGCGGATAAATTGTCTTATTGTAAGAAGAATTTCATATTATCTTGCACTGTCACTTGATGATCTTTGCTGGTTGGACACAAATCCAGGTCAGTTCACGCCCATTCACGTTTGCACCCACTCATGTTCGCTCCCTTTCACTTTCGCACCCAAAGTCTGTTTGCACCATACATGTTTGCGCCAAATTTTAATTGGTTTTGTGTTTAATACATGTAACTATAGCTTTGTAATCAAGTTTTGGCAAGTGTATTCTTATATTGTTAACATTGTCTCAAAATAAAGTGAGACAGCATTTTTTTTCGTGTTGAATAAATCTTATCATGTTTTGGATAGTGTATTGTTAAAAAAAAAAAAAAAAAACTCTAAATAAAGTGGGATTCTGTCCAGGTTTTATTTTGTGTTGAATAACTCTAAATCATGTCTTGGTTAGTTTATTGTTATAACTTTGTTTCATTGACTTGTTTCAAAATAGATTCTGACTACGATTTTTTTGTGTGTTGAATAAATCTTATCGTGATTTGGTTATAATAGTGTATTGCAATATTTTTTGGTTTCAGATCAAAGGGACCAAGCTGTTAAAAACAAATATCTTTTGTGTTTTTTAATTAAAGTCTTGAAGTTTTACTTACACCAAAGCAATTTATAGTTGTGAAAATCATGATTTTCCAATTATTCATATGGAATTTGAATTAAAATTGGGCGCGAATGTGTGTAGAGTACGAACAGACCTTGAGTACAAACGTGCGAAAGTGTATTGGAAGTGAACGAACCTGATACCCTGGACACAGAATCTATAATCTTAAAAATATGCTTTTAAAATATATTTTAAATAATTTAAAAGTTTTGACTCATCTGCATACAGTACAAGAAGGGATTTCCCTTAAAGCATCAATTTTTGGTGCTTACTGCAGATTAGTTATATTAAATATCCTTCATTAAGTATCCTTGCATTGTGATTTGCAGTATAACTCAAGAGACAAATGTATGGTAGTTGTGGATGGTAGTTGTGGTGTTTTTTATATTGAATTTTCAGCTGAGACTATTGTGTTATAGTAGTCTCAGATTTCAGTGATCGATGCATGAGGTAAAATATTTAAAACTATAAACCTAATACAAACTGTCAAACATTTTATTTTGTGATACCAGTTGTTATACGGATTCTGCAAACTAATTCTTGGTTGGTACAACCTACTCTGTTTTTGACATACAGGTGTACAAAAACAGTAGGTTGTAACAACCAAAGATTAGTTTGCACCCCCCCCCCTCCCCCCCCTTCTGAGTTATGTGTAAAAAGTAAACTACCTTTTCCCTATCCTATTAAAAGACACATTCGTAAACATAAACCTTGATAAGTTAATTGTCTATTTTCCATGCTGTTTAAACGTTTCATTTTACACTGAAACTCCCAACTCAACCACTGCCGCATGTTATCGTCCATACAATATTCCTGAAGATTTTACGTTCCGGTAACATGTGGTCAAGGTCATTTAATACCAAATTTTAAAACGCCATCTATGAACGAAATCCAAAGACACAAAAATCCAGACGCTAATGCGTCTGGGTGATCGAGACTACCTTCAATGGTGTTTGTTTGTATGCAAGTATCAGGTTCAATCCTCATGTTCTGGCCACAAACAGTATAGGCATGGTGGAAGACTAGCATAGTTAGAAAATTGAAAAGAAAGCTGAGCAAGATATGGTCAGGACTACTTGCAGTTATTTTTAATAAGTTCAACGTGAATTGTTGTGTAAATACATTTAATAAAAATATTATATGACAGAGACATATATATTTCTTTAATTATTTTTGTTTGATATATCTTCTGTAGCTATATAGTCAAGACAGGCCATATTACTGCCAATTTGAATATTTATACATAATGATAATTATTATATATGTTTGTCTTTGAGACGACCCCTTCCTTTTACCTGTAAAGTATAAGTATAAGAGTTGTTGAAAAGGTCTAACACGTAGTACACTTGCATGTACAGTTACTGAAAATCGTTTAGGGACGACACCAAAAGTTCGATGATGATCAATGGAGGATAAAAAACTTAATTCATACAGTTTTTCACTGACCCCCCCCCCCCCCCTTTTACACCCCTGTCAACTTAATTTGTGAAAAATTGATTAACCAATAAGGATATATATAAAATCGATATCAATCAAACAATACTTCTTGCAGCAATGCTGACCACCATCACCAAACTATTTGAATGACGTTTCTTTTATCCTTCATTGATTTTTTTTATGTCGTCCCTTACCAACACATTTAATTACATGTATCAATCTATACTATTAAACGAGAAGACCTCATTTTTGGTGTCGCGTCTCTTCCTTCCACAATAAATCAAGCATCATGCCTCTGTGTCCTATAGGTAACATGCATAGTCGCATTTGTCATCCATTCTTATGATTATTCCGATTGAGTTATTTTGGGAGAAAAACGACAAAAAAGGTACTTAAACTAACCATAGCATGTATTTGGCAGATAACATAGCCTGATGTAAACATTGCAAAAACTCACAAAAATCCCATTTATTATCTCAAATGAAAGTTTTATGCCTTAAGTTGTATCAACTGATAGAAAATAAAAACAGTTAAATGACCATGACTGCACTTTTGATCATTTAATAGTCCCATTACTTACACCAGGTGTAAAAAAGGGGGGTCAATATTCCTTGACTCTTCAATACCTTGAATTTTTTACTTAACCCATTGTAAAAATTGTGGAAAGTCTTTTAAGAAGTAGAACAAACAAGAAAAAAAATCAACAAAACTGATCTTGATATTGAAAGTTTATGTTCCTGTAGTCCAAAATGAAATTTTCAAGTATTTTCTATCAAAGTCATACATTACAGTCAGTTTAAATTGAGCTGTGAAATTTGTAATATAAGTCACATTATGCTCAGATAGGATGTTTCTGACTTCAAATTGACTAAGGATTAAGAATAAAGCAAAGCAAAGATTTCTGAGCAACTTTTTTGGCTCTTTAGGTGTCAGACCACCAATTACTCCCTCCAATTTAGAAACTACTTTGACACAAAATAGTGCTTTTGATGTCATTGTTTACTTAAACTGACCAACAAATTTGCAGAAATGAAACTTTTGGTGATAGGGAAATATATTTAGACCATTTTGAGCCAAAATTCACTTGTCTATGAGTTTGCATTAAAAATTCAGGATTAATGCGCTACATAGTACACTAATTTAAGATTTCCAGAAAACCGGGAGTTATTTTGGTAGTAACTGTCTTTTCAAAATCAGAAATTTGTTACAAGACTTTAAACATTGGTTGAAAATTGGCATGTAGGAAGGTGATACATGTACAATTCAGGATATACCTGGTTTCATTGAAGTTAAACTTAAGGTAAAATATTTAGAAAGCTGTGAAAATTGCAAAATTTGGTTGAACAGATAGGGATTTTTAATTGGTGGTCTGACACCAAAAGGAGTCCGGATATGATTCCGTCATCGGACTGACTTTTAGTCATAGATAAGACTTCTGGTTTTAATGATGCACAAATACAACCAATCGTATGATAGATAACAAAAATGAAAAATAAATAAGCCAATCAGAGCGTTCTCCATATCATGGTGTTTAGATCGCAAGAACCACAACTATTATACCTCCTTATAGAGGACAATTATTTTTCGCGTTTATACTACTTTAATATATAGAGACTCTCTGTATTCTGTCTACTGTTTTCTTTGAAATGTTTAATATTTAAGGGGTCATACCAGTTGTATATATATTAAAATAAGTAAAACATTTGACACAAGTACAACCAATCGTATGATGGATAACAAAAATGGAAAAAAAATAAGCCATTCAGAGCGTTCTAAATATCATGGTGTTTAGATCGCAAGAATCACAACTATTACATCTTCTTAGAGAGGACAATTATTTTTCGCGTTTCATATCATGGTGTTTAGATCGCAAGAACCACAACTGCTATTACCTCCTTTGAGAAGACAATTATTTTTCGTGTTACCTCCTTAGAGAAGACATTTTTATAGCCGTGTTTATCTACATCAGTGGCGGATCCAGAAATTTTCATAAGAGGGGGCCCACTGACTGACCTAAGGGGGGCCCGCTCAAGTCACGCTTCAGTGATTCCATATATAAGCAACCACATTTTTCCCCAAAAATCCACTTCTGTACATGTAAACTACGATTATACTACTTTAATATAATTATAGAGACTGTCTGTATTCTATCAGGGACTTTCTATGTTAGTATGTTAGTATGTTAGTATAAAAAGTCGGCCCTGATTCTGTCTACTGTTTTCTTTGAAATTTGTCAACTATTTAAGGGGTCATACAACTTGCATATATATTAAAATAAGTAAAACATGCTCAACTTCATCTAAAACTACCTCGACCAAAAACGTTAACCTGAAGCGGGACAGACACGTACGGACGAACGAACGAACGAACGGATGTACAGACTAGAAAACATATTGCCCATAAATGGGGCATAACAATTCATTGTTGAAAGGGAAAATAGTGATTTGGCAAAAATGAAAGTAAGGTAGAGATTAGAAATAGGCAGGACCTTTTTCGGGGCGTCGGGATCGGGTGTTTTAAGCTCGGGATTTGGGGATTGATCCTTACGGGATCCGGGAATATATTTTTCGATTTCGGGATTTTGGGATATGCATTTCTTTAAATTCTGCATCTCAGGATTTCATGGTTTAAAGGCCGGGATTTCGGTATCAGGACCCATCCGACCACCCCTCAAATTAGCCTTAGTCATTTATACATGATTCATATCCTACCATTGGCATGTTAATAAGGTTCTCAAAAGAAAAAGAAAACACTGATGGATTGTCCTAGAAGCATATTTTATTAGACTAATAATGGTCTATATATAAGCAGTTACATTTATTTCATGTTTGAAACGGTGCAAATTGTTACTTTGATTTGACTTTCACCAAAAGAAGCATTGTAGCAAAGGAGAAGAATAATTGTGGTCTGAGGCCAGACACACGAAAATAATTGAATTTAACAGAAAGGAAACAAATATCGGACTTTGGATAAAGGGAGAGGGCTTTTGATACCTTTTATGAAATTCTCCATACATAATATCTTTTACAAAAAATCATCCTACAACAGTCTACAAGCTGTATATGCCCGCGATTTCGCGGGTGTGTTCTAGTATAAATAAAACATAGAAAGATGATAAAGATCTGCATATAAAACAATAACACCACGTTATTAGCCGTAATTAGTAACACTTTATAATGACCTTTCATAAAAGGCCGTTAGTTTCTCGTTTTAATTGTTTTTTTGTACATCGTTATTTCGGGGCCTTTATAGCGGACTATGCGGTATGGGGTTTGCTCATTGTTGAATGCCGAACGGTGACCTATAGTTGTTAATTTCTGTGTCATTTTTGGTCTCTTGTGGAGAGTTGTCTCATTGGCAATCATACCACATCTTCTTTTTTTTTTTTTATATTATCCTTCAAACAAATGAATAAACTCAATAAATTTGTGTCATAAATTGTATTGATTTTTTTTTATATTCGTATGAAGCATTTCAATGTCAACAATATGTATGATTTATTTAATAGTGTTCCAATTACAAATATTCTTGAAGAAAGTTCGAATATATTGTAAATATAAAAGTTTATTGATAGACATTTTGTCTGATTTTAAAACTGTAAATTGTAAAAATATTTGATATAGCCGTTTTGCACTCATGCGGCGTAAAGCAAACAGCAATCAATCAATCAATCTAATGATGACGTCAGAGGGTACTATGCTCGTGGGTATCCTCTCCCAAAGGTAAAACATTAACAAAAAGTTGCCAAAACACCCGCTTCCCCTACTTCATGTACTACTCACAATGATATCTAAGATGTGTCCATCAATTAACAAATTACACATAATTTACCTATAATACATTATCTAATATTTTAAATGATAAATCGACCATGAAAGCTGACGCTAGCTGATAACAACCAACCAATACATTGTTAAAACCAGAAATCCACTTAATAGTCATTCAAACCTTAAATTGCGTAAGGGGTACACATTTGTTGTGCTTAGGGTGACCATTGTTTAAATACATGGTTTTATTGAAAACAGGTCCCTCTATAAAACAGTTTCTGAGTGAGGACATGCTATAATTGCTTGCGTAAATATACATGTGCTGCATTCAAACCTCTTTTCTTGTTGTTTATGATGTTTATTTGTCACACGTATGATTGGCATCCTTGTATAACAACGAACAAATAAAAATTTATCAAGAAAAACATTTCATGTCCTTTTTATTCAGAAGAAAAATCATTCAAAACTTTTTGACGTCAGGTTCAGCCTTCTCAATAGACTTTTAACGCAATTTTGTATGATAGGGGAGACAATTCAAATCTGTTTGTAAAAAGTTACCATCTTTTATGATGTTTTTCAAAAGTGACAATATATATATAGTCATTCTTGTTTGTATATAGATACATGTACCCCACAGTGATAGTTCAACACCCTTCAAAGATAATAATGTAGAGTAAACTTAACCGTTTACTCTTGTTGATCAATTTTACAATATACTAATGGGTAGATGTTGTATAATTGCCAAGGAGAATCTATTTTAATTACAGAAACTGATGTGTGTTCAAACATGAACTCTAAATTTCAAAATATTTCTAAAAGATTCAAAATCATTTGAGATCGGACTTGAAAAATAATATTCTACCAGGTTTGTAGTCGAAGTCAATCATGTCAATGCTACAGCAACCAAACAACAAACATAAGCAAAGGACAACAAGAGATAATGTATATTGAGATTAATAAGTCAGAGGAAAACATTAAATGAACATATTATTTTTTTTCCACCGAACAAGAGGGACGAAAGATCCCAGGGGGACAGTCAAACTCATATATCGAAAATAAACTGACTACGCCATGTCTAAACATGAAAAAGACAAACCGACAAATGATAGTACACAAGACACAACATAGAAAACTAAAGTCTAAGCAACACCACACGAACCCCATTAAAAACTGGGAGTGATATCAGGTGGTCCGGTAGAGTAAGCAGTTTCTGTCCAACATGTTGCGCCCGTCATGTTGCTCATGTTTACACCATACATACATTGTATATGCATTACTTAAACTTGGCTTGCGAATTTTCATTGTCGACGGGGTTCATAGAATCTTGTAAAAAAGATTGATCAAAGCTTCTTTAGTGGTATAAGAATCACCAAATGGCGGAATTATATGATTTTATGTTTTTTGAAAAGATTCTTTCTTTAAACACGGGACTCATCAACAAGATGTAACCAGATCAAATTCTGAAACTGTACCCAATAAAACAAACTTCCCAAAATATATACTTCTCACGTCTTGGTAAATATATACAAATGAACTGTCAAACAGTGTGTAACACCAAAGCAGAGCGTTTAAAAAGTGAATGCTATTAGTTTCGTTAATTTACTGGCTATTTTGGTCTATTTTATTTTAAAGTGGTATGACACAATACCAGTATGATTGGCAATTGTCATCATTGAAGAACAATCAAACACAAAGGGTGGAAATTTGAAATATACTATGACTTGGATGAAAACTTAGAAGACTTCATGAGCCACGTGCATATCCCAGCTAGTACAAAATATAGATATGCCGTTCAACGAAAAGATGACTAGCTAAAGTTTTCTATCACAAATTGACCCGTGTATATTTGCTATTACATAAGAAACACGACGGGTGCCACATGTAGAGCAGGATCTGCTTACCCTTCCGGAGCACCTGAGATCTCTCCTAGTTTTGGTGGGGTTCGGGTTGTTTTTTCTTTAAGTTTTCTATGTTGTGTCATGTGTTCTAATGAGTGTCCGTTTGTCTTTTTCATTTCTAGCAAGGCGTTGTCGGTTTATTTTCGATTTAACAGGTTGACTGTCCCTTTGGTATCTTTCGTCCTTCTTTTATACAGATTGCAAAAAAAGTGATACCTATAATACAGTATTCTAGTACATATATATCCACAAGAGCAACACCAATATAGTTTTTTTTTTTTATTATTATTTTTCACAGAGTTCTTTACTTCCATACAACACATGTCTGGCTACTGATCCAACTGTTGTATTTAGATATTTGATATCGTTAAAATCGTGTGTAAATTTATAAAATCGAATATATAAATGTATACCATAGTTTTTCGACCAATCGAAATTCTTCTCAAACAGCAGCGGAAGCTGTTGCCAACTAGGTCTTACAAACGTTTTATTTTCAACATGAATTAAGTCCGGGTACTTTTTAGATAACAAAAAAGGCACAATTGTTGAATGATATCCCCACTGACTTTTGTCGTACGTTTTGTATTGGGAATACCAAATGTTTAGGAAAGTTGCGTTTCTCTCTGCAAGAATTAGACCATTACTGAGATTATAATCAACTGCACGACTCAAAGTAACTGGATATTTCCGTAGTGGATCCAGAGATCTCAGTATAATCTCATCTGTGTCAATGTAAATTCCTCCAAACCCTGCAACAGAGATAATACAAGTAGATGTCAAGTGATACAAGTAGGTGTCACGTGATACAAGTAGATGTCAAGTGATACAAGTAGATGTCAAGTGATACAAGTAGGTGTCACGTGATACAAGTAGATGTCAAATGATACAAGTAGGTGTCACGTGATACAAGAAGATGTCATATGCACACAGACATAGTTTGATAAGTCGTTTCAGTAGAACAAAGTTGAATATTAAAATGAGGTGAAAAATTAATCAATAAAAACAATCACATTTTCTATGGTTCTATCATACGCGTCGAGTCCGCCCACTAAGCATTATTTTGGAAATGTAATGATTTTATCATACTATCTACATATAAATTAACTGCTTCCGGTTATTATCGCATGCCTTTTCGTAACGTTATTGCATGATCGGTGTGAGGTAAATAGGTATGTGTGATCGGTGTAAGGCCAATATGTATGTGCGATCGTTGTGAGAGAAAAAAAAGTGTGCGATCGCTGTGAAGTCAAAAAGGTATGTGCGACTCGTTAAAGACAAAATGGTATGTGCGATCGCTATGAGGCAAATAGGTATGTGTAATCGGTGTGCGCGACCGATGCGAGACAAATCGGTATGTGTGATCAGTGGGAGACAAATAGGTGTGTGTGATTGGTGTGAGACATATAGGTATGTGTGACTGGTGTGAGACAAATATGTATGTGCGATCGGTGTGAAGGCAAATAGGCATGTGTGATAGGTGTGAGACAAATAGGTATGTGTGATCGGTGTGAGACTAATAGGTATGTGTGATCGATGTGAGACAAATAGGTTTTTGTGATCGGTGTGAGACAATGGTTATGTTCGATCTGTGTGAAGGCAAATAGGTATGTGTGATCGGTATGAAGGCAAATAGGTTTGTTTGATCGGTGTGAGACAAATAGGTATGTGCTATCGGTGTGAGACAAATAGGTGTGTGTGATTGGTGTGAGACATATAGGTATATCTGACTGGTGTGAAGGCGAATGGGTATGTGTGATCGGTGAGAGGCAAATTGGTATGTGCGATCGTTGTGAAGCAAATATGTATGTGAGATCGGTGTGAGGCAAATAGGTATGAGTGATCGGTATGAGGTAAATAGGTATGTGTCATCGGTATGAGGTAAATAGGTATGTGCGATCGGTATGAGACAAATAGGTATGTGCTATCGGTGTGAGACAAATAGGTATGTGTGATCGGTGTGAGGCAAATAGGTATGTGTGATCGGTGTGAGACAAATTGGTATGTGTGATCGTTATGAGGTCAAATAGATATGTGTGATTGGTGTGAGGCATATAGGTATGTGCGATCGGTTTGAGGCAAATAGGTATGTGCTACAATGTATCGGTGTGAGGCAAGTAGGTATGTGCGACGACCAATGTGAGACAAATAGGTATGTGTTATCAGTGTGAGGCAAGTATGTATGTGCGACCGGTGTGAGACAAATAGGTATGTGTGATCGGTGTGAAGGCAAATAGGTATGTGCTACAATGTATCGGTGTGAGGCAAGTAGGTATGTGCAACCTGTGTGAGACAAATAAGTATGTTTGATCGGTGTGAGACAAATAGGTTTGTGCGATCGTTGAGAAAAAAGGATGTGCTTTCGTAGTGAGACAAAAAAGGTATGTGCGATCGGTGTGAAGCAAATATGTATGTGTGATCGGTGTGAGACAAATAGTTATGTGTGATTGATGTGAGGCAAGTATGTATGTGCGATCGGTTTGAGGCCACAAGGTTTGTGCGATCGTTGTGAGAAAAAAAGGTTTGGGCGAACGGTGTGAGGCAAACAAAGGTATGTGCGAACGGTGTGAGGCAATATAGGTATGTGCTATCGGTGAGGCAAATACGTATGTGTGATCGGTGTGAAAATAATAGGTATGTGCGACCATGTACTCACTCTGTAAAGCCTGTATTCTGGCGATATCAGCTTTATGTTCAATATAACCAAAGGGTTTTCCGAATATATCTTCCGGTGGACTTCTTTGAACATGCACCATATTTGGCACCAAAGTCAATAGATATTCCCAGTATCTTCCGAATGGAAGGTGGTCTCCATGTACCAAAATAAGACACGGGTCTAAAAATCTACTTGCACTAAGAAAGCTAAGAAAATGATAAAAATTCATTTCTCGTTTAGAAAACCAAATGTAATGAACTAAGTTTGGGACCGGTTCTTTATCGTGACAATTCTCCATTACAAATGTCTGGAGGCATTCAGAATTTTCTGGAAAAACCTGAACTGGTTCCATTCCCGTCACATTTTCAAGTTCCATAACAGGCTGCATCGTCTGACAATTGATACGAGGTTGCGCATGCTCCGACATATTTGTTTTATCCGGCATATTTGCGCATGGTACTTTACAATTAAAATTCCAGTTATCCGAATTTTCCTCCGGACATCTAAACGAAGTTTGATTTTTTGTTCTTTCTTCATGAACATGATTGGTTAAAGTAGTGTTCTTTGGTTCATATGTCTTGTCCCTTAACAAAGCAGTGTTGTTAGATATGCGTACAGTACTGGAACCAACATCAAGAGCTCTCTGGTTATCTGAAACTAGAAAAAAAATATGAGAGAGAGAGAATGGAAGAGAAAATATGTATGAAACAGAGAAGGAAGTAGACAATCTGACTGATATATTGAACAAAATACCAAATAATTTGACATAATTAAAACCATGAAATAAAAAAAGATACAAATGGAACCACTATCTAGAGCTTTCTAGAGTGATGAAATCTATATGTCATCGTGTTAACATACTTAAGTTATCGAGTGATGCCAAAGTGAGGTCGTCGCGTCGTAACATAAACAAGAAGTTGTAATTTTAATTATTTTTAGAACAGATTCAAAATCATTTTGGAAACGGCCCTTATGTGCACGAACAAAATGCATGGGAAATTGGACTAACATCTGTTCTGATGCGTTATCGGTGCTCTTTGCTTAATATTTACTGACACATTGGCAATTATACTTACAGCTGTTTTCCTAACATAATATGTAGGTTGAAGGTTTGGTTGGCTTACTTGCTTTGTTTGTATCAATATTGCTCAAGCATTCAATAACATCAAACAAACTAAACTCAAATCTATCTGTTAATTATAATTTAAAACTCAATTAAAAAGCAAAAAGGTATAAAAACAATGCAAGCAAGCTTATCAAACCTTTAAACTACATTCATTAGGGAAATAGCTGTAATCAACTAATTTCACAGTGAGGTAACTCCTTTAGACTACATTTAGAAAAAGAGGAGCAGTGGAACTGTTTTGTCTATTTGTGTGCTTCTAGCATGTACAGTAAACCAACTAATTTTCGCGTGTGATTTATTTTTGCGACTTTCACGAATAAAAAAATAATTAAAAAACCAATCACTGTGAATATTCTAAAGTAGGATCTTAAAAAGTTTCCTCATTTATCATGTTTATATACACCACGAAGATAAAACATTTGCGATATCAAATCGTGCCCCGGTAGACTGGAAAGGGCGAAGTGAAAAAAAGTGTCCGTGAAAATAAATTGGTTTACAGTAGTCACTATATCCGATCTACAAATTCAGAAATGTTTTAGAGTCATTAATGAATTCTGCATTGCTATTTAATTATTTCAAATACTAGTTTTCATAATATAGGTTTAGAATATAATTAATATTGAGGAACCAATATGATTCCTCCTCTTTTGGGAAAAAATGAATACTTACCCCTCATGTCAAATATGGACTGTTCCGCTCGTGCATCAAATAGTTCTAAATTATATCCAATTTGTTTGATTCCAATCATGAAAAGTAGGCCGAAAACTAAGAAAATAATTAAATTTCTCATATTATTTCTCATGTCATCTTAGTATATATACAATTGCGTATTTAATAAATCCCACATCTGTTGTAATGGTGTATCTTTAATTTATGCAAGAAGATGTATAAATTATCCAGTAATAACCAGAAATAAATTGGACAATGTAAATCAATGCATCAATGTCAAATTTATACGAGGAATTTCATCTTACATGCATATGAATAAATTATGGATTAAGTTTTGTTTGTTTATTGTCCGGATGCAGAACAAAAGTTTAAGGTTCGCTATTATTGTTTTTGTTTTACTTTGTCAGTAGACCGAATTCTTCTGTCCCTATAATACATATGTTTATTAACCAACTAAGTGCATTATTGCCAAAAGTGACTGTTTATTAAAAATTACATATTTTCTGTAATGGCCCTGTTTTTCTGTAATGGCCCTGTTTTTTTCTGTAATGGCCCTGTTTTTTCTGTAATGGCCCTGTTTTTCTGTAATGGCCCTGTATTAATGCCCAGTTTGTCTGTATTAAGCCCTGTTAGGGTTTTTAATAAAGTTAATAAAACTAAGTTGTAAAGAGTATAATACCTTTTTGTATTTTATTTAATTTAGTAACCAGCAACCAACATTAAATAACCATATGAAGGGATCACTGTTCATCCTGTTTTTTAACACATATCTCTTTCAACTTAATATCTTGATATTTGGTATATTTAAAGCTTTATAATGGTTAAGTACAAATTATTTTGTTCAAACTAAACTGTCATTAAAAGAGTAAAACAGTACATCAAGTTAGCAGCAACACATACACTTTTGTTCAGTTGGTTAATAAATGTATTAAGAAATGGGTGTTTTTATAATGGCCCTGTTACATGTCCTCGGTCAGTAATAATGGCCTCGGATGTCTGTAATAGCCCTCGGCGTTGCCTCGGGCCATTACAGACTTCCTCGACCATTATTACAGACCTTGGACATATAACAGGGCCATTATAAAATCACCGATTCATTAATACTATATTCCTAATTTACATTTGCTTTTTATTGATTTTGCTATTGTCTATTTTTTTTTTTTTTTTTTATTGTGCAATTTAAAAAAATTAAAAATAGCAAAATAGCAAAATCAATAAAAAGCAAATGTAATTATCTCAGTTAGTTGCTGAAAGATCAGTCCGAATATCAATTGAAAAATGAAAAAAATAAATACTGTTGCAAAGTGGTTCATCAGACATTAATCACAAGAAAAGTCTGCCAAAGTTGCAAAATGGTTCATCAGACATTAATCACAAGAAAAGTCTGCCAAAGTTTCATAAAGTTCGATGAAGGTTTGACACCGTTATTGAAGTGTAACAAACTTTCACAGCAGACTGTATCTATTGCAAAAAAAAAATCCTTTTATCAGTAAAATACGAAATTTAAAAATATAAATTTACCATTTTGTTCTGCATGGATATTCCTGAGAATTAACAGCTTCTGTCCAACTTTCGTAAAATTTCAGAAGGTTTGACAAAATTATTGATATTCAAAAAACGTTTAACCATATGTTGAACCTAAAAGTTGATGCCGCCGAGGAAATCTTAGTTAGCTTTTTCTTTTTCTTTTTTCGTCATAGATGTCGCAGTCTCGGCTAAAATTCAAAGCACATATCAAATCTTAGCTGATTATAAATTGTTTTAAATTTAAACAGATTGAAAGTTAAAAAAATTCCCGAGAGATTTAGACTTTGACTGACAGAAAATTAACAAATATAATACGGTACCATTTGATCGAAAGTCAATTTCGTCATTTTTGTTTGCAATTACAAGGTATTGAAGAAATATTTACAAGACTGATGTGCTTCAAACAAGATCTTTTTAATTTATTGAGATTTAAATATTTTTTTTACCAAAATTCAAGTGTACGCCCGGGCGTTTTGACGTAAACGTAGCTACGCGCCTGGCAGTTCCTTCATCTATAAATACTATCAATTTGTAACGAGCTTTTAAAAAGCTTGTTATTTTGAAACAGAGAAGCAAATATCCGTAAAGCCACCTCAATGTGTTTATAATTAAATATATTTTGAAAAAACTATCTAGCATCCATACATGCAATCACCCTAAAGGAGCGTAGTTGGTGCCAACAGGAAAACGTAAATTGTCCAAAAGATGAACAAAATTCAATCCCGGAGAAAAAATATTTTTTGTCTTAGAATTCAATATGGACAATATATCATTTCAATTAAAAAGTATTTTCGAAGTTAATGATAATATAATTGGTCATATTCATTATGAAAATTACCAAATTATAGTCATTTATATTTTTATATTATTTTATCTATATAGCTATATTACCCTTTTTACCCGAGTTTTCCTTAATATAAATGTGCGCAAACGTGATGATATTTCATCCTCAAATGCGCGCATACATAATGCGCCCACCGAGTTTATCAAATGGGCATCCATCGGGTTGTCTGTAATACACAAATATAAACATCCAAGTTTTATATATATCATAAGGTAAATGCGATTTGAGTTAGTCTTGCATTTAAAAAAAGACCACGGGTTTTTATTCAAAATCATACGTTTGTATTGTCTATTGTTTACATTTTTTTAAGAAACATTTATCAATCACGGTACATTATAGTACTATGTTACATTGAATCTAGCTCCTCTCAGGGTAGACCAATTGCAAATTCTTCTGTCCCTGTAAAAGCACATATTTACTAATTTACATTTGCTCTCTATTGATTTTGCTCTTTTCTATTTTTTTTAATTTTTTTTTGTGCAAACAAATATAAATAGAAAATAGCAAAATCAATAAAAAGTCCGACCTAGACCTAAACCAAAATGAAGCGGATTTCAGCAACTATTGCGTCTTTTTTAGATGCCAATATAGATAAGTTTGTATTTGTTTTTATTAATAATTTGATAATTGCAGTGCATGAGCGGTGGGTCAATAGGAATTCAGTTACACAACTATTATAGGCGATTTAAACTAATCGAGTGGACCATATCATATGAATATATATTTTCTAGTTGCATAGGTTAACATGTCTAATCCTACATTTTCTACATTTGAAAATGCCTGTACCAAGTCAGGAATATTACAGTTGTTGTCCATTCGTTTTTGATGTGTTTTGTGTTATTTGATTTTGCCATGTGATTACGGACCGGACTTTCCGAATTGATTTTCCTTCAAGTTCAGTATTTTTGTGATTTTACTTTTTTCTGTACTCAAACAATCAGTTTTTTCTAATAACGCAAGGATATTTTAAACTGCGGAAGAGAGTTATTTCGAAACCTGAATATATACTGCCGAGCAGAGGGAAGCGAAAAAAAAACCATTTGGGGCAATGTTTAATATGCTAAAATATGATATAAATCGGGAGAAACAAAGATTATTATTTTTTGGGGGAGGGGGGGGGGGCATCATAAATCATAAGTGGATGTACGATTTCTTCGCCACTTGGATCCGCCACTAAAAGTAATTATGAACATTATGGATGCGGGAGTTTCTCGCTACAATTAACAGTTGAAGACTCATTGGTGGCCTTCGACTGTTGTCTTCTCTATTGTCGGGTTGTTGTCGCTTTGACACATTCCCCATTTCCATTCTCAATTTTATGAAGCATTACTGAAGGTAAATGTCCTTTATAGCTTTCAATGCACCATAGTGGAAAAACGAATGAACAGGGGCCCATGCCATTTTTATAGAGCTACATATATTATGGTAAATGCTTTAACATGTCAAGCTCCTAAGTAACATTGACTACTTGCTGTCCCCTTTTTAAAACTCGATGAGCTTCTGCGTTCTTTTTGCATGTACAGACACATGTAAAAGGAATATAGTAATTATTATTATTATGAATGTTATCTTTTTATCAAATCATGATGTCACAAGAAGCATTATTAATCAGGGATGGGTCCAGCAATTTACAAAAGGGGGTCCCAAACCAGGACAAAGGGAGTAAGGGGTCCAACTACATGTATATGTCCCCATTCAAAAGCATTGATCGTTCAGAAATGGGGGTGTTTCAACCCCCGGAACACTCCCCTGGGTCCGCCAATGATTAATACAATATAACACATAATATATATTCAAACAAGATAAAATAAAACTTATAAAACTAACCTTCCACGAAACATAGAGCGAATATTACTCTAACGCACGACATCTTGGACAGTCTCCGTTTAGAAGTAATACGATTTTTGTCTATTTTTAGTATCCTATTAAATGTCATGCACGAAATTAACATTAAATATTTGGCGCGTAAAATTATTCAGGGGGTTAAAACAGGTTGATTAGACCAAACAATAACAATTTGTAATAATAATAAAGTTTTCATATTTGCTCAGTTAATTTCAAAACAACATAATGTTTATTTGAAGTTGTTGTTGTATATTTAATTAATTATTTAATAAGAAAAAATGTATGTTAAAGATATGTATATAAAGATGTCCTGATCTGTACCTCAAAATGAGAAATAACGCATATCAATGTTTGTTTTAAATCCAATAGTTAGAAAGGAAATTTGGATCAACGTTGTTTTAGTTTTAAAAAAAATAAACTGTTTGTCATCCATACACATTTTTGCCTGCAGACGAAGACTAAAGAAAGACACATCTAACATGTTTAACCCCGCCACATTATTTATGTATGTGCCTGTCCCAAGTCAGGAGCCTGTAATTCAGTGGTTGTCGTTTGTTTATGTGTTACATATTTGTTGTTCGTTCTTTTTTTACATAAATAAGGCCGTTAGTTTTCTCGTTTGAATTGTTTTACATTGTCTTATCGAAGCCTTTTATAGCTGACTATGCGGTATGGGCTTTGCTCATTGTTGAAGGCCGTACGGTGACCTATAGTTGTTAATGTCTGTGTCATTTTGGTCTTTTGTGGATAGTTGTCTCATTGGCAATAATACCACATCTTCTTTTTATACATGATTACTAGATACGGCTTTGGTTTAACATCTAAGAATTGAAATAGTTCAATTCATATTTATGATTTATGTCAACACAGGGCCGTAGCGTAATGGAGGCAAATGAGGCAAATGCCTCACTTTTGAAACGACGACCAAACTTTAGAAGTGTCATTTTTTTAATTATGTATTTATAGGTTTCATAACGAGTGAGAATTAGATATCGATTGATATCAACTCGAGTTATTTAATTTCAATAATAATTAACGAGCCTATGGCGAGTTTATTATTATTGAAATTAAATAACGAGAGTTGATATCAAGCGATATCTAATTCTCACAAGTTGTTAAACCTATTTCTCTTATGGCAAAAAGTTGTATGTGCGTGGCCTATTTGTTGCGAGTTGTGTTGCAACGGCCGTTTTTCTTTGCAACGCGTACTTGTTTACTTATGACAGATATTTATAATTTTTTAAAGTAAAATTTACCAAAATCGTCTAGGGATCATCAAATTAACGTAATTTTGATATCACTTTTTCATATCACACTCCGTACGGTGTGATACGAAAAATATCTATTCACGTGGGAGTTAGATAACAGGCCCCAACCATAAGAGAATTTACATTATCAATATTCGAGTTTCAAACTATCTACTGGCACACTACATACAGTGTGTCCAGTCTGCAGCAGCGATTGCAGCTTTTACCATAGCGGTGATGGTAAAAAAATAAGTGTTCCGAATACAAATAAAAATAAAAAATTGAAACAACAAATCAAAATGTCGTTACAAAACTGGTTGACGACGGGTTCTTTAAAGAGAAAAAAAAAAAGATGAAAAAGGTAACTCATGAGTATAAACACCCCTTATAAGTATGCTGGCTAATTACTTTCCTTGGTTTATTTTTGAATCGATAACGCTATAGTTACCAATGTTTACACTATCAACTCACTGAAACAAATGCTAATCGATAAAATAATTCATTGACCAAATATATAATAATTATTTATAAATAATTTAAACAAAATCATGAAGCGCCTTTTCTATGGGAGTCTTAAATGTATGAGGCAATTCATGATTTTTATTTATCTTTAATAAAAGTATGAAATATATTTTTGGTGTTGTTAGAAAATATTTTTTTCGTGTTTCTTTTTCTGATTATGATCAGCATTGTCTGGTTGTATGCTAGCGTGTTTCATTGATTCTAGTACGGTAGGTCGTGGGTTCGAACCCCGGTAGGTCAAACCAATGACTTAAAAATTGGTAGAATAATCTACAAGGGTGTCTTTAACGTGCAAGAGATATGGCTCTTTCTTAACACGGGTCAGCCATTTATCGTCCCCTTCCGACGGACTGTCATCGGTAAAAAAAGTTTCCTCGAGACCATACTCGCAAATGGTGTCAAGGGAGAGCCGAAAATTCAGTTCCTGAAATTTTCATCCCAGACGGGAATCGAAACAGGAACCTTTCTGTTAGTAGTCCGATGCACTAACCACTACACCACAGCTCTCTACGGATAGTACAGGTCACAGGAGAATCGGAGAGTTTTGGTTGACCAATAGAGATTAACTTTAATATTGAAATTTGTTTTATTACTTACTAGGCTAGCTAATAAAAAAAACGCATTTCTGTTATATTTTTTTTTTGGTTTTTTATTATAAATAGTAATGCTGAAATAAGCTTCTCCTGTTTCAGGCACCCGAACCCCCCTAAAAAAAAGGCCCAAAATTGTTTGCCGCACTTTAAATAAACATGCCCTACGGCCTTGCAACATTATTGCAACAATTATAAAAATCATTGTAATAAATGACATTGCTCTTCATTGGCCCTTTAATTGGAATAAAAAATATCTCATCTTATATTATACGGATAAAGTAAATGAACAAAAATCGCGTAAAAGTCCAACGGAAAACAAAATGGACAAAAAAAGAGCAAACAGAAAACAACAAACATACATGTTTACCCCGCTACATTATGTATGTTGCTGTCCCGAGAAGGGAGCCCGAATACGCATCTGTTTTGAATCTCTGATTTTTAAATTGACCAAGCATTCTATTTGTGTTTGTTTTATTTTGTTCTTTTCATGTAAAATGAATGCTGCCCTTTAATACAATTTCACATTACGGTACGTAAGTTATATATTACAACCTATCTTATCTACAGTTATTAGACAACAGTGAATTCCCACTAAAACAATCCTATCATTTCAACTAAAATCAATATTTTTCAAAAAAATATTGCAATGTTACTAGAGTGTGGTAAAAAGGGGGGGGGGGTGCTTGCACGAAAAAAAAAGACGTGAAATAAGACATAATTTCACGTTGAACGTTTAATAAATATAAAAACTCACTGTTTTACTTGATATTCCCGATTTAGTATGCACATTTATTATATAAATGGTTTACGGCTTTTAAAAAAAGTATTTCTTCACGATCCCTGCCGAGTGTTTGAATTTTATTTGTGATCACGCAAAATAAGCATTTGAAAATCACGAAATTAAATAAACATAACACGTTGAACGAGGCACCTGTCTTGCATGATAAAAAAGGAAAAACACGTTGAACGTCAAATAAAAAATGGCGATCACGTTGCACGAAAATAACCCTTTACCACCCCGTCGTGTCATGTTTTCGTTTGTCATAAGTTTTCCATTTGCCAATCTTCGGTAGAATCCGCTTCTCTCCTTCTTATCTATGACCGAGTTCACTTGAAACTCTTCGATCGACTTCATGGTTAATAGATTATCGTGTGAACGCACTAGAGTTGATATTCGGAACAACTCTAAGCAACTCTAGGGTAAGGCCCTGATTTGGATGGATAGTTGTCTCATTGGCACTCACACCACATCTACCTAGATATCTATATAAGAAATAAAATATTCTCATTGGTTTGACGTCATTCAAGAGTTTCTCGAGTTTAACCCTGGCTCGGTGAGGGTTGGAACCAGGGTACGAGGGGTTAACTCGAGTGGTTCAAGTAAAATCGTTTTGTTGAAACCCGAGTAAGTAAAGTTAACTCGAGAGTTTCAAGTGAACTCGGACTGTTAGATGAGGGTACGGAATCGGCCGAGTTGAGACGAATGATATATTTTCGTATCATCCACATTTCCTCGGTGTCGATTACACACGTGTATATATTGTGGTGTGTTTTTCGGGTCCTATATTTGGAACAACAACAACAACACTACAAATTGACAAATTTAAAACATATTTAAAGTCGCTTTAAAAGACGTTAGAACAAATTTAATTAAATGTTTAGCCATTTTTATTTAATGTCAAAATTATACATCACTAGAATAGTTGTTGAGATCAATTCTGAAGGGATAAAATAAAGTTCAGCTATGTTGCTTTCCTGTCAGACACCGGATCCTCAAGACATTTGACTGTCATGTGGGTTTTTTTTTTTTGTCGTTTTTACAAACCAGCGAGTTAAAATTAACAGGGTTCTGATATAAAAGGTTATTCAAACTCCATTCATTCAATATTCTATTGAAACTTTTTTTATATACATTCTTAATACATAAAGATGAAAACAGTCTTAGCTTCTTACATTTAGTAAGCTTTGACAAAGAAATCTAGATTCCTAAAAACATCCGACAGAATATGCTTTTAGAATTCTAAACACGCGTCAATAAAAACTCAACAGTGAAAATCGCAAGCAGTGAAATTGTTATCAGTACAAAAACACATCACACGAGGATATTGTTTACTAGTATTTGGCCATGATATTATTCGTACTCATTCTTATTTTCCGACGAGATAAACACAAAGAAAAAAAATATCTGGAAAACTTTGCTATGTTTTTACGGAAGCGTATTAGCGCCACACATTTTTTTTTATTTTTCTTCTTATGTTTGCGTTATAACGCAAACCTGTGCGATATAACGCAACATACATACAAGGCCAAATCATTATAATAAATATGCATAGGAATAATGGAATAATTGAAGTGCAATTATACATAAATTAAGACTGATTTGTGCATCAGAAAAGTATATAATTTAACAAGAAAATAGATATAGTATATAGTCATATTAAAATTGAAAGATCAAAAATAATGTCATACAATTGTGAAACCTCCAAGTCAAATAGACAAAATGATCTTTCTGCTTTAAAATGAATTATTAATAAGGAAACATTTTTTTTTTAAATCTCAGAATATGATCAAGATTCTTTGATAGAAAGTCATTGAATTTTCATTTCAATATAATGAAGTATTTTTAAGATGCTTGGGTAGCAATTTGAATAGAGAGAACATAATTTTATTAATAAAACATCTTCATTCTATACATTTATTGCAAAAGGGTAGCTTGTTTGAATGTAACCTACTTTACACAGTTCTCAAACGAGAGCTTACTTTGGAAGTATATTTATATTCGGTTATAGCTATATTAGCAGGGTTGATTTTTTTCTTAGGTATAACCTCAATTTACTCAATTTTCTTTGTAATATATATACTAGTAGTAACTTGGATATCGTTTTTTGGGACCTTGATAGTTTGTTGTTTAGTGTGAGCCAATGCTCCGTGTTGAAGACCGTAATTCGGCCTATGATGGTTTACTTTTACGAATAGTGACTTAGATGGAGAGTTTTCTTATTGGCACTCATACCACATCTTCTTATATTATTCTGCTCATTATTAGTCATTGATATGATCTAATTATTCAAGCAGTTTACTTTGCAATTACTACAAAGGTGATAAATTTTATTATATCCAGCCTCCTCCATTAATAACTACTGTTTCCTTTGAATCTTAAATAAGAAATAAGATAAAACAAATGTTTGCGTTATAACGCAAAGGTTTGCGTTTTAACGCAAATGTTTGCGTTATAACGCAAAGGTTTGCGTTATATCGCAAAGGTTTGCGTTATAACGCAAAGGTTTGCGTTATAACGCAAAGGTTTGCGTTATATCGCAAAGGTTTGCGTTTAACGCAAAGGTTTGCGTTATATCGCAAAGGTTTACGTTATAACGCAAAAGGTTTGCGTTATATCGCAAAGGTTTGCGTTATAACGCAAACATAGGAAGAAAAATAAAAAAAAAAGTGTGGCGCTAATACGCTTCCGTATGTTTTCTAACAAAATTGAAATCATAAAAATTTGCAGTTCTGTTTAACCCATCAGAAAATGAAAACAATCCTCACTAAAATTATGGCAAACTATACTACATGTATAAAACTTCAGAATTTTCTGACACTGAGTCGATGCAACTGCTGGTTGAGTTTTATTCCCCGAGGGTATCACCAGCCCAATATTCAGCACTTCTGTGATGACATGAATTAATATTGATGTGGTCATAATTATAAATTTAATATATATATATATATATATATATATATATATATATATATATATATATATATATATATATATATATATATATATATAAAGAAAATATGGTATGATTGCCAATGAGACAACTGTCCACAAGCGACCAAAATGACACAGAAATGCTGTTTACAAAATTTTGAATTTTTGAAATACTAAGGTATTTCAGGAATAGACCCAAGGAGTTGCTCCAGTCGTGCATCACTGCTTCCTTTATAATCAACCGAATGTTTCGCCGACCGTGCAATAAACTGGACCCCTGTTGTGTTAACCTATCGCTACACTGACGGTGCGAAGCTATAGATAGAACGGCGGACCAGTTTAACCGTGCAAGGGCTGTATAGCCAGTCAAGGTCTTTAAAAAACTTTTATTTGTTGCACATAAAGTGGGAACGGGCCCCTGTCCCACTAAATCCACATCTGGTACGTTTAGGTGGTTACCACAAATTGTCTGCTGAAAATGATTAAGTGACAAAACTGCAGATAAAATAGTAGACAGTTAATTACTATGCAAATTTTCTTCATTTTCCTTACCTAGGGATATACATTGTCTGCGATTTTCCTACTATGTGGGACAATTGGAAAAGATGATTTTGCCAAGGAATTACAAGCATTCATCGTTGTTTTGATTTTGTTTTATCATGGTATACACATTATTCCTCTATAAATATGCATTACATAGTATGTGGTGTATGCAAAAAAGAACCCAATTACACCATACAATATGTACCTAGAAGTCACTAAAACATCGTCTGCATCAATAGACATCAATCTCGGCTTAGCCTCTTTCATCGTTTTGTTCAACATGTATAAAATCATTGCTGTCTAGTTTTTTATGAATTAAATGCGTGAGATTTGGCTAAAAATGTAAAGATCAAAGTGAAAAAAACATAGATCAAAGGGAAACGCAACCATTAAAGCATAAAGACGCATGACTCTCGCGAAAATGAAACCTGTCTTTTTTTCAGGAATGAATTAAAGTGGTTCGTTTTGTAAATGTCAACCAGATAGAATCTTGAAGAAATGTTGCAATCAACCTACTTGTCTGTTCTTTTCGTCAATCCATGACATAAGTTTCAAGTTCAACTGATATTTAGTCTGGAACTTTAAGAGGCATTTAGTGTAAGCGATTTTCTTATCTGTAGTGCATTTGACGCAACGTTAGATATTGCTACTACCACGAAAAATAGCGCTAATCAAATATTTGACGGGAAATTATTCTGAGAAATTGTAAAATAAATATGTCATATTATATATGAAAATAAAGATTGTTTCTCAATTTTTTACATTATGATAAAGAAAGAATAAATATATTATGAATGTAGGTGTCGGAATACATAAATTATAAGAAAACACGTTAACTTAACGTTGTCCCATGTAACAAACTCGAAACATTACTATTTTTTTATTCGAGCGTCACTGATGAGTCTTTTGTAGACGAAATGCGCGTCTAGAGTAAATATAAAATTTCACTCCTGGTATCTATGATGAGTTTATTTTCAACCACTGGGTCGATGCCACTGCTGATGGAGTTTTAATTCCCTGAGGATATCACTAGCTCATTAGTTCTGTGTTGACTTAGGCTATCATTGTTAACAAAACTTTGCTTTTTGAAATACTAAGGCTTATGTTATGTTGTAGAAATATCTTGTACAGAGACATATGCGAGTAATGCTACAGCCAACAGAATATTCTAGAAATATTTTTAAATTCTTTAAAAGATATAAGACATATATAAGCTTGATTAGTTTAGTATCTTACCAATTATGAAATAACCGTAACATTAAATCTTCCATTTCACAACAGAATCTTCGAATCCATCCAATTTGTTAGAGATTCAAATGCATTGTTCAACTGCTGCTTTTTTTTCTTTAAATATATCACTGCATGTCGGTAATTTCAATACAAGAAAACTATCCACCGGAAACCATTTGACGTAGATGTCAGCAAACAGTGGCGGATCCAGTGGGGTTCCGAGGGTTGGAACCTCCTTTTTTTCGGCCGATCAATGCATGTGAATGGGAGCATATAGTTGTACCCCCTCCCTTTTACTCTGGGTTGGGAACGCCCCCTTTTTAAAATGGCTGAATCCGCGCCTGTCAAATATGGCCCTTGTAAAGCCTTGCACAATGAGTAAAACCTATGAGCCATAGTAGGCTACGAAAGGCCAGAATATGCATGTTAATGAGTCCTGTCACTTTATTACAAAAATGTGTACGTTTTATAATGTCTTATCAACTAACTCATACCTCGGGGACCATAGCTGACTATGTGGTATGGGCTTTGCTGATTGTTGAATGCCGTAAGGTGACCTACAGTTGTTAATTTTTGTGTCATTTTGGTCTCTTGTGGACAGTTGTCTCATTGGCAATTATACCACATCTTCTTTTTTTTTTTATCTTTACGTTTATTTGATAATAATTTAATTTTGGATTTAACACGTCTTCTGATTTGCTGAAAGTTTTTTGTTTATCAGCTCACAGACATAATTTTGTCATCAACATTTTTTTCATGATTTACTCCTGAAAAATGGAATTTAGAATTATATTATAAGAAACATCTGTAATATTTTCATGTCTATTCGAAATAACATAAATACCATGCGCACTTTTAAATAAAATGCTTCACAGGTTATTCAGTGTGCACCACATTTTTGATGTAACTAAAGTGTTATTTCTTTATAGACGATACCCCAAGGGTGACTGGGGAATAGAAATATGGTCACTTGGTCTTCTCCCGACCGACAGTAAAACGCTTGCCGAAGTGGGGCGTCCGTTTGGCTGTGCGGGATGTATCAAGTTCGCAGTCACGTCCGGTTAGAAGGAATCCGATGCCTCGTGTAAAGAGAGTGCCACGCTCTTTGCACGTTAAGAACCCTTGCAACAACTCTTTGAGGGGTCCGAAGGTGGCCTGTTGCAAGGCAAAATTTCTGTCCCTGTCCAATATACCCTCATTTTCCAGTGGCTGTCCAAATTTCCCCGACCATCATCCCAGATGGCCTCTGTTATATCAACCTACCTATTGTATTTATTGTGAACTTGTTCTCGTCCTGAATATGCATGAAATATTTGCCACTTGACGTTAAGCAACCAACACTCAATCAATCTTTATAGACGGAAAATCAATATTCAGATATATTGCATTCATTTGATAAAAACATGTTACTGTACCATTTCTCGTTGTGAAATTACAATGATCGATAAACACAAAGTAAAATTTAGATAATACATTTAATGCATAAATACAAAAATATATTCATATATGACAGAACGGATGAGAATGAGGCTTCACTAGGTGCATTGTTTAGATTACATGCGTCCTCATTACAACACGTGGTGCATATCCAACTACTTCCGGTTTGATCACATGGGATGGATTCCGAATGTTCTTTTATTTGCAGGTGACACGAGGAATTTTTAGTACATGTCTTGATTATTGAAAGCTGTTCGCTTACCTCTGTAAAAAAAGAGAAAATAAATAACACAGAACTGAACATAAATTATAAGTTTTGAAAATTTCGTACTAGAATGTACGTACAATGTATAAGTTTACTGAGCCTCGGAGTCTTCCTGTTTTTTTTTATCATATGAATACTTTTTATAGTGATTATTTGATTACTAAACCAAATATTTCTAAATATGAAATCATTAATGACCTGACAATAGTATCGTAACTATATGCTTTCCGAGTAAGTCTCTTTGAAGGTTTGGTTAGCTTTTGATGTGAATGCCGACTTTTTTGTGCTTTGTAAAGAATATTACCATAAAATATTGGACATGACAACGTTGTCTGACAAGTATCGAATCCTGCCAGGCTGGATCACATTGCTTTATATCATGAAATACCTGAGTATGACAATGTCGTCTTACAAGTATAGATTCCTGAATCACAAATGAATCACTTTGTTTTAAGTTATAGTATACCTGAGCATGGCAATGTCGTCTGACAAGTATAGATTTCTAAATCACAAATGAATCACTTTGCTTTAGGTTATAAAATTAAAATAAAATTGAGAATGGAAATGGGGAATGTGCCGCAGAGACAACAACCCGACCATTGAAAAAAACAACAGCAGAAGGTCACCATGCAACAGGTCTTCAATGTAGCGAGAAATTCCCGCACCCGGAGGCGTCCTTCAGCTGGCCCCTAAACAAATATATACTAGTTCAGTGATAATGAACGCCATACTAATTTCCAAATTGTACACAAGAAACTAAAATTAAAATAATACAAGACTAACAAAGGCCAGAGGCTCCTGACTTGGGACAGGCGCAAAAATGCGGCGGGGTTAAACATGTTTGTGAGATCTCAACCCTCCCCCTATACCTCTAGCCAATGTAGAAAAGTAAATGCATAACAATACGCACATTAAAATTCAGTCCAAGAGAAGTCCGAGTCTGATGTCAGAAGATGTAACCAAAGAAAATAAACAAAATGACAATAATACATAAATAACAACAGACTACTGGCAGTTAACTGACATGCCAGCTCCAGACTTCAATTAAACTGACTGAAAGATTATGATTTCATCATATGAACATCAGGTACAATCCTTCCCGTTAGGGGTTTAGTATCATGCCGTCATAACATATATGAGAAGAACATAACCCGTGTCATGCCAACAACTGGTTTTTGAATAAATGTGTTTAGTTCCGATGCAAAGACCCTATAAGTAAATCAATATTAACGCCAAAATATGCAATCTTTAATGACCTGACAACAGTATCGTAACTATATCCCTTCTTAATAAGTCTATTCAAAGGTTTTGTTAGTTTTTGAGGTGAATACTGACACCTTTGTGCTTTATAAAGAATATTTCCATAAAAAATTGGATGTGAAATACCTGAACGTATAAGAAGTCTGCATGTTGAGCTATATTTACGAATGATGTCCTTATACCGATGATAAAATTTAGTAAATGTTTTAACTAGTTTGTGATATCGAAAACCCTGGTGTAATAATTTTTCAGTAATACATAAATTTCTCTCGTTAAAATCTAAAACATTGTTACATACACGATCGAATCGTACAAGTTGAGATATATAAACACCGTAAGATGGTGACAAGGGAACGTCACCATCTAAAATGGATAATTAACGATAGGAAATGAAAAATCATCTCTTTTATCATAAATTTTAGTATTCAGCTTTCCGTTAGTCATATAGATATCAAGATCGAGAAAGGACAGTGGTCATTGTTAGTATTAGCTTTATTTAAAGTAAGTTCAGCAGGATAAATTTCTTTAATATACATACTGAAGTCGTCATTATTGAGAGCCAAAATATCATCCAAATATCTAAAAGTATTATTAAATTTGTTCATCAGATGTTGTTTCGATGGGTCTTTGCTTATTTTTGTCATAAATTGTAACTCATAGCAATACAAAAACAGGTCTGCAATAAGTGGTGCACAGTTAGTCCCCATTGGAATTCCGATAATCTGATGATATACGGAGTTCCCAAAGCGAACAAAAATGTTATCTAGTAAAAATTCAAGGGCATATATAGTATCAAAGCATGTCCAATTGACATAGTTTTTTTGTTGATTGCTACTAAAAAATGACCTAAAAGAGTTTGAACATATATATTCACATTCTGACTTTTTAAATGCCCATTTAATTAGGTGTGTGCATTTTTTCTTAATGAGAATGTGAGGCAATGTGGTATACAGGGTAGAAAAATCAAAACTTTGAACAGATTCAAAATCACCAATATAAGCATGCAATTTATCAAGTACTTCCAACAAGTTCTTGACACTCCAAAAGTAATTAATTCCACTATTTTCGAAGGCCTTATTTGAACAATTTATTATCAGATTTTTAATTGTACCAAGTGTGCTGGTAAGAAGAATAGACAATTTAGTAGTGGAACAATGGCTTGAAGACGAAATAAATCTATGTTTGTAAGGTGTTTTGTGTAGCTTCGGAAGCCAGTACATAGTTGGGACTTTCATTGTATTTGGCTCTGCTTGTAAAGCGGTAGCTAAAAGTTTATGTTTGTTACAGATGTCGTTTTCTGAAAATGGAGTCAGTTAGAATGTTGGTGAATTGGTGATTTCTTTTTTCAGAACCTCAATGTAAAATTTACGTCAAACAATAATAATGTTATTAGCAGCTTTATCGGCCGGGACAAAAACAAATTTCATGGCTAGTTCTTTTAGTTTATGTTGATAGTATACCTGAGTATTACACTGTGGTCTGACAAGTATAGATTTCTGAATCACAAATGAATCACATTGCTTTGGGTTAAAGTATACCTGAGTAAGACAATGTCGTCTGACAAGTATAGATTTCTGAATCACAAATGACTTTTCTTCATATTAAAGTTACCTGAGTATGACAAAATCATCTGGCAAGTCTTGATTCCTGAATCACAATTTGATCACATTGCTTCAAATTATATTATACCTGAGTATGACAATGTCGTCTGACAAGTATAGATTTCTGAATCACAAATGAATCACATTGCTTCATATTATATTATACCTGAGTATGACAATGTTGTCTAACACGTATAGATTTCTGAATCACATTGCTTCATATTATATTATACCTGAGTATGACAATGTTGTCTAACAAGTATAGATTTCTGAATCACAAATGAATCACATTGCTTCATAGTATATTAACCTCAAGTATGACAATGTCGTCTGGCAAGTGAAGTATAGACATGTATATGTTCTTGAAGCACATATTATATTTACCTGAGTATTACAATGTCGTCTGACGGGTATATGTTTCTGAATCACATATATTATATTTACCGGAGTATGACAATGTTGTCTAACAGGTATATGTTCCTGAATCACATATTATATTTACCTGAGTATGACAATGTCGTCTGACGGGTATATGTTTCTGAATCACATATTTATTACCTGAGTATGCCAATGTCGTCTGACAGGTATATGTTCCTGAATCACATATAATATTTACCTGAGTATGACAATGTCGTCTGACGGGTATATGTTTCTGAATCACATATTTATTACCTGAGTATGCCAATGTCGTCTGACGGGTATATGTTTCTGAATCACATAATATATTTACCTGAGTAAGACACTGTCGTCTGGCAAGTATCGAATCCTGAGTCACATTGCATCAGATTATATTCTCCTACACACAGAAAATTGTTTCGTTCGTTTTCACATTTATAACACATGAGTCCATGACATTCTGAAAAAAACCCAATAATATTGCTGTTACTGTTAATGAATCAATGCAGTTTTAAAGTATGGGAGATAACTCTTATTTATTTTAAATCGAATATATGTACCAGTAACAGTTCCTTTAAAGCGATAAGGATGTAAGTTAACATCTCAACGTATAATATAATTTATACATGATATAGAATACGAGGATATTTCGACCCAAAAGTATATAGACTGAAATTGAAGTCTGAGGTCAATAAACTTATCTAGTTCGATATGTATCAACTACAAATGTATTGACTTTCGACGTTATATATGAAACTAATTATATTCACCGAAGACAAAGTTCGAAGTTTATATAATCCAAAAGGTCAATTATCAAAAGGGGTTTGGAATACATATACAACAAGGTACATGTGCGGATATGATAACATCAATGTCATCGGGAAACTTACATTTCGGCTCCTGAATAAATAGGAGGTGCAAAATTAATGTTTATGTTTATTATGTAAGTAGCATTCCGTGTAAGTTTTTTTTTTTTTAAATCCAGCAGTTGCATACTAGTATACAACAGTGGGACAGAAACACGAATTCTCGAGCAATGGGAGCACGCACGTAAAAAAAAGGAACGGGCGAATTATCCATCGATGTTATGCCACATACTTTAAAGGTGTATATATTAACTATCTTGAACATCGACTCAATGGTTGGGAAATTCTACACCATGTTGCGACTTTAATATTTAGTGATAAAGCTCAGTTGAAGAGCTAGGTTTTTCGTAAAAACAATGTGTTAAAGAAGTACGACCGCGTTTTCCATCTCGTTAAATGCTACATGGTCTCATAGTTAAGCATGCACGGGATGTCATAAGTTTGATCCCAACGATGATCAAACCTAATTGGTCAAAAACTTTTAAAAGAAAACACCGTAAGCACTTGGCGTTTAAGAATAAGAGAACAGCCTGGTTTGCTCGAATGAGTCGGTCAAGTACAAAGTAAGACACACATGCATATCACACAACATTTTAATTAACGTCTTGAGCATGCATGCAATGGTTGTAACTGGACTCACAAGCGTTTCCACGATATGTTTCGATGTTTTTCATTTGTTTACAGACCTATCATGTAGGGGCTATATAAAATGTATTGTTTCCCTCCCAAAACTGAAATATACAACACGTTTATGGTTGCATTACAGTAGGTTAGGACAGTGATCATCATGATTATCCAAACAGAACATTTTGTGTAAACACTAGAACCAATTTTACCCACAATACATTAATACTGTGATTCGGACAGTTTAGTTGCTGTCTTTTCTTCATATAGCACGACTAACTTAAATTATACCTTACATTTACATTTTAATTCGAACGAAATTGGCTTTGTTAAATGAATATATATATTTATACAGATATAGATAACACAAATTTCATATTTTTTTTTAGGAAAATTAAATTTTCTTTTTCTTGTTACATGTATCTGAGTGTGGGATTTTCTTGCAGCGTTGAATACCCATTGGTGTTCTTTGTCTCGTATCTGCTTTTTTGTCGGGTTGTTGTCTATTTGACATATTCCCCGTTTTCATTCTCTCAGGCGCATAGCTCCCTATACGCCAACACGCAGTTGCGTGCACATCAATTCGGCATGCAAAAAAAAATTTGCAAAATAAAAATTTATAAATTAAAAATTTAAAGGATACTCTTGTAGTTTCGGAGAACATTTTACAGAGTACGGTTTATCTGTTTGGAATGCGATGTACCAATCGGCCATTAGATTGATCAGGACATTTCGATATCGTTAAATATGCCGATGCGATGTGACTACCAAAGCCAGTCACCCAGGCTGCAAACACGCAAAAACAGTCTTGGAAAGTCTCATTATATTTTGCGTCCATAGACCACATGATAATTTACGAGTAATATCTTTAATTAATATTCTTTAATATTGTTAAAAGTAGTATAACACTATAAAACGTAGCATAACACCATACAAAGTCTTTTTCTTGGGATATATCAGTTTGTTTTGGGGATATAATGTGTTTCTTGTATTTCTCGGGAAATCGTGGTACCGGAAAATGGTTTGGTTTTCGGGTTTTGGCCATAGGACGGTTAATTGAGAAGCTACATGTACATAGGTAAATGATAATTTATGGAACTGGAGTCGCGTCTGATATCAGTCAGAAAAATCACTGCTTTGCGCATATCTGCTTCCTTGCGTTGTAGGAAATACAACAAACGAACAAATCGCAGCATTGTTTGAGACATACGAAACTGACTTGTCATGTAATTTTGACAAATTCAATCGGGAGGTCGCTCGATGGCGAACACGCTGGATTACATCTCGCAGGTGCTACCGCAGAGAGATCGTTCAGTGTACTACGTCTGTTGAAAACATATGTACGATTAACAACGAACAACGACGGTTTAGCATCGCTAGCAATTGCATTGCTGCATATTCATCGGGATTTTTGTGTGAATATTGACAAAGTAATAAAGAAGTTCGTTTCTACTAAGACCCGAAGGGCAGATTTTTGACAATTTTTAGTAAACTCCATAACACAAAAATGTGTTGTTTATGTATTCAATTAACCATGCTTTATTCTATTTAGATGTTCTATTCAGAAGATTTTTAAATAGTTTTGCATTCATGAATTATGTACAAGTCCTATGTACATGTAGCTTCTCAATTAACCGTCCTATGGCCAAAACCCGAAAAACAAACCATTTTCTGCATAAAAGGGTCCCAGCAAAGTAAGATTTACAAATAAGGGTATATGCTTGCACATTGTTTCATTCTAGCTACGCCCCTGGTCTCTTAGTATTTTACCTCAATCTGCGTGAATAAAAGCTATGTTTAACATAGAGACCAAACTTAAGACCTTAGACGATAATGTTTTATGGTTACCATGATCTAATTTGATTTTACTTATCTATCATTTATTTTGATAGCTTACAACTCCATCAAATATTCCCTGCGGAGCCTCGTAGAGACACGGGCAATTAAGTCATAGAGCGTTGAAACTTACGTTATGTGTTATATCCAATTACCGTAATGTGATCCGTCACAAGTTATGTAAGACCACAAGGGACCATATTCCAACGTATTACTGTCACACTAATCTAATTTTAGATTTAATTGTCTGGAACATTAAAGAAACTGAAGCTAACATCTCCACGGCGTGTCATTGGAATTTCATACGTTATTTTTTCAGCTTTCTGAAGTAACGATTTCCTATATATGGAAAGAATACTTTCTGACAGTGTATTGTTTGATCTTGTTTAGTCTCTTGGAAAGAGTTGTCTCATTGGCAATTATACCACATATCTTCTTTGTATATAAATAATTAAATGCTATATATATATATATGTCAAATAGGTTTTAGTATAATGATGAATATGAAAGAAGTTAACTATAGCTCACCGTACGGTCTTCAACGATGAGTAAATATATTTCATTTCGTTTGAAATTTGGTTGTTCTCGTTTTCTTTTTGTATATAGATGGGAATTAGTGTAACTAGTTCTAATACAGTTTGATATTAGGTGCATAAGGCACGAGGAAAGTGTTGGTGGTTTCAATAGTACTATAACTAGAGGCTCTAAAGAGCCTGTGTCGCTCACCTTGGTCTATTTGAATATGAAACAAAGGACACAGATGGATTCATGACAAAATTGTGTTTTGGTGATGGTGATGTGTTTGTACATCTTACTTTACTGAACATTCTTGCTGCTTACAATTATTTCTGTCTATAATGAACTTGGCCCAGTAGTTTTAGTGGAAAATGTTAGTAAAAATTATCAAATTTATGAAAAATGTTAAAAATTGACTATAAAGGACTATAAAGGACAATAACTCCTTAGGGGGTCAATTGACCATTTTGGTCATGTTGACTTATTTTTAGGTCTTACTTTGCTGTGCATTATTGCTGTTTACAGTTTATCTCTATCTGATAACTCAAGAGCAATAACTCCTAAAGGGGTCAACTGACCATTTTGGTCATGCTAACTTATTTGTAAATCTTACTTTGCTGCATTATTGCTGTTTACAGTTTATCTCTGTCTATAATAATCTTCAAGATAATAACCAAAAACTGCAAAATTTCCCTAAAATTACCAATTCAGGGGCAGCAACCCAACAACGTGTTATCCAATTCATCTGAAAATTTCAGGGCAGACAGATGTTGACCTGATAAACAGTTTTTACCCATGTCAGATTTGTTCTAAATGCTTTGGTTTTTGAGTTATAAGCCAAAAACTGCATTTTACCCCTATGTTCTATTTTTAGCCATGGCAGCCATCTTGGTTGGTAAGCGGGGTCACCGGACACATTTGTTAAACTAGATACCCCAATGATGATTGTGGCCAAGTTTGGTTAACTTTGGCCCAGTAGTTTCAGAGGAGAAGATTTTTGTAAAAGTTAACGACGGACGACGACGACGGACGACGGACGCAAAGTGATGAGAAAAGCTCACTTGGCCCTTTGGGCCAGGTGAGCTAAAAAGGTTGGCCTTTAGAGCTGATTTCATTGAGTGTGTAGGTAAAGGTAATATCATTGATTAGCTTGCTTGCTAGCTGAACCGTGAAGTCAGGATAGATTTGGTCGTTTTCAACAAAAGAAGCACATCGGATTAGAATCGGATTTAGAATGGGATAATCGGGATAAGATAGAAAAGGCTTAATTCGGACGCTTCCTGAATAATATCTGATTGTTGTCGTGATCAAATAAATGTTTTCACAAATTTTAATAAAAGTTTGAATTTCAAGCCACGATTTACAAAATCTCGATCAGACTTTTAACAAATTATTATCGGGAATGTTCCTAACAAGGACAGCAGTCAAAATCGTGAATGTGTGACCCCAGCTTTACAAAGATACAATCATGGACACCGAACAGCTGTAAATAATTGTTTCTGATGCATCCATATTTGTCAAAATTTAACCCATTGATTGATGATACGTATCTTAACAACGTAAAACAATGACCTTTGTACATAACGATCGGTTATAGTGTACATTTGTAAATAAGAATGACTCTATCGAGTAATTAAATTATTCATATTCACAGATTTCGATTTTGACCTTCCGTTAACTTTGAAAACAGGGTTTATGAAGACATTAAGCTAACGATTATATTGTGTACTGTTTGCTGACATACAGTGTGTTAAGTCCGTATGTCCTTAAACCGACGAAATAAAAGAAACAGGCAGAAAAATACTGTTTAGTATTATTCCAGAGGCGGATTTAGAGGGGACAGGGGGCCTGCCCCTTCCTTTTTCTGGGAAAAAAATTAATAGATCATACTATAGGGAATCACTAAAACATGACCGGAGCGGACCCCCTCTTATGCAGTCAGTGGACCCCCACTTACGAAAATTTCTAGACCCGCCACTATATTCGTTGACAAATCTGAAAGCCGCCTCCAGGTTATGGTCATTCTCTCTGCGCTGAAGACCTATTGGTGGCTTTGGGCTGTTTTCTTCTCTTTGGTCGGGTAGCGACATTGTATCTGTGTGACGGGATTGCTTCACTTAGAAAGAGGGGTAGATGCTTAGTCAGCCGTAAGCGGTTGAGCTGAGGAAGTACTTATTTAGCTCAGTCGGTTAACGCTGCCTTGTTACACAGATGACCTGGGTTCGAGTCCCGGCAGATACAAGCAATTGTATAATGAAATGCATGCTCCCCGGTTACATTCGCGCCCAACTAAAGACCCACGGTGGTAAGAGAGGAAATCTAGCTAGGGTATATATGTGAGAGTCATAATGGTATAATAACCCCTATGATGACTCTTGAAGTGGGAGAAGTGTGACGGTAGTGTTCCCCTAAAAAAATGTGGTAGATACTTTGTCAGTCGTAAGCAGTTAAAAGCTAAAGAAGTACATCTTCCTTTAGTTAGCTAAACTGCTTACGGCTGCATTTTACACAGATGTCCTGGGTTCGAGTCCTGGTGGATACAAACAGCTTTGTAATGAAATTCATGCTCACTTGTGACATCTGTTTGATCACAGGAATCGGAAGTTCTATCAATAAAATTCTGTAAATAACAAAGTCGACTTTATTATTTACAGAATTCTATTGATAGAACTTCCGATTTCTGTGGTTTGACCGTGCACATTCTCCATTTCCATTCAATTTTAGAAATTGTTTATCTTCCAAATAAGAATCTAAGTAGCCAACATTATGAAAGAAATCAGTTAATAAGTTGCAACATTTTTCTATTGGCTTTAATACAAACAAAAAGTATACGCATTACTATCGTTGAAGAAATCAATTTGACTCTTCTCTAAGAAGGCTTATTATAAATAATGAAAATGTCAGATACATCTCATTACCAGCTTTCAACAGACCGTTGTCTTCAATTATATAGATTTATTACTGGAGAAGATAATAAAGTATAGAATATTATTGACAGATCAAACAAGGAATATAGAGAATCGATGGAAACATTTTCTTATTGGAGTAAACTTAGAAATCTATGTTCAGTATTTGTAGTTTGTTGATGTTGTTAATAAGTGTTTTTCGTTTTCTCATTTATTATATTGCTTAAACCGTTGGTTTTCCTGTTTGAATTGTTTTATTTTAGTCATTTTGTGGATCCTTATAGATTGTTGTTAGGATTTAGACAAGGCTCCGTGATGTTTTTGCACAACGTGACTTGGATACCGTGGAGAGTTGTCTTATTGGCACTCATACCACATCGCCTTATTTCTATCATGGAGGAAATTAACTGATAAGTTGCAACATTTTCCAGTTTGCTTTGATACAAAAAAAAACATATAGTAATTACTATTATGGAAGAAATCAATTTGAAGTCTTCTCTAGGGAGGCTTACAAATAATGAAAATGTCAGATACATCTCATTACCAGCTTTCAACAGACACTGTCTTTAATTACAGAGATTTATTACTGGAGAGGATAACAAAGTGTAGAATATCATTGAGAGATGAAATAAGGAAAATATAGAATCGATGGATATATTTTCTTAGCGTAGTGTGTCTATAATTTCTTCTTTGATTTCAATTAATACACCAATATTAAGGTGTACATTTGTAACTACATATGGTCAAGTAGAACAATTGTACTGTCAATGCTGCTAACTTAAACGAACAGTCATAAATTTTCGGAACTAAAACACTGGTTACTTAAAGCGAGATTTTGCCATAAGCTATTGAGTAAAGTAAAGAAAGTTGATAGGCATACATATAATATAGGAATGGTCAAACTATGTTTGAAAAAATAGACTCTTTAATGTATCAGCGTTCTGACTGGAAGTCTATGAAATATGAACCCTAAAATGGACAATTGGGTTCAGTTTTAAAGTTTTGTACGTTTTCTTTATATCGAGTTTTATCAATTGGAAAGAGAACGTGACAGATACATGTACAATTCAGGGGTTAGGGAGCATCCCAAAGGGGGGGGATGGGGGGGGGGGGGGTGGTGGGAGGTTGCGTCTAGGATGAAATTTATTTGAGAAAAAAATAGGCTCGACAAGAGTTTTGAAAAAAGGCAAGATGAACAAATTTTGGAGAAAAAAAGATCAGAATTAACTGATAGAATAAGGCAGGACAGAGAGTACTACTAAAAAATCATTACATCAGTTTTCACCCCCCTCCCTTATAGTGGTTAGTTTATTTATTTATACCGGAACATCATAATGATTTAAATGAATATTATCAAGTTTTGAGAAATTTTATGCAAAATATATATACTATTAGGTAAATAACATGAATAACTCAAGAGCAATAACTCCTAAAGGGGTCAACTGACCATTTTGGTCATGCTAACTTATTTGTAAATCTTACTTTGCTGCATTATAAGTCGTAGCGTAATGTGAATATCTATAGACTGCATTCAATAACTTGTTTCAACATTACCATCCAAACTGTCAACAACTGTATCGCGTTATTTGAATAGAATATTTTGTCAATACAAATTAAATCAGTCGCATAGAAATTAGAATTATTAAAGCATGTACACACTGCAATCTATTATTTGTTTCCGATAACTAACGACTTTGCGGTTGTCAAGGATTTAAATGAGGAAAAATACCTTTGAAACTTTTAACGATAGTGAAAATAACGTTTATATTCTGGGGAATAGTAGGCATTGTCTAGTGGTTGTTATATACCTGTCAACTTTAATGTTGAGAGACCATTTATCGGGTTTTCAGTTAATTTTCAGACATTAATTAATCTTATGTGGTCTAGTGACTAGCGCTAGAGCGTAGCCTTGTATTGCGCGCAGTGTCCGAATAGTCTGCATGCGGTCTTGTACCGCTCAAGGCCCCTAATGGGTCCGGGGCAATAACCTGGTATTAGGCAAGGGTCGAATCCACCAGGAAGCTCAGAGAACGTTAGAAATACAAAGATCATTTTTTTATAACTGAATTTTTATTTTTCTGTCTGATATTCTTTAGAATTATATATATTGACATGATCTGGTTATATTTCGATAAAGTTGCCTCTACATAAGCAAATCAAAACAAACAGTACTTTAAGAAAAACATATTAAAAGATGCAATCTTAATGATGTCATACAAGAATATGTTGAAACATTTTTTGATCGGTGGTACATTATTTTGTCTATCCTGTTACCATTTTCAAAAGAAATTTTGGGTTATTAAGAAAAGGTTTAGATAAAATGTTAAGCTTGTTTTACGTAGACAATTGGATGGTTTACAAGAGAATAAACTTCTATATATATTCATTCTGTAATATAATAGATTATTTGCCAATTTTCCAGGTTGTACTGAAAAATGCCTCTAAAAATTGGTTTTCAAAGGTTGTAAAAATTACCACCAGTAATGCAAGTCTAAGATAGCAATTTATATTGTTCGGCATTTTTTCACCCTTTCAAATAAACCCAACATCAAGTAAATCCCTCACAAGTTAGTTAACTTTTCTCTATATTTCATTGGTAACAGGAACGTACGTTTCTGATATATTACTATATAAAAGTCTATCCTGTTACCTTTTTGTCTATCCTGTTACCGATATCAGTATTGCACCTGCGAATGGTTAATTGGGAAGATTAAGACTTTATAACCTTAAGATGACTTCAAACACCGAAATGTTTCATTCGTTTTGCACCTATATGTTAATATAAAAAAATTAACGACGTTTTTGTCTACAATTGTCTATGCTGTTACTGTAACCATAGCAACCATAGTAACAGGATAGACATAACAGGATAGACAAATTTCTTCGTTTTTGATTGCTGTTGTGAAATAACTACTCCCTTTGGTGAAGTGATTATGTTTTTCTATTGTGAATTTGGTTTCCAACACGTTATTGCACTTTTTACAAATATACTGTTGGTGTATTTAATCAAAATTGGTGGTAACAGCATAGACATAAAAAAAAGTACGCTGTGTTTTTTTCACCAAATGTCTTGAAATTTCTTTTCTCTACACTGTCGTTCAAGAAACGAGGCGTTTTAAATGTAAAGATTACTTTGCACTTTTGAGATCAACACTGACTGATTCAATAATCATAGGGAAAATAATTTGACGGCTGATTTAAGTAGCGGTAACAGGAAAGACATGAACCTCCTGTACGCAGATTCAATTTAGTTTGTAGATAATATGTTACATACAATGATATAGAAGCTACGATTTTTCGTTAGAGTAATATTTAACGTTCTTAAAAAGTCCCTTTTGTAGATATCAAGGCGATCAGAAAATCGCAAAAAATCATTTGAAATGTGTTTTTCTGACACTGTACGCAGACAAATACCCCCAAAATGGGTCTTAAATGCAGTTTAATCTTATCAAAATATATGCAAGGTGTGTTTATTATTAATGTTCTGAATCACAAATCCGACAAGCTTTCATTTAAACCATTACAACTGAAATTTCCATTAGAAATAAAAAAGTTAGCATGGGTGTACTGAAAATTCGACATTTTTTGAAAACGACCCATATAGCCTTCAGTTGTTTCTTTTTTTTTTTTTTAATGTTAAGGAATATCTATAGTGTGTATAATACAGCAACCAAATAACACAAACAAATATAAAAGGGGTCAACATAGGGTTTTTAACTTGTAAACTAATAAGCGATTTTCAAATAACAACAATATACTGATTTTATTAAAGCTAGGTTCACACTGCCGATCAGATCAACTTACGTGATCGGTAGACTGGCCTGACTCAATCGACAAGGATGTTCAGGATAGTCTAACCTACTCGTCATCGATCTGACCATCTACCCGAGAGATTTTGACATGTCAAAAACAATCGAGTAAGGACCGAGAAGAGATCGAGAATTTCCCGATCAATTCGACCGCTACTCGACGAATTCTCGAGATATGGTATGAGTGAAATTCAAGTTGATCTGATCGGCAGTGTGAACCTAGCTTTATGGAACTCAATATCGCTTAGATTACATTGTATCTAATATGATAACGTACACATGTGGAACGTACTATGATTTAATACAGCAACCGTTTGAATACTAGAACATTGGCTTTTTTGTATTGAGAAGTGAAAAACAAGGAGAAAACGCGTACACAAAACACCAACAAATACATCATGTACATTAAAGAGAGTTTAAGAGGTCTGTCACATTTTCTGTGCAACGTTTGTGTTATTTTTTTCATTTTGTATTTGTTTATTTTTGTTTGTTTATTCGGCCTACCTTGACAAATTATACGTGAATCTTTCGATGTTTGCCGAATGTGTTATTATTGTAAAATAAAACATGTATTAAATACAAACCTGTACATAAATAGGCCGTGACCACTGCAAAAACGACTAAAACTTCCATAGTATCCAAATATCTCCTTTCAATGTCCTGCACTCATATTGTCATTTGTACGTTTTAAAATGTTTAACTTCAAGTTACAACTGTAATTAAAAGTAACAGCAAGGGGGATATTTGTTACATAAGTTAATAATGCAATATTGACATTTGTTGTCAAAGTCACATGGGCTGCAGCAAAAATAACGACATCAGATATCAATACTTGCTTACGGCAAATTCAACTTTCACACTTTGGTGTTCAAACATTTGACTTCGTTCTTTATATTTGTTCAAATACTGACTTTTATTTTGCAAAGCAGTAGACCACTAAATTGAATAACGATTAACATATTCCATAAACGAAATCACTTGTGTGTTGAATCCCTTTCGAAGTAGAGTAGCTGTTCCTTGTTATCATTGGTCAATGTTATTTTAACAATTGCATTGAGTTAATAGACATAATTCAATTTGCAATGGCTGTAACTATTAAATCTCCTGAAATTTTACTTTCTGCTTGTTCAAAACTGCCATACTCCATAAAAGATTACAGATAAAACAAAATAATGTTGCAAGGTAAATTTGAATAACTGTTTTTTTTTTGTCAAATCTATCGCATGTGCTTAAAAAGTACTTGAAAGTCACACATGACACAAGTTGTACAGATACTTAACTAAGTGATAGTATACACTTCATAAAGTATTCTGTATTCCGTCGAATCCTGTATTTCCGATCAAGTAAATCAATTTTACACGTAGAATCACAAAATCGCTAAATAAGCGCATAAACAGCACTGATTTTGTTTTATATACTCTGATTTATTCGTCATTCAATGTGGTTTACAGAATCTTGAAAATAGCCTCGTCGTATGTTACATGTAATTGAGAGCTTATCTTGAAAATAAATGTAGCCTCGGTGCATTAATTATCACTGCTTATTGTTAGCTTCTAATTTGTCTGCATTTTTTTCCAAATTCTAAAACACATTTAGTATACAGATTATTTCCTTTCCAATATTATATACAAATCATTTATAGTTCATCGCTTGTAATCTACCAAATGATTGGTTTTGATCTCTACGATGAAACAAATTAAGTTCTCTCTGATCGATTTGGTCCCATAGCTGATGTAAAGTAAAGAGAAATTATTGGAATGTCTTTGAATTGATTCGATTTGTTTGCTATTAGTATTGTACACTCGAGGCATGATCATCAATAGAAGGAAATGTCCGTGGATTATAATCCGGAAGTAGTGTCAGTTTGAAGAACAGTGACAGTTTGGAACTCATTTCCAGCAGCTACAGCTGAGGCTCTCTCATTGGTATCCTAAAAGAGGGAGCTTTCATAACTTTCTATCTAGTCTATGCAGTCCTTAATTTGCCAAGTAAGTCAAATGATGGACTGGAGCTGTGCCGGCTGGGAATATTTCCCTGGTACCTCCACGGAAGCCGGATTGGTTCAGGCCAGATGAACGAAAAGCAAATGGGACCCCCCCCCTTTTTTTTTTTGCTTTCTTATCATTTTTTTCTGTCATACTTCATACTTTCTTGTATATTTTTGGTTTATCTTACAAAATTACTAAATGTCTTGCGCCCACCGGAAGCGTTGAGTATTGGTCAAGTTTGACAGTTCAACGTACAATATAGATGTAAATGTAGATATGCTACATGTATAACATTGCTGATGCTTTTCAGTTTTTTGTTTACAACTGTATGAAACGCTCCAGGTGCACTAATTCGTGCGATGCTTTTAAAAAGAAATGTATGCATATGCATCAGTCTCAAAGACTCAAATAAATATGTGAACGTGGAGCTCTGTTGACAAGATATGTCAGACTTCGACTTCAATTAATATCTTAATTCCTTTATCTTACCTCCCATACATTTTTAGGAATATGATTGGTTAAAAGCGTCCTCGTGGAAACCATGTATATTTAATATTAGGTTAGTTTGGAGGCGGGGTGTATTTCATACACGGTTAGTAGTTGAATTACGTCCCTTTATATTCCATATAAGGTAATAAGGAGGCGGGGCTTATTTCATACACGGTTAGTAGTGGGGTTAGGTCCCTTTAGAAAAAAAACCCAGTACTGTGAAAAAAATCTGAAAGGTTTCAACAGACTGAGCAAGTGATGATAAAGTGAAATAAATTCATAAAACAGATTTAAATCTAACAAGTTGTCATTGTTGGCATCTGTTTTTGGAGGATCAAAGTTTCTTAATCACGTGAATGCTAACTGTATTGAAGACTTGCTCATTGTGATAGGTCACTAGTCTAAATTTTACACGTTTAGATAGTCGGTAAGATAAATTCGTTACATAGTGTGCTAGTGACTTAATACGGTATATATAAGGAACCAGTAAATTCCATATGGAGATTCGAGCTTCGCTCTCACCCCATATGGAATTTACTGACCCCATTTATATCGTAATAGGTCACTAGCACACTATGTAAATAATAATATCTACAAAAGCAATTGACAGTGACGTTCAATTTGGAATAAGAAAAAGAAGATTTTGTAGGCGTGTAGAATCAGTGATTTTCCATATGAGAGAAGGTACACAAAACATGTGTACATACAAAGAAAAAAGAAAAATACGACCCCACACATAATTTTCAAATAAAGGTGACAAATTTTCAAAAAGATGTGATATTACTACCAATGAGACAACTCTCCATTCAAGTCACAATGTGTAAAAGTAAACCATATGTCGTTAAGTGTAATACGTCACCCATAGTTGTTTTAAAAAGTTAAAAAGAATTATTCGCAACTAATTGATTATGTTTATCGCTTGATTGCTGTCTCATTTGCATATATATCCCACAGTTTCTAGAGCATCCTAAATTATAATATGAGGTATTTGCCGATTTAAGTAAAAAACCCATCATATTATTATTGTTTGCGCGGAAAATTCAGTCGGACACCAAATGCAACTTGAAGTCTAATTATTTTAATTCATGTTAGATGCATGATTTTTTATAAGTTGGTTTTTGCTTCGTACTTTCTGTCAGTTACTGTGAGTACTCTCAGATCTGTACCTAGTGTCTGTTTGTTGTTTGGGTGTACAAGTATCATGCCACGTGCACTCTGTGTTTTTGTTGAATGATCTTCTATTTGTACCCGTATAGTGAGTTAAGCCTTTTTCAACTTACTTTTATTGTTTGATCTTGACGTGATGTAATGTTACAACGCCGTCCCAGGTAAAAAAAAGGGGGGTTGGGTTTTTTTTTTGGGGGGGGGGGGGTGGATCCCGCTTTTATGTTTAATCGAACCCACATGCTGTATGTAAGTGCCCGTTACAGGTAAAGAGTCTTTAATTCAGTTGTTGTCGTTTGTCATGTTTGTTGCCGTGTAAACTGTTTTTTTTTCTCGTTCATATTTTTGTACACTTTTAATTTTGTCACGTTTATTTTGTCATGACTTATACATGTAGTTATTAACTTCTGTGTCATTTGGTCTCTTGTGAAAATCTGTCTCCTTGGCAATCATACAATATCTTCTATATTTTTTTTATAGATGATTAAGGTGGTACCCAACACTTTCACTAAAATAATTTGGCTCGTTTAATTTTCATAAAATTTTGTCAAAGTATTTACTTTGACACTTAAACAAAAGTATAAAAATCAAAAAAAATTTGAACCAACCGTTTTGTCAGAAAAATTATACTGGTTATATAGCAATTTGGCAAACACCAATTTTGATCATTGAGAAGCTTCATATTCCTTTTACAACATAACGTAATTAAAACGTAGAGCTTACTTTACAGAGTTATCTCCATGTAGTGTTAGGTACCATCTTAACTGAATGGGAGTAAGACTTAGTCGGCAGGTGGGGAAAAGGGGGTCATCTTTTCATTCTTAAGTTTAATATAATTGTTTATGTCATTTTTCTCTATTCTTAATTTTTGCATATTTTTTTTTTATATTCTTTTTTTTTTTTTATTTGAGAACACCGGGCCATAATTCTCTTTTTTTATCCATTATTTTTTTGTTATGCCTTTTTATATTCTCTAAGTTTTACACATCAAGTTATTCTAAATAAAGCCTATTGTAAACCCCATCCGAACCCTCCAAAATAAATGTCAAATAAACACTATTTTAAGAGTGATATTGGCAAGGGTTCTTTTTTGTTAAATGTTAGACGCTATTCATTTTGGTATTTAGGTTTACTAAAGGGGAGTAATTTTGTGAAGTGAAAGTGAAAGTAGAATGTAAACAAACCAATTCATTTTACAAGGTGAGATAACAAGCTATAATTTACTAATGAATCTTGCTTGACAAGGAAAGTAGAAACCTCTAATTGAGAAGGATCGCTGTTGGCATGGCAATTTTCAACTTCTACGGTATAATGATTTTTTTATATGTCTGTCTAGTATTTTTAAATAACGTTTCGCTCTTTATGTCAAAATATAGAACAAGGGAATTACACACCAAAATTTTGCCAAGCAATAAAAGGGACTTATTCAGTGGGTCAGATGAGGTTTAACTGTCAATGACAGTCGCTATTCTATATAAAATGCCAATGTGGGATAGCGATTCCAGAAAGGGGGTGGGGGGTTCATCACAAGTCATGAGTTGATTTTTTTGTCAATCACGATTCACAGATTGAGAAAATAAATTTCCATCATCACGGATCACGAAAGTATAAAAACAAATCTGTAGAAAAACGGGTCACGATAGCGAAAATGCACCGATCACAAAGAACGGAAATAACCCACCAGGCCCTTCACTAATTAGCCCCGTCCTCGTTTCGGTTAATTTTTTTTCAAAACGATATACTTTATATGGTACAGAGGTATTGGAAACACCGACGTCACGAGGGCGTTAGCCTGGAATTAAATGTATTATCTATCATCTATCTTACTTGTATCAAGTAATTACGGTTATTGCAAAGATACATGTATAAATTACAATAATTAGGACATGTAGGAGGGGACTTCTAGTATCTTGACTTTGTGGTACTGAAAAGTTTGTAAAATCAGGGCCGTAACTACCTATGAGGCAAGGGAGGCAACTGCCTCCCCTGAATTTTCTACATTTTTTGAAGTAATAAAATGAAATATAGACAATATGTACACGAAGAACTTGAATTTATATTATAAACAACAAAAGTTTACAGTTTTAACAGTGTTATCATGATACGTGACAGGGGCGGATCCAGCCATTTTAAAAGGGGGGTTCCTAACCCAGGACAAAGAGGGGGGGGTTCCAATCCAATTACATGTCCCCATTCAAATGCATTGATCGTCCAAAAAAAAAAAGGGGGTTCCAACCCCCGGAACCCCCCCCCCCCTTTTCTGGATCCGCGCCTGCGTGATATATCTGTCATTTTCCGGATTTTTGATCGAAAGTGAACCGTTTCAGTCTATTTTTTGTTCGTGTTGTCGTCCGTCTGTTATTCAGTATTCGTACGAGAACACATAAGAAACTTTGCTTTCGACAACTTTGAATAAAACTTAACTATTCACATTTATTTAGGGGCTCCATTAAGCAGAGGAAGTTCCCTTTGTATTGTGAATCTTTTGATATCGGAAATTCGTTACCGGCTGAATCAGCTGTTGGGTCATTTTTTTATAACGTCTCCCTGCCGATCGTACGAGAACTTATGGTCAATGCCTTAGTAGTTAAACACTCCCATTCGTTGAAACAGATCCTTTCTAAACTCAGTATATACTAGTTTTGAAAGTCCCTGGTTGTAGTTATATACATGTCTGTTCAGCTTTCAACCATATTGAAATCACAGTCCAGGTCCTCGACAAAAAAAAATATTTTGCTTATATGTTTTTTTTAACTTACCAGTTTGATTTTCTAACAAAAAATATCTTTAAATACAGATAACAATTGTTTGCATAAAAATTGCTTCTAGGGTCCAGCAATACTGATGTTTCTTTAAGTAAGGAAATCGAAGGAAAACGGGTGATTTTTAGCCATATTGAGAACAAAATCTGCGGTCACAATTTATTTAATGTTAATAATTATAGGTCAAAGTACGGCCTGCAAGACGGAGCCTTGGCTCACCCCGAACAGCAATCTCAGTTTGTTTTTGCATAAAAATTGTTTCCAGGTTCAAGCAATACTGATGTTTCTTAAAGTAAGTAAATCGAAGGAAAACGGGTAATTTTTAGCCATTTAACTGCGAGAAAAAAAATCGGCGGGGCTGCGCTCCCAATCCCCTCTCTTTGGGGCCTCAATCGGTGGCCCCCAAACTCCTGCCTCTTCTGAATTCGAACCCTAGTTACGGCCCTGAAAATATAGACTAAACAATAACATTTAGATTATTGACATTATATTTAACAGATAGAAATATTGATTAATTGTTTTATACGTTATCTTTTGAAGATCTGAGATAACGTTCAAGTTGGAGATTTGTTTTGTTTGCATTTTTTACGACTTTTAAGAACTAACCGTGCCTACCTAGAAAAAAAAAACATCTTTTATTTTCATGATTCATGTGGAAGTTTTTTTTAGTCACTCAGATAGGCATCAATTAAGACTAAAATACATCATCTATTACTCTTTGCCGAAAAAAATGCTTTCGATCCTTCATGTCCTTCCTGCCCACATCTCTCTACCTTTGGGTAGGGTTTTAGCCACCAAACTATTTTTAGGCGTGGCCTTGGTATAAAGTGTTTCTCAATTATTACAATTTGAGATGATTTAAAGATTCTCTGATTATCATGATTATTGGGAAAAATATTAATAGTCAACAAGGCGAATTATAAACTTTGTCGTTGTCAAGACAAACTTTTGTCAAGCGTAATTTACTATAACTATAATACCACATCTTCTTTTTTTTTAAATATAAGGACGGAATTAAGATACATGAACTATCACGATAAACCGATTATCGGTGTTTATATGTATAGATATCAATGTGCATAAAACCGATCATCTATGATACACTTTGCTTACTATCTTTTCTGTATACATTCAATGACTGTTGGAAATATTATGTTAAATTAATAATCTACACAATAAATTTTGCGGTACGTTCTGTTGGAAATATTACGCTAACTTAAGTAACGGAAGTTCATTTGTTGCAATGGTTGTGTTTTTGTTGAATTTTAGGATAGTTTATTATGACGAAAAGAATGGTATCTATAGCAACAGACATAACCTCTAGATTGACTTTAAACGATGGAGTATGTATGCCAATGTTTGGTCTTGGTATGTATGAAGCATCGTCTTGGAGCGGAGGAGTGGCAGAAAAAGCAGTCCAGTACGCTCTATCGAAAGGATATCAACTAATAGATACGGCTGAATTTTATGGGTTGGTACATGTACATGTCTATAATTATTATGGATTGGTGATTTCCTTGATATTTGCCACCACCCAACAACAAATGGAAGTTTTTGACGACCTTGACTGGCAATACAGCCCTGGCACGGTCGATAGGCACCACCCATTTATCTTTTGTTGGCGATACATTTGTTTTTGTATTAGCATGACTATATTTATCATTAGATGGACACATTTAACATGGATATTCTTAAGACAGCAACCCATTATATTAAATATCTTTTAAGCTTCGGATTTACAGGGGGTGGATACAGGGGCCACGAAAAATGAGGGCTTATCACTTAAAGTTGCCATCATTAAAAAAATCGACATCCTGAATTATTTTAGAGGTCTGAAAGGGGTTCATATATTAAGCAATATTAATTGGCGAAATGTACAGAATAACGGAAAAAAATAAAGAAAGAAAAATGAAAAAATGAAAAGAAAAATGGGTAGCTGGAATAAAAAGGATATATTAATGGACAAAATAGTTAAAAATAATTCTTTCGAAAATAAGACAAATAGATGAGAGGCTTTTAATCAAGATCCTTTTTTTTACAAAATCATGTGCGGTACATACGGGTTTTAATTTGAATTTATTGCATTTTAGAAATGAAGCCGATGTCGGTATGGGTATAAAGAAATCCGGATTTGATCGAAAAGACGTATTCGTTGTCACCAAGTTATGGGATAATGGATACAGTCGGTGTAAGAAAATATTTAACCGCAGCTTGAAAATGTAAGATATTCTTTATTCAACATTTTATATTATTTTTTTTTGGTTTTGGAAGCCGCTATTCAAGTGAGAAACACAAATCTATTATATATATTATATATACCTATCATCATTTATACATCGAATAAAAGATCGATCTGGGTCATATGTCAATGAAACAGTAATCTTGTTAAACAAGCCAGACAAGCCAAACAAAACGGGACCAATTTAATCTTTAACAAAAGACAGGTGTCATACTTTACAGGGGCATAGAGCAAACTTGTCTAGCTCTAAATCGCCCATATGTTTTGCGTCGTTTACGCACTTTAACAGTATCTTTCCTTATCCAAATTTTATGAAATTCAAACATAATGATAAGAATCACAACACGCAGACAGACTTTGAATTTTGGCAGTGAATTATTTAACGTTCTAGAGGCATGTACCTATTTTATATTTGAATAATACAAAGCTTGTGCACGGGTATTCGTGTCCTCAGATTTTTTCTTTAGGAATCCGCGCAAGATCAGGACTAAAAAAATCGGATTGAACAAGGGTGGATCGCGCGCCAGAGTTTCAAGTTATAATATATGAATGCATCATAAAGGCAACCTACAAATTCATACTGGACATACGGTACATGTAAAGTCCCACAGGGAGTTCAATGAAAAAAATATGTTTGGTAAAGATCATTGTAGTTTTAACTTTCCCTACGTGAATCTTAAATAATCAAACACTATAGAATATGTGACTGTCTATGCCTCTGTAATTATACTTCCACATAGCCAAACAAACTCCAAAGTAAGTTTTGCACCTATCCACAATTTACAGATGGCTTTTCATGGACATAAATGTGTATTTTTTCATAAGTTTTGTTAACACATTATTTATAGATTACATGACATAGTAGCTTTGTAAAAAGCAGTTTAACATGTAGTGATGTAAACAATTATTCTTTTATAATTGCCAGTAGTTTGCATAGCTAACACACAGAAACATGCGTCAACTGTAAAAATAAAATAATTTTGCTACTCATCTAACTAATGCATTTTGAAATGAGCTACATGTTATAATTAGAATGTTGCAAACACGTTTATGCACTTTAATAAAAAGTTTATAATCTTTAAATGAAAAAAAATGTAAAGCCATTGGAACATCTTTTAACCTTAGACACTAGAATAATCATGCGAATGTTTTAAGAATAAAACATCCAAATGAACAAAAAGAAATTTAATATGCTAATTAAATGTACATGCTTGCTTTTTTACCGCTTTTAATGATATGCTGTTAAACACAGTAATCATACCATATCTTCTTTTTATATCAGTCTCTAAATGTTTGTATTTGTACGTGACTGTATCTAAGTACCTTTTGATGTTGTCCCTAAGGCCTAACTCGATGGGAAAAAACCGAAAAAAAGACCAAAAGACAGAAGACACAAAACACAAAATATAAAACTGAAGATTGAGTCACACGAACCCATCAAAACAGCTATTAAAAGTGATGTCTTTGTCTCAGTTAACCTAGATAATGCAAAATGTTTTAATTATAAATATTTGACGAAGACATTTTGTTAAAAAAGCAATTCAAACCATTAATGCATTAGTAATCAATGTCAGTATTCTTTCATGTTTTTGCTAAAAAAAGTTTTGAACGTATTTAAGATAAACGCGGAAGTAAACGTTCCACATATTTTTAGGGGTTATTTACGTCCATTTTACCTAGATCTAAATCCTAAATATCCTGTTTTATTTTAAAGGTTAGATTTACAGTACGTAGATCTGTATTTGATACATTCACCAAGCAGTGGTCAAGTTGTGGAAACATACAAAGCTATGCTAGAGTTGAAACAGAAAGGTCTGGTCAGGTAATGGATGTCATAGATATAGGAAGATGTGATATTTTAAAAAGTTTATTATTACATCATGAGGCAGGAAAAATGAAGATACTGAATAAGAATAGACGAAAAACGAGACAGGAATTCGTGGAATCGTCAGTTCCACGTAAAGGATAGGAAAATCATACGAGCAACCAGCTTTTTCATATTTTTCTATATAGTTTTGTAAGACCAATAGGTAGGTTCAGCAAAGAGGATCAACTAGGACTAAGGATATGAATGTCGACTGCTACCAGACAATTATTATTCATGGGGTACAAGTTTGTGCTGACATTGTACGTCGAATCACAAATAATATAGGCGTGTATGCATTTTTTATAACAACGAAATCAAATACACACGAAAATACGTTTTTTTCTTTCTTTCTAATCGATCATATAAAAGAATAAAGTGTATATATCTCGTAGATAGTACCCCTTTAATGTACGTACAATGTTCGATATCACACAACACACAATGCTTGTACCACCTGTTTTGTCCTACTGAGGAGTTGTTCTCCATTGAGCTCAAAAGTAATAAAACTGCACACAATGTCGGCAATTTGAATATGGTTTTTGTATGCCTGTTTATCTTTTGATTTACAGATCAGTAGGTGTTTCTAATTTTGGGGTTCAACATTTGGAGGGTTTAGAATCTGCTGGGCTTCCAACACCATCAGTGAACCAGATTGAACTGCATCCATGGCAACAGAAATCGGAAATAGTGAAATACTGTCGAGAGAAGGGAATTACCGTAATGGGATATTCTCCTTTGGTTAAAGGACAACGATTTGATGATCCTACACTTGTGAAAATTGCTAACAAGTACGTATGGTTTGTTCTTATATTGTTATTTATTTATGTTCCGGACCATATGAGTATTTGGACCATACGCGTATGGTCATGACCATATTCGTATACTCATATGGTCCGACCATACGCGTATGCTCATATGGTCGGACCATATGAGTATAATACTCGTTTGGTTCTAAACGGGCCGGACCATATGAGTATTTAGACCATTTAAATATTTTTTTTCAAATTACATTATAAACGTTTGAATTTAATACAAAAACTTTATCTAAAAAACAATGATGGTTGCATGTAGAATTGGGATGACATTTACTAACACACGGTATCATGGCTTTTTTTTGCTTTTGTGAGTTTTGGTAGGGAAAAGCTAGTCTTTTTGCAGCTGTGTACAGTGATACGTCTTTGTCCATTCTGATCTCTACGGTGTTTTTGAGAAGCTCTTACTAGATCTCAAATATCACAAAATGACTGCAATACACCATATTCACAAGACATTTAAAATAAATTATGTTACTTTCCAGTAACGTCTTGTGTAACAGTTCATTAAGGTTCCGCTAAAGTCAAAATTAACTTATTTTTCAAACCAAAATTCCGACTGATTTAAGAACTATATACCCATATTATATACATCAAAATTTGCGGAATTTAGTGGTGAATCACTTATTCATAAAACTTAAGCCAAAAAATGATTGTGTAGTAAGAACTTTGCAACTTTATCCATCATTGTTTTAAAAAAATCTGGACATTAACTGAGTTCTTTATTTCCCCTAAAAATGAAGCATTAGTATCCTTAAATCATTATCTAGGGCAAGCTAAGGCTTAATATTAAAAATAATGTATAATTAAATGGGTATAAATCTATAAAGCATGATAGGCAAATTCAAAATTAGAAGCCATTTTTTCCATGTGGGAACTACTTTCATAAAAAGTATGGAGGACCACACCTGTAAAGATATTGGACATAAACATACCATTTTCAACATACAGATAGCATGGCATTAAAATTAAAACAAATTCATTGCTAAAAATATTTATTATAATAAATTTCACTAAATTCAATAACAGGATGTAAAAATATATCATATATATCACAAGTAAAAAAAGGGGGGATTGACTAGCCATAAGGTAAATATTATGTTAGATTAAATACATCTATTCTGTGGTTCTCTCTTTTTTTCTTAAATAAAAAATTGAACATTGAGTTTTGGTCTCTACTTTTTCAGTTTCCTCTCCTGAATAAATAGAAGAATTAAAAAAAAAACATTACTATCTTTTCCTTCAATGAGTAAGAGCAAAACATAAATTAATTTTTTCAAATTACTTTTCAGTTTTCAGACTGATTTAAATTTTGTTTGCAAGGCTATATAGAAATATACCTATATATTTTTTGGAATCCTGGTTATCAAAACAGAAAGGAAAAAATATACATGATGAATGACATACAGATACAAGATTGTAATGAGAAGAAAAATTCAATCCAAGTAATATATAAAGTAAAAGCAGAAAAAATGCAATCTAATTCACAGTAATTCAGTATTATATTTTCATCATGCTCTGAATTTAAAAAAAAACAAAAGTATCAAATCAATAACTTTACTTTCTTTCTCTTTCTCTAGAACCATTCTGAAAGTTTATATTTGAGTTTATAAAGTCAGCAGGTTTTAAAATTTGGACAATGAAAAAGAATGCATAAGGGCTATTCCAGAAAAAAAAGTATGGGGGGGTTGGAAGGCACATTGTATATAATACATAGGTGATGGGTATCAGAGCAACTTTTCTCACTATAATGCACTTTAATTCTCAATTACAATTGTCTGGGTGGCGGGTGCTGACAAAAACTGCCTTCCAACTCCCCCATACATTTTTTTCTGGAATAGCCCTAAGTATAATGTCAAAGTAATGTTGCATTTCTTTTGATGGTCAAAGTATAGAAAAAACTTGGCATACATGTACTACTTATGAATTCAAATGGAGCAGTATCAAATGAAATCAATCATACACATGTTTGAGTACAAAGGACCATGAAGTGAAATAAGAATTGAAAAGTTGTGACTTTGAATATCAACCAACCATTATACAGCACACGTTGATGACTAATACTTCATATAGCTTAGGTTGTTTACAAGGTAATAGAAAACTCAATATATACACAGTTTTTAGTGTTCACAATATTCAAAAATTTGCTGTAATTATAAAAGTAACAAATCTTAGAATTACACAACTTATATCAGTAATTTTCTGTTTTTCTTCATCTAGATTGATGTGCTGTCTCTTAGACTTTCAGACATGTTTACTGTTCATTTTTCTAGTAAAATATCCTGATCTATAGTAAATCTTTACATGGAATAACCACAATGTTGTTGTCTCTTTTCTATTCTGAGCATGAAAAATTCTCTGAAACAGAAAGTAAAGCAGCTGTAGTGAATAATTTCAGTGTAAAACAGTACTTTCTTATCACAAACAATTTAGCTTATAATTTTTTTAAACATTAGTATCTTTATAAGTACATTTTGTACATGTATTTAAATTTAAAAAGCTGTGATTGGTTTACTTATATATATGGTATGGGCAATATGTAATATTTTTTAAATAAAAAACCAACAAAGTACATGTATAATAATAACAATACCAAAAAATGTATATGTTTGTTTTACTTAAATACGTTTTTCTGATTGGCTTACTGCACATCATTGGTATTCCTTAAGCAATTGCATTACTCTATAAAACTTTTCATTCATGATAACACGAGGTCCCACAAAAAGTGCACAGGTGAATTAAAAAAATGATAAAAATGTGTTTTCATGATTCTAGGTAAAAAAATGTAGCTATAAGTATTGAATGCTTCTTTTTGTAACTTCATAGGTTTGTTAAAGCGTTGACCATGTGCACATTTTTAGAATGAAGCGTGGAACTTCCGTGCTTCATACAAAATGTACTTCGGTCAACACTTCTACACCCTAATGAAGTTACAAAAAGAAGAATTCAATTCTTAAATAAAGCATCTTAGCTTGTTTGCAAGGAAAATAAAAAACTGTTCCAATTATTCAAGAGACATTTGATTTTGTTTAGCAAGCATCAAGAATCTAACAGCTTGTACAAAAAGACTCCTTTATATTCAAAAGAGAACTTTCATGTATAAACTTACATCTTTGAACCCTAATCCATTCATCAAATCAATGAGCAACTACACTGTATCAACTGCTCATTAAAGTATATATTGTTATAACATTAACATGTTATGAATTTTAAGAGGAAAAAAGAAAGAAGTAATTATTATCAAACTGCGAACAATAATCCAAATGAGGTACATGTATAATTGTCCCAAAGCGATATAGATTTTATATAAAATTAGCAGTGCAAAACAATATCAGCTGAAGTGAAGAGATGTATTGAAATGTCCATAATTTTGGTTGATTTGTTACTACATTTCTTCATCATGTTTATTAGAAAGTTTTCAAGAAACTTCTCTGGTTTAGTTTGTAAAAAACATGTTTTTATAATTTTATAATTTATAAAAGAACTATCTCTAGATGGTTTTTTTTTCAAATATTTTCACTTTTGAATCAAAAATATCTACTTATACATATAGCTACTGTGGTCATATGGTTACATGCATATATCCAAAATAAACAATTTTATTATTTTTTTACCCATACCTGCTTTGTAGACAAATTCTTTATATTCTATAACTAATACTGTAAACACAAATAATACACCAAAACATCACTTAGCAGCAACAATTAGCCTCAATTGCTAATAAATATGTCAACCATTTACTCTAACAACTCATTTGAGACACAAGGTATAAAGTAGGGTATTACCTGAAAAGAAAAAGGTGTATATACAATGAAAAACAATGTATGGCAGTTCATACCTGTAGTAAAGAAGGCATGTTCTTTATTAAACATTGTAAATTTGGTATGTGAAATAACTTTAGCACATGCTTCAAGTGAAAAATCAGACATGGCTGGGAATTTTCATGATATATACTACAACTGTACATTCTGTACTAGTATTAAAAAATACAACTGGCACCATAATTTGTTTTGCTCTATCTGTACATGTAACTTGGTTTTGACAGACTTTCACCGAAAGAGTAATACATGTAAATCAGACCTATTTAACTTAATGGTATGTCAGGGTTATCAGCTGTTCATAATTAATCTAATAAAGGTACTCAATCATGTCAATATTTTACAGTTAATCATCTACATGTATATGGCTTTGTTAATATTAAATTTATTGTTCTTCACAACTGGTCCTGTCTTCAGGACCTGAACTTTTAATAGATTTATCAGCTGAGCAAAATGAAGCAGGACAAGCTCAATCTTCTGGAGGACCAGATGTCACCCCTGGTTTTTATAGTTTGTATTGACCAAGCTTTAGTTTTGAGTGCTAATTTTTCAATCTGTTTCTAGTTTGTGCTTGTATCTTCTTACTCCCCCTTGCCATCCTTTTGAGACTGTTACTTTAAGACTTATGACACTGTTCTGTTACATATACATTTGTTTGTATGTTGTATCTTTGGATTTTACTTACAGGCATACATATGTGTGCTTATTCCACTGAATCTATTTTGAAATGAACAATTGATATTTTATCTTGTGTTTTCTATGTTGTGATGTTACATGTATGCTATTGTTTCAGAAAAAGGGAGAAGGTTTGGATCCATTAAAAGGTTTAATCCTGCTGCAAATGTTTGCACCTATCCTAAGTCAGGACTCTGATGTACAGTAGATGTCGTTTGTTTATGTAATATATACATGTTTCTCATTTCTCGTTTTTTTTTTAATATAAATTAGACCATTGGTTTTCCTGTTTGAATGGTTTTACACTAGTAATTTTGGGGCCCTTTATAGCTTGTTGTTCCGTGTGAGCCAAGGCTCCATGTTGAAGGCCGTACATTGACCTATAATGGTTTACTTTTTTTTTTTTGGTTGTTATTTGGATGGAGAGTTGTCTCATTGGCACTCACACCACATCTTCCTATATCTATGAATATTCTTAAAAAGGAAATTCTGTTTTATCATGACTAAAAATATGTGCAAATGTAGCTCTTTGTCATGTCGACCAGATGTAGCTACTCCATGTACTTACAATTTTGTAATTACCTTTAATTTTAACTGTAATCTTTTGTAATGAGAATCAATTTAGTTATTTACACATGTCTTTTTGCTGGCTCTTTTGCTGGTTTTTCTAGACGACTGCTGTTTAGCTTTAGATACAGATGATACAAACTGAAAAATCAATGATCAAAATTAACTCAACAAAAAGTTGAAAAACAGTATAAAATAAGAGTAACAATTCAGTGAACTTTATTATTGTCATGATCATGATAATGACTAGGTTATTCATGGTCAATAACTCTCTATATGTGTAGTTGTTAGTATTAGAAGTATGACAGTCAGACTACATGTGACATATGTATATATAAAATTTCTTAGACTGAGAGCTACATTTTCAGGATTCTTCAATGGTAATATTCATATACCATGACGTATACAGGAAAATGACTACATCAGCTGTACATGTATCTTTATAGTTAACTGCATAGTTAACTTACCTATGAGTCTGCATTTACAAAAATAATTTATTAATGTGGAAACTAAATTATAAATATCAAAACTTGTCCCTATATGTATATAAATTACAATGTATGTCTATATAAAATTTTCTACATTTTTACTTTTCTGAAACAGTATTTACCATGTTGACATTGGACTATTAGCTAACAACATGAACAATGCAGATTAACCTTCCATGTAATACATGTATATGCTTTACTTTGAAAAATCCACAAATGTTGAATTTGAAAATGTGTATTGTGTTTAATTTCAATTCCCAATCTATACAACGGCCTGGAAAAAGCAGTGACAGCTTTGCTCAATGTTGAAAGCTGTATGGTGACCTTTTATCAAATAAATTGATAATTCTGTGTCATATGGTTTCTGATGAAGAATGGTCACGCTATCAATCATACCACATCTTCTTAATTTATCTGTTCTAAATATACATTTTAATGCTACTTTATCTCTGGAACTTACCCAAACTCCCGGTTCTCTAATGCCAGGGCTCTTCCCTTCTCTAGGGCAAGCAAGTTCTGGTAGAATAGCAGAATGGTAGAAGGCGGTTAATTTTGGTAACATAACATTGTTCCATAAATTGAGGTCACGTTGGATTCTCTGAATAAATAACTGATAGGGATTTATTGTGCGTACAACAAAGTCTAGCCAGTGAAAATTTCCAACATTTAACAATCCTTGACACTGATAATAATAGTCATGATTTTGTTTCAGAAATAATTTATCTTGGCGTATCTCTAAACAAAAGTTTTTATTTGCCGCAGCTTGAAATAAATTTATAGGTTTTGAGTGGACAAGATTTTTCACTTCCAATAATCCCTTTTCACCATTACCAACAATAACAATGCCATCAGGGCTACCAGCAAGAGAGACTTATGTTCATTATTGATAATTAGACCACTTGATTCTACCGTTAAAATAACATTTTCTTCCGCTTTCTTCAGTCTATATTCCTCGATAGTACTACGTTCGTGCAGAAGTCCATTTTTTGTGTGAAATGTTCCTCTAAACTTTGAGTACAACAGGTTTTTAACTAAATTCTTTACCAATATAGATGGTCTTCTTCGAATGATTTTTCCAAAATTTGAACATGTTATGCGTTTTTTCCTTTCAGAATGCCAGTTATCAGATTGAGATTGTTTAATTGTTGCAGTTGCTATTTCTTTGATTTTAATTTCAGAAATATTAATGTGTTTTTCAAGAAAGTCACTTTGCAGTACAGCTAGATCTGTAACAGGAATATCCTCTGTTACATCAATAGCCTCTGGTCCATAAGATCTTCTAGCCTTTTTGGAACAACTAATCGTTAATGATCTCATCTTTCTCTTCCAACGCTTTTGGTGTGTATCGTATTTAGCCTTATATCTAGTGCTGTTGGCTAGCCTTATATTACTACGCTCAAAATGTCGTGTGAAAAAAAATCCTGGTTGGGTAGCTGTTGTTTTTTGCCATACTTTAGGAGACCACTCTGGTCCAAAGTTCATTCGCAATCCTCCACCAAAGCACCTCCCATGCCATGAACCTCTATTGCATAAGTTATATAACTTTCCGCCGTCAAATTTACACCGTATGTGCATCCAAGATTCTGCCAGATTGGTTGTGTTGTTACCCAACAATCGATCAGCCTTTTCACTAATTCGAGACAACAAAGTGCAGACATCTTGGATAATGTACTGTTCAACATCACTGTAATTTATGTGAGTACCTTTACGTGTCTCCTCTTGTGCCTCAATGGATGTTCCCTCAGTCCACAGTTTTACTTGGTCTTCAAATATATCTGAACTTTCATCTGGATCTTGCAGAGAAGTCAGTATACTGTCATCTAAGGTTGTGCTGGATGATAACTTTGCTTTGCAAAAATCTGAACAATTACTGTGTTTTCCAAACACATGGTGGACTGAATTTATTATATCATGACGAAGATTTCTTACTGCTTCAGTTTTTTCTACACCCTTTTCTTTCACCTCCTTTGCTCTCATTCTGATTGCGCATCTTACAGCACTAACTAACCTACAATACATAATATGGCAGGATTAATATTAGTGGAAACAATGTATTTGATCTGTAAATTAGAATTTCCCAATGAATAATGTACTGATGACACATTTAATATATCATAAATTTAATTATAATGAGCTGGTATCCATATGGTATAAAAAAAATAATCATGCAAGCACCCATATTCAACCCATATTGAACGACAAAATTATTTCATTTACTTAAATTACTCTTACTTATGGATTTTGACATACTATGAATGACAACATTATTTCATTCAATAAAATAGTTTTAATTTCTGTTGAGTCTGTTTTTTATTTTATACATTTGACGTGATACTGTACGTATGTATCCCGTCATACTTTGAACCACACCTTATTTATTTATTATTATTACATTTACTGTTGAGTCTGTTGTTTGTTATATCAACTTTACGTGACTATGCATGTATGTATACCTTCATACTTTGAACGACAAAATTATTTTTATGTCTACCTGTAGGAATTTCAAACGCGCAATTTTACACCAGCAATGAAAACCTTCTTTCCTTTACGGGTAGACTTTTTATATACATAAATTAATTGGTACAAGAAAAGCAAAATGAGTATGTTAAATTTGATGTATGCCTTTTTGTGATTCTTCGTTACATTTGTTGTTTGTATAGTGATATTAAGATGATAACACAATATTGACTGCTGTACCCCTATTTTTGACATTTTTACTCTTTGAGTATGTTTGTTTTGTTCATACATCATTGACAATGTAATGGAATTTGATGCGACTGTCAAACAAGTGAGAGGTTTAGCTAGCTATAAAACCAGGTTCAATCCACCATTTTTTACATTAGAAAATGCCTGTACCAAGTCAGGAATATGACAGTTGTTATCCATTCGTTTGATGTGTTTGGACTTTTGATTTTGCCTTTTGATTTTGGATTTTCCTTTTTGAATTTTCCTCGGAGTTCGGTATTTTTGTGTTTTTACTTTTTATTCAAACAACTTCATTGATGGTTCCTTCACGAATCTCTCATTCACTATATATAGATAGCAGTAGAAAGAATATAATGTACTTGTACTTCATTCTGTGAGGTATTATAATAATAAAAGAGAGTGTGTTTTATTATGTTTAAAAGCAATCTTCACAGTATCATGAGTATGGTGTGTGGTTTTATAAATATATTTAAATTAGAATTTGTTAAACAAATCATGCACAAACAAAAAAATACATTCAATTATTTTAAACTAAAGTTATTATCAGGAAACCAATGCGTTTTTCAGATAATGCCGAGGACGAAGATGATTACAATATTAATGATTACTTGGAAAATTGTAATCAACTACAGCTGATTAACGATTACAATTACCCCAAGTATGGACCACACCATACCATCCAAAATAAAAATTTTCTCTTGTATATAAAACAACTCATTAAGATTAAGCATGAAATGTAATTCAGTGCCTAATTCTTGGTGAATGTTATCCTGCTTACTCTCATAAATACATCTATGCATGCAATACTAAATCAGGACTATATATCTCATACACGTACAAATATTGAAGTAATTGCAAGTTCAGACTTTAAACTTGACCCAAGTCAGAAGACCTTAATATTTAGCATGTTTAGCTATATATATATATATATATAGGTTAGTGACCTAATTTCGGGTTAGAAGGTTGCATATATTTTATGTCAGATAAATCAGCATGCATGAGTAAATAATTTTGTGTTAAAGTAACTGAATTTTGTCCTCAGACCTAAAACTAAGCAAATGTGGGAGCTGAGGATTAAGGTAATTTGTAGTAGAATATACTTTAAAAATCTCTCTTCCTCAATCAACAACAACAGCTATAAACATGTGAAGGAATATATTATAGGGTAGGCCACAATCTGTATGTATGTTCCTGTCCCCGGTCAACTGTAATTCTGTTTTTGTTGTTTATTGCTGTGTTACATATTTGCTTTATGTAAGTTCTTTTACATAAATAACTAAGGCAGTTGATTTTTGTATGAATTGATATAAAGTTGTTATTTCAAGGTCTTTACTAAGTACAAATGTAACTTTGTGGTATGGGCATTGCTCATAATTGAAGGTCATACAGTAAACTATAGTTTTTAATTCCTGTGTCATTTGGTCTATTGTGCAGAGTCATAAGTCTCATTGGTCATGTTAGCAATCATACATCTTCTTTTTTATAAGTGTATATCATGTAAATTGAACATTATCAATATAAACTGTGAATTTGTTCATGACCAGAGAGAAAAAAAAATTTTGCTCCCTGTTCATACATTTTTTTACATGTATTCATATGTTTATTTTTTTAATACTAAAGAGCATTTGTAATTTGTTGATATTTCAGTGACTAACCTTATTCTAACATTCTTTGTCAAATTATGTCTTTCCTTGTAAATAGGGTTATCTGCAACCAGTTTCTCCAGATTAGACCTATAACACTTGCAAATGTGATTTGCACATTCTTCTTTGGTGACATATCTACCCCATACTGGAACTTGCTCACGGATGTTTGAAAAAACAGAGGAATCTCCATCTCCTGAAAAATATAATACATTCTAATTATCATTCACCTAATTTGAGCATGTTGAGTATTTAGTGAAAGAATCAAAGCAAAATGTATTACACAAAATATACAATATTGATTAACACTGCATCAGAAAATAGTACTCTGACCTTAGTATTTTTGTTACATGTACCACCAAATTTTTTCTCTCTTCACTTTTATTTTCTATCTAATATATTTTCCTTCAATTATTTGAAATGTCCAAATATTTTCAATATAGGAGCCAAATACATTTTGTTTTATGCTAGTATGACCGTGAGACCATGACATACTGTGCGGATGGGTACATGTATATGTTTTCCTGATAATGGTATTTGTAGAAAATTTTTAATTTCCTTGCCCCAAGGCTAATTCAATGTTGATGATGTTGAAGAGGAAACAAGAATTCTCATGATCAGTAATTGAATAAGTTATCTGCTTTTTTGCAGTAAAGATATTATGAAGAAAGATCTAAAACATGGGAATCCCTGTTTATAGCTTACAAATGTACAAAAAATGTATACAATATATTGTGGTATAACATGTATAATAATAGTATACATATTTTTTATAACAAATTTTTCATACACATAAATAATTCTAGTCACTGTGGTTTGCTTCATATCAATTTCAGTAATTTTTTTTTTATTGTAACAAGACTGTTCAATATGTACATTAATAAGAGAGTTTTATAATCCATCATAAATCAGTTGTACAAATTGAAAGGTGTATTCCTAAACACTCTTTTAATGTGATTGATAAAAAATTGGATACAAAATATATAGTAAAAACATGATAAATTCCTGCCATCAAAAATTGGTTGACAATGTATAAGTCAGATAATTTATATTAAAAATTTTTTTACAGTTGTAATTCATAACACACCTAATAGTCCTTAGGGCGTCAGGATTGACCAAAGAAAGACCTATTTACAAAAAGTCTTTCATTGGATCAATCATGACACCATTTAGTGAGTTATACAAATAGAAATGCCAGTTGTCATGGTTGTTCAAAACCTGGTTAAAAGGTTTTTTATGTTGTTTTTTTTTACTGTTCCTTAGTACAAATATGTAGTACATGTATATATGTATTTATAGATCTTATTTGCACTTGCACTTACCAATAACCCTCATATAACGCAAACCATGTTTGCTTTCAGCCTGTTTAAATCCCTCAATAATAATGTCTGATTCCATCGACTGGCTATCATGATTCCAGTTTTTAAAGCAAGAATGTGGCTTAACAGATTCTTGTCTACTTTCAGCTGAATTGCAGATATAACAATACCTGTTACGCACACCAATATGCAATAGTTTTTTTGTCTCTTTCCCTATTATGATAGCCACACCCCCAAGCGCATTATAACTGTGTTTGTGAGTTCTCTTGGACCATCCTCCATCCATAATCACAGTAATTGATGGTATCTCATTGTGAAAATCACCTTTCTCAATAGCTATTTGGCGCTCTTCTTGACCAGCTTCTAACATACTCTGGTCAAGAATACTACTCCACCACTTTCCTATATCATGTTCAATGGCTGAAAATGTTGGTTGTGAAATACCAGGTGAATTAAGTGTACTCAAAATTTCATTCAAATGGGAAGGACCATTTCCAGTGGCAATACTCCCCCAAACAGCTCTAACATTGACATCATATCTCCTGCTTTCTGGTAGTTTAGGACTTGTTTCAAAATTAAATTTCTTATTGCAACCCTTACACTGCACAGATAAAACACTTGCTAAACCTAGAGATCTAATTTCAGTCTGCAAACTCAAGGGAGATTCACCAATTGAAGCTAATTGTATGGCCTTCAAACACTGACATGCATGCATTGTGATGGAAGTTACATGTGATTGCAAGCATTCTAGATTAACAATACGATATCCATTTTCACTTGTGTCCAACACCTTTCTAATTTTAAGTTTAATAGGTGGCCTAACACTACAACCAGTGTCATCAAAGAGTGTATGTGATATAAAAACAGGCTTCTTATCAATTGTCTTCTTTGAAACAGTTTTCTTAATTCTCTTGACACATAAAGAAATATTTCTAGACTTTGAAGATGTGATACGCTTAACAATCTTGTATTTTGGTCTTCCTGTATATCTATCACTGCGTAACCGCTTATAAATGCCTACAGATTTTCCAAATATTCTCGAAGATTTCTTTTTACTACCCATACTGAAGTTTCACATGTGCATGTATAACTTTAATCAAGTGGAGACAATTCAAATTATCTCCCTTCGATTTTTATATGGATAATATAGAGGATTTCACTTGGGGCCCTCCATATAATTTCGTGTTGGAAACATAGGGTTTTAATTACTATTTTTTAGTAACTGTATACACTAATAACTATTATTTAGGTTGTTTATCATCTCATTTTCGTTGAATAGTAAAAATAATGTAGTTTGGAAAAAAAAAAATTTCAAAACATTACCTCATGGCTGACACGACATATCAGTTAAATTATTTGGTTTTAATCGTCAGATCTTGTAGCGATCTTTGATACAACATAATTTAAGGGTTAGAACCAACTTGATTGACAAGTATGTGTTTGTATTACCTGTAAAAATATGTATTTCTTCTGATAATTGGTCTGTTTACGTCTTCGCGGTCAAAGATCAGCTGAATAACTTAAAACCGGAAATCGTTGCATCGAAAGTTATCGGTAGCAAAAGTAACAAACAAAGATGTTTCATGAACGGAAAATATTCCCCAAAACATTGAAAACTATTTGTTGATTAAAATAAACTGAAAAAAAACAAAAAAACTACCAATGTTCAAGTAAAACAAAAATACGAAAGTGCGCAATAATCTACTTTCACTTTCACTTTCCACCAGCATCAAAAACAGATAACAGTGGTCAGAATAAATCTCAAATATGTCCTCACGCTACCCAAAAAATGCACTTATTAAATGCTGGTCGATGGTTACATATCACATGTGTATTTAACAACAAAGGAAAATAATAATTTCTTATTCGATCTCTCGTATGCAAACGAAATTGTAGCATACCGTGATCTTCCAAAATGGCGTGGTCAACAACAGCGAGACACGAAGGGAAAATCAACACATCTCTTAAAATTCGCATGTTTAGTTAAAAAGAGTTTCCGCTTGCCCTCAATAGAAAACTTGAGAAACACCATATGCGTATTATATAATGTAAAGTCATTCTGGTAAAGGTGTGCATTTTTTGGAAATTTTACATTTTATTTTCAAATAAAATCGAAGCTAACACTACTTCTATAAGTAGCCACAATTCATAAACACGACAGACAGAAAGTCTGTTTAAACTTTTGAAAGTATGAAAAATTTCTAGGTCATATTCCTCATACTTAAGGAATGATTGCTTGGTGTTTGTCCCTCTATTTTTTACTGAAATTTGACTTAAGCGGAACCTTAAGCAATTTTTTGAATTTAATTATTTAAGTCGACATATTGCAATTGACCCGTAATAACAAATCGGCATTTGTCATCGGTAATGACCATCGGTATAAAATGTAATTTTGGCAAGTAACTAAAATACACTTTGTGAAACTTCCAATTTTTATTTAGCTAATCTTTTTATCATAATATTATAATCAAATTACCTATATGATAGCGTCTTTTTAATGAGCGGTCATACCATATGTAGAGTTTAGAAGTATTACAAGTCAGCTGTAACAGAATGTTAATTACCCCGACCATATGAGTATATACCCATATGGTCATGACCATACGCGTATGGTCCAAATACTCATATGGTCCGGAACATTTACATTACACATCATTCGTTCAAGAGCAAACATTTTAACAGATGTTTTAGCATGCCACTTCAAAATAAGTTGTCCTTACTGTCCATTTTTTTTAATTTACTTTACCACAGCTATGATATTTAAATCTTCCAAGAGGTTGATGCTAATGTTTGATAAATGATTTTTTTAAGAGGTTGATGCAACAGCTTTATACATGAATCTTTGAAGATGTTGATTGCCAAAGACGACCAATTCATTCATAATTTTTTAGAGAACGCGAAGATTGCGAGTTTGAATTTGCCTTGCAAGCAATAAGTGTGCCACAAAGTACACATTCTTGCAGTATATGTTGAAAAAAAGATTAAACGGAATCGACTAGTATTTTCATGCAACCTTTAGCTAGTATAAAAATGATTACGCTGTGTGAACGGTATTTTAAGAAAATACCGAGAGCACTATGATCGTGAGAAAAAAATACGTAGACTCTACTCGAGAATGTAAGTAAGGACTGACGGTAGTTTACAGATGTTCCAAGTTTCAATCTTAGACTTCATACAGAATACCAGTCAAAAACATCAATGTGAGGCAATGCATCAACTTAAAGTTCAACATAATTGGCTCACCAGTTCCTAGTTCACTAGTTGTACACGTTGTTTGCTCATGACAACTAAAATAGTGAGATTTGTATAAGGTTTATAGCGAATCGTTGAGTTTCTTTCCTGTGTTGTGTTTTCTATACTGTTGTTAGTCTTAAGGTGGTACCTAACACTACAGGGAGATAACTCTATAAAATCAGCCAAACGTTTTAATAACGTTGTGTTGTAAAGGGAATATTAAGCTTCTCAATGATCAAAATTGGTGTTTGTCAATCTAATATATTACCAGTGTAATTTTTCTGATAAAATGGTTGGTTCAAAATTTTTGAAATTTATACATTTTGGTTAAAGGGTCAAAGTAAATACTTTATCAAAATTTTATGAAAATTAAACCAGCCAAATTAATTTTAGTGAAAGTGTTGGGTACCACCTTAAACAAATATTTTGTTTGTTTTGTTTTAATTATGAGTTTAAATATCTCTTTGGTATCTTCCGTCTCTCTCTCTTTTTATAAAGAAAGGAAAAATGATAAAGTAATCTCATGTTTTATAGGTACAACAAGTCAACAGCACAAATCCTTATTAGATGGAGTATACAACATGGGTTTATTACCATACCAAAATCTGGAAAACCAAATCGAATAGATGAGAACATGAAAGTATTTGATTGGTCTATAGCGGATGACGATATGGCCGTATTAGTAAGTTAATGGGTTAAAAAATTGAAATTAAATTACGGAAAACAAATTTCTTGCTGAAACAGAAGCACGGAGCTGGTTGCGGGGTTTCTAGCTGTGTTGAAGTCCCATTGGTGGCCTTGGGCTGTTTTCTGCTCTCTGATGGGGTCTTGTCTCTTTGACCCATTCCCCGGTTTCATTCTCAAAGTTATATTCTTGAACAAGATCTATGAAAGGAGTGTAAAACGGAAAGTACTTATGATCTTGATTATAGCATGGCATAATTCTATAAAACATCTGAGAATATATATAAAGCCGATCTTGCGTATCATAGTTATCGGGATATTAAGAAAGAGATCAACATTAAATAATGCCTCATGCTATTTGGAATCTTGATAGTCTGTGTTTTTTTCTTAACAATGACTTTCATATTAAATCTCCGGAATATCGACAACATATAACAACTACTAATAAGTCAAGGACCCTCAGAGGTGACCTGGTAATAGAAATATTGTTACTTTTCTTCGTCTTTCGATTGTCAGTAAAACCCCTGCTAAAGTGTAATTTCCGTTAGACTGTGCGGAATGTACAAGTCCGCAGCCACTTCGAGTCAGGATAGGACATTTTAATCCGATTGCCTCGTGTATAAAGATTTTCATACCAAACGTCCCCAAACGCACGAATGATGTTCACTAAAGCCAAAGTTTTTGGCGGAAATGCATCGAACTCAAAAGTTGTTTATTGTTTAAATCCGAAGCATGCCATATTATTAACAATTTTATTTATTTGATTACAATTTATTTTACAGGAGAGTTTTCCTGACAAGTCATGTACCTGGAATCCTTGTAAAATGCCTTGGACTGGCTAAAAAGATGATCTTATTAAACTGATATTGTTTGAAATATAGTTTTTATATGTAAATTTCATGAATTAAGAGTTAATAAACTACTAGTCACTAGTTTCGTCATTTGTAAGAAACTATTCTATAATGTGTTTGACAATTAAGGATAACTTAAATGGTTGCTTAATTTTTAAGAATTTGTATATGGTTGCATAGAATTGGTCAACGAATAACATTACAAAGTTCTTTTCATATTAATGCCCGCGTCACACTGTCCCGATTTTTACGCCGATGGCAACACGATTATGGAAATTTTCAAAATCGGGACTGATCGTATCCAGATCGGGCTATTCGTAGTGCCATCTTTTACCATCGTAGAACCATCGGCCACTTTTTCTAGCCTTCGGGGACAACTTCGGGAAGGGTTCTAAATTTTTTAACATGTTAAAAAATCCCCGAAGGTGCGTCCGATGTTGAGGGTTCGTATTCAGTTCGTATCACCATCTTCACCTTCGTAATGTCACCGGGAATGCATCTTTGAACATCGTATTGCATTCGTGTTTCCATCGTTTCCATCGGGCAGTTTTGACATTACGATGTCTACACGAATGAATCACGAAGCTACCCGAAGGTCTTACGATGGCAACACAACTTCGTGAAGACCTCATAAACCCGTCATGTTGCCATCGAATAAAAGTACGAAGGCGACAAGATGGAACTACGACGGCAATAAATCCAGCTAAATGTAAGTTAATTTTCGCGCTAAAATAATATATGCACTGGTCAGTCTAATACGACAGTTAAGAAAGACGTTCACAAAACATGGAGCTCATATCATATGATTCTATGAGAACAAGAAAGGCGATAGCGTTGTTTCTATTAATTCAAATGGAACAAGAAAAGCAGCTATTACAGGCTCGGGATTTACTTTTATTATTTTTTGTCAATTTTTTCATATCCAGTAACATAATGAAAATCATAAACGCGCCTCGTACACCAACACTGCAGGTACACGTATATAGGGAAACCAACTGTTTCTTCATTATTCTGATTTTTTATGTATCGTCTGAGTTGTTGTCACACGAATGTTTAATCCATAACCATTTTGTTTTCTATATGTCATATTTTGCCGCATTTGTTGCTTTCCCCACATCCTTCCTTTTGTCTATATTATTATGATATTCTCCTGGAAAGAGCTCTTTTTTAATAAAAGGGATCAACAAACCCATTATCTTACCTTTAAGATAGATCAGTAAACATGGACATACTTATGGGTGATTATTCAGACTAGTGCACACATTTTACAGTTCAAACAAGGCACTGCCAAGCGTGGCATCCCCTCGTATGTAACATATTGGGGACAAATATGGACATTATATTTGTATATGACACATGCAAAAAATGGTAAATTGAATATGCATTTTTGATACATAAACTATTTTTTTAGAAATCAACCAAAACATTCAGTAACTGGAAATACCTTTAATATTGTCTTTAGAACTAGCAGGTAAAAAGATGAGCAACCAATTTCCTGTGTATTATGCTATTTCAAGGAGAAAAAGTCCATCTGCATGACCTTGACCTTTGGCCTTGAACATAAAAAATGTCAGATCATTACAAGGAGGAACAATATACAAAATGTGGTTAAAATCTTTTAAAGCATATTGGTTTTAGAGTGTCCACAAGGGTGCTATTGCTTTGTATTACAACTGCCACTGTAACCTTGACCTTTGAACTTTAAAGTCAATAGCGCTTAAGATATTCTTAACGAGTAACACCATACCAAGTTTTGAGCATTTTGGTTCTAGAGTGTCCATAACAATTTTATCTACACGCAACTTACATGTAATAGGCGAGGGGATAATAAACTAAGTTTTATAAGAATTAGACAAAAAGATCGATTTCCCACCATGCATGGCAGACTTGTACAGAAACAATATGTTGTCGAAATTCTGTTCGTATCATAAAAAAGTTCAAAACATGTAGAACGCATTGTTAGATCGTTTGTATACTTGAATTATGTACATACATGTATTTTACCTTTATTTATCTTGTTTATTTTCCAGAGAAGATGGAACCAAAGAAATTAAATGTACAATATAATATATATTCAATATTGATCAAACAATTTAAAACGCGTGATGCCTTCGGCATATAATTTAAATGCATCGTCGGCCATACGACGTCTTTTAGACATCGTATGGCCATCGCGCCATCATCGTAATCCATCGTGTAGCCTTCGTGATCCATCGTGTAGGCTTCGGCTGAGATATGAAGCTTAAATACCCGTCTTCGGTTAACCTTCGTATGTCCATCTTTTGCTATCGTATATAGTTTCGGCACCATCGCATAGACTTTGTTATTCATCGTACTTGCTTCGGTCACTTTTTGGTATTTTAACGAGATCGGGACCAACTTCGTACGAACTTACAATTTTCGCATTCGGGTGTCCATCGTATATAAAAATCGGGACAGTGTGACGCGGGCAAAACAATGACAAATTTTTATAACTCTCCAAACCCATCATGATAGACTGCACTTCTGAAACTCGATCGGATTAACAGCCGAAGTCATCCGAAATACTTTTCGCAATGACATGTGTTTTAAATCAAAGTAAACACATATGGTAAGCACGCACCGTCTTTTAAACATTTTTGCTATTCACGTGTTTCATATTCGCTTCATTTTAAATGACTATCTATTTAGTCTAATTATAAATTAGAATAAAAACATAACTTTCAATTTTGTCGTAACCATAATATGTCATCGTCTTCCCGAATGTAACCTAACAAATAAAATATATCACCGCGTTTATACAAATATTACTTATATATATACAGGTACCACATGTGGAGCAGGATATGCTTACTATGCCCGTGTACCTGTGATCAACCCCGGTTTTTTGGGATACGATTGCTTTCAAGCAATCTGTAGACTTATACCAGTGGCTAAGGACAATGCCCTCACGTCAACCGTTTTATTCTAAACATTAAGGACAATCTCAGATTCTTATGATTGTCTTGGTTTAAAAGGTAAAAACAAACAAAGGGATTGAACTTCATGTTTGATATTTCCCTTGACTTATATGCGTGTTTTTAACAACACGGAAAATCAGAATTAAGCAGTATTTATATTTAGTGTTTTAATAAATTTAGAAACACGTCAGAGGGAATCCCCCAGTTGTGATAAAAATGCAAGAGTTCTCTGAATTCCGATAAATCTATTTCTGTCATATAAGAACTGAAATGGAGTTTTACTTATGTCACCGTTATTAAACTGATATTTTATATTGTACGTCCATAAAAAAAAAATAGAGAACCATTTAGGTTTAATATACGTTCTTACTACAGGTTTTGTCTAGGTAAATATGCGCATGCGTATAGTTTTCTTGACTTCAAGGGGTACTAGGTTAAATGGTTGCTCTGGATTCCCCACTCAATTGATTAACTCATGGGATCATTCCTATGTATGTCTGCTATTGAGGGTTATTGTTGTTGCATAATTTTAATCATATGCATCATCTAGATTAAAATAAATATAGTCTACATCGTAAAAAGGTTACTTTCAACACCCCTTCAGGCGAAATGGAGTTGTCTCCCTTCCGGAAGTCACTTCCGTGAATTCTGAATCAAAACAACGGAAAACAACACGTTGAGAAAAATTAACTCGTTCTGTCGATAAACGTCGTATTATATAAAAAAACGATCGCAATTTAAACGGAAGAATGTGTACGGAAAGGAGTCATGATCACTGACCCAAAGGAAATTAAATATTTAAAGAGTTAGGAATGGGGTTCCTCCTAGAATTAACGTAGGAAAATAGGTGATAAGATACGAAGTGAAATACTTCTCACTCTGAGTCTCAGTGACTGCTGTGGAAAGTAAACTTGGAATTGACAGTACAAAAATAAAACATAATAGGCCTAAGTACATTGTTCATACACTTTTAACCGGGATTGGCTATTTTGTAACTTTTCAGATTACGTAAATCACATTTTACATGTGCAGTTGAATTAGTTGTGAAAATAATATTATCCAGCTTCATGTATACATGTGTCAATGAAAACAATGGCAATCGTATCCCTCAGAGCAATCTGCTCTTTGATTTACAACGTGTATGGTGCTCCGTCTTTAGTTTTCTGTGTGCCCTTTGCAAGGATGCGTTGTATTCTGATGTTTGTATATGAGTATTTCTCTTTTTTGCCATGGCATTGTCATTTTATTTTGGACTTATGAGTTTGAAAGTCCTTCTGGTATCGTTCACCTTTTTTTCCATAACATACCAGTGTAGATTATGGCGGCATTTTCGAAATTACCAAAAGAGGCAGCACCTTTACAAACCATCAGAATAACTTCAGAATCACTTCGATTACGTTCTGTTACAATTTGTTCACGAGAGAATGTTTGAAAATTGTACAAATGAATCTCTTTTTGACCGAGAGAAGCCTTATTATACTTTTCATTAGGACGGACGAAAGTAACACAATTTGTGAAGATCTACTAAGGATTATTTAGAAATGTTATCCCCTTTTGACATATAAATAAATAAGAGGAACATGTGTCATATTCTAACCTTGATACTACAAAACTGACATAAATTGATGTCTTTATAGCTCCACTCTTTTTTATATGGTTGTCAATTATTCTCCGATTCTTTATTGTATTTTCTTTTAATATTATGGTTTATCTTTAATTCGTTGGACTATGAATTGATATTCTTTTAATTGTTTTTGTCCTTTATATCAATCTTTATGGTAGAATCTACATTTTGTTTGAGGGAAGTGCAAATCATATTTTGTACCTATTCTAAGTCAGAAATCTGATGTTCAGTAATTGTTGTTTGTTGAAGCGTTTCATAAGTGTTTCTAGTTTTTATATAATTTAAAATTTATAATTAACTTTTGGTGTTCCCTTTTGAAAGATTTTACTCTATTAGTTTTTGGGGCCCTGTATAGCTTGCTAATCGATGTCCGCCATGGCTCTGTGTTGAAGACAGGTCTTTGACCTATAATGGTCTACCTATATAAATTGTGACTTGGATGGAGAGTTGTCCCATTGGCACTCGTACCACATCTTCTTATATCTATTTATAACACTTTCACTCATACTAAAACTATCAAGATAATAAATTTATAGATACAAGTTCTTAACATATTGGTTTTGCTCGAAGGAAGTGTTTTTCATAGGAATATATTTTTCATATGCCTAGTTCCGAATCTTAGCTGTTTCATGTATTTACTATTTAAAGGATGGGATCGATTTTGTATACTTCTAGAAATGAATATGTCCATGCTTCTGGGAAGCTTTTAAGCCAAGTGTCTCAAGTAATGCAGATGACACTGCATGAAATGATACGTTTACAAAATTTATTCTCATATTAAATTTCTAGTTTTAAATTTAACTTCTGATTTACGAAGAATTATTTAAGTAGTTTATGAAAATTAAATGCTTTTGTTAAATTTCAAATTTTCTTGAGTTTAATTCCGATATATGGGTTATTAAATTTGTTAATTATTTGAAAAATAATACCAGTTTTAATTTGTTATTTAAAAGATTTAAATCTAGTTTATCCTCATTTAAACTATTAGTTTACAGATAGGTTTATATTTAAAAAAAACTACTAATATAAGACAATTTAAATGAATTTAAATTGGATTAAGTAACAAGATTATACGAATGGATTTTTTACAATAAATTTGAATTTTATTGCCAGTTTTCGTAAGGTGTTTATATCTTGTTTCATTACACAGGACTACTTCTCCTTCTTCTTCTTCTTTGTGTCAACAAGGCTTCAATACTGAAGAATACATGTTGTACAAAGTAAAACCGAGCGTTATTAAGAAGAAGAAAAAGACAACATTACAATCTGGCTTATTAAAATTGTCCAAACAGAAAAAAAAATAGAAAGTTTCGTTGCAAATATATCAACAACTTACGTAAGGAAATATTCAAATTTTGAATATCCCAAAACTTTTCACAATGACAACCAATGAGGGGTATAGTTAAACCAAGATAAAGGTCGTTCTCGGATTTCCATAGATATTTCTGGTTATTTTTCTCAATAACAGAAAATACAAAACTGACACAGCAAATGACAAGAGCTAAAATAATTGCTTAATTGATAAATTAACAGTTGACATCACAAGTTTGTTTTGAAGGTATCGAATATCAGTTCCAAAGACCAGCACCGATATTTTCCAATAATAACAATCTCGTGCTCTTTTCGTGGAATTTAACATCACATGATGTGTATTTAACTAACAACACGGTGCGTGCTACATGTTGAGCACGATCTGTTTACAGTGCTGAACTACATGTAATCATCCATGTTTTTGTTGGATCTGTGTTGCTTAGTCTACCATTTTTTTTTTATAGAAGAGAGGTAAAAAATACCAAAGGAAATTAGTCACACACGGTAGTCACAAACTAAACGACCTGACAATGCCTTTGTTAAAAACGAAGAACAACCAAAATACAAGCACCAGTCTTCAAAGTTAAACATAGAAAATTTATAGCAACTGTGTGTCTAATAAAAAATTACTAATAAAAATGCAAATAAAAAGAACTATTAAACTTTTTGTTAAAAAAAAATATAACAAGATCACTCTTGACAATCATTTGAAAATATGTTATAGTTCAAATCTTTTCCTTTACAATAAAATCAAAAATGTAGATTTACTTGAAGACTACTTCCATAGTCCAAAAAAAAATAGTTCACTTTTAACAAAATTCCGTATAAGTGACCATAACTAATAGATTGAAATAAGTCGACATATAGTGTGTAAAGCTTGCAAAAATGATGAGGGACCCTGTTGTCTTTATTGCCAAATTTAAAACAGCAGTTATATTAAAAATACCCATATAAATGCAATTTAAACCCATTATCATAATTTTAAACCAGCTTGACATAAACTGCAAACGAACTATTTTAACATGTTTAAAGTCTAACAAAACATGTTTAAATCAACTGCGTTTTTGTGCCTGTCCCGAGTCAAGAGCCTGGCCTTTATAAGATTGTAGTCTTGTATCTTTTTTTTTAATTAGTTCATTTATATATTTTGGAGTTTAGTGTGGCGTCCATTTTCACTGAAACAGTACTCATTTTCATTTAGGGGCCCTCTAGAGCCCGCTTCATGGTGTAAGATTTTCACTGTGTTGAAAACTCATTGGTGAGGTGACCGTGGGCTGTTTTTGCTCTTTGGTCAGGTTGTTGTCTCTTTGACACATTCCCGATTTCCATCCTCAATTTTATCAATTAATTAACTAAATTATAATTTCCTGAAACGGTTTGATTAGTTTTCTCATGAAGCATTAAATTTAATCCACCTTAAACACTATTTTTGATAACTAATTTATGTTACATCCCGATTGGTAACTACATACTAGTACTGAAAATGCGCATATAGTCATATATATGAAATTACAAATACTATATACATTATTCTTTTGATACGGATACAAATAATAAATTATGTTTAACAATTCTTTCCATTGAAACTGATTTTACCTTGTTGTAAAATTAAAAGTTCACGTTTACTCCCATTGTGGTCTTTTCAATAGGGGTGATTCTTCAGAAGATTTACAAGTTCATTGCACTGTGATTTAAAAGCAATGTCAAGTGCTATCTGACCTTTTTTATTACACTTTCCAGCATCTGCATTCCAAACAAGTAAAAGTTTTACAATTCTGATATGACGTGAACATCTCTCCTTATACTGTTTACGTCGGAAAAGATCACCTTCGGATTCAAAAAAGTCAAAACCACAAGTAACATGTAAAGGTGACTGTCCATCAACATTGTTCTGCTTTAGCCGTATTAATATATCTGTATATCCTTTTTCAAATCCGTTACACAAAGGCAATTGGCCATAATTGGTACACTGAGAAACATCAGCATTATTATGATCTATTATGTAGTAGCTGTTTTACTGTATCTACATGTCCTCCTTTACATGCCACATACAATGAAGAAACTCCGTAATTGGTACACTGCGACACATTAGCATTGTTCTGCAGTAAAATGTTTGCAATATCTGTATATCCTCTTGCACAGGCCTTAAACAATGGAAACTCCCCATGTTTGTCAAACTGGGAAACATCAGCATCGTAACGAAGTCATGGAAGTAACAGTTCTACAATATTTTTGTGTTCTTCCTTACATGCTAAAGATAATGGGGACTCTCCATTGCTTTCACTCTGAAGTTCATCAGCCCCATTTCGAAGTAACAGTTCTACTGTATCTATATATCCTCCTTTACATGCTATATACAATGGACACTCTCCACTACTATCGCAATGGTAGACATCAACATTGTTGTGAAGTAAGATTTATACCAAATGTGTATGTCCTTCAACACATGCCACATGAAATGAAGAATTTCCATAATTATCACACTGAAAGATATCCGCATTATTTTGAAGTAACAGTTCTACTGTATCTGTATGTCCTCCTGCAAACGCCGCATGGAATGGAGAATTTCCATAATTATCGCGCTGTGAGATATCAGCATTATTTTGAAGTAACAATTCTACTGTATCTTTATATCCTCCTATACAGGCTCCGCCGCTATAGCCAGTGGACAGTATCCTTTATTATTGCGCTGATAGATATCAGAATTGTTCTGAAGTAACAATTCTACTGTATCTATAGACCATCCTTAACAGGCTAATGACAATGGAAACTCTCCATCACTATCGCACTGAGAGACATCAACATTGTTCTGAAGTAATATTTTAACTGCATTTTTATATCCTCCTTCACATGCCACATGAAATGGAGAATTTCCATAATAATCACACTGAGAGACATCAGCATTGTTTCGAAGTAACAGTTCTATAATATCTATATATCCTCCAGCACACGCAGCATAAAATGGAGAATTTCCATACCTATCACACTGTGAAATATCAGCATTGTGTTTAAAAAGCAGTTCTGCTGTATCTTTATGTCCTCCTGTACATGTCAAGAATTATGGAATTTCTATGCATTTCGTTCCCTAAGTTTATGTCAAATTCTTTAACAATGTCTTCGATTTTATACTTTGTTTCTTTTGAAACTAATGTTAGTTGTAGCCATTCTATATCAAATCCATCATCAAATAAAATACACAGAGTTAGAGCACACAATTGGTGTTTGTTTTCATTAATAATATTGTTTATGTTATATTCGATACTGTTTAGGGGAGCTGCAAACAGTTTTTTGACTTCGTCTAATGTTTTGTCTTTTGAAAGTCTACAAAGCAAGGGAAAGAAATCAACGTTCTCAATGACGTGTTTTATATTGTTACTTATGTCGTCTGAAAGGTACTTGCAGCATTAACATTCTTTCCTCCTGCAGCAGACACAACTCTGGTGATAATAAATTACATTCCTTTTCTTTAAATAACGAAATACGTTGAAACTGTGATTCTTTATATATATGCAGTCTACATGAAATTAGTAACTTTGTTCTTGATACCTGAAAATCAGTGACATCATTTGTATATGCATTTTCTTTTTCTGCATTTCTAAATATTTTCTCTATCTTTTCTGAAAAATCTCTCCAAATCTGTAATATCTGAGTGTTTATTGTTTCTTTTCCACATATTTCATTTACAACAAAGACTTGTTTTTGCTTTCATTATAATAATTCATTATGTCTGTTGGTCCTGTTAAAACTGGAAATATCTCATATCCAAAACGGCCACGTAAGTGTAGGGGAGCATGGTGTATGTTTGAAGATTTACCAGAACCTGAGCTCCCCGTCACAACAATGCAGTTATTTAAGGGTAACGCGCACAGTATGTGGTGTGTTGCTCTGGTTGCAACAAAGGTATTTTGGTCTTTCTGCCATTCTCTTATTTCTTGTCCATGTTGATCTACATAGAAAAAATAATAAAACATGATGTTCGGTTTGGTTTGGTCTATAATTTTGATCATCAACCAAAATAAGAATAATGGGTTGTTACAAGTTTCAATCCAACAAACCTCCATGTTACATTATCTGATTGTTTTTTCAAAGTGTTTAAACAAGTTTCCAGAGTATGCATGTATCTATAAGATGACAACACCAAGGTTTTTCAACTCTGCTTCGCTGAGGGCAAATGCAACATGAGAGTCGATAAAACTCATCTTGAAAGCAATTCCCTAAGGTCCGCAAAACGATTTCCTTCACGGTCTTTTTTTTATTACAATCGATGTTGCTGATGAATTAAGCGGGGAATTTTCACCGCTATTTATAAATTTGTTTTATGGTATGGTGAAATGGTCTTCTAGTGTAATTAAATAGTCTACTGGTATATAGATTACACCTCGTGATATAAGAATTGTTATCTTGATATTAAAATATGTCTTTAGAAGATAGCAATATGACATAAAAGTATGACAAAATTGTTCCTTGTTATATCGAGATGATTGTGTATTATACAAATATATCGTTATAATTGTATATACATTGAAAGACAAATTTATCAGACGTATAAAATTTTCTAACGTCAGACACACGAATCAATGAATGTGTTTGTAGATAGATGGTTTTTTTTTGTGTTCTGTTCTGTTGCTTTTAAAATTGTAACACGATGATGACTGATGTATCCATATTTTGACTATTTTATTTATCATGTCTGTTTAGTTCACGCATCATTCTAAATATAACGGAATTTGATGAAACTGTCATACTTCTGATGTATGAGTTCATTTATAAAAAAAAACATAATGGTTTCGAATTCAGTTATTGTTTGCAGTCATGTCGTTTTGCGTTACAATGTTGTAAATAAATTATTTCTTACAATTGTTAGATATATAATTTGTCATTTGTTTGAACATTTAAGGTCATATGTCTTGGCCCCCATATAGGTAGTGTCATAACAACTCTTTAGATGCCAAAATAAATGATAAGTTTCGTATGAACCATTAAATCATTGTAGTTATTTTGTTCAACAAGACGTTTAATAGATAGCATTTATAGAATAAATTAAAAAATAAGTTAAATGCTAAGTAAAAAACCATATCAAGGCTTGTTTGAGATTTCTTCTTCCCAACTACATTTGCTACTCTGTGAATTTGTAAATGCTTTAGAAATTACATTTTTGCATTTCATTAAAATGTACTGACGGATGGGAATGTTAGGATAAGACAAACTACATTACAGATAACATTTTGAAATCATGGAATATTCAGGTAGTCAATTACACTATCTCACTGGGTAGCATTATAACCCAAGAAACCATTAATTATGACAACTTCATTTGGTAAATGGCATGACATCTATAGTTTATACACATGCTTGAGGCATACAATCTTCATTTTTTATCAGAAAAACATTTGAACAAATAATACCTTAAAATGTAATCTACTTTTAACTTGCTCAATCGTGGCCGATGCAACAGTTTCCTCTTTTTTAATTTCATTAATTGTATCGACTGGAATCAGTTGACTAGTTTCGATAGCATATGCTCCAACTGTATCTACAGAGTATAAACACCCTACGTTTTAGTTCATTATTTGTTATGACTCGTGTCAGTGATCTTCAAAGTTGTTTGCTTTTATAAAGGGACGTGGCACGGTTGTAACCGAGTTATAAAATAAACAACGTTTACAAACTTATTCTTAAAATTGTTGGTCTACAAGTCCTTGTTTTCACTATTTGATATTCTTGAAAATGTATCAGAGGTTATACATTTGTACATCGAAATATTGAATTAAGTTTAAAACTATACATTTGTACATCGAAATATTGAATTAAGTTTAAAACTATACCACTTTACAGAGAGAGAGAGAGAGAGAGAGAGAGAGAGAGAGAGAGAGAGAGAGAGAGAGAGAGAGAGAGAGAGAGAGAGAGAGAGAGAGAGAGAGAGAGAGAGAGAGAGAGAGAGAGAGAGAGAGAGGGTGTGGGGTTGGAAATATAAGCGTACCAGATTCCAAATAGTGTACAATAGCTGTCACTTCCTCAGTGAATCCTTGTCCGTTTAGGTTTTTTAATTGTTCACTGCATACATGTACCTATTTCTGATTCCAATGAAACATCCGTTTCAAATGCATCCATTTTGACATTGAATTGTAACCTTAACGACTTTGCAATAGATGAATTTAATTCTAACTCCTTGTTTCCTATAAAAACACAACTGAATTAATATTTAATAACAAAAGAAACAATATTTGAGATAAGTTATCCTTTATTGTAAATACGGCATTGTAAAAAATAAAACAAAAGAAGACTGTATCTTTTTCAGTTGGTGTTTTAACACTTGTACGCATTATTTGCTAATTGTAGACGTTTGTTTTTGCATAGATCGGTTGCAAATTAGTCGTATGTAATCAGATAACACATTAACTTTTGAATTTATCAATTGGTCGTTCACTAAACGGATCAAGACGCATGAACCAAATGTCTAACTGAATTACCAGTTTCCCCAATACGTAGGAAACAACACGTTCATAATCTGGTTTGTTAACGCTTTTCTATTAGTATATTTATCAAGTATATAATTTATATTAAATTTGCTAAACAAAGCCACCTCTAAGTGTGGACATGTTAAGGTATATCGCAACGAGAACTGCATATTATCTTTTTCTTTCTCTGATCTCCTTTTGTATTTCTTCAAAGAGAATGATATGAATAGATGTATAGTTTACAAAAAAAAAATAGTACCTATTTAATATTTTGAAGTGTACTTTTAGGTTTATCTAGCATTAGAGATATACATTTTTGATTTATTTTTTTTCTCTTTGTACAGTTATTGAAATTTATTTTATTAGTTAATAATTTCTATTTTGTGATTAGGAGATTTAAATATGACATGAATAAAGAGGATCAAGATAAAGATACACTGATTTTGATTCTATTGTTAAAAGAGATATTTGATACTCTCATAGGTTAGAGTTGACAGCGATTGAACAGATACTAGGGTGAGTAGTTTAAGGAGAGATTGTCATTAATTTTTGTCACTGACATATACAATATATGTACATTGTCATAAATATAAATAATAAATGATTGAGCTTTAAAAACCGGACGAAAAACGAGGTCCACCTGAGTTTTTATCCTGTTTTGTAGTGATTGCAAATGATCTTTAATTTTCCGAAAATTTACATAATAATATTTTTTTTATTCTGATATTTACTCTTAACACTTCAAACCTATAGTTATAAAAATCTAAATCGTTGTCTTTAATTTCTAACAAAATAAATTTGACAGAGTTTAAACGCGAAATATTCATCTAACCGCTTGCTCCACATGGAAGCGCGTTAACAAGAGAATGTATTTGTACAAGAACTAGTACATGACAATAACAATCAAAACCAAGGAGTAAACAAAGTCTCACAAAACTACGGGACATTTACATCTACAGTAATAGATAATAAATAGAAAACAACACGAACTCCACTAAAAACCGGGAGTGAAATCAGATGCTCCGAAAAAGGTAAGCATTTCCTGCAACGTATAACCGTTGCGTTATTCTTTGTTCAGTTCGGTAAGAAGAATATCAGATATGATATATTACACACTTTTTGTCATAATAGCCAATCAGCTCATGATGACGACCGTAAAATTTCTTGAGTGATGAACTTAATTTGATTGATTCATAGCCCTGTCTTAGCAACTTTTGAGAAACCAGTATTTCTCGGTCAACAAAATCAACGTACTTAGAGCTAGCTCTAGAATAACGTATCAATTGAGACAAATATACTCCATATGCTGGTGCGCTGGGATGTTGCTACACAGAAATGGTGACTATAGAAAAATTAAAATCATCGCGTTTGTCATAAATTTTGGTATTCAACCTACCATCAGTAGTCATTTCGAGAAAAAGGTCTAAATATGAAGCAGATTTATCTGTGTCGGCAGTATATTTAATTTCATGTTCACTTGGATATATTTAACGAAGTGATCACTGAATCTATTGTTATTAAGAGACAGTACATCATCAATATACCGAAAGGTGAAATTAAAAGACTGGGCTAATTACTTTTCTCCTTTCTGTCCAAGCTCTTGGATGAATTCTGCATCATAGAAATACAAAAACAAATCTGCAAGTAGAGGAGCGCAATTGGTACTCATTGGGATTCCAATAGTTTGTTGAAAGACCAAACCTCCAAATTCCACAAATATGTTGTCCATTAAAAAGTCCAGCATGGCAGTGATATCCTCTTCGGTGTATTTTTTCCTTGACTCTAAAATTGGGAAAGGAAATGGGGAATGTGTCAAAGCGACAACAACCCGGCCATACAGCAGACAACAGCCGAAGGCCACCAATGGGTCTTCAATGTAGCGAGAATTCCTGTACCCGTAGATGTCCTTCAGCTGGCCCCTTAAAATATGTATACTAGTACAGTGATAATGAACGTCATACTAAACTCCGAATTATACACAAGAAACTAAAATTAAAAATCATACAAGACTAACAAAGGCCAGAGGCTCCTGACTTGGGACAGGCGCAAAATTGCGGCGTGGTTAAACATGTTTATGAGATCTCAACCCTCCTCCTATACTTCTAGCCAATGTAGAAAAGTAAACGCATAACAATACGCACATTAAAATTCAGTTCAAGAGGAGTCCGAGTCCGATGTCAAAAGATGTAACAGAAGAAAATAGATAATATGACAATAATACATAGATAACAACAGACTACTAGCAGTTAACTGACATGCCAGCTCCAGACCTCAATTAAACTGATTGAAAGATTATGTCTTCATCATATGAATATCAGGCACAATCCCTCCCGTTAGGGGTTTGGTATCATACCATCATAAAATATATGAGAAGAACATAACCCGTGTCATGCCAATAACTTTTTTTTTTAAATAAATGTGTTTAGTTCCGATGCAAAGACCCTATAAGTGAATCAATATTAAAGCCAAAATATGCAATCTTTAATGACCTGACAACAGTATCGTAACTATATCCCTTCTCAATAAGTCTGTTTAAAGGTTTTGTAAGCTTTTGAGGTGAATACTGACATTTTTGTGCTTTGTAAAGAATATTACTATAAAAGATTAGATGTGAAATACCTGAACGTATAAGATGTCTACATGTTGAGTTATATTTACGAATTATTTCCTTATACCGGTGATAAAATTTAGTAAATGTTTTGACCAGTTTGTGATATCGAAAACCCTGGTGTAATAATTTTTCAGTAATACTTAAATTTCTCTCGCCAAAATCGAATACGTTGTTACATACACGAGCGAATCGTACACGTTGAGATATATAAACACCATAAGATGATGACAAGGGAACGTCACTATCTAAAAATGAATAAATAACGATAGGAAATGCAAAATCATCTCTTTTATCATAAATTTTTGTATTAAGCTTGCCGTTAATGATATATATATCAAGATCGAGGAAAGGGCAGTGGTCATTGTTAGTATTCGCTTTATTTAAAGTAAGTTCAACAGGATACATTTCTTTAGTATACATACTGAAGTCGTCTTTATTGATAGCCAATATATCATCCAAATATCTAAAAGTATTGTTAAAAGTTTGTATCAAATGTTGTTTCGATTGGTCTTTATTAATTTTAGTCATAAATTGTAACTCGTAACAATACAAAAACAGGTCCACAATAAGTGGTGCACAGTAAGTCCCCATTGGAATCCAATAACTTGACGATATACGGAATCTCGAAAAGCGAACAAAAATGTTATCAAGTAAAAATTCAAGCGCATATATAGTATCAAAGCATGTCCAATTGACATAGTTCTTTTTTTATTGCTACTTAAAATGACCTAAAAGAGTTTGAACATATATACTCGCATTCTGACTTTTTAAATGCCCAGTTAATAAGGGATGTGAATTTTTTTAATAAGAATATGAGGCAAAGTGGAGTAAAGGGTAGAAAAATCAAAACTTTCAACAGATTCAAAATCACCAATATACTAGTATGCATGCAATTTATCAAGTACTTCCAACGAGTTTTTGACACTCCAAAAGTATTAATTCCACTATTTTCAAAGGCTTTATTTGAACAATTTATTATCAGGTTTTTTATTGTACCAAGTGTACTAGTAAGTAAATCAGACAATTTAGAAGTGGAACAATGGCTTGAAGATGAAATAAATCTACTAGTATATTTGTAAGGTTTTTTGTGTAGCTTCGTAAGCCAGTACATAGTTGGGACTTTCATTGTTATTGCATTGGTTCTGCTTGTAAAGAAGTAGCTAAAAGTTTGTGCTTGTTACAGATGTCGTTTTCTGAAAATGAAGTCAGTTTGAATGTTGGCGAATTAGTGATTTCCTTTTGCAGAATCTCTATATAAAATATCCGTCAAACAATAATGATATTATTAGCAGTTTTATCAGCCGGGACAAACACAAATTCCTTTTCTAGTTCTTTTAGTTAATGTTTGATACGCGAAATAGGGTTTAAATGGTTGTTTTTAAGAGTAAAATGTTCTTTAAAATGTTGTATTCGAATATCAACTATCTTCATTACTGAATTAAAAAAAGAGTCCAAAGTTTTTTTGTCAGCTTTTTCGGTTTTACCCATTTCAAGCAGTAGGTATGGAGTGAGTCGTGGATGATGTTACGACACTCATTCCAATTCATAATTGACGGGGGACGATATTTAGGTCCTTAACTGAGGAATGATTTTAACTTTCGGTCGCGAATAATGTTAAGTTCTCCTGTTATGACATGGGAAAAGGGGCCATAGGTGTATTCGGAATTTCTGCAATTACACGACATAGGTGTATTTTCAATGATATTTATATCTTTACACAATTGGCTATAATTAAACACATATTTACGGGTAGTTATCTTGTAAATATAACAAATAAGAGGGAGTTCAGTATTATCAAAATATCCAGGAATTTGGTCTTTAACAGAATGGTCGTTAAAAATACCGGCAATATTTACAAAATCAAAACCTTAATTGACATACTTTATTTTAATAAAATGTTTTTTATGATCTTCAGGGCGGTCAATTTTTGGAAACAATTTAGAATAACAATATGCCATTATAATTTGAACAATTTCATACTCGGAACTGTAATATGAAATTGTGTTGCAATCCTCTAAAATTTTATTTAATTTATTTATAGGTAAAGAACAAAGCTTGGTTAACAGATAATGTCTGCCGTTGTTTTTTGAAATAAAAATTAGGTCCGAAATATTTGTATGGTTGGTCCGAAATTTTCTTTGAGTGCGATTTTTTCTGCGTCCATGAGAACGATTTTTTACGAACAGTTTTAGAAACTATATCCAAAATTTTAACAGAATCGGTTCTTGATATATTGCCAATTCCCATGATATTATCATTAAGTCCAAGAGGGTAGACTGTCTGTATTTTTTTAATCCAATTTAATTCAATTATTTTCCGTGATCGTACAAACTTTGAATGAGATTCACCAGGCTGCTTATTTACTACTTTTAAAGGTTGATCTGAATGATTTTTCACAATGTAAGCTGAATTCCTGCCCAAAACTAGATATTTAAAACGTATAGTGCCCTTTTCATTAAAGAAACTTAAGCTGACGTATTCTTTCAGTCAAGCTTAACGTCTAGTATACGGAATAGTGGTATAAAGAGTTGAAAAATTTGAATTTTGCAGTATCCACATCTGATTAACACCAATTCTTGAATATCCTCTAAATATAAAAGGAGATCAACGACACAACACTAAAATGTAATACACACAGAAACGGACCAAGCATCAGACAAAATCCCAGGAGAATAACAAATATAACATCAAAACCAAATACATGAATTTGGGATAGACAAGTACCGTGACACGTCTTATCGCAATGTGGAATTACACTCAAAAATAAGAGAAAACGAACGACGCAACGTTAAAATTTAACACGCACAGAAACGAACAATAATATTACAATGGCTATATTCCTGACTTGGTACAGGACATTTTTAAAGGAAAAAATGGTGGGTTGAACCTGGTTTTGTGGCATGCCAAACCTCGCACTTTAATGGCAATGTTAAAGTAACATTGAAATGACAACATAATATTACAGGACTACAATACAAATAAATAGGAGAACGTATTAGACAAAGAAACACATGAATAAAAGATAACAAAAAGGCATCAGGTTTAAAATTCAATACGCCAAAAACGCGCCTCGTCCACACAAGACTTACCAGTGACGCCCAGATATAAAAGACCGAAAGTGAAAAAAAAGTACAAAGTTGTACAGCACTGAAGATCAAAAGTTGAAAAAGGTTGTGTCAAATACGGCTATGTTTTTATGCTTGGGGTAAGAACATCCTTATTATTTAGAACAATTAATGCTATTGCAAACAGTAAATTTTATTAAATGAATATAAAAGATATACATAATGATACTGAAGTATTAACTAATTACAGAAAACGAACACGAATACATAATGCCAAGACCAACAAAGAATAGACACACCCGACTCAGTCCAGGCCTCAACGCAGTAAATCATAAAAATGACGTCACATACGATGGTGAAAAGGCACAAAAATTACGTCACATTTGAATTTATAAAATTTCTGAAACAGCAGAAAAATAACGTCACATATGAAAAACTATATCTCAAAAGTAAGATAGAATTAGGATTGATTTAAGATTATAATAGAACTAAATACTGATATTGCATTTAAACACAATGCATATTGCAATACTTATTAATAGCAATCAACTATAATATATATATATGTCCAGTTTGTTATGAATCGCACTTCAAACGTAAATTATGGTACAGATTACGTTGAACAAAATCAAATCTAATAAATGAAGGCGGTGATTAATTTTTCATTCCATAACACATAAGTATAATAGAAAAGACATCAACACATTTGACAAAATCCGATGAGAATTACAAATATAACATTAAACATTTAAACTAAATATATGAATTTGGGATAGTCAAGTACCGTAACACGTCTTATAGTAATGCGAATTCATACTCAGCAAAACAGTCACAATCGGGAATAAGTCACGTTTGGTATTTAAAAGATTAGACGACATAATGACAAACTACAATCTACCATGTGGTAAAAATGTCCTTAGCTAGTTTGGTTAAAGACACATCGTATGGATCCACCAATTCGTGATGGTATCCATAAAATTTACGGAGTGTCAATTTTAATCTGTCTTCCTCATAACTTTGTTGGAGCAGTTTCTGCGTAAGGAGCACACTCCTGTATATGAAGTCCGTATAGTGTGAACAAGCACGTGAATAACGTATCAATTGTGATATGTAAACACCATACGAAGGGGCAGAGGGTATGTTACTGCTGAGAAATGGGAAATTGATAATTGGGAAGTTGAAATCGTCCCGTTTGTCATAGATTTTCGTGTGAAGTCGTCCATCTACGTCAATATTGAGGAAAAGATCAAGGTATGAAGCAGTCCTTCTAGTGTCAGTAGTATCCTTAATTTCAAGTTCACTGGGATATACGAGATGTAAGTATTGGCTGAAGTATGGGTTATTCAATGATAGAACATCATCAATATATCGGAAAGTAAAATTAAAGAATTTCGTAAGGTGCTTTTTCTTTTTGTCTTTTAGAAGGTTCTGAATGAATTCTGCTTCATACGAGTACAACAACAAATCAGCCAGCAGGGGTGCACAATTAGTACCCATTAGCATACCGATTGTCTGTTGAAATATAAATCCTCCAAACTCAACAAATATATTGTCGATATCAAAAAGTCCAGCATTTTGATAATATCATCTTCAGTATATTTTCTGGATGATTCAGTGTGATTCTTCACAAAATATGAATTATTGTAACCCAAAACAAGAAATTTGTATCTACGATTCCCATTTTTATAGAAAAAGCTCTGTTTTATGAGATGGTGAAGTCCATCTTTCAACTGAGCATGGGGAATAGTAGTATACAGCGTAGAAAAATCTAAAGTTTTTATGTTGCTGCAAAATTGCAAAGATTGTGATCGAAGGTTAAGCAGTAGATCTTTGGAATTTTTGAGAATCCACATCTGGTTAACACCACTGTTAGAATATATCTCCTCACAATATTTTTGAAGCCCATCTTTAACTGTATAAAGAATAGTAGTCAGTATTTTAGAAAGATGTTTAGTCGAACATTTTGAAGACCCAACTATGTATCGTTCTTTATATGGAGTTTTGTGTAATTTAGGTATCCAGTATAATGAGGGCAAGTTGTCTTCGTTTTCTTTGATGTTGATACCTAAAGAAAGAAGGACAAATTTATGATTTTGTAAAATTTCGTCCTTGGTAAATGATGTTAAAGAATATGTAGGATTACCAGTAGTTTTATCAATACCAAGCTCTGTAGGGAGACATTGCAAATAATGTTTTTTAAATATGAAGACAATATTATTGGAGGCTTTATCTGCTGAAACAACGACATATTTGTCATGCAAAGAGGATAAAGCATCCACAACCTCCAGATTCTTGAAAGGGTTAGAAACTCTAGTACTCATATTACATCGTAGTTTATGTATGCTCCTCTGAATGCATAATCGAATGGATTTGATCCATTCGGACAAAGTGTCCAGTGCTGGTTCGTCTGGTTCGCGCTTTACCAAATTTCTTGCATAGTCCTCAACTGCATCCATCAGTAACTTGAAATTCTTTTTCCAGTTGATGGGCTGGGGGGTTCTATATTTTGGTCCCTTGGCTAAAAAAAACTCTTTTAGTTGTTCATTGGTAACGATGCCAAGGTCACCAGTAATAATATGACCAGCTGGACTGTAATTGTATTGTGACGATGCACATGAGCAATCCGGAGGCTTGGAATTTGTATCTTTGAGGTTAAAAGCCTTTACAACTCTCTTGTGGTTGAAAATCTTGGATGCAATAGACTTGGAGTAAGTATAAGAAATGACAGGTGTAGCTTTATTTTTGAAAATAATCAGGTTTAGTGTTTTGTACAGAATTTTGATGGAAAATATTGCTAATATTTACACCATCTATACCTTTATTGGCGAATTCTACCTTAAAAAAATAACGTTTTTCCTCACTATTGGATGTAGTGGATACGGGTTTGAATAGTCTATGGTTAGCAATGTCCATGATAATTTGCAACTAATCTATACAAAACAGAACGAGAATCAGTAACGGAAGTATTTTTGGCATCTTGAAATAGTAAAGAAAGTTTTGACAATGGAACGGAGTATAATTTAGTTCTAATATGATGAATTCCTAAAGGTTTTTGAACAGACGTTAATAGACTATCAATTGTCACGGTGTGTTCAGCAGGTGGTATATATTTTCTGTGACCATGACTTCTATTTCGTCGAGCAGAATTATTAAATAATTGTAATGTATTGACGGTACTACACCTGGGACTAGACAAAATACCTACACCATCAATTTTGTCATTGCATCCATAGGGAATGGCTGTTCCCAACTCTCTTATCCAAAAGTCTTCTCTTTGTAAACGATATGGTGTACTCAATATGGGGTCATTTGTTGGATGATATAACGCCAGTTTATATAATGTTTGACCTTTCAACAAATCTGATTCGAGCACAATTGAATCTAAAATTATTTTTGTGATCATATTGTCTTTTTTGTTTTTTTGTGTAATAAAAGTTAAAATACTTTCGCTAGGACAAATAACAGCATCGATTCATCTGGTAAAAAGTAAAATCACAAAAATACTGAACTTAGAGGAAAATCAATTCGGAAAGTCCATAATCACATGGCAAAATCAAATGTCAAAACGCATCAAAAACCCTCTCACTTTAATGACAGTCTCATCAATTTCCGATATATTTACATTGATGCGTTAAATAAACAGACACAATAAATAAAATAGTCAAAATATGGGTACATCAGTCATCATCGTATAACAATTTTAAAAGGAACAATTTAACAGAACACAAAAAACATCTACTTTCTACGAACACATTCATTGATTTGAGTGTCTGACGTCAGAAAATTTTATACGTCACATAAATTTGTCGTTCAATGTAAAAGTTACCCCAAACATTCCTTTCTTTAGAATCCTTGTCGTAAAGGATGACAATTCAGTCTGAAGTTTTTCTTCTGTTGTAAAAGTGTCTGTACTTATGTATGCATATACAACAAGACATCCTGTTACAGCCCCTAAACATTCGATGCTATAGTCGCCCTCGTTTATTTCCTGTCTGAACTCGTTTAATATCTTTGCTTTAGTTTCAGAGTCATCTATATTTATTAGTTCGATTTGAATGAGAAATTTTTTCTGTCCTTAAAAATAAAACAGTAAAATGTTATGGCAATTAATAAGGGAATACATCTTATTTGGCAACCACCATTATATTATAATTTGTTTTACATATGGAGTTGTTGTGCGATTGCCAATGAGATAATATCGTCGATAAGAAAACCAACCTACACAATACATAATATACTTAAATAAGAGTACACAAACTTACTTAAAGCTAGTCTTAATCCTTCTTTAAAAGCACCACTTATCATAATTGTCAGAACGCCTTTAAAACAGAAGAAACTTATTCCATTGGCTGTTATGATTGTGTCACAAACTATAGATGTTTAAGATTTTTTTATTTTATATACTTTAAGAACTTCTTTAAGTTGTAACGTTTGCTACTGATCCAATGCGGATCCATATAGGGTAAAAACCAGAGGGGATTAGGCCGAAAATCGAATCACTTTTGCATTTTACTTACTCTTTATCGATCCGTAGGGAGTCAGTAGTGAACCGTTTAACGAATTATTCGTACACGTGAATTTTCAAAGTGAATATAAAAAATAAGCAATGAAATACAAATACATTAATCGATGACGTCACCATGAATAGTAAATGTGACATCATGAATCCCATATGAAATATAACGAACTTTTGTGAAAACAGCGACTAAACGTTTGACAATAGACTCACCAGATGCTAATTGTCTTAACGGAACAAAATTTATAACAAGGTCAAATCTGAAGATTAAACGGCAGACTAAAAATGTCGTCATAATTTATTGTTTACTTTATTTTGTAATACAATGACAGATTGACATATAACATTTTCATATTGTGAATGTTGTTGATTTAAAATAATATAAGTTCTATCAAAAAAATAGATTATATGCCAGCTATGCTGGCACTGATGGTAGAAGCATCGTTTTGGGACAAAGAACGATAACTCTCTCTAGACGACCCATCTGAAAAGTTTCGTCAATCTCGTTAAATTTCGTACGATTTTTTTCAATGGCTGGCAAAATTCTCGTTTAATCGCGATCTTGAAAATAAAACAGGCAGAACGGAACTAATCCGATGTTAAATACGACATAAATTTTTATTTGTTAATAACAAACAAAGAATTATGAAATGTTGTTACTTGCGAAGTTTATTTAGATTTGATAGTACCTCGGAAATAACCGAAGTTTTAATGAACACGTAACTGTTTACCTATCTCTCGTGATGTTGATCGTCTGCTTTATCTTTCCCTTGTCACTGATAGCGGCAGTATAATTTCTAAATAATTACAGGTATTGCATTTACAAACCAAAAATCATAATGAATGATCATATGTATAGTGCTAAAGTACCGTCCAGCCATAAGAACACAGAAAAACCCACTAAAAGCAATAATCGTAGATCATACGCAGAGGCAGTTAAATCCGGTGCTCTGGTTGACCATGACTACTTTAATTCACAAAAGGCTGAGAAGCTTTCAGAATCAAACAAAACAAATTCTGCTAATTCTGAACTTACTTTTGCAAACCTAGATTCACTGCCCTCAACAAATCTTGTCATTAATAATAACACATTTTTATCTTATACAATCCCAGGAGATGGAAACTGTTTTTTTTTCTCACTCTTTAAGTTTATTTATAAATGGAGACTTGAGTCTAAGTGATTCATATAGGTTAATTGTATGCTCCCATATTGTCCAAAATTGGATTGTATGGGAAGATAGATATAAACCCATGATAAAACCATGACTCTTGATACAAGGCATGTTATTTGGATAAATCTGGTCTACATCCATTAAAATTCAGGCTGCTGCCGCATTATTTGGATGTAATATAAATATTTTGGTATCCCAGTCACCTGTATATTTTATGCGTCAGTTTCAATCCGATCAACATGTTTTAACTCTTCCAAATGTAGATAAACTCTTAAACGGTGCACAATTTAACCCTTTAGAAAATTCAACACAACAACAATGCATATGGCTACAGCAACCACACCTCAACAAATTATTATTCATAACTAAAAGAACCAACCAAAAAACAAAAACTTGAAAAGAAAGTGTACCTTCAAAAAAATCAGCTACAAAACAAAAAAGCAAGAAATTACCAAAAACTGACTCCGAAATAGTACATGGAATTGACGAAAGAACGAAAAACACAAACAGAAGATAACGATCAATACATTTATACTGCCGAGCCGTGTTCTCCCCACAAAATTCAAATAGCATCCCAGAATATTAATGATTCATTAGGCTTATATTTTGAATAGACTCACTGTTAATTCAAAACATTTGTAGCCGTAAATAGTTATCAAAGGTTCCAGGATTATAATTTTGTACGCCAGACGCGCGTTTCGTCTACATAAGACTCACCAGTGACGCTCATATCGTAAATGAGTTTATATAGGAAACGTTATTGTCTACATTTACAGAAGTTCAATGTATAAAGATTGAAAGTAAAGTTAAATGATATTAAAGAGTTTGTTCCTCAAAGCTTTTCAATTCGTACTTTATTTGGCTTCTTTTTAACTTTTTTGGATTCTAGCGTCGGCGTTATTGCAAAATTTAATCCTGGTATCTATGATGAATTTATATACATTAACATTTATTCAAATTGAAGACTCTCTAAAAATCACTTTGTCTGACAACAATACTTATTTATAAGAATTATAGCCCTAAAGAAATCGTTGAATATACTCTTACTGTATGCCTATTTGTCAATGAAAATTCGAAATTTCTGCCTCAACGGGTCAGAAATGACTGATTACTTTTTTTTTGGTTTGCATAACCTCCACGCACTGGTATTGTTTTCTATATAAAGACCTTTATAATAAAATAATAAAAAAAACAAGTTAACTTATTTGTTTTATGACCCAGGGTTAGAAATTTTTCACTCTTTTTTGCCCCCCCCCTCCCTTTCAAATTTTTAAAATTAATTTGCTTTTTATATCAATATGGAATAGTCAGTACATAATTTGGAAAGTCCAAACTGTTATAAGTTTTATTGAAATATATTTGTATTTCTAGATTTTATTTGTTATGCCGCAGTAAAAAAAAAACTCATTTAGGTGTTACGGCTTACTTTTGGGTTATCGACAGGATAAATAAACTCATCATTGATAGCTGGGTTGAAGCTTTATATTTACGCCATACGCGCCTTTTGTCTACAGAAGACACAATTAAGGACCAACAATTCCTAAAGTTTTGCACAATACAGCTAAGGTAATTTATTCCTGAGGTAGAAAAGCCTTTATTCATGTTATTAGTATTTCAAAAATTCAAAGTTTTGTTAACAGTTAACTTATAATTATGAACATATCCATGATAACTCAAGTCAACACAGAAGTGCTGACTACTTGGCTGGAGATACCCTCGGTGAATTAAAACTCTAAACACCCCACCGATAATATTCAGAGAGAATCTACGAATTTAAATGACCATGAAGAGAAAATAGAAGCGCTTCTAATCAATTTGAATTACAAATATGATTATTGAAGACCGTACCTTTACCTTTAATGGTTAACTTTCATAAATTGTGATTCGGATAGAGATTTGTCTCATTGGTACTCAAACCACATATTCCTGTATCTATATATTATGAATTTATCATGCATTCCGGTCTTGAAGTAAACTATACATACTGTAAACTGTAAATTAATGCTGAGTTATCAAAGTTAAGGCACAGGATTTTCTCAATCTTCATGAAATATATAATATACAACTCAAAACATTTACTAAATTTTATCATCGGTATAAGGACATCATTCGTAAATATAGCTCAACTTGCAGACTTCTTATACGTTCAGGTATCTCACATCCAATTTTTAATGGAAATATTCTTTATAAAGCAAAAAAATGTCAGTATTCACCGCAGAAACTAATCAAACCTTTAAATAGACTTATTGAGAATGGATATGCATGATATAGTTACGATACTGTTGTCAGGTCATTAAAGATTGCATATTTTGGCCTTAATATTGATTCACTTATAGGGTCTTTGCATCGGAACTAAACACATTTATTCAAAAACCAGTTGTTGGCATGACACAGGTTATGTTCTTCTCATATATGTTATGATGGTATGATACTAAACCCCTAACGGGAAGGATTGTGCCTGATATTCATATGATGAAATCATAATCTTTCAATCAGTTTAATTGAAGTCTGGAGCTGGCATGTCAGTTAACTCCTAGTAGTCTGTTGTTATTTATGTATTATTGTCATTTTGTTCATTTTCTTTTGACATCGGACTCGGACTTCTCTTGAACTGAATTTTTAATGTGCGTATTGTTAAGCGTTTACTTTTCTACATTGGCTAGAGGTATAGGGGAAGGGTTGAGATCTCATAAAACATGTTTAACCCCGCCGCATGTTTGCGCCTGTCCCAAGTCAGGAGCCTCTGGCCTTTGTTAGTCTTGTATTATTTTAATTTTAGTTTCTTGTGTACAATTTGGAAATTAGTATGGCCTTCATTATCATTGATCTAGTATATACATGTATTTGTTTAGGGGCCAGCTGAAAGACGCCTCTGGGTGCGGAAATTTATTGCTACATTGAAGACCTGTTGGTGACCTTCTAATGTTGTCTTTTTATATGGTCGGGTTGTTGTCTCTTTGACACATTCCCCATTTCCATTTTCAATTTTAACTTCTTATTTGTATGAATTTCATCTATAAAAGGTGGATGTGCGCAATTAACGTGTATACTCTTCTTTACGTGTGGAACTTTTCTGTTTCTTTCCGTTTATCCATTAACAAATGTTACAAAGTAAGTGAAATAAAGCCCAATTATTATTTTTACTTTCCGCTATATAGATGATGTTCTCTCACGATTAATTCAAAATTTGGTGACTATGTTGAACGAATCTGTCCAATCGAACCAGAGATTAAGAATCAACAAGATACAGTTAAGTTTGCCACAATCTAGAAATTGACAATGATGTTCGGTTCTTATTGTGAAATTTCCATGTGTATGTAGCAACATTCCAGCAGTTTCTGCATACTGAGTATATATCTCCAAATTGATACAATATTACCGGCCGTGTATTTCCTGTCAAGATTTCCTTGATAGAGGGTTGTTCTTCACACGGAAGCTATTAAACCAATAGTTCTAAATTGTGAAGTCGAAATATTCCCTTCGTAAATTTTACTGACGCCATCACAAGTTGGTTGATATCGGATATGTTCCTTATGTCGAAACTACAGTCCCGTTCCTTTTTCACGGATGTGACCTAACGAATAAGACTATTTACCGGATTTGTAATAACATATGCAACACGACTTGGCCACACGTTGAGCAAGATCTGCTTACTCTTCCAGAGAACCTGAGATCACCCCAAGTGTTTGGTGGGGATCGTGTTGTTAAGTCTTAAGTTTTCTTTGTTGTGACTTGTGTATTATAATTTGTCTGTTTGTATACATCGTTTATAGTTATGGCGTTGTTACTTTATTTTCGATAAACAATCTATAAGTTGAGGAACAATATCTCCCGTATCGTCCTAGGATGGCTGTTTGTGGTGACAAGGGGTAAGCAGTTCCAGTTGAATAAGTGCTACCTGCCTTGGTGTTCTTGTATAAACAGATTGGTGAATAATGACCAGTAATTTGGTATATTTCATATTAGATTGGATTGATAAATGTTGCTTTTCTAAATCTTAAAATCACAACATTTCAAACATGTAACCTATGATACACATAAATGTTCTTAAACGTTACCGAATGTGCATGTGTTGAGTAAAATTAAGTTCTCAACGCTTGTACGATGGAAAGACAAGACTTTTACAGGATTCCAGAAGTTTGCATAATTTCCCACTACTGACACATCTTATAATATTACTCATTGTAATATTGTGAGTAGATATTCAGTGATCATCTTGATGTTACCACAATCCAGAAATTGCGACAAGGAAACGGGGAAATTATATATTAGTATTTTTGACTCGTATGGTGCTTAGCGTTCAAACTAGTCATAATGGCAATTTGAAGGTTGCACTTTTAAAAATACAACTATTTCACAAGCCATGCCTCTTTGGAAGCAATATATACTATTTATAGATATTTGTTTTGTTTACGTACTAGTTTTTAGATATGATCTCTGTGTTTCATCCAATATAGACATCGCCTATTTTGAAAGATAAACATGAAGTCTTATTTAACTTCTTGACTTACTGGACGTTTAATAGCATTTAAAATATTTCTAGTGGTTTAGTTTGAATATTATTTGCCTTAAACTATTCATTGTTATAAAAGGACTGATCAGCAGACATCTTGCAAATGGCGGCTATATCATATTTGCCAGAGTGGGTCCATATTTTACATATTCAACCCATTTATTAGGTTATTCATTATTTTCGAAACTTCCGTCTTCTTATAGAATCACCAAGATACATTTTGCTTACAAACACATTCAGACTGAATTGGTACAGCTGGGGCCTACGAAAACTGACTTGTTCAATTTCCCCTATGTTCATGACCCTTCCAAACTTTAAATATTCTGTTGGCGGTAAAAGTATTTACAATGATTACGCCTTTATCATTCTATATGGCCCAACAATTGTTTTCTCGTTCATTTTCATATTTATTAAGTACCATCTAATAACATTTTTTGAAATTTTCTATTTTAAGTTGAACGGTGTGATAATCCAACAATTCATCGGCATATATCATTTCATCTATACATGTTCATACATATAAACTTTTGACATTGGTTATATTGATTCAAACGATTCAGAAAATAATGCAAGTACACCAAATCTGTATACACAAAATCCTTTCTTTAGTATTGCATTAAACTTTTCTTAAGTTTAAACATATTAAAAATTATTCTATTTAGGAAACCACAATTTGAAAAACGAATATACTCCTCCCGCTATATCCATCAGTAATCGGCCTGTGTCGTTTTCAACATTATTTCTTTGATTTGTTCTTAACACATTTTCTGTCATTTTTTGTTTGAATTCATCTTCAGTTTTCTGTATTTTCTCCTCCAATTCTTTTTCTCTTTTCTTCAACATTTGGTCGTGTTTTTCGGTTGCTTCTTTAATTTGTTTCTCTAACTTAACTTTCTCGTCCTCTGATTTTATTATGTTAGATTTTAAGATATCTTTTAATTTTCTTTTCTCTTCCATTTCTTTTTCAAGTTTTTGGTTGAATTTATCTTCTACTTCGTTTCTTACCGTTTCTTTTTCTTTTTCCATTTGATTTTCTAATGCTTCCTTTTCCATTTGCATTCTCCTTTGTAGTTCAGCTTCTACCTCCTGGTATTGTTCGTTTGTATAACAGGATCCACCATTTTCGATACACATTTTCTCTACTATTTCAAAAAAGTCATCAATTTGCTCAGTGTTCGACTGTCCAACATGATCATTATTAAACGCAATGTATCTATTTCCGCACTGACTCAGTATAGTTTTTAGATAATTTGGAACAGTCTCAACGTGTTGGTCAATCGATTGATTGTGTTTGTCAAGTTCATCTTTCATAGTGAAAAGAACAATCATATGGTGAAACAAACCCTCACCAAAATGATATTTAAAATGTTCGACTGTATTTTGATCTTCCGGCGTAAATCGACCAGCACTTACAACAAGGACAATTGCGTGAGGTCCCGGTGATGTCATAGCGATACATTTGACTATCTCCTTAGTAATAGTTTCATTTCCCGCTTTCGTATCGAATAAACCCGGGGTATCAACTATAACTACTTTTTTTCCTTTCCGTTCAGATTCTCCTCGTTTGCAATTTGCCGTTACTGAAGAACCGGAAAATAGGGATAGAAAATATTTCTGACATAAAAGACTATTTCCTGTTGCACTTTTGCCAGCTCCTGTTCGTCCAAGAAGTACTATTCTAATTTCATTATCACGTGGTCTGTCTTGCAAATCTACAAAGGAACGAAATGTTATTATTGAGTTTTCTTTTTATCACACTTAAATACACGCTTGTAATCTTTAAGAGTCAAAATCCAATTGTAGGAAATTGTGTTGAATTAAAAATTCAATTAGTTTTAACTTAAAACGACGAACATGCAAATAATATTTACTACCAATTCTCGTGTTTCAATGTTACAAAAACCTGCCTAGTTGATTAGGTGAGTTGCTAAAATGAACTCAATTTGATTTCTATAAAATCGAGTCTTGTTAAACGTAAGACTCATGTCATGGCGTATACACAGACAATACATTCAAAATATTCGTCATCATATTATTGTCGTAACGTTACATGTTTGATATTCAGATATACAAATTTGCAGAACTCGTTTGTTTTACAATATGGCAACATCCTTCAACAGGAACGGGGACGTCGCTCTCTTATCGATAATAAGTACACTTTTTGGGCTCTCTTCATAATGTGACGACAGAAGCCAAACAAACTAGAACCATTTGTTTTCCATTAGCATCTGACTACTTTATAGTGTTTATATGACAAATGATGAGTTTTTAAGGGCATTGAGTATTGAAACTTTAATTTTGCATACCTCGAATAAATTTTGGATTTGGATCTTCAACTTGTTTTCTAATGATTTCTTCCGTAGCATGCGTAAGTTGTTCTAAAACAAAAATCAATTACATACTGTAGTATTCGTTGGATACCAATTTTCGTGAGTTTCGTGGGAAAAGTTTGACAACGAATTCAAATATTCAACGAATACAAATTACTTTTAGGTTTTGCATGCAGTGATTGACAAAACCACGAAATCACGAAAATTGATACCCACGAAAAGAAAATATTCCACAGTGCTCAAATTGCAATACATTAAACAAAACATTTGCTCAACAAACCTGTTTTCATTTGCGGGACGTATTTAAAACAAAAAACACATCAGCATTCAAATTGGTGCAACTGTTCTCGTCTTCTTGTCGACTTTTTTTTAATTCACATAAGGCTGAATTCTGACAGGAGGTCAGAAAAGAAGACAGCTGTATCCTTCAATTTAACTTTCTGCTATATAGATGATGTTCTCTAACTAAATACTATAAATTATAGTGACTATTACTACAATATACTAATCCTGGTACCTTTGATAACTAATTACTACAAACCAGTAAAAGTCTGAAATGGTTTATATCTGTACTCGACTGTGCTGATTTTTACTCGAACAGTCTGAATTAGTCTGAAATTAACTTGATAATACTCGACTGTAGTCTGAACCATACTTAACAGTCTGAACATGTATTCGACCAGTACTTGACCCTTTTATAGGAGACTGAACCATGCTCGACCTAGTCTGAACCATACTCGACATAGTCTGAACCATACTTGACCATGTCTGAATTATACTTGACCAAATTTTAACCAACCCAGACCTATTCTTTGTATCTATTAACTGAATTATATATATTTAGGATTTTTTTTAAATAAAATTTGAACAACATATTAAAATCTAAAATGTATTCAATAATCAAATACAATATTCACCAACACTTACATTATATATTTTTGAATGTTTCAGAAGTTTTTTTTTTTTTTTGGTAACTGGACTATTTTCACCATTAACTCAAGGTGGTACCCAACACTTGCACTAAAATGAATTTGGCTCGTTTAATTTTCATAAAAGTTAACAAAAATATAAAAATTTCAAACATTTTGAACCAACCGTTTTGTCCGTAAAATTACACTGATTATATAGCAGTTTGACAAACACCAATTTTGATCATTGAGAAGCTTATTATTCCTTTTACAACACAACGTAATTAAAACGTTTAGCTGACTTTACAGAGTTATCTCCCTGTAGTGTTAGGTACCACCTTAAGCCTATTATAAATTTATGGTGTCAGTTGAGTGTACTTAATAATGCAGTGAATATTTTTTTTAATTAAAATATGTTTAAAATAGCATATAAAGCAACTTCATAAATTTTAAGAAATGAGACCATTGCTTTGTTTTGTTAAACCAAAAATTTAATATAATCATGATAATAGAATTTCAATTACTATCCTTGATAACCTTTTCAAAAAGGGAATGTGTACAAAAGTTACATTAAAAATTTATTTTAATTATATTTAAGTTGCTTTTAGTCAAATTAAAGACATTGCATACACAAAGCACTTTAAAATGGTTTAATTACCTCAATTCATGTGTGTTTTACGGGTAAAAAGAAAGCCCTATTTTCTTAAAGTAGTTTATTACTTATCTAGTATATCCGAACGTCCTTGTTATCTTATTTAAACAGGATGTTTCAATTTTGAATCAATGTTTTTTTTTAATTGAATACCTCTGACCAGGTGTGATCTTATTAATGAGTTTGGCCCAAGCAGACGTAATACTTTATACTTCACCACTAATCAGAAGAACAATTTTTTATTTAGTTTTATACCTTTTTATAAATTATATATAATATAAAAAAATTATCCCAAATTATGATAATTATTATAGATATATCGTAAATCTTATGGACGCAAGAATAAATGTTTTGACTGTTATGGACGACGGATTCGTTCAAATTATCGTTACTACAATCTTGTCCCCTTTATTTAGAATATGACTTACCTACTAGCAAATATCACAGTGTTTTGTATTTAAACGAGCAACACGAATGGTATGTAATATGCAGCAGGATCTGCTCACCTTTCCGCATCACCTGAGATCCCCCTCGTTCTTTAGGAAGTTTGTATTGCTTAGTTTTCAATGTTGTTTGTGTACCGTTAATAAATCTTTTTTTCTTGTATCCTTTCAGTTGTAACTTTACTTTCGACTAGGAGTTTGAAGGCCCCTTTTTTGTCCTCTGTGGCTCCATCTGTCTTTTCATTGCATTTGTATTTCTTTATTTCTAAACTGGCACCTGTTTAGAATCAGTTTACCTTTCATGTTTCGATATGAAGTTCTATCAATGTGTCCTATTGTTTTTCTCTGTTTCTGTGGGTTTCTTTTCTTATGTTTTTTATTTCGCGTTGTCTTTCTTTGTATTGAACTATTAATATATGACTAAAGGAAATCAGCTGTTAAAGTGAAATTTTGCGATTTGTTACTTTTAGTTTAGATATGTTTATTATGACATAAAATACATATTCATGTAGGTCGTGACGTTTTCCCCTGGTATTGCATGCCGGGATTCGAAATACACTTATTTATCCTTGATTTAATCATATTTGAACGTAATTGTAAGCGTAACTCATTTTTATATTTTTAATAACCATCATATAATAAGAAAACAAAACGAACAGACATGCAACTGTTTACATTCATGACCTAAATTTTCTTTTTTAAATATGCTTTATCAGACTGATAAGGTGAACACAATTAAAGTATATAACTTAAATAAACCGTAAAGACGTGTACGTTTATTAACCTTTTACTATCTACGCTATGGCTAGGTTTATAAGATGTTTCTATTTTCTCTGGCAATACTCGTGAAAGGCTTGTAAAAAGATAAAATGTTTTTTGCAGATCGGAAATTAGCTGGGCCTCTAGGGCACACCGTGCCAGGTTTGACTGTCTATTCGGATCAGTGAATTATAAGTCAGGAGACAGGAGGTCTCGTTAATACACAAATTGAAATTCATTTTCAATGTGGTAACAAATACAAATAGTTCGCCGAGGAATTAATTAACTATATCTGGTGTTATCATTTATTCAGGTTTCAAAATAAAATGATATACACACTCATCATTTATTTATGTTTCAAAATAAAGAGAAAATATAACTAGTTTTACCAAAACATTTTGATTGTCTGTATTAGGCAAAACATGTACAGGAACACTTGTATGTCTCTTAGTAATGTCTTTCGACTAAAGCAAACCTGCACGGCATATTCTGCATTTTTACAGTCCGAAGTTTATTAGTTAATGTTCTTATTTCACAAAGTAAATGAATGAACAATTATAAAAAAAATGCACTTGAACATATTAACAAAAACAAGCTATCAAAATTACAAAAAAAAATGTGTGGCCGTTTTATTTTTACACCAGAGACCAAATAACATAGAAGTTAACAATTATAGGTTAATACAATTAATTGTAATAGATGTAAAGCATCTGGATCTCGAGTTCATAGTATCTTCCACAACAATATGTCTTTAGAACAGGAGAACCACAGAAAAGCAATAACTATCTCTTAATATAACTGCCAAGAAATAAAGTCATAATTACTATAAAATTTCCTTCTTAACAGCATGCTTCAAAATGATCCTCACACACAACCTTGTTCATGGTATTGGTATTTTATAAAAGTTTAGATGTACAACTGTATATATTGCACATATCTATAACCTAAACAAATCCCATTTGGAGTGACCCTCAGAAAGGGTGAACCTTCCAAATAGGTAACAGTTAACTATTAGATTAGTGAATATAATCGTAAAGACCAAAACAGCCTATTGTTGATGCGCATCAACTAACACAACTTGGTAGTGACATAAAAGATCTATGACGTTGTTTCTTGCAATGAAAAAACGTCAAATTATAACGTTCTATTTCGCGTTTTTCACGGATTCCAACATGGTGTACACTTAAAAATACGTCTCCCAAGAAAAGAAGAATTAGGCGTCGAGCTGATATCTTGTGGAAATTTAACACAAATAGACACAAAAGATGCTACACTATATTTAACCTTCGTTCTAATAAAAACAATAAAATATAAATTTTGATCTCGACTTTTTTGCGCCGATCTGCATTTTTTTTTCTGTACTCTTTCACATGCGTAGATTTTGTCTTGTATTTCCGCCGATCTGCATTTCATTTTTTTTATTCTTTCACTTGTGTAGATTTTGTCTTTCATTTGCGCCGATTGCGTACAGGTTACCGGGGTTATTAGATAGGTGAAAGGTTTTTTTATGTCCAATTTATGTTTTCTTGCCTGTGCGTCCGTTCGTCCGTTCGTTCGTTCGTCCGCCTGTCCCGCTTCAGGTTAAAGTTTTTGGTCAAGGTAGTTTTTGATGAAGTTGAAATCCTATCAACTTAAAACTTAGTACATATGTTCCCTATGATTTGATCCTTCTAATTTGAATGTCAATTTTTTTTTAAATTTAAAAATTGAGTATTCAGAAGGTCAGGTCGATAAAAAATTATTCCTGAAAGTTTCGACATACTGGCAACGTATGCATGTAAATGATGTCTGGATGATTCTCGTAAAGCAATGTCCGATCTTGCAATGAAGTTAAAATTTATTTATACTGCTTATTTGACAAAATTTTATAACTATGACAAAGGGTCATTTTCGTTTGTCATTTGTTTTATTTCAAATTGTCTTAAGAAGAAATTATAAACATTTCGCCTGATCTCACTGAAGTTTACAGCTAATTTCCTAATGTATGTAGATCACCACTTTAGTTAGTTGCTTGCTTTGTTTGTATATTTTGTATAATTATATTTTGATAATGCCCAATTGAATTTAAATATCATATTCATACAGGTTTACATACCTATATATGAAGATGTCAATCTTAATTACCAAGCTCGAATAAACATTTATACAAGCAAAGCAAGGAAGCCGACCAAAGTTTTACCCTACATGCAGTAGGAAATTAGCTGTAAGGCAAAACCTACAAAATAGTTTTAAATTAAACTTATGACAAAAACAATTGCTCCAAGAATAATATCCAACATAAAATCTCTTTTTTCATTCAACTAAAATTATGACAAAATGCCGGCAACAACCTTGTCTTTTTTTTTAATTTCCAAAATTAGCAATTTAGATTTATGATATTTTATCCTGTTGGAGTAATCTTACTTTGTAGTTTTCAACAGAAAATTATTTCTAAATTAATTTTTGAATTAAAAACTTTTTGTATTTTATAGTTACTGTCTTGTTTATTCAAAACACGTGAGGTAGTAATAACAGGGATTGTATTTCATGATAGATGCATAACGTTTTAGAATCAGAAACTTTAATTCATATATTGTACCTAAAATTTTAATTTCCTTATATATCTTAAATATTCAGATATAATGAGTTCACAAACTAAATAGAATAATTTCTATACGTTCGTCTTAGTCGGGAAATATAATTGTATAAAGAAGTCCGTTCATGCTTTTGTATGTCCGAATGTCAACAGTAGTAAATGAGTTCGTCATTGAAAACTTCTGAAATTGACGCGAAAAAAACCACATACATATAGTTTGATATAGTCAAATACTCTGTAGTTATTAGCCAGTGCCATCTTTCATTTCTTTTTTTATTTTCAATAATTTTGCTAATGAGGGGCAGAGGACAAAAACAGACTTTCCTAACAAAAGCGGCGAAAAAGGTTATTTCAAACAATTTTCCATTCCGACGGATGGGGTTTCTGAAGGTTACTATTGTGCGGCAACAACATCATAAAATCTGATACTGACACGTGCATTTATTCTCTTGTATTACCGGATAATAAAATATAAGTGAATATAGTTGTTATTCTTGGAAATTTAAATGCGGGTTTCAAACGTCCAATTTGCGACTTTTTTCATATAGTGCGCCATCAAGGAAAGTTTGTTCTATGACGTCAGATGCAATGTTTTGAAGAAGGACGACTCTTTTCTTCAAAACGAACGAGAAAAAAACATGAAAATTACTCATAACTTTTTCAAAAGGTCGGTGACATACACTTTTTTTGCCTTTAGTTTGAAGAGTACACATGGCACTTTCCTTCTTGAAATTATTATGAAGAAGTCACTGATAGATATTTTTTAATACTGGAAACGTTTTTCATTCTAACGTTTCATTTTTGGCGGGAATGAAATAAATCATATTTTTAAAATCAAAACAATATGAGTCTTGAACTCTTGAACCTGTATTTCATAGATACAAATCTACTATTTAACGGGAAACAAGAATTATGCTTGTAGGTTTTATATAAAGGATTTTTGAAGAGTTTATATAACAAGCAAATATTATGTTAATATTCGGGGAAAAGCGAAACTGAGTTTGCTATAGCGACAAAACTAAGTCGGTGACCCCCAATTTTTTTCATCAAATTTTGTTCCTCAAATCATGAAATGCCTTCACACAAAATTTTAAGGAAAAATCACTGGTAGAAACAAATAGGCTGTTTGGTCTTTAAGACAAATGTTTGGTATTTACTAAAAATGTATATTAAATTACTTGAAAAGTGAAAATACTTACGTATCTTGTTATCTTGTTTCTCGGTTTTCTGAAGAAAAAAATATTTAGTTAAATTATTTTTACCGAAGCTATATTTCACTTTAATTTGTGATTTTAATTTTGCTCCACTACTAACACATAATGTGTTTTAAACTTATACTCATTGCTTGGTAGAAAGTAGTCAAGTCATAGATGATTTTACAGTCAAACTGTTAATTATTTAAAGAAACGGAAAAACAGATGCAGATGCATTAACCAAGTAATCTTTGTGTAATTTCACATGAAACTGTTAAACGGTTAAGGTGAAAAATACCCTGAAATAAACGAAATTATAATAAACTGAGATCAAATCTTTTACTATTTTTTTTTCATCCTACGACTTTCTTCTTTTCCGATCATAACATATAATAGATCATTAGAAGGATTAACTCTCCCATCATTTATCAGGCGTTTCTGTGTGTATTGCTTATATTATGGTTACAATTATGTTTTTCATTTTACGTACATCTTCTAATTTTTTTATCCTTTCATGTAAACCGCTTTCTAAATCTTGTAATTCTTTCTTTACTTCCATAATTTGATTGTCTGTTTCAGTCAAACCATGCTGTACATATTCTATTAGAACATGAGTCTGTTGACGTATTGCATCCGTTATATTAACATCACGTTTTGTTTCACTCAGAAAATAATTCTGACCTGTAAAGAAGGACAAAATATTTAAAATTCAGGTACATGTGTTTGTCCAGTGTGTTGACAACTTGTTAAATGACTGAGAATAGCATATTGGTTGAAGTTTTTGGAGTATACGTTGTGTTGTCTGTGGTATGGATCACATTAACATTTTTGTCATTGATAATTGATTATTATAGCAAAGTAATACGCGTTGTATGAGACATTTGAGAAAGTAAAATTAAAATTGAGAATGGAAATGGGGAATGTGTCAAAGAGACAACAACCCGACCCGAGAGCAGACAACAGCAGATGGTCACCAACAGGTCGTCAATGCAGCAAGAAATTCCCACACCCAGAGGCGTCCTTCAGCTGGCCTCTAAACGATTATATATACTAGTTCAGTGATAATGAACGCCATACTAAACTCCAAATTGTACACAAGAAACTAAAAGTTCAAATAATACAAGACTAACAAAGGCCAGAGGCTCCTGACTTGGGACAGGCGCAACAATGCGGCGGGTCTAAACATGTTTGTGAGATCTCAACCCCCCAATACCTCTAACCAATGCAGAAAAGTATAACAATACGCGTCAAAAACTCAGTTAGTTCTAAAGAAGTCCGAGTCTGATGTCAGAAGATGTAACCAAAGAAAATAAACAAAATGACAATAGTACATAAATAACATCAGACTACTAGCAGTTAACTGACATGCCAGCTCCAGACTTCAATTAAACTGATTGAAAAATTATGTCTTCATTATATGAATATTAGGCACAATCCTCCCAGTGAGGGGTTTAGTATCATACCATCATAACATATATGAGAAGAACATGACCCGTGTCATGTAGGTTTCTGATGATCAATTTTTTGTCATATATATAGTATAAAGTAAAATCATATATAAAGTAAGTGCAATGCGTGAGTTGATTTTTAAAAACATAATATTTATTTTTTATGTCGTGAATTATGTCTATCATGATGATTAGAATATAGTTTTCATCCCGTTTTGAATATCACTGATGGTTGCGATGAACCTGTCCAGCTATAGTGTAATCGGATGCTGTTTTAATCTTGCAAGATAGCAAACGTCCTACTAAAAAAAATTGTAAAATGTGCCACGGAATCCTGTGCCGCCCCATGCGATTGATGATTTCATTGAAGAAAGTGTAAAAAAAAAGATTTTGAGCCTTAGTTTTTAAATGATTCCTTAATTCATAAATGGGAAATTTTAACTTAAGCTTATGTTACAATTATTTTACCGAAGCATTAAAACTGATTTTATTATACCCTCGACGACTAGTATTCCACCAGCAGCGTTATCGACCCAGAGTTTCTGTTTATTTTCATTATAGTCCATAAGATTTGAAAAGTTATTACATGTATTAATGACTGCAAAACTTAACCTTAGACTGATCTTGATTTATACTGCTAGGACAATAAAATGTTTAACAATATACAGTTATCCGTAAAATACAGAAACAATATTACAAATGACAACCCGACGACAGCATGGAGCACCACTATTCCACCCACCCGCTTCCGATTCCGCTTTCGCATTTCGAAGGCCTAGACAAAAACCAAATTTTGCACACTATGTTCTAATCAGCAAATACCATATGTATTCCATGTGTTGAGTTCTTCCAAGCTTCTTTTTCTATCAGTGTCACTCAGACTAATATCCTTGACGAATTGACCCATTATATGTAAACAATTTCTATATTTTTCTCCAGTCCAATTTCTGAAGTCACAATGAGCCCAGGAGTTGCGTATTTCCAATCGTATCTAAATAATCGAGAAATAGTGAAGCAGTTTCATAAACATTGATAAATGATGACAGGAATATAACCATGATAACACTAACTTGACATTAAAAAAGGAAAAAAATTGACTTAAAAATTAAAAAAAAAAAATATTTTTAAGCAATCAGAAATTATTTTTTGTTTTTGTTTATTTGCATTTCACATTACTTTAAATATACTATGCATAGAATGGTTATTCTCCTTGGGTCGTGTTGAGATGTAGTTTCTTTCAAGGGACACAAATAGTATATTTAATCTTTTACTTCCTTGAAAACTGGTACCTTAAAAGCATTACTCTGTACACTTTGAGGTACAGAAACTAAATTTCATTACAATGTATTGCCAAAAATTAGCTATTACTAGTTCATTTAGGTGGCATGGGCGTCTTAATCAAAATCCATGGGAATTTTAGATAATTTGTCAAAATAAAGTTTTTATCTTGCCTTATCTTATCTTTTCAAAGCTATAATAAAAAGTATGGGTCACTGGAGTTTTTTACTATACAGATTGTGCAACATTGTCAGATTTTGTAAAGGTTATGCAGGGATATCCGGGAAAAAAATGCACTTAAAACTAAATATGGTGTTTTTTTTAACAAATTACAGCCAAAAATATGATAAGTGACATAATTCTCTAAATGTATATCAAAAGTCTTTCAAATCAATTACATACGACTCTCAAATTTGCACATTTCACTAAAGATCTACACCAATTGTTATATGCGATTTCAAAATCAAAGATGGAGTAAGACATGTACACATTTTAAAATTCATCTAAAATAATAATATATACTCCAAAATGTCTACCTTGTCAGCAGCAGTCTGTACAGCTTGTGGAAACGAACTGATGTTAATAACCATGCTAAGCAGTGCAGATGAGTCACATGATTCATCAATTGCGGAGTACTGTGCCATATTAGGCTGTAGAAACAACTTTGACAAACCCACATGGCTTGTGACTTTGTAATCATATTTCCGGAAGTCACATTTCCATACGTTGTTAATCTTTATCTTGGGTACTTTCCTGTTGTCGTTTGTTGATTCATAATTAAGCAAATATTTATTCGTTTCTGGGTATCTCTTGAGATGTGTATGATAACCCTGTGTATCAATGGACTCGCTCGACACCAATGATTTGTACAAATTATTTATAATAGGATTCACATATTTTCTCAACAGAGGAGAAATAATCGTATGTAGACATATCCCAATAATCAGCCACCTTTTCTTTTCGTTATTCAAATCTCCTGGTGGATCTGAAATTAAATCAATGTTAAAGAATCATAGTATTATACATACGAATCAGACGTACTTATATATATATATAAGTACGTCTGATTCAGTGACAACCCTACAACAGATGTATCCATCGGATCTCCATCAATGATGGTGATACATTGGCTGTGTACATAATGTATATACAACTCGTCTAAACATCAACCCAACAATGTTATATCTGTAAATTTGCTTTCGCAAATTTTTGGTTCTTTCCTCGCCGGGATTCGAACCCATGCTACTGTGATATCGTGACACCAAATCGCCTGCACTGCAGCCGTCCCGCTAGACCACACGACCACCTGGGCTCTACAAAAATAGAGCTTTCGCTGGCCGTGTGTTACCTTTCCACGTCAGTTTTAATCTAGCGGCGTACTGCAGTACATGATATATAAGGCAGCTGACGTGGAAAGGTAACACATGCCCACCGAAAGCTCTTTTTTTGAGAGCCCAGGTGGTCGTGTGGTCTAGCGGGACGGCTGCAGTGCAGGCGATTTGGTGTCACGATATCACAGTAGCATGGGTTCGAATCCCGGCGAGGGAAGAACCAAAAATTTGCGAAAGCAAATTTACAGATCTAACATTGTTGGGTTGATGTTTAGACGAGTTGTATATACATTATGTACACAGCCATGTATCACCATCATTGATGGCGATCCGATGGATACATCTGTTGTAGGGTTGTCACTGACTCAGACGTACTTATGAATATAATTATTTTCTGTGACTGTATCTTACATTAATTTGTAGGATCCTTTACTATAGATAATTTAGCTGATCTGTAACAATAACATCTTCATGCCTTATATATCATGTACTGCAGTACGCCGCTAGATTAAAACTGACGTGGAAACGTAACACATGCCCACCGAAAGCTCTTTTTTTGAGAGCCCAGGTGGTCGTGTGGTCTAGCGGGACGGCTGCAGTGCAGGCGATTTGGTGTCACGATATCACAGTAGCATGGGTTCGAATCCCGGCGAGGGAAGAACCAAAAATTTGCGAAAGCAAATTTACAGATCTAACATTGTTGGGTTGATGTTTAGACGAGTTGTATATATATATATATATAGATTCTACCACTCCATATCGTGTTATACGATATTTCTCCACTCGAGATTTTCAAATTTAAAACGCGAGGCTCGCCGAGCGTTTAAGATATTTCAAATTTAACTGTCGAGAGTGGATAAATATCGTAATACACGAAATGCAGTGGTGGATTATGTTTCTCGAATGATTTTCAAACAATACGGAGGGAAACTTATTCCTTCTTCGCGACTAATCTGCAAAAAGATGTGTTCTTTCTATGTGACGTCATCAGGCATGGTAGCCTTTTTTCATACCGTCACAATAGGAAATTCAGAGGAAAACAAGAAAATTCGACGTCATTATCGGATTTTAACCAATGAATATCTGAGAACAAACGAACCACACGTTAATTTTTTTATACAATTGGTGCAGATAGGGATGCATTGACCAAGAATTAGAGAAGTATATATATATATATATATATATATGATATTATTGACAATGACGGAGTATATATGTAGCACTCCCAAACGTGCCCTTCCCCCCAAATGTGTCCGATTCCCCTAAACGTGTCTATTTTCCCCAAACGTGTCAGATTTTAGAACCTCCAAATGTGTCCGATAATTGTTATAAGCCAAAACGTGTCCACTATTACACGCCAGAACGTCTCACGTCTTTTGGCATTAATACACTCATTTACCGAATGAAATAACGTTTACGGCTATTCTATGATTGGGACACAGTTGATGAAATTGTCAGTTATAAGCACGAGTTTGTTCACCGCCGGTTATTAATGATTGTAAATTCAAACTGTAACAAATGAATAAACTTTTGACTGTATTTGCTTATTGGCCAGTTGCAAGTATTTCATGCTCATTTTGATCGAACATACAAATAATTCTTGTACAGTTGAATTAATCGTTTACTATGTAAACTATTGTGTACTAAAAAAACACCGATGATGCTTTTATATTAATCCGAATACTGCATGGCGGGCTCTCAACATAATTGATTTCCTTTTACAACTTTCAGTCTGATACTGTAAAAGCTCTTCAAATCATAAACCGATTGTCATTTTTTTTATGTTTCAAGCATCGCTTAAGACACACGAACAAGAGACATAACGTACAGTGTCAAATATTTCAGGTATTATTTCAACGATATTATGTTTCAGGGCCTTTTATAGCTGTTTAAGTATGGGCTTTACTCATTGTTGAAGGCTGTACGGTGACCTATATTTTTTAATTTCAGCGTCTTGTGGAGGGTTATCTCATTTGCAATCACACCACATCTTCTTTTTTATACTATAGATAGGTTATATTACCATACCAGGAATTGAGGAGTGGTCTGGACCTAAATGTTTACGGTTATTCGGGATTAACACTAGTTGGGATTTTAATTTTAAAACATCATGAGCGAGTAAAAACGATTTTTTTATGACTTCAGTTTGAATTGCGCAGTTAAGGGGAAATTCTCCCTACACGAGGTATCTAATTTTATGTCTTCTATTTAACTGAGCATGGCTGCTTATATTTACATCTAACATAGATTAACGAACGTCCCCACTTTACCAAGGTTATCCTGCCGGTTTAGAATATTTTTTAAGGAAATAGCAAAATGAGCATGCGTTAATGAAAAAGCAATAACAAAATAACCTGAGTATTTATAATATTAACACGAATGAAATTTCTAGTTAAATAAAAATATGAACACATTAGGAGGATTGGACACGTTTTGGTGTTTATCTAAAATGGACAAAATATGGCCACATTAGGAGGATTGGACACGTTTGGGTGTTTATTAAGAATGGACACGTTTGAGCGTTTATACAAATGACATGCTTTGGCGCTGTGTTACAATTTAGACATAGTTTGCAGTTCATTGTCGTCGATGTAGACACGTTTGGGGGAATCGGACATGTTTAGGGTTAGGGCACGTTTCTGAGTGTATTTATAAATACATCTAATCATCTGGCCTTCCATTTAAAAAAATCGCCATTGTTCTAGTAATATTATTATGTTTAAAAGAAAACAATTTATCGGTAAGTAGACTGGTATCTTTTCTAAGTAAAGTAAACTAGTGCACACAAACCAATATAATATTTTTACAAATCCAACATCAACAACTTCAAAAAAAATTATAGATTGACTTTTTTTTTTAAATCGATCGTTTTAAAGACCAAACAACCTATTCAGTTCTACCAGTAATTTTCCCTTGAAATTTAGTGTGAAGGTATTTTATAATTTGAGGAAATTAATTTGTTGCAAAAGTTAGGGGTCAACGACTAAGATTGGTCACTATAGCAACCTCAGTTTCGTGTTTTCCAGAGTATTTATATGATATTTGATTGTTATTTAAACTCTTTAAAAACCATTATTTCAAATTTAAAAGCATAATTCTTGTGTGACGTTAAACAGTAGATTTATAAATATCAAATACAGGTTTAAGAATTTATGAAGCTTATTGTATTATCATTAAAAATATGAATTATTTCATTCCCGCCAAAAACAAAACGTAAAAATGAACAAGAATGTGTCCTCAGTACACGAATGCCCACTCGCACTATCATTTTCTATGTTCAGTGGACCGTGAAATTGGGGTAAAATCTCTAATTCGGCATTAAAATAATAAAGATCATATCATAGGGAACATGTGTACCAATTTAAACTTCATCAAAAACTACCTTGACCAAAAACTTTAACCTGAAGCGGGACAGACGGACAGACGGACGAACGGACGAACAGACGAACGGATGCACAAACCAGAAAACTTCATACCCCTCTACTATCGAAGGTGGGGCATAAAAACGTTTCCAGTATTAAATAATATCTACATGTGATTTCTTCATAAAATAAACTCTTTATAGCTTGTTGTTCGGTGTGAGCCAAGGCTCCGTGTTGAAGGCCGCTCTTTAACCTATAATGGTTTACTTTTTAAATTGTTATTTGGATGGAGAGTTGTCTCATTGGCACTCACACCACATCTTCCTATATCTATCATCATAGATACCAGGACTACATTTTGTATATACGCCATACTCGCGTTTCGTCTGCAAAAGACTCATCAGTGTCGCTCGAATCCTAAAAAGTTAAAAAGGCCAAGTACAATGTTGAAGAGCATTGAGGACCAAAATTCCTAAAAGTTTTGCCAAATCCAGCTAAAGTAGTCTATGCCTGAGGTAGAAAAGCCTTAGTATTTCAAAAATTCTAAATTTTGTAAACAGTTAATTAATAAATATAATCATATCAATGATAATTCTTGTCAGCATAAAAATATATAAAAAATAAAATATCAAGAAGGAAAGTGCCCTGTGTACTCTTCAAGATAAATCCAGAAAAAGTATATGTGACCGACATTTAAATGAGTTATGTTCATGTTTTTTTTTTCTCGTTCGTTTTGAAGAAAAGAGTTTTTTTTCTTTAGAACATCGAATCGGACGTCATAGTACAAGTTTTCGTTGCTGGTGCACTATGATATATTTTATGTGGAATATTATTCTTGGAGCAATTGTTATTGTCATATGTTAAAGTTTAGTTTTCAATAGCGTCATTTTCTTACAGAAATAAGTTAATCTCAACATGCATTCGTTGCCAGTATGTCGACAAAATATTATTTATGGACATAGCCTTCTGAAAACTCAATTTTGAAAATCGCAGAAGCTCAATTGTAACCGTAAGTCATCAAAATTTACCAGTTAAAAATTCCACGGGTATACAAAATTTGCACTGATTTAATAAAAAGTCAATCTTTAATTTGCGCCTATTTTAATTGTATAAACTGTATCTCTGGCTGATTTAAGTTAAATCTTTTTAAAATGTTTGTACTCAGATATAGATTAAACATGTTTAAGCTATAAACACTTTTACAACCAAATATGTTGGACTACGTTATCACATTCAATGGTCGCGGCGATGCTTGATTACCTGTAGTCTTTGAATCGTTGTTAATAGATCAACCTGAATCATTTTTACAAACACATTTTTCTCCCACACATGCCGTAAAGACTGCTTAGAACGTGTTACGTTATGAATCAAATCTTTACCTTTTTCCCATGTTTACTAGCTCTTTATAGCTTCAGCGCTTTGTATCTTTCCTATACAATACACAAACATATAAGATAAACTCTTTCTTATGCAGAATTACATGCAATATTTGCAATGCAAATCAATTATGATAATGACAATAGGTTTATATGCTTCTCCATCAGAGAACATGTGTTATTCAAAATCTATTGGGTACCTGTAATCCTTGGAACTTTATTCGGATCGTCTTGTCCATGTAACCCAGGTGCATTTTTCCGTTTTGGTGGAGAAACGGGAGTTTGTGCATCCATTCTGTAATATTTATTATAGCATACACCTCTTTTTGTTCACACATTGATCTTTTGAAGACACATTCCTGTCCTTTACAATATTATACAAGAACTGCAAATATGATAATACAAAAGCTTAAATTAAATCACACCCACACTTATTATATTATACACATTTGTTATATATATTTTGTCACTGGTCTTCCAAATCCTCGTGTAGGACTTATTTTATAGCTATAATTTCAATGTTTCTTAAAAAATGTTGTATATAAACTCGACAATTGTTTTATTATATTTTTAAATCGGTTAGGAATAAAATAGTTGTACATTTCTTTATTTCTATGAAAAAAAGGACAGCTTCTTATAATTATTTTCATAAATTTTCACGTTTTTAATTTCTCTGCCCGTTTACAACTATATACAAGATCACGAACGATGCAGAAGATTTTCCTTCACTGTATTGGATACATAAATAACGATGGTGTCCTCACACAGAACGTTTTATTGCTGGGACTTCTAAATAATATACGTAAGCTCTATATGAGTTATTAACTTGAATTTTATAAGCAGTCTGGCTACAAAGTTTTTGTAAAACTATATAGTCTAGAGACGGTGTGATGCATATGCGATGTAAAAAAATTTTAAAAGATCTGTTATAATGCATACAATCTAAAACTATTTTGTCTTGCAATAGTATAAGGATATTGGACTGTTATACTCTTTACACTAGTATTCCAAACTAAAAAACAAATTAAAATATTTGGCCTTCGGAACATTTACCAACGTATATGTGGGTCAAAGTATTTTGTCTGAAGGCATGGTATTTCGACCTTTTAAATTGTAAATAATAACCACCATTTAAACAAACAATTCTCTGATACTGATATTATGACAACATATTTGTAAAGTTTGTATGACGTTTTTCAACTACAGCAACAATGGTATATCCATGAGAACCCACTGTGCTTTTCATCTTGTCGATTTGTCCCTGTATTATATAGGGATGGCTTCATTTTAAAGTTTTAATGAATATTTGAAATAAGATATTATTATCCTTCAACTTTAAGTGTGGGTCACCGTGCTATTTTGCAAATTACAAGTCGTCCAACATTGCCCAAATTTACATAGATGGTTCATGAAAAAATACATGTTGGTGCATATCCAAGATGGCAGTATACCTTGATTCTACTTAGGATGTACTATTATTTCAATCATACACGATGTCTTTTTTTTTTAGCAATCTAACTCGACAATGTTTGCATACCGTATGCATGGTAAGGGATAATGATTCAATGTATTATGAATTCATTTGAAATAGGCATTTGGTGATTTAAACAAGTCTAGGTTTACGCAACTATATATTTCGTCACACACATGATACAGATGATTTTATAATCTCACAAAATGTTAAAGCAATCGGTTTGTTTTTTTGAAAATTAAATACTAGTATACAGTTATTGTCAATAAATAAACCCTCATATGTACCATTATTTAATTTGTGTTTACACCAGACGCGCGTTTCGTCTATAAAAGACTCATGAGCGATCCCTTTATTCAAAAAAACTAAAAGCCTAAATAAAGTACGAAGTTGAAGAGCATTTATGACCAACATTTTCTAAACGTTTCGCCAAATACAGTTAAGGTTATCTATTACTGGGGTAGAAAATTGTTAATTTATAATTATAACCATATTAATGATAATGCATGTCAACACAGTGCTGACTCCTGGGCTGGTGATAAATATATAAACAATAATAGGTCATTGACTTGACATATCAACGATATAAGGATGAGGCTTAGAAACGGGGAAATGCGAGGCTGTGCCGAGTTATTTCCTCGTTTCGGGCCGAATACTTAAATTGTCGATATGTTAAGTCAATGCACTATTATTGTCTTTATACTGCAATCTAAAAAAACATTTTTAACTGTTGTTTAATGCGTTAAGGTTATTTATTTGATTTTAATATTGGTGGAAATCTCCTTTAAAAAGGCCTCATATCATGCTCGCGGAGAAATATACAACACAATGAAATGTACATTTACCTGTTGATGGTGAACGAAATCGTTTGAGTATGGACTAAAATATCAACCATAAGCATAAAACAATGATTAATAGGTTGCAAACAAAAAATATCAACAAACAAAATATGTTTTTCCAATAATTGTAAAAGAAACAAGGTTGAGTCGTTCCACTCATCGTTGTATGAATTGGAAACAAGCACAGGTTAAAGAGGTCGTATGAATAATTAAATATTATTTCGACAACTTCTATTTAAATATTCATGAGAAAAAGTGATTTCGGGAGAGTGACTGTATATATGACATAGAAATATACAGTCAATGCATGTTGACTGCTCCAATAGAACGAGTGCAGTATAAATCATAATTTAAATGAAAAGCACATAAACAAGCTTGTGTATATTTATTGTAGCTAGTCCCAAATTTTGTTGATTAATACAAATACTACAATGCCTATTGGTTTTCCATTCATGATACTCTCCGGTATAAATACAAATATATTTACTGGATAAAAGATATTGATATTGAAATTTCAATTGATATACATATTTGCATATGATACCATAACAAAAACAAACGTTTTCCTTCTAGATGTTAATCAATGAAATACGTATTTACCATTAAAACAAATGTACCTAATAGATCAATAGCATTGACATTCGCATTTAATATTATTACAAAAAATAATATACCAATTAAATTGTTATAGATATTCGACAAAAAAATCGCATTTAATACTATTTTAAATATACCCACAAAACCATTACCATAAGCATTTGCACAACAGAAAAAGTTTATAAAATTTTGTCTGAAGTAAAGAAATACATGCTTATATATTCATAACCATTGATTATCGACGTCACCATGAGAGACGAGCTTACTTTATGATTGATTTTCATGTCAATATGTTAACGTTATTAGTATAAATAACATTTATCTATGATACGATAATTGAATAGAAACACTAATGCAATGCTGTATTTCAAAAACATAAATATTTAAAATAAAATGTTTACAAAAACGTTAAAAACTCACTCAAAAGAAAATATACCTTCCAAATGTGACGAAAAAACGTTTAAATCAATTTGTCAACGTTTTCATTGAACAGCTGTTTATTCAGTTATTTGTATGTTATTGATTGTTGAGAGAGATTATTAAATGTCTATTCATTTTAAACAGCCGTACATGTGGTCACTATATTATTTATATAGATAAAGTTTACAAAAGACACTGACATTGAAGTTTTAAATTTTCGAAGGCAGTTTTGAGGACGAATTTAACATGTTTGATACCTTTAAATGGATAGCAAATTATATGTTTGTATTTTCCTAATGAACTTTAAATTGAGCTTTTTACCTGTTATAACTGTTTAAATGATTAAAAAAACTGGCGCTTATAATTGAAAACAAAAAAAATAAAAAATGGACGGCCTTCAAAAATTGACCACCACAAATTGAAGATAAAGCAACACAAAAATGATTATCAAAAATATAAAACTGAAAAAGGCTTGACTAAAAAAGAAAGAAAAACAACAAATAACAGTATACAAAACAATATGGAATAACAAAATACAAGGACTAAGCAATACGATCCCTACCAAAAATTAGGAGTAATCGCAGGTGCTTTTGGAAGGTTATGCAGATCCTCCTCCACATGTGGCACTTTGTCTAATTCGGTAGGTTGCAATTGCGGCAAGTGGACGATATTTTAGTTACGACAAAGCAACATATTCGTCGTCATCGGTAAAACAGAATGTCCATAACAGTTTACTCGCAATGTCGATACTACGGTTTACGAGGTTGTCATTATATCTTCGCCACTTGGAACTCATGGTAAAAAAGTGCCCTTGCAAGCAGCTATCCACTATCAAAGAAGGCATGATCGGAAACACAGGCCCTAGGACATCTTATCTACCTGGAGATATTCCTGTTGGCGCTGCTGGAATGTTGCTACATAGAGATGGAATGTCTACAATTGGGATGCTGAAATCATCTTTTTTTTGTCCTTAAATTTGTTTCAACTGACATTCATTTTCAATTTCTGTATGTTTGTCAAGATATGAGACAGATTTAACTGTATCTGTTATATCCTTTATTTTAACTCCCATGGGGCAGATGCGTTCAACAAGGTTACCACATTTTGAATTATTTAATGGGAGATCATCTTTTTAGAAACAGTGATATAGAGATGCATCTAGCTCTTTTTTTCTTTATAATACATCAGCATCTTGTGAATAAAGGAACAAAACGGCAAAAAGGTAAAGTGTAGACAAGTCAAGTGTGCTAAAACTATTGCTGATATTAATACGGTTATTGCTTTGTATAAGATAACATTCATTGATTATTGTCTGTTTTCCGTCTAGTGCAAAACTATACATGAATATAAGGGACAAAACAAAACTAACAAATAATCAAAACAGTTGGTTCTTCATAGTGGTTAGACCGACACGAAAAGTTACAAATGTAGACTGCCATATGATGGATAGGGGCGTAAATGTTGGTCGCAGCTTACCTATCGCTGAGTAAATGTTAACTCTTCAGAAGAAATTTTACATAAAAATTAACTTATTCTACATAAAATAAGTCAAAACCTTTGTTGCTTTGGTGACTGAATAAAATTGAGAATAAAAATGGGGAATGTGTTATAGGGATAATAACCCGACCATAGGGCAGACAACAGTCACACAAATTGTTCTTCAATGCAGCGAGAAACTCCCGCACCCGTCCTTCAGCTGGCCCCTAAACAAATAGGTTTACTAGTTCAGTGATAATTGAAGGCATACAAAACTCCAAATTATACACAAGGAACTGAAGTTAAAATAATTAAAGACTTACAAAGGCCAGAGGCTTCTGACTTCGGACTGGCGAACAAAAATGCGTCGGTTTTAAACACGTTTTTTTTAGATTTCAACCCTCCCTTCATACCTCTAGCCAATGTAGAAAAAAACAAATACACAACAATACGCACAGTTAAACTCAGTCTTAGAGAAGTCCGAGTTCGATGTCAGAATAGATAACAAAAGAAAATAAACAAAATGACAATAATACATAAATAACAAAAGACTACTAGAAGTTACTGACATGCCAGCTCCATACCTCAATTAAATTGATAAAAAGATCATGTCGTAATCATTTGAAAATCAAGCACAATCCCTCGTTAGTGATTTGGTATTATACTATCATAAAATATATGAGAAGAACATAACCCGTGTTATGCTAACAACTGCTTTTAGAATAAATGTGTTTAATTCCGATGCAACGCCATGTCAATATATAAATATTCAAGCAAAAATATGCAATCTTTTATGACATTACAACAGTATCGTAACTATATATCTTCTGAATAAGTCTGTTTAAGGATTTTGTTAGCTTTTGAGGTGAATACTAACGTTTTTGTATTTAATTATTTACTTTTACACCGCAAATGCAACGGAATTAAATTGCTTTTTAAATCAGTTTCTGTATAAATAACGAAATATCGGCATATATCACAGATTCATGATTTATAAATCCTGTCAGACATTTTGTCTACGCAGGAATCAAAGGTTAATTATTTTTTTTTTCAAACTCAACTAGAAAATACATGTATAATCACATGATATGACATTCAAATGCAAAAATAAAGTTTAAAAATATTATGTTTAAAGGGTCCTCGAACATGGTTTCTATGTAATTATTAGACAAAACATTTGACGTTTTAACTATGAGATCTTCAAACATGAAATCAACCGAGCGGTTAGTCGACCTTTACCATTCATTTAAGTTGACCTTCTAAAGATTAAAAAGCAACATGATGATAATTGTTTGTTAAGTTTAAATGTTGAATATGTCTACATTTGTTCAACTAGTTTTGTCTGTATAAAGAAACATCAAACATAATTATGTGTGTGTAAAGTATGCTCTTTGTCGTACACATGTAAAAATGTTTCCCATCATAGTTTTGTATTAATGTCTTTTTGAATTCTATATATTTGCAGAAAAAAATTCTTAAAAATTCATTTTTTAAAATTAATATTTTTTTTCTTGATGTATGTTAATATATGATACATACGAACTCTGACTATTAATTTCATAATTTTTGGTCAATAAAAAAAAAAAATCCCTTTAGGTCTCTATGTTAATTTTATATTTTGAAGTGTTGATTACCTGGTGGAGTATGTATAAGTAGTGTAACAGCCTTCCAACCAAAACAAAAACAACATACATGTGCTTTTAAAGTTTGTTCATTTGTACCATGTGACTTTACCAATTTAAATATTAAAGGACACCAATGAAAATAATCATCACTTCCGATTATTGATTTTATATCATTATGTATAAGTTGACTAACTATACAAAAACTGTTCATGCTTTTAGCATGGTGAGTTGCATAACAAGACAAAGAGGCTCTGAAAAGTTTTATTAAAAAAACAGACTAAAGTTAATATACATTAAGTTATTCATTAATGTGCACAATGCACATCTACGAAGTATAAACAATTTAGGAATATCAAAAAAAGTTTTATTGTTGATAAATTCTGTCATAACTCATGTTCACTAACATAACCTATGATTGTAAACATATAAAACAATATTCATTTTCATATCCTATAAAGTACTGTTTTACCAGTTTGTACTTATGTTTTAAAACAGTAAATGGAAAATGCAGAATCTATCATACATGTCATATATAGAACAATATTACAATCCCGTGACATGAAATCTTATTGTGTTTGTCGGTCAGTACAGGCCATCTTTATATTCAAATATACAATTTCACATGGTACAAATAAACAAACTTTAAAAGCACATGTATGTTGGTGTTTTTGTTTTGGTTGGAAGGCCGTTACACCACTTATACCTACTCCATCAGGTAATCAACACTTCAAAAAATAAAATTGACATAGAGATCTAATGGGAAACTTTTTTTATTTATCGACAAAAAAATATGAAATTAATAGTCAGAGTTCGTATATATAATATATTACTTATACATCTTCGGATTTCAAATGTTTGGCTTTGAGCGTTCCTGATGAAGGTAAATCCAGAAAAGCGCTTCGGACGCAAGAAATTAATAACGTGTTGTTTTCAATATTTTACATCACTGGGTCGATACCTCTGCTGGTGGACTATCAGTCCCCGAGGGTATCATCAGCTCGGTAGTCAGTATTTCGGTACTGACATGATTTAACAAACTTTACTAAAATTGTCCGTTTATAAATTTATAAATTATTAAGAAACTAAGGTTTCAACTCCCTCAGGCAAAGTTGGCTTTAGATGAATTTGGCTATTTATTTTAGGTATATTTTGACATACAGCTCTTCAACGGTTTCGGTACTTATACATCTTCGGATTTCAAATGTTTGGCTTTGAGCGTTCCTGATGAAGGTAAATCCAGAAAAGCGCTTCGGACGCAAGAAATTAATAACGTGTTGTTTTCAATATTTTAATATACATCAAGAAAAAAATTATTAATTCTTAAAAATGAATTTATAAGAATTTTTTTCTGCAAATATATAGAAGTCAAATGGACAATACTATCGTGTGTAGAATATCGTACTACATTTGTTTACCTCAAGTATTTGTATTTATAGTGTATGCCTCTCTGTATACGTGTATGTACTTTTTGTGCATAAAGTAAATATCTATATTTATCATATATTTAGTTGAAAATACAGTAGTTTTGAATATTTGATAAAAAGCTTGCTGTTTAATCAATATCGCGCAACTTTGATGCGCACCCTTTATCATACCCTTTAACACACTCCTACTCTTTATTACACCCTTTATCACACCCCTACTACTTTTCCCATTTTTACATAAAGTCCGTTTTAGTTTATGCAAGCTTCTCAAGATGTAATTTCAGCAAAAATTGGTCCTAAAATGAAGCTTTTAAAACAAAACAAAAGAAGCCCTGACGATCCTAGGGTCCCAGAAAGCAACTCTCTTGTTGAAATATATGATTAAGCGTATAAAACTGGGCAAAATCCGTATCAAATGCCGTATCACCCTCCACCAATATCATAATATCTTGTTCAAATAAGGAAACACAAACATGTTGAATCGTCTTAAGTTTATATTTCTATGGTTTATGCATTTTCTATATGTTATATTAGACGATCAAAAACCAGCATAGCAAATAATGCCACAAAATTAAAATTTCTATGGCAACTGCTGTTTAAGAAATTTAATGCCTTATTGTAGACTGAATATATAGCATTCATGCAATTAAGATCAACTAAATAAATTTTAAGTAATTGAATCAGAAGGTTTTAATCAATTCATAAAACAAATGATGTTAGATAAAGTTTCAAGTGCTTACATTTACAATTTCAGCGGGAGTAATAGAAAAACAACAAGAGAGGTATATCGATATTAAAACATGACCAACATGACAGATGCCACGTAACGTTAGAATCTGCTTACTTTTCCAAATCGCATGAGGTCATTCACAGTTGTGTATTGTGTTCGATTTGCTCAGTTCTTCATGGTCTTATGTTATGTTTAATTAAACTGACTGGCGTTTGTACTTGGTCGTTTTTCATTTTGCTTATACCATTGCCAGTTTTAGACGGTTTGTGACTTTGACTATCAATTCCTTTTCAGATATATTTAGATTATTAAATGTGTCAAAGTATAAGATACTGTTATGAATGAAAAATCATACATTGTTTGAAATCAAGTTAATTTAGTTTGCAAATTTCCTTAAATCTTCTATACATAGGTATACAAAGATGTTTTATTAGTGCCAATGAAAAGTAAAATCACAAAAATACTGAACTCAGAGGAAAATCAATTTGGAAAGTCCATAATCACCTCTCCATTCAAATAACAATTTATAAAAGTAAACCATTATAGTTCAATGTACGGCCTTCAACACGGAGCCTTGGCTCACACCGAACAACAAGCTATAAAGGGTTCCAAAACTACAAGTGTAACACCATTCAAACTGGGATTATTTTGCATAAAGTAAATATCTATATTTATCTAGTATATTACCGAAAACAAATTGTTGGATGTACACAAAAACTTTTGAGTTAGCGTCCTAAATAAGGAAGCAGGAACAATGTATATTAGTAAATAACCGATGTCTATTAATTTTCTCCTTTACAGAATTGATTTTCTGAAGATATTGTCGGAAAAAAAACTCATCTTTTGATGACATTTTTCAATGGGTATTTTTCTATCACAAAATTTAACACACTTCAGTAAATCCTTTACTATAGCACAACATTTAAATAAGTTGGTACAATATAAATGATATGTGATAAATATATTCTAAATCTTTTACGAAGGTAAAATATAGATTCTATCACTGCGTCGAGTGTGGTACGATATTTATCCACTCGAGACAATTGAATTTTCTAATTTAAAACCCCAGGCTCGCCGAGCGTTTTACACATTTAATATTTAACTGTCGAGAGATGATAAATATCGTTTTACATTAGATTTAGTGGTAGAATCTGTTTCTCTAATGATTTTCAAACAATATGCTGGCAAACGTATTCCTTCTTTTCGAAAGATCTGTTCTTTCTATGTGACGTCATCAGGCAAGGTCGACGTCATCAGGCAAGGTCGCCTTTTTTCATGCCGTCACAATAGGAAATTCACTGGAAAGCAAGAAAATGCGACGTCATAATCGCATTTTAACCAATGAAGAACTGAGATCAAACGAACCATATGTTGATTAATTTTGTTTTATACTATTGGTGCAGAGAGGGATAAACTGACGAAGAATTAGAGAATATATATTTTACTCCTGTATCGATATTACTATATGTCTTTACTCAACCTGGTTTAATTCTAAAAATAGAATGAAGAGAGTAGCGAAATATAGTTTTCAGAGGAAATGAAGTAAAATGTGACATCAGAATTACCTCATATCTAGCTTTTTCTTTTCCTTATAGAACATTTAATAGCATCATGTAAATAAAGAAAAAACACGACAAAAAGGTCAAATGAAGACAAGTCAAATGTGTTAAAAATATTGCTAATACTAATAAAGTTATTGCTTTGTATAAGATTACATTCATTGAAAACTGTCCGTTTTCCGTCTAGAACAAAGTTATACATCAATATAAGGGACAAAACAAAACAAACAAATAGTGGATTCTGCATAGTGGTAAGACTCACACGAAAAGTTACAAATTAGGACTGCCAAATGATTGATAGGGGCATAAATGATGGTTGTAGCTTACCTTTTGCTGATTTAATTTTAAAACTTCAGATTTTTTTTTAGATTAAAATGAACTTATTAAAAAAAAGATGCAAAAACCGTTCTTGTTTTTGGTGATTGAATCAAATTGAGAGTGAAATGGGGAATGTGTAAAAAAAAAAACAACCAGACAAAAGAGCATCAGCCGAAGGCCACACATGGGTATCTAATGCAGCTAGAAACACTCGCACACGGAGGTATCCTCTAGATGATCTTTAAAACAAAATATGTATCCTAGCTCAGTAATGATGGACATCATACTTTACTCCGAATACTACACAAGAACTTGAAATTTGAATTCATAAAAGACTAATAAAGACCAGAGGCTTCTGACTTGGGACAGGCGCAAAAAACTTACCCTCCCCACTTTTTATATCTCTAACCGACATCAGAATAAGTAACAAAAGAGTATAAACTAAGTCTGTTTAAAGGTTGTTAGCTTTTGATGTAAACACTGACATTTTTATATTTTTATATATTTTTACAACGCAGAACAGGGTCAAATTCAACAAAATTAAAGTTCTTTTAAACTCAGTTTCTGTATAAATAACAAATTATCAGCATATATCACAGATTGATGAATTTTAACTCCTGTCAGGCGTGTTGTCTGAGCAGGAATCAAAGGTTAATCCTTTTTTTTTCAAACACAACTAGAAATTTAACGGAAATTATAATTATTTTGAAACTGCAACATCAATTTAGAAAAATATAAAATTATGTTTAATATGCTCAAATATTTTAGCAAAGTAATGGGAAATAAAGTTTAGAATATTATGTTTAAAAATAGTATGTTTAAAGGGTCTTTCAACGTGGTAAGACAAAATATATATAACATTTTGACAGTCAGATCTTCAACGATGAGATCATTCGAGCGAGTAATCGACCTATACAATTCATTTAGATTTAAAAAGATATATGATCAGTATTTTACAAACACACTATTGTTTGTCAAGTTTAAATGTAAAATAGATCTACATTTGTTCAACTAGTTTCGTTTGTAAAGGAAAACATTAAGCATGCATGTGTAGTGTATGTTCTTTGTGGTACAAACTATTAAATTGTTTGTCGTACACGGAAACTTCTGAGTGTTCTAATAATTAAAAAGATATATGATCAGTATTTTACAAACACACTATTGTTTGTCAAGTTTAAATGTAAAATAGATCTACATTTGTTCAACTAGTTTCGTTTGTAAAGAAAAAAATTAAACATGCATGTGTAGTGTATGTTCTTTCAGGTACAAACTATTAAATTGTTTGTCGTACACGGAAACTTCTGAGTTAGTGTCTTAAAAAATAATTGAGCAGAAAGAAAACATCGTATAAAGTTTGATCTTGATTAAAATTTGCTGCACAACTGTTGCAATGTATTAAATAAAGGATTAACTTAGTTTAAATTTTGCACTTCTTCTATATTGACTGAGTAATACTAATTTTGCATTTATATTTGTTGGTTATTGTTTATGATAATACAAAATGTTGAATTATCTTAAGATTTCAATTGTTAATGCATTTTCTATATATTACATTAAAGACGATCCAAAACCGGCACAGCACATAATGCCATAAATCGGTTTGTGACTTTGGTATCTTTCGATTCTTTTCAGGTTTATTTAGATAATTAAATGTGTCAAAGTATAAGTTACTGGATTATGGTAATAATCTCTTTTGTGATGAAGGACAAATCAGCTTTCATGCAGTGAAATTCATGTTAATTTAGTTTGCAAATCCTTAGATATTCTATACATGTATATTAATAACTTACCGATGTCTATAACATTTCTCCTTTTCAGAATTGATTTTATCAAGATAATATTGAAAAAAACTTTATCTTCCTGATGGCAAGTTTCAGTGACAATTGAATGTCTACAAGGGTATTTTCCTATCACAAATATTGACACACTTTAGTAATTTTTTAAATAGCATAACATTCAAATAAGTGTAAATGATATTTGATATATTTTAAAACAATGCGTTTACGACGGTTAGTATAGATTAAACTCCTGCATCGACAATACAATATGAGGTTTTATCGTTAAAATAGTACACTGTTTAAAGTAGAGATATACGGTAAGAAAAGAAGATGTGGTATGATCGCCAATGAGACAACTATCCACAAAAGACCAAAATGACACAGACATTAACAACTATAGGTCACCGTACGGCCTTCAACAATGAACAAACCCCATACCGTATAGTCAGTTATAAAAATTTGTAAGGGTTCCGCGGAACCCAGTGTCTCGCCTACTTTTGCTGTAAATCGCAGGCTCAACCAAAATGAGGAAAAAAATTAATAAAATATTCCTCTTGATACTATCTTATGATTGTAAGAAGCTTCTGTCCAAGTTTGATAAAAATCTAGGATAGTTAATGAATCTAATAAATGTTTTGAAAACTTTAACTGCAGACTGTATGTAATGTTAACTGGAAGAAAATTTAAGTCCATTTAAAAGTAAAATTCAGAAAAAATGGAGTTATCTTTTTACAAAATTTACTTCTGGATACTATCTTATGATCATAAATAAGCTTCTGTCCAAGTTTGGTACAAACCCAGGATAGTTTAAGAAAGCTATTAAAATTTTAAAAACTTTAACCACAGAGTGAATGTAATGTATCCCCGCAGAAAAACTAAGTCCATTTAAAAGTAAAATACGGAACAAATGGAATTTTATTTTTACAAAATTTACTTCTGGATATTATCTTATAATCATAAACAAGCTTCTGTCCAAGTTTGGTAGAAATCCCGTATAGTTTAAGAAAGTTATTAAAATTTCAAAAACTTAACCACAGAGTGAATATTTGTTGACGCCGCCGACGACACCGACGACGACGGAATGCAGGATCGCTTAGTCTTGCTTTTTCGACTAAAGTCGAAGGCTCGACAAAAAGCCCCAGTAAGACAATGTAAAACAATTCAAACGAGAAAACTAACAGCTTATTTATGTTAAAAAAACTGAACGAAAAACAATTGTGTAACACATTAACAAACGACAACCACTGAATTTACAGGTTCTTGACTTGGGACAGGCACATGCATAAATAATGTGGCGGGGTTGAACATGTGAGCGGGATCCCAACCCCCTAACCTTGGACAGTGATATAACAGTACAACATAAGAACGAACAACTAATAAAAATATCATGAATCTAAGACTAAAGTTCTCGTTAATTCAATTTCTGTATGAATAACGAAATATCAGCAAATATCACAGATCAATGATTTATAACTCCTGTCAGGCGTTTTGTCTACGCCAGAATCAATAGGCAAATCGCGTTTTACAAACTAGAAAATACATGTATAATCAATGACAACGTTGACACATAATATGACATTTAAATGCAAAATAAAGTTCAAAAATATTATGATTAAAAATATAATCTTTACATGGTCCTCGAACATGGTTTCTATGTAATTAATAGACTAAACATATATATTCAAATTGACCTGCTAATGATAAAAAAAAACTTTGATGAGTGTTTGTCAAACACATTATTATTTCTCAAGTTTAAATGTAGAATACTAGGCCTTCATTTCGACATGTTTCGTTTGTATAGAAATACTTTTAACATTCATGTATAGTGTATGTATTTTGTGGTACAAAATATAAAATTGTTTATTGTACACGGAGACTTTTGAGTGTCTTTAAAAATAATGGAGCTGGAAGAAATTTTTTTTGGTTTGATCTTGATTCAAATTTGTTGTGACAGTTTTTAGATAAAGGATAAGTTTTCAATAATGATAATATAGGCTTATTGCATGAATATTGGGGAATATTGTCCCGAGTAGAATTTTATATTGCACGAGCTTTTGAGTGCAATATATGTTCTACGAGGGACAATATTCCCAAATATTCATGCAATAATCCTTTTATTGTATAGCAATATAATATTTGAAAGTAAAAAATGGTTTAAAATAAGATTTTGTCGTTGATGACGTCATGAATATTGAAGATTTATTGCACTAGTGCAATATTAGAATTTATTGCACGCTAACTTTTGGTTACGTTCTGTGGGAAATATTATATTGCGATACAATAAAACAAAATATTGAATAAAGTAAATGTTTCAATTGTTCGTGCAACGTCTACATATCATATTTTAGACGACCAAAAACGAAACGAGTCCCGCAAATAATGCCACAGATTTAAAAAGTGTATGGAAACTGCATTTTAAACCATTTAATGCCTTATTATAGAATGCAAATATTTAAATATTACATTCATGCAATAGTGATCAATTAAATAATATTAAAATATTTGCATATTAATAAGGTTTTAATTAGATCAAAGAAAATTCGAGGTTAAAGTTTCTAGTGTGTACATACAGTTCCAGCGAAAGCTTAACAGGGAAAGCAAAACAACAAGAGAGGTATATAAATATTCCTATATAAAAAAGATGTGGTATGATTACCAATTAGACAACTATCCAAAAAAGACCAAAATGACACACACATTTACAACTATAGGTCACCGTACATTTTTAACATGACAAGTGTCAAGTGTGGTCATGAATCTGCTTACCTTTTCAAAGCGTATGAGGTCAATCCCTTTTTTTTTCTTATCCCAGACATAGATTATCTTAACTGTTTGGAACAAATTCTTGGAATTTCGGATCCTCGATGATCTTTAACTTTTTTGGCTTTCAACTATTTTGATCTGAGAGTCACTGATGAGTTTGATGTACACGAAACGCACTTCTGACGTATTAAATTATGCGCCTGGTACCGACATTTGCACGTTTAATGTAGAAATTAACATTATGCTAGAATAACTTACGGATGTCCATATAGTTTCTCCTCTTTAGAATTGAATTTCTCACGAAATTGTTAAACTAAAACTTAATCTTCCCGATGACACTTTTGAATTTAAAATGCCTACACCGATATTATCTTATTGCAATCATTGATACACTTCAGTAAATCTTTATAGCTGACATTTAAATAAGCTGGTACAATGTAAAAGCTATGTGATACATTGATATTAATTATTTACGCGAGTTAATATAATACTCCTGCACCGAGAATGCGACATGTCTCGGTGACTTTTATTCATGTTCTGTTAAATGCTGTGTTAAAATTGAAATATCAAAATTTTTAACTACGTCTAAATTATCCATATGAAGATAATCGGTTAGATGAATTCGTCTAACAGCGTTAAGTGACCCTTTCCGGCATAAACGGGGTCAGTAAATACAGGAAACAGTATTATACCGCTGTTAAATAGTCATTAATCGATTCAGGGACGAACAAATACGGGTCACAATCCAATACCGATGAAAACACATCAATTTTATCAGGAAAACAATGGAACAGCAGAAAAACTGAATTGCAACTACACGTTTTGGAATCACTCTCACACACTATGGAATTGAAAAAAAATATGGAATATATAATTAAGATCATATAAGGGATAAATTTAGTAAATAAACATACGGCATTTAGGAACAGCCATTTGGGAGGGATGGAGAAGCGTGTGCGGCTTTCTGTTTAAAAATGATGACATGTGCTCCACTGATTAGTAGATGAAGTTTGCAATAAATTGTTTTTGATGGCTGAGTCATTGAATATCAAATGTACTTATCTGTTTAACAACATGGCTTAAAATAAAATTATGGTGTCAGTGTAGATGTTTTGTCGAGTTTTACACAAGATCAAGTAAATGGCCCAATAATGCCGCAAGACCCTATGTTTAATATTTGCAAAATATTGGGCTCTATTAACACTTCGATGAATGATATATGAAAGGTTAAACGGGAATTAATGAATTCAAGAGCTAGTTTTGCAACTCAAATTCATTTTAACAAAATTTGTCCGTATAGTGAAAATATGCTCTCTATGACCTTTTCTTTGTAACAAAATAACACCAAAGCTCATTTCTTATGAATATTTCAACGGAAGATTTTGGGAAATCAATTAGTGTTGTTCTCCTAGCTGGCATATCCTAAGTTTAACGCAACTTACAAGGGTGTACTATGCATACTCTTGAAGGAAGTAAAAGGTCTATTGGTAAAATCATTTTTTTATTTTCAGAATACTAGTACAGGAAACTGTAGAAAATTTTCTTAGTGGTTATAGAATAGTTTTTAGACATACATATACTCCACATATATATGTATAGGTCAGGTAGGTATTAAAAAGTAGGAATTGACACACAGGATTTAAAATTATAAATATTCGACAATTGTACAGTATTGAAGTTACCCAACAATAGGTACTTTCTCAACCTGCTTTTTCAATGAGTCTGCAAGATCATTTAACTCAAATGGTCGGACAATGATACGAGCTTTAGCTTTATGACTGGTGCCCATTATTCCAGTGACCTCAAATTGACTGTCCTTAATAGAGATTGTTTTGGTATGTTGGTAATATTCTCCGCGTCGGAAATTTAAACCAGAGCCGCTTGTTCCAGTCTCCATTTGTTGGAACCAGTTTTTATGTTGTGTTACTCCTTTATCTGTTAGCCCAACACCTAGTTCGTTGCTGTGTAAATCAAAACTGTATGGACAACTCCACATGACGACTGCTCTTTTATTAGTAGACGATATCAACCAGGATGCAGTTCCGTATGTACCAGTAGCGGTATTTCCGGTTTTGTGTGCTACCTAAATAAAATATAAAATGTTATGTACATTTCTATTTGACTCTTTGTCGAAAACTTACTTCTGCATGTTTTGTAAGGTTAAAGACGATAAAAATCAGAATTTAATGGAGTCCATAAAGAATATATATCAGGTGGTGTGACATAGTCGGATAAAAAAAAACTCTAAATGTTAATTTTAATAAAACAGATTTTTGTTTAAGCATTATGCATCATCGACTTTGATATGACACGTGCTTTTGTAGGTCACGTGGGTCAGATCAGTACTTACACACACGAAATTAAAACATATTTTCTTTGCAAAACGACTGAAGAGATATTATTTTGGCTAAGCATTTGTGAATGGTTTTCATATCTATAAAGTAGATTTTTTTGTTTTTATAGTCTTTTGTGATGTTTTGCTGTTACGCTACTGTTACTTTGTGTTAGGGTAAAGTTCAACGATTAACACGATATAAACATATAATTAGTGCCTGTCTAAAATAAGGAACCTGTAATTAAGTAGGTGTCGTGGTTGCTGAATGTAATATGTGTTGTTCGTTCATTGTTTAGTACCAAATCAGAACTTAGGTTTTTGTTTGAAATTATTTACATTTTGTTATGTCAGAGACTTCGATAGCTGATTACTAGTATAAGTTATGGATTTTACTTTTTTGTAAGGCCATAGGGTGATTTATTGGTGTTTTCTTGTGAATAGTCATCCCATTGACGATCATATATATATATAAGAAGATGTGGTTTGATTGCCGATGAGACAACTCTCCAGAAAAGATTAAAATGACACAGCAATGAGCAAGGCCCATACTACATAGTCAGTATAAAAGGCCCCGAAATCACATGTGTAAATCAATTCAAACGAGAAAACTAATGGCAAACGCAATGTACAAAATAATGAGCAATTAAAGTGTAACATCGCAATAAATGACGCTGAATTACAGGCTACCAACTTGAGACAGGCACATACATACAGAATTTGGCGAAGTTAAACTTATCAGATGAATACAAATAGAAAAAAACATCGCTCTTTATTAAAAGTATATATACTAGAAACGTTTAAACCGGTCATGAGTGTCTGCTACTTACGAACTGTTCCCTTTGTCCTGGTCTCACTACCACCGGTGGAGCTTGAATAATGTCACCATTGATGTATGATTCGGGGTAAATCAAAGGGTATTTGGTCCAGTTTTCTACTTCCACCGTACAGACAACACTATAACCGGAACCACCTAAAAGGCCATTAAGTACACTTGCACCGGAAGTTACAGCACTGGCAGCTGATCCAGCTGCTGCTATAGCAGCTGCCCAGTCTATCAAACCAGTTACTCTGGCAAATAGTCCTGAAAGTTAGAAACATCTAATTTTGTTCATGGTAATATATATCTGTTTTTTCATAACATTTTGAAAATAGAACTTTGTGAACGGATTTAAATTTGATAAATCGCGAGTATGTTTATGTCAAAACATGTTCTTGACTTCTAACAAGTTAATGCATAACAACCTTAATGTGGAGAATCTAGCTATCACAAATTCCTTACTATCATCGGTTAACCTCGGCAAATTTCGCTATATTTCATCTTAGATCTGCCAAATGAAAAGCAAAGCATAAGGGATTTTTAATAGTTTTCTTCCTTATCAATGCTGCAACAAACTCCCGAATAATAGAGAACATAACTAAAGATTTCTTTAATTGTTGGTTGGCCCTCAATGCTCTTCATCTTCGTACTTTATTTGGCCTATTCAACTTCTTTTTTATTCGGGCGTCACTGATGAGTCCATTGTAGACGACACGCGCGTTTAGCGCAAATACAAACTTTCGATTCTGGTATCTTTGACGAGAATAGATTTCTGAATTGACCGGTCACTTCATCCACGGAAAATTTGACAAAAACTATTTTCAAATTTTGCTGTTGTATTTGGCTCTAGGTCATACAAAACGATTTTTTACAAATTTAAAAGCAAGTTCCACAAAGGAAATTATTTCTAAAAATATTCCCTTAACAACAGACTGAACCTAAACATGTTAAAATGTTGATGTCATAGACGCCGCCGATGACGTACATTCAAGTATCCCATCTTTAACATGCTGGCCCAGTTCCAAAATTTGTTTTACAATTAGAATGACAGAATGACGAGAAGACATACGATAAGTATACACTTCCACTTCTTTAGGGACTATACAAATCTGTAATTAAAAGAATTAGAAGACTGCCGCAACATTCCTAATGCAAATGTTTACACAAAAAATGTGTGGACGTACATACCAGTAAGACAACATAACAGAAGGGCAACTCTCATGTTTGTGGACGTTAGGATTAAGTCTAAGTGGAATAAGTTGATAACCTTTTGCTCCTGTTCTTACTATTTTGATAACCTATTTGATTTATCCTGCTAGATTACAACCAAAGGTTATACGGTTAACGTGTGCAGGCGACATATGCATGAATTTAAATATTATTATCAAATGAAAATTATGGAATGTACAAACGGAAACATCAAGAATAAAAATATTCGTACCGATAAAAGAGCATGTCCAGTTCTGGACTGATGTCGATTTATACATAATACCCATTAACATTGAACTTCACATCAGAGCATTACCTTGTGCAACGTTCACCATTTCAATTATAACGCTATTTAATAATTAAAGTTTTCAAAGACAAACAATTGCAAATTTCGATGGTATTAAACTGAACTTTTAATGAATGTATAAAACCATACCTTTCAACACTTCACGATACATCAATATGATTGATTGGTGTTTGGTTTACGCCACACGACCACAAAAAGGCTATATAGCAGCAGGAACATATATACACAGTGTAGATACTATTCTGTACGCTATCCGGAAGTCGCGATTTTCGAAGCGAGAACTTTTTGGATCACATTTAAAATTTGATGGGTATACTAAATTAAACGGTAAGTTGGTCATCTGTACATTGCTTAATGATTAATTCAGCCGACATCGATATTCGCAAATGGTTTAGAATTAAATTCCGCACATTCATTATTCGTATCTTTGCCTTAATCAAGTGATTTTCAAGTGCATCACTAAGAAAAATCATTCGGCGAACCTAAAAATAATCTTTTTACCCTCTTAGTGTACAAATTAACGTAAAAACCGGACTTAATTAACTAAATGAAGTATATTTCAAGTGGTGGTAAAAGTTTCAACCAGATCTTTGAAGCCAGAAATAAGAAAATTACACTTGTTTGAATTTCTCACTGTACGATCAGTCTCGCTTGTATATTTTAAAACTGTATGATCAGTCTTTATGTCTGTATTCTAGTGGTGATTTCAAAGTTATTAACGATACATTAGAAGGTGGCATTTTTCTAAATAACACAAATATATTTCAATACATTCACATCCTGAAAACTTATGAAACTTGTTTTAGCTTGATAGGGTGTATTCGACTTACTACATTAAGTATAAGGATGTTTAAATGTTGCTAACATAAGAGGAAGGTTTGATGTATACTAGTATATAAGTTTCAGAAATATCCTCCGTTATTCTTAAAATTGTACAAAAACACAGATTTAGTTGTTATATAAAAATGCATGTATTTACACACATTCGAGGCCGTACTGTATATATCACAGTTCCTTCACTTTGTTTAAGATGTAGAGCTGTCTCTTTGACACTCAATTGTACACCACTTTGTCAAGCGAGGGGTTATAGTGATAAAGAAGTTCGTCTTTCCGTTCGTCCGTTGGCCCGATACAATATGTTTTGCCGGTTTTGTAAGCGCATCTTCTCATAAACCAGTTAATATACAATGGTGGTTCCGGTCATTTTTAAATGGAGAGGGGGTCCAATCCAGGAGAAAAGGGGATTCCAAATATATGTTTCCATACAAATGCATTGATAGTTAAAAAAGGCTTTCAAACTGCCGGATCCCCTTGTTTTGAATCCGTCACTGATATAACTATAAATTAATCTTATTCGGTTTCCTTATCATAAATGATAATAAATGTATTGTGCACCGTCTATTTCGAATTTTAGTAAAAACCTTTTATGGGGTTACTTTATATAAGATACGGACTTGAACATTGCATTATATGGGGGCACCCATCAGGTATTTCCAACACCTCCTAAACCAATCATTAAAGTTTTCTGAAATTGCTCCATTTTTACTCGACTAATGCATTATGGACCTTCTATTTCTGTAAACTTACCAAAATTATATCACATGAATTATCTCCCTGCGCAAAGCTGTCTTTATCCATTTTTTGTTATTTTAAAAGAGACAAGCTTGATTTATGTTATCATCAATTGGTCAACGGCGGACGGTGTAAATAATCTTTAAAAATGTAATAGCTAAACAGTTAACTGTAACAATACACTATTACAAAGTACACAAGCGAATCATGCATTACTTTTTAGGCATTTGATTTTAAATTAGACTGATGGAACACAAGAGTGCACACGCTGAAATGTCTCGCCTTCTATACTAATCATTGATATTATGTTGATAGTCCTAGGTATAAAGCTTAGCTTTATTACAACTGTCACATAAACTTAACATTAACCAAGATAACTGAAAGACCAATGAACCTTGAAAAAGGGGTCCAGGTCAGATGAACCATGCCAGGCAGACAGGTACAGATAACAATGCTTCTATACAACATATATAGTTGACACATTACTTATAGTTTAAGAAAAATAGACCAAAAACACAAAAACTTAACACTGTGCAATGAACCGTGAAAATGAGGTCACGGTTAAATAAAACCTGCTCGCCTGACATAAAGATCATAAAATATTTGACCTATGGCATATAGCATTAGATAAAAAGACCAAAACTCACAAACTTAACTTTGACCACTGAACCGTGAAAATGAGGTCAAGGTCACATGACATCTGCCCGCTAGACATGTACACTTAACAATCATTCCATACAACAAATATAGTAGACCTATTGCATATGGTATGAGAAAAACAGACCAAAACACAAAAATTTAACTATAACCACTGAACCATGAAAATGAAGTCAAGGTCAGATGACACCTGCCAGTTGGACATGTACACCTAACAGTCCTTCCATACACCGAATATACTAGCCCTTTTGCTTATAGTATCTGAGATATGGACTTGACTACCAAAACTTAACCTTGTTCACTGATCCATGAAATGAGGTCGAGGTCAAGTGAAAACTGTCTGACAGACACGAGGACCTTGCAAGGTACGCACATATCAAATATAGTTATACTATTACTTATAATAAGAGAGAATTCAACATTACAAAAATTTGAACTTTTTTTCAAGTAGTCGCTGAACCATGAAAATGAGGTCAAGGACATTGGACATGTGACTGACGGAAACATCGTAACATGAAGCATCTATATACAAAGTATGAAGCATCCAGGTCTTCCACCTTCTAAAATATAAAGCTTTTAAGAAGTGAGCTAACGCCGCCGCCGTAGCCGCCGCCGCCGGATCACTATCCCTATGTCGAGCTTTCTGCAACAAAAGTTGCACGCTCGACAAAAAATACAATTATTTTGCCGTTTAAAAAATTCATCAGAAATATATTTGTATTGTCTGATGAAAGTAATTACATGTTCATAATATCACATATACACGTATATACCTTGAAATTGCTGTTGTTTTTTCTTCAAAATCACGACTGGTCATACAGTGAAAAAATCTGGGATCCTCAAGGAAAACATATTTTTTATGGGAAATACAAATATTCTACTTAAATACGAAAAGAATATTGAAACAGTATATATTTAACTGTAAACTGATACAAATATTTGCAATAAAAGATTATTTGCTTTGTACTACGAGAGCAAAATTGTCGATCAATTTCACTTTTTTCTACCAAGTTGATGTGATGCTCACGTATATTTTATATTCTAATGCATGTTTTTGTTACAGTTACTCGTATTTATGATGCTAAATATACATTGAAGATGTTCAAAACACTTTGTAGATGTAGGAGTAAACAAATGATGAGAAAAGTTACCGTAGGCAAAACCGTCCTGTTAGCCAGTTGGAAATTATCGCTTCGAAAATCGCGACTTCCGGATAGCGTACAGAATAGTATCTACACTGTGATATATATATATATATAAGATATACTGTTCCAAGATCGCAGCGAGAGCTTATTCAAATATTTAAACAATTTAATACACGAGATGAGACTGACTACCAATCGCGTTTGAGATCAAGCTCGAGTTAGAGTGATAGTTAAATTTCGAATTAAATCTTTGAGTAAGTCTAGAATCAAGTAAAAGTTTGAGCCTATATATATTGCTGCATTTGGCAAAACGTATAGGAATTTTGGTACACCTAATAATCATTTCACCGAACAAATATAGTTGACCTATTGGTTATAGTATCTTAGAAGATGACATAACTACAGACATGCAACACTGATCAATACAAAAAGTAAAAATATTAAATTGGACCTCCATTTTGGATCAGTCAACATTTTAACAGATTGATAAAAGTGCCCAGGCTGAAATGGCTCGCGTGCTTTAATAACTATGATATATTTAATGTTGACAGTTTAAAAGGTCAAGTTTTACTACTTGTATCACATAAACTTAAAGTTGTCAATGAACCCATGAAAAGGAGGCCAAGGTCAGAGAAACTAATATAAGCCAAACAGACATGTAAACCTTGCGAGTATTCCTTACACACAAAATAGTTCTTATAATACTTTAAAATCTAAATTACCGGTACAGATAATAAGTGAGAAATTTGCATGTTTGAATGTTCCTTTTAGTAGATTCTCTTTTACATACAAAACAATATTCTGTTTTCAACCCCAATGCACATACAAACGACAGAAGCTTTGTCATGTATGCCTGTATAGCAGGTTTTAAGCATCTTGATTATACAAACAAACGTACACATGCTGAAATGTCTCCCTTTCTTTACTAACCGTTAATATTATTTTGATTGTCTTAAATATAAAGCTTTACTAAAACTATTAGATAAATTTGACATGATCCAAGAAAATGAGGTCAGATAAACTAAACTGGAATTACATAAACACCTTACAATTAAATATACTTTAAATATAGGTGATCTATTGCACATCGAAGAAACAAACCTAACCAGGAAAGCTTAATATTGACCAATGAACCATGAAAATGAGGCGAAGGTCAGATGAGCCCTGCCAGACTGACATCTACATCTTACAATCATATAACATGCTACAACTAAATATAGTTGACCTTTTGCATATAGTATCTATGAACAAACTGAATCAGGAAAACTCAAGATAGACCAATGAACCATGAAATTGAGATAATAGTTAGATGATAATTTCCAGACAGACAAATACACCTTACAATCAAAACACGCACCAAAATATAGTTGACCTGTTGCTAATAGTATTAGAAAAAACAAAAAATAAAACAAAAGTTAAACATTAAGTAATGAACCATAAAAATGAGGTCAAGGTCAAATAAAATATGTCAGACTTACATGTATATCGTAAAATATGTTCATACAAGAAATATAGTTAACCTATTGCATACAGAATAAAAAAAAAAACCACAAAAACTTAACTTTAACCACTGAACCATGAAAATGAGGTCAAGGACAGACTACACCTTCCAAATGGACATGTACACCAAACAATCATTCCATACACAAAATATGGTAGACCTATTCCTCATAGTATTTGAGATATGGACATAACCAAGAAAACTTAACCTCACTGATCCATGAAATAAGGTGAAGGTCAAGTGAAAGGCATTTTTTTTTCTATACATGTAGATTAAGCCAAGGCTCCATGTTGAAGGCTGTACATTGACCTATAATGGTTTACTGTTTTAAATTTGAGAGTTGTCTCATTGGCACTCACACCACATCTTCCTATATCTATGAAGACCTTGCAAGGTATGATAATATCAGGTATAGGTTAGCAAATGCCACTGAATCACTATCCCTATGTTAAGCTTTCTGCTATACAAGTCAGGCTCAACAAAAACAACAACTAACATAAAGACATAAGACACACATTTGTTTTCATGATCATAAAAAATTAAAAATTATCAATTTCATTTATATTTTATGAAAATGCACTTTTATAATTCTGTATAATGTCTTCTACAACATCAAAAGCTTCTTCAAAATCCTCCTGAAAAAAAGATTAAAATAAAAATCTTCAAAAATTTACACTGTTCTGATAAATTATAATTTCCTTTGAATACTCATTTTCAAAACACTTCTTTTTTAAAAATTAAAATGCATTTAAGTGTGTTTTCGGGTTGCTGTTTCAAATGCTTTCAGACCAGGATTTCAAAAGCAACTACTTCATTATTCTTTGTTTTTCTTGACATGAAATGATCAGCTACATATCTATTACCATTGACTAAATATTTAGCCATAAGATTTGAATTTGAGTTGTTTTTTTGTATTTTTAACGCCTGTTTTTAGCACTGCTTTTGGGCTATTTCATGATGGCCAGTTTTTTTATTGGCGGAGGAAGCCATAGTGTCTGGAGAAAACCACTGACCTTCGATAGAGAAGCTAACAATCCTAGTCAATTAAGATTGGAGTCTAGTGCACCAGTTCCAACTCACAACCTTAGTGTTGACTTGCTAGTGATTACAGAGTAACTACTTATACATAGACATGTGTGGATCCACTATTGTCACTTTTTGTTATATAGCTCAACACATACTAAAACATCCATGAGTTTCAAATATTTGACTTCAAGCATTCATGGTGAAAGTGAGATCATAAAAACACTTTCTCGCTGAGTTGAAGACCCATTGGTGGCCTTGGCTGTTATCTGCTGTATGGTCGGGTTGTTGTCTCTTTGACATACTCCCCATTTCCATTCTCAGTTTTACTTCGAACAGATACAATGAATAAACTTTTATTGATAGAATAAATAATTGAAAATTTCAGAACAGAGAAAAATATTCAACGATTAACCAAATAACTGTAACACATTAATTCATGTGCATGAGTTAATTATCCATGTTGTTTGGTCACGGGTCTAATATTTTCTATATTCAAATTCTTTGATTAGTTATTCTATTTATTGAGCTCAAGACATTGTCGGGTTATTCTGTATATGCTGCAATCCTACAACTGTGCCAAATAAAAAATTCATAACTTTTTAAAATTTTGAGCATATGAAGTCGAAAAGTCAGCTAACCTGTACTTTTAATGAATTCATAAATAAAACTCTACGAAAATGCAGTGTTAAGGTCATAAACAAGTTGATATAAGGTGAGTGATTGTCTATGACAAATGATTAAACGGACAATGCGAATTGACAGCCCAAATACAAAAAATGTAGTACAGCTGCAGTGTATTAAAAGAATGACTGCAATATTTTTTCTGTCTATGAAGAAATATTAGCAAAAATGTGGTGCACACTGAATAACCCACGTAGTTACAGACATTCCTTCTTATTTAATTCTAAATTCCATTTCAATCTAGAGTAAATCATGAAAACTTTGATGATGTCATGGTCACATGACAAAATTATGTCCATGAGCTGATAGACAAAACATTGTTAGAGAATCAGAAGACATGTTGCGCTACATCGAAAAATTAAATTATAAACACTATTCTACTTACATTGGTAACTCCATACTTGTTGTACCAATGGAGATATGCTTTGGCAGCGAATTTGACCCTTGACCTTTCATAGACAGTCTCAAGGTATTCTACTATTGACTCTGAATTCGATGCTACTGTTATTGAAGCTGTGTCTTTTGGTCCAATACTGTTGGTTTTGGCTGAAACAATAGATTATTGCAGATACATGTATATGATAAAACTTCTACTGATACATAATGTACATAGTTTAAACATATTTTATTGTTCAAAATGACAAATGGATTAGACACAAGTTTTAAAACTTAGTAACGTCTTCTCTAATGTACATGATGTATGTACTTCTCTCATTCTTAAAAACCCTGAACAGTTAGTTAATACTTTTTGTTTTATACCTTATCAACATATAGATTTATGGTTTCCTATAAAAAGATAATAAAATGGAGAATGGAAATGGGGAATGTGTCAAAGAGACAACAACCCGACCATAGAGCAAACAACAGCAGAAGGATCACCAACATTTGTAGTTACTGAATTGCCATTTATTCTTTTTGTGTTCTCTCAAAAATTTCAGTGTAATGTGGATTCATTATTATTTGTTGGGTACCAATTTTTGTTGATTTTGTGGGTTCATTGGAACCACGAAATTAAATGTTCAAAGAATGACATATTTTCTATAGGATAGTATGCAGAGCTTGGCATAACCACACAATTTAATAATCATATCTCTCGAAATGTAATTGTCAATGCTATCATGACTATATAAACATGTTCCTTTACACATACCAGTCCAGATATCTATAGGGAAGGGATTCCAGCTGACAGTGTAGAAAGATTTACACATACCTGTCCAGATATCTATAGGGAAGGGATTCCAACTGACCGTGTTGAAAGATTTACACATACCTGTTCAGATATCTATAGGGAAGGGATTCCAACTGACCGTGTTGAAAGATTTACACATACCTGTCCAGATATCTATAGGGAAGGGATTCCAGCTGACAGTGTTGAAAGATTTACACATACCTGTCCAGATATCTATAGGGAAGGGGTTCCAGCTGACAGTGTTGAAAGATTTACACATACCTGTCCAGATATCTAAAGGGAAGGGGTTCCAGCTGACAGTGTTGAAAGATTTACACATACCTGTCCAGATATCTATAGGGAAGGGATTCCAGCTGACAGTGTTGAAAGATTTACACATACCTGTCCAGATATCTAAAGGGAAGGGATTCCAGCTGACTGTGTTGAAAGATTTACACATACCTGTCCAGATATCAATAGGGAAGGGGTTCCAGCTGACCGTGTTAAAAGATTTACACATACCTGTCCAGATATCTATAGGGAAGGGATTACAGCTGACTGTGTTGAAAGATTTACACATACCTGTCCAGATATTTATAGGGAAGGGGTTCCAGCTGACCGTATTGAAAGATTTACACATACCTGTCCAGATATCTATAGGGAAGGGGTTCCAGCTGACCGTGTTGAAAGATTTACAAATACCTGTCCAGATATCTATAGGGAAGGGGTTCCAGCTGACCGTGTTGAAAGATTTACACATACCTGTCCAGATATCTATAGGGTAGGGGTTCCAGCTGACAGTGTTGAAAAATTTACACATACCTGTCCAGATATCTATAGGGAAGGGGTTCCAGCTGACTGTGTTGAAAGATTTACACATACCTGTCCAGTTATCTATAGGGAAGGGATTCCAGCTGAACGTGTTGAAAGATTTACACATACCTGTCCAGATATCTATAGGGAAGGGGTTCCAGCTGACTGTGTTGAAAGATTTACACATACCTGTCCCGATATCTATAAGGAAGGGGTTCAAGCTGACCATGTTGAAAGATTTACACATACCTGTCCAGATATCTATAGGGAATGGGTTCCAGCTGACCGTGTTGAAAGATTTACACATACCTGTCCAGATATCTATAGGGAAGGGGTTCCAGCTGACAGTGTTGAAAGATTTACACATACCTGTCCAGATATCTATAGGGAAGGGGTTCCAGCTGACAGTGTTGAAAGATTTACGGAACTTTTTCTCCAGCCCCTGTGTCATCTGGGGGTAAAATGTCTCTGTACTGTCACCTCGTGCTATCACTACATTACCTATACTACCAAACTGATGCTGTATAAGGAAAATATATCAATTTTTCTCTCCTTTTGTATAAATAAACAAATGGTATTCAAGGAGAGATTACTTGTCAAAAAATAAACAGGTTAAGCCAATTGTGAATGTTTGTAGTAATGAAACCTAAGGAATAGAAAATTTCTATTATTAAAGTTCAAAATAAATTATTTAATCCATTAATATTGTTTATAATTTAGCAACCCCATTTTAACCATTCTTTTAGTTAGGAGCCAAATTTTTTTCTTTTCTATCTTATATTTTGGCTCATTTTTTTATTATTTTATATTTATTGGCCTCTGTTTCTCTATTCTATGTTTTAGTCCAGTTATTCACTATTTTATAGTTTTTTGGCCTGTCTTTTTATATTCTCAATTTTTAGTAGCCTGTTTTTCATCATTTGATATTTTTTTTCTGGTCCAAGTTTCTATATTCTATATTGTTTGCACATATTTTGTTGTCCCATTATTCTCTTATTTGTAAACCACATCCCAATCCTGATATTAAGGATACTATATTTCCTTTCCCATCATGTCGTCTAATGCCTTGACTCATCTGTTTCTGTAATCCTGCCCATGATAGCTTACTGTAATAAATTAAATATAACATAAGTTTGATTAGCATACACCTCCTTTAATTTGGAGCACCTTATTATGTTTCTGTAATCCTGCCCAAGACAGCTGCTTACTGTAATAGCAAAGTAAAAGCACATGTTTGATAAGAATACACCTCCTATAATTTGGAGCAACACTATATGTGAAGCTAAAACTACTAATAAAGTCTTAAGTTGGGAGTATCACTCAATGATGTGACATTATAACTACAAAATAAAGATCATTTCCTCAATCTATTTGGACATCCTTTAATTACTTCTTGATATCTTCTGTGTACACTAATAGAGTAGCAGTAAATCATAATTTTCCTTTCCAAATTATGTATTTTTTCATTCTATATCAGATTAGTTTATCAGATCAAGAGTATGCGTTTGTATCAAGGCTTCCAAAATGGTCATATATTCCGGACAATTGTATAATGTTCGGTAAAAGTCTGGCTGGGCAAAGCATGAAACAGTCATCTACTTTTTAGTTTTCAAGGCTTTTTCGGTCATTTTAACATAATTCACGATCTTTTTGACCCAACCTTTTGCCTTTAACAGTTTAACAGCCACACATTTCCGGTCATAAAGTGACATGATGATTAATTACTATCAAAACAACCCTACTTCTATACTTTCTAATTTTAATCAAGGCTAATTAGTTGTTGAACAGCTGAAAACTACCTGTTCAGGTGACAGGTAAACTATTTTCAGTATCGGGCATCGTATAAATTAATCGGTCTATTCACAATTATTTTCGTACATTTCAGCGGTTTGTATCTAATTAATATAGTCCAAAAGATTAAAATTATAATAAATACATTGATAAACATGATCTGATGAAACATTTAAAAAGGTTTTAAATGAAAAATTGTCAAAACTACGTTGTATGAACAATAACACGTGTGCACATGTGCACAGGTGGGAAATTTAATTATGCATCCTACATTTCTTCAAAATTCCTAAAATTATCATTGATACCTGTATCTTACGTTCATTTCAAGTATTTTGTTGAAGAAATAAAGTGGAAAGAGCTTCTTCACTCAGTTGTGCTTTAATTTGTAAACGAACACGGATTTTACTAATCCGTTTATGGTCCATGTTTTACCATTGTCAAGTCAACATCCGGTTTTGGATAATGTGACTTTAAAAACAAAAGGAAAGTTTTTGACAACGTCATTTTGCACAAATAAAGAGTCTAAGGCAGATATGAGTACGCTGATGTGCACACTTTGAATGATGCACTGCCAATTTTAACAGTTTACGTCAGAACATCATATTCATACATGTATCAAAGTAAAGTTTAATATCGCTTTTTTTTTTAATCTAATGTCAATCATTGGGATGGCCATCTGATTACCATAATTGCCTTTTATGACTTAGTCTAAGGGATTAAAATCGGGATTAGATATCAAATGTCCGGCTGGCTCAAAAAAAAATTGGAAGCCCTGGTTTGTTAACTGTAAATTTAGAAATTATTGCAGGGGTTTTATTATTTTTTGCAAATAGCATGACTTGGTGATATAATTAAGAAATAATTCATGGAAGCCATAGATTATTGGAAATTTACACATGGCCTGGGCCGTGATATTCGAATTTTATCCTGAGCGTTAGCGAGGGATAAAATTAACGAATATCACGGCCGAGGCCATGTGTAAATTTCCAATAATCTATGGCTTCCATGAATTATTTCGATTCTAATAGGACAAATACGATCATTAAAAAAACTGAAGCGAGGGTGGATATAAAGCTGTGTGTGTGGCTGTTCTTTTTTACTCCCTGTTAGATAAAGCTCAAACATTCTAATAAATCCGTAGCTTGCATGGATTATTTCGTGAACAACCGCTAAAATAAAAATCTGTCTCATTCTCAAAACCAACAATTGTCACTTTGATTTACATGTTTTTCTCGTAAGCTACCGTCAAATCCAAAGTTGACATTTCGTAACTAAGGAGCCGCCATGTTGAATTGCTGAAATCAGTAAATATGCGAATAATGCAATAGAATAGAAAATCAAACAAAACCTACCTTGATAATCAATTTTAATACAATAGTAAACAACATTTCAATGGTTCACGTAACAGAAAACTTTCAACTGTAGCGTTTTCATTTGTATGACGTCATATTTTGAAATGACTTAAATGCGCCAAAAACATTAATACACTTTCGCGGAATTTTATTTTATTTTTATTTTGTTGGTTTCTCCGAGTTCTTGTGCATTACTTCTTTTTATTATGCATCCGAATAAGGAAATAATGACTTTGTATTCTTTTAATTGCAATTTTTAAAACAATAAAATCGGCAAAGGGTTTGCAAATAGGTTTCAATACATGTGGACTTACGTGGGAAGTATATTGTAACAGCCATTTTTATGTACACCACGGAGTCTGCGCTAAGTATAGATATATAGAGAATTTTATCACAGTGTTGTTTACAAAGCGAAAGAAGCACGTCATATTAGAATTAGCAATTAAAAAAACTCATATTTTGATATTAGATATATATATTTGCATGCAGATGATTATCCTGAATAGCACAAATAATCTTGCATGTGTGTCACACCAATAAATGTGTTCATTAATGTCTGAATTTAAAGTACATATTTGACTTAATCATTTTAACTTACCTCTTAGCTATATGATGGACCTGTACAAATTTATTTGCAGGAAGTGGACACACTGATCTTATCATCTCCCAAGGTTCCATACCTATACTTGGCCCACTACAAAACAAAAATTATGAACTTGCAATTAGAATACAAAAATGTAACAACATAAAAAAGATGTGGTAAGATTGCCAATGAGACAACACTCCACAAGAGACAAACATGACACAGAAATTAAAACAACTATAGATCGCCATATGGCCTTCAACAATGAGAAAAGCACATACTGCATAGTCAGCTTAAAGTATATTATAACTAAATCTTATTTAGATACAATATTTTGTTTACTCTCCACAGTACCCCATACCACATAGTCAGCTATACAATGCATTGCTTAACTCCTCTTAACCTTGTAAACTGTATCTACTGTCTCGTGTATCTACTGTTCCAGGAAGTAAGCAATTAATAACAGAAAAATAGGCCATGAAATAATCTTCTTTCAATTCAAATTGATGTAAAAGTGATTACATTGTTGACAAAAGTTATAATGAACAAATTCTTTGAACATGGTGAGACAAAACGAAAAATTAGTATGTGAAAAGGGGGGGGGGGGGGGGGGGGGGGTGTTTACCGCCTTTTATGTTATAGGAGACCATGGTGTAAGAGGTGACCTTTGATATCTGAATTAACTCTTGTCCCATAGTTAATCAACAATTTTCAGGAAAGATGTTACAATTTTATTGTAGATTTGAGATAAAAAAAACTTTAAACACCATTTTTGGTCAATTACTAGGGGTTAATCTAAACTTTTTGTAAAAGGAATCAAATCTTTCAAAAGGGACAACATTTTTTTTTCATTTTTAGTGCAAGGGGAAAATAACCAAGTCTTTTTTTATTTATTGTAAGCAAGTGACCATGTTTTACTGTTTTGAGACTATTTACAACATTTAACATATGGGGAAGCAATCCATACCTTGTGTGTGAAAGAACTGACAATATATAGCTTGTTTTAAATGGGTTATTATTTCTTACACATTTTTATATAAGGGAGGGACGCATCAAACCTAAAAGTGTAAGCATATAACTATGTCATGTAGATTTGAGTCAGAAACTATCTGTATGCTCCCTTTAATACATGAGGGGACTTTTTTTTAAGAATTTGTGTATAGTGTGATTTTTTTATAATGTATTATGTAAAGTGAAATGAAATAAATTTCTATGGTGAAAAATGTTTATTTCTTAATCTTTAATGAGTAAGGGGAGACAATTCAAGCTATTTTTCATGTCAGTATTTTACAAATTCTTTTCTAATTTAAACAAATCTAATATTTTTGGTACTCCAACAAATTAACATTAGGTATTTGTATACTTAATGAAATTATTGTGGTTTTTTCATAATATACATATGTATTATGTAAAAAGTGATATTCAAAAACTCTGAATTTATAATAGTAAGGGGAGATAAATTAACCTTTTTGGTGTCATGGTATCTGTTGGCAGGAATACTCCACCTTGAGTAGAGGCTAAAGAGGTGTTCATGGCATCCAAAGAAACATGGTCACTTTATATAAGGGGAGAGAATCTAACCTTTTTGGTGTCATGGTATCTGTGGGCAGGAATACTCCACCTAGAGCAGAGGCTATAGAGGTGTTCATGGTATCAAAAGAAACGCTCTCCATCTTTCTCTGCAGTTTTCCAAGAACATCATCGTTATAAGTCAGAACAACACAGTCAGTATTCCTGAAAAAGAAAAATATTTGTCTTTATAAATATATTTCTGAAACAAAAACTGCATTTGTAAAAGATTATTTTAATTTTAAAATATCCATAGTTTGGCTATAAATTTGATAAAATATTTAGGAATAGTTAAAAATATATATAAATATGTAGAGAAAAAGAAGAAACTGCCAATAAAAAACAAACCAAAAAACTGTTCAATATTTTTGTTTATTCTATATTGGAATTATTTTAGTAGGTTTCTCTATATGAATTGGATTATGAATAAAAAAGCATATTCACCTGAGAAAGTGTTATTCACCGCGCTAAACGTCACGCGCTTTTACATGCAACCTTATGGTAAAATGTTTCGTGTAAAATTTGTTTTGGTATATGTTTGTCATTAAATACATTTGTTTTTCTCGGAATACGGAATAAAACTATTACTGTCTTTTGTTTCGGTAAATATGGGGTTTTATTGACTTTTGAAAAACTGATTTTCACTTCGGCCGTAGGCCTCAGTGAATATCAGTTTTTCAAAAGTCAATAAAACCGCATATTTACCTCATCAAAAGACAGTAATTGTATAGTATTCAAATATTTTAAAATTTCTAAAACCAAATCTATTTCTCGATTTCGTTTTCTTTTTTTTTCTTGTCTCTTATTTTTCTTTAATATCATATTAAAATGATGTTATGTTAGAAGATTTTAAGCTTATCATAAAATGTCCCAAATATTACATGTTATTTTACCTTTGAAGGTATGACAGTGTTAGCAAAGCATTATAGTTCTGTAACGGACTTTCTCCTGTCAAACATGGTGCCACAGTACAGGAAATCAGATGGTTCATGGGATATTCCTCTCTCATGGCCTCACAAAGATGAGATCCTAATCCTAAAAAATATACAAATATATGTAAGGTTATGTTTAGGAATGATGCTGCACAGTACAGGAGATCAGATGGTTCATGAGATATTCCTCCCTCATGGCCTCACAAAGATGAGATCCTAATCCTAAAAAATATACAAATATATGTAAGGTTAGTTTAGGAATGATGCTGCACAGTACAGGAGATCAGATGGTTCATGAGATATTCCTCCCTCATGGCCTCACAAAGATGAGATCCTAATCCTAAAAAATATACAAATATATGTAAGGTTAGTTTAGGAATGATGCTGCACAGTACAGGAGATCAGATGGTTCATGGGATATTCCTCCCTCATGGCCTCACACAAACGAGATCCTAATCCTAAAAAATATACAAATATATGTAAGGTTATGTTTAGGAATGATGCTTCACAGTACAGGAGATCAAATGGTTCATGGGATATTCCTCCTTCATGGCCTCACACAAACTAGATCCTAATCGTAAAAATATAGAAATCTATGTACGGTTCTGTTTGAAAATGACCCCAACAGTACAATAATAATTGGATAATCTCTTTTCTTAGAATATATAGATCTCTATAAAGTTGAGTTTGATTTTTCCTCAAATCACAGAGACACAACAAAAAGGAATATCACGAGGCCTTGTGATTGGTTTTGGGTTGTCTCCCTTTGTACTATTATTTTACATCATGATATATATGGTTAAATGATAATGAAACTAAATGTGTCAGAATGACACAAATAGTCCAGTCCCCATTTCCGCAATTTCAACAATACATGTGGACACAAATGTGCATGGATAGTATCAAGCTCTCAAGACCAATACTAGTTTAATGAAAACTTTCCTTGATCAATGACTAATTAAATTTCAAACTATCACCAAACAGGAAGTGGATGTATTGCAGATCTAACAAGATGACATGAAAATCAGAATAGCAGAACGAAACATAAACTTGATCCATAACTCATCATGGTAGTCTAACATATCAAAAATCAGTTCAAAATCTGAAGGCGTATAGATAAATTAACTGTGATTTTCAACAATTTATTGAAGTCCAAAGCCCATAATTTCAACAAAATATAGCAGAGTAAACTTAAACAGGAACTTAATCTGTAACTCATCATGGTTAACTTACATACCAAAAATCAGCCCAATATCTGAAGGAGTTAAGAAATTAAGTCTGTATAAATGTGATTTTCTTCAATTAATCAAAGTCCAAAGCCTGTAATTAAGGCGACAATAAGCGGCTTGAAACGAAACTTTAACTTGTTCTGTAACTCGTCATGGTTTAATTACATACCAAACATTACCCCAATTTCTGAAGGTGTATAGGTAAAAAGTCTGTATAACTGTGATTTTCTTCAATTAATCAAAGTCCAAAGCCTGTAATTAAGTCAACAATAAGCGGCTTGAAACGAAACTTTAACTTGTTCTGTAACTCGTCATGGTTTAATTACATACCAAACATTACCCCAATTTCTGAAGGTGTATAGGTAAAAAGTCTGTATAACTGTGATTTTCAACAATTTATCGGAGTCCAAAGCCTGTAATTTCGGCAAAAATTAGTGGAGCGGAACAAAACTTAAACTTGAAAGAAAGGTTTGTTGCAGAATGACGGACAAGGATAAAACTATATGGACATAAACTTTTTTTTATGAGATATAGGTTGTTGAATCATTTTATTTTTTTGAAGTATGGACTTCAATGTTCAAGTAAATGACCATGTAGATTATGTTAAAAAAAGAAGTATTTTCTTTTTAAATTAATTGTCATGATTATGCAGATTATAATTTTACAAGCCAGTTTCAGCCAAAAATCAATCACGGCATTGATGAAACATGGAAATGTCAAAAAAAATTGTTGTTTCATTGACATGAGCTTTAGTACCTACATACATAAAAATACCAACCTGAACCTGTACCACCAGTCAAACTGTGCATCATAATACAACCACTGTACATGTCACATCTGTGAAAAAATAAAATTCTTAGGACAAGGCTTATTTAGATATACTGTAAGGACACCAGTAAACTTACTGTGGCAGATTTTGTTGACCTCTAAATGTCTTTGAATTTTCTGTGTTGTTTGGTTATATTGAATAATTGATTTAAATGATTATATATAAATATATCAAACAGTTCATAATGCAGATTAATTCATTTTTGTGAGCACCACTTTTCTTGGAATAAGGAAAAAAATTAATGTTAGAATAAAATAGATTTCAAGGTTTTGTCAATAATAAGCTACCAATATAAAAAAAGAAGTTGCGGTATGATTGCAAATGAGACAAGCCTATAAAAATATGCATTGTTTTAACATTTTATTTCTTGGTTTGCCTTTACCAACAAAATCCACTAAAATGTGTATCCAAAGCAAATAATAAATCTACAGTAAAATAAATAATTCTATTCATCTAAATACCCAGAAGTACCTGTCCTTTATGTAACTTATGCTGATGACAAATCTATGTTTTTCTTTGATGAATCATTTGTCTAGTAAATAAGAAAAGGAAAATGGTTTATATGAAGTGGTTTTTTAACCGTTTTTTCCATGGCTCGTCAGATTGTCTTCAATTTGAAGTTTGAACTTTGACTATCCCTTGGGTATCTACCACCTCTTTCTTGTAAAATGTACAATATTACTTTGATTATTTCCCTTTGACCAAAACAAGTATTAGTGGCATATGGCAAGGAAATTACTTTTGGCAAGTGGCAACATATTAGCCTTAATTGGTTTTTTTTATAGTTGTATCCTTGTGTTTGGAATTCAGATTTAAGTCAGTTATTAATCCCTTGCTCCACAGTGCAATACTTGTCCATTGGGCTTTAGGGCGGTATAAAGAATTATGAAGGATAATTACTTAGGTATTTAGGTGTATTGTGTAGATGCTATCAAATTTAAATGACCCCACCCCACTTCTTTTATAACATAAAAATTACAGCAAATTGAAAAATTGTTCTGCATTCTGATCAACATATCAAAAGACAAAAATATATAAATATAAAAATCAAAATAACATTTATAGCAATACTAACATGACTATTGTTATTACGTTTTCTGCAATAAAATATTTGTTACCTCTCAATTTCTTTCCTGACTTGGTTTGCTGTATCTTCTAGTATATGATCTTCTCCACTCTTCTTCAGTCCATGGTAACCTATAAATCATTAAATAAAATATGTGTGAATCTCCCAAAGAAAAAATTGTTTGCCAATCATCCCCAAATAATATAAAACATGTCCATGTTTATACTGGAATTGTCAGATACTGTAAATTCAGAAATTATTGCGAGGTTTTTATTATTGCTAATAATGTGACAGAGTTGTGAATGCAATAATTTTAACTTGCATTTTGAAATATTTATATGAACTAAATAGGATTTTTCTCAAAATGGTAAAAATTAAAAACACATTTAACTCTAAAATGACAAAATCACAATAATAAATGCACGCAATAATTTCTGAATTTACAGTAAAAGATTTAATAGTAGATGCAACTTGCATGTTCTGTTATTGAATGTGAGCAAATTTGGTTAAAATCATTCTAGAAGCTTTTGTCAGTAACAGTAAACTGTTATTATTCAACTATCACAAAAATAAATGCAAGCAGATGTTTCTGAATTTAAATGTGATATTTGTCATATCTTTTTCACAATGACGACATATATGTTGCACCTTGTCATATTAAACCTTTACTAAGGGTGCCATATGTAAAGCAGGTTCTGCTTACTCTTCTGTAGCATCTGAGATCACCCCTGGTTTTTGTATGGATTCCTTTTGTTCAGTCTTAAGTTCTCTATATTGTGTTTTGTCTTTTCTTTGTGTTTAGAGCATAAAATGTATTTCCGTCAGATTTTTATTTTGTTCTCGATTTGTAAGTTTGAATATCCCTTTGTTATGTAGCCTTTGTTTCTATTTTATGAAAACAAATGTATCAATCATGATCCCAAACCTTTTTACATCCAATCATTCTATTTTACAGTGATTTACTCAATACCCTAGGCCTGTAAAAGTGATTTGTTTCTTTCCTCAACATGTACCTTTATATCTACAGGGCTTTATCAGATTAAATAGATTTAAGAAGATGTACAAATGTAGTATGAGTGCCAATGAGACAACTGTCCAACAAGTCACAATTTATAAAAGCAAACCTTTATTTGTCAAAGAATATATTGTTTAATGTCTATGTTCTTCTGTGTATCTTAAGGTTCATGTGGACCCTATGGCTAAAATGGCCGTATTTTCACGTCAAAATTTTCTCTGAGTACAGGCAAACCTGTGCATCTGGAAAAGTTTTAAGGCATAGCATGCCCTAGATAAATAGAATTCAAATGCATTGTATGATTTAGAAAATTCATAACTTAACTGGATTTTGTCGTACACTTTTTTTCGTCTCTGCAGAAGATGATAAAATTAACAAACAGTTGAGTTTACCTTGATATGGTCCACTCAGGTACACAGTTTAAATAACCAATTATTGTCAGGTATCTATTGTCCATCTTATGTCTATGCTCACTTTAATTTTTACCTGTGGGGAAGTTCTCAAACCTGTTTCCCAACTTAGTTTATTTTGGCACCTTCTGGAGGAATGAAAAAAAGTACACAGAAATCCTGGTAAGTTTTTATTTTTCTTAAACATAAAACATACTTAAAATTCATTTATCTAGGGCATGCTATGCCTGAATATTTTTTCAGATACGCAGGTTTGTCTGTACTCAGGAGTAAATTTTGAGGTGAAAATACGGCCATTTTAGCTATAGGGTCCACATGAACCTTAAGGAGGCTCGCAGGTGTAAGATTTTCAGAAAAAAATTTAACATTAATTGTTCATTACAAATTTCATTTATTACCTTAAGTAGTTGTTACTTTATCATATGGTACAAAAATAATTCCAAAAAATCAATTCGTGTTGGCCCCAGCGAATTTTTGAAATGTAGTTATCATTGAAAAAGCTCCAAATTATCTCCCTTTGGTGCAAAAATGCCATTTTTTGGCATTAAAATTGAAATATCTTTTTTAACTCATCGGTGACCTATATTTTTTATTGTTGTTTTGGAATAAGCTGTACATAAACTAAATAATTGTAAAATTTTAGCGATTTCTGTAATTTAGTTCTTTTTTTATATCGATATTACCGCTATTTCTCCTATTAGTTCAACAGAAAAAAAGGACATTAACAAAAATGTATGCTTCTTTCGAAGGCAGATTGTCAGCGTAAATGAACAGTGACCCCATTTTTTTATTTCATTTTTCCATTAAGTATAAGATAAAGTTCATTTATAGAAAAAATATAGAGAAATCCTATATTAAATAAAAAATTTCATTTAGACCCGCGAGCCCCCTTAAGCGCTTTATCAAAAGAAAGTACATGTATATATGGATATGTATATTGAAAGGAGGGAGTTATTCTTGCTTTATCATGACAACAAACCTAATGCCCAGTTTGTTCCTCTTCCTCTCTTCCCAGATACAATATTTCCATCTCTGAAAAAAATCAAATATTTTCAGGTACGTGTAATTGTTTGTTGCTGTAGATCATTTTAATTTTGTTATCATTTCTACATACAGAAAGCCGTTAGCATTCTCATAAGAATTGTTTTACATTTATCATCTTCGGGCAATTTATAGCTTGCTATTCTGTTATTAGGTTTGCTCATGAAATTGTATGGTGACCAGACATCATTGCTGATTCTATGTCATTTGGTCTCTGGTGGACAGTTACAAGTGTCATTTGCAATCACACCACATCTTATTTTCTATCATGTCTATAGCATTTTGTACCATTGCAAGTTTTTATTATTGCCAAAACTGTGATGAGATCCAGGCGTCCAAAAAAAAACCCAACAACATGCATTTCAATTCTAGATCCTGTTGATAGCATTTTCTAATAAAATTGGTATTTTGTAATAATAATGATCATGATGATAATAAATATCCCATTAGACATGTTAGACAGTAATAATGAGTATATTGTAGAACAATCACAATAATAAATGCAATTTCTGATTTGTCTGTTTACTTGTTTTACCTTAATTTAAGGCCTTTGCAAGCCTTTTGTACAACTTTTGGTTCACTATCTACATGTACAGATCTTTGCTTTCCATCAGGGTGTATAAAAGTGTGTCTGAAATAGAAAAACATAGGTGATGGTCATGATGGTAAAATAAAAAGACAGAAAATATATATTATCTTAGCCTTACTCCGTTGATATCAATGTATGCATCAGGGCTCACACATACAGTTGTACACTTCAGAATCATAGGGAGAAGTGACTTCTCTTTTTGAAATTGATAGGGAGAAGTAATGAGATTCATGAAATTTTAAAAAGAAGTACTCATTCACTATATATATATTGTTAATACTCGGAGACGAAATAACTGTACGGGGTGCAAATTTGACTAGGCCAGTGTGTGCCGAAGTGACTAGATTTTTATTTTTTTTGTACCCTTCATGAACAGCTTTGTCTTGTGATGTTTTCTTCCAGAAAGCCTTTCCTATTTGGTTTCCGCATTGACCGACATGTAGAAATACTGCTGACATCTTCAGTTAAAATCGTCATTGTTCATAACATTGCCGTAGTCCTGCAAAACAATGTATAATTAAAAACAGATCGAAATCTCAATTTCAACCGGATGTAATGAATAAAATTAAAAATTAAAAAAAACTCCGGTAAAAAGTTTCCGCGTTTAATATCTTCAATATGAAAATAGAGGCCCCTCGTGGGGGAGTCCATAATCGTAAAAATTTTCTGTCAATATTATCACATAATCATTATTTTTTTTTAAACAAAATAACAAAAATAATCAAAAAAAGAGTCCTAGATATCAAAAATCAAATCATCATTATAAAACATTTGGTCTGGTCTGGTTCTGTTCTGTTCTGGTATATACCTCCGTTTTATCGGAGCACTCCACTTGTCGAATGAGTATTAAAAAAATTTGAATATTATACTTAACCGAAAAAGCGAATATTTTTGCGGCACTTTGATTTATCACTATATGAATAAATAAATTTTACAACCTAGTAATTTCTAACCAATAGGTGCCCTGCCAAGGCAAATGTTAAATTGTATCATATTATTTTGTATATTGATATTCATAGACTGAATGAGTTAACCTGGGACAGTGGTATAACAGTACAACAATATGTTTTTCTTACAATTAACAAATATATCATGTATACTGCATGCACTTAAGGAAATATCTTCATAGCTAACCTCAACTGAAAAAAACTTAATGTAACCTACTTCTAGTAGGTATGTGTTATAAAATTATCACAACAAGCTTTCTGGTTAAGTCGTTTGTTGCTGTCTCGTTGATACTTGTAAATTCATAATCTTTAATGTTGTGATAATTGCCACACAAAACAGTTGTACTAGTTACCTGTTTAACAAATAAACATCTTCCAATTGACAATACCATTGATTTTCTGATATGCCAACATATATAAGTAAGAATCAATGCTATTCCATAAATTGAAATCCTACAAGATGTACACAACTAACACATTATTCAATGCTATTTCGTAAGCATAATTATCAAGGGACATAACTCAGTCCTATTGAGATTTGAGATGCATGACATTCCACTTTTCAGCCACTCTCATTTAAAAGGGCATATCCAACAGTTTATTTTTGACGGTGAGAATTTTTTCCCGTAAAGATATTTCATTCTTCAATTGACAGAGAATAAAATTTTGCCAAAAAAAATATTTGTTGTCGATTTCGTTTTTGCAAAAAATACTGCAGAAAATTGGACATTTTTGCAATTTTGAAGAAACAAACGTTTTTTATTTAAAAAAATAAATATGATTTTTTAATCAACATATACTTATATAATGGGGCATAAATTGAAGCAACATAGTTCAAGATGGTTAGAAAAATCTTACTTTACCATTTAAAGAATTAATTCTTACTCAAATAAAGCCAAAAACGTCATGGTTATCCCCAAAAACGGCAAGAAATGTACATTTGAAATGCACATTTTAGATTTTTTTAAATACTTCTAACGGTGTCGATTTGACCAAAGTAAGATATGTTATTCTTTGAAAAAAATGGAACGTCATAACGTTTTGAAAAATATTTGTCACCATACTCGTTTTTGAGAAAAATCCAGTAATATAATATTGTTTACTCTATCCCTTCCGTAAGCCTCACAAATTGCGCCAAAAATTAAGACGTTTCGGGACGTAACGTTATATTTCCCCGCTAATTTTTCAAAGGCAGTGCGACGGTGTTGCAGACTGTGACTTTGTTGGATAGTTGTCTCGATAGCACTCATATCGCATCTTCTTATTTATATTTTTAATGGACCAGTATCTGTACGAGATAATAATTCAGTAAACTTTACTATTGTGTTCGTCAAAATTGTGAAACATGCAAACAATTAATCCGAATAATTCAGTCGTTATATTCCGCTGATCTAAGATTACAAGTAGGAGAGATCGATTACGGGGAGGGACTGATTTATTCGGGTTAGCAAACCATGGAATTACAAACTATTAAAATAGTCCCCGTCTCTGGTATACGGTATTTCATCCCTCTTTTAAAACAAACGAATTACACGTTAGAAATCCGTTTCTGTGTGTCGGTCTATAGTACAAAGCAGGGTTAATTTTCATATTATATTTACATTTGATGTTTTTGTTCTGATTATTCATTTTACATGCCACTTGACGTCCGTCATCCATAATCATTATTTATTTTACCGTTACTTTACAAAGAAGTGTTTTCTTACACTGATTTATATAACACTGTCTATATAATTTCACATATCGAAATCAATAAAGAGCATGTGAAATTTTGCAACCACACACTTGTCTAAAATCTCTCTGACTCTATATTATATATTCATGTTGCAGTTTTGTTTTTTTCTTTCTTTACAGGCTTCTAGCTATAAAAAAATCTGTATGTTGACTCTTAGTGTTTTGAATTATATGTGTCGTTGGGTTGCTGTCGTATTAGTGTATACCTTTAAAATCTTTTTCATAAAAAAAAGGATTGATTGGGTATAGAAATATTCACATCTCTGGACTGCTCCCGTCCAACAGTTACGTGTATATATCTCAGATGTATAAATTTGCAGCCTCGTTTAGTCGAAATAAAAATGTCGTAATATCTCATAGATTAAGAAGAGTTTCGCGCTATCTATACGTTAAAATACCATCTAAATAAATGGTTGAAGCGATATACGAACTTCGAATAAAATCTATAAACAACAACAAAGGTCACATGAATCTTCAAATAAGTCGCATCTGTTGCGCCTTTTGCAGTTGTAGAGGAAAAAAATACTTTGATTAACAAAACAGTTCAGTAAGATATTAACTTGGAGAATAAACAAAACGGCCATAAATGTTGGAATGTTATTATAAATTGTGGCCATTTTTTTCGTGTGTTTTTGTTTTTATGACATATTTACAATATATAAATTGATTAAGTATATGAAATTGACACGGTAATTTTTCCACATAAACGAGCCTGACTGCCGTGGTCAAACGCTTCAATATACGAGTTATTGCATATATACACAATGGAAATTGTTTTCTGTTCTACTGCCCTCTATGTACATAGTTTGGCTGCATACAATGAAACCACTGATGTAGACATTGATTATTCAAACAAATGAATTTAAAGAGGAAGATGCGGAATGAAATTCTAAAATTTTCGTTTAGAAATAAGATATAAAATAAAAATAAAATACCAAAACTGGAGTACTGTTTGAGACACTTATCAGTTGAGAACTAATGATTATGCATCACTATATGAAACTGATGAATTGATTGCTCCCGTGCTCCAGTGGCAAATATCTCACGCATATTTACGACGAGGCGAGAATGGATCTGAAGTAAATGATTGATAAATGTACATTATCAAGACTATCAAGATATAAAGAGTGTACTAGCGGTAAAATGTATGCCGTACTAAATAAAGTTGAATAATGATCAAAATCTTGACTTAAGCTATTAGCTCCCCACCCCCCAATTTCGAATTATGGTATTTCGATGGCTGTTTTTTTTCAATCCTGTTATGGACCCGCTGACTTAAGAGGGCGTGTCTAATTAGTCAAGACCTACACTGGTTTTTTGTTTGTTAAATTATATTTATTCCCTCATACATAAGTAAACACAACATCGTCAGATATTTTCCACTTGTATGTCAGTGTATATATTACAATGTTTTCCTAGTTCAATGTTTTTTTATTACTGTGTCATCTTTTGTTTTTTAATACATTGTTTTCCGGTTAAAGGTCGTATTTATTTAAAGAGCTACTGTAAATATATTAGCACTTCAACGCAAAGCTAGATGCATGATCTAATGTTAGTTTTACGCCGTATTCTATTTTTCTCAAGAAACCATTTTTTTCATCTTTCTCAAGTAAAAACGAAACTTTCAGTTTTCTTTTTTATCCGGAATGACAATCTCTCGGAAAAGTTTGGTAAAGAACTATAATTACAATTTGTGTTGCATTCTAATGCAATAATAAATCATTACGCATTTCCTTTCTACTGTATTGAAGATAATTTTTATAAAACGGAAACTTAAGTGAGTATGGTCTAGTAATGATTAAGATAATTGTAGTTCTTTTATAATAGACAAAAAGGACAAAGATATCTTTTAAGTTTTGAGTTCTAGTTCTGTTAATATTCTGTATGAGTTGTTTGCCGATTCCCGCCGTGCCCTTTCCTTTGGTGCCCTTTCCGTTAAGGAAAGAAACCGCCCTTTCCAGACGGCCATTATGACGTCGTTGAAACACCGTAAAATTACGGGGAACAATAGACGACGGTTACGTTTGTTATTACCTCCCCTGAAACTGTTGGATATGCCCTTAAACAAATCTTGATGTTATACGTTGATTAAGGGAGCTACTATTTGATTTTTAGGCCTGTGAAGAAAAAAAAGGGGGGGGGGGTCTAGGAAGTAAAATTGTGTTTTTATTTTTTTGTTCAATCTGTCCTGCCTTTTTATTTTTTCATTCTATTCGATCCTACCTTTTTTATGAGATTATCCTGGCTTTTGTTTCTACATAAACTGTCAAGTGTCACATCCTAAATTTCTTAAATCAAAACTCCTGGCCTGCCTTTTTTCGAAGCTTCATCCTAAACCCCCCTAAAATCAATTGCAAATTGTAGCTTCCTTAGGCATTAAGTTTCCTGAATTAAATTCTTTCATATATTTCGTGTTCGGGCCTTTTACAAAATGTATGATGTACTAAGCGGTATGTGATTTTTTTCTCGTTGTTAAAGGCCGTACGGAATTCCGTCTGTGTTTCGAAACTCTAGTGATCGACACTATAACGTGTCTTACTATTGCTGATAGTTCAGTTTATTTTTTTATCTTTTTTTATTATATGTTTTCGCCAGAGACTTTCCATACTTACTATAGAAAGTCCCTGGTTTTCGCGTTATATATAAAATATTTAAATATGAATGCATTTTTAATTTAGTGTGAATTTGACAGTAAAAAAAAATCTTTCCGTATTTTACATGAAAAAATTGAGAATGGAAATGGGGAATATGCCAAAGAGACAACAACCCGACCATAGAAAAAAAACAACAGCAGAAGGTCACCAACAGGTCTTCAATGTAACGAGAAATTCCCGCACCCGGAGGCGTCCTTAAGCTGACCCCTAAACAAATATGTGCTAGTTCAGTGATAATGAACTCCATACTAATTTCCAAATTGTACGATCATTTATGATGGTCTGAATGGGTTTTTGCAAATAGGAAATAAAGAATAGAGAATACTGGCCTTGAAGACATAAAAATTTTCGAGTCAGTTTTGTGTACTCATACTCGAAAATCAACCAATCAAAATGCTGGATTTCATATTTTAGCATGAATTTTTGAGCCAAGTTTTATGTCTTCAACCCCTGGGCGCCAACATATAACGTGTAGAGAAGAATGGGGACCGGAGGTCAAATATAAAGAATATAATATAACGGGGTGCTACAATATAAAATAAAGAGAATGGAGATGAATGAGGAGCTAAATAAATTTCTTTTCGTTATAAGGCTTAACGAATACCGTTATGCGTAGTAATTTGCACGGGTTGATTCACCCGTGCATACCTAAGCGGGAATTAAATCATTCGACGGTTTGCATTCAATCAGTCTACACGTTTAATTCAATTGCTGTTAAGGTCTGTTTGACTTTTTTCTACTTCATGTCTGACGAGGAAGTCCAAAGTTCTCCTGAATGTGCACCTGCAAGAAGTCATTATAGGAGTGAAGATGAAAATCCTACTAGCATCCCTACAGCTGATGCTTTCTCGTTGTTTTCCACAGGACATTGGTCGTCTAATTGTCCAGAAATAAGCGGTCTAACAACACCAGCAGTTCCAAATGAGGTATGATCTTTGATTGACTTTAAGGATTATGTACCCTTCTTAACAAGCAAAATACATATCATTGTTATTTCAATATTTCAATTCAAATATATACATATGATACACCAAAATGTTCCTCATAAAATGTTCTACTCATTGGCATGGGTAATTTCTTTAGTTTCATCACCAAATGATCATATTACCATAAAAAGTCACCAATTCTTGCAGAAAATACACCATTGTCATTTCTTCACCAATTTATACAAAAAATTGAGAAAATCAAACAATGAAACATAAACAATATCATGCTAGTGTTTATTTGGGATAAATAAGTTTCATGAACTGACAAATTCAAATCATATAAAGGGTCTCTTGAAAAAAAAATGGAGTACAAATTTTATTGGAACTACTTTTTTAATACTAAAGTATGGAGTGTCATATTGATATAAATAAAAAGAAAATAATTTAAAATTCCTTAAACATGTTTATTTATGTCTATTATACATATGATTTATGTTAAATTGTTTTTGAAATATAGTTTTCCATAATTTGGGCTATTGAAATTACTGAAAACCACAAAACAAAATTTTAAATACAAAAAGGGAGATAATGCACCTTAATGATAAAACAAAGATTGGTGGAATTCATATATAAAGTGTTGTGTGATAATTACAATCTTATATTTTTTATTGGCTAACTTGAATATTGTAAAATGGGTTTGAAATCCTTCCCTTTAAACTTTTTTTTTCTTTCAAATAAATAATTAAATCTACTGTTTTTGATAAATTTATTGAAAAAGTTATATAATAGTCTTGTTTTACAGGAGTTCAATAAGCGACAGGTGTAAGGTTCTTTGACATCACTTTATTACACAAGTAAACATAGTGATAAAAATAACCCAATATGTGGAACCAGTTTATATATCTAACATCTACAGTAAAAAAAATATGTTATAGGAACATCATAATCTATGTGTTCAGATATAAAGAATGTATTTCAAATAATTACATTTGTTCCTAATTATGGAAACTTCAGTGAGTAATAAGAAACACAAAATATGATGTCTCTATATAAGTTTCATCACTATATATGGTTTAAATAAGAAGTATATATTAAAATATGTATGTCTCAAATTTTCAATAGTAAACATTACTTCTTTTCCAAAATCTTAAAAATGTATGTATTTACAAAGTCTAATATAATACATGTATATATACATATCAATTACAAACCGTAGACTACTAGTAACTCTTTACTCTTCTACCTACATGTATGTGTCACACTTTTAAAAATCTCTAATTAATGCAAGTACACTAATGTGTTCGAAATCCAATTACATTATCAAATTCTAAGTGAAATTTCAACAAAATTTTACAACAAAAAATTAAAACCAAATATAGCCTATATGTAATAAATAATTTTATATGACTTCCTTCAAAAGATTCAGAAAGTTTTTGAAAAACAAAATTCAAGTGACACAATCAATGTGTGTCTTACAATTCCAGTACCAATAAAAACAATACATTCAATGTCAATCAACTAATCAGTATATATCAAAAGTTTTACTAAATGATGTTTAATTATAAAGTAAAAATACACACCGGTATATAAATACAACTCAGTTTAAAAGTAGCATCTAATGTCAAGTGGTTAACACTCAGGTGTATTAACATCAATGAGTATCTTATATTGCCAAAATAAATCAATTCTTCATAGTCTTCTTTATTCATCAAAAACTTCTGATATTCCAGAAAAAACTATGTTTGGTGCCATTATAAAAGTCTTGGTTTACAGGAGTTCCATAAAGAAAAAAATAAACCTGCAATAACAATAGCATATGATAAAATCTAAAATACTAATAAATAATGTGTGAGACTTTGCTTAATGCTAATATGTTAATAGTTCTCTTTTATTTGTTTGTTAAATATTGTACTTACATACCTTATGTTTCAAGAATTAAGTGAAATAAAAAAAGTCTAAAAACTCTCAAGAATAATACATGTATCAACAGAAAAATATGAAGGGTACAAAAGGAACCTATATCTCTATAGTTAGAAAAGCATAATCAAATAATTATAGTCACATTATATCCAAATCATATAATGACTGAATAAAGGATGTGGAGATTTAAAATAATTTACTAAAGTCAACTGATGTAAATTTCTAGTACATCTACATATTATATTTATTTTCATTTAAGAATTGAATGTTTTTTTTTGTAACTTTATTGGGGTGTAAAAGCATTGACCAAAGTACATTTTGTATGAAGCGCTTCATTCTAAATATTTGCGCACGGTCAACGCTTTTACAACCCTATGAAGTTACAAAAAGAAGTATTCAATACTTATAATTACATTTTTAAGCTAGTATGATCATGAAAACACAAATTTTATAATTGTTTTATTTAATTCACCTGTGCACTTTATTGTGGGACCACATGTTATCATGAATGAAATGTTTTATTGAGTAATGCAATTGCTTAAGGAATAACACGTGATGTGCAGTTAGCCAATCAGAATAAAGTATCATAATGAAACGTACATCTAATATAATTATGTGTCCTTATAACTACAAAGTTTCATGTAGTTTCACAGGAGTGTCACTGACAAATTGTTGCAATTATATATCCTGAACAAAATTTAAAATTCAAAGCGGCATAACTCCTAAAAGTTTGAATCAATAATTCGTGTTGATATGCACATTTACATAATATGTCCATATAATCTTCAAATCATGATGAAATTCTGTTGTGTGGTATAAAAAGATTTGAACATGACAGATGAATGGGTGGGTCAAAAACACTATACTCTAGCAGTGTTTTTGAAGTGTGAATAAGTACAATATCCAGGCTGTTGTTAGGTGTAATACATACCTTACAAATCAATAAACTGCACTGATGAGTCTCTGAAATCTTCAATTAAATGGTTCACTATACAACTGGAATCTTCACCATCATAAAGTATGTCATATTCTGCCAATCTTTCACCATCTTTTCCGGTAACTGCGGCTAAAACTGTTCCCTCATACCAAATTTCTTCTTCATTAACCATCCACTTGTGTTTGATTCTACGACCAACAAATTTAGTGTTCGAACACCTAAAATCATATCAATACTGTTGAATAATAGTCTTGTCTATGAAATTAATTTTTATACTATAGGATGCAACACTTTTATTTATGTTTACTATTCTACAATGGCATTAGTATAGGGGGGGGGGGGGGGTGTTGTGATCTTATAAAACATGTTTAACAGAGTATTTGGTCCAATGTTTTCTGGTCCAAGTTTTTGTTGCCTGGTCCAAGTTTAGAGTGTTTTTGAGTTGTTAGTCTTGTATGTTTATAATTTTTGTTCATTTCTATTTTTTGGAGTTTTGAACATGCATGAACAAGTACACTTTTTGTTTAATAGGGAACAGCTGAAACATTTCCCCTGGTGCATGATTTTGTGGCTGTGTTAAAGACCCATAAGTGGCCTACAGCAGTCTTCTCAATGGACAACTTGCTGTCCCAATGATACATTCGCCACATTCACAATTTTCATTATCAATTTTATTATTCCTTCTTTTACAATATTTTTTATCTGTAAGCGAACATGTTAATCAAATAGTAGCCTAAAACATGAATACAGTTATACTCTTTAGAATTGATTTTGATGAATTGCTTGAATGGGTATTTAAAGGTATTTAAAGGTATATAATATATGCATATTTTATACAGAAAATATGCTTTGGTGAAATTTTTTAGTTAATTTTGGGTTAGAGAGCAAGCACTGGATTCTCAAGGTGTATACAAAATAAATTTTCGAAAGAGAATTTATACTTAAAATGAAAATTACATGTTTGACAAAACAAAAACAAAAATTTGTTGTAAATACAAAAAACTGTAAACAAAACAAAAATATGCTATTAAAAGAAAGAAAAGACAGCATTTCAACAATTTGTTTATCTTCAGTAGTATAAAATTACAAATTCTTGTTATGCTTGGTATGAAGTTACTGTCAGATTCAGTGGTTTTACTTTTTGGCTGCTGTGTTATGTATTTTTTTTCATTAATTTTTGTACATTCTATGCCTGTTAGTTTTTTTGTTTGTATTGTTTTACATTTGTAATTTTGTGGCCTTTCATGTATGGTGTATGAGGTTTGCTCATTGTTGACGGCTGAACAGTGACTTAAAGCTGTTAAGTTCTGTATCGTTTGATCTCTTGTGGAGAGTTGTCTCATTGTCAATCATACCACATCTTCTTTTGTATACACTCCTATTTGATAAAAAAAAATATAATTTCATGAATAAAAATTTCAAAACTGACTAAAGCTTGGAAATCTTTTAACATTTTAGACACTTAAATACTTAATAATTAGAATTCAAAAGTCTATACACTTTTATATTAAGGGATCACAAACTAAATGTTAGAAACAGTTGAATCACAGCAGTTTTACAAAACATCTAGACAATTTTTAAAAGGAAGTGAATGGAGAAGAAGCCAGGATTTATAAATCAAAATGTGCTTTTGAAAAACAACAAATAAATATTTTTTGCATTATTTACAGCTGATTTCCTAATGCTTGAAAAGTAAAACTTTGGTTGGCTTGCTTGCTTTGTGTGTATAGTTGTTTATGCAAGCTTTGAAAATAAGATTGACATCTTTAAACAATATATATATTTTTATATTTGAATTTAAGTGTTTGTTATCCTAATATGATTGTACAATATACAATCAAAGCAAGCAAATTAACCAAAGTTTTACTCTACATGCATTAGGAAATAAGCTGTAAAAAAAGAAGGTTTTTTGTTTTAAGGTTAAAAATATAAATTCACCTCATTGATTTTTTTCTTTTAACAGTGTATTGTTCAGTTGTACTTGTAGATGGCTTTAGAGTTGTTTTGCTGTTACTTGCATTCCTAGATGTAAAAAAGAAATCTCATATTGTAAAAAGCTCATGCGTGTAATATTTAACAATTAACAATGATTAAATGTGCAATACATCTTTTTTTATGCCAAAGTTTATAAATTTGGGCCATTAACAGCTTTGTGATATCATTTGCTTCATTATTTACATTGTTCATTGAAATCTTAACCATTGTTAATGTGAACTTTGGCCTTTTTGTCAGAAAACCTTACCAATACTTGAAGTACTAAATTTGTAGTCCAAACAATAATCTCAGTACAAAATTTTTTATTGCTTGATTAATGAATGTGAGGCCACGATTCATACTTGATATCTTTATGACTGTAAGCCCCAGCATGCATGAATTTTGTCTGCATATATATTCAAAGTCTCATTCATTGTCTCTTTGACATATCTATGTTTTGAGTGCTATACACCTCATTATAATTTCATTTTTTTATATTAAAATGTATTAACGCCTCTTCTACATGTATGTCATTTATGTGTATTAACATGGAAATCATCCCAAACCCCATTAAGGCTGTCAGCTGTAATTTATATGAGGAGTTTATACTGTATCTTAATGATATCAATTACTGATAAGGGAAATATCTGTTACAATCATTATCTTATTGCTCTGGCATGTGAACTGTTTTCCACTGAAAAATTATTGCTGGTTTCAAATTGGATGCAGTACGGTTGCAAAAAAATGTGATGTTTGCAATATATACAAGACATAAAAATGTTTCACCTAAATCCTTTTTTTTTGTCACCATTATTAAATAATAAATTTGAATGAAAAATGTAAAGATCAGACCAATGTTTTGTGGAATTATCATGATTATATTTTCTCAGATAGACAGTTATACCACAAGAACTATTGATAACTACATGTTGTTTGATACATGTATCAAGTTCAACTCTTGGTTTTTATTGAATTACCATAACAATAATAAACTGGTTCATTTAGTATTATGTATATCAAACTGCTTACATACATGTATCAAGCATTTGCCAATTATAAGTCCTTGTGAACTCTATAAGCATGGTAAGTACTGATTATAAATATATCTGAATACAAATATATACATTTCTTACTTAGAACTCTGCTTTTTGTTGGTTGTTGAATTGTCAGTATCCTTTCTTATTGTAGTTTTTTTCTTGGCTACAGCTATTTTTCTTGGATTTCTTCTGTTTCTTGTAGATGTTTTTTTCTTGGAAGTGTTGACTAAAAACTGCAAATAAATAAGATAACAAATTAAAATGATATTGAAATTAGTATCCTAAGTATGGAGAATATTAAGTTATTATCATAGATTTACCAGTGTAACTTAAATTGAAACACTTTGTAATTCTAGGGCAGCCAAATAAAAAAATACAACTGTCAAATTGCACATTTGCAGGATTTTTTCTCTCTTTTACACATTACTGAAGAGCTTCAATATATTTTTTTTTCTGCTTATTTCTGCTTACACTAATAGAATATTCTATGTAACTATTCAACTGCTCAGAGGGGGTACTATATTCACATCATGTGTTTTACAAAAGATACAACTGTCATGACTGTACTGCAATTTAAAAAAAAATATGTTTGAGTACATGTGTAACATGTACATTTACTGACTAGATATAGGTAATTAAAAGTTCTATCAAACACCCACAATGTGATACATTTTATCATGAGTAAAACATGTAAAATTACTGTACCATGTCATGTCAAGTCCCGTTTTAAGTTAATCATCTTAATAAATGAACTAATCCTGATTATTTATAAAGGATTTTCATAGCTGGTTACTTTTTATGTTACATGTATATTTTTGTTCTTCAGTTTAATATTTAATACATATACTGAAACTCTTTCCTATCAATTGATTAAGATCTGAGCCTATTTTGGATAAGAAACATTAGGAAATTAATTAGCATGTAATTTATAAATTTGATAATTGTCATAGTAATCAATTAATTCCAATTTGTGCAAATAACATGAATAAGCAATATATGTCGTACCCAATCACCAGGTTCTCTAATTCCTGGACTTTTGTTATATCGTGGTGCAGCTAATTCCGGTAATAATGCCAAAAAATAGAAAGCTTCTAATTTTGGAAGCATTGTATCATTCCAAAGAACCTCATCTCTGTATATCCTCTCTATGTGAATCTGATAAGGGCTAGTAGACCTTGCAATGAAGTCAAGACAGGGTAGACCAGATATATTCAAAAGACCTTGACACTGAAAGTAATAGTTATGTTTCTTTTTCAACTGGACTTTTTCATCAGTATATTGTAGACAGAAATTTGACACTTTTTTCGTTGCTTGAATGAATGACATATTCTTTTTCTGCAGAATATTTTTAATTTCTATAAGGCCCATTTCTCCATTTTCATTGACAAGTCCATCTGGACTGCCGGCTAGGAATTTGTGATTTTTGTCGATAATAAGTCCACTACTTTCAACGTTGACATTTACCCCAGATTCAGTTTTTTTCAAAATGTATTCATGAATTGAATTTCTTTCTTCTTGCAGTCCTTTTACTGTATAAGCATTTCCTTTGAAACTTGAATATAACAATTCTGAAATAAGTGGTTTAATTTTGAGTTTGGTATTTCGTTTTACAATTTTGCCAAAGTTAGAAGCTGTGAGTCTTTTTTTTCTTTCTGTTTTCCAAACTTGAGAGTTAGATTGGGTTTTTGTTTGTCTTTCAATAGCCAATATCTGATCATTAGTTAGTTCAATATGATGAGATATGTAATTATCTTTAAGTTGGTCAAGTTCTAATTTTTCTACATCTTTAGTTACTTCCATTGAGTCAGGACCATATTCATATCTTGCTTTTTTGGTGGTACTGTCAGTCCAGCTTTTCATTTTTCTTTTCCACCTCCTTGTTTTCTGTTCTGGTTTGTTTGTATAGATTTTAGTGTTGATAAGATGTTTCTTTCGTCTATTGTATACTGTTTTAAAATAAAATCCTGCTTCATTGCCAGTTGTTTTAGACCAAACTTGGGGGGCCCATGCTGGACCTAGATTTTGTCTTGCAGCAGCTCCGTAGCATCGTGCATGCCATGACCCACGATTACACAAGTTATAAAATTTACCCCCATCAAATTTACTTCTGACATGCATCCATGACTCTGCAATGTTTGTAGTATCATTTCCTACCAGTCGTTCACTCTTTGTAGCAAGTCTATTCAATAGGAGTGTAATATCTGATAGCATTTGCTTGTCTAAATCAGTATAAATTAAGTTGCTACTAAACCTTGATTCCTCTTGAGCTAATAAAGATGTACCTTCTGACCAAAGTAAGCTTTGACTTTCAAAAATGTCTGGAATGTCATTTGTACTTAAATTATCACTACTAGCTATAGATGTTTCATTACGTTTCTCATTAGCTTTGCAGAAATTACTGCAGTTTTTGTGATTGCCAAATATGTGATGAACTGAATTTCTTATGTCATGTGCCAAAAGTTTTATAGCTGCAGATCGATTACACTCCTTGGACCTCATTCTAATAGCACATCTAACTGCACTAACAATCTTTACTCTGGTTGTCTTGGTTAGCTTATTTTGACCCTTATAGTTTGGATTGTCATTTACCAGTTTTTCCAAATTTGAACGTAAACATTTGCAAGCATGATTTGAGCATTCCATTTTTGTCACAAATTTACCCCAAATGGGTACTTCTTCCTGAATTTTCGCATATACTGAGGAATCTCCATCTGCTATTAACTGCATATATCGCAAACCATGTACCTTTTCCGCCTGCTTGAATCCTTCAACTAATATGTCGCTTTCCATAGCCTGACTGGAGGCTGACCAATTCTTAAAACATACATGTTCTGGTGGTTCAGTTTGAGTATTTAATGCCCTGCTGCAGATATAACAGTATTTGTTTCGTACACCTATATATAAAATTTTGCCAGTTTGTTTACCAACTATAATTGCTACCCCACCTGAAGCATTATACGTGTGTTTGTGGGACCTTTTACTCCACCCACCATCAGCGATTACAGTTATGCTGGGTACACCTTCATTATAGTTGTTATTTTCAATGGCAATACGCCTTTCTTCTGCACCTGCTGCTAGCATTTCTTCCTCTAATACAGTATGCCACATCTGACCTATTTCTTCTTCAATGCTACCGAATGTAGCTTGTCTCAAACCCGGTGAGTTCATCGTCCCTAACAGCTCATTTAAATGAGATGCCCCATTACCAGTGACCATACTTCCCCACACAGCTCTTACATTAACATCAAAACGATTAATTTTGTCCTTAGACGTTTGTAGTCTTGAACTAGTGTTCATGGTGTGTATATAATTACACCCTTTACATTTAATGCCAAGGATACAAGCTATCCCATAAGATTTTATTTCTGTTAAATCTGTGTATGGTGAAATACCTTTCAATGCAATTTCAACAGCACGTTCACATGATATTGAATGCATTGTAACTTGTGAAATGAATGACTGCATTTGTTGAAGATCAATAAATCGGTAACCATTCTGCGTTGGTAGTTTTTTCTTTTTCAAAATTGCTTTCAAATAATTTGTATCCCTATATACAATATCATATTCAGAATCAAAACATGGTTGTTGTTTTGCTTTATTGATTTTATAGTTCAATTTGAATTTCGAAATGCAAATTTTAAGTCTGTTTCTGGCTCTACCGTTCAATTTTCTGTTGCTGTTACATGTGAATGAGAACATAGGTCTCCCCCTTTTTAAAGTACATTTCCCTTTTCTGATACATGTTCTTTTATAACGATGACCACCACCTCCTAAACCAAACTTATTGGTTCTCTTTTGATACTTCATGTCACTATGACTAATAATATATACTTCTGCTAATCTTATTCTTGCTTGTGTGTTTAGGACTTTTACATGTGTAAGCAGGTAAGACTTTTATGACAGATGAGGCCATCCATACATTGTATGATGTTTACATACATGTTTGGAAATAGAAATACAGACTTTAAAGTTGAAATTCTGACTATACTTACCTTTGTAAAAGTGTTTGAAGCAAAATATACCTTTAAATTCACAAAATAAATTAATTAAAAAGTTATTTTAGCACCGGAAGTTTTCCCTCATCAACCCGTTGCATTCGATTGTATTTTACTTATTTTCATCAAAACCACTTACCCGATCTATATACAACTTTGCTCTATGCAAAGATATTACCAAAATGGAAATATATGCTCTACACAGAATGCAATTCTCATAAACGATTTTCTAAAATTCACAATGTTTTCATCTTTTGTAGCCTAAGAGCACTTCCGGAAATAAATGCGTAATAGTATAGTTCTTAAAGAAATATTTTTATATTTTATCTTGTTTCAAAAATTCATGTATCATTTTCGTTAAACAACAATTTAGAAGAATTTAGTATGTTTTTTTTCGAAAAACGATGTAAATTAAATGAGATATCAATACCGCGTAGTAATTTATCAATCAGACCGGGAAAGACAAAATGTAAACATTACGAACATGCTCAAGAAAAATATTTTTTTTATACTTTGTAAGTTAAACTTCAATGGAATAGTCAGAAGTTCCGGCTGAACATGATTGCCATGAAATGTATGTGAAAAAATATCAAAACTAACCCATTTCGATTCTTCTGTGCGTGTGTTCAAAAATCGTCAATAGTTTTCTTTAAAACCCAAACATGGCGGCCTCTATCAACACATAGGGACACATGTTTAACACCGAGGTACTGCATTACCTGGGGGGAAATAACAAGAATAAATGCTAGCACGGTATTTATCATAATCACATGCATCACTATATGTATACAAGATTACCGAAATGTGTGATTTCAATGTGCTGGATTTTCTATAAATTTTGCAATAATTTCAATAAATAAACTGAAATAGCTTCGTTAGGTACAACTTTTAACAAAAAATAATAAGTCAGAAGCCTTTCCCCCAATATGAATTACAGAGAAAACCTCTAAAGTTGGCATGTTTCCTCTGTTTTGTTACTTTATTTTGGTATCAAAAAGTTTTTAGTTTGAAAGACCAAGAAGGGTACATAAACCTTAATTTATGTTTAGACACATATGAGTATGACAATGAGTTAATACAACTTTATAATGTTAAAGGTCGATTGTATAATAGCCTACAATTTTGGAAAGAGAAACTTTTATTGCATGGCCGAGTTCAAAAAATTAGTTTTACCTATAGAATAGAATAGAATAGAATATACTTGAATCTGGCTTTTTTTTTTTTTTGTGGAAAATTACCGATGCACCTACTTCTGTATTTTTGGTATTTACGGGAGTCGCTAAGGAAGTTAGCACTCCCCCTTTTGTTGTTAATCCTTTATCGGTGTTGATTCTTGACCCAAGACACGTACATCAATACGAAATGTTATTTAAATTTAAATACGAGGTTTGATTCAAGACATCATCGGGGTACCTTCATATACATGATATAGATATGCATGTTGAATCATAAAAGTTTCTTGTGTTTTCATAGAAAAGTGACACTTATAAATCCTTGTTATACGACTGCAATGAAATTTGCAGCGGATATTGGTAAAATCATTGCATTATTACCCGCATTAGGTAATATATGTAGAATTTTGACAAGACACACCATTTAGTAAATGATCGATGGGACTCTAGAGTTAAGTTAGATCTTGTGTCTATTAAAGAGTTAGAATTTTGGCATTCTTCACTAAAATCTCAAGGTCAACTTGGCGAGAATTAAAGGCAGTGATTTTGACTTGGAAAGCTTTCCTGATCATTTTAAAATAAATTTCAAACTACTCACCGATTACCAAAACGTAGATAAAATATTCGAAGTTGGCAGTATGAAACTGGATTTGCCCAATCTAGCTATGGAGATTTTTTATGTTTGTACAAAAAATTCGATGTGTTTGAAAATTGAGTGGATACCAAGAACTTTGAATACTTCCGCGGATAAGTATAGGAAAATATTTGATTTTGACGATTGGTCGTTGTCGGACAGAATTTTCCATTATTTTAATAAAATATTGGGACCTTTTAGCTTAGATCGGTTTGCTAATAGTATAATTCAAAGCTTTTTGATCCTTTAACAAAAAGTATATTTTTATAATTGATGCATTCACGTTTGACTGGTCAATCGATAATAATTTGCTCTTGTCACATGTATCTTTAATAGCTTACACTGTAAAACATATTCAATTATTAAAGCTAACGGTACATTGGGTATCCCTTACTTGAAATCGACAGTTTTCTGGCAGATACTGCAGGGGTGTGGAAATATTTGTTGTGAGCACTTGTCCCTGGGCAAGTAAAACTAAAAAATTTACTTGTCCGGAAATTAATTTACTTGCCCTGATGATCCCAATAAATATTGAAGTATTTCTTGATAGATAATATATGATTCTTACTTAGCAAATAAAAGAAATTCATGTTTAAATATGTGTAAAAAAAAATAGGAAAGTAGGAAATGGGTGAACACCAATGGGACAAAAACCTAACAACAAACCAACCCATGAAATGACATGTGAAGGACAATTTTGCAGCAGTTTTTGAATAAAGATTGTAGCCAGTAGGTACATTTACTAAATTTGAGGACAGTGATTGAAGAAATGTAAACCAAATAACAGATAAAACTATAGATTTTGTGGTGTTTCTCTCAACTGACACACTTGTTCTTTTCTAGATTATTTATTATTGTCTTCATGGACTTTAAAGCGTCCCTTCTATTCACCACTTTGACAACAAATAATGTAGACCTTTCATCTATAAATAGCCAGGGGCAATCTGATATCCACGATGTCTGAAATTCTCGCTTCCGTTTTTTTTTCTTCAAATACTTGGTGTCCTCCATTTGCATTTAAGGTTTTCTACACGACTTATGACTCTTTTTGTCTTGCCTGCCCAGCTTTTTATTAAGTATTTATTAATCTGAATCTCGATACAAAATTTAAAGAAATGACACTTTCGGTAAATGATAGATAAAACCTAATCAACGATCCAAGGTCAATGGAAAAAGCCAATGCAATGTAACGCGACTCGGGTGCGCATACTTATTTTTTATTTATTTTGGTAATCGATCTATTTCCGGTATCAAGTAAATTGGTCCTGTAATATTTATCGTCATGAACATTGATGTTTTTACTTGCTGAACATTGGTTTCTTTTGCATAAATTAAACATCTTTATACGTCTTGAAATTAATTTTATGTTTTTGTTGGATTTGAACTTTGTCTTTTATATGTTTTTACTTGTCCACGGGCAACCAAGACAAAAATAATTACTTGTCCGGTTATTCAAATGTACGAGTCGGGCGAGTCGGGCATAGCATTTCCACACCCCTGTACTGGAGTCTGTTGACACCGGCAAGTTTGTTGGTTTAGTGCAAGACTTTGTTGAGTATAAAACCCCTTCTAAATTTATTTTTTTGAACAGGGGATGTGCTGAGAATTCGGTTTTAAACGATTATAGGTTTATTTCAAATGTGCTTGTATTGAAACTTGATGCTAAAGTGAATGAATGAATTTCGAGAAAAAATTCTTTATGCGGACCTTGCCGCTTTTTGATTTTTGATATTGTAACTGTAGATTGTACAGTGTACATATGTTTAATATGCGGACCTGACCGCTTTTATCACGGACCTGGCCGTGATGTTCTGTCCTTGAAGGATAGGATTTTGCATATCTTTCCATGTCTTGTATTGAAACTTGATGCTAAAATGAATGAATGAATTTTTAATAAAAATATCTTTGTGAGGACCTTGCTGCTTTTTTGTTTTTTTTTATATTGTAACTGTAGATTGTACAGTGTACATAATTATGTTTTATATATGCGGACCTTACCGCTTTTATCACGGACCTGGTCGTGATTTTCTGTCCTTGAAGGATAGGACATTGCATATCTTTCCATGTCTTGTATTGAAACTTGATGCTAAAATGAATGAATGAATTTTGAGTAAAACTTTCTTTATGTGTACCTTGCCACTTTTTTGTTTTTTCATATAGTAACTTTAGATTGTACAGTGTACATATGTTTTATATGCGGACCTTGCCGCTTTTATCACGGACCTGGCCGTGATTTTCTGTCCTTGAAGGATAGGATATTGCATATCTTTCCATGTTTGTATTGAAACTTGATGCTAAAATGAATTAATTAATTTTGAGTAAAAATTTCTTTATGTGGACCTTGCCGATTTTTGTTTTTTGGTATTGTAACAGTAGATTGTACATTGTAAATGTGTTTAATATGCGGACCTGGCCGCTTGTATCACGGACCTGGTCGTGATTTTCTGTACTTGAAGGATAGGCGAAAACCATACAAAAGAAAGAATTTAACTTCCTATTTAACCTGTATCATGATAATTCTAACCTGTCCTATTGTAGGTTACTTTGTATGTTATAATTGGCTTATGCATGCTTGATTTTTTAGATACAAAGAACTCTTGCTTATAATAATGAGTGATATCAATTTTCATAAAACACACGTTGAAATCATAGTTCACAATGGCAAGACCGATATTTATAGACAAGGTAGTATAGTTATGATAGCAAATACGGATATACCAACTTATCCTGTTAATTTTTTTTTTAAATATTATTGTGACTTAATTAGCAATCTTAAGATTAATTCTTCGGAGTACAATTTTGTTCTTTGCAGCCCCCAAAAGATACCTTTGTTAATAACATTAAAGATTATGAATTTACATGTTCCTTAGAGACAGTAACCAACGATACAAAAATACCAGCAGCAAGCATGTCTGGGACAGTTTACATTTCAAACTTACTAGAAGTAGGTTATTTATTAATTATAGGGATGGCCAACAAACTTGCCGGTGTCAACAGACATGTTATTATATAATTGCCACACAAAACAGTTGTAATAGTTACCTGTTTAACAAATTATACATATTCAAGTTGACAATAACCTTGTTTTGCAAATATGACAGGCGATATTAGTTAGAATCAATGCTATTCCACAAATTAAAATCCTACAGGATGCACAAAACGAACACATTTTTCAGTGTCATTTGATTAGCGTAATTGTCAAGGGACATAATTCAGTCCTACGGAATTAAGTTGCAGGACAGCCCACTTCCGAGCCACTCTCACTTAAACAGATCTTGATTTGATACGTTGAGTAAACTAACTACGTTTGATTGTAATTTTATAAAGACGCTGTTTATTGCAAAACTTGAATTGTTGTGTTATAAGGTAGGCCGATAGGTAGTAACCATTAAAGTTCAAAAGGCGGGGGGGGGGGGGGGGGGGGGGGGGGGGCGGGGGTTATTGTTTTTTTTTGTACGAGTCAGATTTTTTTAGTCTATCTATCAAATCTTTTTTTCCCGTCAAAACTTAACCATATAAAGTATGGGGAAACTGGATTCAGAATATATTTGTTTTTTTTTTTTGTCATCTGCGTGACCACAATATATTTTTTTTCCTTCAAATTTGGTGTCAGAATTTTTTTAGAGGAAAATTACCCCCAGCCCTTATTACCTTAAGTTTCTCAATTGAAATTTTTTCTTTTTTTTACTGTCTGAAAAAGTGAGTTCTCACTCAAAAAATGTTCTATCATTTCAACTAAAATCGATATTTTCCCCCAAAAAATTACCAAGTATCTGTCTGAGTGATTTTTAAAAAATAAATACCAAAAGATGTGTAAAAATCTGCTGTTTTATTGTTTATTTGGCCATAACAAACTACAACTAATGATCTTTCATCTTGTATACACTAATAACTTAAATTGTTTATAACTTCTTTACAATAAATTCATTAGGATTTGACTAATCTGTTATTCAGATACACACATGCTCAGTTTTTCAGAATTTACATAAGGCTGAAATTCGTGCTTTCTAGAAATATTGGCATGTTATTTGCAACTGCACTAAGTTATTCGGTTTGCCTTTTCTTAAGATTGTAAAAAAATGTAAGCTTAAATTATAATTCTAATTACGGTTTTTGTTTAATAATAAGTGTGGACACAGATCAGTATGAAAAGTATGTTTGGATGTTTAGGAATGTTTTTTGACAGAATGAGTTGTCTGTTTTCCCATATATAAGGTTCTATATTTAATTGCGTTGCACCATGCATGACAGCCAGAACCGATCACTAAGCATTAGCAGTGTTATGTATTCAATATTTAGTTTTAATGTCCAAGACTGTCATGGAGACACTAATTTCATTGATTACCAAATGATAATGATTCAGTGTGTACCACATATTTGATTTTTGTCGAGCCTGCAACTTTCGTTGCAGAAAGCTCGACATAGGGATAGTGATCCGGCGGCGGCTACGGCGGCGGCGGCGGTGTTAGCTCACTTCTTAAATGCTATATATTTTAGAAGGTGGAAGACCTGGATGCTTCATATTTTGTATATAGATGTCTCATGTTACGAAGTTTCCGTCAGTCACATGTCCATTGTCCTTGACCTCATTTTCATGGTTCAGTGACCACTTGAAAAAAAAGTTCATATTTTTTGTAATGTTAAATTCTCTCTTACTGTAAATAATAGGATAACTATATTTAGTATGTGCGTACCTTGCAAGATCCTCATGCCCATCAGACAGTTTTCACTTGACCTCGACCTCATTTCATGGATCAGTGAACAAGGTTAAGTTTTGGTGGTCAAGTCCATATCTCAGATACTATAAGCAATAGGTCTAGTATATTCGGTGTATGGAAGGACTGTAAGGTGTACATGTCCAACTGGCAGGTGTCATTTGACCTTGACCTCATTTTCATGGTTCAGTGGTTATAGTTAAGTTTTTGTGTTTTGGTCTGTTTTTCTCATACTTTATGCAATAGGTTTACTATATTTGTTGTATGGAATGATTGTAAGGTGTACATGTCTAGCGGGCAGATGTCATCTGACCTTGACCTCATTTTCATGGTTCAGTGCTTATAGTTAAGTTTTTGAGTTTTGGTCTTTTTATCTAATACTATATGTCATAGGTCAACTATATTTGGTGTATGGAAATATTTTATGATCTAAATGTCAGTCGTGCAGGTTTTATTTGACCTTGACCTGGTTTTCACGGTTCATTGCTCAGTGTTAAGTTTTTGTTTTTTGGTCTATTTTCTTAAACTGTAAGCAATAGGTCAACTATATTTGGTGTATGGAAGTATTGTTAGCTGTACATGTCTGCCTGGTATATGGTTTAACTGACTTTGACCTCATTTTCATGGTTCATGTTAAGTTTATGCGACAGTCGTAATAAAGCTTTATATTTAGGAGTATCAACATAATATCAATGGTTAGTAAAGAAGGCGAGACATTTTAGCGTGTGCACTCTTGTTGAAAATTAGGAGAGGAACGCATTATTTCTGCATGATGTGATTCTGATATGGGAGATGGTTTCTGAGAATACGCATGTATATACTATTTACATAGGTGTATTTATGTTTCGTTGTGGTAGTGATTTCTTACTTTTGGGTTTTCCACAAAAATAGTGAAGGATCGATCTTTCATTTCTGTTTCAGTATCATTATAAAAATTTTGTTTACATGTCGTGGAAGATATTTAATGGTTTTAAGTAATGACAATGCCTGACATGATGCCTTTGTGCTCAATGAGCTAGGAGCTAACTTCTGTGTTATTTTTTTTATTAGTTCACCCTTCGAAAATGTCTTTTCCAAAGCATGGTAAAATTAAAAAAATTATTAATAAATGTATCAGTATATAGTATGCAACTGAAGAGATATATTTAGAAGGCGTTTAAAATATTCTATCTCAAACTTTATAGCTGCCATTGACGTTAATGATAAAAAGTGACCCACTTCTAGTAGGTTTAAGATGAAAACTGTACATAACAAGCTCTCTGGATTCTTGTGTTGTTCGTTACTGTCTCAATCAAATGTGTAAGTTCACAATCTTTAATGTTATTATTATTGCCACAAAAACAGTTGTCCTATTTACCTGTTTAACAAATCATACATGTTCTTGTTGACAATACTATTGATTTTATGATCGACATCATTTATAAGTAAGAATCAATGATATTCCACAAATTAAAATCACACAGAACGCATAAAACTAACACATTATTCAGTGTCTTTTCGTAGGCATAATTATCAAGGGACATAACACAGTCTTATTGAGATTTGAGATGCATGACAGTCAACTTCTAAGCAAATCTTCATGTAAAACTTTGACTGAGAGAGTTACCATTTGATTTTTAGGCCGGTAAAAATAAGGGGGAGGGATCTAGGATGAAAAATTTTGTTCTATTTTTTTCAATCTCTCTCCTGCCTTTCTTATTTTTCATTCTATTCGGTCCTGCCTTTTGTATTAGATTATCCTGACTTTTGTTTTTTACATAAATTGTCAATCTGCCCTTTTTCGCAAAGTTTCGCATCCTGCCTTTCTTGAATCAAATTTCATGACCTGCCTTTTTCCCAGTTTCATTCTATACCCCCTAAAATCAAACGGTAGCTTCCTAACTACGTTTTATTGCAATGTTATGAGACGTAGTTTATGACAACACTTGAATGTGTTTTTGTTTTATAAAATTAGGCATTAAGTTTCCTTTGGAATTAGTTGAAGGTCTTGCCTTGCTGCTCAAGCTGAATTTTAGTTCATATCTATGTTTCGTTTAGTGTGACGTCCATTTCTACTGAAGTAGTACCAATATTTGTTTAGAGGCCAGATGAAACCCACCCACGCTGCAAGTTTTCTTGCTGTGTTGAGGACCGATTAATGGCCTTTGGTTGTTTTCTGCTCTTTTATCGGATTGTTGTCTCTTTGAAAATTCCGCATTTCAATTCTCAAATTTGTTACTGATTATGTATCTTGAATAAGGGTCATCCCTATCATTTATAAGAGTCAAATTCAGTGGCGTAGCTAGGCTATTTTTAAGTGTACGCCCCAACAACGGCGAAGGGTTTGAGAGCCCAATCGGACCAAGCTTATAACACCTTCTAGCAGTGGGTTTCGAAAAACGGGCATTTCTTTTATAAAAAAAATTATCAATAGCAAGTTGAACACACAACAGTCTCCGGGACAAGTTTGCAATTCCTCTGAGTGCAAAAGTTGTCACCTTAATTTTTTGCCTTATAGAATACTTTTTTTTGATCTTTTATATTTAATGTATTCATTGTGTTGATTTGAAATCTAATGGCCATTGGTGCTAGAGCAAATATCCAAACCGGTTACTTTAAAATATGTTTAAAGGAACCGTGGGATAAGGCCGATTGTTGTGCAAATGTCGTTAATGGATATGAAATGATTAATTTGCAAAGATGTTTAGATGCATTGTGAAAATTTGTAAAGGGTTCCGTGAAATCGTGGTTCTCGCTAGATTGCCGCTTCTCGCGAAAATTGAATCTTTTTATCAGTGTATAATAGGATTTTCAATAATCAAACATTTTCTTTAGATTTTTTTTTCTTGAACTGGTATATTAACTTCTACCCTAGTCTCATGACAACATATGAAGGTTTCCAAAATCATTATGTAAAACATAATAATCACAGAGAGTCTGTTAACTGCTAAAAGATAAGTCCGTATGTCAATTGAAAAAAGAAAAAAATATATACTTTCAAAATTTTGCTTCAGACATTAATCACAAAAAAATTCTGCAAAAGTTTCATAAAATTCAATGAAGGGTTAACAAAGTTATTGAAGTGTAACAAACTTCAACCACAGACTATATATGCAAACAGAAATTCCTTTTATCGGTAGAATATAGGAAAATAAAAAATATAAATTCATCATTTCAAGGTCTGGATAATCTTTTGAGAATAAAAAGCTTCTGTCCAATTTTCGTAAAATTTCATTAATGTTTGACAAGATCATTTATATTAAAAAACCAAACAAAACACTTTTACACCATATTGAACCTAAATGTTGTCGCCTCAAATGAAATATAGGTTCTCTGACTTATATTTCTTGTTTTCGCGTCATAAATGTAGGCTCGACTGAAATTCAAAGCATATATCGAATCCCCGATGATTATGAAATGCTTTAAACGAAAGGAAAGTAAGAAATGTTCCCAGAAGATTCAGACTTCGACAGACAGAAAAATGAACAAATATATGATATATGGTACCATATAAACTCATCATAGATACCAAGACTTAATTTTGAATGTACGCCAGGCCAGACGCGCGTTTTCTCTACAAAAGAGTCATCAGTGACGCTGGATTACAAAAAAGTTAAAAAAAAAAAAAAAAAAAGGCCAATAAAGTACGAAGTTGAAGAGCATTGAGGACCAGAATTCCTAAAAGTTTTGCCAAATCCAGCTCAGGTAATCTATGCCTGAGGTAGAAAAGCCTTAGTATTTCAAAAATTCTAAATTTTGTAAACAGTTATTTATAAATGTAACCATATCAATGATAATTCATGTCAGCACAAAAAGTGCTGACTACTGGGCTGGTGATACCCTCGGGGAAATAAATCTCCACCAGCAGTGGCATCGACCCAGTGGTAGTAAATAAACTCATCATAGATACCAGGACTAAATTTTGTATGTACACCAGACGCGCGTTTTGTCTAAAAAAGACTCATCAGTGACGCTCGAATCCAAAAAAGTCAAAAAGGCCAAATCGCAATTACAAGGAATTGAGGAAAGATTTAAAAGACTGATGTGCTTAAAACCAGATCTTTTTAATTTATTGAGATTAAATATTTTTATTTAACAAATTTCAAGTGTTCGCCCGGTCGTTTTGACGTAACCGTAGCTACGCGCCTGAAATTTATAGACTAAATCAAAAAGAAAAAAAATCATTATTTAAGGAGGCTCGGGGTATATAAATAAAAATTGAAATTACAGTTTTTCCTTATAGTTTGTCGAAATCCACTTAATACCAGTACAATGTATATGGATTTTAAAAAAAATATAAAAATAGGGAGGTTTACGACCATCTAAGGGAAGTACTGACTGCTAACAAAATACGATTTTCGGCTCATAGTTCATACACATTTTACAAAGACTAATAGGGAAAATTGCACGTTCGGTACCTTTATCAAAAAAAAAATAATAATAAAAGAACAGAATTACAGATTATATTCTTTAAGAAATTACAAAGGAAGCTCAGAAAAGCAATGTGCATGCCATACTCATTTCCCTTTATAAATGACAACGAAGACGTCTTTTTTATTCAATATCTATAGTATAAAGAATTGCGAGTCGACAAAGTTATATATTTGCTTCAGTTTAAAGCAAACTAACTAAACTGTAAATTTGGTAATTTATCAAATAATATAACTAGGTGATAGATCATAAATTATTGTATATACGAGATCAAGATATTATACTTTGCATTTGTGTAATGACGTTTAAGTTTTGTTCCTGCTTTTAAAGGAAAAAGAAAAAAATGACTTGATTTATTTTGTTGTTGTTGCTGTCTTTGAACTAGATTTTCATTAACTGCGTGGTCAGTACGTCCTGTCCTATGTCTTTATATATATACTAGTTGTAAGTTGTGCCAATATGATAAGTTATACCATTTCCTACTGATATTTACATATTGTTCTTATGTTGTGATGTAAAATCCTCGTCTCTGTTCGAGGGAGGGTCCGAAGAGCACAGATAATGATTAAACCTGCCGAATTATTGATGTCATTGTGTATTTGACAAAGTACATTATGTATGTGTGCGTCTGTCAGGAGCCTGTAACTAATGCAGTGATCGTCCTTGTTTGCTGTCTGTTGTGTTCCTTTTTCCTTTATTGAAGTTTATTGAATTGTCATGCATTTTTTTTAATTTTTAATTGTTTATCATTTTGTTTTCATTTCGGGCCTTTTATTGCTGACTTTTATAGTATACGATATGAGTTTTGATCAGTATTGAAGGCTGTACAGCGATCTAAAGTACATTTAGACGATAAAATATATATTTTCCAATCAAAAATGGGGTTAGACCTTACGCATCACGCCACTATACATACATGTATAAGGATAAATTGTGTCTTGTAGGATTTTTTCTCCTTTATGTTACAATTTTTTTCCTGTAGCAATTTTTCTGTCTTGAGATAAACTATTAACACATTTGTCCTGTAAGACGGTTTTATCAGTTTTATTGTCGTTGTTTTATACAACATATATTTATGGCTTCGTTTGCTCCAGTGTTTCTATATTCGATTGAAAATAAAACCTAAAAATAATGCATATGTATGCACTTCAAATATGTACAATATAAACTTGAGAATGGAAATGGAATATGTCAAAGAGACAACAACCCGACCAAGAAGTAGATAACAGCCCACGGCCACCATTGGGTTTTCAACGCAGCGAAACAATATCGTACCCGGAGGTGGTCCTCAGTTGTTTCCTAAACAACACTGTGTTCAGTGAAAATGGACGTCAAACTAAACCCCAAAACATATAAATGAACTTAAAAACTAACACATGCATGCATAGAAAAGGTCAGAGGCTCTTGACTTTGGACATGCGCAAAAAAGCGGCGGGGTTAAACATGTTTTGTGAGATCTCAATCACTATCCATTCCTTGATTTTCATATTTCAGTTTCACATTGGAAAATCTACACTGAAATTTACGACACAAGGGACGATGTTTCGTTCCTTATTGTCAATTTTTTCTTTTTTTCGATGATGGTGTTCCTTTGGCACCATCTTACGGGGTTTATATTTCACAAATCGTTCGCTATGCCCGTGTCTGTTGTGACGTTTTCGATTCAATGATCATAAGCTAAATATTAATGGTAAATAATTAAGTCAGGGATTGCGTTACCACAAATTACTTAAAACATTTACTAAATTCTTTCATAGATTTGGTTGTACATGGAAAAAAAAATATATTAAACCGGATACATGTACCACATCCTCATTTTTACGGATATGTTGTTTACCAAGCTTTGAAATTTAGAAACGGTCATAGTTAGATTATTCATCCTTTGCATACACTTTTTCTAAAAGGTTGCAAATTTCACTGGTAATAAATTAAAGAGTTTTATAAATTTTTTATCAAAAGATTCAATACATCTACATATAAACATATAAACTATTCAACTTATCTCGATGCCACCTTCATCAAATGACAATCCTGCTGCAGATTATGTTCTCATTGACGTATACATAGCCATGATAGCGTAACAGGAACTATTCTTTGTGATATGTATATGTGGAGATTGAAAGGCGTTAATTCGGACAAACACTGATTCCATCCGAAAACTGTTTTTTACATGTATATTGAAAACGCAATTGGTTCATTAATTGACGGTTTTCTAATACAAAACAGACAATATAACAGTTAGAATGTGTTGAAGGTATTTAAAACAACAGACTTACAAATGTAAACACGAGCTGGCTCGCTAATGGAAAACATGAAAACAAAATGAGAAAACAAACATGTATAAACTAAAAAAACAAAACAAAGAGTATTACCAAATCCAAGCACGGAATTAGAACACTGCATCAGGGAAATATATTCACTCCAATTAAAACAATGTAACACTAACTGTTAGTTAATAACACTTTTAATTTTATTATTATAATAAAAATATCATTAATATATGTTCAGCTGTAAAGGAGAAAGTGTGAATATACAATTGTTGGGCTAACATAAAAAGGAACCACCAATCTGTTTTACGACATTATCAGAAATGTGAAATTCTTCTTATACAATCGCTTTTAATATATTCATATGAGCAAAAGGATATTTTTAATATGAAATGTTGCTGATGTATTTTACAAATAATTGTACTAACAATGTCTTCAACTCATTTTTGTATTAACAAAAAAAATAAAAAATAAGAATGTGCCCATAGTAGACAGATACCCCATCCGCATTATCATTCTGTATGTTCAATGAACCGAGATAAAGTATGTAATTAAGCATTACAATTAGAAACATCATATCATAGAAAACATTTGTACTAAGTTCCAAGTTGATTGGACTTCAACTTCATCAAAAACTACCTCAACCAACACCTTTAACCTGAAGCGGGACAGACGAACGGATGAACAGACGGACAAACAAATGGACGGACGGAAGAACGAACAAATGACCTGTCCTATGTATTATAAATGCCGATTCGTAATTTATATCTAAGTCTTCATTTTACCAAACTATAGTCGCAGCTAAAAATATGAACAGTCATTGTATTCTAAAGTGGTATTTAACTCCAGCGACATGGCGAAAGATGGAGAAAACAAGTTTTAAATCAATAAAACAAAAACGTCACATTATCAGAATAAAAATTTATACAATACATTAGTCGAGGGGCTGATTAATATAAAGTACACACATGTTTTTCCAAAGGTTTTTCTTTCAGAAATGATGTATGTCTTACAAATGTTATAACAGCAATTATTATTTTAAAATTACGAACACAATTTAAAATGTAAGGGTTTCCATATCTATTTTTTAAACATATGTTTTTTATTCATTAGATACACAATCTTTGGTTTAAAATATTCACGTTTTATTTTGTTTTCTAATTGACCTAAGATACAATTAAAATTTCAGTCTTCAGAATCGGTTGAACCCCCAAGTTCGAAGTCGTCGTACGCGTCGTATCTAGATTTATCTAAAGACACCTCATCTCCCTTTAACATCTTTGAATCCCCTTCTTTATCTCCTTGATGACGGTCTGAAAAATGAACAGTTATGGTTAAAATAGCAATTATAAAACTTGGGTAAGTGTGCTATGACTATGAAGATACAATGCGTATGCATTTATTAGCAATTTATATGTAAGGACTAACCAATGTATAAAAAAAAACAATTTCAAGCATCATCAATAGATTTCAGGATGTTTTGACAAACTACACAAATGGCGAATTCTTGTTTAACTTCATATAGTGGCCATTACTGTAACGTTCAGTGATACCTCATGAAAAGGGGTACTATGAGGTCACTTCTTCTATTAATGGTAACTATTGTAATGTAATATTTGATTGTATTGTATTTGATTGTTGATTTGTATGCGAGAAATTACCGATAGCGATACGTTCGTTATACGTTTTTTCTATAGACTCTTCGCAGCCAAAAAGTGTTAGTAAAATCAACTAAGAGATTGTGGTTTTGACTTCGTCCATAAATAACTAACATAATCATCTATTTAAGGTGGTACCTAACACTACAGGGAGATAACTCTGTGATATCAGCTAAACGTTTTAATTACGTTGCGTTGTGAAGGCAATATAAAGCTCCTCAATGATCAAAATTAGTGTTTGTCAAACTGCTATATAACCAGTGTAATTTTTCTGATAAAACGCTTGGTTCATTTTTTTAAAATTTTTTGTTAAAGTGTCAAAGTAAATACTTTGACAAAATTTTATGAAAATCAAACGAGCCAAATTAATTTTAGTGAAAGTGTTGGGTACCACCTTAAAATTTTAATTGATTGAAGACGTAAATCAGAGGTATAAGTTAATGTAACAGAAAAACTTTCTAACATTCAAAATGATTTAAAAGTGGTGTATTATTGTAAAAACATAGATATGTAATAAAAGTGTTGAACCAAGACAAGCGTATAGCATATGAAATATAGCATTTTCAATCCTTGTATCTAAGATGAATTTGTTCACGTTATTACACAATACCAGAATTCATAGAACGAAGGGAACGGAGGGAACTAATGGTATCAACTTTCACTGCAGTAAAAAGTAAATTTAACATGTTAAGGAACATGAAGAAAATACACTTAAAAATGTGTATATATAAATTTGAAAGAGGAAATTCTTTTAAACATACGTCGACATTCTTTTTTATTTTGAAGATTTTGTTATTTCTCTCACTGTTTACAGAACAATGTATACCATAATATATGGATATGCATGTTTTCCTTGTCAGTCAAACAATCTTGATACATGTTTATATATGTTTTAATACTTAATTAAATATAATTTCAACCGTACTTGCAGTAGATGAAGCTTCAGATTCATGTAATTCTACAACATTTTCGTATGCCGATTTACTAGAGCACACTTTATATCTCTTGACGCTATCCCCATGATTCATATATATTGTTCTGTCTGCAAAAATAAAGATTTTATAAAGAAAAATAACAGTACAAGTACGAAATGTATTTTATGCATGATTTTTTTTTTAATATCAAACATATATTTTACATATCGCATTGTCAGACGCATAAACGTATATTGATTGCCACCGTTTCACTACATCTATATGATAAGATGTGTAATGAGTGCCAATGAAGGGCATTCATGACGAAGCCTTGTCCATGTTGTCTCACACCAAACAGCAAGCTAGTAAGTGGTAAAGGCATGAACGATGACTAGTGAACAACATATGTAACCGTTAATTACGGAATTTGATGCGACTGTCATATAAGTGAGAGATTTAGCGCTATAAAACCAGATTCAATCCGACATTTTCTACATTTGAGAATACCTGTACCAAGTCAGGAATATGACAGTTGTCCATATGATTGATCACTTGATTTTGCCATATGATTAGGTACTTTCCGTTTTGAATTTTCCTCGGAGTTTAGTATTTTTGTTATTTTGCTTTTTGCATACCACATTTTCATTACATAGGTATAACAATCTGTTAATGAGTGTCAATGAGAAAACTCTGCACCCAAGTACAATTTATAAAAGTAAACCATTACTGGTTAAAGTATGGTATTCATGACCCTTGGCTCACAACGAACAGCAAGCTAGTAAGTGGTTAGGGCCTGACGGATGACTAGTGAAAAAACATTCAAACAGGAACAATAATGGTGTATTCTATATATAAATATGCAGTGGGTTTAAACGTTGTAATAGGTACCACCCTTCACCTTTACATGAAAAAAGTTAAATCACAAAAATACTGAACTCCGAGGAAAATTGAAAACAGAAAGGTCCAAATCAAATGGTAAAGTCCTATGGTAAAACATCAAACGAATGTCATATTTATGACTTGGTACAGGCATTTGCAAATGTAGAAAATGGTGTAACATCACAACATTAAAGGACACAACATATTGTTTTATATATAGTTTATATCAATAAATGACTTAATATAAACATAATATACATAATATAGGTATATACAACTCGTCTAAACATCAACCCAACAATGTTAGATCTGTAAATTTGCTTTCGCAAATTTTTTGTTCTTCCCTCGCCGGAATTCGAACCCATGCTACTGTGATATCGTGACACCAAATCGCCTTCACTGCAGTCGTCCCGCTAGATCACACGACCACCTGGGCTCTACAATAATAAAGCTTTCAGTGGCCGTGTGTTACCTTTCCTTTTCAGTTTTAATCTAGCGGCGTACTACAGTACATGATATATAAGGCATGGAGATGTTATTGTTACAGATCAGCTCAATTATCTAGGTATATATATATATATACATACTAGTACTTTAAAAAAGCCGAATGTGTCTATTTAATGTTAAACAAATATTCAAATATAAAATAAAAATATGTTGTATAACTGCGAATGACCGCATGACACAAGAATTAACAGCTATATGTCACCGTACAGCCGTTAAAAATGAGCAAAGCCAGTAACGCAATAATTAAAAGGACCTTAAATCACAAATTTTAGACAACTCAAACTTAAACTTAAGAAAAAAATACCGAAAAAAATACGTTACACAGCAACAAATAACAACCACTAAATTGTAATCTCTTCACTTGAAACAGACATTTATATACATAATGTGGTTGTGTCAAATATGTTAGCGGGATCCAAACCCTTCCTTAACTTGTTACAGTGGGATAACGGTAGAACACAAGATTATGTAAGAACGAACTATATTTCTCTAATTAAAATAGTACAGAGAGAAATACATATAACAAAACACAGACGGTACCTGGTCGAGTACATGTAAATCTCAACAATAGAAAGACACTACATGTATCAAAGTATCGATTTGATAGAACTCGCAGTTAATGCAAGCTAGTTCAAAGCTAAAAACAACTAAATACAAAACAAAATGATGCATCAAAGATTAATTATATCTAACTTTTTCAATCATAGCATGGCCAACATCCAACGGATTTACATGTAGTGTAAAGACTTCATAAACTGTCAGAGAAAAACATGATCTCGTGATATGCAAAGATACAGGAAACGACAGATTGTAAATCTATGAAAGTGAATATATGTTTATAGATACAAATCTATATTAAGTTTGCTTTCAGTTTAATGATATCAAAATCAATATTAATACCAAAATAAACAATATTCAGAGATCTAATGACAGTTTTGAATTGGTAACCTTTTAGAATACGTTTATTCAAATGATCGATCCTGTCAGAAAAACAATCTTGATATATGTTTTAATACTTGATAACATTTAATTTTCAACGTACTTGTACGTACTGAGGCTTCAGATTCATGTAATTCTTCAACATTAGCGTATGACGATCTATTTGAACAACTGTCATTTTTGGTTCCATCTTCTCCATGATTCATGTAAATAAAACTGTCTGGAAAGTTGAGATTATAAAAAGAAGTATTACGGTACAATGTATTGAATGCACGAACATTTTCAAATTATATTTTCTCATTCGCATTAGCATTGAAATCCACATAAACCTGCTAATAAATTGCACTGAATAACTGATTTTTTTCACATACGGTTTGAATATTAATAATGTTACAGGAAACATATAAATGCTACAATATTCAAGATGATAAATAATCACGTATTATGTAGACAAAGGAGGGGCGAAACACACCACAGGGATAGTAAAAATCATAGCTCGAAAACTGAATGACAACGCCATGGCCAAAAAATAAAAGTTATACAGACAAATAATAGTTAGCAAGACACGCTATAGAAAACTAAAGACTAAGCAACACGAATCCCACCAAAATCTGGGGATGAAAATATGATTTAATAACAGTATCCATTCAACCATTATGTAATATTGTATACTTATATTATATATATATGGATATGAGTAGAATAGGAAGTTTATAGTCTCTCGCGATGCAATTTTTGTCATAAGGCGTCGCAGAGAGCAAAAGTCGTATCAAAGGGGACGATAAACTTACTATTTCACGAAATCCAGTCAGTAAGTGTTTGATTATATCAAAAGAGACAACAGACAATAAATGGCGGTTATAAATCAACAGTAGTAATATATAAAGCAGTAACCCAACCGTTCACTAAACATAAAGATTCTGAGGTGCTAAGGCTACGTCTTAAACTAACTCATAGATACAATGTGTAAAAAGCGACGTCATTTTTTCCACGGAATTTTTAAAATCCGCCAAGTCCTTAAATACATTGATAACTCTGTAAAATATAATGACGCTTGCTGTCAAATAGTTTCATCAAGTTGCAATAGTTTGAAATTATTGATCGGTCCAATAGTTCAAGGCTTGCAATTTGAAAAGAATAGTTGAAATATTGTGCACATATTTTATATAGAAAATGATAACTGAGGTATAATAAATAATATTAGTTTGTACATATGTGTACAAGTTTGATATGCTATGATGCCCAAGGTTGTGCACTTGCACAGAATGTTATACATTTCGAGCTTAGATTACTGTTAGGATGAGTTTAAATTGTGTATGTCTGTTTTGTGTAATTTTCTAAATTCTCAAGTGTTAACAATACAAATAGTTTATACAGATAATTTTTGAAACAACAAAACATGTGTACTGTGTGTAAAAGTTTTTTATCTGCATGAAATCTAATAATAAGAAAAAACGAGCTTAAACATTTATGAGCGTCATTGATGAGTCTTATGTAGACGAAACGCTTGTATGGCGTACTGAATTATAATCCTGGTACCTTTGATAACTATTTACAATACTTACCAAGATCTGACTTATATTTTACATTTCGTTGTTCATCTACAGTTATCTCTGAATACTTTCCTGTATCCGTTGATGCGGAATTTGAATCTCTTGGAACTAAAAAAAAGTGTTCGCTTAAAATGCTTAAAATGCGGACTACCTTTTCCGGATCCAATGGCTAAACCATCGAAAGTGTTCTCAACAATATAAATCTTTTATATATACAGGATAATTTTAAGCTATCTACGTTCATCATATTCATATACGCATTTGAATTGTTTAGTTAAAATGTTTAAATACTGTCATATTTTAGCTCTTCACATTTGCAATATACCATCAAAATTGCAACCAAAAGTGAATCACAAGTCATCAGTTTTAATAGTCAAATGCGTTTTCATTTAACATTACTAAATCGAAAGTACCGAATCAAATTGAAAGTTTCCATTCTTTAGTACTTACCAAGATCTTCATAACTATTAATTTTATTTGTATCCAGTGATGTTACTGTTGACTGTCTTTGAACTGAATTAGAAAAATCTAACTTGAAATTTGGTCTACCTTAACCTACAACATTAGAGTAGTTGAAAAAAAGTACACATTTGTAGGTGTTGACTGCAGCTATTCGAGAGTGGAACAATTTACCATGTTTAAGTATTCGGCAATTATTTAAAAGGACTTTGAAATGGTTTATATTTTGCTTAGTTCGTTTCTGTATTTCCCTTCATATATTAGACTAACCACTGATATGTTATTAATATAGAAAAAATTGTGCTTCCAATGTTTCTCTCTAGTCAAGAGCATATGTCAGCTCCAATAATATGATATAGTCCAACTCGTCATTAACGTATATTTTACTAGTATAAGTAAAAGAGAGTTAAGAGTGCACATGCTTACCAAGTTCTTCATCAAGTACTATCTCTGTATAATTTTCGTTTTCGCCATTTCTCCAATTTTCTGTGTCCAGTGATATTGGTTTCGACTGTCTGTAAACTAAATCATAAGACTGACCTTAAAATGCAGAATGCTTTACCAAGATTTTGCAGCCATTCAAGAGACACGTAACAACATCATATACATGTATGTGTAAGGACTTTTCTATATTGCTTAGTTCCTTTCATCAACATCGTTGGATTACAAATATTCGGTACTGAGCGTTTCTGTTTATTCTGATATAAAGCCGTAAAAGCCCTTTGTATGCATTCAATTTTGAGATATTGTTTTTATCTTTTTATATATATTGTATATGATCCCAAATCTGATTTCTATCAAAATCTATAGAGTAGCACTGTATGGTCGTATGGTTAACTTCAACCCAATGTGTGATATTACATTACTGATTCTATCCATATATATGTTTTATACAATTTTTGATTTTTGTAAAACGTTTATTTTTTGACAATTCTAAAACCTTTATAAATTCAACATTCAAAAGTCATTTCAAGTTTGAGTATATCATAAACGTATGTCATTGAACTCCTAATGTATTTATGCACTATGAATATGTTTACAAATGTTGAAGTTTACATGCGGACATGATATGATTTCCCTTTCCGACTATCAAAGACCACCCCTGTTGTTGTACAGGTTTATTTTTAGTGTTTTGTATCGTATGTTTTTTAAACTTATCTTTTTTGCCATGGTATTTTTCAGGTTATTTTAGAATCATACGTGATATCTTCATAAGGTTATGCTAATCTTTTGATTTGCAATAACAATCTACAATGATTTAATCAACTTATAATGTATATAAAAAATAGTTGAAATTTGCTTTTTTTTCTATATTGAAATAGTCATTTGTTTTTATAGAGATGAAGAATATTATACAGTTACTTAATACGTAACTATGCAAGAGATGAAAATATATTTCCCGAGGCATGACGATCAGCTTATTGTTCTATTGCCCAAAGCCATCTGTTGCACTGTTACACCTTCAATTACTGTTTTATTACCTAATACATACGTTTAAAAATATAAAACAACACATTTAATAATTTATTGCGTCCGAAGCGCTTTTCTGGATTTACCTTCATCAGGAACACTCAAAGCCAAACATTTGAAATCCAAAGATGTATAAGTACCGAAAATCGTTGAAGAGCTATATGTTAAAAATACCTAAAATAAATAGCCAAATTCATCTAAAGCCAACTTTGCCTGAGGGAGTTGAAACCTTAGTTTCATAATAATTTCAAAATTTATAAACGGACAATTTTAGTAAAGTTTGTTTAATCATGTCAGTACCGAAGCACTGACTACTGAGCTGATGATACCCTCGGGGACTGATAGTCCACCAGCAGAGGTATTGACCCAGTGATGTAAAAATATAAAACAACACGTTTAATAATTTATTGCGTCCGAAGCGCTTTTCTGGATTTACCTTCATCAGGAACGCTCAAAGCCAAACATTTGAAATCCGAAGATGTATAAGAACCGAAAATCGTTGAAGAGCTATATGTTAAAAATACCTAAAATAAATAGCCAAATTCATCTAAAGCCAACTTTGCCTGAGGGAGTTGAAACCTTAGTTTCATAATAATTTCAAAATTTATAAACGGACAAAACCCATTTGATTGGACAACATGAATACCTTTCAAATAATCAGATTTCAGAATAAGAGGTCATTACAGGTCGGTGCAGTAGACTTCACACAGGTGCAATAGAATGATGATTTTCAGTGTAATAGACCATGGAACAAAAAAAATGGCAGAAAAATAGCAAATAATATTGAAATATTAATAAAACAGTAAAATACTCTTTATTAGGTAATAAAAAAAAAATATTAGATGCTGTTCCCGAATTTTTGACATTTTACTTATAACATGAGAAATGTCCATTTGCTTTGTTCACATATTATTGTCCATATAATTAAATTCTGTACGACTTTCATTCATGTCATACATTAAGCTACTCTTAAAACTAGGTGTTTGAGCTTTTGATTTTGAAATTTGATTAGAAAATGTCCTATTGAGTTCAGTACTTTTGTGACTGCACTTTGTCGCCATGTTACTCATAAGAAAAATCCTGCACCAAGTCAGAAAATGTCTATCTTTTCGTTAGATGTTGTTGAGCTTTGTATTTCTCCATTTGATAAATTTCCTTAATCGGTATTGTTTATTTTCTTTATCATGTTTATGTAAGAAAAGACCTATCGCAAACCGCGTTTTCAATACGTATTTTGTTTTCATGCTTGGTATTTTTATTTCGTTATGGAAAATCGAACGTATTCTGGTGCACATCTGGTCCGAAATTATCCAAAATTAAACCGTATGAAACAATCACACAAATACGCAAACAAACAAGAAAATACACGTCTACATATTATAACAGAAACATGGTAAAACTCAAAGTCAACAAACAGTTGTTGTACGAGTGTGTTGCCTTGGATTCCCTAATTTATCTATATATTGTGTGTAATTATAGAGTCATTATATTCACGATAAGTATTATATGTCTGGAACTTGATCTAGACTACACCGTACAATATTATACATCCGTCTTTTGCAAATCAACCTTGCCACGTATCATCACTGGATAAAGGACTGTCGCAGGATTCCTTCTTTATCACAATTTGTGGCTAACATCAGCGTGAGTAACATTTGAAAAGTTAAACTGATGACTTCAAATTGCCCGTGATACATTTAACTGTGCAACAAAAGTATAATGTATCTATTTTTACATTGGGAGTAATTCATGTCTACATTCTGGACTACGTCGTGTTGGAGCTTTATAATGCTTCATCTCGTATTACGTCGCTACTCCTTACCGGATGAATTTTAAACTTTAATAATTGTTTAACTCATTGTAAGATTGTACTTTATTTTGTATTTTCAGTTATTTACCACTTTTGGTTTGGTACAAGAATAAAAGTCAGAACCTGATTCTGTATCTATTCTTAAACCCAATCACCTGGTTTAAACTGACTTGTCGAGCCATCAACGTTAGAAAGTCATTATCTAGTATTTGAAATATTAAAAAGAAATCATCATTTGAATCCTTTTGAGATGACAATAGTGTTGTTTATCGTAAGATCCGTGCTTTGAATGCTATTGAAGTGCATGATGAATAATTTGATGATAACTAATGGCTGAATCAAGATAAAAAAAAACCAGTTTGAATGCTGGTATTTCACTTGTCTTTTATATCGTATGTAACATTTCGTATACTTCTATATTTGAAAATTACCTGCCCAAACTGGTTCTGCGGCCACAACGTAACTATCGAAAAAATTATATAAATGATCGAAAGTTGGCCTGTCCTCTGGTCTTTTTTTCCAGCATTTCAGCATCATGTTGTAAATAACATCTGGACAATTCTCTGGTTGTGGATGTCTATAACCTTCTTTTATATTCTTTAAAAGCTCGAGATCATCTTTAAAGATTCCTTGAAAAATATGTATAAGTAAGGTAGTTGAAAAGAGCCTGTTATTTTCATAATTTAAAAAAAGGATATGCAATAATGTTTTCCATCATGTTAGTAAAATATTAAAACGTACCATTGACAACATGTTAATACAGAATAAAACCTATTTGTATAGCTAGTTAAACCTTCTACTTGCACTACAGTTTTTATAGTTCTATTTGTATGTCAATAGTAAATGCAGAATGGAGACTGAGCAGGCAAAAATGTATAGTAGGTTAAAACTCAGACGGACATTGATAAATGCGACAAGAATGGAGACCGAGCAGCCAAAAATGTATACATACACATTTGTGTTGCGCCTGTCCTAAGTCAGGAGCATCTGACATTTGTTAGTCTTGTATGATTTTTTATTTTAGCTTCTAGTGTTTAATTAGGAGTTTAGTATGACGTTCATTATCACTGAAGTAGTATACATATTTATTTAGGGGCCAGCTGTAGAACGCCTCCAGATGTGGGAGTTTCTTGCTGCATTGAAGTCAAATTGGTGGTCTTCGTCTGTTTTCTATAAATTCGCCTGAATTGTGTATAGACACATTCTGCACTGTTTAAACACTTTATTTTTGTCGTTCTATACTCATTTCTATCATCACTGAACTAAACTTCGAAGAATTAGGATACAATAATACTTTGCTAATTATGAAAAGCCACACTTTCGTATATGTTATACTTATGTTATTTTACCATATTTACATTGAATAGTATGCAAGAAAATGAAAAATGTCTACAGCATGATTGCTGTTAATCATTTATAAATGTTTATAAGATTTATGCATCAACATTTGTGATTATTTATAAATCCACATTAAAATTGATTTATATATGCATGATATATGTATCATAGAACCAACAAATGTATTTCTTAATAGTAATTAGTATCAATTTGATACCAATATCTGTACTTATAAAATATTAATATACCAATTTTTATAATTATAACAATATTAACATGCCTTTGTTATCGTTGTAATAAGTGTAACTTGAAAAAACAGTATATCATATAAAGAGAAATACATATAAAGATATATCATGTATATTGGTCATGATTTTTAAACTTAGAATTGTCAAGTAAATTTAAGACACAATTAAAATGTTCAGATTGTGTTAAGCCATACTGGTAAACAATTAAAATGTGAAGAATCGGTCTAGAAATTTCAAGACAGTTTTCAAATTTCAAGAATTTGCCATGAAATTGTAAGAACATTGTCAGAATGTCGAGAATTTGCCAAGAATTTCATACAAATTTCACATGTTTAATATAAATCAGAATTTGTCAAGAAACATTAAGACACAAGTTAAACTGTTGGTGAATGTCGAGTTAGTGGTTTTGCAGATTAAGGCAAAAATTGGTCTTTTCAGACTTTTGCACTTTTGTAGTGTCTGTTACTAGTATATAAGTTTCAGTGTATTTCAAACGTATATCATTAAGGTTTAGCTCTTTTGATACCTCATGGGGCTCTATATTTAAGTAGACACAAAAGAAAAAAGATGTCAACATACATATAGAGAAATATTTATAAAAACATACCTGCATATGGCAGACGTCCATGTGATACCAGTTCAGTCAGAAGGATACCATAGGACCAAACGTCGGCTTTAACTGTGATTGATCGACAAATAAATACATCAACTGCAGTCCAACAAATTGGCAATGTTTTTAAATCTGTAAATTGGTGCATAGTTGTAGTTATATCATCCGAGGAGGTAAGCAGTACACACAAATAAATATAGTCGGAAGCTTCATAGCAACATACAAAACTTTGATCGAAAACGTGTTAAAGCATACATAGGAAGCTATTCAGTATTTTCACATGGAAAATAGACTACTTAAAGCATTTTGTAAAGTAAGCAATCGTTTATCAAATTAAAACACATGTCAAGTGATATAAAGTAGTTTGAATTGGTCTGAGATATCTATGTATTACTTATTTCATGTAATTTGCATATGTTTTTATCAATTGAAAACGGCTACGTACCGTTTGCAACATTTCCTATTAATTTCCCGCTGGCAACTTATAGAACATACCTGTTTTGCTTGTACCGTTATTGAAAAAAGTTTGTGTTGTTTTACAAGGTAAATAAAGCAAGACAAATAATATAATGTGTGTTTGAACTAGATAGGATGTTAACTTAACGTGTCTTGTTTCCAAGAATAACAATCTGTGCTCTCGTTGTGAACGTATAAGCGGTTATTGTACACATTGTAATAAAAAAGGCTAACTCATAGTTGTTGCATCCATCACTACATCTGTGTCGTCAGGTGGAATAACAGCAAGACGAAAACCAGAAATTTTCGTTTGAAATCTGTGGTCGATTAAGATCTGTGAAGCTTTTAAATTTCTGTGTATTATTCTGTTGGTACCTAAATAAGCCATTCCATTTGCAATCTTAAACGAAAGAATTAAGATGCATGATGGTGTTAACACATACTAGTACTCAAGTTATAGTTTTATAATCTTTCTAGCTGACATTCTGTACGACACAGTTTGCTTTCAAGGAAGGTATCTTACTACCACGTAAATACAATTAAACACTCTCTTGACTTCTATAGAAAGCAGGAACCTGTGTTAACAAATGTCAATATCTATTGAAACACGTTGTATGCCCGTTTATGGCAATTTCATAAAATATTTTTAAGCATTTAAACAATTATTCACCACAACTCAAAATGTCACGTAAAACCAAGTGTGCTACTGATATAACTGGAACTGAATACCATCTACATACACTTGAATGAACTCAAATGTTTATTTTGATATTCTACTAAGTGATTTGAGGACTTTTGTTGAATGCTCAGTTTTGTTTTGCATGTACCTTTGAACTGATTCAGCCGTCATTTATACAGGTAATACCTTGCATTTTATAAATTACACATAGTCGATAAGATGTGAAGTCTCAAAAATCTGTTTAACAATCTTCATGAAAATATATTTTGTTATTCCTGTAGCAACTCGCTCGTCGCGATAACGAACAGTTATTGGTTTTATAATCGGTTTGTCTTGTTTCACATTGAATAAACATTCCTCTGCTGAATTGCCATTTTAGTGTTATCGATACCTCTGTGTGTATGCATTCCACCACTGTGTTGTTTGGCGGTGGGCATATTTCTGTTTTTGTCTCTACTTTTTGCGTATGTGGTCTGTCTTTATGTCATTTTCCTTTTCTTTGTTGACATGTTTTTTTGCATAAATAGTAATTAGAATTATAACACAATGTTTACTGCTGTATCCCTATTTTGCCTTTTAACCTAATTTATATGTATGGTTTGTGGTGGGTTGAATTTCCTGCGTTATAACAATTTAAAAAAATCATCGTTTAATCACTACAGTAACTAACATGCAATCTCGAAATTATTTTATAATATTCGTCTTTACAATTCTCATGACAATGATGGTATGGAAAGGAATAGAACAGTTATTTTCCAGTAGTTTGATTTGTTTGAGATTTAGATTTTGAAATTTGAGATGAGATTTTCCGATTTGAATTTTCCTTGGAGGTCAGTAATGTGGTTACTTTATTATATGCGTCACAGGTTTCTGAAACATTTGAATGTTCGTACAAAACATTACATTGTATATTTCCTTCGATGTTGGATATGTAATATTTGAAATTCACCTAGAAACATAACTAACGCACACTTAATATAATTAGAGGAAACAAAAATGCCCAAAAATGTTATGTCATCTTTCTTATGAAGAGCTATGGAATTCAACTTTAACTGATATCATGTATGTCCATTCATTTCAGTTGTTGGCGGACATTAAGACTGCATATATCATTTTAAAAACATACAATGCATTTAAACAATGTTTGTTTACCTGTGCTGCAATATCCACTACTTTTGATATATTGAATATTTCTTTCGCATCTGTCGATAACATTTCGGATAGATTATTGGGGGAAAACCATTCGATAATTATCCACTGTAATTCATGTGTAATGCCTAGAAACTTGACAATATTTTCATGATTACACATACACATAATGCTAGCCTGTCGTAATGTATCTTTATAGCTTTCAGTTGCAAATACTTCCAGCAACACACTCTGTGTTTGCCAGTGTCCTGCAAAATGATAAGAATAGTTAAATGGAAGTATTTTTGGAACTGACATAAAGCAATAAAGAGTAACATAAAACCATTTTCAATATAACTTTATAAACGGATGAATTCATCAACGAGTTCTTTCTATATGCCATTATTGCAAACATCAGATATTCTATATTCATTTTTTCGACGCAATTTTCTTCTGGTTTAATTGATAGATTAATATGTTTCAAGCTGAAAGTAAAACGTAAACTTCCTTTCTTGTCTAAGCCGACTTCACTGGTTGGAAGTATGTGTTTTGTCATTTTTTTAGTTCTGTGTCCTTTTATGAGACAAAACGATACAAAGGGGTTAATGTAACTCCATTTGACCTCAGACATTCAATTGAGTAAATACGAATATGATAAATAAAACCAATAAATGAATCTGATTTATTTCAAACAATTTCCATAATTTGTTTTAAAAAATGCCTAAAATATTGTATTTTCATTTCTAGATTTATATGGTTTTTCCAATATATTCATTTCAAATAGACACAAGTAAACCGCTGTTTAAAAGACATCAATACCTTGAGTGAAAACAAATCGGGGTTACCAACTCAAACTGAGGGAAACAAATCAACTATAAGAAGAAACATCGGAACAACATAAACACGGAAATGCAACAAAAAAAAAACTTACATTACTCTGATTATACACAAACACTTAGGGGGCCAGGAGTGGTCGTCTAACCTCTTTGTTCACATTTCTGTCGTGATTATATTACTTTTAAACCTACCCATATTGTTTTTATATTAAATGATATTCCTGGCATGACTGTATGATTAAATATAGAAAGTAATGAGTGAAATTATGGATTATGTGATGTAAAATTCCTAATAGCAAAGACACGATTTACATGATTTAGAAAAAAAAAGGCTTATTAATACTGAGAGATTTGAGCAATTATAAAATATAAATGTAAAAAAGAAGATGTGTTATGATTGCCAATGAGACAACTGTCCACAAGAGACCAAAATGACACAGACATTAACAACTATGGTTACGCTTGTCTATATTATGGATAGCCCGTTGGTATCACCCGTATATCGAGGATGCACGATGGTCTATGTGTCCAATTAACTTACAAACCTTTATCTATTTTAAAAGATCGTACAAAGAAACACAAATAAAGGCAACACACATAATATAAGGGAATTGCATACACTTCAAATGCACGAAGTAAAGATTAAATGGTTAAATTATTACAGAATACGTGATCAGCCAGTGTTCTTTTAATTGATAGGCAAACTCACAATATTACGGGCATTAATTTACACTATCTTCTGGTGTGAGTTCTATAAATGTGGCTTTGTAATGAGGACTGTGATAGTCTAAATAAAGGCAACAGTAGTATACCGCTGTTCGAAACACATAAATCGATAGAAAAAAAACCAATTTCAGGTTACAAACTAAAACTGAGGGAAACGCATTAAATATAAGTGGAGAACAAACGACACAACATTAAAATGTAACACACACAGTCAAATAAAACATATGTTCAATATCATTCTATGCTGTACCTTTCCATGTTTCATTTTCAGGTCTATGATGTTCTATTTTTACGTCTTTGGTTACAGCTGTTGAGGATATCCGTAATATTTGGCGCCATTTCAACTGCCATTCAAGATACTCATCTGTTAATATGTAAATTGAACAAATACAGTTTTATGGTGATGTCAATGTCAAAAAACTGAATCAATAAAACATCAACATAGAGTGACAAAAGTGTAAGAAAATTATTGAACTTCTAAAAAGTTCTCAAAACCATCAGAACGAATGCATATCAACTGTTCAAATCTTCCAGAAGAAAGTGCTTGGTTGAATATAGTTATCAAGTGTGTAACCTTTAACAAAAGAAAAAACCTCTATGAATACTTATATAACCGCGTCAAACATTGTATTGACTACGTATACTGTCTTATTGTTAGCACATGGTGTATTTGATCATTTTTATTAAATATGGTTTTCGGTTTCATTCATCGGACCAGTCGTTAGAAATTCTGCATTTAAATAATTTATTGAGACTTTGTCCCATTTTGATGACAAACATTAACGTCTGAAAAAAAAATGTTTGCTTATTCTGACAGGTAAGGATTACAAAAGAGGCTAATGAGTTTCCTTTCTGGACAAAAAACTAGGATTTGTATATCGATATTTTTTTTCGTATTATCTTTGGTCTAATTTTTTTTAATGTAATGAATGATTCAGTGATTTAACATCGATGAAATATTATGCATTTTCAAAATTAATTCTAATTTTCATGTCAAATATAAATACCTGCGTTAATAGTAACATGGTCTGCATTCTCATTGGATAATCTACTGAATTCTTAAATATAGAATCAAAATATTGCGATTCAACATGTATGATAAATGCATGAAATTAAACATTATTTCGGAATTTTGTTTGCGACTGTGATTACTTAAAAGGTTGCACTTTTTAAATACAGCTGTTTCTCAAACCAAACCTCTTTTGGGGAGATATATAATATTCATAGATAATTTGATTTGTTGACATACAGGTTCAACGATATGATATATATGTTTCATCACATAGAGCCATAACATGGGACTGTGAACAGTATCAAATCATACTATTGCGGTTAAAATGAATTCTGAAGCTGGCAAAGAGTTAAGGTTGAAGTAGAACAAATTTTTATTTTATGTTTAATTTCGGGGGCATATACATATTGAAAATATATAAGTATTTTGAGCTGCTCTTTAAAGCTTTAAAGCTCACGATGAGCTTCTCTCGGGTCACTCCATTGTGCCACATCACTTTCTTAAAAACTCGTTAAACTCCTTGGGATAAGTCTGATTAAATATATTATTTAGTTCTTATAATTGAGTATTTTATTCCATGTGTAGACACTATTTCATGTAAAATATTCAATTACGAATGAGTTCAATACGCAAAGATAATTACATGGACACACTGGAAATATGTATAAGAATATATAATAAAAAAAATACGATAAAGTCCTCTTGACGAAAAAATACATATTTAATTTGCTAGCATTTTTGTAAGTTTTCAATGTTATCTGATAAACTTTTTTTTCGGTTGTTTAGATAATGTTATCCTACTAATAAGTTTAAATTTGGTGACTTTGTTTAACATAACCTTCCCTTTGAACTCGACATTATCTTGACTTTTATCTAAAAATTGCCAATGGTGGACAATTCAAAAACAAAACATTGAAACAGGAGATGATTTCATCTTCCTATTTGTAAACTTCTTATTTCTAAGTAGCAGCATTTCAACAGCACCAACTAACCTCTCAGTTAAAATGATGTTCCAGAACTTGTATTTCCCCTTATTGTGTCTTTGAAAGAAGGTTGATGCAAATAAGAACGTTGTTGTTAAAATACTTGCAAGTAATTAAGTAATAATGTTTCATTCATAATATTGCGGACGCTTATGAATATCCTTCAATTGATGCAATTACAATTCTGTCCCTTTTGCAATTTTTCAGAGCTCCTAATATCACCAAAATCTGTAGTTTTCAAAATTGTGTTTTATTTTCTGTTGTTTGTCTGATCCGCTTTTGGTTTTATTTTGCCACAGTGTTGTTACTTTATTTTGAATATGAGTTTTAAAATCTCTTTGATATCTTTTGTTTTAGCTATAAATACTGCGTAATATAAAAAAATCCTACCAACAACGGGAAGATTATCTACGTAACATGTTCCGCCGGAAGCAGTTTCTGTCAATCGACTACAAAAAACATCAACACAACCTTCTGCTCCAAGTCGATATGACTGTGTTGTATTATTAGCCTTCCAGAAAACGCTCACAATACCTCGATGATATTTATTTTGCCAATGTGTGACCTCCTCAACGTATCCTACATCACCATCTGTCACGGAGATAACAACAAAGAAAATTTAACATAAGCAAACAAAAAATCTACTTACGTTTAAATTATTTATTAAGTATGTTAAGAGTCAACAGTTAAGCGATATGAAATTTCAAAAAATAATACCGACAGGATTTTAGAACTGTATTTGATTAAATGCAAACAATTAGTTTACAAGAAAATAATTGACAAAGGACTTAAATTTCTAACACGACTATACATTTTTATTTTCGTTATATGATGTTAAGATGAATTCATCTATTTAAGACAAACATTCATTTATTTGTGATAAAGAAACATAGTATATATTAATTTGATATTTTACATGTTTCACACATGTTTAAGGAGCAAGTTGTATAATAATTCAATAATTTACCAAATTATGCAAGTTTACATGTATATATATATTCATATATGAAATTTCATAATATTAACTATTAAGATAACAATTAATGTAATTGTGTTGTCTTACCGTCAGATTCTAAATCATGTGTCAAATTAGGATTCCTGACTACTTCTGCACCCTTAAATATTCCCTTCACAGTCACCCGTTTTGTGCAACTAGTCAGTGGTCCAATTCGCTGTCTACAAATAGTAAAATGAGGAGGAGGTTTAGTACATCCTATCAAATTAGAATTCACACTGTAAATGTTTTATATAAAAATAAGGTTTTTATATTCAACATTGTCGTGTGTAATAAGATTATTATGTAAAAAGATTTCAAGTCCGCACCGAATATCACAATTTCCAACTCTCAATAGCTATCTCGTCAATCTGGAATTTAGCTAATTATTTTTGTAAATTAGTTGGTCAAATGTTGTCTTTAGTTTGAGTTTGATCATTGTTGAAATTCTATGTCAGCCATTTTTCTACCAGTTGTTTCACACATGCTTATGAACAAATGAAGATGCAGTATAAGTATATTATAATCGCCATGCTCGATATCCACTGTACATTTGAAGGAATAAACTATTGAAGAATATATATAACTTCAGGTAGATTGATCTGAATTTCGAAGTACACTTAAATTATAATCCTGTTTTCATTATTATATTTAACCCCTTTATTACTGTAGAGGATATGTGTATAACATGTTTTTTTAAGTATTCCTGTTGACATCATCCATGGTAAAACAAGCATTGAAACACTAAAACAATATTTGAACAATATCCAGGAACTTACTGAAAAACTTCTTCTGATATTACGAGGTTGGCAAAGCGTAATGACATACATACATTTAACCCGTTTTATATATTTCATTGATGTCTTAGTAAGAAAAAGTGTACTTATATTTCTTAACTGTGATTGACTGTATATAAGCGATTAGGTACTGCATAAAATCTAAGATCAACACTGTGTGTCTTTGTTTGTATTATGCAAATTACGAATTTAGTTTACAGTTTAAAGACAATCATTACTATACAAGTTTTTAGAACTAAAATAGATCTCATGATGGTAGGAGCTTTTTCCACTGAATAGTAAAGCTATAGATTGGTATGGTCTGCGTTCAATGCTACCTTTGAATATGTGTTAAGATCCCCACTAAATGATTGTCACTGCTGTTAATATCCAATTAAGAAGACGTATCATGATAACTATTGGAACAACTCTCCTAAATTCCAAATAACGCAGAAATTAACAACCATATGTCACCGGGCCCAAAAAAGAAAAGTGTAAAACAATTCAAACTAGCAAACAAAAAACTAGCGGCATGATTTGTGTACAAAATACAAATATGCTATAATAGTTTACTTGTTATAGATGATTAAATAACCGTTTGTCGAACATTTGACTTTTTGGATATTTATTCATTTCAATACATCAAGCATACTGTGCCATTGATATCATTGCAATACAATGCAAAATTTGCGGTGCTACAAATATGTGGATTTTCTTGTTAGATACATAAATTGGACTATGCAAACCTTTTTGATTCTAAAGTATCTGTCCTTTCAAACCCATGTGCCTCGTCATGTTTGTCATTCATATAGCATGGAGTACACATATCGATATTACACTGTGTACATGTCCATTTCATGCCATGAATTGGACTATCAGAACAGTAATAACACATTGTTCCATGATGCAATTCTCCTGCAATATAGTTTTTATAACAATACAAATTCGTTAAAATGTCAGATACCATACTCTAGTACGTCTAAAATGCATATCTTCTACACAAGTTGCATGCTTCTATGATGCTCCCCTCATGAATGACTCGAGAATAGAAATATGGTCGCAATTGGTCTTTATCCCACTGGCAGTAGACCCTTGGCAAAGTGGTGAGCCAGTTTTGCCGTGCAGGATATACATATATGCATCAACAACCGGTCAGAATGAGACGTTTAATACAATGCCTCGAGTAAAGAGAGTTCGCACGTTAATAACATTTTCAACAACTCTTTGAATGGTAGGTTGGTGGCATGTTTCAAGGCTAAAATTGAGGCCCTATCCAAAATACCCTAATTTCATTTTGCAGTATAAATTTCTCCGACCTTAATCCCTGAGCCTCTATAAATCAGCCTACCTATTGTATTTATATTTAATTTGTTCTCGTCCTGAACATGCATGAAATATTAGACACTGAACATTATCAAAAAAATAATCAATCAATCATTTGATGCTCTTCAATTGTAAACTCCACAGGAAACCAATATTTTCCAAAGGGTCTACATTAAAGGTTTTTCACTTCTGAATGAACAAATCCCTATTCGTGGACTTTCTATTACTACATACGTGTAGCAACTTTATAGCACCATCTGCCTATTGAGTATATATTTCAAAGGGTATGATATTTATTAAAATCAAAAGCTTGCGTTTCTTGTCATAACTTTCATGCAAGAGGATTATTGCTTTAAAACGAGATTAACTACTTAAAATATTAAGGAAACATTACGTCATTAGTTCCAAGAGTTAAATTTGATGTCATTTCATCGAGAGTTGAACGGACGTTAACGAATGAATGTTGTAGATATTCTGTGATATTCCAGTTGTCGTTAACTGAATTTGTTTCTCTTTTCATCTGATGTTGTTATAATGCAAATAGCACGATGATGTCACACGTGGAGTTAGAACTACTAAATATGCCAGAGCACCTTATCGAGTGCACTAAGTTTTCATGGGTTCAAGTTTTTTTTTCCATTTAACGCATCTTTAGTAAGTAAGATAAGAATGATATTTGTATTCGTTTATTTTCATGTTGGTGTTCGTTCCTTTTCCGGATGCATTGTCAGTTTTACCTCGACTTGTAAGTTTTACATGCCCGCTTACTATCTTTAATTACTTTTATGAGAAAGAGAAACATTGTAGCTCTGCTCTTTCAAAAAGGTCAGAAAAAAATAAAACAATATATTACTTGGTTTGTATCATATCTTATCATGACAAATATTTATATAAACAAATAAATTGCTCGGAATAACTCTCAAAATATTAAACATTACATCATTATTCAATTTCATTCTTTCAGTCCATTTTCAGACTTTTAGTAAGTAATTCGGATGTGTCTACTTTTGTGTTTCAAATGTCTGGTTATGTAAATGTATTTCAGTTGTTTCCTGTAATTAGTTAATACTTCAGCTTTATCATGTACATCTTTTGAATATTCATTTTATTAAATTTACTGTTTACAAAAGTATAAATTACTCTAAATTATAGGGATTTTCAGGTAACTTAACGGAAAACCCTTGCCGTTTTTGGCACACCCTTTTTGATCTTTTGGTCCTCGATGCTGTTCAACTTTGTACTCGTTTCGGCTTTCAAACTTTTGTATCTGTGCGTCACACATAGGTCTTGTGTGGACAAAATACACTTCTGGCGTATTAAAATTTTAAACTTGTTGCCTTTTGTTGGCTGTTGTTCGTGTGATTCTTTGTCAATTGTGTTCTCCAATTTATTTATATTGTAGTCCTGTGTTGTCATTTTGATGTTATATTTCATATGGCCATAAAAGTGCGAGGTTTGGCATGCCACAAAACCAGGTTCAACCCACCATTTTTTCCTTTAAAAATGCCCTGTACCAAGTCAGGAATATGGTCATTGTTATATTATAGTTCGTTTCTGTGTGTATTACATTATAACGTTTTGTCGTTTGTTTTCTCTTATTTTTGAGTGTAAATTCACATTGCGATAAGACGTGTCACGGTACTTGTCTATCCCAAATTCATGTATTTGGTTTTGATGTTATATATATATATGTTATATTTGTTATTCTCGTGGGATTTTGTCTATATGTGTTACATTTTAGTGTTATGTCGTTGTTCTCCTCTTATATTTAATGCGTTTCCCTCGGTTTTAGTTTGTTATCCCGATTTTGTTTTTTGTCCATGGATTTATGAGTTTTGAACAGCGGTATACTACTGTTGCCTTTATTTTACTCGGCAGTATTTTTTTTGTCAGTGTAAGACATCTCTACTTGCAGTCAATTAAGATATGTTCCGTCTATTTAAAGACTGTATATCACTAAAAGATAGTTTTAAGTAGCTAGCAAACTCACCTGTTGGTGAATTATCGAATATTCTTAAATCATAATGTCCAGTATCAGCTCTATATTGTCCACTTCTCCCAGTATCCCAAATTACTTTGACCCATCTTTCGGCCAAATCGAATGCTACTATTGTTCCTAAAAATCCTTCACCGTTGTCTTCATATTTATGATTCCAGTCTGGTCCTCTTATTACCCTCGTTCCCAGCTTAATCTATAAATTTATAAATAGTACATACTTGATTGTGTTTGCCATTGAAAGGCAGTTTACGATTTAACTATATTACCCTTTAAAATTTAATAATTGTTTTACGGCTTTGAGGTATCTGAAAGTATTCAGAACTAGAACCATGTTATACAATTGCAAGGCAGAAACGATATTTAAAACGGTAAATGTAATTTCCGCAAATTCAAGTAGTGATTTATCTGGAAAAAAATATTTTGATTGATTTTAACGCATAACGCATTTCGAGGGGTTTGGAAAACCGGGCGTTCATCCGCCCATCCGTATATTTTTCCGGCCGTGCATCTGTCCGTGTGTCCATTTAAATTTGTTTGTCCGGTCTTGTTAGTGCTCTCATCAGTTTAATTCTTGAAAAACTTCCATAAAACGGCAGAATATGAGCATTAGAAGAATTAATACGTATATGCAAAGGTAAATATGTTCTTATTTTTTGTTATAAGCTGATTCTATATAAATTATCTATTAGTTCATCTGAAATATTGATTTCTAAGCTGTCCCCAGTTGAATAAAGTCTCTGTTCTGAAACAACTAAGATTGATTTACATTCTCTTTTGCATTTAGTTTTATGTAATTTTTCAAACACCAGTTTCAATTGCATACATATCGTTTCAAAGGTTGGCAGTTTACTGATGTACAGTTACTGTATTACCTTTACTATGATATGAGCCAGTCCATGCGAAAAGGTACAAAAAGTCCTTTTGGTAAACTTTACAGGACACGTTATCAAAGTTTGTTATCGTATTTTTGAAAAACGATTTTATCCGAAAAAAATTACATTAATGTAAACATTCATGAAATTGTCAATTCTATCCCGAATTTGTCAATCAAAACAGAAAAAGACGTAGAAATATCTGAATTTTTGGTATGTGAGCAAGTGTAAAATCATTTGTTCCCCCGACTAATGCTTTACCGACCAGAAACTTTAAAAAATACGATACTACAGAGACAAAAGTCAATAATTTCAGTCAGTTCTACAGGTTCAAAGAAAGTAAGACAACATTAAAACATGAGAGAAAATACAAAAACTATGACATTTTGTGTTTTAGAAATTGAAATTTAAGTTAAGTTAAGTTATTTAATATTATGTTAAGTTATTTAATATTATATAAATCAACCTCAATTGCACGGGATTCAAGTTAAGTTATTTAATATTATGTTAAGTTATTTAATATTATATAAATCAACCTCAATTGCACGGGATTCGATCCATTGCCCGGTTTAATTACATTGATATCAGCATTGTAAGCGAGAGCCTTATCCCCACTGCTACCGGGGTTAACATTATCAATTGGCAAATCAAGCCATTTAAACCTTACTTTGAAAATGATTGAAATTTATGAAATAATTCATTAAAAATCTTGATAAAACTAAAAGGGGGGGGGGTCTCAGCACTTGCAGGTGCGTGTAGCTCACAGCTTGATGATATGAGGAAAAGTAAATGTGTTTTATAAATCACAAGTCTACTACCAATAATTATGCACACTTTTTAGAATTTCGTAAATTTTTCGTTTTTGCATCTTTTCGCATGGACTGGCTCAGAGCCAGTCCATGCGAAAAGGTACAAAAAGTCCTTTTGGTAAACTTTACAGGACACGTTATCAAAGTTTGTTATCGTATTTTTGAAAAACGATTTTATCCGAAAAAAGTTACATTAATGTAAACATTCATAAAATTGTCAATTCTATCCCGAATTTGTCAATCAAAACAGAAAAAGACGTAGAAATATCTGAATTTTTGGTATGTGAGCAAGTGTAAAATCATTTGTTCCCCCGACTAATGCTTTACCGACCAGAAACTTTAAAAAATACGATACTACAGAGACAGAAGTCAATAATTTTAGTCAGTTCTACAGGTTCAAAGAAAGTAAGACAACATTAAAACATGAGAGAAAATACAAAAACTATGACATTTTGTGTTTTAGAAATTGAAATTTAAGTTAAGTTAAGTTATTTAAGATTATGTTAAGTTATTTAATATTATATAAATCAACCTCAATTGCACGGGATTCGAACCATTGCCCGGTTTAATTACATTGATATCAGCATTGTAAGCGAGAGCCTTATCCCCACTGCTACCGGGGTTAACATTATCAATTGGCAAATCAAGCCATTTAAACCTTACTTTGAAAATGATTGAAATTTATGAAATAATTCATTAAAAATCTTGATAAAACTAAGGGGGGGGGGGGGTCTCAGCACTTGCAGGTGCGTGTAGCTCACAGCTTGATGATATGAGGAAAAGTAAATGTGTTTTATAAATTACAAGTCTACTACCAATAATTATGCACACTTTTTAGAATTTCGTAAATTTTTCGTTTTTGTACCTTTTCGCATGGACTGGCTCATATGTAAAATCATCTGCATAGAAATATAATTATTAATTTTCTATGTTTAGTAGTAAATCATTGATACATAAAATAAATAACAGAGGATCAATGTGAGAGCCTTGTGGTACATCAGTTTTTATGCATTTAAATCAAACAGGACGTTATTGACCTGCACTTTTTGACTTCATTCAACCAAATATGACTGAAACCAGTCAAATGTACAGTTTGAAACATTATAATATTCATTTCTTTTTGCAATAAAATTATATGATTAACCAGATCAAAAGCTTTCCTAAAATCTAAAAATATTACTCCGTTGCTGCCTCACTTATTAATATTAATTAACCATTCAACTTCACATTTACAGTTACTGATGAAGGAATTTTTAGATTATATCAAAAGAAGGGTAAACATCAAATATTAAAAATCACAGATCTGTTATCAGACAAGAAAATAGCAAGCCAGCCCCAATGTGTGAAAAAGAGTTATTTTTAGAATTATACCAAATATTCTACATTGAGAAATAAACTACCGAAAATGGTTGCTTCAAGATATTCATGTTCTTATATCAAATTTGCATTGTATATATAAAAAGAGGATGGACTATGATTGCCTATGAGTCCAAATGACACAGAAATTAACAACTACAGGTCATCGTGCGACCTCAAATTACGAACAAAGCCCATCCCGCATAGTCAGCTATAAAAGGCCACGAAATGACAGTCACATGTAAAACAAGAGATTACTAACGACCTTGACTACATTGTTCGGTTAAAAACACAAACTCGGTATATAAGCTATGTTTGTCCATGCTATATATGTCACTGTACAAATCAAGCAATTGGTGTGCTGCTCAACACAAGAAGGAGAAGAAAACATAATTAACGCTAATACATACCTGCCCTTGCTCCTGCTTTTTGTTTTGTTTTATATTAAACATTCTGTCTACTCAATTGGAGCGCCTTGTCTTCTGAATCTTAAATAAGTAAATACTGCTAATAGTATACACATCTCGAACGGCAAACAATAATGCATCGGACAAAGTGAATAATTATCTATTTTAACATGAAATAAAATTGGAAAAGGGGAATGTGTCAAAGAGACAACAACCCGACTAAGAAAAAACAACAGCAGAAGGTCACCAACAGGTCTTCAATGTAGCGAGAAATTCCCGCACCCGGAGGCGTCCTTCAGCTGGCCCCTTAAACTAATATCAACAGTTGAAACAAATAACAAAACATTGTCCAATTGGAAACAAAAAGTATACGAGTTGTCCTTCGCTTCATAAATTTGACCTGAACTGAACTTAACATGCATGCTGATATTGGCATGGTTGATTTTGTTATACATGGCCACATTCACATTTTGAAATCGATGATTGGCGTCGTAGAAAATCTTGTTGTTTATGTTTGTCTATTATCAGACAATGGTTCAAATTGTCACTGCCCTAAGGAAATGCTTGAAAACAAACATAGGGTCAAGCAATACGTCATTGGAATACGACCGCAATACACACTCTGCGGTCACGAAGGCTCATACAACCCTCGTCAATAGCAATACACAAACGTAGTCCGGCAATGGGTGGAGCTTCAAGCGATATCTATGTAGTATTCAGATACATCGTAGCGACATCTGTTGGACTGTTTGTGTATGGTTAGACACCTAATTGTAGGGTAAAACAAAGTAAGGTTAGCTGTGCGCATCTCGTCAGTAATTCATTGACTCTGTCAGTTTTTATGTTTGAATTGGGAAACCCCCTGTCTTGTTAGACTTAACTGTATCATAAGAAAATCATCTGTAATCGGCACCATTGCTTTTGCATGAAGTGTCATATCATTAAGTCTGGATATCAATAAACTACTGTTTTTCCTGTTTGTTTTTATTGGTAATTAGCATAATGATTATATTTAGTGTCTAATAATTGAGACAGAAAATATTAAGGGGCATGCCGGTCCCACAAGTCGAGGACCGAATAACATGAACAAAATATGATAAGCATTATATCTCAACAATATACACTAAATATGCACTAAATAAAGTTGTGTAAAAACTACACCCGATATTATTAATGTCAACAAAAATAAGTGTATTCTATTGACATTTTCTTACTATATAATGGTAATACTAATTGAGGTATAGTATTTCTTAATTTGTTATATTCTGGAAATCTGTTTTTTCCGAACATCTGTGGATTTTTTTTTTTTTTACACACATTACTTCTTTCACCTTTTCAATAATTTTATTTGAGAGTCCCCTGATGAGTCTTGTGTAGAAAAAAAACGCGTGTCAGGCGTATCACATTATTAGTACTGATAACTATTTAAAGTGGATTTGAAATAGAACTATAGTTCTTGATTTTAGTATGTTATACTTATCCACTATTGTCGACATACATACAAACAAATGTTAATACACGTTAAAATGTTTTATCAGCAGATTACAAACATATTGTTTTATCTTTTACTCAACACAGTACGTAAACACGATTTACTATATTTGTTTATAATTTTATATGGAAATAAATATTACTACATGAATAAAAGGTAATAAAAAACACTCTACCTATTCTTTAAAAATCCCTTTAACACTAAAAACTTAACTTATACAAAATTTTAAGTTCCGTGAAATATAATCACGCAGGCAACTTGACAGGTAAATGTCGCATTCGGTTGATAACTACTGTCATTGACTTTAAAGATGAAACCTTACAGAATGAAATTAAGGTAGGCACAATTTGCATATTGGAAACAGCATTAGTTAAGCCTTTTACAACTGTTTTTAATAGTTCAGTTTTATGTTGTACTGTTACACCAATGTCCAAGGTTAGGGGGTGGTTTTAGATCCTGCTAACATGTTTAACCCCGTCACATTATGTAGGTGTCTGTCGTAATTCAGTAGCCTGTAACTCAATGGTTATCGTTTGTTGATGTGTAACATATTTCTTATTCGTTATTTTTTTATACATAAATTAGGTCGTCAGTTTTCACGTTTGAATTGTTTTACATTTGTCATTTCGAGGCCTTTTTTATAACTGATTTTGTGGTATGGGCTTTTTTCGTTGTGAAAGGTGGTACGATATCCTATATTTATTAATTCCTGTGTCATTTGGTCTCTTGTGGAGAGTAGTCATATTGGTAAATATACCACATCTTCTTTTCTATATTTACATTCAAAATTTGTATTGTATAAGTTTTTGATTGATGTTAATTATCTTGGTTCATTTACTTTCCGCACTTTATTACGGTGAAGTTTGCACACTTAAGATGGAAACCACTTTGCTGACAACACCTTTGTTTAGGGGAGGAGAGAGAGAGGGTAAAGTAACGTTTAATGGTTGTATGCTCTGAAAATATTAGTCTCTTTCTTATTATACTCGAGAAAGAGAGGTGAGTGTTAATGAAACCCTTGTTTCTTTTATTGGACACAGAGGAAAATAAAGTGTAAATGTATATTATGCATGCATACATAACAGCTTCAACATTGTTAACGTGATTCGTGTCTATGGTAGTTTGATTTACGTATACATGTACATAATATTTCTTTTACCAAGAAAGGTAGTTAAACAAATTAAGATAGCCCTTCATAGCTTTGATCCATCCAATATGCTTTTCCTTATTTAGCTTTTTTATGTACGCTCATAACTCTAGTTTATTTTTTTATCCTTTAAAGCCAGAGGAGTAATTGTACAAAACATGTGAAGAGCAAAATAGACAAAATTACACAAATCATATATACCATAATCCAATTATTTTGAAACAATTAACAATGCAAGAATATTTGATTGTTTGTTTCACACACGGGACAAACAGGAAATATTTATTCAAGTGTACAGATTTGTGCAACGATATGGATAAAAAAGTATCATTAGTGTATTCCAATACATCTTCACAAGTCAAAAGTTAAAAAAACGCACGCATCTAAAGTGAAATTAATATGTTCCCAGTCAAAATTTTTACTGATGAACACATTTGATATACGATGAAATTCATTCAATTTCGTACGCTATTGGTGTTTATTTCTATCCTTTAAATGGATTAACGAAACTTGGACATCGATACGCTCTTGAACCATAAAGACACAGATGCTAAAGATACACTTCAGATGATTTTCAGTTGTCCTTTTAATCATTTAAATTTACGTATGAATTATGTGATACAATACATGAAGACTAACAAGTAGTCATGTTTGTATATTATTTTCATCTGAAATAAAAGTTCAGTTGTATTATGTCTTGTCAAAATATTATTTCAAGTGTGATGTTATTAAAGACGTTACCAATGACCTTAACAGCCATTAGAAAGTTAATGAATGTCAAATAGAATATGATAATTGAAGAAATTAGTGTTTTGTTGATGATCACATCACCCAAAGCTGAGCTGAATTATTACATTATATACAATGATTACAATGATTGAAGGAAAACCCCAGTCAAAACACTAAATCAAAACACCAGCTAAATAACATATTGTTAATACAGTTAACAAAATTCATAATATTGACCAACTAGACCAAATCTATATGCCATTTCTGATTGTAATATAGGAAACTCTATTTCTGTTATATACCCCGATTACCTAATCGTTTTTGATATTAAAGTAATGTCATGCCTACTCTTCTTATCTGTTATCATTGCTATGTACTACCTGCAAATAAAGGTCGAAAAAGGATTTATGATGCAATACAAAAAACAAACCCAACAAAAACAGTAACACAGTCAGAATAATCTAACTTAATTCATTCAAATTTTCTATTAAGAACATATAGAAGTCAAATCCTGATTGCTTCAAGTTTGAAGTGCAATTTTGTTGAAAAGACAATTGACTTACCTTTTTGAGATAGTTATTTTTTGTTCTATTACTTCTAGCTTGATAAAACATATTTGCATGTCCTCAGTAAAGTGTATTGTAGAATGCAGTTGGAGTAAATAGGTTTATAGCATACCTCTCGATATCAATATTTTTATGTTTTTTTTTATCAATTTCATAGACCATTGTTACTTAAAATTCCAAGGAGAATACATTTTCAATAGAAAAATATGTTATTGAGCATTTTTTTAATTAATGGGAATGATTAAATGAACATATATATACAGGGATAACGCTAGTATAAGTTTAATGACGCTATTCAATATTGGAAGAGTTTAACATTAGCAACAGTATTTAATCAGATATATATTTACAACAGGTTGTGTCATACTTGACATGATGTCAGTCCAGTTTCTATACTGTTTTCTCTCTGACCTTTTATCAAACAATTATATGTACAAGTTTATGATAACGGGCTTAGTCGCTAGAAGCGTGTTCAGTATTCATAAGACTATGTTGTGATATAAGTTATTTCAGACCAAGCAGAGACTATGAGGTCCCATAATAGTTTTTACTTTTATTATTAAACCATGTAACCGAGTACAATTTTTGTTATGTGCCTTTATCATGTACGCTCAAACCTCAAAATGTAAAGCCAGCGGCGCATTCTTACCAAACATGTAGTATGCTTTATTGGTCCAAGTACACAGTTATTGTCCTTTGATTTTCGTTGTCCACGAATATAGTCCTTAGTGTGGACAGTGTGTTACTTGCCAATTTTTGTTATACCCCTTCCAAAATTAATTCTCCATATTGTATGCCTCATATAGCAAGTTGGGTGGTGAAATGACACTGTAAAACAATTTAGGTCATAAATAATAATGTAAAGTAGTGATTAGGTGTAGCGGAAAAAAAGTCAAAATTAGCACTTCAGAAGCTGTCAAAAGATTTCAAGACCCCTTAACATAAAATTGTCCATATTTTGAGTTAGAGCTGATGAAGTTTTCTATAATTTTGATATAATTTGTCCCAAAAGTAGTACAACATACTGTAAAAATATTATTGAGAAAGCGCAGGTGGAATTTTTTTTATTTTCATTTATTGTCTAAAAGAAATGCACTACGAAAAATCTGTGTACTCGGACCTACTTATGCTTCAGGCAAAAGTTAAACACATTAAGATAGTCATTCTTAGATGTGATGCGTCCAACGCACTTTTCTGTATTTACCTATTTCATGTTCGCTAAAAACTCAATATTTGAAGCCAGGGGAGTAAATGTTCTAAACGTGTGAATAACGAAATAGAGACATATTGACCAAAATCATGTTAAATATAATCCGAATTTTGTAAAGGATGTTAATTAAGTTTCGATGGCATTTTTATCTATTACATGTACAATCCAAGAATATTTGATATTTTGAGTTCACACACGGCACAAACGAGGAAACATTTAAACAAGTTTCGAATTTGTCAAACGATATAGATTGAAGATAATGATAAACAAATATGTGAAAAAAAATATCCTTTTGACAAACATTTCAACAGATTAAATGTCCTTTCTCAGTGTAATGTTTTTTGGAATGCAAGCCAACAATAAGAAACCCATTGAAGTGTTACATTTACTTCTTCATGATGGCAAGCCTGTAACGTTTTACATTCTCGATTGAAAAAAAATAAAAACTTGTGTGAATGGACACATGTATTGTTATTTTAACCTTATAAATATTAAAACGTCAAAAATGAAGAAGTTGAGAGTTGCGTTTCAATACTAAAACACAATTTGGAACGTCAAATATGTTACATAAAATATAGTATAATATAACAGAATAGGGTTGTATAGCTAATCATAGGGCCTTAAGCTGAACTGAATAAGTAAATTAAATTTAAAAACAATGATAACATGGATAACAATGAAATGAACCATGAAAAGAAGAAATGCAATTCAAACATGTTATCAAAATCAGCAATAAAACCAGATACCGACCAGATGGAGCACACCCACCTGCCACTTTTTACTATTATTGAAATATATGGTCACAATTTTTTAACAAATACATGTTAAAGATAACACTATTTCTGTTATATAACCCGTTTACATAAGCATGCCAAACATTTGCACTCTCTCAGATATGTCATGCATCCTCTTCTTATATGTCACTATTGTGAAACCAGAGTGAACAGTCAGGCAAAATATCATTTGCAGCGATCAGTTTTGAAGTCAAACTGTATTTACCCAAAAGTGAAATGCATTTAATGTCTTCAACCGTTAATCTAGTATATTGTATTGTAAAACTGTTGTTGGAAGAAATAGAATTATACCATGAAGGGATAAGAATAGTTTAAATCCCCTGGAGCTGGCAAAATAGTTTATCCTCGTCGTAGTAAAAACCAAATGAGAACAAAAATCTGACAAAAATCCCTAACCCAGGAATAACTGTTATTAATAAAGGGTTACAAAAAACAAGTTAAAAAGCTAAACATGCTATGTAATTTTGTTTCATAAAAAAAACGACTTAAAGATTTACTGAAAATTGAAAAAAAATCTTCAGATTGATGATAATAAATGGAGTGTTGTCAACGACGGTTAACCGGTTAACCGTCGGAAGGACTGAATATCGAATACCACAATCGCTAACCTGTTAACTGGACTTTTTAAAAAAATTCAATAGGTTTGGTGTAAATTTATTTTAAACTCATTAAATTATTTTTTTTCTATTTAAAAATGATCGTCATGGTAATTAATTGTTCAGATTAATTATCTGGTATATTGATTGCAATTGGTAATAAAAAAACATAAACTTAATTAAAACTTAGACAACTTGTCTATCAGCTTAAGGGGATATCTTAAGTTGACATAATTAGTATACATGTTTTTAAACAGTAACTTTAAATCAGAAATCTGATTAAATTTTACGATTTACTTCATTACTTTATTTTTTTTTTTATCTTATATTGCGTAGACCTACATCTGAATGTGCTACCTCCATCGTGCATTTCTTTGTCATATATTTGTACTGTAAACGAAATGACAACTGAAAAATTGTGACATGCAAGTCAACGTGAATATTATTAATGTATAATTGATGGTACGGGTAACAGAATGAGGCTAAATCATTTCAAATTGAAGCTTTCCATATCATTTTCTGAGACATCAAGTGAAAAATCCAAAACAATATCGGATTCAGACAAACGCTGTTATAACAAACAGCCATAGTTAATACGGTTTATTGGATTATTAAAAGTCAATCTTCGCGTAAAAATACTCACAACAAGCCTTATAATACCGAAGGACGAAATCCAATTCATCGTATTATAAACAAGTATTTTTGTAGTGTTCTATAGATAGAATCATATTCAAAACAGTGTAGCTGTGGCCATTGATTGACAACCTAAAATTATCCCATTGACTGGGGCAGATTATGTGAACGTTTGTCTGTAACAACCGCTGCTCACTATGTACTTGTTAAAGGCAGTCAAACGGTGGGTTCACAAAAGGTTCTCAACACCTAAATAAAGAAATTAGAAAAACTAATCAGGAATAACACGATGTTTTGATTTATATCAATAATATAAATCAAAACATAAAGTTATTCCTGATTAATTTTTTGAACTATTTTAATATTAAAGGCGTTAAGAACCTTTGGTGACCCCACAGTTTAAATTCTATAATAAGTAAGTAGTGAGCAGTTGTCGTTACAGACACACGTTCACCGAATCTGCCCCAGTCAATGGGATAATTTAAGGTTGTCAATCAATGGCCACAGCTACACTGTTTTGAATATGATTCTAAGCCCTTCAAATATCTATTTAAATTACGGGTTAACCTGTTAATCGATGTAACGATGATCCGAGTAACCGGTTAGTCAAAACTGTACGATTTGACAACACTACGTTAATATATTTTAAAGCATTCCTTCATTTTAAACATTTGATTGAAACAATTACAGGCGGACATTGACGTTTTTTCGTCAAAGTATGACACCAACAACATGTTGGTGCTATAATACACAGATACATAATGAAATTTCAGCGAAAAGGGGTATAAAGATGTGCAAGTTTCAACACGGAGGAAAATTGAATTCCTTTTACATGTTTTATATGTTATTGTTTTGGATTTCACTACTATTATAACTTTACTAAATATAAATGTAAAACTGTATTCTGTCTTTTAAATACGTTTTACAGGATGTATGAAGAAAGATAAGATGGATAAGTTCCCTCCGCCTGTACCCCCCAGAAGAAACACAAAAAATCTTGACGAACTTGTTGGAGATTTAATCAATGAACATTTTTCTAAAAAGCAAGCATCGTTCTTCAACAATAAAGATGAAATCAATCGAAGACACTTCAAAACCGTAAGTGAATTATAATTATTTAAACTTACTAAATATATGAAATCGCATGTGCAATCCCGATATATCACAATGTGAATAATATAGATAAAAAAAGGCTTTCAACACGGAGTCTCGGATCACACGGAACAGCAATCTATGAATAGTAAATAAATGATTAGTGTAAAACGATACAAATAGGAAACCATCTTCATAATCTATACATTGTATATTAAAAAAAACGAGAAACGAGCAACTCAAAGTTCTTTCATAGGAAAACAACTTTTAACTGTATAATTGTTCCTTAGACGACCTTCAATATTTACCAATGAATACAAAAAGACATCTTAACCTTTTGTTAAATGTTATTATACTTTAGACGTATCACTTATTAAGATATATTTACAGGGAGAAACTCCTCTACATATTGCTATACGACACAAGAAAAAAGAATGCGTTGAAAAACTGATTTTGCTGGGAGTTATGGGAAACATCAAAGATCGAATAGTGAGTATTACAAATTATGATTTTAAAATTAGCTATGACGTAGTTATACTGTTTTCACCGTAATATTTGCTCGATGTTTGTGATAAAAGTACTTTTCCTTCAGTTGCCCTTTTTCAGATGTCCTAATAGTACATGTACATGTGAAGTAACAATCAGCCACTGTGAATAAAAGAAAACATATGATGACCTATCTATAACATGTTTTGGAGCCAATTATATCTGTTCATTCCTTGCTTGTATTATTTTCTTGAATATACGTTCCGGTTTCAGTGTTACACAACCCATTTGTCTACTGCGTATACATGTAAATGAGTATAGTAAACCATTGCATTGAGGTGAATCATTTGCCCGTTTTGATTTCTAAAATCGAAATACAGATATGATGTACAGTTAATTTCGCGTCATATTTGTGGTATACCATCTTTTCCGCAGGGTTATTGGTTTCTGTTTGGTATTAGATAAAAATTCCAATATATTTTGGTTTATTTGATGTCCCGTTTATTTAGCAATTGCAATGGTGTTCAGTAGTGTTAATAACTTCCGTTGTTCGATCTACTAGTCAAATGCGTTTTCTTCAAATATAACTTTTTACCTTTTTGATCTTTTGGAAAACGTTGTTTGTTTTAAACAAATCTACCAAAAAAATGTTTTTAATGTACACGTCCAAAAGATGTGGTTATTATCCAATGCAATTATAGGTATGGACTTTTTTTTCAATTTATACATGTTTAAATTAGTATAATATAAAAAAAAATGGATCATGATGCCCAGTGTCTCATTAGATTGAGTACAAAACAATAAACATCCTATTTAGATATGTTGTCCTTTTTTATGACAAAAAAGTACTTTTTATAAGATTGTTAAGCACACACCGTTACATGACAGTGCAATATACCTTTACACGAAGACAAAATAAATCAAATACCAAATAGGGAAATTACCGATGCAGGTTTTCGTTTTCTAATGGGATGATATTCAAATTCATTGGGTATAAATGTATTATTGTTTTGTTGCTGATGACAATACATGTCGACATTGGCTTAAAATATTCAATGTTTACATATAGGAGAGAAAATAAAAATGCATGTGACAATATCATATGCATCATGTGCATGCACGATTGCAACACACCATTTCCCACTGATCTACAACCAATACTTCTGCATAGTGATTTTACATCAGAGATGTAACATATACATAATTTATAGATTTGAAGAAAAAAAATTAAACGGTTCTCATATTTGTCCAAATGCGCATTTATTTGAATCATAGTTATACTGTTTAACGAACTATTACTTCTTCAAAATGTTAAGGAAAACAAGTTTCACATAGGAATACCGATTGGTATAAATTCAACAAAAAAATATCCTATATACTGACAAAATCAAATCTAAGCCTTTATCAAACAAGCCTTTTACAAAAAACCACTGTCATATTCAATACTTAATATTATAGATGTAGATGACAAGCTTATTTGCAAAACCTTTTAAGGTACTAAATGGTCTTCGTCTTATATTTGTATTTTTCTTTTTAAACTTCTTGCATTAAAGCGTCGCTGATGAGTCTGTTGTAGACCACAACAAGCGCATTCAAACAAAGTGTTAATCCAGGTATCTATGGTGACAAGTGAAATATCTCCATTGATGCTCGATGCCAAAATGAATAATGCATTGGTCAATATAACTGTCTGAGAAAGAATCAAATTTAAAGGATACCGACAGCCTGTGTATGGAATGTCATATATTTATGTATACTTAGAATTAGTACTACACTGTACATATAACTTAATTTCGTATGTTGCTATTAATACTGTAGTTTTTTTTTTATTATTTGTTTTGACAATAGTTGTTTTTACTCATATTTGACTGCCAACCGCTTTTCATTAACGCTACTTTGTTTGTTAATATTCGAAACGCTATTACGACGCCTAAAATGTATGATTTACTTTTAAAAAGAAAGCCTCCATAAACTCCATGAAGCACATGCACTCTGTGATTGCATAACATTTAATAATTTTATGTTTTTAGGGAAATAAACCAATACATACTGCTGCTATTTATGGATATACTGATGTTATCGAACTACTGTTAAAAGTGGAAACTGAATTTGTGCATGAGATCAATGATCGAGTAAGTAGAAATTACTATAACTTAGTTATGTAAACAAGTTGAAATGTTAACCTTTAAGGATTCGATAATGCATATCTTAGACCCACAGTTTAATGGTAATGCTTTAGTTCCAGAGTACAATCGGATTTTGTGATTTACAGGGGTCTTGAAAATTTCATTAGACAATTCATTGAAAATAACACTGATTTCCTTTTCTTAATTAATAACCATCAGCACACAACTTACAACATGAGTAGTTTTCATCGTACTACACTATAGAAGCCTGGCCTCAGTAGTCTCGTTCTATAATTGAGAGGAGTTTGTAAGTGCTACCCCCGTTTTGTTCAATCAAAGACTTGAACATAGATATATGACACTATTCAATAGGATAGTTATGGAGAGAACAAATTATACTGATTGGTTCAAGCTAACAAAATAGCTAGTAATCGTGAAGGTTAATATATTTTTTTCTGTGGACATTTACTCTGTGAGTTAACCAACTAAAAGCAAACATAACCGTCGACTACACACGAGATTCCATTCACAAAGTTAAGCATCATATTGATTAATATTTACAAATGTATAGATTGGGACGTCAATATAAAGCCTCAATGAAAAATGAACCCTTTTGTTTTTTCAGTTTAACATTGTTTAATTGTTTCGTACTTGTATTTTATGTCAGGAATCTTTAATTGCCGCTAAACTGTATAGGTTGTTCTCATATGTCGTTGATTTGCCTCCCATCCAGTTTGGTGATAGCTGTTGCATGAATTTTGGGAATCATACCAATGATGAATACTACTCGGTGATGTTTTTTTCTTGTCATGTGTCATTTTTTTTTATTATAACGGAACTATGAAAAACAGATATAGAATAGTATAATAAGCTATTCATCAAACCAGGTTTACTCAACCACTTCCTACGAAACTAGCATGTGCTAATTGATACACATTAAGGATGTTTTCCATTTGTATTTTTGTTCATAGTTTGTTTCATCAATGATAACTGTTTGAATCATGTATTCAGATCTTACGCTATATAGCTGATTTACTAATGTTGAATGATGAAAATCAAAGACATGAAATCCCTTCATATTTTTCAGAAAGAAACACCTTTGCATCTGGCAGTTCGGTATGGTCATTCTCAATCTGCCGCATTGCTGATTGAAAATGGGGCTTCACTAGCAGCAGTTGACAATATTGTAAACCATTTTTCATTTTATCATTTAACGGTTATACGCTTATGCTTTTACACCGATACATATGTTGGATGGTAGTTTAAAGACAATATTCATTTAAGAGGAAAGCAATATAAAACAATACTTGAAAAATATATCAGAGTGAATTCTGAGGGGGAAGGACACATCAATATGCTGAATCTACGTTCACATTAAGTTAATTGTTTTATTGGTTTTAAAGATGTATTGATTACATTCTTCATCCATTTTTATTTTCCATCTAGATTAAGAGATTTAATAGATAAAACATATACTGTTAAGTCGATGAGTCCTATTTTTAAGTTTGTTTGTTGCTGTGGCGCCAATCAATCTGTGTCTTATGCATTATTATTGATAACTGTACAATGTGTGTATGAAAAAGGTAGATAAAACGGCAAGTATTGAACAAAAACAGTAGGTTTTAACGAGGCAACCAAATACTTCATTCAATATCCCATAACAAGAACATGTTACTTCTACACAGAATACCTAACTTGAAAAAATAAGAATCCCACTAAGTTCTATGTGATAAGGATAAGCAATATAGTTGATTCTGAGTATTTTGTATTAATTGAGAAATCTTAATCCATATATAATGACATCTAATTACTAACATATCATTGTTGTTCATCTATGTAGGGAGACGCACCAATACATACAGCAATACAGTACAAACAGAGAGAATGCTTAAAACTTCTTCTTGAAAATGGAAGTTCTGTTTTTGTTATGAATCGATCTGTAAGTACTTATTTGTTGGAATATCTTATCAGCTTGAAGTTATATACTCTATATGCATGCGCTGCTGTAATGTTACTAGACATAACTGGAAAGTTCATAATGGAGAAGCTGAAATTATTTTTGTTGACGACGAGATTTGTTTAGAACCGACTTAGTAAAGGAACATGTCAACAAGAAGAAAGCCGATGAGGTTTTTAACATGTTTAACAACACTTCCATTTATTCGTAATCAGAAGGATTGTTTACGTTAGATGTTTTCCCCTTTAAGGCCAGACACTTGTTTCTTCGTTAATTATTCGTTTAATGAAACAAAGCATAATATCTTCCTTTAATTTATCATGTAGTAAAAAAAGATTTTTTCTGGACAATTGATTCTGAACAAGAAATACACCATTAATTAAGAAATATAATAGGATTACCAATGAACTAGCGCTCAAAAAGAGATCAAATGACACAGCTTCACAACTTTTGGTCAACGAGAAAATCCCATACTGCATAGTCAGCTATACAACACCTCAACATGACATGTGAAAAGAGAAATAAGAAGATGTGGTATGAGTGTCAATGAAGCAAGTCTCCATCCTAGTCATAATGTTAAAAAATAAAAACAAGTTTAGGTCAAAGTACGGCCTTTAACGCATAACGACTTTTGTTGTATTTGTTTTTAGGACAAAAAATATAATTCAGGCAATATTGGGAATGATCTTTGACCGTTTTAGAAACAGCAACATCTTCTCAACCTATTTTCTATATCACCAATCGTGTGGCATTTTTCATTATTTCTTTTTCCAATGGATTTTCTTTATACAATTTACAGGATGATCCGGCTTTTAAAGCAGCTCAGGATTTACACGACGAATCACTAATAGCAATTTTGCAGGTAGAATTGTGTTACTTTACAACCCAAATAGATTTATTTTACTTTCACTTGAATCAGTCTAGGAGCAAACAGAAGGAATATATAGATATTTCATTTAAATTGCATTTTAAGACTACATGTATCAATGAATAATTGGATAACATTTATAAAGACAGCGACATATCATTTTTACAGTTGTGACAAGATAAATAACCTTTTACATGGTTTCTTGACAAAAATTTGTCATTTTAATTTCAAAAGAGATATAACTAGTACCTCCTTGCATGGAATCCCTTCACATAGCTAGTTGTATATTGACTGATACCTTCTCAATATACCAGAATTAAAATAGTGCATGTAAGATGCATAATCAGCAAAAGTCTTAGCTGTAACGCTTGACTAAAAAAGTGAAAAAAGACAATAAAATAATAAGACGTTAAAGAACATTAGAACCGAAAGAACTGAGTGGTTTTGTATTAGTAACGGCTGTATTGGGACCAATGGTTGTTAACCCGTATGTCCTTTGTTCTAATATATATCATGTGTCATTAGGAAGCAGAATTTAAATTAACTGAAACAATGTGCCTAGTATATAAATCATGCTAACAAAATTGACTGATATTAGACGTAGTTTTGGTCATTAATTTACAAATATGTTTTTATTAAATGGTGCCTTTTTCTTGTGTACTATTATTTGTCGGTTTGTCTTCTTCATTTTTAGCTATGGTGTTGTCAGTTTATTTTCGATTTATGAGTTTGACTGCTCCTCTGGGAACTTTCGTCCCTCTGTTGGTATACCATGATTACAAAAGTGTACGTCAGATGCATCGCCAGCAAAAGTCAGTAAGGCTTGATCAAAAAAGAAAAAAAAAATCAATAAAAAAAAAAACGTTGAAGGGTATTAGAACCTAAACATACTAATTTGCTTTCATTGTCTATATGACTTTTTGTAAATCTTTAATACATATGAAGTGGCTCTGTACTTATACATCCCGTCATTGTGTTATTGTTCTATGCTATTTTTTGTATTCTTGACTTTCATTTTTGTTAATGTGCTTTGTTTTTATGCCCTTTTTGTGTTTCTTTGACGCATGACAGTTGTTATCCGTTCCATTCGTTTGAAATGTTTGAGCATTTAATTTTGTCATTTGCTTAGGGATTTTTCATTTGGAATTTTCCTCGAAGTTCAGTACTGTTGTGATTTAACTTTTTTCCATGATCACAAACAATTCTATATCAACTATTTCAGCTACATTATCGTACTAATGTCTCTTTTTATCATATGTATAGACGTGTTTCAACATCATTATCGTTAAGGCACATTTGTGTTTTACATATTATCTCAATTTGCTAAACTTGAATTGTTTCGGTAACTGATTGTGTTTTTTATTTCGAAGTTAGACAATGATAATATCAGTATAAACTAATTTCTTTCATTCTCACTCACGTATAAAGTATTATTTTTTATTTCGAAGTTAGACAATGAGAATATCAGTATAAACTAATTTCTTTCATTCTCACTCACGTATAAAGTATTAATTGTCTTCATTGAACAGGGACAAGGAATTTAAAATTCTATCAAGTATGTATTAAACTAACACCTTGTCTCCCTTATTGCAAAATGAACTAGTACAATTTAATGAATCATGTAGAGCAAACCAGTTAAGAGAAAACTATGTTGTCTAAGAAATGAGACAACACATATATACAATGTATGTATTTAACTTTCGTTTCAGAAGTATCAATTTCAAGGTACGTTTATCTTTTATCTACATCATGTTCTCAACAACAAAAACCTACACTTATGACAAATTGCCTTTAAAAAGAATAATGAAATATTAATTTCTATAACGACTTCATCAGCACAAATATCAGCTCGCCCTATAGGGCTCATTGGATATTCTTGCTGTCAGTATCGAAAACAAAAATTCCATTATTCTATATATTTATATGATTTGCTACACCAAATGACCCTGGTTATCTGGTTATCTGATTATCTGCTGTTTTCTCTTATATTATGTATGTGAACATGTTACATGTAACAGTAAAAACCTTATTCAAACCTGAGGGTTTCATCTACAAACCATTTACATTGTATAAATAAATATGTACAGATTGCAAACAGTATAATATGGATGTGCTTTTTGCGTAAGGCAACTATGTTTATTCTTGTTTCAGATAGCATTGTCTGTTTGTTCTTTCTTTGATTGTTAGTATTGCGGTCAATAAATATCCTCTTAGATTCAAACATTGAAAGAAGGATATAAAAGGAAAATTCTATCTATCAAAGGAAAACAGCCTTCTTAATCGTTTGAATTGTTTTACATTGTCATTTCGGGGCCTTTTGTAGCCGACTATGCGGTATGGGTTTTGTTCATTGTTGAAGGCCGTACTGTGACCTAAAGTTGTTTATTTCTGTGTCATTTGGTCTCATGGGGAGAGTTGTCTCATTAGCAAAAATACCGCATCTTCTTTTGTATATTCGTGTCGTTTAGATTATACGCTTTAGAAAACTATAGTACCTAAATCTGAACATGGGCATATAATGCGTATTACTTTGACATATTTATATATAACAAAAATATAGCATATACAACTAGTTTGAGCATAAAAGGAGCTTACATAAATACCTACACATGATTTATTGGCACAACTTTAGGATTATTTGGAGAGATATCCGGGCTTGGCGTTGAATCACGACATGAATTCGAGAGTATGATAAGCAGTAGCTGGTACCGCTGTTATTGGAACAGATCTTATTTGGTAGGCCCTTATAATGTTGGTAAGACGACTTTGGCTAAAAGCCTGGTTAAAGATCCAATTCCAGAAGAACGTAGGTCTACAGATGGCATTTGGGTTTATCTTGGAAGAGCCGGGATGGATATAGACAACAGAAAATGGGTTTTTATTCCTCAAGGTATGTACTAATTTCTCCAACAAAATATAAGATTCTGTATCGCATTAAAAATATAGTACTGAATGTTTCTGTGTGTTCATATATGATTTTCTGAAACACATCTTAGATGCGTTTCAAAAGAACTATACACCAATGTGATATTTGTAACCATTTTGTATCCTGGCGGCGTTTCATTTTCACATATAAAAATAACATAAACAATAAATGTTTGTCAAACAGATTATAAATCTGCAAAACAGTAAAGTAGACAGTATTTTGTTTTCATGTTTCGTGATTTTAATGTGTACCGCCATCACACCAATTTTTTTAAACTTTTGACTAATTCAGTTTTGTTTCTGTTCTTATCTCTTTACGTTTTTGAAGGAACATCATTAAACTCAGCAGTGCAAAGCATGCTTATAAGTTCTGGGATACAAGAAGAATCAAAAGAAAAAAATGTAAATAACGAAGATAGTGGCAAACAGTTTGAAGTTGGAAACATTGGTGTATTACGGCAAGGTAAAAAACACAACTATTTTCAGGTGATTTTTATAATACAAATAAGCAACAGTAGTAAACAGATGTTCAAAGGTCATTCATATATCGTATGAAAATGGAATGCTATTCCTTAAGGGTTTTCGGAGTCCACTGGATGGTGCGATGTTTCGTTATTTAGCATACACTGTCTGATGCTCATTGTTAAGTTTCAAATATACTGCGACAATGATTTAAACACATCCAAGCGAAACTGATATATGTTGGTCCTAGCTAGTCTATGTAGGTCTCTGTAATCCTGGTATCGAATGTTTGATAACCTATATTAAATGAAATGATAGGTGACATTTTCCTTGCAGTACTGGAGAGGATATCGGTAATAAAACCTTTGCGGATAAAAATAAAAATATTTCGTATGATTATTAAATTAAATAAGAAAACTAATCATCTGAACCATAATTACGAAAGTATTAACAACTTTATCTCACAGTACAACTTTGAGCAATGTGCACATCTTGCACTTCATTGCAAGTCGACGAGTCCCAATTTGTAACGCAAGTACGGACTATTCATGTTAATATCTTGAAAACCTTTTATGCACATTACCAACTTATGAAAAAGAACCATAACTGAATTGTCGTCTCCTGACTAGGGAGAGGCAAATCTAGATATATTTGGTCTTGTAAACTTTTCCTTGGGGTAATTTTTTTTGAAAGCACGCTTCACATGCAACAGGCAAAGTTGATTACTATATGGGATTCACATTTATAGAAGAAAATATATTTTATTTCTATGCTAATTTGAGCACAAAATTAAACTTATTGTATATCCTGTTTCCCTTCCTTTTTTAAATGATGATATAAGACCGACTTCTATTTGTTGAATCTTTTGCATTAATTAGATAGGATAGATGAACTTTAGTTTAATAATGTCACTTAACACAGAATTAAGTAGTAGGAATTCCAAAAACATCATATATATCGGAACAAATAAGTCAAAAACATGCTTCATTTGTCAGTTTGGTCTTAGTATAGTAGTTTTACTAGTTGAGCGACTTTATTGTATTGAAACGGCAAAACTTTAAATACAATAAATAACTCCATTGTATGTTCCATGTGATATGCAATTCTATGCAAATAATCGTATTATCACTGGGTTTAAGGTAAAACACAAATTCAACATGATGATTTTCGGCAAAACTCAGAGCTAACAACGTACAAAGAAGTTGATACAAGAGAGACGTCTTCTACTCCAATCCAGTCTACATCCAGAGCAGAGAATTATATAAATTTTCCTGTAATGTGTCAATCAGATGTTCCACCGCCTATTCCTCCTAGAAGTTCACGTGGGTCGTTGAATATAGGAACGTCTACAAAAATATCACCAACAAACGATGAAATTCTCGATCTTGTTCTTTCGGCAGTCAAGGATGGTGAATACAAGATGAAACTAGTACCAATAGATTTATGGGATTTTGGAGGCCAAAAAATATACTACATGACCCATCAACTGTTCATATCCAGCAGAGGCATTTTTATCACCAT